>NC_074711.1:20974432-23554614 GCF_947242115.1 Biomphalaria glabrata | reverse complement strand
TGTAGATGTATGTCGTGTAGATGTACGTAGTGTAGATGTACGTAGTGTAGATGTATGTCGTGTAGATGTATGTAGTGTAGATGTATGTCGTGTAGATGTATGTAGTGTAGATGTATGTCGTGTAGATGTATGTAGTGTAGATGTATGTCGTGTAGATGTACGTAGTGTAGATGTATGTCGTGTAGATGTATGTAGTGTAGATGTATGTCGTGTAGATGTATGTCGTGTAGATGTATGTCGTGTAGATGTATGTAGTGTAGATGTATGTCGTGTAGATGTATGTAGTGTAGAGGTATGTCGTGTAATGAACTAGATCATGAACATTTCAACTTGCTCCCAGAATGGAAAGTGAGAGTAGAAATGTGTTGAAAGCCTAATAAGGGAATAACTCCATATATACAGACACATCTCTCAATAAGTATATTGTATTTCCTTTTTATGATACGAAACAAAATAACTAGTGACCAATAATAAATTAATAATTTGCTTTTTTTTCCAATCGATTCATGTTTTCTTAGGTACAATTACTAATTACGTAAAGTTTCAACTTGATTTGAGATTGGGTGTGGGAGAAACAAACGTGTACAAACATGGCATCAGACAGACAGTGAGTTGATATTAGGTTTGAAAAAAAAAAAGGTACACATATGTAGACACACATACACACACACACACATTCATTTTAACATGAAGAGGTCTTCAGCATTTGTAATTGTTTCAGGCCAAAAAAAAAAAATAATTTCAATTTACTTGTTTTCTTCAATAAAGAAATCTTTCAAGAGAAAAAAAAAACGTCGTGGAAATTTAAGTGAATGAATGAAGGGGAGCAATCAATGAAATTAGATTCTTGGTCTCCACCCATTGGTCTAGTTCGTTTTGAAGAGAGAGATAAAGAAAAGAGAGAGAGAGAGAGGGTCGAGAGATATGTGGAGAAGGAGAAAGAGAGAGAGAGAGAGAGATTTGCATCTTTCTTGTGAATGTCACAAAAAAAATTAAAAGCGCTTATTTGTAAAGATATTTAAAAAAAGCTTCCTTTTAAATAAAAAAAAAAATTAAAATGGTTGTTTTTTTAAATAGTGTAGTTAGTTGGCTAGTTTGCTAATCTCTTTTCTTCCTTCTGTCGATCTCGTTTCCCGCACTATACACTGTGGCTGTACACACCAAAGTGCATAGAAAAACTAATATTTTTTAATCCTTAGTCATTTGCATTAATTTGAAATTTAAACTAAGTACAGTGAAACTTTTTACAACCCCCATCCCCGATATCATCACAATCAACATCACTATCAACACTACCATCTTCATATTATCACCATCCACATCACTACTAACACTACCATCTTCATATTTAACATCCACATCACTATCAACAGTACCATCTTCATATTATCACCATCCACATCTCTATCAACACTACCATCTTCATATTTAACATCCACATCACTATCAACAGTACCATCTTCATATTTAACATCCACATCACTATCAACACTACTATCTTCATATTTAACATCCACATCACTATCAACACTACCATCTTCATATTATCACCATCCACATCCCTATTATCAATTCAATTCCCATCATAATCCAGGGTCGTGGTGACCGTGTGTTTAAGCGCATGGCTATTTGTCTGGATTTATAGGACGCCCACGTGTCCCCCTACTCTAATGGGTGCCTGACACACATTGGGGAGTAAACGGCAGTTGGTCGTTGTGATGGCCACGTGACACCATCGTTAACCGTCGGCGGTAGAAACAAATGAGATTTACCTCATCTGAAAGTGTCACCTCACTATTACTTACACCATTTTTATTAACATCATTGTTATCAGTTATCATCACTTTCAACATCGACGTCAACATTAATATCATTGTTATCGTCACCCTAAACACCCCCCGTGTCCATCGTTATGACAGATATCAAATATATAAATATTGATAAAAGAATCAAATAGAAAGTACCTAAGCTCTAAGACATAAAAGACCCCAATGGAAAGTACTTAAACTCTAAGTAATAAAAGAATGAAAAGGAAAGTACCTAACCTCTAAGTCATTAAAGACGCAAATGGAAAGTACTTAAACTCTAAGTCATAAAAGACGCAAATGGAAAGTACTTAAGCTCTCAGTCATAAAAGAATCAAATAGAAAGTACCAAAGCTCTAAGTCATAAAAGAATCAAATAGAAAGTACCTAAGCTCTAAGTCAAAAAACACCCAAAGAAAAGTACCTAAGCTCTAAGTAAAAAACACCCAAAGAAAAGTACCTAAGCTCTAAGTCAAAAAACACCCAAAGAAAAGTACCTAAGCTCTAAGTCAAAAAACACCCAAAGAAAAGTACCTAAGCTCTAAGTCAAAAAAACACCCAAAGAAAAGTACCTAAGCTCTAAGTCATGCCACTTTACTCAAGTGTTTGCAAGTATTCAACAAATCGCATGGATTTGATTTTGCTTTTTGGTTAAGGTGATAAGCAAGGCGTGTCATTAAATAATAACAAATAAAATAAAATTTAATGTAATCAGATACATTTTGTGGAAATCAAAATCTTATTTAGCCTTAACTGTTCAACCTGTTTAAAACCAACCCTATTAATTAGACATTCAGTCTTGATCACTGCTAATATTGTATACTGTAATGCATGCTCCAATTGAAAAGGATTTACTAAGACATTAACTTTAGTGACAGTAAGAAAACCTATTTCCAAGGTGCGTCATTGCTGCCTTGTTGGTTCATCGTGCATTGGATATAGCTACTCAAGAAATATTCTTTTGACTTACTCAATCTATATTACTGTACAAAATTGTTTGCTTTTAACTGCATTCGAAATGAGAAACTCCGAGTTAAGAAATGAAACATAAATAGCTTGTTCTTTCCTGTCGATATATGTGGTTAAAAAAAAAGACGCACTAGGAAGTTTTTACTTTCAAAATCAGAGCTTAGTTTAAAACGTAAGATGTCCATCTCATGTAAGTAAACTTATACATCAGTGGCAATTTGAATGTTTGAGAAGAACCAACTCTCTAGGGGGATATCACTTCAAGCCTTGTCAGAGATAGTTTGAATGCCGGGATAGGTCTCTGACAGATTGTATTTACTAGACCTCTTGGTTTGTATTTCTTCTTTGAAGTGTGGCAAGATTTGATCGGCCCTTGCTACCAGCTGTGTCTGGTGAAAAAGAATCCTTGTATTGATTAGCGCACTTGTCCGAGCGTTTTCTAAAAGCGTCCTCTAGCTATTTCAGCATAGCGTACGCTAAATCTGACACTGCTGTTATTGATCTCTTCTCACTATCGATTGCTCTAAAAAAAAAGGATTCCCACGGTGCTGGCACCTGATCACCCCCATTTCCACGCCCATGACACACATGCCTGCTGTCTCCTTACTGAGACCACGTGATTCATTGATTTCAAAGACACGTCCCATTCTCCTCTGTAGGACACACCAAACAATTTTCTCAACTTCAGACAGCAAGCACCTCATCCCCTCCCTGGGGCTATACCTTCGACAGTAGGCTAATTACACGATTAGAAGGAGAATAGAACTAACACACACACACACATATATACACATACCTGTAAGCAACTTATACAAATAAGAACATAATACTTAAAGATTAATTACACACTTGGCTGGATAAAATATTTTGATGCTCTTTTAAAGAAACTCGTGGTCAATAAATAATGTACTATACCGGCTATTTCCCTTAGTACTATATGCTATGTCTGACAAGAAATGTACGATAAAGTCTCCAGTTTTGATTGCCAATATTTTTTTCACAATATCCAACAACAACAACAACAAAGGCATAAAAATACCTTCTCATCTTTTTTTTTTCTACTTTCCAATCCAAGAACATGAAATCAAAAGAAACTCACTAAATTCAAAATCCACTTTTTAAAGAACATTAAATCAAATGAGCTCACCAAATTCGACCAAAACTTTATTTTATTTTTTTTACAAGAAACTGTGAGACTGTGGAAGTGAAGCCAGAGAAAAGAGTTCACCATTTCACCCACTAAACATGAGAATCAAAGGTTGATCTTCATTGGCTGAAGATTGTCAGGTCCAATAAAACATGGCACGTATGTCTAAAAATAGATTCCCTCCTGCCAGAAAATGTGTTGATAATGCAAATCATAAGATGAATGTTTTAACGACCGTCCCATGGAGGGACTTGGTTGCTGGATAATTGATCAACATTTATTAACCAGGAAGCTAATTAACCGGTTTCTAAAATAGTTTCGATTTTTAAAGACGTATTCTTAGGCTAAACACTTCTTTTTTCCTGGATGTCACGTGATGTCTTCAGAAATACTTCAAGTATAAATATAACAGAGTCTAGAGGTCGAATCGAGGAATAGAAAGAAATAACAAAATAGCGGACATATTAGACCTTACTCTTCCTGCGGGCCATTTTAATTTTCCGACACTCGTCCTGCATGTCATTTTAATTTACAACACTCGTGACACGGGCCACATCAACGAAAAGATGCAAAAACGAAATTAAATGAATCTGAAACTATTTGATTAGAAACCCGTGGATCTAGTATCCATAGTTAACTGTATTAGCGGCTCAATTCAAGACTATCGCCCTATTTGTTTCGTACTGCTGTTGATATGTTGTCCACACTTTCCAAATGAACAACACGTTGGTTTATTATCACGTTCCACAAACAAGTAAATATCCGTTTCATTTTCCTGGTAGAGTCCCATCTTATGTCAAATGTTAAAGGCCATGTACCAAACAATAAGAGAAAGAATGAGGGCCCTAACGTAGGTAAAGATACATTTCTCAATTTTTTTTTTTTTTGGAGGTTGGTTTTCTAGACTTTGTGCAAACGTTTCGGCGTGCCGGATGGAACCAGTTTGCGCGCCGAATCTGGCCCGCGGGACGTATTTTGGGCATCACTGTTATAAAGTATGCTAAGTTTCAATGATACACTAAGCTGTCAATGATTGTCTCTTTATCATAGACAAAGTCTTGTGAAGCAGTATTTACTTGATCTGGTGTGTAGACCCAACGTTAGGCAAGCCTAAGCTCCCGATCACAAAGTTCAGTTTTTCTTATTTCGTAAATCAAGAGTTTGATTCTGTAGAGCTCTAATGAAAGTACTTCCTCTACAGAGCTCAATGTTGGTCAGCTTTACGATCATATTCTTTTCAGTACAAATATTTAATAAGAATTATAGTCCCTTGAAATCTATTTATGACATTATTTTATCAACAGAGAAAACAGAAAACTGATCTACGACAGACATTTTTGAAGAGATGCCAAGTAATGGCGAAAATATTTTGTTTATTATATTTTTTATTAAAGCTTCTCCAATGATCACAATTTTCTAATCCGCTGTGCTGACGTGTTTCTTAATTTAGAGATTTTTTTAGGATAGGTATAACGGCTATAAGTGTAGTTTACAAAAGCTATTTAAATATCATTTTAGTGTGATGTTTTTTTTTTATTTTTCAAAACATATTAAATTTTAATGTTTCGTTTAATTGATTAGCAATTTAATAATTACTCCTATTTATTACATTAAAATATTATGATATGTGGGCTAAATATAATAATTCTGCATCGAATTTGTCAAACTTAAAAATTTGAAAATATACTTTATGATGACAACTTATATCTCAATTTTATAGCAATGGTACATTAGTAAACAGTACACGATGGATCTAGAACACAATTGCGAATCAAAAATAACTTTTTGTTTAGTAAGACATGTGAGTGAGTCCAACAAACTTGAACCAAAGTAGAATTAAACTGCACTCCCAAACTACACTATTCTGGTTACGTCTGCAGTGCTGTAAAGTGCAATGTTTGGAGATGCCGCGCTCAAACTGGCAATGTGACATCTATCTTAATTGTCCTCTGGTAAATAACATTTGTTTCCCCTGATACTTCCCTGACCCGCTATTCTCTTGCAGGATATAAATGTAAATATCGGATGGATGACCATCCCCAGAAGAGCAGCTATTTCAGGCCTGAAGGTTTTAGCTGCCGAAAATATCGACACTCAAAAAAAAAAAAAAAAGAAAGAAAAAAAAACTCGGACAAAACTTTCAGAGCTGGTAAATCTGTGAATCACGACACGTCATACTGATGAGGTCTAGAGGAGTTCATGTCAGTAGCTACATGTGGGCGTTGAGGATTCTCTAGTTCGTATGTTTCTATAGACGATTAGAACCTGAACCTCATTAAATCATCGCCTTCACCTACTGACTACAAGTTTTGTGATGTAGATAGGAACAGATTTGGAACAAATACTCGGCTTTCTTTGATAAAAGACAATGATAGACAATTATAATCATTATAAGCTAATTATATTAATGGCTTGCTACCTGGTCGTGTGGTATGTGCTGGATTATCGTGACGATGGCTCATAGTTCAAAACCTGCCTGTTGCCATCCTGCAGGAAGTTTGGGCTCGGATTTTTAAATCTTTTCTGAGGATCGTCTGAAACATAGAAAACAACAAACTCAATTTCATGATACCATCTTGCCCTCGCTATATTCTTTTGAACTTGTATCGAAAATTAAAAACATTTTGTCATGTATTAGCCTATAAATAATTAGTTACGATGAGACCAATAATTGCTTAGTTGTATATTTGTGACTTTATGTGTGAGAAGAAACAATGGTATTACTCTATAAATGTAAAGATTTTAAAGCTTTTTTAAATTTAAAGTATAAAGAAAAATTTGAAATTAAAATGTCTTTGATTGCAGGAGCCCTCAGTGTTCTCTGAGAGAGGGGCAACCCGGAGCAGGATGAGTCTTAGAAGAAATGAAAAGGTTAAAAACAGGGGGAGCTACTCAGCTGAACAAAACGGTGAGTCTGAATATACTGAGTTACTCTCCTTAACTGTAAACAACACATTTCTTTCTTCTGTCTTTGTCATCACGAGAAATACATATATTTTAGACTACGTGAAACATATTCTACAAGTCTTTCCTATGCATTGTACAAGCAAGCTATCGAGTGACACTAAACTAAGAAAATATGGCACTGAAAAGACAAGCAAAAAAAAAAAAAAACACCATATATTTGAATAATGGCTTTTTGTTATGGCCATGACACAGTGAGCTTTTCTTGTAATTTTTTTTATTTGCTGACGTTGGTCAAATTTGTTCCCTCGTCCAAGTCTAGGTCCCAATAGCTTCTGTTTCTCTTGTTCTTTTCTTCACGTGATTTGTTGATTGCTTTGACTGTCAGGTATCATACTTCTTGTAGGAAATATTTGTGTTTTAAATCGTTCTATTTATGTTATAAACTGTGTGCTTTTAAAATAATGCCTCCTCAATCAGACCTATACCACCTCATCTAGCCACTCATTCTCCACAATCAGACCTATACCACCTCATCTAGCCACTCATTCTCCACAATCAGACCTATACTACCTCATCTAGTCACTCAGTCTCCACAATCAGACCTATACCACCTCATCTAGCCACTCATTCACCACAATCAGACCTATACTACCTCATCTAGTCACTCAGTCTCCACAATCAGACCTATACCACCTCATCTAGCCACTCATTCTCCACAATCAGACCTATACCACCTCATCTAGCCACTCATTCTCCACAATCAGACCTGTACCACCTCATCTAGCTACTCATTCTCCACAATCAGACCTATACTACCTCATCTAGCCACTCATTCTCCACAATCAGACCTATACTACCTCATCTAGCCACTCATTCACCACAATCAGACCTATACTACCTTATCTAGCCACTCATTCACCACAATCAGACTTATACTACCTCATTTAGCCACTCATTCACCACAATCAGACCTATACTACCTCATCTAGCCACTCATTCACCACAATCAGACCTATACTACCTCATCTAGCCACTCATTCACCACAATCAGACCTATACTACCTCATCTAGCCACTCATTCACCACAATCAGACTTATACTACCTCATCTAGCCACTCATTCACCACAATCAGACCTATACTACCTCATCTAGCCACTCATTCACCACAATCAGACCTATACTACCTCATCTAGCCACTCATGCAAATCTCCCCCCTCCTGTGTTCATACAATTCTGCGAGCATTATAAGCACCTACAAGACCGCAGCACAACTTTAAAAGTCTGAATTAGGATCACGCTCTGGCGATCGGGCCCCGTTATGACCTTGTTATAGGGGAAGAAGTAGAGGCAGACAAATGAAGTGGTTGGAAGACATCCAGGAATGGAAATGGAACAGACTCTCATCCTGGAGATAGACAGTCTATAGATCAAGGTTTGTTCCTCAACTATCTATAAGGCCAAAGTGACAGGCTAAGAACCGTTCGTTGAAATTATCACTCATGCACCTCCGATAGATTGATTTCCGAATCTTTAATTATTTACCTCGCAAAATATTTTCTTTATTTAAACTACGTATACCACACAATTCGTTGCTACCGGAGTTTAACTAAACAGAGAATGAAACACGAAACTTTGTTTATTTTCTGACAAACTGGTCAGAGCAAGATTATGGGGGAAAAATGTCACTACGCGTTTAAAATATAATTCGAAGTAAAAATGTTATTTATTTTTGTTTACTTGTAAATCAGGATAATATTTTTAACCAGGTCTCTCTGCGGCGAAATGATGTGCAACTTAATTAACTCGGCAAACAAGGAAATTGGTTTTAATGTATTTCTATTATGTAGATTTTAATTAGTAGACACGACAAAAAGATTTTTTTTCAATGTATGCATTAAGAAGTCTGTCTGTCTATACCGTTGTTTGTTGGTGAGAGGAATTATCTAGTGGCTATTTTAAAGTTGTCTCGTGGCTACTCTACCAGACATGTCAATGTTAAAGTTGTCTCGTGGCTACTCTACCAGACATGTCAATGTTTAAGTTGTCTCGTGGCTACTCTACCAGACATGTCAATGTTAAAGTTGTCTCGTGGCTACTCTACCAGACATGTCAATGTTAAAGTTGTCTCGTGGCTACTCTACCAGACATGTCAATGTTAAAGTTGTCTCGTGGCTACTCTACCAGACATGTCAATGTTAAAGTTGTCTCGTGGCTACTCTACCAGACATGTCAATGTTAAAGTTGTCTCGTGGCTACTCTACCAGACATGTCAATGTTAAAGTTGTCTCGTGGCTACACTTTCACACATGTCAATGTTAAAGTTGTCTCGTGGCTACACTACCACACATGCCAATGTTAAAGTTGTCTCGTGGCTACACTTCCACACATGCCAATGTTAAAGTTGTCTCGTGGCTACACTTCCACACATGCCAATGTTAAAGTTGTCTCGTGGCTACACTACCACACATGCCAATGTTAAAGTTGTCTTGTGACTACTCTATAATACTACATTTTGTCAGTTGCTGTAGCTGTCTAGTGGCTACTCTAACACGTTTTGCAGTTGTAAAATGTGTCTATGATGAAAAACGTCTTCAGCATATATTTGTTTAAAAACTTGGCTATAAACAAAAAACAGAGTATCACGTGCACGTGGTTAGACTAGAAACACATCAAACTACTCATAGAAGTAAGTAGATCATTAGAAGTGGTAGATGTGAATGGCCTTGACCTTGTAGCTGTCTGACTTGGACAGATTACTCAGATGATGTTTGAGTTTCTTGTACGGGGGCAGTGGCGTAGCTAGGGTGGGAGGAGGAGGGGTAGAATTTCAAAATCCCCCCGTGCCCCCACTTGAAGGAGGCTCCCAAATGAGTGTTTTTTGCAGTATATAATAAGTGTTACGCAAAATACCAGGAGCCCCCAAAGAGGTCAAGTCCGCCGGACCCCAAAATGATGGAAAATTCCTAGCTACGCCCCTGTACGGGTGTATTAGATGCTTAAAACTACTTATGAACGAGACCTACACATGAACAAGATGTCAGGGCTAAGTCTAGACCGTTTGAAAACTTGAATAAAATGTAATGCATAGAGGCCACTGTCGAGTCTCTGTACGTAATAAGATGATGTCCCCTTGAATTCCTAACACCAACTGGCTAATAATGACATACATAAACTAAACACCACTAATCCGTGAAATCGCTGAATGTCGCGCGTTCAAAGTCCGTCAACTATAGTGCGTCTCTTTACTAACATAGAGATACAAAGAGTACCCTCCCATAGGGCACAATGAAGACAAGGATGAGACGTCACTGTACAACAAAATTATAAGATATTTAAATACGTGAGAAAATCATAAAACATTTTTTTTTATGACAAAAAAAAATTGAGGCCAGTAATTAGATTTATTCAGAGATTAATTAAAACAACAAACTATTTTAGGTGTATGTTAGTAACTGTGCACGTGTTTCTTTCTAATACACTTTTGTTTAGAATACTAGTAGCTAAAGTCTGGGGGTATGCTCAGAATAGGCTATTAGAACGATGATAGAATATTGCCTGAGATGGTGGCATCGTCGTGTTGTATGCGCTCTGGACTGTCGTTTGGTGGTCTCGAAAGTCCCTAGTTCCAACCCTTCCTGCTGCCAACATCCGTCGTCCTAACAGATCAATGCGAAATATTATGCTAAATAAACTAACAAAAAAAGCTAAAAAAAAACAAAAAAAACTCATATTTCCCCCTGCCTAACATTGTGACCTTGTCAGTGTTGCCTGTTTGAAACTCCTTTAGGTGACCCCTGTCTGAGACTCCTTTATGTGACCCCTGTCTGAGATTCGTTTAGGTGACCCCTGTCTGAGACTTCTTTAAGTGACCCCTGTCTGAGACTCCTTTAGGTGACCCATGTCTGAGATTCGTTTAGGTGACCCTAGTTTGAGATCCCTGTAACTTGCTTTGATATTTTATTTTCTCGATAAGACAAAAAGGTCTGCTTACGAATTTTGTAAGGTTTTCTTTTTGGTAAAAGTAATGTGAAATAAACAAAAAATCTAGTTCAGTGCTGCTCCACTTACGACCCCAGGGTCATATCCGTGTCGTGCTTCTACCCAGCAATTCGAACTTGACTTTCTCCCCACAACTCATAATGGGACAGCAAAGCTTCGTTTCAACTGGACTCGGCGACCTTTTCAGGTGATACTGATCGTGGCACACGAGTGTGACATTTACTTTGACCCGCATATCCTAAGCCTGACAAGTTATGTTTGTTAACATTTATACATCAATTATTCCATAAGAATAATCACCTGTATAAGGCTGTATTCATGAGAGATCGCATCACGATCAAAACTATTTTCTTTTTTAATCTACATGGCCCACTTTATATTGATGGTAGTCGTGTATTTAGTCGTGTATCTAGTCAGGTAACTAGCCGTGTATCTAGTCGTGTATCTAGCCGTGTATCTAGTCGTGTATCTAGTCGTGTATCTAGTCAGGTAACTAGCCGTGTATCTAGTCGTGTATCTAGCCGTGTATCTAGTCGTGTATCTAGTCAGGTAACTAGTCGTGTATCTTGTCAGGTAACTAGCCGTGTATCTAGTCGTGTATCTAGCCGTGTATCTAGTCAGGTAACTAGTCGTGTATCTAGTCAGGTAACTAGCCGTGTATCTAGCCGTGTATCTAGTCAAGTAACTAGCCGTGTATCTAGTGGTGTATCTAGCCGTGTATCTAGTCAGGTAACTAGCCGTGTATCTAGTCAGGTAACTAGTCGTGTATCTAGTCAGGTAACTAGTCGTGAAACTAGCCGTGTATCTAGTCAGGTAACTAGCCGTGTATCTTGTCAGGTAACTAGTCGTGTATCTAGTCAGGTAACTAGTCGTGTATCTAGTCAGGTAACTAGTCGTGTATCTTGTCAGGTAACTAGCCGTGTATCTAGTCGTGTATCTAGTCAGGTAACTAGTCGTGTATCTAGTCAGGTAACTAGCCGTGTATCTAGTCAGGTAACTAGCCGTGTATCTAGTCGTGTAACTAGTCGTGTATCTAGTCGTATATCTAGTCGTGTATCTAGTCAGGTAACTAGTCAGGTAACTAGCCGTGTATCTAGTCAGGTAACTAGCCGTGTATCTAGTCAGGTAACTAGTCGTGTATCTAGTCGTATATCTAGTCGTGTATCTAGTCAGGTAACTAGCCGTGTATCTAGTCGTGTATCTAGCCGTGTATCTAGTCGTGTATCTAGCCGTGTATCTAGTCGTGTATCTAGTCAGGTAACTAGTTGTGTATCTAGTCGTGTATCTAGTCAGGTAACTAGCCGTGTATCTAGTCAGGTAACTAGCCGTGTATCTAGTCACTTAACTAGTCGTGTATCTAGTCGTGTATCTAGTCAGGTAACTAGCTGTGTATCTAGTCACTTAACTAGTCGTGTATCTAGTAAGGTAACTAGCCGTGTATCTAGTCAGGTAACTAGCCGTGTATCTAGTCGTGTATCTAGTCAGGTAACTAGCTGTGTATCTAGTCGTGTATCTAGTCAGGTAACTAGTCGTGTATCTAGTCAGGTAACTAGCCGTGTATCTAGTCAGTTAACTAGTCGTGTATCTAGTCAGGTAACTAGCCGTTTATCTAGTCGTGTATCTAGTCATGTATCTAGCCGTGTATCTAGTCAGGTAACTAGTCGTGTAACTAGCCGTGTATCTAGTCTGGTAACTAGTCGTGTATCTAGTCGTGTATCTTGTGATGTTTCTTGTTCAGGCTGTCTTGAGGTCAACTATGGATGACTGTTGATTTTCAACCAATTACTCTGCAAGCGTTTGGGTGTTATTGTTCGGGTGTATTCCGTGTAGTTGATCAACAATCCAGACAAAACAAACACATCGGTTTTAACTAGTAAAGAGATGTAGTCAACGCTGATGAACAACTTCACATATATTTATTCTAATAAAAGGCCACAGTAAAAGTCTCTGTCACTAAACACGTCGTTACCCTAGAGGATTATATCGCTAACTGATTTTCCGGTCTCTATCCCAACATATCCCAAACGTCACTAGTCGCGTTCAATATGCGTCTTCTATGGTGCGTCGCAAAATAACTAATCTATATAAATAAGGTGTCTAACAGATTCCTCCCCCCCTTGAAAAAAAAATATGTCAATATTTTTCCACTACTGTCAAGTCTTACAAGGGCATTTTCAATTTAAGGGGAAGACAACAAACATAAAATCTTGACATCTTCATCTTGGCTTGACAGTTCCTCATGTTCATGTCAATGTTCATAACATTACACTGTTACTTCCAAAATTCCAGAATCATCTTCATTAGTACACAGTAACAGTTCATCATAGCAATGTGGCATCTCATGGGCACGTCATACACTTCTCACAAATGTTCTCCACTGGCAGTAATCTGACAAAATACAATATTTCAAAAACAATTATAGACTTTATTTCCACATTCAATAAGCTTTTCCTTACCACCCTTTTATACGCTTTTGTCCATTTTTCTTTTATACTCACCCTTTTCCATCGAACTAACTTTTTCCAATGATAGATGAAAATGATTCACAATAAATATATTTATACTTACTTTCAAATGCTTAACATCAAATTTACTTATCTCCCTTTTCCATAACATATAAATTGTACCATGTTAATTAATATTACAACATAATATCAAACAGCAATGTACTATATACATAGTATTTACAAGTATCACTTCCATATGTAAGTGTATGTCAATCTAGACAGCATATATCCAATTTAAAATTATCAATCAATAATTAATATCCCTATTTCAATAAATACAAGAGGTACTTTCACTTTAGTTTTATAACTTAAAAAGTTTCAAACATATTATTACTATTCTATGGAATGTCACATCATAGAATCCACTCATTATCATTATAGTCAAATATTTCATTAATCAACTTCAATACTTTAATTTAAAATTCTTTTGTTCCATATTATAAACTTTAATAGACAAGTTTAAACCTGATCACGATTCCATATTCAGAATACTTATTTATTTTACATCATATCTTGTCCTGTCATTTTGTTTATCATAAGTTCTGTATCCATTTGATCTATGATCATTATATTTGTTTCTACTTTGGTTAATTCTTCCACCAAATCTACAACTAGAACTCGCAATCTTCTGATTGGTATGGAACCTATCCCAACATTCTCTAGCAAAATGTCCTTGTTTATGGCAATTATAACAAGTCATGTTTCTTCTATTATATGAGTTCATAGGTCTATTGTATTGTCTAGTATTTCTGTTTAACACATTTCTGTTCAATAAATGTTCATATTTGTTTTGCCATCTGTTAATGTCCCTCATGGTACAATACCAAATTCCTCTAATGTTACCCAATAACATATCTTGTGTCAAACTAGGTATTGCTACAGCATTACAGTAACCAGTGAAAAAAGGTGTCTTAATAAAAATTCTACAAGCCTTAAATTTCTTAATACTGCCATCTAATAATCTAACTTTTTTCATGTAATCTAAATAACACCATGGTTTTACAAATTTTGAATGAATTGCAATTGTTGTGCATGCTGTGTCCCTGATAAAATTTATAGATTTTCCATTTACTAGACCTTTGAATAGTTTAAAAGTATTTCTCTTTCCCTCAACCATGTTAATTTCTTCTATAGTGTTACCATAATTTAATTGCTCAATATCACTATCCTCATCACTATAATCTCTATCCTGGTTTTCATTTGTATATATAAACTCTACTTGTTTGATTCCTATCTCTATGTTTACTACTACTTCTGTTTTGATTTCTATCTCTATATGAGTTTCTCTCATTTGCTTTATAGTATGTTGGTTTTTTGCAATGGGAAGCTATGTGACCTTTCTTATGGCAATTGAAACAAGTTATTTCCTCATAATGATTATCCCTAGATTTTGATCTTGCATTTCTATTTTCAAACCTATCTTCATTTTCTCTAGAATATCTATCATTACTTCTGACTTTTTTCTCACTTGTGTATCCTATTAAATCTACCTTATTCTTATCTGTAGTAGAGAATGGATTAGTTGGATAAGCATTTTTATAAATTCTCATTATTTCTGTTACTTCATCTAAGCATTTAGGATTTCTCTCTTTAATGAATGACTGAAGTTGGGGATCACACTTGTTAATAAAGTTAACTAATAGAATGAAATTTTTTAATCCCTCATAAGAATTTCCCACTTTTTCTAGTTTTACCCATTTATTAAAAAAATCCTTTTCCATATTAATAGTAGTTTGGGGTTCTATTCCTAATGATGGTATATTGTCAAAGTATTTCTTTCTGAAAGTTGTAGCATTATGACCATAGGTATTCAACAACTCTCTTTTCAAAACTTGATAGCTATCATCAATATGATGGTCATGATTTTGGCATATTGTTAGAGCTTGACCATGAACGAAGTCTATCAGTATTTCAGACCATTCTTCTTCTGGCATATTAAATGTAGACATTTTTGCCTCATAGCTTTTCAGAAAATCACCAATGTCATCCTTCTGTTCATCAAAATTCTGTATCTTTCTCTTTAGCCATGTTTGCGAATTAGGGTTGTCTCTTTGTGTGGTAATATTATTTGAGTTATTTGTGTTATTTCCCTGTTCAGTTTGAGCTCTGGCTTGTGCTGCATCCAATCTCATCTTCTCCATTTTAGCTTCATGCTCTCTAGTTTTTTCTCTCTCTTTGTCTTGCCTTTCTTGGTCCTCTTTCTCTTTTTGCTTCTCATATTCTTCCTTTCTGATCCTATCTTGTCTCTCTATCTCTTCTTTTTCCCTTCTTATTTTATCTTGCCGTTCCATTTCTTCCCTCACAACTTGCTGTACATAAGCTGCTAAATCTTTTCCTTTTAACTCCATGGCCTTTCCATCCTGCATAGCTGCTTCCTTAACCTCTTTAAGGTCCATATATGATGATGTAGCCATTGTATTATTTTATATATATTTTTACTTAGCCTATATTGGTTATGGCTATACTTTAAACTTATTTTATATTTAAGTTTTTACACACTTTTATACAAGTTTTAAGTGTTATGTCTCTATAGATTTAGTAAATGTGTAAATCTAGTCTGAGTTATATTCAAATCTGTATATTAATATCACACAAATTTAAATCTAGTATATTATAGTATATATAATAGTACCATTTAGATCTACAGTTATCAAGAGCACTATGACTATTAGTATGAATAACTATGATCAATTTTAAAATTTGATGTGACTGAAGTGTCTATAGAGTAGACTCTAAGACTGTCTAGAGTCTAGATCTAGAGTAGATTCTTAAGATAGATCCGATCCAGAAATTATGGTTCTATTTAACCATATGAAATAAATATGTTTATACAATGTCAAATATATCTTTAACAAGATATATACATCTAGAATGTACTACCTTCATTCATCTTTCAATTAATAATAATATTCCAAATTAGAGTCTAGATGAGTAAATGTACCAACAAAATGTACAAAAATTTGTGGATCTAGTATTAGCCAGACGACAATGTTTGACTATTATGCCAGTTTCGGCATTATTCTCATGGCAAAATCATATTTGATTTTAACCGCTCAAACTAAAATGTATTTTAGTCTGATTCACAATAAAAGAATCCTACCTGTACTTTCTATCATTAAGTGAAAAAAAATACAGATCTAATTAAATTAATAAAAATAAATAATTTAAAATAATATACACAAATGAAATAATTAAATGAGACTATCGCTATGGGTTGGGATATGACAATATGGCACACATTAATAACGTCACGAAGTAACCAAGCAACAACGGATATGACGTTTACACAAACAAAACAATCACTATCCTAAACGTATAATATAGCTTTTCATCTAAATTACGTCTTCTACCCCGACGGGTTTTAAGGCGCACCACCTGATTTTACTCAGGCTAACGTACCAAATCTAGACAAAATCTATTTCTAAGGGCAATCTAAACATATACTAATAAGAAAAATGGCACTTAGCTTTTGATAAGAAAGATCCCCTTTGTTCGGATTCCCGAATATGATAGATCACAACAAATTCCACTGCCTCTCTTCCAGTTCTGACTCTGTTCTCCGGTGCTACCAGTGGATACAATCCGTGTCGAGTATCCCACGTAATGCCACAGATGTCTTGATATGCCACAGCAAAATGTTTCAGTTTCTGTTGATGACCGTATGTGTAGTTCCGACGACTTTGTGTACACAGTTACTGACGAATAGGTTAACGGTTCTCCTGGCGACGACTTGATTTGCGTAGACGACTACTGACAAATAACAGTCTCTTGACGGCAACTTGATCTGGACGACTGACGAATAACGAATTTCTTGACGATGACTTGATCTGGGCTGACGAATAACGGTTCTCTAAAATAGTTCACTGCTTCTGCTGCTACTCTGGTAGTATGACGAAGTTTGCTGTTGTATGCTGCTTCACTAGACCAAAATGTCCGTAATGTCCAATGTAGACTAGGTGAGACCAAGGTCACCTCCGACGACGTTCCGTTATACGATTAACGGTTTTCAACAAAATTAAGTGGATGTAGCTGTTTCCACTACTTCAATATCAACAAGTCTAGATATGGTCTAGACCAACGTATAATAAATAGATCAATGTTCAGCAACGATAAATACGACTTCACTAACCTTCCAAAGATTAAACGCAGTGACCGTTATAAAAGTGGCAAGCAACCGGTTCAATGAGCAAACTGCTCCCCAAGAATCTCTCAAAGGGTAAGACGACAGAGCGATTTAGTTAGCTACCAAACTTGTAGTACTCACAATACTTCTGACAGCGGGCAAACTGTCCTTCTCAAAACTGACGAGGTAAAACTTGATACTCGATGTGGCTCCTACGACTGTTTTCTCAAGAGAAGAAAAAATATGTCCAACAGGTTCACTGACAATGAACGGTTCCTCTGGCTGTAGGTCGATTCAGCATATGAAGATCAGGCTTTGATAATATACTCGTTGAGTAGACCAGACGTTGTGATGATTACTGTCCTGACGAAGGTCACCCTGAGTTAACGGCTCGTTGAACGTACGATCAAACAGGCGACGACTGCATGTAGATCTAGAATAAAGTCACTCTGCGATGATGCTGTGTTCAGCCGTGCTCCGATGAAACTTTATATCTTCGAGTGCACGACCCTCACCTGAGTAAACGTTCAGCTTCGAGGTCCGGTTCGAGGTCCGGCTTCGAGGTTCGGTTCAATGTTCGGCTTCAAGGTTCGGTTCAATGTTCGGCTTCGAGGTTCGGGGTCGCCACTGTGATGTTGCTTGTTCAGGCTGTCTTGAGGTCAACTATGGATGACTGTTGATTTTCAACCAATTACTCTGCAAGCGTTTGGGTATTATTGTTCGGGTGTATTCCGTGTAGTTGATCAACAATCCAGACAAAACAAACACATCGGTTTTAACTAGTAAAGAGATGTAGTCAACGCTGATGAACAACTCCACATATATTTATTCTAATAAAAGGCCACAGTAAAAGTCTCTGTCACTAAACACGTCGATACCCTAGAGGATTATATCGCTAACTGATTTTCAGATCTCTAACCCAACATATCCCAAACGTCACTAGTCCCGTTCAATATGCGTCTTCTATGGTGCGTCGCTAAATAACTAATCTATATAAATAAGATGTCTAACAATCTAGTCGTGTATCTAGTCGTGTATCTAGTCGGGTAACTAGCCGTGTATCTAGTCGTGTATCTAGCCGTGTATCTAGCCGTGTATCTAGTCGTGTATCTAGTCAGGTAACTAGTCGTGTATCTAGTCAGGTAACTAGCCGTGTATCTAGTCAGGTAACTAGCCGTGTATCTAGTCAGGTAACTAGCCGTGTATCTAGTCAGGTAACTAGCCGTGTATCTAGTCGTGTACCTAGTCAGGTAACTAGTCGTGTATCTAGTCAGGTAACTAGCCGTGTATCTAGTCGTGTATCTAGTCAGGTAACTAGCCGTGTATTTAGTCAGGTAACTAGCCGTGTATCTAGTCGTGTATCTAGTCAGGTAACTAGCCGTGTATCTAGTCGTGTATCTAGCCGTGTATCTAGCCGTGTATCTAGTCAGGTAACTATCCGTGTATCTAGCCGTGTATCTAGTCGTGTATCTAGTCAGGTAACTAGTCGTGTATCTAGTCAGGTAACTAGCCGTGTATCTAGTCAGGTAATTAGCCGTGTATCTAGTCAGGTAACTAGCCGTGTATCTAGTCAGGTAACTAGTCGTCTATCTAGCCGTGTATCTAGTCGTGTATCTAGTCGTGTATCTAGTCAGGTAACTAGCCGTGTATCTAGTCGTGTATATAGCCGGGTATCTAGTCGTGTATCTAGTCGTGTATCTAGTCGTGTATCTAGCCGTGTATCTAGCCGTGTATCTAGCCGTGTATCTAGCCGTGTATCTAGTCGTGTATCTAGCCGTATATCTAGCCATGTATCTAGTCGTGTATCTAGTCGTGTATCTAGTCAGGTAACTAGCCGTGTATCTAGTCAGGTAACTAGCCGTGTATCTAGCCGTGTATCTAGTCGTGTATCTATTCGTGTATCTAGTCAGGTAACTAGCCGTGTATCTAGCCAGGAAACTAGCCGTGTATTTAGTCGTGTATCTAGTCGTGTATCTAGTCGTGTATCTAGTCAGGTAACTAGCCGTGTATCTAGCCGTGTATCTAGTCAGGTAACTAGTCGTGTATCTAGTCAGGTAACTAGTCGTGTATCTAGCCGTGTATCTAGTCGTGTATCTAGTCGTGTATCTAGTCAGGTAACTAGCCGTGTATCTAGTCGTGTATATAGCCGGGTATCTAGTCGTGTATCTAGTCGTGTATCTAGCCGTGTATCTAGCCGTGTATCTAGCCGTGTATCTAGTCGTGTATCTAGCCGTATATCTAGCCATGTATCTAGTCGTGTATCTAGTCGTGTATCTAGTCAGGTAACTAGCCGTGTATCTAGTCAGGTAACTAGCCGTGTATCTAGCCGTGTATCTAGTCGTGTATCTATTCGTGTATCTAGTCAGGTAACTAGCCGTGTATCTAGCCAGGAAACTAGCCGTGTATTTAGTCGTGTATCTAGTCGTGTATCTAGTCGTGTATCTAGTCAGGTAACTAGCCGTGTATCTAGCCGTGTATCTAGTCAGGTAACTAGTCGTGTATCTAGTCGTGTATCTAGTCAGGTAACTAGCCGTGTATCTAGTCGTGTATCTAGTCGTGTATCTTGTCAGGTAACTAGTCGTGTATCTAGTCAGGTAACTAGCCGTGTATCTAGTCGTGTATCTAGTCGTGTATCTAGTCGTGTATCTAGTCAGGTAACTAGTCGTGTATCTAGTCGTGTATCTAGTCAGGTAACTAGCCGTGTATCTAGCCGTGTATCCAGTCAGGTATCTAGTCGTGTATCTAGTCGTGTATCTAGTCGTGTATCTAGTCAGGTAACTAGCTGTGTATCTAGTCGTGTATCTAGTCACTTAACTAGTCGTGTATCTATTCACTTAACTAGTCGTGTATCTAGTCGTATATCTAGTCGTGTATCTAGTAAGGTAACTAGCCGTGTATCTAGTCGTGTATCTAGTCAGGTAACTAGCCGTGTATCTAGTCGTGTATCATGTCGTGTATCTATTCGTGTATCTAGCCGTGTATCTAGTCAGGTAACTAGCCATGTATCTAGCCGTGTATCTAGTCGTGTATCTAGCCGTGTATCTAGTCGTGTATCTAGTCGTGTATCTAGCCGTGTATCTAGCCAGGGAACTAGCCGTGTATCTAGCCGTGTATCTAGTCGTGTATCTAGTCTGGTAACTATTCGTGTATCTAGTCAGGTAACTAGTCGTGTATCTAGTCGTGTATCTAGTCGTGTATCTAGTCAGGTAACTAGTCGTGTATCTAGTCTGGTAACTAGTCTTGTATCTAGTCGTGTATCTATTCAGGTAACTAGTCGTGTATCTAGTCAGGTAACTAGTCGTGTATCTAGTCAGGTAACTAGTCGTGTTTCTAGTCAGGTAACTAGTCGTGTATCTAGGCAGGTGACTAGTCGTGTATCTAGTCAGGTAACTAGTCATGTATCTAGTCGTGTATCTAGTCGTGTATCTAGTCAGGTAACTAGTCGTGTATCTAGTCAGGTAACTAGTAGTGTATCTAGCCATGTAACTAGCCGTGTATCTAGTCGTGTATCTAGTCGTGTATCTATTCGTGTATCTAGTCGTGTATCTAGTCAGGTAACTAGTCGTGTATCTAATCAGGTAACTAGTAGTGTATCTAGTCGTGTATCTAACCGTGTAACTAGCCTTGTAACTAGTCGTGTATCTAGTCGTGCAACTAGCCGTGTATCTAGTCGTGTATCTAGTTGTGTATCTAGTCGTGTATCTAGTCGTGTATCTAGTCGTGTATCTAGTCGTGTATCTAGTCAGGTAACTAGTCGTGTATCTAGTCAGGTAACTAGTAGTGTAACTAGTCGTGTATCTAGTCGTGTAACTAGCCGTGTATCTAGTCGTGTATCTAGTCGTGTATCTAGTCAGGTAACTAGCCGTGTATCTAGCCGTTTAACTAGCCGTGTATCTAGTCGTGTATATAGCCGTGTATCTAGTCGTGTATCTAGTCGTGTATCTAGTCGTGTATCTAGTCTTGTATCTAGCCGTGTATCTAGCCGTGTATCTAGTCGTGTATCTAGCCGTGTATCTAGTCGTGTATCTAGCCATGTATCTAGCCGTGTATCTAGTCGTGTATCTAGCCGTGTATCTAGTCGTGTATCTAGTCAGGTAACTAGCCGTGTATCTAGCCGTGTATCTAGTCGTGTATCTAGTCGTGTATCTAGCCGTGTATCTAGTCGTTTATCTAGCCGTGTATCTAATCGTGTATCTAGCCGTGTATCTAGCCAGGAAACTAGCCGTGTATTTAGTCGTGTATCTAGTCGTGTATCTAGCCGTGTAACTAGCCGTGTATCTAGTCGTGTATCTAGATTTGTCTATCCAACGACTCACCACCATCTCATTTGAACACGTAGTTCAGTCATGGTGTGCTCACGCACTCACCACGTATTCAGCTTTGATGTGAACTAGTCAAGTGAAAGACTTGTGTTCAGCAAAGCTGATCAGAACTGCCAACACTGATAACAAACATATTGTTACGTATTTCTGATTTTCTGGCTAAATGTACTAGGCACACAAATAAAAGAAACTCTGCAAAGAACTTGACGACTCAACTTTCAGCTTTAAATAACTTTATTGAATTATAATTATAACAATTCGTCACTGTAACATGTAGCGTATACGTCTTACATCGACTGTATCGACTGTAACGGCTCAAGTCCACTCTCTTCTACTGTCTCGCACAGTAGAGAACAGTATCGACGACTGTACTGACTCTTTTCACATGAACATCTCTGGTTTATAAAGAGTCCCTAATCGCTTGTCTATTGTTGCAAAAACACTGCTAGTACCCTCTGGAACAACATGGGAGGAAACATCACATCCTGTTGTTGTTTATACATGTCGATCCCAGAGGATGCCTGCTGCAGTGTCATCTCGCCGAGGTCACACGTAGTGACCTCTAACTGTCACTGTTCATTTGTCACAATGCCCCCCTTCGTAAATCTGTTCGTCCTCTGGAACAACACGTGAGGCACGTCCCATCCTGTCTTTGTTTACATGCATAGATTCCAGATAACACTCGGTGCTGTGTCATCTCGCCGGGGTCACACATAGTGACCTCTACCTGTCACTGTTCATTCGTAACACTGCCCCCTTCTTAGATCTGTTCGTCCCGAACAGATTCTATTTCACCACGGTACTGATGGAGTCGGTCAACGTGGACAACCTTCAGCTTGGACCGTGGACTTTTCTGTATCCGGTAGACCACGTCGTTTATTCTTTTTACGACACGGTATGGACCTTCCCAGTCTCTTTGGAGTTTCGGGGATCTGCCTTTTCGTCTCTGTGGGTTATAGAGCCACACTAGATCATTCTCATGGAACCCCGACGTATTGGCCCGTTTGTCATACCTCGTTTTCATCAGGTCACTGTTGGTCTTGATGTTTCTGCGGGCCAATACATGAGCATTCTCCAATCGTCTTCGGAGATTGGTGACATATTCAGTTGAAGACACTGGCGTATCTCTCGGAATCCCAAATAACAGGTCACATGGTAGACGAAGCTCACGACCAAATAACATCTTCGCTGGGGTATATCCTGTGGTGCTATGAACGGATCCTCTGTATGACATGAGGAACATGGGGATATGGCTGTCCCAGTCGTCTTGTCGGTCATCAGTAACCTTAGACAGATGTTGTTCTAGGGTTCTGTTGAATCGCTCCACCATCCCATCAGATTGCGGGTGGAGAGCTGTCGTGTGAGTCTTTTCGATGCCAAGTGTCTTGCACATCTCCTGGAAAACTTTGGACTCGAAGTTCCTGCCCTGGTCAGAGTGCAACTCATTAGGTACACCAAAGCGACTGATCCAGTTATCCACGAGTGTTTCGGCCACTGTGATAGCTTCTTGATTTGGTATGGCATAAGCTTCTGGCCATTTGCTGAAATAGTCCATGACTACCAAGATGTATTTGTTTCCTTTCTTGGTTTCAGGAAATGGGCCTGCTACATCTATTGCGATCCTCTCGAATGGAACACCAACATTATACTGTTGCAAAAGACCCCTAGTTTTGCGTCGAGGGCCTTTTGCTGCCGCACATATGTCGCACCTTCGACACCATTCCTCTACATCCTCTCTATATCTGAACCAGTAGAACCGCTGACGAACCTTTTCCAGAGTCTTATTGACACCAAGATGAGATCCGCTAGCGCCATTATGCATCTCTTTCAGTACTTCAGCAACTCTCACCTTGGGTAACATCAGCTGAAGGCGATTGGATGTTCCATCAGCAGATTCCCAAACTCTTTTGATGACACCATTGACTAACGTCAGCGAGTCCCACTGAGCCCAGTACGCCTTGGTGGCTACCCCCTTCTCAGAGATGTCTTTCCAATCTGGCCGTTGTCCATCTTCTTTCCATAGAAGAATGGGAGCCAGATCTTCATCTTGCATTTGGTCCTCTCGAATCCTTTTATCACACCAGGGTCCGGAAACATCTACTCCGAGCCGAAGACAATTGACAGCTACCTCCTTTTCTTCAGCCCTCTTGCAGTGCTTACATTCTGCTTTGCAGGGTCGTCGAGACAGTGCATCAGCATTTTGGTGAATTTGCCCTTTTCGGTGCTTAGTTTCAAATTCATAGGTTTGAAGACGTTCGATCCACCTTGCCACCTGACCTTCAGGGCTCTTAAACGAAAGCAACCATTGCAGAGCTGCGTGATCTGACCTTAAGATAAATTTCTGCCCGTATAGGTACTTGTGGAAATGTTTTATTGCATCCACAGCAGCCAGCAATTCACGTCTCGTCACACAGTAGTTCCTTTCAGCTCTCGATAGGCCTCGACTGAAGTATGCGATGACTCGTTCAGTTCCATCCACCTTTTGGGACAAGACTGCGCCTATTCCAGTGTTGCTTGCATCTGTGTCGAGTATGAATGTCTTCCCTGGAATGGGGTAGGCCAATACTGGTGATGAGGATAGTGTGTTTTTCAGCCTCTCGAAAGCTTCTTGACATTCAGATGTCCAAATAAATGGCCTCTTTTGCTCTGTCAGTTGATGAAGGACCTTACAGATGTTTGAGAAATTTGGCACGAAACGTCGGTAGTATGTACAGAGTCCCAAGAAACTTCTCAGCTCATGGATATTACTTGGCGTAGGCCATCGTTTCACTGCCTCAACTTTGTCAGGGTCAGTGCTGACTCCGTCATTTGACACAATGTGACCAAGGTACTTAACGTTTTTCCTGAATAAGGAACACTTCTTTGGGCTGAGTCTCATTCCCGCACTTCTTATCCGTTGAAATACTTCCTTCAGATTTGCAAGGTGCTCTTCAAACGTTTTGCCAATGACAATAATGTCATCAAGGTAAACAAGGCATGTAGTCCAATGAAGTCCTCGTAAAACCCTCTCCATCAATCGTTCAAAGGTGGCTGGTGCGTTGCAGAGACCGAATGGCATCACAGTAAATTGCCAGAGGCCATTGCCAGCAGAGAAGGCGGTTTTCTCTCTATCATTGGGATGCATTTCAACTTGCCAATACCCACTCTTTAGGTCGAGAGTAGAAAATACCTGGGACCCTGCAAGCGTGTCCAAAGTATCGTCGATTCTAGGAAGTGGATAACTATCTTTATGTGTGACTTCATTCAGAGCTCTGTAATCTACACAAAATCGCATAGATCCATCCTTCTTCTTTACTAAGACAATAGGCGAACACCAAGGACTATTTGAGGGCTCAATGATTCCTTGCTGCGTCATGCCCTCTATCATGTCCATAGCTTCTTGTTGCTTTGCTAGCGGCAAGCGACGTGGTGGCTGTCGAATCGGTCTGGTGTTTCCAGTGTCTATTCGATGTTGTACCATGTTTGTCCGTCCGCAGTCTGTTTCATCAGATGGCAGAATATCTTCAAACTCAATGATCAACTGTTCCGCTTTGCTGAACTGCTCATCTGATAAATTCACTTTCATTTCTGTCAGGAGCTTGGTAATTTGTGGATTGAAAGGTTTGGTGGAATTAACGATCGTGATATCATTATTACAGTTTCTTATCAGGTCAAGAGTATTACATATTGCGATGGGGCTGTCTTTCTCTAGATGTCTCTCCTGTAGGCCGAGGTTCATGATTCTGACGGGCACCTTTTGATCTTTTCCGACAAGGACCAATGTTTTTCCTACTGCCATTCCGCTGTTGTCATTTTCAATGCCTTCCACTATCGCCGTCATCGTTGCAGTTTGACCATGCTCTAACTTTCCCCAGATAATTGCTTCAGACTGAGCTGGCAAACTTGTATCTTCTGTTAAAAGGATTCTTCTTATTTGACCATTCTCTTCATCTTCATCCCCGAGCAAGGGAATCTCAACATCACCACATTTCAAAGTACCACCTCCGATGTTCAGAGAGAATTCACATTTCTGCATAAAATCGAGCCCAATAATACAGTCATCCGTAATGTTAGCGATCAGAAATTCATGTATAAATGACTGATGCCCGAGCTCAAAGTTTATATTTGTCAGTCCATGTATAGGCATCATCTCTCCACTGGCCGTCTTCAAGGAGTAAGAGTTCACTCTCTTGATTTCGTTCTTTTTGACAATGTCTGGACGAATGACTGAACGTGAGGCACCAGTATCTAGAAGAAAACGGTAATTTCGAGATCCAATTCTACCATTGATGTACAGACTTTTATTCTTCCCTAACACAGCGACTGGAATTATAGTTGCAGGGGCTGTCATGTTCTTGATCGCCGATTTTTGCCCCATAAAACCGGCGAAAGTTAGTTTTCCCTGGTAGACATGAGCACCTGACCTTGCATCTGTCTCCGGTCTGTGCTGATACTCTGTTTGTCGGGGAAATCTTCTCGTGCAGTTCCTTTGTAGATGGCCAGGTTCTCCACAATTCCAACAACGTACACTGGTTCTATTCTGTCCTTCTTGCTTCTCATTTGGTCTGCGTTCTTCTAGCACTTCAGTTACCCTTCTGAGAAGTTGTGTAAGATCTTCTTCTTGGACTTCCAGCATACGCCCATGATGGATATTCTTAGAGGCGTCTTTGGCGGCTTCATAGGAGAGGGCGTAGACCAGAGCTTCGCTGGATTTGCGCTTACCACTGATTCTTATTGCCTTCTTCAGTTCTGGATCTCGAATAGCATCAATGAATGCATCAGTGATAATGACGTCCAGAAAGTCTTGTGCTGCTGTTGGATATGCCAAATGAGCAAGACGTTCTATTTCCGCCTCTAGCTCTTGCAAGGTTTCACCGGAGCGTTGTTGTCGGGTTTTCAACTGAACTCTATAAACTTCTTGTAAATGTTCGTCTCCGTAACGGAGCTCCATAGCCTTAACAATGGCAGCGTAATCTTGTTGATTTGTTATTGACTGAAGCAGTTCTGCTGCCTTCCCTCTTAAAGCTAACACCAGAGCAGTCGCTTTCTCTTCTTCAGTGTTCCAGTTATTAACCTTGGCCGCTGCCTCAAACTGTCTTTTGTAAACAGTCCATGAGATGGATCCATCAAACACAGGCGGCTTTATCTTCCCAGAGATTTCGGGCACTAATGTTTTTGTTCTAGTACCCCGTTCCTTACTCAGTTGTTCTTGGACATGAGTCCTTATCTCTTCCATTTCTTTTTCCACAGTGTTGACTCTCTGGTCAATCTTCTCGTTCATAGAGCTCATCTGTTCATTTACTTTTTCATTCATGGCGTTTATTTTCTTGAGGCTCTCCTTCATTAAGTCCATCTGGCCCTGCATGTTACTCAGGATCTCTGTCATATCTGGGTTTAATTCAAATAAGTATTCATCTGGATCTTGATCTTCCTCAATAAGGGCCTGTCTTAGGCGTTCTGTTAGTGTTTCTTTGTTACCATTGAGCTGCAGACCTCTCTCACGAAGTTCTTGCCTTAATTCTTTGACCAACAGTTGGTTAAGTAGTTTCCTCGAAGACATTTCAGCCAGAAAACATCCCACTTCTGACACCAATTGTTACGTATTTCTGATTTTCTGGCTAAATGTACTAGGCACACAAATAAAAGAAACTCTGCAAAGAACTTGACGACTCAACTTTCAGCTTTAAATAACTTTATTGAATTATAATTATAACAATTCGTCACTGTAACATGTAGCGTATACGTCTTACATCGACTGTATCGACTGTAACGGCTCAAGTCCACTCTCTTCTACTGTCTCGCACAGTAGAGAACAGTATCGACGACTGTACTGACTCTTTTCACATGAACATCTCTGGTTTATAAAGAGTCCCTAATCGCTTGTCTATTGTTGCAAAAACACTGCTAGTACCCTCTGGAACAACATGGGAGGAAACATCACATCCTGTTGTTGTTTATACATGTCGATCCCAGAGGATGCCTGCTGCAGTGTCATCTCGCCGAGGTCACACGTAGTGACCTCTAACTGTCACTGTTCATTTGTCACAATGCCCCCCTTCGTAAATCTGTTCGTCCTCTGGAACAACACGTGAGGCACGTCCCATCCTGTCTTTGTTTACATGCATAGATTCCAGATAACACTCGGTGCTGTGTCATCTCGCCGGGGTCACACATAGTGACCTCTACCTGTCACTGTTCATTCGTAACACTATTAATAGTTAACGCCTCAATTCATTTTGAAACAACAACAGCAATACACTACATTTTAAACAGTGTACTCTTAGAGCTACATGTCTTATATGATCTAGATCTTTTATATGCACTATTGTATTTAAAAACACAATCATTATCGAACTTGCAAAGATAGTTTTAATCCAATTATTTATAAAATGAATACTATATTCAGTATGCTCATACATTTTCCCCAATTTTTAAACAAGAATTATTTTGACATAACCAAAGATAACATAAATTAGTAGAACAGGGAGCAGAGCTCTTAAATATATTAACAAAAATATTAAATATAAATAACAAGCTCACAATAAAGGCTGGAGGGCCCAAAAAAGGATTCCTATAATGACAAAGCTAAAATTGGTTAGAGCAAATTCTGAGGTTTACTAAAAAAATAATTAAAGAGATAACAATCTTATTAACCAAATAAGTGAATTATCTATTGCTAACATTTTCACTGTATATATCCCAAGTTCTTTACATTTAAAAGAATATTTATTTTGTGCCATTATATTTTATAAAATGTCGTACGATGAATAACCTGTATAAAGCAACTTAAAACGATAAAATGTTATGACAATCTTAATGTAATTATTTCCATTTCCAAGTTTGATAGCAGTGTAATTAATTTATTTAAAAATATATATATAGCTCCTCATTCTTGGTCGAAAATGAGCACATTTCTCATTTCCTATGGACTCGAAGATGGCTGTAAAGTCCAATCCTCGCTTTAAAAAGCCGGCCGCATACGTGGCATGGGTGGGTTAGGTCAGTAGCTGATAGACCTGATTCTTCTCTTAGCGTTTTGTTGGCGCTTTTTCACACTGGCCACTCTTCTTGGTTCAAATCTTGAGACACCGAGACTCACAGCTTCACGCCATGAGGAGCGATCGATAATTATTTAAAATAGTAACTATTTAAATTATAC
The DNA here is from genome assembly GCF_947242115.1 of Biomphalaria glabrata. Taxonomy (NCBI): domain Eukaryota; kingdom Metazoa; phylum Mollusca; class Gastropoda; family Planorbidae; genus Biomphalaria; species Biomphalaria glabrata. Next base: position 23,525,696 of record NC_074711.1, on the reverse strand, counting down.
CTTTTTACCAATAAAAAAATATATTTAAAAAAAAAGCCCAAATAAAGAGGCCAATAGCTCAAAAAGGAGGCAGAACGCCTGTCAAAGACTCATTTTCATGCTAAATGTACCCAAGTCCTGGACCATATCATAGTGACACATACAACGATAAAATAAGATTCAGAATGCGACATATAAGATCTTTAATTCCATTATTTTCACTATCATACAGCAAAAAATAGTTAGAGTCCCCCTTTTGACTATATATCCACAAAAAAACCAACTCTCCTGCACTAGGAACAAAAACACCCCCTTATCATGAGTTACATTCTGTTTTTCCCTACATCTCACTAAATAAAAACAACCCAAAACAATATCAATTTTGAAACTAACAACCTGGATTGCCCCCCCTTCTCCTCTACAGTAAACAGGAGACCCAGGCTGACCAGAACTCAGTCCTGACATTTCTCCCCCCTCTAATTTTTGTCTGTTTCTGGGTTCGTTTAAAACAGACAAACTTCCGATAAGAGATTTTCCAAACGTACATATATCAACATGCAAATAAAAGTAATCTTGGTACTAAAACATAGCCTACAGTTTGTACAAAAAAAAATGTATCCACATGAAATGTCAATACTATACACAACCTGCTAGGCAATAATAATTATATGTATATATATATATACATATATATCAACATGTAAACAAAAAAATAGTCAGTGAACAAGCATATTTTCCGAAATGTAAATGTTATATACAACATACTAAGCAATTACAATTATATTTATATATATATATATATATATACACATATCAACATGTAAACAAAAAATATTGTGCAAACATATATTCTACCTTTTGTAGAAGGCGGTTAATTACATATCCCCAATCCTAGCAAACAAATAACTTTGAAATGAATAAATATTGAATGTCAGTTATCTGTAATCAATGTCATGTTGGTCTATTCTGTTAGTCTAGATAGAAAGTCAGCAATTACATTTAGTTTGCCCTTTAGATGTTCTACATTAAAGTTAAATGATTGTAATAATAGAGCCCAACGACAAATTCTATTATTCCCATATGTTGCGCTCTTCAAAAAGGCCAGTGGTCTATGGTCACACTGAATTGTGAATTTAGCGCCATATAAATATCTGGACAAGCGTTGCACCCCCCAAACAATGGCAAGGCATTCTCTCTCTATCACCGAATACCGTTGTTCTCTGGGCAACAGTTTTCTGCTCAAGAACTTAACAGGATGGAATATTCCTTTTACTTCCTGCAAAAGGCAACATGATATGGCTATGTCCGACGCGTCTGTTTGCACAATAAATGGTCTATTAACGTCTGGTAATTTCAGTATAGGATCCCGTGTCATGCACATTTGAATTTTTCTTAATGCCCGGTCACATTCTGGAGTCCAATTGACCCTCGTCGGTGTCCCTTTTTTTAACAATCCAGTAATTGGAAATACTATTTCCGCGAACGCTGGAATAAATCTGCTATAAAAATTAGCAATACCTAGTAAACATCGAACCTCTTTTTTCGTTTTTGGTGCTTTTATATTTAATACCTTGTCTCTGTTATTGGGTTCTGGGTATATGTTTCCTTCACCTACAATATTACCCAAGAAAGTTATTTTAGGATATGCGATTTCAAGTTTGCTTGGCTTGATAGTAAACCCATATTCTTTTAGCCTGGACAACACTTTCTCTAGTGCTATTAAGTGTGATGACCAGTCATGTCCGAATACACAAATGTCATCAAAATAAAACACAACATTTTCCAGTCCTTTAAGAATGGTCCTAATAGTCCGATTAAAAAAACTAGGAGAATTAATCAGACCAAACGGTAGATATTTAAATTGGAAGTGACCACTTGGTACCCTGAATGCAGTGTACTTCCTACTATTTTCTTCTATTGGTATTTGCCAGAAGCCTTTTGTTAGATCTATCTTTGTAAAAAATTTGGCACTATTAAGTTGTAGGAAAAGATCTTCTTGGTCTGGAATAGCCTCCGCGTCAAATTTGGTAACCGCGTTTAATTTCCGAAAATCTATGCAAGTACGTACTGTTGAATCTTTTTTCTTAACCAAAACGACAGGAAATGCATAGGGCGATTGAGACTCTTCAATAATGTCCATTTGAATCATGTTCTCTACCTCCTTGTCTAAGACATCTCTCATATGAATAGGAACTGCGTATGGCCTCAGTGTAATAGGCTTTTCTGTTGTGAGCTCAATGTTGAATGATTTAACCTTCGCTTTACCCGGTATATCAGTAATTATATCTTTATACTTCTCAACTAGCGTCTGAATCTGTTCTCTTTGGGATTCGGTTAATTCAGTATTGATACTAATATGTTCCCTGGAATTTGTACTCTCAAGAGTAGGTAACTCAGTAACTTCATCCTCTTGGTTATCATCTTCCTGGTCGGTTACAAGGGACGCTATGCACGCATGTAATAATTCTTCCCCTTGACCCCCATATAAGACATGAGACGCACTTCCCGAGAGTTGTAGATCACTATTTTCTTTACCCGTACATTCCGTGTTGTTTTTTTCATGATATTTTACTAATCTGTTAACATGAAGGATTTTTACTCGATTGCCTTTCTTTATTTTTACATTAAACTTGTTAATTCTTTTTTCTACTTTATAAGGCCCCTCCCAGTGCAAGGCTAACTTATTCTGTCTCTGTGGTTTCAGTAAAAGGACAGAATCACCTGTTTGAATATCTTTTTCTTTGCTATTTCTATCATAATACCTTTTATAATTTTCCTTACGTTTTGAGCTATTATTCTGAGCTATTTGACAAGCCACAGCCAGCCTACTTTTTAGGTCTAATAAATAGTCAAACACATTCTTTATTTCTGGTTCTACCTGTTGATTAGTAAAAAGATCTTTTAGAATTGACATAGGCCCCCTGACTTTCCTTCCATACAACATTTCATAAGGGGAAATGTTAGTAGACTCATTTGGTACCTCTCTGTACGCAAACAGAAGTGCATTTATAACTCTATCCCAATTCTTAGGTTCTGCTTCGGCCGTCTTTCTCAGCATGCACTTCAAGGTCCCGTTAAAGCGTTCTACGCCCCCATTTGACATGGCGTGAAATGGTGTTGATTTAACAATCTTTATTTTAAAAAACTGACATATTTCTTTGTATAATTCGGATCTGAATTGAGATCCATTATCAGAGAGTATCTGTTCCGGGAATCCTATTCTAGTAAAAATAGCACTTAGAGCTTCTATTACTACTGGTGTTGTTGTATTAGGTAGTGGTACAGCTTCCGGCCATCTTGTTGCCAAATCAACCAACGTTAAAATGAATCTATTCTTCCGATCTGTCATTTGGAGTGGTCCTATGATATCAATAGCAACTTTAGCAAATGGAGTGGAAATAATATTCATGCGCCCTAGTTCTACCTTTCCAGCTTTTCCTGGGTGTCTACCTCTTTGACAAAGGTCACAACATTTAATGTATGTTTTTATATCTTTATCTACCCCAGGCCAAAAGAAATGCGAATATACCCGATATCTGGTTCTATTTATAGACATATGTCCAGCTAAAGGTGTAGAGTGTGCTATTTCTAATATTAGTTCACGTCTATTCGTGGGGATTACAAGTTGTCGTTCTATTACCCCAGGGGTATCTTTTCTCTCAAATTCTTTGTAAAGTAGACCTTCTTCCACTATAAATGATACCAATCCCTTTTTCTTATCTTCGACCGTTCCTGCTTTCGCCTTTTCCCATAATCTAACTAACGAACTATCATTTCTTTGATCCTCTCTAAAATCACTGTCCAATTCCATCCACTTGCTTAGACCAATCCTGTCATTATCTTCCGATTTGACCCTATTGTCTTCTGCTTTCGCCATTGCCCTAGTAACAGCATTCCCATATAAAAATGCTTTAGCCTGACCAACATTTCCAATAATAATATCTGCTATTGGGTCCTTGAACATGGCCGCTACAAAGACTCCTTTTAAAAATGGAGTATCAATGTCTATCCAAGCAAGTGGATACTGAAAAGTTTGTCCATCTATTAATTTTAAAGTGAAAAACCCATCTATCTTCTGACTTTCTTCTATCAAACTTTCTCGGACCCCAATTATGCTCGCCCCTGTATCTCGTAGGACAGATACCCTTCGATCTCCCAAAAATCCCTCAACTATTTTCAATCCACCAACTGATTTATCTTTATAATCTAGAAAATTATATGTATCAGTGTGACATGCAAATAATCCCACTTGTTGCCCCCTTTCTGGTAATACTCTTAGTCATTGCTGTGTTGGCCCTCTATTCTCATTTATCTTTACCCGACACCATCGAGCAATGTGTCCGCCCTTTCCACATCTATAGCATATCACTTGTGTACCCTCTGTGTTTATATTATTCGGGCGACGACTGTTAGATTGACCAGTGGCACCAAAAGCTACATATGGGATATCGTTACTAGTTACTTTGTTACTTCCCTTTACAATATGTGTGGAGCCTTTCGTGGCATCTCTAAATTGATCAATACAGTCTAAGACCTCTTGGGCTGACGTAGGCTTTCGTAGCAAAATATCTTTCAGGGCCTCAGAAGATAGCACACTGTAAAGTCTGTCTCTCATTATAAGGTCAATTATACCGTCTACTGTCATTGGGGTTTGTGATGTTTTAAGCCAGTTGTCAAATGTCCTTTTCAAATGGACATAAAAATCTTTCATATCGTCCGTCTTTGGGGAAAGTTCATGCCACAGTGTTCGACAGGCTTCTTCTGTGAGTTGGGCTTGTTTTAGGAGCTCCCCCTTAACAAAATCATAGTCAGTGTTATGTATCAGTTTTGTTTGTATCATAAACAATTTTAGTTTTTCATTTAACTTGTGAGTGAGGACAAGTGGCCATCTTGTCTTGGGTATGTCGTTAGCAGTAGCAGTCGTTTCGAACAGTTCTAAGTAGAATAACAAGTCCTCGTTGTCTGTCATGCATTTTAGGTTTTTGTCTAACTGTTTATTCTGTTGGGGGTTGTCGTTAACTGTCATGTCTTTCTTATCCATTTCATGTTGTCTTGCTAGTTGTTTGTCCTCCATCTCTCTTATATGTCTTCTCTCCTCCGCTTCCCTTGTCAGTCTATCTGAGTCAATTTTCTGTTGGGCCTCTATAAATTTCTTTAACGTTTTGCCCTTAAACCCCAACATCTGAGCCTGGGCTACTATCTCCTCAAATGGACGAGGTATAAACTCTGACATTTTCCTAGAGCAGTGTCCTTTATTACAATATTACCTCACAAAATGATATACATACAACAACAATTAAAGCAAAATTAAAATAATACTAATACCTCTGTTCCTACTTATGTTGTTCAACTGGTACTCCAACAGGTTAAAGACAATTGTCCAAGGTTATCCAATAATGTGATTTCTCTTAGTCTATTTCAGGTAGATAATCCAACAGGTAATCCCAACATGGCTTTATACCTACGCGCGGTATCGGTACTTGGAATGTATCACAAAAGTTAAATTCATATAAGTATTATATCCAGCCGTAGCTTCTTCAGTATAATCCAAAAAGAATGTACCACAAAAGTTAAATTCATATAAGTATGAGATCCAGCAGCAGCTTCTTCAGTATAATCTAAGGAACGAGCGTATTGGTAATCCAATTATAAGGAACGAAATTGGCCCTGCATATACACTTATGTTTAGACGTACGAAGGGGTGCTACTATTACTTGCTAATAGTGAACACATTCGGCATGTTAAATCATTATTATTAGATAGTAACAGCCTAAAATACAGACGACGAGTTTCCGCTCCTTATGGACTTGAACTCTTTCATTAGTACACACTTGGAGATATGCGCTGTCTGGGTGCAGCAGGTACTTCAGGTTACTGTACTCAGAGATATGCGTTATCTGGGTGCAGCAGATACTTCAGGTTACTGTACTCAGATATGCGCTGTCTGGGTGCAGCAGATACTTCAGGTTACTGTACTCAGAGATATGCGTTATCTGGGTGCAGCAGATACTTCAGGTTACTGTATTCAGATATGCGCTGTCTGGGTGCAGCAGATACATCAGGTTACTGTACTCAGAGATATGCGCTGTCTGAGTGCAGCAGATACTTCAGGTTGCAGTACTCAGAGATATGCGTTGTCTGGGTGTAGTAGATACTTCAGGTTGCAGTACTCAGAGATATATGCTGTCTGGATACAGCAGATGCTTCACTGGAGATTGATGCATCCATCGCATGTAGTTGTTTTGGACAGGCCCCCAAAATGTCAAAGACTCATTTTCATGCTAAATGTACCCAAGTCCTGGACCATATCATAGTGACACATACAACGATAAAATAAGATTCAGAATGCGACATATAAGATCTTTAATTCCATTATTTTCACTATCATACAGCAAAAAATAGTTAGAGTCCCCCTTTTGACTATATATCCACAAAAAAACCAACTCTCCTGCACTAGGAACAAAAACACCCCCTTATCATGAGTTACATTCTGTTTTTCCCTACATCTCACTAAATAAAAACAACCCAAAACAATAACAGTTTTGAAACTAACAACCTGGATTGCCCCCCCTTCTCCTCTACAGTAAACAGGAGACCCAGGCTGACCAGAACTCAGTCCTGACAACGCCAAAAAAGAGGGAAAAAAAAAGAGGCAAAAGCCCAAGGATTTCTAGGATGTAAATAGCTCGACAACTGACGTCAAAAGCTAAAAAAGCTGAGGTATGCTTAAAAAAATAGTAACCAAATGATTTGAAGTGTAACTTTAAGACATGAACTATTAACAGTTTCGCTTGTACGCATGTTCAGAAATTTGAGACATTGGTTCCTTGTGGTGAGCATTCAAACCTGACCTCATTCTGACTTCTCACTTCTGCTCCTATTAAAACCTGACCTCATTCTGACTACTCACTTCTGCTCCTATTAAAACCTGACCTCATTCTGACTTCTGGCTGCCTGGTCGTGCGGTTTGCACGCTGGACTGTCGTTCGGATTTATCGACGGTCGAGGGTTCAAACCCTGCCCGCTCCCATCCCCCGTCGTCCTGCGGGAGGTTTGGACTAGGAAGTAAACTATCTTCAACTCTGAAGGAACATCCGAATTATGTAAAACATTTTACAAACATTTCTCACTTCTGCTCCTATTAAAACCTGACCTCATTCTGACTTCTCACTTCTGCTCCTATTAAAACCTGACCTCATTCTGACTTCTCACTTCTGCTCCTATTAAAACCTGACCTCATTCTGACTTCTCACTTCTGCTCCTATTAAAACCTGACCTCATTCTGACTACTCACTTCTGCTCCTATTAAAACCTGACCTCATTCTGACTACTCACTTCTGCTCCTATTAAAACCTGACCTCATTCTGACTACTCACTTCTGCTCCTATTAAAACCTGACCTCATTCTGACTACTCACTTCTGCTCCTATTAAAACCTGACCTCATTCTGACTACTCACTTCTGCTCCTATTAAAACCTGACCTCATTCTGACTACTCACTTCTGCTCCTATTAAAACCTGACTTCATTCTGACTACTCACTTCTGCTCCTATTAAAACCTGACCTCATTCTGACTACTCACTTCTGCTCCTATTAAAACCTGACCTCATTCTGACTTCTCACTTCTGCTCCTATTAAAACCTGACCTCACTCTGACTACTCACTTCTGCTCGTATTAAAACCTGGCCTCATTCTGACTACTCACTTCTGCTTCTATATTTGTGATGATGAATTTATGAGCTGTAAATAATTCAGAACTTAACAAATAGAAAAGGTGACGAACTGTCGACAATTGTCATTAATTAACCCTCGTTCCCGACAAGGTGGAGATTATAGACAGGGTCGGTACTACAGAATGCGTGGCCCTTTGCAAAACGCATTGCGCGGGGCCTAGTCTGATAGGGATTAAGATAATAAGTGAAAGTTAAGATTTTTTTGTTTGAAAATAAATACATCTTTGCATTTTATTCATACTGTACTAAGTACAAAATCACGGTCAAATTAACTTGACGAACCATGTACAATGGAAGATAGTTTTTTAACAAAAAGTCGATAAACATTCACATCTGCCTTTAGACTAGCAAAATATCGCTTTTGATTATTCTAAGAGATCGAGATAGATTTAGATCTATATTTATATGCCAGTGACTATTACAGTAAATTAAGTATTGGAACCTCTTGTTTTGCTTACAATTCGCCTTATTATTTTTATTTAATGAAAGCTGACATTGCCGTTTGTTTGTTTTTTAATCGCGAGTAGGATTGGCGTTATCCATATTGAAGGACACCCCAAAATTACAATTTTGTCTATTTTTCAGGACATTTAATGAGTTTTCAGGATATTTTAATAATTTCAGGAGATTTCCAGGAGCTTCTGGAAAATCAGGAGGCAGCGGAAACTCTGTTAAGTTAAAATGGTTTAATTTAATCATTTAAAATTAGAGTTAGCGTGGGGCCTATGAAAGTGCCGTGCCCATTGCGGCCGCATAGGTTCCAGTGCCCTAAGGCCGGCCCTGATTATTGACATTCAGTTTCAATGACAGCGACCTCGGAAGTCACGCACTGTTTCTTGTCCTGAGTATTGAATACAACAATGTTAATGTAACCAAAATGTCAGATGAACCTCACAGTATCCGCTCTACAAACGTTTGGCTCCGCTGTAGCACAGATTGTGGAACATTTAATGATGACGACTGCGCCCTCAGAAGTCTTTGTCACTTTGTTTTGTTGTCCTTTGTGTTGTCTGTAAGATGTAAGTGTAACAACAAAATATACTGAAGTTAAAAACAAATAGAGAGAGACGAGTGTTTTTGGCAAGGTAATCTTCTACTGATAAAAAACAAAACAAAAAAAATACTGATTAAAAACAAACACATAAACTTAGAAAAATCTACACACAGGAACGCAATCAAAACAATTCTTTTAAACGATGTCACATTGTTCTATCACCTTGATATATTAATGAGATGAAATCAATAAACACCATTTAGCGCCTTTACTTTCAATAGCATATAAATAATACAAGCATTGTTTTTCCTTCAAACAATCAAATCATGTGATCTCTTAGGCTAAGGTATAAATACAAAATCAATGAACAAACTTTCCACCTTTGCAACCTCTGAAATCATACAAAACAAAATTACAATCCTACAATACAATACATGAACTTTAAAAACATTAAGCGTTGTGTAACTCTTCAGAGTGTGTTGCAGATATTTAGACTTAAACAGTAGCCGAAGATATTGATTTTCAAAACAATCCAAAGTACAAGGTCTTCGTTCGTGTGAGGTTTGAGAACCTGTGGGATTGATTGGGACTTTAACGCATTCTGAAAAAAAGGAAACAATGGACATCCACGTGACCATGAACTATAAACAATTTCTGATTTACATGAGGTCAGAAAATTTTGGTCTTTAATGTCAATGTCGTTTCGTGGTTCACAGAGGTTCTCGGAATTTGATGTTTCACAATGGTTATTCTGAGCTGGTGGTGGTTCCCAGAGTTTTCTGGTTTTGCTGATTCCCAGAGGTCAAGTGTTGCATGTGGAGGTGTGAAAACGGGTGAGGGGAGGTGGCTGGTCAACAGAATGACCTGACTGACCTTTTTTTTCTACACCCTAATATCCATGCGAATCATCACCATTTGATTTTTACCAATAAAATTAAACATAGCAGAAACGATTTAGCGTGGTGCATTTTTCAATGTCTAAATATTTAAATATTTATGATAGATTTAAATGTGAAGATTAGACTGGATGTAGGCTGCAGATTGAGATAAATTGTTTATTGCCATTGTCATGTTCTGATAGTGTCGACCTCTAATAATGTTTTTTTTTCGTGTTGCGAATTGGGTTAGGGTGAGGTTGGCAAGTGCTTTCGGTAGCGGGAGTGGGACGGTGTAGACGTCTCTCTGTTTCTTCTGTTTACTTTTAAAACCAGCTTGGGCTTGATTCAGAAGTGCAAGAAATGGATGTGTTTTTTTTTTCATCTAATGGTGCTAAAAATTGTGCAAGTCATCATTAAACATTGATTCGTCTTCGTGCTCTACGCCATCTGGGAAAACTCTCTGTAGAACACAGTTATGTTTATGAGCTTAGTCTTAATGCTCTAAATTCTCTAAAGTAAGCAGGTAGTGACAGGTAGTGGCAGAGATGAATTCTTCGTGTATTGTTAATTAGATGAATTCAGTACAAACCTGTAGTATTGTAGCTTGGGTTGACAGCGATCCATATTACCGAGGGAGGGCGGGGGGCATTTTTGATACATAAGAAAAATATCTACGAATATAAGTATTTATGTTTTTTTAAATTGCTTAGTGCTGATTGAGCAAATTTGAAGTCCAGCATAAGATGAATCGCTTGTTTGTGATTACCTGTGTTTTTTTTAAATCAATAAGTAACGAAGGGCAAATAGTAAAAATAAAGTCTACAATCTACAGTATGCACCGATTCGCACCTTCTTCTATTGACCCAATGGCGAACAAGTACATGACCCCCCCCCACACTCACACACAAGGCACATAACATGCGCGCACGTACTGCTTAAAGTACATGAAAAGATTAGCAAGAAAGAAAATAAACGAACTGAAGTAAGTATTCTGCATCCCTTGACTTCCCAGCTGTCTCTATATCCCTGCTAAGCAATACCTAGACTTCCCAGGTGTCTCTATATCCCTGCTAGGCAATACCTAGACTTCCCAGCTGTCACTATCTTCATGATAGGCAATACCTAGACTTCCCAGCTGTCTCTATATCCCTGCTAGTCAACCCCTAGACTTCCCAGCTGTCACTATCTCATGATAGGCAATCCATAGATTTCCCAGCTGTCTATATATCCCTGCTAGGCAATCCCTAGACTTCCCAGCTGTCTATCTCCGCTAGGCTATTTCTAGACTCCCCGGTTGTCTGTATCTCTAAGTTAATCCCTTTATCACCCAGCTGTGTTTTCCTCCTTGCTAGTCAACCCCTAGACCTCCCAAATAACTCTCTTTGCTAGGCATACTTAGACTTCCCAGCTGTATCTCTCTGTAAGTCAATCCCTAGACGTCCCAGCTACCACTATCTACCCGCTAGTCAATCCCTAGACTTCCCAGCTGCCACTATCTCGCTGCTAGTCTATCTTAAGACTTCCCAGCTGTATCGTTCTACACATGTTCTGGTAGAAATTGGTGACATGCTATGCACCTTTGGTGTACACATTTGAATTTAATTAGCCCAGAAGTAAGCCAATACTCTCTCACCTGACAACTTGGGATAAGACTTTCTTTTTCAGACCCCCACCAAACCTCCCCCCCCCCTTACATGCTTTTTATGCTTTTTTTCTTGCTCGTACTCACACGCACACATAAACACACACACACACACACACACACATATATATATATATATATATATATATATATATATATATATATATATATATATATATATATATATATAAACACACACACACAGTTATAAACACACACAAACACACACATATGTCAGGGGGAGGTATGGCGAGAATGAATGTTACTTTGATATTTCGATATGTTTGTTATATCCCTTTGTTATGTGAATAGTCTTGCACGTGTAATGAACTGAATAGTTAAGTCTTCGTTGAATGTGCGAGAGAGTGTGTTAGTTAGTGAGGTCTTGTCCCCGGTCCAGGATGGTTGGACGTTCGCTTCCTGGACTGGTGTTTATATATGTATGTTGTCATGAAAGTTGATGGACACCACTGGTGTTTTGTATTATTTCTTGAGAGTAATATAATTGTGTGCTTTATTTGATATTAAAGAGTTTTTGGAATTCACTGAGAGATGGAGTTAGAGTTGAAGTATCTTGAGTATTAATTGTTCTTATGTGTGAGCAATTTGTAATTAAGTATTTAAGTAACCCCTACGAGTCTAAGGAGCCAAGCTAAGAAATGAACCCTGACGACATAGCTACTAGTGATATATGCTTTTGAAGTTCTAACGTTATAGGTTTGAGTCCTGGTATGAAATGTGTGTAGATTGATGTGTGTGTGTGTGTGTGTTTGTACTCTCTGACAAACCTGAGTGGTATTTTCATATTACAATAAATTAAACATCATTTGATATTAAATTTTGGTCATACGAATAAATACGATTTTATATGAATACATTTGAATACACACAAATACATGCCACGTTGAGTGAATATCCGAATGATGATATGGGCTAACAACAACAACAAAACAACAACGCACAGACGCGTACAAAACTTCACTAAATCGACTCTAAAAAGCCTTTTTTTCTCTCTTAATACTAAACTGCCCATGACTGTATACTATTTAATAGCTTCACAAATCGAAACAACTAGTATTCCTTATGTTCTTATAATGGAGCCAGGATGCCTTTTAAAATGTGTCAATGACGTTCATTATGGACTTGAATTTCGTTTTCCGCATTCAGCATTCAAATAAACATTCAGAAATGAGAGTCTGTCTTATCATTAGAGAAAACAACAACACCAAGAATACACACACACACATATATATATATATATATTATTATATATATATATATATATATATATATATATATATATTCTCTCTATGAGAACATATTTATTCAAGCTTAACAAATTTTAGTGTGTTTTTTTTCCTTCTGAGTTAGCAGGCAAGTGGGTTATTGCAATGTTTACACTTCTCTAGGTCTGGAGCTTCAGGTCACACGGAGTTGTGTCGAACTCTGGCCTTCCATTGCAGAGAAGAGAAAACAAAAAAAAATTCGCTTTATTCTATTAGTGACGTCATTGGCTTTCTATGATTTCATTTAGACTAGATTGGGAGACTTCTAAGTACATATCTTACAACTATTTCTGACCTGGGGACGAGCTGAACCAGATTCAGGAGACAGACACAACGGTGTCTCGTGCAGGCTTGCTATTGGCTCAGAATGAACTGCTTCTATCAATCTTTGTGAAATTTTCTATGACTAAAACATAAATACAATGTTTAAAACAAATCCACCTTGAAGTTGTTAATAAACCTTACAAGTCTGCACACATTTTGTGAAGCAGAAATAAAACATCAATGATTAATTTGTTAAGAGTTTCAGAATAATAAATTTAAAAAAAAATTGAGGACATATATAAACCCATTACAAATATATACGAATTTGGCATATATATATATATATATATATATATATATATATATATATATATATATATATATATATATTTACTGATTATTACTGATTTACTTGATTATTTTTAGATCTATGACAAACGTTAAGGTTGTTCCCTTCAAGTTGTTGTTTTTTTATTTATCACGAAAATAAAAGTAGAGTGTGACAATGGGTTTTTCCGTTCAGTTGACATATTCATATCAAATATAAAATACTGTGAAAACGGGTTTACCCGATTTGTTCAAAAATTTAGTTTTTTAATAGAGATACAATAACAGTGGCATAGTTATGGTGGTGGGAGTGGGGGAGGGTAGTCCACATTTGAAAATATCGCGGCCCCCACTTAAAGGAGGCCCCCAAATGAGTGTCCGAAATTTGTCTTTACATTAAATATTACGCCAATATTTCATGTCATTATGTTGGATATCAAAATGCCCTTAAAGAGGTCAAGTCAGCGGGCCCCCAATCCCTAGCTTCTACCACTCTACAATTAGGTCTTTTGTCTATTTTTAGGGCCCTCCGATTGTGGGGTGGATATTGAACATACACTACGGTCTTCGACATGGTTTATGCTAAATTGTATCAAGATTGATTTTGATTAGCATTCGGGACATACTTACATACACCTTGTTTGTGTGAGAGAGGAAAAAACTGTCTATGACTTTTTTAATAATTTGTATTATTTTGTATAGGTTATAAACGCTAGAATATAAACAAATAATAGACAGAGAACTAGCCAAAGGGAAAGAGACAGAGGAAGAAAGAGAGAGAAAAATATATTTTAATTATAAGGGGTCTATTCAGTATAATATAAGCAAGCCAAAGAGAGAGAGAGAGAAAGAGAGAGAGAGAGAGAGAGAGATAGACAGACTATGTTAGAAAAAGAAGGAGAAAACAACTGTGTCAAATAGAGAGATACAGAGAACTAAAAGAGACAAAGGAGAAACAGAAAGTGAACGATAAATAAAGAGAGAATGATAGACAGAGCGAGTTTGTGAGGAATGAGCACTAGTCTACTAATGTGAACATTAGCTGTGTTATCCTAACAAGACTTCCTCATTATACTCATCGATACACTCCCCGTGATGACGTCAACCATAATGTCTTCTCACGCGTGGTCCCTTACTAGAACTGTTCAGCTAATGGAGACACTTGACCCTGTCCAATAGATCGATACGTAACATCGCACAGAAAGATTAACGCTTACACCTTTATACCTCCTGCACCAGCAGCTTTGATTAGTTGGTTCCTCTCCTGTACCAGCGGCGTTGATTAGCTGGTTCCTCTCTTGCAATAGGGGTTGATTAGCTGGTTCCTCTCCTGCACCAGCGGCGTTGATTAGCTGGTTCCTCTCCTGCACCAGCGGCGTTGATTAGCTGGTTCCTCTCCTGCACCAGCGGCGTTGATTAGTTGGTTCCTCTCACTGATTGGAAAGAGTCGCTTGACTGCCTGTGTTATATTTTCCTCCTACGTCTGGCCTTATGATCAAATCGTTACAAACGTTTCTCTAGTTCATCATTTAAGTGTGATATAAGATACTTGGTGATTAAGATTGATATAAGATACCTGGTGATTAAGTGTGATATGAGATACGGGATGATTAAGTGTGATATGAGATACGGGATGATTAAGTGTGATATGAGATACTTGTGATTAAGTGTGATATAAGATACTTGGTGATTAAGTGTGATATGAGATACTTGTGATTAAGTGTGATATAAGATACTTGGTGATTAAGTGTGATATAAGATACGTGGTGATTTTGAGATAGAGCACTTCGATTGAGAACCTAAAATGCTCGAATCTCGGATTCGTGAACTTAGTGCGTCCCAAGCGTAGAGCCGGCTTTGATAAATACCCAGTTTTAGTTTGGTAAATTAGTGTCCACATGACGCCGTAGTAGTTATCTTTGGCCAAAGAGAAAAAATTAATTATCTCTTACTTTATCCCTCAAAAGAAACCCCCCCCCAAAAAAAAAACAACAATCCCATCTTGCAATTTTCTCTTACTCAATACCAAAAGATTTTGGTCACCAATGACACTGTAGATCTAGTCAGCTGCGTACCGAGGCTGCCAGGTGCCTGACACTGCTGGCAGTAAGGCCTGTTGGTGCCACCCCATCTCCCAAAATGTACGCAATTCACCAGTAAAAGAATACTTACCTGTAAAAAAAGATTGACCTGTAAAAGAACAGTCCCCTGTAAAAGAAGTCACCTGTAAAAGATCAATCACTTGGAAAAGAACAGTGACATGTAAAAGAACAGTCCCCTGTAAAAGAAGTCACCTGTAAATGAACAGTCACCTGTAAAAAATCAATCACTTGTAAAAGAACAGTGACATGTAAAAGAACAGTCCCCTGTAAAAGAAGTCACCTGTAAATGAACAGTCACCTGTAAAAAATCAATCACTTGTAAAAGAACAGTGACATGTAAAAGAACAGTCCCCTGTAAAAGAAGTCACCTGTAAATGAACAGTCACCTGTAAAAAATCAATCACTTGTAAAAGAACAGTGACATGTAAAAGAACAGTCCCCTGTAAAAGAAGTCACCTGTAAATGAACAGTCACCTGTAAAAAATCAATCACTTGTAAAAGAACTGTCCCCTGTAAAAGAAGTCACCTGTAAATGAACAGTCACCTGTAAAAAATCAATCACTTGTAAAAGAACTGTCCCATGTAAAAGAAGTCACCTGTAAATGAACAGTCACCTGTAAAAATCAATCACTTGTAAAAGAACAGTGACATGTAAAAGAACTGTCCCCTGTAAAAGAAGTCACCTGTAAAAAATCAATCACTTGTAAAAGAACTGTCCCCTGTAAAAGAAGTCACCTGTAAATGAACAGTCACCTGTAAAAAATCAATCACTTGTAAAAGAACTGTCCCCTGTAAAAGAAGTCACCTGTAAATGAACAGTCACCTGTAAAAAATCAATCACTTGTAAAAGAACTGTCCCCTGTAAAAGAAGTCACCTGTAAATGAACAGTCCCCTGTACAAGAAGTCACCTGTAAATGAACAGTCCCCTGTACAAGAAGTCACCTGTAAATGAACTGTCCCCTGTAAAAGAACAGTCACCTGTAAATGAACAGTCACCTGTAAATGAACAGTCACCTGTAAAAGAACAGTCATCTGTAAAAGAACAGTCGCCTGTAAAAGAACTGTCCCCTGTAAAAGAACAGTCACCTGTAAAAGAACAGTCACCTGTAAAAGAACAGTCACCTGTAAAAGAACTGTCCTCTGTAAAAGAACTGTCCTCTGTAAAAGAACTGTCCTCTGTAAAAGAACAGTCACCTGTAAAAGAACAGTCACCTGTAAAAGAACAGTCATCTGTAAAAGAACTGTCCCCTGTAAAAGAACAGTCACCTGTAAATGAACTGTCCCCTGTAAATGAACAGTCACCTGTAAATGAACAGTCACCTGTAAAAGAACTGTCCCCTGTAAAAGAGTAGTAGCCCGTGAAAGCATGAACAAATTGTGACGTATAATGATAACAAAACAAACTGACACGTATAATGTCAACAAAACAAACTGACACGTATAATGTCCACAAAACAAACTGACACGTATAATGTCAACAAAACAAACTGACACGTATAATGTCAACAAAACAAACTGACACGTATAATGTCCACAAAACAAACTGACACGTATAATGTCAAAAAAACAAACTGACACGTATAATGTCAACAAAACAAACTGTGACGTATAATGTCCACAAAACAAACTGACACGTATAATGTCCACAAAAAAAACTGACACGTATAATGTCAACAAAACAAACTGTGACGTATAATGTCCACAAAACAAACTGACACGTATAATGTCAACAAAACAAACTGACACGTATAATGTCCACAAAACAAACTGACACGTATAATGTCAACAAAACAAACTGTGACGTATAATGTCCACAAAACAAACTGACACGTATAATGTCCACAAAACAAACTGACACGTATAATGTCAACAAAAGTAACGAGCGTTGAAAAGGGGAGAGAACTATTTCATTGAGTGTTTTGAGAACAATTTCAGTTCTAAATACGTTCTATTACCTCCCACCCTTCTGTACGCAAACGGAACTAGTCATGAGGTTTTGTCTACTAGTTACTTGTTTAGTTTCATTTAAACCATTGGACAAACGCCCTGCTGAAAGTATGGCAAAGGTTTCTGCTGTCCATGTCAGGCAGCTCAGCATATTGAAATCAAATACTTTATTTATAAAAGGAAAAAAAAATGGGTGGTGAAAAATAAGGCAATGGAAAAATTAGAA
Organism: Biomphalaria glabrata; assembly: GCF_947242115.1. Lineage (NCBI taxonomy): Eukaryota > Metazoa > Mollusca > Gastropoda > Planorbidae > Biomphalaria > Biomphalaria glabrata. The sequence goes on along the minus strand of NC_074711.1, from coordinate 23,508,318 downwards.
AACAAAGTTCATTAGGAAATAAGCAGGACATCTTGTCTGTACAACCAATTCAATGTAACCCTATCAGTGAAGCCTTTCTTCACTCCTGCAATATCATAACATAAATCCTTAACTTACTAAATTGTAAGCAGAGGATATCATATCATGTCAATAATTTAAAGAAATATTACTTAAAAAATAAGTAAGCTAAAAGTTTAATGACATTTTACTTGAACACACACACATATTTATTTATAAAAGTCAAACCTGCCCAGACCTTACTTTTTAAGGCCTATTATTACGTTAGACCAGCGTTGCCCAATTAAGAACCGCGGATTGTATCCGGCCCCCAAATCACGTGGTCACAGACAGTGCATTATGAAGTCAGAGGTTTGCTTCGATTTGATCTTTGATGTGAGGCGATTTGTGTAAATATATATGGCCTCTATTCGAAAAAAGTTAAGCACCGCAGTGTTAGAGCAACAGACATTCAGACACACCAACAACAATATCACCAAATTACAGAACTTACAACTCTTAACGTTAAAAAAAATATTCCTGCTTTGTGTCACTTCCACGCGGACAGCTCTAGCGACCATCTCTCTTTTAAAAGTTTCCCCATCATTTAGCAGACGATAGCAGCAGCTGACATGTTTACTTTTATGTTTGTTTACTGTGACCTATATTAAGCAGCGCTGTTAGGCTACATCCCCGTCCTCAGCTAGAAGCTGAAACAAATCGATGCATGTGTATATGCCATCCAATGATCCGTGACGCGTAGTCAGAATAAAAAAAAAATATGCTCGATGGAGGGAAAAGAAAGGTGAGATATCCTGACCTCTAGCAGACGAATTCCAAACTTTAGAAGTTTGTTGGAGCACAGCATTAAGTTACATTCCTTCAGCTTTCTATGCAGATTTGTTTAATCTATTTTTAAGCACCCAATTCCGTCACTTTTTCTCTCTCTATTGAAATGAATTAAATCTTCTTACCATTATTTAAATATGTTTACTTCACATATATAATAGCATATACACATTTCAACACCTACACCACAACCTCTACACCACAATCTCTACACCACAATCTCTACACCACAATCTCTACACCACAATCTCTACACCACAATCTCTACACCACAATCTCTACATCACAATCTCTACACCACAATCTCTACACCAAAATCTCTACATCACAATCTCTAGATCACAACCTCTATAGCTGTGAAATTTATTCTAAACCTTTCCACTTTTTAAGCACAAATACTATTACTATTATTTATCGCTTTAATAATTTTTGTACCGGGTATTTCACATAATTATGTTAAATCATAAAACCTAGACAAGAACACTAAAATGTTAATATTTTATTGCAATTAATGAAAAATTTTATATACATAGACCGGCTTCTGTTGGATTTAGAATTTTAGGATTTTTTGCACATGAGCCTCCTGTAGGCATAGGCTTTTAGGGCTAAGGCACATGGGCCCTGGCCTCTTGGTGGTTTATGGCTTATGGGCCATGGTATCTTGAAGGTTTAAGTTTGATAAGTTTTAAAGCACATGGGCCTTCGCCTCTTGCAGTTTTATAGTATATGGGCCCTGGTCTCTTGCAGGTTTAGGTTTTATGACACATCGGCTCTGGTCTCTTGCAGATTTAGGTTTTATGACACATCGGCCCTGGTCTTTTGCTGGAGGAATGGGATAAAACGAAATAAACTATTTCTGATGGTACGATAAAAACAAAACAATAAAACACTTGACCTGGTCAAATAGATCGAAACGTAGCACCACACAAAAGCATTAACGATTACACCTTTATAAGCTCTGCATCATCGATGTTAATTAGTTGGTCTTCCTGATTGATTTGACAGGTTCGCGTGACTTCTGTGCTATATTTGTCTACTCGAGATTACAGTTTTAATGTTTATAACAATTTTGCCGCTTATCTTTCAGGTATACTATAATATAAAGAGCCATTGTGATAAAATAATAGAATACTAGGTTTGTGAACTAAAACATTTCAAATTTGAATTCCGGATTTATTATCTCCGGGCGTCACAGGCGTAGAGCCGGCTTTGGTAAATTTGTGTTCACCTAACATACTAGTTAACTTTGGCCACAGAAACAAATCAATGAAACATTATCCGTATGTAGAAATATATCTATACGCCTCAAATCCAAACTTGATGTTTTAGTAATAACATTCGTTTTGTGTACTCTTCACTCAGTAATACAAGATTTCGGTCATCAGTGCTATTGTATGTGTATTGGTTTCTTGTATCGAGGGGGCAAGGCTTTGTAACAACGTAAGTAAATGTTACAGCCACTGAACACAGTATTTTGTTTTTTTATTAAATCCTATTTAGTACACGCTCAGTGACGTTACCAGCATGCAATCATTCTCTCAGTGGGGCGAAGTCACGAGGCTTTATTCCCGTCCTCATCTAGAAGCTGAAACACATGCACCAGTATCTGCTCTCCAGTGATCCGTAGCGATCCAGTCTATGATAGCTGTGTGTCTATTTTACAAACCTTGAATGTCCGCTGGTCTTTGATTAACTTACTATAGCCCCCCCCCCCCCCCCCTAGAACTAGCTCCAACATCTCTCTATATAAATATCAAATTAATTAATTTAAAAAAAACAAACACCAGATCCACAATATCTGCACCGTGTACTAGATCTATTATAAACTTTTCTCTTATTTATGCAGAGCTGTTATTAATAATTACTTTTATAATGTTTGTATTGCTAACAAATGTAATATATTTATGTTGAATAATGGCGTTACTAGGGGGTGCGGTTGTGCGGTCCGCACCGGGTGACACCTAAGTGTGGAAAATTATATCTTGGCAAAAGCAGACACATTAAAAAAATCTAGATATATACCCAAACATGCCTAGGCACATCACCATGTCTAGGCACATCAACATGTCTAGGCACATCAACATGCCTAGGCACATCAACATGCCTAGGCACATCAACATGCCTAGGCACATCAACATGCCTAGGCACATCAACATGTCTAGGCACATCAACATGCCTAGGCACATCAACATGCCTAAGCACATCAACATGCCTAGGCACATCAACATGCCTAGGCACATCAACATGCCTAAGCACATCAACATGCCTAGGCACATCAACATGCCTAGGCACATCAACATGCCTAGGCACATCAACATGCCTAGGCACATCAACATGTCTAGGCACATCAACATGCCTAGGCACATCAACATGTCTAGGCACATCAACATGCTTAGGCACATCAACATGCCTAGGCACATCAACATGTCTAGGCATATCAACATGTCTAGGCACATCAACATGCCTAGGCACATCAACATGCCTAGGCACATCAACATGCCTAGGCACATCTATTGTAACAATCTAGATCTATATATTTTATTTTAGTCCTTTTGTATTTTATTTTGTGTGTGTACAAAGTCTAAAACATTACTGTACGTGCTCTCAAGGGGAAACGTTGTCTTTCTTTTACAAAAAATCGCTAGTATTTGCAATGTAGTTATTTGATACTTTAGTATGAATCATGTAAAAAGGGCAAAGCATTAAATTTAAAGTAATGAAATGATTAATTTAAAGTACCATGATCGATTCAAAAGGTTCAAACACATTTAAATGCGATTCTATAACTTAGCTCGTTTTCAAGGCAGAAAAGACCAATGTCTCCCTACTGACGCACCAACGTTCTATTATTTGTGTGAAGGGGAACATGCCTGCTATAAGACTGCATCAAAGGCTGTTTTTTTTTTCTTTATTAGACTTAATTTTAGCGACTTTCTTTTCACAAGGATAAATATCTTGCGCCCAGAATCCAAGAAAATACTTCATCATCGCAACGGGCACTCCGTAATACATAAGTATTGATATGGGCTTTTCTAACAACGGGCACTCCGTAATACATAAGTATTGATATGGGCTTTTCTAACAACGGGCACTCCGTAATACATAAGTATTGATATGGTCTTTCCTAACAACGGGAACTCCGTAATACATAAGTATTGATATGGTCTTTCCTAACAACGGGCACTCCGTAATACATAAGTATTGATATGGTCTTTTCTAACAACGTGAACAAATGTGCGTTGTAGACAACAGAGAAAGAACTGATGAAGCTCAGAACACAAACCACTTTAAAATGATCTACAAAGAGCAGTATTTCTGAATGAACTCGGACACCACACAATTAGATACAGCCAGTCTCATCCGTTCTTACTTGTGTGTGACCTGCAATCTTCTGACTAGGAGAAATAGTACAAGCTAGACTTAAGGAGATTAAGTTTCTGATGCTCAGAGGGGCTAAAAAGCGCTTGGCGCCAGGGGCTCTGCCTAGGACTCCGCTGTGAGAGCTTTAAGCGCTCCCTCAGACAAATTGCTAAGGGGGCGGCAAACGTACATTTTCTGGTAGATGGTGGTTCAAGTCTAAACAACACATCATAATGTTATACCGTTTCCGTCTAAAAGTCTAAAGGAGACATGTTCAGGTGATGTTAAGTCTGTTTTTAATTTTAATAACCTTGCATTGTAAAATACGCAATAACTATTGAATAAATGTCATAAACAATAGGATTTTATCATAGAATCGCCACTTCTTTTACATTTGTGCAACAATCAATGAAAGTTGTTAGTCAGCTCACTAAACTGTTTCAATAGAAAGTATAAACTAACAATAGTGTTTATTGGGAAATGTTAGGAAAAAGTTAACAGGGGGGGGGGGGAGACAACTGTGGTAAACGCACCGGTTGACACCGACATAGTGACGTCACTGATGTTAAATTATAAAATCTTAGCAACAACATTATATGTGAATATTTTATTGCAGCTTAACAAAATTATAAATAATGTTGATATGTCTAAATAAAGATGTTAGGCCTTTTTTATTACTCTGTCTCTGATCTAAAAAAAAAAATCCATGATGGTTGTTAAGCAATAACTATTTTTAATCGTATAAATAAAGCCGATCTTCTTTCAACGTAATGTCTCTCCAGTATATACTAGATACCCATTGTAGTCATTTTCTAAACCGTTTGATAATTATTTGCTCCAGATGTGAAACTGTCCAATCTATTCTAAGGCAACACTGGTTAAAAGAAAATGGAAAATCAAAATTCTTTTGTATGTTGTTTTTTTAATGACAAAGATGTTTAAAAGATGATAAATTAGTGTAAAGCTATTTACACGAAATACATTTATCTCAACTTTTGGAGCCAAAGCTTTAAACTGAATCGATTTTAATCATGAGCACTTAAGACTGGCATTAAAATTGAATCGCTATATCGATCTATAGCATAAATCCGACAACGGTTGTGTGTCAGTGACTTGTTTCTCTTCAAATCGTGATAGAAAGTGACGTTTTTAAAAGTACTTCTACTGTCTATTAGATTTAGTGGTTCATAGACCTCATATAAGGTCGGTGGCCTTTTCAATGTAAAGTACTCCAGGGTTAACTACAGGAAAAGTCCTCTCTTGGTAAAAGATGTATGAGGCAATTTTCGAATGCACTACGAATGGACCTGCTTGGAAGATCTACAAGTCGTGATTGAGATTCTCCATTCGTATTTCATGTTTCATAAGATTTAGGCGCACACAATACTGTCTTGACATTATTATTATGTTAGGATGATTTCAACGACCCTGTCTGCATTAGAAGATTTATTTCAGTAGTGTAATGTTTAAACATGCTTTTATAGTCCCAACCTTAGTGTCACGACTCACAGCAGTTAGCTGTAAACTTATTCTAGAAATTTCAGGACAGATATTGAGGTCAACTTATACATTTTAAACATTGGGAAGGGGAATACAATTTTAAAGTACTCTCTTTTTTTTTTGTTCGCAAATATGGCACACTTTTAGATCTATTAATATTGAAGAAGATGGAGACATCAACGAAAAATGCTGCCAAGGATCAGAATTGACTGATTTTGCTATACTGCTAGTTACTTTAGGTTGTACACTAAATGTCGAACTTTCTGGTCGGCGCGAGTCATTAATAGTTGGAACCTTCAAAAGTGTCAAGCGTGACTTCGTGTTTGGGTAACAAGGGCAGATAGTACCTAAAGTAGATGAAAGGTGACAAATTTTGGAGAGAAGTTTCAGGGCTAATCAGGTCAAAAATGTCTAAAATATTGACCAGCCCATATGTAAATAGGTGTGGCCCGGATAAAACAATCCTCTAAGAAAGGTTTGGTCTGTACTTCTTCTAGAAAAGTCTAATTTAAATAAGAGACCAATTCGTGTATCTTGAGTCTGCCAGTCTAGTTCATGCCAGTTACCATTGTAATCATCATTCAGTTTATCATGTATTTAATACTGTTTTTTTTTCTATTTCTATTGCTATTAACATTCTATTATTTCTACCCATCTATGTAGTCAGTACATGTATTTATAAACAAAATGTTTAAGTATAGAATTGTTCATGCTCATAGCATGCTCATTGCGCTAGGCTCCAATCTCTTTTGTGAGGCTGTGGGGGAAAAGGAATATCTGGGTGACTGTTTCCATGCTGCCTTTAGGATAGAGTCGGGATTCAACTTCGAATTCCTTAAATAGATAGTCAATCAGCTTATGACACTCAGCCACATTTTAATCTCAAAATCTATCACTTTTGGATTTTATTGTGTCACTTGTGTCACGGAACTCTTGCATTTCTGCTGTATTTCTGCTGTTGTGTTGCTTTTATTTCGTCTTTTTTGTTATTGTTGCATCGCTGTTGTGTTGCAGTTTTGTCGCTGTTTCGCTGTAGTGTTGCAGTTTTGTCGCTGTTTCGCTGTAGTGTTGCAGTTTTGTCGCTGTTTCGCTGTAGTGTTGCAGTTTTGTCGCTGTTTCGCTGTAGTGTTGCAGTTTTGTCGCTGTTTCGCTGTAATGTTGCAGTTTTGTCGCTGTTTCGCTGTTGTGTTGCAGTTTTGTCGTTGTTTCGCTGTTGTGTTGAGAGACACTACTACTATACATCTACATACACCAACTCCCATGCAACGTCACATCTATTGATTATCTCCCTCTACTGATTATTTCCATTGTTTCTGCAATGAGATTAAAAAAAAAAAACTACTAACATTGTAAAAGCTTGCCTCGTTTTGCTGGCTGATGTTTTGTTCAACTTACTCTCTGGAAGACTCTTGAGAAACCGCACAAATTTAATGGCGTATTTATACACCATTGACCTAACTCGGACTATCTCCGATTAACATTCTGGTTTTATTTTCCTTACAAATATGGGTTTTTAAATGTGAAGAGTTTGGAGTCATACACACGATTTAGTTTCAACATTGTTCCGTCACAAAGATGTAGTCAGGTGACTCTCTAAATAGTATGTGCTCTTATTGCCCTTTGTTACTTTGTCCCAGGCTAATATTTCTTCTAAACATTTTCTTATGTACAACAAGCCTCATCTTCTAAAACTCACTTTGTCCTATATCCATGGGGTAGTCAAATCAATATCATTTTTTCTCGTTCGTGTTAGCTAGAAATAGCTTGAAGCTATTAAACTTAATGCTTCCCTGCAAGAACAAAACTGTTCTATGCCACAGCCTTAATTAAGAATGAGAAGGAAAAAAATGGCCATTGTGACGAATTTGATTTTTTCCTCTTGTTGTATTAGATTATCGAAACAAACTGAGATTCTCATTGTTTCTCTATCTAACAATATCGAGAAAATATTTTTTTTTCCAGCTTTTTATTTTTTTTTTTAACTTCTGTATTTTTCTTCTAATATTTTGGTTTTCTGTCTTTATTCATGCAAAACCTTTTTGTCCTGACTTGCTTTCACATGTTGTTGTAATTATTTTTTTAAAATGAATTTGATAATTATCCTAAGTCTTATAAATGTACATTTAAAACTTAAACACAAATAAGCACACATGATTTAATTAATACATTGATAGATATGTGAAATTAAACGAACAAGACACATACAGAGAGAGAGAGACAGACAGACAGGGATACAGAGAGACAGACATGCAAAGATAGAGACAATGTATATATATATATATATATATATATATATATATATATACATATATATATATATATACATATATATAGAGATAGATAGATAGATAGATAGATAGATAGATAGATAGATAGATAGATAGATAGATAGATAGATAGATAGATAGATAGATAGATAGATAGACAAACAGACAAGCAGGCAGACAGGCAGACAGACAGACAGACAGATAGATAGATAGATAGATAGATAGATAGATAGATAGATAGATAGATAGATAGATAGATAGATAGATAGATAGATACAGACAGACGAACAGGCTGACAGACAGAAACAGGAAGATAAAATAAAAGATGCAAACAGTTGCTGTTGCAATGGACTAATGAGTCAGTAATGCACACAGAATGACTCCATTATCTTAACAAAATAGAACAGCAATGTCCATGGCAGCTCAGTTCTATTAACAAATTCTAAAACTCGCGACTCATTAGAGATAATTATGATGTTGAACAGTGTCATTCCATAATTACTTTCTGTGCTGAGGACAATTAGATTTCTATGCATTGATTGCAGATAACAATTAGCACGAACAGATATTGCCAAATACACCTGACAATCTTATACTTCATCCTAAAGACGAAACTGATAAGGCAAAAGTTGGGCGTGTCAAAGTGTCTTATCACCCTTTTTTTTACCTTACCTATCCCTTAGTCTGTTGGACCGTTGGGGCGCCAAGCAGGATTTGTAGACCGTCTTTCTCCATTCCTCCCTGTCTTTTGCCTTGTTTAAAACCTCTATCAATGGTAGGCTCGTCCATTCTTTTGTGTTGTCCTCCCATCGCTGTTCTCTGTTTGCCTCTTCTTTTTCCTGGTACTGTTCCCTGAAGGAAGGTCTTTGCGAGCCCCGTGGATCTTGTAATAAGGCCATATATTTTAAGCTTGCGTTTCTTTACAATAGTTAGCAGGTCATCATGGTGTCCGATAGCTGCAGTAACCCTGTCTCTAATCTCTTGGTTTGTGATGCGGTTTTTGAAAGTGATGCCTAGGATCCTTCTGTAGCATCTCAATTCCATTGCTAGGATCCTCCTTTCTAGCTCTGCAGTCAGCGTCTAAGACTCGCAAGCATATAAAAATGTGGTCATGACCAGGGAGCGCATCAGTCTGATTTTGATGCCGAGGGCAAAGCCCTTGACTTTCCAAATTATTTTCAGTTTTGAAAGGGCTGCTGTGGACTGTGCTATTCGTGCCAGTAGTTCGGGTTTTGTTCCCTCATCTGAAACAATATCTCCGAGGTATTTGTAGCTGCTAACACTAGTCAGCTTTTCATCTCCAATACTGATGCCTATTTTAAAGCACTGTTGGCTATTGGTCATAATTTGTTTTGATTTTTCGGCATTTATTTGCATGCCATATGCTGCGGAAGTCTTGTCAATCACAGGATTCGAATTAACCTACACCAGTTTTTTTCTTAGTGACAGGTAGCTCTCATAAAAAAAAAATTTGCTTGGTTATGTCTGTCATTGTGTCAGTTTGGTCTTCAAAAGTCTTATACAGGGGCTTAGCTAGGAATTTTCCATCATTTGGGGGCTCGGGGGAGGCTTGACCTCTTATTTTACCTGCATTTGACGTAGTATTTAATATTTAATGAAAAAAAAACCCCACTCATTCACAAATCCGGGAGAATTAGGGTTAGAGTTAGAGTTTGTGTTGTCTTTAAAATCAAATATAAACCCTACTTGCGACTTTTAATATTCCCTTCAAGCCTAATTCAAGTTTGTATTTATGTTCTCCTATTCAACTTTTGTATCATTTGAAAATTACCTGTAGTCTAACTCATGGTAAAAAAAAAAGTCAAGTGAAGTATATAAAATAATAAATTGGTTTTGAAGAAACAACTAAAACACAATAAAATACATTTATTTTAAATAAGAGCCAAAACAATCTAGATATTTTAAATAGAAAATATTTGCTTAATTCTCTGGGTTTTTTTTTCGTTTGATAACAAATACAAAAACTAGATTTAAAAAACAAACTTAAGTTGCGATGGTGCGTCCACTAGGATGAACAATGTTATGGAGCAACAGAGGCGCATGCCAGACTCTCCTCAATTTAAAACTTCTCAATGACTTCTGTCTCGTTTAATATATATGTTCATTAGTTAATACTGTTGGCCTAGTATTATAAAGTGTGAAGAAATAAATGATATTTATGACTAAACTTATATCGACACACTCTGTCTCTCTGGTACAATGTTTGTACACGTTATTTCTCCCACATCCAAACTCGGATTAAATGGAAGTTTTACTTTTTTTTTCTTTTACCTGACAAAACAAGAATCAATTTTTAAAAACTCACAAATTATGTAATTAATTATTGTTAACTAATTATTTTGTTTGGTATCGAAATTGTACAGATGTGGTGGTATAAGTTGAATTAGTCCCCTTTGCACTTTGTGTAGAGAATTAGGTGGTCGCTTGAAACACTAGTTAGCTATGCAACCTTCTCTTTTCATCAGCACTTCGATGTCACTAACACGTATTTTGTCATAGCTTATACAATAGTTTGCAAAATATAAAATTTTACAATAAAATTTTATATTTCCACTCGAAATCTTGTATAAATTTTGTTAAACTGATACTGTAAATATTGGACTTTTTGTGAGGGGCTGGGAGATAGTTGCATTGTCGTTTCTTTGTTTCTCACATTGTTGATGACCTTTTGGAAATCTACTTTTAGTACTTAATTTCATTTGGAAATCTACTTTTAGTACTTAATTCCATTTGGAAATCTACTTTTAGTACTTAATTCCATTTGGAAATCTACTTTTAGTACTTAATTCCATTTGGAAATCTACTTTTAGTACTTAATTCCATTTGGAAATCTACTTTTAGTACTTAATTCCATTTGGAAATCTACTTGTAGTACTTAATTCCATTTGGAAATCTACTTGTAGTACTTAATTCCATTTGGAAATCTACTTTTAGTACTTAATTCCATGTGGAAATCTACTTTTAGTACGTAATTCCATTTGGAAATCTACTTTTAGTACTTAATTCCATTTGGAAATCTACTTGTAGTACTTAATTCCATTTGGAAATCTACTTTTAGTACTTAATTCCATGTGGAAATCTACTTTTAGTACGTAATTCCATTTGGAAATCTACTTTTAGTACTTAATTCAATTTGGAAATCTACTTGTAGTACTTAATTCCATTTGGAAATCTACTTGTAGTACTTAATTCCATGTGGAAATCTACTTTTAGTACGTAATTCCATTGTCTATTACTAGCATTATCAGCAGATGCATCGAAATGCGTTTATTGTAAAAATCCTATTGACAGAGACAAAAAATAGACGTGAATAGTACAGTAGTATAGAAGTATCTTCTCCAACTTCATTTGAGACCTTGACGCGTACATTGCGTGACATTTTCTAAAAAATCAAAGTATAAAAACCACTGAAGGAGGAACCAAAATGAACTCAAAACTATTTCAAAGAGTTTAATAGGCTCATGTTTCATCAAAGTTGGAAATAAAAATGAAAGGCTCTTAATATTTTTTCAATCATCGTGGCATCCGTATAAATTAGTTTTAATTTTATGTTTTTACTTTTAAAATATGTCATTTAATTTAATATGTAATTTAAACTTCGATCTAAATTTGGAACCATTTTTTTTTAAATATTTTTCACCCTCCAGTATATAGATTTGAAATGATTATTGTCCTGCTAATAAAAGTGTTATAATGTTATTGTTTACAATGACTAGCAAAGGAAGATATGCCTATCACTAGATCTAGTTAACTGCAGACGACACTTTTTTTGGGGGGCGCTACATTTGGTCGACTTCTCATCTGACTGCGCCTGAATCCATCTGCACGATTAACTTTGCAGGAACTTATGAAAGATTTAGCAGCAGAGAATTCCACACGTGACATCTTGCCAGCAAGGCTTCGAGTATAAAGTGCATGAAAGACACTACAGAGCTCAACATTGTCTTGTGCGCTGGGGCATGAGAGAAAAAACAACTCAATAAAGAAAGCTGTAATGGGGTCAATGCACAGCTTTGTTGTTTTTTTTATAATGAAATTTGGAGGACCGTCCAAAGATCAAAGCGTAAAATAGCTCTTCTATTCGGCTGCTAAGTATTGCCTGGCCTAAATCGTGATTGTTTAGATTTTAATTCATGGATTTGTTCATATTGATTACTACATGGACTCAGCAGTTAATGACTGTGTTAATGTCGTAGTTGTTATTGTTCGTGTTTTAATAATTTTTTAAAGATACACTTTGTAAAATTAGTTAACATAAGTAACAATGATGGGGCATTCCTTTTTTAAATTGATGTAACAAAAGAGAGGTTTTTTATCATTTAATTATAATCTGTATTATCCATCAAGAAATGTGTCTTATAATGTGTGCATCACACCAAACAGAACATTAGAACTCAAGAAAATCAAAAGAAACATGACACGTAGGGCCACACGCAGACAAAGGGAGGCAATGATACATATATAGTGAGCAGAAAAGATTAAAAAAAAATGGTTATGTACATAACATGTAACTCATAACAGTCTGCCAACATCAGCTTTGAGAAGGACAAATAGAGGGATCTAGATTTGACACGCAAAGTCACTCACACAAAACTTCGCGTACACATCAACACTTAAGCACACACCATCTTCTCGGCATCGCCCCTGAAACACAAACACACATACACACACACCTTTTTTTTACCTAACAGACGTAGTGGCACACACACACACGCTACCGTCTAAAGCCCCTTGCACGTGGCTGCCACGCACTACCCCAGGCGGCGCGTGTGTCCGTTAGAATGTAAATCACATAGAGACAATGCTAATGTTAGCATCAGCAGCAGCAGACGACCAGTGGGGGAGAGGGATAATACCTGGGGTGTAACTTTTTTTTACACGGATGGAGTGAGGGGCACCAGAGAGAAGGGAATACCTAATCCCCTAACCTATTCCCTGTTTAATACATACATCAAAGTAGAGTATTTGTCAGACGTTTTCTCTTTCTCTCGATCTCTCTTTCTCTCTCTATCTCTTTTTATATCTCTCTTTTTCTCTCTATCGTTTGGAATTGTAGTAATGTATTTAATTGTCATCCAGACCTTACTTTACTTTCCCCAACTAATATCAGCTAGCCATTTAGAGATGTCTGGACTTGGGGGCATCTATAAAATCCCGAAATTCAAAATCCCAGTCACTATCAAGATTCAAACTTCAGGAAGTGAAACCTTTGACCTCTAAGCCACAATCTATCTATAAATACATGTATAGTGCAGTGATTTTTCCTCTTTCATTGACCTCCCAATGTACGGTGTCGACTTTGTTTCGGTGTTTAGTCTCTTGTTCTTCTTCTGACACTTTCGTTATTTAACTTCCGTTTCACATGAAATAAAGGGTGGCCAAAGTGTGACACTCGGGCTCAGTGGCGTGCTAGGAATTAGCCATCATTTAGGGGCTTGGCTTCTTTTGGGGCCCCAGCATTTTGCGTAATATGTACAAAAGTAACAAATAAATTCCAACACTCATTTCGGTGCCCCCTTAGAGTGGGATCCGGGGGGACTTACAAATTCTCCCCCAGCCTCCCCCACCCTAGCTACGCCACTGCTCGAGCTGCATACGACTCATCAATTTAACAGCAATTTAACAATTTAATTTGTTTTGCCACAAAGAACAAGTACTTCAAGGGCAGTTAATTTTTTTTTAAATAACAAAATACATATAAAAGATAAAATGCAAATTTAAAGTAATAATAATAATGTAAATGGTAATATAAATTAGAACATTAATAAGGAACAACAATACCGCAACTATCAGATCACGCGATTCACAAACAGCGAAATGGTTATCTAGCAATTAATTATAATCCAATCCATCAAGAAAGCAATACACAATATGAGAATAATGCTGTCAATAATGTAATAAAGTTTTATAATACAATAACAATATATAATTCAATAGCAGGACATGAAACATCACATGCTGAGATGTTTTCAATAATTCTCTTTATACTGTTCCATTTATCAGTTTGGTCATTCCTCATGGATTCAGAAAAAAAAAAGTTGGACCCCGTACACGTATCCCGAAAATGGCACTAATGATTTTTTATTTTATAGAAATTTGATAATCTATTTATATCATCGGGAAACAAAAAATGGAGGGGGGGGGGGTTGAGAGACGGGTCAACAAATGTCCTTTTTTTTTTTTACTTTTTTTGTGTATAGTCTACCATTCATTCGTTATTCAGAGCAATTGCTCTTACCAAAAAAATTCATCACTTTCTTAAACAAGGAATTTTTTTTTTTATCAAAAATACTTTTTTGTTTGTTTATGTTGCTTGTTTAATATAGAAAAGTTTTGAAAAGAAAATTTCTTACGAAGTTAGTCCCGATGGTTGGCAACTAGTTTAAAAACGTTTTGAACTGAATGCTTTAATGCTATGCCATCAGCGACTTTGTACATTACAACACTAATAAGGCTTGTCTTCGAGTCCGAAGATTAATGAGGAACGCAACATTTCTGTGGCTACGAAGTCCCAGCTGTGACCTACATATTTTGCCACATCCAGTGCAGACAAAACTAACTCACGTAATAAAGCACTCATCTACTTTATTAAATGATGACGTAAATAGCTCGCACTGGAAGTCGAGTTCGTAGATATTCAACAACTTATCACTACATTCTAGAAGAACATTATGACCTACCTGTTCAAAAAGTATTAAGATTGATTTGCCATTTACAATTCAGTCTTTGTCTCGTGGAGCCTTGAGCCTTCATTATGTTTGTATATGTTTACCATGTTTATTTATGTTTGTATATGTTTACCATGTTTGTTCACAGCTTTAATAAATGAAATTATTTTACTTTTCGCCATCACAAAAGGGGCATACTATATTGAAAGGTTAAAATGAGTGCAAGTGAACACAAAAAAACAGTTGCGACCTGCATATTTTGCCCCAACTAATGCAGACCAAGCCGTTATCCGCCCGGGGGGAGGGGTTGTATTTGAGTTTTCGTTATCCCAAATATTATGTAGACAAAAAGGATCCAGACTTTATTTACCTGCAACACTGTCTTCACCTTGTCTGTGGGGAACTCATGATGGGTCTAGGCTATAAGTTGTCTAGTAACATGAACATCTCAGGTTGATTGTCTATATTAAAAGTTATTTCCATAAGGCATATCAAATAATACATCTTTTCACGTCAGTTTGATATACATAAGTAAACGGTCAATAACCTAACGTATTGCCTAAGCCAGTGGTTCCCAAACTTTGTCCTTAACGGAACATTTCGAACAGTCTGAGTACTTAGCGGAACACTTTGCTTATTTGATAGTGATTTTAATTTACGTGATGGCCTAGGGTTACGTAGAATTCAGTTTCGGAAACACTTGTTTAAAAATAGTTTACTAAAATTTTTAAAAAAATCAATTAAAGTATGGAGAAAAAAAACGTTATTGAGAAGATGATATTTGAATTACAAGTCTTGAAGATAGGCCTTGATGGTAAGTAAGCCTTGACAATAGACCTTGAAAGTAGGCCTTAACGATAAGCCTTGAATATAGCACTTGATGTGAGGGCTTCTTAAGAGGCAATGATA
The DNA here is from genome assembly GCF_947242115.1 of Biomphalaria glabrata. Lineage (NCBI taxonomy): Eukaryota > Metazoa > Mollusca > Gastropoda > Planorbidae > Biomphalaria > Biomphalaria glabrata. Next base: position 23,492,747 of record NC_074711.1, on the reverse strand, counting down.
ATGGTCCCCTGATAGGCTTTTATTATTTAAATATGGAAATGCTTAATATTCTCCCTTCACCTCCCTTGGAATAAAATAGAATAAAGAGGAAAATGAATTTAGTTTTATAAAAATGTTTGTCGGCGCAAGATTTATTAATTGCTGAGAGATAGAAGTTATTAGCAAAGGTTTTTTTTAGGAGAAAGGAAGAGTTGGACACTTTCTGTACCAGAGATGAGACCTATCACATGTTTTACTCTTACGTTGAACTATAAATGAAGAGCGTGTCTGTCGTGTTTTCAATGTCTGTCGTGTTTCAATGTCTGTCGTGTTTCAATGTCTGTCGTGTTTCAATGTCTGTAGCGTTGGCCATGCTGTGCTGAAAGTCATTATCCGTCTGGTGTTTGCCGTTGTTAGCACAGCAATGAAACTGGGATAACCTGGATCTGCGGCTCTCATAATATGTTTAGGAATTTGTTCTTAATCCTGCTCATAATAAAGTCAAGGTGATCTCAACTTTGAAGACATCTGGTGAACAAACATTCAGTCGGACATGATCATCTTTCAGAACAACACAATTGTCTTTCAGGATACTACAATTATGTTTAAAGACAATCATCATTAAGAACAATACAATAATCTTTAAAGACAATTCAATCATCATTTAGGACAATGCAATTATCTTTATAGATAACACAATCAGCTTTCAAGAAACACAATCATCTTTCAGGACAACACAACCATTTTACAGGACAAAAAAATCAATTTGCTTTCAGGACAATACATTCATCTTACTGTTCAATTCAATCATCTTTAAAGACAATCTTATCATCATTCAGGACAACATAGTCATCTTAGGTTACAACACAAACATTCTAAGTACAATACAATCATCTACCAGGACGATACAATCATCTTTCAAAACGACACATTCATTACGTTGTCAACATAATCATTTTTGGGACAACACAATCATTTTTAGAACAAATCAATCATCTACGATTTAGTAGCTATAAAACCAACCCAGCTTTATGCTCTATTCTCTAGTCAATGTCTTAGGTTCTTGTTGTATTATTACATGACTTTATTGTTCATGTTCTATTTGTCAATTCTTCTCTAAATACTTCCTTTATCTGTTACTATCAATTGTACGATCCTAGTTCTGAACAGATTTTGTTCTCTTAAGCGGTTCTGCCCAATGTGTTTTTTCCCCTTTTTTCTTGTGTAGATGTTGATTTCAATTTGTTCCGTGCCTCTAACAATTTGTTCCGTGCCTCTAACAATTTGTTCCGTGCCTCTAACAATTTGTTCCGTGCCTCTAACAATTTGTTCCGTGCCTCTAACAATTTGTTCCGTGCCTCTAACAATTTGTTCCGTGCCTCTAACAATTTGTTCCGTGCTTCTAACAATTTGTTCCGTGCTTCTAACAATTTGTTCCGTGCCTCTAACAATTTGTTCCGTGCCTCTAACAATTTGTTCCGTGCCTCTAACAATTTGTTCCGTGCCTCTAACAATTTGTTCCGTGCCTCTAACAATTTGTTCCGTGCCTCTAACAATTTGTTCCGTGCCTCTAACAATTTGTTCCGTGCCTCTAACAATTTGTTCCGTGCCTCTAACTCTTGACCTGCTCGACTTTTTTGTTTTCTCTTGCTGACACAATTAAGAGAAACCCTAGTCACGTTGCTCAATTAAATCTCAGCAGAGAAGTCTCACATAAAAATTGAGTTTTTCGGACAGATTGCTTTTTACGTTCAGAGTTCTAGCTTTTAGACTGATTCCATACATGTACGCTGTGTAGGAAATTAGGGATAAAGAAGAGTTCCACATTAAGAGTGCGCCATATATTTTTATTAAATGTTTCATACATCTTTCCGTTACCACTTCATCTTCCAAAAATTTGTTTTTATCTTTATAGTATAATCAGATGGTCTAATGTGGTAAATTTCAAATTTATAATTTCGGCGACCCCTTTTTACTATCCCCCACTCTGCCGCGACCTCCCCCCCCCCACACACACACAGCAATAGAAGAATACACAAAATACAATCCATATTTTCGATGGTCTTAGGCGACCCCTGACAGGTCGTCAATCGACCCCTCAAGGGGTCGCGACCCACAGGTTGAGAACCCCTGGTCTAATGGGTATCATCCTGTTGCAAAAATAATTCAAGCTTGCAGTAATATTTTTAAAAAAATCATTACATGAATAAGAATACGTGTATGTCCAGCTGACATACAAAAACTTGATTTATGAGTCTTGTTATATAAATAATATTTTTTGAATAATAGAGAGATATAAATGAAGTATAAAAAGAAATAATGTGATATATAATCACCATATATCAGTAGAACTGTTCATAACTCGTATAATATACTACTGTCAACCTAGTCCCGTATCGGTCCACACACACATACACACACACATATATCTCTCTCCACCATGACGTTTTTAGAACCCGCACGATAAGCGAACACACGGCCCGAATTCCAATGGCTGCCATGGTACGAACCTCACAGTGCGTTAACTCGTAGGTCAGTCATCTGGACTGTACCGTGAGTAGTCATTATGGACAATATCTACTACCTGGCCGCTTCCTCAGTTCAGAGTTAAACAAAAAAAAAAAGGCGTGGTGGCTAATAATAGTGTACCTAGTCCTTAAAAAATGTTATTTACAGTTATAAAAACTAAATTCCTAATGCTTTTATGTATTCATATATGCATCTATTTATTGTATATTTAAACATTTCATAGAACTAAATACAAAATGCAAATTAGATTGTTTTTATTCGCAATAATGTTTGAGTCCTAAGTCAAGTTCTCAAGTCTAGTCCTAAAGCCTAAGTCAAGTCCTAAGTCATTTAAAAGTGATGTTCTGTACATGAAGTTCTAACAGCCCATTTCAAAGGAGTATTCTTCCATTAGAATCTGCTGTCAGTGACCTGTCGGCAGACTAGAAAGTTGATGCTCATAATGTCTTGCGCTATTTGCGTGTTGAAAGTCACACATTATAGGTCTATCTCTTGCACATATGGTATTCTCTTAGAGTGGGAATGTGTTTGAGGCTTCACGGCACGTCCAACTATGTATCTCGACCGAAATTTATAAACGAATGAGTGACGCGCACAGATCAAGTGTGAGATTTAAAAGCAGGAAGTAGATGTAGATAGGTAAGATTGATGTAAATGTAGTGAGTGAATTAAACGACCATTCGTTCATCGGCTGCTAAAGACTTCTTTTAAATGTCACCAGACACTTACAAAATAAAACAACACCCACACTGACACACCTAAATCTTTAAAAAAAACAACAACTGCAATTGTCTACGTCATACATTAACGCCTACATTATACAACCACGCCAACGTTATATAGACACGCTTACGTTATACAACCACACCTACGTTATACAGACATGCCTACGTTATACACAAGACTGTCTTTACAGTCATAAAAAATTGACATTGGTAGAAATAATTCAACCTAATATATTATAAACATTTTTTACTGGTTTGATCTATTTTAGTCACCATTCTATACTTTGAAATGCCCTGATGACAATTAGTCAAGTTCCCATTTCAGACTTTGAGATCTATAGAGCAGATGATGTTAAAATTTTTCAGTTTCTTTAGCCAACCACCTTTACGTTCCCCAACTAAAGTTGGGTGGCCTCAGGGATGCCTAATAAATCTCCAAATTCAAAATCCCAATCTTCACCGAGATTCGAACCCAGGACCCCAAGTTCGGAAGCCAAGCGCTTATCCATTCAGTCACGCTCCCCCGCATGATTGATAATTAGATTTTATAATATAATTGCATTATTAATTTAAAAGTAAAGTACAATATTTTTCCATTTGTGTCTCAAAGCTTAGAACATTTTATATGCATGCTCACGCTGAAGTCATTGAGTTCGAGAGTAATTTGCTAAGTGACAAAAGCAGCAGCGGCCAATCTGTAGCCGGCGAACTGACGCGTCTCCTTCTCCTGTCCCGCAACTCCACTCTGCGGTCTGCTGTCTTTCCTCCTGAATGTTTCGGGTGAGAAGCGGGCCGCACAAGGCGGTGAGGATCAAGGCATGGATTGGAACCGGCACATTGTGTTTCCATTTTATCCTCCCTTGTGTTTACATCTGACTTGAGTTAAGCCTTCATCTTTTCCTATTTCATAACGCGTGAGTTGTTGGACATGTGCTTTGAGTTCGAACCTACAGCTGGATTATTTTCAAACCAACGTCATCTTTTCTTGTGATTTTTTGCTCGTGCTACTTGTGAGTTCACATATTGCTCTGTGATACATTAGTTCGGTGATACATTAGTCCGGTGATACATTAGTTCGGTAATGTATTAGCTGTATGATACATTAGTTCGGCGATATATTAGTTCTGTGATACATTAGTTCGACGATGTATTAGTTCTGCGATATATTAGTTCGGTGACACGTTAGTTCGGCGACACGTTAGTTCGGTGATACATTTAGTCTGTGATGCATTAGTTCGTTGATACGTTAGTTCGATGATACATTAGTTCGGTGATACATTGGCTCGGTGATACATGAGTTCGGTGACACATTAGTCTGGTGATTTTACTACTTTAAGAAAACATTAGTTCGACGATATATTAGTTCAGCGATACATTAGTTCGGTGATATATTAGTTCAGCAATACATTAGTTAGATGATACGTTAGTTCGGTGATACATTAGTTCGGCGATACCTTAGTTCGGTGATACTCTTATTTAAAGTTGCATTAATTCGTTGATAAATTAGCTTGGTAATACATTAGTTTGGTTATTCTTTAGTTCGGCGATGGTTTGGTTCGGTAATGGTTCATTTCAGTAATTCATTAGTTCGGGGATGTTTTAGTGCGACGTGCAAGCCAACTCCGGCCCGACACAAGGAACCAGACTTGATTCAACTTCAGTCTAATAATATTTTTTAACTAATGTTTCCAAATGTTCAAAAATTAGAGTTCTCCAATGGCTTGTGGAAATGAAGTTTTCCAAATTTAATATTTCATGCTTTGAGAATTTTTGCAATGTCTTCAAATATTTGGAAGCAGTTTTTATTTTTTTTCAATACTGAAAGTTCTAAAAATGTCAGAACTAGATTCACGAATAAACTTCGCTGTTTAAAAACAAATTATAAAGTAGTATTATCCAAATACTTGCATCTTCATACATCACATTAGTTTATTTTTGGTATCAACTAATTGTAAACTTATGTCGAATTCCGTGTTATTTCTGTTTCGATAAAATCTACATCTCTATAGATCGAAGTTTGACTTACTTTTAAGATCCTAGCAAATATATGTTACTAATCAATGGTCTTGTATATCTATCTATCTATCTGTCTGTCTCTCTCTCTCTCTTTATATATATATATGTGTGTGTGCGTGCGTGCGTGCGTGCTTGTGTGTGTGTGTGTGTGTGTGCGCTTGCGCGCGCGCTTTATATAAATAGTAAGCACCATTTTTCTACCAAGTAAAAGTAATAACCGAGTCCGGGATGAAATGAAAAATACAAACTCATTTAATTCTAAGCCAATCACAGTTAATCTTTAATTTAGTTTTGGTCCAATCAGCAAATGTTAAATTCCTTCTATTCGTTTTTTTCCCTACCGTATAAACTTGAAATGTATGATTATATCTTCATCAGGAGATGTCAGCCTTGGCCTACTTGACAAATAGGCCAGTCGTTTCAGAAAATTACTTTGATTTAAATGAGTTTTTTTTTTTTAAACTAAGTAGCTTTGACAACTGTGTACTGAATCAAGGAAGTTTTTCATTTTCTTTTTGTTTATTCACAAGCCATAGAAGGGAGAGAGAGAGAGAGGTGGGGAAGAGAGACCGAGGGACATAGAGACGGAGAGAGACAGAAAGAGACCAAGAGATACAAAGAGAGATAGAGAGGGAGAGAGACAGAATGACCAAGAGACCAAGAGAGAGAAAGTGAGACAGAGAGAAAGACAGAGAGAGACAAAGCTAAAGAGAGAAAGAGAGACATAGAGAGAAAGACAGAGACAGAGAGAAAAAGACAGAGAGAAAGAGACAACGAGAGAGAGAGAGAGAGAGAGACAGAGGGAGTAAGAAAGAGAGACAGGGCTAGAGATGGAAAGTGAAGAGTTAAAACTATTCAAATGACTAAAGTTATAGAAACAGTTGGCCTAAGATACCGAAATGAACGCAGCTAATGAATGTCGGACTCTAATTGGTACAGAGATTTTTATGATGACATTTCATTTTATTACTGACTTTGTTTTCAAATAAAATGACTTTCACTATCTTATATTTGGTAAATACTTGATGCCACTGTCTAAAATCAAATTTTATTGCATTTTTGGCATTCAAATATTACATAAAAATATGATTTTAAAATTACAGAAAGTCTTATTTTTTTCTAATTTAGGTAAAGTCAAGATTCTTATTTCTGTACAAAGTTATTTCAAAGTAAATTAAATGTAAGCTTTGTCTATCTTCGATGGTGTTTCAAATTTGACATATTTAAATTCTTTTTTTTTTTTAATGCTTAGAAACATTTATATTTAATCAATTAGACAGTAAATTCTTGACATCTAAAAAGAGCGGATTTCTTTGAGATTTTGCGTTTAGGTTAGGCATACGTCACTTCCCTTAACAATAGGCCTACTGAAAGCGAATCTAGATCTAACCAATCGTATTGCTTCATTCTTTCAGTGGCTGTTAGGCTTAGTGACGGCCTAGTCCATATGTCCATATATATAAATCAAATCATTAGGATAACCAATAAGTAACTTGAGAGAAGGAGTATCATTTTCATCTACACCCTTCTCTGTCCCAAAATGTAAATGGGTCGTGTGTCTGACTGATTCTATTAAAAAAGTCAGTGTAAGGCTAGCCTAATCTACGTGTAGTCGGTCCTGACAAGACAACCAAGCGATATTTTTTTCTTTGTTTACAAGATCTAGATGTAACTGCATAAACCTAGATTTATTGCTCTTACGAAATTGTAAACTTTAATGTTGTACAGTAAGTACATTGATTCAAAGACTTAGGTTTGTGTGACGTCACATAGAAGCTCGATGAAAACCTGATTGTTTTTTGATGCGAGGAAAACTTATGTCAGAAAAGCATCATTTACTTCAATTACTTCAATTACTTCAATTACTTCAATTACTTCAGTTACTTCAGTTACTTCAGTTACTTCAATTACTTCAATTACTTCAATTACTTCAGTTACTTCAATTACTTCAGTTACTTTCAATTACTTCAGTTACTTCAATTACTTCAATTACTTTCAATTACTTCAATTACTTCAATTACTTCAATTACTTCAGTTACTTCAATTACTTCAGTTACTTCAATTACTTCAATTACTTCAATTACTTCAATTACTTCAGTTACTTCAATTACTTCAATTACTAAGTTATTATTGAACATAAAATAAAAAGAATAATCCTTTTCTGTCAATCAAAACACATATCAAAAACTTTCAAAACCTTCGGAGTTTTATCTTTAAAGTGACTCTGACATCCTCCAACGTTCCAATCTCTCGACCAAACTATTTTCGAAGCGCCCCACATGGTCTGGTCATTACTTCACTCTGTGCCGAACTCGACTCCAAGACAAATCAATAAATGGAGGGGGGAGGGGTCGAATACAACACACACACACAAACACAAACAAAAGGAGGGGGGAGGAATGAAGGCTTGTCCATCATCTTCCATCAGACGCCGTCACGTGGCGAATGGTGAGGGGGGATGAGGCTGGGGCGTACGATATTTATAGAAACTCGTCATGGCACAGTCGCCGAGATACCATTCATAAAATTGCTCCACCCTATAGGACATCATTTAGTTCGCCAGTACTTCATTTTAACCAATATCTAGAGATGTCTAATTTCAAAACAGCAACATTTATGTTATAATGCTCTCTCTCTCTCTTTGTCTGAAACTCCTATTGTCAAGGACAACATTAAGAAGAATGGAAATGGCTTTCTGTTTCGTCTAGTCAAACAAAAGAAAACAAAACACTAGGAATCTTGGTAATAGTTTTGAGAGCTTCTTCCTAGATAAAATGTGAACTATTATTCCATAACCCAATCATAGTTTAAAGTTAGTCATCACTGATCTATCTACATTATCGCCTCCGAAAACAAAATCTCTATCAGTTGCAGCTTCTTGACGAACTCCATAAGTCATTTCTATTGGATAGTCGGGAGCAACATTTTTTTCATCATTTAGTTTTCTTCATTAGTTCTGTTTTTTTTTAGCGGCCCCCGAAAGGTGAAAAGACGCTATTAGTTTTGTGTGGAATGTCTGTCCGTCCGTCCCGTTTAGATCTCGTAAACTAGAAAAGAGACTAAAAATCCGACATCATAATATTTTAGACCATTCAAAGTTCTGATGCAACGGTTTCTTTTTTTTTTTTCTGAAAGCGAAAAATCTAATTTTTTAAATCACTTATACAAGCAGTTTTTTTTTCATAAAAATAAACCACTTTTATAACTATTCACTATTAATAGTAACAAACACGGGAGGCTCTTTATTAGTGTCGATCACTATATACTATATACCATATTTCTAACAAGCGATTGTAGATTTTTTGTAAAATATTTTTTTGTTTACATTTGTATTGTTAACTTATGTAAGTTCTGTTACATTAAGTACACACAAAAAATGTTTACAATTTTTTTAAAGAGAAAAAAACTATAAAGTATGCATATCATTTGGACATAATTTAAAACAACAATTAATAAGTAGTTTTTCATATTATCGCGTGAACTGCAACCATAATGCAATACCATAAAACACCTAAGCAAAGGGAACTTTTTAATTTTTTTTTATATTACAGAAATATTTTACTTCAGAGGAATAAGAGATTGACCCATTACAAAACAATTATATCAATTAGATATTTATTATAAGTCATCAGTTAAGCCAGGTTCAAATCTAACTTCACATTCACTTTCACCTACCCTTTGGTCTGCTGGACCGCTGGGGAAAAATCTGTTAACCTTTTTTCTCCATTTTTCTCTGCCGTATGTCTTTATGAGAATTTCATTCTGATAGTATTGAAATCTGCCTTTTTACCTACCTGGGTGGACCACTTCGGGGTCGATTTTCAGCTAATCCACGCTAACTCTTACATAGTTTTGACTTTTCTCTTGGTCATATCCAACACGCTTTCTTGTCATCAAGTTTTCTTGTCATCAAGTTTTCTTATCATCAAGTTTTCTTGTCATCAAGTTTTCTTGTCATCAAGTTTTCTTGTCATCAAGTTTTCTTATCATCAAGTTTTCTTATCATCAAGTTTTCTTGTCATCAAGTTTTCTTATCATCACGTTTTCTTGTCATCAAGTTTTCTTATCATCACGTTTTCTTGTCATCAAGTTTTCTAATCAACAAGTTTTTTTTATCATCAAGTTTTCTTGTCATCAAGTTTTCTTGTCATCAAGTTTTCTAATCATCAAGTTTTTTAATCATCAAGTGTTCTTATCATCAAGTTTTTTTATCATCAAGTTTTCTTATCAATTTTTCTTGTCATCAAGTTTTCTTATCAATTTTTCTAGACGTCAAGTTTTCTCATCATCACGGTATATCTCACATTTACGTTTGTCGTTTACTATCATATCTCAATCTCGTTAGCGGCCCCCGTAAGGGGAAAAAGCCGCTATTAGGTTTGTGCAAAATGTCCGTCTGTCCGTCTGTCCGTTTGTCACACTCAGATCTCGAAAACTAGAAGAGATATGAAAAATATTATTTCATCATTAAATGCGGCTTGAAAAGTTTAGGTGCAACGGCTACTTTTGATTTTCTAAAAGCAAACCGTTTAATTTATAAAATTAATTATGCAAGCGATTTTTTCATAAAAATACACCAATTCTAAAACAATTACGTAAATGTAAGGGAGGCAATGTTACAATATGCTAACAAAGATGGACAATTTTTGAGTATTTTCAGTATCACTAAGTCAAATATATTTTAAAAATGTACAGGAAATGTTTACAACAAATATAAATAATAGTTAAAGATGTTTTTTCTGGTCAACTAGCTGCTAAAATTAAAAAGAAAACATTTCTGTTTGTTTATAAAGGCTAATAATGCACTTTGTATGTAAATATCACGCACATTTTTTTTTAATGGACTTTTTATGCAGCGATTTTCGTGCAGTAGCGTAACGTCGCAACATGAACAGGTGCTAAAATAATTCCTTAAACTTTTTTAAAAAATCAGATTTTATTTATTTTTTGTTTAGTGCCCCCATCCGAATAAAAGAAGATTATTTTTGTGCGTTTTGTCTGTTGGTCGGTCTGTCCGTCACGATTAGATTAAAAAGACTAGAAATCTAAAAGCAATTGAAAATCTGATTTACCCTTTAATTTTCCTCCTGTAACATCTCAATAGTTTTAATTATCTAAAAATTGATTGTTCCGGATTTTTTTGTGCAAAACTAATCAACCCCAACAAATGTTTGTTTGCTCTTCTAATTTATATTACATTCACTTTCCATGCTTAAACGTTGCAAAAACACATTATCAATAATATGTTGTTCCGTTTTTTATGTAAATGGCATATTAATGCTAAATCAAAATCTCTATACTGACTTATATTTCATTAAGTGTAAAAATGTTCCGGATATTGTTTTATAAAACATGAATTATGCCTAATGATTGTTTGAAATCGCATACTTTACTAATATTACACTTATATTATTTGACAATGCGTCACTATAATTTGATTATCAATATCAAATTGTTCCGTATTTTCATCTTTAAACAAATTTTAAAAATATCGACGATAGGTTGTTCAGGGCTTTAAAAAAAAAGTAATTTACTAGAATTGATTACTGAACATTACTTTTTAGACATTTAATTTTCTTGCTGAAACATAACATAGAAGTTTTGTAATCGATAAAGAATGTTCCGGATTTTGTTTCTTACAAATCGTCGCCAGAAAGTTCCGAATTTTTAAAAAAATCTACTAACGCCAAATAATTGTTTGAACTCCCTCTTCTAATTAATAAACAAATAATCTTCTCATTTAAGAAATAATGTTTTTACGGATTTTTATGAAAAATATTTTAACTCACTACTCTCTTACAGTACATTTAACTTTCTACCTAAAACATTAAAAAATCTAATTATCGTTAATATTATGTTCCGATTTTTAAGGAAAACAGAATCCAAACACCAAAGTAAGGTATGAAAATCTCTCCACATGGCTGTAGTACATCTAATTTTTATACGAGACCATCCAAAAAATTTAATTAACGGTATTACATTTATCTGAAATTCTCTTTTTCTTTTACTATTTATACAAACATCCGGAACAATCTATTATATAAACTTTTCAATTGTGTTCATACCTAAAAATTATTGCGATGTTTTGAAACGTAAAATAAAGGTTAATCAATTTTTAATAACTTTTAGTTGTTGTTTTTTTTATATCAAGATGACGTACAGACCTACTGACAGACAAAACGCAAAAACAATGCGGCTTTGATCCTCTTTAAATAAATTCTATTAGAACTCAGTGCACCAATGTCTATGAACCCTCGTTAAATATCTCGTGTAAATAAAGACATTTTTTTATGGTACCGGTACTAGCCTATTGTGAGGTAATGGAATTTGTTTTCTTTGACGTCATATGAATGACTCTTTAAATGTAATGCTAAAAGAAAGCACTCGGTGCACCAATGTCTATTAACTCTCGAAAATTGCTCGTATTGATGAAAACATATTTTAGTCTAACTAAGCCGTGTGACGTAGTGTTTTTTTTTCCTTTGACGTCATATGGAATGAATTCTTTAAATGAAATGCTAAAAGAACGCACTCGGTGCACCAATGTCTATGAACACTCGATAAATGGCTCTTATTGATGAAGGTGATTTTTAGTCTAACTAGGCCGTGTGACGTAGTGTTTTTTTTTTCCTTTGACGTCATATGGAATGAATTCTTTAAATGAAATGCTAAAAGAACGCACTCGGTGCACCAATGTCTATGAACACTCGATAAATGGCTCGTAATGATGAAGACGTTTTTAGTCTAGCTAGGCCGTGTGACGTAGTGTTTTTTTTTCCTTTGAAGTCATATGGAATGAATTCTTTAAATGAATGAAAAAAGAACTCGGTATAGTAATGTTTATTAAGCCTCGTTAAGTGACTCGCGTTTAAAAAAGGAATGATATCTTGATTTAGATCTAATCTAGATTTTTTAAACTAGATCTAGATTTTTATTACAGTATATCTAGATCTGGATTTATATTCTAATTAAAATTATTTTAGAGTCTTGATCTACAATTTCTAGATCTAGTTAAGACTAAAATAGACTAGATTAAGATGGAGAATTTCAATTTCTAAACTTAAAGTGTAAAAAAAAGTGTAGATTTTCATTTCCAAACGTTTTGATCAATATTGCAATGTTTTAATATACTAAAACTAATTTACTTTTTTTTATTTAATTTAAATTTAAATTTACGGCAAATGAATCTTTGAAACATTATTACTTTTGACCATCAAAATTAAATCACCTCTTGAATATTATTTGCGAATATGCAGATCCGACAGGGATCCGACTTCGACGGGGGCCGCCTCTGAGTTTGTGTAACACAAACTCTCTTTGTAATCTTGTTTTTCTAATGCTTTAGATACATTCCAAGATACATCTATTTATGGTCTTCTTACAGCGTGCACTTGGTTTTTAAAATAAGTATGCAATAATACTATGCATATTGTATGCCCGTTCGAATAAAACTTTATTTTTTTTAAAGCCAATTTGTGCTATTCACTACTTTTAAAGATGCGAAATAAGTCGATAAAGATTTTACTATCCCCATTCAAAGTATGTAAATGATAATAATGATCTTTTGTTAGTTACTTGGAGCTCTCCATTGTAAATGCGAATGAAATTTGAGTTGTTGTTTTTTATATGTTAACTAGTGTGTTGGTACGACTGACCTGGAGAGACCGCCCACTTGTATGGGTGTATTTATGTCTCTGAGAATTCTGTGCGAGTTCACTATTTAGGACAGGGACATAACTGTGAAATTACTTGCAAATTTGTTCTCTAGTTTCTTCTCTTCACTGAACTATGTCAGTAAAATTCTAGTTAAACCTTTCTTTTGACGTCAAGTGCTGAATATACAAATTTGGATTGCAGCTTTGGACAGCTCTCTAATACTTCTGTTCGATGTCTAGTCTATAAGCCAGAATCTTTTTTTTTCCTTTTGTCCGAGTGCATATACAAACTTGGCTTGTGCACATGTTTATTTGACGTCTAGACATACTTAAAGTAATCATTTGTGTCCTGAAATGATTTGAAAACATATTTGTTTATTTATCTTCTTATTTACATCCCATGGTTTTAATGCCCCGCTGTTGATGATTGTTGACTAGCAGGAGCATGTAAAACAAGCAATTAATATTTTATAGTCTTCAAAACATCCTTCAAATATGCCGATTTTTTTTCGCTGTCATTAAACTAATTATTTTCTTTAGATATGAACGAAGAAATCTGAGTTTTTCAAAATCCGCTCTTTGATTTTTTTTTTTACCATTTGCCTTGCCTTGCTAACCAAACAACAGACCCACAAGGGCAGACTACGCAAACTCACGTTCTTTTCTTGTACAATATTTTTATTTAAAATAGCAAATCAAAAGACTTACTTGGAAACAGGATTGAAGTTTAAAGCCTGAATTTTGATAATAATAGGTTGGATGTTGATTTATATCGAATTAAAATGGTATTGTCGGAATTGTATAAGTCATTTTTTTTTTATTTTACTCAGTACTTTTTAGATAAAAAAAAAGATCACAGGGTTTCAAGAGATCCAAAAGTGAACAGGAAGTGTTATATTTGAGGAGGCCATGGGCGTAGCCAGGGGGGGGGGGGTTTGGGGGTTCAACCCCCCCCCGAAATGAAATCCCCCCCCCCTCCCGAAGGGGGGGAGTCGGAATTTAGTGACTGATTTTTTGCTTTGATTTTGTTTATTTTAGTTGAGATTTTAATACTAAACCATCACTTGCCCCAGCACAACCAAAGGGGTTTTGAGTTTAAAACCCCCTAGCAGGGGGGGTTCAAGTTTAAAACCCCTACCAGAGGGATTCGAGTTTCAGGATAAAAAATACATCTTCAGTGTAAGAAAAAAAAGCAAATTACGCACTCAAAATGTTATGAGCGTTGCCAAAACGGGTTTTGAGTTTAAACCCCCATTCAGAGGGGTTTGATGCTAAAAATACCTCTTCAATATAAAAAAAAAAAAAGCAAATTACACACTAAAATTATTTGAGCGTAGCCAATCCAATCGGGGGTTTTGAGTTTAAACCCCTCTTCTACAGATGGCTTTTTTTTTTTAAGTTTAAAACCCCTCCAGATGGTTTTGAGTTTAAGATCCCCCTAAAGAGCATTTTGAAGTGTAAAACCCCCAACAGATGATTTTGACGATAAAATTTCTCTTTTCGATATAAAATCTAAAGCAAACTACAGTCACTTAATTCCAAGAGCGTATTCAAGAGAGGTTACACATTTTTACCAGTGGCTGGGCTCCATTAATAAACTGCAGTGAATAGTCATCTGCCGAAATTGAAAAACACTAAATATGGTTCAACAAAGATGGCTAAGACAGAATTTAGGAGTCAGTTATAGAGATCGGGTCTAAATCAAGGAAATCCTATGCCGAACTAGGAGTCGACCCTTTAATAAGATTGTGCGAGAGCGACGCATGAGGTTTGCTGGACATGTTCTCCGACAAAATGAATTGCGCATAAGAAGAGTTGCAAAGATATCCTAGTACAATTTAGCGCCACACTTTCATGGAGGTCTTCAGAGCAGGTGGAAAGAGGCTTCAGACATTGCCAGTGACAGATTTTTGTGGAAACATCTTGCCGCCAAATACGCCGAACGGCGCGGGAGGGTCTAAGTCAGTAAGAATAGTAGATTAAGTTTTTGAAATAGCTGGATAATACACTGTAGATACCTCAGAGTATGCATTTTGTTAGCTTTCAATACAGGAAATAGTGCTTGGCGGCGGGGCTACGCCCCGCGCTCGGGGAGCTCCCAGCGCTCCCCCCAGACCCCCTTGCTAGCAAGCACGGGGAGTTAACCATTTTTTAAGTAACTCCAGAAAGTACCTATTTGAGAGTAGAAAGAATGAAGGGTCAGACGCCACTCATTCATGGAGGTCCTCATGGCGGGTGGGATGAGGCTTCAGACATTACCAGTGACAGATTTTTATGGAAACAGCTTGACGTCAAATTCTCCGAACGGCGCGGGAGGATCTAAGTCAGTAAGAATAGCACATTAGGTTTTTGAAATAAAACTTTTTAATAGCAGGAAAATGCACTGTAGATACCTCAGAATATGCATTTTGTTGGTTTTCAATATCAGAAATAGTGCTTGGCGCTCCTAGCGCTCCCCCAGACTCCCTTGCTAGTAATGTCGGGGAATCTACAATTTTTCCACTAACTCATGGAAGAACCTATTCTTGGGCACAATAAACGTCTTCCGAAAGAATGAAGGGTCAGAATGTAATAAAGATTATGTGTACACACACACATAAATACATATAATCTTTTTTCCGCGTTGATGGTGGGGGGGGGGGGGAGAAAAAAAATCCCCCCCCCAAACCCCCCCCCCGAAAAAAAATCCTGGCTACGCCCATGGAGGAGGCACCAAACCACAGTGCAAAGCCTTTAGACCTCTGGCTGACGAAAGTGGTCGTCATCGAACCACGATATGGACAAACAATATATATCTCTATTGAATGCAATATTAATCACTGAAAAATCTTTAATTTGTCCCTGACAAGAGACTTTGATTAATAACAAGACAAGTATTATAAGTCCCCCAAAAAATGGATCCGTTCAAGCAACAAATATGATTTCTTTTTCTTTTGTTGAAATAATATAATTAATATTGGTTGAATTAACAATGCAAAAACTAAAGAATCTTTGCACTCATGTTTTCCTAAAATCTTTCAGCTCATTTTCTTTCCATTAACATAATGTACAACGGTAAATATTTTACTGCAAACAAAAGCTTGAAATTCCGAACCTGTGTTTATCATGATGAGTAAGACCAGTAGTCATAACTGGCAACGCCATGGGGGCTGGGTTTTAGCTGAGTTCTGAAGTGAAGGTGAAATATGTTTACCCACAGGAGTATTGAATTACCAGGAAGGGCAATGGCGATAACATCTTAGTTTTGATTCAGGATAGATCTCATTTCAACTATCTTCAGGCTAGCTGGACTAGATACAGTACGAATAGATTAGATCTTTCTCTAATTAAATCATCCAATTCAAAGCACATTTCTCTGAGACTACTTCAAGTATTTAAAGGTCTATACAATTTTATGTTTTTCTTGTCTTTAAAAGAGTTTTTAGTATTTTAGTCTTTTTTTTTGGTCGAGAACACCTGGAGGAGACATTTGGTCGAGAACACCTGGAGGAGACATTTGGTCGAGAACACCTGGAGGAGACATTTGGTCGAGAACACCTGGAGGAGACATTTGGTCGAGAACACCTGGAGGAGACATTTGGTCGAGAACACCTGGAGGAGACATTTGGTCGAGAACACCTGGAGGAGACATTTGGTCGAGAACACCTGGAGGAGACATTTGGTCGAGAACACCTGGAGGAGACATTTGGTCGAGAACACCTGGAGGAGACATTTGGTCGAGAACACCTGGAGGAGACATTTGGTCGAGAACACCTGGAGGAGACATTTGGTCGAGAACACCTGGAGGAGACATTTGGTCGAGAACACCTGGAGGAGACATTTGGTCGAGAACACCTGGAGGAGACATTTGGTCGAGAACACCTGGAGGAGACATTTGGTCGAGAACACCTGGAGGAGACATTTGGTCGAGAACACCTGGAGGAGACATTTGGTCGAGAACACCTGGAGGAGACATTTGGTCGAGAACACCTGGAGGAGACATTTGGTCGAGAACACCTGGAGGAGACATTTGGTCGAGAACACCTGGAGGAGACATTTTGTTTTAAAAAGGGAAAAAACACATTTGTTTTTGGAAAATTCCTATAATTTTAACAATTACGTCAAGTAGTCATACTTCAAGTGATACAGTTACATCTAGCAGTCGTAGTTCAAGTGATACAGTTACATCTAGCAGTCGTAGTTCAAGTGATACAGTTACATCTAGCAGTCATACTTCAAGTGATACAGTTACATGTAGCAGTCATACTTCAAGTGATACAGTTACATGTAGCAGTCGTAGTTCAAGTGATACAGTTACATCTAGCAGTCATACTTCAAGTGATACAGTTACATGTAGCAGTCGTAGTTCAAGTGATACAGTTACTTCTAGCAGTCGTAGTTCAAGTGATACAGTTACATGTAGCAGTCGTAGTTCAAGTGATACAGTTACTTCTAGCAGTCGTAGTTCAAGTGATACATTTACTTCTAGCAGTCGAAGTTCAAGTGATACAGTTACTTCTAGCAGTCATACTTCAAGTGATACAGTTACTTCTAGCAGTCATACTTCAAGTGATACAGTTACATCTAGCAGTCGTAGTTCAAGTGATACAGTTACATCTAGCAGTCGTAGTTCAAGTGATATAGTTACATCTAGCAGTCGTAGTTCAAGTGATACAGTTACATCTAGCAGTCGTAGTTCAAGTGATACAGTTACTTCTAGCAGTCGTAGTTCAAGTGATACAGTTACATCTAGCAGTCGTAGTTCAAGTGATATAGTTACATCTAGCAGTCGTAGTTCAAGTGATACAGTTACATCTAGCAGTCGTAGTTCAAGTGATACAGTTACATCTAGCAGTCGTAGTTCAAGTGATACAGTTACATCTAGCAGTCGTAGTTCAAGTGATACAGTTACATCTAGCAGTCGTAGTTCAAGTGATACAGTTACATCTAGCAGTCGTAGTTCAAGTGATACAGTTACATCTAGCAGTCGTGCGCCGTACCTTGTTAGACTAGCTAGCTTTACCAAAGATAAATTGTACTGCAATATCAACTCCTGTTATTTCTCAAAAACATCTCCTCTTGTTGTGGTGTTATGCATAGAAAAGAACTCAAGTAGCTCCTCGTGTATCTAAAAAATTCCTGTCACAGGCCTTTATGAATATACCCATTACATCAGTTGACTTATGGAGAGCCAATTAAAATAATTCAAAATCAACTATTTTGTTCATTAACTGTTCACGCAAGCTGACTGATATGTCATTTATTCTATCTGCCACAGTGTCACTTTTTGTGGACAAATTACTTCGGCAGCTTTAACGACACACTTCTTCATAACATCACATTTTGGTTTGCTATTAAGTTTGACAAAATATAGCTTGCTTTAACTGCAGACTTATTCTCGTTGTTCAGTTTAACAAATACTTTTTTTCAATTCAAGTAGATTGTTATCTCTTATTTTACAGCGTAATAGTTTAGCATTATTTTGATAATTTTTGAGGTGCCCAAGAGAGCCGCATGCAAAATGGTCGCAAGCCCCATGCGGCCCCCGAACGCCGTGTTTGACATGCCTGATCTAATATTTTATCATAGTGACTGCGAAGAATTAATATAGGAATAACTGTAAATTTTCCCATGGGGTGGAAGAAAAGAAGGAAGAAAATCCGTCTATCTTGAGGCACTAAAAGTTTCAGGCAGTCCCCCTGTAGAGTACATTTTTGTCCATATTTCGAAATTTCACTTACAAAAGTTTCGATTAATGTCATGTAAAAAATGTGACGTGATCTGCTGTCACATCATTGTTGAACTGTTGATAAACCAAATCGTTGTAAGACGAACGAGACATAGAATCAATGAATCCAAGAAGAAGGTCGCGACTAGAGGCTCTATCCTCTTCCTAATTACAACCACTGAATCTCTGATCCCCCATCGCCTTCGGAAAGTTGTAATTTCTCCTTTTCTTAACTCTTTCTCTCCGTAATTATTTACCACATTCTGGTGGAATCAATGCTGGTATCGTCAGTTAGTAGAGAAAGAGTTAAAACTACGTTCTCTGCAGTATACAACAAAGTTGCAAGTAAAGTTGAAAGTAAAGTAGGTAAACAGAAGTAAACCAAGTCGGTCACGTGGTCCTAGGTGTTGCTTGGTAGCTACTTGATTGATCTAACGTTAGTCCCACACGCGCCACACAAACTCAGACATAGACACAGTACGCATACACACACAGCATCTAGAATTTCCCCCCTCACTTCTACAGTGCCATGAAGGAACCAAAATGCTATGCAGAAGAAAGTGATGGATTTTCGAAACACATTCCTCGGTGGCTCTTTGGTTGCCAAATAAGAAAAGTACATATAAAAATAAACAAACAAACCCTGAAACTTTTTGTTTACTAACGAGACACTAAAAGTGATCAGGCTTGACCTTGACCTTTATCTTTCTTTCGAGTATATCCAGTGAACCTCCTTCTCCTTTACACCCCCACACACTTTTTTTCCCACCAGCTTTAGGGTGTTACGCCATAAGTGTATGAAATTTAAAGGGGAAAAGAAAAGTCTATGAAAACTAATTGTTGCACTTTGTTTTGTGCTGGTGGTGAGCGCTCTGTACTGTCACGTTCAATTCAAGTTTACCACATCCACCTCTGAGCTTAAAAACATTCTAAATCCTTCAACACTTTTTTCTTTTTTCTCTCTGTAACGCGAGGAATGCCAATATTAGCATTTCTGTCCAATTAGTTTTGAGATGATTCCTTTGTTTGAAGATCGCTATGTTCCTTTATCTAAATGTGTGTTCATTTGCTGTTCCCTAGGCATGTTTGTATTTCTTAGGAAACATCGCACTCAATTTGGCATTCAAATACAAATCGTTTAATAATTGTGTTGGAACGTTGAAGTATAAAAACTCTCTAACCTTTAACAATAAACATTTGATACTTTTGATTTATCTATGGATTTGTCTATCAATATCTATCTCCACACATCCATCCATCCATCTATTTTTTTGATTGTCTCTATACATTGAATTCAAGTCAATTAAATGTATTCATCTCTGGCTCTCTATTATATATATATATACAATGTACAATACAAAAGTAAACTTTAATTTTAATGAAAAGAATTTGTTTTGATTTCTATGTGAATGAGAATTCCATTGAATCTGATGTTGGATGCTCAGAAGTTAATAGTATGGCCTAGAAACTAGTAAGTAATGTCAAAGGTCAATCAATCTCTAGTACATCTGTGACAAATCCCGGTGTCCTTTGAGTGTCATTTCACTCGCGTCAGAAATTTAGAATAATAATACAAAGGATTGAATATATTGCCTTATAAACCAAGAACATATCATCAATAAATGAAACCTCTCTGTTCGATATACAGTTGCACATAAGTTCATTTTGTATTGACATATGTATTGTAAGAATATTCAGTGGCTAACACTTGATTCAACCCACATGTATGCCTTTGACAATCTAATTTAAAAAACCTTTTTTTTTAATGTTAATGGCGTTAATCTAGAAATGTTTTACCCAAACATTAAATGCAATGAAACCAAAACGTTAAAAAAAAATGAGCCTTTTCAGTGAAGGATGCAGTTTGGTATAAATTCATCAATAGCTCATTATTGACCAGCAGGACAGTTTGGGAAAAGGTGGATTATACCGAGGGGAGACTATTCAAATTTGCATCATACTCCACCTTGCATTCACGTAAAAAAAAAGAAGAGTCCATTCCAAGGGAAGAAAACAACAATTTCCTGCTCTGGTTTGGTCTCTCACGTGAAGCCGTGAACCTAAATCTGGCTAGTGTCATCCAAGGAATAATTGATTTCCTTTTTGTTATGCCTAACAGGCAGCTTTTCCCTTCCTTTTTCCACTCTTTCTTTTTCTTTAATATTTATTTTTTTTCAAAGTCTGAGCTCGGAACTGGAAGTTTGCTAAAGACACAGTATAGCTGTTTACGAGAAACAAGGGGACGCCTGAAATCCAAGATCTAAATTAGGCATTTCTTGTCCCTGCTGTCTCTCTCAGTCTCAGGCTAGTCTTACTTGACTCTTTTAGTTTTTTTAGTAATGCATTGTCCATTATTTCCTGCACGTAGTGATGGGGGCTGAACAAAAAAAGGTTGTTTAGGGGGTGCTTTTAAGGGTGGGGGCAGAAACGAAGGTCGAGACGTCGTAATCCCTGAACTAAATTTTCTGCTTCTGGTCTGTGAGACTGTTGGTGATAAAGGATCTTCTGTAGTTGACCAATTCATGTGCTTGGCCTCCTACTTAAAGAAAAATCGAAGAGAACCGAGTCGAACAAATTCTTTGTAATGTGAGTCTGTTCTGAAGTACATGGTTCTATCTGCAGTAAAACTTGATTCATCATTACATGAATGTCCAAGTCTTTGTGAAACCACTAGATCTAAAGTAGGAATCTCTACCACTGGTCTTGACTTGATCGATCAATCCAATTTGCTGCTAGCTATTTTCTTTATCTATTAACTCTTCGTTTTTACTATTTTGGTTTATTATTCGACTTTCTCTTGTATTATTATTCTAGCTATTTTCTTATATAACTATTTTCTGTAGCTTATAGCTTTTTTTTTTTAGTATTGCTAACTATTTTATTTTATCATTAGCTATTTTATTATATTACTAACTGTTGTCGTTTATTGCTAGTTATTTTCGCTTGTTGCTAGTTATTTTCGTTTGTTGTTAGTTATTTTCGTTTGTTGTTAGTTATTTTCGTTTGTTGTTAGTTATTCCTTACTCTGGTACTAGATTTGTTTGTTCTGCTATCACTAATAATAAAAGTAATAAGCAAGTTCCTCCTATTAAAGAATCGAAATGTGTTGCTCAGTTGACAGGGTTGAGATCTAATGCAGATGATGTCCTGGCTCACTCAAAACTATGACAACAAAACACATTCAGGAAAACACAGACATTTTCATGAACCAAAAAACAATTGTGGCTTGACTAAGGGGAGGTGTATTTTAACTTTTATAAACAAACACAACTTTTGATTTATTTACTATCAGAACTTCATGTCATATTGTTTTTGACTGGAACGAAATTAATAATGAAAAGTGTTGTTATTTAATTTTTAAAATCCCTTGTACTCAACAATTAACTTCCAATAATAATCAATAAAGAATTCTAAATCTTATCTCGAGTAGTTCTATGTAGCACTGTTACTATCTTGGTGCGTTCTGGCCGAAACTGTTTATGTAATAAGTCACTTTAATAACAGAGGTGTCTGAGCCACTAGTAGTGTCTGAGCCACTAGTAGTGTCTGAGCCACTAGTTGTGTCTGAGCCACTAGTACGAAAGGACCTGATGAATGGAAGTTTCTAATGTCATGTCGACCTCATTTTTCTGTTCCCGCCCAACTTTCTGATGTCCACTTCGTGTGACTGATACATGTTCAGGTTGACTTTGGAAAGCTAAATGTTAGTTCGATGAACTAGACACCTCAGTACTCTGACTTTGGAAAGCTAAATGTTAGTTCGATGAACTAGACACCTCAGTACTCTGACTTTGGAAAGCTAAATGTTAGTTCGATGAACTAGACACCTCAGTACTCTGACTTTGGAAAGCTAAATGTTAGTTCGATGAACTAGACACCTCAGTACTCTGACTTTGGAAACACTTTAATTTGATTAAGAATAATTATAATGAAATAGATTCCAAACTTCCAAATATCTTCATCTGATCTCGTTCAGCATCTAACTGTTTTGTTCGTTTACTTAACTGGCTAGTCGCTCAGCCTTGCAACTGAATTACTCACGCTCAACCATCATCCAATGTGTGGTCTGAAAACAACAAGATTGTTTGTCTGTTGTCAAGAAGTCCTTGGAGCAGCACAGTACCAACCAAACTTCCACTTATTGGAATACAAACCTAACAACTTTCTGGATGGGGTGTATTTCGAATAAGCTTGGAGATAGTCCAGACCTCAACAGATAGTCGAGAACAGATAGTCCAGACATCAACAGATATTCGAGAACAGATAGTCCAGACCTCAACAGATAGTGGAGAACAGATAGTCCAGACCTCAACAGATAGTCCAGACCTCAACAGATAGTGGAGAACAGATAGTCCAGACCTCAACAGATAGTCCAGACCTCAACAGATAGTGGAGAACAGATAGTCCAGACCTCAACAGATAGTCGAGAACAGATAGTCCAGACCTCAACAGATAGTGGAGAACAGATAGTCCAGACCTCAACAGATAGTCCAGACCTCAACAGATAGTGGAGAACAGATAGTCCAGACCTCAACAGATAGTGGAGAACAGATAGTCCAGACCTCAACAGATATTCGAGAACAGATAGTCCAGACCTCTACAGATAGTCGAGAACAGATAGTCCAGACCTCAACAGATATTTGAGAACAGATAGTCCAGACCTCAACAGATAGTGGAGAACAGATAGTCCAGACCTCAACAGATAGTCCAGACCTCAACAGATAGTCCAGACCTCAACAGATAGTCGAGAACAGATAGTCCAGACCTCAACAGATAGTCCAGACCTCAACAGATAGTGGAGAACAGATAGTCCAGACCTCAACAGATAGTCCAGACCTCAACAGATATTCGAGAACAGATAGTCCAGACCTCAACAGATAGTGGAGAACAGATAGTCCAGACCTCAACAGATAGTCCAGACCTCAACAGATAGTCCAGACCTCAACAGATAGTCGAGAACAGATAGTCCAGACCTCAACAGATATTCGAGAACAGATAGTCCAGACCTCCTCAACAGATAGTGGAGAACAGATAGTCCAGACCTCAACAGATAGTGGAGAACAGATAGTCCAGACCTCAACAGATAGTCCAGACCTCAACAGATATTCGAGAACAGATAGTCCAGACCTCAACAGATATTCGAGAACAGATAGTCCAGACCTCAACAGATAGTGGAGAACAGATAGTCCAGACCTCAACAGATAGTCCAGACCTCTACAGATAGTCCAGACCTCAACAGATAGTCCAGACCTCTACAGATAGTCCAGACCTCAACAGATAGTCCAGACCTCTACAGATAGTCCAGACCTCAACAGATAGTCCAGACCTCAACAGATAGTCCAGACCTCAACAGATAGTGGAGAACAGATAGTCCAGACCTCAACAGATAGTCCAGACCTCTACAGATAGTCCAGACCTCTACAGATAGTCCAGACCTCTACAGATAGTCCAGACCTCTACAGATAGTCCAGACCTCAACAGATAGTCCAGACCTCAACAGATAGTCCAGACCTCTACAGATAGTCCAGACCTCAACAGATAGTCCAGACCTCAACAGATAGTCCAGACCTCTACAGATAGTCCAGACCTCAACAGATAGTCGAGAACTAGTTTTGGTTACTTTGGTTTTCCTTGAAGACAGTACCAAGATCGAAAAACCAAATTCTGTTAACGAAAACAGTTTCATTTCCTCTCTAGAAATCGTAAAATTTTGCAAAGATTTGAGAAAACCGAACACATGGACGCCTTTTGAAAGTGTTACATTTTTTAAAAATATATATTTTCTAGATTTATGATATCAACAAAGTGTGTACCTCCTGCGGATTGATACTCCCATATTGAACATTTGATTTTTGTTTTAGATTTTGTTTTAGTGTTATTATTGTATGGATTATAAATGTTTCTGTTCAGTGGAAATCCGATTTTCTTTTAATAAATATTGAAACACAGTAAACGTACATTGTTGCTAATAAGATTTATTGTCTTCTTAAACATATAAAGCACAGTTCATCGATGTCTATAAAATTATATATATGTAATTCAAATCAGTAAGGTGAATATATAGCAATAAGATAGTATCAACAATATCCTGTCGCTATAGATTCACCTTACTGATTTGAATTTAGCAAGGCAATATCAAAAGTTTATTGAAATTAGTTTTGCTTAAAATTTAGCCTATTGAAATAATTACAGTCTGTACACATTTAGATCATAATTTCAATACCATTGGGCGATATCGTTACTGTCTGGTCTGTTTTTATTCGCATAGTTTTAGAGTTGATATTGTAACATTTCTTATCAAACATTTGGTCTAGCCATTGCATTCGTTAAGGTGTCAGGGCTAAAGCGTCTCGCGAGGGTGCAGTTTGAATCAATATTGATCGTTGTCCAAAATTACCTTTCAGTTTACCTAACAGCCATAATGATTCAAATCTATGACTTTAATTTACATCGTAATGGTATGCTTCATATTCGTTACCTTCTTGTGCCTTTACATTCTGAACATTAATTTGTAGTAGAAATACCTTCTTACTTTATTATGTTAAATTTATATTATACTTTTGTAGAATTACCCTCTAACCTTATGTCATCGTTACCTTTTGTCATCATAAAATCTTATCATTCTTACCTTCTGCCATTTACCTTTTTCGTTATTACTTTATGTCATCATTGCCTACTGTCAACATAACAACTTGTCATTATTACCTCCTTCAATAATTACTTACTGTCATCACTACCTTCATCGTTGCCTTCTTTTATCATTACCTTCTTTTATTGTTACCTTCTGGCATTTACCTTATGTTATTATTTTATGTAATCATTACCATTGGTCATCATAAAATCTTATCATGATTACCTCCTGCCATCATTACCTTCTGTTATCATTACCTCTGTCATTATTACCTTCTTTCATCGTTATCTTTTTTCATCATTACCTTCTTTCATTGTTCCATTTCTGACATTTACCTTGTGCTATTTCTATGTCATCATTACCTTCTGACATCATTACATCCTGCCATTATTACCTCATGTTATCATTACTTTTTGTCGTCACTACCTTCAGACAACTTTCAATCATCTACAATATTTACAATCAACAAACTGCAGACTTTAATTTGCAACCACTACATTGAAATAAACAGAAACTTTGCACTACGTCACTTAAGGCGCATGTCTGCTGGTTTAATTGAGTTTATTATCTTGAAATAATGCTAGTCTTTGAAGATTACAATGTCATGTCTTAAACGAATACACTCTTCAACTTGCTGTTAAAGCCAAAGCTTCTATCAAAAGCAATAAAATTCTGCAAAAGTTGGAGAATTTCCGAGATAAACAGAACGCACATAAACATGCCGCCCCAAACTAAATGGCCCAGGCTGTATGCTGATGAGCGTGTGTCTTATGGAATGTGGAACTCAACGCTCTCAGTCTCTGAGGGCAACAGGCTCCTTATATTATTCCTCAACCTCCCCCCCCACACACACACACTCACATTTCTACCTTTCCCTAACCCTTCTTCAACATGGCTCATTAAAAATAAACCCTTTCAAGCCCAGACTCATGCATGGCGCCACTTACCACTCTTATCAGCTCAATCCTTTCAGTGTACAACTGCTTGCCCCCTCCGCCCCCATATTATCCACCCTCTTTTCACATTAAGAAATTTCTTAATGAAGCGACTACTTTTGTACGTTTTGAGTGCGTGCGTGTGTGTGTGTGTGTGAGTCCTAGTCTAGCCCTCTCCCTCCCCATGCCCTGGCGTTGAGCAGTTATCAATGAAAGCACACCTTGCCGGATGGTCTCATGTTTGTCGTCGGCATGTAAAACTTGAGGAGCGTACATAGGTCGGAGTGACACCACTATAAACAGTAACGCTTTGTAGCTATTACACAGTCTAACATTGTACCGTTGTATGCATCAACGTTTTTTTTTTCCGAATGTTTTGTTGCCACACAGTAAATTTAAACTACAATGTAAACAGAAAGAAAGATCGGGAGTATGTGATAGAAAATAGAACGCTTCATCCAACTACAATGGATAGAATAAATGAAAACAAGGCTTATACCTCACAGTAAATGATCTGATTGTTTTGTTTGTTTTGTTTTACATAATTCGGATGTTCCTTCAGAGTTCAAGATAGTTTACTTCCTAGTCCAAACCTCCCGCAGGACGACGGGGGATGGGAGCGGGCAGGGTTTGAACCCTCGACCGTCGATAAATCCGAACGACAGTCCAGCGCACAAATACCACGTTCACAAGCACATTCGCAGGGTGCGGCATCACGTCACCAACAGACATGCACATCATTGGTCGCTTCTTATTAGGATGAAACTTACTTAGCATAAATAATATAGTACTTTGTTTCCAAGAAAACTAAGGTAACGCAAATTTTAAGAAATATATCCAGGAAACAGTCATCTGTAGGCACATGATACCAACACATGGATATGTAATAATGTCTACAATGTCAACAAAATGTATAACCTATTATCGATTATGAGACTTTTGGACCTTTCGGCAAGAAAACTAAATGTTATATTTATATAAGTCAGAGGAGAGGTTTCAGAAATATTTATTTCTCTATTTATAGCTCGTTATTCATCTGCTCATTCACTACATCCATACAAGACCTATTGTTATAGAAGGCCTTAACACTGATCTGCGAAGTTGCAGCCTATGAGGTCATACAGACCTGTGACGTGGCAACGAGCAATTGGTCTAAACTGCCCACAGGTTGTGACGTTGCAGGTCAGTGTTCAGGCCTTCTATGACGTTCGGTCTGGATCCATATCGTCTGGTTGTCTCACGTGCCAGTCACGCAGAGATCCCTCTTGTTGTCTCCAGAGAAAAGTCAATTCTCAAATTAGGTGTGAAACACAAAACGGTTATTACTGCTACAACCAGACACACCTGACGTCACACCTGCCGGTGCCGCCAACAAAAGATCACAAGAGTCATTTAACCTCCACCGGTATTTTGTTTTATTCGCCTCTCAAATGTTTTCCTGTGATTATTTTAAAACAGCAATGCTTGTCACAAACTAGGAAAAAATAAACTGTTGAGAGTTTTGTTCAAATGAAATTCTTGTAAGAAGAATGTTGGGCTGAGCTGAAGATGCTGGCTGTATTACCGACTTTTTTATTTTGTTATAGCATTTTTTTTTCTTTACCTTAACGATAAGGGATAGCAGGATCGTATCCAGGGATAGGTTGGACACTGGAATGTCTTATCCAAGCCAGGAAGGATGGCGCTTTTCCTTAAAAAAATGTTGATTTCTGGCATATAAAGTCTGGCTAATTTGTACACATTCGTTTCCGCGAATGTTATGACAGTGCTTGATGTATGTCATTAAAAAATACACTTTTCATTGCTGGCACTAATGGTGTGAGATACTTCAGACTTCTCCTCTAGTCTGCGGTAGTACTAAACGATGGCTCTTAACTTTATCAAGGGTTAGCCGGTGTGTAGGACTGTGTGATGGGTGTCTGTGTATATACTCTGTGTGTGTGTGTCTGATAGACTGCACAGATGAACAATGTAAAGAGTAAATAGAAGGCAGATTCGAACTTTTTAAGTTTCAAAGTTAATATCGTTGATTTGTTTAACAAGTTGCAGCAGAATTTATTTATTGTTTATTTCTACCGACTATGGCGTAAACAAAAAAGAGAGTTTGATTGTTGAGTTACATACACAAAATATCTTCTGGTAATCACAATAGAACACATTTTTAAACATTGCAATTAAAGTAGTCACCTAACAAGCGCGTCGCCTGTTGCTAAGAACATCTGTTTGATGGCATTATCTAACAAGCCAATCTGGCAGGGTTCTGACATCATTTCTTCCTCTGAACAAGAAAAGCTAAAATTTGCTCAGAGGCTTAATTGAATTAGAAGTTGTATTATCTTCGATTCTCGATATTTCCTTTTTTTTTTCGATCTAAACCTAAATCAAGAACATAAGGGGAGACTATGAGAATCAGTTGTACACTTGAAGTTCTATTCCTCCCTGCCATATAATGGAAGCTATTCACAGGACTTGTTTTTGGTTGTTTTTTAAAATCAAGTTTTGGTTATAAAATGTATTACTAAATGTAAGTCACAATTGAAACTAGGTTTCTTATTTTTTAAATTATTTTTTTATGAATCCACCACACATAGTGAGCGTCACAAAAACACATTTACAAGGTATGCACATTACGGACATTGTAAGTGACAAATTATACAAATGTTTAACCAATCATATTCTTTTGTATCCATTTTATTTCTATTATTTTTAAATTAAACTGGTAATTTTGGGATGTTTCTTCAAAATCAAACATTATTACATCCTAGCCTAAACCTCACACATGGCGGCGGGCAGTTTTTTTTTTTAAGTATCTAGACTGAAGATTTGAGATGGAGGTTCTTTTGCCTTAATCTCAACTTTCTTTAGGTAGGAAAGGGCTGCATCGAACAGGGTTTCGAATCCAGAATCATTAAGACTGCAGTTGGTTAGAGGATGTGTCAATACCAGGCAGACTATTAGTTGAAATGTTTTAAACTTGTAGCCAGTTCATAGCTTAGATAGTCCACACAGTCTACGTAGACTGAGATTGAACATAGCCTGAAACTCATTCTCTCTCTCTCTCTCTTATATAAATCACGATGGGCACAAGTAAAACTGGTCGACTTTCCTCAGATGTGTGGATTTGATCCAAGGGCACAAGTAAAACTGGTCGACTTTCCTCAGATGTGTGGATTTGATCCAAGGGCACAAGTAAAACTGGTCGACTTTCCTCAGATGTGTGGATTTGATCCAAGGGGACAAGTAAAACTGGTCGACTTTCCTCAGATGTGTGGATTTGATCCAAGGGCACAAGTAAAACTGGTCGACTTTCCTCAGATGTGTGGAGGGGAGCACATCGATGTTGACTTTTTGTAAGGAGAGCACCATGTGGAGAGAGACAATTCTAAGGGCAGTGAACATGTTGTATGTGGACGAGACTATCTCTTCAGAATGGTCCTTTACTGTCAGATACAAGTGCTCTAGAGCAGTGATGCCCAAACTACGGCCCGCGGGCCAGATCCGGCCCGCGACGTGGTTCCGACCGGCCCGCCTAAACATCGGCACAAAATGTAGAAATAAAAAAGAAAAGGTTGAAAAATGTATTTTCTCAATGTTAAGAATATTTCTTTGATGGAATTCATTCCAATCTATAGTCTTTCTAAAACAAACCATTACAAAAATATGGTGGCATTGTTGGTTTTAGCCTCTAAGAAAAGTTTGCTAAGTTAGGCCTTAAAGTAAGCGATTGACTAAAATATTTAACAAGAAGTCAAGAAAACTAGTCCGCTGTCATGGAGGCTACAAAGTTGCTCAAATTTAAAGAAGAGAAATGAAGCATACAAAATTCTTGCTACCAGTGATAGAATAAAATCGACCTGAAAAAAAAAGTTGAAGCTGTCAGCCCTTGTGGCATGACAATAGCACAACGAGTGGATGATGTTGGTGAAATCTCCATTTAAAACTAAAGGACAGAGCATCAGATTTTGAAATAATTACTATTGCTGCTGAAGAGTGACACCAACTGGAACTTACTAAGCTGGACTTCCCTGCTTGAGAAATTTCGAGCAATACAGACAATAAATTTCTACGCCGTGATGTCTACAGAAACCTTGCACATTTCCGAAAACAATTGCTGGGTAGGATCACAATGTTTACAAGCACTTAATTTAGTAGAAAATCTTTTTTAGTTATAAGACACCTAAAATCCTTGTTACGTAATTAGCTTATGGGTGTACGTAAGCCTAATGGAGCCACAGGAACTGTAATAAAACAATTTAAAATAGTTTATTCTTTATTTTGAGGCGCGGTGGCTGAGCGGTAAGGCGCTTGGCTTCCGAACCGAGTTCCCAGTAAGAATCCTGGCGAAGAATTTGATTTTAATTTAATTTTTAAAATTATTTTTTAATAATCTTTTGGCGCCTCTGAGTCCACCCAATTCTAATAAGTGCCGTACATTAGTTGGGGAAAGTAAAGGCAGTTGGTCGTGTGCTGGCTACATGACACCCTGGTTAACCATGGGTCAAAGAAACAAATAGATGACCTTAACATCATCTGCCCTATAGACTGCAAGGTCTTTCGCAACTATTCTCTATTTCATGTTTGTGTATCTTTTTGTTAATGTGGCCCGCGACACGAGTGTCGGAAATTAAAATGGCCCGCAGGCCGTATAACGTTGGGCATCACTGCTCTAGAGAATTAACCATAGACTTTATACGACTGAAGGAGGCCAATGATGACAGGCTAGGTCTCAAAACACTTGTTATTCTTGTGCATATATTCGTTCATCTCTTTAAAAGCAATACACGATGACTTGAAAGATTCCATGACAGACCTGGTGTCCCATATCTCGCTCTTGGAGCTTAGTAAAACAAGTTCTCATGTTCTTGGGGTGGAATATAAAACTAAAGAAAAACATTGACAAATCGGGTTGGCTTAAAACAAATAACAACCTGAAACATTCATACATAATGTCGGCCTTGTTTGTGTGTGTGTTTGATGCTCCACTTTCTCCAAACAGACGACGGCATTGTGGCTTGGTCTGGGTGGATGGCAAAATCACCACTGTCTAGACCTGACTCCCAGGGGCGTTGACGAAATTAAAGCTCTAGGGATGTTCTTTTTGCGCATCTTTTCTTCTTTGTAAGTCGTTGCTTGTATTTCTTTATTAAGTCTTTACGGGTAACTATAAAGGCGGTATTTGGGTGGGAACTAAGAGACCTATAAAAGTGTGGATGGTTATGTTTGATTATGTACTTATGTTGCTGCTTGTTGTGTACAATTAGCAGAGTTCAAAACATGACACGGGAATGTGCAAATATTCTTTAAACTTATTTCTTAATTATCCACACTCTTTCTTTAATGTCTTGCCTTTTGGTTCATCGGGTATAACTCAAAGTTCAGTCACTTTATGAAAGCTTTAATTCAGCTATGGTCAACGATGGTATATTACGAAGTCGTGGTTTGCTCCAGGATGTGTTTGTTATCTTCCGGAATGTCCTTTTATCGGAACAAGTTCACTGGAACCTTCATTCGTATTACTGCCTAGATTGGAATGTATGAAGAGAAAATGATTTATTGATTTGATGGTACTGGGCAATATCTCCCTCTCTGTCTCTCTCTGTCTCCCTCTGTCTCTATCATCATGGCCTTGTTTTTTTTTCATATTACAGTTTCGTTTCTAAACCAATTTTGTTGTTGTTCCAGCCCCCTCCTCCCAACTTTCACCTTCCCTGCCAAGGACACAGCCATGTCATAAACATTCAAGATCACTAATAGTAGCCAAATTGGACATGGGAAGGGAAGGTCAGGGGGGTGGCCATGAGGAAAGTCTTAGCGCCATTTTGACATTCGAATTAGTTTCTCTGACAAACAAAATGTCTGCCTCGCTTCAGCCGTTAACTTTACGTAGAAAACATCATCAAAAAACAATGGCATCCATTCCTTACAATAATTCTGGCCATTATCCTTTCAAAATTTCTGGCTGGAGTTTTATGTTTTGTAATGGCTGTGGAACTGACCCCACCCCCCTCTTCCCTCCGTGTACATATCTATGTGAAGCAAATATTCAAAGCGTTCTATTATTTTTACATTATATCATAAAGTTAAAGAGTCGACAGAATATTTCCCAATTGAAAGTATTCAGATTGTTATTAAATTGACATCATAAAGATTCAGTATTAAATCTCTGGGAAATGGAATTTGACACGCTCTGTACTTTTACAAACACACACGCAAAAAGAATAACCCTTGCCTGTCTCCTCCCCTCCCATTGCCACTTGTTAGCAACTGTCATGGCTTACTTCCTGTGGTATAGTGTAGTCCTCCTCCCCTCCCATTGCCACTTGTTAGCAACTGTCATGGCTTACTTCCTGTGGTATAGTGTAGTCCTCCTCAGTTTCACGCTCAACATGTTCTGTGACAAGACTTCTATTGCAAGATATGATCTTTTATTTTAATGCACATTCTTAAAACCTTCCAATGATCGGTCAGCTTTGATGAGTAGCTTACAATAAAGGACTACGTCTATTTGTACGCTATGTTCTCAACAGACGCAACTGTATGCTTGGATTGTCAGTATATTTACACCTGATTGTCAGTATATTTACACCTGATTGTCATTATATTTACACCTGATTGTCAGTATATTTACACCTGATTGTCAGTATATTTACATCTGATTGTCAGTATATTTACATCTGATTGTCAGTATATTAACACCTGATTGTCAGTATATTTACACCTGATTGTCAGTATATTTACACCTGATTGTCAGTATATTTACACCTGATTGTCAGTATATTTACACCTGATTGTCAGTATATTTACACCTGATTGTCAGTATATTTACACCTGATTGTCAGTATATTTACACCTGATTGTAATGTTGGATCTGTTACACTGGGATGATACCTGATATGCTGCAATACATTTAAACTTATAGCGAAACGACCATCTCATTAAATTGAAGTACGTTCAATGTAAAGTAAATATCGATAAATGACATTTGACTCAGCTATAGTTTATGTGTGTAAGGTAGTTGTGAGCGTTGAAAAGGGAAGTTGATATGGTGTGCTCTTTATTTTTTAATCAGTCAATTGACTTGATGCTTGTGAAACTGATCTTCTTTGTCTGAAGAGCTAAATATTAGGTCACGTGATATCCGTATCTAACAATGGGATATCAAATGACCGAATCGTATCAACAAAGACTCTATATTTGGTGCGTCCGTCTAAGATATAAATAAAAACATATTGCTTGTGAAGTAAATGGATCTTCATCTATTCACGTTTAAAACATTCACTTTTGCTGGCATTCCAAAAATAAGATAAATTGAAAATACAAAATGGCGTCATATCGAGTCAAACAACAATCGTCTGCAGCAGGATCCGTCGCTGTGGTGACACCTAAGTCCTCTGACAAAAGGACCGTTTGCACAACGGAGGTAATACACATCAGGGCAAAGACAGTGGCAAACAACAAACCCTCCTCATCACCCCAGGTCATTCATTCTCACGAGACCCAGACACCTAAAGTAAAAGCCCCGACATTTAAGTCCAGGGGCATTGCTGCTGCCATTTTTTCCAGCGCCGACTCCATCGCCTGCAAAGGAAAGGTGACGTCATCCAAACCCAACATAGCATCACTCTTTTCCAGCGGCGAGGCGCTTGCCGCCAAAACGAAAGTGGCTCGGTCTAAATCTAACCTGGCCTCCCTGTTTTCCAGTGGCGAATCCTTGTCGAAGTCATCGGCTCCGTCGCTGGAAAAATACTTGGCGAACACCAGACCATCCTCGCCTTCCATGAACTTCAGTAAACGCTGTACTTTGAAGCAGCTGGCCGGCGATGTGGTCGTGGTGGCCACTAATGGGATGGTCTCCACTCCACCAACGTCCATCAAGTTAGGTAAATCGCCAGCCAACTGCTCCATCACGGATGCCTCACTAATTGAGAAGACCTCACGGATGACCAAATGTGGAAGCCCATCCATCAGTAGTCCAAGATTTAGGTCAGCGAGTCCAAAAAATAGTCCCAAAGTTGCCAAGGCCACGCTTCATAAGACTTCATCATACGCAGGTAACTCCAAATAGTTTCATTCTTAGCATAGCTTTTAAGCATACTCGTTTACAGACAATAATAGTCCGGGAAAAATATGTTGTTTTTTTTAATTCATTGTTTATAATAAGGTAGTTGTTTTTTGTTTGTTTTTTTAAATAGAAACCGAACTATATCGATCTGTGCAACTATAGTTAACTTGAATGATAACTAATATTCAGAAATATTAAGTTTAAGATATCTGTCCTTTTGCGATACCTTTTCACTTCGCGATACCTTATAATGACTTGCGGGCGAGATCCGGTACGATGCTGTACTTTGCCGTCACAAAGTAAATGAAGGTACACTAATTTACTTCACACCAAGGCGTAAACATCTACTTTTTAATTCAACGTGTTTTACATGAGCTGTCTTGGACACTTCTATTGGCATGGAACACGATAGCGCAGAGGATGTAAAGATCAGCTGTTTCTGTGGCCCACGGTTAAGGAGGGTGTCATGTGGCTAGCACAACGACAAACCGCCTTTACTTTTCCCCATTCTTAATCTCATTCTTAACCAGGATTCGAACTTGAGACCCCAGGTTCGGAAGCCTAGCGCTTAATCACTCGGCCGACGCGCCTCTGTAACATAGTGCTGAACAATGTTTTAATGTTTATTGTGTTTGAATTGAAGTTGTCTTAATTAAAAACAAGGTTACAAAAGACAGTTTGTGTGGAAACACAAACTCAAAATCGGCCCCCGAAGTAAAATGTTTTACATAATTCGGATAATCCTTCAGAGTTGAAGATAGTTAACTTCCTAGTCCAAACCTCCCGCAGGACGACGGGGAATGGGAGCAGGCAGGGTTTGAACCTTCGATCGTCGATAAAACCAAACGACAGTCAAGCGCGCAAACCGCACCACCAGTGGTCCACCCAGGTAGGCTTCAATATTTTCAGAAAGAACATCCGAATGAAATTATATCAAAGACAAAGAGAGATAAGAATGGAGAAAGAAAGTTAACAGATCTTGTGTAGTGCCCCAAACGTCCCGCAGATCAAAGGATACGTGAAAGTGAATGTAAAGTTAGATGTGAACCTGGCCTAACTAGTTTGTGGTCTATAGGGCAGATGATGTAAAGTTCATCTGTCGTTGTGGCCTACGGTTAACGAGGGTGTCATGTAGCCAGCACAACGACCAACCGCCTTTGCTTTTCCCCAACTAATGTCAGGTACCCATTAGAGCTGGGTAGACTCAGAAGTTGAAAATCCCAGTCTTCACCAGGATTCGAACCCGGGACCATCGGTTCGAACTAAATAAGTTAATTTCTTTGAAAAGGCTAAAACTCATTTTCGAATTCTAAAAAAAAAAAAAAAAAAAAAAAATTCCACTATATAGAAAAATGTTCACAAAAATGCTGTTTATAAGATTACTATTCGTCTTAAATTAGGTCTAACATATAATGCATACTAATTAGCTTTTCTTATAAAAAAACTGCTTGCATAATTGATTTTTAAAAATTAGAATTTTCGCTTTCAGGAAAAAAAAAGTAGCCGTTGCATCAGAACTCTGAATGGTCTAAAATATTGTGAAGTCGGATTTTCAATATCTCTTCTGGTTTACGAGATCTAAACGGGACAGACGGACAGACATTTCGCACAAAACTAATAGCGTCTTTTCCCCTTTCGGGGGCCGCTAAAAAACATAATTGAATGCGATGAGTCAATGTAATGGTGTAGAAAAGTAAACCTAACAAACTATGTCTTCTTTTAGACATAGACACCTGAGCATCAAGGAACTGTATACACATGATGCACTACTGATATGACAGTTTCAATCAAAATGGAATATTTGTATTAGTTTATTCACATTTACAATAGTAATTGCCCTCAATTTTTCACAAAACCTGGATATCTTTGCTGAAAGGTTTTTAATTCAGATTTGACAAGACTACATGACTTTTGATGACAAGTCAGGGAATGCGTTATCAAGAAAGCTACTGATAAAGAATAGTTTATTAAAATATTAAATGCGTTTTTTTCCCATTTATTTACTTTTTTTTTTAAATTTTTACATTTGGAAAATAGCCCGGTTGTGTCTCCTTCAGTTCAAACTAGAAATAAATTGTTCTCAACTGATTTTCTTTTTCATAGTTCAAACATTAATGATAAACTATCGCTAAATCCTTGCATGTCCACCGCTAGTCCACTTTACAAGGGCAATTTGCGGTCAACGACTTTTAGTATATATCAATGACCTTCCTCAGTAGTAGAAATAAGTTCTGGTTCATCTCGAGATGAACTTCAAATCAAAAACTTTACGAAAAAGCATTCTCTCTCTCTCTCTCTGTCTCTCTCTGTCTGTATGTCTGTCTGTCTGTCTCTCTCTCTCTCTCTCTCTCTCTCTTTGGAGCTACAGAGTACAGACCCAGACAGAGTCATCAGTAAACTGTTATTGGTTGTCTAATATGCCTGTTAGCGTTGACTGCTGCTCTGATGTGGTGGAAGATTGCTAAATTAGCTGGAAGGCTGTCTGTAGTATAGACCCAGGCCTTCTAGCAGTCAACGATTCGCTCTTATAGAAATAGAAATATGTGGATACTGTTTAGTCGTTGAAAGTTACGGAAGACCTTAACTTTTTCTAGTAAAAAAAATTAAAGTAAAGTACCCCTTTCAGATTCTGCAATCATCTATACTATAGATTCTATAGGGGCAGGTGATGTAAAGGTCATCTATTTCTATGTCCAAGTGTTCACAGGCAGTCATATGGACATGCACAACCACATTTACTTTCCCTTTGGAAATAGGTGCCCTCAGAGGCGACTAAAAAAATCATGAAATTCAAAATCTAGGTCAACACCAAGATTCGAAAGCGAGACCCTTTAGTTCGAAAGCAAAGCGCTTTACCACTCGGCCACTACGCCCCCCCCCCTTTTCTACTTTTTCTAGTACAAAGCTGAAAAGAAGAAAGGTAAGAAACAGATAAAGTAGACCAAATAAGTCATCGATAATGTAGATAAAATAAGGTAGACCAAATAAGTCATCGATAATGTAGATAAAATAAGGTAGACCAAATAAGTCATCGATAATGTAGATAAAATATTGGTAGACCAAATAAGTCATCGATAATGTAGATAAAATAAAGTAGACCAAATAAGTCATCGATAATGTAGATAAAATAAGGTAGACCAAATAAGTCATCGATAATGTAGATAAAATAAGGTAGACCAAATAAGTCATCGATAATGTAGATAAAATATTGGTAGACCAAATAAGCCATCGATAATGTAGATAAAATATTGGTAGACCAAATAAGTCATCGATAATGTAGATAAAATATTGGTAGACCAAATAAATCAACGATAATGTAGATAAAATATTGGTAGACCAAATAAGTCATCGATAATGTAGATAAAATATTGGTAGACCAAATAAGTCATCGATAATGTAGATAAAATAAGGTAGACCAAATAAGTCATGGATAATGTAGATAAAATAAGGTAGACCAAATAAGTCATCGATAATGTAGATAAAATATTGGTAGACCAAATAAGTCATGGATAATGTAGATAAAATAAGGTAGACCAAATAAATCACCGATAATGTAGATAAAATAAGGTAGACCAAATAAGTCATCGATAATGTAGATAAAATATTGGTAGACCAAATAAGGTAGACCAATTTGGTCAACGATAAATGTAGATAAAATAAGGTAGACCAAATAAGTCATCGATAACGTAGATAAAATAAGGTAGACCAAATAAGTCATCGATAATGTAGATAAAATATTGGTAGACCAAATAAGGTAGACCAAATAAGGTAGACCAAATAAGGTAGACCAATTCGGTCAACGATAAATGTAGATAAAATAAGGTAGACCAAATAAGGTAGACCAATTTAGTCAATGATAATGTAGACCAAATAAGGTAGACCAATTTAGTCAATGATAATGTAGACCAAATAAGGTAGACCAATTTAGTCAATGATAATGTAGATAAAATAAAGTTTGAATATTTGCTATGAATGCATCTAAAGGTGTGTTAACTCAGTTTTTTCTGCTATTTTCTTAAAAGTTGCAGATCATTGAAAATGTCAGTGTCTGGCTTTGATTCTTAAAATGTCGACACAATGAAACAGCGACACGACATAATGAAACAGCGACACATAATGAAACAGCGACACGACATAATGAAACAGCGACACTGTTCAACAGTTGGCAATCTGAGCCTACTTTTTTTTTTTAACTACACAAAAAATGCTGTCAAGTTTTCTGGCATGTTGTCTTTTGAAATTGAATTGTAGGCTACAGCTGAATGAATTTGTTCCTAAGATTGACTATTTTCGTACCCGACGTTATTAAATTCAACTAAAGTAATAGATGACGTCATTCCTTTTCATTGTAAATCAATTCAGAACCCATGAATTGATGATTATTTATATACCAAGATCCTGTTTAGAACAATATTTGGGGATTGAACAGAAACCTCCCAGCTGTAAGCACGTTGTAACAATGAATTAATCTCCATTAAGTGGTCATCTGTCATCGGCCCTGCCGCTGTGAACTCTGACCTTCCGTGACTTACTAAAGATAGCTGTATTGATTTCACATTTATCCCTTTGACACGTCTTTGTGGACTTGATAACAGAGCATAATAGAAGCGAGGCATGTTGGGTAGAGTCAGGGAAACAGAACTCTGAGAGACTTACAGACAAGAGAAACACTAAAGTAAGGTGTATCATTGTTAGTGTTATTGTGACACTGAAATGAAATCTGCTTGCTCTGACATGGTAGAGACAAGATTTAAGGGAGATAATATGTTTTATTTCAAATGTGTGAACTTCAACCAAACGTTGTCTTCAAATGTAACAGCACTGCCTCCCCTGGCAAGAATATTCTTAGGAAAAACAGGTCCCGCAAAAAGTTCCTTAGGCTTTTTATAGTAACAATAATAATGATGATCACAGAAAGAATAATAATATAATATTTAAAGTATTAATGTTGACAATGTAGTATATAACTAACTCTGAAAACCAAATCTTAGAGATTCAGTAAATATGGAATGACAATTTTATTACAATATATCCCATTACGATAGGGGCTGTAGTGGCGGGGACAGCTGACCTCGCAGACATTTTGTTGACCCTAAGCCCTAAACTTAAGAAGATCCTTGTTGCCAGTTACAGAGTGGTACTGCTGCAGAAAATTCCTCAGCGAAAACTATTTAGGGGACTTAAGCCTTTTTGTTTCCAATTAGCGAAATGATACCAATCAATATCATGCATAATACAATAAGCCAGGTATGTTAAAATCAATCAGGTGTTATAAATCAATCAATTATGATATCAATCAATCAGATATGTTATAAAACATATGACATGATACCTATCAATCAAACATAACGAAATTATTCCGACATGATATAAATCATTGAGATAGTTAGATAATCAGGCAATAAACCAATCAAGCATACATAATTCCAATCAATCAGGTGTAATAAAATCGATTTGACAGAAATGATGATAATACCAACCAATCAATCAGACATGATACTATCAATTAAACCTGATATTATCAATTAAACTTGATATAATCAATTAGACATGATACAATCAATCAGACATGATACTAATTCCAAACAATCTTACTTACCTTACTTAATACCAACAAATCAATTGGACATGATACAATTAGACAAAGATTCAATCAGACACAATAACAATCATTCAGACATGATAACAATTAATCGTTCCGCTTGAGGGAATACAATGTTTACAACGTGAAACATGCAACACGAATAACATCCATTAAGATCTTCATCAGGCCTCAAAACTTCCAACAAACCGTCAACCAGTTCTTAAATCCCCATTTAAATGTTGAAGCCTAAAGTAAAAACAAAAGAATGATGCATAATACAATTAATCCAACTGTTACAATCACACTTACTAGCTTGTTTTTGTACTAGTCGTGGCCTTACAGAAGTATTTCTTGACACTATTGTCATCTCATATTTTATAAGAAACAGGCCAAAGAACTAACCCTTTTTTTTTTTAGTCTTCCTATTTAATGGATGCTCATTATTTAAGTATAATTAGCCTGAAATGAGCTTACAGCTTTTGGAACTGGACACCGACTCCACCCCCCACCCCATCGCTCCAAGCAGTTCCTTGATTCAATCACATAGCCATTTGTATTTCTGTTCCACAATGACCCAACAAGGACGCATCGATCCAAAACTATGAGTCCTAATTTCCCTGTTGGTTTGCACTGGACAGATTCACTGTACACACTCGTGTCTACAATTATACTTTGGATTAGCAATGCGAGCACACACAAAAAAGTTCCTTTTTTTCTTGACCACTGATGGTTTGGTTAAGCTGAACTAGACCTTGAAAAAAAAGAAAAAAACTTGTAGGATATAGATCCAGTTGCTATGTGGTGATCGAAACAGTTGATCCAATTGAGGAAGAATGAATGGATCCCTAGATTCTAGATCTAGTTGAGATGTTTATAGAGTCCAACAATAAAAGAGAAGGATGTGAAGTCTCAGAGTCCAACAATAAAAGAGAAGGATGTGAAGTCTCACTCAGAGTCCAACAATAAAAGAGAAGGATATGAAGTCTCACTCAGAGTCCAACAATAAAAGAGAAGGATATGAAGTCTCACTCAGAGTCCAACAATAAAAGAGAAGGATGTGAAGTCTCAGAGTCCAACAATAAAAGAGAAGGATGTGAAGTCTCAGAGTCCAACAATAAAAGAGAAGGATGTGAAGTCTCAGAGTCCAACAATAAAAGAGAAGGATATGAAGTCTCACTCAGAGTCCAACAATAAAAGAGAAGGATGTGAAGTCTCAGAGTCCAACAATAAAAGAGAAGGATGTGAAGTCTCACTCAGAGTCCAAC
This sequence comes from Biomphalaria glabrata, assembly GCF_947242115.1. Lineage (NCBI taxonomy): Eukaryota > Metazoa > Mollusca > Gastropoda > Planorbidae > Biomphalaria > Biomphalaria glabrata. The sequence goes on along the minus strand of NC_074711.1, from coordinate 23,451,659 downwards.
AATAAAAGAGAAGGATGTAAAGTCTCAGAGTCCAACAATAAAAGAGAAGGATGTGAAGTCTCAGAGTCCAACAATAAAAGAGAAGGATATGAAGTCTCACTCAGAGTCCAACAATAAAAGAGAAGGATGTGAAGTCTCAGAGTCCAACAATAAAAGAGAATGATGTGAAGTCTCAGAGTCCAACAATAAAAGAGAAGGATGTGAAGTCTCAGAGTCCAACAATAAAAGAGAAGGATATGAAGTCTCACTCAGAGTCCAACAATAAAAGAGAAGGATGTGAAGTCTCAGAGTCCAACAATAAAAGAGAAGGATATGAAGTCTCACTCAGAGTCCAACAATAAAAGAGAAGGATGTGAAGTCTCAGAGTCCAACAATAAAAGAGAAGGATGTGAAGTCTCACTCAGAGTCCAACAATAAAAGAGAAGGATGTGAAGTCTCACTCAAAGTCCAACAATAAAAGAGAAGGATGTGAAGTCTCAGAGTCCAACAATAAAAGAGAAGGATGTGAAGTCTCACTCAGAGTCCAACAATAAAAGAGAAGGATGTAAAGTCTCAGAGTCCAACAATACAAGGTTCATTACGAAACTCTCTGTCAGAAAGTCTACCGTCAACGTAACCATTATTTAATCATATTCGGGGTCTCGGCTCCTTAAACCATTGACCAGCTCCTTCCTGTCGTGACGAGACCGTAGGCCCAGTTCCATGAGGTAGTCTTTCATAATCCAACAATGTATAGCCACTAACTGTAAAGTTTATTTGGCAGTGGTTCATCTTAGACCCTAAGGCTGCGATCTATTTGGACTAGCCAAGCTATGGACTTGAGACAATAATACACCTACTTAACACAATCGTCATCCCAACAGCATATGCCGAACGGGGAGTCGACCACTTAGTGAGGTTGTGACAGGTTTGCTGGACATATTCTCCGATAAAATGAATGGCGCATACTAAGAGTTGCGATGGCAGGAGGCCGATACAAGGAAAGCGCAACGTCCTCGTATAACTTGGCACCACATTTTCATTGAGGACTAATCTTTGATAGCTTGCGCCCAAAGCGCCGAGGGGCGCTGGAGCATCTATGTCTAAATAAGTCCTGTTAGTTCAACGCCGACCATTAGGCGCTTACATTGGGGGGCCGCCTCTGAGTTGGTGTTTGACACAAACTCTCTTTGAAATCTTGTTCTGTAACTTGTTTAATAAATAATTGTTTTTTCATCTACTTCTGCAGCTCCTTTGCCCTCACCCCAATAAAAATCAAAATGAGTAGGAAGCAAATATATATATATTCCTTCTTTCTGTTTGGAAACCTGTACATTCAATCCATCGACCAACTTCGTCAAAAGCTTCAAAAGTTATGTGTGACCCCTGCCATGGAGGTTTAACCAGATAACGGTCAATGTGGAGAGATATCCCACTGTCCAGACAAAGTAGATTCGGCCTCAACAATGGGCCATCGATCGTCTAACGTCTTACGACTTTTGGCTTGATGGATCTGGAAAGAAATTTCACGCCTGGAAATCTCCAGAAAACGATTATGGCTTCTGGATTTTTTTTTCTTTTTGAGTTAAAATTGAAATATTTTCCTTGGTTTATCTGAGCAGAACTTCATAGCATCATTAAGAAGTCTGGACACTCTGCCATTATCATATTGTTTCAATTTTTGTCTCTACCAAGTTGGTGACTCCAGAGGGTTATAACATTGTTTTTAAAAAGCTTATATCAACTCACTCTGTCAGTCAGTCTATCTATCTGTCTGATAAAAAGTTTGTGCACGTTATTTCTCCCACACCCACTCTCGGATCAAGTTGAAATTTATCACAATTATTTCTTGTACCTGAAATAAAAAAAAGAATCATTTTTTAATAACTAGGCTACCTATCAGTTCATTAACAATTGGTAATGAAATATTTTTGTTTGGTACCGAGCAAAAGGAAAGCAACAAGCTCGAGATCAAGTCATGCAATTTTTTGTTAAATGCAATTATATTTTTCCCCACTTGTCCAGGGAAGTGATTTAACCATAGATCATTAAGCAAGCCTTTAATCATTATTATTATTATTATTATTATTGTTATTATTATTATTATTATTATGTTAGAAATGAACGAGTATTCATTCTCTGGCGCTGCCAGGGTCGAGTTTCGCTAAAGAGAAACAAAATTCATCGTAGTCCCTTTAACAGTTTCCACTGAGGAATTTTCTGGTGATGTGGCAGGTCTGCAGCAGTACCGCCCTCTGACAGGCAACGAAGGTGTTCCTAGGAATGTTAAGGGCCTTGAAGGTGTCTGTGAAGTCAGTTGTTATTATCCCCTCGGTTGATATAACAATGGGGTATATTGTTATTTTGGACAATTTCCATAGACGCTTAATCTCCAAGCCCAGGTTCCCATATTTTCTTTGTTTTTCTATCTCAGTTTTTCTTAAATTATGAGATAGTGGTACGGCGATGTCAATAATGGTAGAGGCTTTTTCTTTTTTATTATTAAGAGACCACTACTATGAATACACTTGATAACTGTTGACTTAAGAGTGTTTAATATAATTTTATGTAAATTTTCTCTATCTTAATGTTGTTTTTTATTTGAATATGCTGTGATGACGCAAGCCCACATATTCGCAAAACATAAATAATGTTCCTATTTCATGCGGGCAGACGACACTCCATGTGCTCGACATTCTTTACATCCGTGTCGTGAATGAAATACATGATTCTTGGCAGAATCAATGACATTTCCATAAACTCAGTCACGTTTTCCTGAGCATCTATGACATTTCAATGAACATCAATGACATTGCTATGAACATCAATGACATTGCTATGAACATCAATGACATTGCTATGAACATCAATAATGTCTTGTTAGAAAGTGCGCGTTTTGGTGACTAAATTTGTCAGGGTATAAATTTGTCACCAACTGAATTTTCGCTCAAATGTGACTTCATCACCTTTTTGCACTAGTGCCTTCACTTTGAGTTTTTGACCACCAATTGTGCTACCCGTAACGGATCCTAAGACGCGACAAAAAGAAAAATAAACGAAAAAAAATTATTCTTCACGATAATATATTCGCTTTCAATAAGTCTCTCTCTCTGTCTCTCCATCTCCCTCTCTCTCTCTCTCTCACTCTCTCGCTCTCTCTTTCTCTCAATCTCTCTCTCTCTCCCTCTCTTTCAATTTAATGGTATTCTGTTTATTCTTTCCTACTTAATAATAATATTTTTTACAAATATAAACATAAAAACAGACATAATGAAACATTAAAAGTGAATAGAACAAAAAAAAGGACAATGGAAGTGCAAGAAGTATAAGACCAACAAATTCAAACTATGACTGGCTATAAAAGTGAAAGATGTCGGTTAACAATATATTTGATGTCGTGAAAACATTCCTCAAAACATAGGTCTGAGTCAATTCATCCTATAAAACATAGGTCTGAGTCAAAGCGTTCCATAAAACGTATGTCTAAGTCGATACATTCTATAGAACCTTCAATAAAACGTAGGTCTGAGTCAAAGCGTTCTATAAAACGTAGGTCTATGTTAATACAATAACAAATGTCATGAATGACATCAACTGAAATGACGTAATAGACTTATCAGACAACGAGATGGGGGGAGGGGGAGATGGTGTTGGTAATTGAGGGAAATTAAATGGAACAACAGAAAGTGAATTATTTGAAGTGCACCTCCGTGTTGAAATATAAGTTCCAGACAGGTTGAACTCAATGCAGACGTTAGAGGTCACTTTATAGGTTCTCATGGTAGAGTAAACACTGAGTCAGAAGTGACTTTATTTGATGTCACATTCAGATCTAAACGTTAATGCGCATGTCTAAAGAAATGGTTTTATTGCATAGACATTTCAAAACAATAACAACAACAACGTCCAATCTACAGAGGAGAAATGAACTCTTGGTAGTGTTAGAACCACTGAAGCCATCCAGAACAGGGTCATAGATGTCTGGTTCATTTGGTTTGTAATCTTGCGCTCTCTCTCTTTCTCTCTCTCTCTCTATCTCTCTCTCTCTCTCTCTCTATCTCTCTCTCTCTCTCTCTCTATCTCTCTATCTCTTGCTTTCATTGTAAACAAAAAAAAACAAACAAAAAAACTTGCATCTTCCAAATGAAACGTCAAGTTTATTTTGTTGTTCCACGAGGTGTCGGTGGGGAGGTGCCGCTGTGGTGCCGGTGGGAGAGGTGTCTAAATGACAAGACGTCAAGACGTCTACATCAGATTCTGAACGGAAGAGATTTCCGACACGCCATTGTCAAGTAGAGAGATGTTAGACAGTCACGTCCGCATCGGACGTCAATAGATGAAGACATTTCGTAGAGTATACCTTTGTTTCCCTAATTCTTTTTTTTTATTTATAGAAAATCTTCTTTGTTTTTTGCCTTTAAATCTTAAAAACCTAAGTCATTTCACAGTGACTACTAGAAACCCAAGTCATTTCACAGAGACTACTAGAAATCCAAGTCATTTCACAGTGACTACTAGAAACCCAAGTCATTTCACAGTGAATATTATTGGTTTTACATCGTTGTATGAAGCTGTTTGTTTGTTTTTCAACTCTGTGCAATGCTAAACCCACGAGGTGTGTCGTCTCTTCCTGGCGTGGCTGAGGCGCATGTCTATGATAAGTGTTGTCACATCCTCCCATCTAAACCAAGAATTTCATCTTGAAGGCTTCATCGAACTGAATGTGCAGATATTTGTGTATTCTAGGAGAGGCTATAACAATACTTTTATAAAATTATCTCGTGTTATCGATTTAATAAAAATAAATATTTAAAAAGCTGTAGACTGTGATAGGCCTTGATCTTGTAGTTGTTGGTGGCTGTAGACTGTGATAGGCCTTGATCTTGTAGTTGTTGATGGCTGTAGACTGTGATAGGCCTTGATCTTGTAGTTGTTGATGGCTGTAGACTGTGATAGGCCTTGATCTTGTAGTTGTTGGTGGCTGTAGACTGTGATAGGCCTTGATCTTGTAGTTGTTGATGGCTGTAGACTGCGATAGGCCTTGATCTTGTAGTTGTTGATGGCTGTAGACTATGATAGGCCTTGATCTTGTAGTTGTTGGGGGCTGTAGACTGTGATAGGCCTTGATCTTGTAGTTGTTGATGGATGTAGACTGTGATAGGCCTTGATCTTGTAGTTGTTGATGGCTGTAGACTGTGATAGGCCTTGATCTTGTAGTTGTTGATGGCTGTAGACTATGATAGGCCTTGATCTTGTAGTTGTTGGGGGCTGTAGACTGTGATAGGCCTAGATCCTGTAGTTGTTGATGGCTGTAGACTGTGATAGGCCTTGATCTTGTAGTTGTTGGTGGCTGTAGACTGTGATAGGCCTTGATCTTGTAGTTGTTGATGGCTGTCTGACTTCGACACATTACTCGGAAGATGTCTGGGTTTCTTGTACCTGTGTATTAGATGCGTTTAAACTGCTATGTAACAAGGTTAAAAGACTAAGTCCAGACAGTTATATGCTTGAATGAAGGTTAATACTGAATACGCCACAGTCGAGTCTCTTCCCGTAATACGAAGTTATTCCCTTGAAGTTCTAAAACCAACTTACTAATAATAACATAAATTATCTAGAACCCACTACACCGTGACGTCATTACATGGGACACTTTCGTCAACTATGGTGCGTCTCTATACTAAGTAAATGTCTAACAAGACTCCACAAGTATTTTTGTTTGTTTGTTTTAATTGGGACTAACCTATCAGCTACTACTCAAAGTCCGTGTCAGCACTTGTCTAAATCCCCCAGTAGGGTAGGACTAGAGGATTGTGTATACCTACTGCCAGTGCTTTTTTTTTTTTGTAAAACAAAATAGGTGCCGGTACTCAGTGATTATGAGGCACGTGGCTGAGCGGTAAAGCGCTTGGCTTCTGAACCGATGGTCCCGGGTTCGAATCCTGGTGAAGACTAGGATTATTATTTCGGGATCCTTGGGCACCTCTGAGTCAACCCAGCTCTAATGGGTACCTGTCATTAGTTGGGGAAAAGGAATGGCGGTTGGTCGTTGTGCTGACCACATGACACCCTCGTTAACCGTAGGCCACAGAATCAGATGACCTTTACATCATCTGTCCTATAGACCACAAGGTCTGAAAGGGGAACTTTACTTTTTTTTACTCAGTGATTAGTTGCCGGTACTCAGTATTGGATTGCCTAACTTTAAATACTAAAAATTAATAATATACGATAAAATACAAGAAAAGTATTAATTTTTTCAAAAAGGTGCCGGTACGCCGTACCGGTGCGTACCGTCACAAAAAACCCTGTCTACTGCTACAACCAAGTCATCAAGGAACAAAAAAATAAAAGGTTGAGTTTATTATTAGCCCAATACTCATGTAGTTGTTGTATAATCTCTTCAAGAGCACATCTCGTTTGCTCAATGCATGACAGACACATGCCTTCTTATCCAGTTTTATGCTCTATCACTCCTAACCAGGTGTTCCAAGGTACACACTGTCCATCGCTTTAAAAGTACCTGAACAATTCGATCTGCAGTCTGGAATGCATTTGAACGGTCTGCACCTGATGTCGCCTAAATATAACCCAAGCCCGACATTTTAAATATGTTTTTAGTCATTAACAATGCTATCATTGTATTCCAATCGATTTTAACAAATAAGGCTTTCAGTATGCAACAATAGTGTACAGTAGTGTTTAGCAGTCTTAATTGAGAATCAATATCAGAGTTGTAGCAACAGAAAACAAAATGACGTGAATTTCAGCAGAGAAATATAATTATTTGTTATAATGATAATCTGTTGTGCGGATATATATTTTTTTAAAATGCTTAAATTAAGGAAAAATCATTTGTGAAAATGGTGATTAGAACAATGATAATTCTCCAATCCAGTACAACGTTTTCTTTATCTTTTAATTCCAATTGCCTAATTCTATACACACATCTTATCCATATCCGTACATTTTCCTATATTACACGAACAAAATAAATTCAATCTAATTGGCTCATTTACTTTTTGTATTGATTCATGTATTGCCATCGAGCACGAGATTGTATGCAAAACTTTATGAACATTGGATGAGTAGAAGTGGTCCCTTGGGAAAATCCAAACCAACAAGAAATAAGAAACATAAAAATAATAATATAAGCGGTGTACGAAAAATGCGAAGTAAATGGATTTTCACAATCAAAGCGAAGTTTTTTATTTCACGTGTTCTAGCAGATTTAGATGTGACCTACGTGCAATAATTATAATATAATATAATAATTTAGCTTTAAAACATATACGGTTAATATTTCAAATATCAGAAGTGTCCAGTAGAAATAAATGTATTGGATAGATTATTGCCTATTTCTAATCATCATATTAAGTCATTCTTTACTGAGCTGCTATCATATAGAAATGACCTACATTTTACAAAGTCGTAACTTGTTTATTTTGCTTCTTATTCTTTGAAGTATTATATCACAAATACAGTAATTAACAATAATTGTAAATATTGCAACCATTTTTGTTTCAATTCACTTTATAAATTACAGGCGTTCCTTCAAAAGAGAAGATAACCACATCTTACCTATTCATATGTTTATCTAGTCTTATCTTATCTTATAAAATATGTACATTCTTTACTTCAAAAAAGAATATGATTACGTCCTACGTGTCATGCATCTAGTCAAGCATGTTAACCAATGATTTAAATTCTGCCAAGTCATTGGTTTTCCTGGCTGGCTCATGCAACCCATTCCATGCTCTAATAGCACTAGGGAACAAGGAGCACTTGTACAAAGCATAGAGAACGAGGAATGTGCATTTATTTTTGTGTCTTTCTGATTATTTTATTTTATTTATTTTTTGTATTTGAAGATTATGGTTCAGTGTTTTATGTATTATTGATACATTACTCTCAAATCTTCTATCCTGAAGGTTTTTTAAATCTGGGACTAAAACTCTGCTAAATCGTTAGTATTTCTGGCTCTAAGATCGATTCAAAATGTTCGTTTGAAGAAGTTCTTTCCATAAGTTTTCGCTAAAGCTTTTCTAGAGTCTATCCTTCTATCTTACGTCGAACGGTCAAACGTCCACCCTTTCCGCGTGTTACTCTCGTTCTGTTTCTTTGTGTGCGTGTGTCTAGGGACAAAAAGAAAGAATTCTTTCCAGTGCTAATATTTTATTTTAAGTGTACTTTAGATTAATTTTTTTACAATATTTTCAAAAATATGTCTAATATATTTTTGTTATTGTTTGTTCTTAAATTATTTTATTGATTTCCATCACAGTCTCAGATACACATGCATGCATTTTAGAGACATTATTTTTTTTTTACTTTCTCTTGACCTGCCTCCACACACACACACACACATTATTTGTTTACTTTCTCTTGAGCTGCCTCCACACACACACACACACACATTATTTGTTTACTTTCTCTTGAGCTGCCTCCACACACACACACACACATTATTTGTTTACTTTCTCTTGAGCTGCCTCCACACACACACACACACACACATTATTTGTTTACTTTCTCTTGAGCTGCCTCCACACACACACACACATTATTTGTTTACTTTCTCTTGAGCTGCCTCCACACACACACACAGACATTATTTGATCTATGTTTACAACGTTCATAACGAGATTCCTTTTTTTCTTTGTTTCTTTCCAGAGAGGTCTGCAAGTGATGAGGCGGAGAGGTCACTTCATATACTGGTCAAGTTGGCGGCCAACTGGGAGTGTGTGCCCACCATGCTGGACAGCCTGTTGTCCTACATGCGAAATCTTTTGCCTGTCATTGAACAGCTGGAGGCCCCGGTGGTGGAAAAGTCCATTAATGAGCTTTTTAACCAGTTGGTGCAGGTTCGTCATTGACTTATAATAAACTAATGTCCTATTTACAAACACACACACACACACAGCACCAATACGCTTCAACAAATAGACTCCATATTGTAAACCCTTTGCTTGGCCAACACTATACTAGCGTCACGTAGGATGATCAGCTTATTCTTACGAATGTTGCAGAATATTTTATTATAATATTGTAAGACATTGAACCAATGCTCTATAACAAGAGGCGGTTCAACATTTTCTTCTGATTTTATTATTTATTTTATTAAGACAACAAACTAAAATAGCGTTCTGCTACTTTAGGCAACCTGGCATTGGCAACCACTATTAAGAACTCTGACATCATAGGAGTGTTGTTTCAATACGTCTTGTTGATATAATGGAGTCAAATGGAGTGTGTGTGTGTATGTGTGTGTGTGTGTGTGATTCCTAAGTGATATGGGAAAGGAGTATGTATTGTTAGTTGTAGAGAGAGAGCATTAATGTAATGTTAGTTGTAGAGAGAGAGCATTAATGTAATGTTAGTTGTAGAGAGAGAGCATTAATGTAATGTTAGTTGTAGAGAGAGAGAGCATTAATGTAATGTTAGTTGTAGAGAGAGAGCATTAATGTAATGTTAGTTGTAGAGAGAGAGCATTAATGTAATGTTAGTTGTAGAGAGAGAGCATTAATGTAATGTTAGTTGTAGAGAGAGAGCATTAATGTAATGTTAGTTGTAGGGAGAGAGCATTAATGTAATGTTAGTTGTAAAGAGAGAGCATTAATGTAATGTTAGTTGTAGAGAGAGAGCATTAATGTAATGTTAGTTGTAGAGAGAGAGCATTAATGTAATGTTAGTTGTAGAGAGAGAGCATTAATGTAATGTTAGTTGTAGAGAGAGAGAGCATTAATGTAATGTTAGTTGTAGAGAGAGAGCATTAATGTAATGTTAGTTGTAGAGAGAGAGCATTAATGTAATGTTAGTTGTAGAGAGAGAGAGCATTAATGTAATGTTAGTTGTAGAGAGAGAGCATTAATGTAATGTTAGTTGTAGAGAGAGAGCATTAATGTAATGTTAGTTGTAGAGAGAGAGAGCATTAATGTAATGTTAGTTGTAGAGAGAGAGCATTAATGTAATGTTAGTTGTAGAGAGAGAGCATTAATGTAATGTTAGTTGTAGAGAGAGAGCATTAATGTAATGTTAGTTGTAGAGAGAGAGCATTAATGTAAAGTCTTGTAGAATGATGTAAGAAAAGCGGCGCTGTCTGGGTAAAATCTTGTTGTCATCTGTAAATTAGGTCAATATTTTTTGTGTTCGTGTTGCCAATTTATCTAATTTTGTTAGAAGAATAAATCTTTTTTAGTTTCTTTTTATTACAATGTGACATGTTATTAAATTTGAATGTATGGATAAGGTTAAAAAATATTATTTTAAAAAATATAAGTGTACGCTAAATGAATATATGGAGATGATGTGGCTGAAGGCTATAGCACTTGGAACTGAAAGTCCCGTGTTCGAATCCTGGTGAAGACTCTAGGCGGACCACTTCGGGGGCAGATTTTGAGTTTGTGTTTCACACAAACTGTCTTTGTAACCTTGTTTTCTCTAAGTTTTCTTTCTCTTCATATCTATGTACATATCTATGTACGCTAAGTTTAAAATTTCAAGAGTGTCAAGTCAGATGTTGGAACATGAATTAAGGCTTTATAAAAGTATATTAAATTAAAATTTTCTGACAGTGAGGCTGTTAAATTTCTGCCAGGTTTATGTTCCGAGTCTCTTCATTCTAACGAACTCCCTAGATATTTATTCTTAGCCAGTAGTCTAGTAATAGACTGGACGGCAATCCAAAGACGTGATTTTAATAGAAGCTTTAGAGACTTAATCAAGCGATGAGACAGACTGAGAATGCTTGGTGGGTGTACACTTTTCGTGCTCATTGCTGGCCCCTGGGGACAGATTGCTTTGTCTGAACAGCAACTGTCATCTGTATGTGTGTGAGTGGGTATAAGTGTGTGTGAGTGTGCGTGTGTATGAAAGAGAACAATAACTCTATCCAAGAGAAGATAGTGTGTGTGTGGGGGGGGGGGCATACAAGAAAGTGTTTTTGTGTCTATGATGCATTCTAGTGTGTGGATATTTGTGTGTGTTTTTGTGTGTATTAATTTGTTTGCTTGTGTAGATGTGTGCCCGTCGTTTCTTTTTAATTCATGTCCTCTAAGCCCTTCTCTCATAAAAAGTTTGTTCAGTTTTGTTTGAGCTTCAAAATGGCCTGTCAAGTTGTTTAGCGTGTGTAAAGAACTGATTCTTATTTTCTTCCTTTAATGCTTTTTTTTTCTTTTTTTCCCCTTGTCCTCAGACCTGTTATCAGCAACTTAATGAGGTCACAGCGATCGAAGTTAAACATTCCATATTTCTGGAATTTTCCAAGCTTTTACAAGCTGCCTTGGAGCTGATGAGGGGCAAACAGAGCCTGCATTTCACGGCTCTCTCTACTGTCAACAGAATCATGGATATCTGTATAGTCAATAAGAATTACGAGTTCGGTTCAACCGCTTGCAAGGCGGACACGGACCCGTCCTCCTTTTCGGATGTAGGACAAGAGTTTATTCTGGGTAGAAACTGTCACGGGGTCTCCAAAGGTGCCAGTGTTGGGCGGGATCAACATACGGCCAAATTTCAAAGCCACGCTCACCCGCATACGGGTCTGTGCAGTTGGCTAAGCAGCTCCGACGACTCTTCCACTTCCGCCGCCTTCATGACTACTTCCCGGGGATTCTCACACGCTAACACGACTTCCTCTTCCACCACGTCCCCCAGCGCCCCCGGGTCCTTCCCTGTCACCACCAGCGGCGTCTCCGCTCCTTCCGCTTCAGCTACTACCTCAGTGACGTGTTCCTCAACGCTCAACAGAATATCATCCCTTCACAAGAGACGCTCGAGCCAGCCATCCCACGAGCACCAGCAGCACCCCGCCGCCGGTGCCGAAGAGGACGACCCGTCCAGGGCTGGAGCCCCCGTGGTCAGGACTCCATTGGAGATTCTCTTGTCGCTGGACCCCAGCCAGATCGTGTCCTGCCTGCACAATAATATCACCATGCACAAACGGATTATCGGTACCAGACACAAGTGCACACCCAGTGTCAGGCAGAGGCACTGTACCCACCACTGTCTACAGATAATGAGCGCAAGGGTTCTGACGCTTATGTGCCACAGTGCTCACGTTCAACATAAACTAGTGACTAGAGGACATCTGAAAATGTTGGTGGAAGCATTGGATCCTAATCATGACCCTGTAAGTATTGAAGTTTCCTTTTTAAAATTATTTTTACAAATTAATCATTCTTTATGCATTTCTTTCAGAAGTTTAGTTAGTTCTTTAATACGTTTGACAGACTATAGTCGCACTGAAATGACATATACATTTAGCTTGCCTTCGGATGGCGATGGTTTTGACTTGCTTATTAGACAGTTTTTAAATCTTCATGGAGGGGATTTTATATAGCAAGTGTGGAGGTGCGGTCGATAAGTTGTAAAGTCAGGCTTCCGAACTTGAGGTTCCTGGGTTCAAATCCAGGTGAAGACTGTGATTTTTAATTTCGGGATCCTTAGGGTGCCTCTGACATTAGATGGCAAAAAGTAAAGGCAGTTGGTAGTTGTTCTGGCCACTTGACACCTTTGTTAACCGTAGGCCATAGAAACAAATTACCTTTACATCATCAGCCCTGTAGACCGCAAATTCTGAAAGGGGAACTACTTTTTTACCGTCCCGTAAGAGGAAAAGCCGTTATTAGGTTTGTGCAAAATGTCCGTCTGTCCGTCTGTCACACTCAGATCTCGAAAACTAGAAAAGAAATGACAAATATTATTTCACCATGCGATGCAGCTTAAAAAGTTTAGGTGCAACGGCTACTTTTGGTTTTCTTAAAGCAAACCGTTAAATTTATAAAATTAATTATGCAAGCGATTTTTTCAAAAAAATACACCAATTCTAAAACAATACATAAATGTAAGGGAGATAATGTTACAATATGCTAACGAAAAAGGACGATATTCTGTGTATTTTCAGTATCACTAAGTCAAATATATTTATAAAATGTACAAGAAATGGTCACAACAAATATAAATATTAAAGATGTTTTTTCTGGTCAACAAGCTGCTAAAATTAAAAGAAAACATTTATGTTTGTTTATAAAGACTAAGAATGCACTTTGTATGTAAATATCACGAACATTTTTTTAAATGGACTTTTATGCACCGACTTCGTACAGTAGCGTGACAAGCAGTGGCAAGACATGATGCTAAATCAGTTCCCTCAAAATTTTTAAAATAATCAGATTATATTTATTTTTTGTTTAGTGCCTCCATCAGAATAAAAGACGCTTATTTTTTTGCGTTTTGTCTGTCCGTCACGTTTATATATATATATATATAAAAAAAGAATAACTCTAAAAGCAATTGAAAATCTGATTTATCCTTTAATGTTCCTCCCGTAACATCTCAATAGTTTTAAGTATCTATACTATATTGTTCCGGATGTTTTTGTGCAAAACAAATCAATGCAAAGAATGTTTGTTTGCTCTTCCAACTTATATTACTTTCATGCTTAAACGTTGCAAAAACACATTATCAATAGTATGTTGTTCTGTTTTTTTTTTTAATGTAAATAGCATATAAATGTTAAATCAAAATCTCTATACTGACTTATATTTCATTAACTATAAAGTGTGAAGAAGTGGATTTTTTTTCCTTTGACGTCATATAAAATGAATTCTTTAAAAGAAATGGTAAATCAACTAGGTATAGTAATGTTTATTAAACCTCGTTATCTGACTCGTATTTTAAAAAGATATAATAGCTAGATTTAGATATTATCTAGATTTTTTAATTTAGATCTAGATTTTTTACTGTATATCTAGATTTTCAAACTAGATATATATTTATATTCTAATTAAAATCATTAGGGATTCTAGATCTAGAATTTCTAGGTCTAGTTTAGAATGATATAAACTAGATCAAGATATGTAACCAGTTTGTTATTAAGTTAACAGCAATGCGTGGTCGTGCGGTTAGCGTGCTGGACTGATTATCTCGACGGTGCAGGGTTCATACCCTGCTCGCTGCCATCCCTTTGAAACATTATTACTTTTGACAATCAAAATAAAAACACGTCTTGAATATTCCTTGCTAATATGCGGATGACAGTGTATTAAAATGGAGTTTTATTTTGACAATATATTTGTTTGACCTTTGATTCTGTTTAATTTGCGTCGTAGCGTCATAGTTGAAGTATTGTGTGTGCTTATGTATTTTGTGATTCGAGTTCAGGGTATTAAAAGTATTCAGTTTTTTTAAAGTGAATTTGTATTGACTTCACATGAATTCCCCCCCCCCCCCACCACCAAAGCCTTGCTTACAGTATCACCAGACTTACATGTAGAAATATTGATGTAAATTAACAACGAAAATACCAGAGGCCGCAACGGGTGTCGTACTATTGAAAACTTAATGTCAACATTTCTTGATTTGAAGCATTTTCTCACTATGTCGCCAGGAATACCAGTTGTCATGACGATCATTTGAGCTAGATATATATCAGTCTTGCTGGTCAGGTGGACTGCATGTAGATACAGTCAAATCAAAGGTGTCGATCAGTCTTGCTGGTCAGGTGGACTGAAAGAAAAAAAAAATCTCTCCCTTTTTTAAAATTTAAAACAAATTAAAATTTATTGTAGCGATAAACATTTTTCCTTTTTTTTTGGTTCATAAATAATTGCTTCTTGGAGTATCCGGTGATATGACACCGAAGTAATGTTTTTTCGAAAGTATAAAATATTTTGTTCCATTTGTAGCACTGCAGTAGCAATTTTCTAAACTCTTTCCGCTTGTAGTACAAATTAATTTTGTAATTATTATTTTTTTGAGCAGTTAATCATCCTGGATATCGTTTCTTTTGTCATCTTATTTCAATATCACACTAATCTTTTTTTCTTTATTTATCTCACTTTTTTCATTACGTTCCATTACATCACATCCATATTTCTCTATATCACTTTCTCTTCATTCTCGATTACTTTTAAGGAATTTTATTTTTAAATTAGCGAAATATTAAAAAAAAAAAAGCTTATCTAAGGGAAAGAACTCCTCACTTACAACTATATCTTTTAATAAGGTAGAAGTTATTTCCCTTATTCGAAACTAATTAATAATCAATAATAAGGCTTGTCTTTGAGTCTGAAGATTAGTGAGGAATGCAGTACTTCCCGTGGCTGCGCAGTCCCAGCTGTGACCTACATAATTTGCCACATCCAGGGCAAGCATAACCATTGTCCGCAGGTAGTCGATTTAGATTTTCTTTTCGCCGTCTGCGTTTGTCCTCGGCAGCAGATTTTCTTTTGGTCTCAAATGTGTATCCCGCGGCCTTCGTGAGTGACCTCCAGCTGTCTCGTTCTGAGGTCGCATGCAACCAGGTGCTCTCTTCTATGAAGGAAAGTTGACGCCTAAGCTGGTCTTTGAAGCGTTGCCGTGGGGTGCCTCCGTTACGTCGACCACCTTTTAGCTCATCAAAAAAAGACTGCCTTTGGCATACGTTCAATAATCAATTGACTAATTGGTTAATTATTTAAAGGATTCATGTTTTGATACAAATTAGTTTCAACTTGATACGAAAATCGGTATGGGAGAAATAACATCTAAGGGGATGAACCTTACGGATAATAAAGATTATTATTATTATTATTATTATTATTATTATTATTATTAACCTAACAAATCTGTGAATACTGAAGGATTAATTTCGCTTGTTGGTATCAAACAGATTAATTAATTACCAGTAATTTATCGACTTATTGTTCGATTTTTTTTTCATTAATCCATGTCTTGTCTATGTCAATGAATAATTGTGCAAAGTTTCAACTTGATCAGAAGAATGGATATGGGAGAAATAACGTGTAAAAACTATTTACCACACAGACAGACGGCCAGACAGACAGACAGAGTAAGTTGAAATAATAAGCTTTGTTAAAATAAAAGTCTTTTGAAATTTTCACCTGATATTGAAAACCAAATTAGCATTAAAGTGCACTCTGCATTAATATGATCAACTTTATTCTGATGTAGCCATTATATGGTGTATTTTCAGAATGTTTCAAAAGCGTGTTTTTATATTGAACATCACATTTCTCCGTCGCCTTTCTGTTAGATCACTTAGGCCTTCAATAAACAGATGAACGTCTTATTTCTAAAGTCATTGTGACAGGTCAGGCTGAGCTCACAATGTTTTGCTATGTAAAAGAACTACAGACATTTCCCACGTGCATGCTCTTCTGTTGTATAAATGTGTTGATGTGTTATGCCCGGAGGAGGGGGGGAGGGATGTGCGTGCGTACTGTGTGCTGTGTATAAAACACTTTTAGAAAACACTCCAAAGAACTTATCATTACAATGTGATATTTGTCTAGCATTCATCTCACCTCTTGAGACAGTCACGCCGCTGTACATGACTTGAGCGTGGGCCACGAATAGTTCACCCTCCCCCCCCTCTCCCACTCTCTCTAGACACCAGGTAGATGGCCAACAATGAGCAGTGATAGTATTTCCCCCCCCCCCCACGTTGGTATATCTGGTAAGCGGGGCGTTACCATTGAACTATTGGGTTGCTCTTTGGCCTCTAGAGGTGTCATCCCCCTCCCGCCTCCCGTTCTTTCCTTTCGCATGTGCTGCACTCCCTCCCAGGTTGTTAGGATAGTCGAGTCGGAAACGACATGCTTGTTGTGATAGGGTTAGTGATGAGCAAATATGCCGCCTACGTAGGGTAGTTGGTTTTCTTTAAAGGTTTCTGACTGATGTTCGAGCCGTGTGGATTCTGACTGACGGTTGGAATTGTAGGTCTCTAAGAATCGGCTCACATAGGTTTCAAAGTAGAGCGTTACTAATGATATAAAGAAAATTGTAGAACAAAAATGTAAGGCAAATAAAACAAAAGGAAGATTTTGATTGAGTTTGAAAAAGAAAGACAACAGAAACACAGTTTAGGACGACAACTAAATAATATCATGTTACATTGTGCTACAATCGTGAGAGCTTAGAAATTGGTCACTGCACTGCTAAAACGAAGGGAAAGAAGAATGATTTTATTCTTTTGAAAAAAAAACGTATTTAACATTTATTTATCTTAACTGTTGAATCTTTCATACTGAACGAATGACTTGCAATTAGCTGTAATACATTTTGTTTTAAACTAACAACAAAAACATTTAGATTCTAAACTTTTATCAACACACATACCCAGCTTCTTCCACTCTGCAACCATATCAACACATGCCCTTGTGTTCCTTCTACCACAAACAAACATAGCAAAGGTTTTTACAACGCTTATATCAACTCATTCTGTCTGTCTGTTTGTGTGATACAAGTTGCTATAAAATGTACACGTTATTTCTCCTACATCCAGCCTCGGATCAAGATAAAATTTTGCAATTTTTTTTCTTGTACCTGATAACACAAGAATCAATTTTTAAAATAACCAATTAGTTAATTAACTATTGGTAATTACTTTTTAAGTTTGGTTTCTCGAACAAGAGAAAGAAATTGAGCTTGAATGAAGTGGTGGTGTAATTGAATTAGTCCTCTTTAGAGGTCGCCGCTTTAAAGTAAGTTTGAAAAAAAAACAACAGATAACTCTACAATCGTTCATATTCACCTCACTAGCAGTGTTTAGTATGAGCATGTTTCGCTCTATTTCAGGCACATATTTCTTGTACAACTTTGTTTTAGCATTGCCCCTTCATTACACGTCATACTAGGCTCAATGGCTCTTGAAACTTTTCTTATGTTATCTTATATATTACAGACGTTACTTCAAAAAAGAAGATAAATACGTCCTACGCATTTCATGTGCCAATGTAGTCATGCATGTTAGTCAATGACGTAAACTCTGCTAAGTCGTTGGTTTTCCTGACTGATTCAGGCAACCCATTCCATTCTCTAATGGCACTAGGGACGAAGGAGCGCTGGTACGAATTTGTTCTAGCTTATGGAATAAGAAATGTGACTCTATCCTTGTGTCTTTCCGAGTATTTCATTAGGTTTTGTTTTTCTATTAGTAAGTTATGGTTTAGTGTTTTATGTATTATAGGTAGGCTACTTTACTTTTTATTCTGCTGTCCGGAAGTGTCTATAAGTTTAGTGATTTTACCAATGATGTTACTCTTATCAAATTGGAATATTCGTTTTGTTTTAAGACTTAGGCTACTGCTCTATTTTGTATCTGTTTCTTTATGGTTTCTTGAGTTGAGGGATCCCAAACAGAGGATGCATATTCTATTATTTTTTGTTTGATTATTTAAAAAAAAACTCTTTTAATAAACCCTAATGTTTTGCTTGATTTTTTAATAATTTTTATCAATAGTATTGAGAACTGAGGCATTTGCAAATATAGGCCGGGCATCTCGCCAATACAGTCTGTAACGAATGGTCTCCATTTAGCCCGAAACTGTCGAGTCTGTCATCTACTTGTCATAATTTGTCATCATTAATCCTATAGTTTACCAGGCCAAAAGTTTTTTTAAAAACCTTTTAACCATATCTATTCAATTGAAAACACTTTGTTTCATTTTGCATGTATACCCCGTGATAGCACAGTTGGTAGAGCGGAGGACTGTAGTTGTTAACTAGGAATCCTTAGGTCACTGGTTCGAATCCGGTTCGCGGGATATTTTTTTATATTTGTTTTAATTAATTTTTCTTCTGATTCTGTCGTATATGTTTAAAATACAGAGTAAAAAGATTCGTTTCAACCTGCAACAATGTTTATGTCAACCGTAGAGCACATTACCCGGTTCTGTACAAATATTAAGTCTCTTTTTATCATAAAAAATGTGTGCCAATTTTTGTTTAACACTTTCTGTTTGATCATGGAACAAACTAATTTACATATTGATGTATTATTGACCCAAAACGTAATTAAGACATTTTATTTCTATTTCTAACAATCACAGATTTAATTTTTCTTCATCTTGCATTTAGAGTCATCAACTACGACACAGAAAATCAATTATTGAATTCTACTTAATTATCGAAATTTAAAATTAATATATATTTTATTTATTAGCGCAAAATTCCACAGACTGATTTCATTCACTCATCTATTACGAATCCCTTTTTTAAAAAAAGTATTTTATATTAGTTTGTATTTTTTTTTTATAAATGCTTTTAACAAATGCGGTAAGATTCAACCAGATACCCCCCCCCTTTTTTCTTTCTCCCCGCCGTCTCCGATTTTCCCAATTGGTCCAGAGACAAGGGATAGGATCCTAGCGTATTGAAAAAGCTAAAAGCATGAACTAGCGCTAAACAAAAACCAATTAGTAAACAAATTTGTTATATTTCTAATCGCGCAGATTTATTATTGTTGATCTATATCTGTTAGAATTACAAATCTAATTACATGACTAATCCAAACTAATTGATACAATTACACTTTGTACAAGCTTTTTTTAAAGAAACAAATGTATTCTGAATGTTTTTCGTGTTCCCTTGAGCTATTCTCGTAACACACACTAACACACACATAACACACACATAACACACACATAACACACGTGTTGGTTTGCTGACACTACATCCGTATATCAGGTGAGGCTAAAGATACAATAACTTCCTATTGGTGTTTTTCCTTTCCTCGGGATAAAGACAGCGCGTAGAACAGTTGGATCGAGAAAGCCCTGAATATTTTTGTCAGAAAAAAATAACATTCAGTTTTTTAGTGGCCCCCGAAAAGGGGAAAAGACGCTATTAGTTTTGTGTGGCCTTTCTGTCCGTTTGTCCCGTTTTAGATCTCAGAAACTAGAAGAAAAAATGAAAATTGGACATCGTGATATTTTAGATCATTCAAAGTTCTGATGCAACGGCTACTTTTTTTTCTTTTCTGAAAGCGAACAATCTAATTTTATTAAATCAATTATGCAAGCAGTTTTTTCATAAAAATACACAATTTTTACAACTATTCACTATTAATAGTAACAATATCTGTAGGCCCTTTAGTAAGGGAACCCACTAAAATTATATATTTTAAACACATTTGTGCAAATGGTTTTAGATTTTTGGTCAAAAAATATTTTTTTCACAATTGTATTGCTAAGTTATGTAAGTTCTGTCATACTAAATATTACGTGGAATTCCTAAATCGTAATAAAAGCAATCACATACCAGCGGTATCAAACAAGAACAAAAACGATAAGTTAAACTTATTTCATGAAAAACACTTTCCTAAATCAAAATTAAACAAACAAGCAAGAATATAAGTAGAAATCATACAAAGTTTGAGTACACTATATAAAACAAACAATACATCACTTTATATTTCCACTACAATGATAGATTCACTGCAGTAAACTAAACATGAAGCTTGCCGTCTTTCCTTCTATTCCTGTTTAAATTAGCTTCTCCAATTGACAAGACAGAGACATAATCTTTGACGGAAGAGATCCACGCCTCTGTTTCTACATAACACCCTTGGCTATTGTTTTAGTTCTATTGGAATCTTTTGGTTTTAGTGTTGTTGTTGTTTTCGAAGTGTAAACACGTTGTTCATTGTGTAACTTAGGCGATTAAAACAACCTTGACACTTCATCATTCAGTGGCTGCAGTGTCATGGTGTGTTTGTAGAATTTCGTGTTTTATTTTTTTAGAGCGAAGTTTTTCTTATTTTGAGTAAGGTAAATGGTGTGCCGGAGAGGAGGTGATGTAAAACTATGTTCTGTTTGAGGGCCAAACGGACGATGCAAAGTGGATACAAGTGGCTCGGCTCTATGAGACAAACCAAAGCTGTTGTTGTTTTTTTACTTTAAGCTACAACTGATGGGCTAAAGAAATGTGTGTGTGTGAGAGTACAAAGTGTGGAAGTGTGTGTTTCTGTCAGACCTGTCTATTGAATAAGACTAAGTGTAAATTGTATTAGCTACTAGTGCGTGTATAAAGGGAGGCGACCAGATTGTAGAAGAAGTCATTTATTATTTCTTGTGATGTGCAAGGCAAATGTACTTCATCCTTAAGAGGCTACTTTCATTCAGACGTTCTAAAATGTCTGGTTGTGAGGGCTACAATAATGCGGGACACTGAAAATTGCCGAAACAAATGAGGATCAGCTAGTCAACTAGGAAGAGACTCCATCTTACAAGGTAGATCATTACAACGCAACTCATAATAACGTGAAGAAATGACATTCGGACGCAGAGATTGCGTCATCTGACGCGAGAAGATCATCTTACATTTAACGTCAAGGCTTAGCAACTTGAGACACCGCGTCACGCACGGCACGACATTTAGCAAACAAAAAAAAAGACAGTGTACAGAGAGAGTACAGAGAGTATAGAGAGTATAGGGAGTATAGGGAGTACAGAGAGTATAGGGAGTACAGAGAGTATAGGGAGTACAGAGAGTATAGGGAGTACAGAGAGTATAGGGAGTATAGGGAGTACAGAGAGTATAGGGAGTACAGAGAGTATAGGGAGTACAGAGAGTATAGGGAGTACAGAGAGTATAGGGAGTACAGAGAGTATAGGGAGTACAGAGAGTATAGGGAGTACAGAGAGTATAGAGAGTATAGGAAGTATAGGGAGTATAGGGAGTACAGAGAGTATAGGGAGTACAGAGAGTATAGGGAGTACAGAGAGTATAGGGAGTACAGAGAGTATAGGGAGTACAGAGAGTATAGGGAGTACAGAGAGTATAGGGAGTACAGAGAGTATAGGGAGTACAGAGAGTATAGGGAGTACAGAGAGTATAGGGAGTACAGAGAGTATAGGGAGTACAGAGAGTATAGGGAGTACAGAGAGTATAGAGAGTACAGAGAGTATAGGAAGTATAGGGAGTATAGGAAGTATAGGGAGTATAGGGAGTACAGAGAGTATAGGGAGTACAGAGAGTATAGGGAGTACAGAGAGTATAGAGAGTATAGAGAGTATAGGGAGTACAGAGAGTATAGGGAGTACAGAGAGTATAGGGGGTACAGAGAGTATAGGGAGTACAGAGAGTATAGGAAGTACAGAGAGTATATGGAGTACAGAGAGTATATGGAGTACAGAGAGTACAGAGAGTATATGGAGTACAGAGAGTATAGGGAGTACAGAGAGTATAGGGAGTACAGAGAGTATAGGAAGTATAGAGAGTATATGGAGTATAGGGAGTATAGAGAGTATAGAGAGTATAGGAAGTATAGAGAGTATATGGAGTACAGAGAGTATAGGGAGTATAGACAGCACAGAGATGATAGGGAGTATAGAGAGCACAGAGATGATAGGGAGTATAGAGAGTATAGGGATTACAGAGAGTATAGAGAGTATAGGAAGTATAGAGAGTATAGGGAGTATAGAGAGTATAGGGAGTACAGAGAGTATATGGAGTATAGAGAGTATAGGGAGTATAGAGAGTATAGAGAGAATAGAGAGTAAAGGGAGTATAGAGAGTATAGAGAGTATAAGGAGTACAGAGAGTATAGGGAGTACAGAGAGTATATGGAGTATAGGGAGTATAGAGAGTATAGAGAGCACAGAGAGTATAGGGAGTATAGAGAGTATAGAGAGTGCAGAGAATATAGGGAGTACAGAGAGTATAGGGATAACAGAGAATACAGAGAGTATAGGGAGTATAGAGAACACAGAGAGTATAGGGAGTATTGGGAGCATAGAGAGTATAGGGAGTATAGAGAGTACAGAGAATATAGGGAGTACAGAGAGTATAGGCAGTATAGAGAGAATAGAGAGTATATGGAGTATAGAGAGGACAGAGAGTATATGGAGTATATGGAGTATAGAGAGTATATGGAGTATAGAGAGTATATGAAGCATACAGAGTATTGGGAGTATAGAGAGTACAGAGAGTATATGGAGTATAGAGAGGACAGAGAGTATAGAGAGTATATGGAGTATAGAGAGTATATGGAGTGTAGAGAGTAAAGAGATTATAGAGAGTATAGGGAGTATAGAGAGTACAAAGAGTATATGGAGTATAGATAGGATAGAGAGAGTATAGAGAGTATAAAGAGTATATGGAGTATAAAGAGTATATGGAGTATAGAGAGTACAGAGAGTATATGGAGTATAGAGAGTACAGAGAGTATATGGAGTATATGGAGTATACAGAGTATAGAGAGTATATAGAGTATATGGAGTATAGAGAGGACAGAGAGCATAGGGAGTATAGAGAGTACAGAGAGTATATGGAGTATAGAGAGTATAGAGAGTAAAGGGAGTATAGAGAGTACAGAGAGTATATGGAGTATAGAGAGTATAGAGAGGACAGAGAGTATAGAGAGTACAGGCGGGTGAAATGTTTCCTTATAAAACTGACGTTTTCTCCCAGCACACTTTGTTAGACATGTTTCTGAATGTTGTCAAAACTCTTTCACGAGCTACGGAAAATTCAACGCTTCCTGACGAAATGTTGTAGTTTTGATAGGCCGGGAACGAGGAAAGGGTTCTGAGAATGTGTGGTAGGACCATCACTCGTTCTGAGATTGTGTGGTAGGACCATCACTCGTTCTGAGATTGTGTGGTAGGACCATCACTCGTTCTGAGAATGTGTGGTAGGACCAGCACTCGTTCTGAGATTGTGTGGTAGAACCAGAACTCGTTCTGAGACTGTGTGGTAGGACCAGCACGTTTTGAGACTGTGTGGTAGGACCAGAACTTGTTCTGAGACTGTGTGGTAGGACCAGAACTTGTTCTGAGACTGTGTGGTAGGACCAGAACTTGTTCTGAGACTGTGTGGTAGGACCAGAACTTGTTCCGAGACTGTGTGGTAGGACCAGAACTTGTTCTGAGACTGTGTGGTAGGACCAGAACTTGTTCTGAGACTGTGTGGTAGGACCAGAACTTGTTCTGAGACTGTGTGTCAGAAGCGACACACGTTATTTACTTATTTTATTTTGTTTTGCCCAATGCATCAAAACAAACATGCAATCGACTCGTTATGTACTAAATCATTTGAGCTGAAGAGTTGCTAAAAAGAACATGATGACAAAGCATGAAGACCCATATCAATGGAGTGACATTAAGTGAACGAGTCATAGCCGGATAATTTGACATGGTTTCTATGTTTCTCTTCATTTGGGTTTAGAAATGTTAAGTCTTCAGAAGATAGACAACTGGATAGACAACTGGATCGCTCCTTGTTAATGAGCATGCTTCATTAAGTTCATCAAACTTGTACTGCCTATAATGGAATATCTCAGCTTTCAATAATCATCTTCAACATGTATTCTAATTCTCTGTGTGAATCTTCAACAACCTATGTTTTTCCTGTATTTTCTTGATTATATATTTTATTTATTCATTGTTTTTCAAGTTATCAACAACGGATTCTCATTATTTAGCACCTAAAAGGTGTTATCATGTAGCCATTAGTTTTGGGGTCTGATATATGTTGTTAAATCGGGACTTTTGTTTTGTTTTAACGAACTTCTTACGTTCTATACAAAGATGTTTACATTTTTTTTTATGTTTGTAATCCGGTATGGAAATGACGTAATAGGAGTGTGTTACGTGAATTGTAAATTTCAGCTGATTGGTCAAGTCTGAAGTCATTATTTGTAGCTTAACAAATAATTGACGTCCTTCTAAAGGTCACCGTGCTTCTTAAAGAAAGCTCAGCTTCATGTCACCACTTTAAAACCTTCTCAAATGTCGCCTTTCATCCACACGCGCTGTCCACTGCTGCTGGAACTGAAGCCGGAAAGTCGTCATGAGTCTGGTCAGGAGTTGTCTGGTGGCGCCCGCAAACGTGGTTTTTGTTTTTGCGTGACGTCATTTATAGCGCACGTTATTGGATACCCATAAAAGTTCAAGGCCGTCACGATAGGGTTGCCGGATGTCAAGGTCGGACAGTGTCCAATAAAGAGTATTTTATTGTCCAATCCAAGAGACCAGTGCACAACAATAATTTTTTTAAAAAATAAAAACAATGATGGTCGTCAGAGGAGAAACTGAAGATACTGATGAATGATGGTGGCTAGATAGTACTTTAGTATGCCTTTAGAAGTCTTGAAATGGCTAGGTAGTGCTAGATAGGGGCTAGATAGCACTGCGGTTTTACTTCGAAGTCTTGAACTGAATAGATAGTTGCTAGATAGCACTGTAGCATGCATTTCAAAATCTTGAAGTTATTAGAAGCTAGATAGCACTGTGGTACGCACTTGGAAGTCTTGAAGTTATTAGTGGCTAGATAGCACTGTGGTACGCACTTGGAAGTCTTGAAGTTATTAGTGGCTAGATAGCACTGTGGTACGCACTTGGAAGTCTTGAAGTTATTAGTGGCTAGATAGCACTGTGGTACGCACTTCGAAGTCTTGAAGTTATTAGTGGCTAGATAGCTCTGTGGTACGCACTTGGAAGTCTTGAAGTTATTAGTGGCTAGATAGCACTGTGGTACGCACTTCGAAGTCTTGAAGTTATTAGTGGCTAGATAGCACTGTGTTACGCACTTGGAAGTCTTGAAGTTATTAGTGGCTAGATAGCACTGTGGTACGCACTTGGAAGTCTTGAAGTTATTAGTGGCTAGATAGCACTGTGGTACGCACTTGGAAGTCTTGAAGCTATTAGTGGCTAGATAGCACTGTGGTACGCACTTGGAAGTCTTGAAGTTATTAGTGGCTAGATAGCACTGTGGTACGCACTTCGAAGTCTTGAAGTTATTAGTGGCTAGATAGCACTGTGGTACGCACTTGGAAGTCTTGAAGTTATTAGTGGCTAGATAGCACTGTGGTACGCACTTGGAAGTCTTGAAGTTATTAGTGGCTAGATAGCACTGTGGTACGCACTTGGAAGTCTTGAAGTTATTAGTGGCTAGATAGCACTGTGGTACGCACTTGGAAGTCTTGAAGTTATTAGTGGCTAGATAGCACTGTGGTACGCACTTGGAAGTCTTGAAGTTATTAGTGGCTAGATAGCACTGTGGTACGCACTTGGAAGTCTTGAAGTTATTAGTGGCTAGATAGCACTGTGGTACGCACTTGGAAGTCTTGAAGTTATTAGTGGCTAGATAGCACTGTGGTACGCACTTGGAAGTCTTGAAGTTATTAGTGGCTAGATAGCACTGTGGTACGCACTTGGAAGTCTTGAAGTTATTAGTGGCTAGATAGCACTGTGGTACGCACTTCGAAGTCTTGAAGTTATTAGTGGCTAGATAGCTCTGTGGTACGCACTTGGAAGTCTTGAAGTTATTAGTGGCTAGATAGCACTGTGGTACGCACTTCGAAGTCTTGAAGTTATTAGTGGCTAGATAGCACTGTGTTACGCACTTGGAAGTCTTGAAGTTATTAGTGGCTAGATAGCACTGTGGTACGCACTTGGAAGTCTTGAAGTTATTAGTGGCTAGATAGCACTGTGGTACGCACTTGGAAGTCTTGAAGCTATTAGTGGCTAGATAGCACTGTGGTACGCACTTGGAAGTCTTGAAGTTATTAGTGGCTAGATAGCACTGTGGTACGCACTTCGAAGTCTTGAAGTTATTAGTGGCTAGATAGCACTGTGGTACGCACTTGGAAGTCTTGAAGTTATTAGTGGCTAGATAGCACTGTGGTACGCACTTGGAAGTCTTGAAGTTATTAGTGGCTAGATAGCACTGTGGTACGCACTTGGAAGTCTTGAAGTTATTAGTGGCTAGATAGCACTGTGGTACGCACTTGGAAGTCTTGAAGTTATTAGTGGCTAGATAGCACTGTGGTACGCACTTGGAAGTCTTGAAGTTATTAGTGGCTAGATAGCACTGTGGTACGCACTTGGAAGTCTTGAAGTTATTAGTGGCTAGATAGCACTGTGGTACGCACTTGGAAGTCTTGAAGTTATTAGTGGCTAGATAGCACTGTGGTACGCACTTGGAAGTCTTGAAGTTATTAGTGGCTAGATAGCACTGTGGTACGCACTTGGAAGTCTTGAAGTTATTAGTGGCTAGATAGCACTGTGGTACGCACTTCGAAGACACGAATAGTTCGAATCCATTACGTCTTTTTCACTCTACCTGGAGGAAAGAGATAAAATACTTTTTGTTCGAACTAGCCACTGAACTAGCCACTGCACTAGCCACTGCACTGCGAGAAGTGAACGAAAGAATGGCGACAATGTGAATCCAAGATAACATTCAAGTGCATAAGGTTCAAAAGCGGAAATGACGTCATAAAACTTGTCAGTGCAAATTATAAACCACTGATAACGTTTTCTCCACGAGTCAAATAATTCTAGGAATCTGGTGATGTATTAGTCGCTTCGAACTTGTGAGACGCCTTGCTACTTTGATGTAAGCAGAGAACTGTTCAAAGGTTGAACATTGAACAAGTGAACATAATAAAGGCTCTACCTTGATAGAGGTTGTACATTTAAAATTGAGATTTTGTTTTTAGATTCTAAAATTCAAACTTTACGAATTTGTGTAATTTGGAATATTGTATGACAGAAGAATCGTTTTACGATGGTAGCGATGGCAAATTCCTTTGCATTACTCACTCTATTCTCGTCCAGTAATTGGCATGTAAACAGTAGAATGAAACCAAAGTTTTCACAATTTTATTTTTAAACATTTTGTACTAATACAAGGAAGTTCACATGGGGATTGTTCCCCCTGATATTATAAATGCCATTGTTTACTGTTGCGAGAATGGACCTCATTCACCAATCGTAAACAAACAACATTTAGCAATGTGATAATATTGATAAAACAATGAAAAAAAAACGTAGCACGTGACAGCCTTTATGGATTATATATTTTGTATAGAAGAGATAGAGAATCACGTGGCTAAATGTTGTTTGTTTCCCATTGGTGAATGAGGTCCATTGAGCAAAAGTTTGTTATTCTGATTGAGTGAAATGTAACTTGATGGTGTAAGGAATAATACGCGACACAGCTTCTCTATGCTGGAGTTAATGCACGACCAAGGGTTAGGGTAGTCTTCTGCACTGACCTGCGACGATTCAACTTGTGGGCAGTGTAGACCAATAGCTCCGATGACAACTCGCACAGACTTTGTGCTAGTTACTGGGCAGTATGGTCAATTCCGAGGTACATTGCGAAAAGTTGCATCACGAAATGTCGCAGCAGAGAAAACGAGATCACGTGACATCTGCTTTGGAACAAAATGTATATAACGTTTTGTTTTTTTTAAGCGGCCCCCGAGAGAGAATAGACGCTATTAGTTTTGTGTGGTTTGTTCGTCCATACTTCCATCCGTCCCGTTTAGATCTCGTAAACTTGAAAAGATATTAAAAGTCCGATATCCGACATATTTTAGACCATTCAAAGTTCCGATGCAACGGCTACTTTTTTCTTTTGTTAAAGTGAAAATTTTCAACTTTTAAAATCAACTATGCAAGCATTTTTTTCAGAAAACTACACCATTTTTACAACTATTCACTATTAATAGTAACAAACACGAGAGGCTAATAAGTAAGGGAGATAACCGTTTAACATATTTTTAATACATTTATGCATACGGTTTTAGATTTTTTGTAATGCTAAGTTAAGTAGGTTCTTTCAAACTAACTACTAAATTTACAAAAAAATGTTTACTTTTATTTTTGAAGAGAAAAAATCGATTTCGTATGCATATAAGTGGAACATAATTAAAAACAACAGTAGTAGTAGTTTTTCATATTATCGCGTGAACTTTGGTGGGTAGACACTGGAAAGCAATACTGAACCGAAGGAAGGGAGAATTTTTCTTTAAGGAAATTTCTTTTTTTCTCGAGGCATTGAATAAAAGATTGACCTTTTACAGAACAATTAGACCAATTAGATAATTATTATATGACATCGGTTAGGCCAGGTTCACATCTAACTTTCCTTCACTTTCACCTATCCCTTGGTCTGCTGGACCGTTGGGACACCATACAAGATCTGTCAACCTTTTTTCTCCATTTTTCTCTGTCATTTGCTTTTGATAGAATTTCATTATGATATTCTTTCTGAAAATATTGAAAATTGCCTTGTTACCTGCCTGGGTGGACCACTTGGGGGGCCGATTTTGAGTTTGTGTTCCCACACAAATTGTCTTTGTAGCCTTGTTTTGCTTACATCTGACATGTCAAGTGTTATTTTACGTTATGACTAATGGTTGATTAACGATCTATTTTAATTAAACATCCATAGATTGTTTCGTCAGACCTTGTGGACTGCCATCTCTCTAAAGTAACCATACAGTTCAGTAATGTACAAAATATTGTTCAACATGTGAACTTGTATACATCTCATATCTGTACATATACCTTTTAAATCAAACCTTCACTCTGTCAGATTCATTTGAAATCAACAAATGTAGAAAAATGGTTTTCTCAATGCTACAACTTTATGAAAGTAACAAACTGAACTAAATACAAAGAATTTTTAAAAATAACATACCACAATTATAACCAAAGCCTTATTTCGGTCTTAAGTTAACTTTACCAAAAAAATAGAAATAAACAAAAATTAGATATTGTTGTTGTGTTATAAAAAAAGAAATGTATACTGTACCAATGTTGTTGATTTTCTTTTCAGCGGTCCCCGAAAGGGGGAAAGCCCTTATTGTTTTGTCTAGTCTGTCTGTCCGTCCGTCCGTCCGTCCCGTGTAGATCAGAGAAACTAGAAAAGATATTGAAAATCCCAAATCATGATATTTGAGACCTTTTAACGTTTTAATGCAACGGTTAGTTTATTTCTGTCACTGGGTAGTTATGGCTGTCCCTTTGGGTTCATACTATTAACTTATATTGTAAGCATTGTCAGGATGAATACTTCATAAGTTCATACATCTCTCGTAAATGGGGAAATAACTTCTTATGCAGCAGACACAAAAATTATGTTTAATATACAATAATGATAATAACAACACATATGGATTATGATACAATCCACGAATATCCACTAAAAATCCTTTATAGAAATACTTGACAATAACTTATTGATTCCTTATAGAAATACTGGTACACATCTCAGATTTCTTTATAATAGCTTCGATAACTTTCTTAAGTGACATTATTCAATGACTGTTCCGTTCCTTACTGACAGTTTCCAACTGACTGTTCTTACTGACTGTCTCTTACCAACTGCTATCAAGTAACTGGTTAACTCAAGGTTAAAAATGTTCACCTTATAGAAACTTGAGTTGTGAATAATACGCATAATATTAAAATAGAGTATCAACTATATGGCACCAACTTTGAGGTGGTGACAATTTCCTTTCTGAAAGTGAATATTTGTTTTCTTCCTTGAAGCCTTGAATGAGGTTTTAAAAAAACTTGTAGTGCATTGCTTCTGATAGTAGTGCTGAAAATATTGAAATTAATTAAACGGTATATGACACTCAAACATCTACTGAGTAATCAGTCGAAGATGCACACCCATTTACAGCTACAAGGCAAGCCTATTACAAATGAGAGAGAGAAAGAGAGAGACTGATTGATAGATACAAGGCTTACCAAAGTTTTAAGGCCATTTCCCTCTCTCTCTCTCTCCCTCTCTCTCTCTCTCTCTCTTATAGAAAAGTCCTCTTAGTCCTCTAGTTCTCTCAGTCCTTATACCCTTCATAAGAGAGTAAGCAATTTCAGATTATTTCTATTAAAAGCCTCCGCCCCCTTTATAAAGTTCTATATTCTTAATCCGCATACTGAGTTTTTTTGTTTGTTTTTTTTAACTGGTGAGTTATCTATTCTGGACTTGTATTTGTTAATATTCCAATGTACTGTATTGAAGCACAATAACCCTACACATTTTTTTTTACATTTGATTTCTAAACAAGTCGGTTCAACATGTGTAACAAAAACAAAATAAATTGAAAATTTCTCGAACTATATCGCATGAGCCGACAAAATTTAGCAACTTCGACGAGTATCTTCAAAGAAATTAGTGATCCAAGGAAGGTAACACAACAATATATAGTTATTTTCTTTTTTTACACGATTGTCGCCCTTATCTTAACACTTGCTCTTGTCGAGAACACATGGGATGTCAGTGACTCAGTATGATGTAGTCATAAAGACCTTAAATATTCAAATGAATTCATAGAATTTTGTAGGTATTAGCTAGAAAAATACAATAGACAATAATAGACATACATACAAGATACTATGATTAATGACAATAAAACTACAAGACTTTTGGGGCACGACCTCTTCCTCAAGATGATTAGTCTGTTAACTTCTCTTTCCGATGTTGTTGTCTATCGTGGCAGAAGATAAAATCAGCTGGTTTTAAAAGCGCGGAAATCTGAGACGGTGCGCTCGGAATAACGTAAAAAAAGGAGGGCGGGAGAGGGAAGTGTTTGTCACTAAAATGTGCTGAATAGAATCTTAGTTGCAGCCTGTCTTTCACCTAATTTGAAATATAAATAAATTGATATACATACATTTATGTGTGCGCGCGTTACACGTTATACTATAAAATTAGAGAATTCTCGATTCAAATTCAGTGATTAAGCTATAAAAACATATGAGACTGTTGGAAACAAATATTACTTATTTACTTATGTGTTGTTACATTTAATAAAACACAATAAAGAGAACAAGAAATACACCAAGTAATAGATATATCTTTAAGACTGCATTTTGTTTTGCATACAGAAATGTGAAGCCCAGTACATGTACTTCACATGTAGTACAGAACTAAATGGAAGGCTTTTATGTTCCAATTGATCTATTCAGCTTCATTGGCTCTTCATGTTGTTTTATTGTCTCCCTCAGCAACTTCTGTGCCTCCTGCTGCAGGCTCTGGCCTCTGTGGCCATGACCCCGGCCTACCATTCTGCCTTGTCTGAAGCAGACGTGGCCGACATGCTGATGCAACTGCTGCTGCCATCTGATGAGTGGTATTACACCAACCACAGCACCAAATACGCCAAGTATGTCAAGTACCATGCTGCAAGGATCCTGGTCTACATGGGATTGTTTCACAAGCTGGGCGGACGCGTCGACATCTTTGATAGAAGACGTTAGTTCTTCGTTGTTGTCTTTTTTGTAATAATCACAATTTATAAAGCTAGCAAAGAAATTCAAGGACGCTTTTAACATTCTGACATTTAAAATTCTTACACAAAATATTATGAATTATAAACTCGTGTCATTTCTTGTAATGAAGGGATAAATTCCTTTTTAATTTTTTAAAGTTTCTTTTGTATGTCTCCTCATTCTACTCGAAAAAGAATGAGCAGGGTTGAAACAAAACAACAAGATCATCCTGCAGGAACGGTTAGAGAAGAGGTTCCACCCTAAACTTCTACATTTCAACACTATAATAAATTCAATGTTATTTTCCCTATAAAATGATAATTAATTCTTATTCTTCATATTGCAATTGTCTGGTAGAGATTGTGCGATTAGAGTTTGAAATAATAAATATTCCTTTAAAAAATATTACTTTGTTACTTTAGAAAACTATTTTCCAAGGTTGGGATAGGACTTGGGGCTTGTATGGATAGGGCTTGGGGTTGGAATAGATTGTTAAATTTGTATCTGTATACTACAAACATTTCTGTTCATTCAAAATAGAAGATCTCGATTTTTTTTAAATTATCTCCAGCCTTCAACGAGAGTAACCAGAGCTCCTTGCTTCAAGTTCACTCCCCTGAAGATAGTTTTATAGAGCTGATGGCAATGGGGAAAATCGTCATGTTCAACTCCAAGGGTCACATAGAGGCAGCCTCCATGGAAGGTCTCATTGCTGAAGTGATTCAGGTGACGTCAACATTATCTAAACATGCATTTTTTTAAAATATGGAGATGAGAAAGCCTTAGTTATGAGTAATACTAAAATTAAAAAATAAAAGTAGAAAAAGAAGTAGAGATGCACATTATAGCACATAAATCTACCACATAGAGTGTATAAGAGTTCATTATCTCTAATTATATCTATAATATCATTTCAGTTCAAAGATAAAACAAATATTATACCTGTGCTTTCATATCTTATTTAACTGAAGTTTATTAAGAAGATATATTCTCACTAGAATGTAAGGTTTGTATGTGTTGTGTGTGACTCAATGTGTTACAGGAGTCTCACTCCAATCACGGGAGTATAAGATAGAACGAAAGGTGCGAGGAAGACTTCCTAGTCTAGTTTGTTTACAACTGCATGTGAAGGCTTCATGTGTTATGTTTTCATTCATTGGACGTACTACTGGATTACTTAAATTTTAAGCCACCCCGGCAATGCTTCTCAGACTCAACGTGCTGCTCGGGTAGAACCGGTCGATAGAGGTAACGAGAAGCCTATGGGGAAACAGATCCCTCGTTTGGGTGCCCAAGGCACAGGCGGGAATGGAAGGAAGCCCCAACATGTCACTATCTACACAATGTTCCTCAAAAGGGCCATTTTTATGGTGGAAACTTGCATAGCTAATGTGATACGTAGAATGAAAATGTGGAAGGCCTCGCCTCATGCACGAGCGTCTTGAGAGCCATCGGTAATAGGAATGAAACAAAAAATGTACATCTGCTTGGATCTTTCCCAGACAGAAGTTTGTTTAAACAGAAATAAAGCTTCCATTGGTCTAGAGTTTCAAGAGTCTCATACTCAGCTCTAAGGACAATTACGGGGATTTAAAGATGGACTAGTAAAAACTAGACTTATAGGTCAGTAAGTGGACATTGATGGTCACATAGTGCACGTGGAGGGACTTAGGAGCGAATAGCAAGCGTTTTTGGTTAGGCAAAGACGTTTGATCTATAAATGTTTTGATGTTGGGCGCTTTGTATTCCTCCGATTCAAAATATGAACTTAATTACCTCATATAAAAAACTATTGATATAAATGTGTACGAATGTATTTTGTATAGAATAAGATTAAAATAAATTCTTTCTTTTCAGGAAGCAAGTACAGAAGAGCGAGAAGGTCACACGCCTTTCATTCGACTGAGTGGGTCAGTAAGTAGTTTATCAGGTCACTTCGATCATGATCCTATTAGTGGTCCGCAGTCGATTCTCTCTCCACTTGCCACGCCCTCGTGTTCCATGGAGTTCCTGAAGGTAATGAACCAACAGTCCTTGCGTGAGTACTTCTTATCCGGTTTGCCCATGGTTGTGCATCCAGTCATCGTCCTTAGGCTTCTTTCACACAGACTCTTTGGAAACATGATACGCAGAAAGACTCTCTACTCAGACTCAAAGCTAAAGCCTCCAAAAGTGGACAAAGTTGACTCTTGTCCGCCTAGGAAGCTTGACACCTGTGAGAAAGACGACCAGATGGTTGTGAAAGAGCAGCAGCAACAGGCACAAGAAGGTTTACAGATAAAAAACGTAGAACTCTCGGGTTCCCTGAAGTCCCAAAAACAGGAACCAGCATCCACAGTCGTGCCTAAACCAAAGCCAACTCTCAGGGTTATGGTGTCGGACTCGGGGATCGATGAAGACGAAGGGCACACGCAAGATCTGGACGACGCCCAGTTCAGCGAGAAAATCACGGGTAAGCTAGCTAGTCATTCAACTTTCGTACAGACCAAGAATGGAACAACGACAAAACTTGCCTTACGTGCCATTGGCGAAAGCCTTGTCACTCCTCTTGATATGGACATTAAGTCTAGGAATAAAGAGGCCTCCTCAATGGCCTCAACCAACGTCACCACGCCCCCTGATCATTCTGAGTCCTTGGCCTACGACGTAGCATCGAAACAGCCTTCCAAGAAATTATTTCGCTGGCCCAGCAAAAAGCGCCTTTCAAAGTCCCAAGTGAACGTTCAGTTAGCACACCAGGACAGTATAGTCAGCGGAGGTCATCTGACATCTGGGTCTTGTAGTGAAGCGTCCACGCCAGAAGTAGACATCGTTGCCTTTCAAAGAGAACTTATCAATCTTCCTACATTTGTTATGGAGACACCCCCCGTGGATGTATCTCCAGTGTTTTCACGCTCCAGTTCCGTTCCAGAAAATTTAGCCATGAGGCATAGATCCAACCTCATAAACAGTTCTACTGGTCAGCTCCATGTCCATACGGACGTCGTAGAGTGCAAGCACAGTCCTCACAGCCCTAGTCGGCCAACGTTTATCTTCCCCAGCTCACCGATGACCACTGGTCCATTTAAGGCCGGCTCCATGGTGACTATAACTACCACCGACGTCGGAGGAGAAGATGAACGGATTATTCATCACCCTGTGTCTTCGGCAGAGTCTCAGATTTCTCCAAGTCAGCAGTATCCTTCCCCGCCTAGCTCTGATACCCCAGTGGCCGGCGCCGCCATCACAGTTCACTTTGAAGCACCATCTTCTCCAAACCCTTCCACGTCCAGCCAAAGTCCACAGACTCAGTTTGACTTCCCAAGTATCCCCCCTTCCACAAGCTTCGCCAACCACCTCAGCGTCAAGCCAGAATACGTTCCAGTAGTGACACTGTCCCCTCTCCAGCAGCAACTTACATGCCACACATCCTTGTCCACACCTATCTTGTACTCGCCGACACCAGACCTTCGTCCAGCAGGTGTCACATCTAATGTCAGCACGGCCACCACATTGGCGACTCCGAGCTGTGACATATCCTTTCAGCACCGAGGTGTTCTCAAGGTCTTAGAGACATGGTGCAAGATTGCCCAAATTGACCTTGAAGGCAATTCATTAATTGCATTAGAAACCAGGGAATTTCTCAAACGTCTTTCAGGAATGGGACATGAATACAAGTTGTGGTGCCAAAGATTTAGCGCCAACCTAAGGCTAGAGGTGAGTAGTGTGTTATTTTTGTTAAAATAATAATAATAAGCTGGTCATTAAAGCGTTTCCGTTGGTCACCTCTGTTACTTCACCAAAAAAAGATTGCCTTTGACATACATTCGTCCCCCATTCGGGATACTTGCCTTTCCAAGTATAACTGTCGAACCATAATAAGTTCCTCTAAATGTCCATACTAGAGTTCGCAAATCCTTCTATACTGTCCACACTAGCGTTCGCAAATCCTTCTATACTGTCCATACTAGCGTTCGCAAATCCTTCTATACTGTTCATACTAGCGTTCGCAAATCCTTCTATACTGTCCATAAATGTGCTACCTTTAAAACGGGCACAACAGTTACATCAATATGGAAATGGCCTACATGCTTGGATTGCTAGCAGAGGTCATAGATATTCCCTTAAGATTACTTTTCAAATAGATACCCTCACACTTTGTCCAACTGCCTACACTCAAGGTAAATTAACAATCCACTGTTAAAATTATTCACGTAACTGCTCTCTTCTTGACTTACTGTCACGTAACTGCTCTCTTCTTGACTTACTGTCACGTAACTGCTCTCTTCTTGACTTACTGTCACGTAACTGCTCTCTTCTTGACTTACTGTCACGTAACTGCTCTCTTCTTGACTTACTGTCACGTAACTGCTCTCTTCTTGACTTACTGTCACGTAACTGCTCTCTTCTTGACTTACTGTCACGTAACTGCTCTCTTCTTGACTTACTGTCACGTAACTGCTCTCTTCTTGACTTACTGTCACGTAACTGCTCTCTTCTTGACTTACTGTCACGTAACTGCTCTCTTCTTGACTTACTGTCACGTAACTGCTCTCTTCTTGACTTACTGTCACGTAACTGCTCTCTTCTTGACTTACTGTCACGTAACTGCTCTCTTCTTGACTTACTGTCACGTAACTGCTCTCTTCTTGACTTACTGTCACGTAACTGCTCTCTTCTTGACTTACTGTCACGTAACTGCTCTCTTCTTGACTTACTGTCACGTAACTGCTCTCTTCTTGACTTACTGTCACGTAACTGCTCTCTTCTTGACTTACTGTCACGTAACTGCTCTCTTCTTGACTTACTGTCACGGACAAGAGCGCTGTACTTTACAAAGTGCACTGATTACAAACCTTATAGCAACTCAGTCTGTCTTTCTGTCTGTCTTTCTGTCTGTCTTTCTGTCTGTCTTTCTGTCTGTCTTTCTGTCTGTCTTTCTGTCTGTCTTTCTGTCTGTCTTTCTGTCTGTCTTTCTGTCTGTGCCAAATTTTGTTCACGTTATTTCAACCACGCCCATTCTCGGATCAAGTTGAAACCTTATGCAGTTATTTGTTGTATGAAACAAAACATAAATAAAAAGTATCAATCAGTCAATTAATTACTAGTAATTAATTATGTTGTTTGATACCAACAAGGGAAATTAATCCTTCAGTATTAAATCCTTCAGTATTAACAGATAAAAATGGCTAAAAATGTGTTGTTTTTTTTCACTTAGAGATAATTATACACGTTATGTTTTCCACACCCATTCTCGGATGAAGTTGAAACTTTCCACAATTATTTGTTTTACCTAACAAAATATGAATCAAATAAAAAAGTAACCAATTAGTCAATTAATTACTGGTAATTAATTAATTTAGTTCGATATTGATTACGGGTATTATTGATAGACATGGCTATAAATGTACAGATTCGCTTATGTAAGCTTTTTTTTGCTTGTTTTATAACCAAATCAGAAATTAATATTTAAAAAAAAAATAATTTTGTCGAACATAAAAAAAAAAAGGATTGCTATAATCGATGTATCCAGGTATTGTGAGTTGGATAATTCGACAGTGTTTCACAAGGTTTAATTAATAACACACTCGTTTGCACTATGTATGTCTGGACCACTATTTATATTGTAGGTCTACAAGGGGTTGCCTTGGTTACGTACCTACTGTATATCATACGTATTGTATTAGTATCCATTGATACTTGGTCTATATTTTGTCTAGGACATAACATAGTTATACTACTTTTCTTCAATGCTCTATACTGTTTTATAGCTTAGTGTTTTTAGTTACGTCCTATGTTTTTAAATGAGCTTCTAGGTCTGGACTGTTTCTAAAGCTGTGTTGACTTCTATGTATTAAGTAGGTCTATATACCTTCATTAGTCAGTTGTAGAACTAAACAAGAGTGTCTCTATTAACAGGAATGCATAACAGCTGACCAGGCAACGGAGGCCAAAGATGACAATGTATCAATCCATCTCCAATATAAGAAGGTAAGATAGTGTTTCCATGACAACCTGCATCAATAAACTCTGCAGTATGTCCCTGACACTGTCAACAATAGCGCACTTCCAGTTGATTTTATCCCACAGGTTCATTCTTATCTGTATGGCTTCCATTTGTAATAGCATACTCTCTCTCTCTCTCTCTCTCTCTCTCTCTCTCTCTCTCTCTCAATTATTCACGTCTCTCACTTTCTCTCTATGTCAATATTATCACTCCCTATTTTTCTCCCACTCTTTCATTATGTGTTCCTTTCTTTCCATGTCTCTCTCACACTCCATCTCTCACACTCCATCTCTCACACTCCATCTCTCACACTCCATCTCTCACACTCCATCTCTCACACTCAATCTCTCACACTCCATCTCTCACACTCCATCTCTCACGATTTGTCACTGTCACACCATCTCTCTCTCCATTATCTCCTTCCCTCTCTCTCTTTCTATAAATCTCACTCTCGCACACTCTCTTTCACTTTCTCTCCATCTCTCACACTGACTCCATCTCTTTCACTTATTCTCAGTCTTTCACTCTCTCTCATTCTCACTATATCTCACACTCTCTCATTCTCACTCCATGTTTTTATCCTATGTCCTCTTCTTTCATCCAATTCCCTCCTTCTCATCAAGTCTTTGATTCTGGGGACAACACGCAAGAGACTCATTGGTCACAATATTTTTTATGCCTATTAGCATGCCTAATATCATGCCCATTAGTCTGGTCTACAGCATTCCCCTCTGTTGGCCGAATAATAACGAATGGTCAATAAGTCTGCTATTGACCAGAGTGAGCTCGCGAGTCGCAACACTCCTCCCCTCCTTCCTGATGAAACTTAAATGTCATAAAGAAAATGGACTCTTAGTGACCAGCCACTTTCAATTCTCTTTTCGCTTTTTGACAGCCAAACGTAACCCTCGTTCTATTTTCTCAGCCAAAAAAAGTTCGAATCTTTTGTCTTGTAGCTGAGTTGAAAGTCTTGAAGTCGCCTAACCATTTTGAAACAAATCTTTTGTATTGTAGCTGAGTGGAAAGTCTTGAAGTCGTTTGACTAGTTTAAAACACAAATCTTTTGTATTGTAGCTGAGTGGAAAGTCTTGAAGTCGTTTGACTAGTTTAAAACACAAATCTTTTGTATTGTAGCTGAGTGGAAAGTCTTGAAGTCGTTTGACTAGTTTAAAACACAAATCTTTTGTATTGTAGCTGAGTGGAAAGTCTTGAAGTCGTTTGACTAGTTTAAAACACAAATCTTTTGTATTGTAGCTGAGTGGAAAGTCTTGAAGTCGTTTGACTAGTTTAAAACACAAATCTTTTGAAAAAGAAAGGAGCCTGAGAAAATGAAATTCCGACTCAATCGCGACAAGGTTTAATTATTTTTTATAGTCTGATTCTCTGGATCACTCTTACAGTCATATTCTCTGACTTCCTAATAGTCTTTGCTAAAGCACTACTTTATTTAAGTATCTACTAGCCAATAGTTTCACGAAAACTTAGTAACTGTTGTAAGTTCCATTATCTACCTATAAGCACCGGTGATAAGTTTTTATTTGCCTAATGAGCAGACACAAAAGTAAAGCTTTCATTAGCAGAGATACCAGAGAATGTTTGGAAGATTTGTATTGGAAATGTTTAAAATAAAAAGTGATGTGCCTGATAAAAAATATGAACTTCAGGATTTCAGGGTGTAAGATGCGCATGGCAAGATTGCAAGTGTAAAGTTGTTTGTTTTACATGTTCACGCATCACTACTTTGCCTTAGGATGCAAATCTCAAAGATGGTATCTTTACCTATGTGTTTCTCTAACAAGTGAGAATCAACGTGACCACATTGAGGAGCATAGCATAGAATTAACAGTCAGTGTGCAATGTTTCTCTAGAGTTATCTATCACTTTCTAATAGCGACAGTATTTTGAAGACGAAAAGTGGCAATATGCCGCGGGGGATCTCGGGTTTCCTTACCCTCTACTCCGACGCTATTTTAATGTGGCCCTGTGATTTACATAAAAGTGTTGTTGTTTTTGTTTTTTTTAACTAACAACGTGAACACCCCCCCCTCTCTCTCTCTCATTTCTTCTACTTTAACACATACAGTAGGTGTGTTACAAAAATGTCTCAACAGATTAAACTTCAAGTTTTTTCAGATCTAGCTATTCACAATTCGATCTACAATTCTTCCCATATGTTTAACAATGCTGTCAAGGTCTACTAGGGCTCTAGGCAATGTATCTATTACAGGTGTACTTTTATAACTAATTATTAATTTCCTACTACATGCCTTTTCTATTTTAAAGTGATATGCATTGGTTGACAATTAAACTGTATGAAAATGTAACATAGATCTTGTTAACTGTTTGTAGTTCCTAGTTTCTGGTATTCATGTTGAAAATATTGACACCCGACGTTTTACCTGTTTCCACACAAACTGTCTTTGCAACCTTGTTTAATAGTATAGAGTTGAGTCTAAACTTCAATCTGGATTTATATTTCTTGTAGCACAATAATTTTGTATATGGGCTACATTTGATCAAAAACAACTTTCATTTCGAATTGCCGAAAATGTGCTATTGATATTATATC
This sequence comes from Biomphalaria glabrata, assembly GCF_947242115.1. NCBI lineage: Eukaryota > Metazoa > Mollusca > Gastropoda > Planorbidae > Biomphalaria > Biomphalaria glabrata. Next base: position 23,411,323 of record NC_074711.1, on the reverse strand, counting down.
ACGCTTGTCCATTACATACGTGTCAAAGCTTGTTTCGTTGTTACAAGCTACCGACGCATGAGACATGGAATAAAAGACTTTTAAACAATAAATCATAGCACTATGACCTAAACTAACTTAAAGGTCTAGATACTTTACAATGGGACGGACGTGGTGACATAGAGTAGACCTAATGGCCCAATGTCTTTCTAGCAAATCCTACAGTCCTTTTTCTTTTTTTGTAAAATTCCCCCCGCCCCCGCCAATAGCTTGCAAACTCTTCATGGGTGAACACTGGATGGGTATTTAAAAAAGGCTCTAACAATTTAATATGTATATCTTTGGGAAAAATAATTGCCTACTTGGCCACACAGTAAAAAACTTAATAACAATATAATCTTACAATTACATACCGTTGACGTCTTTTTTGAAAAACAGCATGAGTGGAAATCAATTTTGTTTTGTCTTCAGTAGATAGTCAATGAATACATAAACATCCATACACTTTTTCGCACGCCATCTTGCTAATATAAAAATCATGAGCTAAACTGCAACGCTCACTGAAAAGACTCGTAGTAATAATGAAGCCTCTCATAAATAATTAGAAGCAAAAGTAAAGTAAAGTTCCTCTTTCAGACCTTGTGTTCTTTAGGGAAGATGATGCAAAGCTCATCTGTTTCTGTGGCCTACGGTTAACGAGGGTGTCGGTGGTCAACACAACGACCAACCATCTTTAGTTTTCCCCAACTAATGTCAGGTACCCATTAGAGCTGGTTGGACTCAGAGGCGCCCAAAGATCCCGAAATTAAAAATCCCATTCTTCACCAGGATTCGAACCCTGGACTTCTGGTTCAGAAGCCAAGCGCTTTACCGCTCAGCCACCAATTAGAATGATTAACTATATACAATCATCAGCTTCATAAAGAATGAGTTGAAACAATTTCTTTTTTTATGTTACTTGTTTTTTCCTAATTTTATTTCATTCTGGACGTCCCATATCTAACGTTCGCTAATCTTTTGTTCAACAATTTGGTCATTTCTTATTCAGACATTTTATACACTTTTCATCCTTAAGATTTCATTTTACTTTCTTAGTAAGCTTAACTCCGACCCCCCCCCCACCCACCCACTCGACTAACTTCTTAAAGGTCTGTAGTCTAATTGAATGCTATTGACAGCCAGACGTACTTATCAGTGTTATTGGACATCTAGACGGATGTCTTATAGTTAGTTACTATCTCCACAGTAACATGTCATCACTTGCCAACTGATCGATAAGTAGAGATAGATAAACTATCAGGATCACAAACTCCTCGACTTTTACCCACATTTGTAGAAGTAGAGACTGTCACAGTAGAGCTGAGTAGCGATTGCGTTGGACTGTCTGAGGTAAAGTTATAGGCGTGATCAGCGAGTGGTGCGGTCCGCACGGGGCTTCAGGTAGTGAGGGGCATTAGATAGTGAGGAGCATCAGGTAGTGAGGGGCATCAGGTAGTGAGGGGCATTAGATAGTGAGGAGCATCAGGTAGTGAGGGGCATCAGGTAGTGAGGGGCATTAGATAGTGAGGAGCATCAGGTAGTGAGGAGCATCAGGTAGTGAGGGGCATTAGATAGTGAGGAGCATCAGGTAGTGAGGGGCATCAAACTTTCCCCCTGAGTGAGTCTGAGATCCCAATGTATCGGTCAGCCTGTAAAAGGACCACGCCTCCATCAGTCCTTTATATCTGTCTTGTGCTTATCACCAGAGACCGTTCGTCCATTTTGTTTTATGTCACTATGTGGACATGACGTGGGAGGCGAAAACAAAATCAAATGACGAAATCGAGGCTATTCGAGACTTCGTAGTCTAACTAAAATATTTAAGACATTACCAACTACTAGTCTAGAGGACACTGCTTAACCCAATATTGGTTTAATTGTGACTATGCTAGAGCTGATATTGAGTACAGATACACACACACACACACACAGAAATTTTTCCCTTGACCGCATTATTTATGATGTGGCAGATAAATATTACTTTTTTGTTCCTACGCAACTATTTAATCCCCACATTGAAAAACCTCTATTGCTCCTAACGACATTTACGTCCAGAATTGTGTCGGGAGCGAAAAAGGGCATCAACAAATTGTCGCAGTTTCTCTATATGCCTCCAAACTTCCAAAACAAGGACCACAGTCGTTTTATCATCTGATTTATATGAATATGTATTCTGCTCGGTAAACTTTTCTATAGTTTTTTTTTTCTATAATATTTTATTGTACATTCTTTGGTTTTTAGCATAATGAATATGAAGACTAATTTTCATTCAAATTATATGGTAGAGAAGTGTGAAAAAAATCTCTAACTTTGAGCTAAATCTGCCTCTTCAGAATAAAAGTAGCTAGTAGATAATAGAAAATAGATACAAATATTGATATATATATTGATTTAATTGAATTATATTTTCAATCTCTGTTTGAAACGTATCTATCTATTCAACAAATGTAGTCCTTCCATCCGTTCATCTGGTTTGGAATCTTTTTTTCTCCTAACACTCCAACTTTCTCTCATTTTTTCCGACCGGGTGGTAAGGGGGGCCTCAGTCGTTAAACGTCCCAAGTTCAACCTCCATATGCCTACGTTTGACCTCCACGGGTAGCTCAATCCACGGGTAGCTCAATCCACGGGTAGCTCAATCCACGGGTAGATCAATCCACGGGTAGCTCAATCCACGGGTAGATCAATCCACGGGTAGCTCAATCCACGGGTAGCTCAATCCACGGGTAGCTCAATCCACGGGTAGATCAATCCAAGGGTAGCTCAATCCACAGGTAGATCAATCCACGGGTAGCTCAATCCACGGGTAGATCAATCCACGGGTAGCTCAATCCAAGGGTAGGACAATCCACGGGTAGATCAATCCAAGGGTAGCTCAATCCACGGGTAGCTCAATCCACGGGTAGCTCAATCCACGGGTAGATCAATCCACGGGTAGATCAATCCACGGGTAGATCAATCCACGGGTAGCTCAATCCACGGGTAGCTCAATCCAAGGGTAGCTCAATCCACGGGTAGCTCAATCCACGGGTAGATCAATCCACGGGTAGATCAATCCAAGGGTAGCTCAATCCACGGGTAGCTCAATCCACGGGTAGCTCAATCCACGGGTAGCTCTCCACGGGTAGCTCAATCCACGGTAGCTCAATCCACGGGTAGCTCAATCCACGGGTAGATCAATCCAAGGGTAGCTCAATCCACGGGTAGATCAATCCACGGGTAGATCAATCCACGGGTAGATCAATCCACGGGTAGATCAATCCACGTTAGCTCAATCCACGGGTAGCTCAATCCACGGGTAGCTCAATCCACGGGTAGCTCAATCCAAGGGTAGCTCAATCCAAGGGTAGCTCAATCCACGGGTAGCTTAATCCACGGGTAGATCAATCCACGGGTAGATCAATCCACGGGTAGATCAATCCAAGGGTAGCTCAATCCACGGGTAGCTCAATCCACGGGTAGCTCAATCCACGGGTAGATCAATCCACGGGTAGATCAATCCACGGGTAGATCAATCCACGGGTAGCTCAATCCACGGGTAGCTCAATCCAAGGGTAGCTCAATCCACGGGTAGCTCAATCCACGGGTAGATCAATCCACGGGTAGATCAATCCAAGGGTAGCTCAATCCACGGGTAGCTCAATCCACGGGTAGCTCAATCCACGGGTAGCTCTCCACGGGTAGCTCAATCCACGGTAGCTCAATCCACGGGTAGCTCAATCCACGGGTAGATCAATCCAAGGGTAGCTCAATCCACGGGTAGATCAATCCACGGGTAGATCAATCCACGGGTAGATCAATCCACGGGTAGATCAATCCACGGGTAGCTCAATCCACGGGTAGCTCAATCCACGGGTAGCTCAATCCAAGGGTAGCTCAATCCACGGGTAGCTTAATCCACGGGTAGATCAATCCACGGGTAGATCAATCCACGGGTAGCTCAATCCACGGGTAGCTCAATCCACGGGTAGCTCAATCCACGGGTAGATCAATCCACGGGTAGCTCAATCCACGGGTAGATCAATCCACGGGTAGATCAATCCACGGGTAGCTCAATCCAAGGGTAGCTCAATCCACGGGTAGCTGAATCCACGGGTAGATCAATCCACGGGTAGATCAATCCACGGGTAGCTCAATCCACGGGTAGATCAATCCACGGGTAGATCAATCCACGGGAAGATCAATCCACGGGTAGATCAATCCAAGGGTAGCTCAATCCACGGGTAGATCAATCCACGGGTAGATCAATCCACGGGTAGCTCAATCCACGGGTAGATCAATCCACGGGTAGATCAATCCACGGGTAGATGAATCCACGGGTAGCTCAATCCACGGGTAGCTCAATCCACGGGTAGATCGATCCACGGGTAGATCAATCCACGGGTAGCTCAATCCACGGTAGCTCAATCCACGGGTAGCTCAATACACGGGTAGATCAATCCACGGGTAGATCAATCCACGGGTAGCTCAATCCACGGTAGCTCAATCCACGGTAGCTCAATCCACGGGTAGCTCAATCCACGGGTAGCTCAATCCACGGGTAGCTCAATCCACGGGTAGCTCAATCCACGGGTAGCTCAATCCACGGTAGCTCAATCCACGGGTAGCTCAATCCACGGGTAGCTCAATCCACGGTAGCTCAATCCACGGGTAGCTCAATCCACGGTAGCTCAATCCACGGGTAGCTCAATCCACGGGTAGCTCAATCCACGGTAGCTCAATCCACTGGTAGTCTCGTGTGGTAATAGCTCCGTGTCCAACAAAAGCTTCCTAAAGCTTACCGGATCACGTGGTCCTAGAGAGCAAGTGAATGTCCTTTTGTCTAGGGTTTAGGTCTATACATCACGTGATTGTTGTAACTATCGAGCCATGCGAGCAGCAACCGTGGGACCGGATTGAACACTTAAACCTAAAGTCAGCGACTTGATGTAATGAAACTTAAATGAAGGTTAAAAAAAAAGGTGTTGGGGGGGGGGAGAGTCAAAACAACTCGAAAAAAAAAAAGAACAGTTGAAAATATCATAGCCAAAAGTCAGTGAAGTTACAACTGTTTATAAAAGCTCGCTAGTTGTGGGGTATACGCTTCGTTTTGATGAATCGATATCCTAGGGCATAAATCAGTGCTTCTCTGACCTGCTGTCATATCAACCTTTTGAACTGGTAGATTTTAAGACCGTGTTTCAGACTTGTAAACTGGTTTCTGTTGTTTTGTAGTAACACCCCAGGATCTTCCCTTCAAAACTTTAAAGCAGTGATTCCCAAAGTGGTCTATGTAGACCCCCAGGGGTCCACGAAGACTTCCAAGGGGTCTACGAAAGTGAAAAAATAAAATGGGGGTCTATGAGATGTCCATGGGGGTCTACGATAATGGATTTAATTTCATTTCATTTGTGACTTAAATTTTCACTCCCATTAATGTAATTATTTCCTACACTGATATATGATCTGTACCTTAGTTAATCTTTTAAACATTTATCCTGCTATTCAAACGAAAAATGTTTGTATTTAATTTTAATACTTATTTAAATATCTTAATTTTGTCTACCTTTTGTTTAACAACAAGAAATGTATATTGTACACCGATGATTATTTAAAATTGGGATTCATTCTTTCCTTGTCAAACAAGCGGTTGCCTAAGTGCCTTTTTATGACGATATGAAACTTATTACGCTAGAGGATAATTTGAGACGATGTCACCCTGATAAAAAGATAAAAGTTTGAAAAAGATAAGTTCAGAATAGACCCACAAAATCTCTCTTCGACATCATAAAGAGAAGATGATGGTTTGTGAACGACTTACAATATCTCTTTATTTATAGCCAAATATGGAAAACACTTTAGGTAAAACATTGATTTTACCTGCCGTTGAAATAGTTTTAAAAACTGTTTAAAAACAAATCTACATCTGATATTATTAAACGAATTTCTTGCAACAATAAAGTTCAAGGGAACATCGGTGTTGTCTTTATATGAGAAAAGAGTCTTTGTAATCACAACAAATTTCCGTAAGGATCAATAAAGCAGTCTTAGTCTTAAAAGCTTCTTATGTAATTCTTTCAAACGACATAAACAGTTTGGGATCAGCGGTCTAGCAGGCCCTGACAGGATGTAGCGCTGTTTGCTGCAAACTACCTAAGGGTTGCTGGCTCCTTTTTTTCCTCAGGGTTGACTCACAAAACCCATGTTTATAGTTGCAAGACAGCAGAGGTTTGAATTCAGATATCCTTCTGCTAGGTGGGTATAAAGCCAAGGCTAATGAGTCCCGCCTGTCCAAGGCTTACTGGTTTTGGTGTTAGTTACTCGCCTTCGCCACTTCTCCTGTTAGTGAAAACAGTTCTGCGGACCCAATATTTGAGCCACACATGAAAGAACAAGAAATACAAGAGAAACTGATCTTTTTGAAAAAGTTTACAAGAATCCCTAAAGCAAATTAATTAATTAATATTTAATGTTTCAAAGACTACTTCATAGAACAACAAATTTCTATATGAAACATAATATCCGTAGCAACGGATGATGAGCCTCCAAAAAAGAACATAACCAGTGTGTTTGATGATTCCAGGAATACATATTTTGTTATTTTAATTGGTTTAAATTTATATTTTATCAATAAAAATGACACCTGTATAAATTCAAATGCAGCTTTAAATTACTTTTTCACTCTGAGACTCACTACATTTAGAAATTAGTTTTAAAAATGTTGATGAATTTGCAAAAATGCAATATAAGTTAGGCAGGGGGTCTACCGAAAATCAGAAACCATGGCAAGGGGTCTACGAGACAAAAAAGTTTGGGAACCACTGCTTTAAAGGCTTCCATTTCAAAGACAGCACCTTATTAGCTTATCGTATTGTACTATAGGCAACTCTGAGTAGTAAGGCTTTAAGAGGTTGTAGCCGATTGTTCAGGCATTCACTGTGACATTTGTCATACTGTGACATTCCATTCCAATCTCGTAAGTTTTCGCAAACTCTTGACCTGACCTAATGAAGAAAACTACTGAATGAACCTGGTCAGGGGGTTGACACTTTACCTGCATGTTCCTGTCATATGACCAATGAGAGAAACCCTTTCAGAGATGAAGCAGTCACGTTTATTGTTTTGTTTTGGAAAAGGGCTTTGATGGTAGGTGATGATAGTGTAATACAAATAGCAAACGAAATTAAATATGTAATCAGCAAAGGAGGCAGGTGTTCTATTTTCACAATTTTATCACCTCAAACCACACGCTTACCACTTCATAATAGCTCATTCCACACGTTCACCAGAATATAACTTCTCATACACAGACCAGCTCAGAGCAGACGTGTGCCAGAAAGAACCAGCTTATACCAGCTACCAATGCAACATAAAATAACAAAGCCGTTTACTTTATTTGTTTTAATTAGCACCAATCGATCGATGACTTCTAGTTGACTTCCAACCAAACAGAGCGGCTATTTAGTTTTTGTTGTTGTTTTTTTCTTGCCCGTGAAGATAAGGTCTACACTTGGAGCAGACGACATCTGGACACGAGATTGTGGACAAAAAAAAAAGTGTGATGTAAATTTTTGAACGGAAACGATCATCTAGGGTACCAGTTAGAATTACATTGTTTTCTTCAGACTTAGGTTTTGGCCCTTGTGGTGACCGCCTAAAGGGCTACACCTCCTACCGCGTAGTGACCTCCTAATTCGTAGTGATTAAATTCGTATTGACCTAAAATCGTTGTGACCTAAGTTGTTGATACCTCCATTGCCGTTTTCATGGCTTAATGCTTGTACATTATTCAATGGGGAAAGACATATCGACAGAGATAGACTGACGATGAAATATTCAGTCATACATACAGACAGACAGACAGATAGATAGATAGATAGATAGATAGATAGATAGATAGATAGATAGATAGATAGATAGATAGATAGATAGATAGATAGGTAGATAGATAGATGTATTGATTCCAAAGCCCTAGTATTGCATAGTGTAATTTTCGAGTTTAGGATATACGAAAAAATCTAGAAACAGCAATACGTTTGATATATTCAAGAATGTATGTAACAGAATCTAAGACTAGAAAAGAATGAAATGTTACACTGTGGAATATATTAAAACACTGATCTTGTTTCTCTGACTGCTCACAGTGCTCATCTATTGTCATCTAGTCTCTCTCACTCTGACGTTGGCTTATTGTTGCAAGGAACTATACAAGACTGTCCGTTTCTTGAACTGCGCAGTTTTACAGTTAGCTTTGACCTAACTCGGTGCAATCGTAATGTCTTCAATCCTGGAATCTTGACTTTTAGATGTGAATGTGATTTGTCTGTGTTATGTACACGTTACGATCAGGTGGAGACAATGTCTGTTGTTTTGTGTCTGTTGTTGTTTTTTGTTTGTAAATTGCTGTTTTTTTCCTATGACAAGCAAACATAACTTTGAGCATATGAACTTTCCTCACCGGAGAAATAAAAATATAGTGTATATGTACTGCACTCTAAGTATAATGCAAACATACGTAGCGTAAAAGACTGACAACTAAACAGATTTCTCCTCAAAACTTGCCTTATAGGTTGCAGATTTTTCCTTCTGAAAAGACCTCCTTCGCGTAATCACGTGTCATCTTAGTCGTACATGTTAATTAGAGACTTTAAACTCTGCTAAGTCATTAGTTATCCTGGCTTATTCGGCTACTAACACGTTCCATCATTTAGGGGCACTAAGGAAGAAGAAATATATTGTCCCAGCATATGTAATAAGAAATCTGTCTTTATCCTTGTCTTTCTAAGTATTTTATTAGGTTTTGTTCTTGTATTAGTAAATTATGGTTAAGTGTTGTATGGATTATTGGTAGTTCTACTTTTTACTCTAATGTCTTGATGTAGTAACATCAGTAAGTTTACGTATTTCACCACTAAACTTTTAGCTCATTTGCAAAGCACTTGTTTCATTTTCCAAGCCTGTGATTACTCAATTGATTATAAAGAAGTGTCCAATAAACTATCCTTTAAATGTTGCCTTTAGGTGGATACAATTATAACATGTGAATACATTAAGACTTAAATAAATCTGTAAAACAGAAAGTCTTAAACTTGTTTACAAAGAGACTGTAGTCATTTAAAAAAACAACAAAAAAACACACACACCACCAATTGCGTCTATCAGGTATATTTTAAGTAAAGACCACAATGTAATTTTAGCGGAAATTATACGTTATGTTACATACAAACAGTAGAAGTATTGACCATGACAACGGTCGAAGTACTGACCATGACAACGGTAGAAATACTGACCGAGTGACACGAAGATGATGGAAAGATGGTGTGTGAGGAGGGGGGGGGGTGGAGGAGCCAGGACACAACTGACCGCTTTTTATCGATAGCCATCTAGCGGTGTGCATCTCATCAATTAGGACAAACTCATTCAGTGCGGGAGGTTACGGCGCACGTCATTTCCGCTCCGTGAGTGTCCACCGCTAACTGGTTTCAGCGCGACGGAACAACGTCATTTTACTACCGTGTTTTTCCTTTGGAGAAGTTGGTGGAGAAGCTGGCTAGTTGCAGTTTTTTGTTGTTGTGTCTTCTTACGAACAATGTTATGTTGCATGTTCTAACTAGAGTGGCTCGCTAAAAGAGTTCAGTTTTTGGTTGCTTTATTTTGTATCGCTTGGACCAGTGTTATTTACCTTTCACCGACGATTACGCTCACATTATCGCATGTTTTAAATAGTCCAATTCTGTTTTCTTTACAAACAGTTGATTCTCTGTGACTTGTGCAAGTAATTTAAATGTGTGTGAGAAATCATATAGTTAAAATATTGTGTATATATATTCAATGTTTGTATACATTTAGTATTACAGGATGCGCTGTTTCATTTCAGATGTCGTATGAATAAACTTTATTTGACAGAGGTAGCTTCACTGTTTAGATTCTGATTTAGCTAAACTCACATTGCTCTTTTCATTATTCTGTGTACAAACGTAACTTCAGACTCCTTGTAAGACAACTCAACTTTTGATAGGCTTCAGACCAACTTCTAATGTTCTAGCAGGTGTTCATTGCTCAGGTAGAGCCACTAGTTGGTTGCAGATAGAACTTTCTTAGAGAGACGAAACGTTCTAGTTTTCCTAAGTTGTACTTTCTTCATTTGTTATGTTTCTTGTCCTGTAAATATGTAATAAAAGAGTCGAGTTCAATAATGGATTTCTCTAATTCTGGTTCAAGTATTACAGCAGACTTTAATTGCTACAGCAAACTGGGATTGTGGGTTAATACAATGCTACAAGGGCATAGTCTCAAACGTTTTTTTACATGGTAAATACTAATAGACTAATGGACTTCATAAGATTTTGTGATGTACGTTGCATTTCAATTGTTTAATGTTTCTTTATGGTACTCTCATTATTCCCTTTCGTCGTGTCTAGAAACACTATAAATGTTAAACAAACAAACTCGGTGTGAAAATAATAGACTGAAACAATTATTGTTTATACAAGGATTAAAACAAAACTTTAATGAAACCGTTTGTGTTATTAGAACAGACTAGACGGCCAGTTGGCCACGTAACAAACAAATTATGGTCGTCAATATGAACAATGAATGCTACATTCATTACAAATTTAGAAATAGCTGGAGGCACTATTTAAACATCGATGTACAATCATTACGAGGTTTACAAAATTTAGAAATAGCTGGAGGCACTCTTTAAACATCGATGTCTAATCATTACGAGGTTTACAAAATTTAGAAATAGCTGGAGGCACTCTTTAAACATCGATGTCTAATCATTACGAGGTTTACAAAATTTAGAAATAGCTGGAGGCACTCTTTAAACATCGATGTACAATCATAACGAAGTTTACAAAATTAATGAGAAAACAAAAACTTCATAACGTTAGGTATCCGAACTACAAAAAAAAAAAAAAAAAAAAACAGAAATAAAACTATTTATTCTTACATTTATTAAAATTTAGTCTGTGAATTAGAAAAACGTAATGCTTAATATGAAATAAATATTTGTTTGCGTTATCTGTTTTAGATATTACAATTTGACAAACAGACGGAATGACAGACAACGCAAAGACATTTTTTTTCACAAATAATTATTTTTATTTTCGTAAAAGAAAATTTTATTCTATTTTGAATTGACCCTGCTTGAGATGTTTGTGTTCCATGTGCCATTTTACCTTGGATAGAGACAGTTACATATAGACTAGGAAATTTCAATACCAACACGAGTATAGTCATTTAAAATTCCCATGAACATGGTACAGTGTGTTAGGATACCAAGAAAATCCACAACAAATCCTTCTCTTGTCTGGCAATTAACATAGCATTAACAATCTACCGAACTCCATACACAATACAATGGACCTGAGCCCAGCGTTGATCCTATGTACACAGACCAGTACACACAACTAGAATTCAACAATCTTGTACAAAAAAAAATGTCCCTTAGTATCAAGGCGATTGTATTACCGTCAAGGAAATGAAACAAGTACTTTCATGCAGGAGCCTTTAGCAAAGCTAGGGCTTTACCTGCTGCCCCAGACCCTCCCCTCTCCGCTCATGTTGTGCTTACTTTGCCAGGAGCTCGATTCAATCTCTACCTTAACCCCCTTCAATACTTTTTTTTTTTAATGATCCTAAACTTAAAACTTGGCAACCTTTGACCCATAGCCCTACTTTCGATTTGTAACTCGTGTGACAGGAGACCAGTTCTGTTCTGTGCAGGTCTTGATAGAGGCTACAAGCAAACAGTTTGTTTTAAAAACAAAGGTATTTTGTTAAGGGATTTGAGGGATGGGGAATCATTTTTACCTTATCCAATCCCCCCCCTCCCATCTTTGACTGTCCTCTGTCTTGAAAGCTGTCTACCTGTCCAGAAGTAGGAATTCGGTTCGAAGTCCTATGCAATCTGATTGGGAAAGAATTGGGATTGAAGATTTTTGACTAGAGCAATGTCGCCCAGTTATGTAGTGTAGGACAAAGTGGGAAGGGGGGGGTGAGAGGAGGAAAGGAGGGTGTGAGGAGGAAGGACAGTAACACAGATGTCTCTTTAGAGAGGAGGTATTCTGTGGTCGTCGGAAAGTTGGTTTACGACACACACACACACACCTTTTTTATTATTTCTTGGGAAGGGAAGTAATCCAGTGGATATCTTTTTTTTTTCATTATTGCTACGAGGTAAAAGATTGAAAGCCCTTGTGTTGGTTAAGTCCGGAGTGTGATATAGTGTGCGAGCCTCACATCTGATATGGACTTGCTTCATTTATTAGTAGTTTTATTAGGGTTAGCCTAAGTGCTTCTGGACAGGAATTTTCTTTAGTAACCTGGATCGATAAGGAATATTATACATTGTGTTTTTTAAATCTAACTTTTCAACTGGTCAGTGAAAAAGGATATAGTGAAATGTGTATTTGATATTCAGAAATTTATAAACTATAAAGATCTTTTACTTCTGCTCCTATATGGAAGGTGGGAGTCTAAAATCTCTATTGGCATTCGGAACTTTGCAGTAATTTCCTGGTAGTAGTTTTATCTTGACTTGGTAAATGTTTTGGGACTTTCTCTTTTAGCTTACAGATTGTGTTCGTAGACTATTCAGGACTACACCAATGAGTTCATTTTGTCATTCATGATAATTGGAGATTTTTTTTTAAAAGTCATCGGCTTTTTATTCTTTTTGAAGCCACCCATTGCATTTGCTTGGAGAAAAAAAATATTTTAGACTTTGCATTGTTAATTTTTATTTATTTCTGGTATGTATTTTTTTCTAGTCATTTTAACACTGTTAAGTCACTAACAGGAAAAGATGGTACATAAAAATAAATAATTCTTGTCTATGTAAGTAACTAGTTTCCTCTTAAAAATCTAAATAGTCTTTTGTAAATGTTTTTAAGTTCTGACTCTTTTGATCTGTAAGGAAAAGAGCCCCCTTGGAGTTTAGAAAAAGAATGTGTGTTCTACAAATCCAATTAGGGTTTCATAATGTCTTCCTAGTGAACATCCACGTGACTACGTAAAATAATTTTGATCAATGTATAAAATGTGACAAATACACCAAGAATGCAACTCTTAGGAAATTCTTTATTGAGCGCCAGCACCTATTATTCCATTTATAATGCGTCATGGTTGACTTGCTGGGAATTCTAAAGGCTTTTAGAACCTGAATAATTCCTGTTCTTAAATGTTACGCACTCTTTCCGCGGTAGAGCCTAAGTCCAAAATAAAAAAAAAACGCTTCAGTCCTTCGTATGACCTTTGACCTCCGGCACGTATTCACTGTTTTCTGGTCGTCGTCGCAGCCACGTGTTGCTTTTTTGATACAGCCACGGAACACAATAAGTAGGTCATCGTGTCTAGGCATCCTTTAGGCAACAGCTACTTACTGTTTTCTTACTGGAGTCCTTGGATGCAGTCTGTGTAATAAATAATAGATCTATATGTAAGACTAAATAGATCAGCAGATAGATTTAGTTGTCTTTAATACCAGACCGGATTTTCTTAACTTGTGCTAGACTGTGTCCTATACCTTATAAGCAAGATACAGATGACTTTAAATACTCTCCACAATGTAACAGTGTCATGTGGTATTTAAACTTAGAATGAGGCAAGAGAGAATCAAAGAGCGTTAACAAGTTAACAGAATTTTGGACTTGACAGACAGACAGACAGTCAAGGAGAAAGCGAGAAAAACGGAGGAACAAAAACCAATTCTACAAATTTAGAGATCAAGTATGTAAATACTGCAACCGAGAAGGTGAGCGAGGGGTTTGGGGTTTCGAGCAATTGCAAACAATATGAAAAATTTATAAGTTCAAGGACTTTGACATGCCATCATACGTAGAGTTTGCTTGACATACATTGAGTCTGTGTATATGTGTGTTTTTACTTCTTTAAGATATGGCCCACTATATAAAATTATTTAACCAGATATGTTAAGAAGTAATTTCTTTGTAACTTATAAGTTGTATCAAAATATTTTCTGTAGAGCTTTAAGGAGTTTTTTTTGTTTTTTTTTTTAAATTCATAAGAATCAGACCAACTCACTCCCAGATTCTTATAAATAATAAAACTAAGCCAAAATTGAATTGAAACTAAACTCAAACTGACGTACAAGATAAAAAAAAATATGAACTAGCCAATGAAATAAAATATTCCAACTTAGTTTCATGTCAGTTTAGACTCAAGTATGTTGCTTTGAAATATCTGTAGAGTATTAATATATACTTTTGGTATAGTAAGGAGATTGTCAAGCTGATTATGTCACTCGAAGTACCCTTGTGTAGCCTTTGGACATTTTTGTAAGGTATTGATAAAAAAAAATTGTCAAGGTGGATTATTTCAGAAAGATACCTGGGAAAGATTTCGTCTAATCTCATTTGAAGACACCATTGTTTGTCGATGTTGTAGCTCTCTAACTTTTGTCACAGTTAAAGGAATGTCTCTCTTATGAATTTTAGTGTTTTTTTTCGTTAAATTTATTACTTTATTCAGTGGACAATGGGAAAATAATCAGTTTGGCTTCAAAATAAAATATTTCTGAAGTGTTTCTGTCACCGACATTGTAACAGGGTGATAGCTCATTTCATAAACAAAATGGTGACTTCTTTTTTCTAGACATTTTCAGAACTGGAAACTTGTGTGAAAATCTTGGTGTTTTATATTTTATTTTTTTATTTTAAAAAATTTAACAAGTTCTTATTACAATAATATCAGAAAAAAAGTTTTAGTATTTCCCCTGTAACAGCTCAAGTTTGAATTCTATCCTAGACTTGGATTTGAGTTGTGTTTCCTAAGGGTCTAAAGACAGCAAGGAAACCTTCTCCCAGATACCTACTTCCCAAATGTCCACGAAAGAAATTGAGCCAGTGCTATAAATGCAATGACGACGCGCTATACCAAAGTAATAAAAAAAAATATTATAATAAAACATTGTCAACGTAGTACAGATTTTGTTTAATCAGTACTTTAAACCAGTCATTTAAAATCAATACTACAGGGGGAAAACCTCAGTAAAATATGACCATAGTAATCATTGAACAAAGTGAGGAACCTAAGATGATCTAGCTCAGCTATCGATCAGGCCCTGGCAAGACACAAAGGAAACTTATGAAATAACTGATATGTACCTGTGAGTTCTTGCCTTGACTACATTGAACACTTAAAGCTTTATTTGTTGGAAGTAGAGTTCACATTCAAACACAATCTAAAGACTAGGACAATAATTGTCGTTGAGGTCAATCTGGGATGTCTAAAACAAAACACATCATCTTTTGCTATTTTCTTGCCCAACTACGGACTGTGGGAACTGGGTGAGAAGCTAGTTGTTGCATACAAACCAAGAGAGTGCAAAATAAAACAATACAAAATAAAAGCATTTTGGAAAAACAAATTTCACTGTAAGAGGTCACAGAGTTGTTCAATTTGTGTGATGGAGAAATGATAAATACATTTTAGTATCAAGTTTTTGTCTTATTTTCTTTAACATTTCGGAAGTGTGGCTAAAACAGAAGTTTTTTTGTGGGTTGTTTTTTAAAGCGACTTTGTTAAAGAGAGAGAGATGGGGGGATAGAAAATGGAGGAGGGAGTTATAATCTAAGAGAGTATTTGGGATCATAGCGAGACAATGTTTGAAAGCAATGGACTTTCTACTAGATCTTTAGTCAGTTTTCTGACCAGCAGTCACCTTATGTAAACTATTGCCCTTCGCTTTGTTGGTAAAATATGTGTGGATTGGTTTGTGTGTGTGTATGTTTAGATTGCTTTTTTTGTTTCACCTCAAATTGTTTATCATGTGTTGTGTGTTGTTTTAAACTAGATACTTCAAGGAATTAAGTTTAAGTTTACAGTCTAAACGTTTTCAAATGGATTTGATTATTTCATTTAAGGAAGTGTCTTCGTTGACTAATAATAAAGTCTACGAACTATTCCTTCTGGATTATTGTTAGCTCACTTAATAAAACTGGAAACATATTCTGGGTGGATTCCACACAAACTTGTGTTGACCAAAAAAAAAAAAGCTTTGACTATGTTTTGTGTTTGTGCAAAGTATGTCAAGAGGAAATTCCTCTCCAACTTTATTTTCTAAAACGAGGTTATGGAGATGTTAGCTGTATAAATGATTATGTTGACATGCATGTGACTCATTAGAATGATAATCCCTAGCAGCATCCATGTGGATATATCAGGCGGATAACATTTACACTATGACTAGCAAGGTAAGACGTAAATTAGATTTTGGATTTATTGTTTGTTGTTTTGTTTCTTAAAATCAACCATTTCATGTTTTTGACAGGTCCTTGGGTTGGAGAAAAGAGAGAGTGTGAGAGGGAACACGAGAAAGGAGAGAGTGTGGGGGAGAGAACACGAGAAAATAGAGAGTGGGAGGGAACACGAGAAAAGAGAGTGTGGGAGGGAACATGAGAAAAGAGAGTGTGTGGGAGGGAACACGAGAAAAGAGAGAATATGGGAGGGAACACGAGAAAAGAGAGTGTGTGGGAGGGAACACGAGAAAAGAGAGTGTGTGGGAGGGAACACGAGAAAATAGAGAGTGTGGGAGGGAACATGAAAAAAGAGACAGTGTGGGAGGGAACACGTGAAAAGAGAGAGTGTGTGGAAGGAACACGAGAAAAGAGAGAGTATGGGAGGGAACATGAGAAAAGAGAGTGTGTGGGAGGGAACACGAGAAAAGAAAGTGTGGGAAGGAACACGAGAAAAGAGAGAGTGTGTGAGGGAACATGAAAAAGAGACAGTGTGGGAGGGAACACGAGAAAAGAGAGAGTGTGTGAGGGAACACGAGAAAAGAGAGAGTGTGTGAGGGAACACGAGAAAAGAGAGTGTGTGGGAGGAACACGAGAAAAGAGAGTGTGTGGGAGGGAACACGAGAAAAGAGAATTTAGAAAGGTCATTGAGAAGAAAAGAAGAGCGGGTGGTGGGAGAAGAGAGAGAAAGAAATTGGGGGTGGGGAAAGTATATTTACCAGGTTTGTATCCAGACATAATGAAAAGCTGGGGGTGAATGAATTCATAGATGGTTGTAAATCTAAAAAATATCTAGTTTGTTTGTTTGTTTGTTTGTTTTGTGTATCCGATGCACAGAATAGCAATGTATACAAGTGCTCCGTCTATTTTCTGTGTTTTCTTTTTTTTTTAAATCTTCTTCAAGAAGATAAAAAAAAAACACATTTAGAACCTTGCCTTTCGACAACCACGTCACATCAGTGGGAAATAGCAGGACACATTGAAGCCATCAGGCTCAGTGTAGTGAAGTAGCTACCCATGACAAAAGACGTCTACCCTCAAACAGTGATGTTACAATCAACAACTTTAATTGCCATCTTTATCATCTTGCAAAATATCCTTCTTAAAAATGTCACCCTATTTTTTTTTTTAATTTTTGTTTGACGATGGTTTTATTTGTGAAGATATAGGCTGTCTGGGTAGTGTCCCTTTATTTTGTTCTATCAAATGAAAATGTATACCACCTATGGTACCAACTATGCTAGTTACAAAATAAAAATTAAATTAAAAAAAATTCAGATGATAATTAGATAAAAAGATTTTAAAACCCAAATTTCCGATGGCCTTAGGCGACCCCTGACAAATGGTCATTCGGCCCCCAAAGGGGTCGCGACCCACAGATTGAGAACCCCTGCAATAGAGCATTAGAGCATGGAGTATTTTGTACTCTGTGGCTTAGCAACTGTGATTGTAGAGGCCAATCCTTGATTCACAGCTGCGGTCACAGGTTTGGCATCTATAATCGCCAGGCGCTGTTGCACTTTCTACTTTATGTGTGTAAGCCATCTGCCATCCTGGACCCTTGCTTCATGCTTGCTGTCCGTGTGGACCTATCCAGGGCCTCTTTTTACCAACTGTTAGAGTCGATTTTGAATAGATTCATGTCGCGTTTGCATACATCAGTATACCTTAAAAGTGGACGACCAGCGGCTCTCCTGCCTTCTGTTAGCATGGAATGGGTTGTCTGAATCAGACAGGAATATCAACGACTTTACAGAGTTTAAGTCACTGATTAGAATGCATGACTAGATTGACACATGAAAAACGTAATTATCTTCTCTCTGTAATTTATAAGATCAGATATTGTTAAGCTATGTATTTTAAATAGAACATTTTGTGCAATTTTTTTAGCACAAAATACTTTCAATCCTAATGTTTAAATATAGCGTCAAGGACATTTGTATTTTGTTCTTTGTATCTGTTTCTCTCGAATGTGTCCAGGCCTAACCTCTTTGAATCGTTTAACTTATTTCTCTACGTTCCAGTTTATCCTCCCCGATATTTCTCTATACCACTTCCTCTTTTTTTTTCTCTCATAATCTAATTTATTTGTAAGGGGGTGGCGGTGGCTATGGAGTAAAGCGGTGGGCTTCCAAATCAAGGGGTCTTGGTTCGAATCTTCCAACTCAGTGCCATTTGTTAGGGAAAGACAGAAATCCATCTTGCTGTTTTCGCGTTAAAGGCGTTGTAAATAACTTGTTGCTATAAAACAACTGATAGTTAAATAGTAGGCCTATAATGTAATGGCGTCATTATAGTATAATGTAATGGCGTCATTATAGTTTAATGTAATGACGTCATATGCTGTATTAAACATTAATCTTGGAGTGTGGGCTTAACAATGAGAGGTTCTAATATAGGTCAGAGGAAGATCACTAAGGGATGTACTTCAACAGATCACCACATCATTTAAATACAAATGTAATTAGCGCACCGAAGTCGTCTGTGTTTGTGTGTGTGTGTGTGTGAGTGTGTGTGTGCAAAGTTTGTGCTATCCCAGATACACAACACAGTGTGTCAGGGTGTTGCCTAAAGATCTATTTGATCAATCTGATGTCTATCTTCTCGTGCTGTTGTAGTTTGGCAGGTCCCGATGTTACGTTACTCAGGGGAGACAAAATACAAGGGTGTTCCCGCTGACGTAATGGTTAAATTGTCTTAATTGTAACCAGGCCAAGTATCTAAATCTATCAATGCAAAATCTGGAAATACTTTTGTACAGTTTATTCTCCTAACGAGGGCAATTTTTAAGAATACCGATTATAGGCCTAATTGGCTATGGTCTGATATTATTTATTTCTCACTTCATTGTCTGTCCTGCATCATTTTTGGTCTATTAATAAATTAATATTTTAAAGAAGGACTTTATTGTATGTATAGTAATATGTATGTATTAAAAGAATCAGTTTGAGGGAATATAAGTGAAGACAATACGATATAGTACATACGGTGGTAAATTGGTGGACCTACTGCCAATCAGATTAGCGATGTTACCGAATCCAATAGTACCGAAACAAATCCTATTATATATGTGTAATGCTATTAGTCAATTAGACAATATATCCGTCTTATCGGACCAAAGAATGAGAGAGCGATTAAATCCGCAAATAGTAATGTGACATTTCAGCATGTCGAACATGGAGCCGTGGAGCTTAAAGAGGTGAACAAGCTTCAATGCTACGATGTCAATTAAGATAGCGACTTTGCGATTGTTGCTTGAATTGCAGAGAAAGACATTGAAAGATTAAGGAAGTAATGACGATGCCTCTACTGAGTTGATGCGAAATGCAGGATGCTTGAATATGCATTGAGACTTGGCAAATATTCAAAATACTATTTCAATGATCCTCGCCTACGCCTTAAGCTTGGATATTTTGTCAATCAATTTTAGTCTACAATTTAATAATTTTATTCTAACCATACAATACCCATTTTTTTTTAAAGTAAAGTGCCCCTTTCAGACCGTGCGATACAATACCAGCTTCAAATTAACTAATTTAACAATGAACCTACTTTCAGACCTTGCGATACAATACCAGCTTCAAATTAACTAATTTAACAATGAACCTACTTTCAGACCTTGCGATATAATACCAGCTTTACATTAACTAATTTAACAATGAACCTAAAATTAAGCCAATCCCATGCATTAGTTTTAAACCTAAACCTAACCTGAAATCTAAGTAAACAACTTTCTATCTCTCTCTCTCTCTCTCTCTCTCTCTCTCTCTGTCTCTCTCTCTCTCTCTCTCTCTCCATCATACGTTAGACATTGCCCACTTTTAAGAATGCCGAAACAATCAAAAGAAGTTAAAGCCAAGTTCAGTATAACCAGGTTGTACCAAGTGCATTTTCTCAGCAAGTTACTGATCCGTTGATTTCAAGTTATTAGTCCCCAAGCTTCAAAGCATTGTTAAGTTGATCTTGATGGCGACCTAGAATCAGATAATCTCTCAAATATTTGTTCCAACCCTCAAACTCGCAGGGTAGGCAAGAACGTAGTCTGTCGCCCAGCAAGCTGGACACTAATCCAAGGTACAGTCCTTGAGTTAAACCTCTAGTGTGTCAATCTCATGGATAGTTGGAATTTCTTTTTGATTTTCTTTATTTTATCTCTTCTTTGTTATCATTCATTTCGTTGTCCCAACGTTAGACTTGAAGAGAACATATTTGAAAGACTCTGACAGAGTGATCTCCCCCTGCTGCCCCGTTATCTACCAATCCCTTACATCAAACCCAGAGACTTGGCTGTGACATCCTGACAAGGGGCGAAAAGGCCTTGTTGTTGTTGTTGTGTGTTGTTGTTGTTGTGTGTTGTTTTTTGTTTTTTTGTTGTTTTTTTTTTCAAGAACACACACACACAAATATTTGCATTGCAGTTATCAAAACGTGTAGATATTGGAACATTAATCAAGTAAAAACAACATTATTACCAATGCTAAACAGATTACGTTAATAAATAATAGATTTCATTTTATATTCTGACTTGCAACTTTCTCTCTAGTTTTAAGAGAGGCGTCTGAAGCAAGATTCACAAGGGTCCTTACAGAAGACGTTTCACTATGTTCCCTCTAGTCTGACTCTAGTCTCCCTGACTATCTTACGTCAGAACGGTCAAATTTGTCTTGAATTGCTTAACATCTTTAAGTTGATGCCTTAGGCGGGACCACAGCTGGAGTTGTAAACTTTGATGCCCAAAGATTCCGCTTGGTATTATGTGAGTTCCAGTTTCCATGTTACCGTCAGAAGTAAGGAGTACGTGTGAATGGCCCTGGGATCCAACTAACCATGGTTGTGACTTCTTTCGGGCATCTTTTGGTTCTTCATAGAATCTTTATCTTTCTGTGTGAGCGTTCAAGCTTATCTTTTTTTCAATTAACCTTATTACAAAAACAAGTGCCTATATTACAAGCCTTTTGATACATGGCTTTTAAGTATTAGCATTCCTTTACTTCTTCTTCTTTCTTTATCTCTTTCTCTTATTCCCTTTTTCTTTATCTCTCTCTCTTTCACACCCTCTGTGTGTGTGTTAATTTTTTTTTTACTTGCTTTTAACTCTAAGTCTCTCTATCTTTATTTCTCTCTCTCTCTCTCTCTCTCTGTCTTTCTCTTTCTCTGTCTCTCTCTCTCTTTCTTCTCGTCCTCGTTATGTCTATCTCTTTCTGTCTGTCTCTCTCTCTCTCTCTGTCTTTTTCTCTTTTTTTCTCTCATTCTCCCATTTTCTTCACACTCTTTTAGTCTTTATGTTCTCTCTTGTTCATTCAGTTCTCCTTTTAAACGGCCCTCGAAAGGGGAAGAGCCGCTTTTGTTTCTTGTGTCAGTCTTGTCTTTTTTTCTTCAGTTTTCCTTTCTCGCCTGTCTCTCGGTCTGGTTATCCTCTACCCTGATAACTTTAAACCCCCCACAGATATTAAAGCCAGGTGAGCTTAAATTACGCTGACACAAGAGAGGGCGATGACAAAAATCAAAACTTAATTGTTTGTGAGGAAACACGCTGTTTACAACCGGCACTGAAATAGGTTTTGAAAGACACGCGACGGATGAAAGGGAAGCAACTTGGCTGTTACGACGTATGAAGTGTAAGAGCTACTGATGATGTTGTAGTGAGCATGTTCAAACCAGATGCTAACACATCTTGCCGCTGAATTCTTTAAGCCTCTCATTAGTTGTTCATTAGCACCGGACTTGTGTGTCTGCTTTATGGACTAGTTCTGATGTTCTGCTAGGGAGCTCAATAACAGCTACGAATGTAAGAGTCGTTATTGGTATATTGGTATATATGGTATATTGGTATATACTTTTGAATGGGAACTGTTTTCTATTTACCAAAACCTTATAATAGAAATACTAAAGCTTGTCTTCATTCTTGAAGTAAATACAGTATTTAACTTGGCTACGTAGTCCTCGATGTGGCCTAAATATTTTACCACATCCAGTGCGGACCAAATGTAAACTAAATAGAAACATATAATTATTGTTTGGAGTAATCAAAATAAAATGACTCTATTTTTAAAACCAATATATTTTATTTAGTTATTTCTCACTTTGATAATATTTTGGTCAAGACGAAATGACTTCCAGTTGATAAATGAAGAAGAAAAGAAAAACGAAACAATATTGTCACCAAACTTTGTTATTCTAATGTTCTTTTAGTTTTCCCAACCTCCGGGTACTTAGCGTTGAATCAATCCTTCAGGTTGTGGGACTTTTGGTTTGTTGTTTAATTATCTTCTTGGCAAAAAGTAAATAAGTGACAATAATGTGACACTAGTTTGACGTCACCAACTTGACACATATTAAGGCCGGACTTGGCTCAGAAGAATAAGAGCTAAGTTTTGCTTCGCTTTATCGTCTAGAACTGTCCACGCTACCGTTTGCAGCTCAACTCCCACTACAAATACCCTTGCAAAAATGTTAAACGCATTCACATAGGTTTTGTTATCAACCTGTGTATTGAGGCACTAACATGATATCCGTTATAATAGTTAGCAACAGTATTTACCTAACCGTATCACTGTTAACTGTTGATAAAATAGTAGAAATGATTTACATATTCATAGTCTAGCAGAGAAAGAAAAAAAAAACAGCTAATAACTTCGTTTAAACATTTGTACTATTTCTGTTCCAACTCAATACAACAGCAGAATGAGTTGGAGACTTGAGCGAGTCTGCTCGACATAAGAATATTTGTGTTCTTGAAAAACCAAACAAAACACAACGAACTCAACAACTAGTAACTAGATCTTGTTAAAAAGCTGATAGATAAATGTCTTGGTGGCTGTTTGGGTCTCTGGTGGACAAACGAGAAGGTTTTGTTAATTCTAGGCTAGGAAGGTGAACCCAATAAAATAGACATGAATGTTTAGGGAGAGGGTATTTTGGTCACCTGTTGATTTCAACTCATGCTGTTGATCACCTAATACACATGTCTGAAATGTACTTTTTTGTATTAATGTTTGATGCTAGTAACATTTGTATACCGAGGTGGCTCAATAACAACCAGAGTGACAGATTTAATATGGTGTACTCTACGGCACGAAGCAGAAACATGAAAATTTTAGGCTTGTGTACCTTATAGAAATTTCAAGGCTGTACAATCAAAACGGTCAATGCTAGGTCGTTGTGATCTGATATTCTCACAGCTCCCCCCCCCCAAAAAAAAATGCCAAAGTTAGAGTCTTGTAGTTTGATGTCCGGGAATCAAATCAATTGAGTTATGATTGTCAAAACGTTTCTCGTTACATGTAACCTTTGACCTCTGCTTCGTCTGCACTAAGTAATGTCAGGTGAGAGCAGGATAGACTGAGTTGTTCTGTTGACTAGACCAACGTCTGTACGTGTGCAAGGAGAGACAGTTTTTGTATACAGCCAACTAAACATCCTTACAATTGTTGACATTTTGCCTTTAAAACAAAACAAAAAGGTTTTTTTTTTACCTCTAGTCATGACCTAAACTGGCCGCGCAATAAATAACAGTGAAAGTCAAGAAAATGGAGCCCTCAATTCTCCACGTTTATTTGAGATCGTCAATAACAGCGCTCGTACAACTGAACTCTTCCTTCTGTACTCTTAACTTGGGACGCCACCAACCAAAGCAACTATTTACCTAAACACCAGAATGAAGGGGAAATAACAATTAGGCCGATTGTTGCCATCCTTCTCTTTCTGTCGTTGACATTGCCCTCCCCTACCCCCACGTTCACGTGCCTGCTCGCCAGAGCCTATTACCTCCATCTTGAAACTTCAATTGTGTTTACATTGACAAGATGCAGTGTTGAACAGTTAGCTTCCACTTTCCTTGGCCTCCATTGACGCCTGGAAGAGAGTTCTTGCCAAATATTGTAAACCAGTTTTACTTTTTAAATCACTAATAGCAAGGAAAAATATTTTTAAAAAATACTTTATAAAAGCTTTCATAAGAGAAAGAACTGCACATTTTCAGCCATATAATTCAATAATGTAAGATTTATTTATATTAATTGTTTTTGTTTTTAATTGATTCATGCATTGTTTAGGGCATTGATTAATTGTACTAAGTCTCCATTTGATTGGAGAATGAGAAGTGAGAGAAATGACGTGTACGAAATGTGTACCACACGGAAAGATGTACACAGAGACTAAGATATTATATTGGCGTCCACTCGCAATGGGAAATATTTGTTCAAACTGTCTGATCTCTATAAGTACGCCAAGATCTGACCCTGACATATTACCAATACAAAGACACGGGTTATCCCAGCACGCTTCTTCAATCGCCCCTCTTGCAGTCATTATAACTTCTTGACATTTTAGGATAAAGAGAAGAAAATACAAGTTTGTCTTTTTTTTTTAATTCTACTACTAGAGAGAGAGAGCAAAAAAAAAAAAAAGAATTGAAACAAGGTGAGCAGAAGGGAAAGGTGTTTTTTGTTGCGCACTTCAAGTGAGGCTTACAGGTAGGATAGCAGACAGCGAGGGTTGCCTTGGACTGTGAAGAGGTTTCGGACCGGTGTTAACACTGCGGACACATGCTAAACAAGAAGTCTACATATGATGGCGAGATGGTTTCACACAACTCGCTGCAGGATACTTTGTTCAAGTGACAAAATGTGTAAAAAGTTACGGATGCGGGGAATAAAACTCAAACGGTGTTTCCGCGTTCTTCCTAATGAGCTGGCAAAATAGTGCAGCCAACTCGTAAAGCAGTGACCGAAGTTTGCCAAACAAGTTCTAGTGTTTTCTGCGTTTTAGTTTCATAATTCAAAGTTATAGCCATTAATGGAGATTAACACTCACATTATGTTGTGCTTGCTTTTTATTCATACTACACTTAGTGTGCGTTTTGTCTACAGGTTTGTGCGAATTTTGGGGTCATCCTGAGATTTTAATACTATAATTTCACATTATAGTGATTTCCTAAATAAATTTGTGATTGACTTTTCTGTCATTTTACTTCCATCGTTAGTAACCTTTTTTTTTTTTTTTGATAAACCACAAGGATAAAGGCATATTTCTTATTTCATATTCTTGGACAAATTCGTACAAGTGCTCTCTCTTCCTTAGTGCCATCAGAGCATGGAACGGGTTGTCTGAATCAACCAGGAAAACCAGGACATATTAAGATTTAAATCTCTAATTAGCATATAGGGCTAGATTAACGCATGCATTAACACGCGTGGGACGTAATTATCTTGAAGGAATGTCTGTATTGTATAACATAAAAAACTTTTCAATCTTGATTCTCTTCCCTAGGAATGATTTCTTATTCTCCAATAAATTTTTAATTACAAAATAAACATTTATGTGTCTCGAAATGCGCAAACAGAAAATGTATTATTCTTATTGTCCTGTACCAATTGAGGTGCAATTGTCTTAATTACAATCAAATCTAAAATAATCTATGACTTTGTCTGTTCATAAATATATTGTTGTTTATAATTAACTCAGAATTGATAACTGTTGTTTTCTTTAAAAGATTCTGTAACTTTTTAATTGTTAATGAGCTTATTAGAGCAAATTCTTAATTACAGTTCTGATTAAAAATACTTGTGGGATGCCAGTGTTAACAGTGTTAGAATTGACCCCGCCTTCCCCTTCTCTGTATCTGCACTATCAAGGTCCACCGAGTACTGGCAAGGAAGGTTGATGCCAGGTCACCTGTGTGCCCAGATCAATTCATTAAGCACGCTGACTTTTTCCTGCTCTGTTTACGTTTAAAGGTCGACGTGACCGGACATGTTTTGGGAGCCTGCAAGTGATCCTTTAAATAAGAGGAGCCACTTTTGACTTCAGCTATTCTCACGGAGCTAATTCGAAGGTTCCACATTCTTGGATTAAGTCTGGAGAAATGTGTGTTTGAATGAGGTATCAGAACAAGGTCTACACCTGTCTTCAAAACGTAAGCTTATGTATGGAGAAAAAAAAGATCAACTTAAAAATTCACGTTTTCATACTAATTTATTAATCTTGCAAAGCAAAAAAAAATGTCTGGGGACCAAATGAATCAGGACACATTTTGCTGTTTTGACCACCGGCCAACATCTTTGCAAGGTCGGAAGGTGGTCAGAATAAGACTTGATAAATATTTCCAGCCACCGTCGTTACTAAAGAGATCCAAATCTACATGCGATGCCGCACGAGTCAAGCTACTCGCGTCTGCGACCCAGTCGTCTATTAGGAACTTCCACATCAGGGCCTCGGAATTGAACCCTTCACCGAATTCTTCAGCCGTATTGACGACACATTGGGGCACTAGAAAAAAAGACGTGAGCTTATGCCAGCAATGTCAACAACGAAGGAGGACGATAAACGGAGATTGTGTTTACGATCAAGAAACGAATTCAATGAAATCCTGCGTGGCTGACTGCAAACTCCGTAATACACTGCATGATGTCGAGTCTCGTGCACTCAAAAATTTGAGTCATCAGAGTCTCGAGAGACATAATCCATCGACGGATTATACAACCAATTTCTTTTCTGTAGTCTATGGTGGCGAGTTGAGTGAACATTCCAAAAGGCACAATGCTAGGAAAAAATCTGACAATGTCGGTATTGGAAACAAAGTCCTCAACTCTTCACTGCAATCTCCAAAACCTACTAACAAAGATCCCGATACTAATGTTTCGGAAACTGAGTGTTGCGTGAATAGACCAGGCATCATCGTAAAACACTTACGTTCGATAAAACGATTTAGTTTGCCGACTTTCTGTACGACTGAGTCACACATTGCTTCAGAAGATAGATGTCAGTCGGCACCTTTGAACATGTCTGCACTGCCTAATTACCCATCAAATAAAGACACCTCGAATCGGCCCGATCGACCGACATATTGTCAAAGTTTGTCCAGTGACGATATCGACCAGCGGTTACGTTTCTCGGGTGGTCAATTCAAATTTATGAAGACAAACGCCCAGAAACTGTTCGATCATGGAGTGCCAATCGATAAAATCAAGTGTCAAAGCGATGCCTCCAATGTTTCCAGCCATTCGGCTGTAGGCTCTGAGTACTGCATGGACGGAGACACTAAACTTCAAACTTTTACTTTGACTTTTGGGGTGAATGTTTACACTAGAAGTGATGTCACGCTTAAGATGAATGGATTACTTAGTCCAGAGTTTGTGGATCAAGTCAAGGAGACTTTAGTAAGTCAAGATATAGATATATGTTATAGATATATGTTATAGATATATGTTATAGATATATGTTATAGATATATGTTGCTGTTTTTCTAACTGAATGGCTGTTGTATAAGCTCTTGAATGTGTTTTTGACACATGTCAGTATTGTTTGGCTTAAGGAAACGATGACACTGACATAAATGTCTGACATTAATTATCTTCCTTCCAAACAGCGGTGAAGACATAACAATGTCCAGTCAAACTGATGTGAATAATCAACTTGAATGCAAACATTGATAGCAACTGCATACAATTAGTGGTGTGTTATTTTCAAAGCATGATGAAACTGTGTTGAACACACACACACGTTTCTATTCACAAAATACTGTCATTTTAAATTATAAACTCGGGCCTATTCTCAAAAGAGCTTATTTAATGAACAGTTTTAGGAACTTTTGTAGGTATAACCCTAAAATATCAGGAAAAAGGAATAGCTTTAAAGAAATTCTCTTACTCAGATTTAGTTTACAAAACAAAAACTTGAAGAAAAATAATTGATCTATAAATTTAAAAAAATCTTCGGATAAAAACATTACAATTTGTATTTCAAACAAGAAAACACAAACACACACACACAAAAAAAAGGTTTCTGCAAATCTTTTTATTTCGCCTTGCGTAGTTTTCTTTTAGTGAAGGAATTCTCTCCACTTGACTTACTGGTTGATGCTGTTTTAGCAATCTTTGCAAGATTTAAGAAATACTCCCTTGCATTCATTTTGACCCCACTGACCCCAATGACCCTTTCCGAAATGACCAGAGTGACGTAAAGTGTTAAGAGCCAATCAAATCAGTCTGACTGCTTGTGATCGTAACGAACTCTAATCGATGTCCGTCCAATTTAAATAAAAATGTCTTATTATATATTTACAAGAGTCTCTTTTTTTTTCCTGCTTTTTATACATAGATTTGTTTCTTGAGTTCATCTATCGTGATTCGTTGACGACCACTTCTGGGGGAAGGGTTGGGGCTCTGAGGATTTCGCACTTCACTTCTGTGCCCCCTCATGTGACTGTTGAATATTTTGTTATATATTATCTTACTTGCTTCAAACTTTATATTGTTTAAAATTTTTTTTAACTTAACAAGTTTTTAGAACTTTTGATTTGCCATTCGGTAAAGAACAGGCGTTCGTCTTTCTCTCTTTCACGTTCAACTTTCAAGAGAATTTTGCTGCAAGTTAAGGACCATACAATACTGACACTCACCTATTTGGCTGCAAGTTAGGACCACACAATACTGACTCTCACCTATGTAAATTTGGCTGCAAGTTAGGACCACACAATACTGACTCTCACCTATGTAAATTTGGCTGCAAGTTAGGACCACACAATACTGACACTCACCTATGTAAATTTGGCTGCAAGTTAGGACCACACAATACTGACTCTCACCTATGTAAATTTGGCTGCAAGTTAAGGACCACACAATACTGACACTCACCAAATGAAAACGTCAGATCTTTGGGACCACACAATACTGACACTCACCAAATGAAAACGTCAGATCTTTGGGACCACACAATACTGACACTCACCTATGTAAATGAAAATCTCAGATCTCTATCATCTGCTTCCCCTCCCTTCCCTATCCACATTTTTTTTTTTGGGGGGGGGGGGGCTGCATTTCCCCAAGGTCTTCCAGAGTTTGTTTATTATTGTTTTATGCCCTGATCCTTGCTGGGGGCAGGCCAAATACCCCTCCCCCACGCACACACACAAACACACACTGTCTTGTCCAACGATTTTTTTTATTGAGGGTTTAAATATTTTGCAGGTTTATGGGCTTCACTGTTGCATTTAACCTATTTCAGTAATAAGGACTGATAAATTTACTAATTTAATTCAATGTAAAAAAAAATTGTTAATACAAAAAAAAAAAAAGTCAATCAGTTCTAATAGTTTATGTCAAATAATGATGGTAGAAGAAATTAAGTGATGTCAAATAATGATGGTAGAAGAAATTAAGTGATGTCAAATAATGATGGTAGAAGAAATTAAGTGATGTCAAATAATGATGGTAGAAGAAATTAAGTGATGTCAAATAATGATGGTAGAAGAAATTAAGTGATGTCAAATAATGATGGTAGAAGAAATTAATTGATGTCAAATAATGATGGTAGAAGAAATTAAGTGATGTCAAATAATGATGGTAGAAGAAATAATATGATGTCAAATAATGGTGGTAGAAGAAATTACGTGATGTCAAATAATGTTGGCAATTAATGGAGAGAGAACAGGAGGGGATGTTGTAGGTGAAGCAGGGGAACAATATGAAAGAGAAATAAAAATATTTTCTATCAGCTTGATCTGCATTAAAAAAATCTTTATTTTACAAACTTATAAACTCTTTGTTTAGGTTTAGTCTTAATGCAGAGGCTGTATTTTGTTTTCAATCATACAAATAAATATGAAAAAACATAAATACTTAGACAGACAGTAATTTCATCATATAGGGAGTCAATCATGGTACAAAAAAAATGTTATTTCTGGGCTGCATGTATCTTCCTTGATGGTTGCTAGCAGCTCCAGTCCCAGAATGGTCTACTCCTCGTGTCCTTCAATGTCGCAGTCTACCCCAGAAGTTGTCTGTTAGATGGGAGAGCTATCCCCCATCCCTGTGGAATAGTGAAAGCTTTAATCAGTTGATTTGATGTCAACGGCGTTCTTCCTCGACTCCCATTTCAAGAATGTCATTTACGACTCTAGGTTGTCTAGTTATAATGTATCATTACTAGACCAGACAGTTCCTCTATCAGCACTATTTGCAAGACATACACTAATATTTTTATCACCCGAATAAAAAAAAACAACTAAAACACTCTTTACTTTTATTGACCAAAAAAAAATCAAACAGTTACATATTTTTTGCTAAATTTTACAAAATTTGTCAAACGTTTTATTATAGAAATTATTTACCCACCAGCTACGTTCGATGTTTGATTCTACATCTGTCTCATTCAATCTTCACTAGTTTCTACACTCCTTCTCTCTTCTACCTTTCTGTATCCTCTCCTTATCTGTTGATTTTCATTAGCCTGAAGTTTCCTTTTGTTCATTATATCAATGCTCTGATAGTTTGCGACTTGCGCAGAGTAAATTTTCAATAGTTTTTATGCTGTTTGTCTCTCCATATGTCAATTTAAATTTCAACAAGCAATAGAAAAAAAAGAATACTATTTAAAAACAAAGCTTATCTTAGAGAAGGAACCGCTAAAGTACTGCTATTTATCTGAAAATAACGGGGTTAATCTCCCTTCCTTTAAAACAAAAGTAATTAATTAGTACTAAATTATTAACTAATTGGTTAATTTTTGGTTTGATTCGTGTATTGTTATCGACTATGAATAATTATGCAAGAATGAGAATGGGAAGTGGAAGAAAAAACTTATCAAACGTAGTATATATATATATTCTAAAACGTCTGGAACAGACGAGGTACCACCACAAATACAAAGCTAGGGATCTATCGAGCTGTCATCCTCCCTACATTGCTCTGTACCTCAGAAACATGGACAGTGTACAGAAAACATGCAAAGAAACTGAACCACACATGACATGTCTAAGAAAAGTACTGAACATCAAATGGCAAGAAAAAATACCAAATACAAGAGTTTTTCGCAGAGCGGGTCTGCAAAGCATCCACACAATCCTGATGCAGTCCCAGCTGCGATGGACAGGACATGTCTGCAGAATGGAAACCGCCGAATCCCTAAACGACTCTTGTATGGCCAACTCTTCAGACAAACTTATAAATCTCACTGATCTATTTTGTATTTGTTCTAGTTTCTTTATGTTTTCTTGAGTTAAGGGATTCCAAACAGAGGATGCATATTCTAATATTGGCGAAGGAAAGCGCTCGCAATGTGGTCAAAGAAAGCGCTTCAGGGACACCCTCAAAGCTTCTCTGAAGGCGTTCAACATAGACCCAGCCACCTAGGAGACAGAGGCACATGACATCATAGCGTCGCGATGTGAAAACTGGCGCACAGGTTGCTGAGGTGAAGAGAACAACGCTGGTAGAAGAATAACGCCAAAGAAATGCAAGGCCAATGAGACTAGCTCCAGCTGGAATAACCTGCCCAGTGTGCAGCCGAACATTCCGGGCTCACATAGGTCTCACCAGCCACATGAGGCTGTATGTATCAACTAACCTATGCATAGATTTAATGTTCTAAATGAATTTGTATCTCATGCATAATACCATATATTTTAACTTCCCTTTCTTTCATTGAAAATGTCCAAGAAACCATACAATTACAGAATGGTCTAGACCAGGGGTGGGCAAATTACGACCCGCGGGCCACATGCGGCCCGCCCAAGTGTTTTATGCGGCCCGAGGAAACCTAAATAAATCATGTGTTCCCACACATTACACATATAAAAATGCAAATATATTAAAAATAAATAATTGTAAATATCTAAAGAAATTGTTGATACTTTTTATTCTTATCACTTAAAATGAAGAGGCTAAAGAAACATTGTCTCTAAATGTCCTTCTAAAAAGTTTAAAGTAAACGAAGATGATATTTTATAGCAATATCGGTATTTCGATAAATTCAGTAAAAGACATAAGCCCAGGTCAGTATTTATTCAATGCTTTGAAGAATTGTGTTGAAAAAGTTGGGCTGGCTTGTACAATATGGAAAGGGTAACAAATGATGGAGCTTTGACTGAGAAAAACAGCCTTTTTAATAAAATATAGAAAATATCCCAACCATAAACTAGTAACTGAAACGTTTACACAAAGGTACATTGAATTCGAGCATTAGTAGTATCAATAAAAAGAGGGCGTATGTTAGGCATAGGGCCATCCCTGGGCTTAGACCAAGAATGCAGATTCCGAGGTCCATAATTGTTGGGGGTCTTACACAGGATATTCAATATAATACTTTACAGAAGGAATAGTGAAACTTGAACTCCATGTTAGTGTTCGAAGTACACTAGGTTTTTAATTCCATACTCTCAGTTTTGTGTGTCACCTTATTTTGTATTTGTACTGCGACCCCTTCCTAATATTTCTAATCAAGAGTTGAAGACAGACTTCATGTTTATCATCGGAAGCATTGCAATTTGTTCTTTGCACATGAAATATATGTGCATCTTAAATCCTTTTAAACAAAGCTATTCCATTTCTTGAGGCCAGCAAGCGAAATTAAGGCCTTATCATTTTACATTGGCTGAAAGGTGAAACTTGTTCTAGTGAAATCGTTGAAAAGTACAAGACTTATTTGGATTCCTTGATTGTGGAATCTTAAAGCAAATTTTAAGACGTCAAGAACTTGAAACCAGTTTTCAATACCCTCACCTCAGCTCACCATTTAATGCAGATGCTGATATAGCTCCAGATGACATACCTCCAAGCAAATTATGACCTGAAATAGAAGTTCCAGTCAGTTCTTTCGTGGGAGCTTCATGGGTACCAGAAGCTGTATATCCACACATTAAGAAACTTAAACTTTCACATTTTATGGAACTACATTCATCTTTGAACAAGATTTTCTTTTTGTTTGCAAATTATCAAGTGTTATAATAGGTCGAAGCTTATTGAAGGTAATTTGACAGTAGTCACTAGAAAAACAACTAGTAAGCTAGTTCCATGGAACATTATGCACTAGAGTAAACAGTTATATACTTCAAGTACTACTATACATTCGTGGTGAAATGTTACATGTAAATAGATGATAGCCAAATTAAAAAAAAAATTCGTAAAATTAGTTTAAAAAATTGGTAACTCTTATATATATATATATATGCGGCCCGCCCAGTCCCCAAATTTTGTTAATGCGGCCCTTGGTTGAAAAAGGTCGCCCACCCCTGGTCTAACCAGTGATGCGATAACTTTTTTACTAGCGGGTCAAAAACTTACAGGGAAAACTTTGGCGGTCCATAATTAAAAAAAAAAAAAAGAAAATGTAGAAATTTTGTGTAAGTCTAAAACTATCGAAATTTAGACATTGCTATATATGAATTCAGTTCCAATTGGGAAATGATGATTAACTTTCATCATAATCGGTTATAGAATTTAAAACAATACATGTAAGATAAAAAAAAAAAAATTTAAAAAATTGGTTTATTATTAGTTTTGCTAAATGTTTACTAGAAAGGTACCAACAGTATCAAGCTCTAGCCCGATGTCAAATCCGGCCACGAATTTATGAACAATTTCTTGCCCTTTTTTGTTAGCTGCAACACATGCTAACTCTTCTGTAAGAGAAAAGTTTTTCATTTTCAATCATGTTCAAGTTTTCATTTTCAATCATGTTCAAGTTTTCATTTTCAATCATGTTCAAGTTTTCATTTTCAATCATGTTCAAGTTTTCATTTTCAATCATGTTCAAGTTTTCATTTTCAATCATGTTCAAGTTTTCATTTTCAATCATGTTCAAGTTTTCATTTTCAATCATGTTCAAGTTTTCATTTTCAATCATGTTCAAGTTTTCATTGTTTTTTAACTGTAAATTTACTGTGATGGAAAAAACTTTCCTTTTCCAGAGAAGCTTACAGTTTAAAATTCCTTTTTCTTGAAAGTTTATGAAATTTGGCCAATTGCATCATATATTATTGAACAAAGTTGCCATTAGAAAGTGTTTTACTACTTTTGGCAATACACAACAATGTATCGACTTTCTGAGCACTCGACAATTTGTATAAAGATTTTACTGGCCAAATTATTCGTTTTGGTTTTGATTTGTTTTCTTTCCTCACCGGTTATGTCTACTTCGGGATATAGAGTCTATGAACGACATGGTTTCATTGCAAATGAGACTGACTTCATAGGTGCAATATTACTTCAATGTTTCAACTCATCAAAACTTTAGATTGTTTCATTGTATATGAAATCGTTATTTTTAATTATTTAAAACATGTGGCGGGCCGGACGAAACTTCTTCGCTTCGCTTGCCGTATTTGGCCCGCGGCCCATAGTTTACCCATCACTGGTCTAGCATTGAAAATATTGCAGTGTTTATAATTCAATAAACGCTATGCATTTTTAATTTTGTAATAGCATTTTAATGTTAAAATTATGGGCTCTAAATAATAAGTGAATCAATGAGTCACAGAACTCTAGTACCTCCTTACGTTGGAGGCGCGCAAATATTTGTTTTTATTTCAAAAGGTATATTAAGCCTGGCCATTCGTAGATCTACATACTATTTACTTAGCTAAAAATTAGCTAGTATTTTCAAAACCCATTTGAGTTAAGATATGCACAATAAATTAGATCCAAAAGTCTTATTTCGGTTCAAGCAAGAAATATTTTGTGTAAAATTGATATCGTAAAACTTTTGGACTGCAATTTTGACAAACCTCAAATTATCCAGAAAAGTCCATGAGGATAGGTTTATAATCCAGGTTATGTCCACTAGAAAGAGACCTACATAAATATGGTTGTAAAACATAGTATTAGTTTGTTTGTTTGTATTTAATTAGTATCATTGTAACTTGGTTTGGTTTGGGTTCTTTTCTTGTTTTGTAAACTGACAGTAGACTTTCAGTTCTCCCCTGTCTCTCTCCTTCAGCCCTTTGTACCGCTCTGTCTCTCTCTCTGTCTGTCTCTCTCTCTGTCTCTCTCTCTCTGTCTCTCTCTCTCTCTGTCTCTCTCTCTGTCTCTCTCTCTGTCTCTCTCTCTCTGTCTCTCTCTCTCTCTGTCTCTCTCTCTCTGTCTCTCTCTCTGTCTCTCTCTGTCTCTCTCTCTGTCTCTCTCTCTCTGTCTCTCTCTGTCTCTCTCTCTCTCTCTGTCTCTCTCTCTGTCTCTCTCTCTGTCTCTCTCTGTCTCTCTCTCTCTCTCTCTGTCTCTCTCTCTCTGTCTCTCTCTCTGTCTCTCTCTCTCTCTGTTTCTCTCTCTCTCTGTCTCTCTCTCTGTCTCTCTCTCTCTCTCTGTCTCTCACTCTCTCTCTCTCTCTCTCTCTCTCTCTGTCTCTCTCTCTGTCTCTCTCTGTCGTCTGAAAGCTTAAACCTGTTATTTACAGTCTGACCACAGATTCACCTCCACCAACTGCACAGATTCATTCAATCAATACTGACCCCCTTAATGTTTTCTTCTTTATCGATTACATTGTTTGTATTTTCTAATACTGTCTCAATAATTGCTACTGTGTTAGTTCAATATCACATGCAAACGGCAAAAAAAAAAAAATCACGTTTGACCTAATTGTTATCAGCCAGTTGTTTTCATGAGTTAAGAATCGAAAAACAAATATTCTCGTTTGCAGTTTATTTTAGATAACCAGGTGGTGGTTTTAATAGCTATAAGCTTTGTGCGTGTGTGTGAAATGGATTCCGGGGCTATTTTTTGTAAACAGAAGACTTATGATAAGTTTATATGTTTCTAAACCAATGTTTACCCGAGCAATGCTTCTGAGCCTTACAGTGGCGCTCTGGTGGTCGTTAGAGAAGACTATTAGGCCACTAGAGAAGTAAAAGAACCCCAATGTGGTGAGTAAGGATCGAGTCCATTGGCGGGGATGGAAGAAATCCTTAACAAATATGTCACTATCCACACACCGTTCCTTAAGGGGCCGCAATTTATGGCGGACACCTGCACTGCCGATGTGGTACAGAGAAGGAATATGGAGGAGTTTCTCTTGTGTGCTCGGCCTTTGACCTCGCTTCTAATTCAAGTGTCTTGGGATACGAATCATCGATAAGAAGGATGTAATAATTTTAATCTGCTTGGATCTTTTCAGACAGAAGTTTGTTCCTACAGGCAGATGGAGGCAAGCTTCCATAGGCCTAGAGTTCCAAGAGTCGCGGACTTAACACTTAGGACGAAGTGAAAGAAGAAGAAACCAATATTTAGCTAGAGGGTCCTTATGTGCTCAGCGCAATGACCAGTCGCCTTGACCAATATTTAGCTAGAGGGTCTTATGTGCTCAGCGCAATGACCAGTCGCCTTGACTTTTGCCAGCTCAAGTTACTTTTTCCTATGTGAGCATTAGTCCACACCGCATAGGAATCCCCTACTACTCGAGCTTAAACCCTGGTCCTTTAAATGAGCAGCACAGCCAGCGCGTAACTACTCAGCCAAATCATAATTTCCCAACTTTTCACATCTCTACTATCGGAACATGGCTAGTGTTCATCTAAGTAATGAAAACAATAAATCAATACTCTACACTGGGATAGGACTAGACAAAAAACAACAAAGGCACGACATAACAATGCCTCTATAAATATATCAAAGTTTAAGTCCAGCCTTTCGTAAAGAAATATTGTGACATGCTTGGTGTGGTTTTCACAAAGACCAATTATCTGTATAAAAATACCCCTTTCAGATGATGTAAAAGTAATCTGTTTCTAGAAGCAGATTATCTAAACAGAACTTTGTTTACAAGCAATGTTAAAGGTTAGCGCACTTAGAGACTTTGAAGATAAATAGTAGAATGGAGCTCCCGAAACTATCTAGTTCTCTACAGCAGGACAACCAGCATCTGAATCTATCTTTATCTCAAAACTAACGTAAGTGTCTGGATTTATCTTTATCTCGGAACTAACGTGTCTGAATACATATAAATTACATAAAATGGGAGACTTTGGAATATCTTAATTAGCCGAACACAAATTCTACTTCTAAAAATCCAATCAACCAATATTTGTTTTGTCAAAACTTTTTGATCCAACTATTGATTTTAGTGTGTATTTTGTTTTCTCTTAGATTTCATAGGAGTTACACATCTGGTTAATTCAGATCATACTTTCATTAACACTAACACACAAGACAAACAGGTTAACGCATCCACGTCCAGACCATATACTACTGTTGAGCAGTCAAGGTTATTGAGAAGTTGTATATAGTTCATGATCAAATACACATCTTTCCCCCTAAATATATTCTTTCCTATTATAGCCGAGAGTTTTATAGTCGGCCACTTTTTAGCCTCCACTTTATGTTTCATAACTTACATTGTAAGTTTGCTTGAAACTCTATAATCTAATCAAACAAGATTGCAAAAAGAGTTTGTGTTTTCACACAAACTCAGAGGCCGCCCCAGTCGGAGTCGGATCCCTGTCGGATCCGCCTTTTCGCAAGGAATATTCAAGAAGTGATTTTGTTTTGATTGTCAAAAGTAATAATGTTTCAAAGATTCAATTGGCGTTGTAAAAATGTTTTTTTTTCTGTAAAATGTTTTACATGTTTTGGATGTTCCTTCAAAGTTAAAGATAATTTACTTCCTTATCAAAATCACCCGCTGGACGACGGGGAATGGCAGCGAGCAGGGTATGAAACGGGACAGTTGAGATAATCAGTCCAGTGCGCTAACCGCACGACCAGGCATTGCTGTTAACTTAATAACAAACTAATAGCCTATTATTGATAAAGAGATATATTACACATTACGGCATGACAACTACCGGATATGTACAATATGTCAGACGAGCGATTTTAGATAATTTTTTGGTATTGATTTGTAATTGAAAAAAAAAAAAAGAACAAGGCATCGAACTTGTACTTCGGCAACGTCTGCTTGATGTCCCAGCACAGTTACCAACAGAGCTATTGGCATTTTCATTTAAATGGAACAAGAATAAGGATCTAGATCTACCTAAACTAAACTACTGATTTAGCACTCTTAAGATCTATATCTACTAGATCTAGATCTAAAATATAAATTTGGAATAATGTAGATGTAATTTAGATAAGATTTATGTAAAAATAAAAGGCTAAATAATCTATTAATAGACTGATTGCAATATTAAATTTAAAAATTGTAGATTAGTTTTAGTATTTTATAACATTGCAATATTGATCTAGACATTTGGAAATAGAAATCTACACTTTAAGTCTAGAAATTGAAATTATAGATCTTGATCACGTCTAAATCATGGCTGCCTGGTCTTGCGGTTTGCGCGCTGGACTGTCATTTGGATTTATCGATGGTCACAGGTTCAAACTCTGCCCGCTCCCATCCCCGGTCGTCCTGCGGGAGGTTTGGACTAGGAAGTAAACATCTTCAATTCTGTAGGAACATCCGAAACATGTAAAACAACAAACATTCTAAACTAGACCTAGAAATTCTAGATCTAGAATCTATAATAATTTTAATTAGAATATAAATCTAAATCTGGTTTTAAAAATCTAGCTCTAGTTTTAAAAAATTCTAGATCTAGTGTAAAAAATCTAGATTAGATCTAAATCTAACTATCATGCCTTTTTTA
The DNA here is from genome assembly GCF_947242115.1 of Biomphalaria glabrata. Taxonomy (NCBI): domain Eukaryota; kingdom Metazoa; phylum Mollusca; class Gastropoda; family Planorbidae; genus Biomphalaria; species Biomphalaria glabrata. The sequence continues at coordinate 23,372,713 of NC_074711.1, read as the reverse complement.
AAATACAAGTCAGATTACGAGGTTTAATAAACATTACTATACCGAGTTGTTTTAGTATTTCATTAGAATTTTTTTTTTATTCCATATTACGTCAAAAGAAAAAAATCTGTTATGTCCCAATGGCCCAGTTAGATTAAAAAATGTCATCAATACGAGCAGGTTGTCGAGGGTTCATAGACATTGGTGCACCGAGTGAGTTCTTTTAGCATTTCATTTAAAGAATTAACTCCATATGACGTCAAAGGAAAAAAATCCACTACGTCACACTGCCTAGTGAGACTAAAAATTTCTTTATCAATACGAGCAGGCTCTCGAGGGTTCATAAACATTGGTGCACCTAGTTATTTTAGCATTTCATTTAAAGAATTAACTACATTTTATATCAAAGAAAAAAATCTAGTACGTCACAATGGGCAAGTTAGACTTAATATATATGTATATATATATATATATATATATATATATATATATATATATATATATATATATATATATATATATATATATATATAAGAATTAAAGACGCATTTTTTATGCGTTTTGTCTGTCAGTCTGTCTGTCCGTCATGTTAATATCCAAAATATAGACTCAAAGCTATTGAAAATCTGATTAAAATTTAACTCCCTTCCGAAACATCGCAATAGTTTTAAGTTTCTATAATAGATTGTTCCGGATGTTTATATATATATATATATATATATATATATATATATATATATATATATATATAAATTATAATGGTTATAAATTAAATGTTTTGCTTTTAGAAAACCAAAAGTAGCCGTTGCACCTAAACTTTTCAAGCTGCATCGCATGGTGAAAAAATATTTTCTATTTCTCTTCTAGTTTTTGAGATCTTAGTGTGACAGTCGGACAGATGGAAATTTTGCACAAACCTAATAGCGGTTTTTCCCCATACGGTGGCCGCTAAAAATCTACTCAACTCGATTACATTTTATGGAAGCACATGTGAAGCCAGTTAATTTAAACTCCTGTAATCATGCCTCATATCAAAATTCTTTTCAAATGTTTCAGGAACAGAAAATTTTGAGAATTTCTCATAACCTTTAGATATAAGGATCTATTTGTTTTAATAATCTTTGTCTCGAATGTGCGCGAGTTTGTGGTCTAAAATTATGGGAGGTAATTATGCTTTAGACAAAAAAAAAAGACTTCTAATTGTCTCTTGGTCTTTGTATCAGAGGATGTAATTACATAGAATATTTGAACTCAAAATGGATTCTTTTTAGATTTCGTCTTTTCTAGGTACAGTATAAGATGTTTGTAAACACTATACCTTGTATACCTTTTGATGCAAAACGTAACACTTACGACTGATCTTACACACATCTATTAGACCGGAATCATTATTATATATCTCGTAGAGTTTAAAAACATCTATACTTTAGACTAATTCAAACTTTTTGGTTTGACTGAGTATCTTGACCTATTGAATAGTTTTACTAATTAGGAAGACATATCTATATATGCCAATGAAACATATGCTTGCTGTTACGAAATAGAAAAGATTTGTCTTTCACTTAACACATTGATATTATGTGTTGGTAGCTCCAGCAGTTGATTGTTAATGGAGACTTGCCTTGCTCCAAGGAAGAGGCCGCTACTCTTGCTGGCATTCAACTGCACATTGAAGAAGCCTGGCCAGAGACAGACGAAGAGGAGGAAGAAGATCTGGGCGCCGAGACGCCCAACCATCAGAACAACAATTGCGGCAGCCCCACCAACGGCCTCGCTGGAGGGGATGACGGGACAGCTGAGCAGACGAGATGTTTTCGCCTCAACACGGAGACAGAGAAACTTGAAAACTTGAAGCACAAAAAGGAACTCATTCGTTCCCGGCGGGCTCATCGCATAACAAGGTAAGAAACATTGTCAAGTTGGCAACAGTCGACTGTGTTTAGAAACATTGTCAAGTTGGCAACAGTCGACTGTGTTTAGAAACACTGTCAAGTAGGTGATGATGATTTCCTGTCACTAATACAACGGAATCTGGTCAGTGATGTTTACGCTGATTTACAAGTAGTTTTGTTTATTGAATACATTCAAATCTAAATTTTATTCTTTTGAGATTCTGTTACACCAAATTATTTTTTTTTATATGTGCATAAATATATCTAATGATTTAGTGATTCTGTCAATGGCTACAAGTGACCTAAACAATGTAGAGCAATATGCTAAACGAAAGGCGTGGAAGCCGAGTAATAGAGCACATCGCTTTCAAGGGAAGTTGATAACCGTATAGCCAGGGCCAGTAGCGCTTTTGAACCTATAGTCTATATGGATCTGAGACATGGGTACTAAAGAGAAAGCAACTTAGAATTTCTCAAGGATTTCACAAAAAATGATTGCGCGTCATCATGGACATACGGTGACAAGCTCGCACTACAACCTCTACAAAATGTTCACTCTAATCTTCAGTAGTCCACTAGTAAAACAACTTTTTCCCCCATATTATGCCAGACAATTTCTTATGGAATATATATATATATACTGCAATTAGCTATAGATTTAAAAAAGAAAACCACTACAAGTAAGATTGTCATTTAATGACATCGCGTATGTCAGTGATAATGCCACTTACAGTCATCATGTATGTCTGTGCTCATGTCATCTTAATCATTACGTGTGTCATTACATTTATACAGCACTCGACGAAGTACCAAACTGGCCCGAAGTCTACTATGTACCAGCGACAATGAGGGGAGACCAAGAGAGGAGCTCGACCTCAGCCGCTACCTACCACCCCATTACACCACATCAAAGAAAGTTCGAGAACTAATCGAGGTACTAACAACTTTCGAGCAATTGACTAAAAATATGAAGAAAAAAACTGACCTCCCCTACTACCCCACTTTTCGAGCCAATCAGAAGTAGACGGCAACATTCTTGGCCGTCTGGGTAAAGAATCCAGCTTCCGGTGGCTGGTTACCTGCCCCTGGCTACGACCGTTAGAAAAAAAAAACCTTTATTGTTCTTTCCTTGAGTATGATGATCGCCCTTGGTCGTATGGTGGCGCTAACCACTGGACTGATGAAGTATTAAATAACCTGCTCTGTGTTAACGAGATCTTTCAGGTGCTCGCTCTTTTTTTTTCCTTCCATCTTCTTTCTTTCGTTTGCTTTTTGTATTCTTCTTTTTCTTTTTGCTTTCTTTCTTTTCTTGCTTTCTTCCTTTTTTTTCTTTCTTTTTATTCTTTCTTTCTCTTCTCTATTTCTCTCTTTTTTTTTTATTAGTACTATTCTTTCTTTTTCTTTTCAATTTCTATTTTCTGTTTCCTTTGTTTCATTCTGTCCTTTCTTTTTTTTTCTTTACAAAGCTTATATGAACTCACTCTGTCCGATTGTCTGTATGGTAAAAGGTTTGTGCACGTTAGTTCTCCCACACCCAATCTCGGATCAAGCTGAAATTTTGCATACTTATTTCTTTTACTTGACAAAACAATAATACATTTTAAAAAATAGGTAATCAACTATTGGTAATCAACTATTTTGTTTGGTATCGAACAAGGGAAAGAAATTGTACATGACTGATGTGGTGTATAAGTTGAATTAGCCCCCTTTATACTTTGTAGGTGGTCGCTTTAAAGTTTGAAGCTAACAGAAGATAACAATAAGACCTTCTATGCTCAGAAGCGCTGTGTTGGCTTGAGGAGACTTGAGCCTCAGAGTTCGAATTCAGGTCTTTCAACTTTGTTTAATAAAAATAAATGCATTTAAAAAGCGCCTTGGTAACATTCAAGAGGATACTCCTTCTTTCTCCCACTTCCCAACTTCTCCCAACTGGTCCAGAGACAAGGGATAGGATCATAGCGTAGTGAGACAAGTGATAGGATCATAGCGTAGTGAGACAAGTGATAGGATCATAGCGTAGTGAGACAAGTGATAGGATCATAGCGTAGTGAGACAAGTGATAGGATCATAGCGTAATGGGAAAGCTAAAAGCATGAAATTGCGCTAAACAAAATATTTCTAATAGCACAGATTTATTATTGTTAGTCTAGATCTATTACAAATTTAATGACATAACTGATCCAAACTGATCGATAAGACTAGTGGAGTTAGTTCCCTTTTCAGCCCTTACGATCTCTGGGGCAGATGATGTTAAGGTCATCCGTTTCTATGGCCAACTGTTAATGAGCCAGCACATCGACTTAACGCCTTTATTTCCCCCAGCTAAAGTCAGATGCCCATTTGAGTTGGGTGGGCTCTGGGGCGCCATAAACAGTCCCGAAATTCAAAATCCCAGTCTTCACCGAGATTCGAAACCAGGACTTCAGCCACCACGCACCAATTGATACATCTACGCTCAATATGTACTTTTTAATTTTTTTTTAAATATATTTTTTTGTTTGTTACTTTTTTTTTCTATTATAATTAGTGCTTACCTTTTCTTTCTTTCTTTCTATTCCGTGATTAGAGTAATAGTGTCATAGTAACCAATATGTTCAATCATTGATCTAGTATTATTCTTTAAAACGTTTAACCTACTTTCAACTAATGAATAAATCTGTGCTCCAATCAACAATTATTCACATCCCCGGATGCAGGATAAACAAAAGAAGCTGTGGCACACACCTTATTACGAGAACGAGGTCAAACTCAAACAGCTTTACATCAAAATCTGTAAAAATCTGCCATCCTACGGCTGTAAACTGTTTCAAGTGAAAGAAATCCTGCGTGGCAATACACAGAAAAAGGTAATTCTTGTTCTTGATAATGTCTTAAACGATTGTAGGCTTATATATTTACTAGCCGGATATGACCCGCAGCCTGCAGGCCTTTGTTTGTGTATTACTAATCTACTGGTTTGAATTTAGATCTGTTAAACATGAAGAATGTTCCCTTCATTATATTTTTTTTTATTTAGCAACGAAAATAAAAGTACAGTGTAAAATTGGTTTTACTCGTTCACCCTACATATTTATCTTAAATATAAAATACTGTGAAAACGGGTTTACCCGATTAGTTAAAAAGTTTCGTTTTTTAAAAGAGATACAAATAGGTATTTTTTTGTCAATTTTTAGGGTCCTTTGGTAGTGGTGGAGACATTAAACATACACTGCGGTCTCCGCCATGATCTAAGGAAAATTTATGCCAAGTTTTATCAAGAATGGTCGACTCTTTTTTTTTCTAGGTTGCTCGTCTGTTGGCGATATCCAATGAAAAGATAATGCTCTTGGATACAAAAACTCATCTGCCAGCTAAAATGCAACAGCTGAAAGATATGGATGATTGGTTGTCGGGTACCGGGAAGGCACACGACAGTTTAGTTCTTGAGTTCAGGGGCACAAAAGCCTGGACCCTGGCCATGCCATCAGTCGAATGTCTCAAGTCTGTTACAGCAGCAATATGGGAAGCGTTAGACATGGATGGTCGATTTTTAAACAACGGAGCTCTTCAAAGAGAGAGTTTTGAATTCGGTTAGTTTTTTTTTAATTAGTGTCATTATTACATTTTTATAAATCTTACCTTAGTCCTTTATTATCAAGATTAATTAAATTATGATTAAATTATTTTAAACTAACTGTGAACAAATTAAAATATATATATATATATAAAAATATAAGATGCTATATTTTTCAGGATTCAATAAAAACTCTAATTGTTATGATTACTGTTACAAACCTTTAGCTGGAAAATAAGTTTTTAGAATATTTTTGGCTTTATTTCCGAGAGAATGTAAGCTCAATGACACTAACATTGAAACAGGAAATTCACGAACAAACATCAACACAATTTGTGATTACTATTATTATACATAGGAATTACTTTCCCAAAGCTTTGACCAACTCACACCCCCCCCCCCCTACAAAGTATGTCCCCGTTATTTCTTCCACTGCTCAGTCTCGGATCAAATGGAAATTTTGGTGAATATTTATTGCCCTTAATTGAATTAACCAGTTAGTTAATTAAATAGTGGTCATTAAGTAATGTTTTTTTATAGGAAAAGAACATAAATTTTACAATATTGAGAGATATGTTTGTAAATGTCCAGTTTCATTCCCTTATGTAAGCTTTTTTAAGGCTTTATTTTTTGCTTGTTGCATCCTAAAAATTAAATTTAAAACCTAAAAGGTGTCTTCAATTCACAAACTGGTTTATTAACGTAACCCATCTGTTTCAACATTATTTCCTTGTAGATGCAAACACAACGAATCGCTTGCCGTTGAATCATATTACAAGAAAATGATCATAAAAACATTGAAGTTAATCATAAAAAAAAACAAAATCAGACTTAAATAGTAAAGAGAGGGAGTGAGGAAATTTGAGACGAAAGAGAGAAGAGGGAGGGAAAAGTCGAAGTTGATATTTTAAATAAATTTTTGAGGAAATTCTCTTGTTACAAATGTCTGTGACGTGTGAACCTATCGGCCTCTTGTTTTACAGACTACCAAAGGAAACAGCTGACAGCTCGCCCAGAGCTCGAGCCAGTAAGTCAGTACACAGAGGAACTGGAAAGGCTGAGAAAGATGTTGCACTTTCCAGAGGAAGTCGCCATGATGCTGACCTCCACAGAGCACAAACTTTTCTGCAGTGTCCCGCCCCAGCACTATGTTCGTCACGTGACCATGGAGCTGTCCAGGCCTCTGTTGCAGAAGACACAAATGTCGGTGGAGCAGCTGATACAGAGGTTTAATGAAGTAATTGCTTTTTATTTTGTCTGGTCACCATGCCCCATGAAATTTGTTAATTATAGAGCTCCAATCCAATCATTAGCTGACCTATATTGGTTATCATAAAGTATTATTTGGCATGTGTTTCATGGCCTTATTTAGGTAGGTTCATTAACTGCCTAATCATTCGAATTAGTTTTCTTTCTTTGAACTAGTACGGGGTACTTGTTGAATAGTAGTTACAGACAGATTATCCAACTTATCCCTGTAATATCACTAATACAAAAACTTGAACAGAGTTAGAAAACTTAAAAAAAAAAAAAACTTGTCTCTATTGAACAAATTAATGAAACTATCAATCTCAGTTTTGAAACGTTTGAAAACACACATGAAATTACTGGATTACGACTCCATTTTAAACTGCTGTTTGGTGTCTCACCATTCACCACTGCTTATATCCACCAGACACTAGACATACATACAGACAGACACTCTAAAACTCTGATATGTTGTTCATATATTTTCCAACCACAGTTTCTGTGTCCACTACTCTGAAATCACAAAAAAAGGTTTGAGGGTGGGGCTAATTAACAAACTTCGCTTGACTAGCTTACTGATGCTGTTCATGTCCTAAAGAAGAGTTACTTTCTTAATTCATTTATCGAGTCAGCGCCTGCAGCATGTAAACACAGAAACTCACTCTGGTGTCATGTTCATACAAAAGATAGGAAAAGAGCACTCTGAACATGCGGTAGTCACAGAGAGACGCGCAATACAGAAATAATGATATCAATCAATAATAAATACAGCTAGACTATGTCCAACGATAAATGTAATTATTAATAAGTATGCTACTTTGAAAGAGTTATGTTTAATTGTGGTACTTTTATTGAGAAGGAGGTGGATGACTAATAAATCAAATGATGTCTAAACCGAGAGGTCTTGGTAAAAATTGTGATTTTGCATTTCGGGTATTTAGGACCCCCGAGTCCACCCATCTATAATAAGTACCTGACATTAGTTGGTAGAGTAAATGCTGTTGGTTGGTCATAGTGATGGCCACTTGACTTACCCTTTACCCTTTGACCCCAGAAACATGACCTATCCACCATCTGCCCTATAGATTGCAATGTTTGAAAGGTGTACTAATTTTACTTTTACTTTGAGGTAATGTTACCCTCGCTCAATGAAACTAGTGCTTTCATAATAAACATTTAGAGCACGAACTGCAAATTCACTTTTTTTTTGTCTTCTGTGACTAGGTGAGTTCTTGGATCACTCAGCTCATTGTAACTCAGGCTACTCACGATGACCGCAAGGCTGTGCTGTCATGCATACTCAGGCTAGCTGTGTACTGCTGGGTTCTGGGAAACTTTAACTCAGCTGTGGAGATTTTGTGTGGCTTAAGGTGAGCCATATATATGAGCTTTCATACCGTCCTTTGTACGTTCTATGTGGGTTAAATGTAAGTTATATATTTATTTATAAATTAAATACAAGTTATATGTGAGTTGTAAAATCTAAATGGATTTTATGTGACTATCACATATATTATTATACATAAAATTGTTTTAAATAGAGAGAAAGAGATCAATCGCAACATCAATTCTTTGCAAATATATTGCTCGTTGAAACTTGTTGGTTGTGAAATTCTTTCAATGCACGTAAAACCTTCTAATTGGGATTCTTATGGTCAAATGCAACCATAATGTCATTGTCCTTGTCTTTATCTTTGCAGAAGGTGATTTAATCTTATAATAGCTTTTCAACAATAGCATTAATTTCTGACCTTAAAATTAGAACAATTAATCAAAGGGAAAGAATCGGGAATTGTTTTGTTGCCTTATGATGTTAGTTATACCTCCGATCCTAATATGTAGCATAAGAAGCAAAAGTCGTTTATTAAATGAATTTCACTTCCTACATCGGTTACCAAGATAATTAGTGATCTTTAAAACTTAAGCGCGATAGTGTTTTCTACTTCACATAAAAGTTTGTAGTTCAATAATTGACTGTCTCTGATCAGCGTCGTATCTTTAAAAAGAGGTGACGAAATGGACAACACTCATGGATTCTATAAGTTACTCAGCCATCGTCAATCTAAGACTTAACATTATGATAACATTCAACTATATTTATACAGGGCTACAGTTTTAAATTCTTGCATTATCCTCATATATTACAGTCAGCACAAGGAAATATAGAAATTTACAATTTACAGCCATTTATACATTTATGTCGCTGGATATGACTCTATAATACAGGAAATTCACATTATGTTTCAATCTGTTTAATGCCAAGGGTTTAATACTTAACGCCGCTGTGTTTTGCATAAAGAGCTGACATTTTAATTGTCACTTACTAATTGCGGTGCCTAATTTAATGGAGGCTTGCGATGTCTCTCTTCAATTTTTTTTACAATAACACCTATTACTATTATTATTACTATTACATTAACATTTATTATGCAACATGCATAGGAAACTATTCAAACACTATAATCGCCAGTGGCTTAATTAAAGCTGCGTCAATCGTACGAAGCACTAAATATGTTAACCCTTTAAGTCCTACATCTTTAAACAACCTATTACAAGAGTCATAAACTGATAGTGATATGCTTAATGTAAATTGCGGGGGCACTGACAGGTGATGGGACCAATTTGGAGCAATCGGTCAAATCGACCTAAGGCCGGCCTTGTGTCAATATGGTATATGTCAAGTTTTTATTTATGTAGTAGAGAATTTAAAAGGCTACCATTTGATTTAAGACATGATTGAATCAATGTCACTTTAGTCTTGTTGACATGACTTGGGACATTGAATTACTAATGAAACTTTCTTCCTTTAAGTAGCAGGAAGATTCTCCAAATAGATTCTAAGGAGGAGTAAACAACTGGAGGTCGCGGCCGAAAATTGAACAAACTTTTGAGGTTTTAGAAAACTTAAGTTTGAGGTCATTTAGTTTTCATTAGTGCTGTTTTTTTTTAATGATAAAAAACAATTAGTAAAAAAAATATGAAAAAAGAAAATTTTAAAACAGTTTAAAAAATTAGAAATTCCTCTTGTGTATGTCTTTTATTAACATGCTTTATTTAGTCATTTCTGTAGCTAATGATGGTTTAGTAGTATCTATATTAATATTGTAGAACAGAATAAAACTTTAAAAAGTCATGAATTCATTTCTTTTTTTTTTCGATTGTTTGAAAAGCGAAGATCTATGCATCGAAAGAAGTAGACCTCTGGTTAACCAGATGGAAGTTCACTCAATTTTAAGTCATTATCAAAGAAATATGTATACTTTATAAAGTCTATTGGTTGATATACTGATTAGAAAAGCGTCTATATTACTTAAACACAGCTAACATCTCTTGAAGAACTATTTTATGAATGATGCCTTTCCAAAATATATTTTTAAAAAAGCGCCAAAGATAATGTGCACCCATTACACCACAGTTAGACCAGATCTGGACGAAGTGGTCGGCTCCCCTACATTATGGCTAGAACAGAAAGATTGAAACGCACCTTTATTTCACCTACAGTCAGAGTGTTTCATTGTCATTTGTCCTGATTCATAAAGTGCTGATTGTGTGTGTGTTTGTCCTGTGTAAATGCTGTTTTTGTATTTGCATCTGTATTGTTATTGGTATAGTGGTAGTGCTGAGTCCAACTGAATATCCATGTGTTTGGACCAATCAAATGATCTTATCTTTCATGAAATAAAAATGTATCCTTCCAACAGGTCTGAGAAACTGAAACCGTTTTGGTTGTCCATCGAAGACGAAGATTTATCCACCTTACATTCCTTATCAGACATGATACTGACCAGAGACCTGTCTCCCGAGTACAAAGAATCAATCAACAGGGCGCTGGACATTCCAGAGTGTAAGGTGGTGCCATTCTTTGGCTCGTTTCTGAGAGAGCTGAAAAGTATCTTTGTGGGCGTGCCCAGTATCATCGTGCTGCCCAGTGAGGAGAACCATTCACTGGAGGTTGGTCCGGAGTCGATTTGTGTGTACTGTCATTCGTTTAAGTTTCAAGGGTTTGATCATTCAAATAACTTGCTCTTTATAAGATAAGATAAGATAAGTTAGTCATTTCTATTCAAAGTTAAAGTTTAATGGGGTGGGTCAAGTAGGGTTCACTCTTATTTTGATTCTTAATGGCGATGTCTTCGATTCCGAAGATTTAGGATGAGGGCAGTGATTCACATGACTGCGCAAACCCATTCGCGGCCTTTATATTTCCCCGTACTGTTGGTGGGGGGGGGGGGGGGAGGGGACACCTCATTTACACCGTCCTTCTTTAAGATCGCATTCGGTCGTCTCCCATGCGAGATAAAAGTGTCCGACCCAGAGCAGCTGTCGAATGGTAATTAGTGCTTCTATACTGTCCACATCGCTCTCCAGCAGCACAAAGTTATTTGTCATGTAATGTTTCGATTTTTTCACAACTGCTAACCGCCTTCATTCTCTCTAAAAGTATCTGCCAATAAAAAAACAGATAATAGATTCTCTCAGTAAGAACGCTATTAGGATATATAACATTAGAGAAAATACACATTTGTTCATTTTTTAAAAATCTTTCATTTGTTGTTTTTTTCTTCCCTGAATACAAATGTTTAAGTCATGCGTGAGCCGGGAATACCTTTTAGTTTTGTTTATGACTCCTACTAAATAAAATCTTATATCAAGCCTTCACTCAGTTTGTAGTTTATACAAGAGACGATCCATTGACGACCAGGTCATACACTACTCAGGTTTTGAACTCAATCCATGTGGTTGTCGTCTACAGTTTGTGTCTGATTACAACGGCGAAGATCGCTTTATGACCAGGATAGGCGTGGGTGGTCTCATCAACCTGGACAAACTCAGGCAGGCCCACCTGGTCCTTGGAGATATACACCTGTTTCAGTACCATGGCAACAAGGCGAGCGGAATCACTAGCAGCAACCAAGACGATGCTGTCAGCAGGTAATAATGACCCTAACCCCTGACCCTGACATCTGGGTCAAGCAAACAAAGTCTGTTTAAATATTGAGCTCATGAGTAGAAATCAGAGGCCTAACTATTAGAGAGCTATCAAAATGTAAACTAGTGGAGTTACTTTTAGTGTTGTAGACTCTGTAAATCTAAATAAGCAATAGTAATTAAAATATTCAATAAAATACCGTAATAATTGGGTGGACATCTTCATGCATATTTTCAAGACAGATTTGCTTTTACGACCTCGTTTAATTCAATGTCTTTTATATTCTCTTTTCAAAACATATTTGTGGAGTTTGAGAGAACATTGGGCACCATTGAGACTGTCAAATCTGATAGAATGAATTCACCAGTTACAGTATATACGATAGCATGGATTCTCTAGTCACAGTCGAGTGTAACATTTCTTGAGTTTACAGTTAGCATTGTCATAATTATCACCGACTTATTAACATTTGGTGCTTTTGATTGTTAGCTAAAGCAAGTAATTAGGCATACAGAATTTGAAATACAAGCTAGTTTTAGTTAAAAAATCAAACCTAATAAATTAAATAAATATGCCTATGATACTGTACAGGAAAATCTCTTTTTTAAAGTTGTCTTATAGAGTAAAATATGTTAAATAATCCTCTGACATCTCGCGCTATTTTCCTTGACAAAACTCGTTGACTAGCACATAAGTCTTCCTGCGTGCGTTGAGCACAAAGAGAAATAATTCACGAACAAAGAAAGTCCCTTGTGTCTGGAAGTGTTTGTTTTCTACGATCTGATTCACTGGTGTGGACTATTTGTTTACCACATTTATGTGACATTGACATTATCATTGTTACTTTCATTGTATAATGCTTGATGGAGTTGATGTTATCTTTTCAAGATCTAAGTCTTCCTTACGCCTAGAATATTAACATACATACATTCACATTATGTATAATATTAATAATAATAATAATATAAATAATAAAAATTATGATATTCTATAATATAATTATTAGTAATAATAATCCTTCTTAATCTGGAGAGTATTTAGTTTACAAATGTTCAATACGAATACCAAAACATTGGAGCAAATTATACGACAGTATACAAAATACACGCTCATAATACAGTTTCACTTAAACATTATATGTCGGGTCACATCATTAAAAACAATAAGATAAGGTTAGGAATAGGACAATACAAAGGGGGGGGGGGACGTAGGGTGTAGAGAGGTCCCTGCCTAATTGTGAAAAGTGGACATATTTTATTTGAATTTTTTTTTTTTTACAGCCAACAAATAATATAGTTTTGACTAGCTGAGTATTGCATACTTTTTTGTTGTTTTTCGCTACTATAATATTACTGTATACCTTTTGTTGTATTTAAGCTAGAATATTACTGTAGACTTTTGTTGTTGTTGTTTTTTTTACAAAGAACATGCAACGAGAAGCTACTTCTTTCTACATCTTCCCCTGCTTAAGTTACGCCCCTGCTTAAAACAATGTCTTTTTTTGTCTAAATGGATGCACTACAGACGTCTGAAAGGATATTATAACAGTTGTCTAAATATCTCTAGGAAATGTATAGTTACGTAACAAGGAGTCCAAGACTCAAGCAGCATTGAGTTTTACACGTGAACAAAACGTGTCAGTTGGCAGCCCCCCCCCCGCCCCCCAACTCCTTTCAAAAGTCAGTTGAGGAAACCTGCCAACTTTCTTGCGACTTGTCAAACTTGTACTTTATGACACATCCGGGACCACGAGCCAATGGTGGCTCTCGCTGATCAAATATTGAAATGAACTCTCGAAATATTTCACATTACTTGTTTGTTTCACTGTTTGTTTCACTGTTTGTTTGTTTGTTTGTTTGTGTACATTTAGCTACAATGTTGTCTAACTTCGTTTCATTTTGATATGACACACGATGATGACATTTCAGTCGACTTGGAACTAAAGGGAGCAAGATGACTGGGAAAACTAAAGCTATTACATCTGTCTTATAAGAAGAACAAAGAACCGGCTGTCAGATTAGATTGCTAGGCATCTCGCTAAAACAAGAATTTCATTCCTTATAGTGAAGGGTCTACGTTAACTTAGTAGTACTGTATTCTATCATGTTGTAGGCCTATAGCAGGACAAATATTTTATAGATATAACTTGACAAGGGATCAATGAAAGAAATAGAAAATAATATTTCAATTGATTTGTTTCAAAAAAAAGGTGTCGTTCTTTTAAGAATCATTTTCAATTAAAGAGCTCTAACGCATATAGAATAATGCTATCTTGTGGAAGAATTACAAGTTAGGCAAAGGTATACTTGAAAACGAGACACTGGTCTGGGGCGTGCCTCTATAACAACTTCAATCATATAAGCCTAATAATAATATCGAAATGCTAGCTTTCAATAATATTACCTGTTTTGAAAAATTTGAATGGCTTCATCTCAATATAGATTTCAAATACTTTTTAAACTGTCAGTGTATTTTTAATGCATATTGTTGTGGGCGGTCGTTGAATTGTAGCACCAAACTTCTCGTAGACAACTAAACTGTTATAGGCGTATTATATCTTAACTTGTAAAACTTGAAATAAATCGAATAGCTTCTTTGTGAACAAAACTAAATAGAACTTTTATTACAATATTGACAAATTCAACTTGAGATGAAATGAACTAGATGTAGTAGACTTGAGTGGTAATATAAAAATGGTTTTGGAGTCGCGTCTCTTCTACACCAGACAGTTTTGGAGTCGCGTCTCTTCTACACCAGACAGTTGATACAAATACCATTTATCTTGCATCATTCACATTTCCCACCGTCACCATAGAAACACACACACACACACACACTATAACACGTATGAAAAAATATACTTTAAAATATAGAAAATGTATTGTGTTTTGGGCGTAAGACAAAAAAAAAGGTTACCATTGGAAATTGTTTTAAATTGTATTATGTAGAAAAGCTGTCTACACATTCTAACTATTCTTTTTTTTTTTTTTTTTGTGGAAAATAAACATTCAAGCACATCTGTAGAATAATTATGAACCAGATCTTTGAGACATTCTTTTTTCTGTTTTGGTCTCAGCTCTAGCCTGGAAGCTAGGCCAACTCCTGACGACAGTGATAGCGACTACGACCTTGATCTTGATAGCTACCAGCCAGTCAAACCACTGACCTGTGAGCATGATGTGATGGTCTTGACTCCTAGACTTCTCCAAGTCGATCTACAGACACTACAGGTAGCCCTTTTACTACAGTAGGCACAGAATCAACAGAACACAGTCAGGGCCTAGCAGTTTTCACACAGAAAAAGGAAAGCCAAAAAAATCAAAATCTTTCCTTTAACTAATTACTTGGTTTCTCATTGCTACGTATCAGTGAAATGAACAGTATCACATTGACGTCTGCTAAGCGATGCTTTTTAGAGGATGGGTGGACATGAGTGGTTTAGGGACTTACTTCCAAGCCAAAGGTCATGAGTTTGAAACATGACAGAGGTCAACAGTTTTTTTTCCTCTGAGTGTCCACCCTGTTCTAATGGATGGGTCTACATCGCGTCGTATGTTGAAATTAGGGGCGGTCATTGTTGTAATGACCACAAAAATACTTCCAATGTCTTGTGGGAAGCGTGGTCGAGAGGCCAAGTACGCTTGAGCTTGGCTTGTCTTCGCTACCTATGAATGGGGGCTCGAGGCAGCAAGGAAAACCTCTCCCAGATACCCTCTCCCACTGGTCCACAAATGAGATTGGACCATACCGCTCTGAGCATGCTATAAGCATGAAAGTAGCGCTAGATAAAAAGCCATATTTATTTCATTTTAAACCTTTTGATTTTTTTCTTACACCCTAACGGTTTGGTTTTGTCCATCATTGTCCACGAGTTTGACCTCGCTAAAACTGTATTCTTTCTGTTGAGGTGACCGTGGACGTACCCTCTGGTAAACAAAACATCTGTTTATAAGCTTCAAGGACAAACTGAATTAATTATTATTTTACACATAACGTTACTGGACGAATCCCAGTACAGTTCATTGGAAACACAGCAGACAGGAAGTGGCTCTGTCTGTATAATACTCCACAAGATAATAATTGTTCATCCCATCATGCCTTTCGGCACAATGAAACAAAGTGACTTTCCTAATTCCTCCAGGGGCCCATGAAATAATACGCAGTTATATTTCTATATTTAGATCATTGGCGCCCGTGTCCGGTTAGCTATTCAACAACATAATGTAGCTCTAGAAGTCATTCTGTATGACATGTATTTTCTCTTTCAAATTTATCAAACAAGTGAAGCTAAATTGTATGCTTTATACTAATTTTTTGTTAATTCTCCCATAATAAAGGAAGAAATATTCTCTCACGCCAATAGTATTGCTGAAGTAACTGAATTTGTCTTTACTGTTTCACCTTCACCTATCCTTAAGTTGGGGCACCACACGAGATTTGTCAACCGTTTTTCTCCATTCCGTTCTGTCCTTAGCCTTATCTTTGTCCTTTTCGTCTAAAAATCTTATTTAAAAAAATTAAGCTTTATTATCATTACAATGAATGTTAATAGAGCTGTGTTCAACTTGGAAGTAATAGATGCTGATATATTAAAGGTTGAGTAAAAAGTCTATTGCTTAAAGATTTGTCACAATTATGAAAAGATAATTGAAAACATCACAAAGAACGATTATATAATTATAATAAAGTGTTGTTTTATTTTAGTTTTAGTTGTTTATTTTAGTATGAGTTGTTTTAGTTTAGTTTTAGTTGTTTATTTTAGTATGAGTTGTTTTATTTCAATATAAGTTGTTTATTTTAGTATAAATTGTTTTATTTAGTACAAGTTGTTTTATTTAGTATAAGTTGTTTTATTTAGTATAAGTTACTTATTTTAGTATGAGTTGTTTATTTTGGTATTTTTTGTATATTTTGTTTAGATCTTGAACCACGGTACGACCATGATACAATGGGATGAAGACGCTGGAAGATCTTCTATGTGTGTCCTCCGACTAGAGGCTGATAACGCCACTGTCACTTGGTGCCGGCCCGGGTGGAGCGCCCTCCGAGGGGTAACCTCGCCTCCCGATTTCATCTTTCACTCTGATCGCTTCCATTCCTCCCTGCACGTCCTCTGCGCCCGCTACGGCGGCGGGAGCGACGACAACTTCAACTCTCTCGAGGAGGGCTTCCTGGATGTAATGAACATTAAAGAAGTTTACCTTGGCGACGAGTCCGTGGACCTGGCTGGCATCTGCAAACGTCACGGCCTGGAAACGTCAGAGTCGGAGCCTAAATGTATCACCATCGTGCACGGTAACTGCATGTCGGCCAACCACAAGCAGTGTTTCATTGGACCTAAAGGGGTAACGGGCGCATGGTACCAGGGACTGTGTCGTCTGAAGGCAGCAGCTGGAAAACTAAGGCAGCAAATGGATAAAAGGATATTGTGGTTAAAGCAGCAGTACCTTCAGCTGTACTATGAAGGAGAGAAATGTCAAGGACCTACTCCTGCTGAGGCTATTAAGGTAAAGCTTGTATAAAATAACACTTAGTCTATTATTTGTGTAAGTGTCATGACTACATCTACTAGCTGTACTTTTATCCTGGGTTTTGAGTTACTTGATTAAACTGTGTATCACGTTTAAGATTCAAATATATAGGTTTGAAATAGAGTCTCTGAAAGTGTGTCTGTAAGAACGTACACCATAGACCTACCATTGGAATGCTTATTAACTGTCTTCTGATCTAATCGGATTAGGACAACATTGTAAGATTAAACGCTAGTTGAGAAAAAGTAAAATTTGAATAGAAACTATGTCGAGGATAATTGCTTTCATCTTTTTCTCAAGTGTTAACGAGCTGAAAACATTTCTATTTTGTTTCGATAAGGGCTCAAGTATTCTCAGAATGAGATAGGAGTGCAAAAAAATCTTATAGTACAACTAAAAACTATAAATAGATTTAGACTATACTGAAAAATAAAAAAACAACAGTCTGTCGGCTTCTGGTTACCAGACTTCTTCCTTTTGAAATCTTTTTCTTTTCTAATATGGGTTCCTAGAATTAGAATATATTTTATAAAAATCTCTCTCTCCTTATCAATCAATCAGCCCATCAATCAATCTGTATGTCTATCTATCTAACTATCTATCTATCTATCAATCTATCTATCTATCTATCTATCTATCTATCTATCTATCTATCAATCTCTCTCTCTCTCTATCTCTCTCTCTCTCTCTCTCTCTCTCTCTCTCTCTCTCTATCTATCTATCTATCTATCTATCTATCTATCTATCTATCTATCTATATATCTATCTATCTATATATCTGTCTGTCTGTCTATCTATCAATCTGTCTGTCCATATATATATATTCTATATATATATATATATATATATATATATATATATATATATATATATATATATATATATATATATATATATATACAGGGCTTTTTTCTGTCTGTCTGTCTATCTATCAATCTGTCTGTCCATATATATATATTCTATATATTATATATATATATATATATACAGGGCTTTTTTGAAAAAAAAAACAACTTTTCTTGTATTTTAACGTATATTATTAATCTTTAGTAGTTAAAAGCTAGACAATCAACTACTTAGTACCGGCACCTAACCACTGAGTACCGGCACTTTTTTACAAAAAAAGCACTACTGTATATATATTTAATATTACAGTGCTTGTTTGTGACAGTACACACAAATGTGGGGAAAAATTATTACTATTCTTGTATTTTAACGTTAATTGTTAATTTATTAGTAGTTAAAAGTTAGGTAATCCATCACTGAGTATCAGCACCTCTTTTTTATTACATATATATATGTCACTCTGTCCATCTATACACAAACACATACCTTTTGTCTATCTCTTATATTTGTATCTCTACCAGCTTTCTATTTGGTCTTCTCTTCATATAGATTTTTTCACCTTTTGTTTTTCTTTCTGACCTAATTCACTTATGTCCTATCTCAGCACTACTCCTAAAATCTCACCTTTTAAAATTATATATTTTCTTGAGTAATGGTATTTATTGTATATAAGCTATTTTGTAAGGTGCTTGTTTAAAAAAATGAATTACAGCAGAACTCTTTTTACCAAATTTTACTTTTCTTACTTGGTAAACACTGCCCTGATTTACTGTGTGTAGTCCATGATTTTGTAAAGTAGTGTTTTGTTTTGTTTGTTTTTTGTTGTTGTTTTTTCAGACAAATCGTCATAGGTTTAGAACGTCTGTTATATAAAACAAAAACTAATATTGCTAATGATTGTTTGTGTTAAGGCTTCCACGAAGTTCAAATGAAAGGAAAGTTTGGTTGAAAAGAAACATTTGTTTGATTTCTTTCTGAAGTTTCTTGCGTAGGCTTCGAGCTTCTTTGTATCTGTCAGTTTGTGTGTCTGTCAGTCTGCGTGTCTTGCGTCGAGCTCCTAAATAGTTTGTTGGTTGTCAGTCTTGAGTACAAGTAAAAGCTGATGTCTTGGCATTGGTTTGTTACATTGATATTTTAAAATATTCTAGGGGCACACACGTGACTTAGTAAGTAGCCCTGCTTTATAACATTTAGATTTTTAAAAAATGTATTTACTAGAAGTTTGGGGGGGGGGAGGGGTAATCGTTGTGTTCATAGATTGATATAACGAGTTCTTACTTTGAATACTCCTCAAATTACCAGGAAGTGTTCTACAGATGTTTGACAACATTTTCTAACTAGAGCGTGGGGTGGGGGGGGGTGGATAGTACTATAAACCAAAAGTTTTGGCTGGTTTTACTGGTTCTTAGTGTACATAATGGCATATGTTCTATTGGTTTCAATTTTAGATTAGTCATTTAGGTGACAATATGCATCCTCTTTTGACTTGGCAGAATTTAAGTCATTGGTAAACATGCTTGACTAGATGCATGACGCGAACAACGTAATCATCTTCTTTTTTTTTTTTAAAGTAACATCTGTATTTAACTAATTTTTGTTTAATTTATTTTTTTATTTATTTATGTCTTAATGAAAAATTGTGCAAAGTTTTAACTTGATCCGAGAATGGGAAAAGGGAGAAAAACATTTTAAAACTTTTTACCAGACTGACAGACAGAAAGAGTTGATATAAGCTTTGTAAAAAACAAATATCGATTTAATCAATGCAATTTTTAGAAAGATGATGGTGTTCTATTATTTCTCATTATTGCAATACAAGGAGTCTTTCCAGTGAGCTTTGTACAGTCCAGTTCTTCTAATACACAGTCCAGCTCATGATTACTCCATTAGACTGATCGCAAAATGTTTGTGTACATCTATGTATTTATTCAACTCTTTACTGAATACAAGGAAACAGTTGAGTCGAGTACCGGATTTCCCGCTATGACCGTCTTCAAAATAAAAGACTAGTGCAAAATTTAATTTTAAGCTAATTATATTTTAAGAGATAATCACTGACGACTGACGTATCTAGAAACTACATCACTTTTAAAATCTGACTTAATTAGACTACTGAATAATTTCATTAAAATTATTTTAAGTAAATATACATACTGAAATAGTGCTTGTTGTTTCTTTTTTTATATTTTTAAAAAGAAAGCATTTTAATCGCTACTAATATTTCATTAGACTCTAAATGACATGGAAAAGACACTTTGGTGTTTGAAGAGCTAAGATTTGTTTACTTGAAGGAGATTGTTGACTCCAATATGAAGCCTATTGGAAGCGCTAGTACTTCTTAGAGGGTCTTATGTGAGGACAAAAACTTTATTCCTAATGGTCGAATTGTTCGACACTTTCTTCAAGATAGGCTATGGTGTTGTAACAGACACAATAGGAGACTCTCTTCAGAGAAAATTTTTCTCTCTCTCTCTCATTTTCATTCATACTCTCCCTCTCTCTACTTCTTTCTCTCTCTCTCCATCTCCCTCCCTCCCTCTCTTTCTATCCCTCTCTCTCGCTCTCTCTCTCTCTCTATTCCTCTCTCTCCTCCTCTATCTCTGCCTCTCTCTTTCTTTCTCTCTCCCTCTCCCCTCTGTCTCTCTCTTTCTCCCTCTCTCTTTGTGTCGATCTGCCCCCTCTCCTTCCACTTTCTACATTTTCTAAAGGCGGAGAGTAGTTCGGAAATATTGTGGACATGTCACGCAGTAGTCGACTTGTTGGAGAGCCCTTCACTTACACTCACGCACTCACCTCTGCACACACACACGCACACACACACTTTGAATGTATCTATATTTAGCAGCGTAACTTGTACATCTTCCGATCCCGAAAGAGGAGCACAAAGGAAAGAGGAGTGTGTGTGTGGGGGGGGGGGGGAGGCAGTGAGCAACATTGTAACAAAAGGTGATACTCGATACCAGCCTGTAATCGTTGGGCTGTTTGTTTTAATGTCTATGTTACAACGTCTTCACGTAATCATTGTTATAGATTTAGAGAGTATCGCGTGGGAGGTTTTTATGACGACACTACTATTTATGGACGAATGCTTTTACTCAAATGATTATGGATTACGTAACCTGATTAGAGAGTATTATGCACAAGAGGACAGCTCTAGAATTTTAAAGAAAATGTAGAGACAATGTCTAAATCTAGCTTTTTAAAACGTGTGCTTCATTGAAAAACAACGGCTTAGCAGTTAAGATACTTCTTGCGTTGTTATTGTTGCTTGTGTAATTATTATTTTCATTATTTTTTTTTCTGAAATATTTGTTGAAATATTTGTTGAAATATTTATTTGCTGGTCATTTCCAAAGATACTATGTAGATACCTTTTGTCAGAAATATGGCTACACATAGAGTGTCAACAAATGTAATTGTTCCACTTAGGCACTGTAAGTTCGTACTGTTTTACCATAATAGACTAAATGACCTTGAGAGGCCTGTAACACACACACACAGACACACACATACAAACACACGTTGGGGGCTGTGAAAGCATCTTAGCCTCCTGTCACAGCTTTCCTATTCTATTTATAATTATAACTAGATAGAAGCTACCTTGGGTCTCGATACGTCTAGGTGTCCCTGGTTCAGTTCTAGTTAACGAAATAAAACAATGAAACCACTAGATCGAACACATAAACTTTAATCAGCTTTACTGCATATCACACACAAGCTAAATATCTCTCTCTGACAACAAAACACACTTCCGGTCATTCGCGCAGATTGTAAAAATAGATTATACATACATACACACATTCATCCGTGACAACTCCCATCTTGGTTACGGCGGAAGGTGGGTATAAGAATGTATTTAAAAAGTAATTAAACTCAAAAACATCAAAATACGACTTTCAGGTTTTTTCTTTTCATTTATATCTACAATATATTATTCTTAATGAAAGTTGATTAAAGCTAGTCCATTTATATATAAATACGAGGTCCGGAGCGGAATCCCTGCGCCAAGCGTTTTCCTGCTTTCTGAGCTTCGGAAATTCATTTTCCTGGCGTCAACAACGCACTGCTTTTCAGAAAATAAATACTGCAAGTCATGAAAAGTTAAAGTAAAAAGTAATGGAAAGTCGATATAGAACTGTTTTCTTGCAGTTAAGGTTAAGAAACCCATTCGCCTTATATAATACAAAAGTCATACTAATTCTAAAAAAGAAAGAGACAGCACTGGACATTAGCCTACATTGATGGACATACTGCTGGACATTAGCCTACAATGATGGACATACTGCAGTCTGTAAGTCGTAAGCTCGTCTTTGTGTTCAGACGTTTTGTCGCGTAATCAATTTTGTCTTATCACACCGAAGTCGTCAACATACGACAGTCTGGAGGAATTCGACCTTGCTGACATAAAAAAAAAAAGGTTGAGATAAAACTCGCGATAGTGAAATCATTTTGAAATATCTTCTTCAAAAAAAAAAAATGTTTCAGGCGATATTGTTGCATGTTACGAAATGGTCAATAACATCATCAAAGGTAATGATTTCGACCATCCTCTTCTCTAGGCTCAGCAGTGCTAAGTCAAAAAAGTGCTAAGTCAAACAAGTGCTAAGTCAAACAAGTGCTCCTGTCTAACTGAATTAAATTAGTGAAAATGAATTTTAGGTGCTATTTTTGTAATGTTTTGATACCCACCATTCGGTACGCCACTGTCAGTTGAGCATTTCTCGTTGTGCCAAATTGTGGAGAATTTTAGATTGTTTGGTTCATTTAATTTGGTGTTATTATTTATTGTTACTAGCTTATAGTTTCGTTACGTCCTATCGTTATTGTTGTCTGGTTCGTAATAAACATCTATTTCTTAGGACTTAGGACCCCGCCAGGGAATAAATCATTTATTTTTATATGTCTATTGTAATATGCATTTGTTTCCAGTTTCAAGATGTCTTCATTTACAATTCTTATTTTTTTCTGCTTTGTGTGTTTTCATTTCCTTTGCTTAGTGCTTTCCCTTACTTGAGTCCTTGAGTGACAGCGTTTCATCTATCTTTCCCTTTTAAACTTAATACGAATTATTTAGAAGTCTCATGTTAAAGTTGTAAAAGCAGGGGGAATAATCCAATTACTCTGGACAAATAACCGCACGCTACTTTCCATATCAAATATAAGAGTTTATATTTTATTTATTATCTAGGAAATTCAAATTTATTTTCAAATTATGATTCCTGTGCCAAATGAATGACTGCCCATTCGGTTTACTGGATGTTATCTTCAGATATAAAGTTTCTCTTCCAAAGTCAGCAAGTTATTATCCTCCTTTGGCTCTCCTTTTTTATATCTCATCTAAATTCTAGAATCTAATTTCTGGCATCCCAGCGTTTGGTTAACGTTTGAAAAATAAGGGACTTAAAGCTAGGACTACTGATGGCATTGATCTATCATAAAATAGACCAGATTTCAATTCATTCTTTGCCTGATACATCTAAAAAGTGCTGATAACATTTGATACAAAACTTTCTGCTTGCCTTTTTCAACAAGGCTTTCCAACCTTTTACTTTACCCAACTCATGTTATGTACCAATCTCATATCTTAAAGAACTTTGAAACGTATAAAAGAACTCAAATATTAAAAGGAGAACAGAACAGAACAGAACATCAGCAATCACATCTCATAGTCCTGCTGTCTTGGTAGCGTCTCGTTACGCGCTAATGTCATGTGTATTTCGATTAAATACTCGTCTAGCTGCTCATTGCAGTAAACGATAATCCCGGGGCTAATCCTAGTACATTGATAACTTCACATTACTGGATTGTTCAGCAATGGAGGAGGATGGGAGGGCGAGCACGCTGTTAGACTCCCTCCCTTCATTCTTCCTCCATTCATTCTCCCTCTCCTGGACAGACTTGGTATCGATATCTATTTTGTGTGTGCGAGTCTCACCTAGACTGTCCAGCAGTGGTAGCAAGGAGAAAAAAAATGCTTCGAAATGTAGCCGCGACACACTGGGCCGAGCCGATCCCAAGTAGTACGTGGATGTAACAGGCGGACTTGTCTTCCCTTGGCTTCCCGACTTGAAACTTCCATCACACACGCGCGCGCGCACACACACGCGCATCATTTACAAGTGATTCGAGTGATTTTGAAACTTGTTGCTTCGATTTGTGGGATCCAGTGCTCTTGTTAATTAGCTTCGATCAGCACATATATTGGATATTGTTTGCTTTATGTGGACTTAGTCGATAGAAGTGGTGTGTAGTCTATTTTTTTTTTCATGATTTTGTATTCCTACATTAAACAACATTTAAGCGTCATGCTTCAGGAAAAAGTGTTGAATTTATCTATAAATATAAATATCTATATAATATAATATAATGCATCCATTAGTTTGCATCAGTCATGTAATTAAATTTGTAATAGATCTAGACTAACACTACTAAATCTGTGCAATTAAAATAGTTTGACCAAGCTTTTATCAAGTCACTCTGTCCGTCTGTCTGACAAAAAGAACGAACATGTTCTTTTTCCGACACCAAATTTCGGATCAAGCTGAAGTTTGGCACAATTATTTCTTTTACTTGACAACACAAGAATCTATTTTTAAAAAAATTAACCAATTATTTAATTATTTTATTTTGGTATCACGAACAAGGGAAAGAGACTGTACTTGACTGAAGTGGTGTTATAAGCTGAATTAATCCCCTTTATAGGTCGTCGTCTGAAGCTTAGTGAACACAAACATGAAAAAGAAACAATAGCTAGCTATACAATCTTCAATACCAAAACACTCTTCACTTGCAGAGTCGTTACAGTGTTGTCTTGAGAAGCCTGAGAAGGCTTGGTAAAAATATTATTAATAGCACACAGTTATTGTTGTTGGTCTAGATCTCTATTACAAATTTAATTACATGACTGATCCAAAATAATTGATGTATTTACACTTCGTAATACTTCATATAAGCTTTGCTGTTTTTTTTGTTAAAGTATTTTGTATGTTTTTCTTGTTACCAATTATTTATTTTGTTTAGTGCAATTTCATGCTTTTAGCTTTCTCACTACGCTATGATCTTATTACTTGTCTGGACCAGTTGGAAAGAGGTAGGGGAAGAAAGAAGGGAGTACCTGGGTGATCGCTTTTTAAATGAATGTATAAAAAAAGTGACCGATCTGAATCTTAACTAGAGGACTAAGCCCTCCCCAAACCAACACGCTAGCCACTGTGCCAGGAGGCTGCTTATGAAAATAGGTTTTATAGTTATTTACAAACATTTCTTTCTACAAACAATAAAGGGGATTAATTCAACTTATCAGTCAAGTAAAATTTCGTTCCCTTGTTCTAGATATTAAACAAAATAATTAATTACCGATAGTTAATTAACTAATTGGTTATTTTTTAAATTAATACTTGTGTTGGCAGGTAAAATAAATAATTGTGAAAATTTCAGCTTGATCCGAGATTGGGTGTATGAGAAAAAACGTGTGCAAACTTTAGAGCCGATAATGTCTTGAAAATTCTAGATCAAAATGATTAAAGTCTGTTGATTTTAATCAATAGAAATGAACAGTAAATGGCTTTATATTATAGATTTCCGTAAATATATAGTTCTGTGACTATTGTTAATAATAGAAAATGCTCATTAAAAATCCGCAAAATGTTGCATTATTTCTAAACTTTGAAAATTAAAGATCATTACTTTTCTAAGTCATAAGATCGATTACTTTTCTAAGACAGAGAAGATCGATTTTCATATATTCGGGCAACGTTCCTAACAGCTTGAAAAAGAGTTACATAAATAACAATATATATATATATGTATATATATATATATATATATATATATAGGTCTGTGATCTGATCATGATCGGATAAGAATATGTTTCCGTTTTCCAGTTTAGTTATAATATATATAGGTCTGTGGTTCGTATTTGCGCTTTGTTTTTTCAAACCGGAACTGGAAAAGATTCTGAGATTAATCCGTGTGTAATATATAATTCTAAATGGTTCTTTTTTTTTTTTTTAAATAATAATAAGATTGAGAGTGTGTACGTGTGTGTCTTCCAATTTAATTCACTTCCTAGTAAAAAAGAGCTACTAATTCAACCATCCATTTCCTGTTAGGGACTACATTAATAAACCTAATAAAATGCCCCCTTGAATGGAGTACCAAACAAATGATGGCTATTTCTGTACCCATCATAACGTCTCAAGAACAGAACAAATCTTTTCTTCACCATTTCTCTTTCTTGTGAACATTTCTTTCACCGCTTTGATTTCTCCTTCTTGGCATTGTGTGACATGAACATTGTCCAAACGTTATTGCTCATCTATTTCTGTCGCGTGCTAGGCTGTCACGTCAGTGAGACTAACTGGATGTCAACCAATGTATGCCAACCATCACTCGTCGTACGGCTCTGGTTCAAAAAGATGTACTCTCGGCTCCGCTAATTGTCACATGCGTCGCTAAAGGACATCGTTAAATCCAGTTTAATGAATTTCATTCATTTCTTTCAGAAGCTTACACTTTTTCTTTGACTCAAATTTTACAACCTTGTGGCCTAGACATTTTAATTAATAGAAGAAACAATACATTTTATTTAAACTTAACTACTTTCATTTCTGTTAAGCATGTAGCTATGGCTGCCTGGTCGTGTTGTATGCGCTTTGGACTGTCGTCTCGATGGTCTCTAGTTCGAATCATGCTTGCTGCTATTCCACGCCGTCCTGCTGGAGGTTTGGAATAGGACGTAATAATCATCGATTCTGTAAAAAAAACAAAAAGAAAAAAACAGGTTGCTACTATTTAAAAAAGTGTAAAGATCCCCTTTCAGACCATGTGATCAATTAGGCAGATGATGTTAAGGACATCACATGTCTCCACTGCCCACAGGTTGTGACGTCGCAGGTCAGTGGTGAGGCCTTCTATGACGAATGGTCTCCGCATGAATGAGGGTTGGGGGGGGGGGAAGTTCCGTGCTGCCTTTCTGCCTTCAACAAACACAACTCCTTTCCATTCCAATCTCGAATTAAAATTTCCTAGTCCACATGTGGATTCAAACTCAAGCCCCCACCCTCATTGATGTGGCCAAGTGGTTAATGCCAGTCAGTCAGATATAAAATCTCATTGAATCGACATGCACATAAAGTATTCTTTAACAGGTATAAAAAAGAAGCTTCAATTTTACACGGTCATTGGTTTCAAACGTAGAATGTTGTAAAAAAGTGTCATCCTACTGTCGCCTTTTTCGTTCAAACTCATTTGATTTTAAAATTAATTTACATTTGTAAAAAACACGAAATGGCAAGTCGTATAATGCAATAGCTGTCAGGATTGTACAAAGTCCGGTGTAATAATGGTCTTGTATTGGTCTTGCAAGGTCACCGTCGTGAAAGTGTTGCCTCTAGTGTAATATGTGCGTACAACTGTGTTGAAGAGCAGCCCAAGATGTATTGTTGTCACAAATGTTTTGAGTAGTAATTGATAAACGATATATATGTATGTATGTGTGTATGTGTGTGTGTGTATGTATGTGAGTGTGTGTTTGTGCGTGCGTGCCTGCGTGTGTGTGTGTGTGTTGTTTTAATCCTTCCGTAAAGAAAAAACATGTTGCTGTTTTTTGTTTGTTTGGGACATCTACTTCATTGAACTATTAGAAGAAAAAAGTTCTATTTTTGTATTCCTTATTACTGAGCTTTTCATTTTCCTTGGCATTAAGTTTACAACACTATCAATGCTTGTACTTTATTGTCTTGGGTGCAAATAATCATTTAGTCCAAACCTAACTTACAATTAACGACCTGTTAAATTTCTATATGTTATCTGTTATCATTTCCTGTCCAGCTGAAGGTGGCCTACATCACCTAAAATGTGAAAATTTCCGGCTTTTATTTGTTTGTTTACTGCAATGGATTATTATTCAACAATTGAATTCAATTCCTCCTATCTTCAGAATTAAACACACACTCTCAGTTATAAACTATTTATTATTGGGCATACTGTATCTAAAGGAATAGAGAATGGGTATTGATGTCAACGATGTTTAATTTGTTTTTCTTTTTTTTAACAAAGTTACGCATCTTTAATTTATTTATAGGTCAGAAAGCTATCCTACCACTTTGTTATGAATAGCCCTGTATTTATTCTAAGGCTGTTCATGTCAAACATGCTGCAGGTCTCTTCAAATCTACGAATTTGTCATTTCATAAAGTGTTTTAGTTGATCAGTACACAGAATCGGCTCAATGGAGAAATGAGAGAAATAGAGTCTCACAAAGAAAATATCGTATTGTCTGGAAAAAATGATTCATAATGTATTAGTTTTTCATTTAAGGATTTACTGATATGTCTAATCCAATAATTGTAATTTTAGTTTTTTAAGTTTTTTTTCTTTTTGGAATTTTTTTGTAATTTTTGTTTTCTCGTTTGTAAGGCTTTTTTCTCCAACGGGTGTTCAGATGTCTGGTCACCTTATTTAGTCCTAAATGTGAACGCTCGAAACAGACATCTTTGTATTTGTTATTCAAATAATCATCAAGATGTAATATTAAATCTAATGCTGCTTTGAAAGTTTAAGGCTATAAATAGATTTTTTATGGCAGGGGTGGTGCGTGTCCTGTGTGTCCTTTTTTTAATGAAATTGGTTTTTACATGGTTTTAAAAATTACGTAATTGTTACGCATGTCCAGCTGCTTAACGACAATGCGTCCCTGTAATGTTACAGACTCTCAGTACTGGTAAGTTTGGACAGTGTGACTAGTATGTGTTACATTTAGTGAGAAGTTTCATTTTGGTTACTAGCATGATTGAGTTCAAAGACATTTTTCTTTGAGAAAAGAGTTTACAATATGAGTTGAGATAAGGAGCTTACCAGCATTATGTGCTTCAGATTATAAATAGTCAGATTTATATTAGAATTTACTTTCTAATACTCTTCTCTTCGTTGTGTCCAATTTGTGATGATAAACGAACCCATGAAAATTTTGTGACCATCCTTGATTATGGCATAACATGTTGACCCGGACAAAAGTGTAACTACTATCTAGAAATAGAATTTCAGATTTTAATACGCAGAGATATACAATGTTTTCAATTCTGATAGCAAAAGCTATGTCATGGAAATCTTTCACTCTTTCTCTCTCTCTCTCTCTCTCTTTCTCCCTCTCTCTCTCTCTCTATCCCTCTCTATCTCTCCCTCTCTCTCTCTCCCTCTCTCTCTCCCTCTCTCTCTCTCTCTCCCTCTCTCTCTCTCTCCCCCTCTCTCTATCTCTCTCTCTTTCTTTCTGTCTCTATATTTATCTATCTATTTAAAATATATAGTAGAATAATGTAATTTGGTGTTACTCTAGTCAAATGTGAATATTCGTTTGTTATGAATCTCACTGCTCTATTTTGTGCCTGTTCCAGTTTCTTAATGTTTTCTTGTGTTGAGGGGTCCCAAACAGAGGATTCATATTCAATTATTGGCCTGACCAAGGTTAAATAACATTTTAGTTTTATGTTCTTATTTGATTTAAGGAAATTTCTTTTAATAAACCCTAATGCTTTGTTTGATTTTTTGATAGTTTCATCAATATGGGGATTCCATGACAGTTTTTCATTTATTATAACACCTAGGTATTTTGCGTTTTTAGTCTGTGTTACTGGTTTACCATTAAAAAGATACGTGGAATCATTTTTTAATCATCTCCTAGTTAGTGTTCAGATACAAAAGTAAACGTCAATAATATAAAGAAAATTAATTAGAAGTTAAAAAACCAACAAAAAATGGCCAACCCTGCTGTAGATCTAGTGTTTTTATTTCCATGGAACCTGTAATTCACATGCAGAGGATGGCGATGGCCTTGTTTCTATAGTATTTATTTCATAAGTATCTCTGGTAGTTGATAAGAATCTATTACCTTTTTATACACACGTTTGAATCAAAGAAATATTGTGGCAAACGTTTGCATGGGGGCGAACATAAGTCAGTGCTATATGGCTGATATTTAGTAGCAAGAAAAAGAGTATCTAATTTTTAATTCTTAGTTACACACACTGTCTGCTACACAGATTCCTAAAGATCAAATGTAAACATTTTAACAAACTGTGTTGTCACTCAGCGCGAGTTTCAAGGCGATTGGAAAATAAAAAGTAGTCAAAAGAAATGATTTAATTATTTTTTTCCTAAGATAAAAGTGTGAGTCCACTGTAATGGGATAATGAAATAATGGAATGTTAATGTATTACTTCTCTTAAGCCTCATTTGCACATTTATTTGTGTCCATTTTTATTTAGTACAAAAGATGTGCTATGAAAGACATGTGTTATAGTAACTTATAGATGGCTATTGAAAAGAATAAGTTTTCTTAGATGATTTCTTTGACCATCTTATTGCCATCCATTGAGCACTGGTGGGGTGAGGGTAACAGTAGACTAACAACCAGCGCACGGGTTGACATACTCAAAGATTAGATAGATTAGGGTAAGAAACAGGGGACGTAAATCGACTGATGTCTTTATTGATTGATGGTAAGGGAAAAAGAACTGCTAGACTAAAGTGCAAGAGAAAGAGGTTGTGAGGTGGAAAGAAACTCAATAGTTTGGCTAGTGCTGGGGACAAGATTTAGATATCATTTCTGAAAACAGTTTTCTGTGAATAAAATCACTTGTCACATCTTTGACAACTAATGTGTTGTGTAAGTACTAGACGTAGTCAGTTGTGGAAATAGTTGACATTACATCATACGAAATACTGGAGATTGTGTGTTGGTGAAATACTGGACATTTTTATTTTTGAAATTGTGACATTTCTGTGAAGATTAAAGTCAGTTAGTACATTTGAAATGAATAACTTTATATATGTTGACACTGTTTTTGTCAGGTATTTGGAGGTAGATCATGGTCTTCTGGGCTACCAACGTCTGCTATCAATGAGCAAGGGGGATCTTTCAGACGCTCCGCCAACTTTGCCGTGGGGCCACCAAATCTCTTTAAAAAGGGAAAAGGAACCGGAAGTGTTTCCTCGAAGGTAAGTTGTAATCGCACAATTTATTGAATGTTTCTATTGACATCAACCAAGCAAGTCTTGGCCTGTTATGCTTTTGTGCTGATCTTATTGAGACCGAAACAAAATCCGCTGCCGAGGACAGACATAGACGGCGAAAACAAAATCTAAATCGAGCACCGGAGGACAATGGTTATGCCTGTGCTGTTTGTGTCAAAATATGTAGGTCAGAGATGGGGCTGCATAGCCACGAAAAATACTGCATTTCTCATTGATCTTCGGACTGGAAGACATCCATCCATCCATCCCAGCGGCGCTACAGCCCGTGGAGGGCTCTGGCCTGCTTTAACACATCCTTCCATTCAGATCTCTCCTGGGCCTTTTGTCTCCACGCCCTAACCCCAAGCTTCTTCAGATCTGCTTCCACGTCATCTATCCATCGCATTCGGGGTCTGCCTTTGGGTCGCCTGCCTTTTGGTTTTTGCCTGTATACGATTTTCGCCCCTCTGTTGTCTGGCATTCTTTCAAGGTGACTGTTCTTTTTTATTTCGTTCACTATTGGTGGGTCTTCATATAATTGATATAACTCATGGTTAGTGCGTGTCCTCCACCCTGTTTCATCCTGTATGGCACCATAGATTTTCCTAAGAATTTTTCTTTCCCAAGTGTTAAGTAAATTTTCAGATGTCTTTGTCAGTGTCCAGGTCTCACTTCCATACATTGCTGCCGGTCTTATTATGGTTTTGTATATTATTTTCTTGGTTTTCCTTGAAATCGTTTTGCTCTTAAGTAAATGGTGGGTGCTATAAAATGCCCTGTTGCCTGCTGCTATTCTTTCCTTTTTTTTCTGTTAGTAGGTCATTTTTGAAATTAATAGTACTTCCTAGATATTTGAAAGTTTGGACGCTGTCATTGACCTCAAGTCCTGCTGGTCGAGATGCTTCTTCTAGTTGTATGAAGGCTCTAGCGATGTCAGAGGTTTCTTTACCCAATAAGGCAATGTCATCGGCATAAGCAAGGTATTGCAGAGGTTGGCTGTATATCGTCCCTGTTGGTTGTGGACCCGTGTTTTCTCTCCTGAAGTAGTTATTAATAGTTCCCCTTGTGTTTATGTGTATATTTCTTATAACTCTCTTCAGTGTTAAATTGAAAAGCATGCAGGAAAGTGCGTCTCCTTGTCTTAATCCTCGTTTAATCCTAAATTCTCCTTGTATTATGACTTTGCTTTTTGAGTTGTTCAATGTCATATGTATAAGTCTTGTCAGCTTCTTGGGTATTCCAAAATCCTGTAGAGTGTCATATAGGTATTTCCTTCTGATACTGTCATAAGCCATTTTATAGTCTATAAAGAGTTGGTGGATTGGTATGTTGTATTCATGGCATTTTTCTAGTATACATCTTAGTGTGAAGATGTGGTCGGTTGTGGATTTGTTGGGTCTGAAACCACATTGGTAGCCACGGAAAATACTGCATTTCTCATTGATCTTCGGACTGGAAGACAAGCCTTATTATTTAAATAAAAGTCTGTGCTCTCTAAATACTAAATCAAATATATTTCTCTTATTTGATGATCTATGGAATATAATTAAAAAGGTTTTCTTATCTTTGCTATTCTCATCTGAATGTGTTATCTTTTTCTTCTCTTTCATGTTAGACCGTATCTAAATGTGCAAGGAATAGTCTATCATGTTAGACCGTATCTAAATGTGCAAGGAATAGTCTATCATGTTAGACCGTATCTAACTGTGCAAGGAATAGTCTATCATGTTAGACTGTATCTAACTGTGCAAGGAATAGTCTATCATGTTAGACCGTATCTAACTGTGCAAGGAATAGTCTATCATGTTAGACCGTATCTAACTGTGCAAGGAATAGTCTATCTAGTCTAAACACAATATTTCATCTTTCTATCGTGAGACACATCTGTTATTCGCGTTCTCGTGAGTCCTTGTGTTTATCAGATAGAAAATATCGACCAAAGTTTACAGGTCAATTTTTTCATCTTTCTGAAGGATTGTCAGAGAATGGGATCTTTTGAAGTGTGTTAACTGTTTCTGAAGTTGACAAATGATCGAGATTCGTCTTTGATGGTATCTGCATTTCGTTAAGAGTTCTAAAATGTGGTTTGTCCTAGAAATTGTCCTGGTTTTTTAGAAATGCGGTCATGTTGAGAACTTTAAAATTGTATCTTATTTGGTCTAGTCTTAAAGTATCGTGTAAAGACAGCATTGATGTAACTGTCTAGTCTTAAAGTATCGTGTAAAGACAGCATTGATGTAACTGTCTAGTCTTAAGGTATCGTGTAAGGACAGCATTGATTTAACTGTCTAGTCTTAAAGTATCGTGTAAGGACAGCAGTGATGTAACTGTCTAGTCTTAAAGTATCGTGTAAAGACAGCATTGATGTAACTGTCTAGTCTTAAAGTATCGTGTAAGGACAGCATTGATGTAACTGTCTAGTCTTAAAGTATCGTGTAAGGACAGCATTGATGTAACTGTCTAGTCTTAAAGTATCGTGTAAGGACAGCATTGATGTAACTGTCTATTCTTAAAGTATCGTGTAAGGACAGCATTGATGTAACTGTCTAGTCTTAAAGTATCGTGTAAGGACAGCATTGATGTAACTGTCTAGTCTTAAAGTATCGTGTAAGGACAGCATTGATGTAGCATTGTTAGATGAATGAAAAGAAAGTCACTCGAACATATGGTGCTTTAGAAAAATAGCGATCAATAATGGCAACTTTTTTCTTCTAGGTTTTTCTTTTGTTTCTTGGTTGGGTTTTTCTTTAGGTCTCGGGTGAAGATTTCACGTGGAGCTGTTTAATGTATTTCTTTCAGAATTTGTGTCGATAATTAGTTCAATGTTTCTCTCTCTCTCTCTCTCTCTCTCTCTCTCTCTCTGTATCACCCTCTTTTTTTCTTTCGTTATTTAACAAAACTCTTTTCTCCTGATATTTATTTTTTGTTGTTTTCTGTTTATTGATCAACTATTTATCTATCTATCTGTCTGTCTTTCTGTCTCTCTGTCTGTCTGTGTGTCTATCTGTATGTTAATGTGTCCATGGCTTTAATTTTTTTCTTCTTGTTTACGCGTGGTCAGTAACTGTTCCCTGGGCTATAGGCTTTAATAATTATTTCCCTTTTTTGACATTTATAGTCTGGCCATTACGTCCTAGATTCTGGCAGTTTTGAATAGTCAAAGGCAGTAGAGAGACACCATCGATGTGCCATCATGGCAGAGGTAGAAGACTTAATGTATGCCTGTTTAAGTCGACCACATATTGTCACACTTAAAGTTGGCAACTTTTAACTTGCTTTTCTGTTATCTCGTTCTTCTTAGCCAATTGGATCATAGATCATACAATGTTAGATCTAGTCTAGATCTTAGGGAAGGGGGGGGGGTTGGACGTAAAAAAAAAAGAGGACGTAGGACAAAGTGAAATAAGCGTAGTGGCCCGTAGTCCTAGGTCTAGAGCTTCATTCTTTGAATATAATAAACGGTACGACTTAGGCAATGAGGCGCGGTGGCTGAGCGGTAAAGCGCTTGGCTTCCGAACCGGGGACCGGGGTTCGAATCCTGGTGAAGACTGGGATTTTTAATTTCGGGATCTTCGGGCGCCTCTGAGTCCACCCAGCTGCAATGGGTTAGGGAAAAGCAAAGGGATTAGGGCGGGCCACATGACACCCTTGTTAACCGTAGGCTACAAAAACAGATGACCTTTACATCATCTGCCCTATAGACCACAAGGTCTGACAGTGGAACTTTACTTTACTTTCCTTTTAGGCCGAATTGAAATAACCATAGAACAAATGTATCTCCTCGTTAGGCTACATCTCTATTGATTCGATTCTTTTCACCTCACAGTATGTTTGTTTATGACTTTTTATTCGCTTCATTTAACTTATGTGTGTATGCATATATACTCGCGGCTTTGTTTAGATTAATGATATAATATTTTGACTGTAATGACTTGAAGACTGGCTGAGTCACAGATGTAACAGAGGACCTTTAGCTACACTAGAGAAGACATACTGCCTAATGCTAACAACCGGTAGAAGAAAGAGACAGACAGTCAGACATTTAGAAATATGTAGGCTATTAACACTACAATCAGTTGAACCAGAAATGTTTTATTCATACTCACTTGTCCTGGTCAACTCACGCGCATGTTCACTCACCCACACATGCATGCAGGTCGATGCACGGTCACATACACATTCTAGCTCACACATATAATACAGAATTCACTCAATCATTTATCAATTCGAGAGAGAAAGAGAGATAGAGTAATGGGAAGGGAAGAAAACAAAATAAAATGGAAAAAAAAGGGGGGGGTTAAATAATAAAGGGAAAAAAAGATACATGTTTCTTGTGCCTCTGTCTAGATCTAGATTGTAATGTGTGCCGAAAGCTCTACCCAACTTCCCAAGCTCCAAGCCTCTACCCTAGTCTGGGAATAAATTAGTTGGAACTCTCAAGATCGATAACTCACATTTTTCACATATCACTTTGACGTGACTACATTCTGGTTGGCAACAGAGTTTGTTCCCTTTTAATATATTTTTTTTACTCCATCTATCCCAAAAGTGTATTTCCATAATTGTATATGTTGTTATCTTCTAAAGGCTGCTTGTGCTTCCATGTGTTGGGATATTATCAGCATATAAGATGTTATTTATGTGTTGCTGTGATCATACATTAAACTGACTAACCTTAAATAAAGCTGTATCAATAGGAATGTATGCTGTGTCACTCTCGCCTGTATGACTTTTGCTGTTTTATCGAATATATGTATGCTCATATAAAATTTTAATATATTTGGTATATATGGTAAACCTAGTTTCAATGTTTTCCTCTGTCTCACGCTCTCTTTATCCTCTCTTTCTCTCTTTCCCTCTCTTTCCCTTTCTCTCGTTCATCTCTCTCTTTTTCCTCCTTTGTCTTTTTCGCTCTCTTTCTCTCTCCCATCTCTCACTCTTATTCTCTCTCCCCCCCCCTCTCTCTCTCTCTCTTTCACTCGCACACATTTATGTTTTGCTGTGTTATCTATTTATTGATCTTAATGATGGGCTTTCTACACAATTATCTGTCTATATATCTATTTATCTATCTCTCTGTTTATGTATTTATAATCTAACTATTTATCTATCTAGCTATCTATCTATTTATCTATCTCTCTGTTTATCTATCTATAATCGAACTACTAATCTATCTAGCTATCTACCTATTTATCTATCTCTCTGTTTATCTATCTATAATCTAACTATTTATCTATCTAGCTATTTATTATCTATCTATCTATCTATCTATTATCTATCTATCTATCTATCATCTATCTATCTATCTATCTATCTATCTATCTATCTATTATCTATCTATCTATCTATCTATTTCTGTGTAATTGTTCACCTATGGTCAGGGAACTGTATCCCTGGGCTATAGACTTCAATAAATATTTTTCAATTGTTCAAAATACTAGCTACGAACGTCATTTGGTTCAGACTTTCAATAGAAACGTCTGGTTAGTACAGAGCAGACTTTGTTTGATGTGACGCATCGCTAAGTTGCTAATCGCTTAGACACCGTGTTAATGATCTAGACTAGAGGTTTGAATTATTTGGGAGAATATATTTTTGTTACTTGCGATATTTAAGGGTCTCTCTGGCTCCAATTTTCAGTTAATTAAAGTGAATGTCCACTTAACTCAAAATAATCATACGAGTTTTTTTAACAAAAAAATGTTAGTTGGTGATTTTACTAAACTGGACTTTTACTTTTCAATACCTAGAATATCGGAGATTTCAAAGAACTCACACTGTCCATCTTATTCTTACTCACACTCACACATCCACTAATACTCCCACACACATTTAATTAGCCTCTCACCCACTTTATTTTCGCTTATAATTATTAAAATAAATATTGTCAGAATTAAAGAAATGTGATTACCATTATTCTCAGATAAACAAAACTGAGTTTCGCTCTTGTGTCTCTGGTTCGGTTGCTTGTGTTGTGTATGTATAGCGTGAAGTAGTGAATCGCTTAGAGGTTAATTGTCCTGCTGCTCCCTTCACCTACAAGTTTAAAGGCTTACATTCTGTTTATTTCCGTAAAGAGCTATGCATTATTCAAAAAGTTGTTGCTAGACCACAATTCATAGCCCTGACACCTTTTTGTTTTATTTCGCTTCCATTTTTATAAAACGTCTATCAACTCACTCTGTCTGTCTGTCTGTCTGGTAAAACGTTTATACTCGTTATTCTCAAACACCCAATCTCGGATCAAGCTCAAACGTTGCACAATTATTTCTTTTATCTGACAACACAAGAATCAATTTAAAAAAAAACAATCAGTTAATTAACTATTGGTAATAAATTACTTAGTTATTTATCTAAAACAAGGGAAAGAAATAGTACTTGACTGAAATGGTGGTATAAGTTGAATTAGTCCGCTTTCCAATAAAAAATAAATAGTAATTGACTAATTGGGTATAAGCTGAATTAAGTCCCCTTTATAGATTGTCGTCTGAGGCTTATTACAAATTTAATTACAGGACTGATCCAAACTAATTGATACACTTAATATAAGCTTTTTCTAAAAAAAAAAAAGTATTAATTTGTTTTTTGTTTGTAAACATTTTCACTTTGTTGATATAAACTGAGTGACCTTTCGTAATTTTGACTTTCTAAAGTGATACTGTTTACGAA
This sequence comes from Biomphalaria glabrata, assembly GCF_947242115.1. Taxonomy (NCBI): domain Eukaryota; kingdom Metazoa; phylum Mollusca; class Gastropoda; family Planorbidae; genus Biomphalaria; species Biomphalaria glabrata. The sequence goes on along the minus strand of NC_074711.1, from coordinate 23,335,054 downwards.
AACACCATGTGCCCATGACAACGTCCAATTTCATTTACTCTCTGCACCTGATTTTGAAACCCTCCAGAGATTTCGGAACTCAATTACTATAAGAAAAAAAAATCAGACCACAATCGAACAGAGACTCTTGTATCAGTAGCCAACTGCCTGACAATGAACAAGTGTCGATATTTAGACAATAAATATGCATTTGTTGTATACGATTTTATGTACTGATACTTATACACAAAACTAATGCCAGACAGGATCATAGCGTGTTAGTGTGATATGCGCTCTGGACTGTAGTGACTGGTTCAAAAGCATGTCTACCGCCATCCCCTGCAGTGGGTTTGAGGTCATGTGCAAATCTGAAAAAAACGTCTGAAACGTAGAATTCTAAGAAAATCAAGCGAAATGAAAAATATCCTTTTTTAAAACAAAAGCTTATTTAAAGATGAAGAACTCCGCCCTTATAACTATAGCTATCATTAATGTACACGCTATTTCTTTTATTCGATATCAAACAAAATAATTAGTTATCAATAATTAATTGACTAATTAAGTTTGTTTGTTTTTTTGGTGTTTATTAATTCATGTTTAGTTAGGTACGATAAATAAATGTTTAAAGTATCATATTGATCAGAGAATACGTGAGGGAGAAATAACAATTATTTAAGGGGACTACACGCAACAAATTTAGCCATATCTGTGAATACTGAAGTATTAGTTTCTCTTGTTGTTATTAAACATAATAATGAATTGCCAGTCATTAATTGTCTAATTGGTTACTTTTTTTTATTGATTCATGTCATGTCTATGTCAATGAGTAATTTTGCAAAGTTTCAGCTTGATCCGAGAATAGGTGTGGGAGAAATAACGTGTACACACTTTTTACCAGACAGACACAAAGATAGGGTGAGTTGATACAAGCTTTGTAAAAAAAAAGAATTATCTTATTTTAGTGCGCTACACAATTGCAACACCAGGACCAAATAATGTGGGTCTAGAGTTTTTTTCACGGCTAAATTTCCACTGGATGAGAGTTGCCAGATGTATCTGCTATGTGACATTGGTCTTTTTGTTGGTTGTTACTTGACTAGAACCGTCTCTGACAGGTGTCCCTCTTTTAAAGTCATTCTCTTTTAAAGTGTGCTTTCAATTCTGTTTAATGTTACATTGGTATTCAAAAATAAGAATTCTAAGTTTTAAGTCTTTGGTTTTACGTTGCAACGTTTCACAAACATGTCCCTCAAGTCCAGCTGACCTCTCCCTCAAGTCCAGCTGACCTCTCCCTCAAGTCCAGCTGACCTCTCCCTCAAGTCCAGCTGACCTCTCCCTCAAGTCCAGCTGACCTCTCCCTCAAGTCCAGCTGACCTCTCCCTCAAGTCCAGCTGACCTCTCCCTCAAGTCCAGCTGACCTCTCCCTCGAGTCCAGCTGACCTCTCCCTCAAGTCCAGCTGACCTCTCCCTCAAGTCCAGCTGACCTCTCCCTCAAGTCCAGCTGACCTCTCCCTCAAGTCCAGCTGACCTCTCCCTCAAGTCCAGCTGACCTCTCCCTCAAGTCCAGCTGACCTCTCCCTCAAGTCCAGCTGACCTCCCATTAGCCCTCCTCCTATATCTCCATCTCTCGATGTAATCACCTAAAAAGAAACTTTGTACTTTTTAAAAGCATAGTCTGCCATTTCCAAAATTGGTTCAAGTCCTCCCCGCCCCCCCCCCCTAAAAAAAAATCAATTTATCAAAAGCCCCCGAGGGTATCCAGCAGGTTAGAAGACCCTTGTCTTAGTGCATGGAATACAGTGTAGTTGAGAACAGCAATAAACTTTCTGTTGTTTTTCCATTTCGTGCGAGTAGATTAGGACTACATCTACTCATATCTAACTCATTCCAATGTTGTTCTCAGAACTGTGCTGACTAGTTTTGTCCTTGTTTATCGGTCAAGTTCTAAATATGTTTTACTTTTGTAGCCTGTCCTTGTTTATCGGTCAAGTTCTAAATATGTTTTACTTTTGTAGCCTAAGTCTAAATTAAAATTCTGGCTTGCTGGTCTAATGGTCATTGGCTCACGTTCACTGAGTTAAAATTTTCTTTGGCTTCTTGTTTTAATCGGGTGAAAAGCTGAATGTGTTTTCTTTCTGTTTTAATTTGTTTTCTCTAAATTTGTGTCGGATATTTTTTTTTTTACTATTAGGTTTTATTTTGTGTTTCATGTAAATTTACTGGACAAGATTTAGACTTGATAGTTTCCTAACTATTGAAGATCTAGCCTAGGGTCCTTCTATACTGATACATACATTTGCAATGCCCAACATCAGGCAATTTCACCTTGGCTCTTTCTTCTAAATTATTGTACATTATTCTGAACTTTTTTTCGCTTCCCCCCCCCCCTTTAAAAAGTGGGGCCCTAGCTAAGCTAGCTCGTGTATAGGTAAATTTAGCACTGTCTAATGAGAATGAGTTGAATGGTTGTTTCGTATAATTGTAAACATTATCAATAAACTTGGCACGTTTCACAAACATCTGTCACTTTTAAAGGCTAAGAAGTCTAAATTCTCTGAATTACTAATTTGTCCTTCTGCTTTCATGTTTATTCATCATTTGATTTATCTCTAGAGCTTCAATCACTTCTTAACTTTCATTAGTTTAATTACTACAACCATCTATTTGTAAAAATGCTTTTATGTCGTCCTGATAGGAGAATACATGCAATTTAAACGGGTTATAATCTTTGGAAGAAGCATGGAGCTCCAATGAACGGTAACTCTGATATAGAATTATAGGTAAAAGCGAGTAGGAAAAAACTATGGGCGGGCTGTTAGTCGGGTCGCTTAGCCACGTGATCCTGAGGGCAGAATGCTCTACTGACTTAAGAGGTTCTTTTTTGTGGACTTGAATTGTCAATTCAGGTGTTGACCTAGAATCTGCGTCGCTGGTATGCGATCTATCCAGTCGGAGGACCGTGGTTCAAGTCCGGGTTGGGGATAATGTTTCACTATAATTTCTTCCCCTACTTCTGTAAAGAACTTTTGTGTTGGTGCTTTGTTCTGTTACATGTCGTCAATTCTGTTGGCATTTAAATTTCAAACTCTATTTATGTTTCTTATTTAAATTTAACAAATAAATTCAACCTTTAATTTATAATCACCTAGTGCTACAGTAACTGTGCATGCCAGAGTATGCTTGATTTAAAAAATTCGGTTTAAAAGTATTTATATGGCAGAACTTGTACAGTATGTGTGTAGCGCTCTGGACTACAGAGAACGATGTCGTAGACGTAATGTCTTGTCACTTCGCAGAGTTTGTTGAATAACTAGAACACATTCCTGAATAACTTTAGCTCGTTTCTTGCATCATTGTAATCTACATGTATACATTAACTGTTTATACATTCAATATGTTCTTCTTTCCTTCGGCTGATTGGCCTCGTTTATGTAGTCACACTAGACCGCTCTAAACATTAGTTATTATTTAGGCTCTGATATTCTCATTAATAAAATACAGTAATAAAGAATAATAAGGGTAAGTGATTTGAACTAGAGCGGGGGGGGGGGGTGAAGGGAACATAAATAATTAAATAAAAAGACGAAGATTGAGAGAATGTTTAAAATGACGTTATATAATCAATGTCAAGGACGTCATACAGAACTATCACATTTGCTTATTAAATATCTCAAGAGTAGAAGTGGAATTTCGTATCAACTCTATTTATTGTTAACTGCTATTTATTGTTAACTGCTATTTATTGTTAACTGCTATTTATTGTTACTGCTATTTATTGTTAACTGCTATTTATTGTTAACTGCTATTTATTGTTAACTGCTATTTATTGTTAACTGCTATTTATTGTTAACTGCTATTTATTGTTAACTGCTATTTATTGTGCTATTTATTGTTAACTGCTATTTATTGTTAACTGCTATTTATTGTTAACTGCTATTTATTGTTAACTGCTATTTATTGTTAACTGCTATTTATTGTTAACTGCTATTTATTGTTACTGCTATTTATTGTTAACTGCTATTTATTGTTAACTGCTATTTATTGTTAACTGCTATTTATTGTTAACTGCTATTTATTGTTAACTGCTATTTATTGTTACTGCTATTTATTGTTAACTGCTATTTATTGTTAACTGCTATTTATTGTTAACTGCTATTTATTGTTACTGCTATTTATTGCCGCTACTTTGTTGCCTATTTGTTTTGAAATACAATTTAATTGGCACTACCGACGTAGAATGAATGTCCTGTCCTTCCTCAATAGGAGCATTACTTAGTGCTAGAGAGAGATAAGAAGTTTGATGATATGCTTGAAGTCTTTAAGTTTAGGTGCTAAGTTCATTGAGAGAAAGTGTTTATTAAACATCTGTCTACTCAAAAGAAAAACAATACACACTGCTCTCAGTTGACGGTATTACGACTTGATGGTATGTCCTCTTTGCACTCTACGTTCATGCCTTCGGTCCTGGATCACAGGTTTAATCCTATGCTTGGTGTCATGATACCCTAGTCTATTTGTGAAGTCGATGGAGCTTGCACATCAAGAGATGGCGCCTATTGTTGCAAAATAATCAATTGTAGAAAAAAACTCCATTAAGTTATGAGAAGACGAACAAGGTTTCAAATTTGCAAAACAAAAAAAAACATTCAGAATTATGTGGAATTAGAAATTTGTTAAATTTATATTTCTTCTTTTTTTTTCCCCTTTTTTTGTTGTCTGTTTATTTTTTATTTTTTTATTTATTTTATTTTTTTGTGTTGTTGTTTTGTTTTGTTTTGACTTTTACAAACAATTTCTACATGTAAAAAATGTGTAACTTTTATTTCAAAAGTTGTTTTTACTAAGTATGTGAATTCGCGGAGTGATGCCACCATCAGAGAATGGTTTGATCTTTAGAGCTACACATGTATGGTTTGATCTTTAGAGCTACACATGTATGGTTTGATCTTTAGAGCTACACATGTATGGTTTGATCTTTAGAGCTACACATGTATGGTTTGATCTTTAGAGCTACACATGTATGGTTTGATCTTTAGAGCTACACATGTATGGTTTGATCTTTAGAGCTACACATGTATGGTTTGATCTTTAGAGCTACACATGTATGGTTTGATCTTTAGAGCTACACATGTATGGTTTGATCTTTAGAGCTACACATGTATGGTTTGATCTTTAGAGCTACACATGTATGGTTTGATCTTTAGAGCTACACATGTATGGTTTGATCTTTAGAGCTACACATGTATGGTTTGATCTTTAGAGCTACACATGTATGGTTTGATCTTTAGAGCTACACATGTATGGTTTGATCTTTAGAGCTGCACATGTATGGTTTGATCTTTAGAGCTACACATGTATGGTTTGATCTTTAGAGCTACACATTTATGGTTTGATACGTGACATGCAACTTCACGTCAACTGCTGCGTTGTTTTCAATAGCATAGGTTTAAAACATTTCGCCTTATTATTATTTTTTGAATTTAAAAGTGAATCACTTTCTTGACTTCTCGTTTAATTTTCATGGACAACAAATTGTAGCATGTTCATGTTATGTCTCCTTATGTTGATCTCAAGGCTCGATCTGTTGTAGAACTTGGATACAGATCTCCACAATTTAAGATCTGCTGCTATTGTCTTTTCTTTTTCTTAGGATTCTGCTGGAGATAGTCACGTTTGTGAGCAGTGGCGTAGGGTGGTAGGAGGACGGGGGAGAATTTGAAAATCACCCCGGCTCCCCAGTTGAGCCAAATGAGTGTTTATTACATTAAAATTTAGATATTACGCAAAATGCTGGGGCCCCACAGAGGTTACCCCCCCCCCGGGTCTCAAAAGATGGAAAATATCTATCTACGTCACTGTTTGTTACACTTTGAAATGAAACATATTTCCAATGTATACCAGAATTGAACATTTGAAAAAGGATGAAAGCTCTGCTCTAAAGCCTTGTAATAGCCGCAACTAGAAAGTATTTGGTTCAAGTGTTGCCTTGATACCACGGAAGTAGTGCATCATAAAATAATCTTCGAACAAGAAAAAAAAAAGTTTTCTACTGATCAATAGCCATATCGGTTACCTTCAGATAGCCAGCATGAGATTTGATGTAACAGATCAATGAATTATAGCCATAGTTGGTTGTTGTAATCATCATTTGTTTCGTTGCTTCTTTTCAATTTAACTTTTTGATAAACAAGTTAACAAGTTTTCAAATTAATCACATTTGGGCAGTTAGTGTAACTTATTAAATGAAAGAATCTATTGGTTAATATGTAATTATGCCATTTACTATTGCCATGTCGGCTTTTAAAGAGATTTCCAAATGATTTTACTTATGCAAATTGTGTTTGATTTAATTTTTTTTTATAAACATATTATATTTTTAAACGTTCAAATTTGATTTCAATAAACCGTTAAAAGTTTACTGTATTTTCTAGCCACATAAATAACTGACTATCTCATTCTATGATAGAGCTCTCTATTAGGTTTGCAGCAAACCAGTGCCTGTTATGGTAGTTCAAGGTTATAATGACACTGAATGCTCCTTTGTTGCTTTGATTCCTTCATTGCTGCTTTCATGAAAACCGTGTCTCTAGACAACTAGATCTATAGATCTACATATACCTCAACAACAACAAAATTTTAAGCGTACCCCCATATTCAATAATATATCAACGCTGCCGTATTTTACTTAGCGTTATGTGTAGTTATAATAGACTTAACAAGCAATATTTAAAATAAAATACTTTTTTTTTTTAATCCATGCTTATCTAAAGGGGAAGAATTCCGCCCTTAAAAAGTATTTCTATCAATAATATAAAAGTTATCTCCCTTATTTGATATAAAACGGAAAAGAAAATAATTACCACTAATGAATTGACTAATTGTGTAATTTTTTTTTATTGAATCATGTTTTTCTTAGCTACAATAAATAATTGTTTAAATTATCAGCGTGGTCGGATAGTGCTTGAGGGAGAAATAGCGTTAACAATTATTTAAGAGGGCTAAATTCAACTAATTTAGCCATATCATATATTACGAAAGGATTAGTTTCCCTTGTTGATATCAAACAAAGTAATTAATTACCAATAATTACTTTATTAATATGTTACTTTTTTTTATTGATTCGTGTCTTGTCTATGCCAATGAATAATTGTGTGAAGTTTCAACTTCAGCCGAGAATGGATGTGGTAGAAATAACGTGTACACACTTTTTTACCAGACAGACAGAAACAGATAGAAGCTTTGTAAAAAGGAAATTCCAATGACACTATTATTTTGCTATAATTAGATTTCACGTCATTTTCTGACCGACATTCTGAAAATTCTGAAGTACTCTGGGTGTCTTACAATAAGATTTTCATTGGGAAGAAGAATAATTTGAATAATTACACCAATTAGATGTGTTTAGTCGACCATTTTTTTGCTGGATCTGTCCCTAAAAATCAGAGCAAAAAAAATCAATTAACAAATATGATTAAATCATGGATATCTGGTTTACATGTTTTTGCCAATTTTTATTGTTTATGATGTTGATTTTCTGGAAAATCTAAAAACAACGTTAAATGTAAACAACTTTCTAGTATCAGAATAACAAGTTGGAAGAGACTCATTTGACACATAATTTTCAACAACCTAAAATTAAAAAAAACCCATCTTTCCAACAATCTGAAGTGATAAAATGTTCAACGTTCTCTCAACTACATAAAAAGTATGAAATCTATTCCAAACCAAGTTTCACACAAAATTTATCACGATGTTTTCATGTCTGCGATCGTTGCTCCATGTTCATTTTAATGCTTGTCTTATTGACACAAACAAAATATGGCACTATCGATCGAGGATCACTTCATGAGGTCCTAGCTGGAAGATTAGCTATTGAGGATGGCTTTATCCTGAAGTGTTCTCCACATTTTGACCCTCTTAGAAATGAAACAATATTTTTGTGTGCCCGGAATTCTGTAACAAAAAAAAAGACAATGGGATCTCAAAATGATGTTGCTGTAATGTTTCTTTTAATGTTATTTCTTTAATTTCAATAAATGGAAAATAATCTAAAATTATATAATGTTGAACTATAGTGGAAAATGTTGAAATAGTACAGAGATGAAAGATGAAGAAAATATTTCGATTAATTTGTTTGTCCGAGAGTTGGATTCAGGGAAAACCTCAAGGTCTACTTTGATAGGTCCACGTGACTTTCTGATGGATGACAGGAAGAATTTCTAATGTTTGTTTGAGCATATAAAGCTTTATATAGCTCCTCCTTCGTGGTCGAGCACAGTTCTCATTTTCTATGAACTTAAAGATGGCTATAGAGTTCAATCATCGCTTTAAAAAGCCGGCCTCACACAAGGCATGGGTAAGTTGGATGTAATACAGATAAGCCTGCTTCTTCTCTCCGCCTTTTGTTAGCTCTGCTTTCTTTCATTCTGGCCGCTCTCCTTGCCTCTATCTTGAGACTCAAACACTCACGCTATGAGGAGCGATCTAGCGAGCTAGTGTTTTTCAGGCAGTGAATGTCCATATAAACTCCTGGCGAGAGCTTTTAATGGTGTCTTTGTAACGCTTGAGATCGCTTTCAGCAGGGATGGAATCTAATCTAGGTGTCTTATCAGTTGAGAGGGTAGATATTGCAATTACTACTTCTTTGAGCTGGGGAGGATCGGCAAGTGAATTGTTGATTGTGACTTGTTCCAGGCGGTCAATGGCTTCGGCGCTATTGCTTGAAGGGCAGTTGAGGACGGTGCTGAAGTTTTCAGACCAGCAAATTCCTTACCTGTAAGAAGTTTGTTTCCATCAGATGGGCCATTTGAGATGTGGACCATACAAAGCTTTGATAGAGTTTAAAAAAAAAAACAGCGTTTCATATATATATAAGCCTGGATTTCCTCCGCTAAACCAGGACTTCTTCATGAGTGTGAGGTGTCTCTGGACCGCACTCAGTGTAGCGTGCTCTGACTTCGGGGCAAGCTGGAATGCACCAATAGGCCCTGTAATAGTGATGCTGTTCGAGTTGCATGTTGTTTTCATGAAACCAGTCTTGGTGCTTCCGTTTGTCTGACTGAGAATACTGTTAGCCATGGAGTACACAGAGTCTACTCCAGCTGTTCTCACGTTCATAGCTTTTATTTCACTGTCTAGTTAGTGGATAGCTCTTGCTTGATGTCTGAACATAAGTTTGTACTCATTCAATAAGCAATGCTCATGTACAATAACTATGTTTGTCAGAAATGAACCGATATTAGGTTAGAAGTTCGGAAAAGAGGAGTCATTCTTTAAAGACTTAATACTTTGTGTGTTTTACAAATCTATAGGCTAGACCACTGGTTCATAGGTTCGTCGTTTTAGAAACGAGTCATGCTTCTTTAAGCATATTTTTTCATTGTATAATTAAAAGTGATTGATTTTAAAAAGCTTTTTAATGAATGGATTTTAGCTTTTTAAAATAGTTTAGAATAGATATACGCTTATACAATCAAGGGATAATAATAATGTTTGTAACACTAAGAGAATCTAGGAGATTTTATTGGCTGGATAATTCATGCCGACTTTTGATATAGGAATGATAAATAAATTCATTGATTACATGATCTAATTAGAAAAGAAAACAAAAAAATTGAAAACATTTTTTGTAAAGCCATTTTTTTTGTAAAGCCATTTTTTGTAAAGCCATTTTTTGTAAAGCCATTTTTTTGTAAAGCCATTTTTTGTAAAGCCATTTTTTTGTAAAGCCATTTTTTTGTAAAGCCTTTTTTTGTAAAGCCATTTTTTTGTAAAGCCATTTTTTTGTAAAGCCATTTTTTTGTGAGCTGTTGCAGTCCAAAGAATGGAACGGGATCGACTCTTGATACCAAATGTCAAACAGTAAAGGAACAAGCTTGTCAAGTCTGGACAGGAACAAATGTCAAACAGTAAAGGAACAAGCTTGTCAAGTCTGGACAGGAACAAATGTCAAACAGTAAAGGAACAAGCTTGTCAAGTCTGGACAGGAACAAATGTCAAACAGTAAAGGAACAAGCTTGTCAAGTCTGGACAGGAACAAATGTCAAACAGTAAAGGAACAAGCTTGTCAAGTCTGGACAGGAACAAATGTCAAACAGTAAAGGAACAAGCGTGTCAAGTCTGGACAGGAACAAATGTCAAACAGTAAAGGAACAAGCTTGTCAAGTCTGGACAGGAACAAATGTCAAACAGTAAAGGAACAAGCTTGTCAAGTCTGGACAGGAACAAATGTCAAACAGTAAAGGAACAAGCGTGTCAAGTCTGGACAGGAACAAATGTCAAACAGTAAAGGAACAAGCTTGTCAAGTCTGGACAGGAACAAATGTCAAACAGTAAAGGAACAAGCTTGTCAAGTCTGGACAGGAACAAATGACAAACAGTAAAGGAACAAGCTTGTCAAGTCTGGACAGGAACAAATGACAAACAGTAAAGGAACAAGCTTGTCAAGTCTGGACAGGAACAAATGACAAACAGTAAAGGAACAAGCTTGTCAAGTCTGGACAGGAACAAATGACAAAAACAATAAACCGGGACAATAAAAAGAAAAGATATTGTGAACTCCATCCAAAATTGGCTAGCACGAAAATTAGTCAATTGGTGATACGTCCTGTGGAATGACCACCCTGTGCGATACACCATATGGAATGACCCCCCTGTGTGATACGCCGTTTGGAATGGCCCCCCCCCTGTGTGATACGCCCTAAGCAATGACCAATGCAGGTTTTTACGTTTGAACTGCCTTGGAGACAAATTCATGGTTAAGAGCACACACAAGCGCACGTAGTCTGTCTCACAGAAGCAATGTTCATTTATTGATTCTATGCATAATTTAATTTCATATTCTTGAACATTGTTACAAATATTTGGAGGAAGTCATCAAAAGAAGTTGGCTTATTTCTCAATCAGATACTGTACAATTCCATTGATTTCATAGACCTGATTATTTCTTACAGCAAAAAAACAAAAAGTATCGCCTTGATGTTAAAGCATGTGATGCCCCAACAAGCACCTGGTCAACCTGAAAAGTATCTAACGTCATTATCTAAGACTGGCTCGTAGTCAAACAGTGTCACTAGATTCAGCTAGGTTACCAATCTGATGTTGCTATTTTGTTGCTGGTTAGGTTCGCTTTCAGAAAAATATCAATCTCTTTAAAAAATCAAATAGATTTCTGAAGGTTGCTAGGTTACCTGTAAGGTTATTTGTTAGGTTATATGTAAGGTTACTTGAAATTTCATAATTTCATTTTAAAAAGTACAAAGAAACATTTTTTACATAATTAAAATTTTTTTTTACAATTTATTTTATTATTATACTAACTTACCAAACCTCCTGACTTATTATTATGAGGGTTAGTGGTGAAAATGCAGAATGGCACTTTAAGAATATTTGACACCTACAAAGACCATATCTTGAAATCAGTATCCTTTCGTACAGTAGACATCCCGTCTGTCTTCAGACACAATTATTTTTTTTTTGTAACTAAACTAGAAGACACGCCCTTGGTTTCCATCTCCACCGACATACACTCACACAACCACACACACACCCATCATTTAGGACAACAACAAGTATGATTCCATAAATATAAAACAAAACTTCCACTCGTCAACTTTTTGTCTTTGCGTGAGCTTTATTGGTTCCCATCCAGGGCTGCAAATAGTCTATCCCATAATTCTATCACTCTACCATCTTGGCTACAACTAATACCCTCCCCTAGCCTCATTCAATGTTTACTCAGGCCACAGAACGCGGTGACAAAACCTTTTCACTTTTTTTTTCTTTTTCTCTATTTTCTTATGAACGAAGTAAACAGGGAAATTTAAATTTAAAAACAAAATGAACACGTGCCGCGTGTAACGGAGAGGAGAGAACGAACTGCTAGATAATTAGATTAATCAAATCTCTTGTTTTTTTTTTGTTTTTTTTTTTGCTTTGTTTTTTCTCTCTTTATTTTTTTTAACCTCTTAATACCAAGACTAATCTTATATTGCTAGAAACCGATGTTCTTTTTAATATGAAAAAAAACAACCATTTGTTATCAAGATATTCCTGTACTGCAGAGAAAATCGTGATTCAAATAGATGTAGCCTGTAGGTAAAGGTACTTATACACTTTAATGTTTCAAATAATGATCTGCAGACTATTTGAAGCTTCACTTCACCCTTCCCTTAGTCTTTTGGTCCGTTGGGGCACCACACATGATCTACTGACCATCTCTCTCCTATCCTCTCTGTCTTTTGTTAGAATTAGAGTCGCCTTCAATGGTAGGCCTTGATTCTTTGATTAAGTAATCCCATTGTTTCTTTTGTCTGCCTGTTTCTTTTGCCTGGTACTGTTCCCGCCAAAACGCTTAAAAATTAAAAATAAAATATTTTTGAAAATGTTAAAACAAAAATATAGCTCTGGCATTATTATGTAAAAATGTTGTACATGTTTTGGGTGTTCCTTCGGATAGTCTAACCAAACCTTCTCTAAGATAGTCTAACCAAACCTTCTCTAAGATAGTCTAACCAAACCTTCTCTAAGATAGTCTAACCAAACCTTCTCTAAGATAGTCTAACCAAACCTTCTCTAAGATAGTCTAACCATACCTTCTCTAAGATAGTCTAACCAAACCTTCTCTAAGATAGTCTAACCAAACCTTCTCTAAGATAGTCTAACCAAACCTTCTCTAAGATAGTCTAACCAAACCTTCTCTAAGATAGTCTAACCAAACCTTCTCTAAGATAGTCTAACCATACCTTCTCTAAGATAGTCTAACCAAACCTTCTCTAAGATAGTCTAACCAAACCTTCTCTAAGATAGTCTAACCAAACCTTCTCTAAGATAGTCTAACCAAACCTTCTCTAAGATAGTCTAACCAAACCTTCTCTAAGATAGTCTAACCAAACCTTCTCTAAGATAGTCTAACCAAACCTTCTCTAAGATAGTCTAACCAAACCTTCTCTAAGATAGTCTAACCATACCTTCTCTAAGATAGTCTAACCAAACCTTCTCTAAGATAGTCTAACCAAACCTTCTCTAAGATAGTCTAACCAAACCTTCTCTAAGATAGTCTAACCAAACCTTCTCTAAGATAGTCTAACCATACCTTCTCTAAGATAGTCTAACCAAACCTTCTCTAAGATAGTCTAACCAAACCTTCTCTAAGATAGTCTAACCAAACCTTCTCTAAGATAGTCTAACCAAACCTTTTCTAAGATAGTCTAACCAAACCTTCTCTAAGATAGTCTAACCAAACCTTCTCTAAGATAGTCTAACCAAACCTTCTCTAAGATAGTCTAACCAATCCTTCTCTAAGATAGTCTAACCAAACCTTCTCTAAGATAGTCTAACCAAACCTTCTCTAAGATAGTCTAACCAAACCTTCTCTAAGATAGTCTAACCAAACCTTCTCTAAGATAGTCTAACCAAACCTTCTCTAAGATAGTCTAACCATACCTTCTCTAAGATAGTCTAACCAAACCTTCTCTAAGATAGTCTAACCATACCTTCTCTAAGATAGTCTAACCAAACCTTCTCTAAGATAGTCTAACCAAACCTTCTCTCGGGGGTATGAACCCGGGACCAACGAGACGACCGTCCAGCACAAATATCGCTCGACCAGGCCGCCATCCTGCAGTTGGGGATGGAGAGACTAAGTGTAGAAAATAAATTGTAACGAAGATAAAACATTCAAAGTTCGTGCAAGAGGAGCGCTACTATCGCTTGAACTTCAGTTTCTTTCTTCCACTAGCGTTATGGGCAAACATCCACACACACAGCACAGATATTTTTTTACTAATAAATGTTGTTGATTTTTTTGTTGTTTTTCACTTAGGTGCTTACAAAAAGTTAATGTTCTAAATTGTTTATATATCTTCTATTTTCTTTTGTTACCTACTTCATTTGTTTTCGTAAGTGAATATTGAATTGTTTCGAAAAGGATCAATTAATATTTTTTGACTATTTTTATGATTGTTGTAGCAAGACACGGCAGAGTTTTCTCTATCCCACCCCCAACCTCAATAGTGTTGGTTATAGAAGCAACTTTCCAGGGTAACAAAAACATGTTTCTACATTACATTCCATAACTGTAAGATGGCCATTAGAAGTGGTTGCATTTTTTGAAAACTTGATTGCTGCCTGGTCGTGTGGTATGCTCTCCGGACGTCATCACGAAAGTCCAGGGTTCGAAACTTAAACGCCGCCATTCCTTACATCCTGCAGAAGGTTTGAACGTAATCGTCTTCATGCCTTAAGGAATAACTGAAACTGAACTAGGTCAAGTTGTTTGTAATATCTAACTTTGAACTAGGTCAAGTTGTTTGTAATATCTGAAACTGAACTAGATCAAGTTGTTTGTAATAACTGAAACTGAACTAGGTCAAGTTCTTTGGAATATCTGAAACTGAACTAGGTCAAGTTCTTTGGAATATCTGAAACTGAACTATGTCAAGTTTTTTTAGAATATCTGAAACTGAACTAGGTCAAGCTGTTTTGTACTTCCAGTCTAAATGTTATCCAGACAGATCTTGATTATAACTGTTTGTGTTGTTTGTTGTTTATTGTTTTCTCAACTAAAAACATGAGATCCTTTAGTAAAAGATATTTAACCATAGCTGAGAATTTTAAAAAATAAGCCAATGTGTGGATTGAGTTGTTAATACTTTGCCTGCCAGTGGGGTTGCCACATTGTATATATGCTAGTGTTAATCAAAGGATAATCGGTTGATGTCACGACTGCCACTGTGAATGATTGTTTCAATCAAGATTCTTGGTATGATTGTCTCTATGTATTTTTATAAGATGCTATAGTTGTCATATGGTGACTAGGTTTTCATCAAGGTATTCAAACTGTCGAACGTAAATGTAACCATCTGTTCGGTCATTACGATGTGCAATTATGTACATCCACGCAATCAATAGGGCAAGAGTGCACAGTGTGTTTTGTTTGACTAGCATGCTCGAATCATTCACTGTAAACACGTTTTAATTGTATTGAAGAGCTATTTTGATTGGCCTAATTTGTGTTGACTGACTTCTAGTCAGACTTGAAGGTAGATGTGCCATCTTTTAAAATTTATTTTACCCTTTAAGTTAAGTCTATTGCAAGTTTCGTCTTTCGGTCTATCCATTTATCTATTCTATTTGACTGGCTTACCTTCTCTTTCTGTTCTCTTTACCATGCCTCTTTACAATACCTCTTTACCATACCTCTTTACCATACATCTTTACAATACCTCTTTACAATACCTCTTTACAATACTTCTAATAAGTCGAGCATTCTGAGAGGGCAAAACCTTCAGGGTGGATCTCGAAAACGGCTCCAACGATTTTTATAGAAATTTGAAAGTTGATGTAGATTATTGGGAAAAGAATTACTAGCTCGTTAGCCACGCTGAGAATACTCTAGTTTGACAGTTAATAATTTTACAAAAGTATAAAAAGAAAGTCATTAAAATTTGGCTAAATGCCTAGAAAAGGCTTATCTGCAACAGACTATACTTCTTCGGGTATTTCCGGATATAGGCCCTATTCATTACAAAGTTCAATCACGGTTAAATCATTTCATAAAGTCTGTTCATGAACATTTTAGGTCTAGATCTAAAGGACTATCACTAGAATTTTATAAAGTGACAGTCTAGTAGATTCATACATTCACTTAACCTAGATTTTTTTTTTCTTCGGATCGTTTTCTCACATTTTCTTAATCTCTGCTTCTTGTTTCCGTGTATTTGTCTCACTAAACTAGACTGTTTCCGTGTATTTGTCTCACTAAACTAGACTGTTTCCGTGTATTTGTCTCACTAAACGAGACTGTTTCCGTGTATTTGTCTCACTAAACTAGACTGTTTCCGTGTATTTGTCTCACTAAACGAGACTGTTTCCGTGTATTTGTCTCACTAAACTAGACTGTTTCCGTGTATTTGTCTCACTAAACTAGACTGTTTCCGTGTATTTTTCTCCACTAAACTAGACTGTTTCCGTGTATTTGTCTCACTAAACTAAACTGTTTCCGTGTATTTTTCTCACTAAACTAGACTGTTTCCTTGTATTTGTGTCACTAAACTAGACTGTTTCCGTGTATTTGTCTCACTAAACTAGACTGTTTCCGTGTATTCGTGTCACTAAACTAGACTGTTTCCATGTATTTGTGTCACTAAACTAGACTGTTTCCGTGTATTTGTCTCACTAAACTAGACTGTTTCCGTGTATTTGTCTCACTAAACTAGACTGTTTCCGTGTATTTGTCTCACTAAACGAGACTGTTTCCGTGTATTTGTCTCACTAAACTAGACTGTTTCCGTGTATTTGTCTCACTAAACTAGACTGTTTCCGTGTATTTGTCTCACTAAACGAGACTGTTTCCGTGTATTTGTCTCACTAAACTAGACTGTTTCCGTGTATTTGTCTCACTAAACTAGACTGTTTCCGTGTATTTTTCTCCACTAAACTAGACTGTTTCCGTGTATTTGTCTCACTAAACTAAACTGTTTCCGTGTATTTTTCTCACTAAACTAGACTGTTTCCTTGTATTTGTGTCACTAAACTAGACTGTTTCCGTGTATTTGTGTCACTAAACTAGACTGTTTCCGTGTATTCGTGTCACTAAACTAGACTGTTTCCATGTATTTGTGTCACTAAACTAGACTGTTTCCGTGTATTTGTCTCACTAAACTAGACTGTTTCCGTGTATTTGTCTCACTAAACTAGACTGTTTCCGTGTATTTGTCTCACTAAACGAGACTGTTTCCGTGTATTTGTCTCACTAAACTAGACTGTTTCCGTGTATTTGTCTCACTAAACGAGACTGTTTCCGTGTATTTGTCTCACTAAACTAGACTGTTTCCGTGTATTTGTCTCACTAAACTAGACTGTTTCCGTGTATTTGTCTCACTAAACTAGACTGTTTCCGTGTATTTTTCTCCACTAAACTAGACTGTTTCCGTGTATTTGTCTCACTAAACTAAACTGTTTCCGTGTATTTTTCTCACTAAACTAGACTGTTTCCTTGTATTTGTGTCACTAAACTAGACTGTTTCCGTGTATTTGTGTCACTAAACTAGACTGTTTCCGTGTATTCGTGTCACTAAACTAGACTGTTTCCATGTATTTGTGTCACTAAACTAGACTGTTTCCGTGTATTTGTCTCACTAAACTAGACTGTTTCCGTGTATTTGTCTCACTAAACTAGACTGTTTCCGTGTATTTGTCTCACTAAACTAGACTGTTTCCGTGTATTTGTCTCACTAAACTAGACTGTTTCCGTGTATTTGTCTCACTAAACTAGACTGTTTCCGTGTTTTTGTGTCACTAAACTAGACTGTTTCCGTGTATTTGTCTCACTAAACTAGACTGTTTCCGTGTATTGTCTCACTAAACTAGACGTAACTTCCATAAAGATATCGTAGGTTATTTAGGTCACATGTGTATTTCACGTGACAACATGTCCTATTGTTGAGTAGGCCACTTCTAGGAGCAGGGTTTACATGTAAGGCTAGAATTTTATCTTCAACTTTATCCATGTATTTGTTTCCATGTTTTGTTTGTTCAATATTACACAAAATAGCCACCCCACCCACACACACATCAAATGGCATGTAATATTTAAACCATAATTACACGATAATTGAGTTTGTTTACTTCTGAACGTAGTTTACTACTTGCCGACAAGCAGGCGCTGGACAACATCGTCTGCCCTTAAAGGCTCTTGGGAGCTATAAATTCCCCCCACACACACACCCACACACAGTTACAAAATAGCAACACAGTCGCATAGAGAAATATTGTGTATCACAGTCACAAGTAGATTTGTTTATTGTATCAGTTGGCCAACATTGTGTAATAATGACCAAGGGACAAAGTGCTTGACTTTCTAACCTAAGGACTGAGATTGCATCCTGAACAATGTCCAGAGTTTCATTTTGGGTGTTTCCAAGACAACCTAACTCTTGCGGCTCTAATAGAATATGGCTGTCTAGTTGTTTGATATGCGATTCAGACTGCTGTCACTATGGTTCCTAGTTTAAACCCTGCCCGCCAATCCCTCGCTGTCATGCAAGAGGTTTTCTGCTCGTCATGCAGACCTATAACGTAAAAACGAGCTACTGTTCTCCACTGCCCACAGGTTGCGACGCCGCTAGTCAGTGTTGAAGTCTTCTATGACGATTGGTCTCGATATGACTCTGTCGTTATTGTTGGTCTCGGAGACATAACTTGGCCAAAGATCGCTAAGTCAATGCTTTGGGTTTTTTAAATCCCGAGGTTACAATACATTATGATAAATATATTCAAGGTTTGACTAATACCCCTTTATTTTTTCAGACTGATGCAGTGAAAGGTGGTGGCCAAACACATGCTGCATTAGCATCTGACGGCAGCAAATCCTACTCTGGAAAATCCAAGCGCACACCAAGTCCACTGCGAAAAGTACGCTCCGAGATGAACAAGTCACACAACAGCGACCCCACTTTAAACCAGATAGCTAGGGGGAGCCCCACCCTGGGATTTCGACCTCGCAGCCTGACTTTCAGCTTCACCAGCCGCTACAGATCCAGGAGACGGCGCATGTCCCTGGGTTGCAGGAGTGGCGACAAGTCAAGCTCCATCACCCACTCCACGCAGCTTTCCTTCTTGGACTTCGTAGACCTTTTCAAATCTTTTGGTCTGCGATGCCGCAAAGATCTCAAGGAACTCTTTGATCAGGTGTCTTCCAGCAAGAAGCCTCATGTGGAAGAGGCACCAACGTCTTTTGATACAACCAGCCAGGCCCCCACCAATGATAATATTTGTAAGTAGCCTTTTTCTTGTTTTTACTTTTCACTCTCATGAGTCCTATATTAAAATAGTAAGATATAGAAGGCATGGGCGTAGCCAGAATGAGGTGGGGGTTCAACACCCCCCCCTACGGAAATGAAATCCCCCCCCCCCCGGCAGGGTCGGGGATTGGAATTTAGTGACTGATTTTTTGCTTTGATTCTGTTTATTTTAGGGGATATTTTAATACTAAACCATCACTTGCACCAGCACAGTCAAGGGAGTTTTGAGTTTAAAACCCCTTACCAGGGGGTTTTGCAGTGAAATCCCCTTCTTCTATAAAACGAAACAAAAAAAAAAAAGAGAATGCAAACGACAATCCTCAAATTCCAAGGGCATAGCTAAGGAAGATTTTGATTTTAAAACCCCTCCGAAATTGACGCTAAAACCCCTCTTCAATATAAGATTATCCATACATCAGTCACCAGATTCTATGAGCGTAGCCAAGAGGGGATATGTGTTTAAACTCCCCTCCAGCGGGTTTAGAGATAAAAACCACCTCTTCAATATAAAAAGAAATTACACGCTCAAAAGTCTATGATCGTAGCCAAAGGGGGTTTTGAGCTTAAGCCCCCCTCCAGCGGGGTTTGTAGCTAAAAAAAAAACTCTTGAATATTAAAAAAAAGCAAATTACACACTCAAAAGGCTATGATCAAAGCCATAGGGGGTTGTGAGTTAAACCCCCCCCCCCCTTTTCAGCTAAAAAATACATCTCAATATAAACAAAAGCAAATTACACAAAAATCTAAAACAAACTAGTCACCTAATTCTAAGACCGTAGCTAAGAGAGGTTACACATTTCTACCAGTGGCGGGGCTCCATTAATAAAGTGTAGTGAATAGTCATCTTCCGAAATTGAAAAAGACTAGGCCTAAATGTCGCTCAACAAAGATCGCTAAGACGGAATTAGGAGTCAGTTATAGAGATCGGTTCTCAATCAAGTAAATCCTATGCCGAACTGGGAGTCGACCCATTAGTAAGATTGTGACAGAGCGTCCAATGACGTTTGCGGGACATGTTCTCCAACAAAATGAATTACGCATAATAAGAGTTGCGATGACATGGACGCCATTACGAGGAAAGCGCAAACAGGGACATCCTAGTACAACTCGGCGCCACACTTTCATGGAGGTCCTCAGAGCAGGTAGGAAGAGGCTCCAGACATTGCCAGTGACAGATTTTTGTGGAAGCAGCTGCCGCCCAATGCGCCGAATGAAGCGGGAGGATCTATTTTTTCGCCCCCCCCCCCCCCCTCCCGAAAAAAAATCCAGCCCATGATAGAAGCAAAAATCATTCTATATTTTAAGGTTACTTATGTTTAGTTTCATGCTTTTTTTTTTTTTCGTTGTTGTTGTTAATAGGGTTTGTTGGACTAGTCCGTTTCGTTTCTTTGATTAAAAAGTATTGGGCCGGAAGTCGCTTTTTTTATTTATTTATTTTATGAGTATTTTACCCAAGATCTGTGTTGTTTTTTTAGGACTAGCTTATTTCATGTACCCGGCATTTTCCGATACACAATTTAATACACAAATTAATTTTTGAAAAAAATTGTAGTGATTTTAAACTTTAAATGATTACTTAAAAGGGTGTTACTCTAATCAATTTGAATATTATTTTGTTATGAATGTCACTGTTTATTTTGTGTCTGTTCTAGTTTCTTAAATTTTTCTTGAGTAAAGGGGTCGTTTTTCTCCTAATGGGTATACCTGATTTCTCCAAGCAGCCTTTGTAAAATATTGGTCCTAAATAATGCTATGTTTATAAACGAAAAATCGCATGGCTGCATTATGATGAATGTACGTGTTAGTTCAATATATTTTATATTACTAGGTAACTATAAATAACCGCATAAATAGATGTAAGTTTAATTTTTTTTTCTGTTAGATAAAGTCATATGGCAAATTTTTGTTTATATCCTAATTCTAAAAAGGAATAATAATAGAATTATACAGTAAAAATAATCACTAAGTTTTTCTTTTAATAGTTTTGAAAGTCTAACTGAGTTTGTGTTTTTGCAGATGTACACAAGCTACACTATGAGTCAGTCCATCTCTTCTGACTATTTAGAAATGAGAGTAAAAATGTAGGCTTCGATATTTTTAGCCTGAATTTAAGAAGTTACAATCTTCAAACAACTAATATATTGCCTCTTCCATAAAACTTTGTACTTAAAAAATAGGCCTATTATTATAAAAAAAATAATCAGTCATTATAGACATCATTCGCAATTTTATTTTTAGGTCTAGGCATTGAAAAGTAAATCTATTAATAAACTAAAATCGATCTAAGTCTAAGTACTAACTTTTTAAATAAGTCATTATAAGTAGAAGTATTATAATGAATATTGTATAGATCTAGATTGACTATATTATAGATAGATCTATAGATCTCTAGTTTAGTAGATTAAGTATAGAATATAGTAAACGTATTACAGTATTATTAGATCTATGTCTTATGTCTATATCTAATTAATTCTAATAATCTAATAATTAAAAAATTTTAGTTTTTATTAATATCTAGACTTTTTTCTTATAAAAACTGACTATAGGCATAGCATAGGCTAGACTCGGCAATCTAGTCTCAAGATAGAATCTATACTATTACTAGATCTATTAGATTTTTATATATAGATCTAGACTAGAATTAGATTATAGATCTAAATATACTAATGGAGAGATGATATGAGGTGTTAGCTAAGAGCGTTGCTCAAGAAACAAACCTGGGTTTTTCTGAACTCTAATACTTAGTATGTATTAGTAAAACAGCA
Organism: Biomphalaria glabrata; assembly: GCF_947242115.1. Classification (NCBI taxonomy): domain Eukaryota; kingdom Metazoa; phylum Mollusca; class Gastropoda; family Planorbidae; genus Biomphalaria; species Biomphalaria glabrata. The sequence goes on along the minus strand of NC_074711.1, from coordinate 23,313,507 downwards.
CCTACCTAAATAAATCGTAACTAGCAATCAAAAACCTATATTTATTGTAGTATATATAGGTCTGTGGTTGTATTTTATATAGCCTTCGTAACTTCTTCTATAGAGAAATGACTTTTTGTAATTTCTTTTACTGAAAATTGGGCTATTCGCGTCTGACACATATATAAATTTTATGTTCAGCAACAAACCCTATTGCAAAATTTTATTTTCTTATTTTTGATGAGAAAGTGGACATTTTTTCTAAAAACGTTTTTAAAATATAGATTTAGTTTCACTGATTTTGTTATATCAAATGTCCTATGCATTTATTATAAATTTTATTACATTCACTTAAAAAAAAACATTAATGATTAATCAACGACAGTAACTATTTACAAAATGTTCAGAATTATAAAAATAAAGAAAATATTAATTTATAATATTAAATCTTATTTTAAAATACAACTCTGTTTCAGGTTCTATAACTCGAATCACACCTCAGGATCTCAAGTTAGATAGCCAGCAGAGGCACAAAATCTGTGATGCTATCGCTGTGTCCAGCATTATATCCAACTGTGCAGGTGTGGACACTAGCCACAGTTCTTACCTCACACCCTCAGAGATACATGACTTCCTTGTCAACTTACAGGAGGAGCATTTAAATCTGGAGGAGATTGCTGAGCTGGTACGAACATTTGAGCCAGATCCTGCCATGAGAAGTCGATGCTTCATGTCCTTTGAAGGCTTTGCCAGGATGTTGATGGACAAAAACAACTACGCACATGCCTATGAAAAAAGTAGTCATACTGATGAGGCAAGTTGTCTACATTAATATTTAGAGTCATTAGTGCAATCTCTGTGCCCTTTGTAATATTTTCATTATGAAGATTAAATAACAGACATTATGTCAGTTTTTATTATGAGGAATATTTAGCTGGGATTAGACATTTCTTTTTACTTCTGATATTATATAACTTTGTAAGGTGTATCATTCCAGCTTTTTTTATATCTTTTTTTTATTTTTAAACTTTTTATTTTGAGTAATGGGAATATTGCATTTATTGATATTTCATTATCAGGAAAGCAGTATCACTTCCTCTTTCCTATTATTTTATTTTTTTAAATCTTCTTTACTTTTAGCTAATTATTGCCTAGTTATAGTTTTGTTTTAATCAAGAAATCCTGAAGAAAAACAAGACAAATTAATGTTTTATGCTATTTAATGTTCAAAAGAAAATATTATAAATGTTTTATTTTAATTTGCTTTCTTGCAGGACATGGATCATCCTCTACCTCATTATTACATAGCATCATCTCATAACACTTACTTGACAGGGCATCAACTTAAGGGGGAATCATCAGTTGAATTGTATAGTCAGGTATTTTTGTTTGTACATCTGTTTGTTCAATATGTTTTTATACTTAGTCTTAGTCTATGTCTGAGAAAAGGGACATAATCATCATCATCAAACTCAATTTGAGTGAGGGCCTGAAAGGTTTAAATCCTTTCTTTCAAAGTTTGTCCTGAAAATAAATGCAAATTATGAACCAAGGAGACAGTGGTTTGTTCTTTCCTGTGCTATAATAGCTTGTTAAGGCCTGTGCAGCCTCCACCATGGGGAGGTTCAGTTTAGGAGCCTTGTGGGATCCCAGACTCTGCAGGCTTTTGGGGGTTTATCCCAGCACTCAAAACATTTTTGCCATTTCTAATGTTTGAATCATTGCCAGAACTTGAAGGAAACGCTGCTTGGTGATAGTGTTTGCCCTCCCTGAGGAACCAAGGAGTCTGTATCAGTGTTGCCAGTCACACCTATGTGACTGATTACATTTTTTGCCAGGGTGCCATAGATCAGTAATTGGATTGGGGGGAAGGGGGGTCATGCAAAGTCTATAATAAGAGTTACTGAAAGAAATGTTAGGACTATTTTTTTATTAACACTTACTGACACTATATAGTCAAGTAAGGCCACCTGTAAAGAATCATATTTGAAGTTTTTATTATTTTATAGCTCTGTGTGAGATCAAATAAATTTGTATCTTATCTTATAAAATACAGACATTACTTCAAAAAAGAAGATGATTATTCTAAAGTATTCAATATGTAATTTTATTAAGTTATGATTTAAAGCTTCAAGTGTAACAATTATGTTTTGAATCTTGCCTGCACATATCTAACCCTTAGCTTTTGTTTCAAAGTTTATTTCTTTCTACTCAACCAGCAATCAATCGATCTATTGATATGGAAAACTTATTCCTGGCTATCCAAGAGGCTATCGTCTCTATTTGTCTACCTATATGTACATCTAGAGAAGTTATAGGGGCACCACTGCTAATACGCTGATGGTTCATATTCTTTGTCTTAATAATTATACCTTTTTTGAGGGCTTTCCAAAAGATGAACTTATCTGATTCCTTATATCCAGACATTTTTGTGTGTGTGGTATTCCAGTTACCAAAATATTACTAAGGAACATGAAATCAAGGTTAATTATTGCATACTTTGTGTAAAAATGTATTTTTAATAAGATCATTAACTATGTCTACAGAATATCTTCATGTATGAGCAAAGTTATGTTTTAGTTTCTAATGTCTAAACCTTCAGGTTCTGCTGATGGGTTGTCGCTGTGTTGAATTGGACTGCTGGGATGGAGAAGATGGCATGCCAATTATTTACCATGGGCATACACTAACAACTAAAATTTCATTTAAGGTTGGTGCTGAGTACTCTGCTAGTGTCATAACACTTAACTCTCTAAAAAGTAAAACTATTTTTTTTAATTTCTTCTATTAGCTGTAGCTAGTTTGGATGTGAATATGTAAAAAAGACAATTGAAGATTGTTCTACATTTTTCTTCTTATTTCCATAGTTTTTTGTTTTCTTTTTATTTTCTAGGGAGTGGTGGAAGCAATCAACAGGAGTGCCTTTGTTACTTCACCATACCCAATAATATTATCTATTGAGAACCACTGCTCATTACCACAACAGCAAAAAATGGCTCAGATCTTTGTAGTATGTACTAATTTTTGTTATAAGATATTCAATTCTGGTGCAATGTCTTTGGAGTTTTGTACAAAGTTTTTGTTTCTTGTTTTCTCTAGAGTGTCTTTGGAGATAAATTAGTCACAGATTTCCTGTTTGATTCTGACTTCATTGATGATCCTGTACTGCCTTCACCAAATCAACTGAAATACAAAATTCTCATCAAAAATAAAAAATTGAAGGACAACGAAACTCTAGCAGCAACCAAAAAAGTAAGTGGGATGTAGATGTTTAAATTCTTTTCTTTTCTTATGCATAAATTACGAAGATATATTAAAGAAATATATATGAAGTGGAGTAATTGAATAAAAATGGAGTTTAAAAAAAAGTTGTATTAATGTAATTGATAAGATAACTTTGAAGTTATTATGTTTATGAAATTTATTTCTTTTGGTTTTAGATTTACACACATGCTCGCGCAAGCAGTATTCCATCTTCAGAGACAACTTCCATAAATGACTTTGATGATGATGATGATGATGATGAAGATGAGGATGATGTAACTGATGGTATAGCTAAAATTCTTTGTTAACTACTAATGATTTTTGTAACATTTCTTAATAAGTACACATTTTTTCTTGGTTAATTGCAAAATTTGTACAATAACATCTATACTATGGTATTTCAAAAATATGTTATTACTAATTTTATATTTTAAATCAAGCTCAATTTAGATTTTTTTAAATTCAATTATGTAGTTCAACTAAATTGTAACATCTTCAAATAACAGCTGTTAAAGAGTTGCGTAGGTCAGTTGACAGTCAAGACAGTCCAACACCAGAACATGAAGACAAATCAAAAGGAGATCAACCCCGATCTCGGACAGATTCTATAGAAGATCTTAGAAACAGGTAGGTTATTTTTAATAGAAGATAGATTTACATCTTAATGAATATTGTTTAACATTTTAGACAAATTAAAGTACAATATTAAATGTATTTCCATGTGTATTATTGACATTATTATTATTAGAGTTAAAGGTGAAGGAAAAAGGAAAACATTGCTTTTATATATATTTATTTTATTCGTGGGCAACTCCTACAGTAGGCAAATCATTCTTGAGTCTTTGGGTAGCAGCAATATATACATTCTTTTAATATTGAAATCTGTGAAATGACCAAAACATGAAGAATTACTACACAAAATAAGTAGGCTACTTAATGTCCTACTTTGAATATTAAAGTGAATTAATCTTGCTCTAAAACTATTTCAGTTATGTTATAGCTAGTGAATCTTAGTACACACACACAAAAACTGTCATTCTGTTTATGTTTCTGAGACTTCAGTTTATAAAAGTTTTATTATAGGTAGTTCTTGTGGAACTGTTAACTTGTATAGTATACTCAATATTAGTACTTTTTTTTTTTTTTTTTTTTTTTTAAATTATTCATTCTGTTTCAGATATGGTAGTGATCAATTTTTTAGTAAAATTTCACATCCCAAGAGTCACCCTGAATTAGACTGGCAGTTTGAAGAGGAAATAACTAGCCTCAAAGTAAATATTTTATAAATACTATATTTTGTTTATATTCATTTTTGAAAGCATCAAGATTAGGAAATACATATAGCAGAAAACCATAGGCTATGATTTTTCTTTAGATTAGAGAAATTTATTTTAAGGTAGGTCATAATTATCAAAATTTTCTAATTATATTCATAACTCATTAAAACTTGCTTTTATTAATCTAGATATTAATAATATATAGGCCTACAGGTCACCTTTATTTTTATTCAATATGTATGGTTTGAATGTGTTAATCTGGATTTTGTATAAACTTTTATTTCAGGTGCAACCTAAAGTGAAAACCAAAAAAGCTAGTCAAATTGCTAAAGAATTATCTGACCTTGTTGTATATACTCATGCTGTCAAATTTAGAGGTTTGTTTGTTCTTCTAAAAAATTATAGCTTTTATATAGTGCTACTTTCATGCTTATAGCATGCTCAGAGCGCTATGGTCCAATCTCATTTGTGGACCAGTGGGTGGAGGGGTATCTGGGAGAAGGTTTTTAGTGCTGCCTTTAGGCGCTCAGTAAACACTACTCTGCTCGAGTCGGGTGTCGAACTTCGAGCCCCCTTCATGGGTAGCCAAGTTCAAGCGTACTTAGCCTCTTGACCAAGCTTCCACAATTAATTTGCTGGTTTGTTGTTGTTTTTATTTTGTTAAGCTTGTTTTAAAAGGAAATAATTTTAATTAACAGGCTTAAGTATGAGTCCTAACACATCACTAAAACAAAAGAAAGTTCCATCTAGAAGGAGTATACTTACAGCTTCAATGGGAACAAGTCCTAGTACTCCAACACTGATGGCTAGTGGACTAGGTATCAGAATTTTTGTTTACAGTTTGTTTGTATTGCAGTTTGCATAAAGTTTGTACAAGAAAAATGAAAACTGAAAAACTTGTTATAATAAATGTTTTTTTTTTTCTTTTCATTGTAGCTATTCTTTTTTCACTTTAATATTAATTGTTTTTTGTTGTTTATTTTTCAGATAAAACTGATAGCAGCTTGCAAGTAACAATACCAAAGATGAAACGGCCAGAAGTACCCTCTTGTTATCTGGTTTCTTCTCTTAATGAAAATAAAGCTAAACAGTTATGCAGAAGAAGCCCACTTGCTACTGTTTGATATCCTTGTCAAATTATTTCTTTGATTTTAGTGTTAATTGTTACATTTTACAGGCCCTGAAAGAAAAACTTTAAGCATGGCAAAACTTGGAAGAAAAAAAAAAGAGACATTGTGGAAGCAAAGTTACTTCTTTTTTTTTTCTGTATTAAAATTTTAAACTATTAATAGATGAAATTAATTGTTAATTAATTATTTAAGAAGATTTTGGTAGACTCATTAAGTTTTATTAAGAATCTCAAGGAAATTAATAGAAACTTTTGGAAAAAACAACAACATTGAATGAAAAATCATTCTCTAGAAAAACATTATTTTAAGTAACAGCAGATTCATTGAATTCTTGTCCTGAGTTATTTTGGGAAAAAGTTTTAGAAAAGCCTTTGATCCTCTAGCTTTTTGGCATTCACTTTTGTTAATTTACAAACTGTTCTCAAGTCTATCTTTATGACACCTGAGAAATAATTGAACTTATTTTTTGTTCACCTAAAATCCCATTAAGTTTGAAATCACATTTGTAACATTACCAAGAAAAGAAACATTTTTAGCAAGTGCTTATAATTTTGTATTAAAACTGAAGAAAGTAATCCCTCCTTGACTCTAATCACTCATACTGAAAGACAGTTAATGAGAACATACCCGGCTGGAATGAGAATAGACTCTTCCAATTTCAATCCTGTGATATTTTGGGCTTTTGGCATTCAAATGGTTGCTCTCAACTATCAAACAGAAGGTAAGTTTTGAATGTTCATTTTAAATTATAAATGTATAAGCAGAAGCAACTTTTATTTTCAAGTTCACATTTCAATTAGTTTTCAAAACCTTAGATGAATGGTCTATCATACCACATTAGCAGCAAGCATCTACTAGCACACAATAAATAGCCAAGCCAATTCTGTTACACTTAATTTCGATTTAGTTAATCCATATATTTCTAATAAAAGTAAATGACCATCCCTTTTATGATTATACAAATTATTTACAATGTGCAATGTTGTAGAAGATATAACAATATTGCTTACAATAGTATTCTGATACATTTTAAAACTTTAAGCAGTCACAAGGCAATACAATAAGTAGTAAGAAAGCATCCTAGATATGATCCACAGGACTAGAAATAGAAGAAAATACACTAATAAAATATATTTAGTTGTTACATGTTTATATTGTCCTACTTTATTGGAATTCTCTTTATGTTGAATTATATTATGTATGAAGATTTCATTATCTTTAATGTAAGAAAACTTTCTAAGAGGCATATATAGGTTGAATACTTAACATTGAAACTATTTTTGTATGTGTAAAAAAGGTATTTTTACTAGTAACATTAGGTTGCTTCATTTTTTTAAACATTTTATTACAACTTATGTGTGTGCCCAGTTAATGTCAGAAAATGAATGACAGTATCATTTCTGTCAATTTGAATGACATAATCATAATTAAAGGATATGACTTATACCTAACTTTTTTTATATATATAATAGGGTTAGGCACAAGGATTTGGACTTTACATTATGAAATAACAAAATATTCTTAACTACTTTATGGTCATTTATTATAATTATAAATAGTCGACCGGTGGCGTAGCATATGCCGCTATTTTGCATAGCCGGTCTTTGGCCACTGCAACCTATGGGACCACAGTGGGCCCCCACTTTCAAAGGATCCGCACTTTCATAGGACCTGCACTAATTCAAGGTGTATAAATTTTTAAATTAAACAATTTTTTAACTTAAAACAGATATCCCATGCCCTCATGTCGATTTACCAGGAGGTCAACAATTCTCAAAGATAGATTGAAACATTTGGTAATTCTTGCTATTAAGCGGGATCTATGTAGGAAACAGAATTATTATGATATATTGTATGACTTTGCTATAGACAAGGCTAGTAAAGTAATTCTGTACATAGTAAAGAATGAATAAAATGCAAAGATGAATTTATTTTCTAATACAAGTTCTTAAATTTCACTTATTGTCCGCTTCCCTACCCAAACTTGTCCCAGCAAAATCCGTTTCGAGTAGGGCTTCACAATGCCTTGCTATTTAGTGTTTGTAAAATGTTTGTTTGTAAAATGTTTTACATGTTTTGGATGTTCCTTCAGAGTTGAAAATAGTTTACTTTTTAGTCCAAACCTCCTGCAAGACGAAGGGGAATTTGACAGTCCAGTGCGCAGCCATCCGTAGCAACATGTGTATACCCACGTGTTCTCCCCACCCCTATCGTTATTTCGTGGGGTGACTCCGCAGAAATAAGAGAGTGATCTTTCCTTTACTTCTTGTTTAAACTCTTGAGGGAAGAAGAGAATTATATATCGAGATATTTATCCCCCTTCTTTACTCATTTATACAAAGGGGTCATCATTTCAATAAGAGCTCATGATAAAATATGATACTTAAACAGCATTCTATGGGAGCAGGGACTTTTTTCTTTTATCCTGGAGTTTGGATATAATTCATACATAGAGCATAAGTATATCATCTTTAATATAACAATACTTAATCGATGTTATTTATTTCTAGTCAGAACTAAAATTAATAAGAAATAATTATTAATTTTTTATTTTTTTTTCTTCTAGATGTGGCAATGTCTTTGAACACTGCCATGTTTGAACAAAATGGACGAAGTGGCTACATTCTGAAGCCATCTGTCATGTGGGATAAAACTCATGTCATGTTTAACCGTTTCAATCCTTGGGACAAAGAGTTTGATGGTTTGCATACCACAATCTTAACACTACAGGTGAGTGAAACAAAGGGAGATTATCTAAAATCACATGACTTGTAAATGACAGTTTCAGCTACAGTTTTACTGCTTCTATTTCCACATAATGCTTTTTGTCTTTCAATATTTCTCTGCCCATATCATCCAGACATAATGCAAATGAAAGGTAACTATTGTGACAACCTGCTGATCTAAAGCCAATGCTAATCTGATTTTTTGTCCTAAATGAGAACACTTTTAATTAACTGCATAAAAATTAAATCTCTGAAAAGAAAATTCTTAGATAAAGTGTCAATGCTGCAAAAGAACTGCTAAATAATCCTTTTTATATTTGAATAGATCATCTCAGGACAGTATGTCAGTCAACATTACTCTACCAATGTTCAAGTGGAAGTAGAAGTTATTGGTATTCCAGTGGACTGTGCCAAACAGAAAACCAAAGTTGTGCCAAAGAATGCTCTCAACCCAATATGGAATGATATCTTCACTTTTCAGGTTTGTTTCATAAAAATTTCTAAAATATTTTGCATTTACTGGGATGTATGTCTATTTTTCAGCAAAATTATCAGGAAGGGCAAAAAATAAAAAGTTTGAAACTAATTATGCCATTTATAAATGTTTGAAAAAGCTTCATTACTGCAAGGCAAGGAGAACAGTTATCATCAGAGAACTAAATGCAGTCTACAAACTAAGAGCTAAAGCAGGTAACACTGCAACAGACCCAACTACCCATACCTTGTTTGCAGTCATCTTTTCAAAGCAAAGATTGGATTTCATAGCCATCTTAGAGTTGATAGGAAATCACTTTGTGCTTATTCTCATCTTTGACCATGAAGGAGGAAATATATTTAGTTTTGTATTTAGAATATTTTTAAATATATCATAAACAGAAAGCCATGTTTAAAATACCTTTTTTTTTTTTAAATATGACATTCATTTTGAATAGCTTACTTAAAAAGCGAACTATATTTTCGTTCTAAATCTTCCAGCTTTATTTGCATTTTGTACTGATTTGATTCTACTCCTTTTAGCATTGAAATATTGAATAATTATAATAGTGAGTTTTAACCATTATAATATAAATTATATGCATTTTCTTTTAAGAAATATTTGTATTTTTTAAAGAGTAGTAACTGAGACTAAAAATGTTTTAGCTTTCCTTTTTTCATAAATGAATCAATGATTTCAAATGTTTGATTTATTTTCAGGTTCTTTTTGCAGACCTAGCTTTTATTAGATTTGTTGTCATTGATGCCAGCACTAGTCATCTGGTCACACAGAGAGTGATTCCTCTAAAATGTCTTCGGCCAGGCTATCGACATGTACGGTTGCGAAATGGATCAGGTCAGCCCCAAGAGTTGTCTACCTTATTTGTTTACAGCAAACATGAAGAAGAGCTTCTAGAGACCAGAAATGGGTTGGAAAATTTCAGTGTTTCAACCTCCAAGAGAATGTCCATTTTTTCTAAAGTCAGAGAACTCTCTGATACAAGTAAACAAGATTCCAAAGAGGTATTCTTTTTGTTTATATTATTGGGACATTAATGGGTCTTTATTTATTTTTTGTATTTGAACATGCTAATTTCTTTTTTCTTCTTTTTTTTTTTTTTTTTTCAATAGCAGGTGCCCAATACAGCTGGTACTAAACTGAAACGCAGAATGTTTTTTATTAGTGTCTTTGGAGTAACTGCCCCTGATGAATACATTATACTGAAGGTTACACAAGACTCTACTGTAGCTGACACTATAGCTCAAGTAAGTATATAAAGTGCTTGTGTATTAAATGTTATGAATACTCCATTTTTTTGGTTATTTTTACCCTTACAGCAAGAGCTATAGACATCTACCAATACATTTACATAGACATTTCAGAGTTTTATTTAATATATGCTATATAATTTAAATTTTTTTAAAAATTAAATAGTAAACTAAAATGCTTGCTATAATATACTGATTTCTACAAAAATCTCTAGGAGTTTTATTGATAGGAGGCCTAAAGCTGAAGATCTATTTTGTTATGAAAAATGTTTTTTTTTAGCTCATTGCAATCTATTTTATTGCTTCTTTTTGTTTTATGATAATTGGCTTACTTTTTTATTAATGATTTGATTTGTGTATTTTTTTGCTGTATTATTTAATGTGTGTACTACTATAGGCATTGACAAAAGTTGGTCGACTGGATGAAAAAATTGCTGATTATGTTCTGGTTGAAGATGTGCAAAGTGGTTGGGAAAAGAAAGACCAGGAGAAAGCTAGTTGTCAGAGAATACTTGATGTTGGAGAGAAAGTGTTAGCTGCACAGAACAAATGGAAAGGTGCTGGGAAGTTCATCTTGAGAAAACTCAGTGATGTAAGTAGATGGCTTGTTATTTATTTTGATACAAAACTAAGTACTGTACATGACAAAAAATGTAATTTCATATAGATTTACTATATATTTATATATTTATACTAAAGAATTAATACATTAATAAAGATTCACTAGATAGTTATATAGTTTTTTACAAATCAAAGTAGTTCATAATTAACAGATATATATTAAACAATAAGATTTCTATATCAATAAAATGTACCAACAAAATGTTTTTTTTCAGGATCCAAGCAGTAGGGCATGGATGACAACTATGTTAAAAGAACAAAAGGTTTGATATTTTTAAGAATATTTAATTTCATTCATAAAAGGAAGATTGCAAATCAACATGATATTTAATACAAGACTAAGGTTATTGTTTCTAAAGCCAAGATATATATCAAGTACTAAATATTAAGTGTGTGTATGTGTCTATACATTTCAGCGTCAAATGGAAGAATTCAGTACAACAGATTGGGAGGGAGAAGAGCATATGTTCTTAGTTTGTGTTTTCAATGTTTCCCCTGACCAGCCATACACCATTTTCAAGGCTCCTGTAACAAGTACAGCTCAAGATATTATTACACAGGTACTGCTTCAGTCAGTTTTACTCTTTAGTGAATCTCTAATGCACGCTTGTCAATGTGAGTGAATCCAATGCACAAAGTTGTTTGCTTTATTGACATTGACATTTGTTTCTTTTTCAAGGCTATGAAGAAAGCTCATAGAGCCAACACAGAAGACCCTCGAGACTTTGTTCTGCTTGAGGAAGTCAGCGAGTTACATCAGTCCAGCTCATCAAAGAAATTGGGAGGTGAGAAAAGTGATACTTCAAGAACTCTTGCTGATGATGAAAATGTGTACCAAGCCCAAAATGACTGGAGAACCGCAGCTGGTAGATTTGTTTTGATGAACAGATCAGAGATTAGCATGGATGAAGAGGTGGGTATCTCTCTCTGTATGTCTAGCCCATGACATGGATGAAGAGGTGGGTCTCTCTATCTCTCTCTGTCTATATATATATATATATAGTCCCTGGCATGGATGCAAAGATGAGTATCTCTCTCTCTCTCTCTGTATATACATATATATATATATATATATATCTTGACCCTGGCATGGATGAAGAGGTGGGTTTATCTCTTTATAACTAGTCCCTTCTCTACAAAACTTGTTTTGAACAAAGATCTATTGCATTAAGAATCCTGGAAATTTGATACCACATGATAAAATCTAATACTGAGATCTTCTAATGAAAAATTGACTTAGCTATGTTCACCAATGAAACAGTGTCTTTGTCTAGAGGATATATTATACAAACCATTTCAGTTTGATTCATAACCTGGGAGTATATAAACAAGGGATATAACTATCATACCAAAATATCAACAAAGTAACATATTCACTCTCGCCATACCGCCCCCTGACAACATCTAACTAAGGCATATAAATGTGTTACAAGGAGACCATCCCCAGCATACAAAAAAAACTAAAAAATTATACTGCATACCAGTGCATTGTGACTCTATATCACTTCTATAGCTTCTTTATCCATAGCAAATTCTATGGAGAGAAAAAAATTAATCTTGGGAGAACTACAATGCAACTGATTCAAATAAGCAATAGAGTATTTTTAGTTTTGCAAATCTATCTTGTTATAATGAAATAGCTTAATATTTAAACCTGGTCAGTGACATGAGTTCTATTTTTTTTTCAGGACAAAAAACGTCTCAGTAAAGGATCCATTTCAAAAGGCAGCAATTTCTCTAAAAGATTTGGATCTAAACGCCTTTCACGCAATACAACTCCTGGAGAAAAACTTCTCGCTTATCCACAACCTGGTAAGTTATTCAGCATTGAAATAAAGCATGTAATCCATTCATGTTTTAACATATATTTGTAAGGCAATGTTATAAGTAGCAATGTACTTACTTACTTACTTAGGTCCTCCCACGCTGTTCGGCGCATTGGGTGGCAAGCTGTCTCCACAATGTAACAAATCTTTAAAAATTTTAAGTAAAATGTTACAGTTAACCAGATAAATAGCTTATTTATTTCCAAAATTATTTTTCTATTTCAGAAACATTTCACAGATCCATCAGTTTCCCATCTCAAGTGAATAGTACATCAATTGTTTCCAAGGCTACAGCTCCTTCACCCACATTATCCCCAGCTCCTCCAGAAAGATCAGGACCTTTCAGAATCTCAAAAAAGATATCAAAACTTAGTTTCAAACTCAACAAATGACCTTTTCTATTAACAGATATCAAATTTTAATCAATGGGTCTATATGGAAGTTAATTTGAATAAGTGACAACCTGTTTTCATTTCATGAAAAGTGTTGAGAAAAACAAAGTCCTCCTGTGTCTAATCAAAATGAGACTACCCTACAAAAAACTCAATGTGACTTAACTGTTATTTATCTATCCTGGGCCTTCAGATATATCTATATACCTACTGTGAAGTAAGTGCCAAAATGAAGCTACTATACATTGTGAGCAAAACATTCAGTTTTCAGTGGATTACGTTTTCTGAATAAAGGAGATAAACTTTTTGTTAGATAGGCTGTGAACACATTTATTTTGTTTTAAACTTTATAGTTTGTATTCGTCAATTAGTTTCCACTTTTAGGTCTTTAAATATTATTTATTACTATATGCTAGTACCGGTATTACATTATTCATATGTAGACATTAACACTTAATGTTCTCATCAATAATACACAATTTTCTTTAGGATTTACACATCATATCTTAAATGTTTGAACTGTGATATAATCAAAGGGAATCTGAAGTGCCAATTATTCCTTCTGTTGGACTAAACAGTTTCTATAGAGCCACAATGGATAAATCAGATTCTCCAAAGTGTGAGGAAATATATTTGGTGTATAAATTGTATATATACATAACATGGTCAGATTTTTATCTGTTTCTTTATAATGATTGTATTAATATAGTAAATAGACACTGCTCCACAATAAAGCAATGAGTTCTGTAGGCTACAGTTTGTCTTTTGAGACATTTGTTTTTTTATCCATCACATGCTTGGTAGATCAAAAAAACAAAAACCAATGAAGGTGCATGAAGTTTCTCTAAAGTTTGTGATTGAGTATGCCTTATAGTCTAATTATTTTATGCATATTTAAATGATATTGTTTAAAAGGATGGACTTCAAAAGCACACATGTAGTTTATTATAATTATAGCATATTGTTGTTGTTGTTTTTTTTGTCATTCCAACTGACATTCAGTTGTTTTAAAGAGTCTGTAAATGTGTTTGATTTTGTCCTCATGTATACTCCCACAATGCCCAAGTTAAACCTCATCCAATACAATTATATGGATGAATTTTAAACACAACATTTGTAATTACCCCAACTATTTATATTTCTTTGTGTTAGTAAGTATTGTACTTTAATAAAGATATGTTGTTTTGTTTAACTACTGGCTGCTTAGAGTTGATTTTATTTATAAGTTTACAGTGTACTACTATATAGTCTCTTAGGGTTGATGTTGTGTTAAGTAGTACAAAGCATCATACAGAAGTATGTGATGCACAGCTCCTTTGAGTTTCAAATGTATTTCATGTTGATTTTTTATCTGTAGGTTTTCAGTTTCTTTACAAAGCAACATAATGTACTTACCTAGCATAAGAACCTGTATTGATATGGTACCTTTTTTTACTTGATTGTATACCACATCTAAAGCATGACTGCCTAGTCATGTGGTATGCACACTAGACTGTTGTTAATTTGTCTTGATGGTCCCGGGTTCATATTGTGCCTGTTGCCATCCCCCATCATTCTGACGGGGTTTGGACAAGGAAGTAGAATATCTTCAAGTCTGAAGGAACATCTGAAACATTTAAAACATTTTACAAACAAAGCATGCTCAGTGCATCCAGCCCAATCTCTTTCGCGGACATATGGGGAAAGAGGTATCTAGGAGAAAGTTTCTGTGCTGTTTAGGCACTTAGCAAACACAACTCTCGAGTTGGGATTCCAATTGGAGCTACCTTGTTAGGTTGCAGAACAGTTTTTGCCAGTAATCCACTCATCAAACTTTGAAGAGGCTATGATCTATTTGTTAATGTAATAGTAGATATACTAGATGTAGAAATACTATATTAATAAACAGACTAGCTGTTACTGTGTGAAATGCTACTATATTATTATCCTTTCATTTACGTTTACTTGAAGTATTTTAGCATATTACATTTATAAATTGTTTCTTAGTTAAACACTCTAGCATTTAGAAATACATGTCATAAATTTCATTTAGTTAAAAATCTCCAAGACAATTTTATTGAGAAATATAAATGATGCTATATTGTTTATTTATCAATGGCATTGAATAGAGCAGATCAGTAATTATACAAAATAATGAACACCTGGTCTTTACAGTATGGTGTCTGGCATTTGAGTCGATGTTTAACTTCCTTCCCCGCAAAGAACAATCTACAATCTTCCAACTAAGAACAGGACACACACCACTATTAAATTACCACCTGAACAAAATAAACTCCACACAACTACCCCTTTGCAGACACTGCACCCACCCCTTTGAAACCGTAAACCATATCCTCTTTGAATGCCCCTCCCTAATCCACCTTAGGCAGACCCTACTTCCACTACAGCCCAAAATAACCAACACCCTGTACGGCAGTGCTGAACAACTGAAGAAAACAGCACACATTTTTTTTCCTTGGCACAGTCTGCAAAAGAGCTCACAGCTCAGCAGCAATAAAGCTGGCTAGAAGAAGAAGAAGAGTCTTTGTTTTATACTTTTAACTGCCCTACTGAAAATTAAAATGCTATTGACAAATAATCTTTTTTTCCTAGAATGCACATCAATTAATTTTCTTCTAAAACCTACTGTAATCAACCCTAAATATCTAATGTTGAGATACATTATTAGTACATTTATATATATATATATATCTAGTCCAATTAATCTCATTAGATTTGAAATAATGATTGTAATTAGATTTTCAATTTGATTTATTTCACAATAAAGGAGACATCATGTTCAGCTGTGAACTAAAACTAATTTTTAAAAAGCCTAATAAATTTAAAATATATATATATTATTTTTTTTTGTAAAAATATGTGCTAATGTCTTTCAGTCTTTTGGACACATTGTTTTAAAACATTAAATGTGTACTATTTGTGCAGAACACATCTTTTTTATGATTAGTTTACTGGTACTTTGTTTTTGAAGTTAGATTTCTCTATACTAAAAACTAAAATGAAAAAAAGCCATATCTTTATTTCAAAAAGAAAAGAATACTACTGGTAAAGTGCTTAATAAAGAAAAATTATTTGTATTTCACACAGGGATGATTAATTAATTTTTCAGCTGTAGCAAAAGAGAATCCCAACAAAGATCTTTCTGATTCTGATAGAGAAGACAAGTCTGACACAGAAGACATCATACTAAAAAGTAGATATGCTTATCTACTACTTTTAAACATTTATTCTAGAAAAATTAATTCATAAAAATAATTTATATTTATAATTTGACTCTTTTTTCCACTTACTGTTCTATTCCGTTTCCATATAAGGTATTGATAAAGAACACAAAAGATGTTCATTCTTACTACTGGATTTATTCCAGACCTTGATCATGCATATCATGTTTATTAAACATATGAACAGGACAAATGTTTCAGCATTGTTATTCAGAAAGTGCAATATCTGTACCTAATTTATGTGTGCACGAGCACACAAGTATTTCTTATTATACCTTACATATGTGTTATGAAACATGTGTCAATTTTTGTACATTGCTAGACATCCACAATACTTACCCCTCTCTTACATTCCTTCACAATTTGTATGTCAAATCATTATCTCCACCCCCCCCCTTTTTTTTTTATCTACTCATCATTTCCCCATTTTATGTGTTATTTTATTTTTTAAATACTTTTTAATACTAATTACCATTTCAAAATATCTTTTGTAACTGTAAATATATTTTTAAAAATTAATTTCCAAGAATCACACCCTAAGAAAAACCATATGCTTTTTTTGCTCATTTCAGTGAAATATACAGATAAATAATTCAAGAATTCCATAAGAATGAATGAAGACATTATTACTTTTATTGATCGTAAGCAATTCTACCTTCATTTTATGTTTGCAGTAATATGTACAGAAGAACACCACTCATTTCCATTTTTATGTTGGATGATGGCTTCTCTTATTTAAAAAGACCAAAGGTATAACATCAAAATATAATTAATTTACAACTGATATGTTTGGCTTGATAGAATGTGGCATGGAAAAGTTAGCTAAATAGAAAATTACAAATGTAAATGTATAACTATTTTTTTTAAAGCCATAGAGACTGTATCAATAAATGAAGGTATAGTAAATGTGTGTAAGTTACTTCTCTGACCACTGTTAATATGAGCTTAGTACATACATGGTCTACAGTTTTCACATAGAATAGTGTTTTAAATGTATCAGCATCTACTTTTTGTATATTATTTAGTATTTTAGACTATTTAGTTGTTTTTTTTTCCTCAATTTTAGATGTGAAAATCAAAACAAGATTGAGCCCTTATTGCCTTTTAATGTAACAAACTTTCAGCTGAATTGAATGATTGATGATGAACAAATAATTGTAACACTTATATTGTTAAGAGAAAAACATACTTACTGGAAATAATAATAAGAATTATTTTCCATTCCATTGCAACATACAAACACATTGGCCATCAAACTAATAACTCTTCTTAAAAAATAAAATTATAATCTCAGAGATACATAAAATGTTATACCTGGTGTTACATTTTGAATGTACTGTAGTCAAAGTGGATTCAGTCAAGTTGTAAAAATATTTATACACAAACTTGTGACAGCTATAATAAATTTCTACTTTGATGATGTAGCCAACATATATGTTGTCTTATAAGTTCATGAGAACAAAGTATTTTTTTAAGAGTTTGAAAGTGATAACAGTAAAACTGAGCAAAAAAACTTTTGTGATACTGCGGCACTGTCAATGTAATTGTACTGCATTCTTGATTTTGTTGTATCTTTTTTCATAATGAATACTTGTGTTTTTCTAATTTAAATATTGTATAGGAAACTTGGTTGTAAAAAAAAAAAGTTTTGTTATTTGTAACATTAAAAGTTTTAAAAAAAAAATTACAAGGAATATATGAATAAAGTGTTGACCTTTTTAACACTAAAATGCTTCCAATTTTTGTTTGCTTTTTATTACCATCACAACAGAAAACATAATTTATGATGAACACTTCAATATTTTCATAAGGGCATCAACTTGCGCAAACTCGTTTCAATGAAATTATTTGTCGAGGAACACCTGGCAAAAAAAGGTAAAAAATACTGTTTCAAATAATCTGTGCTCTTTCTGTTCAGTTATATTTCACACTTTTCCTACATAATATTGAGATTTTTTTACAATTGAATAGCAAATATTTGAATTATAAAAATTAAATGTACAAACCTTCTTGTATAGTAACTATTGTATCTACTGTGAATACATTACAGCTTCTCACATAATTCACAAATGTGTCTAAACTACCACCAACTCCAAAATAATATGTTTTAGCTGCGACCAAGCTTCACAAAAATTTAAGAAAAATTACATTTTTTTAAATACAAGAATGCAAGTGTTCCACACAAACTTGTTAGAGAGCCTAAAGGTCCCACTTCCACACAAACTTGTTAGAGAGCCTAAAGGTCCCACTTCCACACAAACTTGTTAGAGAGCTTAAAGGTCCCACTTCCAAACAAACTTGTTAAAGAGCATAAAGGTCCCACTTCCACACAAACTTGTTAGAGAGTCTAAAGGTCCCACTTCCACACAAACTTGTTAGAGAGCCTAAAGGTCCCACTTCCACACAAACTTGTTAGAGAGCCTAAAGGTCCCACTTACACTTCACTACACCCAAGCTCACACATAAATCACATTAACACTTCAATTAATTTGGATCCCAAACAATTACAGGAACTCACTTTAAAATCTTTAGTGAAAAGATTATTTGTACATGTGTACTGAGTCTTTATAACAAAAGGACACTCCTTTGGAAGACTATAAGTAGATTTAGCATGTAAGAATATATTTTAAGCATACAGTAAACACTTTTAAATTTATAAAAGTATGTACCCTGAACAGTAACACATGGCATAATAGATTTTAATTTTGTTTTATAAATAATGTGTATGAATGTACATATATACAAATATCATGGGCGTAGCCGGGGGGGGGGGGGGGATTTAGTTACTGATTTTTTGCTTTGATTTAGTTTATTTTAGGTGAGATTTTAATACTAAACCATCACTTGCCCCATCACAGCCAAGGGTTTTTGAGTTTAAAACCCCTACCAGAGGGTTTTGAGTTTAAGACCCCTAGTAGGGGGTTTTGAGTTTAAAACCCCCTACCAGGGGGTTTTGCATTTAAAACCCCTTACCAGGGGGTTTTGATTTTAAAACCTCTACCAGGGATTTAAGCAGTAAAATCAACCTCTTCAATAACAAAAAACAAAACAAAAAATGCAAACGACAATCCCCAAATTTCAAGAGCACAGTTAAGGAAGACTTTGATTTTAAAACCCCCTCCAAAATTTACAATAAACCCCCTCTTTAATATAAAAAAAGCAAATTACACTCTCAAAATTTTGAAGGGTTTTGAGTTTACCCCCACCTCTTCAGTAGGGTTTGAAGCTAAAAAATACCTCTTCAATATATAAAAAAGCTAATTACGCACTCAAAATGTTATGAGCTAAATGGGTTTTAATTCAGTTTTGAGTTTAAGCCCCCCTTCAGTGGTGTATGAAGCTAAAAAATACCTCTTTAATATTAAAAACAAAGCAAATTATACACTCAAAATCCTATGAGTATAGTCAGAGGGGTTTTGAGTTTAAACTCCCCTCCAGTGGATTTTAAAGCTAAAAAATACATTTTCAATATAAAAAAAAAAGCCAGTTACAGAGCGTTTTGAGGTGGAAAACCTCTATCTTCAATATTATTCTAAAGCAAACTACAATTACCAAATACTATGACCGTAGCTAAATGGGGTTTTGAATTTTAAAAAAACAACTCCAGAGATTTTTTAGTTTAAAACCCCCAACAGATGATTTTGATGATAAAACTTCCCTTTTTGATATAAAATCTAAAGCAAACTACAGTCACCTAATTCCAGGAGCGTATTCAAGAGAGGTTACACATTTCTACCAGTGGCAGGGCTCCAATAATAAAGGGCAGTAAACAGTCATCTGCAAAATTGAAAAACACTCAACGTGGCTCAACAAATATGGCTAAGACATATTTTAGGAGTAAGTTATAGAGATCGGGTCTAAATCAACTGGGAGTCGACCCCTTAGTAAGATTGTGACAAAGTGTCTCATGAGGTTTGCGGGACATGTTCTCCGACAAAATGAATTATGCATAAGAGTTGCCATGACAATCCTATTAAGTACAACTTGGCCCCACACATTCATGGAGGACCTTAGGGTAGGTGGGAAGAGGCTTCAGACATTACTAGTGACATATAAGTTTCCTGCAAGGCAGGAGTGGGGTGGCACGCGTTTCTCGATATTCCCAGTGTCAGAGTCGCCATTGGTCGCGGCGGATTCCTCCACTAGCGCGCCAGGGAACGGGCTAGTTAGAGCCTAGCTCGTGGACGCCGACCGGTCCGCCCGACGCAGCCCGCTAAGGCCGCGCCAGTCAGTCCAGTCTTTGCCCAAAGTGAGACCCGCGAATCAGCCGAGTCCCAGGAGAACCCGACCAACCCTCGAGTTGGTGTCCAGCGCTATCCGCTTTTCGGAGATCCCGTTAGGTCTCTTACTCACCGTTGCCCCGGGGCCCCACAGGGGGGGGCTGGACATAACCCCTTTGAGTTCCTTTTACACTTGCCGGCTGCTCATTCATCAGCGGCAAGCAACCAGTACCCTTGGCCACTCCAGGAGAGCGGAGTGTTCACGCGGCGACCACGATGAGGTGGTACTGGAACGCCGCGATTACTAGTGACAGATTTTTGTGGAAACAGATTGGCAGCAAATGTGCCGAACGGGGCGGGAGGGTCTAAGTCAAAAAGCACATTAGGTTTTTGAAATAAAACTTTTTAATAGCAGGAAAATGCACTGTAGATACCTCAGAATATGCATTTTGTTGGCTTTCAATACCAGAAATAGTGCTCCTAGCGCTTCCTCAGACCCCCTTGCTGGCAATGGCGGGGAGTCTACAGTTTTTCCACTAACTCCAGAAAGAAATTCTAGGGCACAATAAACGTCTTCCGAAAGAATGAAGGGTCAGAATATAATAAAGATTATGTTCACACACACATACATACATATAAATAATTTTTTTTCGAATTTGTCATAATTCTGCACAAACAATTTAGTTAATAGGTTGTTTTTTTTTTTGTAATGACTTATGCAAGACGATATGACAATTTTACAAATGTGACCTAATTCTGATATTTTAAGTATATCGCTGATCTTTATAGAAGTTTCTTACAAACATTTAATTCAAATCACTTTCAACAAAAGGATACATTACGCCATCATCAGTAAGGGACGTGCTAAATATGTCATGAAGTTTGGAATAATTCTCAGGATTGTAGATTGTTTCTGCAGTTAATATAACATCATACCTAAAAATAGTTTTGAATATTTTGTTTCTATCATTATATAAATCCAAGGTACCGGTATATAGATATACTTATTCAATTTTTTTTATTATAACCTAACAAATAGAAAAAAAAGTGTTTTAAAAAACATCATTTTTCTCTGATAATTTCAAATTTTCGTGCAACTACAATATATAGTGAAAATGAAATCTCAGTAAATTTAAATAATATAAATGATTCACAATAGATTCTGGCATTTTCAACAATTATACCTGATTATACCTGAGTTTATGTTCTGTTGCTATCTTGTTTAAACCGCTCCAGTCACCAGCGAAATAGCGACAATGCTGTTCTGTACTATTTCTTACCACATTGGGTTGAGTTAGTAGTTTTAAGACATCTATATTCTTGAAAGTTAAGAATTAAAAACAGACATCTAATATTGTTTTAAAATTTAAAAAAAAATAATTAAAAAAATGGCTTGGTCGTATTGGTTTAATTAAACAAGGGAAAAAATTATGTCCTAAAGACAAAACAAAAAAATGAAAAATATTTTACACAACATCAAACTAAATTACAAACATTCAGATTAGTACAAATTTAAGTGCCAGTGAATAACTGTATAGAGATGTTTACTAAACATTACTATATCAATATGAAAACAAAGATCAATTGTGTTATGAAGCTTTCCTCAACTAGAAAAAAAAAAAACTACAATGAACAAAAATTGTATCTGTTCAGAATTAGTTTTGGCTATCAATACAGAAAAGAAATTCTTATATATGCTGGTTTGAAAGCACAGGAAACTGGGTAGTGAAGGCAGGACTTATCTTTAGAATGGTGTGATAGTTTCACAAAAGAAAGATTTAGGTTGTTTCCATCTCATTGAAAGCAAAATCCTAAAGCCAAAAATATTTTTCCATCTGGCTTCTTGCAATGTCTTAATTCAGGTGAGATTTTTGAAAATGAATAATTACAAGTTAAATCCACTCCAAATTTCACTTCTGCTCCCAGAAGTATATAATCTCTTCTGGCAATTCTAAGAGTCATGAGTGTGAATTCAGGTCGTTCCCTTCGCTGTTATCAGCAGTACATCTCTTGGCTGGCTTGGTCATGTTCACAGAATGCCACAAGGACAACTCTCACAAGACATTCTGTATGGTGATCTAAGAGAAGGCAGGAGAGCTGCTGGTCACCCACTTTTAAAGTATACTGATGTATGCAAACGCAACATTAATCTCTTCAAAATCCCATCAAACAGCTGGGAAAAAGAGGCACTGGATTGATCCAAATGGATAGCAAGCATAAAGAAAGGGTCCTGGATTGCAGATTGCATACACACCAAAGTAAAAAGACATAAAATGCCACAAGACTTAAGAAGCCTAATGTCTTATTTTGGAAACTCTTTAAAACATGAAAGTACAAAAATCTTAAAGAAATACAAAATCCTTAAATTTTTGTAGTACAAAGATAAGAGTACTAATAATCTTCTATTATGGGAAAGCAAAAATAAAACTTTAAACAAGTATTTTTCAAAACAAAGTTTTGAACAACATAACTTACATAATCTTGAAAATCCACTCTTTTTGCACCAGCCTTTAAGCTGTACAGCCCTGGTAATCCAGCACCACAACCAAGCTTTTTATTGATTGAATTGTAAAAAAAAACCAATTTCTCACTTGTCAGATAAATTTCTTTGATATTAAAAATACTAAATAGAAAATCAGATAAAACTTTAAAATAAATACACCTTTGAATGTCTGATTAATGTGAATGTGGTTTGTTTTTTCTAGACTTGACTAAATAACTGTTAGCAATTAAATTATTATATTTTAAAACTTGTTGGTTTTAGTTCACACCTAGTCTAAACATAGACCTTGAATGACTCTTCTGTTAAAAGAAACCTTTCCATTAACAAATATTTATTTAAACCTGAGTATTTTAAATCTACTGGGAAGGAAGTTCATTCATGACTTTAAAATAGTAGTGTGACTTGCAACTTCTTTATTTCCAATAACAATAGTGCCCATGCCTTTTTTACAAATCAGGTTTACTTTAGAAAAGTATAGTACTGGTACCCAACAAGGATACTTTCCTTGTATTAAAACATAACTCCCAGGCAATGCTTCTCAGCTTCACTGTGGCACTCAGGTGGAAACAGTCATTAGAGGAGACTATTAGGCCAATAGGGAAGCAAAAAAAGAACCCCTGTTGGGGTGTCTTGTATCACAAACATGACTGACCTCTAAAACAACTTTTCCTTTAACCTCCAAAATGTGTCTAGACTCAGAAGATGATAAATATTTCACTAAATCAATGCCACACTCCCATATCTTGAGACCACCTTCAAAGTAGAACAAAAGCAATTTAGTAATTAAGTATTTGAAGTACATTATTTTAATAATTGGATGAGTTCATTATTTTTGGTGAAAAGAGGAAAGGTTTGATCCTTATGATTTTTAATCAAATAAAAACTTCTTTCAGATTTTATTTTAGTTCTGGATTCTTGTCTTTTGAAAGAAATTCAACTCCCCTCCCCATTTTCCTGAAAAAAATATCTAAAGAGTGATAACTAACTAGATTATCCTGGAATCCCCAACTAAATTATCTTATCCTGGAATCCCCAACTAAATTATCGAACAGGAATTATTGCTTCTTAAGTATTCAAAATATGTGCAAGTAGTTTTAAAAAGAACAAATATCATTAACAACATAATTGAACTGACCTTCATAAGTTCCAGGCACAAGGTCAGAATGAGCATTGATAGCATCTAAAACTGTCTTAGATGACTGGATGGCATCTTCTTGATTCAGCAATTCCTTCTCTATACATTTGGTGTTTACGATTTGGAAAAAATGCTCCCCAAAAGTAAGAGTTTTAAAAGGTAACTGAGGTCATGGATTAGAGAGAAAGAAAACCTACTAAGTCATAGTTTAAAAGTGTAGACATCAGAAAAATTACAGTTTAAAGCAAAATAATATGCAAACTAAGCTTTTGACACATTTCAATGATGTCTGGGTCTAATACAAGATTCACAATAACTGAACATGCAAAAATTAACTATGTATTCTTTGTTAGAGAGAGGCATTAAGAGGAATGGAGAGAGATGTTCAACAAATCATAAGTGGTGCCCAAAAAGTCAAAAAAAATAAGGAGCAAATGAAGGTCATGGTGATCAACCAACAAGAAACAACCTACACTCTTAAGCCTAGTACAAGATTCACAATAACTGTGCAACAAGTTGCTGCGGTGAAAAAAATCAACCAACAAGAGTGAACCTACAAGAGGCCCTTCATAACATCAGTTTAATCTGAACTATCCTAAATATGAATGTTCAAAATATTTGGTTCATACTAAGTATCCAACTTGATGTCAAACTTAAAGAAATTGAAGTGCTTGAAGTATAATAAAAATCTGTTTTAAGCAAGCATAAGAAATCTTCTTAGCATGAAAACCATACGTTCAGGTGGAAAGTAATCAGTATTACCCATTACAAATATATACAGAATTTCAATTAGATAAATAGGTGAGTTGATATTACATTGTATGTTTTGGCAAAAAGAAAGATAATGTTAGATTTAACAGAAAGTTATACACATCTTTTTAAATTTTACTTTTAATGCTATTTAAAAACTAAATCACTTTTTTTTAAATTGCTGTTCACATCTTTCATTCTTATAGCATCCTCAGTGCAATATGTCTCAATCTCTAAGCGGACATGTGGGGAGATGGGTTTTTTGCCACTCAGCCAAATGAACTTCTTAACAAATAATGAATAATAGAAAGTTAATGAGACATATTTTTCAATAACTACTTAAGACACTGGTATTGTGTGGTTATTACAAGTATACAACATCAGACATTAAGTCTGATGACACAATGACCGAATGTAGTCAGTAATATTTAAGATGGTGAAGAACCAACAGAAATAATCTTGAATGAATTGAATATATTATAATTCCAAATGCAATCATTTCATTCATAAACACACTAAGTATTCCAAGGAATTCCAAGAACAAAATTTGAATAAAAATACATTTTATAAATAAAGATTTAACATCCAGCTTGAAAGTTATGGACCCTGAGTTTACACATTTTGCCCCTCAAATAGTCTCTAATTTAACCATCTTCTAGAATATGCTGGGTTATCTGGGTTGGAGTTATTGAGTTGCTTAATTAAATTTGTATTTTCCATGGTCTATTTTATTTATATGCTGACTTCTGGAGTAAAAAAGGTATATATAGACTAGCCCTAAAAATCATATTTACATTCTGCCAACCTGGACAAGTTGTATTATGTGCCACAACTAAATTTTTTTTTTTTTTTTTTTTTAAGAATATATACCTTGGAAATAACACTACTGTTGTAAAAATCTGTTACTTCCACAGCAGGCAAAGATATTAATTTTTGGTCTTTAGTTTCTTTTGTATCTTTGCTGACATCTACTGAAGCATTGTTGAATTTATTGTTGGTATGCTCTCCTGTGAAAGAGAAAAACATGAGATAAATCCTCTCTTTAAAATGAAAGCAATATTTTTTTTTAATATTTTGAATTTTTGTAGTTAATGTTAGAAAAATTAATTGTTCATATTCATTATATTTCCTTTCAATAAGCACTTGTGCTTGGTTGTGCCATATAAAAAAATACTGAGCATGCCAAATCTACCAAACCATGACCTCTAGAGGTCTTTGTAAATAAAATTGTGTTAAATTATTAATGGGAATGTTGATTAATGTGTGAGCAACTTTACATTAGTACACTACCATAGAAGTCTAGTCAGTCTACTATTATAATTATAATAAATTATATTCTCAGTCTACTATTATAATTATAATAATAAATTATATTCTAGATCCAATCTATTCTTCTATAGACTTGTCGTCACTTGTATAGACTATATAGATACTATTTATATACTATTATAATATTCTATATATTTAATATATATATATATAAAATAGTATATATAGATTACAGTATAGACATAGATCTAGATCTAGAATAATCTAAATCAGATTTATATATTATAATATATCTACCTTCATCATCGTGAGCATTGAAATTAAACATAAAAGACATTTTTTAAGTGTAGTGTAGCATAGATGGGCTTTCAGTTTCTCAGCTTCTGTAGCACAGTGTAACTAACAGTGTGTAAGCAGATCTAGAGTCTATGTTATATATAACTGTCAGTCTATTACTATACTAGTCGATTAATCGACAATGAGTTCAATGAGGCACAATCATGACAATGGTGACAATGAATGACAATGATTGAATGATTGACAGTCACAATGCTAGATGATACTAGATGAATAGATTATAGATCTATTTATTAAATTAATTATAGATCTTGATCTACAGTAATAGTCTTTACTCTTCTGGACTAGATTCTAAACTACGTCTACGTAAATCTAATTGTCTTCTTTTTTTAAGTAACGTCTGTAATCTTTAAGTCAGTCAATAACATAGGTTTAGATCTATGTGATCTAAATAAGTGAATTCTTTTTCTTATACTTCTTTCTCCTTTTTATTCTTCTTCTGTGGAGTGGTAACTCTTTAGTTTATAAAGGTAGAAATCGAATTTGCAAGCATGTATTGTTGATTTAGAAATCTAGATCTAGATATAGCCTATATATATAGTCTAGATTCTATCCCAAGTAGGCCTACTAGATTACTAGATTAATAACTAGATTGTTACTAGATCTAGTCTGTAGAGATATCTAGATATAGATTGAATTGTTAAAATTGTGACTAAATTTAATTGTCTAAGTATAGACTTAGGGTGCCAGATTCGAGGTAATCATGAAGATGAGCGTCAAAAATGCTGATCCTGATTACTGATACTGATAGATCTAGATCTAGATTCTATAGACTACTATAGTCTATAGTGACAGTCTATATTACTTAAATTTTAACTTACTTATAAATTGACTTAACTTAATAATTGAACAGGTACTGAGGTAGTCAGGTAAAACAATATACTAGATCTAATCATAATATAATAGATCTATAGTAGATTATTATATTAGGCACACCCAGTGACACCGTATTCTGGAACTAGGTCAAATTTTTATTTTATTTTTTTTTATTTGGTGACGGTTTAACTTACAAAAAAAAACTGAAAGCAGATTCTTATTCTTCAACTAAAGGACTATAAAAATAGCTGTGTTTCTTTGAATTACCACTCATGAGTCATTGTCAAGATTTTATTTTAAAATAAATCAGGTCACTTCATGCTCCTATAATAAATCATAAATAAATGCAGTTTTTGTGCTTTCTCCTTTAGCGCACATCGAGCACCGTTAAGAAACACCACTATGTTATTGCTAATAAATTATATGTGTTAATTAAAAATTATTTAGATTGTATTAAAAGAAGTAGATTCACATCTGCAATAAAAAATATGTATTTATAGTATATTGCCTCTCTCTCTCTCTCTAGATATAATAATATATATATATATATATGCCTACCTATATAATCTATGTGTAGAAACAGACAGAAATAAATCTATATAATTATAGATCTATAAATTAATTATTATAATTTAATAAACATGATATTTTCAACTAGGCTACATGTATTCTCTGTCTCTTTCTTTTAATTCCCATCCAAGAACCCTCTTCTTTTCATAATTTGGATGTTCGTTTTGTTATACCTTAACATCCCCTCCCTCCCATAGATGCTTATAATTCTTTTCATGACTCTCTCCCCCTTCCCTCCACTGCCTGTATGATAGGTTGTGACACTACACGCTTAGTGTATACCTCTCCTCACCACCAGCGCTCGCCTGGCGTGATCACATGCAGTGGGCATGGTCTCTGGCTTCAAATTAGCAGCCCGCACTTTTTCTTTCATTCATAAATTATATATTCTAGATATCTCGATCTAGGTCACATTTATTTATTTAAAAAAATCATAGATTTATTAATCCCAATAATATTTCTTATTACGATTTTGCCTTGTGCACTATAGGAGAATGTGTTTAATTAATTATTATTCATTGAAACACCTCCTTTTTTAATTTTATTTAACAGCTAACAGCATGAATGTGTTTGGAATGTCTTTCTAAAGATGTTTGGAAGCTTATTTTGATAGATCCACCAGCCTACGATCAAACAGGCTCATAATATAGCCTTCATCCCTTATATGGGTATGAATTGCCGGGGGAGGTTAAAACAATAGCTTTACATACTTGGTTACAGAGAATCTAAAAAACTGCCATCTGCTTTGGAAAAGCGGAACAAAAATACAGGAACTTATCTAAAATTGGACATGCACTGTCCCGAAACGTCGTTTTTAGCTCCAAACATAAAAACAAATTAATTATAAACAAAAAAAGTGACGTGTTTCTTAAAGGAGAATTCGATGAGCTGTGCCTAATATAAGAAGCTACTATATATAATGAATAGATTCTAGAATATTCTAGATCTATATCAAATCAATTAGAGTAGAGATCTAGATCTATCTAATTGATTCTAATTCTACTATTCTAGATTTCATTCTATGCATCTCTCTTCCTATTCTAGAAAATAGATCTAAGAGTAAGACTAAATCTAAGTATTAGACCTTGATCTACACTTCTAGTGTTAGTTTGATTAAAACAATAATTTGATTTTTCTACATTATCTGTTGCTTCTTTAGATCTATTAATTATTAATCTATTACTAACTAAATCTAGATCTAAATTAATAAAAGATTTTTGCTTCATTATCTATAAGTATATTAATAAACAAGGAAACTTCGTTTTAATAATATTTTATTTATAAGTATTTTATTACTACTTCCAGTAGCATTGATAGCAAAATGGCTACTTTCGATTTGGTGGTCATTTTGGCATTCATATACCAAGACGTCCAAGAGCGCCGTCCAAAATAGCTTAATAATCACACGTGATTCTTATGTAGATATGGATACTAAAAATTACTAACCAATATAAATAATTACATAATAAAAATAAAAAAGTTATCATAGCTGGAACACACCCTAATTTTGGAAACTTTACAAAAAACGACCTAGTTAACCAATCCTGTCAATAGGTACTTCGATAAAAATTTCAAAATGATCACAATGCAAAGGAACCTATTTAGTTAGATAGAGTTTGAGAGGATGATTTCCAATGATACCAATTTTATATTGCTAAGTTAATTGTGAGGGAAGTTATTAAATTTTTAGTGGCCAAAAATTAGCCTTTGACACCTTTGTAAAGCAAAAAAAAATCTGTGACCAAAACAACTGACAGTTGAACTTAAATTAACTGTATTATAAAAAGTCTTAAAGATATGGGGTTGAAACTTCACACTCTTTTACATTAACCAGTATTCTGTTAAAATAAATTTAAAAAATAAGACCAAGCAATAAAATCTTTGAAAAAAAGTGAATTAATATATATTAAAAAAAAAGCCTTCGACAAAAAATAAAAATATATGTGATTTTGTCATCATATGAGCCCAAAAATCACAAATAAAATAAATCAGAGATCTGTATTGTGTTTTATTTTGTTTAATTATAATTCTACTGTATTTAAATAGCTACTTATATGCATCAGATAGATATTTCTTATAAATTATAAATGAAAATAGCACTGCGCAGAAAAATATTTCCTAAAATTTAATGACTATAAGTTTCATAAACTTCATAAAAAAACAGTTTTAACCTTTTTGTAGAGCACTGGCAATTAATCATTTTAAAATGCCTGAATTTAAATTAAATGCTTTAAAAATTAGATTGTAAATGAAAAATTTCTTGCATCGGACAATAAAATAAAAAAGAAACCTTGCGATTTTTTTAGAAGTTATTAAAAGATCTTTTACTTGAATTTTTGTGCAGTAATAGCTCATCATTTTAAAAATATAATGTACTCATTTATTAACTATTAATTTACATGTATACTAATAGAAAAAAACAACACACACAAAAAAAAATTAATAGTTCGCTGAGCTAAAAATATGGAGAAAAAAAAATAATATTTAATATTATTATTTTAAAATATTTATTTTTATTTTAAAATTTGCAGATTACAAAGTCATTATAATAAAGACACATTCCCTCTCCATAATCTAGCATTCAATCACTATAAAAGTTAATCTAAATGAAAAATTCCTATGTGTCCTTCTAAAAATAGCTCGGGATAGACAGAAATTGACCATTTCCAGTAAATCACAGTGTTGGTTGTTACTAAAAATAGATTTTAACCATCAACTTTGAAAATTATTATCTAAAGAGTGCGCCAAGCTACAAAGTTCAAACTTAGCACACAGATATATATTAACATGCTGAATTAAATAGAATTAGTGAGATTGTTGTAACTATAAACACTTTTATTTTATTTCAAAAAGAAAATTTTACCCTTCTTTGTCTTTGTTAATTTGAATATCAAATATCTTTAAAGTGCGCCAAGAGAATTTAATGAAATTTGAAATATACACATTTCATAATATGATAAATTATTGTAGCAAACAGCATTGTTGTAACTTTTATAGGAAAAAAGTTCTAAAAATGTCAACTTTCACATAAACTTTTGTTAAGAAAAATTTAACAGATTGGCTTCATAAGCAAATAAAAATGATCTCTGATATCTTATGTTTACAAAAGTAATCATAATTAGTCCTCAAATCAAATACAATGTGCTAAAACTCTGATGGGAATGACCACCCCTAAAAAAAGGGTAAAATGTGCTGACACACTTTTCAGCCATTTTTTGGGAGTCAAAAAAAATGGATCTAGGTTAGTTTATCGAAGTACCTACTGTCAAATTTGGTATCAAAAGAATCACCATTTTTTTCCCCTACTAAATGGTACTCTAACCTATAAGATCGTTTAAAAAATAATGACGTTTTACGCACTTTTCCGACAGTAACTGGGGACGCGACTGAAACCATGAAGACCAGCTTTTAAGCACACTTCCGGTAGCACAGAAATAGCGATGTTGAAGTGCCTAATAGATAGATTGAAAATTATATTTTAGATCTGTAGAGAATCTAGATCTAGAGTATTCTAGACTATAAAAAATTTACTAGACTCTATATTTATTATTTTATAATTCACACTATGGACTAGGACAAGGCTGCTAATTGCCATTCATTTGGTAGCTGATTGTATGACTTCTAAAAATGGAGAAAGAATTAAACCTCCTGTTTGACAATTTTTCAACTTCAATTACTTCAACAAAAGGTGTATCATGGTCTCAAAATAACAAAGCTGCTGTTTGTTTTGCAGAGACTATTGTTATTTATCATATTGTAAGTTTATTATATTTAGATTTAAATGTAATGTTATGTCCCATCCTAGATCAAAGGAATCTAAATACAACATTATTCATAGATCTTGAACCCTGCTTTAAAATTTTAATGTCTACACTTTTTTTAATCCTACAAATTAAAAAAACAATATTTAGCAGTTAAGACCAGGCCTCCAACATAGTCAAGTGGTACCAGACATATTGTCTGGAAAAATAGTAAAAGTTATCCTTCTTGGGGTTTGTGTCATTTAAAAGACATTTTTGTATTAAGTGTGAAAATGTCATGCTTTCACTCTGTTGTTTAATGCTTATTGTATGTTATCCACCATAATTCAATTCTTCATATCATGTTTAAACCCACAAATGGCTGCCAGGTAGTGTGGTATGCACGCTGGACTGTTGTTTGTTTCATTTCAATGGCCCTGGGTTCATACCTTGCCTGTTCCAATTATCTTGTTAGAGGTTTTGACTAAGAAGTAGATTATCTTTAACTGTGAAGGAACATCCAAAACATGTAAACAAACAAAACATAATTAATATCAGCTCATACATTCAGGACTGCTCAAAACAAGCTTGTTACCTGAAGATCCTTAATATTTATTTATTTATTTAAAATTATTTGTGTGATTTTATTTTTTTATTACATCTTAAGTATCATACTAATGCTAAAAGAGCATAATTTTCACTTATCAGCACACACAGTGGTTAAAAGAATTAGACATTGACTCAGTAAGATGTTTTTTACTTACAAAGTAAGTTCTGAAGAAAATGTTATGTTTGGAGTTCCACGTGTATGTTTGCCTTAGTAAAAAGTCCTTTGTCTCAGAAATATTACTTTTATTTTAATTTTGCAGTAAAGCCTTTGATTTTACTAACATTTTATTAAATACACTGTGAGCCTTGAAATAAGGATGGCCTTCACCTGTGGCTCAGATATTGAGTCCGGCGGAACTCTTCTCACTAACAGGAGAAGGGGCAAAGGCAAGTAACTGGTGCCTTAACCAGTAAGCTTCGGGTAGGAGGGGCTCATTAGCCATGTCTGGCTACCCACCTAGGAAAAGGAAAACTCTGAATTCAAACCTCTGTTGCCTTGCTGCTATACCCAATCATGGGAAAGTCTTCGGGAGTCAACCCTGAAGAAAAATCAGGAGCTGGTGACCCTAAAGCAGTTTGCAGCACCCAGTGCTACACTCTGGAAGAACCTGCGATGCCGCTGACCCCAAACTGTATCAGCACTGCCGTTCCTTTGGATACATCAGCTGCGTGGAGAGGGGGGAACTGATGTGTGGACGACATCGTTCCGACCACAGCTAATGTCCAGGCATTCATCTCACCAAGATGATCCATAGTCGTTCGTGACTGAAGGAGGCCATATTGTAAGCCTAGCTTTTAATATTTACTAAGTCTTTTTTTTTTTCCTTTGTAATGTTGTGTCTCTTCAGAGCATGCTGATGTTAGGTTGAAAACGTCTAGGCAAAGTTAGGTGTTGGTTAGCGGGCTGGCTACCATCACCCATGTAAATTATTGGTATTAGAAATATGGAAAATAAGTTTTTTCAATCCTTTAAACCTTTTGTTTTTTTTAAAGAAAGCTTTACTTTTTTTTTTATCTATCTAGTAATATTGGTACAATATCAAATAAACTACCCAACATATAACCACGTAATAAATTATCCCATCCATCACAATGCTACCATATCACATTATATATACAACCCTATAGAGAAGGTCCATTTATAAATTATAATTCAAAACAAAATAAAAAATACCAATAAGTTATTAAACTCCTCTTTTACTTTTGCTTTTAAACTCATAATGTAATTTTTTTATTATTATTTTTTAATTTTCCTTTCCCAGACCTGTGCGGAGTACAATGGTTATGCATTTAAAACCATTCTTCATAAAATATTTGACATCTTGAGTCTCAATAAATGTTGCTTCCCTGAAGGAATACTTCATTTAAAAAATTCATTTTCAAACTTAAATGAAAGTAAGTTTGATGTTTACTACTGTAAGTAGTATTTCTCAAAGCTTAACCTCAAAATATCAAATGCTATAAAAAAAAATGTATCTGTATTTCAAATGTAATTATTTTGTTGTAAGGCTAATGTAAATTATTTGCTAGAACTAGTAAGTTTTTAATTACATTTAAGTATAAAGGAATGAATCTACAATTTAAGAATATTTGTTATAAAAATTAAATAATTGTTTCTAATACAAATGATAGACCTGTATATTTCTATTATAATCTAATATATATAGTAGAATGTAAGGTGGAGGTATATACATGTCTGACAAAAATATGATGAAATTAGGCATAAACACTGCTTAGATAATAGCAGGGATCTTAGGGTGTATGTAAATTTGCCCTAAACAAGATAGATTTAGGTCAATGAGACATCTTGACTTAGATTTTAACTATTAAAACAGCATAGATGCCTATAATATGATAAAACAAACTGTGGGCTGAATGGTAAAGCGATTGGCTTTCAAACCGAATCCTGGGTTCAAATCTCAGTGAAGACTTGGATTTTTAATTTCTTTATTTTTAGACACCCTTGAGTCCATCCTAATGTCACCTGACTTTGGTTGAGAAAAGTAAAGGTGGTTGATCATTGTGCTGGCTACCTTAACCATCAGCCATATTATATTTACTAACAGACAATTGTGTATTGTAGTATAAAGTTTTATATTCCCCTTTAGAAAATTCAGTTTTGTTTGTCTCTTTATCATTTAAAAATGCTGCTACTACCTAATAAAAGTTCCTTCCTTCTTAAATTTACCTGTAGGAATGTTTGTTTATCTTGAATAATTGTTAATGACTAAAATGATATGGTGAACTGATGTGGGTAACATAGGGTTCAACTTTGAATTGTTAACAGCTTTGGCCATCCATGATTTAACATTCAACTTGTACATCTTGCAATGCTTTAAGTTTAAAGTATAATTTGACTACTTTTTTTTTTTTTTCCATCATCCAAGAAGTTTATAATGCAAGGACCTGCTAGCGTTATAAAATATAGGATAATCTTTTATTCAATTGTTTAAAATACTAAATATAATCCATGTTTTCCTTTTTTTTTTTTTTTTTTTTTTTAAAGCTGAAAAAGAAAGATTTTTAACAGATGCTACACTCTGTAATGCTTATATTTATCCGCTGGAAATTTGGAATACATTTAAGCTAGCCAAATTTTCACCTGTAGATTATGATTTTATGGGGTGAGTTTAACTTATTTCTAGTTTGTTTGTTTTTTTAATTAATATTGCGGTTGAGAATAAGTACATTTATATATATTAATATTTTAAAAAATGTTTTTGAAACAATTGCGAGGTGGTTATTTTGTAATAATCTTTTATTTTAATCCTTACTCTTTTTTTTTTTTTCAAATTCATTTTATAAATACATATTTCTTTATTTTGTATCTAACCTAGCCCACATTGTTTGCTAGCTGTCTTAACATATAGTCATCAGCTGATTATCTTTAGTGAACAAACTGGAGAATGGAAAATTGTAAGTTTTTTCCCTTGTTTTTTTTTTTTTTTTAATAATTAACAGTAACACATTATATATTTTCTGTTCATTTGATCAATATAATAATATAATATGCTTTTTTTTTTTTTTTAACTAAGCTGCATTTTTTAATTCACAAAATGATTAAAGTCTAGTCTAAATATAAATTGAAAATCATTTTCCTATTTTGCTTTTAGTTTTTAGAATGTAGTCTTTTAATAAAAGTACAAGCCTCATCAAATCTCAAATTACCTTTAACCATTGGGGTTGACATAGATTTTGACAACTATGTGGATCTAATTTATAATATGTCAACAGTTGGTAAGTAGCATATGAAAAAACACCTTTAAATTAAAAACAATGATTTAGAAAATATTTAATATAACTGTCATATTTATTCTTGCTTCTAATGTTCTACAGTTTCAAAGTCATTTTAAAAACGATTTTTTTGTTTATAGAAATTGAGTGGTCAAGTATTTTAAAGACACATTCAGAGTCTGAACCATTAATTTTACTCTTGTTTACTGGTTCCAAGAATGGTCGAGTGAGTCTTTGGAAAGTTAGGAATGACATGAAATGCCTGTAAGAAGTATTTTAATTCTGTATTTTCATTTTAACTATAATTTTTTTAAATTATATTATATTATATTATATTTATGACTCAGTGTTACATCTAGTTAAAATGTTAAGTCATGAAAAATGAAGGGAAAAATAATCTATTAAAGTAATATCTTTCAGTTACCCCTGTTTATTTACAGTTGCTGCCATGTGTGAACTTATGCAAATGTTTTAATAACTAGATCATGTCTTACTTTTAAAAGATGATTTTTATTTTATTGCACATCTTTTTCATTTCCTTCTTTTCCAAAGTTCAGATTAAGTAAGTTATGCAGTTTAATGTAAAATGCTATAAGAAAGTTTAAATCATATAGCTAACTTATGTACACCTACTTATACTACATACAACCAGATCTACAGACCATTAGAATTTAGTTAGTTACTCTGATTATAATCTAATTTACAAATTCTTACTATCAGGTCTACATTTACTTACTCTTAATATTATCAGATCTACATCTAGATATGGTACATGTAAGCTTTTCTTAAATACTCTACTAGTTGACTGTATGTACTACAAACCTAGCTACATGCAGCAGTTTGAGATATTTTCCTTCCTAATTTAAAATTCAAAATATATTATCAATATAAAAAAATGGAAGCCTCAGCGTGGCAACATACATCATGACTTTTTTTAGTTCAGGGTTCATTGCATTATTATCTACATCTTCATGACTTTTATAAGCTGATGGTGCATTACATTATGACCTAATCTACATCTTCATGACTTTTACTACTGCGATTTTTATAGTAATCATTTTCACTTTTTTTTTAACATTTCTTCTATAGGGATGATAATTTTATTTTCCTGTGTTCAGATTATTATAAATCAACAGTAACAGCCTTAAAATGGCAGACCCTAAGTCCTTCAGAGGGTTTGTAATTGATCATTTTCATTTAGCAGATAGATCTATTTTAAATTTCCTTCATCAATGAAGGAAGCTGTGATGATACAACTAACATTTCACTAACAAGTCATTTGATAACAATTATTATTCACAGGTATTCTCTCCATTGGTTACATAGATGGGTCAATTAGACTGCTAAAGGTGTCCACTGAAAGTGATGAAACATGTTTAGTGAACATTAAAGAAATATTTTCAGATCTCCATGCAGATAACTTAGCCATTGATGATTTGGGATGGTCAAAAACTAATGAGGTCAGTGTATAGTATTGTGCTTGTCTCTGCTTTGTTGTATGTTGATCACTAATTTGTTGTTTTTTTTTTTGTTTACTTGCCTCTAGGGAACAAATGTGTTGCTGGCCTGTAAACAGTATTTCCTTTTTGTCTATGCTGTCAAAGATGGTTTGGTTAACTTCGTAAGGCACTACCACTTGGAATCAGAACTACAACTTTCATGTATGTTTTTATTTCTAATTTAAATGTTTTCACATCATAGCATTTCTATTTAAACTCTTTAAAAAAATTTAAAAAATGAAAGTAAAATGTAGTATTTAATTATTTTTGTTTACATAGCCATTAGTGTGTTTGGAAGACATGGCGCAGTAGCCTCTCTAAGTGGTGACATTTTTAACTTCAAATGTACAGAAGAAAAAGGTTTGTTCTCTTCAGCTATTCAAGCAGTTAAATTTACTTCATTTTCAAATGCATAATATGAGAATGTACTACAGAAAAAATATCTGATAATATAAACAATCACAGTTACATCAAAAGACAACAAACTAAAGATTTTGTTGAAAAATCCTCATTAATAAAGCTAATCAGACATTTTATGTGTAGTGGTAATAATAGTATATTTTTAGGTATTCATTTTGAATATTTTTTTAAATTGCAAAATGTATTTGTTTGCAGGTGAGATAACACTGGATCTTACAAGTGTTAACCTGACTTGTCTACAAAAAGATCCCAAAGTACAGTGGTTATGTAAGGGGCTTAGTAAATCAGAATATTCCTGCCTTTTTCTCAGTGCTAACAAGTAAGTACTTTGTTCAAACTACATATATTTGCAGGTTGAGCTGTATTAATTTTTAAAAATCTAACTCTTTATAATAACGTCTTGTTGAAGTAAGCTTAATATCAAATCTCTCAAACTTACATTGATTTATATTCCAAAATTTATTATTATTATTTTTTTTAACAGGTTAAATGGCAGATCAAAATACTATGAAATTAGTAAGAGAGTTAACAGTCGACATAAGGTAAGCTTTAGTTCCCTATTTAAAATATGTCTTAGCCACTCGACGACAAGCCTTATATACTATATATATATAGATATATATATAGATATATATATATAGATATATATATAGATATATAGATATAGATATATATATAGATATATATTAAATTTAATCTACCATTGCAAAATCTGATTACGTGTCACAATTAACAGGTCATATTGTTCTGCCCAGACAAGCCGTCCGTAGAGTTAGTGCACAATACATTGACAAGTACAGGTAATATAAGTTGATCATGTAAACAGGTAAACTCCATCACATCTGCTTCTTGATGGGTACCTTTCACTACACTTAAGTTACAGGTCTAATGTTAAGAATTATTTTTATGTAGTTTTTCATTAAGGTAAAAACCAAACATTGTATTCCTCAGGTTCACCACAGCATTTAATGGTTTATTTGAGAGTGTGCATTGAAAACTCATTCAATTCTTGCTGCAACCCTAC
Organism: Biomphalaria glabrata; assembly: GCF_947242115.1. Taxonomy (NCBI): domain Eukaryota; kingdom Metazoa; phylum Mollusca; class Gastropoda; family Planorbidae; genus Biomphalaria; species Biomphalaria glabrata. Next base: position 23,275,182 of record NC_074711.1, on the reverse strand, counting down.
AGAATTTTTTGACATATGTCATTATTTAGACAAGTGTGATACCATTCCATCACTGCAAATTCTCAGGTTTGTGTACTGGTAACAAAAGTCTAAATTACCTTGAGCTCTGTTTAGTGGAATAGACTGGAATATATAAAGGAAATTTACAATACACATTAGTGTTGTTGATTCTAGCAAATGTTATGATCATACCATGAATTTTGTTTTCAGAGACATAACTAGATGTTTAAAGTACTGGATTAGTCTGAATGTTAGAGAACATGTAGGTTTCTTGTTTACAATGTTTAAAAAAAAATATATATTTATATATATATATATAAAGTAATGTAATTAGTTATAGTTAAATTTACATGAGAAAAAACCTTACTGATATTTATATTACATTCTCTTAGCTTCTGGAGGAATTATCCCCATTTAGCAATGTGACAGAGAAGTTACTATTGAAGTATGTTGGATCAGTTCTACAGCAAGATATGACACAGTTACTTGATCAAGGTTTACTTCACATTAATCTTCGCCTTTTTTTTTTTTTAAAACTAATAATGTTTTATTATAAGACTTAGATTACAAAATAACTTCAAATGAGATTTTACATTTAGATGTTTTTAGTGGCCCCCGAAAGTGGAATAGCCACTTTTTTTTTTTAGTTTTGTGTGGTCTTTCTGTCTGTCCTGGTTAGATCGCAGAAACTAGAAAAGATATTGAAAATCGTACATCATAATATTTTAGACCTTTGTCAAAGTTTTAATGCAACAGCTTCTTTTTTTGTTTTCTGAAAGTGAATAATAATTAAATATGCAAGCAGTTTTTTCATATCTGTAAAACTTTTGATGGGTACACATGTCTTCTATTATGTATTGTCAGAGATAGGGTTGTGGTTGTTGATAGTTCATAGCTTCTTATAGTCTTGCTGAAAATATTGAAAACTGTCTTTTTACCTGAGTAGACCACTCCAGGGCTGATTCTAAGTTTGTGTTTCCACACAATCTTTTTAACTTTGTTTTTTGTTTTTTATTCCATTGGCAGATGTACAAGTGTTGAAAGCCATGTTGGACTGGGTCAATTGTAAAGATTCCAGATTGAGAGTTTTAGGAGAAACAGTTGATATAAAAACACTCAACAGTGTTTGTCAAGATGCTGTTCTTCCTGGCTGCATGATTTGTCCTAATGATATCCTTTTTGATATGGAGCATCTAAATCTTTCAAGAAATGTTTTATTTACTGTATTATTTAGTCCTATAACCTGTGGGTTATACAAGTTTTTACAAACGAATGGCAGCTGTGTGGGTATACAACGGTGTTAGGTTTACACAATTTATTTTACATAGCATAACAGAAACTATGGACATACCGGTGGGTCTTTATATCCCCTATTGTTTGCTTTGTTCAGATATTTCTCATGCGTGTTGCACTCTATTTGTTAGCACAACTGGAGCATGATTGCATCTCGAGGGACTGATGAGCAACAACTTAATGTACCGGTAGTTTACTGCAAGTCACGCTTTGCACATGCAGGGTATATAAGAGTGCTGGTTGTACAATTTTGTTTTTACTTTTTATTTATTTATTTTTATTTTTTTTTAATTTGTGCAGGCTATATGCATTCGCTGGCTATAGGTGTGTGCAGGTTATACGGGCGAAAATATTGTATTTATTTGGGGGGAGGGGATGCAGCAGTTTTAAATGATAGATAAAATACAAATTAGCAATGCTTTAAATAAGAAGGATGTAAAGATATAGTCCTACCTTAAATTTAGGTTGCTTAAAGAAATAATAAATTAGTCCTTCCTAAAACCTAGCTTGCTTAAAATATTGATGATATTTTGCTACCTAAAACTATAAATATTCAGAAAATATAAGGTATAGTATAAAAGCAAACCTTTTGGACGTCAAATTGATGTATTTAATCTTAAAACCATAATGTTAAAATAAAATTAATATAGTCGTAAAACAAAGATGCTAATTAAATATTTCTGTAATTATAGAAATGCTACTGGTCTAAAACAAAATTGATGTCATCCTTACATTTTTTCCAACAATAGAGTAATGGTAAAAATTTAATTCTGTTATCCTCCAATCAGAACTATTCTATCTCATGCAAATTCACACAGCTGCTCGGCATTTCAGACTTTCTTGAAATAACTGACTAACGCTTAGCAAACATTTAAAGTGTTTATTTACAAGGGAAAAATGGTGTTCGAGTCTTCTCTCTAAGCGTCTCTATTGTCATCCCTTCTAGCATCTCTAAAGATGTCAAATTTCTGGTCTTATTTTATCTCCTCTTTTGGTCTCGAGATTAATACACAAATTACTCTAAATAGCTAAATATATATCATAACAACTTATTTAGCACTTGATGTTTCTACTCCTCAAAACAATTGTTAAAAGAAAGCGTAAACCAGTAACGCAGTTCCCATCAGTAGAGATTTTGAAATCATGCACTAAGTCTTCCAAAACTTCTTCACATCAGCAGCTTGGAGAAACCTGTTCAAGAGAACATCAAAAAAAAAATGTTGAACTAGAGAACACTTTTGTTTTATCCAGTATTACATTTGATGAAGAGCAAGGACACTCCACATTTTGTACTACTAAAAGTTTGCTGGGGTATCTGCTTCAAGTTCACATTGCCATGTGCTTCTTCCTGTGGTGTTCTTTGTTCCACATCATTATCAGTACTAATGGTGATTTTATCTAAGTATGCCCAATCCAACTCCACTTTCTCTTTCAGATTTTTTTCCTCTTGCCTATAGATTTAATTTTTTGTTTTAAAGATTTTTTTTAGCAAACAAATACAAGACTGAATTGATTTATTTGACATTAAATGTAAGAATTGTATTGTTGCTTTATATTTTATGCCTTTTCATTTTGTCTTCTTTGGTCTTGCACCTGAATAGTGATAACTCTTGAGCCAACTCCAGCCAACTGTTAAGTCACCGCTACATACATGAGAGAGGACTTCTGAATTTTACCTGTATACTTATATGATCCTTGGTTTTTGTCAGTATTCTTTTGTGGAAATACAAAACAGATCCTGAGAGGCATATTTAACTGTACAAATGAACTGTTTGCATAAACTTCTTACCATTTTAAATTGCAAACATACTCACAACCAATAAATAGAGAAGAAACTCCAACATATCTTGGTGTAAAACTAGACCAAAGACTGTCTCTAAAACACTTTATGGCAGATTTAAAAGAAAAGGCATCACAAAAATTAAACATAATAAAACACCTAGCAGGAACATCCTGGGGAGCTGAAAAGAAAACCTTAAGACAGTTGTACACTAGATATGTCAGATCTGTCATGGATAACTGTCTCTCCATACATGTAGCTGCCAACAAAACCTACCAATCATCATTAGACACAATCCAAAACCAAGCCTTGCATCTAATCAGTGGTGGTATGAGAACTACTCCCACAGCAGCCTGTGAAATAGACTCCAATATTGAACTTCTGAAGTTAAGGTGCAACAAAGCAGCACTAGAAGCCATTGAGAGATTCAGAAGGTTGGAGGACGACCATCCTAATAAACTACTAACACAGAGAAATAGGAAAAAAAAGCAAAGAACTATGATTCAACTTAATGACGAACTAGCCCTAAAACACCATCTACCCAATAACAGAAAAAATTACCATATTTTCAAACATAACTTCTGGACTTGACTATAAACAACTAAATAAATAATACCCTAACAAAAGAATCAAATCCACTGGAACTCAAAGTAGGTACACTCGAAACAATTGAAAGCTATCCAAAAACAGCTATCCATATATATTTCTACAGATCGGCCTTCAAAGCCACCATCAATTCCGATAAACTATCAAAGGCAGGATCATGTATGTAACAACCTGATAGACCTGTTAACTACCTCACCCTAAGGTCAATGTTAGTCAACAATTTCAAAGAGGAGTGGCTCAACCAATGGGCATCAGGAAACAGGCAGAGCCATGTACAAAGAAATGACCATGCCTAACAAACTGGACAGTATTAACTTCCTCCCCCGAAAGCAATCTACAATCTTCCAACTAGGGACAGGACACACAACTCTTTTAAATTACCGTCTTAACAAAATAAATTCCACACAACTCCGCCTTTGTTGACACTGCGCCCACCTTTATGAAACCATAAACCATATCCTTTTTTAATGCTCTTCCTATTCCACCTTAGTCTTAGGCAGACCCTACTACCACTACAGCTCAACATAAACAACACCCTGCACGGCAGTGCTGAACAGTCTGCAAAAGAGCTGACAGCTCAGCAGCAAAAAGCTGACTAGAAGAAGAAGAAGAATATTGCAAACATATAACAAATTATAAAAAATATTCATGAACATCAGCCCATTTTCCAACTTTCTCTGTATTGTTCAAGATAAATGGCTTCATGTGATTACAAGATCAGTCTCATGAAAACTATCCTAAAGAGTTTATTCAAGTTTTCAGAATATAAAACTGATAAAGAGAAGGCTGAAAGGCTTCATGGAATGGACAGGCCAAAGTAGTGCAGACTTGCTGAGAACAGCATTGGATGTAAAGCATTGCAAGATTCATCACTAGTGCAGCCATTTCTTCTGTACAGATTTTGAGAATTAAAAAAACCCATTCATTTGTTATTATTCTTTGTTATGCAATGGAAATAGAATTAAACCATTAATTCATAGCTTTCTAATTAAGGTTTAATTTCATTCTGTTATTTAATCCATGTTTTGTAAAGTATAAAACATTTTATTCTGTTTTGATGCATTGCTAATTTATAATTGCATACCTCATTGACCAAAACACTATATATATATATTCTTATGTATAAAAAATTTGTGTATAACGTATCTGACCTTAACATTGGATTACATTTACATCATTTGCCTGAAGAAGCTCTTGTAGCTCAGTGCTCCAAAGGTCATAAAATTAGTAAGTTGTTTTTTTTTCTTTTATTTGTGTGTTAATTATATTCACATGCCCTTCCTAAATTTAGACAAATTAACTAAGAGAATGTAAAAGCATTATTTATTGTTAGGTTACATAATATGTGGGGTACGGTGGCTGAGTGGTTAAACACTTGGCTTCCAAACCTGGGGTCCTGGGCTCAAATCTCGGTGACTGGGATTTTGAATTTTGGGATTTTTAGGGCGCCCCTGAGGCCACCTGACATGCGTATGGGAAAGTAAAGATGGTTGTTCATTGTGCTGGCTACATGACACCCTGCTTGTTGACCGTTGGTCAATGAAACATGACATTAACATTATCTGCCCTATAGATTGCTAGGTCTAAAGCGGGAACTTTACTCTTTTTACTATAGTAGTATGGGATGAAGGACACTTGAGTTATCTTTTACACTTTAAACGTCTATGTAGCCCTTTCTCTGGCCTGTGAGAATCTTAAATCTATGGACATTCAGGGTTTGTCTCCTGTGTGGGACTTTCATTACTGTGTCCTCCTTTACCAGTTCATTAGCACATTCATTGAAAGGTTCCAGCATATTGACAATGTTTGCTCCAAAGCTAGTACACTCAATTGTGAATTTTAGTGATTAGAGTTTTTACATAAGATTGAAGAATAATGGCTTGTTATGGTCCAACGTAAATAAATGCAAAGCTGTTTTCTTAGCATCTTTCATTGAAATGGAACATCATGAAAAAGAACTAAAAAATTTTTAAATGTTAATTATTTAATAAACACTTTTATTCATACAAATTTATTTTACTGACTTAGCAATTTAAAAATTGTTCCATGTTAATATCCACAGAGTTATGCTGTATAACTTTTATTCCTTGCATGATGTCTGCTAGAAAATGTGAGGCTTGTGGTCATAGCGCACTTGACTTGCAGCAGCTGTCAGGTCAGTAATGCATATGTTTTGAATAAGTTTGTCCAGTTGGTGGAATGTTTGGGTGCGGATCACTTAGGTAATATCCATGAGGGTATACACCAAAGCAAACAACCTTTTAAAAAAAAATATTGACAGTCTATACCATAAGTTTTATCACTTGCGCAGTGTACATGCTGCATTTTTTAAAGACTGCTTTGAAGCAAAGAACTGTTGTCAAGTCTGTTGTACTAAAGGATAGGCCTAATTACTAGGTTAGGTGCCATGATGTTGATGAGAAAGTGGTTTGTCTTAACATGAAGCTATCTTGGTTTGGACAAGGAAGCTGACTCAGCAACTTCGGTGAAGGGGAAAGCATTGACAGTTGGAGAGAGCTACAAAAAAAGTTCACAAGAAAATTGTTGCTATGAAGGATATGAAGAAAATTATGCTTGATATCACATTATTTGGAAGATGTACCAGTACTGGAGAGAGTTAAGGATTCACAAGAGCACACTCAAAGTGAAGGTTAAGTTATTGACAAAGTGACAACTTTGAGATTGTTTTGAAAAAGTTTGTTGGGGGAAATGAGAGGTTGAAGTCCATTATTATGACATTAGAACATGATCCAAAATTCAATGACTTTTTATATTTTTACATATAATTCCAAAGTTAATTTTTAATAAGTTTAAATTTTTAAATATTTTTTTTTTTTTTTGTCTTCGTCAGGTACCAAGTTATTGAAACAAAAACATGTCTGTATACTGTGTGGAGGCATAGTTAGATAATAAAATATTAAACTTTTTTTTTTCCTTTTTTTTTTTTGTCTTATTTATTCTTTCTTAAGTGCAATTACACAACCATGCCATCATAATTAAGAGAAAATACCTTTTTCAAATTCTACACAATCATCTTAGCAAACAAAATAAGCTGATTAATTTTCTAGATGTATTTTATATATAATGCAGGCCATTTCATTGAAGGATAAATGAAAACACTTAAGTTGTCAAATGTTTGACATGTTTCGGATGTTCCTTCAGAGTTAAAGATTTACTTCCTAGTCCGAATCTCACACAGTACGGGGGATGGAAGCGGGGAGGGATTGAACCCGGGACCATCGATGAATCCGAACGACCAGGTAGCCGTCCAAGTTACTGTTACATCGAAGAAACAAGGCAAAGGTCTTCTTGAAATAACTTACCAAATGTGTGTGTGTGCTATGTAAGAAGTTTGTATTTTGGTGTAACTCTTATCTCTTACTTTGTTTTTCAAATCTGGTTCCTGATTGGATGACATGAGAACAAAATCATCTGGTCAACTTGGCCAAAGATCAGTTTTAAAAAATGTATGTAATATATGTTTCTTGCCAAGATAAATAAGCAGCCAGTGATGTTCACACACACAGATCTTATCTGATACAACTAGTTCAAGTTGCTCAACTACACATTTCACTTCATAATGGTCTTACTGCTGTGAGGCCTCTACCATTGCAAAATCTCACTCTAAAACAGGTTCAAGACAGTGACACTAAATCGGAAACAACTATCAAAAAAACCATTTCACCATCACTTTTGATCGTCTTAGATGTTAGTCTACTTCAAGTCTTGTAGTATAAGTTTCAGACTTCAGAGATGATTATTGAGTATTCTAGACTTCCTGCCAAAGTACAGGCTTCTAACTTCGGACCATGATGCCCCGATCTATCCTTAAGTGGCTCATACCACACGGCCAGGCTTCAGATTTTTTACAAATGACCCAAGCATATTATTTTTGTAAGCCTACAACATAGATCAACTTTTAAAACAAGCCGGGAGGGAAGAAAGAAAGATTAAATAGAAACGTTTTTTTTATTATTTTCTTTATAACGAAATTAAAAATAAGTCCAATTTATCCACGATTAAAAATTTGTATTGGACATATTATTATCAACTACTTTGCCATGCAACCAGCATCCTTTGTTTTCTAAAAATGTGGGCTATCAAAGCTTTTACAAAACAGTCTAGAACATGAGTTTAAGTTTTTTTTTCTACACTTTATTCTTGTAAACATAGGGCCTGTGTGTGATAGAAATATTTGTGAAATTATCATGCTAATGCAAACATCTAGGGCCGTGTTCAAATGTTTTCCACATAGTGGCTAAAATACTCCCCCTCCCCTTGTTGATGACCATCTTCTCTTTGTCTCCTTCTTCCTACAACTTCTTTGGCACTTGTTGTTGCGTCCTAAGCCAGGTACCAGCATTTATTGTCAGATTGTAGAAATATTTGCCCATCAGTACAGAAGAATAAAAAATCACTTATTAATTTCCAACTATCATTTTCAAATAATGGTTAGGAAAGGACCCAACATGTGATACAATATGTTGACCAAACAGTCCAGTTTGAGTTGATTTTAGCCTGGGCTACGCTACCCAGTCGCAACCCAACCGGGAGGGGGGGGGGTCAACATAAGCGTTACAAAGACACTTTTTTTACAGCTCCTTCAATGAGTGTGATAGTTACGTCTGGGAAACACAAGCTCTCGATCGCTTCTCATGACGTGAAGCCAAGAGTACTAGCGGTGGAGCTTCTCATGACGTGAAGCCAAGAGTACTAGCGGTGGAGCTTCTCATGACGTGAAGCCAAGAGTACTAGCGGTGGAGATTCTCATGACGTGAAGCCAAGAGTACTAGTGGTGGAGCTTCTCATGACGTGAAGCCAAGAGTACTAGCGGTGGAGCTTCTCATGACGTGAAGCCAAGAGTACTAGCGGTGGAGCTTCTCATGACGTGAAGCCAAGAGTACTAGCGGTGGAGCTTCTCATGACGTGAAGCCAAGAGTACTAGCGGTGGAGCTTCTTATGACGTGAAGCCAAGAGTACTAGCGGTGGAGCTGGGCGATGCTAAATGACCGAGACCAATCGTTACAGAAGGCCTCACCACTGACCTGCGATATCGCAACCTGTGGGCTGTGGAGACCATAGCTCACTGCCACGTCGTACAGGCCTGTGACGTGGCAACACTCTATTGGTCTAAACCAGGGGTTCTCAACCTGTGGGTCGCGACCCCTTTGGGGGTCGATTGACGATTTGCCAGGGGTCGCCTAAGACCATCGAAAACATGGATTGTTTTTTGTCTATTCTAACGTAAGAAACTTAATATTGTAAAAATAAAATTCAATTGGAAGTCACAATTTTTTTGGGTCATTCTAGAAGACACGTTTTAAACAACTGAAACAGAATAATCTTAAACATTTTAATAGTCGCAGCATTTGACTATTTTTTGAAAGTTTAAATGTAATGTAAACGTCGTGACGAAATTAAAAAGCAATTTCGTTTAAGTGAATAATACTCCATCGTTTATGGCATACGATATAGAAGCTAATATTTTCATTATGAAACACTATATGGCAATGGTGCTCGCACACTGGAACGTTAAGAAAAGAAAATATAATTTCGATCTGGTTTTACAAAAATAGTTCAAGCAGAAATTGAAAAGTCTTTATTTGTAACGAAATTCAATAAGCCAAATCTATGTCGCCGAAATAAATGCAACATCATTGTGATGCCAAACTTTGTCGACCCAGTACTTGAAGGTTCAGATAAGTAGTTAAAAAGATTGTGATTTTACAGACGAGTTTTGTTTTTGAAAACCACTGACAAATATTACAAAAGTATGTGATTTTTGGTAAAGTAGAAAATCTTTTCTGAAACATATTAGTGGTGTTAACAAGACGGTGCTTCAATTTTAGAAGTATATTGGTCTGGCTTTTAAAGTTTGTAAAAAAAATGAGTAATTAAAAGTCATCGGATTCATGGACAAAGACTAATAACAAAGACACTGCCACCAGAATTACAAGTAACTAAAAGCATAACTGCATGGATTAAATGAACATAGCTAGAGAGTTGTCTGAAACAATCGATTCTTCCGAACGAAAGTTAAAATTAGCAAAACAAAAATATAAGAAAATAATATTTCCATGCTGCCAACCGTATCTGCTGACTATGAGAAAAATAGCATTGAACCTGACAAACAGATAAAATGATAATATTCTGTGAAAGAACATTAGCGCATGCATGTGCACAGAATTTCATCCTACTTTACAAATCCACCTAACATCACGTTTGCACATGCCAGAAGTCCATTCACAGTCAAGGATGAAGAAGTTCCGGAGAAAGAAAGAGTTTATTGAGCTCATTAATAGCGATGTGAAGTCAGTGTAACTCTGGATCAAGTGTTTGCAGTCATATCCCGATTTGTCTGTCTCGCGATTTTTTTTCCATTTCAAATAATTATTTTTTGAAACATGGTTTTCCAGCTTTTTAGTTATGAAGTCTTATTAAGGAAGTCTAAGACTTGATGCAGAAGATAACAGTCCCGAGAATCCCTAATATGGTAAAACAAACTCAGACAGACGCAACAGCTTTGTAGCTATGTAGCTTACTCGTGTTCCAATCACTGCCCGTACCCCGTCATACTTTTCAAATGTTGATCTAAGTCTGTAACATGGATATGGTGAATAAGAAATAGAAAAGTAAATAGATCCACGTATGAAAGGTCAAAGGTTCATTAATTTGTAATTTAATCATGGAACTATACTAATGGAACACCAGCTTCGAGTTTTTTACAAAGCCAAAGAGAGTCGAAGTGCCGTCGCGCATCATTTTTGCGCATGGTGCAATGTGGAGAAATCCATGATGATGCCAAAGAAGAGATTTACTCCGTCAGTCCCTTGCATTGGGTGTAAAACTTTCGTACGCTCTATTTGATTAGATGTGTAAAAACTTCATCCATTTTCTGACTATCTGATATAATAGATCAAATTTCCCCGAATAAGAGATCGTCACAAAAGTTAGTTTTTTCGACCACCCTATAAAATGCCACATTTTTTCAAAAAAATAGAATCTAAATTCCGAAAATACAATCTTTCAGTGTTTCTGTGTTTGGTTTATTTACACTAAATCTGGATGAAGACCCGTCTACCGTTCCTCTAAATGCGTATTTGTTACGATATACTAAATTGCACGAAATAAAAATAAAAATAGGAGGCCTAATACAGTTTTGACACTCCAAGCTACGCATTTCTAATCGTTTTTTTAATTATTATTATCGAAAGGACTAGGCTATAGGCATACACGTCTCGTGGGAAACAAAGAAAAAGTTCATCTCGGTAATATTGTAGCCTAAATAAAATGACCAAAAAAAAAACTATATCTATAGCCTAATCTAAAATGAAATAGATCTAGAGCTAGATTTTCTTGGACGAATGATACAAAATAAGTATAAATAATAAGAAATAAGTCATAGTCATATGAATCTGATAGATCTAAAACAAATACTGATAGTCATTCATTAATTAATTATTAGAATTACTTGACTACCAACTGGGTATTTTTATTGCCAAAATACAATGTATTTTATGTGCATTTATTAAAAACAACAACCAAAAATTAAGCGTTCGACGCAACTAGATCTAATATTAATAATATAGATTCTGGTTCTAGATCCAGAAAGCTACTTCTCTAATTCAGTTTTCTAGTTTAATTCTAGTTAGATCTAGATGTCTAGACCAGTAGATCTAAATCTAGCCAGGGTTTTTGTCATGGAATAGATCTATAAACCTGCAGCCGCCTACTGATCACGATATGACAGATACTATTGTCAGTATTGATGAGATACTCTCTCGACTCTACTTCTATTTAATATAATATATATAGGGATAGATCTAGATCTAGTAATCTAGTAGATCACAGTAAAACTCAATGTGTACTTCCGACTTTAGCTCAACAAGTCTACTCCAAAGTATACTAGTAAAGTCACAAAGTGTAAAGGATCATTATATATTCAAATAAAAAATTTATAGGCCTAAATGAATCGAATAATCAGTCACTAATTTGACTAATCTAAATTGTTATTTTTTAAATGGCAAGTGTTATTGATGACTTCTGACTTGTACACGAGTTGCAGAGATTCTAGCTTTTATTTTGATGACATGTTACGATATATCAATGATATTTAGATAAACGCAAGTACCAGGTGGAACAGAGAGAAGGACCATTTAATATAAGGCAAAGAAGTAAGATGTTTATAATCCATCAAACTCACAGAGGACTTGTCATTTGTGACGGCATTTCATGCATTTACAGAAGCTACAAACTATGCTACAAAAATGATAGGCTTGTCTTTGATTCCTAAGACTTATGAGGAATGCTATGTTTCCAGAGGCTACTCAGCCCCAGCTGTGACCTACATATTATGCCACACTGAGCACAGGCATAACCATTGTCCACCTGTGGCAGAATCAGTTGTTGTTTTTTGCCGTCTACCCTCTGCAATTAATTTTCATTGGTGTATACCACACCTTTGTAAGTGACCTCCAGCTGTCTCGTTCTGAAGCTGTATGCAACCAGGTGCTCTCTTATTCTATGTCAGTTAAAGTAAGTTGGCGCCTAAGCTTGACTTTAAATCATTTCTGTGGTACCTCTTAACGTGCATATGACATGTTAGGCAAATGGTTTTGCCTATCGGAATGCCATTTCGGAAAGTATAGGTGCTTAAAATGAAACTCCAAATATCTGGACTTACAGTTACCAAGAAAATAAGCTTAGGTTTCAAAGAGACGACACTGGCATTTCAGCTAAGACGATCAGTAAAATTAATAGCAACTTTGATTGCAGTCCACCAAACAAGATTTAAAAAAAAACAAGTGTGGCTTCAATAGCATTGATGATATTTAGTTTACTTTTATCTCATTTACTAGTATTACTATTTCATTGACTAAGGTTTTTTATTGTCAAATAGGCATAAGTACATGTACTAGTTCCTGCAATTTGATGAAAAATAATAATTAAATTGTGTATAGTCTATATACAAATGTTTATAAGAGATCACAGCTTAGCTTAATTTACTTAATATTTTAAAACTATGATTTTGTGTTCTGACTCTACTCTAAATAAATTATATTTTATTTTAAGAATGCAAAGTTGGAAATTCTGTTCTGATGAAAAAAAATTTATTAAACTAAAGTAGATGTTTATGGTTCTTTTGTATTTATTTTTAAATTATTTATTCATTAAAAATTAATTGCTCATTAACATTTACTTGAAGTAAAGATCAAAAACACAAATTCAATACATGATCAGCTCTCAATTCATGCAGATCACAGCCCATCACTTAAATGTATTTACTGTCAATTCTACAGACTATTCATTTCAAAATGTTGCTTTAAATTGTTATATGACACAATCAAAGTACTGGTACCTCACATTGATGTAGGCCTAAAGCAGCTAAAATAATGACAAATTTTCATTCACTAACTTGTACTGTCATTTATTATCCAACGTGTTAAAACTAATGACCTGTATATATAATTGATTAAGCAGGAGCATCAACAAATCTTGAACAATAATTGTCTACAGAAAAACTTTATTCTTATCCAAACAATATATAATATATATACAATATATACAATGTATTTAAACAAGTTAATTTATACAAATCTGTATGGCCTAAAGATTATAGCGTATTTTGAGCATTGTGTGAATAACAAGTTACATTATTACATGAAAATAGTGTACTCATTTTTTAAATATTCTGGGTAATAAAAATTAAAAACTAATATAATACAATAAAATTGAAGCATTAGTCAAATAAAAAAAAAAATTTCACTCAAGATCTATGTGAACTCTATGCTTGAAAAAAATCATTTTGAAATGAATTTAAAAAAAAAATAATTATGGTTCTTTAGTCAATGGAATGATAGCAGCAATTATTTAATAATTTCATGATTATCCATTCATCTCAATATACTTAAAACTGAAAAATGATTCATAAGGTTTTAGATACAACCATTTGAAATAATGATTATAATTTTTTTCCTAACTTGCTTAATGCAAATCTAATATAAACAAGATTTTCTCTGTCAAGAAATGTATAAGGGAACAACATGCATGTTCTTCTCAGTAAGTTTTGCAAAGGGAATTAAGAATATATGATGTTGCTTTTTTTTTGCCAACATTTTAAACCTTCGCACCAGGTTTTAGTTTTAAGGAGAATGCACCATATTTTATATGTTTACTTTTGTTAGATTCTTATTTTAATTTTAAAAAAGTAAAATTTCCCTTACATATCTTGCAATCTATGGGGCAGATGATATAAAGTTTATCAGTTTCTGTGCCCCATGGTTAGCGAGGGTGTCATGTACCCAGCACAACAACCAACCACCTTTTGAAAAAAAATCCCATTTCAGACCTCACAATCTATAGGGCAGATGATGTTAAGGTCATTTGATTCTTTGGCCAGTGCATCATGTGGCCAGCACAACAACCAACCAAAACGAAAGTCAGCTACCCATTAGAGTTAGGTGGACTCAGGGGCACCCAAAAATCTAAAAAATTTAAATCTGAGTCTTCACAGAGATTCAAACCCATGATTTAACCATTCAGCCATGGATCCCCAAACTGCCTTTACTTATTCCTTACTATTGCCATGTATCCCTAGCCTTTTGAATTCTGAAATTGAAAATCCCAGTCTTAATCGAACCCAGGAACCCTCAGTTCAGAAGCCAAGTGCTTTACCACTCATTCACTGCACTCCCTATTGTTTTAATGGGGCTCAGATTAATAGTTTTCAAGTACAATATCAAACAGATTTAAAGAAATACTAAATCCAAACCTGTTGGCTGAATGACAGGATATACATAAATATGTATAGAGCTTACAGTATAATATATATATCTTAAATTAAAATTGGTCCAAGACTTTTATTTTGCAACATGATGGGATTTTCCTTTCTGGTGGTGCTATGCAGGAGTCCAAGAATCTCATCTTTTCTCATAACAGAAAGTTATCTAGTTATAAAAATAAATAAAAGGATTTAAAAAAAAAAAAAAATATGTGTGACATATGTGTTGACCATGCTAAACATATATATGTTATTAAGTATAATTATATAATTTTGCTATTCTAAAAATAGTCTGTACCTAAAAGGAGCTACTGTGTTAATGTGTAGACATGGCCCTGACCTTAATAGTTATGAATTATTACTAAAGGTGAAGGCAGATATTCAGTTAATTTGATGGACATTGCACTCATCTAAAAGCAACTATAACATATATTATGATTTACATTTTCATGGAAAACTAGTTTTTCAAAAATACAAGTACTTCAGCTTATGAGAAAAGTGCATAGGGAAAAATTGCAGTACCTTACCTTTAAGAGGTGCAACCAATCATTGACTTGTCAGGAATGCATGCCCTTTTCTTGCATTTCCAAACATAACTGTAATTATACAATTAGGCATAATGGCTAATTTCTTTTGAAAACATTAAAATAAAAAAATAATATTATTAAATTGAATACATTGTTGTATCAAACATACAAATTATCAGACATAATTTTGCCTAATTTCATCTAACAGTTTATTGTAAAGGAATGGCCTGCACAACAGCCAAGTATATTAGGCATTCATGAAAGATGAATTTGCTTAAGAGTGTTATAAAAAAAAAACTAGAGAAAAATGTTAAATTCCATCCCCGATATTTGGATGTTGCTTGACCATGAAAATCACACTTCATAAAACATCTTTTAGATAACTAAAATAAAAATTGTATAGTAGTACTTACAATAAATATTGAATGGATGCCAATATTATTAATGTCTGCCCAGAGAGTAGAAATAGTATAAGTATGATCCTTGAGCCATTCTGGTACATCATCAGAACTGGTTGGCATGGTTCTACTTGTTAATAATTGAAACATAATTACAAACATTTTTTTAAATTTATAATTTATCACAGACTAGAATAGAAATGTTGCCAGGAAAAATACCAATGGTTAGAATGCACCTGATGATACTTTTGTAGCCTTAAAATGCACCAAAACTTCATTAATTAAATCTGATAAGAAACATATATGTATCACACAAGTCCAAGTTGATCAGAGTGTCATAGCAAATAATTGACTAGATATGTGAGTTTTATATTAAAGTGCTGAATTTCAGGGGATAGATCCAACTTGACACCACATCATTTATTATTTCATGAACTCATGGGTCTGGGCATGGCATGGAATGGGAACTATTATTTAATGTATGGGGTGTAGGCGAGGCATGGATTATAAATTGTCTTGTATAGATTAGATTGGGTAAAACTTCCCATCGAAGGTAACTTTTACTGATAGATCTGGATCAATTATAAATTTATGGGATCTAGGCCTGCATAAATTTTATCTTTTATTTATATATTTTATGTACATAAATAACTAGTCTAGATTCTATAATTATATCTTTATAATAATTTTTGTAGATGTCATATAATATATCTAAAATATTAAGTATAGATCAGTAGATTTAGAATTCTAGCTAGTAAATATTTTTATATTCCAAATCTAAACTGGATCTATATATTGTATATCTATCTAGAATTTAGATCAGTAGATTTAGTATTTTAGCTAGTAAAATACTTTTATATTCTAAATCTAAACTGGATCTAGATCTAATTATTCTAGAAGCTTAGATCTAGAAGACTAGTTGTCAAGATTTGACTACACTATGGCTAAGGCTAATGCACTAGCTAAGTAGGCCTACTAGATAGATCAAGAGACAGAGTACTAATAGTAATAGACTCTTGCCTCGTTGGGCCTCTCAAATCAGCTACAGAAATCTATGTCTACTATTTTAATATTTAAAATGATATGGCTGATGATATTAATTATTTTAATAGAGACATTGACATACAAAGAAACAAAATAATTAGATCTTATACTAACTCATAGACTCTACTTATACTGTATTGTATTAAACCTTCGAGTTTACGTTCCACTATCTTGACTTGACTACATTGACTAAAAAGGGCACTATCACGGTGACTATAATTATTTATAGATCTAGAATACTAGTCTAGATTATTATCTATGATGATGATGATAATCAACTGGTAGAGCTATAAGTATAATCAGTATAAACTATAATATAATCACTGCATTCGTTTCATTCAGTGTCTGTATCAATAATCATGTGATGTGAAAGTGAAGTCTAGATTTAGATCTAGTCTAGATTAGATAGAATTGATAGATTATAAATCTACTTTCTACTATTAAAAAGTATTATTATTATAGATCTACATCTACTAATATTAGTACAGGTACTAGATCTACAGGCAATACACTATTGATTATAGTGACTATAATTACCGTCACTATACACGAATACAGTTACAGTATAAGTATAATTATAATACAGTCTATAGACACTATAGTATAGACATAGATGATCGATAGATCTACTATCTAGAGTTCTAGACGTAGACTAGATCTATCTATAAACATTCATATTGATCTCATGTATGGTCTAGATCTAGAGAAAATAGAGTGGAAATCATGACTTTATTAGATCTATTGAGTTATTTTTAAAAAAATATCTTTAAATAGATCTAGAACCATAGTCTAAGTCTGGGTGTTGTAGATCTAGATTATTCTAGATATAAGAGATCTATAGATAAGTTCGGTTTTTTAAAAATGCGCATTTTAAATTAAAATACCCAGATTTAAGTATTAATATACCCATATTGGTAGGGCAGCGTTAATCATTTATTAGATCTATTAAAGCATGTCTATATAAAAGATATTATTATTTAAAAAAATATATTATTATATAAAAGATATAGTTGTGAATATTTAATAAAAAAATTAAAATAATGAACTTTTTACTTTTGCCAATTAACACTCTGGCTGGCAAAAAGGATGACTCCTCAATACTGTGAAAAGACGATAACTGCATGAGTTGGTTTGGAATTGTATTTTGTAAGACTAACTTAAAAAAAAATATCCATTAAGAGAATAAACGAAAAAAGGTTTGTCAGAAGAAAAGCTGGCTGGACTACGCAAATAATGGAACAGCCTCTCTCTCTTGTTAAGAACATTGGTGACCGGGAAAAGTGGAGGATTTAGTTACGCGGGACAGATGATAATGATTTCATGTACATAAAAAAAAATCCAGATTTTGTGTAAAATACCCAAATGTGAAAGTACTGAAAACAGCTATTTTAATGGGGTGGCCTTAAAAAAATAACTTTTGTGACGATCCCTTATTCAGGAAAATTTTATAAATCACAAAACATTGTGAGAAAATGGATGAAGTTTTTAGAGATCTAATAAAATAAAGCGTGGGAAAGTTTTACTCTCATTGAAGGTCAGTCCAAGTGACTGGAGGAGTAAATTTCTTCTTTTGCATCCTCCTGAATTTCTCCATATTGCACCATGCGTGAAAATGATGCGCGACGGCACTCCCCTAGTAAAAACTAGGAGCTGTTGTTCCATTAGTATAGTTCCATGATTTAATGATAAGGAAATGTATCTATTTGAAGAGCTTCATTTGGAACGGTTTCATTATTGGAACATTAGGTTTTGGCAATGCACAACAGATACTTATAGGAAATTTCCATTTTATAACAGTTACAATGCTTATGAATGAAAATAGTTTTGCGTTTGGGGTGGGGTGGGGTCACCGCCGAGTGGAGAATTGTAAAAAAAGGTCGCCGAGCTTAAAAGTTTTAGGACCGCTGCAGTAAACTGTCCACAGGTAGCGACGTTGCAGGTCAGTGTTCAAGCCTTCTGTACTGAATGGTCTCGGTGCCAGTCTGAAGATGTAAGACAAGGAGAGCGACCAGGAACGCAAAGCAAACATAGAGGCTGACAGAAGCACTAGGCCTATCTACAGTAGACCCAACTTACCATGCCATGTATGAGGCTGGCTTTTAATGGGAGGATTCAACACTTTATAGTCATCTTTGAGTTCATAGGAAATTAGGAATGTGCTCATCATCGACAACGAAGGAGGAGCTATATGTAGACCTATAGATAGATAGATAGATAGATAGATAGATAGATAGATAGATAGATAGATAGATAGATAGATAGATAGATAGATAGATAGATAGATAGATAGATAGATAGATAGATGGATGGATGGATGGATAGATGGATGGATGGATAATACAGAATAGATATACCCGGTATATGGAATCTAATAGGTACCACTGATATTGCAGAGAATCTTATAGAGACCGCTCACCGCTGATTCATATTAAAATTTTCAAGTGGTCCATATTAGAAAATTGATAGGCTTATCAAAAAGGTGTCAATAAAAAAGTGAATAACACGATTACTGTACAAAATTCTTTCCCAAAGTCATTAGTGGTCCTAAGACATGAACACATTTAGTTGAGTCTTCTTGTGTAAGTCTGCTTCTTCATACAAGACGAGGAAGAAATTTAAGAAAAAAAATGTGCGAAAACAGAAAATCACGCAGCTCATAAAATGACTTTCCAATACTTATATATTAGATAAGTCTATGGTACTTTCATTTTCTGTGTACTGATGTATGCAAACCAAGTAAGGGCAGTCACTGCTACATATTAAATATTTATTTTTTGGCAATATAGTGTAGCTTCCCTAAAATCGTAGTGGTCTATATTTGATCAAGGTTCATAGTGCAGGCCTCTCCCCTGCATCTAATTCTAGGCCTACCTTTACACAAATACATAATGTTAATGATTATGTATCGATATGCATGCATACACTGAACTCTAAATCTTTATTTAAAAAAGTATGTTACGTGCCATAGTGGCATCCATGCGGCCTTTTCGGTGGCCCTACCTGCTCATTTGGGTACCGGCCCTCGGAGCATTTGCCCGAATGCCTATATAGCCAGACCGCGCCTGGTATTGACATTACATGAGCAAGCGACTCTAAAGCCTCAATTTTCACGCTTTCTAAGTCATTTCGCAAACTCCTTCAAAGCCTCTATGTGTTCTCCATTTATACACATTTTGCCGATGAGTTTCCCACATTTTTTTTGTTACTTTTTATGATGTACTCACAAGTTTCAAGTTGACAACACGCAGAGCAATGTAGAGGCCACGTTGTCTATTGTCTCCCAGAAGCTTTTTTTTTTCCTTTGGAAAACACTGTTAACACCTTAAGAACAATAAAATATGTAAATCCCATGGATTTTAGACCACTTTGTAGGATCCAACAAACAAATTCGATTGAAGGCGAAGAGACCAATACCCCGCTAATTCATCTGGAAGAGTCCAGTGTCTTTGGAGACAGAAAGAGGAGCCATGGGGTACCTCGTTAAAATTGATGCAAATCTAATTAATGTCTGGAATCTTGAGTGATGTCAACAACTGTCCTGCCCTACAGGTTTATGACCTCGCTTTGGATGATGTAAGCCAGGCATGTCAAACTCGTTAAGGTGTATGGGCCGCATACAAAACTTACTATGGCCGCAGCCAAAAATCAGTTGCAAATCAGCTTAATCGTTTTATGTAAATTAGAAACAATACAATAGAATACAATAATTAATGGTATACTTGTCCCTTAGCTAGCTACATTCTTAGTACAATTTGGTAATTAAAAATTGCTATGATTGCGCATTTTTTTCTTTGTCCTGATGCTTGACATCTTTCTGGGATACAAGTTTATTAATTTCGGGTGGAAGTTTGTTTGCCACTGATACTATCATCACTGACAAATTTTGATCCAATAATCTCGAACGGTGAGGTGTTTTCTAGCTTTCATTATAGAAAAGAACTGTTTACAGAGATCAGTGCTTGCAAAAATAGCTAGAATTCGGGCAGCAAATTTCCACAATTCAACGTAAATAACTAAATTTTGGCGCAGCCACTTCTTTATACTTCGGTTTCAACAAAGAATCTAACTGCTATTCTATCAGCTCTAGTTGCACATTACCGGCAGCATTTTCAGAAGCAAATGAAAATGGAGATAAAAACAACGAAAATTCTCGTATGAAACGAAGTCATGAAAACGGCCAGTGGAAGCATTTACTAATGTTTCCAGGTGTAAGACATATTTACCAAATGTTGTAGTCGTATTTAATCTTTTTAGTTCCTGACACGTTGAGAAGTGAACAAGATTTTCTCTTCATATTTGGTTTATCCACAGTCGCAATTTTGCCTGAAAGCACTTCACATGATCACACGCAGTTGTGACAATTTAGTCTTTACTTTGAAGTTTCAAATTCAAGTCTTGCAGGTGACCAGTGGGATCGACTGCAAATGTCAAATCCTGAACACATTCGTCAGTTTGGAAATATTCATCAGGTTCACCTTTCATGTTCAGAAACAATACAATTTCTTCATGCAGTACAACAAATCTCTTCAATTCTTTTTGACAAGAGAGCCAGCTAAATTCGTGTCCAATATCATTCAGAAACATTGAAAATTGGCGATGATTTAAGCCATTGGGCACGAGTAAACTTGATAGTGACTGAAACCAGTCTTATGACATGTTAGAGTTGTAATTGCTTTGTGCGTTGAATGGTGCACTGAAAATGAGCAAATTTAAAATTGGCATTAGTCTCTCTTATTTTTGCAAGTAGCTTTGCATTGAAACCATTTCAATATGGTTAGTGCGCCATCCGTTGTTAGACTAGCTAGCTTTACCAAAAGGTAAATTGTACTGCAATATCACCTCCTGTTATTTCTCAAAAACACCATCGCTTGTTGTGGCGTTATGCATAGAACAAGTAGCTCCTCATGTATCTCAAAATTCCTGTCACAGGCCCTTATGAATATAGTCAACTGTGCTACACCCGTTTCATCAGTCGACTCATCGAGAGCCAATACAAATAATTCAAAATCTATTTTGTTCTTGAATTGTTCACGCGAGCTGATTGACATGTCATTTACTATATCTGCAACAGTGTTCCTAGTTAACGCTATTTCTTTGAATTCTTTCACCTTTTCTGGACAAATTACTTCGACAGCTTTAACGATACACTCCTTCATGAAATCCCTTTCGCTAAATGATTTGCTTTGGCTTGCAATAAAGTTTGAAAAATGTAGATGGCTTTCACTACAGACTCAATCTCGTTGTTCAGTTTAACAAATACTATTTTTCTATTTCTTTTTAAGTAGCTTGTCATCTTTTATTTTCCAGCGAAATAGTTAAGCATTATTTTGATAATTTTTTAGGTGGCCAAGCGGGCCGCATGCAAGGTGGTCGCGGGCCGCATGCGGCCCCCGAACGCCGTGTTTGACATGCCAGATGTAAGCAGTTTGTATTTTTTTTATCAAGCAGTCGATCAGTTGGAAATCAAATATAGGCCTACCACAGCTAAGAAGTTTTCTTTATAACACTTGTCACCTGAATGATCATCTTCGCGATGACTTTGTGTAAGAGCGATAACTTTGCTCTTAATAGCTAATGAATGACAGATTTAAATATATATATATATATATATACCGCCTCAATCCCCACCCTTCGACCAAAAATCCAGGTTAAAAGCCTTTATAAATCAAATCAGAGTATATAAAATTGTAGTTTGGTAATACTGATTCAGACATGGTAACATTAAAAGACAGGGGTCCGCGAGACAGCTATAGAGGGTTCGAAGAAAGATGAAAAATATTTTTTTTTATTTGCTAATAGCCATTCTTTCGGATCGGATGAAGATAAGCACAACATCTTTGTGGAAAGTAACAGAAATAGAATCTAGATCTATGTCTGTCAAATCATTGTTAGTGACATAAATTACTGAAAATCACAAAGTATAACTTTTTGTTGTGTTTCACGTGAAAGTGAAAAATTTTCGAGAATTCTGGGAGTTAACCACATGGTTGGTTAGAGCAGCAGTAGTCGCCATATTCTTGAAGCGTATGAATGTGTAATACAGTGAGTGGTAATAAGTAGTTACCGTGATTTTGAAACGAGAAGACGCATGAAGATTTAATGCAACAAGTATAAACACATATGTGCTTATTGTGCTTTATATATTATAGGATTATTATTGGAGAATTTCTTGTATTTATTGATGTCTGGATTTGCCAGTATGTTAATATATTATGTCGAATAAATGTCATCTGCTAATTCAGGCGTCCATTTCTGAGTCTCTATGTTTGTTGTGCCATTATAACTGCAGAACTGATTTAGTAACCATACGCGACAACAAGTGGAATAGCAAACAGTACTCAAGTCAATGAAAATATTTTAATTACTGTGCAGCTCACACTCATGCACAATCAAATGTCATCTAAAAGTCGTGACAATATCAGATGATCTTCAACAGGAGATTAACACGAGGTACACTGCCTACGGTGGGCGTTGTAGTCGCATCCTTTCTCAGTAGCAGTAAAGCACAATACGGACTCGAGGACGATCTCCTTTTCTCCTCGAGAACGAGGCCAATCACAGGCTCACGTTAAAACCAACAATTATTTTCATTTAAGTTGTGATTATGTATCTACTAGGAGTCTAGGTCCTTCTAATACATGTGTTCGAACTTGAAAGGCTAATTACAAGTGGAAACACACTTATTGATCTACACCTGTAATTGTAAAGGATGTTGTAACCTTTTTAACAGAACAGCGTCCAATTTCCTGATTTTTATCCTTTTGCTGTCAACTTATGAATTTTTAAGGGTATTTACTGAACTGAATGTCTAAAAAAAATGTTAATAATAAATTAATGAAGTTGTTTCTTCTTTTTTTTTCAATAAATTTTGTTAAGAGAGTTTTTTGTTCTTATGTTAACCTTTTTAAATTAATTTTAATATTAGATCTAATAGCTGCTAGAAAGAAAGACAAAACAGCAACAGAAAAATGTTGGCAAGTAATTCAAGGGAGATAGTATTAAGCCTTAAAACCAAAATGATGTATTTCCAATGACAATATATGATAATAAGAAATAAAACTTAAAAATATATATTTTAAAAACTATTTATCTCCGACGAAATCAAATTACATATTTGTAATCTGCATTTTTTCTGCATATTCTTAAAATATAAGAGAAACCTGATTTAGCGTTCCTAGACAAGTAAACTAATACGTCTTATTTTATCCTCAAGCGAATTTCCTTTAAAAAAAAAAAAAAAAGCATTTTTCGCTCCACGATTTATCAGTTCAGGGTGAATCTTCGTCTACTCTACATGTAGCGTAAATCATATTATAGTCTATGTGTAATACCAATTGTGAGTTTGTGTGTGTATGTGTACCAAAGACATGCGCAGTGCTTTGAAACAAAGTTAGCCTTTACTTAAATACAACACGACTTACACAATAGATTTCGTTTTTTTAGGTTCTATTATAATATCGTTGTTTTATATTTTTAGTTCAAAGCGCAGACGTAATTTATTATACAATGCTTCACTATCAAAATTATATATTGAGATCTAGAAAACTATTTAAATGGGAAATAAACACAAATGAAACTTACTCGCTTTTAGGTGCCTTTCGTTACAAAAAAAAAAGATATTGATAATATTTCTATTCCATAGTAGAATTTTAAATGCTCGCTGTTTTCTGGATGAATCTATTATTTATCGAGACAAGGCAGAAATGAAATGTTAATTGTATAATTACATATCATTTTTAATTATGAATATCGCAACTAGAACATGCAGACCATAAAGAATTGCCACTGACAATCTTAACAAGTTATTTCTTACACACTCATTCTTGGATTAAGTTGCTACTTTAAAAACAATAATTTATTGTACCTAACAAACAAAAAATTATTTAAAACATTTACCAATTAGTCAATTAATTATTAGTAATTAGTAATTATTTTGTTTGATATCAAATAAGAGACAGAACTTCAAAATTATTGAGAGATATAGTTTTAAGTGTGGAGTTCTTACCTTTAGATAAACTTTTGCTTTTTAAAAAGTTTTTTTTTAATTTTGCTTCTTTAACCTTTAAGATGCTGCTGAAAATAGAAAAAAACTGAAAGCAAGTAACTATTTCATTATTGTTAAACTTAAGCAGGGGTATACTGTTACTAGAATGAAAATAAATCACATTAAATGAAGAATTTAACATCTCAGCTTACTTACATATTACTAACAAGTTTGTTGTTGGTTTTGATGATGCAATATTTCAGATTCCAATCGATACTCAAAGCCTGTGTTGTGTGTAGATCTGGCTGGAATGACCGCCTTAATAACGCGAGCCGAACGAACAAAACACCTGTTGAGGTCTTGTTGCGGACTGCTCGTGTCACCTGGCGTTATGATTGAAGCTGAGACATAAGTTGTGACTTTGGTGAATCCACGGGACTGACTTTTCTAACATTTTCTGTTAGCATTCTGTGTGGCTCTTGAAACATTGATGACAAGCGTGGTAATTAGATGATCTCTGAACCTAATTCGTTCAGCCATGTTAAGCTGCCTTACAATTGCTCTTCCATAAGCTACTGATGCTCTTAACGTAGTGGCTAAAGATGAGCGCGATCTTATTTTCCACGTGCGCAAAGATGGGAGCTCAGTAGCATTTGGTAGATGAGTTCAAATCCGATTGGCTTTAGTGCTCTGAGACTTGATAGCAACATCTTACAATTATATATAATGTATGTAAAAGAAAGTAAAAAAAAAATTAGTCGTTTTATTTTTAATGAAACATTTTTAAGAGATTAAAAAAAAACACTTTAAAATATATCTCTATCAAAACTAATAGAAAAAATAATTTTTAAATGACTTTTTTTGTGTTTTGGACTTTTGTATTAGGCCTAAATTCTTTGTCTACTTATTTATCAATATTGTTATTTAAGCTAAGATGGTAGATGTTCGAAACTGTCAGTTTAGTTGGCTGGACACTACAAAAATAAACTTCAAGGAAAGGTTTTTACATGATTTGAACAAGTTCTTTGAATATATGTATTTAAGTTTCATCAAATAACCCACATTAAAGAAAAAAAAAAGTATTATTAACTATACACTCATACACGGGAGTTTATCTAAGGTCAAGAAAATAGTTTCCAGATGAATAGGACTGAATGTTGATTGAATATAAATAAGTGACAGTCTATTTAAAATTAAAAGCAATATGCACAGCCTGTGACTTCCTATGCTAAGACTTTGTGCTCTATACAAACAAGTGACGAAACAAGTGAAGCAGTTGATTGGTGAACGGAAACAAAACACATTCGAAATAAGTTTAGCACTCAAGTACACTTTCAACTTTCTAATACATCTGCTCACAACTATCTAGCAGACGTACTCACGGAGAGTTTGATGTGCATTTGTGAAGACAAGCAGACAGGAACACACGTGACGGCACGTGACCACGTGTGTACTTCACCTAGAGCAGGTTGGGACAAAATCAAATTTCTTTTCGCCAAAACCATTTCCCACCCATTTAGCCCAAAATGGTGGAAAGAGTTAGTGGAGGGGTGGGAGAGGGTGGCGCGTGAACGTATCGATTCTTTGTTTGCCTTGTTTCAATAAATATGTCACCCAGGATGTTTTAGCACCTGTCGTGAGCACATGTTGGTTCAAAACACGGTGGGTCTGTGAAGGGACATGGCAAGGGCCCCCCCCCCCCAATAGCTGACGGGTGAGCGGTATGAGAAGCTATGCACGTGTAGATAGATCACTGGTCGATAGATGGAGCACAGTACAGTGTAGATTTGATCACTGCATGAACTGTTTCAACAAGCCAGCAACTGATTTCAGCTTCAACTTATCAGCTAACTAGTTTAATCGCGTTGATATTAAAATAAATTCATATCTCATCATTTTAAATTCTAGTTTTTTTTTGTTTAACTCGTTATTCATTCTCGTGAATAGTCCCAAACCACCTAAACTTAAAATAAACATTTCAAGTCAAAAAACTTAGCCCAATGATCCGTTTTGTAAAGATCGTGAACCTACAGCATTAGCCTGCCACTAATCAAAAAAATATAATTACATTGGGTACAGAGCTAAAACAGGTTCCGTTAGTCAGAATGCTAACACTGTTGGTCAGAATGCTAACACGGCTAGACAGAATGCTAACACTGCTAGTTGTATAGTACGTCACACTGTCAAGTTGTGTAGTACGTCACACAGTCAAGTGTTTTTCACTTTGACAATTTTTTTCTCTAAGAAACAATTGAAGCTTTATCTCGAATGGCTGCCTGGAAGTGTGGTATTCTCTGTCGTTATGGTGGTCACGAGTTCAAACCCTTCCCGCTTTATGAAATTTTCAAGCCATAATTTATAATTTCCTAGCAAATAAGAAATTGTGGTTAATAAAGAAAGATATTGGTGTGCATGTTTCACACACACACACACACACACATTCACAGCGTTTCGAAGCAAATACAAAAGACCATTGAAATATTTTTTGCTCTTGTATTGTTGTATTCTGAAGGTAATATAGTCAACTAGATTGTCCACAACACACAGTGATTAGACTGCAAGATGAAAAACGCTATGAGCATAGATGCTGGTTAATTAGCTTTTGTATCCAAATCGATCAAGAGTAATTAAAAGGGACCACAGATTACAGCTCAATTAGCTACTGACGTTTTGTAGTTACGGTTAAGGAAATATGGTAGGCCTATATTAAAAGTCAAATATCGTTTCCATATTTAAAGCTATATTACACGTAACACTTGTCTATATTATAGGTAGCAGTTGTCTGTATTATATGTAGCACTTGTGTATGGAAATGATTATTGACGACATACAGATTTGGCACACACATATATGTCTGTGTGTGTGTTGATCAACAAGCAAGTTGTGTTAAAAAATAATAAGACTCGAGAAAGTATTGCGTTAATCATGTGACACAATTAGCATTTCAAAATTGAAATAACCCACATTGCCACCCTAGAGTGTCCTAACTAGGTCATCTCGTGCGTCAATGCCAACAAATTCAAAACCGAACGTCGGATATATTAGTTTTCTGTTTCTATAAATGGAACTGTCAAGCAGTTATATTTTAAAACAAGTCACCAAGATGTCTCCTTAACTAAACACGGGAGAGGAAGTAGAGATAACTCACTTGTAATCGGAGTATAATAATTCTACATTGATAGAGGAGGACACGTTTTCATTTCACGTGAACTAGGAGAATGCATGTCGAGTTCTAGATAGGGGTTTCGAGGTGTTTGCATATTTCACCTGAATTAGAATACTTGCGGAGTTTTCTGAGGAGGTTTCGAGGCGTTTGCATATTTCACCTGAACTAGAATTCATGTTAAGTTCTAGATATAGATCTCTAGGGCATTATATGTAGGCTATTGGGTTTCACTGTATTGTAGAGCTACTTTAAAACAAAAAACAACAACAGAGAAGTTGGTAGATGTTTACAAACAAATCTCTAGATCTATTTGAAAAGTTGTTTTTTTTTCACACTAAAACCATTTTCATACGTCTCGGTTTCCTTTTGTAGAGTTGGGGGGGGGGGGATTCATTATTTAAACACTTTATTCTACTCCCTAAGACGAAGTGGTAAACCAGCGTTCCTCTTTTGTTTTAAAGATGTCCAGTTGTTTACTTGTTTGCTCCTATTTAGTTTTCTAAACAATCTGTCAGGTTCTATCTCAGAAGATAATCAAGGGAAATAAAACGACTTGAAGATGAAATTCAAATGTTTGGTCTCAATATGGCATTCAGATCTAACATTAGTTCCATTTTCGGTCTGCAGTTGATTGAAGATTCCTTTACAGACCTTTCGATCTATGGGACAGATGATATAGAGTTCATCTGTTTTTATGGCTTACGATTACAGAAGGAGTCATGTAGCCAACACAACGACTAACTTTCCCCACCTAATGTCGAGTGGACTCTATGGTATATCCTAAAAATCCCAAATTGTCTACATTTGGATTTCAACTCGAGATCCTTTGTTCGGAAGCCGAACTATTTACAGCTTCAACCATCAACACGCGTTTGTAATTGGTGCCCTGTTATAATTACATTTTGTTTGAGTTTTTATTTAACGAAACTATTTTACACCCCTTGACATGAAGAAGCTCTCCCTACCCTACGATTAATGTAAACACGTTAATTAGTATTGTATTATTTAGATGATACCAGGGAGTCCTAAATGTATTCCCTAGCTCTCAGTGTGAGTGAAGGGTTGTATCTCCCCTAACCTTGATGGTGGCAACAAAAGCTAGCGCGTCAGCTTCAGTAATTTACTGTCATCCTTTAGTGGGAGCACACACACACACACATATCCGAGCACATCTGCTGCCACTTTACGGTTAAAAAAAACGATATGTCGTCTTAACACTTAAGGAGCTAATACTTCCCTCCCCTAGTTCTTTACTCTAGTGTTTCGATCTAATTCTAAATACAGAACAGGGGAAAGAATGCAGTAGAACAATAAGCTACTAGTTTTGTGAAAAGGTGATTTCGTGAATCTCATGTCTTTTCAATTTTAAAGAATTAACTAAGAATGATCAATAATTATTTTTGTTAAATAGTCATACTTAAGACAGTATATAGACATAGAGATGCATGCATTAATCAGCGCCACGTAACACACACATTTGGGGCTATCTTTTTTTTTTGTGCTAACTACATCATACAGATGCAAGTTTGCTTGTTTTTTTAATCGGTAGCGATAATGTAAAGTTAGATGTTGTTCTCTTTTCAAATAAGTTTATCTTTATTTACAAGTTTTTAAACTATACCATTTCAATTTATCTAAATATCGATATAAAGACCGCTAGCTTATACTATGCAGAAAATTCATCTATTATCAAAAGGTAATGTGCAGTTAACCTTTGTTTGCAGTACAAAATTACAAATATAACTCATGGTATGTGTTATAATGGCCTATGACCATTTCCAAGGAAAAAATGACTAGATCTACTAATTTACAAACATGTTCGAGCTTGAAGGATATATGCCACATACCTATATATATATATATAGGTCTGTGATCTATAGACAAGATATCTGTGAGACAGGGAGATGATACTCCTCCTTTACTCGCTTTCTCCCCCTTGCCCGTTACTCCAGTACAAATAGCTGGAAAAGAACTAAGGAACCTTTAATCCAGTGATGCCCAAAGTACGGCCCGCGGGCCAGAACCGTTGTAGTTCCATCCGGCCCGCCGAAACGTCGGCACAAAAAGTAGAAAATCCTCCCCCCTTAAAAATAGTTGTAAATGTATCTTTGCCTTCGTTAGGGCCCTCACTTTTTCTGTGATGGATTGATACCATGACCTTTAACGAGTGTGCGATTATGAGTTTATGAAATGGAACTCTGAATATGGAATCTATAGGAAAAGTGAATGGATCTTTTTTTGTGGAACATGATAATAAGCCAACATATTTGTTTTGTAAAGAAAGTCTGGCTGTTTCAAAAACAACAACATATACAGCGGCATTATAAAACAAATATGGCGGCCTTCTTGGTTTGAGCCGCGTCTAAAAGATTGGTTAAACTACGATTGGAGGACCGATGAGAATATTTACCGAAAAGAGACAAGAAAATAAGTTGGTGGTAAAAGTAGCTACAATGTTGCTCACATTTTAAGTAGAGAAATGTAACCATTTTAATTTTTAAGACTCATAAATAATGATTGATTTTTAACTATCCCATTATTTAATATAAGTACTAGATCCAATAGTTTCAACAGGGCCGGTCTTAGGCCACTGCAACCTATGAGGCCGAAGTGGGCCCCGCACTTTCATAGGCCCCGCGCGAATTCAAGATGTAAATTATTAAAATAAACAATTTTAACTTAAATTTCTGGAATTCACATAAAATTGTAAAATATACGAAAAAGTCATGAAAATCTTCTGAAATTATTAAAATCTCTGAAAACTGATGCAAATCTCTTTAAAAACAGACAAAGTTGTCATTTCTGGGTGTCATTCAATATGGAAAACGCCAATGGCCAATCCTTCTAGCAATAAAGAAAAAAAAAACGGCATTGTCAGCTTTCATTTAATAAAAATGTAATAATAAGGCGAATTGTAACCAAAACAAGAAGTTCTAATTCTTAATTTACTTGAATAGTCACTGGCATACAAATATAGTTCTAAATCTATCTTTAAAAAAAAACAAAAGCAATATTTTGCTGGTCGATAGTAAATTTAAAAGACAGATCTGAATGTTTATCTGCATTTTGTTGAAAAACTATCATCTACTGTAGATGGCTCTTAAAGCTAATTTGACAGTAGTTTTGTACTTAGTAAAGAATGAATAAAATGCAAAGACGAATTTATTTTCTAATACAAAATCTTAATTTTCACTTATTATCCTTTTCACAACCCAGAATAGGCCCCGCGCTATCCGTTTCGCATAGGGCCCCGCAATCTCTAGGACCGGCCCTGAGTTTCAAATAGTTTCAGGTGAATTTTGATTTCATTTTTCGTACATTTTTGTTGATGTGGCCCGCGACACGCGTTTCGAAAGTTAAAATGGCCCGCAGGTCGAATTAGGTTGAGCATCACTGCTTTAATCTATGCGTAAATGTACATTATTGCTTTAAGTTTGACAGAGACAGACAATACAGGCTCATTCCAATAGTAAGTCAATATCTCATCATTCTTGCCACCATCCAGAGCCCCCAGCACCATTGGTAAGTTTAAAATGAATTTGTGTTAAAAATTATTGTTTTTTAAACTTCTTAATGATCACAACACTAGCAGAGAAGTTGCTGTCTCCTAGATCTACTAAAGTAGTAGTTAAGAAGGGAGAAAGTCTAGGGCAAGTCAATGACATTTTGAATTGATTTATTCCTATAATAGTCTGTACTATTTAGACTTGTTGAGAAAATCAACACGCAACTCTGGCCTCGTTCAAGGTCTTTGATGTTATTCATTTGACTCTCTACATCGTGTTTTGTAGAAGTGAGCACGTGGCAGCACTGGGACAGGGTTACGGTGACATCAGATGAGATGTTTTGTTGTGTTCACTCTCTCGGCAAGCAAAACGTCAGATGTATCACATGACATTCCTGATACCGTTTTTATTGAGCTCTATATTTAGAGCTGACCTACGTCTCGAGGAACACACTGACCACGTGTTGATAATAAATTCAAAACAAGTGTGTAGCCGACTGGAGAAACAACAGATGTGTTTGATAGAGATGCTTATTGCAAGTCACGGGGAATAGAAGAAAAATGTTTTACCATCAAAGACAAACAAAAAAAATAGAACAAAGTCGACAATGACAGTTGATAGTAATATGTGCCATTCAAACATATGTTGTATAAGCTTTCAAACATATGTTATGTGACGGCGAAAACTTATGATAAGCAACCCCCCCCCCCCTCCTTTTTTTTTTGACTATGTATCTTAAATTGAAGATACTCATATTTAATTTCTCTTACTTTTACAATGCGTGTTTGTGTGTTAGTATTTGATTGGATAATTAATTCTTCTGTTTGTCCCGGACGTTTTGTCATCTCCATCTTCAGTCCTATTTTGGTCTCTTTATCTCATTGTTTCAAATGTAATACCATTTAATGTTGAGAAAACGCAAGGCTATAGTGTCACTGAAGCAGATGTTTACTTTGGTAGAAATGAAATAATCCAGACTGGCGTCGTCAGGTCAAACCAAAGGGTGGAGTTCAGTTAAGAACTTAAGTACCCCCCCCCCCTCTTTCCAGTCTGTTAATTTAGATCAGTAGCCGACTTGTACAAGTCAAATAGATCTCTGGTAGGTTGGGGGGGGGGGGCAAACTTTTCCACCGCATTTTTTGGCTTGTGAGAAGTCCACTTTAAACTAAAACATTAGCTACACATTAGCTAAACAAAATATAGGCCTAACTAATTAACTTACCGAATTCGATACCAAGAAAACACATCACATAGGCACGTCTCTGGGAATCAACTTCATTGCACGTAACTCTCAGCTTTAGATCTACTGTTGTGGCCTTGTTAAACTAATCTATTTGTGAAGAGGCCTCTCGTTAGCATCAATTATCTTTTCCACGTTGATGAGCTACGTTCAATTAATTTATTCTAGGATACTAGAGTCTAACGGTACTATCTCTGAAGGCCGAACCAAACGGTCTCTCACTTGGGGTCTGTTACAACCACGTGGTGTCCACACCTAAGGCCTATTTATACACCGGCCAACATAATCGATTTAGGCCTAAAAAAAAAAAAAGCTTCTGTTTTGTAGTGTTGTGCTGTTTGTTTAATTTCTTTTCTTAGTTGGTAGCCTCTGCGGTGTGTGGTTTAGCTAGACACCCGTGTGACGTACTGTTCATTGTTATTTATATGCTAGACTAGACTGGGAGATAAAACACCTGTTGCACCGCTCGTGTTGTGGGTCTTCATTCACTGTGCATATTTTTATCTCACTCTCTCCCTCTCCCTCTATCTCTCTCGGTGTTTCTCTCGTTTTTTTTTGTTTTTTTTTGTCTTGTGGATCTATCGTCACCATGCGTGGCTGGAGCGGCTGTGGTCTGGCCCTGCTCCCTGGATCAGTTGGTAAATTCTCACAGGTCGAAGTACCTCTGGAACTCACCTGATGGTACATCGAGTTAAGTTTTAGGCTTCTTTGTTATAATTACCAAACCATATCTGACAGCTGAAACAAAGAATTTTGACTTCTGGTTGTACTTCAACTTCAAGAGAAGAAAACAGACTTAAGCCACGTGTTGGTTTCATGGTTATTATCTTAAAAATTGAACCGAACATAGTGTATCTTTGATTGCCGTGCGGCGCTTTCTTTTTCTGTTCAGCGGTCACTGCCAGTGTTAGTGTTAGCAGGAGTTTTCATCTCTCCTCCTTTCTAGACAGGACATTTGGTAAGAAGCAGAACGTCTGCGGTCGTTGTGCTTCTCACACAATACTCTCGTTGATAGCCACAGGAACTGCTTACTTCCTTCTCGTGGTGGTCATGTAGGGCGCACCCAATGCACTTTCACACCAGTTCTTATGCCTCAGACTGCTGTAATATTTGTCTCTTGAATTGAAGGAAATGAACTCGGCAAAATCAATCTGCGATCCAGCAAATTCTCCAGAGCAGTGGCGTCACTAGGGCGTGTAGCGGCGCGATCCACACCGGGTGACACCCTTTTGGGGGTGACACCCATGTTGGAAAAATTTTATCTTGGCAAAAGCAGACACATCGGAAAAGATAATAATAATCAAATCTCTAGATATATGCCCAAATATGCCTAGACACATCTAGATGGTGGTTTAAGTTTAAATGACATAGCACATTGTTATACCATTTCCGTCTCAAAGTAGGCCTTTAACAAAAGAAACCTGTTCAGGTGATGTAAAGTCTGTTTCTAATTTTAATTAAATTTCATTTTAAAATTTGCAATAGAAATTGAATAAATGCCATAAACAGTAGAATATTATAATAGAATTGACACTCATTTTACATTTGAGTAACTTATCAATAAAAGTGGGTATTCAATCACTATGTTGGTTTAACAAAAAGAACTTACTAACAATAGTGTTTATTGGAACATATTTGAAAAAAGTTTATGGGGAGTGGGGGTGAGCTAACCGCACCAGGTGACACCAACAAGAGTGACGCCAGTGCTTCAGAGTACATGAAATCTTTATCACACGAATCCATAAATGTCTACTAATGTAGCTATTACTTTCAAACAATACAATGTTTCAGTCAGTGACTGTATCTCACGTTACTTGTTTGTCAACGTTCTGGCTTTCTGGGTGGAATGTTTTACACGTTTCAAGTTGAAATTGTGTTCAATTATTCAAAATCGATGACAACACACGAATCAATAATAATAAAAAATAACCAATTAGTTCATCAATTAATCAATCTTCCGTTTTCAGCTAAAAACTACTTCAATATATTAAATATAGCATTAGACTATCACTTTATGACTGTGGCGCAACTTAGAAATTAATTAACAAACAAATGGTCAACACATGGATATAATTGTGAATTTTAAAATGATATGGAAGTGTATTCAATAACAAAATAAAACTTAGAACTTCAACTCAATTATTCTAGATGAGGTTAAACCTAACGTCTTATGTACTGTTTAGCTTATCCTGAAAATCTCTTATATTAGAGGGCTTCAGTGGAAAAAGGGAGGAAATCACTCTTCTAAAAGGTGTTCTTATTTCTACTTGACAAACGTTCCTAAAAGTTCTATCAGGATTCATCGCCCCTATCCTAGTTGCTCAAGTCTAGTAGAGACTTATATGGCTACTAAATCATTGATATTCGTGGCTGATTCGGGCACTTTAAAAAAAGAGTACAGTACCTATACAAATATATCTTTGCATGGGGAAATGTGCTTTTGTTTATTTCCACAGTTTACCAAAGGAACCAAGCAAACGCTTCCATAAAATGTCTTCCGCTAAATTCTCCAAGTGGCGCTAAACGTGTTCCGCTAAATTCTCCAAGTGGCGCTAAACGTGTTCCGCTAAAGTTTTGAAAACAAAGTACTAGCTATGCTTCTTTTTAGGAAGATAAAAAATATATGTGAATTAGTTTGACCAAAACACT
The DNA here is from genome assembly GCF_947242115.1 of Biomphalaria glabrata. Classification (NCBI taxonomy): domain Eukaryota; kingdom Metazoa; phylum Mollusca; class Gastropoda; family Planorbidae; genus Biomphalaria; species Biomphalaria glabrata. The sequence continues at coordinate 23,240,209 of NC_074711.1, read as the reverse complement.
AGATAATAAATATTTGTTGATTAGTTTGACCAAAATACTAGAAAATAAATATACTCACATTAGTTTGACCAAAACACTAGATAATGAATATATGCATATTAGTTTGACCAAAACACTAAATAATAAATATATGTCAATTAGTTAAAAAACACTTTTTTTTCCATACTCATCCTTAATAGCTCCCATTATGACGTTTCCCCTACATTCAAACAAAGTTTTGTTCGTGAATTTTAGTAGCCCTTATCAGCCCTGATGCCTGAAATACCTTCTGTGTTCCTCCCCTGAAACAGTCTGATAATGAAACTGTTAACCACAATTTACTCTTCGCTCTAGTTTAACCCGATTCCCTTACTTCGTTACACTACATACATACATACATACATACATACATACATACATACATACATACATACATACATACATATCATACATACATACATACATATCATACATACATACATACATACATACATACATACATACATACTTACATACATACATACATACATACATACATATCATACATACATACATACATACATACATACATACATACATATCATACATACATACATACATACATACTTATCATACATACATATCATACATACATACATACATATCATACATACATACATACATACTTACATACATACATACATACATACATACATACATACATACATACATACATACATACATACATACATATCATATATATCATACATACATAAATACATACATATAATACATATCATACATACATACATACATACATATCATACATACATATCATACATACATACATACATACATACATACATACATACATACATACATACATACATACATGCATACATACATACATACATACATTCATACATACATACATACATACATACATACATACATACATACATACATACATACATACATACATACATTCATACATACATACATACATACATACATACATACATACATACATACATACATACATTCATGTTAACCACAATTTACTCTTCGCTCTAGTTTAACCCGATTCCCTTACTTCGTTACACTACATACATACATACATACATACATACATACATACATACATACATACATACATACATACATACATATCATACATACATACATACATATCATACATACATACATACATACATACATACATACATACATACTTACATACATACATACATACATACATACATATCATACATACATACATACATACATACATACATACATATCATACATACATACATACATACATACTTATCATACATACATATCATACATACATACATACATATCATACATACATACATACATACTTACATACATACATACATACATACATACATACATACATACATACATACATACATACATACATACATATCATATATATCATACATACATAAATACATACATATAATACATATCATACATACATACATACATACATATCATACATACATATCATACATACATACATACATACATACATACATACATACATACATACATACATACATGCATACATACATACATACATACATTCATACATACATACATACATACATACATACATACATACATACATACATACATACATACATACATACATTCATACATACATACATACATACATACATACATACATACATACATACATACATACATTCATACATACATACATACATACATACATACATACATACATTCATACATACATACATACATACATACATTCATACATACATACATACATACATTCATACATACATACATTCATACATACATACATACATACATACATACATACATACATTCATACATACATACATACATTCATACATACATACATTCATACATACATACATACATACATTCATACATACATACATACATACATACATACATACATACATACATACATGCATACATACATACATACATACATTCATACATACATACATACATACATACATACATACATACATACATACATACATACATTCATACATACATTCATACATACATACATACATACATACATACATACATACATTCATACATACATACATACATACATTCATACATACATACATACATACATACATACATACATACATACATACATACATACATACATACATACTTACATACATACATACATACATACATACATACATACATACATACATACATACATACATACCATCATCATCTGATCATTGACTTGCGTCGTAGGGGTGCTGTGACAGTTCACGTAACCAAATCCCTTCACTTTACCCGGTCAGCAGCTGTTCTTAGCAGGCTATCAAGAGAGAGGCGGTCCATTCTTTTACATTGACATGCCAGCTTTCTTTTGACGACATTTTATTCGTGCTCCCTCCACTGTATCACGAAGGGTGATTGTTTCAAAGTGAATCATGTCTTACAGTTTGACAGAACCAGCTTTCGTCTCTTCACAGTACTGAGTTCCTTCCTCTGCCAGACAGTGTTGACATATCTTATCTTATTTTATATAATACAGACGTTACTTCAAAAAAGACGATTACGTCCTACGCGTCATGCATTTAGTTATGCATTTAACCAATGACTTAAATTCTGCCAAGTCACTGGTTTTCCTGGCTAGCTCAGGCAATCCATTCCATGCTCTAATAGCACTAGGGAAGAAGGAGCATTTGTACAAATTTGTCCTAGCATATGGAACGAGGAATGTGCCTTTATCTTTGTGTCTTTATGAGTATTTTATTAGATTTTTTTTTTTGTATTTGAAGATTATGGTTGAAAACATGTACATCTATTGTTGTCGGATTTCCGAATTCTGAAAAGTTGCATGATCTTCAGTCTTAGAGATAAAAAAAAAAACAAGTGAAAATATTGTAATACATATATAGGTTATGGATGAAATAGATACGAATACTTAACTTTTATACTACTCATAAATGCTGTATAATAAAGTACACAAAATTGCAAGTCACAAATTTTTGTTTCATAAAACTCTTTTATCGGCCAGTCTATATTTATTTATGTCTATGGGTTCAGTATTTTAAGTATAATTGCTACTTTACTTTTGAGTCTTCTATCCTGAAGGCTTTCTAAATTTAGTGATTTTACTAAAAGTGTCAAATTTGTCTTCTTGTCCTGGTGTCTTCTTCTTCCTTCTCATTTCTATGTTGGAGAGTTCAGACGAGTAGTCCAATATCTGCGATGAACTGCGCAGTTGTTTCCAGATGTGGCAGCTCTCCATATAGTTTTTGTTCTATGAGAGGGTTGGGTTTAGGGTCAGTGTCTTGTTTGGGCCTCTCGATAGAGTATGCAGCTTTGATGGATATGGTCGTCATTTTCTGGTGATGATCCACAAGGACTAATTTCGCTAATCTCTATTTTTTTTAACTTCCGGTCTCATTCTGTTGTGTCCAGTTCTGAGATGAAATATTAAAAGTTGATCATGTCAGAACAGCTTTTAATAGGCTTCGTTTCTCTTGAAATATTTGGATGCGAAGTGGTCCATTTCTCGAATATGCTCTTTGTTTTCCTTTCTTCCGGGTAGATAGGTATTTTTGATTTTTTTAATCATTCTCATCTCTTTGGCCACTATGTCTGATTTTTCATTGCGTTCAGTTCGATCTGTTGTTGGATCCTGATATCTGATACCTATCTTTTTTTTCTGAATTCTTTTTTCAGCCTCAACGTTAAGTGTCCAACTTTCACAACCATATAGAAGTGTGAAGATCACTAGTGAAGAATACTGTTTAAAGTTTTAATTCGAAGTGGATGTTACTCTACCAGATTCTCCTCAGATTGCTCATGAAAGTGGATGTTAAGTTTAATCGGGCTATATATTTTCATATATATAGATATATCGCAACGTCGCTAACGATATATTTTATTTCTTACCCAGCAGTTTAACATTCTTGAAAAAAAATATTTTTACATTTTAAAATGTCTACAATGTACAAATGTAAATAGAGAATAAATTAAACTTTATAGGCTAAGTTTGCATTAGGAAATTGAATGTATTGAAATGGTTACTAAATAGAACGAAAGCTTTAAAAACAAGATTACAAAGACAGTTTGTGTGGAAACAAAAACTAAAAATCGGCCCCCGAAGTGGTCCACCCAGGCAGGCTTCAATATTTTCAGAAAGAACATCCAAATGAAATTATATCAAAGACAAATGAGAGATAAGAATGGAGAAAGAAGGTTGACAGATCTTGTGTAGTGCCCCAACGGTAAAGCAGATCAAAAGATAGGTGCAAGTGAATGCAAAGTTAGATGTGAACCTTGCCTAACTAGTTCCCCTTTCAGACCTTGTGGTCTATAGGGCAGATGATGTAAAGTTCATCTGTTTTTGTGGCCTACGGTTAACGGGGGTGTCATGTAGCCAGCATAACGACCAACCGCCTTTACTTTTCCCCAACTAATATCAGGTACTCATTGGAGCTGGGTGGACTCAGACGCGCCTAAGGATTCCGAAGTTGAAAATCCCAGTCTTCACCAGGATTCGAACCCGGGACCCACGGTTCGGAAGCCAAGCGCTTTACCGCTCAGCTACAGCGCCTCTCCTGGCCTAACTGAAATCTTATAATTGATGTAATTGTTTTGAAAAGGTTCAATCTCTTATTCAAATGCTCAAAAAAAGATACATTTCCGCAATAAAAAATGTTCACGAAAATGATTACAAGATTACTATTCGTTGTAACTTAGGTTTAACTTATAATACATACTAATTAGATTTTTCTCTTTAAAAAACTGCTTGCATAACTGATTTTAAAAATTAGATTTTTTCGCTTTCCGAAAAATAAATGTAGCCGTTGCATCAGAACTTTGAATGGTCTAAAATATTGTGCTGTCGGATTTTCAATATCTTTTCTAGTTTACGAGATCTAAATGGGACGGACGGACAGACGGACAGACAGACGGACAGACATTTCGCACAAAATTAATAGCGTCTTTTCCCCTTTCGGGGGCCGCTAACAAAGGTGGGGGAAATATGGATCTATTAGATGAAATTGTTATACAGCCTTGCTAGCAGAATACCCAAAACACATTTTGCCTATTCTTATTCTTCTTATTTTTAAGCTAGCAATATCACAACTCGACAATCTGATCCTACTTTGATGGTTGTTTTCCCTCAACACATGACCCAGGCAGTTTAGACTTCGATGTATACACACTGATCTTATAAGAGGTCTGTAGTGGTCCTTGTTCGAAAGCCCTATCTTATCTGAACTATGACCTCTACACACCACGTGGTTCTGTTAAATACCCTAAGACCCCACCATTGTTCCCAAAACAATTCAAAATTGAGATTTAGATTTTGTTGTTTTTTTAAAGGAGCATTTTTTAAAGATTAGTTTAAGAAAAGAACGGAGGAAGGGGAGGTGAACTAAGAATTTAAAAGAAAGGAGAGGAGGATGGTCAGAGTGGCATAGGCGCAGTGAGGGGAGGGGCAATCGGGTATTATGCCCCAGGTGCCAAATAAAAATCAAGTTCTCGAAAATATATTTGTATCTAACAAACGTTTTCACATAAATCTAATTACTTATTTTGTTTCTTGATCTGTCTTATAAATAGGAGCGTTGTGCCAATTTTAATTCTACAAAGAGACCTTCCACTCGCTCTATGTGATATGGCCAATCTGATGAAGGCTATAATCACCATGTTCCACTAGCTCTATGACATATGACCTTTCTGATATAGGCTATAATCACCATGTTCCACTCGCTCTATGTGATATGGCCAATCTCATGTAGGCTATATAATCACCATGTTCCACTCGCTCTATGTGATATGGCCAATCTGATGTAGGCTATAATCACCATGTTCCACTCGCTCCATGTGATATGGCCAATCTCATGTAGGCTATATAATCACCATGTTCCACTCGCTCTATGTGATATGGCCAATCTAATGTAGGCTATATAATCACCATGTTCCACTCGCTCCATGTGATATGGCCAATCTCATGTAGGCTATATAATCACCATGTTCCACTCGCTCTATGTGATATGGCCAATCTGATGTAGGCTATATAATCACCATGTTCCACTCGCTCTATGTGATATGGCCAATCTCATGTAGGCTATATAATCACCATGTTCCACTCGCTCTATGTGATATGGCCTAGCTGATGTAGGCTATAATCACCATGTTCCACTCGCTCTATGTTATAAGGCCAATCTGATGAAGGCTATAATCACCATGTTCCACTCGCTCTATGAGATATGACCAATCTGATGTAGGCTATAATCACCATGTTCCACTCGCTCTATGTGATATGACCTAGCTGATGTAGGCTATAATCACCATGTTCCACTCGCTCTATGTGATATGACCTAGCTGATGTAGGCTATAATCACCATGTTCCACTCGCTCTATGTGATATGGCCTAGCTGATGTAGGCTATAATCACCATGCTGGATACCATGCGCTGTGTTTAATCACAATTTGTCAATGTGCATTATATTAACTGAATCGGGTTTCCAGTGAAAACAACTTTTATTATTAACCAATCTGATTCTAGTTTAGAATTCAGTGAACAGTGTAGGAGAAAAATTTCATAAAATCGTTCAATAAAATAAGTAGATAGACAATAACAGGACAAATATTTAAATCATCCACCTACAATCTTTTTCTTTTCAGTTTGAAAGTTCTTTCTGTATTTTTTCACATTTTGAGGCCATCGTTTCTCAAAGCGTTAAGCGCCCCTCCCCCATAGGGTGCTGACAATGGGGGTCACACATTGGTTTTATATTATATTATTATTTATTTATTTTTTTGCAAGGTTGTCATTTCGGAAGTGGCTATGTAAGCACTCCACTACCTATAAAATGCTTCCTAATGGCATGCGCGAAGCAGGACGTTTTGGCGCCGCCGTTTTGGCGCGAAGGTCGTTTTGGCGCGAGCCGTTTTGGCGACGGGACGTTTTGGCGCGAAATACGTTTATTGTATTATTTCTTTTAAAAGAATTATTCATATCTATGTTTTGCATGAGTGTTTGTGTTAAGACATATTTTTCACGTACTAAATGTAAATGTGTATTTGTTTTTCACATCATTTTCTTTAGTAAATATTTTGGCTTGTGTATGTGTGTTTTTTAAGAGGCACACTTTTATTTTCAAAAACGTTTTTTATATATTATTTTAAAATTAAAAACAAAATTAAACGATGATAGACTAAAAATTGATGCAATTATTTGTTTACATTAACATTGATTTATTTAATGACTGTATGGTATCTCCAGCTATACATACCAAACACTTGCTAATAATAAGTAAAAATAAAATACATGTACCATGTTTCTCAAAAGACTTTAAGTTAAGTATACATAGACACCATGGTTATTCGCCTAAGTCGCTGGAATTCAAGGGTTCATTAAAAAAAGCTACGTGCTTATTAAATTATCGTCAAATGATATCTCGCGCCAAAACATCCCGTCGCCAAAACGGCTCGCGCCAAAACGTCCCGTCGCCAAAAAGGCGGGGCCAAAACGGCGGCGCCAAAACGGCGGCGCCAAAACGTCACGTACCGTGGCATGCGTCTCAAATAGCCTCTGACGACCGGCGGAACTGTTCTTACTAACAGGAGAAGGGGCAAAGGCGAGTAACTGGCGCCTTAACCAGTAGGCTTCGGACAGGAGGGGCTCGTTAGTCATTGCTGGCTACCCACCTAGGAGAAGGAAAACTCTGAATTCAAACCTCTGTTGCCTTGCAGCTATACCCAATCATGGGAAAGGCTTCGGGAGTAAACCCGGAGGAATAATCAGGAGCTGGCGACTTGAAGGCAATTTGCAGCACACAGAACCTGCGACGCCGCTGACCCCAAACTGTATCGGCACTGCCGTTTCTTTTGATACATCAGCTGCGTGGAGAGGGGGGAACTGATGTGTGGGCGACATCGTTCCGACCACAGCTAATGCCCAGGCATTCATCTCATTTCCATGAGATGATCCATATTCGCTTCGCGACTGAAGTAGGCCATAGATTTTTTGCAAGGACTAATAACTGTTGTATTTGTTTTCTAATTCTAATTTATATTTGTCTATTAATTAAGTAAAAGCAGTAGTATTACCATTGTTTACAAATAAATTTATAAATTTAGTGAGAGACATCTGCAAGAAGATCGAATCATAAAGCTTTTCAAAGGAACATTAAGATTCGAGCGTGTTTCCCTCTTACGTTAGAACGGTAAACATTTCTTCCGAGCAACGTACCATTGTTTAATAGGATATAATAATGGGATGTTTCTGGACAATGGGGAATGGGAGTGGTAAACATGTTAAAGTGTCGTGCACTGGGCTCCGGCTATGATCACTGCGTCTCTGGTGGAGTGGATTCCCCTTATTTATTTTCCTCAAAAAAAATATTTAAATTTACTTAATTTAACATAGATTTCTGATCTTAGACATTGTTTTGACTCTGTCCAATGCTGGATTTACCTGTCGCCAACATAAGTTATAGCTTAGGGTTCCCGCTTGCCTGAAGGCCCCAAAAATGGTTACAGTGATATTTTCAATCATTTTTAGAAAGAATGCCCTAGGAAAAAATGCCCTACAAGGAGTCTTAGATCTCCAATAGTTTAGGGCCTTACCAAATCCGGTGCTGATTCTGGCCTGCACATTGTGGTGCCTAAACTGTTCTGCACGAGAGAAAGTTGGTGAGTAGAGTTTTCGCCAAAAGTGTGTGCTGATTGGGGCCCAAGGCATAAACGAGAAACTGAACTATGTGTCCTGATTGATGGTTGATTCTGTTTGCTTTATGATATTTGTTGGTATTAGAAAATAAATATGAGATTTGTTTTATCAACTAAAATTACAGCATATTTATGGTGTCTCGAAGTGGTATTTAAGCAGCTTCACGGAAGAGAAGGGTGACAATACTCAAGGAACTGAAGCTTCGTAGGGAACTAAAGAATCATGTCAACCATAGACAGTGGTGTAGCTAGAGTTGGTGGGGTCCAAGATGAGTGTCCGAAATTTGTTTTTACATTAAATATTATGCCATTATCTCATGTCATGAAGTCGAATGTCAAAATGCAAAGGCCCCTAAAGAGGTCAAGCCCACCCCCCCCCAGGACTCATAATCCCTAGCTACACCACTGACCATAGAAGAAGAAGCTACAGGTGAACGTTTTAGAGATTCTCTGGTTGGTGAATGCTTGGGGGCCATTTACTCGCTCTCGTTGTGCAGTGATCTCAATTAGTTGATAAACCTTTGGGGGCCATTTACTCACTCTCTTTGTGCAGTGATCTCAATTAGCAATTAGTTGGTGAACGTTTGGGGGCCATTTACTCACTCTCGTTGTGCAGTGATCTCAATTAGTTGGTGAACGTTTGGGGGCCATTTACTCACTCTCGTTGTGCAGTGATCTCAATTATTTGATGAACGTTTGGGGGCCATTTACTCACTCTCGTTGTGCAGTGATCTCAATTAGTTGGTAAATGTTTGGGGGCCATTTACTCACTCTCTTTTAGCAGTGATCTCTATTAGTTGGTGAATGTTTGGGGGGCCATTTACTCACTCTTTTTGTGCAGTGATTTCAATTAGTTGGTGAACGTTTGGGGGCCATTTACTCACTGTCTTTTTGCAGTGATCTCAATTAGTTGGTGAATGCTTGGGGGCCATTTACTCGCTCTCGTTGTGCAGTGATCTCAATTAGTTGGTGAATGCTTGGGGGCCATTTACTCGCTCTGTTTGTGCAGTGATCTCAATTAGTTGGTGAATGCTTGGGGGCCATTTACTCGCTCTCGTTGTGCAGTGATCTCAATTAGTTGGTGAACGTTTGGGGGTAATTTACTCACTCTCGTTGTGCAGTGATCTCAATTAGTTGGTGAATGCTTGGGGGCCATTTACTCGCTCTCTTTTTGCAGTGATCTCAATTAGTTGGTGAATGCTTGGGGGCCATTTACTCGCTCTCTTTGTGCAGTGATCTCAATTAGTTGGTGAACGTTTGGGGGGCATTTACTCACTCTCTTTGTGCAGTGATCTCAATTAGTTGGTGAACGTTTGTGAGGCATTCACTCACTCTCTTTGTGCAGTGATCTCAATTAGTTGGTGAACGTTTTGGGGCCATTTACTCGCTCTCTTTGTGCAGTGATCTCAATTAGTTGGTGAATGCTTGGGGGCCATTTACTCGCTCTCTTTGTGCAGTGATCTCAATTAGTTGGTGAATGCTTGGGGGCCATTTACTCGCTCTCGTTGTGCAGTGATCTCAATTAGTTGGTGAATGCTTGGGGGCCATTTACTCGCTCTCGTTGTGATCTCAATTAGTTGGTGAATGCTTGGGGGCCATTTACTCGCTCTCGTTGTGATCTCAATTAGTTGGTGAATGCTTGGGGGCCATTTACTCGCTCTCTTTGTACAGTGATCTCAATTAGTTGGTGAATGCTTGGGGGCCATTTACTCGCTCTCGTTGTACAGTGATCTGAATTAGTTGGTGAATGCTTGGGGGCCATTTATTCGCTCTCTTTGTGCAGTGATCTCAATTAGTTGGTGAATGCTTGGGGGCCATTTACTCGCTCTCTTTGTGCAGTGATCTCAATTAGTTGGTGAATGCTTTGGGGCCATTTACTCGCTCTCGTTGTGCAGTGATCTCAATTATTTGATGAACGTTTGGGGGCCATTTACTCACTATCGTTGTGCAGTGATCTCAATTAGTTTTTGAATGCTTGAGGGCCATTTACTCGCTGTCTTTGTGCAGTGATCTCAATTAGTTGGTGAATGCTTGGGGGCCATTTACTCGCTCTCGTTGTGCAGTGATCTCAATTAGTTGGTGAACGTTTGGGGGGCATTTACTCACTCTCTTTGTGCAGTGATCTCAATTAGTTTGTGAACGTTTGTGAGGCATTTACTCACTCTGTTTGTGCAGTAATCTCAATTAGTTGATGAACGTTTGGGGGCCATTTACTCGCTCTCTTTGTGCAGTGATCTCAATTAGCAATTAGTTGGTGAACGTTTGGGGGCCATTTACTCACTCTAGTTGTGCAGTGATCTCAATTATTTGATGAACGTTTGGGGGCCATTTACTCACTCTCTTTTAGCAGTGATCTCAATTAGTTGGTGAATGTTTGGGGGGCCATTTACTCACTCTCTTTGTGCAGTGATCTCAATTAGTTGGTGAACGTTTGGGGGCCATTTACTCACTTTCTTTGTGCAGTGATCTCAATTAGTTGGTAAATGCTTGGGGGCCATTTACTCGCTCTCGTTTTGCAGTGATCTCAATTAGTTGGTGAATGCTTGGGGGCCATATACTCGCTCTGTTTGTGCAGTGATCTCAATTAGTTGGTGAATGCTTGGGGGCCATTTACTCACTCTCGTTGTGCAGTAATCTCAATTAGTTGGTGAATGCTTTGGGGCCATTTACTCGCTCTCTTTGTGCAGTGATCTCAATTAGTTGGTGAACGCTTGGGGGTAATTTACTCACTCTCGTTGTGCAGTGATCTCAATTAGTTGGTGAATGCTTGGGGGCCATTTACTCGCTCTCTTTGTGCAGTGATCTCAATTAGTTGGTGATTGCTTGGGGGCCATTTACTCACTCTCGTTGTGCAGTGATCTCAATTAGTTGGTGAACGTTTGGGGGGCATTTACTCACTCTCTTTGTGCAGTGATCTCAATTAGTTGGTGAACGTTTGTGAGGCATTTTCTCACTCTCTTTGTGCAGTGATCTCAATTAGTTGATGAACGTTTGGGGGCCATTTACTCGCTCTCTTTGTGCAGTGATCTCAATTAGCAATTAGTTAATGAACGTTTGGGGGCCATTTACTCACTCTCGTTGTGCAGTGATCTCAATTAGTTGGTGAACGTTTGGGGGCCATTTACTCACTCTCGTTGTGCAGTGATCTCAATTATTTGATGAACGTTTGGGGGCCATTTACTCACTCTCGTTGTGCAGTGATCTCAATTAGTTGGTAAATGTTTGGGGGCCATTTACTCACTCTCTTTGTGCAGTGATCTCAATTAGTTGGTGAACGTTTGGGGGCCATTTACTCACTTTCTTTGTGCAGTGATCTCAATTAGTTGGTGAATGCTTGGGGGCCATTTACTCGCTCTCGTTTTGCAGTGATCTCAATTAGTTGGTGAATGCTTGGGGGCCATTTACTCGCTCTGTTTGTGCAGTGATCTCAATTAGTTGGTGAATGCTTGGGGGCCATTTACTCACTCTCGTTGTGCAGTAATCTCAATTAGTTGGTGAATGCTTTGGGGCCATTTACTCGCTCTCTTTGTGCAGTGATCTCAATTAGTTGGTGAACGCTTGGGGGTAATTTACTCACTCTCGTTGTGCAGTGATCTCAATTAGTTGGTGAATGCTTGGGGGCCATTTACTCGCTCTCTTTGTGCAGTGATCTCAATTAGTTGGTGATTGCTTGGGGGCCATTTACTCACTCTCGTTGTGCAGTGATCTCAATTAGTTGGTGAACGTTTGGGGGGCATTTACTCACTCTCTTTGTGCAGTGATCTCAATTAGTTGGTGAACGTTTGTGAGGCATTTTCTCACTCTCTTTGTGCAGTGATCTCAATTAGTTGATGAACGTTTGGGGGCCATTTACTCGCTCTCTTTGTGCAGTGATCTCAATTAGCAATTAGTTAATGAACGTTTGGGGGCCATTTACTCACTCTCGTTGTGCAGTGATCTCAATTAGTTGGTGAACGTTTGGGGGCCATTTACTCACTCTCGTTGTGCAGTGATCTCAATTATTTGATGAACGTTTGGGGGCCATTTACTCACTCTCGTTGTGCAGTGATCTCAATTAGTTGGTAAATGTTTGGGGGCCATTTACTCACTCTCTTTTAGCAGTGATCTCAATTAGTTGGTGAATGTTTGGGGGGCCATTTACTCACTCTTTTTGTGCAGTGATCTCAATTAGTTGGTGAACGTTTTTGGGCCATTTACTCACTGTCTTTGTGCAGTGATCTCAATTAGTTGGTGAATGCTTGGGGGCCATTTACTCGCTCTCGTTGTGCAGTGATCTCAATTAGTTGGTGAATGCTTGGGGGCCATTTACTCGCTCTGTTTGTGCAGTGATCTCAATTAGTGGGTGAATGCTTGGGGGCCATTTACTCACTCTCGTTGTGCAGTGATCTCAATTAGTTTGTGAATGCTTTGGGGCCATTTACTCGCTCTCTTTGTGCAGTGATCTCAATTAGTTGGTGAACGCTTGGGGGTAATTTACTCACTCTCGTTGTGCAGTGATCTCAATTAGTTGGTGAATGCTTTGGGGCCATTTACTCGCTCTCTTTGTGCAGTGATCTCAATTAGTTGGTGATTGCTTGGGGGCCATTTACTCACTCTCGTTGTGCAGTGATCTCAATTAGTTTTTGAATGCTTGAGGGCCATTTACTCGCTCTCTTTGTGCAGTGATCTCAATTAGTTGGTGAATGCTTGGGGGCCATTTACTCGCTCTCGTTGTGCAGTGATCTCAATTAGTTGGTGAATGCTTGGGGGCCATTTACTCGCTCTCGTTGTGCAGTGATCTCAATTAGTTGGTGAACGTTTGGGGGTAATTTACTCACTCTCGTTGTGCAGTGATCTCAATTAGTTGGTGAATGCTTGGGGGCCATTTACTCGCTCTCTTTGTGCAGTGATCTCAATTAGTTGGTGAATGCTTGGGGGCCATTTACTCGCTCTCTTTGTGCAGTGATCTTAATTAGTTGGTGAATGCTTTGGGGCCATTTACTCGCTCTCGTTGTGCAGTGATCTCAATTAGTTGGTGAACGCTTGGGGGCCATTTACTCGCTCTCGTTGTGCAGTGATCTCAATTAGTTGGTGAACCTTTGGGGGCCATTTTCTCGCTCTCGTTGTGCAGTGATCTCAATTAGTTGGTGAATGCTTGGGGGCCATTTACTCGCTCTCTTTGTGCAGTGATCTCAATTAGTTGGTGAACGTTTGGGGGGCATTTACTTACTCTCTTTGTGCAGTTATCTCAATTAGTTGGTGAACGTTTAGGGGGCCATTTACTCACTCTCTTTGTGCAGTGATCTCAATTAGTTGGTGAACGTTTGTGAGGCATTTACTCACTCTCTTTGTGCAGTGATCTCAATTAGTTGATGAACGTTTGGGGGCCATTTACTCGCTCTCTTTGTGCAGTGATCTCAATTAGTTGGTGAATGCTTGGGGGCCATTTACTCGCTCTCTTTGTGCAGTGATCTCAATTAGTTGGTGAATGCTTGGGGGCCATTTACTCGCTCTCGTTGTGCAGTGATCTCAATTAGTTGGTGAATGCTTGGGGGCCATTTACTCGCTCTCGTTGTGATCTCAATTAGTTGGTGAATGCTTGGGGGCCATTTACTCGCTCTCGTTGTGATCTCAATTAGTTGGAGAATGCTTGGGGGCCATTTACTCGCTCTCTTTGTGCAGTGATCTCAATTAGTTGGTGAACGTTTGGGGGCCATTTACTCGCTCTCGTTGTACAGTGATCTCAATTAGTTGGTGAATGCTTGGGGGCCATTTACTCGCTCTCGTTGTGATCTCAATTAGTTGGTGAATGCTTGGGGGCCATTTACTCGCTCTCTTTGTGCAGTGATCTCAATTAGTTGGTGAATGCTTGGGGGCCATTTACTCGCTCTCTTTGTGCAGTGATCTCAATTAGTTGGTGAATGCTTGGGGGCCATTTACTCGCTCTCTTTGTGCAGTGATCTCAATTTGTTGGTGAATGCTTCAACGTCTGTCACTACTAGCCCTATTGAAAATCCCTCAGAGTCCACCTTATTTTGTAGCATGCTAATTACCGTTTGATTACCCATACAAATAGAACAACAGCCATGCAGGTCATAATTTTCATTTGGACGCTCTTAGTGAGTCTCCATTAATGTACTCAACATTTAAATTCGTATAGAATAATTCTCTGCCGCTATCATACAGTTTTCCATAATAACATTTTTTTAATCAATGGACTACACTTTTAAATTACTTAAAACTGAATGACCCAAAATACAAGTGTACCAAATGTGAAGCAATCGTTACTAAAGGTTTGGCGCCTATGTAATGAACAAAGTAAAGAGGCAGCTTAGTGATGACAAGTTTTTGACACGGATGCTTCGAGTCCACAATAAAGAGACATTGTTTCCCTTGATCATACAATTTTTTTTTTTGTGCCACCCTTCACGGGAGAAATTTTTAAAAATCGTCGATTTAGAATATATCGGAATTTCGGGTATTTAGCTCTGAAGCCTTCAGTGGAAAGACTATTTAAATTATATCCTGCTTTGAAATCTTATTTCTTTTAACAAGAGAAGTGCCCTATCATAATCAAAGCCTTCTTTGAAAACCCGTGTGATGAGAAGTGGCTGCATTTTTAACATAACAATGCGTCAATATTTTCCATGCAGAAGTTTATTGAGAGACAGAATGTCAGTGGACTTATAGTATCTTCTGCCATTGACGAATTATTGATTTTGAAATGCACGAAAAGGAGCATGAAAACTTGAAAAGGTTCCGCCTCAAAAGAAGTACGCATGCGACTAACTATTTGGATGACGCGAGTTGGTTAGAAAAGTGAAGGGCAAAGACAATTGTACACTTTAACGAAATTTGTGCCGAGTGCAGAGGCAGAAGCGGCCAAAATCATTTGTGTGTGGGCTACATTTTGTGAGTGTGCACATTCCGATATATTGTAGTCATGTCTAAGCTGATGAAAGCAAAATGTTGCTCGAAAAGTTCTAAGCCTTTTCCTTGTACGTGTCCTAAGATCGACATGTGTCCCGCTTTCGTTCCGCTAATATCTTGTCATCTTAATTAGTTTATAAGATCTTTGGTGTACTGGTATTAGATACAAACAGTTTACCCGATAACACTTAATTTGCATTTTTATTAGCGGCTCCCGAAAGGGGAAAAGACGCTGTTAGATTTGTGTTGAATGTCTGTCCGTCCGTCCGTTTAGAGCTCGTAAACTAGAAAAGATAGTGAAAATCTGACATCATAATATTTTAGACCTTCAAAGTTCTGATGCAACGGCTACTTTTTTCTTTTCTGAAAGCGAAAATTTTTTTTAATCACTTATGCAAGCATTTTTTCCCCATAAAAACACACCGCCACTTTTATAACTATTCACTATTAATAGTAACAAACACGGGAGGCTCCTTAGTAGGGGAGATTACTATTTAACATATTTTAAACACATTTATGCAAACGGTTTTAGATTTTTTTTCAAAATTTCTTTTTTACATTTGTATTGCTAAGTTTAGTAAGTTCTGTTATAATTTACACACAAAAAAAACTAAATTAAGATAATAAGTAGGTTTTCATATTATCGCGTTAACTGCAGCCCACCATAACGACGATAAAACACAAAACTAAAGCAATTTTTTTTACGGAAATGTTTTCTTTTTTAAGGAATAAGAGATTGTCCCTTTACAAAACAATTAGAGCAATTCTATATTCATTATAAGACATTAGTTAGGCCAGGTTCACATCTAACTTCACATTCACTTTCACCTATCCTTTGGGGCAAACTTCTTTCTCCATTATTCTATGTCATTTGTCTATGACAGAATTTCATGCTGATGTTCTTTCTGAAAATATTGAAACCTGCCTTTTTACCTGCCTGGCTGGACCACTTCGGAGGCCGATTTTGTCTCCACACAAACTGTCTTTGTTACCTTGTTTAAATTTAGAATAAGCACTGTCATGATTGTATACTTATTTTTTAAAGAAGATTTATTAGGCAGTAGTTTATATTAGGTCTAGTACGCCAAATGTTACTACCGGTATCGATTTCTCCATCTTGTTAACTAGAGGTACATCTAGATCTACATATGGTGCAACGTTCGCGCTCAAGGCAGACGAGGAGCAGGGCCCTAGAGCATTGGACTTGAGGAATCTCAAGACAATCACGCTTTAAAGCAACATTTTGTAGGCAGGAAGAGTTGTGGTTATTGATAGTCTGTAGTTCAGTTTTAGATATCCTTACATATAGATTTAGCTACTGATATATTTCTTTTTAAAAAAAGCACTATTTGTAATCCAATTTTAACCTCATGTTAATAGTGCCGACAATATTCAAACTTACCTTTTGACATTCATTGCTCACCAGACCCTATAGGGCCAACTACGACTGTGAATGTAAAAACACAAACTCTTTGCTGTCTTGTCTTCATTTAAATTTAAAAAAAATTAAAACCATATTTGACTTTTGCATGAAATTTGATTTAAGCCCACTATTTAATTTTTGAAAAACAGATGTTAATTAGGACTTAATTTTTATCAAGTACTAGAGATTTTGTTGTTCTGAGGTCTGTGTGTCTTTGTAACATGGCTAACAAAGTTTAATTATAATGAAGGATTGGAACGATTAAAAAAAAAAAAAGAAACTTAGTACTGGATTGATATTAAATAACTTGTTGTAAATGTGGAGTTATTCTCTTAAATAAGCTTTGTTTTTTATAGGATTTTAAAAAAAAATTTCTTGTGTTAATTAATGTGACCATAACAATTTGAGTGAGCATTATTCTAACTTAGAAAAATGTATAGTTAAAATAAAGAAACAAGAATGAATGGTCTATCATATATATTTAATAAGTCAATAAAAACACACAAAAAATGTACATTTTATAACAAATTGATTGGTATAAACAAAAATAACATTCTAGTTTTGTATAACAATATATGTCAGTGTAAACTGTTTTCAAACCATTGAGTATTAATTAAAGTAGTGGAATGTCATTATGTACAATAGTGTATTCAATTTTAAGCACCAAATGTTAACATGATAAACATCTAGTTTCTAAAACAAAAAAACAATTTCTGCAGAATAAAAATCTGAACACAATGTTGTGCAGTTAGAAAAAGGTAAACGAAAACACTACATCAGGTAAATACATATTTTAAAGAAGCCAAACTCAAAGTGTAAGATAACAAATTATACAGATATATAAAACTTTGGAGAACTATTTTGTTAATTATTTTTTAATGAAATACAAATGTTTCCTATGAAATTATACAAGTTATAGTCTGAGTCAGTATTTCTATGACTGGTATTATTAAAATCTGAGGTAATTTAATGGGAAACTTAACTTGAGCTTTTGATTTATACAAGTTTATCACAGAAGCATTTAAAAAAATAAAAATCAATATAACATTCTAAGTTGGCTAACAAAACTCAATATATCATTCTTTACACTGATGTATGTTATTCTGATGGAAGGGCATTGCTAGAAGATATAGCAATAACTTATTCAGGGAACCAAGCTAACACAACCAACCTTCTGTTGCAGGTTTTAGGGTGAATGTGTTATGATTTATGAAGTTGTGTTACATATAGTCTTGCTAACAAAGTTTCACTGCATGTTGAGCATCTTCAACTATTGGTCAGTACTAGAGGTTGGTCTTTAAAAGAAACCATTTAAAAATGCAACAAAACAAAATGATTTTACATAAACAGCATGCGAACAAAAGCTGGACAAAGAAAAAAAAAACAGCTATGGAATCACTTTCATTTTCAATACAACAGTAGACCTACAATTGAGATTTGTTATTCATGTAAGTCCAATGTTTGATATGGGTAAGTCCAGTAATATGTTCAAGAAATGTCTCTTTCTAAAGAATTAGCCTAAAACGTTAGGTTGATTTTTGATACATATCAACTTCTGCTAAAACCAAAAAAAAGGAGTGGAAGACAAAGAATACCATCATCATTGAAACAGCCAATGTAAAGCCTATTAAAACCTATCAACAATTCTACCCTCCATCTACATTCAAAAGTACTCAAGCTACTGGGCAATCTATGATGAGATGCTCGACCATCTCAAACAGAGGTTCAAGATAAAGAATAAATCAACTGCCACACAAACTGAAATATGTACAGACCAAAGTAAAAACCTTGAATAAATGGTTAACACTCGTGTATCAAAAGAGAATTTAATTTAACACATGAATTGCATAGATGGATGATAAATAATATAGCATAATAAATACAAAGCATTACAGTATCAAGCTTTATAACATAGGGATAGTTAATACACCTAATCTCCTTTAGACTTAACAGCCCAGGAATATCAAATACTATGGCTCTGTGTTAGCCGAGGTCTGAACCAAACAACGGAAAGTTGGTTTCATCACTGACCAAGGTCTGGTGTAGCAAAGCACAAATATTAAGATATAACACACAGCTCAAGGTAAGTCAAGGCCTAGCACCCTGTAACACTAAGCCAAAACTGTCACAACGACGACGCGCCTTTACATTGTGTCTAGTTAAGGCCACCTAAGTTACTCTTTAACAAGGGGAAAAAAGTGACAGAATGCCAACAGCAACGAAAGTGTCCTCAAACTAAGGAGTGACGTGTACACAAGATATATGACAACAAACAAACTCAAAGACTTCTAGGAACATGAACTCCCTTCTAGCCCTGCTATTTTGAACACTTGCACCAGAAGCAAAACCCAAAGATGGAAACACTCAATGCCAAGCTCACAACATGATGTGACCCATGAGAATCCCCCACAGACACACACAATACACATTTTTTTTTAAATGTTGATTTCTGATTTTGTGTTCTACACCAAAGTAAATAATCAAGACTTCTAATATGAATGTAAAACAATGTTGAATTCAGACATTATAGTCTAGGAAAACATTTTTCTAGACACAAGACTGTCTTATCATCAGAAATTGACAAAATCTGCAAACAAAGCAGGAGATGGGAGTGGAATTTCAAGTCCAGAATAAATTCATTTCCTGGTGAACACTTGTAACAGTGGGGAGGCTTAAGCTTCACTGTTTAAAAGTTGACTGAATTATAAGAACAACTGGTAATATTGGTTTTTAAAAAAAAGATAATTGAAAACAATATTTATAATCATAACAAATACAAGGGACAATGAAATGAATGAGCTATTATACAACTGCATGTAGGCCTACAATACAGATTGCTGTACCACATTGTTTATAAACTGATGAAACCTCCACTTTAAGATAAGATTTTTTTTTTTCAAGTTATAAGGCAACGACATTTAATTATTAAAAATTAAAAAAAAAAAACAATTTTCACAGAAAAAAAAAGGGAAAACAGCAAACCATAAAAAATGGTTAGAAAATGTTCTGTGGAGAAAAAACAAACAAGATACAGATATCATGTTGTACATACATTTTTAATTCCCTGAATCGTTATTTGTGTTGTTTATATGTTTCAGACGTTCCTTCACATTTGAAGATTATTACAACCTAACCCAAGGACAGCATGAGATTTTGAAGCTGGACCATTGAGACTGTCAAATAACAGTTTAGAGCGCATAGAACATAACATGTTCAGTGACAAATATTTTGGTAATTATTTTGGACTTTGCAAGTTTGGGTATTTAGGATTTTCAATAACACCCTCACCAAATTTAAATTCTAGAAACTCTTTGACACTATTTGGTGCACTAGCATTGAGACCAGCAAACTCTATTTTAGTTAATGGCTGTAAAAATCTTTCTGGAAACTCCACATCTTGTCTATGGGTTGGAAGCCAAGTGTCTTTAGTCATGATGCCATTCTTGGAGTAAAATGGGTGAATATCCACGTGAAGATGGTTTACTGCAGAATACTGCACCCGATAGAAATCACCTTCATTAGCTTTTTCCCACACAAACCCTTCACTGTCTGTGTATGACTCTGATTGGGCCTTGACCAGTTCAGGACATTGTTTGATTTCCTCTCTGTATATCCCTATGTCCACATCATAGTCCCATGGTATGATATCTTTTAAACGTGCAGCTCCCAATAAACTCCCTCCTTCCAGCCAGTATTTCACAAGGCATTTGTCTAATACCTTAAAAACATGTGCCGCCGTTTCTCTAAGGGCTTTCAGGCAGCATGGAGGTGTCCATCTGCCTTCATATAAGTATTCTGGCATATCATTTACTATTGTACCAAAACATCGTGGACTGTCTTTATCACAACCAAAATATCTATGCATTTTATTTACTGAAATTTCATGCTTTATCCCAACACTTGTATAAAAATCTACGAGCCTTTCTGATTCTGATTTTTTATGCTTCCAGCTAATATGGGGATCAGAATACAGTTTTGATACAACTTCCAATTTTTCACCTTTTGCTATTTTCACTCTCCAGCCAGCTATTTTGGCTTGGATATAGAAAGTCAAAGGGAAAGGGCGAGAGAATGGTTCAGGAAGTGATTTGAAAGACTTAGTTTCCATTAATAATGCATGTGCACCATTCACTTGTGGGCAGTGATACAAATTAGCAGATGAGCTGAAGTTACTGTAGTAAACTATTGTCCATGTTTTATAATCAAAATCAAATGTACTACATGAAAGACTGTCTTCTTTTATAGGAATGGCTACAGCTTTGGTAATTTTTTTGCTATGTAAAATCTGGACATAATGTTGTATTTGCTGGAGATTCCTAATTTTAACACCGTCTGGAAGTAACAAAACATACTGTGTATTCACAAACTGTAAAGAGCAAGCACTGGTATAGTTTTTATATAAGTCCTTTGACAGAGTAATAATCTGTGCATACTCTGAATCTAATTTTACTGGTGGGTATGGTAAACGATTAGATATTATTAATACAGGAACATGTCCTAAAGATTGTTTAATAAGATCAGTTGTTTCAAGAAGTGTATTTTCAAAGTCTTCAAAGTCATGAATTATGATAGTAAGTCTTTCTCCAATATTGTCCAAAGTGATTGCTCCATAGAACTTGGGGCTAAGCTCTCTACTCTTTAAACTCTCTCCAGCTGTAATGTCTAGGTTTCTATACAGCAAAAAGTATAATAACAAAACTATGAAGAAAGCAAAACCAAAGAAGGATTTGTTGAATCGATATTTCCTTCTTAAAGCCATTCTTTTCCTTTCCTTTCAATTAATTCCTCACAGCACACATGTGCTTTGGTTGTCCACAAGCCTCTGGAGGAAAAGAAAAAAAATTTGTTAAACATATATGTCATTTAATACATAAGTACATAATTAAATCTTATACTGTGAATTTTGAAGGAAGGTAAGTCTAATTTCATATACTCAAGACTATAAAAACAAAAAGATCAATTATTTATAATCTTATATTCATGATAATGCACACACAAACAAAATAATTGAAATTAGCTGTCAAACTAGAGAATTTGGGGTCATTTATAATGATATAAAGAAATAAGCCTATATCCACACATTACACCAAGGTACTGGGTAGCTTTTTCATGCTGAGAGCCACTCCGTTCAGGGAGAGCTGGAAAGCTTGCCCGAGAATGCCAGTCCCAAGCGTGAACAGAGAATAGACCGTCTTGGAGGTGTTTATTTCTAGCCTCCTTTTTGTGTGTATGAGCAGAGCATATATATATATATTTATATATGGAGATCTAGTTATTAAATACTTTTATCTACTTGATGAGTTGATCCTACAACTAGAACTACTTGAACTAGACTAGACTCTTGACACACATATAATCTAGAAGCTAGATAATAGTAGATATAGACTAGTTAGTCACACAGTGTTATTAAGGCAGATTGTCACAGATCTACTCATACTACTCAGACTAGTACTGTCACTGTGACTCACAGACAGTCGGAGACACTGTGACTGCCGTGAGGTGCAGGTGTCTCAAGTGAGGGTAATAGTTTAGATACGCAGATACCTTTGCCGACCACCATGTTGTAATCTGCATTTTTTTCTGCATATTCTGAAAATATAAGAGAAACATAATTTAGCGTTTCTAGTGTCGTATACTAATACCCTATTTTTTTCTAAAGAGAATCATGAAATCATCCGTTTTTAAAGTCAAGTTTAGATTATTTCGTTTCCGTCTTGTTTGCATTTTTTGATCTAGTTTATAATAGATCTATATTATATATAGGTTCGTGAGTCAAGTTCTCCAGATTTTTTTCAGTGATGTATTGGGATCGTCCATAGATAAAGTTTAATCGGAAAGAAGAGATGTAAGTCAATGAGTGATCCTACCTCTGGCAAACTAAAGGTGAAATAGAGTCTGTAGATCTAGTACACACATGCAAATTTAGCAATAACAACTTGGCCTACAACTACGATACGCTTGGCTGACTAGAATTTGGTACCCATTCGGAAGTCCCCAATTACTATTGGTATTAAAGTGTATAGCAGTGGTTTTTCAATGCGTTTGACCCCGAAACCTCTTCTGTTGAGTTATTCAATTATGTTTAACTAGAACCTTCTTCCTTTATTTATTTGCACTTCAAAAAAAAAAAAAAAGGTTACAAAGACAGTTTGTGAGGAAATTGTGTGAAATATCTAATTGATCTGTAAAGGGCCGATCTCTTATTCCTCAAAATAAAACATTTCGTAAAAAAAAAAATCAATTTTTTTTTTCTTTGGTTAGGTGTTCTATAGTGACTGCAGCAGTGCAATTCACGCGATAATATGAAAAACTACCTGGTACTTACTAATTGTTTTAAATTATGTCTGACTTATATGCATACTAAATAGATTTTTTCTATTAAAAAAAATAGTAAACATTTTTTGTGTGTAAATATAGTACTTAGTATAACAGAACTTACGTAACTTATCAATACAAATATAAAAAAAAAAAAATTGACAAAAAATCGACAACCATTTGCATGAATGTGTTAAACATAATTAAGATATGATACATATGCGTCTACCCTAATAAAGATCAAGTGTTTGTTATTATTAATAGTGAATAGTTGTAAAAGTGGTGTATTTTTATGGAAAAAACTGCTTGCATAAGTGATTTAAGTGATTTTCAGAAAAGAAAAAAGTAGCCGTTGCATCCAAATTTTGAATGGTCTAAAATACTTTGATGTTGGATTTTCACTATCTTTTCTAGTTTACGAGATCTAAACAGGACGGACAGACAGACAGGCCACACAAAACTAATAGCGTCTTTTCCCATTTCGGGGGCCGCTAAAAAAAACGGCCCATTTTGACGATACCCTATAAAATACTATTAGCATGTGAATTCTAGTATCTGTTATGATGAATTGAAATCTTTATCCATTCCTCTTCTCTCTCTCTGCAAGCCCCTTTTATTAGCACCTTGCACATTCTAATGCTTCACCATTTAAACGTGTAACTTGCACTTCCCTAGTGCTATTAGAGCATGGAATGGGTTGCCTGAGCTAGCCAGGAAAACCAGTGACTTAGCAGAATATGCTATGCTAATATGCATGACGTATAGGATGTAATCATCTTATTTTTTGAAGTAACGTCTGTATTATATAAGATAAGAAGGGTTCTCTATTCTCCTCCCTTACCCGACCATAGACATTGACTTGAATAGGACCAGAGTCTGTTCTAGAACACCACACACACACATAATTTGGGCAGTATTCTAGTACCGGTATCAATTGTTCCCTCCCCCAAACAAACAAAAAATAGTCTTAAATACAGTCTCTGAATTTTCTGGAGTTCTCATTTCAGTATTGAGATTTTTAATAAAAGTCTATTTTGCTTTTGTACCCATCCCACAAACCGTAATAAACAAAAATCCTCCCCCAAACACACTTTTAATAGACCATCAAAGATATTTGTTTTTTTTTTTTTGGTTTTGTTAGTTGACTTAAGTGTCCACAATGGCGAGTTATGCACCAAAGAATTTAAACATTTTTAATATATGGAAGTCTATTCTGTGTTGTTAAACATTTATATTTATACTTTATAAGACTTAGGATCTTTTGGGGGGCATACCGAAAATTAAATACAAAGGTTTAATGGAAAGCTTGCAATTTTTCCCAAATTGATCAAACTGTGAATCTATCAAAACCGTTTCTTGGCAAGCCCCTATATTTCATGTGACTCTCTTTGGCAGTTGGATAGATCACTTGATCTAAATTAAGATTCAATAGTTCTATAAAAAAAAAAATACTACATGTACATATCTAAACAAATACATCTAACAAAGCGTGTTTTTTGTTATATCAGTTATGTTTATTTATTATGAACATGATGATAGACAAGGAACTGACACAATGAGTAGGGTCATTTGATGCCCTTAGTACAATAATGAACACAAGTATATGACACAATGACAAACAAAAGTGGTGTACAGACCAGTAATAAGTTGGTATTGGAGTGAACTATAACAATGGAAACAAGACTCAAACAATAGTGCGATGATAAACTGATCTGCTAATAATAGACAATCAATCAATCTCCAATTTGTAGATGACCAATTAACCTCCTGACAGTGGATGATCAATAGATCTAATAAGATGACCAACTGCTCTGCTAAAAGTGAATGACCAATCTGATAACAGTTCAATTGATCTTCTAACACAGGATTAACCAACTGACCTAACAACAACTGACCAACATCAACTCCAAACATAGTGAGGTACCAGTATGTAGTTGAAAAATCACCAGAAACTTTGTTATTTGGGAAACAATAAGTGTCATAATAATATGATAAAGAGATTCATTGAACCATTTTCTTTGATTCACAATGTCATTACTTCAAAGCAAACTAGAAACCCGCATGGAATAAAATCTGAAATAAATCATGTACAAAATAGATCTTAACATTTTTTGTTATTTTTTTAAATTTTAATGTTCAAGCAAATAGCTGCAACTGATATATGAAGAAAACAGTATTCACAATGCTATAAATTAAAACTTGTTCTTATGCATAGAATCTACTTACAAATAAAAATGCATTTTATCTGGCCCAGTGGTTACGTAAGGTGTCATAGGACAGGGCCCACAACTTAATAAATATCCATAAATTAATACAAATATCTGAAGCCATAATGAAAAATAAAATGAAATAAATAACTTCAAATCCATTAAGTAAAATTATAACAATTTTTCCAACAACATATCAGAGGCAGTTAAAAAAAATTTTTTTAAAAATTCATGTATTCTTAAACATTTCTTTTCTTTCTGCCTTAAAGTGAACTGTTTATATTTATATTTTATCTTATTTAAAAATACAAAGAGGATAGGAACATAATTTTGTATATTTAGACTAATTAATAAATAATGAGGTGAATAGTTGGACCAAGTTATGGGTGACTGGTGGGAGGTATATTAGCTATACTAACAAATATACATAGATGAGGTAGCTTGAACCATGATGCCATGGTTAGAAACCAGTTGCAACACTTATTTATAATGAGAGAGGAGATGTGCATGATATATATATATATATATATGCAATAAAACCTGCTTTATTATATATTTTTTTTATTTCCTATAAACAAAAACTGTATATACCAGTATTCTAATAATACTAATATTTTTGGATATAGTTCCTGTTGTAATGAATTCTAATTAATTTTAGAAATCAATTTTAGAAAAAATAATTACTAAAGATTTTTCTCAATTTTAATCTTTACATAAAGCACTGTTATTTTAAAAAAAACCTGTAGAATGATACATACATTACATTATAATTAGAAAATATGGCCTTCCTAAATCAAGGTTCACTTGAAAAAAATAATTAAAACAAAAATCATCCACTTTTTAAGAAAAGCCTCAATACAACAGGAGAATTTCCAAAAAATAAAAATGTTTAAAAATATATATAACTTTAAAAATTATTTATAACTTTTTACTATGAAGTTGCAGTATTTGAAAAACTTTCTATAAATACTATAAACCACTGAGAATAGCAGATATGAGTGTAGTTAGAAAATATCTGAATGAAATATAAATATAATAATAAACATAGAACAGGGTCTCCATTAGAAGACTTTAAAAAACTCAAGGGGATGGGAGGGCAAAGTGAGGATTATATAATGAGACACAAGGACATACAAAATGTAATACATTTCACACAGGTCTACTTACAAAGTGTGATCAGATCAAAACTCCTGAGATATGGGTAATTTGTTTGTTTGTTGTGGTGTCACAAGTTGACTAAAAAACCCTAGCCCACTAATATGGTGAATGAATGAAAAACTATATACAACAACAGCAATGACACACACAAAGAAGTTAACTATAAAAAAAAAAACAACAAATTAGAATTACCAGTGATGTGTGATGACACCATGACATGAGTACTCTACTCTGCCTAATTTACTTCCAAGAAAATAAAAAGTTTGAAGTATGCTTGTACAAGTAACAGCTCCACAAAATATTTCTTCAAGCATTTTTGTTTGCAATTAACCAAAGGTGTGAACCAAATAATGCTTTCTAAACAGACTACAATGACCAAACACAACTAACTATTATTTTGACTAATTCATTTGTTCTATAGAATGAAAACAGTGCTGATTCCCCCACCCCCCTTTTTTTTTTCCATGAAAAAAAAAAACACTTTAAAAATTGACATTTAAAACAATATAGCCTTGATGAACAAAAACAAATCATTATTTAAACAATCACAATTATAACTTGTCTTAATGAAAATATTTAAATCTAGAACAAAATTAAATTGTGTTAAGACTTTTGCTTATAAATATAAAAAGAAGTTAATTTAAAGAAGAAAAAAAAAAAGCTAAATATTCAATGAATTTCATTTAACATACACATATGATTATGTTGCAGTATAGAACATACAGATATATACTGCTTTATCTATTGCAAGAGGTAGATATTGTGTAGTGTGTCTGCTTGAGATGGCATGTGTGCAGCATTTAAAAAAAAAAAACTACATGCACACATGTATTTAATAAAAACACAACCAAAACGAAATGTGTTTCACAGTACAACACATGAACAAAATATAAACACTAGTCAACTAAGCTATAATACACAAAAAAAACTAAATAAATATAACAAACAGAAAGAAAAAAATATAGTTTTTTTTTATATATATATATAAATGTATGTATATAATATATCAATGTTATGTTATGTATGTAAATGAACAAAGAAACAAACATATGAAAAACTAATTCAACTGTTACAATATTTTTAAAAGGATCTGACAAATGGGGGGGGGAAAAAATGAAGAAAGGAAAATCTGCGTGTGCATCTGATCCCTGAGTTGTACAACACGGAGGTAGTTCTCTCGGAGAAATTGGCTCAAATAATAGAGTTAGTGTTACAATGAAGACTACTGACCCACATGCATTTCCATGATTTTTAACAGCCCAGACCATTGGTTTGCAAGTTTCAAAATTATCTAAGAATATTTTGTAATATATAAGTCAAATCAACTGAATTGTAGATATGGGTCTTATACGGCAATAATACATTCATTAGAGACTAGAAATTGGACCACTAGTAAAGAATATATTGAGAAAACTAACAATGAAAAAATCCTAAACTAGAAATGTTTAACTCTTTCTCTCCATATTATTTTCCACATTCCAATGGAATTATTCATTTTGCTCATTTGCATTTCACTAATTTGTTTTGTTTAAACTTCAATAACTTTTTTATCCTCAGAAAATGTTCTATTTGGTATAGAATAAAAGAGGATTGCATGCTCTTTTTACACAACGCAAATTAAAGTTAATAAAACCAAAAATTAATTTAATGGGGTCAAATCGGCGCTGGTATCATCAATTAGGAGAGAAAGAGTTAATATACACACACATTGTTTAAAGAAAACAAAATAGCATAAATTAATATCAATAAGAGAATATTATCTTTCAAGTCCTGCAAATAGACAGACCTCAAAATCAAAGTACCTGAAAAAAACTGACTTTAAAACTTAATTTGAAACTCTGCATGTTCTTAATTCTTTTGTTTTTAAAGAAAAGCTGACTGTTAAATTATGAGTTCGGCTTAATTTAATGATTATAACCAAAGCTTGCAAAGTGAAACTTTGAGAGGGATTATAAGTAACTAGATATACATGTTCATTACTTGATTATTAAGTACTGATGAATATGGCTTTTTGACAGGAAACAAGAACTACATATAGAACAAAAATTTAAAAAAAAAATTATATAGCTGCTTTAGTTTGGGTCAACAAAGGAGAACAAAGCATTTGACTTGTACAATTGACAATTTTAACACTATTTAAAGACTGGAGAATAGCATTGGGCTAATGTTTCAAAGAAAATTGTTTGTTTTGTTGAGGCGTTATGGTAATAACAATTTGAATGTAACAAAGAAAATCATTGGGAAAAAGAAAATGTTAAAATGCTGTTTTGTCATTTAATCAAGATTTGCAAGCTACCTGGATAAAAAGTGCACTTAATTTATTCATAAAAAAAGTATTTCACTTTTAGGATGAAGTAGAAAAAAAAAAACAACAACAGAAAAGCTTACAAAAAAAAAAAATTGTTACAGATACAAATATGTATTTAAAGAAACAAAAACAGCATATTTAAAAAAATTAAGTGGTTTTAAATTTTGCATCTGAGAGCTTAGTTTTGTCTTGTTGTTTTTGCAGTATGGTCAATAAAAAGTCCAAAAAGTGTTTTTTTTTAACTGAAAATAAATTCTTTTTCTAACATGATTTGAAACATCAATAAATAAGGGCAAGGTGAAAAGAACAACATTCCTATGAATTGAAGACCAACAACATAAGAAGTTGAAACACACAAATTTCAGGTAGAAATCAATACACACTAATCGCTCCACTATGGGAAATGAATGTCAAAGATTTTCAAAGAGATTCAAAAAAAAAAAAAAAAAGTATATATATTTATATATATATTAAATACAAGCAATCAGCTGCCCCGAAAAAATGAATTGCAACACTGAAAAGTGTAACCTGTCTATGAGTAAATATGATTTGTCATTTATACATACATTGAACAAAGCTCCATTACACATTAAGCCACCAAAGGTAGTGTAAGGAACTGTTGCAGAAATAAATGAATTACCTTATTATGGGAATTCAGAACAAACACATAAGATCTATTGTAGACAATCATCAAATTTTGAATAAGGGAATTTTACTTCTTCTATTACTTAATCAACTTTTAACTATATATTTTAAGATCAATTCCTTGTTTGTTTAAACTGAAGCTAACATAGCAAAAGAATGCAGAAAACTTACTGCAATTAAGTAAGACTTTGCAAAATAGAACTAACATTTTGTTTAATTTTTACATTTCAAAGCTTACAAACATGTCTCTTCAATCTTTACCAGGTAAAAAAAAATAAATTTAAAAAAATGGTCATACATTATTTTGATGACAGAATAAATTAAAATAATGTATATGTTACAGATTTAAAATATCAGATCGTTTTTTTTTTAATCTTGTAATTAGTAAAAAGAATTTTTTTTCCACAATCCTTTTTTATCCTTATGTAGAAAGTTAATGAATGTGTTTTCAATCTCAAAGTTTTCAACTCAATTCTAATGTTCCATAAAAAGTTATTTCACTCAAAACCTAGACGATGTAGTTAAATCACTACAATTTATGTTGCAATAATAAAATAGCCTACATAAGACAATATTCCACACAATTCAATCATTGTTGTTAGCCGTCTCTAAAATGGCCAAGTAAGACTTACTCAAGTCATCACTAAACTTAAGCTAATCACAATATAGGCAAAACATTCAATGACACAAAAGAAAACAGGATTTCCAGAGATAAAATGTTCAAATGCAAAATAAATAGTCGCGATACAAGTTATAAACGTTGTTTTTTAACATTTATTTATGTAGCCATGTTTCATTTGAAGTGTTTACTTTTATTTATGGAACCATGTTGTATTTAATGTGTTTTACATTTATTAATGTAGCCCTGTTCTAATTTCAAGTGTTTATATTTTCTTAATATATTAAATGGGGCATAATGTACAGTACTGTACAACTAATTAATATAATTAGAAATTAATCAGAAACAAAATAAAATAGATTACTTTTTTTATGGAAATTCCTTCCTTAGTTTTGAAAAACATTAGTTTTGAATAGAAAATTAAAAAAAAAAAATTACTGGGTATTTTTCTATGTACATATCTTTCAGTAGTTGGCTCTAACATATTTATGTACAAAATATACAAAAATGATTTCCTTTTTTTTTTACCAAAGAAAAAACACAACAGTTCTATTCATTCATGTTACTCTAAAAACATTGCAACAATAATCAAATAGCAAACAAAATAATGGAAAGGTAATCGTCTCCAAGACAAAGTTTACAGTTTTGACAACAACTTTTTAAATACAGCTCAATTATATGTCTCAATAATGTACATTACAATTTTCATGACTAAAAAAAATATTTTTTTTTTAAATTATTGTTTCTGAAAGCCTAAAAAAAAGTAACTTTAAATAAAATGCTTTTAATAAGACAGCATTTTTAAACATTTTTTTTTACCAAAAGAATAACTCACTCACTCAATTTAGACTAGTATAAGAAGAGGTATAAGAAAGTAATGCAAGTGGAGGTTGGCATGAAATAGAGCTAGCTACAATACAATGACAGGAGTAGCACAATGAAACTTAATACAAAGCCAGTGACGAGCTAGGAAGTTCAGAAGAAATTATATAGGATTTAAAAAAAAAAAAAAAAAAGACACCAATTCAAATGCAATTTGTACTCATTTCTGTTACTCAGTGTGAATGTTTAGCTTGCTAAAAAAAAGTTTCAAAATGATATATTTATTGAAAATCTTAAAAATTCTAATGAACAAACAAAAAAAAAAAAAAATAATACTGGTTTTTGAGCAACAAGATCTTTCCAGGGCAAAATTTTGTTTTTAAAAGATTTATAAATAACATCTTTTAAATAAAAGTGTTTCTAATAGCTGGGGCCAATTTAAAAACCAGGAATCATCTTTTTATTCATTTCTAATAATAATGCACCCTATGGTTTACCTCATGAATCTTATTTTTGTAAGAAGTACCAACTTTTTTAAATACTTATTTAATACTAATGTATCTTCATCAAATCAAATAGCTTGTTTTCTTGGTCCCAGTCTTTTATTAGTTTCAAAAAGTAGACAGAAAAAGTGAATGTAAAGCCTAGATCTACTTAGCTGTCATTTGCTGAACATAATGCACATGTAAGCAGAACAAAAAAAGCAAAATGTTTTTAATAATCATTGGATGTCGTTTAACGACTAATTCAGCTATGCAAATCTATATCAATGACTTGTAAGCTACCCTAAAGAGTCAAATTAATCCGATAGAAATATAAGCAAAAACAGTGACAGATAAATGCAGAAGAACTACCAAAAAGAAAATAATTTCATCAGTTTGTCAAAATAAACTGAATAAATTCAACATTTTGTCTGTGATAGCTGTCTCTAAACAAACAAATAAAAGAATAAAAAAAAACAACACTATAAACATAAAAACCAGAAGGTTGAAGATAGTATGAACAAATGCAAACCAGGCATTTAAAGAATAATAAATACCCATGCATCCGTTTAACAACACTTTGTTTTTTTAAATATTTTTAAGGTTTATATTTCATGTCTTAATCAATGCATTACAGCATCAGATTTATAAATAAGGGAAGCATCAAAAACAAGAGTATCAATGAGAGGAAAATGAAGATTTGAGAGGGGGGGGGGGGCGTTGGGTTTTTATGTTTCAAGTCAAACTAACAAATTTGGTTTATCAAAAAGGCAGCATTATGTTTGGCTTTTAATATTTAAAATGTTAACAAGTGCTAAGTTTGAGTAAAAATATGGCCTAGGCATATATCGTCATTGTTAGTGAGCTAGTCTTTTAACATAATACATGGGTTGGGTTGTATGATGTTTTTTTTGACCATCTATAATTCTCCTTTACATTGCTAGGAGACCTGATTTAAGTAATGAGACAACAGAAATATAATACTAAATGTATTTGTAGACAATTTTTGTAGCTGTAAGCTAGAGTGTTGTTTTTTGAAACAAAAAATCCTTCACAGCTTTAAAACTTCCTTCAATTAAATAAAAATAAGTATGTTAATATATATAGCGAGAGATATATATATAAATATTTACAAATATAATAATAATGCATTTGCGCTTATGCCCAAAATGCTGAGGTTCAGAAAGTTGATAAGATCTTAAATTCCAAAAACTTAATTTAGTACACCTTCAATGTTTTATGTTTTGAAGTTTATGGTATCCATGCATTTGTCTTTTTTTTCATAGATAAAAGTTACTAGTGAAAGAGTGTTCACTATTGACTCTCTATAATCTTATCAATAAGATGAGGTAAAAGGTTCAGACTGAGGTATAACTCTTGTTTTGTTTTGTATTCCATGAGGCTGCAAATTTCCTGAGCAGCTAAATGAGGTATTTTCTGGTTGCGTATTGTCTACATTTTGAGACTTCTACCATCAAGCAATGTTTGGAGGACTCGGTGGCGGACGAGGAGGGGAAAATGCAACTGCTGTTTTACCCTCTAACTGCCTGAATAAGATGCTGCCTAGACCATTCGACAGATTCTCTCCTCCTTCCTCTCTGCTGCTGCTGGTGTTAATGGCCTCTGCTGCGGTAGTTGCTGAAGCTGGGCCTGCTGCCTGTAGATTCTGATGGTGTGGCAGAGTTTGTGAAGAGAGATGGGGTGGAGGAGGAGGTGGTGGTGGTGGTAGATCAGAATGCTGACGCACACCTCGCTGATGCTGGCGATGGCCATTGTGAGACCTGTTACTGTTGAATAGATTCCTGCTGCTTAAATGTGGTAGCTGCTGAGAAGGTGGGGGTGATACTGACTGGGTAGAAGCCACAAGCACTGCTGAAGGGTTATGGGATATTCTATCTTCCCTTTGTCCAGTTGACCCCAAGTCATTAGACTCAGATAATTCAGGCACACTTGTTTTCAATGATGTACCTGTTTTTGGTGACAGCGAGTGATTTTCGCTGCTCTGGATTCCAATGTGGGATTTGACTTCACTTCCATGACCAGAATCTCGATCATTGGCAGAATCATCATCATAGCAACCCTCTCCCGCCTTCTTTTTCTCTTCAATGCAATCCCCCAAAAGCTTAATTGCTGCACCCGTTGAGCTGTCAATAAAAACACCCCCAAATTCATCCCCTTGCCTTCCTTTCTCCCAAGCTCTTTGTCTATGTAAGCTGTTTCCCCCAGGTGAACTAGCCGGACTTGAGCCACTCAGATGGTGCTCTCCACATGGCATGCCAGCACGCCTGCACCCTGTTCCACTATCTTCACTGCTGTGATCTCCTTGCTCTTCATCTATTCTATCAATGTCATCTAAAGTTGACATAGGCACCATCTCCATACTATGGCTTATGGCTGTAGGCACTGGTGTTGTAGTCACCATCAATAACTGCAACTCCTTAAAAAGAACAAATAAACAAATTTTATAATTTTTGACATAAAAAAAAATCTTTTTAATCAACTGTAATTTTTATCATTTATATTTAATTGGGGTAAGATGCATTAGGACATCAGCAACCAGTTTTTAAAACTTTCATACAAGAAGAGCTCATCGTGTATCATTCAGGAAAGCATAAGCAAGGTGACTTTTATTTTTTAGTGAAAACCAGATGTGCATAGCTTTTTTTTTTCTGAAAATTTTTGAAAAGATAGTGTTAGTATGTGGTGTCTACCTGGGAAAATGAATATTTTTAAAGCTTGATCTTTTTTAATGTATATTTTAATAATTTTTTGAAAACTTTGTTTAGGATTTAGATAGTAACTTATCTATCCAGAAATAGGTGTTTTAGGGTTAATGGAAATAAATCCACATTAGGATAATTATTTTCTCTACAGGTACTTTTAATTACAGAAAATGTGTTGGTGATAAAAAAATAAAGAGAAAATAAAAAAGGAAAGATGTCCTAAAATGAGAAAGTAGTAAAAATCACATATATAAGTACCACAACTCATGCCTTTCACATTTTTTGCTGTTAACTCTCTAGTCCAATTTGAAATTAAAAAAAAAAAAAAGATACCTGAAAAAAACAACAACTGCCCTATCACTTTAAAGATTTTATCACTTGACAGATATGAGGATTTTATAAATAAAGACTAAAACTTTTGCAGATATTACCTCAGAACTAATGCTGCTGTTAGGATCTCCAGATCGTGAAATGACTATTTGACCAGGTGACTTATGGTTTGTTTTTATAATACCATTTGATCGAAGACCATTTTGTATTATCAAACCAGGTGGACCTTTAGAGTCAGACTGCTCATTTTCAGACAACTAAAAAAGAACAGAATAATCAGATAATTTAATAGAGCATTTTAGAAGAAAAAAGTTATTGCTTTGAAATAACATAAATAAATCATCATAGCATTAGTTATATGTGATTTGTAAGCCTTTTAGATAATAGTACATGATCATATAGCATTATGTCAGTACATAATGCGAATCAATGGTGGTTGACAGAATGGGTAAGTATTGTAATACTGAAACCAACTAAATCTAGTAGTGACACAAAATACAATAATCCCTGCCATCTCATGCACAATAAAATGATGGACAAAGTTTTAAAAAAAAAATATTGTAATTACTTTCTGTAACATTGGGGTGGATTCTGGAGAATGACTATTGTCATGACCAAAGTCACCAGAGCCATTGCCTTGAGTAAGGTGAGCATGTCCATTGCCTGGTTTCTGCCCAGATTGGTGATTAGAAAGTGAAGAGATGTGGCCATTGCCTCGATATATTGGAGCATGATTAGAGTTGGGATCCAACTCTCTAGAAGCAGACCTAAAGAATA
This sequence comes from Biomphalaria glabrata, assembly GCF_947242115.1. NCBI lineage: Eukaryota > Metazoa > Mollusca > Gastropoda > Planorbidae > Biomphalaria > Biomphalaria glabrata. Next base: position 23,204,773 of record NC_074711.1, on the reverse strand, counting down.
TACAAATCAAAAAAGTCCTTATTTACATCAAATATGGTAAAGCTAATATATATATATATATATATTTTCCCATATGTTTCAAAATGAGTTTATTAAAATTATTAAGCAGATTGTATGGTTTATTTAGCAAACAGAAGATATATATCAATATAGATTTTACCTAGCAGCTTTTGAAGAGTAAATATTAATGAAAATTATTCTTACCTACGCTTCCAACAGTAAACTGACATAAAGATTAAAAGTGCCAGGAGGAAGAGGCCTACTACAATGCCCACTATAAATGTAACACTGCTTTTTTGTTGCACTGATGATATATCAGGAGGAGCTTCTGAAATTGAAATGAGTGCATTGATTTCAAAGTGATTTAGATACAAAAATGGGTCATCCTGTTCTAGAATATTTTGTTGAGCTGAAAAATACTTCAGATAAAGAGACAATTATATATATATATATATATAAAAAATTAAACAAAATGTCCAAACCATAGTGACAAAATGCAGAATTAATTTCTAGCTGTAGTAGACGTCAAATAATCAGTACATATAAGGATGAATAATCCTATTTAGATTCTAATAACTAATAATTAGCTGGTCTGATAGCAAAAAAAAACATGTTATACATTAGAGGCAGCCTTGTTATAGGCACTATTGAAGCTGGTCTGTAATGGATATAAAATTCTTTATTTTATACTACTTAAAGCTTCACATATCCATCATTATTAAAAGTAACTAAACAAAAACAAAAAAAAATACTAGAAGAAAGACAAACTACTAATCTCATTCAAGGTAAACCACTTTAACTTAAAAAAAAAAAAGAAAGCCTAGATGTTATAATAAATGTAAACTTTTCATGTAATCCCCAAATTCAATAAATAATGAAGAAATTAGACAAAGCATTGAGGTTTATAAAAAGAAATTTATAAAATCAAACAAGAACATTAAACTATAAATTTCTATTTAGCCTAGGTTAGATGAATATTAGAATGTGTCCTCTGTTTGGGATCCTTCAATTCTAATAAAAAAAAACCATAGAAAGCATAAAGTAACTAAGCTTAGAGACACTTAAGGACAAAAGTATAAAAGTAAAATAGCAATAAAAACACTGATCTAAAACTTACAATACATTAGTTATTAAATACTCAGACACAAAGACAAAGGGACATTTCTTTTTCTAGGACAAATTCATGGCAAGTGATATTTCTTTACTAGTGCCATTAGATCATGGGTTACCTGAATCACTTGGTTTACATTAAATCTCTTATTAATATGTATAACTAGCAGTCAACACACAGATACCATAGGATAAAATAATCTTTGTTGAAGGACCATCTGTAAATAACAAGAACCCTTTTCCCCCTGTATAGCTTAACCAAAAATGTTGAATATTTCAACTGATTCAATAAATACAAGTTTGGACTTTCAGTTACAGGTTGATAATAGTAATATATGCAAGTTTATAAACCCTTTTCTAACATTGCCATTGTAAACAGCTATGCTTAATTTTACACTGAAACAAGTTGGGTTTTTTTAAACTTATTGCACACACACACACAACTTTTCCTCATGATGATCAGTCAGAAATATCCAGATGGCAGCAACATCAATTTTAGAATGACTTTAATTCACTTTTCTTCCATGGTAACAAAAATATTCAGAAATCAAACATTTTTACACAATTGTTTGTATGAGTCTCGTGTGGGATTTCTTGAACAGCTGAGCTGAATTATTTTAAAGAATAATGTGAAGGAAAACAATGAGCTAAGTAGGGTCTCATTCTGGACAATTGATTTAAAATCACTGTTTGTTAGGTTCTGTTCAAACACTTACCTGTATTCGAGATGGGTGGGACACAGAAATGCACAGTATCATAACATTTGATTACAACACTTTGGTTGTCAGAGTGCATGCCCTCTCCAGCTAGATTCACAGCAGCCACTTTAAAGAAATAAGTCCCTGGCTCAAGGTCAGCTACTGAAGCAGATTGTACTGTTAAAAAAAAAAGTGGTCTTTTACACTAAAATTAATGTTTTGCATAAGCGTCATCATATTTCAATAGAACTAATAGATATATTAAATGTGTGAAATTATAGATAACTGATGTTGATTATGTTGGTACAGTAATTTTTTCCATGCAAGATGAAAAGAAATTGTTTTGAATAATGGCTTTGAAATGTACATGTTTATTTGACCAAATCTTTTAATTTTCAGCCTCCAATGGTACAGCCCCCTGCCCTTCTTTAGTACAAAAGGATGAAATAGTTTAATCTAATACAAATCTAATAGATAACATAATTTATAAAAATAACAAACTATTTATAATAATTGTTTTTCATCCCCTTCTCATCCCCCAAAAAGTTACAATAATTTTGACTATTTCATGAATGCCATTAGATGGATGGCTGTGTATCTGTACAATATCTACTTAAGACATGTCTTCTTGATACTCCTGGATTTGAACCCAACACACAACTATCCACATCCTATGGCGGTTTGGGCTTGGATTTAATCCTCTGAAATTCCGAGGGAACATGTCAAACATAAAATGAAAGGACAGCTTCCTACTGAGACCATGATCTTGACATGCTTCCCCACCCCCATAAACTAGAGGGGAGGTAACCCAAATTGCCTAGAATGACATGTATCAGTTTCTCTTTTTTTGGTTGGAGGTATATATTCAATAAATATTTTATTATGTACTAAAAATTGCATTGATTTTTTCTGTTTCAATTTGTTTTTTGGACAAAATTAAAACCCACAAACTCATTACAATCTTTGTGATATAAAAATAATTACACAAAAAACATAAATCTCAAATCTTGTGGACAAAGAGTAAATAACTTAGTTTTACATAAAAAAAATACTTTTAAACAAAAACACACATACAAAATGTAGTTATGTCTCATTCTTTTTAAATGAAAGATATATAATTTAAATAAGATATTTTGCGCCAAATGTCTTGCATTAAATCGGCAGCACACATGAAAACAAATCAGATTAAGTCAACACATACTATGAAGAAATGAGATTTTTTATTGAGAAAGTAAGTATAGCTTAGTAAATTTCACATCAACATATACCAGACAATGTTAAAAGATACCCTCTACCCTTTTTCAGAGCCATCAAAATTTCTTACATACTCATGATATATAAACTTTTAAGTTGAGATACTTTTGTTCCTATTGTGTTTGAGTAGCAGAAAAAAGTTACATTTTAAGAGTGTCATGCGCATATGGAGTTGCTTCTTTGCCAAGTGTGTTTCTTTTGAGCATCATACTAGTTTGGGTGCTGTTTCTAAGGGTGCGCCATGTTGAAGTCATTGCTTCTTTTTGTTTTGCTTGGGTAGCAGATTCTTGGCTGGAGCTTTCTGGGTGTTGTTTAGTTTTTTCCCCAGTATTGGCTAAGTTAGGTTAATATAATGTCTTCATTATTTTGTAGCTGTAAAGATCATTGGTATTATAATCATGTGAATGGCGGTCACAAGGAATGCATATTTTTCTTGTTTAGGAACGCAGGCTTGGGACAGTGCTGGAATCAAGCCTGATCTGTAGTTGCATCATGGCATTAGGTTGCGGGCATCGCAAGACCAGATTGGACTGTTTGCACTGTGCCTAATGTGTGCTTGCTTGTAAACTAGATCTACACTGCATAATTTCAATTAACTTAGGCGCGCTGATCTAGTATTTGATATTGCCATTACTTGTTCTGTTTTAATTACTTAATATATTAACTGATAGACTGTCAGGGGTGCCCGGGCATATGAGCCATGGCCAAAATCACAACCCAGACAAATAGCACATAGAAAATTTTAAAATCTTTTAAGTAACACAAGGTTAGAAACATAATTGATGATGGTGATAACAATTCACTTGAATCTTCAAGGAACTGTTGATATAAGGTTATAGCCAATGGTTTTAAAGAATTTATTTAATTAGGAGGATAAAAATGTTGACAATGTCCACACCTTTTTTATCTTCTGCAATTTTCTCAGTAATAGTCTTCCAAGACATTTGGGCAGGTTCAGACGTTTCCTTGCTGTACAAAAGATGATAGAATGATATATCTCCATGAGGCTCAGCAGGAGGAAGCCACGTCAACATCACTGTTCGAGCATTGATCACTTCAACTGTCACATTGAGTGGTGGTGATGACACTGACAGAAAGAAAAAAAAGTTGACTTAAGTCTACATATTTGATGTAAGTTAACTAAACACATTTAGGTGTTGCTAAAACATTAAGAATGGGAGTGGACTGATCTCTTTACACCTGTTACCAAATAAAATAGGTCAATATGGCCAAAATCAACATGTTTTGATATAAAGTTATTTTCAGAAGTCAGAAGCTTTTTGGAGAGCTATAGTCATAAAAGTGGGAAGTTAAAAATAAAATATAAAGTAAGGAGAATCAAGAGTATTTTGGAATCTATTTGTAGATGGTGTATTTAAAGTGGCAAACTGGACATTTGGAATCTATTATTTATTGTGATTTATTTCAGCACTATCTCTATTATTTAAATTTATTTATACTGTTTCTGTGCTTGGAGTATTGACTTGCTTATTTATTTTGTGATAATTTTGTGATTCCAATTTTTTGAGACAACAAAGTATTTAATCTTATAAAGCGGATTTTAGTTTGTTTATCATCACTTCATAAATTCAAGAATGTGGTTGGATACTGTTTCACTAGACTTACTTCTGGAAATACTGATTTGTTTTAATCATAAAATACTAGCATCACAACATATAACAAAGTAAAGCATAGGTGGTCAGAAAAAGTGGACTCCTCTAAATTTCTCATTATGACTGAACTCTCAAAAAACAAGAAGCTAAGATATGTCTTTCAATGTGCATTTAGCACATAAAATCAGCATACTAATGATACAAGTAAAATAGGTGATACTTACTAGCTTCTTTTGTTTTAACATAAATCTCACTATAAAAGTCATCATCAAAATTCAATGGTTGTACCCTAAACAAATATTTGGTAAAAGACTCCAAATCAGTGATGACTACTAAGTTGTTTTTGCTAATGGAAAAAAAAAAGAAAAAAATTGAATAGATATTTAAAAAATAAAACAGAAATAAAGCGTACAGAAACTGACCTAAAAAATATTTTAAGTGTTTTTGTTTTGTTTCTTCTTTTAATCTAATCATTCTGATTTCTTCAAGTCATTCAATCCCCAAGCCACACCCCACTGTTTAGAGCAGAAAGTAGGTCTGAATGTCCAGTGGACTGAAAGTTGTTTGTGTAAATGTTTTACAAAGTAAGCCTAGAATAAAATTATCTTATTATCTAAAGCCAATATATTGATAACAAGTTGCAAGCCTAAAAATAAAATAAGCTTATAAACCATGTTTAATCTTATGTTTCCCATCCTTATATTATGAGACAGTTTCAGGGTAAGAAAGGAAATAATTTAGTTTTGTCATTTTTTACATTTATATGCATTTTTGTTCTGAGTCAATAGAGCTAGGATGTAATCTTGGCCTAAATCTCCTTATCATACTATCTGAAAAACTTTAAATGTTTGCTTTGAGGCAAGAAGTGATTTAGCTCCCTCTGTTACAGGGAGAAATATAAAGGAAGGGCTTAGGCAAACAAAATTTAATTATGCATTAAAATAAGAACAAAGCTTGTCTTCAAGTCCTAAGATTAAAGAAGAGTGCAGTCTTTCAAGTGGCTATGCAGCCTTCCATGCGTCAAACAGAAATTAAAAAAAAAAAACTTGAAAGGTTTCTTTTTAAAAAGCCTTTAATTATAATAACCTAGAGTATGTCAAAAGGTTTGTTTTCAGCTGTTGTTTTTTTTATCTAAGCTTATATCATATCACTATCTATTTGTATGATACAATTTTTGTATATGTTATTTCTCCCTCACCCAATCCCCAATCTTGGATCAAGTTGAAATTTTGCACCATTATTTCCTTTACCGGCACTTGACAAAACAAGAATCAATCTAAAAAAAATAAACTATTAGTTAATTAATAATTGGTAATTAATTATTTTGTTTGGTATCAAACAAGGGAGAGATTGTACATGAACATGACAGATCTGACGGTATAAGTTGAATGTCCCCTTTATACTTTGTGTAAAGAATTGAAACTAACAATAGATAACTTTGAAACCTTCTATTTTCATCAGCACTTCCCTAGCACAGTGGTTAGTGTATTAGCGCGAGCCCTCAAGTTAGAATTCAAATCATACAACTTTTAGAAAATAAAATACATTTAAAAAGCAGGGTAATCTTCACCTATATACCCTCTTCTTTCTCTCTCTCTCCCCCCCCCCCCCACTCCCAACTTGTCCAGACAAGTGATAAGATCATAGTGCATTGAGAAAGCTAAAAGCATGAAACAGCGCTAAACATAACAAATCGTAAAAATATTTCTAATTGCACAGACTTATTATCGTTAGTCTAGATCTATTACAAATTTAACTACATGACTGATCCAAACTAATTTATACAATTACACTTAATATAAGCTTTTTTTTTTCTTTAAAGTATTTTTTATATTTTTCTTGTTTGATTTTAGGACTCTTTTTGAGCTTCAAAAGTAAAAACTATTTCTTAGAATGACAAGGAATGTCACAAAAGCTGTAAGAGGCACAGAATTTGATAATTTATAAGAATGTTAGATAGATATGCCAAGAAATAAAAGTACCAATAAAAAAAACTTCTGGACAAGCAGTATTTAAATATATCATGCTGACTGAATTAGCACACATATGACTGAAAAATACAAAGCTAAAATTAGGGTGGGAGGCTCAAAAATAAACATGCTCAGTGCAAAGCAAAGAATTTTTAACAATTTTAATGTTAAGAGACTTTACTTTTTTTTCCTAAGTGGCTTTCAATACTTTACCACTTTAAATCTCCAAGATAGTAACTTAATGTCAAAGTTACAATTAATAGACATCCAACTAATATTTGAACTACTTTCACGCTTTTACACTAGAGAATAGTGAAAAAACAACAAAATAAACCTGTAAGCTTAAAAAAAAAATGTCATTATTATGCGCAATTGAGTTGCTGTCTTTGTTTTACTAAACAATTATATTCATTTAGAGAAAACCTAAAAGATTTCTACTCAGAAGGGAGTGATCTAAAAGTTGCAGGTTTAGTAATGGGTTATGAATATACACAATGTATTGTGACCTTATTGGTTATATGCATTGCTTGGCCATGTACACTATTTCTCTTGGCCCTTTTTTTCACTTTAAGATTTGACTTATTTTAATAGCTACTGTGCATAGGGTAACAAAATAAAATTAAAAACAAATGATCATTTTATTTGGTCTGTGCCCAACTGTCCTATTTAGTTTATTCTAATGTCATCTACATCGGTAATATTCATAATGCCAATAATATTATTATAAAAATAATATTATTATCTATCTATCTAACTCTCTCTATATATTTTCACTGATTAGGTATTTATGTTTCTTAATAGTTCCTTCTACTTAACATTTAATACTATTCTTAATTAAGATTTAAAAAAAAAATTAAATTCGGAGTCTCATCAAGTTTATTATAAAGCTTTTTGTGTAGATAAAATATAAAAAATATATGTAATTTAAATTGTATCAGTTGTTACCTCTCCAGACATGTCTCAGTGGACTTATCTTGATCAAAAATATGGTAGCAAATTTCATAGCCTGCACGGCTAATATCTGGATGCCACTCTAATGTAACACTATTAGCTGTGACATTGTAAGCACTTATTTTGAAACCTCTTGATTCATTTCCATCTGAGTTTTCTGTGCTACCTGTGGTACAAGACAAAAAAAAAGAACATAAAATAAGTTCTTTAAAAAAATAATAATAATAAAAAATTAAATAATTGTTTAACAATAATACAAATTAAAATAATAATAATAATTTTTAAAAATTGACATTTATAAATATTTTATGGTTCAAATTTTTTTTTTTTGGCCATTGTTCTGGAAATTTACTACTGATGTTCAAAATTTCATTTGAAACCTACATTTTTATTGTGAAAACAATGTAAATAAATTTATTAATGCTTTTTTAAACTTGTAGATAGTTCAAAGAAACATCTGATAACAAAAGCAAATGTTATTCTTAAAATGCAAAAAAAAATAGTCACCTGGTGCACCTTCCACAGAAGGCATAGTGAATGATGTCCATGTCTGTTGGTCAGACTTTGAAAAACCAGCCTTAGTAGCAGCTAGAACAAGCACTTCATATGTGACTGATGGTTCTAAATTAGCTGGAGCAGGAATTTGAAATTCATTTTTAAAAATTCAAAATGAACAAAAAAACACAACTCATTTCTTTTATTTTGAACTCCAGACAAATGTGCAGCAGGATGGGGATTTTCTTTTATGGGAATTTTCCTTTTTTTTTTTTTTAGATGTGTCAATATTAGAGGAAAAGGATTTTCAATTGAAACTTTTTAAAATTTTATTGATATAGTTGTTTATTTAAGTCTATGTTATTTATTTTACTAAATTCAATTATATTTCTACTTTCTTGTAATAACCTAATGCAATTTTTTTTTACATATCTTTACAAATATCATATTTATTTGATTGAAATATTTATATTCTGACTCTTGTTCCAATTTTTCTCAGCAGTTAAAAACTAATTGCATTCTCTTATTAAAAAACACAAATAAATTGTCTTTTAAGAAAAAGAAACCAATCTAAAGGCTTTAAAAAAGCTTGATCACAGGTCTCAAGTGTCACATTCGACCTAGCAGGTACCAAGTACGTAGAAACTAACCAGATTAAAGGTCAAGCTGTGTATGTGTAGAGCCATGACCAAAACATGGATCTTTTTTTTTTTTTGTTTGCTTAGGGTTTGACTGAAACATTGGGAAGTCCTTAAAGAGATATTAATGCAAAATAAATATGTAGATGATAGAAAAACAAACAATTCTGAAGGTTGGGAATGATGCATTCAATTCATCTAGAAAAGTCTTTCTGGGAGACTATCAAAAGAAAATAAGCTATTGGGTTCATTAATAATAGATTTGATCAGTAATTATTCACTGTTCACTGGGCTTTGTTTACCATTCATAGCTTTTGTCAGTCATGCTATTTTATTTCTTATATGATTTATTTATGTGCTATGTGTTTCAAGTCAATGTTCACAGATGAAGTATTTAGTTTGATGAGTTTGATATTTAACTCTTTTTTTAGTGTGCAACAAAAAAAACCAAACCCAACATACAAATGTTACGTTACTTTGGAAGATAAAGTCTTATTGCAGAGATGCCTACATAGCAAGATGGAAATGTGTATTCCCAGACCTGGAAATGTGTATTTTGAGGGGCAAATGTGTATTTTCCTAAATATAAAGAAATATACCGAGGAAAGACTAAATCATTCTAGCAGGTAACATACGGTACTCGAAATGCAGCAATCCAAAAAATTAAAACACAGCATCAAGTTAAATAAGACATTCTGTGCATTTTTCAAAATATACACAATTTTCTTTGTCATAGACGTTTCTAGAATATGTTAGACTGTTGCTATTCTTGTCACTTGGCAATGAATTTATGGTCATAATGCCTCTAGTGTTTTATTCCTGATTCCATAATAGCACCAAGAGAAAATTCATTTGAAAGAAAGGGACTTTATTCTAGAAGTGAATTTAGACTTAAATCAGACCGTTTTTTGCAGAGTCAGCAATGAAAGCTTTGGCATCCTCTACAATCACTAAAAAAAAAAAAGTTTTGTTTTCAGACAGATAATCTTTATTAGTCATTGAACTGGTTTCTAATATAGAAGCTGGACATTGAACTTGTTTCTAATATAGAAGCTGTGCTATTAAGTCTGCTGAATATATTAACACTTTAGCTGTTGTAAGATAAAAGCTTTTTATTCTGGGTTCTGATGCTTGAAGTTTTTTTTTAGAAAACATGTACTGAAGGAGGGCACAAAGAATCAAGAATTTAAATATTTTTTTCTGCATAAGCTAAAAATGTTCTTTTGTAAATAAACTCAGCCTTCAATGGGATTTCATTCTTTGAATTTAAGCTTTAGATCTGCTTTCTGTAATTTTAGAGTCAACCAGCCAAGGGCACATAAGTTTGATTACCTTTGTCATGCTAAGAGAGATTAACCACCACTTCTTACATTAAAATCTCTGCCCTTCTCACTTTCATCTCCTGAATTAGATCTAGAGGCAGCTTCATTAAGAAGGCTATTTAAAGGTATATTACAAGCCTACAGATTTCTGTCCTGAATAAGAAATACTAACTCTAAATCTCATACACACCTTTAAATAGCCTTCATAATTCCCAATAAGTTTGAAGACTCTAGAAATAAACTGACACATTGAAAGCGATAGCATCTACCCTTTATTTCCATCATCAAGATTTAGATCTAGATATCTAGTAATTATTTTTAGTCTGCGCGCGTAAGCCAGCAAAAGAAAAAGGTTATCTCTCGTGGTAGATCTAGAATAGTTCATTTCCAGGCATTGTTGAACTGATCTATACGATAAGCAACAACTTGTTTTTTATTTTTTAATTTTTTTTTTTTTTGCTTTTGCGGGGGAAATGCGTATTTTCAGATGATAAACGGTACTCGCATATTTTCGTGTCCATCTGCTTACAATATACACAAGATGCATACTTGTAGGCAACTCTGTTACTGACAGTGTAAACAACACAACTTTCAAATTAAAAAAAGACATCAAGAAACTTTAAACAAAAAACAACAACAAACAAATGCCATTAAACCCAAATGACATTAAATCAAGCCCAAGTAACATGAAAGTTAACAAGGAAGTATCTTTTAGCTGAAGTGACATTCAATTAAAAACATGACAATAACTTAAAATTAAGTACCAATAAACTAAACCCAAGCAGGTAACATTATTACCCTGCAGAAACATACACTTTCTTCGGAAATAACATTAAACTAGACCTAGGTAGCATTCGACTAATCCCAAATGACAAAGATGAATAACTAGCTTGAAAAAAATATGAAAAAAAAAACTTTAAAATCTCTTGCTCAATCATTCAAATATGTATTCAGTCAAACCAAATGTAGAAAACATAAAATATTGAACTAAAACAAACATTAAAATGCATTAAATACCTATTAGATAAGAAGTCTGATCAGCTGCTACATCATCAGGAAATTCTCCATCCCTGTCTTTTTTACGGTAATAAACTTTATAACCAGTAACAATGCCTCTACTCTGGCTCAGTGTCAATGGTGTCCAACTGACTAACATGCTATATGGTTTAGGGCTTGAAATAGTGATTGATGGAGCTGCTAGTGGAACTATTTTTGAAAAAAAAAAAAACAAAAAAAAACAGCAAACCAATAGAATATAAAAACCATAAAATTCATTTTTATTGTTATCATGAATATAATTTTTTTTATTTACAACTCAAATTTGCAGCCTTTATAAAAAGAAATTGTTACTAAGAAAACTAGGGCACTGAAGTTTGTTGGATTTATCACCAGGACCCAGAAACTTTACACTTTTGAAAAAGATCTCACCCACTAGTCAGAAATGACTAAAGGCTCTTCCTCCCCACTTCATCCAGATCATTTTGGGCTTTGGTCACTTTGTTAAATCACAATTATGTCTTTCATTTCCTTTCTGTTCATCCTTCAATACAGTTTCAGAGACTGATGACACACTACCTTGAAGAATTCCTTCATGTGACCACAAATTTCATTTATTTTTTACTTGGCAGGGAGGTCTCTGTTGAATTTCCACTCCAAAGTTTAAAAGACATGAGACATGAATCTCCTAGAGTCATACTGTAATCTACTGGGAAACAATTTTGTTTTCACTATTGGCCTACCCATTTTCTATTCCAGTAGGCCCATTTTCTATTCCACAGATGCTTCTGTAAGGGGGCAATGTTGAGGCCTTAGAAAATGGAATTAGGCACCAGAGTTTATTTATTAATAATACTGTAATGATATTAATTGATTTAAACAAATAGGAATTTCATGATGGAAGACTGCTTCCATTTCAATACAACTAAGAAAAAAATTATTAAAACTATTATAGTGTACAGGATATTCAATAAAGCAGAGCAATCCATTTTGTACTGATACATCTTTCCTTTCACATAGCACTAATGCTGACGAAGATTCCCAGTCTGCTTCAAAAATTGTAGATCTATTCATCATTTTAATCCATTTAATTTGTAGACCACCATCTGGAATCCTTCCTCTTAATTTCAATACAGATGGGGTTCTTATGTAGTTGCTGCAGATCTATCAATGAGTGTCCACCATGAACATGTATAGCTCCATCTATTTTTTTATTTAATGTTTGCCACTATATTTTTACCATGTTTAGCAACAGCAGAGTGTTCTGATTCAAGGAAAAGCAATCAACACGAGTAAATTATTTGAGCATGTCCAATGTCTCTCAAGACAGGAGCCATATGTGAATATCTATTAGTATCTTTTTAAATGCACTACTAAAAAATAAACAATATAGTGTTTTATTAACCTTTACGAAGGTACTAAGAATAAGTTTTTGTTATTTTTTTCACCCTTTGAAACATTAAATTTTGTGTTTCAGTAATATATTTCTTAAGACAACTATTATTTATGTATTGCAGAATGGTCATCAAACTTTATTTGAATTTAAGTTAAAAATGTAGTCTGCTGTCTAATTATGACTTGAAATCGATAATTATTGGCACTTCAGATGAATGTAAACTTGAACTCTGCCCAACATCATCCCATGCAGTTCTGCAGTAGGTTGGACTAAGGTTCCAGAAAGAACTTATAAAACAGACAAACTGATAATCTAAAATAACAAATTATATCTATCAGCTAAGAAGCAAATGACATACCATCTTCTGGTGTTTTAACATACTGCATCTTTGTAACTAAACTTGAGCCTGATGACGTAAAGGCAGCAATTGATACTGAGTAATTGGTGAAAGGCATCAATCCATGTAACACACAGTACTGAGTTTGACCAGGACACAACTGTTGCTGATTAGGTCGGGAGAGCTCTACAAGAAAAGATGCAAGTCAAGGTTGTTAGGCTTGCAGGGATTCAGATCAAAACATTTGTTTTAAAGCTCATACCTGATGATACTTTTGCATTTCAAAAAGATCTTCGCATATAAAAAGTTTTATTTTTCCAGTATGCCTTTTAGAACTCTAAATAATGCAAAATTTAAAGGAATGAAAGTCATCATATTATTTCTTATACATAAAAAATGATACTTCCATTGGTTCTTTAACTGTTCAAAACAAAACATCAACTTACCAACAACCTGATAATTCACAACATAGGTTTTAATGTCTGATGCACCTGGCTGTTGCCATGTCACATTAACAGTTGTGGAGTTTAAGGGAAAAATCTTGACATTGACTGGCTGTGCAGCTGCAGCAGCTAAAATACAAATTAATTCACAGTTTAAAATCATGTAATAAAAACAACTAGCGTCTACACACCAATCTATTTAGATGTATACCCTACACAATTATTACTGGTAGAAAATAGGTTAGGCAACAGTACAGCTATATGATTATATTTTCTTCGGTGGCACACCAAGAAGAGGTGAGGGGGGGGGGGCAGTCAAAATGTAAGGGGCACCAAAATACTACATATTATTTTAACACCATTTGAGAGTTTCAATGTGACAGGAGAGTTTGACTTGGGAGTTGCTAAGCATAGAGAAGGAACTGGTTGAAACAATGAACTTTAATGATTTCATGGACAACATATACCATATATTTAAAGCTATTTAAACAAGTAAAATCTTCTTTGTCAGTGAAATTACTTACATGTAAGATAGACATTGCCAAATGCTGAACCAATATATTGTCCAACAGAGTTTTCTGCCACACAAACATAGTAACCTGAATGTGCAATTTGTTGGAAGTAGAGCACTAGATTGTTCCTTTGAGACTTGAGAAGAAAGAAAATAACATTATTGTACAGCACATAAAACAACTATTTGTAAAGTACAAAATTTGAAATAGAGTTTCTAATCAAAGTGTTTAACATACATTGAAATCCTTAGGAAACATGGTCAGATTGTCATCTACATTTGTTCCATTATGATACCAGGTTATGACTGGAGTAGGATTACCCGACACTTTGCAGAACAGATGTTGTGACTTTGAAACAGGAGCTGAATAGGATTCTGGACCTTGTTCTACTTTGGGGGGTTCTAAAAAAAAAGGTCATAAGTTGTTACTTATTATATAAAAAAAACATTACAGCTGAAAAAAAAAATGTTTATGTCAAACTAAGTCCTTGTGTTGTTGTGAAGCAAACTTGAATGCTTAACTTTGCTGGGTGTCAACTAAATCTCATTTCTATATAAATATAAAATAATACGATTGACCATTTAACATTTTTCCTTTGAGTCTCAAAACAAAAGATGAAAGTAAAGCCAAATGTTTCTACTTTGCACAAGAAGGTAAAATACTCTATACAAACCTAAGACATCCAAAATGGCAGTCCTCTTGATTGGTTCACCCTGTGCAGGAATGACGGTGCATTCATAAAGTCCAGCATGGTCAGATGTTACATCCATAAGACGCAGATTTCCAGGACCATAAATATGTTGTGAAGTAAAATTTTGAATTATTTCTGAAAAATCAGTAAAATTTAGAAAACATCAGAAATCATTCATAACAAAAGTATATTAAAAAAATTAAAAACGTTCAAAAAAAAAAAAAAAAAAAAAAAGTGCTAATTCAATTCTAAAGCTATGTTAAGAAACATCTCTTCATGCTTCATACCTTGGAGCAAATTTAAAGTTAAACATAGGATGACCAATTCATTCAATGTATTAACAGTTACATAGTAGATATAAGCTACTATTATTTTGATATAGAAATAAAATTTCCCTTTTAACTAACCAATAGTCTAATATATATTAAACCTTTTTAATAAGACTGTCAGTGAACACACAGTTATAGTACAGACCCATTTCTGTAGTTAACAACTAATGTAAATCATATGTATGGATAATCTTATACTAAATATAGTCCAGATATGATTAAGTCTTAGATTTAAAACAATATTTTATCTTATCTTATCTTATCTTATATAATACAGACGTTACTTCAAAAAAGAAGATGATTACGTCCTACGCGTCATGCATTTAGTCATGCATATTAACCAATGACTTAAATTCTGCCAAGTCACTGGTTTTCCTGGCTAGCTCAGGCAACCCATTCCATGCTCTAATAGCACTAGGGAAGAAGGAGTATTTGTACAAATTTGTCCTAGCATATGGGACGAGGAATGTGCCTTTATCTTTGTGTCTTTCAGAGTATTTTATTAAATTTTGTTTTTGTATTTGAAGATTATGGTTCAGTGTTTTATGTATGATTGCTACTTTACTTTTGAGCCTTCTGTCCTGAAGGCTTTCTAAATTTAGTGATTTTACTAAAGGTGTTACTCTAGTCAAATGTGAATATTCGTTTGTTATGAATCGCACTGCTCTATTTTGTGTCTGTTCTAGTTTCTTAATGTTTTCTTGAGTTGAGGGGTCCCAAACAGAGGATGCATATTCTATTATTGGCCTAACCAAGGTTAAATAACATTTTAGTTTTATGTTCTTATTTGATTTATAGAAATTTCTTTTAATAAATCCTAATGCTTTGTTTGATTTTTTTGTAGTTTCATCAATATGTGGATTCCATGACAGTTTTTCATTTATTATAACACCTAGGTATTTTGCGTTTTTAGTCTGTGTTACTGGTTTGCCATGAATAAGATAAGTGGAATTAATTTGTTTTAGTTTTTTTGTTACTCTTAACAACTGACATTTTTCTGGGTGGAAAGACATGCTCCAATTTGATTCCCATTTCTGTAATTCATCTAATTCTCTTTGTAAAATATCTGTGTCTTGTGTTGTTTTTATTGTTCTATATATTATGCAATCGTCTGCAAATAATCTGACTTTTGTTCCTGAACTAATGCAATTTGGTAAATCATTTATGTAAATTAAAAATAGTAGTGGACCCAAGACTGTTCCTTGAGGTACACCTGAGTTTACTGTTATCGGTGTTGATTTAGAGCCATTTATTATTACAGTTTGTTCTCTCCCTATCAGAAAGTCTTTAATCCACTGATGCAGTGGACCATTAATGCCGAAATATTTTAATTTTTTAAGCAAACTATGGTGGTGAACTTTGTCAAAAGCCTTAGAAAAATCTAGTAAGATAGCATCTATTTGTTCACTATTATCTAAACCTTTTGAAAAATCATCAATTAGTCCTATTAGTTGTGTTTCACATGATCTATATTTCCTAAAGCCATGTTGGTATGGTGTGAGGACATTATGTTTGTCTAAGTGGTTTATGATGTTGCTACATATTATGTGTTCTAGGATTTTACATGTGATGCTGGTAAGTGATACTGGTCTGTAGTTTCCTGGGTCAGATTTTTCTCCTTTTTTAAATAGGGGGGTGACATTAGCTTCTTTCCAGTCCTTTGGTACTCTGCCCTGGTTAAGTGAAGCCTGAAAGAGTATTTTGAACACTGGGGCTAGCTCATTACTTAGTTCTTTGAGTAATCTAGCTGGAATACCATCAGGTCCAGAAGCTTTATTTGGTTTGGTGTTGGCTAATAGTTTTTGAATTCCATTTTCTTGTACTACTATATCTTCTATGTTGTCTACTTGGTTCAAATTCAGTAATATGTCTTTGTCTCCTGGGGCTGAGAATGCTGATGCAAAGTATTTGTTTAGAATGTTTGCTTTAGTTTCATTATCATTATGTATTATGTTATGTTCATCTTTTAATGGCGCTACGCCTGTTGTTTCCATTTTCTTAGACTTAATGTATGACCATAGGTTTTTGTTGTTGTCTTTAGATATTACATTGTTTATGTATTCACTCTGCAGCTGTCTGCTTACTTTTTGGGTTAAGTGTTTAATTTTTATATACTTTTTGTAAACTCTTTCTGCATTAGTTTCTTTAAATTTTCTATATAGGTTTTCCTTCTGTTTACAAAGCTTCTTTAGTCTATTATTAAACCAGCATTTATTTATTTTGTTTGATGTGTATTTAGTTGGTATTTGATTTTCTATAATGCTTTTAAGATGGTTTTTAATAAAATTCCAGAGGTCATCGACTGGTTGGTTAATGTCTTTTTCTAATAAGAATGTTTGTTGAAAGTTTAATGCAGCTTGGTGTAGTTGTGTTAGGTTACATTTATTCCAGAGTAAGATTTTTCTTTTGGGTTTTGTATTGGCTACTGCTTTTATCTGACTGTGTATTTTTATGATCTCATGGTCTGATAGACCAGGGATAATATCATAATCAACTACTAACCCAGGTCTGTTGGTTAAGAAGAGATCTAATGTGTTGTTTAATCTAGTTGGCTTTTTAATGATTTGATCTAAACTTAGGTTGTGTAAAGTTTCTATGAAAAGCTCATTTATGTCCTTAAGGTTTTGGTGTTTATCTATGGTTAGTGTTTTCCAATTTATATCAGGTAGGTTGAAATCACCCATAATCCAAAAAACTGCATTTTTATTTGTCTCTTTAAGTGTCGTAATCTGATTACATAGTTCCTGCATGTATTCTAAACTAGAATTTGGTGGTCTGTAAATGCTGCCTATTATTAGGGATGTTGAGGTGGTATTAATTTTACAAAATGTTGATTCTATATTTTTTGAGTTAGGTAAGGTAATTTCTTCTGCTATAAGAGTGTTTTTTATTGCTAAAAGAACTCCTCCATGATTATCAGCCCTATCTTTTCTAAAAATTTCATAATTACTATTGAAAATTTCTGCATTATAAATTTCAGGATGTAGCCAAGTTTCTGTGCCTGCAATTATGTCTGGTTTCTCACATTCTAATAAAATTTCTAAGTCTGCTGTTTTGTTCCTAATGCTTTGAAAATTTATTACTAAGGTTTTAAGGTATTTTGGTGTTACTTCTTTAGTAGGTTTGTTTAGCAGAATTGGCTTTGTTATCTAATCTACAAATCTGAAAATCTTAATCTATTCCAGCAATAAGTTTGTTGACAGAAATGATTCATCTTATAGGAAGAACAAGAACACAAGTTTGATTCCATCATCAGTATAACCTGGAGTTGAAGCTCATTCAAATTTAAAGTTGGATTCAGTTAACTGTACATGTTTATATATAAAAATATATTTAAAATTTCTTAGTCTTTATTTTTTTTTAAGTGTCACCATTTATACAGTTTATTACTTTTTTACAAAGTGTAGCAAAAAAAAAAAATTAATTAATTAAAACAATAGTAACAGAAATTTGGCTTGTAGGAACATTACATCCAATCCAACAAGAAGAAGCACTATACTTTCTACTAGTTAATACAATGCTGTTGAAGGTAAAAACTAAGTAATATCACCTGGCTTTAACATTTTTGACTGTATTTTCCTCCATGTTATTTTAGGTTTAGGATATCCATCTACTAAACATTCAATGAAGGCAGTTTCTCCAACAACCACAGCAGTATTTTGAGGTGCTGCTAAAATGTCAAGCCTGTTTTCTGTACCTGATAAAAGCACAAAGAAGAATCACTTTACAGAAGGGATTGGTGATACATAACAGCAAAGAAGAAAAAATATTCTGCTACTTTTATATCTCAAAAATATATACCTAAGCAAGATGACATGTTTCAAATTTTCAACATAAAATTTAGACAATTGTTAGCAGTAATCTGAGCAAAGCTAGTTTTATTTCATTCAGTTATAGGGAACTCAATTTACTTGATTTCACTTTAAGATTGGCTCTTTTACTCTGCTTCCATGAATAGCCTGCATTTTCCTGGACAGTGAATGGTTGAGATGCTGCCTGGCACCAATAGGTGCCTTCATCAGTCTGCTGAACATCAGAAATTTGCAAAACTCCTGAAGGTAGAACAGTGTACCTAGGGAGTAAAAACAAATTTAAGGTAATTCATAGAAGTGAATATTGTCTCCTACAGTTTTTGTCCAGTATAGTACACAAAAATAATTAGAGTTTACAAAGAAATGACATGAACATACATATAACTTCATCAAATGTTAAAAGACATTTTTATCATTTAATAAAAAATTATGTCAATTCAATTGAAGGTGATTTACATAAAGAAATTCTCTGAGCACAATAAAAGTGATTAGCTCTGGTCCATCTAATTGGTTGAAAAAATTTGCTTTCTAACTTTGAAATAAAGTTAAGATTTTTATTACTGAACTTTTGAGTTAGCATCTTTGTTTTGTTCAAGTTGTCCCGCCTACATTTTATCATCTATATTCACTTTTTTTGTGACAGAATCAGATTAACAGTACTTTACATCAACAGTTCCCTACAACTGAGAGGGCTTAAATGTGTAAACAAGTCTGGTCTAGCCAGGAATGATGCAATATAGAAAGACTCTCAAAAACAACCAGACTAATGCTTCAGAAGAGATGAGTCCCTACTAAGTCATTGCTAACCTTGGATCATGTGCTTCCTTGTCATCTTTATGCCATATATAGGTTGTACTTGGTTCTGAGGAAATCTTGCATTCAAACCTGGCCACACCACCTTTGTAGGCTTCTGTTGATACTGGCTGCACATGAAATGTCTGAGCAATACCTAAGGCAAAAGAAAGTGACGATGAGTAACCAAGTAGTAAGTTCTAAAATAAAACAACTAACAACTAAAAAACACTCCTCAAAATCCCTATGTTTTTGTTTTATTTTTTGGAAAGAGATGAAACATAAATAATAATTTTACTATTTAAAATAAGGTCAAGATTATGGCTAAATTATATTGTGTTTAAAATAGTTTGTAAGTACAAAACACTTTAACTAATGATATGCATAGCTTGCTAAAAGTCTTATTACGTTCTACAATGTTTTCTTTTGTATGTGTGTGTGTGCGCTGGAGCATGAAAAAATGCAAAGTAAGCAGGTTAAAAAAAAAGTATGGTAAGTATGGTAGAGATCACTATTGTTATTGATTGATCCTAAATAATTCACAATTAGTCCCCAATAATAAGTTGTACTGCTAAAGTAGGATGACAGATTGTAAAACCAATGAAATCTTGTCCTTTCAGTAACAGTGAAGCTTGTCGAATGAAACGAACCGTTGAAATGATAGTGTTGGCAATAAGACTAGCACAGAATCCAGCCCAACACTCCGACCTAGGCTTTGTTGACAAACATGGAGAGAATGGTATTTCTAGTTGTGGGCAATGTACTAAGAAAAGGACTACATGTGTTTGGATAGGACACCACAACAGCCGTACAGGTTCTATTTCTCAGCGCGCATCGCTATTTCAAAAACAAAACAAACAAAAACTAACAAGAAGATTCAACACAATTCACAATAATACTCTAACCCTTTTGACCTAAATAGTGCGCGGAAGGGAGAGAAATGACCTTGACAGTTACCGTTCGGAAGAGAAGGGGAGGAGCAACATACCAGAAAAGCGGAGGGATTTCTTTAGTGTGTGTACGTGTGTGCGTTCCCCCACACGCTGGTACAGTAACGGTACTGTACGAGCTACTTAAGTAGGGCCGTGCTACTGACTGGTGTAGCTCAAAACACTAGACCTAACCACAACATGAAACTGATGACTTAAGACTTTGGAGGCCACGGTAGAGAAAAAGTGGCGGGAAGGAAGATAGGAGGTTTGCAGGCAGCAAGTTAGCGTAGTTTCTAGCAGGACAGCGCGCATACAAAACTTTACGCTAAGTTGACCTCAACTTCAACGCCGCTATCTGCTTTTGAAAAGAAAATAAGGCGAGGGAGAAAAAAAAACCTAGAACTAGTGGGTTGTGTGGAACGGGTTGGGAGAGGGCAGCAACGCTTCATTCATGAGTGCACTACTCGGATCAACTTTGAATGGCACTGTTCAAAACACAAGACCAAACTGAACTTGAATGGGCGGAAGGTTTCTCCTTACTACATTCGTCTTACACTGAGGTCTTATGACACTGGAGTTTCAAAGAACACAGAACATGATTGTGTACAGACTGACATTTAAAGGATTAACATTTTTAAATAACTATGTTGACCAAAAAAAAAATTACTAAAGTGGAAGACATGGTATTCTTCAATGCAATAGAATATCGAGAGGCTAATAGTTGAAATGAATAATGTGCATTCCCACGAGGCTGCATCGCTTTGAATACAGTTTGTTACATATTTAGCAGATCTCGTACGAAGAGAAAAAACAAAAGGTTACAAAGACAGTTTGTGTGGAAACACAAACTCAAAATCGGCCCCCGAAGTGGTCCACCCAGGCAGGTAAATAGGCAGGTTTCAATATTTTCAGAAATAATATCATATCGAAATTCTATCAAAGGCAAATGACAGAGAAGAATGGAGAAAGAATGTTGACAGATCATGTGTGGTGCCCCAAAGGTCCAGCAGACCAAGGGATAGGCGAAAGTGAATGTGAAGTTAGATGTGAACCTGGCCTAACTGACGTCTTCTAATGAATCTAATTGATCTAATTGTTTTGTAAAGGGTCAATCTCTTATTAAAAGCCTCAAGAAAAAAAAAACATTTCCGTAAAAAAATAAAAATTCCTTTAGTTTTGTGTTCTATGCGATAATATGAAAAACTACTTATTAATTGTTGTTTTAAATTATGTCCAACTTACTTGCATAGTAAATGTAGTATTTAGTATGACAGAACTTACATAACTTAGCAATACAATTGTATAAAGAAAATATTTTTGACCAAAAATCTAAAACCATTAGCATAAATGTGTTACAAAAATGGCAATTGTGCATTTCATTTACTAAAAAAAAAGCCTCCAGTGTTTGTTAATAGTGAATAATTGTAAAAGTGGTGTATTTTTTATGAAAAAAACTGCTTGCATTAATTGATTTAAAAAATTAGATTTTTCGTTTTCAGAAAAGAAAAAAGTAGCCGTTGCATCAGAACTTTGAATGATCTAAAATATCATGATGTCCGATTTTCATTTTCTCTTCTAGTTTCTGAGATCTAAAACGGGACAGACAGATAGGCAGGCCACACAAAATTAATAGCGTCTTTTCCCCTTTCGGGGACCGCTAAAAAGAGATGGTTCTAATGCTATTCGTCGGTAATGCTTAGAAGATCAATCATACAAATTGCAATGGAAACAAATATATTTTCATAAGCATCATCATGCTCAAATAGATGCAAAAATTACTTATGGCGGTATTATTAATCAGATATACAAATCTGTAATCAAATCGTCAAAAATAGTGTGCATTAAATAGTGAGTCGATGAAATGTTGACGCTAAAAAAACAAATATTTGCGGAACCCATAATAGGCAAAAGAAATGAATAAGAATTGACATTCAACTAAACACATGTCACGTGGACAACTCAGAACCCAACTTCCATGATGATGTGTCTTACTTTCTGATGACAAGCACTGGAAGAGAAATAGATCGAGACCTCGTTAAGCGTGGTCAAGCATCAAACATTTGTACACACAAAACAGTGGGTTTGTCAGCTGGAGTGGGCATGCTTTGAAGAAATGTTGTAACTAGGCCGGCAGGCTAATGAAGCAAGTCGCTTCTGAAAGTTACTCATACGAAGAATTTTTGTCGCCCGAAACTCTTCATAGGTACATATAGACAGACAGTAGCGAAGAAAACAAAATTAAAAACAGAAGGGCTGATATACCATATCATTCGCTTGATGTTTACAAGTTGCCCGTGGCAACCTGGCCTGCTTTAGATCTAGAACACAAATCAAACTGCAAATGTTTACAATTCATTCTTTTCAACAAATTCAACACAAATCTAGGCAACTAACATTTCAATACCATTTGTCACTGGAACCAAATGTACTAATGATTGTAATCTTAAGCCTCAAGTATTACTTTAAATGTTTGCTCCATTTCCAAACAGTGTTCATGTACAATCATGTCAGCATTAGTTTCACGCTCACGATGATAAGCTTTATCTACACTTGGACTAACTAGTTGTATGCTACTAATGGTCTAGATCTAGTAGTATCTAAAGAGTCATGGGACACCACCGTTAGTATACTGCAACAGTCTACTTCTTGTCAAGATTAAAATGTGATCTCATCTTCCCGGATGTTTCGTTCCAACCGTTTGTATGTGCTTCAAGACGATACCTCCCATTTTCATCAAGACACACCTCTCCCAATTGTTGGGGGCCAGCAGTCTGGAATCAACAGAAGAGACCAAGGATGATGATGGTGGGGCCGGTTCTAAAAAGTGCACGGGTTATCGATCGACGTAGGCAAGGAAACTGGGTCATTAGTTGAGAAGCTTCCGAGTATTTGCGATGCTAGGATAAGCAGCAGGGTTTGAGAGACTAGATCGTGGGGAGGGGGACGATGCTAGGATAAGTAGCAGCAGGGTTTGAGAGACTAGATCGTGGGGAGGAGGGACGATGCTAGGATAAGTAGCAGCAGGGTTTGAGAGACTAGATCGTGGGGAGGGGGGACGATGCTAGGATAAGTAGCAGCAGGGTTTGAGAGACTAGATCGTGGGGAGGAGGGACGATGCTAGGATAAGTAGCAGCAGGGTTTGAGAGACTAGATCGTGGGGAGGAGGGACGATGCTAGGATAAGTAG
Source organism: Biomphalaria glabrata (assembly GCF_947242115.1). NCBI lineage: Eukaryota > Metazoa > Mollusca > Gastropoda > Planorbidae > Biomphalaria > Biomphalaria glabrata. Next base: position 23,181,296 of record NC_074711.1, on the reverse strand, counting down.
CAGCAGGGTTTGAGAGACTAGATCGTGGATATGGGGGTGATGCTAGGATAAGTAGCAGCAGGGTTTGAGAGACTAGATCGTGGGGAGGGGGGAAATGCTAGGATAAGTAGCAGGGTTTGAGAGACTAGATTGTGGGAAGGGGGGAAATGCTAGGATAAGTAGCAGCAGGGTTCGAGAGACTAGATCGTGGGGAGGGGGGACGATGCTAGGATAAGTAGCAGCAGGGTTCGAGAGACTAGAGTAGCAGCAGGGTTCGAGAGACTAGATCGTGGGGAGGGGGACGATGCTAGGATAAGTAGCAGCAGGGTTCGAGAGACTAGATCGTGGGGAGGGGGACGATGCTAGGATAAGTAGCAGCAGGGTTCGAGAGACTAGATCGTGGGGAGGGGGACGATGATAGGATAAGTAGCAGCAGGGTTCGAGAGACTAGATCGTGGGGAGGGGGACTATGATAGGATAAGTAGCATGAGGGTTCGAGAGACTAGATCGTGGGGAGGGGGACGATGATAGGATAAGTAGCATGAGGGTTCGAGAGACTAGATCGTGGGGAGGGGGACGATGATAGGATAAGTAGCATCAGGGTTCGAGAGACTAGATCGTGGGGAGGGGGACGATGATAGGATAAGTAGCAGCAGGGTTCGAGAGACTAGATCGTGGGGAGGGGGACGATGATAGGATAAGTAGCAGCAGAGTTCGAGAGACTAGATCGTGGGGAGGGGGACGATGCTAGGATAAGTAGCATGAGGGTTCGAGAGACTATATCGTGGGGAGGGGGACGATGATAGGATAAGTAGCATGAGGGTTTGAGAGACTAGATCGTGGGGAGGGGGACGATGCTAGGATAAGTAGCATGAGGGTTCGAGAGACTAGATCGTGGGGAGGGGGACGATGCTAGGATAAGTAGCATGAGGGTTCGAGAGACTAGATCGTGGGGAGGGGGACGATGCTAGGATAAGTAGCAGCAGGGTTCGAGAGACTAGATCGTGGGGAGGGGGACGATGCTAGGATAAGTAGCATGAGGGTTCGAGAGACTAGATCGTGGGGAGGGGGTTCGATGATAGGATAAGTAGCAGCAGGGTTCGAGAGACTAGATCGTGGGGAGGGGGACGATGCTAGGATAAGTAGCAGCAGGGTTCGAGAGACTAGATCGTGGGGAGGGGGGACGATGCTAGGATAAGTAGCAGCAGGGTTCGAGAGACTAGATCGTGGGGAGGGGGACGATGCTAGGATAAGTAGCAGCAGGGTTCGAGAGACTAGATCGTGGGGAGGGGGACGATGATAGGATAAGTAGCAGCAGGGTTTGAGAGACTAGATCAAGAGGAAGGTAGGGCCATTGGTAAGGTGACAAAGCATTGGTGGAAATATCATTACAAACGTAACTATTGCATGATAAGCCAAACAATCTAAATATCCCGACAACATACATCCACTTATTTCAACAGATGCAATGTCGTTTCTGCTGCAACTCAATGACAGCCATATTTCAATGACAGCAACAAGTTGTAACCCAATGACAGTTGAAGTGTCACAGCCAAATATCTATGGCAGTATTCTAGACACACTTGAAAGATCACTTGTTTCCAACAATTTAAAACATTAAATATTGCACCAAATCATTAGTCCGATCAAAATGAATTGTCATTAGTTTCCCCGATTGAGTTTGAATATTTAGGGAAACAATAAAGACGTATATGTAAAATAAAAGGGGGGGGGGGAGAGAAGTCTCAGCTTGAGCAAGAAAATATCCAACAGTGTTATGTTTTCCTACCATGGCATCTGACCAGTATTTGTACACTGACCGAAATCGACCGAATCTCTTATATGGTATCAATATTTCTAATGGTATCCGATGTACACCGAATGCCAAATGTAAACGAGGTATTATATACCAGACATTAAAAAAAAAACAACAACATGCATTTCTCTATATCTATATCAACTAACTATAATTGCGGTCGAAGCAGGACGTTTTGGCGCCGCCGTTTTGGCGCGAATGTCGTTTTGGCGCGAGCCGTTTTGGCGACGGGACGTTTTGGCGCGAAATACATTATGTACGTTTATTGTATTATTTCTTTTAAAAGAATTATCCAAATCTATGTTTTGCATGAATGTTTGTGTTAAGACATATTTTTCACGTACTAAATGTAAATGTGTTTGTTTTTCACATCATTTTCTTTAATAAACATTTTGGCTTGTGTATGTGTGTTTATTAAGAGGCACACTTTTATTTTCAAAAACGTTTTTTAAGATATTACTTTAAAATTAAAAACAAAATGAAACGATGATAGACTAAAAATTGGTGCAATTATTTGTTTACATTAACATTGGTTTATTTAATGACTTTATGGTATCTCCAGCTATACATACCAAACACTTGCTAATAATAAGTAAAAATATAATACATGTACCATGTTTCTCAAAATACATTAAGTTAAGTATACATAGACACCATGGTTATTTGCCTATGTCGCTGGAATTCAAGGGTTCATTAAAAAAAGCTACGTGCTTATTAAATTATCGTCAAATGATATCTCGCGCCAAAACGTCCCGTCGCCAAAACGGCTCGCGCCAAAACGTCCCGGCGCCAAAACGGCGGGGCCAAAACGGCGTCGCCAAAACGTCACGTACCGAATTGCGGTCATTTTGTTCGCATTTTGTTTGTTTCTAACCAGCTTAAATTTTGAAGATTAAAATGATTGCAAATAAACGCCTGGTCCACTTTATGTTTAGAGTGAGACCATCCATTAGGACTATTTCTAGCTGTTTATTTGAGCAATGGTTTTAGAACTAATATAGATACATGCGACAAATGCAAGAAAGATGCAGGAGGCAGAACTTGGACTTTTGTGTATAAAGTGAGTCGCGAAGGTTTGTGGAGGATTTAAGTTCATGCTCGGGTGCCACCCATGGTTTCCATCCGTTCTCAAGCAGTTCATGTAGGACCAAAAAAAAAAATCCAATTAAGCTCAATGATGATCTGCTGACTTGTCCATTGAAAATGGCGTATCCCAACTAAACATTTCATTTTTCAAATTGATCCTACAAGTGTCACCAAGTTATTGACACAACATAGACAACAACAACAAAAGAATGCCTGGCATGTCTTAAGCTGATTTCATAATACCATACTTCCATAGTGAACTAGTAGGAACGTGTTGAATGACTAATAGATCTGCATTGTAGAAAATCTAAAACAGATATGCAAGTCATACACATACAATATACACGTATATATATATATATATATATAACACAGAAAAACTCCAAAAGGAAAATGTCACTATGCATTCCAAAGTGTGTCAGGTCTCCGTTCAGTCTAACTAACAAGTCAAGGTACTTATATGTCTATATTGTTTTCACTGTTAGCTTGTAAACACACGGTTTCGTCCCACAGACCCCCCCCCCCCCCCGTATTCATACAATAGAGTGTGGTGTAGAATTAACGTTAATTCGTGCCATAGCCCACGTTGATGGTAGTGCTTTAAACAAATAAACAAAAAGGATCAGAACAGTTTTTGGAACAAAATATTTCATTGAATCAATTGAATGGATTCAATGGTCTGCGCCTTGTCTCTACAAAGTTGGAAGAAAAAGGTCAAGTCGCAAAGTGACCCATTCTGGCTTCAATAAGATAGGCAAAGAATTGGTTTCTCTTGTCCTTCCAATCAGTCGTCTGTTTCGCTCCTGCAACTACACACACGAGAATAGTGAATTGTACACAACTGAAATAGAAAATACAATGAAAAGACTCTAAACGCGAAGACTTAAACCGCTAGTAAAAGCTATAATAACACACACTTGTATCTGCGATGTTGCCGGAAGAGGCCTGTGCCTGCTAGTTTCTCCACCTTTTACAACAATGTCAATGCCAAACTGTTTTTATCGCGCGTATCACGTAGCTAATACCGTAGAGGGAAAAAAAAAAGCCCTCTCCGCATTATCAGGCATGAATGAAATAATCGAGTGTAACCCACGAGTTTTGAGATTAGGCTAGAGTACACAGGAATGGTAATAGGAGAGAAAATAGATCAAGGTGACGTTCTGGATCCCCTGACAAACAAACGGAGCGAATCAAACATGGCCGTGTAGAAGTCTTCCAGGTGTTTGATCGTACACAAGGATGTTTTAATGACATTGGAGGCATGCAAGCTCTTCGCCAAATGATAAAAAAAAAATTAAATGCCTTTATGTCTCCATTTTAACAAACGAAAACAAATCAATAGATCAATTCCTTCCCATAAAAAGTCGTTTTCCCTCTGGAGATTAGATCTGTAAAGTAAACAAGAACATTAACTTGTAATGAAAACAAAAAAGTGAACTGGCCATATAGAATTTGAATATCATTATCATGTGAGATGTATTCCTTGGGTGGACACATTATTACCATCTTTTGGATACATTAATAGTTTTTATATAGTCTCTCTCTCTCTCTATATATATATATATATATATATATACAGAGAGAGAGAGAGAGAGAGAGAGTAGGTAATGTGTGTTTGTGCTGTTTCTGGTGAATCCAAGTCAAACAGAAAGTTAAGCAAACTATGCACCGCAGTTTGAAAAAAACTTAAGACATTCTTTCTCCGCAATACCAAACCAATACAATTCTTCTTTATGTTGATTTCCTAGCCTAGAAAAAAAAAAAGGGGGGGGGGGCCTCACAATGTGTACTTCAGTTCTGTGGGCGGTGCCGCGGGGAACACCTGGACTGGAACTTGCCCATTTCATAGTGCATGTTTTCGTGATTTCGATTGAGTTGATATAATCTTCGTCTTAAAAAAAAAAGTTAATTACGGCTATGTTTAAAGCAAAAAAAAAAAACCAATAATGATAGAACAGATTAACTTTTACAAAACATAAACGTCTTGTTTAATGTCACAAGACGAAAAGATTAGTTTCACCTTTAAACATACTTTGAAAATACCTAGCGACTAGAGTGCACACTATAGTGCTATGAAATGTACTTGGTATTTAATTCCCGTGTAAAACTCAAAGAATGGGTCAGGTTCATTGATTACATCCCATCTAGGTCTAAGTTGTGTGCGTAGGTACCTCAGGTGTTTAGATTAGAACTGTGCATAACACTTGACGGATTTGAATTGATGGGAATAAAAGAAAAACTAGTAGACTCTAAATGACAAATATTCCGAGATATCAAAATGTGAACAACTAGATGTGAACTACTCTGCAACTAAACACTGGTCTTGACGTTGCATGAACATCGAGTTACTCTAGACTACACGAAGGCCAGTGTAGTGACATCGTCCATCTATTTCACAGTGGCCAGACACAACCCATGGGACCTGAACAGGAGAAACAGTATAGAGAGTGGTCTACTAAAACAACTACTGACCAATGTCCGTTTTATTTTGAACACAACACGTTAGCTTTTCTGACCGCTATTTTAGTAACGTGTTTAACTGTTGTTCTAACAGGGTGAACGTTTTCTTTGACATGACATACCAGTGTTTAACTTCAACTACACTAGGAATACAAAGAATGAAAAGAAAACATGAGACATAGTTTAAAGGAAACGAAGGGCGGCTATTTAAATAATCGATCAGTCAAGAGAATCAAGTCTCTTTCCATGTTCATGTAGATCTAGGGAGATTACTTGGACATCAAATAAAAATAGTGTTGTTTTTAACGTCCACATAACCCCTGCATCCACTAGTTTTAGGTTAGAGTGTGCATTTATGTAAACAAGCCAAACCCTAACAATTTTCAAAGTAAACTTCAAATCAAATCTCACTTTTGTTGGGTTGAGTACGAGACAATGTCGTTAGAACGACATACATGAATAGAAACGCTCTACATCTGGTCAACCAGACTCAATCGTAATATTATTACTCAGACACACACAATTCATCCTCAAGTGTTGCTTCGATTCTCGAGTTCATTCGCTTAGTTTAGTTTGTAATCTATGTACAATGGATACATAGGCAATTACCATTGTATGGACCGTGTTTCTTATTCTACTAGAGTACATATGAGATGAAATGTGTAATCTTGTCTCTTGTTTCAAGTGCTCTTTTGAAGCTTATTACTATTTGATCTAAACAGAAAATAATGGAATAAAAGAGTACAGCTGTCATTACAACGTGTCCAACACAACTCCTTTTTGAAAGCAGCGTAACACTCAGTCCCTCTCTCTTTCCAATTGTAAACTCTGGCACTAAATCCATTTGACCCTCGACCTTATAATGCCAGGATCACTGAGTCATGTGACCTGGCACAGGGCCAGCCTAACCCCCTCAACCTCAGCAGGCCAGGGTCTGTTCGTGCCTAAAGGCCGGCCTTCTCGCGTGTGGCCTCTTCATTTCCCGGGAAGTAGTGGGGGTGGCGAACTATTGCCAATGTACAGGTCTCCCAACCCTTCTAAGACGGTAACAGAATGATAAATGCTACAGCTCTGGGCTAGTTACCCAACCAACCAATCAGTAAATTTGATTACCGTGATATGACATCCTCAACGACAACTAGTACATCTAACCATTCACAGAAAAAAAGTGCAGAGAGCAGACGACAGAGCACGATGTAATTCAAAGATGGTTTCAACAATTCATTTCCCAACAAACCTTCAAAGTTAATGTACAAATAGTTCCAACACGAGTGGGAAGCTGACTGATTCAGCCAATGCTTCTGCAACGAATAGATGGACAACTACTTACTCTCTTCTTACTTATTAGTCTTGATAAGGACTGTAGTTTTGAGTTCGTTCTATAACAGCGACTAGCAGTTTGGAATTACATATTTATTTATTTTTTTTAGTAAATATTATTAATTAGCACTTGCAAGCCTTTTTTTTTATCGATGATGACACTTTTGTCATGGGGGGGGGGGGCTGAGGGCTTTCCACTGGGTTATTTGGATGACTAAGTGACTTGCGCAGAAAATGTTGATTAAAGTGAGGAGGATTCGTGCAACACGTCGACCTCACTCTCTCGCCCTAATACCCAAACTTTTCCGGAAGCAAGATTTGGTCAAGACGTCCGGGGACCAGTTTGGGTGCAGTGGATGACCCAAGACTTTTTGTGTGACCTGTCCTGCTCGCCTTAATGCTCATTATATAGTGCGTTTATTGATAGACATTTATATAAGTGTGTCAACCCGCTCCTTAAAACACTATTTCGTAGCGCATTACATTTACATCAAATGTTCCAGCTGACCGGATAACCAATTGCTGATGAATCTTCAGAGATGTTTAAATCTAAACCATGCCGACTAACACAATTTTCACACACACACACAGTCTGTTCCTGGTCAAATATCTTAGTCCACTCTAGTTTTTAACTGTTTTGTTTCACTAATGGCCACGAGAGATCTTCTTTTTTTTTTTGTTTCCCCTGCTTATTTCGTACTAATATTTCGAATGATACTAAATTGATTCCTTGGTACCTGTTTATACAAAGAACTTCCAAATACCTTTTTTCAAATGAATCATTGTGTGATGTTAAGAAAATTTATCGGTCCAAACAAATGGAAATACAAGTTCACTCAAGTGTCCACATCAACATCACTACTATAACTAGATCTATATAGTATAACTATAGTTAGACAATTTAATTAGTTTTGTTATGCACTATAGTAGACTGACTGTGAGCGCACATTTTATAGTGACGACATAGACGTTTAGGTTAGAGATTAGTGTAGACTTTTAGATCAGTTATTGCTAGGCTCTCAAAGGGATAACATCGTTGTATTGACTGACTCGACTGTGGCCCATTCTGCATTAAAGATTGTTATATTTTCATCTGGAGTGAACTTAGTCATTGAGCCTTTGATCCTGTTTGTTATTGTATACTGTTTTGTGACGGATTGCATTAGGACTCGCATATGTAAGACACCTTTCAAGGTACGCACGCATCCAGAATTATCAAGGTATTTAGAAATACTTCAAATAAAGCTTATTGCACATGCATCCGTTACACTATATAGATTAACATTCCCATACGTAACATACGCAAATATATCCGTAATTAATGGATTTCTGTGCATTCTTATTGTCCTGTCAACAATTTAATAACATAATAGCCGCCAACATTGTTACATCTACTTCAAGTATCATGCGCTTGCTCTGGAAACTGGCTAAAGAAATGAAATTTCGTATTCGGCAGTTCGACCAACATAAGAAAATATGAAAGTGAAGAGATGTTTTTAAGAAGCCATATTTATGATCATGTCTAAATGTCTAATGTGTAACTTGAAGCTGCCCCACTCATCCACCGCAGTCTGAAAATAATTTCTTCTTGTGTAAGCTGCGAATGACTAGCGAGAGGCCAAATTGCAATTTGAAATATGATTTGAAACAAGAGTAGGAAAAAATGGGTTTGGAGTATACATTTGGTTTATATGTTTGTAAATGAAAGAATTATTTAAATTTTATTAGGGAACCTCTAACTTATCAGGTTCTATCTAGCTTGTCGAACTTTTGAAACCTATATAATGAACCCTTGAATTTAAGACAAAAAAATAAACAATACAAATATACAGAAGGCGATTCAAATCAATATAAATGTATGCGTGCGCATTTCATACGATCAAAAACAATGTGCGCAATTTCATCAACTAACCTTCCTTAGTTACTCTCAGAGTTTGTGTGTTTTTTATTCTTATGTGTAGCTATATTTAAGTTACAAATTCATAGAGAGTGGACACGGATCTCAAAAACGGTTCTAACGATTTTTTTGAATTTAACAGTTGATGTATATCGATTAGAAAAGAATTACTTGCTCGTTGGCCACATGGGGAAAAGTCTAGTTTAACCGTTATAATTTTTCAATGTATAAAAAAAGAAATAAAATTTGGCTATAGAAATAAGTCTACATCTAGCATAATCTAGATCCAACATCAATTTTGAAAGGACTATCGCGTTCTTGAAAGGAACATCGCGTTCGGGAATTTCCGAATGTAAGGCATTATTGATTCAAGGGTTTAATAGATTAATGTTCATGCAAATTTTGCGCTTAGTCTTCTAGATCTAAACGCCTATCATTGGACTATTATAAAATGTAGTAGATCTATACATTCGCTAACCAGGATTCTTTCTCAGGGAGGAAGGAGGGGGCGGGGTACAAAATGTTCCACTGTTTTTTTTTAATTCATTAGTTATTAAGAGTAAAACGATCGCACAAGTTGTATAAAGGAGGTATTGTCTTTTGAAAAAAAGTATTTTAACGTTTTTCTTGTTAAAAATGTGCTTTTCATGTAGAACGTATCCACTTTGAAATGTTTCAATGATTGTTGCTCTGTATAATTCCAATGAGAGATACAGGACAGAAACAGAATCAATATATGTTTAAGATTATATTACATGGTCAGTATTTCTTTATAAAAAAAAAGCCTCGACATTCCAATTCATTCTACAAGCTAAGACGTGACATAATGAATAGCAGGATTCAAAGAAATGAACTGTATCTGGATGGATTTTAACTTGCCACTAGCAACGCTAGGAATTTTATAAAAAATTGATTCATCAGAGTAAACTAATTAATCTGTTGTAAATTAAGATATACACTTGCTTAATTCATAGTAAGATAAGCAGTTTTAAAGTGAATCGAACAACTTTTTTGAGGGTTAACATTTATATTAATTTTAGTAGTTCTACTCCCTACTAAAAGTTCCACTCATTCATCAGTAAGTGATAAAGTAGATAGATAAATTAAGCAGATCAAGTGATTTGTTATTTATAAATGAAGCAATTAAAAACAAGCGCTGCACAGGAAACGATTTCAATGCACGATGACAACATACAAAACGTCAACCAAACGGTGAACATGTCCGTGCTCCACACAACGCTAATACTCTAAACAGTTCTATAAGAAAAGACTACTTCTGTGGGGGACAAAGTGTCTGCATCTACTTTGTTGCGTCGATACGATACTCCCTCTACCGTAGATACAATAGTCTCTCTCTTCGTCTAGAGTAATAGAGACTATTTTGATTGTCTACTGTTTGCCCCTCCCTCCAGTTCCACTCCAACAATGCACCAAGACATTCGCTAGTTCGGTTACCAGACTAACAAACAGCTTCTCAATGGACACAAAAAGGCACTTCGTACATGAAGTTTACAAAATAAATGTATGTTTTCTCCTGAGATTTGACAGAACCAGTGTTGAACTTACTTTCAAGTACATTGAGTGTACACAAAGCTGTAAGTCTACCTGTACTTAACACAAATTGGGGGGCGGAGGCAGCGCTTAGAGAGCTTTCTCTCTCGTTCAGTTTCTGATCTCTACACGTGCTGTTAACGGTTAACACATCAAGTTACTAAGTGTGACATGTGCGGTCATTAGCAATATCCACCACCCTCGCCTCCATGTCTCTACCCTCCCCCCCCCCCATACCAAAATTATATTCGCATCACCTCATCCTAAGTCATAAGGTCATAGGGCTTCTTTCCTGGTTCAACAGTTCGGGCTTAAACAACACAGTGAAAAGAAAATCAATCCTAACATTATGAACAAAAGCACACGTCCCTCCCTACCCAACTTTTTTTTCCCCCCATTTGGAATGCGTCATACTAAACTTGTCAGAAAAAGAAACTACTCTGTTCACTTCATTGACGTTTCAAGAACCGTACAAGTGTGATGAATTAGAGCTAATAGAAAAGCTTTTGACAGGCTTAACGACATTAAAGTAGCTCTATGCTAACGAGAGTAGGACACATGCCTTTTCTAGTCAAAATAATTCTCAAATGTTAAGTCTAAATCAAATTTTACCGAAACGGCCAACGTGTACACGGATTTTCTGCTTATAAATCATATCTAAATATAATAAATCATAAATTCAATATGTATTGCACATTAAGTAAGCATCATTGGTAAGATTTGTTTCAAACCATGTAAGTGTATTTCAAAACAGTCTGTGCTTATGTGGTGGATACATTTTTCCCTAACTCTATTAGAGATACCGGTACATGAAATGTCCCATCAAGTAAAGAAGCTGTCGTGACCAGAAAGACGACCAAAAGTCATGCTTCGCAACACTTTCTATCACATCGTTAGACTCAGCGTCAAGTCATACGACTCTAAAAACCTGAATATTTTCACGGGGTCAAGAACTCGAGGATCGGAGGACACAAAATGCGATTTCTAAAATCAAAATAAACACAAGGGAATTACTTTTGAAAAAAAAAAATCTATTATTTAGATCTAATGTCAACAATGTGGTTAGTCCTATAAACCAGGTATATCTAAATAGGGTGTCACCTAAGCGCAGCAATGGTTACATTAAATTGTCTTAGGAGTCGCATATTTGCTTTTTTTTTTTCCCTCAAGTGTGCTGTGCTCGGGCATGATGCGTTTGTTTTTTTTTGTTAACACTTGCATTGCTTGGGGTTTTGGTCCCAGGGGTAAGATAAGAGCTTTGGATAGATTATTTTTTATATTTACTATAATCATAATCTCCTATCTAATTTTAATTGCATACTAGGCTGTGTCATTAGCCTTAAAGAAAATATTTTTAAAAACAATATGCAGTCATTAAAAGGCAAACCAGTCTTAAAATAGTTTAGCCAAAAAAAACAACCTCTAAGCCAAAGTATAATTCTAGAAAGTGTACATAAAACCAGGCATGTTATTTATCTAATTGTCACGGCCATACGTTTAGAGTTGTGTCTTGAACAACTAGACACGTAGAAGAACGGGCTTTATCTAGACTAGATCTAGAAGTAAATAACAAAAAATGGAGCCGTGATTATGAAATACCTTAATGAAAGTTATTTAACTTAACCATAGCTATATAAAGTGTATAAAACATGAATAGATGCTTATTTTATTACATTATATCACTGTACTTGAAGATGTTGTTGATGTTAAACGTTGTGTGCAAACTAATTAATGTTCCAATAGAATCTTTCTTTTTATCGCCCGTCTTCTCTTTGGAACGTGTCAAGTGAGGATTCCATGTCCTGTTGTTACAAAGGTGGCAACGTGTTCTGGATGTGACAACGTGTTCCTTCAAGAGCCTTTGTACCGACACCTTAGTACTGATCAAATCAACTTTGTTGGCCAATGCTGGTGTCTCCATTCAACTTTGTAAAATACAAGCACCTCATTTTGATCAGCTTTCTTTTCCTGCCTTCGCCGTTGGACTCTATTCAATCCACTACAAATGATATATGCTATAAACTTTCGGTATTAACGATCCAAGATGTCACTAATTAACGAAATGTCATCGCTGCAGCAAAGATAAACATAAAGGACCCCATGTAGCTTGCTAGCTGCATACTTGCCATGCCTACGTACAAACATTTTTCAATAATTTAACAACTAATTAAGTTTACAGACTTTTCCACTTATTAATCAATGCAGCAAGAAATCATTCGAGTAACGTAAGATATGAGTTAACGCTAAATTTCTTCAAACCTGTATCGTTAACCAATTTCATAATTTCAATGCTAATAATATAGGTAATACTACATATATGTGCATTAATTGTTTTATTCCATTAACTAACAAGACTTAAAGTGGTAGCAGAAAGTTTACATATCAAATTATTACAAATGTATCTTTTAAAGGGCAGGGTTGGAAAATAAAATGCACATATTTAACCAATATGTTAGTCAAAATATTTTTGAGTACCTAGGATTTAACATCCACACAGAAACTGGTGGTGACCCTAACCACTCATGACACACACAAACTGGTGGTGACCCTAACCACTCATGACACAGAAACTGGTGGAGACACTAACCACTCATGACACACAGAAACTGGTGGTGACCCTAACCACTCATGACACAGAAACTGGTGGAGACACTAACCACTCATGACACACACAAACTGGTGGTGACCCTAACCACTCATGACACACACAAACTGGTGGTGACCCTAACCACTCATGACACACACAAACTGGTGGTGACCCTAACCACTCATGACACACACAAACTGGTGGTGACCCTAACCACTCATGACACAGAAACTGGTGGAGACACTAACCACTCATAACACACACAAACTGGTGGAGACACTAACCACTCATGACACACACAAACTGGTGGTGACCCTAACCACTCATGACACAGAAACTGGTGGAGACACTAACCACTCATGACACACAGAAACTGGTGGTGACACTAACCACTCATAACACACAGAAACTGGTGTTGACCCTAACCACTAATTACACACAGAAACTGGTGGAGACAATAACCACTCATGACACACAGAAACTGGTGAAGACACTAACCACTCATGACACACACAAACTGGTGGAGACACTAACCACTCATGACACACACAAACTGGTGGTGACCCTAACCACTCATGACACAGAAACTGGTGGAGACACTAACCACTCATGACACACAAACTGGTGGAGACACTAACCACTCATGACACACAGAAACTGGTGGAGACACTAACCACTCATGACACACAGAAACTGGTGGAGACACTAACCACTCATGACACACACAAACTGGTGGTGACCCTAACCACTCATGACACAGAAACTGGTGGAGACACTAACCACTCATGACACACAGAAACTGGTGGAGACACTAACCACTCATGACACACACAAACTGGTGGTGACCCTAACCACTCATGACACAGAAACTGGTGGAGACACTAACCACTCATGACACACAAACTGGTGGAGACACTAACCACTCATGACACACAGAAACTGGTGGAGACACTAACCACTCATGACACACAGAAACTGGTGAAGACACTAACCACTCATGACACACAGAAACTGGTGGAGACACTAACCACTCATGACACACAGAAACTGGTGGTGACACTAACCACTCATGACACACAGAAACTGGTGGAGACACTAACCACTCATGACACACAGAAACTGGTGGAGACACTAACCACTCATTACACACAGAAACTGGTGGAGACACTAACCACTCATGACACACAGAAACTGGTGGAGACACTAACCACTCATGACACACAGAAACTGGTGGAGACACTAACCACTCATGACACACAAACTGGTGGAGACACTAACCACTCATGACACACAGAAACTGGTGGAGACACTAACCACTCATGACACACAGAAACTGGTGGTGACACTAACCACTCATGACACACAGAAACTGGTGGAGACACTAACCACTCATGACACACAGAAACTGGTGTTGACCCTAACCACTCATTACACACAGAAACTGGTGGAGACACTAACCACTCATGACACACAGAAACTGGTGGAGACACTAACCACTCATGACACACAGAAACTGGTGGAGACACTAACCACTCATGACACACAGAAACTGGTGGAGACACTAACCACTCATGACACACAAACTGGTGGAGACACTAACCACTCATAACACACAGAAACTGGTGGAGACACTAACCACTCATGACACACAGAAACTGGTGGTGACACTAACCACTCATGACACACAGAAACTGGTGGAGACACTAACCACTCATGACACACAGAAACTGGTGTTGACCCTAACCACTCATTACACACAGAAACTGGTGGAGACACTAACCACTCATGACACACAGAAACTGGTGAAGACACTAACCACTCATGACACACAGAAACTGGTGGAGACACTAACCACTCATGACACACAGAAACTGGTGGTGACACTAACCACTCATGACACACAGAAACTGGTGGTGACACTAACCACTCATGACACACAGAAACTGGTGGAGACACTAACCACTCATGACACACAGAAACTGGTGAAGACACTAACCACTCATGACACACAGAAACTGGTGGAGACACTAACCACTCATGACACACAGAAACTGGTGGTGACACTAACCACTCATGACACACAGAAACTGGTGGAGACACTAACCACTCATGACACACAGAAACTGGTGAAGACACTAACCACTCATGACACACAGAAACTGGTGGAGACACTAACCACTCATGACACACAGAAACTGGTGGAGACACTAACCACTCATTACACACAGAAACTGGTGGAGACACTAACCACTCATGACACACAGAAACTGGTGGAGACACTAACCACTCATGACACACAGAAACTGGTGGAGACACTAACCACTCATGACACACACAAACTGGTGGTGACCCTAACCACTCATGACACAGAAACTGGTGGAGACACTAACCACTCATGACACAAAGAAACTGGTGGAGACACTAACCACTCATGACACAGAAACTGGTGGAGACACTAACCACTCATGACACACAGAAACTGGTGGTGACCCTAACCACTCATGACACAGAAACTGGTGAAGATACTAACCACTCATGACACACAGAAACTGATGGAGACACTAACCACTCATAACACACAGAAACTGGTGTTGACCCTAACCACTCATTACACACAGAAACTGGTGGAGACACTAACCACTCATGACACACAGAAACTGGTGAAGACACTAACCACTCATGACACACACAAACTGGTGGTGACCCTAACCACTCATGACACAGAAACTGGTGGAGACACTAACCACTCATGACACACAGAAACTGGTGGTGACCCTAACCACTCATGACACACACAAACTGGTGCAGACACTCATATTGCACATCTATTCAAACTTTGTTCGTCTTAGTTTTGACATCAACGATAAACAAGGTCGAGTGAGAAAGAGGGGGGGGGGGGACAAAAGTGGGAGGTCGAGGGGAAATGGCGCATTTTGTTCAAGTTCAGATCCATGCATTAACAACATTTTGTCCAACAGAAGAGCTAGCCCTGGTGGATCGCCACCCGCCCCTCCCCCTGATTTCTTTAGGCCAGCCTTACTCTCACACGAGTTATTGATTTCTGTAGTTAAGCAGAAGAAAAGAGGGTTAGACAAAATTCGACCTTGTCCAACAGCCCAACCAGAATATACAAATGTTCCATTGGACATAATGCATTGAGCCTCTCGAAATGCAATTAGCATACGTTGTTACATCACTTAATGAACTAACAGTTTGTGTAAATATAAAAAAGGATGCGTGAGACAAAAACACTGACTGAAAAAAAAAAATATATATATATATATCCCCATATATATATATATATATATATATATATATATATATATATATATATATATATATAGAGAGAGAGAGAGAGAGAGAGAGAGAAAGAGAGAGAAAGAGAGAGAGAGAGAGAGAGAGAGAGAGAGAGAGAGAGAAAGAGAGAGAGAGAGAGAGAGAAAGAGAGAGATCTCTAGATAGATCTAGATCTCAATCAACTACAGACTACCAACAGTAGCTCAGAAAGTCAACGGCTTCTATCATATATTTACAATAGAGAAATTCATTCTTCTAAAATGTTTTCTTTTATGTGAAGAAAAAAGAAGGGGCGCCCTCTGGTGCTCAAAGTACATTGGATGACATTGTCTTCTAAGCTCGCACGCTGCCTCCCCAAGCAGAGCCAATAAAACTGTGGAGTGCTTAGGCTGATGGATTCAGATCTTTAACCAGCGATATGCGCATTATCGAAAACTGGTCATTACCCGACAGTAGGCAGATTGAAAGATCCCAAATTAGTAGTAGTAAAAAAAACTAGTGGAATGATTAATGCGAAGGTTAACCATTATGTATCGTTAACGAAAACGGGTTACTATCCGACAGATAATGTTAAGTTACATTATTTTATAATTTAACCCGCAAAATGTTGCAATACAATTAAAATTTCATAATGAATGATAACATAAAAAATCCCACCCAAATGTATATAAAGAGAACTGAATTGAAATCCGGTGTATAAGACCAAAAGATAACGCGCCTGAAAAGATGTAATTTAGCGCCAACGAGATAGGTACAATGTTAAAATGGTATGTACGGCATACTATTGTTGTGTTTGTGATCTACTGGACAAAAAGCTTGATGTCCTCAAAAAAACTGGTGCAACTGATATACACACAAGTGAGACTTTAAGATCGGTAGTTACAGAAACTTGCCTCTGCTACGAGTATGAAGGTGATGACCGTTAAACAAAAAAAAAAAATCCTCAGCTTATCACAAAATCGTATTATGTTCCTATATAAATATTTTGTATTTTCTATACACTCGTTCACTCGTGCAGCAGTAAAACTTACAATCTTATTATTAATGGTCAAATGTATTGTTGCTGTTTGAGTGTGCAATACTGTGTAAGGTATTTATGTGCAGACAAGTTTAGCCTGTACCATACAATCCAAAATGAATAGACTTTGATATGCTGATTCTATTTTTAAATGATCTAAACTTCAAACATATTTTTGTTTATATTATTAAACTTAATTTATATTTAACTAATCATCTGAATTAACAAGAAAAACAAATCATTGATCGAAAAGTCATTGCCTTAACAAATTGCTTTTTCAGATAACATTGAATAAATACAGTTATAAATATAGAGAGATAGGGTGATATATTGTATACATTTTAAATAAACATAAACATTTTTTTTTAAATCTTTGAGGTGATTATTTTTTGGCTAATTGAAGAATTATTTGTTTATACTCAAGTCTAATGTGATTTTACTATTTTAAAAACTTTTTTTTTATTTTGCTTTAATCTATAGCATAAAAAAAACCCACTAAATTCCTAAATACCTCATAAATCACCTCTAATTAAACTGGAATATGTTGGGATTTTCTTCATGTATTGGTATTTTATTTTCCTTCAAAAAAAAAATTGATATCTTTAAATAAAAAACTACAACTGCTTACTCAAATGTTTTAACAAAAAAAAAATGTCATAAATTTCTGTGTCTGTCACTAACAGAAGCATAAGGAACAAAACTAATGAAATGAATTGTAATGTTTAAATATTAATTAAAGGGTACACTTACTTGCACTGACCACTTTCACTTTTCTCGCCAAGGTGGCACCTTTAGAAGTATTGACAATGCATTCATATACTCCATCAAGTTTCCTGTTTTTTGTTGTATTTTTTACTCCATGTAATGAAAGAAAACCATTTGGAAGATACAAGGAACCATTAGGAAAAATACTGAATTGATTGACACGGGGTAAATCCTTAAGTTTTTTCCTTTCAGCATCTCGAACCCTTGCCTTACGACGATTTTCTTCAATCAGTTTGCCATCCTTGCGCCATGTATAATTGTACAACTGAATTGATCCTGTGATATTAACTGAACAATTAATAAGCAAGGGTGCTTTCTGGTCAAGAACTATTATGCGATATGGTGCTGGTACCAAAATCACTTCTGATTCATTTGTAACTCCTAAAAACAAATATTAAATATATATATATATATATTATATAAATATAACTATTTTACTGTGAAACACATAAGCATAACATAAATCATTAAGTTTACTGTTTTTCAAGAATAAAGAAAATTTTTTGTTAAGATTAATTAAAGAATAGAAACACTATATTGTTTTAAATGTAACAAAAAATAAGTATTTTTTATAAATATTTGTTTTATTATACCTGCTGAAAATGAGTTTAAAACAAGAATGAAAATATATCTACATAAACTTGTGGTTTGAAGCTGGAATTTTTTTTTTTTTTTAACTGTTTTTGGTCAATAAAAGAAAATCCTTTTTTAGTAGTCTAAAAAAAATTGAAATCATGTGACTATATATATGTACAATGAGAATAGTTTGAATCATGTCAATTCTAGTAATTAATTAAGAAGCATGGATATTGTACCATTGCAGAATAGATCTTTTTATTGCACACTGCTAGAGTACTAGTACATTAGGTATTTCTACACATTTTTTAAGAATGAGTTTAGTCCTACTTTATTTTAATATTATTAGCACTTCCAGCTTGGCTTAGCCAAAGCAGGGCAATGAAGCATAACATTATAATAGACAACATGACTGACGATAGGTATGTTTATGAAATCAGAATCATACTTGAGGCTTGAGATTAATATTAGCGATGTAAGTTCATTACTGCAAGTGAAAGGATTGCTTTTTCATTGATAAATCATAAAGAAATACACTACACTTGAAACAACACCTATATTTTATATAGATTACGCACATCTGGCCTTTATTATAATTGTTGGTTCTTATCATTGAATTAGTAACTGAATATATTTCAATATATAAACAATCAATTCTTAATAATTACACTGACAACAATGCCACATAATGCGATACAGAAATAATTAAAATAAAATAATTTAAAAAGATCTAGACTGAAGATAATAGATAATGCCTCGCCTAAAATATTAGCACTACTTTTAGAGGATCTGCTAGATCTAAATTTAGATCTAGACCTAGGCTCTAGATCTATTTGAATTCCAAATACTTAGCTCTTGTAAATCTAGATCAAAAACATGTAAGAACTTTAATTATTTTACCATGTTTTTTTTACGCATTTTCACAATGAATATTGACATATAGGCTAGTCAATCTAGTCTATATATAGATCCAAGAAAACAAATATTCATCAATATTTATTTTATTTAATCGAAGACATTACCATTATTTTATATATAATAATATATTTAATATCTAGATTTATATATTATATCTGAAGACAATCTTAAAAAAATATAGATTTAGTATTACAAATAATAAGTGTAATTATTAGATTATTATAGAATAATTACATTCTAGAATCTTGACTTTTATCTCTTGATTAGATGTATATTATAATTATATAGATTTATAGTAATATTTAGATTCTTGTCTACCTAGACTAAATTGACTAAATTTAGACTCTAGACTAGAGTCTCTAGTCTAGTCTAGTATGCAACAACCAGCTGACAATCTACTCATCAAGATCAATATCTATATACTAGTTACTAGTATATACTATTATATAGTCAATATAGATCTATTCTAGGGCATATCTAAGTAACTATGTACTTAAATTAGCTAAATCTACTAGATTTAACTAGATCTATCTAGAATCTTTCTATACTATAGACTATAGCCATAGGTCTATACAAGAAATATATTATATAATTATAGATCTAGATTCTAGATCTAGAATTAGAATAGAATCTAATCTAGTAACTAGACCTAAGTCAAGTGTCCTAATCTAGATCTAGATTCTAATTCTAGATACTTCTTTTTTCTAGTTCTAGATCTAAGTCTGATAAGTCAAGTAAATAATATAATCAATATAATCTAGTCAAATCTAGTGTCTAGTCATAGAAATGCCAGCCCAGAGCCATAATCTAGACCTAGAATTAGGCTAGTGTAGTAGATTCTAGTAGTAGATAAGATCTATAAGATCTATAAGAGCTAAAACATCATTCATCTGTTCGTATTTTTTTCCCCTATAACATTTTTATTGACATAAAAAAAAAAATTGGCATCCCCTCCCATTTTTATACACTAGTGATAGAGACAGAGTAAAGATGTTATTAGACTAAGCAACAGATCTAGGACTGCATTATAAAAAAAATGCAATTTTTTCAAAAGGTCGTACGGGTACGATATGGATGGTATTTTTAAAGCCTCTGACAGAATGTACAGCTATTACAAGTTTTAAAAATGTGTCCACTTGGCCTGGTTTCAGGGGGTGCCCTGCTCGGGGCAGGCGCCATGTTGTTTTTCTTCTATGAGCGAGGTCACACTGTTGTGATGAATTTCGGTCATGGAGATGTTTATAAACATAAGCAGATCAAAAATTGAAACTTACCCTCACAATATACACATGTTATTGTTATCGTAAACAAAAGGCCGAGGTATAAAAGTTCTGAAGCCATATATGAACACACATGAGGGCGATCGGGCACATAAAAAACTGTAAACAAAATATTCGGGCCAATGCTTTGGTCAGAGCATGAATACAAAAAGAAATGCACTACTCACTTAGGAAACTTGCGCACAAAGTTCCTTGTGTCAAATTTAGTCCCTAGTAGGAAATTTGTATATAATGATATTTAATAAT
Source organism: Biomphalaria glabrata (assembly GCF_947242115.1). Taxonomy (NCBI): domain Eukaryota; kingdom Metazoa; phylum Mollusca; class Gastropoda; family Planorbidae; genus Biomphalaria; species Biomphalaria glabrata. The sequence continues at coordinate 23,160,500 of NC_074711.1, read as the reverse complement.
AAAATGTGTTTTTTTTTTCTTTTAAGGAAATAAAAAAGATTGTTGTACAGTCACCAGTTATATTTTTATTCTTTTTATGAAGAAAATGTAAATATTTGCTTTAGCCTCTAATTGATTTTTTTTTCTTCTTTTAAACGGAAGTTCTTTGATGTTTCTTTGAAGAAAACGGGGAGGGGGCATCTCTTAATAGTGATAAAGTCAAAACTGGGAGATAATTGTCACGGTGTTTCAAAACAATAACAAAGCGGCATTTTGTTTGTTTATGAATGGCTCAATCATTTGAATGATGAATGAAATGATTGTGTTTGTGTTGTATTTGTAGCATAGTTTCAATTAACGTACATTTGAAATTGAGATTTTCCTAACTAAAAATATGTCTATGTGAAAGTTGAGTTTTACTATGGCTGGTGTAGAAGTGTACTGGTATTCTGCTATTTATTAGAAAATGCATCTCAAAATAACCTAATCCATTCTAAATGTAATGTAGTACAAATGGATGTCATGGTAACGTGAAAGAATGCAGTCATGAAGTTTGACTTTTTCTGTTATTTAAACAATGACGTGTTTATCGTGCTATTGGCAGCTACTTAAGAAATATAAAACAGTAGGATATCTGTGTTATCAAAGGCTGACCTACTTATATTTTAAGGGGTGATTATTACGATTATTACATTACCACAATGACCAATGACAACTGTACCACATAGCGGAATCGTCTTTTATTATTTGGAATTGTGTTTCTAATTAATCTATTTTTTGTGATGAATTTTTTGATAGTTGTATACTTTATAGCATAAAAGTCCTCTATAACTCACCAAAACGGGCTTTTTTTTTTTGTTTAATTAAAATTGTCTTTGGAGTAAAACACTATCTCAGCGGCAATACAGCCCAAAGAGGGCCCTGGCCTGGTCATACTCTAGCTTTAGTCTCAATGCCCAAACTTGCTAAATGTCTAGATCTGTCTCTTCGATAATTTTTTTTTTCGTGGTCTCCTCATAGGTCTCCATATCATTTGGTTTCTGCAGTATATCTACGGTGCTACTTTTTCAAATCGCTCACCAAGGCTCAATGTATAGGCACAATATGCCTATAGTCAAACTGTTGTTATATATATATATATATATAGATAGATATAGATACACTCCCACATCCAAAAGGATGGCTGCCTGGTCGTGTAATATGTGCTCTGGAGTGCTATCTCCGCCGTCATGCTAGAGGTTTGGGCTCTAGAATAAAACTCTAGATTGTCGGCAGTGGCGTCACTTGGTGTAGGTCTTATAACTTTTACTTCTAATGAAATGGAGACGGAGAAAAGAGAAAGCTTCACAACAAAAAAAAAATTAAGTCTTAATGACTATGACAGGCAATCAAAGAATAAAACTACCAGGCCTTGACTAATTATGACATTTCTCAGACGTAGTATCGCAGTAGCTCTCTCTTGTTTATCCTTCGCTTAATCCTTCGTGTGGAACTTCATTCACATTGTCTTGAAATTGTATTTTGTGAGAAGAATATATATGGTACCTTTTTTTTTCAAAGTTAATGTAGAGTCAGAACCGGATTTAAATGGAGGCCCTGGGGAAAGAGTTTTGTGGAGGCCTCTACACTCTTTCGAAACCTTGAATAAAAATGCACTTATGAATGAAATAATTATACCTAAAAGCATGCTTTACTTTACTAGAAAAAAAAAGAGTACTTGTACATTTAATCTCACTTTCCTTTGTTTGTTTGTTTGTTGTTGTTGTTTTGTTTAAAATATTTAATATGTAGGCCTATATTTTAGTTTTTAAAAAGTTCAGATGTTTGAGTTTGTGGAGGGTAAGGCCCAAGTTGGTAGACGCACTGTCGTAAATCCGGAGTTGCACCGGTATTTACATATTCCAAGCATGCTATAGCTATAAGTAGTCACTTCTTAATCACGACATTGTTTCCACCCGAGGTAAGATTAAAAGTTTTGGTATTAAAAATTAGAAAAATGCTTTAAAGTTTCTGACCCGTCGAAATTCCGATATATTTTTCTCTTTTGTGGAGGCCCCTTTCTTGTGAATTTCCCGGGGGGGCTGTAGCCCCGCCTGCCCTACTTTAAATCCGGCCCTGTGTAGAGTCTAGTTCTCTTGTCCTCTGTGCCTTGATGAACAAAAGCACTCTTGTGTCCCAAGAACCGATTTTATACCAACAGTGTCATCAATCTGCCATTAATGACTGACTTTGTGTGATCAACTCAAATATTTGAAGAATTGTATTCGATTGATGAAATAACAAGAGTAAACAACTCTCTGATATTTTCCCACTTTGGGCCAATGCCTGCCTGACATAGGACATGACGATAGGAGGGCATGTCTTCCTTATGCCGGACGTCTGATAACCCTAGCTCATTGTGACTTGCCCAACGTAAAATACTTTTTTTTGGTCATGTAGATTGTTTTCACATGTTCTCCATATAAGCCTGTTAGTCTATGTGCTTTATACTTCAAATGTATGTGTAAGTTAGCAGAAGAAAATATTATTGTATGAAGACTAAAGGCCTTCAAAAAGATCTTCATGTAGGCATATGTCGTCTTCTGGTCTGGAAGGTTGGTTTTAGAGCATCCAAGAAAAAAAAGGTATGCCATTGGAGGGCTCATTCTAAAGACAGAGAGGAATGTACGTCAACAGATCATGTGTTCTGCCCCAACGGTCCAAAAGACCAAATAGGCGACAGATGAAAGTGATATTTAAGATTAAGAGGCGTTTTGTGCTATGATCTTTTTGACGGGTTAAAACAAACAACTCTTAATAATAATTATAATGTTTGGCATAATATTTCCACAAGTGAGCAGTGCGAAGCGGAAATATTTGAACTTGTTTTGACAAGCTGTCAACGCACTGACAACAATAAGGTAACCTGTGCAAGGGCGTTGCAAACAGTGTGTATGTGGGTAGGCTTTGGAATCTGCGCCCCGTTTAATGGCCTTGCTTAGACCATAACCTAGGCTCGTATGAATGTAGACTTAATGTCAGATGGTCTTTATTTAAGATTTTAAAATAATCTATAAGTTTAAAAGCACTGATTCATGCATACATTTACCGTGATTTACGCACCATTCATGTATCACTAGTTCTTCCTCTTTCAGTGGACGAAAAAAAAAATAATATAGAGGCCTACTATACACACTAACTAATTTTATGCTTAGAAAACTATACCATTTTCACGATCGAAGCATGCTTTTGTAGACATTGTATTATAATTGTATACAACTACATTATTTTGTCATATGAAGCCACTGGCGGATCGGGGGGGGGGGGCGGTAGGGGCGAGCCCCCCACTCAGAAAGCGGGAGGGGGGCTGGCGGACGAATTTTAGTAAAGCAATCACACAATTTGTATACGAATTTATTAGTTATGTTAATAATATATACTAATTATTTATATTTGAACCTATTTTAGATTATTTCGCCCCCCCCCCTTCTCTAGTATGTTGGCCGATTTGGTGGGATGGGGAGGTGGCGATGGCATCAATCCCCCCCCCCCACCATAAACTTTTGAGGGGGAGGCGGTCCAATTTATTTAGATATCACAGCTTGTTAACAGAATCAATTAAATAGCTATATAATTAAAACTTGTTATTGATATTTTAACCGATCTTTATACTATGTCGTTCCCTGTTAGCCGATTGGGTGGGGTGGGGGGCGAATACATCTACTGCCCTTCCCACCTAAGCCCTTTTAGTGGGTGGGGCGGTCCTACTTTTATTTAGAAATCATAGTTTGTGAACGAAATTAGTTAAATTACTATATAGGCCTAATGTTTCTATTCTATCGCTACACTTCTGGTCTCTTAGTCGATTCGGTGAGGTGAGGGGAGGAATTGCTTCTACTGTCCTCCCCACTCTAGCCCTCTGAGAAGGGGGGATACGGTCCTATTTGTATGGAGAAATCATAGTTAGTGAACAAAATTAGTTGAATATCTATATAATATAAGGTACATATTGATGTTTTAACCCATTTGTATATTATGTCACACACAGACTCTGGTCTCAAATTTTATCACTATTAAATATAAAAAAGAGCGAGGATTAACGTTTTCACTCTACCGCCCTCTCCCCTACCCAGACGAAAACATGACGTTTTAAAACAGAATAGTCAAATTTGGCGACATAGTTTATGTAATTGCAAACAAATTTATATAAGTTATTTTAAGAAAGACTTTGTTTTAGAAAATTTAGAATTCATACGAAACTTTTCGTTATAAGAGTAACAATTGAAATGAGTTCTGAACCCAAATATTATTTTCCTAGTCACCTTTTTCCAACCTTTACTCAAATTGGTATTTTTCTATTGTATAAACAATTTTCAGTCTATAACTCACAATATATTCTAGAATCCTAAAAATGCAAAAAAAAAAAAAATAGAGTAGAATCTTATTGGTCCACTTAATTTCTCCTCCCACTTCCGAAATTTTTTGTTAAGCGCTTTGAATTATAGTTCTGTAACAAAAACAAAGTTACAAACATGCCTATTGAACAAAGTGTCGCTTACAAGTGAGATTTTTTAAAATATTATTTTTCGAATATTTTTATTCTCGGCGGTGATCCTTAAAGCCTTAATCTAAATATGTGGGGTATTCTTATCTTTTCAAGGAACAAATTTAATCGGTTGTTTTTAGGCCTAAATGTAGTGAGAGCCTGTAAATTCATATTAGAATATTTTTCAAGTAAAACACTGTTTAAAAGGTCCTTTATTAATAGGATGAATAATGAGCTGCAATGAAGAATGCAAGAAAACGCTTTTGGCATCGATGCTTTTTTAATTAAATTTTTTAATGCAGTCAAATATATATATATTTGCAGGGGTCGGGTGCGAAAAAAATCCCCCCCCCCTTAAAAACAATCCAGGCTACGCCCATTGTACGACTATATAGGCCTACTAATCGGTTTTGAATGCTAGTCTACAATATAAAATCCTTAGACGTGACCAACTCACTCACTGATCACTTATAGGCCTACTCCCTCTTATCCTGGACGATAGAATATGAAAATGTAACTTGTTATTACTTCGACGTCTTCGTCATAGAACAACTAAGCCATTTCACGATCACAATCGGAGCGTTTAAATTTACCCAAAAACGATTTTTATTCGCAATACTAACCTAATATGTTATTAAAAGCCGATATTCCAATGCACAAAGTACACAATTCTATTTCCTTCTCTTTAAACTTTTATTAACACTAGATTTACGCTTATTTCTACAAAGATCTGGATCTAGATCTGAATTCTAATTCTCCTCTATATATAGATTGGCCTAAATGCCAGAGTGAATGTGAGGGATTATCCTTAGATCAGATTATTTGCAGACGATTGCATAATATATAGAACAATAAAAACAACACAAGATACAGAAATTTTACAAAGAGAATTAGATGAATTACAGAAATGGGAATCAAATTGGAGCATGTCTTTCCACCCAGAAAAATGTCAGTTATTAACAGTAGGCCTAACAAAAAAAACTAAAACAAATTAATTTAACTTATCTTATTCATGGTAAACAAGAAACACAGACTAAAAACGCAAAATACCTATAGGTGTTATAATAAATGAAAAACTGTCATGGAATCCACATATTGATGAAACTATCAAAAAAAAATCAATCAAAGCATTAGGGTTTATTAAAAGAAATTTCTATAAGTCAAATAAGAACATAAAACTAAATGTTATTTAACCTTGGTTAGGCCAATAATAGAATATGCATCCTCAGTTTGGGACCTCTCAACTCAAGAAAACATTAAGAAACTAGAACAGACACAAAATAGAGCAGTGAAATTCATAACAAACGAATATTCACATTTGAGTACTAGAGTAACACCTTTAATAAAGTCACTAAATTTAGAAAGCCTTCAGGATAGAAGACTTAAAAGTAAAGTAGCGATAATACATAAAACACTGAACCATAATCTTCAAATACAAACAAAAAAAAAATTAAAATACTCAGAAAGACACAAAGATAAAGACAAATCCCTAGTTCCATATGCTAGGACAAATTTGTACAAAAGCTCCTTCTTCCCTAGCGCTATTAGAACATGGAATGGGTTGCCTGAGCTAGTCAGGAAAACCAGTGACTTGGCGGAGTTTAGGTCATGACTAAATGCATGACGCGTAGGACGTAATCATCTTCTTTTTTTTTTTTTTTTTGAAGTGACGTCTGTATCATATAAGATAAGATAAGATCAGTGTTATTATCTAATGTGTATTTACAAAGAAAACGTAAGATCTGTATGATAGCGCGCGTGTGTGTGTGTATGTGTTGAAAATGACCTACTACAGTTTGAAATGTAAAGACTATAGTTAAGATAGTTAACGTTAGTGTGTAGCACAATTTTAGAACGACTTATATAGATCTAGATCTTCAAGTAGGCCTCTGATACTCTAAATCAAAAATCCTAAAAATTTGTCACAGTGAATATAGGCCTAATGGCATATTAAATGTGTGTGTGTGTTTTTTGGATATTTTTTTTTGGGGGGGGGTATAATAAGGTTTAGTGAAGATGTGTTATTCTAAAAAAAAAGTTCGTATTTAGATATAGTTATATTTAAAGAATGGACTAAGTTGAGAATAGTGATATTTCAATGATTTATTTATCAATTTATTTATCAATACTTCTATAATTTGTGTAAAAATGTGTACAGTGCAGTGGCATTATTATATGCTAGGATGCAACGGGTGATTCAAAGAAGATTATTCTTTGTTTAAAACTTTTCTTTACTGTCTTTTCATTTGATGGAAGCCAAAAAAAAAAAAAGTGGGGTAACCTATAATTAAGTTCATGGTTGGGAATCAGGCTTTCTACTGGAATATGCCAAAAAAATATGCGATTTAATTGTAATTCTAGCGGTTCCACTAAATATACAAGGACCAAAAAGTGTGTTATTGGGGAAGAGACGTTTCATTTAAAAGTAGTGCATGTATTGTGTGTGTGTGTGTGGGGGGGGAACAGTGAAAGGGGGGGGGTAAAATATAAGCAGACGAGAAGGCTACGACCATAACCATATGCTCAAACTCCTTTAATGTTCTTGAATTTTACATGTCACCTATATAACATTGACTTAACAAAGTTCTTACCGTCTAAAGCAGCAAGCAGTCAAGATTTTATTCAAAGAACTGGCAGACGTATGGTAGATAATGACACATCTCAAAGAGCATATGTTGAATCTCAGGTTATTTGTCAAAAATAAGGCCTACTTTCTACACCAGATGATCGCCATCGAGAAATTGGCATGTGAGTACTTTGACATTCGGCATATTAATAATATGACACGCACTAAAGTAATCCAGAACCTCAACTAACGAACATTGAAACTAAATAGTTAAACGTTCAAGACCACACTTGAAGCAAAACAAAGGTGTATGCATAAAAGTAGGCCTATCATGTGAAATGTCTTCTTAAGAAAACAAAGTTCTGGGTGACCACTAATATACTGTGAGCAGTGATGGCAATAGTATTTAAAAATTTAAAAAAACTTGCGTTTTATGGACGACATAGATAAAGATGGCCTAACTGATTATGTGACGCGCGTATACAAAATGTTTATTGCTGGTAGCATTGATAATTAATCTAAAATCACATGATAACCAAGAGTGTACAGGTCTATCAGCGCAGATGAAGCCTACTTGCTAACACTGGCTGTGTCTTCAAACTTCATTTTGGTTCTGATGATAAACATATTGGCCTAAACCTAAAGAAAAGTCTGACTCAATGGTACACTTCGAGTTATAGACTTTTTAGCTGTCTGAACCATGATGCTTTTTTTAATATTAGGTATCACAACTAGACAATAAACCGCATTACAAACGCTATAGTTCGGCTCAGTATACCAAGACCTCCCGACGGACCTGACGCTGTAAGTTCCGGCCCCCTCCCCTCTTCTTCTTTTTTTAAATGTAGGCCTAATTTACGTCTGATGGTGTCTGGTGCACCCCATGTAGGTAGTAAGTGATAAAAAATTGTGTTATTTGCAGGCTTGAAAACATTAGTAAAAGTTTCCCTTTATAGACCTTGCGATCAGGGGCGGACTGGCTATATGGGTATTCGGGCAAATGTCCAGTGGGCCGGTACCCAAATGGGCCGGTAGGGTCACCTAAAGGTACACATGAATGCCACTTTGGTACGTATTAAATTGTTAATAGCTTTATAACATTATCTGAGCGTCGTGTTAAAAAAAATCGTTTATAGACTACATTGTAGGTCCTAAATAGTCCTAATACTAATTTAATTTAAGACATTTTCCAAAATAATGTAATAGCCTACATCCGTAGAGAAGTGCAACTTGTAAGATTTATCCTTTTAGGGCCTACACACTTAGCGATGAAAAAGCAACATGGGGCCTTTATATCTTACAAAGATATAGAGTATGCGTACAGTTATAGATACATTATTAAACTTAACATAACGATTTTGAGAACAGGTAAGCCTAGAATTGGAGGCCCATCGTATGATATACAATTTATGGGCGGAGTGTAGAGACATGCCTGGGCCGATTTTGACACCCAGTCCACCCTTGCTTGCAATCTATAGGTCAGATGATGTCAATGTCATCTGTTTCTTCGGCCAACGGTTAACGAGTATGGTGTCATGTGGCCATCACTACGACCAACAATCTTTCTTTTCCCCCAACTAAAATCAGGTACCCATTAAATCTGGGGGGGGGGGGGGGAATCAGGGGCGCCCCAAAAAATCCTGAAATTCAAGATCCCAGTCTTCATGGAGACTCGAACTGAGAACCGCAGGTTCGGAAGCCAAGCGCTTAACCATTAAGCACCGGCGCCCCCGGACGGTTGGAAAACATTACGGAGCATATGTAACAGGTTGGAAAATCCTGTTTCGCAAAGATATGTTGTTGGAAATGGAACTCAATTAAGATGACAAGATGTCAAACAGGTTATAATTTATGTATTTTACTTTCACCTTTATAAACTATGCTTTATAATTAAAAATTAATTCATCTCGAATATAAAAAGAAAACAAACGTTTTAGAACTTTGTCTCTCGACAGCAATCTCACTTCAATGTGAACAAGCAGAATAGTGTTGGACGCATCAAACTCATTCAAACACTTTGAAAACAGTGGACAGTTTAAAACAATTGATCTCACAAAATTGAAGCACTAACATCGTTTTCTATTTCTTCTTGTAATTCTTGTGGCATTCGTTGATGAGTTTTGATGCCTTTTGGTGACTCATTCTGTAGCAAAAGTGGAAATCCATACCAACATGCAAGCAAACTAGGAGCAGCATCTTTGCAGACACTACAAACATTTTTTGGCAAAAGATTTTATACTGTTTCAAAGATGAACGAATACATCACGAGCTGTAGAAGTATTTTCAATAAGTTAGCAAAAGAGAAACTCGTTTTTAAAATCGCCCTCCTCACGTAAACTATTAATTGTAATCAATTTGCAACATCTTTGGATTCTTGAAGCTGGATGATAAACATTTGAAGTTGAGCCACACCCTTCACAAGCCTGCATCCGACATCACAAGACAAGTCTTCCCCTTCACTTAAGACATGGCACCGCCTTTGGAAGCAGATGCCAAGTTGAAACAGTAGAGAGATTGCCCAGAAACGATACGCATGGAGGAAGCTGGTTGGTGGCCTATGCAACAGACAGGACCACATGCAGAGATAAAATATATAACTTCCAGGATTATCTGATCGATAGATCTCCAGACATGTCAGTTTTTCTGAGAACAGTGTCATTAGATACGGAGATTGAACTAAATTGAGCAGATCTATCTAATTCGGCTCTAATCATTACTCGAACAATGTATTTGCCCGCTGGACACAATGTGTTGGCCTCCTTCAGTTATAGAACGACTATGGTTCATCTCGAACACTTTTTCATGTGGCTGTGGAGCTCTAGTTTGGAGAGACATATATCGCAGGTTAAGGTGGCTTTCGCTTTGGTGGTAGAGGATCCGGCCATTTTTCGTATGGCACTCTTTTCGTCCAGAGCTGAGGCTCATATTTTTTCACATAACAAATGTTATGGGACCGCTGGCAACAATAACCCAACAACAATGATGTGACGTTTCATAGTTCTAGCCATTCTGAGGGCCACCCATATAAGAAGCTTCAACGACTGCTATGTCTTGTTTATTGTATTTGCCAGTTAGGCTTTCTTGATTCCGTCCGTTTACATTTTATGACGTTGTCGGTAAAGCTCGGATGTTTGATATCAAAATGACGTTTCAGATTGTTCAGATTCATTGATTCGGATCATAGAACATCGTTACCAATAACGCATTGCGGTTTCTCAATTCCTGCTGTAACTATTGAAGTAAAACCATATCGTTAAAAATCATCATTTTATTTTCAGGGGTTATTCCATAGTGTGTGTACTATCTATTCTAGCATGGACTATAAAATTATGGCGTATTACTAATCTTAAACAAATCTGGTTTTAAATTACTTGCATAAATCTTCACCATAGTAATAATTAATCTGATTCCGCAATGGCGTAACGTTGCGTTTCGTCAGAACGTTTGATGAACAGTAATTTAAACTGTTACAAATACTTATGTTGTGACAATTAAAACGTTTGGAATTATTCTGATTCAGTTGCTTACAACTTTTGTTCTCGAATGACAATGATAGTAATAAAAAAAAGTAGCTACCCATGAACAATTGTGTGCAATGTCAAGGTCTTTGGACGAAAATCTTTTTTTTTCCGATGATCCTAGGCGACCCCTGGAAAATCGTTATTCGATCCGCCAGTGGAGTCGTGACCTACAGATTGAGAACCTCTGGACTAGAGTAACACTATTATTAAAATCACTAAATTTAGAGACACTTCAGGACAGAAGACTAAAAAGTAAAGTAGCTATAAAACAATGAACCATAACTTACAAATAGAAAAAGAAAACTAATACAATACTCAGAAAGATAAAGGAACATTTCTTATTCCAGATTTGTACAAGAGCTCCTCTTCCCTAGTACCATTAGAGCATAGAAAGGGTTGCCTGAATCAGCCAGGGAAACCAATGACTTAGCAGAGTTTGTCTCTAATTAACATGTAAGTCAAGATTTACACATTGATACGTGCATGAAGTATCTTCTTTTTGGTAGGAACGTCTGTATAAGATAATATAAGATAATTTAAAAATTTTTAATCTTAAAGTGTTTAAGTGGATCAAAGGGCTATACTCAGCGTCTAGCATAATTGGTTATTACATAAAATGAATTCTATTATACACACTGTGTGATCAGTATTAAATATTGATAAAAGGGAGAGATATTTTCAAAGTTAAACCTAATGCATTTGAACCAGTAGGCCTATTTCTGGGGATGGATGGAACAGAGATGTATAGGCTAGTTATAATTGGATCATTTGGGGGCAAAGCAATTCACAGATCAGTTCTCCCATGGGTGTTGACACCAGGAGAGGCCAGAACGAAGACGCAATTATTTCAATTCTGAGATGAGGTGCGGAAGTATTAAAATCTATTCGACCAGTCCACTTTTTTTTTTTTTAAATTGCAAACATAAAAGAAAGACAAACTTGTTGAGGACGCTTATGACGAAACTTTGAATTAATTGGTGAGCCTATCAGCGAACAAACTAAGGTTTCCTTTACATTTCGCGTTATCTTTGCAAGAAACGAAAATGTAGTCGCTATAGTTGACTGCAGAGACAGCCACCAGCCCTTTCGTTTTTACTCACTCTTATCTTTTCTCTTTCTATCCTCTTACTTTGCCCTCATGCGATGTAATCACAGAAGTTTTTTGTTTGTTTGTTTTCAAATCATCAATGTGTGATTGAAGACTTAAAGCGCTCACGGGCTATCGAAAACATGATTGTACATAAACACTTAATTGATATGTATCTATTTATTTGTTCCTTTCAACCAATTTTGTTCGAACGTCTCTTAACTTCCTTCAACAATAAAGATTACTAGTCGACCGACGGCGTGGCATACGCCGCTATTTTGCAGGGCCAACCTTAGGCCACTGCAACCTATGCGACCGCAGTGGGCCCAGCACTTTTATAGGACCCGCGCTAATTTTAGGTGTACAAATTATTAAATTAAACCATTTTATTACTTATAACAGATTTCCCGCGGCCTCCTGTCGATTTAACAGGAGGTCCTGGAAATCTCCTGAAATTGCAAAATATACGAAAAAGTCCTGGAAATATCCGGAAATTATTAAAAATCTTTTGAAAACTCATACCAATCTCCTGAAATATACAGACGAAATTTGTCTTTTTTTTTTCACTCTTAAATTTCATAGGATAACTCCCTCCGTCCGAGTTGCAAAAATAAAAGAGTGATCTTTCCATTGTTTCCAAACTCTTGAGCGTGCTCTGTCGCTTCGATAGTTACTACAGAGTAGATTACTCCCCGTCCCCCCCCCCTTTTTTTTTTTCGTGAGGTAGAAATAAAAAACAAAGAGTTATATTGCAACGGTCCTGTCCTACTATTTTGTGACTACGTGTTCTCCCCCTCCCCCCTCTTGTTTTCTCGTAAACTATCCACAGAGTGATCTTTCCTTTACTCCTTACTACTTGTTTAAACTGTTGAGGGAAGAAGAGAATTATATATATAGATTGCGTCCTAGCCTGCAAGACGACTCAAAATTGCAGCAGCGGGCAGGAGACGAATGAATGTAGGCCTATAGCCTCTCTCTCTCTATATATATATATATATGCCTACAGTGTCCGCAAAGTCTGGCCACATAGAATAGATATTTACAATATAGGATGTGAATTACTATAGACGCATTGATTATTGCATTGGAAATGATGGAGATCATATTGAAGATGTTATTTTAGTATAGTTCCATGATTTGTATAAAAAGAAATAGTACTGGTTTAAAAAATCTAATTTTTTAGATTCACGTGCCTTGTCCAGCCATGGAACTATACTAATGGAACAACAGCTCCTAGTTTTTACTAGGGGAGTGCCGTCGCGCATCTTTTTTCGCGCATGGTGCAATATGGAGGATGCAAAAGAAGAAATTAACTCCTCCAGTCACATGGACTGACCTTCAATGAGAGTAAAACTTTCCTACGCTTTATTTTATTAGATCTCTAAAAACTTCATCCATTTTCTCACAATGTTCCATGGTCCAGCTAGGGCTTGCTGATGTTTACAAATGTCGTTTCTTAGCGACTCCCTTTTACTTTTTGTAATGTCCTATCTGTCACATCGCAAAAACAAAAAGTGTCATTGAAAATTCGATTTCATTTGATCATCACGTACATGGTGCTTGAGTGTGTGGGTGCAACAGTAGCTACCTTTTGGTCTTCTCAAAATGTATCCTTCTGTTATTTTTAATTCAAATATAGGTAGCTTAAGGCCTATATTTTCTATGCATATACCAGCCTATTAATACTTTTTTTTAGAACATTAAAAAGGAAGATAGTGTCATTACAATCTACTGTACAATAACCAAAAAAAAAATGCAAAAGAAGTTAACAAAAAATATTCATTATTCTTCTACTAAGTTTGTTACGTAAATGGTAATAACTGTTTGTATTGGTTTATTTAAGGTCATTATTGATAATGTGCTTTAGATGAAGCTAGTTGTGTGAAATAGAATTTCCATAATTTGATATACATCATTCATTTCTGTAATCGATATATGTGTCTGTAAAAATGTTTGAAAAGTTATTTCTGTAAAAAAAACTCGAAACGAATCTTTTTATTCTCTCAGACAAGTGGATCGAAGTTTTCAAAACGAGGCTAGGGTCTATTTTGTGTGATGTAATCACGTCGATTGAAGCGTAATACATGAGATCTTTCGTTTTCTAATTCTTCATCAAAAGTCGCTTTTGTTCAATGTATTAGTTTCCATTGCGCCCTTGTTTTAACAAGGTAGCAAAACTCTATTTAATAATGAAATAAGTGAAGAATCCAGGATGCCATGACATATATTTTGAAAACCAATTATCAGTCCCATAAGGTACCTCTACTAAAGTAATGTTACTTAGTCATGTTTTCACTTGTATTAATTATGAGGTGTACAGCCTAGGAGTTTTTCTTTTCAATAGTATAGTTTTATTTTGCCTCTACTTTCACACAGAAAAATTCCATGAAATATAAGAGGCTGAGCAGATTAATAATAGATTAATTAGCTAATAATAGATAGCTAATGTTGATTTAACTAATAATAAGATAGCTAATGTTGATTTAACTAATAATAAGATATCTAATGTTGATTAACCTGCATGGAACGTATTTCCTCATTGACAAAAATGTTTCCATCCACTTAGATGTAGAAATAAATTAAATATAGAGCCACGCCCCCTCTCCAGATAGGTGAATTCCTGCTGGATTTTAGTATGTGCAGTCCTCTACCCTTTTCAAGCTTCAATACAAATTCACTTAATATTAACAAACCTAGAAGCATGTCCTATTTGTGAAGAAAGAAATAGAATACTTGTACATTTAATCTCATTTCCCTTATAATTAATATGAATATTTTGTCAAATATTTTATACTTTTTGAAATGTCAAGGTACTGGTGCCCATTATGGGAGTAGGCTGGGGAGTTGGCAGTCTTGCACTGATTACATGGTATGTGTTTACACATTAGTCAATGGAAGTTTTGGGACTAGTCACTTTACAAGTGTTTCATTTCTATTTCACTAATGTAGACCATTTACAATTTTGTAAGCATGGAAAAAGATAAATTTTAATACTTGCACAGGTACTAAAAGTATTAGTGCAAATGAAATAAGTATTGCTCACTCAGCTTTTTCTTCATTGCAAGATGAGATTTGCAGATTTCTAAATTATGTAAATGATAAAAAAAAAAAAACATGAAAAAAAAGGTGCTAACATTGAATGCCTATTCTGCTAAATATCTGATAACTTCTCTCTCTTTAGTTAAGTTTGTACTAGATCTTATGTCAGTTGATTACAACAAACAATATTAACTTAAAACACCATGAGAAGACAAGTCTGAATGTCTTCAGTAGAAATTTTCAGATAATTTATTTATGCAAACAACAGATCAACCACTAAATATTTCTTTGATTATAATTAGACATTACAAAAATTTAAAAAAGAGGAAATAACATCCCCAGCTGCTCATAATATTCTAACAGTCAACATAAAAAAACAAACAAACAAACATTTATTATAATCAACAAAAACTATGTGAATCTCAGAAATGTCAAACTGTTCAAGTTTGAGGAAAATTAAAAAGACAATACAGAACTAAAAACATCATTTTTCTCAATTTTTCTATCGCAACTTAATTATTTTAAGATATTAAAGATAAAAAAAATCATCACTTTCAATTGATAGACCAGATGAATGGGAATACTGGATCTTGAATAGCTGATATAGGCCAGTCATTATAAGTTGTATTTTTCTTTTTAGAAATGGAATAGATATGTAATAAAGACTATTTTATTATTTAATAAACTACCCAAATACTTTCATGTAATCAAGCAAATGTTTTAGCCTCAGCTAATACAAAATAATAAAAATTGAACTATGTTTTTCTAATTAAAAACAAAAAATTGTAGACTTGTAAGAAAAAAAAAGAAATTGAATGTAACATCTTTAGAATAAATATTTGTAACCAAAAGATTGAAAAAAGAATTAAATGTAAGTTGTAATGTATTTTTTTTTAATGCAAGGGGAAGTAATTGAATTTATTAACTAATAAAAATGGCTGATTTCACCTATTAGTTGTCTTAGCTTAGTTGAAAGAATAAGGATTGTACAACAAAATGTAGATCAATGTTATATAATATTATACACTATCATGCAAAATGAAAAAGATTTCTTTCTTCATGTGAACATCTGTTCAACAGAATTCAACTATGACGGAGTTTTGTGTTCTTTTTGGTTGCTCCACTTTGTAGTTTCTTCTTATGATTGGACTGGGTCTTGTTCATGTTTTTGTACTTCTGCTGGTCTGTCTTGCTCATTGCAATCTTGTCTCTGCATCCAGTGCCACCTTCCCAATGAGATGAACGGACTTTTGTCATATGTTGACCACAGCTATTGCAAGGTCTGGACCCAGAATAATTCTAATAAAAAAATTAATTCAGTATATTAAAAAACTATATTAATTCATAATGTCCTCTATGTACCACAAGCAAGAAAAGTTTGCAGCCTAGCAATGAAACATCTTTTTTTGTCTTCAGATTACATTTTATTTCTCTATATAAATGCATTCTACATCTAAATTAGTATTTTAGCATCTTTTATCTTTCTACATAAAATTGTTATTTACAAGGTGATGACATCATCATTAAATTCCATGTCTGCAAATTTTAATTTAGGGAAAGAAGTTAAATAGGACTACTAATTAAGTTTTGTTGGAGAGGTGGACACATTGCTGGGAGAAGCACATAGAACTAAAAGGAGAAAAAACTCACTTTCATTGTTAGGTCAACACATTTTCAAAAGTGTAGTCTATACATAAATATACACTAGCTAGCACAAAATTACCTGTTCTTTGCAGCAATGCCCACAGATCATTCGAGTGGCCATTATCATTTCATGGTCCTCTTTTTTGTCATGGCAGACATCACAAGGGTAAGCTTTGCCACAACAAGGGAATCTCATCCAGCGATAACTGTGCTTGTAATGTTTGCATGTTCCAAACTCAGGTAAAGGATAACCTTCTCGGATGGCTGGATCTTTAGGAGGCTTCTTGACTCTAGTTGTTGGCACTTCAACCACTTTAGTGCAAGCTAGCCAAATAGAAAAACTATATATTATAGTGAACATTTTTATAAAGTTTAAATGCATTATTAAAGAATTTTTATGAAATAGGTTTCGGGTTAATGTAGCCAATTACATTTTTTCTCAACTCTGATATACAGAACTCAACATCATAGGATAGTTCAGTTTATTTTCATCATCAACATTGTGTCACAATGATGCCCATTTGTTGTTCTTCTGTTTAGCGTTGTGAAATTAGTTGTAAAAAAATGTGAGCAAGTGTATTCTTGTCACCTTTGACATGAGAAGTTTTAACATTTCTTGGAATGGAAAAGTTTTCTCACAAAGACTTGATCTTCTACTGTATAATGCTATGTGCGAAGGGTGGGAGTAGCAATATTGAATCATTCACAATTCTATGCTATTAAAAACATTATAATAATTATGTCTATATCTGTACCTGTATTGATACCAGAAGGTAAAAGCTGAGTAAACTTCACAGCTTCTGTTGCTAGTTTGAACCTTGCATTACAAGCTTGACACCATCCATCAATCATTTGACCGCTAACCATGCCCTAATGATCATAAAATGGTTTCTTTTAAGAAAACTGAATTTAAAAATAGTAACAATGAAGTACACACAAAATAAAAGCTGAAGTAGTAAATATCAACTTCAAACCAAGTACATCAATAAAAAGAAAGGTGAAACTATGCTATAGCAAATCTAATGGATTATATCAACTAAAAAATTGTATAATGGGCTGGAGGATGCTCTAAGTTATAGCGAAATAAAAAGGTCATACTCTATGATTGAACTTACATCTAATTTAGTTTGTTTACTGCAGCCCAAGCAGGTGACCACAATCCTACTATCTTGCAAAATCAAGTCAAAAGCTTGGCATCCATCCACGTCTAAGTATCCCACCACTGATGTGAACTGGTGTATCAGTGATGGCCTGTAGTTGACAAACTGGTTTAGGTTGCACTTCTCACAGTGGATGGACATCACTTTGTTCTGAGGCACTTTCAGCTCAGAATGATGCTTACATCTCTGGCACTGGATGATGAGTTTAAGAGACTCAAACATTATAGCAGAAGCGTTTTCTCTGAGCTGTAAGTGTTGCAGAGTAACCTCTGTGCCTTTCTTGTCAGGATCCAAATTAAGTGATCTTTTAAGGTGGCCTGATGTTTCCTCATCAGAATCAGTTTCTGTTTCGCTGGACTGCTCTTCTTCACTTGTGGCACTCTCCTCCTCACTCATGCTATTCTGCTCAGCTTCCTCGTCAAGATTCTCACTGGACTCACTCTGAGTTTGATATCTGGCTTTGAGTTTAGCTGCTGGAATGAATTCCAATCCTGCTGCTTTGGCAATCAATTCACGTTTCAACTATATCAGGAGAGAAAACAAGAGGAAATAAAATAGAAAACTGAATGAATTTTAGACGATTTTCTTTTAATGCGGAAAACTGTAAAATCTTGCTTTATAACAGGATTCATTTTTTTAAATTACCAGTATTAAAAAAAAAATAAAGTGAGTAAGTTGTCTCCCTTCAATTGAGTAAAAGAAAGAAAGCTAAAACCATGTAAAGACTTTTACAAAATAAATGTTTCGTAAACATCTAACTATAAATAATAACCAAAAAAATTGAGGTTTGATATTATATCTTACCTGTTGAAGTGCTTCAGTGACTAACTCTTCAATATTTCTGTCAAGCCATCGTAAGAAAGGTCTAAAAATAAGTTCCACTTTACCAGCCAAAGTTAATTGTTCAACCTTATGATCTAACCATTCTTTAATGCTCACTTCCAAATATCTAAATATGAAACAAGTTGTAAAAACAATATTTATTATGGCAGATATAAGAAGATATGTTCATTAAACTAGTGTTAATTAGCAGCAAAAATGTTCATGGTGCTTTAATTTGCCTTGACAAATTAAAAACAATAATTCACTTACCTTCTCACTGTCTCTGGTAAGTCTTGATCTACTGGTAATACAATAGTCATCATCTGTAAGTTTATACAAAAAGAATTAATTTTTTATGTCAAGTAACTGCTATCAAAGTAACCATTTTAAACCATATGTATAATATAGTTATATTATTTTACAATATAGATATTGAGATCACAAATGTAAACAAAATATTCCAAAGACCTACTTACTTTCTTAGGGTAATCGTCTGGTACTTTAAACAGCAACTCAAATTGTATAATATCAAATGGCTGCAGAAATAAACAAGTGTTGTTTTTTTTTAAAGACTATTTCTGTAAGTTATAAAACATTTAAATCATTTAATTCAATTAACAGCAACCAATAAAATATGTCTTGTATAAAATGAATCTATTATTATATAAAACATTTTAGAAACATGTCTTACCCAGTCAGGATCAGTTGGTGAAAAGAGCAACTTCATAGTAAAGGATTCTTTTTCTTCTAAGATGGTTATCTTTTCCTTGGGAAATCGTTTCTTCATAGCTGTTATGTCCACTTCTCGTACTTTAGAGATGCCAAACTC
Organism: Biomphalaria glabrata; assembly: GCF_947242115.1. NCBI lineage: Eukaryota > Metazoa > Mollusca > Gastropoda > Planorbidae > Biomphalaria > Biomphalaria glabrata. The sequence goes on along the minus strand of NC_074711.1, from coordinate 23,141,328 downwards.
TTCTAGCTCAGAATATGTGAAAATTTGTTTGAAACCAATTGTGCGAGGAGCAGGCTGCCTTTTTATCTCATTAATGCTGACATTAGGTTTAATGTTTTCTGAATTAAAATATTCTTGAGAACTTACATTGTCAGGCTTTCGCTCGATTCTTTTTATGTAAAAATTTGAAGCAGTTCTTCCTTCATGCTCAAATTTACACTTTTGTCCTCTCCAACATCGTCCGGACTTGAAAAATGGGCAAATTTTTCTGCCATTGACTTCATTGTCCTTGACAGTTGCGTCATTCTTATCTATAAATGCACTGGGGCCATTAATGATCGGTTCATTATCTCCATTTAACTCATTTTTTTGATCTGCTTGCTGATTGGTTTTTCTGAAGCGTGGAGGAATATATCCCTCCTGTCTATAGTATGAGCCATCATCATGATGACCTTGTGAAATATGATGAGAGAATCTGCAGTAGCGACCATTTCGACAATTTCCATAATTTAAAAAATAACGACAAACAGGTCTTTGATCGTTATAAGGAAAAGCGCGATTCACTTTTCTACCACCATTTCCGATAGGGCTTTGTTTCGATGAAGAACAAAGCAATGTCTCTCCTGCACTAATTGTGGCTTCCTCAGTTTTTACTGTCTGTTCATTTTCTTGCAAAATATTATCAGGTATCGGACACTGGTTAATGTCTAACTGTTGTTCAGCAGTATCTTGGCTTTTTACTCTTGGTTCATCTTCATACTTTGTGTCTAGTTTTAATGAAGGAGGTCTGTCACTTGCAGTAAGATGTGAAAATCTACAATGTTTACCAAATTTGCATGATTTATTTAAACTATAAAACTTGCAAATGGGTAGTGACATTAGACAATTAGAAGTGTTAACTATTGATTGTTTACACTTAATCTTCAGTGATGAATCCACAAAAACTGAACTACAGCCTAGCAGATTTGTAGGTAGATCTAGATGAAAGTGGAAAGGTTTTTTAGTCAATGTATTAAGAACTTTCAAAGGGTTCAAAATTCAAAACTCACGGCAACTAGATCTATAACTATATATAATAATATAGATTCCTAGAATTAGAATCTATAGATCTAGCTAGACTCTAGACTACTATACTTCTAGATTCAGATTGTAGTATAATTTATAGACTCAGAATCTCTCTGGACTTGACTCTTTCTCTGCTGACTCTAGTCTAGTATTACTCAGTTACTGGCAAGTCCTCTACTTGCCAAGTAGATCACAAGATCTAGCCGCTGTGCGAAAAACACTTAGGTTTAGATTTTATACTTATTGAAGCAAAAGAAATTATACTCTAGCGATATTGCACAACCAAATGCAAGTAGTCTAAATATCTAGATGTAGTTCTCGGGGTCAAAGTTCGAAAAGATTAGGCTATTTTTATACAAATTTACTATAGTTCTAGTACCGATGACGTCATACCGGAAACTAGTTAAAGTTTCGAACAATATATATAGACAAACGTACAATTTAATTATAATTTGTGTCAAGACATCTTTTTACTTTTTAGTGGACCCCGAAAGGGAAAAGCTGCTATTAATTTTGTGTGGTCTGTCTGTTCGTCCGTTACCTTTAGATCTAAAAAACTAGAAAAAAAAATATTTCATGATATTATAGGTCTTGCTAAGCTCTTGTGCAACGGCAACTTTTTATCTTATGAAAGCGAGCCGTTAAATAAATTATGTTCTTCTCATAGAATATAACACGACTTAGATTAAATAACATTACATAGGCTTAAATGTAACGAAGAGAATATTTAAAAAGTTGATTTTGTGTTTGTTTGGTAACAGTTATACAAAAAATTGTTAATTGTAAAAAAAAAAGGTGTTATAAATAAATAGACCTAATATAGCCCTATACTATTTTATTTATTAAGTCTAAGAATGCACATTATATGTAGGCCTAAATAACAAACACATCTTTTATAATCTACTTTTTATAGAGCCTGGTTCTTGCAGGAATAATTATAATAATAAGTTTGTCCCAAAAACGTCTCGAAATGCCCAAATGTCCATAGAGCCAATCCTTCTCTGGGTAGAATAATATTATAGCTACTTTTTATCTCGCTCTTCTCAGATATTTTTTTTTCGCAGAAGATACAGAAGTATCAATATCGATAAAATGTTATTTTGTTTGTTTATAATCGATCTTCTGACTTATTTATATTAGGCATACATTCAATTTTCTTGCTAAAACGTTGAGAGTATAATAGGGTGTTTTCTTCTTATTTTAATTACTGTAACGCTCAATATTTGTTTGAAATCGCTTTATTGACTCATATAACAGTTAATTTTCTCGCGGAAAGGTCTAGAAATATCATTTATCAATAGGCTAATATAGCTAGGTTGTACCAGATTTTTTTTAAAATGCCAATCTTGTCTTATATAACACAGATGTTACTTCAGAAAAGAAGATGATTACGTCCTACGCGTCATGCATCTACTATAGTCATGCATGTTAACCAAATGAGAGTTGATATGTTTACGAGTTGCTTCTGGAAACATTGGTGTAAATGCTATAAGATATACACACATGTTTTTGGCCCCCGTGATTCATTAAAACTCTGTGCTATTTACTAGGAGGTGCTTTGTTCTAACCAAGCCGTGTGACATAAGCGTAAAGATGTTTGCCTTTGACGAAATTTGGAACTAATCGGAACGATTTCCTTCCTAAAAGACAGAAAATGGTCTATGAGAATTTTAAACCGAAATTAGTTTTACAATAATGAAAAATTAAAATCTAAAATTAATATAACGGCCGATCTTGATGTTCCCGCTGTGGCGAATAAGCTAGGAATTTCCCTTCATTTAAATACATATATCTTGACATTTTCAAGAAAATACACACAAGAATTGCTCGTACTAGAGTATAAGATTTGTTCTATATTTTTTTTTATTAAAGCCAGGTGATTGTTTGAAATCGCTGTTTTGAATTAAATTACATTTACTTAAGGTCCAGAAGTCTCGTTATCGATTCTCGTTTCCAAAGGTTAAGAATGCAAATTGTATGTACATACCACGGATATTTTTAGAATCTAATTGAGATTCATGTTATTAAAAACTTGGGATTATGTATGTCGTTATTATTATTTTTTTTGCGACATTGCTTTTTAAGGAAAACAAGAACATGGTTCAACTATTTCTTATCCTTGGGTGGATCCATCAGTGGTCACTTTTGAGTTTGTCTATATCTACGTGAAATTGTAAAGAAAATCGTTAGAGCCGTTTTCGAAATAAAATATATATATATCAAGGTATGTGCATATTAGTGAGAAAAAAAATTTCAACTCATTGGCCACATCGGGAAAACTCGAGGTCGACCGTTATATCGGTTTGAAAATGGCTCATTATCGAAAAATTAATTTTGGCTAGAATGTTTTATGAATGAAATTTTCTATATGACGTCAATGGGAAAAAACTTGACACCGCTTACGTCACAGCAGTACACTTAAGACTTTTCTTCGCAAACAAGAAAAAGTTGTAATGATTCAATTGGCCTAATTAAACATTTGCGCACCATCTTATTGTACATTGATCCATTATGAAACTATGGAAGAAAAATAAATTAAATATATTAATGTATGTATGTAGGCCATGGGCGTAGCCAGGATTTTTTTTCGGGGGGGGGGGGGGATTCCCCCCGACCCCCCCCCCCCCCCGGCGGAAAAAAATTATATATATATATATGTGTGTGTGTGTACATAATTAATCTTTATTACATTCTGACCCTTTCGGAAGACGTTTATCGTTTATTGTAGACTCCCCGCCCTTTGCTAGCAAGGGCAAAGCCCCGCCGCCGAGCACTATTTCTGGTATTGAAAGCCAACAAAATGCATATTCTGAGGTATCTGCAGTGCATTATCTTGCTATAAAAAGTTTTATTTCAAAAACATAATATGCTATTCTTACTGACTTAGACCCTCTCGCACCGTTCGGCGCATTTTCCGGCGAGCTGTTTCCGCAACTCTTATTTTGCGTAATTCATTTTGTCGGAGAACATGTCCCGCAAAACCTCATGAGACGCTCTGTCACAACCTTACTAAGGATTCGACTCCCAGTTCGGCATATGCTTTCTTTGATTTAGACCCGATCTCTATGAACTGACTCCTAAAATCTGTCTTAGCCATCTTTGTTGAGCCACATTTAGTGTTTTTCAATTTCGGTAGAAGACTATTCACACTTTATTAATGGAGCCTAAGCCACTGGTAGAAATTTGTAACCTTTCTTGACTACGCTCTTGGAATTACATGCCTGTATTTCGCTTTAGATTTTATATCGAAAAGGAAAGTTTTTTCATCAAACCATCTGTTGAGGGGTTTTAAACTAAAAAATCTCTGGAGTTTGTTGTTTTTTTTTTTAATTCGAAACCCCATTTGGCTACGAATTTGGTGACTGTAGTTTGCTTTAAAATAATATTGAAGAGAGAGGTTTTCAACTCTAAACGCTCTGTAGGGGAATTTTAAACTCAAAACCATCTGGAGGGGTTTTAAACTTTAAAGAAAAAGCCATCTGGAGGAGGGGGATTTAAACTCAAAACCCCTTTGGCTACGCTCATAGATTTTTATAGTGTGTAATTTGTTTTTTTTTTATATTGAAGAGGGGGTTTACTGTAAATTTTGGAGGGGGTTTTAGAATCAAAATCTTCCTTAACTGTGCAGTTAGAATTTGGGGATTGTTGTTTGCATATTTTTTGTTTGTTTTATAGAAGAGGGGGATTTAACTGCAAAAACCTCTGGTAGGGGGTTTAAAACTCAAAACCCCCTGAAGGGGGTTTTAAACTCAAAGCCCCTGGTAGGGGGTTTTAAACTCAAAACCCCCTGGTAGAGGGATTTGTATCTCAAAACCCCTGATAGGGTTTTTTTTAATCTCAAAACCCCTTGGTAGAGGGTTTTTAACTCAAAACCCCCTCGGCTGTGCTGTGGTAAGTGATGATTTAGTATTAAAATCTCACCTAATATAAACAAAATGAAAGCAAAAATCAGTCACTTAATTCCGCCTCCCCCCCCCCGGGCAGGGATTTCATTTCGGGGGGGGGGGGTTGAACCCCAAAAACCCCTCCCTGGCTACGCCCATGATGTAGGCTATATAAATTGTTTACACTTTAATTGTGTACACCCGTAGGTAGCTTTTACTTTGTTATTATTTTGCTGATGAATTATTGCAATGTGTTTAAGCTTCGAAGTCTACTGTCCCATACCAAAACATAGGAAATGGTCATAAAACAGCTTATCTATGCCTTACTTGCACAACCAGGGCCGGCCCTAACTTTTGCGGGGCCCTCATGTGAAATGTGAGGATTGCGCGCGGACCAGTAAGGGTAGGGATAAGGATAATAAGTGAACATAAAGATTTTGTATTAGAAAATTAATTCGTATTTGCATTACATTTTTATTAAATGAAAGCTGACGCTGCCGTTTTTTTTTATATCAATCGTAGGACTGGCGTGACACCCCAAAAGGAAAATTTTGTCTTTTTAAGGACATTTTTATGAGTTTCAGGAGATTTCCAGGAGCTCCTTGAAAACAAGGAGACCACGGGAACCCTATTATAAATTATAATGGTTTAATTTAATAATTTACACCTAGAATTAGCGCGGGGCTTTTGAACCTTCGGGGGTCCAGTGTGGCAGCTGTCTCGTTCGGAGGCCGCATACAACCAGGTTCTCTCTTCTATGTCAGCCAAGGAAAGTTGACGCCTAAGCTGGTCATTGAAGAATTTCCGTGGAGCGCCTCTGTTACGTCGACCACCTTTTAGCTCACCAAAAAAAGACTGCCTTTGGCATACGTTCGTCTCCCATACAGGATACGTGCCCTACCCAGTGCAACTGTCGGACTATAAAACGTCCCTCTATACTGTCCATACCGGCGTTGGCAAGGACATCGCTGTTTGTAGTGCGGTCCTGCCACCGTATGTCCATGATGGAGCGCAAGCATCTTTGGTGAAAGCACTCAAGAAGTCTTAGTTGTTTTCTGTAAAGTGTCCATGTCTCAGAGCCATTATGAATATATTAATTGCAATATTAAATGTCAGAAAGTAACCATTTTAGAAGTTATACTGCAAAGACTTTCTTCCAAGCCTATAATAACCCAACAGTTTTACGCGAAAGAAGCAATGTAAAACGTTAAGACGTGAGCTGTGGTTTTCTATAGGCCTACTGTTGGGGGGACTTTCTATTCTAATAGCCATGTACAATTACATTGAGAACTGACAGAACGAAAAAGCAACTCTTCGGATTGATAGTCTTTACCCGATCGTTCATTTTCGTAATTACAACAATATTCCCAAAATGACTTCGGGTATATATCCTTCCTTAACAAATTATTCATCCGAGCGAGGCTAGGTCACCTGATATTATATATATATATATAAATATAGCCTATATACAAGAATTACTCGCTTAAGAGTATAGGATACATAGGTCAGTTAGGTCTACTATAGAAACTGAAACTTTTTAATCGTCTTAAAAAATGGTGTATTAGTATATAGTTTTCATATTTAATTCTAAAATCTTAAAGTAAAAGATTGTATACGAAATTGTCTTACAATTCCTAGTCAATACCATTGCCTACATTTTGTCTCTCTGATTTGTACTGATATATCACCTAGCCACTTGGCCTGGTGCAGTCCATGAAGTGTTATATCTACAGAGACATACAATCACAGATCTTATAAATCAATGAATGAAGCATAATACTTTGATTGCTGGTCGATAAACAGGCCAAACGATAAGAATACTTTCATGTAAGGACCTCGTGTAAGTGACCCCATGTAAAGAAGTATCAAGTTTGTTTATACGAATCCGTATCTGACTTTTTTTTTCTGCAGAGTCTATTAGTTTTGAAAGTCGAGCTATCTACTGCTACTACTACATAGTACAGCTATAAGCCTTACTGACCGTGCTACACACTGAGGGTATAAGCACTACTGACCGTGCTACACACTGAGGGTATAAGCACTATTGACCTTGTGTAGCCTAACACAGAATGAAAGTTTGAAATGATAGAAATCACTTGGTAGTAGAGGAGACTGCGCATACTTTGAGTAGAAGATCTCGTGATATTTATCATTCTTAGAAAGATAATACTATATAGTAGATATAGAAATGTATTTCAACGTTAGGCCTCTTTCAATGTCTGGTCTAAATCTTGTCAGAGCATCTTTTTTTTTTTTTTAAAAGGATATTTAGCTGCAAGTCCGACCAGTGATTGGTAAAAGTTTGTGTACTTAAGAATGTTTTATTCGCCCTAAGAGAGAGAGAGAGAGAGTAAATGAAAAAGAGAAAGAAAATCCTATTAGTTCATTGACCATTATCTCTTGTCATGGGCGTAGACAGGATTTTTTTCGGGGGGGGGGGTGGAAGGGAATTTTTCTCCCCCCCCCCCACCGCAAAAAATAATTAATTCATATGTGTGTGTGTGTAGATAATTAATCCCTTCGTTAGTTAGTGGGAAAATTATAGACTCCCCGCCATTGCCAGCAAGGAGATCTGGGGGAGCGCTGTGAGCCAAGCACTATTTCCGGTATTAAAAGCCAACAAAATGCATATTCTGATGTATCTACAGTGCATTATCCTGCTATAAAAAGTTTTATTTAAAAAACCTTATGAGCTATTCTTACTGACTTAGATCCTCCCGCGTCGGTCGACGCATTGGGCGGCAACCTGATTCCACAAAAATCTGTCACTGGCAATGTCTGGAGCCTCTTCCAACCTGCTCTGAGGACCTCCATGAAAGTGTAGCGCCAAGTTGTACTAAGATGTCCCTGTTTGCGCTTTCCTTGTAATGGCCTCCATGTCATCGCAACTCTTATTATGCGTAATTCATTTTGTCGGAGAACATGTCCCAAAAACCTCATGCGACGCTCTGTCACAATCTTACTAAGGGGTCGACTCCCAGTTCGGCATATATTTCCTTGATTGAGAACCAATCTCTATGACTGACTCCTTAAATCCGTCTTAGCGATCTTTGTTGAGCCACATTTAGTCTTCTTCAATTTCGGCAGATGACTATTCACTGCACTTTATTAATGGAGCCCAGCCACTGGTAGAAATTTGTAACCTCTATGGCTGCGCGCTTGGAATTAGGTGACTGTAGTTTGCTTTATATTTTATATAAAAAGGGAAGTTTTATCGTCATAATCATTTGGTTTGGGGGGGGGGGTAATCTAAAAAATCTGTGGATTAAAAAAAAAAATTCCAAACCCCATTAGCTACTGTCATAGAACTTGGTTACTGTAGTTTTGCTTTAGAATAAGTTTTCAACCTCAAAACTCTCTGTATGGGGGTATTTAAACTCAAAACCTTCAGGAGAGGTTTTAAACTTTAAAAAAAGCCCTCTGGAGGAGGGGGTTTAAACTGAGGCCCCCCCCCTGGCTTGGCTACGCTCATATAATTTTGAGTATATAATTTGCTTTTTTATATTGAAGAGGTTGTTTTTAGTTATAAACCCCGCTGGAGGGATGTTTTAAACACAAACTCCTCTTGGCTACGCTCATAGAATCTGGTGACTGATGTATGGATAGTCTTATATTAAAGAGGGGGTTTTATCGTAAATTTCGGATGGGGTTTTAAAATCCAAAATTTTCCTTAGCTATGCTGTTGGAAATTGGGGATTGTCATTTGCATTTTTTTTTCGGTTTTGTTTTGTAGAAGAGGGGGATTTTACTGCAAAACCCCTTGGTAAGGGGTTTTAAACTCAAAACCCCCTTGGCTGCGACCGCCGCGGCTCTGGGGCAAGTGATGGTTTAGTATTAAAATTTCACCTAAAATAAATAGAATCAAAGCAAAAAATCAGTCACTAAATTCCGATCCCCCCCTCCTGCGGGGGGGATTTCATTGGGGGGGGGGGAGTTGAACCCACAATGTCTCTTGTGCTAGAAATTCTTCAACTCATTCGAGACAAAATTCACTTGCCTGAAGCAGTCTAAGAATTGTCTAAGTATTGTCTCTGTTTCTATTAAAGATTTTCTCGACAATTTAAACAATGTCAAGGACGCTAAATTGAACTTCACCGTTGCCAACTAAAAGCAAAAAAAAGTTCCTAATTTTTACACATCTCAATGCTTGGCAGTTGATCTTCATTACAAATGATCAGGTCTCCTTCATTGCCCCCTATTTGTGTTTAAATACGATTTGAGTCAAAGAGTGAAACAGTTCATTGCTTCCTTTGTATTGAAATTATTTTCAAGAGTTTAGAAACTATTAACCTGCAGGGCATAAAAGTGCAGAAATATGACCCTGCGGCTAGACCTTTAAAAAAAAAACATAACCCAGCAACACTTCCTTTAGTTTAGACACCGGATACACCAATAAGCTAGCTATTTATAGCCCCCCCCCCCCATGTATGAACATTTCCAATATCCAAGCCATATACTCTAGATAACTCTGTTGATCATGTAATGTGGTTTATTCTGTGGCTATGATTCGCCCCATTTTTTTTATCTCTTTCTCTCTACCATTCAATCCCACATTGTCATACACACTCTGGCGCCGACACAGTCAGTATGGATGAATGTTTTGTTAGTGAATCTCAGGAGTGCTTTTGGTTTAGTTATATCAGTAATTACCTCAAGTAGCCTACAACGACCCAAAATAAAATCGAAACGCACACACGCACACTTATCTTAGATAAACAGAGAACGAAAAAGAAAAGACTAGTTAGAGAGAGTGAGAGAGAAAGAGAGTGAGAGAGAGAGAGAGAGAATAGGAAAGAAGAGAAACAAAGAAAATAAATTAAATTAGAAAAAGAAACTCTTGTTAGCTATAGTACAGGGTTTGGTAATTTTAACTCTCCAACTTCAGAATGAGGAAGAAACAAAAAAAAACAAAAAAAGAGAAATTTAACGCAGCACGTTAAAATTTTATCTCGCCTTTTAACTACATCATATTAAGTTGACACTATATATGCTTTACATTGAAGTAATCCCATTATCCTCCATGTAGAAGACTATATCAATAATAAGAATCTCTACGACGCTAGATGGCTACAACATGTAACGCTAGCTTCTTTCCACCTTCAAGATTTGAAGAGGCCAGATTAAATAACAATGTGAACAGTTAGCACACTTCACCAAGCCCTTAGATTTTGAAAGTTGAATGGAACACCGCTGTGCCCCAAATAGTTCCAGGCACCTACTGATAGATCGCCAACTGCCATAGCCTCCAAAAGCTCTTGCAGAAATCAATAAATGAAAGTGGAGAAAGGGAAAAAAAAAATCTGTCCGGGCCTTTAGAAAGAAGTACACAAGAAACTATTGGGCATAACGAGGTTACCAAGGACGCTCAGCTTGTAACTAAGACGGTGTCGTCAGGATACTTTTACCACCTGTTTGTTTAGCAAGGGAAATCGTACTTAGATTGTTCTTGCGAGAGGAAATAAAAATAATAATAAGTAACCTTTGCTCTTTAAATGACGCGCCATTGCAGTTGAAGTTTTACATGTAAATTTCGAAATAATTGTTCCAACTTTGATTTATTTTATATATGGATAGATAACTTGAAAACAAAACAGCAACACAGAGACTACAAACCTACATACACACATACACAACACAGTTTTTTCTCAAAACTTTCTTGTTGATTCTGGATTTTAATCTCAAAAGTAATGTGCGCACATACATTCTCTGAAATATTTGGATTACTTTTAGAGAACCAATTCATGTATCAGAGTTTGGTAAGAGGGATTTCTTTTTCCAATTTTAAGATAATGAGATCATATGATTATACCACTAGTCTACTTTCTTGTATCTATTTTAATTAAATGTTTTTTTCTTTGGTATCTACTTCCTCAAACTAAAGACTTTGGAATAAACGAAGAGCATATTTCTTATATAGTTTAATTGTAAACGTAGTATATATTTAATGAAATATCCTATCAGTATAATCTATCTATTATACGTAAGCTTAAAATTCACGTCGTGGGTCTATCAAGTCTATTACACTTTTATTGTGCATATTATACTTCACTATCTAGCTGAGACATTATTTTGTCAGGTGTTGTTATCGTTTGGGTAACTCCGAATTGCATGAAATTTTCGAACTAAACATAGAATCTACTTTAAATTTTTAGTTTTAGTTTTAGTTTTGTATTTACATAATGCGTATTATATTAAAAGTGTTTCAAAGTATTTTCCCCTTATAAACACTATAGCTTCAAATTTAAGTATAAAATAAAGCGTGTGTTGTAGGGTCTTTCAGAGTGTGTTCAACAATAACTCGACTTTATTCATCATTGTGCTTAAAAATGCTTTCGTCTGGAAAAAAATATTTACAACTGTGAGTGAAAGTTGAAGCCGTATTAGGCCTTTATCAACTTCTATGTAAACTTTCAGTAGTTCAGCCGAAAAGACACTCATAACACACGAGAAGCAAGTCTACATATAAGACTAGATCAGACTAACGCTAAATCTATGATTAGACCTATGACAAAATCTATAACTAGATTTAAGTCTGAAACGAAGACTAGACCTGACTAGTTTTGTAATACATTATAATGCTTGTTCCCAGAATACATGTCTTGTAGTCTAGCCATCTTTTCATTTTTGTTTATCGTTCATTTTTAATGTTAAAAATATTGATAGCAATATATCATTATTAAAAAGTGTATATCAGTTCAGTCTGTCTGTCTGTCTGGTAAAAAGTTTCTACACGTTATTTCTTCCAGACCCAATTTCGGATTTAGTTGATATTTTGCACAATGATTTCTTTTACATTACAAAATAAGAGTTTAATTATATAAATCAACCAATTAGTTAATTAACTATTGGCAATTGATTATTTTGTTTGGTATCTCGAACAAGAAATAGTACTTGACTGATGTGATGGTATAAGTTAAATTAACCAACTTTATTCTGTGTAGATCGCCGCTTTAAAGAATGAAACTAACAATACATAACTATAAAACCTTCGATTTACATAAGCAATTCACTTGTATAGTAGTTAGTGTATTGGCTTGAGGAGGCTTTAGCCTTCGAGTTCGAATGATGACAAGGGCACCCCAGCAAGGATTTAAAGTATGCCTCAGTGAGCTTCAACCAAGAGATGACCGATGGATGAGTCTCAGGAAAGAATCATATGATATAAAATGCATCTTAAGAAATACACAGAAATTTAGAAGAGAAAAGATCACTAAATGGCGCCAAAGTTTAAATGGCGCCAAAGTAAAGTTTTAGTCTTGCAGACGTGAAAATAGTATATACAAAAGTCACATGGCGTAATTTCATTATGTTTAGAAAAGACTAAATAATGTTTGAAACTCTAGCTCTCTTCTGCTCGTCTGTCAGATCTTTCCTGGTTGTCGTCTATCGCTACCTTAGAATTAAAAGTTACCAATTATTTTCAATTACTAGTTGTAAATCACTTAATTTAACCCAATGATAATCCTATTTAATTTTTCTTGAGTAAATTAGTAATATTTCACAACGGACGTCTCTGTTTACGTGGATATTTAAGTCTTCCTTAACTTCATGGTTATCTTTCTTGTTGGCCGTTTCTATTTGCATGTGCCCCAGTCTGAATTAAGATTATTTCTGCTGTTATGATTATCAATATTAGATGCAAAGGGAAACTGCGTTTTCTTGTTTTAGCTTCAGTATGTATTTATTTATAAGATGCGAAGTATTCATCTCCATGACTTAGGACTTTTAGCTAGCATATAAGTATACTTAGCAAATTTAGAAGAAGCATGAGAAAGAAAAAAATGGGAAATGAAAAAGAACAGGTGAGACTCTATTGACACGAGCTAACAGTTCAATAAAGGAAATCCATATAACATAAAAGATCGGATGTTTCGCTAAGTAAGAGTTTCAGAACTGTAGCACGACCACTGTGTAACAATCATTGCAAATCTAGATTTTATAATTCTTCTAAAAATTAAAACATAGCAAAAAAAAAAAGTCTAGACTGTCGATATTGCCATTCACATTAATGACAACCAAGAGTTTCTATTTTCTTGTCCTTTTTGACAAAGCTTATACCAACTCTGTCTGTTTGGGTGGAATCTTGTACACGTTATGTCTCCCACTTTCCATTCTCGGATCAAGTTGACACTTTGCACTTTTATTCATTGTCGACGATAACACACAAATCAATCAAAAAATTAACCAATTAATTAATCAATTAGTTGTAATTCATTAATTTAATTTTGTATAGAAAATGTACTAGGTGAAGGGGAAATAAGCGTACAGACTTGTGTTGTTCGCTAAAAATGTGAAAATAACAAGAGATAACTAAAAACAAAAAACCCTTCTATTTTTATAAGTACTTACATAGCTCAGTGCCTAACGCGTCCTTATTCTATATCTTTATTCTATATCTTTATCTGCAACAGCTTTTGAAAAGGCAGCACGGAAACCTTCTCCCAGATACCCCCCCCCCCCCGCCCCAACTGGTCCACAAAAGTGATTGGACCATGACAAACTGAGCATTCTATAAGCACGAAAGCAGCGCTAAACTAAAACAATTAATGAACATTTTCCCAATCGCACAAATTAATTATTGTTAGTCCAGATCTATTTAAATTAATGACATGATTGATTCAAATCATTGATGCAATTTCACTCAATATAAGCTTTTATTTTAACGTATACAATATCTTACTAGTGTTTCAAAATACTTCTTCAACAGGATTTTTTTTTAACTTAGAATTTCTGGGTTAAAGGTGAAGAACAGGTAAGATATTAGAAAGTCATTCATACAGATCTTTAAATCTTTCAATAAACCCATTGAGTGAAGTATAATCAACTGTTCTGACTGTGGCTATGAAGCGATTTGATCAATAACCGCACATACCTATGCCTGAAACAGTCCATTCAACACTCAAAATCTAATCTAGTATCTCAGGCATATTCCCGAGTAATACATGAACTGATAACAAACATTGTTCCGTTTAAGAACTAGTTCGGAGTTAATTGAATTGCCTAATTTTATCTGGAACAGAGAGAGTATTAATGTTGTGCACTATGTAATTACAATAAGTAAAGTATCCCTCTCAGACCTTGCCATCTATAGGGCAGAGAATGAAAATGCCATATGTTTCTATGTTCAACGGTTAACGATGGTGTCATGCGGCCTTTACGTTCCCTTGGAGTGGTCATAACATGTACAAGTATATATTTAATATATACTTTAGATCTATACTTTCTATATACTTTTTTTTTTGGTTATAAGACTATTTCTGATGATTCAACGCGCCTAAGCTGATGATAATGTTTATGTTTAGACCGACACTGGTTTGTAGGTTACCAAGTTCATGAAAACGAGGACCACCAAAGAACCTCTGGATCATTCCTATGGTGTCATAGCCATGTTCATTTCTCAAAGTTACTTTCCCATAGAGTTAGCCTGCCCCGCCCCCCTTGCTTGTTGGCACTCGAATACTTCTAAATACTTCAGATCTTGTAAAAATACAAATAGGCAAAACATAAAAGAACACAATTCATTATAGGCAAAAACGAATGAATTAAATGTATATCATTTATTTATATTCCACAAATGCACTTAAAAAAACTCATAATTTACAAAATGGATAGTCACATAGAAACGTCATCAGTGGCTTGTTTTCATACGTTGGCGATACATGTGGGTAGTGAATGTCTGCTAAGTTAGAGATACTTTAGCTTGCAGTTTTACTTCGTTATCCATCTATCTAAGAATCCTGTTCTCAGGGTACTGCTGTTCTCAGGATACTGCTGTTCTCAGGGTACTGCTGTTCTCAGGGTACTGCTGTTCTCAGGGTACTGCTGTTCTCTTAGGGCGTGATTGATCAACGTTTAGACATTAGGGTGATAACCTTCATGTGATGGCTAATCCCGTTACCTCTAAGTTTGTTGTGGCATGAGACCCCCGTTTTGATCAAAATGAGCTGCCGCCAGATAATGACTATATTTTAACAAACATGTGTAACACACAGATCATTATATGCCTAACAGGATTTAGAACTGGGACCCCACATTTATGCACATTTATGCTTATGCAATGTGCCATTTTAAATTAAATATGATTATTAATCATAAGAGAGTATTACTAATGAGATTACACTGTATTTCTTTCTTCACAAATAGGACACACTTTTAGATCTATAAAATATTAAAAACTTATAGAGGGTAGAACTTCTATAAAGAAAAAAAAAACTGCACAGGGCCTCCATTTATAAAAATCCGGTACATATTATAGTTCATAATAAGTCCGCACTATTTTGTCATGCGCTATTTATCAGGGAATTTTGAGATGTTTTGTCGGCGCTATTTTGTTTGCTTTTATGTCCGGTAACAATCTTGCGATTTGTAGGCACAACTCATGGAAAGGAAAACCCAGTCAAATGCCCATAGTTGCAATGTGTGGAAGGATCTCAGAATGCATTATGTTTTCAAATCACAGTTCATCAATCTCTTCTATATAACACGTAAAGCCAAAGAGCGAGTGATGAACAAGGGAAAGAACTATTAATGAAAAACAAATCAAAGAACAGTTGTTTTCTACTCTTGATGGGGGACACCCTAGTCATTATTGGTGGTCTGGGTGTGGCGCAGAAAAACAACAAGGGAACTAGAAACAAAGGGAGGTAAAGTACACCCACTGGCAGAAAATGAAGTGTGCCACAAAGAATGTTAGGATATCACTTTACATTCTTACAAAAAAAAAAAGTCAAATCAATGAAAATCGTTATGACCGTGAAGAAGGCAAACAAAGGTGTTAGAAGCATTTGTCAATGTCTTTGTTGGATGCGTGTCTTCATTACCGTTAAAGCTTTCTGTTGTGTGGTTGCTAAGGGTCAGATTTTGGCAACCACAATTTCACATCATCACACGGAAATAGAACTTACCAGGGTGTCATTCGTCTAACCAACAATACATGAAAGACACTGTGAACCATTAATTACCATTTCTAGAGTAAACTCAAGAAAATATTTACTTTCGGATATTTCAAATCGTATCGTCTGCATGTTGGGATCGTTGTGTTAATTCGAGTGGGACTTCTGGGTACCACCATTTTGTGGAACATTACCGTGTGGCCTTTGTTTTACACTACTATTAGCTCTTAGTTGGATACAATCTTGAGTTATTTGTCAGTTTAATCTAAAGTATCTCCAGGTAAAAATGTTCAAAGGAAAACCTTTCTTTTTTTCCCCTTATGTTAATAAAGCTAAGAAAACAATTTTCCGGCATTTTTAGGGAATAGACGTAAGATATGTACAATACATTAAAAAAAAAAACTGGTAAATTAGGGATACAGTAGAACAGGGGTGAAAGAAAAAACAAGAATAGTTTTTAAAAACAAAGCTTATTTAAGCGAAAGAACCGCTAATTATTGCCATTTAGTTAATTTTTGGATTTATTCGTGAATTGTCATCGACTATGAATAATTATGCACAATTTCAACTTGATACGAGGATGTGAAGTTGGAGACAAAACGTGTCAAAGTTATTGTTATTCCCTTGCGCTATTTTATACACAAGCCTAGTCAATAAACAGACATGCGACGTGCCTCTCTGAATGTTTTTCTTCATTACAGGAAGTAAGTGAAGCGTGAGTTCGATGTAGACCCTTGTAACCACGTGATACTTTTGGAGATCGATCTAGTACCCACCATCGAACTTCATCATGGGGTGTGGCGGCTCTAAGAACAATTCAGTCAGTGACGGCAACCCATCAAAGAAACAGCAGGTAAATTATTGATTCACTGTCCTGATAAACATTCGACCGACCTGCACATAGTGTGACACGAACGAATACAATATTAATAAGAGAATCAGAATTGACGAATCCTTGAGAGCGTACACTGATAGCTCGACATAGACTAGCCTCCCTTGTTTAACGTCATAGACGTTTATGGATAAACTCCCATTTTCATTTCAATTGGCAGGCTTTAGGAAAATCAAATATTGTTGAACTAGAAAATAAAGAACATTTTAAGAGATTAATTATTCTATTTGACAATGCTTGTATTTTTGTTTTAGATTGCGATAGTGCGCACCATCCCTTTCACCTCCAGCCCCATTTCCTATCCAGAAATTTACTTTTGGGCTTCGGAAGACTATCTACATAATTGATGAAAACAAAGATATTCTTTGATTGAATTATTCGCTGATTCCTTACTTTAAAGCTATTCAAACTTTTAAATACATAATTAATTTAATGCTTCGGCATATAGAATATTTGTTGTTTTTTTTTAGCTTTAAAAAAGCAATTGTTGTTGAAAAAAAGGTAAATCTAAAAAGACAATTACTTAGAACTAGTTGTATCTTCTAACGAGGGCTAGGGTTAGGGATTTGAGATGGAATCTCAAGTGATAAGAATCTCTCTGTAATGCTTTTATTATTTAAATACAACGACATTCTGATGAAGTTCTACACTTCTTAGTTTCCTGTTATATTGGCACGTATTTTGATCTATCTATCTATCTATCTATCTATCTATCTATCTATCTATCTATCTATCTATCTATCTATCTATCTATCTATCTGTCTGTCTGTCTGTCTGTCTGTCTATCTATCTATCTATCTATCTATCTATCTATCTATCTATCTATCTATCTATCTATCTATCTATCTATCTATCTGTCTGTCTGTCTGTCTGTCTGTCTGTCTGTCTGTATATCTATCTATCTATCTATCTATCTATCTATCTATCTATCTATCTATCTATCTGTCTGTCTGTCTGTCTATCATAAATAAATAAACAAATAATTAAAATTTGTACTTTTCCTCAAGTCAACCAATCAGAAGCCAAGTCCCAACAAACATCAAACACAAAATCAGCAAAACTCTCCGCGGAAAGACATCAACCAGAACCACGGGCCGCCCGACCACAACAGTACCAACCTCAACTACTACGACTCACCACACCACAGCAACGCCAGTCCGAGGCACACCAAAACCAGCCAACCGTATCCTCAGTCCAAGTACGCCACCACCAGCAGCTACAATGGTTCAGTGAACGAGGAACAACATTTTCCACAACCTGTAGATAAAAGTTATATGGTAAGATTTTCAAACAGCACAACAAGCAAAATAATGAGTTCAAAAAGAATATTAACAAGAGTAAAATATTGAGCTCAAATAGTACATTAAGACAAGCACAAATATAGAGTTCACATTAACATAAGCAAAACAAATGAAAGGAAATTCTATTTCTTCCTATTTCAAAAGTGATTTCTTAAGTCTGTAACAAATGTAACTACACATGTGGCTGTCCATGCCAAATCACTGGTGTAAAGTGAGGCTGTCGGTCATGGGAAGACAAATGGTTTGCCAACTTTTTCAAGATTGTTGTTAATGACAATGACGATGTCAACCTTTTCCTCGCCACAACGCTAACACCAAGGAAATGTTCTGAGAACATATATTTTTAAAAGTCATTCTTATCCTAAGTGTAGTTTTCCTATCTCCAGTTATTCTTCAAGAAAAATAATTTGGGTAAGTAAAATATCTCCCATTAAAGTCCAATAATTCGTAAGGTAAAATAGGATGTACCCAGTAGACCATAATTTGGTTCCTAAGGAGTTAGGATGGGTGTATGAAAATAAACAATTTCATGTTGCTACCTTCACAAAGAGTAAAAAATTAATATTTTTAAAAAATATGGATGCTTGCTAGGTCATGTGGCATTCGCTCTGGGCTGTCACGTTTGTGTGCTCAGTCAAATAATTGTATTCTTTAGGGCAGTTTATGGAAATATGTTTTTTTGTTGTTGTTTTTTTAAATTGACGAATTCTAAACAAAAAAAAGTTTCCCTAGCATCATTGAAAACATTTGAACTGAAAAGTTTCAAATCTAATTCTAATCTGCTTGCAGCGAAGAGTTCGCGCCGAATTAATCAAAGCTACCAAAGGTAAAGACATTGAAGTTCTAGAAAATGCGATGGAAAAATTTGAGAAAAACAGATGTGAAGACGGAGGTGATTTGACCCGGGCCAGGGAGAGACTTTACTTCCTGAAGAAAAAACGAGGTTTGTCAATGCCGTTTTCTTTTTAAAGCAATTGAAACTTTAAAAACAATTATTGATCAGGAAAGAAATTTATCTTTAGTTTTATAGTTAAAAATATAATGTATGAACATGCGTGGAAATTAACGGACAGGCATCCGCAGAGCAGAATTGACAAATTTGTATTATGATCTTTTCTTTAGTGTTCAATAACCTTAGCTCTATTATTACAAAACATTTATGCTCCCCAATATTCGGGATAAAGTATTTTGGAACAAAATTGCCCAAAATTTCCTTCAAAGCGATTTTTAAAAAAATCAGCAAAAGTATTTCTTTTTAGCAGATTAATAAAAATTAAAGAAAAACATGTTAACAAACTTTTTTTAAAAAGATCATTAAAAGTGTGGTCGTATAACTGTTAGTAAAAAAAATATTACAGATTTTCAATCTAGATCAATTTTGATTTATTTGGGATCCGTGGGGAAAGATATAATAAACAATAAAAGAAGTATTATAATAGTACACATGGATATCTGACAGACTAAAACCGATTTCTTTGATTTTGCAGGTCTAGAAATAGGCCTACATTCTCTACATCCTAGTTAAAAGAAGAGCAGGTAAAAAAAAAAGTAAAGATAAAAACTTCCACTTTAAGATCTAATTACATCTTTTAAATTGTCTCCCACTGACAGATCTCCGCGATGCAATCCGACGAAGTAACGTTGGAGTCCTGGAGAAGACGATCAAAGACGCCAAGAGTTGCAGGTATTCTCATGATCTCCAGCCTCAGATACACGCTGCTGAGAGGAAGCTTGCCCATCTTCGTGAACTGAATCAGTACAGCCACGATATACTCGCAGTAAGTGCATTCACAGCTCTTTACATTGAATAGGCTTACAGACTGCAGACTATATTCATAACATATTTTGGAAGTTACCATAAGACCACAGATAATACTTTGTGGTTATGTGACAATGACGTTGTGTGGCATTGTGGTTGTGTCATGTGTTACACTGTTGCGGAATGATTAAGATTGACTTTTTAAAAGAAAAACAATGCCGTAGTGTCGATGTAGCACTATATTTAAATTACAAATGTTTCAAATGTACCGTATGAAGTTAAGGTTAGTCACTTTATACATTGTATGTTTCAGATGGACCAGACGACTATCTCGGAGATTCACAGTTACCACAGACCACCGGCCTGTGTCCATGACGTCATGGCCGCATCTTATATGTTGCTAGGGCATGAGGAGTCAACACTGAGGGTAAATGGTTCAAATCTCTTGACATATATGAAAATAAAAAGAACATTACAATTTACTAAATATTTATTACAAGAACTTTTATAATGGGGAGCAAGAACTGGATCAACTAATAACAACTGAGGCATGAATTCATATTTAATTTTTAGACTTAATAAAATTATAAGTAAGATAATGACACTATGAGAAAAAGTTCAAACCATACAACGGCAAAGCTTCTACGAGTTACAGCCCCTCCCCCATTTATATCTTTGTCCACAACTAATAAATCTTTCGCTATGACCTATAAATAATGAACTTATAGCACATTTCATGATAGAAAAAATAACAACTGCCTGTTGAAATGACAACTTGTAGTCAGAAGGCCCTGCCCTGAACTATCGCACCTATATGAACAGAGGGGAAAAAAAGGACAGAAGACTCAAAAGTAAAGTAGCAACTATACATAAAACACCGAACCATAATCTTCAAATACAAAAACAAAATTTAATAAAATACTCGGAAAGACATAAAGATAAAGGCACATCCCTCATCCCATATGCTAGGACAAAATTGTACAAATACTCCTTCTTCCCTAGTGCTATTAGAGCATGGAACGGGTTGCCTGAGCTAGCCAGGAAAACCAGTGACTTGGCAGAATTTAAGTCATTGGTTAACATGCATGACTGAATGCATGACGCGTAGGACGTAATCATCTTCATTTTTGAAGTAACGTCTGTATTATATAAGATAAGACACAAATGGATTTATTAAATAACACAAAAGCAACATGAGATCAGGACAAATTACATTTTGTAATAACAATACTATGTTTCCTACCCCCAGGATTGGTCCTACCTTCAAGCCATGTCAGGTCGACTTGGTCGTGACAGCCTCATCCATCAAGTCCAGGACTTCGACTCCAACAACGTGGACGACAAGACGGCCAAGAGAGTTAAAGAGATACTCAATTACCACGACCTGGGCGACGTCCGAGTGGCCAGCAATGGTGCAGCCACTTTCCACGTTTGGGTAAGCCTAGGGGGACGTGTGGTAAAGACGGGCAGCCATTCTTCTCCCTTCTATATAGAAGCACTGACTACCTCCACTAAATAGATGCTTACTACATCCAAATACGTGTTAAGAAATCCCTTAAGATTAAACAAAAAATTAACTAGTAAGATTAAGTTGTAGCCCAACTTAGGGCCAAAAGCATTTCCTGCCTGCGTGTCACAGGGCCACGTCACCGATACAAATCGTGTATTCCAATTGAACCTAGTCACTGTGGCCTCAATATGCACTGAGTCTAGAAGTCCGATTTGCTTGACAGTTTCCAAACTTACATCCGCATAAATGTGTTGAGATATTAGGCTCAAGGATCCCATAGTTAGCCTTAGTAACGTCCACTACAGAAACGTAGCCTAAACAAGGCCCTTTTTGAACAAAAATAACTGAAATGCGTAGTAGTAACATAGGTAGAATTAATGACTCACCATCGTTCACTATGACAGACCATAAATGCGCAACCCCTAACATTTGTTTTCCAATCTTGTAATTCGGCAATGCAACTGCTACGCTGGTACAATGCTTTAAGATCGGATGTCAAGTCCGATGACACAACTACCGGATATTGATGTAGATATTTGAATTGATGGAGTACCAATTGAAATTCACATCAAATGGCCACTGGTACCGCAGCTAGAGAGCAGAAATTTAAACGTATTTTGTAGATCATTATTAGGGTTGTGAAATGAGTAGACTTCAATAAACATATACATGTACAATATTTTAAGTAAAAATACACAATACAAAATGAACTTGAATAACGAATTCTCATTAAAAAATTCAACATTTATTTTACATTTTCCTACTTCTTATAGAGTGAAGACCTAAATATACTTTTAATACTTTCTCAAACATTTTAGACTTCGATTATTGCGTAGTTTGATTAAATTATTATGTCCCCTGTACTGTTTTTAGCTATGACCACTTGTATGAATTTGTCCAGTACATAGAATAAGAAATATGCTTTGTGTCTTTTTGAGTATTGTATTAAACTGTGCATTTTTTTTTTTGCATTTGTAAGTAAGGATTCATTGTTTAATGGATTATTGTTACCTATCTTATAAATTACAGATCGTTCGTGAAATGTTTCTAGTAAATGAAGTCCTCACATTTTATGTATCATGAGCACATTGTCTTTTCATTCTTATTTTTCTAAATATTTTAGGCGTCCAAAGTAGTTGACAAAATAGAGAAAGACAGGAACAATGAAGAACATGAGAGGTCGAGAGAAGATGACCCAGAGTCGCCCAGGAGGAAGCACGAAGAATTGACGTCCAAACCAAATCACCAGACCTCGCCCGCGGCTAGACGTAGATAGAAGGCATAGGGGAGATAACTTGAATACTTTTAAAATATCCTGTTGAAATGCACTGTACAGAGTTGTGTCAAGGGGAGAGGACTAAACTAGCGGAACAGTGAATTATTGATTGGTTGAGAAGGCATACGGAGAAATATGGTCATTGTTATTGCATCTTTGAACATTGTGTGAATAGCAGGGGAAATAATGTCCATTACTCCCTACAACATTTAAATGAGAAATGGTAAAAATATTAGCAAAGGTTATTGTACTGTTACAGATGTTGTATATAACCATTATCCAGCTGCTTACAAACGTGTAAAAACTATTTTATCTCTTTGACATATAACAGTGGTGTGTGATTTGCATTCAATGGAAGAGAACAGAAAGCTATGAATGTGAATCGAACTATGTGTTTATAACCTATTCATTGTATTAATGTCAACAAATCCACAAATGACCTCACTATCAATCGCTGTCACTATTTGCACTTTTAAAAATCTTTTAGTTACTTGGCTGATTACGTTTCTACATTATACCCAATGACTAGCTCATTTAAATATGTACTTTTTAATGCATTCAATACAAATCCATTTTGTCTGTGCTTTGAACAAAAATTAAAGACCTGTGATTGGACAAAAATTAAAGACCTGTGATTGGACAAAAAAATGTCTAAGCGTTAAATAGTAGCTCTTATATCTAATTGTATTGTATTATTGTTTAGTTTACAATGTAAAACCTCCTAATTGTATAATTCATTACATGTGCCTTATTGAAGTGTGCGTACATATCCATAAATCTCTCATTTGATTGATGTAACTATGACGAACAAATTGTACATTTACAATTATATCTGTGTATGAATGCTGTTGATAGATAGATTAAGCATTTCATAATGTCTTTTGTTAATACATTTAAAACGTACTTAAAAAATATATATTTGTTTACTTTTTACTTTTGTAGTAGTATAATGACAAAAACACATACATACATACAACACCATGCAAGAGGTCCACTATTTAACACGATAATTGTTCTTGAGGCCCACTGTTTCACACAGACACCATGCAAGAAGTCCACTGTTTCACACAGACACCATGCAAGAAGTCCACTGTTTCACACAGACACCATGCAAGAGGTCCACTGTTTCACACAGACACCATGCAAGAGGTCCACTGTTTCACACAGACACCATGCAAGAGGTCCACTGTTTCACACAGACACCATGCAAGAAGTTCACTGTTTCACACAGACATTATGCAAGAGGTCCACTGTTTCACACAGACACCATGCAAGAGGTCCACTGTTTCACACAGACACCATGCAAGAGTTCCACTGTTTCACACAGACACCATGCAAGAGTTCCACTGTTTCACACAGACACCATGCAAGAGTTCCACTGTTTCACACAGACACCATGCAAGAAGTCCACTGTTTCACACAGACACCATGCAAGAGGTCCACTGTTTCACACAGACACCATGCAAGAGGTCCACTGTTTCACACAGACACCATGCAAGAGGTCCACTGTTTCACACAGACACCATGCAAGAGCGAGACAATTCGTTATAGAAGGCCTGAACGCTGACCTGCGACGTCACAATATGTGGGCAGTTTAGACCAATAGCTCGTTGTCACGTTGTACAGACATATGAGGTGGCAACGAGCTATTAGTCTAAACTGCTCACAGGTTGTGACGTTGTAAGCCAAGGTTGAGGATTTCTAAGACGAATGGTCTCGGCTAGAGGTCCACTACAAGAGCGCACCTATAAAAATGTCTAAAAATAGGTGTCATTATTTCTATCATAGCACGGCAACATAATCGAGTTTTAAAAAGCACAGCTTCCAAAACCAAAGGGTTAGAGTTTGAGTCCAGTTAGAGGACGGGCTTTTTAATTCGAGATATTTTAGCAGAAAGTTTCAATAGGATACATTTTTGTTGCCCTTTAATAGGTAACCTTTCAACTCTTGATTTGTAAATAATAGTTTCTTGGATGTCAGGCATAACTAGATATTTGAACGTGTTTTTATTTAAATTCAAACTAAAAAAGAAACACTTAAAAAATGAAATTCTAAATGTGATGAACATTATAAAGTGACGTATTATGTCTGTAGAGATGAGCAGAGTGCAAAAACACTTCAATGTTGGAATTTTAATTGTAATTCTAAAGTAAAATGTAGTCAAACACAGTTTAGAACAAATCAATCATCTCTGACCAATCAGTGCCTTGAAATGATCAATTATGGGGATGGAAGAGATCGATGGCTGATCCATTTTAGTTCCCTACGAATCTAGATGCTCGTTGATTCCCGATCAATGAAATGTATTGGACAATATTGTTTTCTTTTGGTTATGGTTCGATGCTTGGAGAAATGGAATGAGACATGTGGCAATGGATGCAGTTCAACAGATGTGTCAGATTGAGCGGTACTTGGGGATGACTTAGGTGCATGAGATGATTGACTTAAGTCATGTGTGTTGTGTTCATGCCTCTTGTTTAAAAGTCAGGAGTAATAAATAATAGTAGCTTTAATTTTTTTAAAAGTCTGTTGAAGGACTATTTCACGCATTGTAAGAAAAGGACAGCAACTCCTGATCGGTTCCATAGAAACAAAACTTGATGATTGACAGGTAGATATGAGCAACAATTGGTTATAGATTTGCGTTGTGTTATATTATTAGAAACAAGTTTCAAGAAGTCAATTACACACATTCTTGTCATGAAGTTTGTATTGAAACATACACACAAACTAATCTTAATATTAGTCAATGATTAATACAGTTTTTTATTGAAATATCTCGATCAATATTTTGAAACTACATAATTAATTCTCATATCGGACTAAATTGAAAGTTTTATGAAAACTAAACACTGGTAGGCGATTCGTTACATTTCTGAAAGCGTTGTCACTTAATGCCAATATTGGTCAGTAGTTGTCTTATCGAGCTGGTTAACTCTGTGAGTGTAATGATAAGTTTATCGAGCTGGTTAACTCTGTGAGTGTAATGACAAGTTTATCGAGCTGGTTAACTCTGTGAGTGTAATGACAAGTTTATCGAGCTGGTTAACTCTGTGAGTGTAATGACAAGTTTATCGAGCTGGTTAACTCTTTGAGTGCAATGACAAGTTTATCGAGCTGGTTAACTCTTTGAGTGTAATGACAAGTTTATCGAGCTGGTTAACTCTTTGAGTGCAATGACAAGTTTATCGAGCTGGTTAACTCTTTGAGTGCAATGACAAGTTTATCGAGCTGGTTAACTCTGTGAGTGTAATGACAAGTTTATCGAGCTGGTTAACTCTGTGAGTGCAATGACAAGTTTATCGAGCTGGTTAACTCTGTGAGTGCAATGACAAGTTTATCGAGCTGGTTAACTCTGTGAGTGCAATGACAAGTTTATCGAGCTGGTTAACTCTGTGAGTGCAATGACAAGTTTATCGAGCTGGTTAACTCTGTGAGTGTAATGACAAGTTTATCGAGCTGGTTAACTCTGTGAGTGTAATGATAAGTTTATCGAGCTGGTTAACTCTGTGACTGCAATGACAAGTTTATCGAGCTGGTTAACTCTATGAGTGTAATGATAAGTTTATCGAGCTGGTTAACTCTTTGAGTGCAATGACAAGTTTATCGAGTATTTTAATGTCATGCCCAGCACGTCCACACTTTGGTTGGAAGTGTTAGAGCCTTAGAGCTCAGGGATATTTCTGGAACAACAAACACTTTGGTTGGAAGTGTTAGAGCCTTAGAGCTCAGGGATATTTCTGGAACAACAAACACTTTGGTTGGAAGTGTTAGAGCCTTAGAGCTCAGGGATATTTCTGGAACAACAAACACATTGGTTGGAAGTGTTAGAGCCTTAGAGCTCAGTTATATTTCTGGAACGACAAAAATTTGGTTGGAAGTGTTAGAGCCTTAGCGCTCAGGGATATTTCTGGAACAACAAACACTTTGGTTGGAAGTGTTAGAGCCTTAGAGCTCAGGGATATTTCTGGAACAACAAACACTTTGGTTGGAAGTGTTAGAGCCTTAGAGCTCAGGGATATTTCTGGAACAACAAACACTTTGGTTGGAAGTGTTAGAGCCTTAGAGCTCAGGGATATTTCTGGAACAACAAAATTTTGTCAACGAAAAATAGTTCATTGTATTGAACAGCAAGATCTTCCTAAACACTTTGTCTTGATACAATACAGCACTTCCATAGTTATGTCATACTCACGTAAATAGGAAGACTAACTTTGTGTACTATTCACCTAGTCTAATACTTTGTTCAGCAGGTCCATGTCTGGATTGTCTCCTCTTTTTGTTGTCTGCTGCCTCCTGACCCTGACAGTGACCAGCCAACAAGCAGTAAGTCAACATAGTTACTTCATAGTATATCTTTCTAGCCACTAAATGTTTTTTTCTCAAATAGGCGGAACTAATTTTAAATTCTGTCGTTTCTTATTTTCTTATCTTATACTTTCAAAAATATTATTACGTCTTACGCGCATCCAAGTGTAGTGCACATGAACTAGAGACCTAAAGTCTAATCAGGCAAGCCATCCCATGATCTATTGACACCAGGATAGAAATAGCCCTTGTCTCTGAATATGACATCAGAAATGTGTATTTTAGTATGTTGTGTTTTTTATATTTGTAAGCTATGGTTCAGTGTTTAATCATCCCTTGTGGTGAATGTATCATTGGCTTGGTCGTCTCCCCTAAAATGTCTCTTGTTCATCGAGTGAAATGTAGATATCCCTTTGTCATAAACCTCTCAAAGCTCTGTTTCGTTTGTTTGTTTGTTCTCGTTTCTTTAGCTTTCAATGAATTAAGGGTCTCAATCGGAGAATGCTTGTCTCGTTAGCGGGCAAACCAAGGTTTTATGGCATCTCGGTTTTATAGTAGAATGAATCTTCTAAAGTTACTTTTTAAACCAGATTTTTTTTATTTTTTAAAAAGTAATTTCGTGAAAATGGGGATTTCTCTTTAGCGTTTTTATTTATTATAAAATAATAAGTTTCTTGTCTTTTATGGCTTACTATTGAAATAAGTCACTACGTGAAATAAGTCACCTCGTGAAATAAGTCACCACGTGAAATAAGTCACCACGTGAAATAAGTCACCACGTGAAATAACAATTTAATTACAAATAGACCAAGTTCAACAGGAAAGAAAATAAAGACTATGAAAAAACAAGCTGATCTAAGAGGGTGAACTCCGCACGTAGAAGTGTATCTCACAATCATAAAATTAGATATCAAACAAAATAATTAATTACCAATAACTAATAGACTAACTGTTGTTGTTTTTTTAAATCATGATTTTGTTTTAGGTACAATAAATAATTGTTTAAAGTTTCAACTT
Organism: Biomphalaria glabrata; assembly: GCF_947242115.1. NCBI lineage: Eukaryota > Metazoa > Mollusca > Gastropoda > Planorbidae > Biomphalaria > Biomphalaria glabrata. Next base: position 23,113,445 of record NC_074711.1, on the reverse strand, counting down.
TATCCGAGAATGGATGTAGGAGAAATGTTTACAACTATCTAAGGGGACCAAACCCTAGATATTTAGCCCTTATATGTGAATACTGAAGAATTATTTTCCCTTGTTGGCGTCAAACAAAATAATTAATAACATGTAATTAATTTACTAATTTATTAATTTTTTTTTTATTGATTCATGTCTTGTTTATGCCAATGAATACATTGTGCCAGGTTTCAGAATGGGTGTGGGTTGAAACGTCGAGTATACACTTTTTGTTTTACCAGACAGACAGAGTTGATGGAAGCTTTGGAAGGGAAACAAATCGATTTTCCGAGTTGTTTCCCTTCTAGCAAGTTGAAAATGGAAAATGGCGATCATTTGTAAACTAATGAGTTCTATTTGCACTATGTGTGTGCGTAATGAGGATCTACATGTGTGTTGTGTATGTGTGTGTGGATGTTTTCGTGGTTTGTGTGGGTGTGATAAAAAAAATGAACGGAAAAAAAATACGCGAACTGACGACCTTTTAAATTAAGCCTCGTTCTAGAATCCTTAGAAAAACACGTGATCATTTTCATTTGGTTAAAAGCTTTCTTTTTTCTTAGAGCTCGGAGTTTCTATAGAAGAATGAAATCAACTAATACAATTTGGTTGACACTCCTTTTCATTAGTTGTAACTTTATAGTTCTAGCTTGCACTTGATAACACTAGTTTGTACTTGATAACACTAGTTTGTACTTGATAACACTAGTTTGTACTTGAGAAGATTTGGGTTTCTATTTGAAATCTCCGTTTTCATATGAATAATATTTTGGATTGTATTTCAGTAACAGTTTGGTTTGTATTTGATAATATTCTGGCTTTAACTCAGCAAATCTGTTTTCAGTCGTGAAAGTTAATTTCATGAGTTGATTGAAATAAGATTTGGTTGGACATTGAATGGGAGAATAGAAGGAAAAGAGAATATAACAACAGAGGATGGGGAAGAGAGATGGAAGTTTCATGAAAGAAAGAAAATAAAATATTGGGACACATAAAATGAAATAATTGTTAATTTATTATTATTCTTAGTATCATTTTTACTATTTTACTTTGAGATGAGAAATAACAAAAATAAAGATGTAGAAGATAAAGAATAGAAAGAGAAAGAGAGAAAGGGTGAGTGATAGACAGTTGAGGGAGAATGAGAAAAAGTGAAAGAGAGTGAGAGAGAGAGAAAGAACTGGATAATTTCTTTTTATCTAGAATGTGCTTATGTGTCAGCGTTGAGTGGGTTTGCTGAACTATTCACTCCTTAGAACTAGAGTTCACTATAGAATGATGTTTGTAATCTCACATCACACAATCTGTCCAGGTGTCCACCACACCGCAGTCCACTACAGACAGTGGACCAAGTGGGATTGAGAAGCAAGTGCTGGGACCTTTAAGAGTTTGGCATATAGTGGCCATTGTGTGTACCGTTGTTCTAACAGGATGTAAGTTCAGCTTCAAACAAGCAAAAACAAAGAAAATACTTTTTAAAAAATTTAAGAAAATACTTTTTTAAAAGGGAAAGAACTCCAAATTTATAGAAACATTACATCAATACCTTTTCAATATCAAACAAAAGACCACTTTTTAATTAATTAATTGATTACTTTTTGATTGAATTTTGTATTTGGGATCTATGAATAATTGTGCAAAGTTTCAGCTTGATTCGAGACTGGGAAGTGGGAGCAATAACGTGTTTAAACTGTGTACCAAACTGCCACAAACACAAAGTTGGTAAAAGCTTTGTAAAAATGCATAGTGTTAAATTTAATAAAGCAGTAGGGCCTTTAAAGGAATAGTAAACAAGAAATGATACTTGAGGTCTTAATGACTGCTTAGCTAAACAAAAAAAAAATGTGTGGGTCGTGCCGAGACCAATAGTTAGAGAAGGCCTGAACACTGACCTGCAACGTCACAACCTGTGGGCAGCTTAAACCAATAGCTCGTTGCCACGTCACAGGTCTGTACGACTTGGCGATAAGCTATTGGTTGCAGGTCAGTCTTCACCGGGACCCAACCTCGAGCCCCCACTCAGCCAGTAAGCTCCTCTAGATATACTCGTGAATAACATAAACAAAATATAAAATACAATGCACCCAAACTACTCATGCCTCAAGTTTTAATTGGCTTTTCAAGCAAAGATCAGACTTCAAAACCATCTTCCAGTTCACAGGCAATGAAATAGTTCTCATCTCCGGCCATGATGGAGGATATTAGTAATGTATTCCGTTTTATTTGGTTTACACGTTGCAGATTATCATTTGGAATTGAAAATACTACATCCTATACCAAACCTTCTAGTGGACGTCGGGGGATGGCGGAGGGCAGGATTCGAACACGGGGCAATCGAAAAGATAGTCCAGAGCGCATACCACACTACCATCAGCCATCTTTCCAAGATGAGTGTTGTCAGTTTGTCGTTATTTATATGAGGGTCCTAATAGGTTTAGTATTTAGACCTACACCTTTACATTTTACAGGCAGTGAGCTTAAATATACTGATCTATTACAATGTTAAAGTTTATCTTGCCAGCATTCTTTTTATGCAAGCTTTTGATGTGTTCAATTTTCAAAATTTGTAGTGGTGATATTTTGTTACTGCTATGACTACCGCATACCCAGAAGTCGGACAGAGATTGAAGAGAATCACAAGAAAAGACAAATGAACAAGAAATACTTATTTCTGTTGGAAAAGCGACCTGATGATGTATTGACGAAACCAAAAGGTAATGCAAACGCTGAGTATTTATTGTTTATAATTTGTAAATTACAAACCAGAGTCTGCAAAGTTTTAAACACACATTGCTTAAGACAAGTGTCCAATATTCTTTCTGATTCACTAATCCAATTAATCTTAAAGATATCTTAATTAACTTTCTTTTTAGAAAAAAAAGGCACCCACGAATGTCGCAATAGGTTTCGATATCTGACATAATAATGAAATTAATAACTTGTCGTTCATATCAATAATGGCGGTTGGTCGTTGTACTGACCAGACGACACCCTCGATAACTATCATCCATTGAAACAGATGACCTTTACGTCATATGTCTTAAAGATCTCAAGGGCTGTAATAGGGAACTTTACTTAACATATCATTACTAAGAATAAACGATTGGATGTTAGGAAATATATTTAATGTTAATGAATTATTGTTATCTTTTATGTTATACACTGTGTTTACAGTGGTGCCATCAATAAATGCCTAAGTTTGAAATTAATAATAATAATAATAATAATAATAATAATCTTTATTATCCGTAAGGAAATTTGTCTTACAATTTGTGCATTACACCAAACAAAAAACATTATAACTATAAGAAACCAAAGGTACATTCACACCAGACTCACTCATAATTTACATGTGACAAAGTTTATACTAGATTGTTCTTATTTAATGATTTGATTGCCAGGGGAACAAAAGAGTGTTTGTGTCTGTTTGTCTTTGCTATCGGTGTCTTGTATCTCTTTTGTGATGGTAAAATCACAAAATCCTGACACAAAGGGTGATTCTTTATTTCGAGGATCTTGTTAGCTTTTTTTAGAGATGTTTGTCTCAAACAACTGCCCAAATGGGGTTTGTTTTTTGCCAATGATTTTGCCAGCAGCATTTAGGATTCTATAAAGTTTATTTTTATTTTTAATGCTCAGATTGCCATACCAGGCAGTGATATTGAAACTTAAAATATTGCAGATGTGAGCGTGATAAAACATAGCCAAGGCCTTTTCGCTAACATTAAACGAGGACAGTTTTCTTAGTAATCGTAATCTTTGCTGAAAGTGTGAGTAAATAGTAGGACTTGAATATGTTGAATATTTTGTTCGTTCGTGGGTTTTAAGTTCGACAACATTTGTGTTTACTTCAACAGATCCTCCAGTTCTATCATTGCACACGAGAACCACTGCTCCCAAAACTATCAGCTCCAGCAATGCAAGACCTAATGCAACCAACAATGTAAGAGCCGCTGCTCAGAAGAAAGCACCCAACACCAGGAGTGACGCTTTGAACAAAGTCCGCAACGCAGTCAGGGCCACCTCCCACAGCAAATCCGCAACCGAGAGCAACGCCAGGTCGATCAGGTCTAGAGAAGACCCAGATTACTTCAGCAGCGCTGTGAAACCGAGACCCAAAACAGGTCTGGAGACGCCGCTGGCCTCGCACCCAAAAGATCTGTTGTCTCTGATGAACCAGATGAAGAAAAAGCCAGCCGCAGCCAGGCAGGATTAAAAAGACCAACGATTCTTGACGCCTATGTTATAAGGAACGTGGTTGTTTAGGGACGGATTAGTTTCATCTATATCGTTTAGGTCATATAGTGGCACTGCCGAGATGGACCATTGAAGTCAAGCTGAATATTCATTTGTTCGTACCATTAAAACTATCTTATCTTACACACAAGAGAACAGTTTTTGTAGTGTAATCTAAATCTAGTTTTACGACATTCAACGTTAAAAAAAGAAAATGATCTTGTTGTCGTAGTATCACACTAGAGACAAGGAGACTTTACAACATTGACGTTCGCTGGACAATGCTGAGACTGGACAGTATTGAGTCTGGACAGTGATGAGACTGGACAGTACTGAGACTGGACAGTACTGAGACTGGACAGTACTGAGACTGGACAGTGATTATAGAAAATAAGTGTTGCTCAATGCAACGTTTGGTGCCCAAGAAACTAATCTCATGTCCGAGTCTTGCAGGACAGGGGATATTAGAAAATGGCGAGATATAAATTCCAAGCTATGTTGTAAACAAAGTTACAAAGACAGTTTGTGTGGAAACACAAACTCAAAATCGGCCCCCGAAGTGGTCCACCCAGGAAGGTAAAAAGGCAGGTTTCAATATTTTCAAAAAGGAAATTCTATCAAAGAAAATTGACAGAGAAAAATGGAGAAAGAAGGTTGGCAGATCTTGTGTGGTGCCCCAACGGTCCCGCAGACCAAGGGATAGGGAAAATGAAGGCAAAGTTAGATGTGAACCTGGCCTAACTGATGTTATATACTGAATTGATCTAATTGTTTTGCAAAGGGTCAATCTCTTATTCAAAGCCTAAAGAAAAAAAACGGAAATAAAACAAAACCACCTTTAGTTAAGTGTCCTGTGTACACCTTAACACGCTGCAGTTCATGCGATAATATGATAAACTACTTATTAATTGTTGTTTTAAATTATGTTCCATGAGAGAGAGAGAGGGGGGGGTCGTTCAAATTCAAGTTTAAAATCTAAATGGGAGGGCATTACTATACGCCAAAAAAATGAGGTGAATGAGATAAAGAAGGAGAGAGAGCTAGAAAAGGGGAAAAGAGAGAGAGGTAGAGAGAAAGAGAGAGAGAGAGAGAGAGAGAGAGAAAGAGAGAGCAGTTTCAATTCAACGTAACAGATACTAGAGCTCATAGGCTAAAAGGTACATGAAAGAGGAGCGTTAAAATGAGGGCCGTTATATTCGAAGAGCAAAAAACAAAATGGAAGAAAGGTACAAGGCAACATTAACAATGTCTAGCCTAAGAACAAATCAACAGAGGCGTGGCCGGTGTGTCAACAGTGTAATGCTAGTATTTACATAATTCTTATACTGATTGATTATTTTGTTACGTTTTTCTTATAATAAAGTAGATACTCTTTTTAATTTATGCATTGATTTTTAAGTAATAATATTTATTTATTGCTGATTTCGTTTTTCCGTGGCCCCCCAAAAAAATAAATATTTGTAATCTCAGTACAAGACGGGACTTAAGCTCTTCTGGTCCTCAAATGTACTGGAAATAATTGGTACAGAACTGCTGGCAGGATCTGTGTGTTAAGGGACAAGTCAATACTGCCTGGTCAATTATTTGCTCTGGCGGTATGTTGGTCAGATTGATCTGGTTTCTGTTTCAATTGGACTCTGCTCTTGCTCGGAAGCTGATGTTTCCCATTTGAAAATTAAAATAAGGGGAGAGAAGTAGGCTCAAATTCGAGAAATTACATTTCTCAAACATAATGGCAGACAAACGCATTGAGAGAGAGAGAGAGAGAGAGAGAGAGAGAGAGAGAGAGAGAGAGAGAGAGAGGAGAAATGCCTGATTTGTACCACAATGTTTAGAGCAATTTCATGCTTTTATTTTTTCAAATGGCTATGATGGGGAAGACAGAAGGGTGTTTCTGTGTAAATATTACTGGCATCGTTTTTTGCAAGCATTTATGAATTATTTACGTTGAAGGACGTGGACTATAGCTTAATTAAGCTTTTTTTAAGCCAACACAGAAATTACTGTACCAGAGAGGTGCTTATGAAAATAGAAGGTTTTATTATTTCTATTGGTAGTTCAAAACTTAAAAACAAAGTATCAAGGGGACTAATTCAACTTAAACCACGACTTCAGTGCAGTTTCTTTCACTTGTTCGATACAAAAAAAATATTACTACCAATAGTTAATTAACTAATTGTCTTTTTTTATATAGATTCTTGTTTTGTCAGGTAAAAGAAATAAATGTGCAAAATTTCAGCTTGATCTGAGAATGGGTGTGGGAGAAATAACATGTACACATTTTTTACCAGACAAGTGAGTTGATGTAAGCTTTGTAATAACAAAATGAACATGAGAATCGCATCTATGGAGCGCTGAGAACAAGATGGACAGCTCAGGAATACATTTTTACGTAAGGAATGAAAAAATATGATCTGAAATTATTGAAAAAAAATCTACGATTAATAAAACAAAAATAAATAGTCTCTACATGTCTAGGAACAAAGAAATATAATCTATAATACAACATCTGCACTACCAGTATAATATACATCAATACACAAAGCTAAACTTTCAACAAGAACAAAAATCAAAATGAAACTGCCTGCTAAATTGTAATTCTGTTTAGTTTTATTTTTTATTTAGTTCTTTGCATGAAAATATAGATTAAGGAAACAAATTCAAATTTTGGTTCTGTTTGCAAAACTACTACAAATAATAACGTTACTTATATATGTCATCCATACATCATGATGTTATCATGTTAGTATTAAGGAACAAAGCACATAATGACATGACAGTTTAGCTCTGGATCTTAACAAACTTCTTAATACTGATGTTTCTGGATCGTATGACCACTGAATGGTTTATTTCTCTAGTAAGAATGTAAGAAATGTCAAGGTTACAATACATAATACTTAGGTCAACATGAACTGTCTAGCTTTGACGTTAAATCTAAAAATAGATTGAGAATTAAATTGTAAATGCTAAGGAATGACCTAGATGTACAGTTCTTTAAGAATAATCAGGGTCATCGTCTATCTCTAACCATTGTAGCCTACATGCTTCTTATTGACCTAAAATAATGACATTCAACATTAGACAAATGTCTTGGTGTCGGCAGTGTTAACGTTTCTAGTGCTACGGAAGTAACACTCCATGTCAACAAGTAACCCTTGATTTATATTCGTTTGGAAAGCAAATAAGTGAATGAAGCAAATATGTAAGAAAATAGTTTCTCTATCAAGTTAGGTAAATGGCTGTAAGAACATCCCTCTTTTCCCAGTGTCCGTCAGTCAGTTCCATAGTATTGTCTCTGACCCATTTATCCAGTGCAAGCCTGGCACTGACATCCGGTGATTTCCTTGACCCATATTTTGTGCTGGTAGTCGGGGTAAATTTTCCCATTATGGACACAGATTGGCAGGTAGACCTCTTTTGTGGTGGTGGATGTCTCTTTACAGCAGCGACAGTTCTAGGGGGAGAGAAGGAAAGCTTGTTTGTAACAAAACAAAAAATTCATTTACACATGATAATACTTTAGTAAAAAATAAAGTTCCCCTATCAGACCTTGCGTTTTACTGGACAGATCTATTTTCTAACAAGGGTGTCATATGGCCAGCACAAAGACAAACCGACTTTACTTTTCCCCATTATCCATTAGAGTTGGGTGGACTCTAGCGCGCCTTGGAGATCCCGAAATAAAAAATACCAGAATTCACCAGAATTCGAACCCAGGATCTCTCGGTTCGGAAGTCAATCGCTTTACCACTCAGCCACCGCGCATCTGTTATACACATCATAAAGAGACAGAACCGGACACGGCATCTAAGCTCTATCCCCAACACCTAAAGCCTTTATATAACACCTACAGCTCCATCCAGTGACGTAGATAGGGTGGGGGAGGAGGGGGAGAATTTGAAGATCTCCCCGGCCCCCACTTGAGGGGGGGGCACAAATGAGTGTCCAAAATTTGTTTTTTAACTAAATTAAATAATACGCCACTGTCTTGCTTTTCACGTTGTTATATACGTCAGTGACTCTGTTGTATGTAAGGTGAACGGTATCTGTTTCCAGTAGAGTTTACCCAAGATAAATCACGAAGTTTTATATCACCATGGTTCACTAGAAAACTTCCAACTGGAGAAATTTACAATCGATCTTGGCTCCTCCTCTCTCCACACTTGGGATGTCTGTTTTGAGCAAACCTGGAGTTGGTTTCACCAAATGGAAGAAACATGAGAGACTGACAGACCATGAAGAAGGAGTCCACCACAGACAAGCTTTTTTGAAGTGGAAGTTAGAAGAAGAAAAGCTTAAAGCAGAACCAGATGAACTGTCACATATGTTTCATGCGCAAAGTTTAAAAAAGGAGAGTAATACAAGATGTTCCACAAGAGAAGAAGCTACGTCGGCAGTTTCCTTGCATCTCGACAAAATCATCAAGTTGTTGGAGAAACTTTCTGAATCAACAACTGAAAGAATGGACACTAGAATAAGTGCACAGAATCTTCTTCATGCAGTGGAAAATATGAATTTTTTGCTTATTTGGACCTCTGGTCAAATCTCCTGCGCCCATTTAATTTAGTTCAGAAGAAACTACAAACGTCTGACTGCACATACGGGAAGCTGGTAAAGAAATTGACTTAATGAGTGCGGAGCATCTATCCCATAGACGGTCTGTCTGCCCCTAAACGCACGGAACGTCTATCCCATAGACGGTCTGACTGCCCCTAAACGCACGGAACGTCTATCCCATAGACGGTCTGTCTGCCCCTAAACGCACGGAACGTCTATCCCATAGACGGTCTGACTGCCCCTAAACGCACGGAACGTCTATCCCATAGACGGTCTGACTGCCCCTAAACGCACGAGACGTTCTTACCCAACCTTTGTTTCGTTGCATTTTTAAATTAAATTAAAATTTTTAACTAACAACAGTGGAACTATTTTTACTTTATAAAAGATTTCTTCATCCTTTGTTTACACTACATAGAATCTAGAAATTAGAAGCTTTTGGCTTTATTTAGACATTTATTTATTACTTTTTTTACAATGTAAAAAAAACGTCGCCATGACTACGCTAGTCCAAGATGTTGACTACTGAAGAAACTTTATAATTATTCTAAAATTTATCACAAATAAATAGTAATAATGAAGAATTTGATCTAGCTATATAGATTAGATCCAAGGTAGGTCTAAATTTAGCGTATTTATATCTATTTTATTAGTATTTAAACTATTTAGATCTAAATCTATTATTGTCAGGACAGTAGGCTAGGTGTAGTCTGTAGATCGAGATTGACAAGATCTAACCAATCTAGCTTTTATCTCTAGACTTGGACTCTAGATCTAGATATACCTCTAGATCTAAGCTTATGGTAAATAAAAAGAAAGGAAATGGTAGATCTACATCAAATAATCATCCACTGTGGGCATTATTTCCCATTTTCTTTTTTTTTTTTTTAGTATTGTTAAATTGTTTATCTGTAAAAATCTACAACATCATGGCTATGCTTGTCCAAGACACACCCACAATGTTTACTACTGAAGAAGCTTTATTATTGTTTTATTTATACTTCTATGAATTGTAATAATGAAGATCTTGATCAAGATTTAGCATAGGATGAAGCAGACTTGGACATTATTAGCATTTAGATTTAGATCTAGTATTGCCTTATATGCTTAGGCCTTAGCCTTAGACTAGGGCTAGGTCTTGAATGTAGATCAGGTTGACTAGATATATGCTTTTATCTTTACACCTTTGTAGATTCCTATAGATCTAAGCCTAAGATAAATGAAAACAACAGAAATGGCAGATCTAAATCCAATATTCATCTACCATGCTAGGCCTTTTCTTGGTATATTTTCTAGCAATTTTTTTTAGTATTGTTTTTTGGTAAAAATCATCACCATCACTATACTGGTTCAAGTTGCACTCCAAAAGGTTTACCACTAAATAAAAGTAAAATTTATCACAAAGGAACAGTAATAATGATCTATTAGATGTCTAAATCTTAGGTAAAATGAATTAGGATTTTCATTGTCCTTCATCTAGTTAGAGATTTAGGCTTTGATCTCTCGGTAGCCTATGTCTTGCACTGGTCTAGTATTAGAATGAAAGATGTTCTAGGCAAATAAAAAAAAGACAAATCTAGATCTATATCCCATTGATTCAAATGTACATAATATTTGAGTGCATTTGGTTGATAGATTTAGTACTGGTATCTATTGTTATTGGTAGTAATGAAAAGCGCAATAATTTTCACTTTTTTTCTGACTAAAAAACAGGTAAAAATAATAATATAATCAATGATTCATCATCTTTTATTGACTGTTTTATCACATTTCTTTTTGAAAATGCTGTAAATAGTCTAAATATGCTGTTTCAACAGTAATACAAAGAACAAAATCTAAATTTAGGTCTCAAAAGTTCTAAAGTTGGCATCCATTTTTTTTCTGAGTGTCATATTATTTAGATTATAATTTGTATCTTATATTTAACTAGAAAGATGTTTACATTTTCACATTCTCCATTCATTTACCTTTACTTTGATACCAAATATGTTACTATAGCATCATTGGTACTTAAACAATAAATTTTTGTTTTAGCCATGTTTGGAACATTTTCTTGTTTTTTAAAAAAAAGAACCTTTTTTTTTTGAAGAAAACAACAACACCGCAGTCAATGAGTTAACCCTTTCATGCTTTCTGCCAAGATGATGAGAAACGGACGAAACTGATCAGCCAATCCATCGAAAAGCAAAAGAAAGTAGTGAGTGCTATGGATTTCTTTCCTGTAATCAAAGTAACCAAAAGAAAGAAAAGACTTGAGTTCTGATGTCGGACTCTCAATAGAACTGCATTTCAAACGTGTTGCGACAGAAGTGCTGGACAGACTTATGGAGATGAAGGACAGATTCCAAAGGCTGGAAAACCATGTGGTTACCTTTGGGTTTCTTCTTGAACCAAGACACCTCTTGGAGTCTATGGATGATGACACGCTGATGAAAAACTGTTTTACTGTTTCATGAAATACAGGCAAATCGCTTGTTCAATGTCATTGATGCACGATAACTTTTCATCAACAAACCAGTGCCACAATCACCAATTGACACATTGAGGAAGATGGCTTCATATGGTAATGATGTGTGCTCAAACCTTGCAATACTGCTAACTCAGGCCACTTCCATTGTGTCATGTGAGAGATCATTCTCAAAGCTCAAGTTCATCAAAAACTATCTCAGGAACACAATGACGTAAAAAAAAAAAGGCTTATCATGGCTTTAATGTCAGTGGAGTCACAAATACTAGACAGTATCGATGTAGATGATGTTATAGATGCCTTAGCTGCACAGAAAGCACAGGCGTGAAGCGATATGAATTGAGATTTGTCACTTGTGCATTATTTCGCCAATAAACAACGGTATTATTCATTAAAAGATTCTTAATGATTATTTCTTGTTAATTTTACTGCTATATTGTACCAATTAGAATGTAGGCTTCTATTTATTTAGTACATTATCTCATGTCATGATGTCGAATTTCAAAATGCAAGGGGCCCCCAGGGAGGTCAATCCCCCCGGGCCCCCAAATCCCTAGCTACGCCCCTGGCTCTATCCTCAACACCTAAAGCTCAATCTCCAAAGCCCTAACACTAGACTAGGAGAGCCAGTACTAATGCGACTTATGTTACGTGAGCTGGGACATATCAAACCTAAATTGTACCTTTTTAAATCCTGGGTGAGTGGTGACGCTAGGCGATACGCTACTCTCGCAAGTTCCTTCACATTTGTTCAGCATGACGTCGCCGCTGCAGACAACAGGCACTGGGTAGCCCAGGTTTAGGGCTGTAGTGACACGAGCGATGGGAACTGTACTTTGCTGGAGAGAGAAGAGAGAGATCTAGATGGTATTACTTTTCATAGGGTCAAGCTTGGACAATGTCCAAAGCAAATTATGATGACGAAATTCATCAAATAAATAAATTCATGTTAGAGAACAAAAGGGAGGGGGGACGAACATACTAAGTATAAATAAAACACAAAATCAGTTATCTCCAATATTCTTGGAACAAATATGAAAAATATTCAAATTCATGGACAAATATGTCATGGGCTTCTATGTTATAACGAGACTAGGATGATTGGTCACGGCTAGAGTCTGCTTAGTATTTGGTTGAAGATATAGATCTTCATCTGCGATTTGACAATTGCGTCCAAATTATCCTGTGCTATTCAACATACAGTAGACAACAAATTGCCGAGAACAATTCTTCTTATCAGCTTGCAAAGTCTTCATGGGTTCAGGAAATGTGTGGACACAGGACACGGATCTTAAAAAACGGCACTAACAATTTTACTAGACATTTGACAGCTTGTGTATATATTTGGGGAATAAAATACAGGAAAACAAGGTTACAAAAGACAGTTTTTGTGGAAACACAAACTCAAAATCGGCCCCCGAAGTGGTCCACCCAGGCAGGCTTCAATATTTTCAGAAAGAACATCGGAATGAAATTATATCAGACAAATGAGAGATAAGAATGGAGAAAGAAGGTTAATAGATCTTGTGTAGTGCCCCAACGATCCCGCACATCAAAGGATAGGTGAAAGTGAATGTAAAGTTAGTTGTGAACCTGGCCTAACTAGTTACCCTTTCAGACCTTGTGGTCTATAGGGCAGATGATGTAAAGTTCATCTGTTTTTGTGGCCTACGGTTAACGAGAGTGTCATGTAGCCAGCACAACGACCAACCGCCTTTACTTTTGCCCAACTAATGTCAGGTACCCATTAGAGCTGAGTGGACTCAGAGGCGCCCAAAGATTCCAACGTTGAAAATCCCAGTCTTCGAACCCGGGACCCACGGTTCGGAAGCCAAGCGCCTTACCGCTCAGCCACCGCGCCTCCCCTGGCCTAACTGATGTCTTATAATTGATCTAATTGTTTTGAAAAGGCTCAATCTCTTATTCGAATCCTCAAAAATAAATTATATATATTGCATTTCTGAATAAGGTAAAAGTTCAGGAAAATGAAGTTTACAAGATTACTATTCGTTTTAAATTAGGTCTAATTTATAATGCATACTAATTAGCTTTTTCTCTTTAGAAAACTGCTTGCATAACTGATTTTAAAAATTAGATTTTTAGCTTTCAGAAAAAAAAAAGTAGCCGTTGCATCAGAACTTTGAATGGTCTAAAATATTGCGATGTCGGATTTTCAATATCTTTTGTAGTTTACGAGATCTAAACGGGACGGACGGACAGATGGACAGACATTTCGCACAAAACTAATAGCGTCTTTTCCCCTTTCGGGGGCCGCTAAAAATCGGGATTGGTCATTATAATTTAAAAAAAAATATCCTCTTAAAATTAGATCTAGACGATCTATTTGTCATTTGAAATGTCCGATTAGATTCACTAAAGCAGTGTTTCCCAAACTGTGTTCCGCGCAACTCGCGAGTCCTGAATAGGTGTTTCATGAACTACTGGAATAATTACTTGCACTATTTCTCTCTTTCTCTTGAAAAAAACAGACTTCAGATCTCTAGATCTATCTTATTAATACTATTAGGATTTTTAAAAAATATTTTTTTATTTAGACCGCGTCTAAAAGGAAGTGGAAATGACGTAAGGCTTATTAAAAAATAAGTAGACTTAAGGGAAACGAAAGATATTGTTTTAAAAAAACGGAATTCGTAATATTTTAAAAATGTAGACTGCGGCCTGTTGGGAAAATATCGCGAATGGCGGTCGTCAGGTAGTGAATCTGTTCTTAGTAAGCACCTAGGATGTAAATAAAACCTGTGTACGAAATTTGATGCGGATACGTACGATACTATAAGAGATCTCATGATCGATGAGCCAGTCAGTGGCAGTTTACAAATCTATATAATAGAATCTTGCTGGAGAAGTAGAAGCAGATTAGGTGCTGCTAGGTACTTAACTTCCCATGATAGCCAGGTGTGGTTCAAAGCTAACTGAATCTTTCATAAGTGTACAATGTAGCCAAGACGGACTCTAGTTTAATATCATAATGACAAATCCTCTAACACATTGACACACAAGACTTGAATATTTAGTCCTTTCAATCAAGGAGCTTTAAAAAAAAAACACAATGTCTTCCTTATTATAAAAAGTTTACTTACCAGTAACTGGCAATCATCGTTACTTGAAGTGAAAACTAGGTATGGAAACAAACTTAGGCTGACCAAGACTGTCCAGAAATGGGCCAGGTCACTGTAACTGAAGACCATGTCTGGAACAAGAACAAAGGAAGGTGTCAGAACTAGAAACATTTGGTCGGAACTCCAACTTGAAGCTCGTTGACCTCAAGGAAACAAACTTAATGAACTTGTGTTGATGTTTTCTTTAAATTTAAAGTATTATGAGTTTAAGAATCAAAATAATCAATTTTATAATATACAAAGTGTAGACAAAGTGAAAAATCAATAGACATTTCATTAAATCGCAGTCATCGAGATTTCAATAAGCATATTTAAAAAAAAACAACTTATAACATACTCACTAAAAACACAAAAGGATTTTTAAAAAATATCTTCGAACTAGGACCATAGAAGAATCTGAAACAATTTCCAATTACTATCTTTTACTTTGTTTTTAGTAGATCTAAATAAAGTTTACCGTTTGGTTGAGATCTTTCTACGACAGTTTATTCAACAGTTCCTCGACGAACCAAAAAAAAAAATGTTACCCGCTAAGGAACTCTTTGTTAGCGCGGACTGATTTAGACTTGAGAATGACGCATTAGTCCTGGCGTCTAGACGTTAAGATGAGATGAGAGGTCAGAATTAGAAAGTTTATTGAAACCTGGGTTAATTGTAGACCAATGATTGGACAATTACGTCAACTGGGTGGAGCTAAGAGCCAGCATGTAGTCCCAGACAATGTGAGGCTTTCAAAACTTTGCCGATTCCATGCCATCCTAAAATGAATGTACTCTATAGTCTATAGTCTGTTTTAACTGTACGGTTGCTTGACTGCATCTAGTTGTGATTTGCTATTTGAATGATAAGAAAAAAGATCACTGTTATTGTTATAGGAAACTAATAATAATTTTAGTACCACATGAACTTTTCTGTTGGTGGCGTGAAATGGGGAGAAAAAACGTGGTTTTATTCAACAACAATCAAAGAGTCTGAACTTTGACATTTGCAGTTGAAGAACGAAATAAGACAAAACAGTAAATGTCGCGTCTTCACCTAAATATAGTGAAAGCAATATGAAGGCCTCTACTGTTCTATTGTCATAAAAACCTATACAAACAAGCCTACCATTACACAAGCCTACACTAACAAGTCTACCATCAAACAGGTCTAACATCACACAATCCTACACAAACAAGACCTGTGACGTTGCAACGAGCTATTGGTCTCCCCAGACCATAGGTTGCACGTCACAGGCCTACTGTGTTCAGGTCTACTATGATTGGTCTCACTTCAGTTACCAACAAAAATCAATGTTTATAAAGCAGTGGTTCTCACCAAACTTGTGTAATGCTCTAAGACCTAGTTACTCTACAGAAAGCACATAAGCTTCCTCAGACGCTTTATAAATGGGCTTACACTGGCAGGACTACATTTAACAAATAATCATGTTCTGTTGGAGTCCGGGTTGGGGGGGGGGGAGGATCATAGAAGTACTACTTAACAATTTACAGCTGCGCTGGGTCGGACACTTTTCAACATTGGAATTGACCGTCTAGGAAAGGCAATCCAATCTTTTTTTTTGACGAGCTTAGAGGAGGGCGGGAGTAAAAGATGTGCCCCCGTAATTGCCATAAAGATCAACAATTGTGCCCTCAATGGTATAGAGGAAAATAGCTGGCAGCAAAAATGACCTCTGAAAGAGACAGCTCTCTAGAAGACCGTGGGACAGGACCAATGAAAGGCTCTTATATAAGCTTGTGGTGGACAACGACTGTGTCTCAGATGTGGCCAGCAGTTCACAACAGGGTTTGAGAGTAGTCATGTGAAACACTGTACTTCTCCTTAATTGTCGGAATCCATGACAATGCCATTACTGTTATTATTACAATATGCCAACACTACATTTTCCTTCACTAACAATACCATGCTTACAGTACAATGCCTGCATTAATAATATCCCTACAATAATATGTAAACGGGCCTGTCAATGAAAAAGTCTCCCAATTGGACAAAAGCCAGGGAGGAATGGAGAGAGATGGTCAACATATCATGTGTGGTGCCCCCCACAGTTGAAGGTGACTAGTAAGTATGAGAAAAACAGAGAAATGTTGAGATAGTATCTTATAAAAATGTAGTGACTTCAGCAATCTGACAGCTTTCAAATCCATCAGGCTTTGACTGAACACACACTGAAAATAATATGTTTCTGCGTTATGAAATTCCATTTAATCTACGTTAACAATAATTAACGTCTTTATTGATAGAATTGAAAATTTTACTCGTCACAAAATGTAAGAGATTTGAAATCACTAGGTCAAAAGTCAAGATGAAATAGTCATATGAAAAGAAAACTTAGTTCCAGATTCAACAAAACTTAATATAGGCCTATATGTCTGAGGCTTAATATTTACAAATAAACAAAAATCTGGGTTATCATATATAAGAAGCAATATAAAACAATATCAGCACCAACAGAATAACATACATTTATACCACAGTAAATATTTACTGCTATATCTCTCGATACTGCAAGATTAATGTCCCTTTCTATAAAAAAAAAATTACCACTAGTTAATGAACTAATTAATTATTTTTATTATTAATTCACGTGTTGTTTTCGACAATAAATAATTGTGCAAAGTTTCAACTTTATCTGAGAATTGGAAGTGGGAGAAAAAGTGTAAAAGAATCCTGACAGACAGATAGACAGACAGAGCGTGTTGATAAAAGCTTTATGAAAGCAAAACAAAACTATACAACTACCACAAAGTATTTATATTTCATGTGAATTGTTAGAGATAAAAAAAAAAACTCACAGTCAGGGCCGGTCTTAAGCCACTGCAACCTATGCGGCCGCAGTGGGCCCCGCGCTTTCATAGGCCCCGCGCTAAGTATATCTGTAATTGCATAATGAGGCATTGACAAAGTTCACCAGGAGATGCTTTATTCTGAAACTAAACGTTGGACTAGTTGCAATTGTACGATATAGCGAAGCGCAATTTAGCTTTCAGAGGGACCATTGAAATACTTAAAGAGCCAAGTAATGGGAATTTCCTGGTCTAGTAGAATTACTCGCAAAGTTTGATCCAGTAATGGGCGAACATCTTCGACGTGTTACCAATGCAGAAATTCATGATCGTTACCTGGGAAAGAAGATTCAAAACGAACTTATTACTGTAGTAGCTGATGCTGTTGTGAATTCTATCCTTCGAGACATCAAGAATGCAGTGATATTTGATGCTACTCCAGACATAAGTCACAACGAGCAGATGTTATGGGTATCTCTCAGATAAGGGTTAATGTGAAAGTGGTTGTGTCTGAACGTTTTAAGTTTCTTCCTGTCGTTTCTTCTTGTGACAGCGAAAAGAAGTTGGCTGGAAACATGGATGTTGTTGCAATCTTTCCAGCCAAAAGTCAAAGGAAAAGGCAGTATGATAAATCTGTGGAATACTTCACACACCGAAAAGCTGAAGATGGCTACAGGATAAAATGCTTCAACAGAATTGTGAACACTGCAATTTACTCCTTACAGCTGAGATTTGAACTGTAACTGTGGCATCTTGTGAAAGAAGTTTCTCGCGTCTTAAACTAATCAAGAATTACTTAAGGTCAACAATTCACGAAGAGAGATTGAACAATGTGGCTATTCCTGCTATTGAGCGTGATCTATGTAGGAAACAGAATTTCGATGATCTACTGTATGACTTCGCTACACACAAGGCTCGTAAAGTAAAGTTAATTTGATCGTGATTTTGTACTTAGTTAAGAATGTATAAAATGAAAAAAAAAAGAATTTATTTTTTAATACGAAATCTTAATTTTCACTTATTATCCTTATCCCTAACCAGAATGGGCCCCGCGCAACCCGTTTCGCATAGGGCCCCGCAAATGCTAAGATCGGCCCTGCTCACAGTGTGTTTCTTTGTTGAAACTTCCACTTGAAGTGATTTTGAAAAGTGTTTTCAATTCAGTTTTAATAAAGTAATGTGTAACAGATTTGTTAATTCAATTAGATTCTAAATTTCAAGAGTAAAAAATTACAAATATGTCACATATAAGCTAGATACATCATCTTGTAATTTATAAATGCTCCACAAAGAAATCTTTGTCTTAGTTCCATAGAGATTAAGTGTCTAGAACTCAGGCTATATGTTCCACAATCGAAATGCACTTGACAAAGAAAGGGAAGATTCATTTCTAGTTTTTTTTTTCCAATGCTTTTCAGTGTTTCTTACGGTAATCTAGGTCACCTTGTTGTCATTTGAGAAATTGATTCTCTCACGGCTGTCGTCTGGTCCGGTTGTGACAATGAGCTATGTTTCGAAGGTCAGACCTCATTAGTGACATAGCAATTTGAAACTTTAACTGTAGAAAAAATTCCCCCCACACAAAAACATGTTTTACCAACGTAATGTGATTTCACTCTCAATTCTGCTAACGGCAAACTATCACCAGGCCTGACTCATGAAATCCTTCACCAACTGAAAGTCTTTCAAATTGTAAGTTTATAATTATGGTATAAAATGTGTAGCAGATCTAGATCTAGTTCGTTTAGATTAGAAACTTTGTTACAGATTCTAAAACAGAGCCATTATACAACAAAAAATGTTTACATAAACTTTTAAACATCAATCATGGACAAACAGCACTGAAATGAAATTGGTTTAAAGATGCTCCTTCCAAGAGTATTCCAATAAAACGCCACAGAAACTCACTTGAACTTCAGTACTTTAGATCTATCCGATATTTCGTAATCCCATGCTCAAACCACGTGACAGTTTTACACAACTCTCCACAAAAAGAAATAAAAATGCTTGTCCCGAAGCTAAATGTATTTGGTCCAAGAATTGAAGGAGAGTTATCTGCTCGGCGGAGACAACGAGCCAGCAGCCGATTGTTAAGGTTATACATTATCAATGAGCTCTGAAACACATCTTCAATCAAATGTTTTGCTTTAAACAAATAAAGGCGTTTTAAATAATGAAAACGTCTTGATTACTTTATTCACAAAGCACAAAACTTTATAAAAAAAATGCAATGGAACTGATATCAATGATTGCTACACTCATCATAATCAATGCAATGTAGGTATAGTATTAAATGTTGTTTTTTAAAATGTTTTTTAAAGACACCGAATCTTTTTTCAAAGAAACCCCACCATTCTCTGGGATAGAATCTTTTTTCAAAGAAACCCCACCATTCTCTGGGATAGAATCTTTGAAAATTACCTTAGAAGTAATTGGCTTTTTGACTTAGAGGGTCTACGCTGATTAAAAAAATTCATGTTTCTTTTTTTTTAGCGGACCGCAAAAAAAAAACAACAACCGCCTAATGGTTTTATGTTTTATTTGTCCTATTGTCCGCCTGTCTATCAAATAGAGATCTGAAGGCGCTGTTGAAAATCTGATTTTACATTTTCTGTAGCGAGCAGGTGCTACATCTACTTCTATGTATTCAGAACGTCAAACCCTTTATTCGTCTTATCTTATGAAATACAGACGTTACTAAAAAAAAAATTAAAAAATTACGACATGCGCTTGTTCCTTTGTCAATTTAGTCATGCATGTTAATCAATGACTTAAATTCTGCCTTGTCATTGATTTTTCTGGCTGACTCAGGCAACCCATTCCATGCTCTAATAACCCTACGGAAGAAGGAGTTTGTCGTAGCAAATACACAACGTTTTAATTAATTTTTTTTATTCATTGTTTCTGTTAAGCGCAACTTTCATGCTTATAGAATGCTCAGTGCACTATGGTCCAATCACTTTTGGGGACCAGTTGTGGGGAGGGAGAGAGCAGGAGTATCTCGAAAAGGTTTCCGAGATGTCTTTTGAATAGCAATTTTTTTAAAAAGTTGCTCGAGTCTGAATTCAAAATCGAGCCATCGTGAAAGATGGCCTATGTGCTAAACACTGAATTATTCAGGTACTTATAAAGATAGACAGTTTTATAGACTATAGGTTAATAAACATTTATAGCGAACGACATAATTTTCTTCACAAGGCTTATCTACCCTAAGCTTAGTACATTTTCTATATAAACCGATTTTATTAATTACAACTAATTGATAGTTGATTTTTTTTTATTGATTCGTGACATTGAATAACAGTGCAAATTTTCAACTTGATCTGAGAATGGGAAGTGGGAGAAAAAACTTGTTGAAATTCCACCCAGACAGACAGTCAGACAGACAGAGTGAATTAATATAAGCTTTGTAAAAATAGAGTTACATTTTACTTTGAATAGTTTCTTACGATGAGCAGAACATACGCGAAGGGGACAGCATTTCTTTTCGACTCCGAACTGGTGTCTGGAGCTACAAGCCAATGACCGACCTGTATCGACACCTGGGGTTTGCGAGACTAGGCTTTGTCTTCAACTTTTTTCTAAGACCAGAGCCTTCGATAACTGGAGGCACTAGGCGCAGTGAATTTTGTAGCCCCAAATGAATTTTTTTTTTCAAAATTCAAAAGAAACAGCGAAAAAATAAAATTACGCAATTTATTCAGAACCTTCCAGTCTATATCTAAATCTAAATTAAAGTTGCTCTATTTCCGTAGCGGAGATAAAATTAGAATACAAATGCGATAGAAATAGCAATAGTGTTCTACCATGTTTCAGATCTAATCCAAATTTGGCATTTGTTTTTCTCTAAAACGTTTTTTTTTTAGTTCTGTGCGAGGCTGCAACCACTTGGAGGGGCTAGGCGGCTACCTAGTTTGACTATGCCATAGCGTTAACAATTATTTAAGGGGACTACACCCAACAAAGTTAGCTGTATCTGTGAATACTGAAGTATTAGTTTCCCTTGTTGCTACTAAAGAAAATAATGAAATATCAGTAATTAATTGTCTAATTGGTTATATTTTAAAATTGATTCATGTCTTGTCTATTTCAATGAATAATTGTGCGAAGTTTCATCTTGATCCGAGAATGGGTGTGGGAGAAATAATGTGTACACACTTTTTACCAGACAGACAGAATTAATGAGTTCATATAAGCTTTGTAAAAAAAAGTCTTAAGAAACAACAAGCAAATACAATTGTGATCAGTTAATTCCTTAAATTCTGATGTTTGAAAATTTACCCTTATTTAATAGGAAAACATTTGTCGCACGTCGCTCTGGTTTATTAATCATTTCGCTTGGTTATGAAAGAAGAATTATACAATTAAAAAAAAAAATTTACATTTTTGTTTTCAAATGGCCGCAGAGGACAAAGAGGACAAAGAGGCCAATGCTTTTTTTTTTCTTTATATTCTTACGTTTTTTACTCATATATTTTTTACACTTTCTACTTTTTTTTTCTAGTTTGTGAGAATGATGCTCTGGGTGGCCGCACTATCCGCAGTGCTGTAAATACGACCTCGTGCGGATCAAAAAGAAATGAATTGTACCAAATTACGGAAATACCACAAGAGTGTAAATGGGCAATGATACACGGAAAGAGAAAAGGGAGAGAGAAGTAAAAAAGGAGGGAGAGGGATACAGAGAAAAGACCGAGAGGAGAGGAAGAGAGACCAGAGAGGAGATAAAGAGAGACCAGAGAGACCAGAGAGGAGAGGAAGAGAGACAAGAGAGGAGAGAGACCAGAGAGGAGAGGAAGAGAGACAAGAGAGGAGAGGAAGAGAGACAAGAGAGGAGAGGAAGAGAGACCAGAGAGGCGAGGAAGAGAGACCAGAGAGGAGAGGAAGAGAGACCAGAGAGGAGAGGAAGAGAGACCAGAGAGGAGAGAGACCAGAGAGGAAGGGAAACAAGAACGCGACAATAGTAGTAAGGATTGAAGTAATTAGAGGGAGAGAGAGAGAGAGAGAGAGAGAAAGGGAGTTTGAGAAAAAGAAATAAAGAGAAAAGAGAGCAACAGACAGAAAGATAAAGAGAAAGAAATTTAAACTTTTAAACTCTAGCTATCAATGAAACATGACAATGGAGACTGAAAACTAATGGCAATGAGGACAGACTAAATGAGGACAGACAAAATGAGGACAGACAAAATGAGGACAGACTAAATGAGGACAGACAAAATGAGGACAGACTAAATGAGGACAGACAAAATGAGGACAGACTAAATGAGGACAGACAAAATGAGGACAGACAAAATGAGGACAGACAAAATGAGGACAGATTAAATGAGGACAGACAAAATGAGGACAGACAAAATGAGGAAAGACTAAATGAGGACAGACTAAATGAGGACAGACTAAATGAGATGAATGCAGAGAAGTGAGACAAAGAGTAAGTGCATCAAGCTGATAGAATTATAAGAACCAAATAACGAAAATATGAATAGGGTGTCTGCCACCTTGTTTCCTTCTTTGTCAACTCCCAAGAGAAAATCTATTTTTAGAAGTCCTGAAGCACGTCAAAACAAACTCGAGAGAAAATCTTCAAACAGAATTTGATTCAATATGTAAGTCTCTGTGGTGCTGTCCAGGTAGAGGTTAGTAGTCTTACAGACAAGCTTACGTTTAGTAGTCTTACAGACAAGCTTACGTTTAGTAGTCTTACAGACAAGCTTACATTTAGTAGTCTTACAGACAAGCTTACGTTTAGTAGTCTTACAGACAGGCTTACGTTTAGTAGTCTTATAGACAAGCTTACGTTTAGTAGTCTTACAGACAAGCTTACATTTAGTAGTCTTACAGACAAGCTTACATTTAGTAGTCTTACAGACAAGCTTACATTTAGTAGTCTTACAGACAAGCTTACGTTTAGTAGTCTTATAGACAAGCTTACGTTTAGTAGTCTTACAGACAAGCTTACGTTTAGTAGTCTTACAGACAAGCTTACGTTTAGTAGTCTTACAGACAAGCTAAATTTCTGCAATCTCAGGTACCTACAAACTAAACCTTTGCAATCTATGGTACCTACAAGTTAAGCATCTGCAATCTAGGGTTACTGACAAGTTCAACATCTGCAGTCTAAAGTACCTACAAAAAAACCAACAACTCTACTTTTAAGTAGTGCACAGAAGCTTCCAAGGTACTTGGCGTTTCTGTTCTTATTTTCTTCATAAGAAAATCAAAAGTTCAATCCTAATCGTATTTCGTCAACATTTCAAAGTACGTGCATAATGATTTCAAAATGTATTTGAAACAAAATTAGAGGTTTAACAAAACTTGGTATGGCCTCGTATGGTCTGTTTAAGACATACTTGAGAAACATTGTTCTATACAGCTTCTATGGGGAACAAAAACAGTTTGTGACATTATTGGAGCCAAGGTCTGTTGATAACACTGAAATCATGAGCTCAGTGCTTTTAGCTGCACTGATAGAGAGAGTACAAACAAATTTGGTTATAATTAACTTTTTAATGAAGAAAATTTATAATTAGAAAATCACATGTCTGCCATAAGAGTGGAAATAAGGGGGAAAAAAGTCATATGCCAGACACCAGTACAAAAAGGTTGTCTTATCACCTCTATACTTAGTCTACAAAGATTATATTATATAATCTACCTTTTACTGTAAGGGAGTATTTTAAATATTTTTTTCTTAAACAATGACCCGAGTTCATTGTTACTGTTCAATCTGATACATTGATATAACTAGAGAATAGAAAAGATATTTAAACTGATCGAATGTTTTACATTGATGATGGCCCCCTCCTATAGCTCAACTCTTAATATCTTAGAGCATTTCTTCTTGTGTCTATAAATTCTTAATTTCGATAAACATTTTCACCCGAATAGGTTGCATCTGAAAGTAGAACCTCGCTGTGCTTCGGAGGAGCCAGTCGAACAGATAAGACTTAAATTAATTCAAGCAACATGTTTACCAATAAAACCAAACTTCGATATGATTTGCTTCCCTTAGACTGTTTATTTAGTGTTTGGCCCTTAAATAGTGAATCAAAAATGATATGGTCAGTTTAAATAGATTTCAACATTTGAAAGGAAACAACCAAGAAAGGACATATTAACTTCTCGTGGAAGACTTCAATGGCTAGCCACTAATTACAAAGAGAGCACCCAGTGTTTAGAAATTACATGAAATGACCACTTCGGTGACTTCTTCTTTCGAAACGTATTGATTTAGTGTAGGGACTGTCCACGCCAGACAATAAATAACAGATTAGTTACTGGTACACTTGACGTCTTCAACGCCCACCTCTTCTTAAAGCTGAATATAATGGTGTCTCTTGTACAACTGGCCAGACAATGTCAGGAGCTGATGATACAGTTTGGGTTCTTGGTTACGTTCTAAACATAAATTTATTATGTTATGAAAGATGAAAATACCCAACACTGACATGAGCTTCAAATGTACTTCATCAGTACATTCTTTTTCATCACTACACTTGTTGAGTAATAAATAAAAAGTCCGATGTAACTGAGCGAAGCCAATCTTGAGTCTTCTTGATATAGTTGCTAGGGTTGGTTCTGAATAACGTGGAGTAGTGTTTGGTTTGCTCGCAAGATGTCAGCTGAAAGGAATACAATAATTTAACGTAATTTTTTAAAAAATCTGGCACAAACAAGGTTACAAAGATAGTTTGTGTGGAAACGCAAACTCAAAATCGGCCCCCGAAGTGGTCCACCCAGGCAGGTAAAAGGCAGGTTTCAATATTTTCAGAAAGAACATCAGAATGAAATTCTATCAAAGACAAATGACAGAGAAGAATGGAGAAAGAAGGTTGACGGATCTTGTGTGGTGCCCCAGTGGTCCAGCAGACCAAAGGATAGGTGAAACTGAATGTGAAGTTAGATCTGAACCTGGCCTAACTAATGTCTTATAATGAAAATCTAATTGGTCTAATTTTTTTTAAAGGGTCAATCTCTTCTTCAAATCCTTAAAAAAAAAATACTATTTCCATATTCATACCTGGTGCGGCAGTTCACGTATTAACTTATTAACTAATTATTATTTATTGTTTTAAATTATGTCCCACTTATATGCATACTAAATAGATTTTTTCTATTTAAACAAAAATTAAACATTTTTTGTGTAAATGTAGTAGTTAGTATGACAAAACTTATATAACTTAGCAATACAAATGTAAAAAAAAAAAATCTTTTGACAAAAATATTAAACCATTTGCATAAATGTGTTAAAAATATGATATACACATTTCTACCCAGCTCATACACATTTCTACCCAACTAATGAGCCTCCCGTGGTTATTACTATTAATATGGGTAGTTGTAAAAGTGGTGTATTTATATGAAAAAAAACTGCTTGCGTAAGTGACTCTAAAAGTTAGATTTTTCGCTTTCAGAAAAGAAAAAAGTAGCCTTTGCATCAGAACTTTGAATGGTCTAAAATATTATGATGTATTATGATCTAAACTGGACGGACAGACAGACAGGCCACACAAAACTAATAGCGTCTTTTCCACTTTCGGGGCCCGCTAAAAAAAAGCATGTAAAATAGTCCATTAAAGCAGATTTAAAAAATATGGCAACTTTGCTCAACCGTAAAGATTTAATTTAGGTAAGTTCTACAATTTTTAAAAATCATTTTATATAAATTCAAAATACTACTAAAGGACATATCAGGGGTAAAAGTATCACTGTAAACACCGAACAGATTTGCATTTCTAACAAGCTGTTTTGAATGAGGACACATACACACACAAAAGGATTTCGACAAACTAAACAATAACTATCAAGAACTATCGGGATGACAGTCCAAAGCGCATACCCAACCACCAGTTCTATTGCTCTGTTCTAAAATATCACTAACACAGGTCAATGACGTCTATAGACAATATTTGAAGTTTTCAGAGTATTGCATTGCTGTCTTTCGGCAAGGAAATACATTAATTATCAAAATGTGAATGTTATATTTACAAAGAAATTGTGTATAAAACTGTAAAATCAATTCAATGATTTTAGATTAAATTATAAAACTTTCATTTGGAAGGAACTGACTTTCTGAGCCTTAAGATTAAATGCAGAAGGGAAATGATGAGCCTATAAGTAGATACAAGAAATTTAGGCATTTCGATAATGCTCTGTTTTTCAGTTGAAAAGGGTTAATGTAGTTTAGTATTTTTTAGGATTCATTTTTAAAAAGTTTTTGCCTTTAGATTATATAATGGTTATATATGTTTATGTAGATGTGTGTGTGTGTGTGTGTACATGTGTGAGTAAAAACTGAAACGACTTGCTCCATCTATTTTGGTATCATCCTTCAACATAGAGACAACCTTCAATATAGTCTCCACTACTGCTCTGTCTCTGTGTTTGTCCATCACTTGTCCACTGCTGGTATGCCTCTGTGTTTGTCCATCACTTGTCCACTGCTGGTCTGTCTCTGTGTTTGTCCATCACTTGTCCACTACTGCTCTGTCTCTGTGTTTGTCCATCACTTGTCCACTACTGGTCTGTCTCTGTGTTTGTCCATCACTTGTCCACTGCTCTGTCTCTGTGTTTGTCCATCACTTGCCACTGCTGGTCTGTCTCTGTGTTTGTCCATCACTTGTCCACTACTGATCTGTCTCTGTGTTTGTCCATCACGTGTCCACTACTGGTTTGTCTCTCTGTTTGTCCATCACTTGTCCACTGCTGGTATGCCTCTGTGTTTGTCCATCACTTGTCCACTGCTGGTATGCCTCTGTGTTTGTCCATCACTTGTCCACTGCTGCTCTGTCTCTGCGTTTTTCCATCATTTGTCCACTGCTGGTATGCCTCTGTGTTTGTCCATCACTTGTCCACTGCTGCTCTGTCTCTGCGTTTTTCCATCATTTGTCCACTGCTGGTTTTACCTCTGTGTTTGTCCATCACTTGTCCACTGCTGGTATATCTCTGTGTTTGTCTATCACTTGTCCACTGCTGGTATGACTCTGTGTTTGTCCATCACTTGTCCCTGTAAGGAAGACAAACTGCTCTCGTTATGCGCTCAACCCCCCTCCCTCCCCTTTTCCTATCAACACACTTTTCCTCTAAAGCCCTTCAACACACTGGCACGGTCTACGCTCAGGGGATTCCACGCCCTCACACAGACCCTCACACACCCTCACAGTTATCCAGGGTATCGATCAGAGAACAAAATTCTCTTCTTTCTCAATTCAATTTAAAGAAGGAAAAAAACAACAAAAAGAGTCTTTTACAAAAATGGCTTACGGAGGAGGAGGGGGGCGGACTGGAGTGGAAGTGGAGCCAAAGAAAGATGGGCAAAAATAAAACTAATAGAATGAAAGAGATGGGGAGAAACGAGGCGAGAGAATGTGTAGGCGGGACAGTGCCCAAATCTCTGGTCAGAAATGAAGACTCGAGATAGCCTCACCCGCGTGGACAGGGCAGTTCTTAATTAATGTTCAAGTTTTTATTTAAGTTATTATGACAGTTTCTATTAAAAACATTTGAGTTTTGATTTAATTTTTTTTTAAATAAATGTCTTCTTTCGTACGTGTCTTGTGTTTATCATTAAGTTGATAGTTATGTTTATAGTGACATTTATATTTATGTTTATAGTGACATTTATATTTATGTTTTTAGTGACATTTATATGTAGGCAGAATTAGAGGAGGATCCTAGCAATGGAATTGAGATGCTACAGAAGGATCCTAGGCATCAAAGTTCAAAGACCGCATCACAAACCAGGAAATCAGAGACAGGGTTACTGCAGCGATAGGAGCCCATGACGACCTGCTAACTATTGTAAAAAGACGAAAGCTTAAAACCTATGGCCACATTACAAGATCTAGGCGACTCGCAAAGACCTTCCTTCAGGGAACAGTGCCAGGAAAAAGAGGAAGAGGCAGACAGAAAAAGCGATGGGAGGACAACATTAAAGAATGGACAGGCCTGCCATTGAGAGAGGTTCTAAACAAGGCAAAAAAAAGGGAGGAATGGAGAAAGACGGTCGACAAGTCTTGCCTGGTGCCCCAACGGTCCAACAGACTAAGGGATAGGTAAAGGTAAAGGTAAAAAGGTTTTTAACTAAAAAAAACAAAAACTAAAATAAAACAAGAATAGATAGGATATGTATAGAGGCTGGATTTCAGTACTCCAACATTGATGATTAGTGTAGGGCGCAGAGACATTCTGATATAAACAAAAGATACAAACTTTTTAGACATATCAATTAATTCAGACAAATAGACTAATAGAAAGTTTCAGGATAAAGACCGAAGGATAAGATTCATGTTTATAATTGTTGGTAATAAATATTTACTGCATCCATTAAGATGGAGTCTAACTCATACATGATCTTACACACCCATTTTTTAAATTACTAACGGCATAAAACTTTATTTCAAATAGATGTAATGTTATTGGAGATTTTAACAATTAATTTTTAACATAGAAATGTCTTTGTTTAAATTTTAGTGTAAAAGATCTAGCTTTCTTCAAGCAATAATTTTTTTTTTAATTTAGTGACATATAAAAAGAAGAGAACGCGATGGAAAACCGCGGAGGCGATAAAATGGAAACCTAAAGAAAAAGTTGAGAAAGTAAAAAGGCTGGGAGAAATTTTGAAATAAACAAAAAGAAGGTCATCGACGCCATACTAAAAGATTACTGCTGCCAACTAAATAGCTGAAAATGAGATTGTGCTATAAGCTTAGTCTTGCGTTTATATATTTTTTAAAGACTAACTTTTCTATAAGCCAGACTTTTAAACCCATATTTTATATTGTTATGTTTTGTCAGCAGGATATGCTTAGGTTATAGATCTCGATATAGAAGTTATAGTAATTATTAATACAGATTAAACTGAAGTATGTACAATATGTATTGTTCCGTGTTATTACTAATTTTATTTAGTAATTTTATTTTAATCAAAGTAGTGGATATTTTGATAAATATTTGATGTTATGAATAGTCAATTGACGTGAAATATTTAGGTTGTTTCCTCAATGAGTACTGCTTATTCTGATATTACTTATGACATTTTACACTAAAACCTATGATATTTTAAACTAAAACCTATGACATTTTAAGCTAAAACCAATGACATTTTAAACTAAAACCTATGACATTTTAAACTAAAACCTATGTCATTTAAAACTTAAACCTATGACATTTTAAAATAAAACATATGACATTTTAAAATAAAACATATGACATTTTAAACTAAAACCTATGACATTTTAAACTATAACCTATGACATTTTAAACTAAAACCTATGACATTTTAAAATAAAAAATATGACATTTTAAACTAAAACCTATGACATTTTAAAATAAAACATATGACATTTTAAACTAAAACCTATGACATTTTAAACTAAAACCTATGACATTTTAAACTATAACCTATGACATTTTAAACTATAACCTATGACATTTTAAACTATAACCTATGACATTTTAAACTTAAACCTATGACATTTTAAACTAAAAATCCATGTGTCCCCCTTTCGATCCCCGATTTGTGTTAGCCCGTGAGCATCTCCAAATGTCTTATTCTTCCTCTCACCCCCTTCCCTTTGTGAGAAAAGCTTGTGTACACACATGACAGAAGCATTTCATCTTAACGGACTTAGAACAATATTTGGTCTCCTAAGGAACTCGGTACTGTAGCTCAGTAAGAGTATAGACCTGCGAATAACACACATCGGGGGAGCAGGGAACCTGTTGGCATGGCATTGCTAAACTAATGAAGCGGCCAGTAACCTGATACTAAGTTCTCATAATTCCTTATATCAAGTTATCTCTCCTTATAATACTAAACAGGATTATTGACATTAAATGTTCGTAATTTGCCAGTCTAGATAATCTCTAGTTGACTAATTTTACTCACGTTGGAAGTTGTTTATGCGCTCAGAGTGGCATCACGAACTGGAGCGCTTGAACGAGTTTAACAATGTTGAGAAAAGTAGAGTGCATGTTTGACTTTACAAACTCATCCAACATGTAGATAGGAGAGATACTACTTGTTATGGTCACATAAAACTACCATTTTCAGTTTGGTCACATTGGCAAGCACTTTGCAGACTTCAAGAACAAGTATGGCAGCTGAAAGGACTCAGCATATCTACAAAACTGAAAGTCTACAGTGCTGCAGTCCTTCCTTTACTTTTATAGGTACCAGAGTTCTTGCTCTTATATTCCCCTTCCACCTACACTAAGAAAAATTCATCAGGTGACCTGGTTTGACCACATAACAGACGTTGAAATCCTACAGTTGTCGCATATGAACAGTATCGACGCCATAGCAAAAAGGCAAAGAACGCGATCAGCATGAAAGAACGTAGATCTATAAAAAAAAAAAAAAGGCTGAGATAAGAAGCTAGCACAACTGCTGCAGAGCCAACCAACCCATGAGATGTAGCCGGGATTGGACTCTATAGTCACCTTCGAGTGCATTGGAAATGAGAAATATGTGACCACAAAAGTGGATCTATTTACGGAATTATTTGTCAACGTTCTAAACGCTCATTCGGTGATTTAAAGATTTAAAAAAGGTGCGGCTGATGGTCCTGTGTTAAATTAGAATACAATGTTTCAATAGTGGTCACTACTTATTGTACCTTAAAGATCTCAGCACATAAAGATTTCAGACCCAAAAGAGTACATACCAGAAAGATTTCAGACCCAAAGATTTCAGAGCCAAAAGAGAAAAGATTTCAGATCCAGAAGATTTAAGACCAAAAGAGAAAAGATTTCAGAGCCAAAGATTTCAGACCCAAAGATTTCAGAGCCAAAAGATTTCAGACCCAAAGATTTCAGAGCCAAAAGAGAAAAGATTTCAGATCCAGAAGATTTCAGACCAAAAGAGAAAAGATTTCAGATCCAGAAGATTTAAGACCAAAAGAGAAAATATTTCAGAGCCAAAAGATTTCAGATCCAAAAGATTTCAAATCCAAAAGATTTCATAACTAGATATTTCAGATCAGAAACCGTGACTATCATGACAAACCTGACACAAAAATCCTGGATCGAGAGGCTAGGTTCTGGTGAAATAAAAAGTATTCACAAGCATTTCATGTTTTAAGAGAATTTCATTGTTCTAATCCATTTGATTTTTAGAAACGCCATAAGGCATTTTGTTTTTCTGTGTCCAAAAAAACAACGAAGTAGATCATTAGGCAGACTATCTGTGACCTACACATTTTGTCACATAGTACACACATGAACTAAATTAAGATTGAAATTATTTTATGTAAAAATACTCTCAGAGAAAACTTGAAACTAAAAAATGTTAAGACAAAACAAATTTAGCCAGGTCGGCACTTGCCATCTTTCTATCAAATGAACGTCTGTTTTATGATCAACAATTAAATACTCTCTTCAAGACGGTATGTGTATCCTATCATTATTAGACCAGGACGATATTAATATAATTAATCTGAGATGATATCATATTGTTAAACCTAGAAAATGTCACAGATCAGTTGAGACAAAAAAACAGGCTGAGAATGAGAATAGTTTTGTATCCAATTCTGAAACAGAAAATATATTATATGGCGTATAAATTGAAGTTTTTAAAAAGGATATGATATAATGTGTAAAGTGCAGTTTTTAAAAGGGATACGACATGGTGTGTAAATTGCAGTTTTTAAAAGGGGTACAATATTGTGTAGAAATTACAGTTGTTAAAAGGGGGTACAATATGATTTTTCAATTGCAGTTTTTAAAAGGGGGTACAATATAGTGTATAAATTGCAGTTTTTAAAAGGGGGTACAATATAATGCATAAATTGCAGTTTTTAAAAGGGGGTACAATATAATGCATAAATTGCAGTTTTTAAAAGGGGTACAATGTAACTTGTACATTGCAGTTTTTAAAAAGGGTACAATATATTGTGTGAATTGCAGTTTTTAAAAGGGGGTACAATATACTGTATAAATTACAGTTTTTAAGGTGCAAGCTACTATAAACTTGTAACGCTTTTAAGATACAAAAAATATGAGTATATATTGATAATAGTCGATAGTTATCTAATAATGTTCTACATTTGACTTTCTGTTCAAAATAGTATGAAAGAGATCTATGATTTTTTTTACAAAATTATAAAATCTTTATTATGCAAGATTACCTTTTGAAGACTATATATAAGTTATTTCACTGTAGATATCCAAGAAAGTTATTCTATATTCAAGACCATGGCACAGCCCATTGCTTTAAAGCATTCCACCATAAGGAAATATTTTTGTTCCCAAAACGAACGAGAAATGTTGGTCCTGTCTCGCCGAGGGGAACAACCCGGAGGACAAGCAAGGGACAACACTCGAGGACCCCATTGACAAGTGACACGAAAAGAGGTACACTGGTTAAGGGGGAAAATGGGCTTTTGGGACTAGACAATCAATAGTTGAGTACAGCCAGGGCTGCTTCCGGTGTAGACCCCCCCCAAAAAAAAAAAACAACTGATAAAATGAAGAAGCGTATAATGAATTTCACTCAATTATAGAATTGCCTTTATTTTATAATGACACGAGTCATGCAATATCAAGACGTATTGCTCATAGACATTTTAAAATGAAGCGTGTAAATAATACCAACAAATCTTGAACTGACATTTAGATAAGACTGGCCTGCATGAAAATATTCACCACACACAGCCACGATATGTGCACAGAAATATGTGTATCTTTTTATCTTATCTTATCTTATATAATACAGACGTTACTTCAAAAAAGAAGATGATTACGTCCTACGCGTCATGCATTTAGTCATGCATATTGACCAATGACTTAAATTCTGCCAAGTCACTGGTTTTCCTGGCTAGCTCAGGCAACCCATTCCATGCTCTAATAGCACTAGGGAAGAAGGAGTATTTGTACAAATTTGTCCTAGCATATGGGACGAGGAATGTGCCTTTATCTTTGTGTCTTTCAGAGTATTTTATTAAATTTTGTTTTTGTATTTGAAGATTATGGTTCAGTGTTTTATGTATTATTGCTACTTTACTTTTGAGCCTTCTGTCCTGAAGGCTTTCTAAATTTAGTGATTTTACTAAAGGTGTTACTCTAGTCAAATGTGAATATTCGTTTGTTATGAATCGCACTGCTCTATTTTGTGTCTGTTCTAGTTTCTTAATGTTTTCTTGAGTTGAGGGGTCCCAAACAGAGGATGCATATTCTATTATTGGCCTAACCAAGGTTAAATAACATTTTAGTTTTATGTTCTTATTTGATTTATAGAAATTTCTTTTAATAAATCCTAATGCTTTGTTTGATTTTTTTGTAGTTTCATCAATATGTGGATTCCATGACAGTTTTTCATTTATTATAACACCTAGGTATTTTGCGTTTTTAGTCTGTGTTACTGGTTTGCCATGAATAAGATAAGTGGAATTAATTTGTTTTAGTTTTTTTGTTACTCTTAACAACTGACATTTTTCTGGGTGGAAAGACATGCTCCAATTTGATTCCCATTTCTGTAATTCATCTAATTCTCTTTGTAAAAATATCTGTGTCTTGTGTTGTTTTTATTGTTCTATATATTATGCAATCGTCTGCAAATAATCTGACTTTTGTTCCTGAAGTAATGCAATTTGGTAAATCATTTATGTAAATTAAAAATAGTAGTGGACCCAAGACTGTTCCTTGAGGTACACCTGAGTTTACTGTTATCGGTGTTGATTTAGAGCCATTTATTATTACAGTTTGTTCTCTCCCTATCAGAAAGTCTTTAATCCACTGATGCAGTGGACCATTAATGCCGAAATATTTTAATTTTTTAAGCAAACTATGGTGGTGAACTTTGTCAAAAGCCTTAGAAAAATCTAGTAAGTTAGCATCTATTTGTTCACTATTATCTAAACCTTTTGAAAAATCATCAATTAGTCCTATTAGTTGTGTTTCACATGATCTATATTTCCTAAAGCCATGTTGGTATGGTGTGAGGACATTATGTTTGTCTAAGTGGTTTATGATGTTGCTACATATTATGTGTTCTAGGATTTTACATGTGATGCTGGTAAGTGATACTGGTCTGTAGTTTCCTGGGTCAGATTTTTCTCCTTTTTTAAATAGGGGGGTGACATTAGCTTCTTTCCAGTCCTTTGGTACTCTGCCCTGGTTAAGTGAAGCCTGAAAGAGTATTTTGAACACTGGGGCTAGCTCATTACTTAGTTCTTTGAGTAATCTAGCTGGAATACCATCAGGTCCAGAAGCTTTATTTGGTTTGGTGTTGGCTAATAGTTTTTGAATTCCATTTTCTTGTACTACTATATCTTCTATGTTGTCTACTTGGTTCAAATTCAGTAATATGTCTTTGTCTCCTGGGGCTGAGAATGCTGATGCAAAGTATTTGTTTAGAATGTTTGCTTTAGTTTCATTATCATTATGTATTATGTTATGTTCATCTTTTAATGGCGCTACGCCTGTTGTTTCCATTTTCTTAGACTTAATGTATGACCATAGGTTTTTGTTGTTGTCTTTAGATATTACATTGTTTATGTATTCACTCTGCAGCTGTCTGCTTACTTTTTGGGTTAAGTGTTTAATTTTTATATACTTTTTGTAAACTCTTTCTGCATTAGTTTCTTTAAATTTTCTATATAGGTTTTCCTTCTGTTTACAAAGCTTCTTTAGTCTATTATTAAACCAGCATTTATTTATTTTGTTTGATGTGTATTTAGTTGGTATTTGATTTTCTATAATGCTTTTAAGATGGTTTTTAATGAAATTCCAGAGGTCATCGACTGGTTGGTTAATGTCTTTTTCTAATAAGAATGTTTGTTGAAAGTTTAATGCAGCTTGGTGTAGTTGTGTTAGGTTACATTTATTCCAGAGTAAGATTTTTCTTTTGGGTTTTATATTGGCTACTGCTTTTATCTGACTGTGTATTTTTATGATCTCATGATCTCTTTTTCTAAGAGCTTGGATATGTGTCAATCTAGTCATGAATGATAGTCAGTGACTTGAATTGATCTTGAGACAGACGCTTCTCGTGAAAACTATATGAAAAGTCCTACTTAGGAGATGGCATATATATATGTATATACTATCTCTCTCTCTCTCTTTATATATATATATATATATATATATATATATATATATATAATTCAGTTTGAATTCAGAGTTTTCCTTCTCCTATGTGGGTAGCCAGTCATGGCTGACGAGGCCCTGTGCCCGAAGCTTACTTTTATGATGGCCTTCATCTCTTCTTCTGATGGTGAAAACAGTTCCGCCGGACTCTATATCTGAGCCACACGTGAAAGCCAGGATTTGGCATGGTTGTGAAAGACTATTTGAGACTCATGCCATTAGGAAGCATTTATTAGGTAATGGGGTGCTTATATCCATTGCCACTTCCGACATTGACAACCTGGCGACGACAGGAGATGACACACTTTGCGACAAACTACGAAGTTGTAAGACAAGCAATAGGCTGGAATCCGAAGAGAATGGGCAGGCCTAAACGAACCTGGAGGAGATAGTTTATCAGCGACCCTGAGGATACTGGAAAGCTACTGTAATGACGCAATAGTAAAACGCGTAGACGTTGGGTTTAATTGGGTATTTCCTTAGTGACGCGACAGTACATTTAAAAGTTAGAATGGAAATAGATTAGAAACGATTAATGGACGAATGAGGACGAAAGAAAATCGGCTTGTAGCAAAGATACGACGTAGACTGTGCCCTTATTTTGTAATAAAATGTTGTTTTAGTAAAGAACTGGACTTATTCATTATTTACTAATTGTGTTCTGTTGGAGCCTAGCTGGAGGTTGCAATTAAGAACTCGCATATAACATTAGATGTACAAATAATTAACATTATCTACACTACAGTCAACTAGATCTAACAACCACCTCAAAACTGCTCAGAACCGACTTCTGTGTAGTTGCAACCTAATGCTCCCCTTGGGGTTGAAGTAATGAAGTATTTAGCAGACGGAATGTATCACTTATCACAATGATTTTTTTTTACATTTATAATTATGTTGTTTTGACCGAATTTACACTCAAATATGGATTAATAAATACAATACTTAAAAACAATGCATTTAACATCAAATTTTTTTAGTTTGAGAATGGCTGACTGCAACTTAACGAACCCACCAGGGGACCTTAATATATGCACATTTAAACAAGCTAAAATATACAAAATACTGTTTTAAAAATAAATCCTATATAAATGAAAGTACCACACAATCACTGCCATTTCTACCAATACTGCAAGATTTATCCCTCTTTTTTCTATAAAGAAAACAAAATTAATTAATTACCACTAATTTATTAAATAATTGTTTTTTTAGCGGCCCCCGAAAGGGGAAAAGACGCTATTAGTTTTGTGCGAAATGTCTGTCCGTCTGACCGTCTGTCCGTCCGTCCCGTTTAGATCTCGTAAACTAGAAAAGATATTGAAAATCCGACATCACAATATTCTAGACCATTCAAAGTTCTGATGCAACGGCTACTTTTTTTTTTTGGAAAGCTAAAAATCTAATTTTTAAAATCAGTTATGCAAGCAGTTTTTTTAAAGCGAAAAAGCTAATTAGAATGCATTATAAGTTAGACCTAATTTAAAACGAATAGTAATCTTGTAAACTTCATTTTCCACATCCTTTTGCGAATCGCACAACACCGAGGACTCGTATAAGAGATTGAACATTTTTCAAAACAATGAGATCAATTGTAAAGACATCAGTTAGGCCAGGGGAGGCGCGGTGGCTGAGCGGTAAGGCGCTTGGCTTCCGAACCGTGGGTCCCGGGTTCGAATCCTGGTGAAGACTGAGATTTTCAACTTTGGAATCTTTGGGCGCCTCTGAGTCCACTCAGCTCTAATGGGTACCTCACATTAGTTGGGGAAAATCAAAGGCGGTTGGTCGTTGTGCTGGCTACATGACACCCTCGTTAACCGTAGGCCACAAAAACAGATGAACTTTACATCATCTACCCTATAGACCACAAGGTCTGAAAGGGTAACTAGTTAGGCCAGGTTTACATCTAACTTTACATTCACTTGCACCTATCTTTTAGATTTGCGGGAAAGTTGGGGCACTACACAAGATCTGTTAACCTTCTTTCTCCATTCTTATCTCTCATTTGTCTGATATAATTTCATTCGGATGTTCTTTCTGAAAATATTGAAGCCTGCCTGGGTGGACCACTTCGGGGGCCGATTTTGAGTTTGTGTTTCCACACAAACTGTCTTTTGTAACCTTGTTTTTTATTGATTCGTGTGTTTTCTTCGACAATTGTGCACTATTCCAAACTTGATCCGAGAATAGGAAGTGGGAGAAAATACAAACGTGTAAAAGAATCTACCCAAACAGACAGACAGACAGAGTCGATATTAGCTTTGTTAAAAAAAAAGAACAAAAAACTTACAGACCAGTGGTTACCATTTGAGGCCGTCTACACTTCTGATACACTTGACAAGGGCTGCATTGCTGCAAAATAAAAAAAAATCCAAAGAATGTGGAATCTCTGAGTCTCTGCAGGTTCTTCATGTAATGTGGGTAGAGGTTTCCAAGGGCGGAGAGCACTGTATCATGGGTCGGATGTGGCCGCGGGCTGTAGTTTGCATATCACAGCTGTAGATGATTTGTGAGTGAATGTATAATATATACAATAAAAAAGACATCTTCAAGCATTACTTTTCTAATCTAGACTATTCTTAACTCTTGAAACTAGCGCTAGATTCTTAGTTTTTTTCTATTGCTTATTTCCCTTGGTCTGTTTTTGCCGAGCCTACAACACAATGCATCTAAAGATAACCTTTTTTTTTAAAAAAAATATTATTTTGTTTTTAGACAGACTTGCTTCCTAACATTTCCCGTTATTCTAGCTCTTGTATTAGTGTTCTCCCTTCTGTAGTTCAACTTCTTTCTAGTATTAACATTTTAGTTTCGACAAGGCTGCTATGTACTCACTGCTCACATATGTGTCAGGATACTGAATCGCATCAATGTTGCAAGGGCAATAATTTATACTTTATTTCAGAATTATTCTCAGCACGAGTTATCTCTTCAGATAATCTCAACAGTACGTAAGGGCTAATGCAAGGCCTTTGGATATAGACGTTCATGAATAGGGCCTACATAGTTTGTTCAAGATAAAGATTTTCTAGTCCTCTAGCCAAATTTAAATTATTTTTTTTTATATTTCATCTTTTTAATTTTATTCTATTTTCTTATTTTGTTTTCTTCCAATTTTTTTTTTTTTTTTTTTTTTTAAATTTTGTGTGCACTCTGCGTATTGTAACGATCTACCACATAAACTTTTAAAGCAGGATTTCTATATACTTCTACCTACAACAACAAAAAAAATTGTTATACATACATTTTAATTTGTTTTTATAACTTTGTAAATACAACACCTATATTTGCAGTTTACTTAACGCTTTAAACATAACCCTTTTTTTTTTTGACAATCATACATCTAGACGTTACATTATGCATTTGTTTAGAAACGCATTTATTCACGCAAATATTCTCCGTTATAATAGCTGTTACGATAGAATTGGGTGGTACACTCTCACGCAAAATC
Organism: Biomphalaria glabrata; assembly: GCF_947242115.1. Classification (NCBI taxonomy): domain Eukaryota; kingdom Metazoa; phylum Mollusca; class Gastropoda; family Planorbidae; genus Biomphalaria; species Biomphalaria glabrata. The sequence goes on along the minus strand of NC_074711.1, from coordinate 23,074,703 downwards.
TGTTGACCCAATATTCAATGTATATTTGGTTTAGGCAAACAAACAAAAACAACAACGAAATACAACTGTTTCATTCCTCTAGTAGAAATCATAAAAGAATTGCAACATGCACATTAAACACAGGCCATAGTCACGTTAGCGGACCAAGAAACACTAGCCCAGGGGTCTCAAACTCATATCAGCATGTGGGCCACAGTGGAAAGTAACAATCAGTCAGCGGGCCACTCCACGAAAAGAGAATGTTTTTTCATTAAATTGTACAAACACTACTGTCACTGCAGTTAAATGCTAAAATAAAGTTTTATATAATTATTAATTACATTTATTGTAGTTTATACATGCACAGGCAGTTTAGTTTACTAAAATAAGTTGACGTTGTCTCTGTCACTAATAAAAAAAAATCAGAAACTGTACTTCTCCCGAAAAACAACAATAAGTACTAGGCCTACTGCAGATGGCTTGTCACTCATGTTTCTGTCCACTCAGCTGAGAGCGTTTGGCAGAGACCAGACCATCGACGTTAGGCCTGAAGTCGCGTGTAGTGGCAAGCCACAAGGTTGCTCTCAGATGCTCATCAGTCAGTTTTGATCGTAATGCTGTTCTGTTGATCTTCATTCTGGAGAAAACTGTTCACAAACGTACGTACTCCCAAACATCGCTAGAATTCTAGCAGCTGCGCAGAATAAGTTTGGAAACTTCTCTCTGGGATGAAACTGGTAGAAATCTGGAACACCAGCATCAGCGTATTTTTGCTTCAGAAAAGTGTCACACTGCAGGTCCAGTAGTTTCATTTGGACTTCCTCTGGAACGTTTTTCACGTCAACTGCGAACGGAGTGGTAACAAGGAAAAACTGTGGTTCGAGAGCAGTGAATTGCTGAAAGCGGTGTTCAAAATCTTCCAGTAGTCTGGAGAGGATGTCTACGTAGTCTTTCAGGCGCTGTGGTTCAACCGTAATGCTCTGTAGAAAAGACTAATGAGCCAGGTTTCCATCTGCCAGCTGAGTGGCCCACAAAGTCAGCTTGCATCTGAATGAATCAAGCATCACGGTAATCAGCTGCTTTGTGCCCTGTAGTTGTGAATTAATTGCATTGAGATGTTGCGTGATGTCAGTAAGAAAAGAAAGATCCGACAAAAGTATTAGGTCACTGAGCTGAGGTATGTCTCTGTCTTTCATTGCCATGAACAATGCTATTTCCCGTCTCAGTTCAAAAAATCTCTGCAGCACTTTCCCACGACTCAACCAGCTGACTTCCGTATGATACAGCAACTCTCCTTATTCCGTTTCTAAATCAGCCAGAAACGATACAAACTGTCTGTGGTTGAGACCTCGTGCACGTATGAAGTTCACCGTCTTCACGACAACATCCATCACGTTCTTCATTTGTAGACTTTCGCCACAGAGTGCTTCTTGGTGCAGAATGCAGTGTATGGCTGCAAAAGGTCGCGCCAAGCTGAGCTGATTCCGTTTCTCTACCATTAATCCAACAACACCAACCTTCTCTGAACATATTGTTGGTGCACCGTCCGTAGCCACTGCAACTAGTTTTTCCCACGGTAGCCCACACCTGTCAATACAAGCTTCCAGTTCTTGAAACACGTCGCGTCCAGCCGTCGTTCCTTTCATGGCTAGTAAGTCCAATTGCTCTTCAACAATGTTCAAGTTTTCGTCGACCCCACGAATGAATACGGCACAGTATGCGGTGTCTGTTACACCAGTAGACTCGTCCAGTGCAATGGAATATGCTACAAAGTCTTTTGCAGCGGCAATCAGTTGCTGTTGAACATTTGTCGCTGACTTGGTGATCCTGCTTTTACAAATTGGCCCCTTTGTGAATGGTCGTGATGCCTTTGCTATCATCTCGCTAACAACAAAGCTTGCTTTCACAGAATCTTGACACATGTACCCCATCCCTCCCCATCTCCCTTTCTTTCTCCTGTTTCGCTAGCCGCGTGGCCTGATTAGCCATGCGGCCAAACGGTCGGAGCAGTGGTATAATGGTGGCCAGATTCTAGCCGCTAGCGCCAGGTGTAAGAATCAGGCCACCGTTCACCCAGCTGAAAGCCTAATCGGTCGGTGGGCGACAGTGACACCTCATTTACTGATTTGTGCAGTTGTAAATCATTTCACGGCTTATATGTGGTCATTGTAAATTTTATCTAATTTTTTTTTTAATTCGTGGACGTGGTCGCGGGCCACACAAAATAGTTTCGCGGGCCACATGTGGCCCGCGGGCCACGTGTTTGAGACCCCTGCACTAACCCATATACACTAAGATGTAGACCTTCAAATTTCTGAATATATCTGAATGCCTTCAACTTCCGATCCCTTGGACCAGTGATTCCCAAAGCGGTTGCAGCTACAACGTGATAACCAATATTTGACCAAAACGAATGCATAATCTTGAATGTTTCTTGTGAGGAATAAATTAATGAAGCATACAATGGACAGAATGAAGTGTCCCAATTTTCAAACTTACAACAGTCAAACATCATCTCATCAAGAAGTTCTAATATTAATTCTAACTAAACTGAAGCCCAATATTGATATTTTATGATCAAAGCTGCCCACCAATAGGCGTTTATTTTTTGTTTAGTCAATGCATGTAATAGATGTTTTTGTTTTTGCTTCATTTTAATTTAAACTTCATCAATAAATATATATGGCCAAGAAATCAGTGAGAAGAACACATTTGAAGTTGATGAATTTTCCAAAAAAAAATAAATAAATGGAAAACAAGTTTGGGAACCACTGCCTTAGACCAAGTAACTGACTCTATGTCCAAACACTGGAGACCATTAATACCTTCAAGCCCAGTGCTATTTTTGCATATACTGATGGGTCGGTATCGATAGATTCTGTAAGAGCAGGCTATGGAGCCTACATCGAGTTTCTTGGCTGTCACTCAGTCAACATCTTTGGACCATGTGGAAGTGTTTGCAGTTTTGATACTGAGGCCATGGCAGTCTGTGAAGCCTTAAAAGTCATTGACTCTCAACTCAGCGAGGGACATTTGAGGGCAACACAGATAGTTGTGGTCACTGACTCAAAATCTGTACTACAGGCTTTGCAAAGCCCTGGACCATGCCCTCCCCCAATATCGACACTGTCATCATGACCTCACACAATATAAAGCAACGCTATGGCACCCCTGTAATAATGCAGTGGGTACCGAGTCACATAGGTGTGACTGGCAACACTATTGCAGACTCCTTGGCCCACCAGGGAGGGCAAACACCACCCATCAAACAGGCTGCGAGTCTTCATCACGCTCTGGCTATAATTAAAAAATCAGAAATGGAAAAGTGGTTTGAATGCTGGGACAAGTCCCAAAAAAAAACCGTGGAGTCTGTGGGCGCCCTGACCGCACTTCCCCGTTGTGGAGGCTGTGGGCGCCCTGACCGCACTTCCCCGTTGTGGAGGCTGTCCAGGCCTGAGCAAGCTATAAAAGCACAGTGCAAGACAGGCCACTGTCTTGTTGGCTCATATTTCTCACGACTAAGGCCAAATTTTGATTCACGGTGCCCCCGCTGCGGGGAAGAAGAGGAAACCGTGTCTCATATTCTGTTCGACTGCCCCAGACTTGCTGATCTCCGTCTCGACAGGTCTGGGAAACCAAAAATTCTAGACCTGTGTAGTGAGATTGTATGCACTACGCAAAACAGCAGGGTTTCTGTCCAGGGCTTTGGCAAGAGAGGATTTGAGCCCTCATTCAAATGGAGTTTGATGATGATTACGATGATATCCAAACACAAAACGATCATGTCTTAAGACAATACGTCCAAGTGTAGTTGAGGCTGACTTAACTCTAGGCAGCAGTCTGATCTTACGTAACGAATGAATGTAACTAAGAACTAAGCTGCTAGGAATAATGAAACTAAGAATATGAACGGGACAATGAACATGACGGTGCTGGTGATACGGAGGTGAGAACAAGGTCTAGGGTTGTAATGTAATTATTATCTAACTGACATAGTAGGGGGCACCTGGTTGCAGGCGGCTTCAGAACGAGATAGCGGGAGATCACTTACAAAGGCCGTGAGATAAACATTTGAGACCAAAAGAAAATCCGCTGCCGAGGACAGACGTAGACGGCGAAAAGAAAATCTTGTCCACAAGGGTTATGCCTGCGCTATATGTGGCCAAATAATGTAGATCGCAGCTGGGGCTGCCACGGGAAATACTGCATGCCTCATTCATTGTCGGACTCGAAGACAAGCCTTAGTAGTATTATTGTCCAATCGACTGTTACTGAACTTCAAAGAGTTAGTCAGTCTATAACATAAACATATATGTCTATGGTCTACAATTTTTTGTTTGCAATCATCAGCTTGACTTTTGTGTTAGTGCTTAAATGTTCGCAAGTCACTTGTGAAAGAAGTTTCTGCACGTTGAAGTGTGAAAAGACTTGGCTCTAAAGAACCATGACAGAGAACACTTGAAAGTTGGAATGTTTAAAGCTGTAGACAAAGACTCTCTACCAGTATGAGTAATTTGTTACTGAGGGAACCCCAGTATATTTGGAGATATGAATGTATAAATAAGCAAGGATGTTTCGTTTCTCCCTTTCCTTGGTGCTAGGTTTGTCTCTTTTAGTAATTTCAATTACTTTCAAAAACAAATAACTAAGTATTCTATTCAAACAAAGGTATTCAACATTTTTGTACCAATTGAGAATTCATAAAGCCTCTAAGTCTATCTACAAGTCTATCTACAAGTCTATCTACAAGTCCATATACAAGTCTATCTACAAGTCTATTTACAAGTCTATCTACAAGTCCATATACAAGTATGTGTATAAGTCTATCTACAAGTCTATCTACAAGTCCATATACAAGTTAACTTATCTCAGATAAGTTAACTTAAGACTATTTTGTGTTAATTGTTTTGTATTTTAAGTCCATATACAAGTATGTGTATAAGTCTATCTACAAGTCTATCTACAAGTCTATTTACAAGTCTATCTACATTATTCTAGATGCAGAAATAAAATACGTTACGTAAAACCATGTTTGTATAAAGTTAAATGCGTTTCAATTACCTTCTCATTGTACATCTTTAATTAACAGCCACCTCCAAAGTTGTCCATAAACAAATTTTAAAGTTAAATAGCTTCTTAGTGTACCAGGCATTACTATAATGGAATTGAAGAATGGTAGTTTGAACAGGTTGAGACTCACTGCAAGATATTGCTTGAAATATGAACAAAGTGAGACAGATTAAGACTCACTGCTAGACATACCTTGAAAGTGGATCAGAATGAAACAGATTGAAAAACAGATTGAGATAGATTGAGAATCTCTGCTAGACATTGTTTGACAGTTAAACAGACTGAGAATCTCTGCTAGACATTGTTTGAAAGTTAAACAGACTGAGAATCTCTGCTAGACATTGTTTGAAAGTTAAACAGACTGAGAATATCTGTTAGACAGAAGTTGAAAGCTGATCATGGCGTCTGCACTGAGCTGAACTTATTGGCGCTATTAAAGCGCCTTCAAAGCATACATAAAACTGACAATTTACGACAGTCCTCTTGGAGCAGACGCAAACCCTGGTAATAAATGTGGAGGGCTTTTTTTTCCTCATAAAAAAAGGGCAGGAATAGACATACACAACAGGTAGTGACGTCATAAGAAAACTAGATTTTGTTTTAAATATTTACAGTTTGTTTTTCGCTTCGTCATGGCCTGGACATTGGTCGTAGCAATAACTGTCAAATGAAGCAAATCAAAAGAATGCTGTGATATTTCATCCTATGGCGACAAATAAAATCTGTCTCTATTGGAACATTGTAGTCCACGAACTATAACTTCATTTCACGAGAGTAACAAAATTAAAGGGGAAAAACACAGTTGGTGACGTCATATTATACTGTCATAAATTTTCCGATTGAGCAACGAAAGTTCCGACTTCTGTTCCGGCGACTAGCAAGACTTTCACCCACGCGATTGCTTGACGACTTTTATGGGCAGTCCATAAATGACGTCAATTTCTTTCGACTGATTTTAGCGAGCCCCCGAAAGGGTAATAGACGCTATTAGTTTTGTGTGGTCTGTCTGTCTGTCCGTCCGTCCGTCCCGTTTAGATCTCGTAAACTAGAAAAGATATTGAAAATCCGACATCGTAATATTTTAGACCATTCAAAGTTCTGATGCAACGGCTAATTTTTTCTTTTCTGAAAGCGAAAAATTTAATTTTTTAAAATCAACTATGAAAGCAATTTTTTCATAAAAATACACCATTTTTATAACTATTCACTATTAATATTAATAAACATGAGAGGTTATTTAGTAAGTGAGATTATAATTGACCATATTTCTAACACATTTATGCAAACGGTGTTAGATTTTTTGACATTTTTTTTTTTACAATTGTATTGCTAAGTTAAGTAAGTTCTGTCATACTAACTACTACATTTACAATTTACTATTTACTATTAGGCCTAATAGTAATAAACACGAGAGGCTATTTAGTAAGGGAGATAATTATTTACCATATTTTAAAGACATTTATGCAAACAGTTTTATAATTTTTGTCAAAATATTTTTTTTTTACAGTTGTATTGCAAAGTTAAATTAGTTCTGTCACACTAACTAATACATTTACAAAAAAAAAATTATTTTTTTTTCAAGAGAAAAAATCTTTTTAGTATGCATATACGTGGAACATAATTTAAACAACAATTAATAAGTAGTTTTTCATATTATCGCGTGAACTGCAGTGTTCGGCAAGTACTACGAAACACTCAACGTTAGTTAGTCCAATAGTGCCACTTCTTTTTGAGATCCAGAAAATAAAAAGAAGCTAGAAGAGATGCAAAATAAAACCATTGAGCTACAAACGAATTTTGCACATTTGACTAGAGGTCACTAGAGTAACATCAATAGTAGAATCCTTTAGCTTAGAGACACTTCAAAACAGAAGACTAAACGGCAAAGTAGTAAAAATCAAAATGTACAACTTACAAATACAAAAACACAATATGATAGGATCAACTAAACGGCACAAGGATGTTTCTGACTCCATATGCTAGGACTAATTCTATATTTCAATATTACGGTTGGAGCATTGAATTAGCAGGCAAAAAAAAAAAGACTTCAGTTCAAGTCTGTCATAAACAAACACGACCTACATTAACCCATTGACACGCACATGACAAACTACTATTTTTTTTTTACAAAATCATATAAGGCTATGAAAAAAAGAGACAATTTCCATTTTGAAAATCTGCAGTTAATAAACTTTTTGTTTCACTACATTTTTAGTTGGCACTTTGTGTGACGCTGTCTTGAACTAATTCTTGAGATGTGCAATGCTAAAAGATTGTTTATGTTCAAATATGCACACATGTTGTATAGTTATGTAATCTACTTTATAAAGTAGAATGTGAGACGTATGTATGTATGTATGTATGTTAGGAATAGAAATAAAACCCGCTTGACCAATCTTGATAAAACTTGGCAGAAATGTTCCTTGGGTACTAAATTAGACCGTAGTGTATGTATTGTAACCTTAAAACAAACTTAGGACCCTCTCTATTAAAGCTATAGTATTATATGGATCTAGGCTTTGTTTACAATGTTGACATGAGAAAAGATCGAAAGGATTTAGATCTAGATCAAATTTTAAGAACTACACTTTGCACATATAATTTTTTACTTTGACAGATGAAAATACAAAATATAGTCTATTGATTTCATTATTTAATAAAATTAACCTTCAAATTTGTGTTTCTTAAGCATTTATACATAAATTCCTTCCATTTATCTGGGAATTCAGAACGTCCTGACTTACTTACCATTCATTTAACAAGTCGGGTAAACCCGTTTTAATTGTACTTTATATCCTATCTATCGCCCCTTTCGTTTTTAATGGATATGAATGTATCGGCTTCGGGTAAACCCATTTTCACAAAACTAATTTTATTTTCGTAGTGAAAGAGAAAAAACTTGAAAGGATCATTAGCTTAGTTTAACATACATCTAAATCCAATCCACTAGATTAGTAAACACAAACTAGGACCCGCAGGCCGCGGGTAATGTCAGGCTAGTAAGAAATAAAGTAATACTGAAGAGTAACCCAAAACAAGGCTTTATTAAACTAGAATGACACATGAACTGACGAAAGAGACTTTGACAGTAGCACACTAAATCAATGTTGTGAACACATTCTCACGACGTTACAGAAACATAAACAAATAGTTACTATTTCATCACAAGTTATACTTTTTAAATATATATATGTATAAATCCTTTGTAAAAACAACAACAACAACAACAACAAAGCTTATCTAATGGAAAAGGGGGGGGGGGAGGAGATTTGCTGATATCCGTCTCCACAGGTCTGGTAAACCAAAAATTCTCGACCTGTATGGTGACATGCATGTACTACGCAAAACAACATAATTTCTGTCAGGGCTTTTGCAAGAGAGGATTTGAGCCTCTCAAGCCCTCACTCAAATGGAGTTGGATGATAATGATGATGGTGATAATGGAAAGAATTTAGGCACTTACAACTATACCACTCAATAATGTAGAAGTTATTTTTCTTATTCGGTATCAGCAAAATAAATAATTACGAACAAACGACTAATTGGTTAATTTTTTAATTGATTCATGTTTTGTTAGGTACAATAAATAATTGCTAGAGGTTTAATTTGATCCGAGAGTGTGTGGTGGAGAAAGAACGTGTTCAATTATCTATGGAAACGAAAATCTACATATTTAGCTGTATCTGTGAAGACTGGAGGAATTAATTTCCCTTGTTGGTATCAAACAAAGTAATTAATTACCAGTAATTAATTGACAAATTGGTTAATTTTTTTAATTGATTCATGTCTTTTCTATGCCAATGAAGAAGTTTCAACTTGATCCAAAATGGGTGTTGGAGAAATCAAGTGTACAAACTTGATATCATCTTTGTATAAAGTTTTTTTTTTACATACTTGTGTTACTAATAGTCGACTTCATAAAAAATGTATATGCGTATTTTACTTTTTTAATGATATCGACTTACCAGACGACTTACCAGACGTCAAATATTTCTGGAACTCTTCCGTCCTTTATTGTTGTTAGGTGTTAGAGTTATTCAAAGATGTTTTATTGGTGGTTGCTGGGTCAGCTGATTGAAATAATTTAATTTTGTCTATTCCTAACTCTTTCTACCTCTTGGAAGTCCAAACAATAATAATGGCCAATGTGCAGCGAGTGCAGTGAGTGCAGAGTGTTTCGCATTGCCCATACAAACATACAACCCAGTTGTGACCTGCATATTTTTCCATACCTGATGCAGGCAAAGCTGTCATCCGTCGCGGGTCTATTTAAGTTTTCTCTACGTCTTCTGCGACTATCTCCTGATCCAACTTTTTTGGGGCCATAAATGTGTGCTTCGGGACCTTCGTGAGAGTTATCCAACTGGAAGACTGAGTTTTGTTATATAACGAAAGCATACAGTGAGGGGGGGGGGATCAACCACACGGTTCGGAGTGTAGCGGGCGCCAAAATGGGTATCCTATTATTACAATATCCTATATTTCTGTCACTATAGATAGTTTGTTAGTTAACTTCGGTTACATTATATGCTAGTTCTGTATTGCTCACAGGTCACTTTACTTTTGTAAATATGTATTTCGTTAACTATTGGGAGGTGGTGGTGGGCACAGATAGGCCTCGCTGTCCCGGGCGCCTGTCATCCTCGATACTGACTGCAAAGTAAAGTTCTTAGAGAACCTATTTTGTGTGTCGTGACTGTAAGTAAGAGAATACATAGAGTTAATGAAAATACGAATGCCATTCAGCAGAAGTGATATTTCGAATGCCCTGAGACTCTCTGAGAGACATAAGACACCAAGCGCCAACTTAATAGAATAAAATAATTATTTTTTAAAATAAATTCGTGATCAAGTCAAATGAAAAAGTAGCAATCAATAGGCCTACTCAGCTTCCGCTATGACGCTATGGGCAACCCGAGGTCTACCCTCCTCTCAGTATTGCGCCAACCCCATAACTGAATCGTGATTGGTCAGCCTACTCCTTAGTCTCTCAGAGTTATAATTATTTCCGTAGTTCATGCTCTACATGCACACGTCCAATCGGACTTCAAGATAGTGGTTTAGCTGTGACTAGATGCACATTGTGATACACATGATGTATAGCTGATAGATAAGGAACTGAATTAGATTTGGTCGCATTGAGTCACACTGACACATATTACATTAAGTGCTAAATCTTTATTCTTTTTGTAGTTGTAAATTGTATATTTCTAGAAATATTACGAGTGGTAGTATTAGACTTGACTATATTTACAATAGAGACTAGGCTTGACTAGATTTAGAATTGAGACTAGACTTAACTACATTTAAAATACAGACTAGACTTGACTTTATCTAGAATAAAGATTAGACTTGACTTCATTTAGAATAAATACTAGACTCGAGTCCATCCACGCCGTCCTGCGAAATGTTTGGGCATAGATCCAGTTCTGAAGGAGCCATGTAAAACAAAAGAAGTAGAATCTATCTAAATCTTTCTACTTTTCACAAGTTCCCAGATAAAATTTAATTTCATTGTTTTCTGAAAAGTAATTGTCTTTTTTTATATTAATGTAGAAGAATTTTTAGCATCTTGCTAAGTTTTTTTCTTTCTATTTCCTTTCAATTGAATCTCATTGACTGATTAGGTTTCAACCATACCAGGCGATAAGGTGATAAGGTCATGTGGAACAAAAAAAAAGAACCAGCCTGTTCATTAAGTTCGTGTTTTTTTTTCCTTTATTAATTCTATTAGGGACTCAAAGAAGCGATAATTTTAAAGTCCACTGTTCAAAGCCCAATGTAGCTCATCCTTTTTACCAATTTGGTCTTTTTGTACTGGGTCATTTCATCGAGTTGACGTGTTGATTGGATCAACAATGACAAGTGCAAGATGAAAACAGACAAAAGTTTTCACGATTGAGTTTCTACAGGGTATTAAAATGGGTTTTTAGATAATTAAAATTGTAGTAAACATTGCAAAATAATAATTTATAGCATCGGTCTCTTTCAATCTTGTTTAATTTACATACAGTTTTTTTTAAGTATTAGCATTTGAAATGCTTCAAACTGACAAACATTTGAATTTTTTCAGTCTTAGAATTTAAAGAATTCTTTCTCTCGTACAATTAGTTTCATAGAATTTTAAAGGAAAAAAACAGATTTAGAATTAATTTAGTGCCAATAATAGTGGGGCTAGGGAAGACATGTTTATTCAGTATTTAAGAGTTAAAATCAAGTCAATCACCTTTTTTTTAAAAAAAACGAAACTTTTAAATGAGTTAATTTTTAAAAAGTTATTTGCATCTTAATATAGACCTGTCTTTAAATAGCTACAAAAATAAATAGATTTTTTATTGAGTCTGTTGCAACCGCGACTATTTTCATCCAATTTTTTTATTCAATGAATATTCAACTAAAAGCTAAAATAAAAAGATTGTTTTTTATTCTAACGCTTGATTGAAATGTTTGAAATAGACATTCGGACGTTGGTCTAGAGTTTCACTTAAGAGAACAATGCTTCCCCTGGGATAAAATATAATCTTCTCATTATCAGATCATGAGTCATGAAATTTGAAAGAAGGTTAATCTATAAACAGAAACGTGACGTAAAAATAAAGCAAACGTCATCTAGTGTTTTTTTAAGACCTTCAGGGGGAAAAGACTAAAACAAGTCACGTCTGCTAGATCTATCTGAAAGACGGCGTTAAATGACTCTGCAAGAACTGGAAGCAGGAACGAAGACCACAAAGTAAAGTAGTTAAAATAAATCAATACAGAACTAGATATTACAAAGTCAAAAACGTGACACAATACAAGTAAAATATAAGAATACTTTTAAAAAAAAGGTTCATATTGTTGGAAATTGTATCCATTGTTTTCAATCAAGTCATGTCATTAATTTCTAGTAGATCTGGACCAACAATAATACATGTATGCGATTGGAAATAGTTTGATTCAATGTTTTTTTTAAATGCAACTCTCCTGCTTCTAGCTTGCTCAATGCGCTTTGGTCCATTCTCTTTTGTCGGTTCCTGGTCATTTCATCCAAAACAATGTGAAAGACGCCATATTGAAAGATCATTGCTGTCAAATAAATTTAAAAAAAACAAACAAACTTTGTGCTAAAAGTAAAAGTTCTTAGAAATGAGATTCTACAGGGCTGAAAAGTGTACACAAAGTGTTCTATGCTTTAGTTAAATACTTCGCTTATTAATACCCTTGTATTCTCTACACCGGAAACACCAATTTGACTTCACGTATGAAAACTTCCAATGTATGACTAGATGCACATTGTGATACACATGATGTATAGCTGATAGGAACTGAATTCGATTTGGTCGTATTGGATCACACGAAACACGTGCGCGAGTCCAGGTAAACAGTGTCTACAGTACATGAAACATACTTTTATGTTAATTTATGTGCACTCTGGCCTGTCGTCCCAAGGTACCCTGTTCGAACCCTGGCCACCATCATTACCCACCATCCTACGGGAGGCTTGGGCTAGGTTCTAATAATCTTCAATTCTGAAAGAACATCTGAAACATGTAGAACAAAACAAAACAGATTCACTCGCACAGACACAGACAAACTCACACACACATAAATAACACAACTCATATTTCATAAGTATTTTTTTTAAAGTAGATTTATTTTCGTCCTTTCCAGCAATATCTTTAGCCTAAGACGTCCACAATAAGACGTCCACAATAAGACAGATCTATTTCGTGATCATTGTTTACTAAATACGATATCAGGGTAAAAATAAATTCACGATTTTTTTTTGTTTACAAAGTATTTTGCCTGGGAGCGACAGCAATGTCTTGAATGACACATCTTCTGCATCGACCTGGATCACACGGTCAAGCAGGATTCAACGTGACGAGATAATCTTCAAGTGGTTTTGAACCAATGTAGCAGACGAGTTTTTTTTTTTGTTTTTTTTTCATTCTACTGTAAAGATTTGGGACCTAAGTCTTCACGTGATCACTGATGTGTTACATCATAAGACTAGTCCTAATCCATTTTTTTTTTCGTATGCTCAGGACTTCATCTCCCCCCCCCCCCTTTTTTTTTTTTGTTGTTTCGTTGAACTCATTGTTTGAAGAATACATTTGTACAATTCATCACCTCTTTGTTATTTCAGAAAGTCAGAATTAATATTTTCGAATGCTTTATTTTTTTGCACTTTGCACGAGATTTTACATTAATATTCAAAAAGCTACCTTATTGGTAAGTGGACTACTAAATGGACCACACGGTCTAGTGGTCTACTAATGCACCGCACGGTCCAGTGGTCTACTAATGCACCACACGGTCTAGTGGTCTACTAACTGCACCACATGGTCTAGTGGTCTACTAATTGTACCACACTGTCCAGATGGGAAAAAACAACAACACTACATTAGCTTTATTAGAGACGCTCTATCAAACAAATCGTTTTAGAAGGCTAGATTACTGACCTGTGACGTCGTAACATGTGGGCAGTTTAAAATGCACAAGACTCTCTACGTGTTATTGTTATTTTAAAATAATAAATTAATAACAAATAGTGTCTAACACGTTCATTATTCTTATTGTCGAATATTTCCATAACTTGTCGACTTCATCTTTTTTTTTTTTTTACAAAGCTTCTATCAACTCACTCTGTCTGTTTGTCTGGTGAAAAGTTTGTACATGTTATTTCTCCGACACCCATTGTCGGATCAAGTTAAAGTTTTGCACAATTATTTATTGTACCTGACAAAACAAGAGTCAATTTAAAAAAATAACCAATTAATTAATTAACCATTGGTAATAAATTATTTTGTTTGGTACCAAACAAAGGAAAGACATTGTACTTGACAGATGTGGTGGTATAAGTTGAATTAGTACCCTTGAGGTGGCTTGAGCCCTGAGTGAACATGTTTTTTAATTACAAATTAAGCTACATGACTAATCTAAACTAATTGATACAATTACAATTAATATAAGCTTTTTTTAAATATATTTTATGTTTTTCATTTTTTTTTAAATTCAACACACATTTGCACCACCAATATTCACACCACGCTGTGCAATTATTATTTTTTTTATTTCCGACCAACTTCCAACTTTTAACCAAATTCTTCGACATTTTATTTTACGTTTCCATCAATTAAGAACGAGTACTCTCATAGTAGAAACTGAAAAAATAAAGCAATAATAATGTATCATGATTCTAAGAGTATGTAAAAATTCTTTCACATTTGGAGATATGAGATCATCACCTTGATCCATTTTACTGACAATGACAAACTACAATAAAACTGTGTAATGCCTACTGAAAACCAAATGTAACAATATCTAGATCTAATAGTTTCCTCTCGATGCTGACCTTTTGATGACCTTTACTAAACAACTCATTGGTCACCCTGCTCACAGCGTCCTACCACAACCACCAAACCAAAGTTTTTAACAAACAATAAAAACACAACCTTTTAGTTTATTGTCTGTGTCAAAAGATTTGTGTATTATCGGAATTCGTGTGGGAGTTATCGTGACCTGATATAGGATGACGTATGAGGGGAGGGGGGAGGCCACACCGCCTCGGAGAGACGACAAATTTGATTGGTAGAACAAAGCCCGCGCTGAACTATAAAAACAAGAACGACCTGGTCTCGCAAAACATTCCTTAAAAGAAGACATAGTCTAGAAAAGTTTTTTTTAAATCTCGACTTCTAGATCTATAGAGTTTTGGTCTTGTGATAGCTAGACAAAGTTTGTATTAGATTGCTGTTGTAAACACAAGTACATTGTCAAGGGATTGGAAAATTTAAGTGTTGGTTAAAAATAAAAAAGGACAAATCTCAAGTCGATGAACCGTAGGTTCTGTATGGCGTATAGTCACTTCATCATACTGGTCCCCTTACTACTGCAACTAGCCAGCACGATACTGGGCTCACCGTTTCAGCGCCAGCATGGCCATCACCTGAACGTTATAAACAAGATCGAACCTGCACATTCGGACCCAGCTCAACTTTCAGCGACGACCAAGCATCCCATGAACCAACTCGTCAACCAAGCCGTCACCACTGTGAAACCTAGAACCACCAACGTACACAAGAGACGAGACGCTACATACATCGGGTCCCGTTGTTGCTATATCGATGTTCTGTGTCTACGTGGCTGTTCGCAACGAGAGAGGCCTCGACAGAGGCAGAAGAAGCCTCGAGGAATGTTCAGGAAATAAAACTTAAAAAAAAAAAGAAAAAAAAAAGTCCATATGCAATAATTTCAGCCAGAAGTAATCAAGTTGTCTTTAAGCTCGGAGATCTGAATTGTTTCAGTAATGAATCTAGTTCAAAGAAACACTCACTCATCGATGCATTTCATATTTTTAAAGAACTCTGTAGGCTATTTGTGTGCCGTTTGTTTCTGGTACGTTGTCCTGCTACTCTCAACGTCTCGTCATTGGATTGGACACCACTAGTGATCAATAAGTACTAACTTACTTTATTTATATAGATATTTAAAAAAAAACTGAATGAAACCAGCCTCGAGAGAAACAGAAATTAACACAAGTTTCATGACACGTGATCATTCGAAACTATCGACCCTTTGACATTTTCAATTATCTTGCTAGCAGAAATTTTTTTTAACTTTTTGATTCGTAACAACAGGCAGATTGGATTTTTCCAGAACATTTTTGTGAATTCTTGATTAATATTGGTATTATTGTTAGATCTAAATATTTCTTATGATATCTTACGGTTTAAATGACTCATTTAATAATGAATAGGAGAAAAGTTGTTTTAAATGATCAACAAAATAATTGTTTTAAATAAAATCGATCAAGACTTAATTATCAATGGTCAATAAATATTGAATACTAATAGATAGAAACTATTGAGTGTTTTCATTTACATTTTTTTCAAGCAAGTCTGAAACTTGTAAGAATAAAAGAACCACTGTTCTAGTATTTGGTCATCGAGAATTGTTCTCATCTAAATTTCCTAAGCTCATTTTCATTCTTGTATCTTGGCAACTTAAATTGATAATTTTCTTTGAAGATTTATTTTCTAAAAAAAGGAATTTTGAAATTGCTATATGTAATTATCAAAACAAAAACGAAAAAATATATGCCATTTCTAAAGACTAAATGAAGCTGTATACACGAATACATATAGAAATGTATGTATATAGTTATATGGCTTTCCTCAGAGTCATGCGCAAAACCTTTGTCTATAAATATGTTAATGAATATATTTGTATTATTTTAATACATTTCTATCCACCATTTTTTCATGGCTTTAAAAATGACAATGTGTTTCAGTTAACAATTTATTTATTTATTTATTTATTACAATGTTGTACAACATTTTTTAAATAAAATAATTGTCTATAGACATTTTATAAATGTGTTCAGCTTTTTTTTGTGTGTGTTTGCATTGGTGCTATGGTGTTTATTTTTTTTAAATAATTGTATGAGATCATAACGTACTCCTGGATTGAACTTAATTTGTCAGTATTTACTAGACACAATTTGATAAAATTCTGTTTGATATAAATCTACAATGAGTATCATGTCATGACTGCAGAAAAGAGTGTGGGGCAATACCTTGCTTACTATCAGTAACAAAGCCATAGTCTACTGGACCTGTGTGTTGAGCTTTCTGTTATACGGTAGAGAATCATAGTCAACCTATTATTGGCAGAGGGGAAAGCTGAAGACCTCCCAACTCCGATGCTAAAGGCTGATTTTTTAAATAAGGATACAACAGAATAGCCAATGAGGAAGTGCTGCAAAGATCAGGTTGCCAGGTGCGGAGGATTACCAGCTCCCGTCGCCTCATCGTGGAAACGTCCGCCCGAAAGAAGTGGATAGGCCAAGAACGAGAGCTAACATGGCTCCCAGTGAGCTACCACTGTATGCTTTAGCGAGTGTACCTGCACGTGGTGGGGATGTGAGAAAGGCTTACTACCCAGTCCGGCACCCCCATTGCTCCGTTCCCCATGCGATTGGTGATGGTCCCCTCACGAGTGCGATGGGACAGTATAGGCATAAGGAGAGCCCCCACGTTGGGCGTGGGCCTCCAATCCTGCATGAGTGGAAGAACTCATGTCGGGGCTTGGATGACCGTGCAACATGACAAGCCGGGTGTGATTACATGATCACCTAGTTGCCGGGGGACTCCTGGCAGAGGGGTTGGTGAAGAGCCAATTTCTCATCCTGGCCACGGGATAAAAGTCTTTCCCTGGTCACATGGTTCATAAAAGGGATGCGGTCATCTCGAACCATAAAGGACTTCTGATTCAGGTTGCCATGTCATCCACAGCAGCAGACACCTTGGCTGACAGAATGCCACAAGGTCGACTTCCACAAGGCATTCTATATGGTGATCTAACAGAAGGCAAGAGAGCCGCTGGTCACCCACTTTTAAGGTATACTGATGACATAAGGCTCTTCAAAATCAACACTAACAACTTGGGAAAAAAACTGGCACTGGATAGATCCACATAGGGAGCAAGCATAAAGGAAGCATAAAGGAAGGGTCCTGAATTGCAGATGACATACACAACAAAAGTAGAAAGAACCTTGGTTAGGCCAATAATAGAATATGCACCCTCTGTTTGGGACCCCTCAACTCAAGAAAACATTAAGAAACTGGAACAGACACAAAATAGAGCAGTGAGATTCATAACAAACGAATATTCTCATTTGACTAGAGTAACACCTTTAGTAAAATCACTAAATTTAGAAAGCCTTCAGGACAGAAGACTCAACAGTAAAGTAGCAATTATACATAAAACACTGAACCATAATCTTCAAATGCAAAAACAAAATTTAATAAAATACTCAGAAAGACACAAAGATAAAGGCACATTCCTCATCCCATATGCTAGGACAAATTTGTACAAATACTCCTTCTTCCCTAGTGCTATTAGAACATGGTATGGGTTGCCTGAGCTAGCCAGGAAAACCAGTGACTTGGCAGAATTTAAGTCATTGGTTAACATGCATGACTGAATGCATGACGCGTAGGACGTAATCATCTTCTTTTTTGAAGTAACGTCTGTATTATATAAGATAAGATAAGATAAGACAGAAGGTGAAAGTGCAACAGCGTCTGATGATGACAGATGCCCGACCTGTGACATCAGCTGTGTATCAAGGATTGGCCTCTTTAGTCACATGAGAAGTTGCAAAGGGAAAAAATCATCTCTCGAGACGTCAAATGCCACAGAGATCTACATAATATGTAGGTGCATTCCAATTGTCAGGTGTTGCAAGAAAGTTTACATTAATGATCATACATTGGCGAGAACGAGCAGTGTATAATTAACACTGTGACGCCCCAGGGGGCTGTGACATCGCCATTGTGGCTCATTTTGAACATTAATGATTTTCAATCCGATAATTATTTTTGCTCTTTCACAAATTTCGCTGATGATGAGGCTCTTCTTGTCCTGCTCTCAGAGAAAAATAATGTAAATATAATTTTTTAAAAGAAGGAAAAGGATATTGTTTCTGTAGCTGGAGAGACTATTGAAATAGTGCAAACTTTTAAATACCTTGGTACTATCTTAGTCAATAAATTAAATTTTACTGCAATTGCGGATTACATCAGCAAATAATGGCAGCAAAGATTACGATTTTGTGATTTTACCATCACAAAAGAGATACAAGACACCGATAGCAAAGATAAAAACAGACACAAAAACTCTTTTGTTCCCCTGGCAATCAAATCATTTAATAGATACCATCTGATATAAACTTTTTGCATGTAAATTATGAGTGCGTCTGGTGTGAATGTATATTTTGATTTTCTTAGTTATAATGTTTTGTTTGGTGTAATGCACAAATTGTAAGACAAATTTTCTAATGGATAATAAAGATTATTATTGTTATTATTATTATTATTAAGGGAAAAGTAGTAAAATAAAATAAATAATAATAAAAATCAAAACCTATCAACTTACAACAATGGTGGCTGCCTGTCGTGCGGTTTGCACGCTGGACTCTCGTTCGGACTAATCGATGGTCCCGGGCTCAAACCCTACCCCCTCCCATCTCCCGTCGTCCTGCGGGAGGTTTGGACTAGGAAGTAAATAATCCTCAACTCTGAAGGAACATCCGAAACATGTCAAACAAACAAACAAACAAACAAGTTGGAGAAATAACGAGTACAAGACATAAAAGACAGACAGACAGACAGACGGAGTGAGTTGATGTAAGCTTCGTAAAAATAAAACTTTTTTCATAGCAGTATTTTATTGCGAGCTGGACAGGTGGGGTAGCGCGTGAGATATAGATAGACAAAGGAAATTAAAGCACGAACCTACATCATGCAAACATCCAACCATAAAACACAGAATAAACAAACACTTACACAGCTTAAACAAACACTTACACAGAATAAACAAACACACAGAATAAACAAACACTAATAATCTCGCAAATCAACATTAGAATGTAATACCTGGACTCTGTGAGACTTTATTAGCAACATATAACAATGTCAGCTATTTCAATACATCAAAGTCTGGAAGATTCCAATCGTGATTATCTCTTTCAATGTTGCTAGAACTAACTAGTCTTTATTTTATTTATTTATTTATTTTTGCGATATCAGAGAATCTATTGATGACACCTAACATGATTTACCACTGGCACTAGAAATAACAAAATAAATGTAAATCTATCAACTTTATAGCAGAGTTGCCTACAAGTACGCATCTTGCGCAAATGGACACAAAAATACGCGAGTACGGTTTGGCATCTGAAAATATGCATTTTCCCTTCTGAAGCAAAAAAATAAAAAATAATTACATAAATCAGTGCGTCAATGCGGAATTGGCTATTATTAGATCTACCACGAGATTGTATCACTTTTTTCACTGGGGTTCAAACTCGAGACCCCTCAAGCGTGCTGTTTATTTTTCGGTTGTTCTACACTGCCACGTGCTGATTATGTTGGGTTGTTGTGGTAACTGATCCTGTCTGCGGTGAATTACCTTCTATTGGAATGTTCTCTTTATTAATTCACTGATGTGTTTATTATATTTCTAAGTAGAAAGAGAACATAATGCCAGATCATGTCTCAGTGGCTCAAGAGCAGTTACATAAATAATTTAGTGTTCCTGGCACAAGTCTGGAGCACAAAATTGAAAGTTTCAGAAGCTCAGGAATGTCTTATACAAACTAGAAAATCTTGATGAAAATTTTGCTATTTAATGTAGGCCTACATAATCCAGATCAGGCTTTAAAACAGTCACAGAAACAATGTTTTTCTTTTTTTAAGCACCTAAGAATTTTTGGAACACATTTGGCATGTTGAATAGAAGTGGAAGAAAGAGGGGGAAAAATAGAGCAAAGTTCCTTTCAGTGTGTCAATTGATATGAAGTCTTCAAACTGATTGAGAATTGATTGATTAGTTCTAATTCATCTAGACTTGATCTAGAACTAGAGATATTTTACGATGTCAGGCACCTATAATAGAATTTAAGTAAATCTAGGTTTAGAATTAAGATCTAGATGTAAATAGATCTAGATTATTCTAGATTTAGATCTCGATATAGATCTAAATCTAATTCTAGTTTAAATTATAGAACAATTTCAAGCATCAAGAACCAGAACACATAGCTTTATCTCAACAGCTATTCAGCAAACTAAATAGCCTCAGCTTTTATATTAGAAACAAATTCAGTGACTAATTAGGATTATATGCCTGGAAAAAAAATCTTTAAAATGTTTGTTATTAGTGACTGTAGAGGAAGCCAAAACTATCATTGCTAACTTTGCAAAGATAGGTCTGAAAGAAGAAAACTTGAATTCTTTCAAAATGTGTTAAAATATTTCCTGTGTCTGTAGACCTTGTAAAGAAATGGCCTATAAACAAAAATAATAGTATAAAATTAGATGTCACTGATCCAGCTAAGCAAACCATTACATCTGGTGTAAGTCTCATTTCACTTGTAACAAAAATTCCCATTTTTTTAAAATGAAATTTTGTTGCCGCTATTATTGAATGTGGAATACACTAGAGACATTATGATCCTAAAATCATTGCCAAGTGACAAGAACGGCATCATTCTAACCATGGGCGTAGCCTAACCACCCCCCCCCCCCAAAATGAAATCCCCCCCCCTCGGGGGGGGGGGGGGGAGACGCACTTTAGTGACATGTTTTTTTGCTTTGATTTTGTTAATTTTAGGTGAGATTTTAATACTAAACCATCACTTGCCCCAGCACAGCTAAAGGGGTTTTGAGTTTAAAACCCCTACCAGGGGGTTTCGAGTTTAAAACCCCTAACATGGGGGTTTTGAGTTTAAAGCCCCCTACCAGGGGTTTTTGTAGTTAAATCCCCCTCTTCTATAAAACAAAACACACAAAAAATGCAAACGATAATCCCCAAATTCCAAGTGCACAGTTAAGGAAGATTTTGATTTTAAAACCCCCTCCAAAATTTACGATAGACCCCCTCTTCAATATGAAAAAAAAGCAAATTATGCACTCAAAATGTTATGAGCGTAGCTAAATGGGTTTTGACTCAGTTTTAAGTTTAAACTCCCCTCCAGTGGAGTTTGAAGCAAAAAATACATCTTCAATAAAAAAAAAAGCAAATTACACACTCTAAAATCTAAGAGCGTAGCCATAGGGGTTTTGAGTTTAAACCCCCCGCCAGCGGGGTTTGAAGTTAAAAAATACATCTTCAATGTAAAAAAAAAAAAGCAAATTACGCACTAAAATGCTATGAGCGTTGCCAAAAGGGGTTTTGAGTTCCCCTTCACAAGGGTTTGATGCTAAAAAATACCACTTCAATATAAAAAAACAAGGTTACAAAAGACAGTTTGTGTGGAAACACAAACTCAAAATCGGCCCCCGAAGTAAAATGTTTTACATAATTCGGATAATCCTTCAGAGTTGAAGATAGTTTACTTCCTAGTCCAAACCTCCCGCGGACGACGGGGGATGGGAGCAGGCAGGGTTTGAACCTTCGATCGTCGATAAATCCAAACGACAGTCCAGCGCGCAAATCGCACGACCAGTGGTCCACCCAGACCCAGGTAGACTTCAATATTTTCAGAAAGAACATCCGAATGAAATATCAAAGACAAATGAGAGATAAGAATGGAGAAAGAAGGTTAACAGATCTTGTGTAGTGCCCCAACCGTCTCGCAGATCAAAGGATACGTGAAAGTGAATGTAAAGTTAGATGTGAACCTGGCCTAACTAGTTTGTGGTCTATAGGGCAGATGATGTAAAGTTCATCTGTTTTTGTGGCCTACGGTTAACGAGGGTGTCATGTAGCCAGCACAACGACCAACCGCCTTTGCTTTTCCCCAACTAATGTCAGGTACCCATTAGAGCTGGGTAGACTCAGAAGTTGAAAATCCTAGTCTTCACCAGGATTCGAACCCGGGACCCTCGGTTCGAACTAAATAAGTTAATTGTTTTGAAAAGGCTCAATCTCATATTCAAATCCTCAAAAAAATAATAAAAAAAAAAAATTCCCGCTATATACAAAATGTTCACGAAAATGATGTTTATAAGATTACTATTCGTCTTAAATTAGGTCTAACATATAATGCATACTAATTAGCTTTTTCTTATAAAAAACTGCTTGCATAATTTATTTTAAAAAATTAGAATTTTCGCTTTGAGGAAAAAAAAGTAGCCGTTGCATCAGAACTTTGAATGCTCTAAAATATTGTGAAGTCGGATTTTCAATATCTCTTCTAGTTTACGAGATCTAAACGGGACGGACGGACAGACGGACAGACATTTCGCACAAAACTAATAGCGTCTTTTCCCCTTTCGGGGGCCGCTAAAAACGCAAATTACACACTAAAATTATTTGAGCGTAGCCAAGCGAATAGGGGGTTTTGAGTTTAAACTCCTTTCCTCCAGATGGTTTTGAGTTTAAAATCCCCCTACAGAGCGTTTTGAGGTGGAAAACCTCTATCTTCAATATTACTCTAAAGCAAACTACAGTTACCAAATTCTATGATCGTAGCTAAATGGGGTTTTAAATTTAAAAAACAACACCAAAGTCCTGAGATTTTTAGTTTAAAACCTCTAACAGATGATTTTGACGATAAAACTTCCCTTTTCGACATAAAATCTAAAGCAAACTACAGTCACCCAATTCCAAGAGCGTATCCAAGAGAGGTTACACATTTCTACCAGTGGCGAGGCTCCATTAATAATGTGCAGTGAATATTCATCTGCCGAAATTGAAAAACACTAAATGTGGCTCAACAAAGATGGCTAAGAGAGATTTAGGAGTTAGTTATTGAGATCGGGTCTAAATCAAGGAAATCCTATGCCGAACTGGGAGTCGACCCCTTAGTAAAATTGTGACAGAGCGTTGCATGAGGTTTGCGGGACATGTTCTCCGACTAAATAAATTACGCATAATAAGAGTTGCGATGACATCCTAGTACAACTTGGCGCCACACATTCATGGAGGTCCTCGGAGTAGGTGGGAAGAGGCTTCAGAAATTACCAGTGACAGATTTTTGTGGAAACAGCTTGACGGCTAATGCGCCGAACGGCGCTGCAGGGTCTTAGTTAGTAAAAATAGCACATACATTTTTTGAAATAAGACTTTTTAATAGCAGGAAAATGCACTGTAGATACCTCAGAATATGCATTTTGTTGGCATTCTATGCCAGAAATATTGCTTGGCGGCGGGGCTCCGCCCCGCGCTAGGGTGAGCTCCTAGAGCTGCCCCAGAGCCCCTTGCTGGCAATGGCGGGGAGTCAACAATTTTTTCACTAACTACAAGAAGAACCTATTCTAGGGCACAATAAACGTGTTCCAAAAGAATGAAGGGTCAGAATGTAATAAAGATTATGAACACACACACACATACATATATACATCCCCCCCCCTAAACCCCCCCCCCGAAAAAAATCCTGGCTACGCCCATGATTCTAACATATTCTAGAAAAGTCTATGATAAAAGTGTACACATTTTGACAAATGTACAAAATTTTTTATAATTTTATGCTGTGTTCACTTTAGGATTGCTGCATTTCGTGTATATTACGTGCTTAAATGATTTTTAGTCTTTCCTGAATATATTTCTTAATATTTAGGGAAAATACGCTTTGGCCACCCAAAATACGCATTTCCAGGTCTGGGATAACGCATTTCCATTTTGACATGTAGGCATCTCTGCTGTATAGCAAAGATAGTTATTTTCAAAACGAGAGAAAGGTGAAACTAAACCATTGTAAAATGTCTATATTAAGAACTATTGTTGTAACTCCACCTGATGACATAAAGATTCAATTTTTACATGCCAAATTATCACAAACAAGAAGAGCAGGTCTGAGTGTCCCAGACTGCATCTCGTATGGCCAAGAAATTCTAATTAGCACACATCTTAGTGCTGATTGTAATACTTTGAAATTGTCGCTTATGAAACGTGATTGTATTAAAATCTCTCAGCGTATTTTCTGATTGACACGTCATGTTCATAATCTTTAATCTTTGTCTTCATCTCAGCATTGTTTCTCATTTAAAGTTGTCACCCAGTCGGTTATTTACAGTCTTTTTTTTTTTTTTTTTGTTTAAGCACTTCGCATGTGTACAAAACATATTTGTTTACAGTTGTTACGAGACGATGCGACTCTTAATCATACACCAACAGACTCATCTATAATAATTTATAAAGACTTTAATCTTGATTAACAAACCATAACATGTCAATTACAAGTTCGTTTACATTACTCCATTCTTTGTCATTCTTTTCTCTACCCTCCCCTTTCAACACGCCTTCGCAACATTCCACAATCACACTATGCTGCGCACATACACCGCCCTTGCTCCACAAGTTCGATGTATATCAAACGTCTATCAGCCTGTTTTCCCAAACATTACAGTAAACAATTGGAAATTCTAACTTCTCAATAGCATGTACTAAGCAACACAAGACTATAACAAAGTAGATATTAATTATACCAACAACTTCTACATTCTTCTCGTATGCCTGTACAAAACACCCTCGTTCCAGCCGCTATCCAATAGTTAAAAAGAAAATCACAAGTCTATCTTGCTCTATACATATTATTTCTTCTACACCGTTTGTCTTCCTCTCATTGGTTCTTATCAACAACATATAACTAACTCACCACACTCATAATACCCTAGATTTAAACCCAATGTTTATTTGGTGACCGGTCACTTCATCCCCGGTCATTTCATCCCCGGTCACTTCATCCCCGGTCACTTCATCCCCGGTCATTTCATCCTCCGGTCATTTCATCCCCTGGTCATTTCATCCTCCGGTCATTTCATCCCCTGGTCATTTCATCCCCTGGTCATTTCATCCCCGGTCATTTCATCCTCCGGTCATTTCATCCCCTGGTCATTTCATCCCCGGTCATTTCATCCTCCGGTCATTTCATCCCCTGGTCATTTCATCCCCCGGTCATTTCATCCCCTGATAATTTCATCATCTGATCATTTTATCTAACAAATTGTAATTTTAAAAAGCATTAAATGAGCAATATTTAATGTATTCCTTTTTTATTTAAATGACAAAATTGTAACACTTTAGATTAGAATAAAATTAAAATTAAATGCCATAAAAAACTATAAAAATTTAGCATGTAAAATAAAGAGGTAATGTAAAAAAAAAAAGTGTTTTTGTGTTCATCTACATCAGTAAGATAGATAAGCTATCAATTGTAAGTACAGAAGACGATCCATCGATTCATATTGATGAACAATGTTTGTTATTCTCTTAGCCAGTGTTGCAAATTTCTTCCCTGGGCGTTCTACAGTGCCGGCGTTAGCCTGTAAAACTGATGCCTTGTGCAACTGACTATCCTTTCGTAGACCATCTAGAAATGTCCACATAGTTGGATGGTGGCGTGAAAATAAAGCTTGGAGGGCATGATGCCAACCCTCCACAGCGTTATTCGTTCGCGCAACACCACCGATTACGTCCAGGTATTTATTCCATGTACTTGGAGGGAATAAAGCTGAAGCATAGTTATCTCCTCTGCCCCGCTGTCTGCGACCACGTACATAGGTATGCTCGAAGTAGGATAACAGTTCCGGCATCCGATCGTGTTGTGGCATGGACTCGGCGAGTAATTCAAAGGAATCACTAATGTGTTCTTTACGTACATAGGCCAAAGCCGAAAGACATCTTACCATGCCACGTAACTCGTTACAACCGTCATAGTCACTTTTCATGCGCAATTCATTTACTTTACGTAATACACATCCAGATTTACCATGTAATATTAGATTTCTCATTAAGAATACAAAGTGGAAGAGGAAACACCATAAACGCATTAGTAATATGTCATTAAATGTCAAAAAGAAAGCATTCTACATAATCATATTTATATATAAAATATTTAATTGGGGATGAAATGACCGGGGGATGAAGTGACCGGGGGATGAAGTGACCAGGGGATGAAATAACCAGAGAATGAAATGACCGGAGATGAAGTGACCGGGGATGAAGTGACCGGGGATGAAATGACCGGGGATGAAGTGACCGGGGATGAAGTGACCGGGAACTATTTATTTACTTCTTAGTATCATGAGGCCTATATACTGATTCTAGTCTTGACATTTTTTTAGGTAGGCTATTTCTACACCATTTCGATATTTTCTCACAAACATAATTTTAATAGGATAATTGTAATCAACAAAATCAAAATAACATGAAACACATTGCACAAAATCTACGTATCTACTTTCTACTTCTTATACTCTTTTACATTGGGGTCCAGAGAGCGAAAAAAAAAGAGAGAAAAAGTGAAGGAAAGAGAGTGGGCCTTGGACTTTCATTATAACAGATTACACTAATTCACGAGCTAAAAATGTGGCCCGTTTATAAAATAAAAAATAAAACAATACAGTAAAAAAAAGGGGGTTCGGAAACACTATAAAGCCTGGGAACAAATCAACGGGCGCGTGTGCAGGCCTTCGGCTAGTTTGTTATAACACACGACCATGACAACAACTTCATTTCAATGAAAGTCTAAATACAATACGCTTAGTGGAGATTTTCAAACATGGAGATAAATTCATAATAATAATAATAATACAAGTACTCACCACAAGAGGTTCTCGAGTCTACGGATCATCTACTGTACTGGGATAGGCCTATTTTGACTGACAAAACGGTAGATTTTAATCGCCCTGATTTGCTGCTCATTGATAAAAAAGAAAAAGCCGCTACCATTATTGACATCGCCGTACCACTATTTCATAATTTTATTTTAAAAAAGTGAGCTGGAAAAAAAACTAAAATATGGGAACCTTGGCTTGGAGATTAAGCGTTTATGGAAATTATCTAAAACAACAATATACCCCATAGTTATATCAACCGAGGGGATAATAACAACTGACCTCACAGATACCTTCAAAGCCCTTGGCATTCATAGGAACATTCTCGTTGCCTGTCAGAGGGCGGTACTTTTGCAGACTTGCCTCATCACCAGAAAATCGGTGGAAACTGATAAAGGGACTACGATGAATTTTGTTTCCCTTTAACGAAACTCGATCCTGGCTTCGCCAGAGAATGAATACTCGTTCTTTTTTAATATAATAATAATAATAATAATAAGGTTATACCTGCCCAGGAAGGATGGAGGTCGTGGATTGCAGAACATCTTCAAACTGTGTAAGACGCAAGTTTTAAAAATACGATCAAAACTGCACGCCTCCAGCAATGAACTAGTTTCCTTCCTACGCAAATACGACTCCGAAGCAACCTCTCTGATCCTACACAATGATGATGTCAATGTCGGTTTGGACGACGTAGGGCATGAGATTCGCCAATGGGAAGAAAAAAACTTCATGGTAAATTCCCGGCTTTATTAAATGGCGAAAACATTGACAAAGCTGCTTCCTTAACATGGCTTAAAGCAGGTCATCTCTACCCTGAAACAGAAGGCTTTGTTACAGCAATACAGGACAGAGTAATTAGGACAAAAAATTACGAGAAGCATATACTAAAACTCAATGTTGTCGACAAATACCGAAAATGTGGAAATGTGGGTGAGTCGATTGAGCACATAATGGCAGGATGTTCAGCCCTATCGGAATCAGCCTACTAAGATCGCCATAACCAAGTTGCAAAGCTAATACACCAGCACTTGGCTTTGACACACAATTTGATCGGTATGGATACTCCTCCTTATTACAAATACTCACCACAAGAGGTTCTCGAGTCTACTGAACATCTGCTGTACTGGGATAGGCCTATTCCGACCGACAAAACGGTAGATTTTAATCGCCCTGATCTGCTGTTAATTAATTTAAAAAAAAAGAAAAAAACGCTATCATTATCGACATCGCCGTACCACTGTCTCATAATTTAAGAAAAACTGAGATAGAAAAACAAAGAAAATATGGGAACCTAGGCTTGGAGATTAAGCGTTTTTGTAAGTTATCTAACATAATGTTATATCAACCGAGGGGATAATAACAACTGACCTCACAGATAGCTTCAAGGCCCTTTACATTCCTAGGAACATCCTCGTTGCCTGTCAGAGGACGGTGCTGCTGCAGACCTACCAGAAAATTCCTCAGCGGAAACTGTTAAAAGGACTACGATGAATGTCGTTTCTCTTTAACGAAACTCGAATGAATACTCGTTCGTTTCTAACATAATAATAATAATAATAATAATGACCCATTTCCAATGCCACAAGCAGAAGAAATGTTTACTAAGCTAAAAAATGCAAAGATTTTTAGCACGTTGGATCTGTCAAGAGGATACTGGCAAGTACCTCTAAAACAGAAGCTAAACCATTATCGGCATTTAAGACACCTTCGGGCATATTTCAATGGAATGTGATGAGCTTTGGCTTGGTAAATGCTCCAGCCACGTTTAACAGAATGATGGCCAAATTATTCAGCCATAGAAGAGACACAATTTGTTATTTAGATGATATATGCATTTTTAGTGAGCAATGGGATGAGCATATACAAAGCCTTGGAGAGGTTTTTAAAATTATCAAAGAAAACAATTTAACATTGAAACCAACAAAAATAAAAATTGGCCTAAGTGAAATTTCATTTTTGGGGTATAAGATTAAAAATGAGTACATTACACCATTGGAAGAAACTGTATCAAAAATATTGGACATTAAGGTACCAAAGACAAAGAAGCAAATTAGAAGCCTTTTGGGTCTATGCAACTTTTATAGAAAATTTATCGCAAATTTTTCTGAAATAATTGAACCACTAACAAATCTAACAAAGAAAGGAAAACCTAACAATATAGTGTGGACGGAGGAATGTCAATAAGCACTGGACATAATTAAAACTTTCTTTTCTGGGGCACCGATTTTGAAATTACCTGACAATACTAAGGAATTTATTTTGGCTACAGATGCATCAGCCATTGCAATAGGAGGCTGTCTAATGCAAAAATGGAATGGTGTCCCACATCCTGTTTTATATGTGAGTAGAAAACTGACAGCATCTGAGTTGAAATATGCCACTATTGAAAAGGAAGGACTAGCCATTGTATGGTGTATAACAAAATTAGGGTTCTATCTAATGGGAGCTAAATTTGAACTATGGACGGATCACGCTCCCTTGGCCTTCATTAATACAAATAAACTAGGGAACAACAGAATAGCCAGGTGGGCATTGCAACTTATGGATTATAACTTTGAGGTCAGGACAATACCAGGGAAAGACAATGTGATAGCTGACACATTATCACGGTGTACCTAAGGAGGAAAAGAAATGGAAGTAAGGAAAGGAGCTAGGCCACGTCAATTTTGTTTCTATTGGTTGGTTAAAAGAATAATGTCAGTAAAATCATTTTGGTGAGAACACAATGAATAGCAGTGTAATGAATAGACATCTTTAACAGATTGGAACATTTTGTAAATATACACATATTACATGTATATGTAATCGAAGACTGTATGGACTGACGAAGCTTTGTTACATGTGTGAGGTGTCGAGATATTAATATATGGTGTTATATTGAGAATTTGATGAAACCATTGTTAGAAATGGAAAATATAGTATTACAGTTACATAGTTACTTAACGTTTATAATTGTGAATTATGAGATTTACTCTGATTGGTTCATTGGGGAAGTCTGGACATTATACATTGGGGTGGATGTAAGTAATTTTGAACCTAAAATAATAATGTAAAGAATGATGATATTTAATTTTGCTGTTGGAGGGTTTTGTTGTTGTCGTTGGTTTTTACCTGGTTTAAAAGAATGAGAATTAATGAAGATAATATAATTATATTGAACAGTGATTTATAATTTTATTTGATATTTAAAAGACGTTCGATGTACATCGAACTTGGCAAACAAGGGGGGTGTTACGGTCGTAGCGCAGCACGGTGTGCATGAATAATGGTGCGAATTTGTGTAATGAATGGAAGTGATGTTGAAAAGGGGAAGCCGGGAGAAATAGACAGGAAGAGAAAGGAAATGTTCGTATTTACATAACTGGTTGTAATATTAAAGTATTTATAGAGTAATAACCTGAGAGTGTATTATTATTTCAAAGAGTCTTGTGTCGTAACATATAAGCATTAAAAAAGGGCAAGGCAACGAACACCAAACATTGAATTTGAAGGCATCGAGGAATTGAACTCCGCCTCTATTTATAAATATCTTGGAATAAACCAGAATGCCAAGATAAACCATAAGAAATTAAAAGAGGACTTTCTTGGCAAATATAGGCAAAGAGTTAATAAAATCCTCAACACCAAACTGTCTGGCAGTAATCTCATCACTGCAATTAACAGCTGGGCCGTCCCTGTGCTCCTTTACACGTTCGGTGTGATCAAATGGACTTACTCCGACCTACATGACATTGACAGACTCACTAGAAAATTACTAACCAAGTTTCGATGCCTACACCCCAAGTCCTCCACCATAAGGTTATACCTGCCCAGGAAGGATGGGGGTCGTGGATTGCAGAACATCTTCAAATTGTGTAAGATGCAAGTTTTAAAAATACGATCAAAACTGCTCGCCTCCAGCAACAAATTAGTTTCCCTCCTACGGAAATACGACTCCGATGCAACCCCTCTGAACCTACACAATGCTGATGTCAATATCGGTTTGGACGACGTTGGGCATGAGATTCGCCAATGGGAAGAAAAAACACTCCACGGAAAATTTCCGGCTTCATTACATGGGGACAACATCGACAAGGCTGCTTCCTTAACATGGCTCAAAGCAGGTCATCTCTACCCTGAAACAGAAGGCTTTGTTACAGCAATACAGGACAGAGTAATCAGGACAAAAAATTACGAGAAGCATATCCTGAAACTCAATGTTGTCGACAAATGCCGAAAATGTGGAAATGTGGGCGAGTCGATTGAACACATTATGGCAGGATGTCCAGCCCTATCAGAATCAGCCTACCTAGGTCGCCATAACCAAGTTGCAAAGTTAATACACCAACACCTGGCTTTGACGTACAAATTGATCGGTAAGGACACTCCCCCTTATTATAAATACTCTCCGCAAGAGGTTCTCGAGTCTACTGAACATCTGCTGTACTGGGATAGGCCTATTCTGACCGACAAAACGGTAGATTTCAATCGCCCGGATCTGCTGTTCATCGATAAAAAAGAAAAAACCGCTACCATTATCGATATCGCCGTACCACTGTCTCATAATTTACGAAAAACTGAGATAGAAAAACAAAGAAAATATGGGAACCTAGGCTTGGAGATTAAGCGTCTATGGAAATTGTCCAAAATAACAATATACCCCATTGTTATATCAACCGAGGGGATAATAACAACTGACCTCACAGACACCTTCAAGGCCCTTAACATTCCTAGGAACATCTTCGTTGCCTGTCAGAGGGCGGTACTGCTGCAGACCTGCCACATCACCAGAAAATTCCTCAGTGGAAACTGTTAAAGGGACTACGATGAATTTTGTTTCTCTTTGGCGAAACTCGACCCTGGCAGCGCCAGAGAATGACTACTCGTTCATTTCTAACATAATAATAATAATAATAATAATCGGCCTATTTTGAACGACCAAACGGTAGATTCTGTACAGAATACGGAAGTAATGGTAAGTCAAGTATTTTAAGAAACCATGATTTGTGTGATGGTCCAATCACTTTTGTGGACTAGATTGGAGAGAGGGGGAGGGCGGGGGGTTTTGGGAGAAGTTTTCCGTGCTGCCTTTTAGAAGAGCTTTTATTTGTTTTTAAGTTGCTGAGTCTGAGTTTGAACTCGAGGTCTCGGACCTCCAGGATGGAAGACTATAGAATTAGCCACGGAGCTATTCGAGTACGGTGCTTATAAAAATAGAAGGTTTTATTCTTATCTATTGTTAGTTTCAAAGTTTTGGCGAAAGACCTATCTCAAAGCTTATCTTCCTCTTTTCTTTGTAAAACAAAAGTAATTTATTACGACTAATTCATTAACTAATTGTTTCATTTTTTATTGATTCATTTGTTGTCATCGATAATGAATACTTGTGTACAATTCCAACATGATCCGAAAATGGGAAGTGGTAGAAATAATGTGTAAAGATTCCACCCAGACAGACAGACAGAGTGGGTTGATAGAATAACTTTGCAAAAAATATAACTCAAGGTGGACAGTTATTGAAAATAGTTCAATCCAAATTTGAAAGCACGAACTTAGTATTTTGTTTGCAAAACCTTTGAAAATCAATCTTTTGGTGAAAGGTTAGAGTTGATTTTGACTGGCGCTGCCTAATCTGGACATGTCATGTGTCTACTGTCATGTCTAGTACAATTTTGTGAAGTCAACTTGTCATTGTAACAAATACGTTTTTTAAAAGCCAGGGGAGTTAATTTCCTACTGCACTTAGCTGCTCACAGAGTAAGCTTAGATTGCTTTGTCATCAACCCCTCCCCGCCCCTCAATTACTCTAAACATATTACTACAAGCCACTAACGTATCTGATGTTAGCTAATCTTGCTGGAAGTTTTAATTGCCTAGTAATTGTAATTGAAAAGCTTGACATATCATGATTTTTGACGTCCGCTGTTTCTTCACCGTTTCATCAGCTGGGAAAGTGAAACAGTCAATTTTCTAGATCATCTAGAGCTGAAACTCATTGGAACCTGAAAGTAAAATGACATTCGTTGTCGTGACATTGATTCATTGACGTGACATTGATTCATTGACGTGACATTGTGAACACCTGGATTTAAAAAACGCGTGCTTTCCATTCGAAAGTAAAAGTTGTCGAATTGATTCGACTTTGCTTCATTGGTTGATTTAATTTAATCCTATTATTATGATTATTAATATTTTGATGCTTTTTTTTTGAGGGGGTAATGGGAGTTGGCTGAGTGGTTAGCGCCTGGCTTCCAAACTGAGGGGTCTCGGTTTCGAATCTCGGTGTAGGCTCTGGACGCAGTTTCTTTTTGGACTCCAAAGGGTCTCAAATGGATAGTTGGAGAAAGAAAGAAAGGTTGGTCATTGCGATTGCCACATGAAACCCTCGTTAAACCGTTGACCTTAACATCATCTGCTCTATAGATTGCAAGAGATACTTGACTTACTTCAAAAGAGAAGATTACGTCCTACGCAATTCATGTATCAATCTAAGCATGCATGTTAATCACTGCTAAGTCCGCTAAGTCGTTGGTTTTCCTGGCTAATTCAGGAACCCATTCCTAGCACTAAATGGTACCAAGTTCTGACTTGAGGTATTGTAATAACAAAATGAAACTCATCAAAAGTGTTCATAAGTGCTTAAGCGGAAGGAGTTATTCTTTTGTACATTAAAGTAAAAAAAAAAAGTTCCCCCCTTAAGACCTTCCGATCTATAGTGCAGATGATGTTAAGGTCATCTATTACTTTCCCAAACAAAAGTCCAGTACCCATTAGAGTTGGGTAAACTTAGGGCTGACCTAAAGACCCAACAATTCAAAATCCCAGTCTTCGACTTTTGAAAAATGGCTTACTTATCTTAGCAGTTCAACAAGATTAGGTTAAATTTCTGTATTTTGTAACTTTACACATTTATTTATTGTACTTAACAAACAAACCATGAATCAATAAAAAAAAAAAAAAAAGTAAACCAATTAATTTATTAATTATTGGTATTAAAATTATTTTGTTGGCATTGAAAAAGGGAAAAAAGTTAAGATATTTGGCTGTAAATGTGGAGTTATTTCCCTTAAATGTTTTGAACAGGTTTTTTTTCTTTCAGGAATAAAACATTAAAGAAAACACAGACCACCAAGTGTAACTTATAGAAACAGTTTATTGTGAAAACTCCCACAGCCACCAGCACCAAGTCCATTATATAAATATTACATACATCATACAGTTTGTAGCAGGTTCAGAGAGCAACTAAAATGATGGATTTAATTTGTATCAACCATGATTCTTTATCAACAATAGTTTTAGCTTTCATACAACTCTATACATATGGGCTCATGTTGAGACTGGACTAGTTGAAACATCAACACGAGAACCAAATGTGTGAAACTTGGCAAGCACACCGAAATGAAGTAAACATTGTTTTGTAGTTGTAGATCTAGTACACAAGAAATGAAACAATGTAGAAACAATATTTATGCAAATGTTTAAACCATATCATAAGTTCAATAATTTTGTGGAACTCATTCTGAGCTATTTTTTAATATACATTTTACCTTTCATTCATTATAAAAAACAAATAACAACCTACAAACTGATCAATGCAGTTCATTGGTCTCTTCACATACACTGCCATCTCAACTATACAGACCTATACAGATCAATCTGTGCAATGCATTGATGATGAGGAACATTCTCAACACAGGGATTTCCTAAACTATCATAATAAATGAACATACAACTAGATGAATGATGATACAGATAAATGTTATCAATAAGATTTTTAGATGCTAAACACAATTTACTATGGGGGCGCAGGGGCTGAGTGGTTAAGCACTTGGCTTTCAAATCTCTGGTCCTGGGTTTGAATCTCGATGAGTACTGGGATTTTGAATTCTGGATTTTTTAGAGTCCCCCCAACTCTAATGGGTACATGACACCCTGTTTGTTAACTGCTAGACAAAGAAACAGATGACCTTATCATCAGCCTTATAGAACTTTACTTTTTTTTTTTTATAAACACAATTACAACTTTTATGTATAAGTTTATGTTTATTTTGTTATTAGTACAGGCCACCAGTATATAATGACATTTTATTCAAATTTGATGGATTTTAAAAAACAAAACATACAATGATTGGTTTCAAAATGTTATGACGCAGTCAGTTACATTGTTTGAAGCTACATTTAGTTTTATAGTATTTGAATTTATTGTTGGATCCATAGTCTTTTAATCTATACTTAGTTTTTAAGTCATCATGGGGTAGGAGAAGACCATACAGAGACTTCAGAATAACTTTTGACATTTTTATACTACAAAGTATTCAACATAAAGCCGGCTATATAATGTTGATCAATGAATACAAACACTGGTCAAGACGGCTGCCTAGTAAGTGCGCTGGACTGTTGTTCGGTTGTCTCGATGGTCCCAGGTTCTTACCCTCCCCGCTGCCATCCCCCCTCATCCTGCAGGAGGTTTGGACTAGGAAGTAGATTATCTTCAATTCAGAAGGAACATCTGAAACATGTCAAACATTTTACAAACACAGATTGAGATAAAGAGCAAAGAGCCTATGACAACAGTTTCCTCAAAACCTGAGCATTTCACACATTGAACACATAGTTGCAATAGTTCTTAATGGCATTATGAAGAGATGTGATATAGGATACATTGTAACATGGGCAAGTTCAAGCCTTAACATGGATCTCTCCTCTGATAGGCATATTTAAAGAATACCTTTGAGTCTAATTTAATAGGACCAGTTTAACTTCTAAGATTAAATCTCCCTAGTAGTTGGTTCTGCAGATAACAGGCAAGACTCTACTAAAAAACAAAATTTAAAGGTAAAATGGAAAGTCAACATTTATTGTGTTCTAATCACATCACAAGTAATTGTGTTTTATGATTTAGAATGTTGTATCTGAGGTTTTCAATACATCGTTATCAACTAAATATGAGATCAATCATTTCTAAAATAACTGTAAGCTTTCTAATAATTAGCATGTTTGCTCCTTCAAACTAGTTGTGAAGTTAGACTAAAAGTTTTCTTAAAACTTAACCAGAAAAGGTGAATAACATTTTGAATAAACTGATTAAGTACATGTAAAACTTTCAGTTTCTAAAGTTGCCTTTAGAAAACTAGTGATCTGAGAAGTAGATAATGTTAAATCAGGTGGTATGTGCTCTGGACTGTTATTCAACAATCTTGATGGTCCCATGTTCAAAGCCTATTCACCACCACCCCCCTTCAAGAGGTTTGGGTTAGGATAATCTTCAAATCTGAAGGAACATGTCAAAGAAAACAATGGTTAATAAGGATGTAATTTGGCCAGTACAACACTCATTGATAGTAGTGAAATATTTAAATGAACTTTGCTTCATCACTTTTGCCCAAATGTACACATAGGAAATAAAAAGCTATCAACATAATTTAAAAAATGTAAAGTCATTTCGCTAATTATTAAAAAAAAAGTTTTTAAACCATTATTTATTCATTGAAAAATCCCGCAATATTTTAATGATCATATAAACAAGTTACAGTTTTTAAGCAAGAGTACAGACAAAAATTTAGTGTATGTGCATGGCTGATAGTCAGACATAAGTAGCTCATCGTCAGAACCTTATAAAATCTTCTAACTCATAAAATACATTTGTGTAGACTAGAACCCAACACCTAAAACGCAACTCCCATACATTTTTGTCATTACTGTAGGAAGTTCTACCTGTATTGACTTGGTCATAGAGCTGAAAGCTACCTAACACGACAGTCCATGGGATAATATAAAGACTATTATTTTTCATTCTGAATGTCCGGAATGTCAGTTCACTACTGTCAACTATGGGTTCGGAGAAATGAATGAAAACAATAAACAGATCTTCTAGTCAACATCTGATAGTGTAAAAAGTAATTGCACCACATTGCTTTCTACAAAAGTAGGTAACAGTAATAGAAGAAGCCAACATATTAGTAGCTTGTAGCCATCTATGAACAATAGGTCTGTGTAGATACACTAGACTTGACCCTGATGAACTTTCACTTCATTCATTAGCAATAAATCAAAATGAAAAAAAAAAAAATACAACTCAAATGCAAAGAGTGGTTACATTATAGTCAGAACTGATCAATGCTTATAACATTTTCCATCACAGTAAGAAAAAGCACTTGAGTTTAAAAACAAAGACAAAATGGAACATTAAATAAAAGTGGTGTTAAATATAT
This sequence comes from Biomphalaria glabrata, assembly GCF_947242115.1. Taxonomy (NCBI): domain Eukaryota; kingdom Metazoa; phylum Mollusca; class Gastropoda; family Planorbidae; genus Biomphalaria; species Biomphalaria glabrata. Next base: position 23,037,415 of record NC_074711.1, on the reverse strand, counting down.
ATAGTTGGCAAGACAGACATGACCTGCAGTATGCAAAATCTGTTTGTTCCATTGCAGTCAATAAAGAATGGTGATGGCAGTGGTATTTGTAGACACGCTTTATTTATACTTCAACTCAAATCTAGACCATATTCATTTAGTCTATATATTGATTTATGCTGAAAAAAAAAACTTTACAATTTTTAGTACAAGATCTCTGAATTATGTGTAGTTTTCGCCCTTCAAATAATTGTACAAATTATGTAAATTTTTAATAACAGAAATACTAGACATGTTTTAATCAACATATTTCATGATAAATTAATGGTAAAAATATTACCATCGAAAATTTCATCATATTCAAAATGAAAAAAAAATGTATATTACACATAATGGTTTTCATTGTTAAATATAAAAATGAGAAAATAAAATAATATTTGAAAATAAAGTTTTAAAATAAATGTAGGTGAATAAAGATCACATATTTTATGTCAAAAAAATAATAATGAAATTTTCTTCTTGTAAAAAAACACTTTTTCTAAAACAAAATTATGCATTTGTTTAAAGTGAGACTGTAATGAAACAAAGAAGGTCAAAGAGATACAGCTCACTTATCTAGATAATGTTGCATCGTCCATTTCTGATTGCCATTCTCTGAGCATGTATTGACCACAACATTGTCACCACTTTTTTGTCCCCCAGTGTCCAAACATTTGCCAGAGGCTTGATGCACTATGGTGTTCTTAGACTGGAATTAAACAAATGCAAAAACTGGATCAACGAATTCAGAACCATGAGAACAAATAGGGTTGTTACAGAAAAGTGTTTCATCTATTTCCATGGGAGGTAAATGTACTGAATTACGGTAAAAAAAATGAGATTGGACCAAAAGGACTCTGAGCATGCTATAAGCATGAAAGTAGCGCTATATAAAAGCTATAATAATAATGTGGTCTGTGGGTCAATACTTAATAAAAAATATTATTAAAAAACATTTAAACTAGGAGACGAACAACGATCAGAACCCTAAAAATGGCAGAGGGTGCTCTTCTTCAAAGGAGGAAGCAAAGTAATTTGCATAAAATAACGTTAAAACAATTCTACCATTGCAAAACACAAGAATCAGTATTTAAAAAAGAAGTGTGTGAAAAACAAAAAACTAGAGTGTAGTTTAAATAGCAGATGTTACGTGGAACATTTGATTTTAAATTTAGTTTTAAGGAATATGCCAAAGTCAACACTACCCAAGTCTTTTACAAAAGCATGTTCAAGAAGAACCAAATTTAACATAACCGCCTGATATATATATATTACCTTATCATGAATCCATTTCTGGTTCTGTTGTCCAGTACAGGGCCTCAATGAAACTCGACTGCCATCCTGACCTGAGCTATCCAGGCATGCTTCCTCTCTCCTCAACTCATTGGTTAAAGTTAAGGAGAAGACCTAAAACAAAAAGTAATATGTCTGTCCCTTTATATTTTTTGGAATACTTCTTTAAGAATAAGATTTTATAACTAAAAACAAGTAAATGGGTTGTTTCAATGTCACTTACCTGACTTGCACTTCCACCATTCTGACAACTAAACATGCCTACATCAAACACAGTTTTCTCATCTCTCTGTAAAGTGTCCAGACAAATTCCAGAGTCTGGGTTACGAACCTAACCATGAAAAATATATTATTATTATTATAGCTTTTATATAGCGCTACTTTCATGCTTATAGCATGCTCAGAGCACTTTTGGTCCAATCTCATTTGTGGACCGGTGGGGGGGAGGGGGTATCTAGGAGTTGGTTTTCCGTGCTGCCTTTAGGCGCTCAGTAAACACAACTCTGCCCGAGTCGGGTGTCGAACCTCGAGCCCTTCTAGGTAGCCAAGCCAAGCCAAGTTCAAGCGCACTTGGCCTCTTGACCACGCTTCCCATCAAATGTATTTCTCTGACCTAAACATGAAAAATATATCAAATGTATTTCTCTGACCTAAACATGAAAATATATCAAATGTATTTCTCTGACCTAAAAATGAAGATATATCAAATGTATTTCTCTGACCTAAACATGAAAAATATATCAAATGTATTTCTCTGACCTAAACATGAAAATATATCAAATGTATTTCTCTGACCTAAACATGAAAAATATATCAAATGTATTTCTCTGACCTAAACATGAAAATATATCAAATGTATTTCTCTGACCTAAAAATGAAGATATATCAAATGTATTTCTCTGACATAAACATGAAAAATATATCAAATGTATTTCTCTGACCTAAAAATGAAGATATATCAAATGTATTTCTCTGAACTAAAAATGAAGATATATCAAATGTATTTCTCTGACCTAAACATGAAAAATATATCAAATGTATTTCTCTGACCTAAACATGAAAATATATCAAATGTATTTCTCTGACCTAAAAATGAAGATATATCAAATGTATTTCTCTGACATAAACATGAAAAATATATCAAATGTATTTCTCTGACCTAAAAATGAAGATATATCAAATGTATTTCTCTGAACTAAAAATGAAGATATATCAAATGTATTTCTCTGACCTAAGCATGAAAAATATATCAAATGTATTTCTCTGACCTAAACATGAAGATATATCAAATGTATTTCTCTGACCTAAACATGAAGATATATCAAATGTATTTCTCTGACCTAAAAATGAATATATATCAAATGTACTTCTCTGACCTAAAAATGAAGATATATCAAATGTATTTCTCTGACCTAAAAATGAAGATATATCAAATGTATTTCTCTGACCTAAAAATGAAGATATATCAAATGTATTTCTCTGACCTAAACATGAAGATATATCAAATGTATGTAGGTCAAATAAGTATGACTAACAAAAACATCAATTAAATAGGCCAAGAGGTCATATTCTTTATTTCTGGTTGATTGCATTAGAAATAAAATTGCGAAAGGGATCTATTGTTTGCAAAATTGTTTACTGCTGACAGAGAAATGTTAAGTAATATTATTGTAAATAATTGCCAATGATTGAAAATATATTTCAGTCCAGCATATAGATATACTTCACCAGCTCACCAAGAAATAAACTAAAAAGTTTTGAATCCAGCATTTGTATGTCAAGTGTTGCATTTTCACATTCCTAAACACTTTTTAAAAATATTTTTTGTGACCAGAGTAATCAGCAAGATCAAGTAAACAAAACATCCCAATTTGATCTTTAAATCATTGACAAAAATAACAGATTTAAAATAGATTGCATTACAAAAATTCTGTTTTTACCTAACCAGATTGTACTAATTGAGACATAACCAGATTGTACTAATTGAGACATAACCAGATTGTACTAATTGAGACATAACCAGATTGTACTAATTGAGACATAACCAGATTGTACTAATTAAGACATAACCAGATTGTACTAATTGAGACATAACCAGATTGTACTAATTGAGACATAACCAGATTGTACTAATTGAGACATGCAGGTGTTTGAGATTGCTAAGTTACCCCCATTTTTTTTTTACTGACATCTAACCAGCTTTAAAGAACATTCTTATTTAATTCATCAATTGATTCAAATTACTTCAGTCAGGAATGCAAAAAGGTCACTTTTTTTTCCTGTTAACATTTTTCAACTGCTAGCAATAATCAAAAAAAAATGTTGAGTTTTTATACTCTATTTTCCCAAATTCCATTTTTTTTCCTATTGGTGAAGATAGAAGGTGGGGATACTGATTGGTTATAAGAAAAGAGAATTAGATATACAAATTAAGAAAAAAAACTTCAAGAAAGTACTGATTCAAAGAAAATTGATACAAATATCAAAATAAATAAAAGAAAAAAAAACAACAACTAACTGTAAGATCATTGACAACAAACTAAGCACAATTAGGTAAAAAAACATCCTTTGGGGCACTGATTTAAATATTTTAGCATCACAAAAATAAAAAAGCACAAGAACTCTTTTGTTTCATTGAATAAAATCCAATGTTCTAATGTAAACTTCATGTTATGTATGTTTGAGTAAGTGGTATGAAATATAGTTCATTATTTATCATTAAAATGTTTTGTTATGTGTAATGCATAATTATAAGATGGAAATTTCATCAAGGACAGGGAAAGATGTTTTATTAGTAGTATTATTATGAATGATTTTCATTCTCTGGCACTGCCAGGGTCATGCTTCATCAAAGAGAAACGAAATTCATTGTAATCCCTTTAACAGTGTCCAATGAGAAATTTTCTGATGATCTGGCAGGTTTGCAACAGTACTGCCCTTTAACAGATAATGAAGATCCTCCTAGGGCTTCGATTGTGTCTGCGAAGTCATTATTTCCATGGTTGATATAACAACAGGGTGTATTATTATTATCATGACTATAAAACTTTTTAGGGCTGAGGGTAGACATCTCAAGGCAGGTAATCCTGTGTATCACAGCAACATAAAAAAGGTCCATTGTAACTGAGCCTCAATGGCTTCATAATGCAGTGTGGGAAGAAGAGGGACAAGATAGCACTCTGTCAGAGACTGGATATGGACCTCAGGCTGTAGTTTAAACATCACTGTTCTAACAGATAGTTTACATTCATCCTAGACAAAACTATTTAACAAAACATGTAGAAGCAAGATATAAGATAGATCCATTTCCAACATTTTCATTTGTTCTTTCTCTAATCTCATTAAAGCAGTCTTCACTGGGTAACAAAATTCATCCACTACTTATTGCTTGTCCACTTCGTTGATTGATTGATTTTCTTTGGCTTTTATTTCAAGAACTTAATTTAAGGATACTTCAGATGGTTAGCTTATGACATAGAGATGATTGTAGGGTAGATGGGCAACACACTTTGAGAGAATTCTCAATGAAACTGATGAAAGACAAATTCAAAATTATAAATTACCACAGACAGGATACTTTTTAGAAGCACACCAAGCAATAGTTCCTGATACTTGACAAATAATTAGTACAAAGCACCTGGAGAGGATCCTATTACAGCAGAGCTAATTAAATATGGAACAAACAACATACTAAAAGTACAAATTTGGGATGAAGAAGTAGGCCCACTGAATGGGAAACAGCACTCAGAACTCAAATACAAGACCCAAACTACAATGCTGAATGTAACTTACACAATCTGATTTAGATGCTAAGTGCAAAATATTCTAAATTTTAGAAGACTACTTATTTGGATTCAGGCCTACATTTTTACCAAAAAATCTACTATAAAAATGGTATATGAGATGTTAAAGAATTTTGGAATGAATAATAATAAAACTTAGGTACATAAACTAAATAAAGACCCATATATAGTGACAGGATAAAAAATAAAAGATACCATTAGGTTGGTTACTTTAAAAGAATGCCAAAAAAATCATATGGCCAAAATAAAGTACCAGCAAGGTCATAAGGCAGGAGACCCAAGACTTCAAATAACTTGGTTTGATATTGACAGTACCGGATGGAAAGATTTGTTGAAAGGTTAGACTTTTTTGCCAGTTGGATGAATAGGACTGCTATTCCTAATAAACATACAAACATATCAACCAATATTTGTGCACACATTTAAATCAACTTCTTACCATTCCCCAAGCCTTCACGTTTTCATCTGGAATAAATTTTTCAGGGTACACATTATCTAAGTACCATTTAAAAGTATGACAATTTAATTTCTTTCTTAGCTCTTTCCTTTCTGATATGTCTCCATAATCAGTGCCCTGAAAGATTAAAAAAAAAAGTACAGTTTTATAAAGATTAAAGTGTTGTCATTAAAAAATAAATTTATTTACAAACATTTATGAAATATAAAATTACAAATGCTGATGTGAATGGATTAGATACGAAAAATTAAAATAATATGCACAATTAAGATATAACTGATATAATGCATTACTCTATTTCATTTTAACGCCAAAATATTCATTTATTTTTTTAAATTTACAAACCAGTAAATCCTTGCGGTGTGTATAAAATAAACGTTTGTAATCATCCATCCAAACTTCAGCCAGACGCATAGAATTGATACCATGAGTGTCTTTATTACCTAGTATTACAGAAAAACATTTGTTTACAAGCTGATTGTATGTAAAAAAGATATTGAATAAGGTGTGCATCAAACTGGGGTGGCTCATCTATAATTCTCAGAGAGGCCCAGTCAAAGCAGTAGACAGACTTGTCAATACGTATAAAGTCAATAAAAAACAGTGACAAAATTTTTCTCTTTAAAAATGTGTTAATGTAATTTTTTAAAATTCTAGGTACTTTGATAAAAAAAAATTTAAAAACTCAATTACTTGTAAAGCTAAAAGATCTTTGCGTGTGTACGACAGAAAGATAAATATTTCCTTTGCTTTATCCAAAAGTCAGTGCATTTGTTAATTTCACATGATACTTGACTTTTGAAAATGTATTTTAAGAGTTTAAAAAAAATAGGTAGAAATGAAATTGACCAATTTTTTCCTATACATTATAGGAATTCAATATGACAAATATTATACTACAGTGCTGTACTCTTCTTTAACTATTCAGGCCCTGTTTTCTGTTTAGATTTTTATAAATCTACTAAATAAGTTTTACTTCATTAATTTAAGCTGCAAACATACTTGGTTAGAGCTATAAACTTAAAATATAAATTTGAACAAGTATAAATTACATTCCGTAAGTTTGTGTTCTAATCAAACTCAAAGTTTACCTGGAAAAGTGTAGGGATGACTAGATCTAAAAATGTGACCCACACGTGAACAAGGTATAAATTCTAACTTTCCACCACACATCCAAACCTGTACGATTACAAGGTTAAAAAATCATTCCTTTTTATGTATTATTCTTTTGCTGTTAAAAAAAAATTAATTTGTAACTTTTGACCAGATTAAACAAAATAATCAAAAATTGTGTTTCTATCTAAACTGTTTATTTTCAAAGCCTTTTTACTAGAATGATAGGATTCATTATAAAAAAATTATTTGATAAAAATAATTATGTTATACTTGCCTAACAAATTTACCACAATATCAATTTTTTTTTTTATTCATCAATAGAAAATCAAAGAAAAACACACACACACACACACATTTAATAGTGCTGGTTGTTTACAGTTATATGAACTCATTAAAGGCTGATGCAGTTTTAAGTTTTATTCATAAAATGTAATCTGAATTTATGAAAGTAACATGTTACAAAGTCTTGCATCTATCTATTGGTCCTTAGTACATTTTGCAACATTATTTTCTAATAGAAATTGATAATAAAATGGCACTCACTATGTAGTATTATATATATATAATATACTATATATGTGGATAAACTTACTATATATATATAAACTTACTCTAAATGAGATCTCTAAATTTTCACCTCCCCAGACATCCATTCCAGGATCATAAGCACCTATTTCAAAAAAAAAATTCCTATCAGCTGCAAGCAAACCACCTGCCATAGTTGGAGATCTTAAAATAAAAATAAAAAATCAACTGTAATATTACATAATAAGACATATTGTAATAATTTTCATAAAGAAACAAAACTTTGTTTTTTTTTGTTTTTTTTCTTCAGTTTTTCAATCACTATCATAAATTCTATTCATTTCATTTGAAATATTTTCTGCTCAAAATAATCTATAATACATCAATCTAATACAAATAAAACATGTCTACTACTGTAAAAGGCTGAACTTCAAAGTAAATATGAAGACAATACTATTGATTCTATAAACAAACTAGATCTGTCTGTGTAAATCCAAATGTTACTTTTATTTCTTTATTCATTCAACATTCTAGGAAACCAACAGCTGCTTACAACAAAAAATACCAGCATTGAGACTAACAAGGTGTCAATACTAAGTAGAGAAAATATGAGTAGATAGGTTAAAAGAAAACAGAATAGAAAGTCACAGCACAATTTATTTCAATTTTCTTTTTAAAATGGTTAGTACACACACAAAAATTAAGCTTTAATACAAAAAACTAGTATGAAGCAGCTTATAAGTAGCAAAGATATATAAAAAACTGAAAAGTTGAAAGTGAATGCAGCATCTAAAAACAAACTAAAGCTCATCCGGTTATTAGAAAGAGAAGAACAAAGTGAATGTAAATAGAATATTGAAAAAAACAAAGAGAAACCTAGAAGTATATCTAAGAAAGTCTGGGGAAGCTTTAAGATTTTAAAACCCTAGGCCACAAATACCTTACCGTATTGGTTTAATGTAATCAGGACTTTCAATAGCCCTTGGAGAATCATCAGCCCATGTGAAGTGAAGGCTCCAAGAAAAGCCCCCAGTAGTATATCCACCATTACCAGAGTATTCTAATGAGCGGTCATCTATTGCATCTATTATTGGACAGAGAACAGCTGTCCTATCCTCAGCTATTCGACTTACAATTGGTTCAAGCCTAACAATGAAAATAATGCAGTCTAACTTAAAGCTCTTTATTTTTCTTTCTTAACAAACTTGCAATGCCACAAGCCCTAAGTACTCACATTTTGGAACAGGAATGGGTCTTTGTAAACAAATACAATGACAAATGCAATGAACAAATGAACAGTTTTCAACACGATAGCATTAGGATGTTTACCTAATTGGGTCTATCTCGGATTTACGGCGCAGTGACTCTCGTTTAGGGACAGGACGCCAAGAGAAATGAAGGCTCCACCAGAATCCACCGACACTGTAACTGCCAGTGCCTGCATACTGAAGAGTGTCCTTATCAATAAGGTCTATTTCAGGGCATAGTACTGCAGTGGGATCCTCTTTTATCCTGCTAAGAATTGGCTCTATCCTGTATGAAAAGGCTTCAGGTGAAATCTATCAAAGCAAGCCTAGAGTGTCACTGGCTATTTATTTGTATATACAAAAAGGTTCAGTAAAACTTACAGAAATATCCAACAACAAAAAATATTTAAAAAAAAATTTTTTTTTTTAAAGTCAAATTCATGCTGACTAAACAATACAACATTCTTTAAACTTTAATAAAGAATAAAGACTTGTGGCATTGTTTTAGTTTGGTAATTAAAAAATGAATTTTTTTTTAAACTTATAGCTAATAATCACAATTTTCAAGTCATTATTGGAACAAGCTGCAATTCTTAATAATAATAAAAAATATAAAAAAAAAAAAAACAATAATTGATACATTTTTTTCAAAAAGTGAAAAACAAAAAAAATGTGACATATCCTGAACAGAAACATCTAAAAATCTAATTAACGTGAAATGAATGAGAATAATTATTATTGTGATAAAAAAAAAGTAACATCAAAACTGGATGTTTCTAGAATAAAAGTAACTAACTTAAAAACAGTGACCCATAAAAACATGTACATACCATCCTGTATTCACTTCACAGTGAGAATCTAAAAATACTAAGACATCTCCAACTGCTGCTTTTGCTCCTGCAACTTTGGCTCTAATAAGTCCAGACCTTTCTTGTGTACGAACAAGACGAACTATGCCATCAGGCCAAGTCGCAGCAATATATTGTTCTAACTTTTCCTTCAGAAAATCTGTATAAAAAAATATAAACAAATATTTAAAAATATTTATAACTTTTGTTTCCAATTATATAAAACATATTAGTTTACTCATGGGCGTAGCTAGGAATTTTCCATCGTTTGGAGGCCCTGGGGGGGGGCTTAATATTTAATTTTTAATGTAAATACACTCATTTGGGGATTTTCAAATTCTCCCCCCTCCTCCCCCCACCCTAGCTACGCCACTAAGTTTACTTTCAATTTTGAAAAAGTTAAATGATACGTTTATTTATGTGTAGATATGTATCTGTAGGAAAAGAAAATGTCTTATAGGAGTTAATGATTAATATTATTAAAATAGTTCAGGTTTTTAATTTGCAATGAAATAACATCAACTTAAGAATTTTAGGTTTTTCCAGAGAAACAAAGTTCGCAAAAAAAAAAAAAAAAAAAAAAAAAGGCTTAATGACACCATAATTTTTAAAAATACATTTCCTTTTCATTCATTTGCCTAAGGTGTTTAATTATATAAAATTGGTAAACTGGTACCATCAATCTGACTACCTTTGTCAGAGAAATCATCCAGCAAGATGACCTCCTGTAAATATTGTGGAGGGGATCTATTCACTACACTATGTGCTGTGCGCAGAAGTGGAGACCAGGCTTCATTGTGGAATATAATAACCACGCTGGCTTTTGGGAGATCACTGGGATACACTATAGATTTACATCTGAAATATAGAATTGAAAAAAAAAAAGCAGTAAATAAATAAATAACAAAACTGAAAAGAAATGTATCAAAGTCAAGTAATCAATGTTGGCCAGTTTCACTTGAGTCATTAAGTGGGGGAAAATGAGGACAATTAATTTTTTTTCAAATATTTACAATTACAAAAAAATAAATTTTGTGATCCAAAGTTAGTTAAGGCTTCAATGTAAACACTTCATAGTATCTACAATCTAATGGGGCATATTTCTCCTATAGTGAATATATATATATGTTGAACATAAATTTTTTACCTAAATTTTTAAAATTGAAAATACGAAAGAAGATTTTACACACATATCTATATACTTGTATTTCAATGCATGAGATTATCAATAGCCGCAAAAGAGACTCAAATAGGCCATAAATCTAATTCTATCTTAGACTCTATTAAAAATTGTATTAACACATTTGAAGCCAATAAACCCTATTTCATTATTTTTATTTATTGAAGAACTCTTTTATCTTATCTTATATAATACAGACGTTACTTCAAAAAAGAAGATGATTACGTCCTACGCGTCATGCATTTAGTCATGCATATTAACCAATGACTTAAATTCTGCCAAGTCACTGGTTTTCCTGGCTAGCTCAGGCAACCCATTCCATGCTCTAATAGCACTAGGGAAGAAGGAGTATTTGTACAAATTTGTCCTAGCATATGGGACGAGGAATGTGCCTTTATCTTTGTGTCTTTCAGAGTATTTTATTAAATTTTGTTTTTGTATTTGAAGATTATGGTTCAGTGTTTTATGTATTATTGCTACTTTACTTTTGAGTCTTCTGTCCTGAAGGCTTTCTAAATTTAGTGATTTTACTAAAGGTGTTACTCTAGTCAAATGTGAATATTCGTTTGTTATGAATCGCACTGCGCTATTTTGTGTCTGTTCTAGTTTCTTAATGTTTTCTTGAGTTGAGGGGTCCCAAACAGAGGATGCATATTCTATTATTGGCCTAACCAAGGTTAAATAACATTTTAGTTTTATGTTCTTATTTGATTTATAGAAATTTCTTTTAATAAATCCTAATGCTTTGTTTGATTTTTTTGTAGTTTCATCAATATGTGGATTCCATGACAGTTTTTCATTTATTATAACACCTAGGTATTTTGCGTTTTTAGTCTGTGTTACTGGTTTGCCATGAATAAGATAAGTGGAATTAATTTGTTTTAGTTTTTTTGTTACTCTTAACAACTGACATTTTTCTGGGTGGAAAGACATGCTCCAATTTGATTCCCATTTCTGTAATTCATCTAATTCTCTTTGTAAAATATCTGTGTCTTGTGTTGTTTTTATTGTTCTATATATTATGCAATCGTCTGCAAATAATCTGACTTTTGTTCCTGAAGTAATGCAATTTGGTAAATCATTTATGTAAATTAAAAATAGTAGTGGACCCAAGACTGTTCCTTTTTGTCAACACCAGAGCCCCATCTTTCTTAAGCACAACATAGTAAGCACAACATAGTGAATAATTTTCCATCAAGTTACCAGTGCACATCACATGATTATAGGCCTAACAGTATTATTTCACAATTTTGACTACACCCTTTCATCCAATGAAACCTCATTGATACATTCTAATAAATGAAGCATAATAATATTTTTTTAAAATTCTTTACCTGGGATCTCTGACATCTTTTAGAGATCTCTCTAATGATATTTTATCACTGGCTATTCTATTAAAAGCTTCTTTTTCTATAAGACTGTCTGCCAATTTTTTTTCTTCCCCTTCAAGATATACAGGTTCCCCCTTTTCTCCTGGGCCTTCTCTGTAAGCCTCTGTTTGCTTGTAATGTTGGTACCGAAGATACCTAACAGAATACTGTGCAAGACTTGAAGTGGTGACATTGAAAAAGCCAAAGTAGTATGCTCCTCCTAGTAGCAATAGCAGGAGAACTAAGGAGAACAGTAGTGTTGATCGTCTACGACGGAAAGATCTTGCTAGGCCCATGACCATGTGACAAAAGAGCGTTTAAATATATATTTTAAATATTATGAATCATATGCCATAACAGCACCTAAACAATAAAGTAGAAAAAAAAAGTTAATTTACACATCAAATTGTAGTTTTGTTTTAAAGAAATGGAATTTATGTGATAGATCTAGATTTAAAACCTTTACCACCTTAAACAATAAAAAATGTACATTCAAGAAAAGCTAAGCCTAATAAGCAAATAAAACAATAGTTTTCATATAATAGCATTTTATTAAACCTTAACAACAGTAATAATAATAATCTACATACACAGAGGAGGCGCGGAGGCTGAGCAGTAAAGCGCTTGGCTTCCGAACCAGGGTTCCCAGGTTTCAATCCTGGCCAAGACTGGGATTTTTTATTTCAGGATCTATGGGCACCTCTGAGTTCACCCAGCTGTATTGGATACCTGACATTAGTTGGTTGTAAGTAAAGGTCGTTGTGCTGGCCACATGACACCCTCATTAACTGTGAGCCACAGAAACAGATGACCTTTACATCATCTGACCCAAAAGATCACAAGGGGAACTTTACTTTTAAGATATATAGAGTCTAAAGACATTAAGAGTTGAGAGTCTCTGTCTAGAACTAGAGTCAAGACAAGATTTTAGACTCTAGATCTAGATGTTGGCCACCTTCTTATCTTATATGGTACAGACGTTACTTCAAAAAAGAAGATGATTACGTCCTACGCGTCATGCATTTAGTCATGCATATTAACCAATGACCTAAATTCTGCCAAGTCACTGGTTTTCCTGGCTAGCTCAGGCAACCCATTCCATGCTCTAATAGCGCTAGGGAAGAAAGAGCATTTGTACTAATTTATCCTAGCATATGGAACGAGGAATGTGCCTTTATCTTTGTGTCTTTCTGAGTATTTTATTAAATTTTGTTTTTGTATTTGAAGATTATGGTTCAGTGTTTCAGTCCTAATGACTATAGTTCATCTTGTACAACACTTTTTCATGTGAAGGTGGAGCCCTATTTTGGACAGACACTCCCCCCTATCCACATATATTACAAGGTTAAGGTGGCTTTCGCTTTGGTGGTAGAGGAGCCAGCCATTCTGCATTTGGTACGCTTTTCTAAGAACTATGTTTTTTCCCTGTCCATAGCTTTAATGGTCACCATATCTCTACACGTAGTGCGGTCTAGGGCTATGTCTTCCCAGTGGGCAGTATCAATATTCACTGCGTTTAGGTCTCGTTTGATTACATCCACATAACGGATGTGGGAAAATAATAATGTTGATTGTGGATTTCTCAGAGAGAAAGCCACATTGATTATGGATAGACCCGATCACTGAGTTTTTGTTGTCTAGGAAGTCTCACACAAGCAAAGACTTTGCCTACTAATACTAAATTTCCATGTCACCTTTGCTCTTGTACAGGGTGACAATCTTAGCATCACATAGGTCCTGTGGTACAGCACCTTCTTGCCAACATTTGCAGAGCAATTCATGAAGAGGTTGGCTTAATGTAGCTTCGCACTGTTTCAGAAGATCCAGGGGCTTTGCTGGCAGCCATTTTGTTTATGGCTTTGTTGAGTTCTATAAGGATGGGTACTTCATCTAGATCATTCATTGTGGGAAATTGGTTGTAATATATGTGGATAGGGGGGAGTGTCTGTCCAAAATAGGGCTCCACACTCACATGAAAAAGTGTTGTACAAGATGAACTATAGTCATTAGGACTGAAACACTGAACCATAATCTTCAAATACAAAATTTAATAAAATACTCAGAAAGACACAAAGACAGCGGAGAATTAAGGGCTGAGGCCGAGACTGAGCTTAATGTGCGTAGAGTTCGGAGTAATGTTCAACCCATCTCTTTGTATAAATATATATATATATATTTATATATAATATTATATAGATTATAGATCTATCTATATTAATATTATATTTAATATAAATATATTAAATATTATATTTTTATTATGACTCTGAGAGTGCAGCATTAGTCATTAGATCTATAATTTATGATGATAATGATAGATCATATTCATAGTAAGATTGATTAGATAGGTATGCTATAGTATAGATAATTATTATATTTTTTACATAAATTATAATAGACTATAGAATAAGAGTCTAGATCTATGTTATTAAGTAAATTATTACTAATTAGAGTTCTATGCTATTATTAGTAATTATTACAGTATTATCATAATAATAATATCATTTAATATGATAATCATAATCATATCTCTGTAACTTACAGAAATAGAGATGACATAGTACTGATACTGAGACATAGTATTAGTCAGACTATACTATGTCTATACACTGTAAGTTAGCGTAACTCAGTGTAACTATACTCTAATGATCTTTATCTAATTCACTTAGTCGACTTAGTCTATACGACTATAGTACTATAGAATTTAATAATAATAATAATAGACATTATTGAGTCATTACTCATGATTAGTGATTAGATTATTAGAATTACTATGAATTAGTTAGAATTTGATGATTGATCATCTACTCAAAATAAGTCAAATCTACTCATCAGTCTCATCTACATTCAACATTATAACCTCAATAACGACTATTTCTAGATCTTTAATTCTTTTAGAACTAGACCTAGAATCTAGAGCTGTTACAATCTGTAGGCTATCTAGAGTGACTAGATCTAGTCTTTAGATCTAGCTAGATAGAGCTACGTCTACATGTAGATAATCCAAGTCTTAAGAGATTGATTTTACTAGAGATATGACTTTTTTCTGTTGAAACCTAGATAAGAGTTAGATTTAGTCCCAAGCAAGACAGCTAACCCTTGCATTTCCTGTTCATCTTAAACCAATAGAGTTTATAGAGAGATCTGTGTTTATGTTAAAAGTAGGCCTACATTTTGTTAGATCAAAAGATACATGAGAGCAGCAAAAAAGAAAAGAAAAAAATTATCCGCAGGGGGGTGGCTGGGATTTAGTGACTAGTTGACTCTTGCTGTCAGTTCGCTGTGACATCCAACCAATGCCAACCATATTTATAGCGCCATCAGTATAGTCACTCCAACTAATTTGTTCCAAGGAAGAGCAAGATCTTTGATGGTAGACATTTCTTTGAACAGGTCTTATCCAGTTGTAGTCCCATCCATGCTCCTCATAGCTGCTAACTCCTCTGCTATTTATATCAAAATTACTGTTTGTACCGCGAATAAATACCAGATAAGAGTTGCGCAGTATCAGTTATGTCAGTGGACTCGTCAGCGACAATAGAAAACATTTCGAATTCTGCTGCTGTCTTTTAATTGTGAATGGAGATTTTCACACATATCTTGCACTCGCCTCGTAATTGTCATAGGAGAAAGGCTGACAGCTTCTTATTTTCAGGACACAGTTCTTCCATCACCGCTAGCAAGCACTTTTTTACACATTCGCCAGCGGAAAAAGTCTTCATTGCTCTACTTAAGATGTGAGCAACTCTGTAACTGGCCCTTATCGACGAATTATTTTCTAGTCCCTTTTTGTTAATTATTCTCGTCAATCCCCCGACCTCTAGTCGTAACTTGACAATCTTGTCTTCGCTGCTCAAACCAAGAATGCCTCCATATGTGTTTATGTGTTTGGTTTCATGATGCCTTTTAATGTTATGTTCTTTAAAAACAGCCACACTTTCTTTACAAATCAAACATGTTGGCTTACTATCATATTCCACAAAAAAGTAAAGATCTGTCCACTCCTACATTCAGAGTCCATTTTTTGTTTCTTAGGTTCTCCCATCTCATAAATCACAAACGTAAAACAATATCAATCGCTTTAATATCAAAAGTACACGACCCAAAATGATGCATTATATGATGCTTTGAGTTGCACACACAAGCTGTCAAAAACACGGCTAGCTCAAGACAGTAATGAAATTTTCCAAGAATTAAAAATAGCTGTCAAGTTTTATCGCCAATGAAAAAAAAAACAGCACTTGTGTTCTTACAATCAAAAAAAAAATAAATAAAAAAACATTTAATATGAATTTTAGAATACCAAACATAAAAATGGAATTCATCAAAGAATGAGTAAGAATCCGAAATCAAAACGAATATTTTTTTTAACATTATAATTTTTTACATTTTTTTCTTTTACATTTTGTTCAAATGTTTTGGCGGGCCGGATAGAAGCATGTCACGCGCCCGATCTGGCCCGCGGGCCGTAGTTTGGGCAACGCTGGTCTAAAATATTATGATTGTTAATATTTGATATGTAAGTTATAGCCCTTAGTCATTGTGAGTTATGCGTCTTTTGTTGTGAACATGTCCTTCCTGCCTAAGATGGCGTCCTATGTTGATGATTAAAAGTATTCGGCCCAACTACGACAATTGTTGCCTCAATTCTTCAGGACGTACTTAACATGGTGGCAGCGGAAAGTGAACCACGTAAGTGCTTTCACTCTCGCTAGAAGTAGAAGACTAGACGTCAAGGGAGAGATTAATGATAAATTGAGAGCTATATCGGACAATCTACCCACAAGGTCACGTACGCTTAGGCCTATCAAGGGAGGCAACCAAGAGATTTATAAATCAGACAGTAGAGACAGAGTTACTCAAGATGTCGGAAAATCTACTGACGCCACCCCATTGCCTGGAACTAACGGAAGGAAATGTTAGCGAAAATTTCAGACGGTGGAGACGGCAGATGGAAATATATCTGCAGGCGACGGGGGCCTACGGAAGGCCCAAAAGCCAACAGAAGGCCATCATACTACATTGTGCCGGTCCACAGGCCATCGAAGTCAGTGACCAATTCACATACCAGGAAGGGGAGGACGAGGGCGACCCGGAGACACTATTGAAAAAGCTACACGACTACTGCAACCCAAGAGACAACGAAGTGTTAGAGACGTTTCGCTTTTGGAAATTACCCATCTGCTCCCCATTTGAAACCTACCTAACGAAGCTAAAGTCCCAGGCAAACAAGTGCAATTTTAAGGAGCCAGACAGGATGATCCGGGACAAAATAGTGTTCTCCTCAGACAGAAAAGTGCAGGAAAAACTCCTGGCATGCCCAGAGCTGTCCCTGAAAAGAACAATTGAGATTTGCAGAGCCTTCGAACAGTCAACGACCAGTGTTGAGGAAATACGAGCTGAAGCTCAGGCCCAAGTTGACAAAATGGAAAGAACAACACAAAAATCTACAGCTACACCCTTAGAGTGCCGATTCTGTGGACGACACCACGCGTTCAATAAAACAGCATGCCCGGCTTGGGGACAGACATGCAAGCGATGCGGGGAAAGAAACCACTTCGCAAGAAAGTGCAACAGAGCAAAAGGAAGCACACTTGTACACAAGGCGTCAGGGTACGAGCCAGAGTGGCTAAATACAATAAATGCACTCAAGTCGACAAGAGACAGGCTCACGGCTGAATTCGTAGTGAATGGTCAAAGAGTGAAATTCCAGTTAGACACAGGAGCCGACGTCAACATCATTTGTAAAAGATTTGTCAAGAGATGTCAAGCAGTGGAGACCACACAAACTCTAAGAATGTGGAACATGACTGAACAGAAGCCAGAAGGAGTTGCTGATTTACCAATGACAAACCCAAAAACTGGGAAAACAACTGTAGTGAAGTTCGTCGTCGTTGGAAATAACTTCCAATGCCTCCTAGGCTTGAAAACGTGTCAAGAACTGGACCTCATTACACTCAACGACAACAATTTTGTCTCTCAAGTTCAGTCAACCAACGATAACCTAGGTGACCTAGGAGAAGCGAAACTAACCATCGATGCAAGCAAGTCTCCAGTGGTGTCTGCATGCCGCAATATTCCTTTCGCATACAGAGACAAAGTCAAGAAAGAGCTTGATGCACTCGTGAAGAGAAAAATACTGGTCCCGGTAGAGGAGCCAACGGATTGGGTCAGTCAAATGGCCATTGTTCAGAAAAAAAACGGAGATTTGCGAATCTGTATAGACCCACAACACTTGAATAGAGTCTTGAAAAGGGAGCATTACAGACTCCCCACATTTGAAGATACTCTACCCCAGTTCGAGAACGCCAAAGTCTTCTCGAAACTTGACGTTAAAGAAGCCTATTGGCATGTTCGCCTTGACAAAGAATCAAGTATCCTGACAACAATGATAACACCTTACGGCCGTTATAGATGGACAAGGCTGCCCTTCGGACTATGTGTCAGTGGAGAAATCTTCCAAAGAAAACTGTCACAAGCACTGGAAGGCCTCAGCGGCTGCATCAATGTCGCCGACGACATCATTGTAGTCGGGTGTGGCAGAACAATGGAAGAGGCGTTGTGGGACCATAAGGCAAAACTGGAAAATCTGCGAGAAAGATGCAAAAGAAAATCCATAATACTGAACGAGAGCAAAACATTGGAACAAAAAGAGGCAGTCGAATTCATGGGGCACGTCATCAGTGCACAAGGCATTAAACCAGACCCCAAGAAGGTGCAGGCCATAGTGGACATGGATCGCCCTACAAACGCGCAGCAAGTCCGACGATTCTGTGGTATGGTGCAGTACCTATCAAAGTTCCTTAGCAACCTGTCAGCCATATCACACCCCCTGCGGGAACTCACCAAGAAAGAAACGGATTTTGATTGGAATGAGGAATGCGAAGTCGCCTTTAGGAAACTAAAAGAAATGATAACAACAACCCCGGTGCTGGGTTTCTATAACGCAGCCAAATCCCTTGAAATTCAGGTCGACAGCAGCCAAGATGGGCTTGGTGCCGTGTTGATGCAGGAAGGGAAACCATTGGAGTATGCCTCACGAGTCTTAACACCAACGGAAAAGAGATGGGCTCAAATAGAGAAAGAACTACTGGCAGTAGTTTTCGGACTTGAGAGGTTCAATCAATACACTTTTGGCAGACCCGTCACAATCTTAAATGACCACAAACCCCTTGCTACCATCCTACAAAAACCCCTAAACCAAGCCCCAAGACGGTTACAGAACCTCATCATGAGAAGCAATAGATATGATTTCACATTCAAGTGGGTTCGCGGAAACGAACTGTACATAGCCGACACGTTATCCCGTGCATGCAACACTAAGCCATTTACTGAAGAAATATTGAACCTCAACATCCAACAAATCGTCGATATTCCCGATCCACTGCTGGACAGAATTAGAAACGAAACAGATGCTGATGAAACTCTACAAGCTCTCCGAAAGACCATTGAAGACGGTTGGCCTGTCAAGAAAACTGCCGCTCCTGCGGCTCTGAGGCCCTATTATGACTTTGCCGAAACCCTGAGTATAAGTAATGGAATCATCGTCAAGGGGGAAAGAGTACTAATTCCCAAAAGCATGCGCTCAGAGATGAAGGAGAAGTTACACGCCTCCCACCTAGCATACGACAGCATGATGAGGCGGGCGAGGGCTCTGATTTTCTGGCCAGGAATGGCTGCAGAAATCAAACAGATGTCCGACTCGTGCACTGCCTGCCAAGAGAATAAGCCAAGCAATCAAAGAGAAACGCTGTGGCCACATTATGAAGGGAAAGGACCTTGGGAAAAGGTTGGAACAGACTTAATGGAGATCCAAGGGAGAACATACTTGATCACAGTGGACTATTTCTCAAATTGGATCGAAGCTGACTTATTAACAACATCAACCTCAACCGAGGTGATAAGAAAACTGAAAGCTCACTTTGCCAGATTCGGAGTCCCTAAAGTCCTAATCTCTGACTGCGGGCCTCAATACACGTCTCACGAGTTCGCCGTATTCACTAACAGATGGAACATATCGCACATCAGGTCCGATCCCGGACACCCCAAAGCCAACGGAAAAGCAGAGGCCGCAGTAAAAACAATCAAAAACATGATGAGAAAGACCATCGGAACCGGAGATGATCAATACGAAGCCCTGCTGGAACTTCGCAACACTCCCAAACAGGACTGTGGCTATAGCCCAGCCCAGTTGTGTTTGAACAGAATAACACGGTCACTTCTACCCCTGAATAAACCCCTTGAGCCTGAAAGCTACACAGCAGGCCTGGGGGCGAAAGCCCGTCACAGGCACACCATAAAAAAACACTATGATAAAAGAGCTAGAGACCTCCCCCGGCTGAGTGTGGACCAAAACGTTTACTTCCAGAGTCCAGGAAACAATGAGTGGCGGCCTGGCAAAATCATTATGAGAAACAGTGAGCGGTCCTACACCGTGAAGGGAACAACGGGCGGTACCTACGTTAGGAACAGAGTGCACATCCGGCCCAGAAATGTCCCTTACTCAGACATCTTTTCAGATGACGAAACGGCAACTCATGAGGCACCACTAGATGCCTCATCCACAGACTTAACACCACACCCTGCGTTAGAGTCCAGCGCCGGCCCTGATGGGATACCACCCTTGGCTCACGGAGCAGAGCCTAGCGTGAGAAGGAGTGGGCGAACGAGAGCCACACCTACGTGGCACAAGGACTATGACATGGGCAAGTGGTGACAACCCCTCAAGTTTTTTTTTTTTGCTTTTTTTTTTATTGCTACATTTTTGCTAGATCTGCATAGCTGTAGCATTGATGTATATTATGTTCTATGTATATCATATGTTCTACTCCTATTTATAATGTTGTGTATATACCAATGTTGTCTGTTGAAAATGTTATCAGTGTATTGTAGTATCATCGTGTCACTGTATGTGAAAAGGTTATTGTCTACAATGTTCGTGGTGAAAGAAGGATGTTTCTGCCAAGTGCTCGTTTTGGAATGTTGTAGTGAATATGTTTCGTCTATAGAAAGGGAAGGATGTTAATATTTGATATGTAAGTTATAGCCCTTAGTCATTGTGAGTTATGCGTCTTTTGTTGTGAACATGTCCTTCCTGCCTAAGATGGCGTCCTATGTTGATGATTAAAAGTATTCGGCCCAACTACGACAATTGTTGCCTCAATTCTTCAGGACGTACTTAACAATGATGTTGGATTTTCACTATCTTTTCTAGTTTACGATATCTAAACGAGACGGACGGATAGACGGACAGACATTCCACACAAAACTAATAGCGTCCTTTCTCCTTTCGGGGGCCGCTAAAAACATACATCACAGACGTTCCTGAAAAATAAATTAGGCCTATGTCATATACATATCCATGTGTTAATGTAGATCTACACGTTAATAAAATACTTAAAAATCTACTAAGTCGTGTGTTTTCCAGGAAGACTTGTCAACTTAATAATTTAAAAAAAAAAAGCAATAAGAAATTGTGGACACGCATGCTAGCAGCGATATATTCCTTGTCACTGATTCGATTGTAAAGAATTTTTACATATTAACATTGTTAAAAGGGAAATAAACAGAAACATCATAGCTGGCTTGCATTATTTTTATTATGCTAGTGGTATCCCTTGAAAATGAATGCTGGGTATCGCCATCTTGTTTACAACTAGGAGTAACTTACCGACGGAGAATGTAAATTTTATTTCTGTGTTACATTTTCTTCTCCGTGTGGTGCTGTTAATCACTTAATTAGCTGATCTGTTTTCACGCTAGTGCTTTACATTTTTTTCATTGACCGGTTTAGTGCAATATTTAAAAACTTAATAAATGTCTTCAACAAAGAGGAAACAAATCAAAGTGAAGGCGGTGGCGCCGAAGCTCAAGTTATTTCGATCAAATGAACCGCTTCTTAGTGTTTTTATGTGGGGAGTAAACCACACAGTAAGTTGAAAGTTCATGAAGTGTAGATCTATATCTAGATCAATGTTATTTTTTTGAAATGAGAAATATATCTAGATCTAGATTAGCTTCTAGGCTTAGGTCTTAGTGACTTCACTTAGTCTAGTGAAGTCTAGTGCTAGCCTAGACCTAGTCAGTCTAGAATTTCTAGATCTAGATTCTAGATCTACTCATCATCTAGATCTAGGACATTCTAAACTAATCTAGCTTAAAAATCTAGGAGCTTTTAAAATCTAGTCTAGATAGTCTAACTTAAAACTCTAACACTACTAAGAGGTAACAGGTTGAGTAGATCTATGGTAATTTTCATATTCCGAACAAGTTAAGCTAAGCGCTGCCGCAATTTTTATGTTTGAATGTTTATATATATATATATATATATATATATATATATATATATATATATATATATATATATATATATATATATATATTGTCATTGTTTTGTTATGCTATGCATAGTTACTGTAAAATATGATGTTGAAAAGAGTCAGGTCAATGAGGTCCAGCACTAACATTAACCAACACCATTCCCCATTTAGTAACATCACACTTGGTTTAAAAGTTTAACATCTATGACAAAAACAAAATCAAGTTAGAAAATGTCATACAAAATAAACTAAAGAAATGTTCATTTCCTTGCCTTGAGTTACATCCCTTTCTTTGACATGCATTTTCAACATTAAAACAGCGTTCGTTAGAGTCATTGATAATGATAAAGAGCTTTCGTTAATGTCATTGATAGTGACAAACGAATATTATGGAACACCCCATATTAACACTAAGGCATAGCTGACATTTGTGTGTTTTGAGGCCTATTTAAAAGCATTTTAGATAGGTCATGTTTAGCTGATACTTGAATTTTCTTAAAAATCTCAACCCCAGACCTACCCTCCTTCTGTCCTAGACTTAAAAAAATGACATCGTCATACCAGTGCTCTTTGAACCCATGTAAAATTCTTCAGAGTAAAGGAAACCAAATGTGTCTGAACTATAAAGAAATGGAGCATGATCAAAAACAATATTAGTTTCATCATTGCTTTTAAAATAAAGCCTCTTTTTAACAAATATTGTGGGATGTTCATTAATATCAGAAAATAGGGGGGTGTTTAGAAGACGAAAATTACTCTATATCTAAATCATCTACTCTAAGCTTATAATAAAACATTTTAAAAAGCCATTCTCAAGACTTATTGCTTATAAATGCAGGTGAGGATAATTACTAACTTTAGTTTTAAAATTATAACTAAATTGAGAAAGATCTAAGTTTACCTTTTATACTTAAAATCTAAATCAACCTTTAAGAACTATTATTATAATAGACTTTTGAATTGATAAATAAATCTTTTTTGTGGGTATCCCCATTTAGATAGATAGTATATTATAGTTATTAAAGCATTTTTTTTTTTCAATAAAAAAATTAAATATTTCTAGTATTGTCTTTTTGATTCATCTAATCACTTCACACAAATGTAGATTTAGTGTTTAAAGGGATCTAGATTCATTTCTAAGATTACTTTTAACTAGATCCTAGTTGGACTTGCTAAGATACATTCTTGTTTTTTGTTGTTTTTTTTTGGACCTTCAGACTACACATGGCTTTGGTCTGCTTAATCACCTCTACCCATACAGACCTATTAGTTAGTTTTGTTTTCTTCTAAGTCTGGACTGACAAATAGGTCTTTTCTCAATATTGTCAAACTATCTGTAAGCTGATTTCTTTAAATGGGATTTGGTATTAAATACCACATTCAAACAACTAAATTGTACCATTTTTTATCCTGATGACCTAACTTTCATAGTCTTCCTTTTTTGTTTTCTGCATCTTGTCTTGATGATACATAATATTTTGATTGTTTCATATACCTTATCAAATAAGTAATCAATGTTTTAAATTATTTACTATCAAATTAGTTTAAAAAGTGTTTAAAATTCTGCATTTAAGATCCTGCTTATTTTTTTCACCAGCAAAATGCATTTTTTTTAAAAACAGGAAGCTTGATTAGTGATAAAATCTTACTTTGTGGTGTCTTAGATTAATTTGACAGAAGTTGAGCCAAGTTGTGAAACACAAACTATATTTAGATTATTCTTAAAATATTTTGAAAAAGTTGTATATATCTATCTATCTATGTGTATGTATGTCTTATGTACTATTACACAATTTAATCATATATTACTATTTCCAATGCAAAATGAGGTTTATAGTAGCCATTTAAAAACATACAAATTAAAGTTAAAATATTTTCTTGGGATAAAACAAAAAATACAACTATGCATCTAAAGAAATTCAAAGCATGAAAAAAACAACAACATCAGCTTTTTGAGTGGAAAAAAAAACCTAACCTTACTCATTTCTCTTCTCCAAAACAATGAATTTAAATCAGTTTAAACTAATATTTCATTGGCTGATAAAAGGAGTCCAGACTTGTCCTTTTCTGCCACCTTTGCTAACTTCCCTGATGTCAGAGGCTCAGTGACTTGCTTTCTTTTAACTCCATGTTGAACAGGTCAAATATTGTAATCAATTAAGCTTTTTTTTTTTTAATGGAACCTAATCCTGCTCTTGACTTCCTGCCTGGTGACTCTCTTAAGTGTCCCTGTTTCTCCCACCAGTTCATCCTAACTTTGAGCTGGCATTGCAAGAAGTTTCAATTATTTACCTGCCTGAAGAGGAATGTGCTGGCATTGCAAGAGGTTTCAATTGTTTACCTGCCTGAAGAGGAATGAGCTGGCATTGCAAGAGGTTTCAAATTGTTTACCTGCCCGAAGAGGAATGAGCTGGCAGTGCAAGAGGTTTCAATTATTTACCTGCCTGAAGAGGAATGAGGTTCAAACCAAGATAAATTAGGTCTACACCAGACTAGAAGAGTCTTTCTTTGCGATGTGCAGGCTTCGTTTTGTGCTGTTTTTAGCAACCCCCGAAAGGGAAAAAGACGCTATTAGTTTTGTGTGAAATGTCTGTCCGTCCGTCCCATTTAGATCTCGTAAACTAAAAAAGATATTGAAAATCGGACATCACAATATTTTAGACCATTCAAAGTTCTGATGCAACGGCTACTTTTTTTTTTCTGAAAGCGAAAAATCTAATTTTTAAAATCAGTTATGCAAGTATTTTTTAAAGAGAAAAATCTGATTAGTATGCATTATAAGTTAGACCTAATTTAAAACGAATAGTAATCTTATACACTTCATTATCCTGAACTTTTTCTTTTATTGTGGAATTTATTATTTTTTTTCAGGATTTGAATAAGAGATTGATCCGTTTCAATAAATTAGATCAATTATAAGACATCAGTTAGGCCAGGGGAGGTGCGGTGGCTGAGCAGTAAAGTGCTTGGCTTCCAAAATGAGGGTCCCGGGTTCGAATCTTGGTGAAGACTGGGATTTTTAACTTTGGAATCTTTGGGCGCCTCTGAGTCCACTCAGCTCTAATGGGTACCTCACATTAGTTGGGGAAAAGTAAAGGCGGTTGGTCGTTGTGCTGGCTACATGACACCCTTGTTAACCGTAGGCCACAAAAACAGATGAACTTTACATCATCTGCCCTATAGACCACAAGGTCTGAAAGGGGAACTAGTTAGGCCAGGTTCACATCTAACTTTACATTCACTTTCACCTATCCTTTGATCTGCTGGACCTTTGGGGCACTACACAAGATCTGTTAACCTTCTTTCTCCTTTCTTATCTCTCATTTGTCTTTGATATAATTTCATTCGGATGTTCTTTCTGAAAATATTGAAGCCTGCCTTGGTGGACCACTTCGGGGGCCGATTTTGAGTTTATGTTTCCACACAAACTGTCTTTTGTAACCTTGTTTTTTTTTTAATTTAAACTTTCATCTTTGCTTCCAACCTTTTGTTTATCGAGTGTTAAAGTTTCGAACTGACAGCTTTTTAAATTTGTTTTATTTTCCTTTGAAAGATTTTTTGTATAAACTGTCACTCTTGTTCATATTTGTTGTTGATGGTCAGTGACTTGTAGCACCAAACTGCTGGTAGACAAGTAAACTGATGTAGGCGTATTATATTTTAACTTATAAAACTTGAAATAACTTAAATAACTTCTTTGTGAACAAAACTAAATAGAACTTTTATTACAATATAGAAACCACTTCAACTTGAGATGAAAGGAAACAAACTGATATTGAGACAAATCTCAACTCACGATAAAAACACTCTGGCGTACTGAACACAGCTTACCACAGTGTGCCACTTATCTAGCATCATTCTAACATGAAAGTAATGCTCTCTCTCTCTCTCTCTCTCTCTCTCTCTCTCTCTCTAACTAACAATTAATATTCCCTATCCATATCACCTAGGAAACACACACATGCACACTTTGCATCGTCTATAATCTCTCTATATTCTATTTTGGCAATTCATTTGTTTTTACTGATAGCCATTGTTGTTTTTTAATCTAAAGATTTTTTTTGGAAATATTGTGAAATAGTTGCCGAGTTGTGGCAGGTGTGTCCTCGTCGAAATAGAAGAAAATTATAAGACTGTATATCCCCACCAAGAATAAAATGAATTTAAAAAAGCAAAAACTGTATATTGAGATCATCTTAGTTATTATTCCACAGAGAAGAACAGTTCACTGTTGCTTTTTTTTTTTCGGTAGATAGAATCAGCGGTGTTTTAGTCTTAGTCCCCGGTCGGCCATTAACATAAAATATCCATGAATTTAATCATTTATTTATATTTGTATGTTTGTTGTTGCAAGTTGTAATCTATTTTTGCCTATTAGATAGAGTCAGAAAGGTTATTATAATGGTTGGCCATGACAATAACAAGTCACTTTTTCTAAAAGGTACATGTCTATATTTTAAATGAAACTTAGCTTACACATTTTTAACCAAAAACAAAAACCCAGGGTGTCATATCATACAAATTAAAAACCTGGTTAAAGATCTTCTAGCAACTAGACGAACAACATCCATGGACGGCTAAACTGCCCCATAGTGACAGCCCGATTTCTATTTATTTCGTTTGCTAACAAATTTGTTCTTTTTGAAGAACTTACAGACATTTCTGTTTGGAGAATGTAGACAAAGAATTAGGGGTAAAAAAGTTAAAGTAGAGATTTAAAAAAAAAAGCCTAATGTACATAAATCCGATTGATCCCATCGGCTTTAAGAGCACATTTCTTGCTTGTTAGTTCCTGTGTTTAGTTATATATATATATATATATATATATATATATATATATATATATGTGAATGCAAGTCTCCTGCTCTTCTCTGTTATGTGTCTACCTGGGATGCATTATGAAAAGCTAATGGAGACATATTGATGACCGCGATGGCAGTGATTTTTGTGTGCTCACGTGGAAGCGATCCACTCATCCCGCCCCACTGGTCATCATTGCACGCTCTGAAATACACATCATGATAGTTCCTCCCGTCCAACAGGGTGTGTGTGTGGTGGCAGCAATTGATTTGTTATAAAAGAAAAACAACACTGCATAATGTAACCTATTTATTCCTATTTGAAGAGATTCCACTGGTTATTAAACTGTACAATTACATGGATTTCTTTTTGGTTACAATGCATGCTACTCGCACTGCTCCATAGATCCAGATTTCTATAATTAATAAGAATTTCATTCAATGTATGTAACGACTAACAGAATAGTGGTTCTCACATTATGGTGCACAGCTCTTTTTTTTTTTTCCAAGTGGTTCGATTGAAAGAGTTTTCTGTATCAACTTCGAGACTAGAGAGGAGAGCAATGCTTTTGGTTGTGTTTGTAACAAGAATAAACGAACTAGTTGACATAGTAGAGATCATGAGGGTTTCGAGAGTCTCTCAAGCTGATTGACTTTGCTCTAAAAGGTGTTTATTTTTTTGTATTATTATTCATTATTATAATCTTCGCAAAGGTGTTCACTCATTTCAAATAAAATAAAAAAAGGAAATGAGGTGTATGAGAGGGTAATAGTAATAGTTGCGTACTGGTTTCTGTAGTGGCTGGTTTCCACTTACCTCCATTTGAAGCATTGTATTTTTACGTGTTACACCAGTGGCAGCGTGAACCACTTTGATTTGTCTCTGAAAGAGGCGCTAAGCAGATGTGACCAGAGTAGTTTACAATGGACTTCAAGTTACTTGTGGTGAACAATGTCAGGCCTCCAGAGGAGAAATGTCGATTTTTATTAGTAGCAGTCCTTGCTGCTGGTGGCTTTTGTCTTGAATGCTCAAAAGGGTTTTAGAACCACCTTCCTCCTATTCCCTCACTTCTCCTCCCTACCCAGACTGTCTGTAGTGGGAGAACTCGACTCTGGTTTCACCCGACCCTGAGCTGTCTGGCTTGTAGGGCACCGATTGATTTAGATTTGAATACGTTCATGTTGATCTGTTGTTTTCGTGATCTTGTGATCTTACATGTTAAAAAGTGAGAGGGGATGGTGATGCCAGAACAAGAACCGACACAGGGTTAACGTAATACGACGGATACTTTGAAGTTTGGATTCAATGGCTGTCAATCGTTGAACTTTAGAAATAAATGTCTATAAATGCTGTTTTTAACCCCTTGTTAGTTGACAGGGAACAACCCGAGAAGCTCTCAAATTGTGAGAAATACTATATTTAGCATGATCCTGTCCCGTAATCGTTGTTCAATTGATGGAAGATGGTCTCTGCTTCAGACAGATGTTCACGGAAACATTTTTATTTCCCTTGCCCTAACGATTTGTGTTTGTCATCTTCCATAAAACTCAAACTTCTGTCGCTTGGGATTAAATGTACTTGTTACTATTACAGACATGGTACAGTCTTGGCATTAGGTTAGACTGGGTATCGTATTGAATTAGACTTGGTAATAGGTTAGACTTGGTATCGTATTGAACTAGACTTGTCGTTAGGTTAGACGCGCCCGGGTACGCTGTTCTGCCTCATCGTGGCACCTGGGTGGAAACGGCTACTTGAGGGGGTAGCTAGGCTAAATGAATGGCGAAACATAACTCCCGTGGGGATGCCCACGGGTAGACGAGAGTCAACCTCTTGCACGGGCGGGGTTGTAAAAAAGTCCCCACGAACACGTCCCACATCCATGCACTGTTCCTCAAAGGGACCGTTACATAAATGGCGGGTCCCGCACAGTTAGCTTGGTACAACGAAGGAAAATGGCGGAGGCTCCCGGTGCCCTCGGCCTTCGGCCATGTGCAGCCAAGCATGCGTCGGGGGCCAAAGGCATTGGAAACAGCAATGTTTTATATAGGCATTGACTCGGGTCTCTCTCAAACAGAACTGTGTTCTCACAGGTTTGTTTTTTTTTACTGTTTGGCGTCCAAACAGGTTTTTTTTCAAACTTAGAGCTCGAAGAGCCTTCGGCTCAGCTCTTGGACATCAACAAGGTTAGACGCGGGCACGTTGCCCTGCCTCATCGTGGCGCCCGCGTGGAAACGGCCATTTGAGGAATTGGCTAGGCTAAATGGGTAGCAACACAGGACTCCCGTGGGGATGCCCACGGGTAGACGAGAGTCCACCCATTGCACGGGCGGGGTTGTAATAAAGTCCCCACAAACACGTCACCAATCCATGCGCTGTTCCTCAAAGGGACCGTTACATAAATGGCGGATCCCGCACAGTTAGCTTGGTACATTGAAGGAAAATGGCAGAAGTCCCCAGTGCATTCTCGGCCTTCGGCCGTGTCTCTAGTCCACGTGTCAGGGGCCGAACGCATCGGTCAACAGCAATGCCTTACATAGGCATTGTCTAGGGTCTCTCCCAAACAGAACTGTGTGTTCACACAGGTTTTTTTTTTTTTTTACTGTTTGGCGTCCAAACAGGGTTTTTTTCAAACTTAGAGATCGAAGAGCCTTCGGCTCAGCTCTTAGACATCAACAAGGTTAGACTTGGCATCGTGTAGAATTAGACTTGGTGTATTGTGTAGAATTAGACTTGGCATTAAGTTAAACTTGGTATCGTATTGAATGAGTTTTGTTTTGACTAGATACAATTGTAGTCTTAGTACTGAATTTGTTCTCCTTATCCATGTATGTAGCGTGCACCAGCTGTGCTGCTCTCTAATTCTCTACCTCAAGGAGTTTGGTGTTCCTACACGTTCTACCGTAGGCTCTCATCGATCTGTCTCTTTAGACCATGCATTCCATTAATGACTCGTTCAATATTTTTTTCTCTTAGAAATAATTGATCGGAGTACAATGAAATGAGAATATTATGTTTATGTTGAGAAAAATAAGACCAAAAAAAAAAAAAAAAAGGCCTCCGTCTTATTGATTACTCTGCGGCGCATAGAAGTTTCTTTATTCCATGCGAAATGCCAAGATATTTGTGATCACCATAGCCCTGGGAGAAGATGTTTTGATATTTTGTTCCTGGTTCTTCTCTTTCATCGATGTATGATCATACCCCCCCCCCCCCACACACACACTGTTGGTTCGTTTTTCTGTCTCCCTCCCTCCCCCCTTGCCTTGTTACGATTACCAGGTTATCGGCGAAGACTTCTGACAATTTCTCTCGTGTTTCAGTTTATTGATTTACTGCTCAGATAATTGTCTTCCTAGTGGCATTGGCACTGTGCACGAGGTACTGGAATCAACCAAGTTGTCGGGATTTCTGGTTATTTTTGACCTACTACAAATCTGACATTTTGAAAGCGTCTGCTATGAGGCGCTCACCTATCAGACTGTTTTGATGTTAGCAGCCAAACTCACAGACCTCATTCAGAACGAGATCCTTCAAATAGGGCACAAGTCACGTGTATGACTGCGTGACTGCATATAACAAATGACTACGCAGTTCGAGGCTCGGCTTGACATGACGTCTGTAACTACAATACTATAGGGCAAGAAATACACCGTCAAAGTGTTTCTGCTAACGAGTATCAAGGAGTGGGGAACAAAGGTGGGGGACTAATCGAATCATCACGTTTTGAGACAACATCATTGGAAGAGTCGAATTCCAGGCCATAGACACGATGTGTCATAAATGTGGCTACTTGAGTACGGTACATTGGTGAATGTTACAGAACAATGTATGGGCTTAGGGTTACCTGCCGGCGGATGTAGTTTATTGTGAGTCATCTTCGTGGAGGAAGTGTTTTGCCTTTCAGAAAAATTCTGTAGGTGTGTTTTTGCATAAAATGTCACACCAAGAAAGGAATTTTAGATACATATCATTTATTGACACCTACCCCCACCCCCATGGAACTTATTTTTTCATCTGACAAGTTTTATTCATGTACACTCTAACCTTTTGGAAACCTAAACTAATAAGCTGTCTGGTATGAAGATACATATCAAAGATTCCATTCTGTTGAATGGTGTGACTGGCTGCCGATTCAAGTTAAGACTTCCTTCTGTTGAATGGTGTGACTGGCTGCCGATTCAATTGAAGACTTCCTTCTGTTGAATGGTGTGACTGTGTGACTGGCTGCCGATTCAAGTTAAGACTTCCTTCTGTTGAATGGTGTGACTGTGTGACTGGCTGCCGATTCAAGTTAAGACTTCATTCTGTTGAATTGTGTGACTGGCTGCCGATTCAAGTTAAGACTTCCTTCTGTTGAATGGTGTGACTGTGTGACTGGCTGCCGATTCAAGTTAAGACTCCCTTCTGTTGAATGGTGTGACTGGCTGCCGATTCAAGTTAAGACTTCCTTCTGTTGAATGGTGTGACTGGCTGCCGATTCAAGTTAAGACTCCCTTCTGTTGAATGGTGTGACTGGCTGCCGATTCAAGTTAAGACTTCCTTCTGTTGAATGGTGTGACTGTGTGACTGGCTGCCGATTCAAGTTAAGACTTCCTTCTGTTGAATGGTGTGACTGTGTGACTGGCTGCCGATTCAAGCTAAGACTCCCTTCTGTTGAATGGTGTGACTGGCTGCCGATTCAAGTTAAGACTTCCTTCTGTTGAATGGTGTGACTGGCTGCCGATTCAAGTTAAGACTCCCTTCTGTTGAATGGTGTGACTGGCTGCCGATTCAAGTTAAGACTTCCTTCTGTTGAATGGTGTGACTGGCTGCCGATTCAAGTTAAGACTCCCTTCTGTTGAATGGTGTGACTGGCTGCCGATTCAAGTTAAGACTCCCTTCTGTTGAATGGTGTGACTGGCTGCCGATTCAAGTTAAGACTTCCTTCTGTTGAATGGTGTGACTGGCTGCCGATTCAAGTTAAGACTTCCTTCTGTTGAATGGTGTGACTGGCTGCCGATTCAAGTTAAGACTTCCTTCTGTTGAATGGTGTGACTGGCTGCCGATTCAAGTTAAGACTTCCTTCTGTTGAATGGTGTGACTGGCTGCCGATTCAAGTTAAGACTTCCTTCTGTTGAATGGTGTGACTGGCTGCCGATTCAATTGAAGACTTCCTTCTGTTGAATGGTGTGACTGGCTGCCGATTCAAGTTAAGACTTCATTCTGTTGAATGGTGTGACTGTGTGACTGGCTGCCGATTCAAGTTAAGACTTCCTTCTGTTGAATGGTGTCACTGTGTGACTGGCTGCCGATTCAAGTTAAGACTTCCTTCTGTTGAATGTTGTGACTGGCTGCCGATTCAATTGAAGACTTCCTTCTGTTGAATGGTGTGACTGTCTGCCGATTCAAGTTAAGACTTCATTCTGTTGAATGGTGTGACTGTGTGACTGGCTGCCGATTCAAGTTAAGACTTCCTTCTGTTGAATGGTGTGACTGGCTGCCGATTCAATTGAAGACTTCCTTCTGTTGAATGGTGTGACTGGCTGCCGATTCAAGTTAAGACTTCATTCTGTTGAATGGTGTGACTGTGTGACTGGCTGCCGATTCAAGTTAAGACTTCATTCTGTTGAATGGTGTGACTGGCTGCCGATTCAAGTGAAGACTTCCTTCTGTTGAATGGTGTGACTGGCTGCCGATTCAAGTTAAGACTTCCTTCTGTTGAATGGTGTGACTGTCTGCCGATTCAAGTTAAGACTTCATTCTGTTGAATGGTGTGACTGTGTGACTGGCTGCCGATTCAAGTTAAGACTTCCTTCTGTTGAATGGTGTGACTGGCTGCCGATTCAATTGAAGACTTCCTTCTGTTGAATGGTGTGACTGGCTGCCGATTCAAGTTAAGACTTCATTCTGTTGAATGGTGTGACTGTGTGACTGGCTGCCGATTCAAGTTAAGACTTCATTCTGTTGAATGGTGTGACTGGCTGCCGATTCAAGTGAAGACTTCCTTCTGTTGAATGGTGTGACTGGCTGCCGATTCAAGTTAAGACTTCCTTCTGTTGAATGGTGTGACTGGCTGCCGATTCATTCTGTTGTTCTGTCCTTAATGAACTTTAAATAGACAGAAATGCGCCCCCCTCTCATTGTTTTGTTGTCCTTCACTAAAGTGTCCATGTCAGTCCTCTTGCCTCTCGATCTCACTCCCATGTGGGGCATTACTTGTTACCTGATCATGTTCACAGCTATTGTCCTGGTTTCTGTTGGTAAACGTTCAAACCTTCTTCCTATCGAATATTTGGCGCCACCAAAGCTGTCAACAGTTTAACCCGATTAACTGCTCAATTCATTTTTCGCCTCCCCTTTTTTTTTTCATTGCTTTTTTTGTTTGTTTCGTTCTCCCTGTGCATTGGCTGGCGTAAACTAAACTATTTCGTTGCCAAGCTTTGAGTTGAGACACTATTTCCTTCTTTTTTTCCCCCTGTAAACATTATTGTTTAAAACCTTCGACATAGATTCGACGTTGAAATAGTTGGGCTTGCCAAAACCTTTTTTTTTTCTTTTTGGTCTAACCCGCTCAACCAGCTGATCTATTGGTAAAAAAAAAAAATAGTTCTCTAAGTACCGGTAGTCAAGATACAAGTTCCATAATACTGAACTCAAGTGAAGGTGGGTATCGCACAAAGTGCACTCACTAATTAGGCTAACACAAAGAATGAAGAGATCAAGTGGCTAAGAGTTTGTTAGATATTTATCTACTTGGAATGGTTTTGTTTTGGAAGAAGTTTACCCCGATACTTGAATATTGAGAGCGCATTCTAATTGTTATATTTTTTATATCATAATGATGGAGTCTCAACACCCAAACAAACAAAAAAAAGTATTGAACTAGAAGGATTGATTGATTGATAATCTAAAAGAAAAAGGAAGAACAATCAATACCAAGGTAATTAACAATAGTTTCATGTATGATAACCAATTAGAGTTGATAACAAATGCCTAGCGATTCTTTTTAAAATTTGTTCTCTGCACAATTTCATTATTGAACAAACTTGTAAACCACCCATGTGTTATTAGCATGTATTGATTTAGATCAGGTGTCAGCTTACCATGAAGTCTTAGCATGTAGTGCTTTGGATCAGGCGTGGGCAAAGACTTTCTTCGTAGTGCCCTAGAGACAACTTTATTGCTATCGAGGCTATTCACGCGCCTATTCAGCTTAACAGCGTTTGAAAATATTGACCATGTGTTTCATTCTATTTCACGTTCGCATTATTGTGTACATAGATCTCTAACTTTACAGTTTACAATAGTTCAAAATTCATGCAACAAAATAAAAATGGTCACATTCAATGTTGAAGATATTCAGCGCTGTATAACTGATGAAGTAGAAGTATGTGTAGTCTTGAACAGACTTGTACTTCCAGTCAGAGCATTAGTGGTTACACTGAATCTATACTTACTATACAGTTTTCAACAGCATTCTATATGATCTAGCCTGTGTTGTGTCTTACTGGAGCTCAACACTAATTAACTCTTCGTATAGTGGAAACGATTGATAATTCCCTGTATAATACCAAGACTTGTCTGCGTTTTATACACCGGAGCTTTCGCTAGAAAGTCGACTTGATCCTTCTCCTGAAATGCCGTGGAATGTTATTTTTGACTTGATGAACTCGCGATCAGAAAAAGAGTCTGACAACCTGTTTCTCGCTTTCTGTTCTTCAAATTTCACCCGAAATCTAAATTTTTTGTTTCGTAGTGTATTTTGAATGTGTCGTATCTTTAGACCTGACCTACAGACTCACGGCATTAAGTATAGACCTATGTTTTTACAAAGCTTATATCAACTTTGTCTGTCTGGTAACAAATGTGTACACGTTATTTCTCCACACCCAATCTCGGATCAAGTTGAAATTTGGCACACTTATTTCTTTAACATGCCAACACAAGAATCAATACAAAACAAGGTTACAAAGACAGTTTGTGTGGAAACACAAACTCACAATCGGCCCCCGAAGTGGTCCACCCTGGCAGATAAAAAGGCAGGTATCAATATTTTCGGAAAGAACATCAGAATTAAATTCAATCAAAGACAAATGACAGAGAAGAATGGAGAACTTTGAAAGGACAAAAATATTATGATGACGGATTTTCACTATCTTTTCAAGTTTACGAGATCTAAACGGGACAGACGGACAGACATTTCACACAAAACTAATAGCGTTTTTTCCCCTTTCGGGGGCCGCTAAAAAAACAATTTGTTAATTAACTATTAATAATAAATTATTTTGTTTTATATTTCGAACAAGGGAAAACAATTTCCTTTGACAGATAAAGTGGTAGAGGTTGAATTAGTTCGAGACTATAGATTAGTCACCCCCCCCCCCTTTTTTTTTTTTTTGTAGTAAAAGAAATGTAAATAACTATTAAACCTATTTTCACAAGCAACTCCTTGGCACAGTGGTTACCTTACTGGCGATTTCGAATTCAGGTCGCTCACTTTAAAAAAAAAAAAAATACATTTAAAAAGCGACGACCCAGATACCCCATTCATTAAGCCTTTCCCCCCCCCCCCCCAACTGATCCAGACAAGTGATATGATCATAGCGCATTTAGAAAGCTAAAAGCATGAAATTACGTTAAACAAAAACTATTGTTAAAAATATTTCTAATCGCACTGATTTATTGTTTTTAGTCTAGTTCTCTAGATCTATTACAAATTTAATTACATGGCTGATCCAAACTAATTGATACAACTACACATATTATAAGCTTTTTTTTTTATTTGGCTTCTTTTATTTTTAATTTGTAAAAAATCTCAGTTTCCTAAATATCACAAGATTTGGAATTAAATAAAAAGATGATTTTGCCAAGAGGGCCACACAGTATAATCTGGCTAGCCTTGCCGTTGCCGGCCTCAGATGTAGAGTACGGTACTGTACTAGGAAGTCCATCTGTTGCTAATTAATGGACAGCAATATAATTGACTTCATTTCTGTCAGATGTAAACACGAGATGAACTGTTGACTAAGTATAGGCCCTATAGATCTGTGCACTTCATGACCCAGAACAAAACAAATGGTCTGCCATTTAAACCCATATTGGCAATGCATTGAATTAGACTGGGTTTTGCCCCCCCCCCCCAAATAAAACAACAACTGCATAAGACTTGTTCATTTGGGTAGCGGCTACTTTTTGTCTTCCAATATCAGATCTATTTGTTCAGTGTCATTTACACACTCTTAGTTAAACTTTAACTGCTTTTCCACAAACAAAAACTTTAGTAGGCAGTAACGTTGAAGGCAGTTATTGCAAAGACTTTAACATTAGCGTTAGATCTCAAGGTGATTACTCTTACTTGATGGTGTTAGAGGAATTGAGTTCACGTGTGTGGGTTGGCTCAAGATGTAGATATGCTCAAGAAAGGCCAGAGTTCGGCCAGGTACAGTGTCTGTTACTTATTGTCACCTTGACCTGGAGGTGTCTGCCCCCCCCCCACATACACACACAGTGCAGGCTGGAGGGGAGGGGTCTCGTGTTTAAAAAACAGATCGTGTTTTTACAAAGTTTATATCAACTCACTCTGTCTGTCTGGTAAAAAGTTTGTACACGTTATTTCTCCGACACCCAACCTCGGATCAAGCTGAAAATTTGCTAAATTATTTCTTTTACCTGAGAACACAAGAATCAATAAAAACAAAATAACAGTTAATTACTTATTTTGTTTGGTATCTTAAACAAGGAAAAGAAATTTTACTTGACTGAAGTGGTGGAACTGGTCCCCGCCGCTCTAAATTGAAACAAACAAATTTAGAACTATACAATCTTCTTCTTGTCATAAGTAACTCACCAGCAGGGTGGTTAGCACGTCGGCCCAGACAGGCGTGAGCCACGAGATCAAATTCAGATCTCTCCCCCCCCCTTTTTTTTGTGTTTATTTTTTTAAAAACCCATGACGGTAAAATCCACCCAGATCTCCCTTTCTTTCCTCTGCCTTCCCTCTCCCTGTGTACCCAATTGGTCCCAGAGAAGTGATAGATGGGATCATAGCGTAGTGAGCAAGCTAAAAGCACTAAAAAAAACAAAAAAAAAATTGGTACAAATATTTCTAATTGTACAGATCTAGTGTTTTTGGTCTAGTTCTATTACAAATTTAATGACAACTGATCCAAACTAATGGATGCAACTACACTACGTAGGCTATCTTTTTGTTTAAAAGTATTTTGGTAACCGTGTTGGCTTGAGAAGCCTTTAGCTCACGAGTTCAAATTCAGGTCGTTCATTTATTTATATATATATATATATATATATATATATATATATATATATATATATATATATATATATATATATATATATATATATATATATATATATATATATAAATTTATAAATAAATTTTAAAAACCATCACCCAGATACCTGGTTCTTTCTCCCCCACCACTTTCTAACTGGTCCAGACAAGTGATAGGATCATAGCGTATTCAACTATTGAGAAAGCTAAAAGCATGAAATTGCGCTAAACAAAAACAATAGTTTAAAATATTTTTAATCGCACAGATTTATAATTGTTAGTCTAGATCTATTAAAAATTTAATTATATGTCTGATCCAAACTAGTTGATACTGTTAATATAAGCTTTGTTGGTTGTTTTTTTTTTTTGAAGTATCTTTTTATATTTTGCTTGTTTTTTGTTTGTTTTGTAATGTCTTATCTCGTGCCATGTAGAATTCTATTTTACTTCTCATGCAAAAAAAAAACCATCACATTTATAAGGTACCGCAACTAAAGAAAGGTTGGTAGTTTTGTTTCTTTGTTATTTTCTGAAAGCTTTGAACGGGAGAGAGCGAATCCTTTCTAATTGTTCTCTGTGGAGCAGTCAGCAATTAGATGCGAACGTTCAGTGGCGTCACTGTTCTACCAGTCGGTGGGTTGACTAACACTGATCGATAAGACCTCAAGTTTTAAGCCGCTTGATTAAATTGATCATAGTCTTATGTCAAAGCCCTGGTAGTAGCTGCACAGTTTGAAATAGTTGAAGATTTACGGTTTCTTTAGACTAAGTCGTATACACATACACTAAAGCCTGTCTTATAGGTCTTATAAACATTTTGTTGTTACTGCTTGTTATAATCTATACATACCAATGAACTAGCGAAAAGTATCCATGTCTCTGTTTGGGGAGTTGTGACGTCAGAATGTCCCATAGATCTTCTCACGTTGGCTCGAGAGGTACATGCTGCTATATGGGAGGGAGGGGGTGCATATTCATGGATTTTTTTTAACCCCCTCATAAACATTGGTGAACAGAAATCGTGAGGTCACATAACTGAAGGACATACATTGAATTATATGAAATGAATATGTCGCCCGCTGTTTTCACAGTGTTCTATCTAATTAGAATAATTATGTTTCAGCTTGATTTTATTCGTCACACCATTTTCCTGTTGCCCAAATGTGCCAACGTCTTGCTGACGTCGTCCAGTTGGACTGGATTCATTCAATAGCACTATACCATACACACACCAACGTTCACTCTAAGACATAGTGACTAGATGAATGCAGCAAATATCACTCCATGGGTTGGCTCACTGTATGGGTCTCTTGTTATACATTCATAGTTGTACTACCAAGCATTATTTCCATCCTGAGAACAGTTTGACTAATTGGTGTTGTTCTAACGATCCACGGTCCAGTTATATAACAATTAGACAAACTGATGGGCCGCGGTTCTAAAAAAAAATGAGGGGAGGGGATGCCTACAGGGTTAACAGAGAGATTTTATGTCGGGGTCTATTGGATAGCGCTAACCGACCTATCCAATTATGCGTTTTTGTTTCTTTTCTGTAGAACTCGATTGTCTTTGTTTTGTATCATTATTGATGTGTATGTCTCGAGGTTGTTTTACTTTGGGGAGCTTCAGGTCGATTTTTGTCATTGAATAGAATAGAAGGAAAAAAAAGCTATACAATCCATTGAACAGAGTTATATTTCTTTAGGGAGTTTTGTAACGATTATGTTCTGAACATTATAAATAAGTTAAATGTAAACATTGATTCATTCCTGGCTGTTCCGATGTGTTTGTGTGTGTTGGTAAGCACTGACCAGTGAGAGTTTGATAAATGTAATGTTTTCCAACTGTTGATAATGTTGTCTGAGCCTTTTTTTTTCCCTCTACCTTTATCTTTTAAAAAAGGGGGGGGGGGGCTGTGCTATGTTTGATAGTCACAGCTTCTTCTCTGGTTGGCACATACTTTGAGACTATCTCATCTATTCTGTTCATTTAGTCAGTATTTTATAATTAGTTTGTAATAATGAGATATAAATAGGCTGCCCTACAATCACATTCTCTGACACATAATCTACTATGTCTGTAAATGGGCAGATTTCTTGTTTTTATAATTTTCTCTTAAGCAAATTTGATTTTTAGTTTTTAATAATTACTTGTATTATTATTAGCATAATCAAGAGCTTATAATCATTCTCTAGCACTGCCATGCAAGACTAAAAAAAAGTAGTCTCCCTTTAACAATGTCCACTTAGAATGTTCTATTAATGTGGTGGGTCTGCAGCAGTGCCATTCTGACAGCTAATTAAACTTTCTCTCAGGAATGTTCAGTACCGGTACCTTG
Organism: Biomphalaria glabrata; assembly: GCF_947242115.1. Lineage (NCBI taxonomy): Eukaryota > Metazoa > Mollusca > Gastropoda > Planorbidae > Biomphalaria > Biomphalaria glabrata. Next base: position 22,997,828 of record NC_074711.1, on the reverse strand, counting down.
AAAACAGGCTTTTTTTTTGAGGTCTTTTGTTTCCATGTCTTTAGTTGATTTTACAATACAATAGTGTCATTTCATGTCTAGAGTTGCTTAATGTCCAAGATAACGTTTCCTTATAGTGTCCTTTTATTTTTATTTTTTTCTTCACTTTTATTATTTTTCATTTGTTATTATTATTAAGTGTAAAATTGCTTTAGTACATTTGGAAACTATGGGCTAAGTGGCGTTGATAAACAGCAGTACTTTGTGATGTCTAAAAGTAAGACATGCTAGTTTGCAAGTATTGTTCAGTTTAAATAATAACTTAGCTTCTTATTTTAAAGCATTCAATACTAGATCTATGTCTTTGTTGCCTCCTATGACTAGTTATGTATGAAGATATCCTAGCAGCCATGAACAGTTTCATGTTCTCTTACTTGTTAATGAGCTTGTTGTCAACCTTTTTTTTTTTTCTTTCATTCCTGATGGTAAGAAGAAAATCTCAAGACGTTTAACAATATTTAAAGTCAATAAACTAGAAAGAAGAACAACACATTGTGTGTGGCCCTACTCAGCTGTATTCAGTCTCAAGTTTCCACTTGAGCCTTTTAAGTCATTTTGAGACAGATGGACAGACAGACAGCACCAATAGAAAAGCTAAAAAGCTTTTGAAAGCTTTTTTTTCCCCCTTTCGTTTGTGAACATGTGTATGTTCTGTGTATTTGTATGTAGATGTAAGTGTATTCTTGTATGTTCTGTGTAATCTAGATGTAAGTGTATTCTAGTCATTTGAACTCTACTCTCTGCTTCTTCTTGCCAGGTTAATGAGCTCAACAATGTTAATTTACGAGTCATGTTGATGCCTGATGATTTTAAGTCCTACAGTAAAATCAGAGTTGACAACCATATGTATAACAAGTAAGTGTACTCTCTTCATTCCTTAGAGCTCACTTTACTTCCTTAAATGCCTGTCTATACTAGTGGGCTTCTATTGGGGTCGCTGAAGTGTATACTGTTGCTCCTGGCTCAGCAAAAAAAAAATAATTCCCAGCTTAAAAATGAAAAACAAAATTAATAAATAAACAAATTAGCATCAACTTAGAAGTCTCCTAATAGAGTTTTGTAACAATTTATTCATAGGTAAGTTTCCAATGAAATGCTGGAAAAAAGAATTTTATCCTAAGTTTCTAAACTGAACTATTTAATTTTACAACAGTCAACTAAAAAAGAATAGTGCCAACTCATAGACAATTTCAGTCACTTTAAAAAGAACTTGTTCAATGAATGAATACAAAACAGTCTATTTTTAATAGTAGAAGTTTATGGGATGGAAAATAATAAGAGTTTGAAGGTCAAAGAACAGATTGTCTCCTAATGAAAGTTTGATCAACAAATGTAGGTTTATGTTATGATTGACTTGTCCGTGTGTAGTGCTTACAATAAAGAACATGTTCCTTTATTTGTATCAAAATATCTTTGATTTGCAGTCACTGCGATGGTTGAAAATGCCATGAAAAGTTCAGCATCTATTTGGTCCAGATTGAAAAAAAAAAGTGAAATCTTGTACAATGTTTCAAGTTTTGTTTAAATCAAAGTCAAACTTATAGAACAATTTCTTAGAACTTGTTTCCCAAGTAATTAAAATGCAATGCTTGATAGATGACATTTGTTTGTCAGTGTAACTCCTTAGGCCGCAGTAAAGGAAACTTTATTCCAATATGAAACTTTATCTATTTCAAATGTGTACCTCTAAATCACCAGTGTTGTAAAATCAAAAGATTCCTATGATCATCATGAATGTTTCTTTTGAAGTTCATGAGTTCTCTAGTAAAGAAAAAAAAGTGAAGTTCCAGTTCCCCTTCCAGAGGCAGACGATGTAAAGGTCATCTGTTTATGTGGCCCACTGTTAACCGTCTTTACTTTTCCCCAACTAATATCAGGTACACATTATAGCTTTGTGGTCTCAGTGGCGACCTAAAGATCCCGAAACTTAAAACCCAGTCTTTACCAGGATTGAAACCAGGGAATCCCAGTTTGGGAGCCAAATGCTTTACCACTCAGCCACCATGCCTTCTCATGAGTTCTCTAGTGCTCTACATTTGTTGCATGTTTGTGTTCAGGACTTCAATGTGTAATTTAAAACATATTTGAAAAGGTTTTGGAAATTTGATATAGCAAGGTTCAACTTTGTTGAAAGATGAATGAAGCTTGCTTGTGAAGAAAGGCTTATCTAGAAACCATAAATATTTGAAAAGGCTGCACTTGAAAATGAATGGAGACAGGTATCATAAATCTTCAAGATACTTTTGAAACACTTTAAACATTTCAACTCTTGAAGTAGCAAGTATTCTTGGTCATTGACAAGAAGATTTCTCTTTTTGGCAGATTAACACTTCCTTGACTGATTTATGAAAACATAGTTGTTGAAATTATATATCCTATTTAATGATCGTATTAAAACATGGATCTGTTTTCCAGCTGACTTCTAAAATATTTCTTTTTTATTAACCTTGTACATTGAGACTTTAAACATTGTATTAACAGTTGTTTAATTCTTCACCCCCCCCCCCAATTGTTTTATTTTCTGATTTCCCTCTTACATCATACAAATGTAGTGTCAACTGACATTGGGATCACTTTAAGTCTTGATTAGAGTTAGTACCACAGAAGCTTGGAACCTGATGTTAAGTTCCCTACATACAAGGCTCTAATAAAACTCTCCTTGTTTAGTACTTCATTCCATTGACCATCTTTTTTTTTTCAGAGATTTAAAAAAAAAATGTAAGCATTTGATAGCAGCGGTTCTCAAATTGAAATATGATTTGAAATAATAATTACTGTTGTTAATTTTTTTTATGGGATTATGTGATTGTTGCCTTTTAATAATGCTACTTTAATTTTATTTAATAATATCTTCTGTACATTACTTAATGTGTAGCTTGGTGTTATTTATACTGCTTAATAGTTTTTACAGTGGAGTGTAAAACAAAAACATAAAATGAAAAAAAAATAAAAGTAAGATTTAGCTCAATATTTTTTATATTTATGCACTTCCCACAATCCTTAGTGTTATATACCATCAGAGGTACATCCCGAGCTAAGAAGAACTGTAATAGAAATTGATATTTGCATATTTGTTGTCCAGTTACAATTTTGGTAGGGTAATACCTTTTTTGTTAATTGTAATTGAAAAGGATACCACTTTCTTCTTTACAGAGATAACATGCCAAGTAGGTTTAAAGTCAAAGAATATTGTCCTATTGTGTTCAGAAATTTGAGAGAAAGATTTGGATTAGATGACAATGATTACATGGTAAGTTGGTTGAACTTTCACAAAAGCACAAAACATTCTCACACCTCTTCTATTTTTATTTTATTTTAATTTATTATTTTGTTTTTTAAGTTTGTGTTTTGTATGTCTAAAATTATGTAAAAATTTAAATTTGACCCAAAAAATATGCAAAAGAAAAAAAAAGGAAAAAGACACTTTTTCAATCAGTGTATTTGAAATAAATTAGCGTCTGGTTGCTTTTCAATATTTCAGCATACGTTGACGACTTGTTCAATCTTGTTTCAATGCTGTTTTTCTTCACAGAATTCTTTATCAAAGCAGCAGCCTATATCCTGTGACTCCCCTGGTAGAAGTGGAGCTCGTATGTTAATGTCCAGGGACAAAAGGTTTTTCATCAAAACTCTTGTGTCTGAGGAGGTTGAAATGATGCATCACCTACTTAAACAATACCACCAGGTTAGATGTGATCATTGCATCAATAGAAAAGTAATCTGCTTGCTGGGGTTTTTTTTTTTTGCTTTTATCATCCATGTAATTTTAATATCTTGATGGAATTTCAAAAAAGTTTAAAAAAAATAATAGATAATAATAATTTTAAAAAAATTCATATTGCAGTGTAAAGTATAAAAAATGTTTATTTTCTTTTGTTGAGGCCATAAGCCTATGTAACATTTTTTGGATTGACTTTTGAATGGCTGTAGTGGTCAATTAATTGTTGTGTGTTTGTGTTTCAGTATATTGTGGAGTGTCATGCTCAGACGTTACTGCCCCAGTATTTAGCCATGTACAGGATAACAGTCAATGATGTTGAGACCTATGTTGTAGTCATGCGCAATATCTTCAGTCCTCGATTGTCAATACATAAAAAATATGACTTAAAGGTAAAGTGGCCAAATTGGTTGTACTCACAATAGGTGAGTTACAAACTTTTTTGTTTTAACCTGAAAGTGTTTTTAAAGTGCTGATCCCTAATCAAAACCATTTTGGACGATGACTGCAAATTAGGAGCTACAAATGCTGTTAAAATAAATATTCAAATGAAAAATGAAAAAAATCATTTTAAATAGTATTTGATGTAAGAAGAAAAATGTCAAATAAATTATACTGACATCTTTCATGACAATCTTAGAGACATATAGAGATGAGATATGGAAGCAAATATGCAGGGTGGTTGCGAGTAAAGCATACAAACGTTTGTTGATTTGGTCCTGGGCTATATATTATTTATTTTGCCATGGAGCCCTCTCTCTTTAATGACAGCCTCTGTATAATTGAGTATCACTTCTTTCTCCCCCTCCCCCCCCCCCTCCAATTCTCTCCCCTAACAAATAGTCTTCTTTACACTATCTGACTTGACCTCTGCTTTTAAGTTATTTTTAAAGTATGGTCCTTTTTTACATCCTGCTCCAACCCTCCCCCCACTTAAAAAACTTTTAATTTTATAATCTGTTACATCTAATTAGCAAGGCCTGCTTTATAACACTACCCTTCTCAACCATATGGGCCTACTTTTTACCAATGAATTCAATTGCCAATACCATTAATCCCCACCCCTGCCTTAAGGAATAGTATTCCTGAGTATTCATCGACTTTTCTGATCTTCATTGAAATATTTAAAAATCTCTCTGATGCTTTTAGGCATGAACCTTATTTAATATTGCATCCTACGCATCAAACACTCACATATTCTTTTTGTCCAGAACCAAATATTGTCCTAACATTCCTAATTAAAACATCCCTTCCAGCTTCTAGTATTATTCTTCTACCTGGCCACCAAAACGTTTGGGTACTAAAAAAAAAAAACAACTAAACTACTCAACCAAACAATTTTACCTCTAGAAAGTATTACAACTTATATAGATATTTTGTTAACTTTTCAAATAATTTCTTCTAGAAAATGGATTTACACTTCTGTTTTTTATTTCAGGGTTCAACAGTTGATAGAAAAGCTAGTGATAAAGAAAGGGTAAGCTATAAGACACTATAGAACTGATGACTGAACACACATTTTTTTTTGTAAATAGTATTCAATGCCAATGTTTCTGTCTTTGTTCCAGTTAAAATCTTTGCCTACCTTTAAAGACAATGATTTCCTCAATGATGGTGCTAAAATTTGTATTGGTCCAGAGCAGAAAAAGAAATTGTTGGAGACACTTCAAAGTGACGTTGATGTGAGTAGTTTGGTCTAATACTTATACAGTTATAATGAAGTCAACATGGTGATGGATACTGCATATTGTATTCCATTGGGGTGCAACCTTTTAGTTATAATATGCTTTAAAGCATTTGTTAGTCGGCTCTGTGTTATTGACTTTTGTCTTTCCACTGAATTGTGTATCTTCTAATGTTTTCATAATTCTTTCATGTTTTGTAAATAAATTGTTAGTAATGAAGTTGGCCTATTACTAGGGGTATTTGGGTTGTTTTCTTAATGCATAGTCTGTGATTTTTTTTAAACTTTATTTCTTGCATGTATTAACTGTTGGACAAAGTAGGACAAGAAGGAATATGAAGTGCACGCAAGCTACTCACAACACATACACTTGTATGCTCACAGTAATGTACACACCCCTATGCTCCACAGTTTTTGAGTAGCCTTCACCTCATGGACTACAGTCTTATTGTGGGTATCCATGATAGAGACCAAGAAGATGAAGTTGGAATCAGTTTTGCCATGCCCTCTGGTGCTGATGAAGAGGAGCCTGAAGATGATGATGCTGAGGGTGGAGCCTCCAGTGCTGGAGCAGGAGACCAGGTGGTAGTACTTTCTCCTAGTTGTTCTAATCCTTGTCTGGTTTATTTTTTAAAGACTTGAAATGTGAGTTGAAGCACTAGCTACATATTTTATAGTCTTGACTTATGGTGGGTTTATTGTGTTTATTGAAGGTGCACAGTAGGCATAAATGTGCTTTTTAGAAGATAAGCATTCCCTGTCCTATGAAATGTCAACTCATTTACACAGTACAACTTTTCATTAATTGAGTATACACAGCATTAGTGTTACTTGGAATTCATAGTAAGGAAGCTTAAATTCACACATAGACATGGCTAAGGTAACAAAGTGTCTAGCAAAAGGAGGACATTTTGTCCTTTTTCTGCTTGCATTCTACGTCTGTCTGGCATAGGCTTTAAGGTTGAAAATGCCCTGCTTCCATTGTCTTTTATTATCCAGCAATCAAATCCTTCTTGCTATTCATTTATAATAAACAAAAACACAGTCAAAAAAATATTGTTATGCATACTACCTTAAGAAATGAGTTATTGATGTGAAAGACATTCAGTAACTTGAAATCATTTTCAGGAAAGAGAGATGACACTTTTTTTTTTACATTATTCTTTATGGACATTGGCGTTCCTTTATTTAAGGCTGTTCAGATGAGACATCTTACTCTGAGCTCCTCAAGATCTGTTTTTTTTTTCTGATCAATGCACAGTCGCAGCACACTGGACAAGAAAGAAACTAGGCATTCTTCTGACATAGCACAATTTGAAAAGTGCTGAAAAGTGTCATACATGTCCAAGTAATCAAATGACTTGCTCTTTACTGATACATGTCCAAGTAATCAAATGACTTGCTCTTTACTGATACATGTCCAAGTAATCAAATGACTTGCTCCTTACTGATACATGTCCAAGTAATCAAATGACTTGCTCTTTACTGATACATGTCCAAGTAATCAAATGACTTGCTCTTTACTGATACATGTCCAAGTAATCAAATGACTTGCTCTTTACTGATACATGTCCAAGTAATCAAATGACTTGCTCTTTACTGATACATGTCCAAGTAATCAAATGACTTGCTCTTTACTGATACATGTCCAAGTAATCAAATGACTTGCTCTTTACTGATACATGTCCAAGTAATCAAATGACTTGCTCTTTACTGATTTAAAAATACTCTTCTTATTGACTAAAGGAAACATTTTTTAAAAATTCCTGGTTCAAACCCCATCTTCTGGATTAGCAGCTGAACAATCCACCATTCTGGCTGTCTTAAGATTAACCAAATCTGTAATTACATTTTGTCTATTTACTGACTAAATGGCTCCGCCATCTTAATGAGTCAAAATCAAAACATTTTAAATTATCAAAGAAAAAATGTCAAGATAGAACTGCATGTCATTTAGTATTAATTTTTTTTTTATTGTCATGATTATGTACTCTAGATATGATTTCTTGCATTTTAAAATGGGATACACTTTTTTTAAAAAATACAGCTCATTATCATGTTAACATGATTATAGAAGCCTGAGTGAGTCATCAAGTTGTATAAATACAATGGCAGTAATTCAGTTTATTTTTATTCACGTTTGTTATCTCAAAATGTGTGAATACATTGATCTAACCACTATCAGTATCTGGCTGTTGATAAACTCAAATGTAGGTTACATAACTTCTCCAATAAATCATTTGTCATGTACCAGGCTATAGATGGGAAGGAACTCTATTTCTTGTACTACACTACAGTATTGATGTTCTCAAATCTGACTCTAGTCAGTGCTAAGTCAAAGCCATTAAAGAACCACAGATTTTATACATTCTTTTGTACATATTTTGTTTCTTCACTTAGTTCTGGCTAGCTCACCAAAAGTAGGTTTTATTCTTTTGGCTCAAATAGAGAATGTCTTCTCTCTTTTAGATGGAAAATGAGGATGAACAAGATGGTGGCCCCAGTCCCCCTGACTCCCCCCAGCCTGTCACCCCAATGCCTCAGTTTACTGGAGAGCTTGATCCAGATTTGGAACGTTATGCTGTTGTAAGTAATGAAGGTAAGGCTCTGTTGATTTGTTCCACAGCTTGTTCTAGAGTTTCAGTAAACTATTTTATTTTCCCAATGAATCATTGATTACAAAAATCAAGTACTGTACTATTGACTATTCATTTCATTAGAAACTCACATTGCTATTGACCTGTTTACATAAAAGTATACCGGTACTTACATTTTTCTTAGAATATAATTTTCATTTTTCATGCAATTATTACCCAATGGACATTGCCAGGATTTGGATTCTGTTTTATGATCACTTACTGAACAAGAAAAACATTAAAAAATACTTTTTAAAAAAAACAAAGCTTATATTAAGCGTACCTGTTTCAATTAGTTTGAATCAGTCATGTCATTAAATTTGTTTTAGATTTAGACTGTGTCCACCCAGCTCTAAAATGTACCTGACACTAGTTGAGGAAAAGTAATGGCGGTTTGTCATTGTGCTGGCCTCATGACACTCGTTAACCCTGAAACATGACTTTTGCATCATCTGCCCTTATAGATCGCAAGGTCTGAAAGAGGAACTTTTGCAAACTGAAATCTAACAGGATTTTGATTATTTATATCATTTATTGTTAGTATATGTGCTTTAGTAAATTCTATTATTATTTTTTGTAAAACTATCAGGTTTTCCTTGTCCTGATTGCAGTAGAAGTGGAAGACAGTTTGCCAGCTTACAGAAAAATATTTGACTTTAAAAAATTGACATTACAAAAAAAAAAAAGAGACATTTTAAATGCTGCATTCAAATCATTGTGTACAAAGCTTAAATGAAGTCACTCTATCTGGGCGACAATCTTATACGTTAGTTCTCCCACTTGCCAGTCTTGGACCAAGTTGACATTTTGGATAATTATTCATTAGTACTTGAATAGCTCAGTAGCTAGCACATTAGCTTTCCATCATGGAGTTTCGAGACCTCGAGTTTTTTTCTCTTTTAAATGAAAAGGCTGTGTTGAAATTTTCTCCCAGAGTGGTCCACTCTAGTGATTGGACCATAGGGCACTAAGCTTGCATTGCAAGAAACATGAAAGTTGCGCCAAAGAAAAACAATTAATAAAATATTTTCAATCACACTAATTTATTTTTATTGGTTTATATCTATAAAACTAATTACAAGATTGATTCAAAATATTTGATACAGTTTCACTAAATATATGCTTTGTTTTTCAAAAAGAATTTTTTATATTTTACTTCCTTATAAATTTATAATAGATAGCAAGGTTGACATTTTCTATAGTTTAATTAAATCTTGTCATGTAATTGTATTATTCAAGTACAAAATGTCTGTCTGTGAACATGGTTTCCTGGACTTCCTAGTCTATATACCTTTTGTCCACCCTTGTATATGAAGTCTACTTTTAAGTGGATTTGACATTTTCTTTTAATCAACTCATGAAAACATTTTTTTGTTTTGTTGTAGACAGTGGCAAGCGTGAGATCTACTTCATGGCAGTCATAGACATACTCACAAAGTACGGCATGAAGAAGCGTACCGCTCAGGCAGCCAAGACTGTCAAACATGGCGCTGGGGCAGAAATCTCCACAGTGCATCCAGAACAGTATGCAAAACGATTCATGGACTTCATAACTAAATGTGTTGAGTGAGCTAGGATTTTGTTTTGATGGACTAATAGTTGAAACCTGGATGGAGACATAATTGAACCTTGATATCGTCTAGTAGAGCTTTAATATTTATACAAAGTGTTAGAGACTTTTGTTTGATGGCCTCAAGATAGAATACTATTTGATTTCAACATTACTGAGCTCTGGAGGACGATTTCTTTCTGCCCTTCTCTTGCTCGCCCTTTCTAAAGAACTTCTACTTCCTGTCTAGTCATGTGACCATTGTGTGTCTTGTCCATTAAAACATGCAGACAACAAACAATACACAGCTGGTCTTGTGTGTGTTGTTTATGGTGACTGAGCAGATAAATCAGCAGGATCTAAATGTAACTATGTACCATTATATTCTTTCTTTCTCCCTGTTCCTATTGCTTGTAGTGAAGAACTTAACGTCTAGAGCTATTGCTGCAAGTGATTGTGTATGTAGTTTTATAACCAAGTCATCAGGTTGGAACAAAATATCAAACAGTGGAACATCAAAATGGAAGAATGTTGTATACATTTGATGAAAGCGAGTGTTCAAAACTAGAAGCCTATGTTAACATTAGTGTTGATTGATGCTGGTGTTAAGTCTCTGACTATATCAGCCTCCACTCTCAGCTTGGACACATTTTGATGTTAGGACTACATGAAGCACAAAATCATGCTGTGCAGTGTTTTCAACTCACTGACTCTTCACTAAAGATGTTTGGTTGGAAGGTTTGACTGAATGTTGCATTGCAACCTGTATGACAGTAGAACACGAGTATTTTTGTTAGTGCACCTCTGAATAAACTTGTGCTGAGTGGGCCAATGTTTGTTCTCTATCACAATCTCGTTTGAGTTTGAACACAAGTTTTGTATTGCTTCTTGTTATTTATGGATTCTGTTGGCTTGTAGTGTCATGACTCTTCACTTTCTTGTCACAGTCTTGTTACAATGTAGCACATCATTTGCTCATCTCACTTGAAAGCAAACAACACAATGTCTCTCTAGCCAAATCTAAATGTAAACTAACCAAGATGACAATACAATCAGTATTAAAACCATTGGTCATAGTTGTAGTGTCTTGAACACTGCACTTAATAGGTAGTGTAAAGAGGACCAAATGTTCCGATTGTCCAGCCATATCAATGCAGAGACTCCTGAAACATGCACACATTCAACAAGAAAACTGATACCCTAAATGTCATTTGTTGAGCATGACACCAACTTGAGAGTGATTAGTCTTGGATTGTGTCGAGGTTTGACTTAGTTTGATGTGTCCAGTACTAGGACAAGTTTTTCTCCAAACAGTTTCATGGCTAATGCCTTCTCGAGAATCCAGCAGTTATAGCTGTCATAAGTCAATGTGAATTTAATAAATACCACCACATGATTTGTGTTTGATTGTAGATCTATTTTATTAACTGTCTATACACAAAAAGGGGGAAGGGGGGCTATTTTCTTCGATTTTGTAGAATTAGAAATGTAATGTAAGAAGCTTATGACTGCATTGAGAATATAGTCGTTGTATATCTAGAACTTTGTTCATTGAGTTTATTCTTCAGTAGGAACAAAGTTTTGACTTTGATATTTGCAGCTTCAGACTAGTCAGTGTTGCTGTCTACATTGCCTCTAGATGGCTTACAATCTGATGTTTGCTTTTATGAATTACAGAAGCTGATCATGAGGTGTAACCCTAGTGTCTGTAACCAACTCTTAGTTGAGTTTGATCACAGCTTATTCATTAGAATACTCTTGGAATGTAAGGGCATAGGTTGTGCTGGGTATTCACCACAGGGAGGTCATTTCATCTTGCGGTAACAGATCACTCTCCTCATGCCATATGCCTCTAAAAACTTCATAAGTTGATTTTATGAATGATTTAATTTCTTGTTGTGCATGAAGTTTGGTTTGTTTGGATCAAAACGTTCTGTGATGATAATCTACTACTAAATGTTGACAAAAGCTGATTTCTAGCCAGAAGCAAAAAAAATGTTGGTTAAAAAGAATTCTAGAACTTTCCATTGCATTGTCTGTCACAATCAAATATTGAGTTTTAAGGAACGACCAGGTAAATACTAGCTTGGACTCGCCCAACTTGTGACTTGACTGGTGTTCCTGATGTTGTCTGCTAGTAGTGCTGCTGTTTAGCCTCTGTTCTAGGATTGTAAGGACCACTACTCAACACACACACACACTTATTTTTAAAGGAGACTGTTCCAAGATGTGCAAAGCATTGAGTGCCATGACACACTTCTGCTGGTGGTGAAGGGAGGGTGCTGATAGAACTTTCAAAACAAAAGTCCTAACTTTATGTCAAGTTGTATGAAATGTCTACCCCAAAGATATGTTTTTCTACAAGGACAATGGTGCAATGGCATTTGTCATGTTCATATTACTCGTCATCTAAGACAATACATAATAACACTATAGACCTCAACTTTTCTTACATAGGCAAGTGTTTGCATGTGTGACTTGTGAGAGAGACTAATCTACATTGTAGTTCTTAGTGAATCAAATCAGAACAAAGTGTTTCAAGGTAATTGTCTAGATCACAAACCAGTTCATTGAAGATGTCACATCATTTACTAGTTTCCTTTGTGTCATTATAAATTACTTTTTTGTATCGATATTCTTGTAACATTGTTATTGCAACTGTCTGTAAGAAATGTTACTGAATGTTACTTTTGACTAGTTACTTTTTTTCTTTTTGAATTTTGTTTTTGTATATTTTGTTTTGTTGGTTTGTGAAATTTTGTTGTACTTTTTTTTTGTTTAACTTTTATTTGACTATTTATTTGACTTTAATTTTGTTGACCAATGGCGCCTGTGATTCTGTGTGTCAATATCGAGCTGTGCTGTAAAACAGCCTTCATTGGGGCAGGGGTCTATCTGGTACTTTTGGGAAAGATCAGAACATCTGGACATGTGTTTGAATGCAGTATGTCTGGGTGTCATAATTCTTCACTTAGATGACAATAACCTTAATACAATAGCAACACATCAAATTGTTGACTTTTGTTAATTTGACAGGATAATAGTATAGACTTCATTTGAAGACGAGTATGTAGTCAGTCCACTTTCACCAGCGGTCTAGTGAAGGAGCCTGTAAATGTCTGATGGAATGTCTATTGAGTAGCTCCAGCCATGGTTCTCCTTTCGTTCTTCTCACAAAGCCATATGCATCAACCTGAAACACAACACAATGGTACTAGGTGAATGACATGGTATGGACTAAATAATGGATTTCATAGAAAGTTATCGCCCTTGGTTTAGAAAAAAAAATCATCTATCTGAAATAACTAGCATTGAAAACAAGTTTTGTAGTAACCGCGCCAATTCACCTAGCAATCAACTGAAGTCTTAAGATATATCTTATCTTTGTCTAGCGCTACTCCAGTACACATCTGTGTGTTATCTTGTACTACAAAGTAATAGTTGAAAGAACTAGAAGACGGCCATGACATTGTTTTTGACTGTCCCATTAGTTGAAAGAGTTTGTCTCCAATTTCCAATGAGAAGTTAACAATGCAATCTTCTTGGACCAGCAAGTTACTGGCTCTCCTATGTCACGTGACTTTTAGTCTCGAACTGGGACATTGATTGGCGCGTGCTCATCTAATGGAGTTCAACTTCAAGGACTTGACTGAAATATTCGACTAGATTATCCAACAGAAGTCAGACATCTGGTAGCGGTGTCATATTGTTTGAAATTTTCTTGTTGTTTTAAATTCAGTAGATCTACTGACAACCTCTGTTGTAGTCGGAGCTGAGAGCTTATGGATATGTCTGGTTGCCTGATATTTTGTAACAGTTCAATCAGTTTGGAAACTATGCAGTGTGAAAACCTTTGACGAGCCACTGTATTCTTTGCATCATTTCTGTGAAAGAGGGTAGTAAAAAACAACACTGTATGGTTCTATAGTTTCCGTCTGTATTCTAGACCAGGGGAGATTAAGACTTATTGTATCGTTTCAACTTGGAACTGATTGAACGGTTTGTGACAGACTTTACCTCCCTTGTATTACTAATTACTTTCCCCTGGCTTTGAGTAAAATCCTTGGGTCTGTCGTGTTCTCGCAGTTAATATAGTTCAACTCAGAGACTCTACTGTTTGCAATGCTGCTGGATGGTAGCAACATTTGGTCACAGCTAAGAATTGAGAACCCATAAAGATGACAAGATACCCCCCCCCCCCAATCATCTATAGCCTTTTGTCCCACACAAGGAGACCGACTGTGGTATGTAAGTATGACTTGTGTATGTGTTGTGTGCGCCTAGTTCTCACATATTGCTATACATATATCTATTTATACATACATTTTATCGAGACCATGTCATAGATGAACACAAAACAATGTGCAATGGACCGAGTCCTCCTGTATGCCGTAGTCTGCAGTATATGTTGTCCTGTAATGTGTGTCTGTATGCTCGTAGTCTGCAGTATATGTTGTCCTGTAATGTGTGTCTGTATGCTCGTAGTCTGCAGTATATGTTATCCTGTAATGTGTGTCTGTATGCCCGTAGTCTGCAGTATATGTTGTCCTGTAATGTGTGTCTGTATGCTCGAAGTCTGCAGTATATGTTGTCCTGTAATGTGTGCCTGTATGCCCGTAGTCTGCAGTATATGTTGTCCTGTAATGTGTGTCTGTATGCTCGTAGTCTGCAGTATATGTTGTCCTGTAATGTGTGTCTGTATGCTCGTAGTCTGCAGTATATGTTGTCCTGTAATGTGTGTCTGTGTGCCCGTAGTCTCCAGTATATGTTGTCCTGTAATGTGTGTCTGTATGCCCGTAGTCTGCAGTATATGTTGTCCTGTAATGTGTGTCTGTATGCTCGTAGTCTGCAGTATATGTTGTCCTGTAATGTGTGTCTGTATGCTCGTAGTCTGCAGTATATGTTGTCCTGTAATGTGTGTCTGTATGCTCGTAGTCTGCAGTATATGTTGTCCTGTAATGTGTGTCTGTATGCCCGTAGTCTGCAGTATATGTTGTCCTGTAATGTGTGTCTGTGTGCGTGAGCGGTGTAAAACTCACCTGACATATTTAATCTGTGTCACAGTTCAGTATTGACATTGTGGTTTATTTCATGCGCGTGTGTGTGTTTGAGTAGCACTTGATGTTCTCACCGTCAGGAAGTGACGTCTAATGTATTTCTATTATAGCATGGTTCATTATCTGTTCATTAAATCTATTCACAAACCAACTTCACGCCAACCATTGAGTTTGAATTTTTGTTTGTTTGTTTGTCAGCTGTTTATGTAATGTAGAGATTTAAAGTACTACAAAGATATGAACGAATCAAGAATCCTCTATCAGAGTGTGCTTGGAACTAGTCACCTTAAAGAAGGTTTTAACAGGGCAACAAGAACATCAAGATGTTAACTTCGTCTTCTTGTACTCTTACTTTCTGGTCGTCTGCTACTGGAGATTTGGAAGAGAGACTAAAAATTGAACGTCACTGTTGCCAACTAAATTTTAAAAATAAAGGAGCTATTGTTTCAATAATGCATCAGTGCGTAGCGCCTATCTTCGTATCATCTCTTCTTTCTTGCTTTTAATTAGTTGCCATTAGTTTTTGTAAGCGCTTTTAAAGTCCTTGAGGACAAGTCTAATACTTCCTCTAGAGCAGTGATGCCCAACCTAATTCGAAATGCGGGCCATTATAATTTCTGACACTCGTGTCGCGGGCCACATGAACGGAAAAGATACAAGAAAAATGAAATTTACCTGAATTTGTAACTAATTGATTAGAAACCCGTGAATCTAGTACTTACATTAAGGAATTGGATATCTGAAGCGATTTTTTTTCACGCGTCGGAAAATGGCTTAATTTCTCTTCTTAAAAAAGAGCAACATTGTAGCTAGCTTTACTACCGACTCATTTTCTTGTCGCTTTTTTTTATAAATATTCCTATCGACCCTCCAATCTGTGGGCGTAGTTCAACAATCTTTTAGTCGCGGCTCAAACCAAGATTGTCGTCATGTTTGTTTCATAATGACGTTTATATGTTGTTCTTTCTTTTTAAATAGCCACACTTTCTTTACGAATCAAATATGTTGGCTTATGGTCATGCTCCACAAAAAAAAGTTAAGATCCGTTTTCTTTTTCTGGTAGATTCTTATTTCATAAACACACTAATGTTAAATGTCATGGTACCAATCAATTAAAGAAAAATTAATGGCCCTAACATAGATAAAGATACATAAGTCAACCTTTTTCTTTTCTTTTTTTTTTTGAACTAGACAGCTGGAGATCACTCACAAAGGCCGCGGAATACACATTTGAGACCCAAAGAAAATCATCTTCCATGGACAGACGCAGACGGCGAAAAACAAATCTTAATCGACCACCTGCGGACAATGGTTATGCTAACCTTGGTTGTGGCAAAATATGTAGGTCACAGCTGGGGCTGCTTAGCCACGGGAAATACTGCATTCTTCATTAATCTTCGGACTTGAAGACAAGCCTTAGTATTATTATTACCATGAAATGATCAGATACTTTTCAAAAGAAATAGTTTATCATCACTGCCTTCAGTTTGTACAAAGGAGGCGCCAAAAAGTTTTTTTTTATCGTTTTTCCACCACGAATGGATGTCCAAGAACTGAAGAACACGTCTAGAGGTGCATATTATAAGGTTTATTAATGTCCAATAACTTTCGAACACGTCTAGAGGTGCACATTATAAGGTTTATTAATGTCCAATAACTTTCGAACACGTCTAGAGGTGCACATTATAAGGTTTATTAATGTCCAATAACTTTCGAACACGTCTAGAGGTGCACATTATAAGGTTTATTAATGTCCAATAACTTTCGAACACGTCTAGAGGTGCACATTATAAGGTTTATTAATGTCCAATAACTCTCGAACACGTCTAGAGGTGCACATTATAAGGTTTATTAATGTGCAACGCAAGACTAATGGATTAGAGTGAATAGAGCATGAATTAGCGCGAAACAAAAACAGTGGTTAAAACTATTTCTAATCGCACAGAGTTATTGTTGGTCTAGATCTATTACAAATTTAATGACATGACTGATGCAAACGAATTGACACAAACAAACTTCGTATAAGATTTGTGTATGTTTGTCATTGTCTTGTTAAGTTACATAAAGCAAAAGGATATAGTTTCGAAACAATTAAAAGCAGTTGTTCAGGGAAAACGCTATTGTGTATCAGTTGTATCTACAGTTGCCGTAGCTATATTTTAATTCACAATTTTATTAGGACAATTAAATGTCGTCACAGCATTCCACTTGATGTGGTTAGCAGGACAACGTGCTTCTGAAGGGCTTACTGTATGAGAAGCCTACATTTGAAGCATAGTGGTTTCGCCTATCAGAACACGACATTTTACAGTTTCATTTTAGTTCTCCTCTAAATACCAGTATTAATTATGGCATTTTACTGTAAACTGTAAGTTACTGTAAACAAGTGATGCCCAAATTATGGCCCGCGGGCCACATCCGGCCCGCCGAAACGTCGGCATAAAGTGAAGAATAAAAAAGTTGAACAATGTATCTTTCCCTATGTTAGGATCTCACTTTTTCTCTGATGGATTGGTACACTGACCTTTAATATTTGTGCATTTATAAAATGGGACTCTGAATGTAATGTAGAATCTACCAGGAAAAGTGGGCGGGTCTTTCCTTTTTTTGTGGAACATGATAATAAGCCAACATATTTGTTTATAAGAAAACATTAAACGTCACTATGAAACCAATATGGCGACATTCTTGGTTTGAGCCTCGACTAAAAGATTGTTACGCCTAGAAATTGGAGAATGTATGAGAGCATTTACTAAAAAGAGACGACAATGAGTCGGTGGTAAGGCTCCAACGTTGCTCACATTCTAAGTAGAGAGTTGAAGCCTGTTTCCGACAATATACTTCAAACTTGTCATTAATAAACGGAAACACTAGATCATTAAATTATAGCTTTTTATGTATCGCTACTTTTTTGCTAATAGCATGCTCAGAGCGCTATGGTCCAATCTCATTTGTGGATGGAGGGGGTATCTGGGAGAAGCTTTTTTCGTGCTGTCTTTAGGCGCTCAGTAAACACAATGCTGCTCGAGCCCCCTTCATAGGTAGTCAAGCCAAGCCAAGTTTGGGCGTACTTAGCTTCTCGACCACGCAGCCCACGGCTTTCTTATACGTCAATTTCATCTCGTTTTTGTATCTTTTTGGTTACATGGCCCGCGACACGAGTGTCGGATATTAAAATGGCCCGCATGTCGAAATACGTTGGGCATCACTTCTGTAAACAATTCCATTCACAATTTCGATTAATCTACATGATCGAGAAAAAAATTGGTTTGTTTGTATGACCACAAGGTACTTTTTATGTTTGCTACAAGTGAAGTCCTCGGATCTTCTTTCCTCAATGTCTCAAATAATACATTTAATAAAAAAATAAAAATAAATAAATAAACTGTGCTACTTAAGTATGTGATAGTATTTTTGAGTAATTTTGTATGAAAAATGTTCTACTGAGATGTTCCCAAGTTTAAGAAGTCATTTGAGTTATCTCTACAAGGAATAAACACAAAGGTCAGGAGAATTCTGTTCTCAGAATTAAACTAGCTCTTCTGCACACTTTATCTTCAGTGAGTTCTAATTTTTTTATTACAATACCTCTATTCAGTCACAACTTCATGGAGGGTGGAACCCTGACACGGATCTAAAAAAAAAAAAAAGGCTCTAACTATTTTTCTATAAATTTAACGGTTGCTGTATGTTGCTTTAAAAAAAAACAACAATTACTAGCTCGTTGGCCACACTGGGAAAACTCTAGTTTGACCGTTATAATTTTTCGAAGATAAAAAAAATTCAATTGGCTAGAGAACTAGATCTAGGTCTAGATTCAACATCGGTTTTGCAATGACTATCGCGTTCGGGATTGATTCAAGAGTTCAATAAATTAATGTTCAGAAATATTTGGCGCATCATCCTCTACGCCTAGATCTAAAGGCTTATCATTAGAATATTATAAAGTGTATTCTTATCTTATATACGACAGACGTTACTTAAAAAAAAGAAGATGATTACGTCCTACGCGTCATGCATCTAGTCATGCATGCAGTGACGTAGCAAGATACCAGTGGGCCCGGGTTCAGGACTCAGGAATATATTGGTGGGCCCCCTCCCCCAATAAGACGAATACAATCTATGACAAAACAATTGAGTTATGTGAATGTATCGGTACATTGACCAAAAGACATTCCAATGCAAGCAGTGAAGCTTTTTAATAATCTTATCACGTTTGAAGCAGGACTCCAACACAAATAAAAAGTTTGTATCCTTGTACAATTTTTGAACAGAATGAAACGAGTTAACGGAGTTTCAAATCTATCAAGAAATGTTTTATGAGTCCAAGTTCCCATTCCACACGTTGACATTTCTAAAACACTTTGAAACATTGATACAAACAAGTATCTAGTTCTACGTCCATTATTTCACAGTAAACAGATCGAATATTTATTTATGGAACATTTCTATAGCCTTCTAAGTAGCAAAGTAAGAAACCAGTGCATCTTTTTCTAAATGCGCGAGTGGCCTCTTCTGGTGAAACAATGCCCGGAGGTTATTCTAGTATCATGTCATATTGGAAGCACCTTCATAGCTTTAGCATCGCAGTTTATTTAAGGATAAATGTTTTTGTTTTTTTTAATTACTTAGAGCATTTGTTCAGCAAACTCTGCTGACGTCTGATTCTCTTAAATATGAACACTTAGAAATGACTATCTAATTTCAATGTCTTTGGATGCTCCGTCATCGGAGATCACTAGCAGTATCAAAAAAAAAAAAAAAAAACGAATACGAATTAGATATCAACTTTGTATTTGTCTTGAGTGTTGCCACCAATGAAAAAGACGAATGGTGCAGGGCCTAGAGTACCAATAGTTTTTGCTAGCACTGTATTGCCCAACAGATCTATTATCTCGTTTTGAATCTGTTGGGCTTTGATTTCCTGTCAAATGTAAATATTCATAGAAATTTTCTGAGGATTTTATATAAATATATGGTGTTAACTTTCTTTAAGAGCTATGAACCAAGTTTCAACCAAATACTAAGCATTGGTCAGAGACATAATTCCATGATCAATTTAGTTATCTATCTTCTAGATCTTGTTACAAACCTGCACAGGCATGTTCAACTTCAACGATTCCAATGTTAACACTCAGATGTTTCTTTGTCTTGCTAAATATTGAATGTTATTTTTATATTGTTTTTGTTTAGATTTCATCTCCTTTTTATTCTGATATAATGATTACATTAACATTTCGTATACAATACAGAAGACAACAAAACAATGCGATGAAGACTTTCGAGGACGTATCGTCTTGATTGAATGTCTTACACAATTTCATAATTATAAACTTCATCGGATGCAATAGTTGTTAAAACAACAGTTGAAACAGTTCAATGTCTACTAAACGTATTACAAATTAGGTTTAGATGTAAGACTAATTTTGTTGTTGTATTCAATACAGAAGAGATGACATAACCAACAACACATATGACGAAAACGTAAGTTCCCGGTTTCAATTCACGTTAACATTGTTCAGAAACGTCCAAAATGGACGATCACCAGGTTGTCCAGTGTCCTCTGTTGTAGACGAACGAAGTCATTGATATTGGGATTCTTTCGGAAGGATCTGTCCTTATTTCCTATAGAAGCCCAAAGGTTCCAAGAAATATAAATGCTTTTATTGATGCGTTTACCAGCCAACACGCTTGAGCTCCTATTGTAACTGTTTTTATGTACCACAAAATGGGTTAATCAACGCAAAAAATGTCCCTGTACATCAGTCTGTCATTAGGTCCCCCGTCATTGTATACAGGCTGAAAGGTCCAAAGGAACTTTATTACTATGACCGCTTTTCCCAAATCATAAGCTGACAGACCGGTTTCTAGAACCCAAGAATGAGGCCATTGCAGCTAGCTCATGAGGAATTTAGAGGACTAGCTAGAATCTAATATTAATTATGCTTTCTAGTATATCTGGTCTGGCGATAATTTTCTCCCCAATGAAGTCCCGGGACAACTAATCTCCACCAGTTGACACCGAGATATCCTGGAGTTCTGTTAGACTCATTTAATTTAATTTTTTTTTCCCTTTGTTTGAGATTTCTAATGAAGGTTGGAGAGGCTCGTGGAGCTTTATTTGTACTACACGCAGACGATACGAGAGGCTCGTGGAGCTTTATTTGTACTACGCTTTATGCAGAAGATACAACGTTTTTCCCATCAAAGTGACAACGATAGCATCAATATTTTGGACAAGTTCAGATCTTTTGGTCTGGCTAGCTGGTCAAAAATTAATATAGAAAAGTCATCTATTATGGGGCTGGGTAAGAGGAAGTTTAAATATACTTCCTCGTTCAACTTGACAGTAGTGGGCAAAATCAAGATTTGTGGTGAAGTTTGGAATAGTAATCCACTCTATTATTCCAAAGACCAGTGAGACAGCATGTATAATAAAACTTTTAACTTTATTAAAATGTATAAGCATACCTCGTCTACCATTTTAGGGAGCGTGATTTTGATTGATAATATGGTCACTACAAAGGTGGTCTATATGGCGAGTATTATAGAACCTCCTCCCAATTTCATTTTCTTCAAGATGAACACAATAATTAGAAGCTTCATTTTTAGGAACACAATTAAATATATCAAGCATAATACTTTGACGGGGAATTAATTTACAAGATGTTAAAGTTAAGATCAAGGCATTAAGACTTAGATAGAAATCCTAAAAAGTTTCCATTGGCAGTGTATTACTATGGAATCAGATTGGGGCGATGACTTACAATTCAGAATGATAGCCCAGGGGTCGGCAACCTTACGAGTCGGAAGAGCCAAAAATTACAATTAACTAAATTTCAAAGTTTTTAAAGAGCCACAAAGCTTTTTCTTGCCATCTATAAATAGTACTCGGATAAATAAAGTTCTTTGATTAATAAAAACGAATCTATTCATTCATAAGAAAAAAAATCTACTTATTTATATATGACTAGTGTTTTTCACAACAAATTAGATGATACATATATATATATATATATGGGATTATTAGATAATTACTTTTAATGAGTGTAAATAAATTAAAGAATTAAACATTTACATACAACACTAACTTGTACTTCAATAACAAAACAATTGAGCAAACAAATTCAATGGGAGCGATGGCTTTGGTTTTAGAAAGTTTGGATACATTTGGCTCATCACTTGTTGATTTTAGTTTCAAACACGACTCTTAATTTTCAATTGTTAGTTGGCTATTCATGCAAGAGAACGCTTGCTCGCATAAATATGTCGATCCGAATATAGTTAGTATTCCAATTGCCAACCTTTTCACTTCACTGTAGCAATCTGAAAGACAATTCAATGCGTCGAATATAAGTGCCTCATCTAGCGGCATTTCTTTGAAAGCTGTCCACGTTTGTTGCGTTACGTACATACAATTCTGGACCTCCAGCTCTTCCAACTTGCTTTTCAAATCTGTAAATTATTTACTCCAGAAATCTTCACTTTTTAAAGTACAGTATCAATTCCAAATGACTCAATATGGATTTCGTTACTATTTGTATTGAGGGTATTTACTATGAATGCTAGAATGGTTTTGATGGTTTTGAAATGCTCAAATCTCTCAGCTAATTCATCTGTAATTTTTTTTTAATAACTGTGCTGAAGTAATTCCTGTCAACAGTTGCACTGGTTCTATCGCGATATTGCTTTAGAAAGTGAAAATGAAGTTCCCCTTTCAGACCTTGCGATCTTTAGGGCATATCTCTTTCTCTGAACCACGGTTAACGAGGGTGTCAGCACAACGACCAACCACATTTACTTTCCCCAACTAATGTCAGGTAATTATTAAAGCTGGGTTAAGCGCTAAAAAATATCCAGAGATTAAAAATCCCAATCTTCACCACAATTCTAACTCGGGACCCCGGTTCGGAAGCAAAGCTCTTTACTGCTCAGCCACCGCTCTTATCTTCTACCAAAACATCGGCTGGGCTTTCATTTTCTTGTAGTTTTAGATTCATCTTATTTACTTTTGCTGATATATCCATCATAAAGTAACATTTTAGCAACCATTTGTCGTTCAGGGTGATTAATACCATTCTCATTTAGGAATGTATTTAATTCTTTCAAGCACAAAGCTGTAAGTTTCAACACCAATCCTTTAGAAAGCCATCGCAATTTATTGGGAAGAAGAAGGTCGGAATACTGATTCTCCATTTCGTTTAAGAATTATTTACACTGACGATGGTAGAGTGCTTAATGACCAGCACTTCTTGCTGCAGTGATAAGGCAGAAGAAAGTTGAGTTCTTCAACCTGCAAATATATTACTATTGAAGACGTGGGGAGGGGTGTGGTGAAAAGCGAGAACAAGTGGCTGAGAGATAGAATCGGTGCCTAATTTTGGTTAATCGATTCAATTTTTTTTTCGATAAAATAAATAATATTTGAGTATGGAGCTAAAGAGCCGCAGCTTAACATCCAAAGAGCCGCATGTGGCTCGCGAGCCGCAGGTTGCCGACCCCTGTGATAGCCCACATTATTGCACTGATTCATCCATGTTATAGTTCAATTTCATGAAGCTTTTTGAATAATGAACACTTAATACATAATAAGCTCAAGGAAATTTACACGGCACTAATGAACGCACTAAAGGAGAACTTGGGTCTAAGAATGAAATGGGGAAAGGTAAGAGGTTTAACACAGTTAAGGGATTCCTTTACAACTTTCATAATAAGCACAATGTGCCCAATGCTAAGATTGGATGATAGTTGTGTGAATATAGCTAAAAATGATTACATTACATAATTTAAATACAAAACAAAATAAAAACATATTAAGCTTTGAAAAAAATGAATAATTTGCAGCTGTATCGAAATTTTAATTATGTGACAATCAGAACTATCCCTATTTTTTAACCAAACTCTCCCCCCCCCCCATTTCTTGTACTACTCCCAATAAGTTTATGAACAGACACGGAAAAAAAAAGAATGGGACGATATGGAAACGATTATCACCTCAAATGCACCATTAGAGCTAGCCAACCATTACAATTTAATTGACCTAATGCAAAGCAAATCCTTACATTAAAGCTTGAAACACTGATTTTCAAGTTCATATAAATCTTGGTACAAAGTTC
Organism: Biomphalaria glabrata; assembly: GCF_947242115.1. Classification (NCBI taxonomy): domain Eukaryota; kingdom Metazoa; phylum Mollusca; class Gastropoda; family Planorbidae; genus Biomphalaria; species Biomphalaria glabrata. The sequence continues at coordinate 22,974,029 of NC_074711.1, read as the reverse complement.
AGGATATTTTGAGAGAGCTTTTTAAATTATATTTCTTTAAATAGGTATTTACAAAAGTGAATTTATTTTTTCCACTTTGGTGTCATTCCCCAAGTTCTCAACAAGTCAAAGAGTCATGGGCCCCAGCGCAGTGGGCCCCTAATGGTCGTGGGCCCAGGTTCATTGAACCCCTTCCCGCCATGGATGCTACGCCACTGCATGCATGTTAACCAATGACTTAAATTCTGCCAAGTCACTGGTTTTCCTGTCTGGCTCAGGCAACCCATTCCATGCTCTAATAGCACTAGGGAAGAAGGAGCATTTGTACAAATTTGTCCTAGTATATGGAACGAGGAATTAGCCTTTGTGTCTTTCTGAGTATGTTATTAGATCTATACATTCGCTGAACAGGATCCTTTCCCAAGGGTAAGGTCCGTAGGGGGCGAGATAAAATGTTCCATTGTTTTGTAATCTAACATTCATTAGTTAAGTAAGAGAAATACAAGCGCTCTATATAACTATAACTTTGTATAAAGGAGGGATTGTCTTTTTTTTTTAAAGTAATTTTTAACGTTTTACACAATACCGCTATTCAAGTCAGAACTTCATGGAGAAACCTGGGCGCTTGGATGGACACGGATATCAAAAACGGCTCTAAGGATTTATACTGGATGTAAATTGTTGGGGAAAAAAATGACCAGCTCGTTGGCCATAACGGAAAAATTCTAGGTTGACTTTTATAACTTTTCAAAGTATACAAATAGATAAACTTCCAATTTTTAAAAACTTTATTTATTTATTTTTCTCAACTACTTTTAGATCTAGATCCAACATCGGTTTTGAACGGACTATCGCCTTCGCCTGTTCGGGAATTTCCAAACGTAAGGTATTATTGGTGCAAGAGTTCAATAAATGAAAGAATTATTTGACACTCCGTGTGATGACGAACATACAGTTTCAATGACGCAATAACTTTCCTTTCCAATGTAATCTATGGATCTCCATCAGTACAAGATAATCGCTCTCGAAGAAACAAAGCAGCAACTTAGACGTTCTGTTCCACTTGTCATGAATCTTCGGACTCGAAGACAAGAAACATTATAAGGAGGTTTTAAAAGTCATTTTTTTTAATCTTTCAAATAGTCATTTTTTTTAAAAAATCCACTTTCAAGTGAGCTTTGCATAGGACTTGTTTGTTTCCCTCTGACACGGATAGGACAACATGAGTTTCTCCCCCCCCCCCTTTTTTTTTTTCTTTTTTTTTTTTTTTTGTGTTTTCCATTTCCTCGAGCAATATCACAATATTGGAGTAGTCTACCTGGCACTTGTGTCATGGCATTACCTGGCACTTGTGTCATGGCATTACCTGGCACAGAAAAGTGAAAAAATAAAAAAAAAAGTCATTAAAATGCCAAAGAATCTACCGCGTACAACTTCCTGTAACCAGTGCAGCGTTTCTCAGCTTTTTGTTCTCAGGTAGCCTTTTCATCCTTAGTAGAAACTCTCCTAGTCCCTTAGCTCAAGCCCATTCAAATGAATTCATCATTTATAAACCTATTGCTTGACATCAACGACATGTCTTGTGTTTACCCGGACATGACTTGTTTGCCTTGTACATAACTTGTGTTTACCCCGGACATGACTTGTTTGCCTTGTACATAACTTGTGTTTACCCAGGACATGACTTGTTAGCCTTGTACATAACTTGTGTTTACCCCGGACATGACTTGTTTGCCTTGTACATAACTTGTGTTTACCCCGGACATGACTTGTTTGCCTTGTACATAACTTGTGTTTACCCAGGACATGACTTGTTAGCCTTGTACATAACTTGTGTTTACCCAGGACATGACTTGTTTGCCTTGTACATAACTTGTGTTTACCCCGGACATGACTTGTTTGCCTTGTACATAACTTGTGTTTACCCCGGACATGACTTGTTTGCCTTGTACATAACTTGTGTTTACCCAGGACATGACTTGTTAGCCTTGTACATAACTTGTGTTTACCCAGGACATGACTTGTGTTTACCCGGACATGACTTGTTAGCCTTGTACATAACTTGTGTTTACCCAGGACATGACTTGTTAGCCTTGTACATAACTTGTGTTTACCCAGGACATGACTTGTTAGCCTTGTACATAACTTGTGTTTACCCCGGACATGACTTGTTAGCCTTGTACATAACTTGTGTTTACCCAGGACATGACTTGTTAGCCTTGTACATAACTTGTGTTTACCCAGGACATGACTTGTGTTTACCCCGGACATGACTTGTTAGCCTTGTACATAACTTGTGTTTACCCAGGACATGACTTGTTAGCCTTGTACATAACTTGTGTTTACCAGGACATGACTTGTTAGCCTTGTACATAACTTGTGTTTACCAGGACATGACTTGTTAGCCTTGTACATAACTTGTGTTTACCCAGGACATGACTTGTTAGCCTTGTACATAACTTGTGTTTACCCAGGACATGACTTGTTAGCCTTGTACATAACTTGTGTTTACCCAGGACATGACTTGTGTTTACCCCGGACATGACTTGTTAGCCTTGTACATAACTTGTGTTTACCCAGGACATGACTTGTTAGCCTTGTACATAACTTGTGTTTACCCAGGACATGACTTGTTAGCCTTGTACATAACTTGTGTTTACCCAGGACATGACTTGTTAGCCTTGTACATAACTTGTGTTTACCCAGGACATGACTTGTTAGCCTTGTACATAACTTGTGTTTACCCAGACATGACTTGTTAGCCTTGTACATAACTTGTGTTTACCACGGACATGACTTGTTAGCCTTGTACATAACTTGTGTTTACCCCGGACATGACTTGTTAGCCTTGTACATAACTTGTGTTTACCCCGGACATGACTTGTTAGCCTTGTACATAACTTGTGTTTACCCAGGACATGACTTGTTAGCCTTGTACATAACTTGTGTTTACCCAGGACATGACTTGTTAGCCTTGTACATAACTTGTGTTTACCCAGGACATGACTTGTTAGCCTTGTACATAACTTGTGTTTACCCAGGACATGACTTGTTAGCCTTGTACATAACTTGTGTTTACCCAGGACATGACTTGTTAGCCTTGTACATAACTTGTGTTTACCCAGGACATGACTTGTTAGCCTTGTACATAACTTGTGTTTACCCAGGACATGACTTGTTAGCCTTGTACATAACTTGTGTTTACCCCGGACATGACTTGTTAGCCTTGTACATAACTTGTGTTTACCCCGGACATGACTTGTTAGCCTTGTACATAACTTGTGTTTACCAGGACATGACTTGTTAGCCTTGTACATAACTTGTGTTTACCCAGGACATGACTTGTTAGCCTTGTACATAACTTGTGTTTACCCAGGACATGACTTGTTAGCCTTGTACATAACTTGTGTTTACCCAGGACATGACTTGTTAGCCTTGTACATAACTTGTGTTTACCCAGGACATGACTTGTTAGCCTTGTACATAACTTGTGTTTACCCCGGACATGACTTGTTAGCCTTGTACATAACTTGTGTTTACCCAGGACATGACTTGTTAGCCTTGTACATAACTTGTGTTTACCCAGGACATGACTTGTGTTTACCCCGGACATGACTTGTTAGCCTTGTACATAACTTGTGTTTACCCAGGACATGACTTGTTAGCCTTGTACATAACTTGTGTTTACCCAGGACATGACTTGTTAGCCTTGTACATAACTTGTGTTTACCCAGGACATGACTTGTTAGCCTTGTACATAACTTGTGTTTACCCAGGACATGACTTGTTAGCCTTGTACATAACTTGTGTTTACCCAGGACATGACTTGTTAGCCTTGTACATAACTTGTGTTTACCCAGGACATGACTTGTGTTTACCCCGGACATGACTTGTTAGCCTTGTACATAACTTGTGTTTACCCAGGACATGACTTGTTAGCCTTGTACATAACTTGTGTTTACCCGGACATGACTTGTTAGCCTTGTACATAACTTGTGTTTACCCAGGACATGACTTGTTAGCCTTGTACATAACTTGTGTTTACCCAGGACATGACTTGTTAGCCTTGTACATAACTTGTGTTTACCCAGGACATGACTTGTTAGCCTTGTACATAACTTGTGTTTACCCCGGACATGACTTGTTAGCCTTGTACATAACTTGTGTTTACCCAGGACATGACTTGTTAGCCTTGTACATAACTTGTGTTTACCCAGGACATGACTTGTTAGCCTTGTACATAACTTGTGTTTACCCAGGACATGACTTGTTAGCCTTGTACATAACTTGTGTTTACCCCGGACATGACTTGTTAGCCTTGTACATAACTTGTGTTTACCCCGGACATGACTTGTTAGCCTTGTACATAACTTGTGTTTACCCAGGACATGACTTGTTAGCCTTGTACATAACTTGTGTTTACCCAGGACATGACTTGTTAGCCTTGTACATAACTTGTGTTTACCCAGGACATGACTTGTTAGCCTTGTACATAACTTGTGTTTACCCAGGACATGACTTGTTAGCCTTGTACATAACTTGTGTTTACCCAGGACATGACTTGTTAGCCTTGTACATAACTTGTGTTTACCCAGGACATGACTTGTTAGCCTTGTACATAACTTGTGTTTACCCAGGACATGACTTGTTAGCCTTGTACATAACTTGTGTTTACCCAGGACATGACTTGTTAGCCTTGTACATAACTTGTGTTTACCCCGGACATGACTTGTTAGCCTTGTACATAACTTGTGTTTACCCAGGACATGACTTGTTAGCCTTGTACATAACTTGTGTTTACCCAGGACATGACTTGTTAGCCTTGTACATAACTTGTGTTTACCCAGGACATGACTTGTTAGCCTTGTACATAACTTGTGTTTACCCAGGACATGACTTGTTAGCCTTGTACATAACTTGTGTTTACCCAGGACATGACTTGTTAGCCTTGTACATAACTTGTGTTTACCCAGGACATGACTTGTTAGCCTTGTACATAACTTGTGTTTACCCAGGACATGACTTGTTAGCCTTGTACATAACTTGTGTTTACCCAGGACATGACTTGTTAGCCTTGTACATAACTTGTGTTTACCCAGGACATGACTTGTTAGCCTTGTACATAACTTGTGTTTACCCAGGACATGACTTGTTAGCCTTGTACATAACTTGTGTTTACCCAGGACATGACTTGTTAGCCTTGTACATAACTTGTGTTTACCCAGGACATGACTTGTTAGCCTTGTACATAACTTGTGTTTACCCGGACATGACTTGTTAGCCTTGTACATAACTTGTGTTTACCCAGGACATGACTTGTTAGCCTTGTACATAACTTGTGTTTACCCAGGACATGACTTGTTAGCCTTGTACATAACTTGTGTTTACCCAGGACATGACTTGTTAGCCTTGTACATAACTTGTGTTTACCCCGGACATGACTTGTTAGCCTTGTACATAACTTGTGTTTACCCAGGACATGACTTGTTAGCCTTGTACATACTTGTGTTTACCCAGGACATGACTTGTTAGCCTTGTACATAACTTGTGTTTACCCAGGACATGACTTGTTAGCCTTGTACATAACTTGTGTTTACCCAGGACATGACTTGTTAGCCTTGTACATAACTTGTGTTTACCCCGGACATGACTTGTTAGCCTTGTACATAACTTGTGTTTACCCCGGACATGACTTGTTAGCCTTGTACATAACTTGTGTTTACCCAGGACATGACTTGTTAGCCTTGTACATAACTTGTGTTTACCCAGGACATGACTTGTTAGCCTTGTACATAACTTGTGTTTACCCAGGACATGACTTGTTAGCCTTGTACATAACTTGTGTTTACCCAGGACATGACTTGTTAGCCTTGTACATAACTTGTGTTTACCCAGGACATGACTTGTTAGCCTTGTACATAACTTGTGTTTACCCAGGACATGACTTGTTAGCCTTGTACATAACTTGTGTTTACCCAGGACATGACTTGTTAGCCTTGTACATAACTTGTGTTTACCCAGGACATGACTTGTTAGCCTTGTACATAACTTGTGTTTACCCAGGACATGACTTGTTAGCCTTGTACATAACTTGTGTTTACCCAGGACATGACTTGTTAGCCTTGTACATAACTTGTGTTTACCCAGGACATGACTTGTTAGCCTTGTACATAACTTGTGTTTACCCAGGACATGACTTGTTAGCCTTGTACATAACTTGTGTTTACCCAGGACATGACTTGTTAGCCTTGTACATAACTTGTGTTTACCCAGGACATGACTTGTTAGCCTTGTACATAACTTGTGTTTACCCAGGACATGACTTGTTAGCCTTGTACATAACTTGTGTTTACCCAGGACATGACTTGTTAGCCTTGTACATAACTTGTGTTTACCCAGGACATGACTTGTTAGCCTTGTACATAACTTGTGTTTACCCAGGACATGACTTGTTAGCCTTGTACATAACTTGTGTTTACCCCGGACATGACTTGTTAGCCTTGTACATAACTTGTGTTTACCCAGGACATGACTTGTTAGCCTTGTACATAACTTGTGTTTACCCCGGACATGACTTGTTAGCCTTGTACATAACTTGTGTTTACCCAGGACATGACTTGTTAGCCTTGTACATAACTTGTGTTTACCCCGGACATGACTTGTTAGCCTTGTACATAACTTGTGTTTACAAAGGACATGACTTGTTAGCCTTGTACATAACTTGTGTTTACCCAGGACATGACTTGTTAGCCTTGTACATAACTTGTGTTTACCCAGGACATGACTTGTTTGCCTTGTACATAACTTGTGTTTACCCAGGACATGACTTGTTAGCCTTGTACATAACTTGTGTTTACCCAGGACATGACTTGTTTGCCTTGTACATAACTTGTGTTTACTCCGGATATGACTTGTTAGCCTTGTACATAACTTGTGTTTACCCAGGACATGACTTGTTTGCCTTGTACATAACTTGTGTTTACCCAGGACATGACTTGTTTGCCTTGTACATAACTTGTGTTTACCCAGGACATGACTTGTTTGCCTTGTACATAACTTGTGTTTACCCCGGACATGACTTGTTTGCCTTGTACATAACTTGTGTTTACCCAGGACATGACTTGTTTGCCTTGTACATAACTTGTGTTTACCCCGGACATGACTTGTTAGCCTTGTACATAACTTGTGTTTACCCAGGACATGACTTGTTTGCCTTGTACATAACTTGGATTTATCCCGGACATGACTTGTTTGTCTTGTATATAACTTGTGTTTACCCTGGAGATTGTTGTATTTACCCGGACATTTGTGTTGTGTGTCAGTTTACTCCCGACATGGCACATACGTATCTCGGACATTAGTTGTATACCTAAGACACGACTGTGTGTGCCCCGGACATGACGTGTGTACACCAGGTAATTACTTATGTACATCGTACATAGCTTGTGTGTACCCCGGACATGACTTGGGTATACCCCAGATTTGTCCTCCCAAGCATCAACTTGAGACCTGTTGATCTTGAAGTTTTAAATGAATACGTTACTAACTCAACCTAAACAGTCAGACTTCCTCATAGCATTGGGCATAGAGGAAAGTTCTTTATGCCAAGGCATTGCAGAAGGAGACATGATCCGGAAAATGAAAATGGGAACCACTTGGAGTGTCACCAGAGAACGCATATTCTGTCCTTCCAAGCAGCAAACTTTTATCCAAAGGTTAGATCCAGAGAATGACACCCCCCTCTCCCGATATCAAAAACAACTGTCAGCTGCCTGTAAGCCTCTGCGCAGTTCATATCAGATCTGAACCCTCCAACGTCGATCACGGGTCTGTTAAGAAGAAATCAGAAATGGTTGCAGACTTATTCTTAGAATGTAGAAATAATTGTACGTAAGCAGCAAAGGAAGAGGGGGGGGGGGTTTGTCCCTCCTCCGCCTCATTCCTTCTCCGTTCAAGACTCCCCTTGACCTTGAGTGATAGACACATAGATAATAGGGGAGTTAATCCTGCTGCTGTCGTTGAAGTAATGGAGTAGATAAAAAACATGATGTTGAGAGTTGAAAAAAAAACCCCATCTCTAGTTCCTAGCCTTGCTCACACCACTAAGTAGACTTCAAATACAACTGCGCGCTGTTTTTAACATTGTTTTTTTTTCAAAGGAGGTCAAAGATGTGTTCAGTGTAGGAGTGAACTTTGGTCGAAACGAAGTAAAAGTCGACTTGTGCGTCCAATCGGAGTTCGAAAAATCAAGGTTGAGTATTTGTATGAGTGTATGTCACGTGTAGGATTGTTTAGCACGTGTCTGAGCGTTGTGGCTAGGTCTGTGTGTGTCTATTTGTGTGTATGTGTGTGTCTATTTGTGTGTATGTGTGTGTGTGTGACATTGTGTGTTTAAGAGCTAGAATGAGGGCGTTTTTGTTCAGACTGATGCGTTCATGGCGGTATTCTTGTATGCTTGACAATCTTGAACACTAACTGCAGAAATGAGGAGGATTCTAGCCACGGAATCGAGATGTTATAGAAAAAACTTAAACCTTCCTGCAGAAACAGTACCAGTGAAATGAAGAGGTAGGCACAGAAAGCGACGGGAAGGCATCAAAGAATTGATGGGCCTGCCATTGAGAGATTCCTGTCAAGGTGAAAGACAGAGAGAAATGTCGAAAGACGGTCGAAAGATCATGTGTAGTGCCCCAACAGACTAAGGGCGGAGACTAAGGGAGGGGTGAGCTACTGTGAGGACAGATATTTGAATTTCTATTATTGCATAACTCTAAACCTAAGGGTTTTAAAGTGTATGTGATACAACTACTGAGCATCTAAAGAAAATACAAACTTGAATTGTTTTATTCATTGAACTTCTGGGGACCAAACAATCCTGGGCAAATATCTGCAAGAGAACAAGTCTCCCAAGAAGAGCCCAAACTCCTCTCTAAATGGAAGCTCAGATCTTGATCGTGTGTATTGAGTTGAAGCGAGCACAACGTCTGTCAACTGAGGACACTGTCCAGTTGGAATGAAAAGAAATTCGGTCCGATTTCCGGAAGTGCGGAATATAGAAATATTACATTCAGTTGTCTCTCTCTTTTTGTTTCTCAGCCACATACACAATGTAAAAAAGAAAAAAAAAAAAGAAAGAAGAATGTAATAATGACATATAAAATAGACGGATAGAATACAAACTAAGATCTGCGAATTATTTTTCTCTTCAATTTCATATAAAAACTGGCAAAGAGTGAAGCCGGAAGTGAACAGGAATCGCTGTTGGCCCTGCTCCCATTCACATTGTTTCACTACAAAACCGTAACAAATCTCTCATAACAACCATCGTTACACACATACACACACACATAGTGGCAGAAGGGTGTGTCCTTATGTGTCACATTAGACTTACAATGTAAATGTCAGTGTCGATTGAAACATTATTTTACTTTTTATAAATCTAAAAAAAGAAATACATTTTTTTTGCAAAAACACATTTTTAGTGGTTTCCGAAAGGGGAATAGACGATATTAGTTTTGTGTGGTCTGTCTGTTCGCTTGACGGTCCCGTTTAAATCTCGAAAAGATATTGAAAATCCGTCATGATATTTTAGATCTTTCAAACTTCTGATACAACAGCTATATATTTTTTTTTTCTGAAAGCGAAAAATTTAATTTTTTTTTAAATTAACTATGCAAGCAGTTTTGTTTTTTCATAAAAATACACCATTTTTAAAACTAGTCACTATTAATAGTAACAAACACAGGAGTCTATTTAGTAGGGGAGGTGACAATTAACCATATTTCTAACACATTTATTGAAAATGGTTTTAGATTTTTTGCTAAATATTTTTTTTACAATTGTATTTTTAAGTTAAGTAAGTTCTGTATGTCTAAACAAAATCTATTTAATATACATTAAAGTGAAACATGATTTTAAACAACAATGAATACGATTTTGAGTTTGTGTTTCCAAACAAACTGTTTTTCTAACCTTGTTTTGGATTATTATTTTTCTAATTCTAATGTGCCTCTAATATATCTCTATAATGAACAGATAGAACAGCTTCACATGTAATGAAATTATTTTGTTATAGTTCATTAAAGTTCACTTCGTGTTTCACTATATGGATTATTCTTATCCAACAGACTAGGCTACAGGACAATTGATGTTACTTCAATAATTATTTGATCCACTGTGGTAGTTACAGACCATGCCTGAACTTGATGTAAGAATGATAGATCTAGGTCTTTTGTTGCTACAGCAGAATGACAAAAACAAAACGTGGCTGTTATATTTAAAAAGAACATTTAGACAAGATGTATCCAAAGGAATGGCAGTGCCGATACAGTTTGGGGTCAGCGTCGTATGCCAGGGTGTAGCACTTGGTGCAGCAAACTGCCTTAGGGTCGCCAGCTCCTGACTTTTCCTCAGGTTTGACTCCTGCGTGGAGAGGAGAGAACTGATGTGTGGGTGACATGGTTCCGACCACAGCTAATGCCTAGGCATTCATCTCATTTCCATTATGATGATCCATAGTCGCTTGGCGACTGAAGGAGGCCATAGATATATATATATATATATATGACAAGAAATGAATTGATTTCAACAGAAAAGCTCAAATGTTGTATCCATGTAATAAATCAAATTTTGGTGGAACTGGAACCTCTTGTAGACAAACTTAATGTCTTGATCGGCCATGCATGGTCAAAAGTTTGGACTTCAAGACTGGAGGATGAGGTACTGTAAGGTATATGAGACTCAGTTGTTTTAGGGCACAGTGTCCACGACTTTGACCTTAAACTGCCTTAACACTACATCGTCACGCTTGACCTAAGACAGTCAAGGCACAATGAGTGTTGTTCGTGCCAGTGGACCTTCCGGTGCTGGTGGCGGGTCGAGCAGATTATATTAACTTGTCACCTTAACTTCTACGCGTGACACGAGGCCGGATTTAGTCCGTTTGATGCCTCCCACATATTCGATTGCCTTTCTTTCACCAGTGACTTTGAAACGCTAATCGGGCTTCAGAAAGATTTTCATAGGGCAACAATGAACTATCTGAAAAAACAAACAAAACGAATTTCTGCGCTTCCGGCAATGACAACCTTTCGGAGCCCTAAACCATACAGAATCAGTATGGGAACAAATCAACGGGCGTAGCCGGTTTGTAAAGCAGAGGCGGCGCAAGGTGATAGGACTCGCGCAGAGACATGGATGTACTAACTAGCAATGCAGACAAGCTCCAGGCATTTACTAACCAATGCGTACGACAGGTAATGGGCGCTAAACGGTCAAAGAAAATATCAAAATTCAGTCAGGGGGAAACAGCCCAGCAAAGACTAATAGAGCAGGAGATCAGAAGACGCCAATAGGACTGGATTGGCCAGACAATGCGGAGGACTTTTTTTTAAAAACAATAGGGCCTACAGTTTAGATGAGAAAAGCTTTTCAAAATTAAAACTACTAATTAATAGTGTCACAGATGCCATTATAGATTTATTTGTATATTTCACATTTAAAAGCTTATGTGTAAATAGAAATATAAACCCTTGACTGAGCCTCAGGAATTACCCCACAAATCTAGATCCTTGACAGCGCCTCAGGTTTTACCCGAGACGTAATTACGATGTTGCAAATCTATTGGTTGATTTGAAAATAAATAAAGACATTTTAGCGCCAGAGAATTGACGAGAGTAGAAAGAACGCCAGTCGATAAAAGAATTTCCTAGTAGACAGTCGCGTTTTCTAAGAGCTCTGATTTAAAGCCTTTGTAATGTTATTTGTGCTTGTTGATCTGTAACTTGTACATAAGCTGTACTTACGTTTTATATTTAAATAAAGTTCCAGAGTTGTGTTTTAACAAAGAATCTTTTATTGTGAATCCTAGATCGTCATTTATTCAACTATTTTAATTCAAGTGAAATCCCCGGCACCACAACGCACGTTGTGACAAATAGTTATGAAATCGCGCCGACGGTGATCCATATTTGGCCGTTTTATCTATTGAAGCTGATATAGTCTTAACTTGTAAGAGAAATGACCATACTCTTATACTGGAATTCAGAAAGGCTAGAAGAAGAAAATGTAGTTTTTCTTTTAATGGCATTTTTATTAAATTAATTACTGTACGACGGTCGCAAGTGTTTATTATTTAAAATATACATACACACATACACCTGTTTCACAAGTGGGCCTCCAGAATACAAATCGCCCACACCAAATTTATGTCTTGCACCTCCACTGGTATAGAGCATCTAGATATTATATGAAGCCTGCAATAAATGTATATTTTCAAGTTTATGTTGTAAGTGTTGTACATAGGCTACACATATTATGAAGCATGTAATGCATTATAAAGTATGTAGACTGCATATATAAGAAGTGTACACATTGATATGTAAAAGCATAAAAAACGTTTCCTGGCATGTCCCGGTATTTCCCCCTCACCCCCACCCATTCCCCTTCAGTACCAAAACTCCTTGTAACATTTATTCTTTCAATTTCCTCCCATAAAGCCTCGCAGCTCTCCATTTCCGCTTTTTCGGCTCTTCTTTCCAGTGGATCACTCCCCGACCCCAAATTTATATTGTTGTTCATGGTGGCTTTATAGCTATGCGACTGACCTATATCGTGTTTTTTTTTTTTTAGATTGTCCATTCAGAAGTCTTGGCTCCCGTTCCCACTAGATAAAAAAAAAAAAGTGGCTCATCTCCACTATCCCGCAGTGAATTAAGCCAGCCCTGCTCTTATGTAGGAGACATTGAGACGTCCCTCTCTCTCCCTTCCCACCATTGCCTAGCTCGCTCTATTTCTAGCCTCCTGCCTGATAATCATTTCTAGTTTGTTATTCAATGCCTACGTGTGTTTGTTGCAAGCCGATACGATAGCCTCGCACTCAAAGTTCCTCTCTGTCTCTCCAAACCAACAACCCCTCTCCCTCTCTCCCCTAAAAATTTCCTCTACACTTTCCCCCCCCCCCCCAGCCCTCCATCTCCCTACACGCTATGTTGTTTCTCTAGTAAGGACAGGCGTTGTCGTGACCCAGAGCTGTGAATGGCTGCCTTATATCACGTGACGAGAATGCAGCCAACGAGCGCGCAGTAACGGCAGACGGCGTATGTCGGTCGCGTTTATTGTTATGTGTCTGTGGTTTCCTTCACTGTGGCCTAGTTTTTTTTTTTCCGCTGGAGGCCTTGAGGCTTCAGAGAGTGAGAGAGAGAGAGGAGGAAAAAACTTTTTTTATGTATTTCGTTAGTTGATTTCCATTCCTTGGATTAGTCTCATCAGACTGGATTTATCTCACACAATATTCTAACAAGCCTTGACTTGGATAACCATTCATAGAGGTACATGCTACATCTATTGTTTCGTACTTTTAACACATTTATTAATTAGATCTAGGTATCTGGATCCAGATTCTATGTATAGTAGAGACTAGTTTTAATAATGTGGTATTCCTGTAATCATACCTGCTCCGTACGATTCCATGCTAACGTAGTAGTCCGAAGGTGTTGTGTTGAACACAGTGCCCCCTTTCACCTGGACGTTTCACAGTAAGCTCGACACATCCCGTTGTATTTCCTACCGCAAGCACCTTCTAGTCACTGCTAGACTACTGAAGGCTGTATCTGTTAGTATCACTTACCTTGCAGAAAAACCGACGCATGTCAAGGTGGGACGCCCACCTCCAGGGGCGTAGTATCACTTACCTTGCAGAAAATGGGCATATTGGTTGCCCATATCGTGTGCTGACATTGACGGCATTATGACTGGCTAATGATGGTCTTAATTACCGTGCTGTTATTTGTTTTTACTAGGATGTTATATATTATTTTAGTCAAGACAGATCTATGGCTGTATATCGTCCATCTTTCTTGAGATTCTTAAATTCCCATGCTTTTGGGTGTATGTGTTTAATTTACAGGTCTACGCTTTTCTTGTGTTTTTGTTTGAAAGATGGTAGATGCAACTAGCAGACAACCTTTTATGTAGAGCGTGTACCTGTTTCAGTGTAGCTTCTAGTTTAGATGTTAAAATAACATCTGCATCTATTCATAGAAATCTAGACATTCTCGACTAAAAAAAGAACAATGAAAAACAAATATACAAAGCAATTAAAACAACAACTAATCATTTCACAAAACAGCAAACAAAATAAAAATAGCACGGATTAAGCAACTTTCTATAAAAATCTTGTTGAGTGTTATCAGATTTTAAAAAGTAATTTGTCAAAAGTGTTCGATCTAGTTCTTCTTCCTGTTGTAGCAACTTCTCAACACACACTTTCCCCTCCCCCGACCTCCTCCCAGTATAAAAAACCAAACACTGTTTCTTGACTCCTTTCAAGACTGAGGCTGAGTATGTAGATAAACTGACACTTTTTTTGGTTGTTGGGAAGGTATTGAGTTCAAGGGAATAAAGACAGGGGAGGATATCTGAGGAAAATGTTAATTGTTGCTTGTGGGTCACATCTTACACATTGGTAAATCTCTCGAGATCTTCATGTAGCCTTCTCATTTCAGAATCCAGTCTCAACATGGAGCCATCAGAATCTAGATTTTGTCCAATCTGCTCAGTTTCTTGGTGATCCTCGAATCAAATATATCTTCTCTCACCTTGTATCATTCTCCTCATGTGCCCTGTCTTAGGTCGCTCTGTTACGCCTATTTCTCACACTCTCATTTGTGGACACGATAAGATCCAAAGTTTACTATAAAAAGGCATTTTACTGAATACACATTGATACCAAGAATCTTTATAAACTTATCTCATCAAAACGTAACGACATACACTTTACAAGTCGGTCTTGTCTATTGCACACAACTAAAGCTAAAATCAATACATGTTATAAATCATTTATACAAATGTATGCTTGTAATAAGATATCAGGGGCTGGCGGGCAGTCGTTTTTATCCGCTTTGAAACATTTTGCCTGCTACTTTGAGCGTGGATATAAAAACACATACACACTTTGGTAGCAAGCTATTATGTCGTTAGGATGAGACTATTGTTTGTATTAGCGCTAGAGAAATATCCCAATGTTATAGACAACTGAAATCGTTTAAACTTATCATTTAAACATGTTTAAACTCTTCCTCTAACTCAAATGTATTCTTTGTATACTGTACAACGGACTCTGGATTCGACAATAAATGTGCAATGGTACATAATGACTTGATAGTTAGTTAAAACATTGTTCTATTTTAAGCGCTGACATAAGAAAAAAAAAATGTCCGTGAAGTTGATATATATGTATATATATGATAAATGTTTATATAACTTAGGTCAGGATGACCAAGTGACCAGAGTGAGGCTTGGTCTCACTTTATTTTAATTATCGATCACATATTGACCACGTGATTAAAAAAATGAAATTGTTGAAATGTCACGATGATCGATTTCTTGTTCGTTAAGTTTCAAACCATAAAATCAATGAGGCTGAAGCTTTTCCAACTTCGTAAAAGAAAATTTGGTATTAAGCAATTCTTCACAGAACATCCTTCTAAATAAAGTTCTCGATTGAGATTGTTCCCAGAAATGTTCCGACTTTGAAATCCTATTTCTCGGACTAGAACTTGAACTAAAGACAGCTGCATTTTATTTTGAACATTCAACTAAATACATCGTCAGTGTTGTCATTCGAAGCTTGTCTAATTCTAACTCGCGAATACTTACTCTCGAAGCTTAAAAAGGAAAACGCGTTCAATCTCAATTTTGTAATTCATACTCTGGTTTAACTACGAATACTAATCGCGCTTGTTATAAAGTTTATATCAACTCACTATGTCTGTCTATCTGTCTGTGTGTCTGGTAAAAGTATGTACACTTTATTTCTCCCACACCCATTCTTAAATCAAGTTGAAACTTCGCACAATTGTTCATTGATTCATGAATCAATAAAAAAAGAATAAACACTTAATCAATAATTACTGCTAACTAATTATTTTGTTTAATACCAACAAGGGATACTAGTCCTTCAGTATTCACAGATATGGCTAAATTTGTTGGGTTTAGTCCCCTTAAATAATTGTTAACGCAATTTCTCCTTCGTCCTATCAAGTTGATACTTTAAACAATTATTTATTGTACCTAACAAATCATGAATCAATAACAAAAAATACACAGTCAATTAATTATTGGTAATTAATTATTTTGTTTCATATCGAATAAGGGAAATAGCTTGTACATTATTGATAGTTCTTCCCCATTAAATTAAAAAAAAAAGGGATTTGTTATATTTTGATTGTTTTTAAATCAGGAAGAAATTGTGTTTCTGTTGTGAACGAGAATGTCTGAATAATGTCTGTATACTACACTTGTACTGTGCAATGTTGGTCTGGTGAATCTATTTTAACATGTTTGAAACCTTGAATGGCTACTCTGAAATCAGAATAACAGGTTCTGAACCTATTCATAATCTATACTTGCATGTTAACGAGCCTTTATGTTGATATTTTGTCAATGAATTTTTTTCTAGGATTGCATGGTTATTTTTTAAAAAAAAGGTGAATATTGAAAAAAATAATTTTCAACAAAAAGAATTCCTGCTGTTCTTGTGACACAAATTTTTGAAGCTTTAACTTTTTTAAAACTGAAATTTTAAGGCGAGTTTGGACATTGAATAGCTATACCTGATTGTCCCAATAATGTTTGGACATTAAATACCAATACCCGATTGTCCAAATAATGTTTGGACTTTGAATAGCAATACTTGATTGTCCCAATATTGTTAAGTACTAATGAAGCATAATAACGTTTTGACCAATGCCTACTCCTTCTTCAAATCTGATTGTGTCCCACTCACTCTTGGTCATTATGTTTCAAATGTAAACATTGAAGATCATTGTGAATTGCAAACATTCCCGCCAAATTTTGGTATTCTTCACAAGTTTGTTACTTGTGGGTTTGGCTTAGTGGGCAATGTTAGGTCCCCATCTTTAGGTCTGGGGAATAGGATCTCTCATAATGATATCTTCAAACTTAGTGACCCAAAGCTTTTACTCATGACATAGTTTGGAACCATTTCTATCAACTTTTTGAAACAGTTTTAAACTTTGTAGACTTCGGACACACAGGGATCACTTGGACAATAAGAGCGGCAAGGTCCGGGGGGTGGGGGAAGGTTTAGAAAGGCTGCGTGTTCAAAATACGAACCAAATCGATTGATTTTGTGTAAATGAAAGCGCATTCTGTGCTTACAAAGGGCGACATGTCAAACTTGCCATTACATTTTGTTGATATGAAACTTTATTTAATAAATACAACTGCGAATAGATCTTCATTTTTTCTGTCTTTTGTTGATAGATCTTTCATTTTTCTTCGTGTTGTTGATAGATCTTTCATTTTCCTGCGTGTTGCTGATAGATCTTTCATTTTCCTGCGTGTTGCTAATAGATCTTTCATTTTTCTGCGTGTTGCTGATAGATCTTTCATTTTCCTGCGTGTTACTGATAGATCTTTCATTTTCCTGCGTGTTACTGATAGATCTTTCATTTTCCTGCGTGTTGCTGATAGAACTTTCATTTTCCTGCGTGTTGCTGATAGATCTTTCATTTTCCTGCGTGCTGCTGATATATCTTTCATTTTCCTGCGTGCTGCTGATAGATCTTTCATTTTCCTGCGTGCTGCTGATAGATCTTTCATTTTTCTGCGTGTTGCTGATAGATCTTTCATTTTCCTGCGTGCTGCTGATAGATCTTTCATTTTTCTGCGTGTTGCTGATAGATCTTTCATTTTCCTGCGTGCTGCTGATAGATCTTTCATTTTTCTGCGTGTTGCTGATAGATCTTTCATTTTCCTGCGTGCTGCTGATAGATCTTTCATTTTCCTGCGTGTTGTTGATAGATCTTTCATTTTCCTGCGTGTTGCTGATAGATCTTTCATTTTCCTGCGTGTTGTTGATAGATCTTTCATTTTCCTGCGTGTTGCTGATAGATCTTACATTTTTCTTCATGTTGTTGATAGAGCTTCCGTTTTCCTGCGTTTCGCTCGTCAAGTTGAAGGTCGTAAAGATAATATGACAATGCTAAGCCTCTTTGTGTTTTGATGTTCTCTGTCATGTTGAGATAATTGTTTTATGTTATCTTTCGGTCAATCATTTCTTTCCATGGTGTAATTGTAAGAGTGTGTTTATCTATTCATATCAATCGGTCCATTCAAGCACTAGGTCAACAAGGACTTGATAGCACGAAGCAACAAGTTGAGATTTTACAAAAGTGACGAAACAATTTTATGAGTTAAACCAATATAATGTGTGTGTGTGTGTGTGTGTGTAGTAAACACTTAAAGCTGAATCTGTGCTAGTGATGGAAACACATACATGCACAAATAAACAAAACTGGAAATGTAACATAGTATTGAGGTCAAAATAACTATTAGCAACATTTAGTGATTTATTGAAAGGTCATTTTAGTCTTTACAGGCCAGTTTTATCTTCTCGCTTTCAATATTTCGAGGCATTCTGAAAGAAAATCCCCTACCACGTGTGTATTTGAAGCGCCTCTCCTGGCCTAACTGAAGTCTTATAATTAATGTAATTGTTTTGAAAAGGCTCAATCTCTTATTCGAATGCTCAAAAAAAAAAAAAAAAAAAAAAAAAATTTTCGCAATTAAAAAAAAGTTCACGAAAATGAAGTTTACAAGATTACTATTCGTTTTAATTTAGGTCTAACTTATAATGCATACTAATTAGCTTTTTCTCTTTAAAAAAACTGCTTGCATAACTGATTTTAAACATTAGATTTTTCGCTTTCAGAAAAAAAAAAGTAGCCGTTGCATCAGAACTTTGAATGGTCTAAAATATCGTGATGTCGGATTTTCAATATCTTTTCTAGTTTACGAGATCTAAACGGGACGGACGGACAGACGGACAGACATTTCGCACAAAACTAATAGCGTCTTTTCGGCCGCTAACAAGCAAAATGTAAAAAAATATTTTTTTATGTTTCTCGATCACTTTGTTCGTCTTTAGTTTCTTTAGTTTATACCAATGGTGTGCACACTGGTTGGTCTCATTGCCCGAGTTAATGAAGTCTTTTCTTCCATCCATTATTATTATTACTTACAAATTATTACCTGCTCACTAAAATACTGTACACTAATATGTTTACATTAAAAACAAAACAAACAAAAAACCTGCTAGTTAAAAACAAACTTTATAAAAGTTTCTCTATGACCAATTATTTTTTTCTACTGAGATATAAATTGTTTTTCTACGACTGTCCTTGAGAAAAAACAACAACTAATCAAAGTGATTCATACGAAGCCTGTTGATACACTGTCTACGCACTCACCTTGATGTGAAGTTCAACTTAGAGGATCAGGGATACAGGATTAGGGGATGGGAATTCTGTTGGTTGTGAGATGACCTTGATCTCATTTTATTTTCAAGGTAATAGAGTCTTAAGGAACTAGGACCTGGGCACACGACTTTGTTTTCTTCTTCTCCATGTTCTTTCTTCTTTTTTTTTTTACCACGTACTTCTGTGTTAGGCACAAACTGAACGGGATTGTCCTTACTGCAGTCTTTACATACAGCAGTCTTTACACACAGTACCCTTAACATACGGCAGTCTTTACACACAATACCCTTTACGTACAGCAGTCTTTACACACAGTACCCTTAACATACGGCAGTCTTTACACACAATACCCTTTACGTACAGCAGTCTTTACACACAGTACCCTTTACGTACAGCAGTCTTTACGTACAGCAGTCTTTACATACAGCAGTCTTTACAAGCAGTTTTTACATACAGCAGTCTTTACATACAGCAGTCTTTACACACAGCAGTCTTTACACACAGCAGTCTTTACATACAGCAGTCTTTACGTACAGCAGTCTTTACACACAGTACCCTTTACGTACAGCAGTCTTTACATACAGCAGACTTAACATACAGCTGTCTTTACATACATCAGTCTTTACAAGCAGTTTTTACATACAGCCGTCCTTACATACAGCTGTCTTTACGTATAGCTGTATTTACATACAGCAGTCTTTACAAGCAGTTTTTACATACAGCAGTCTTTACATACAGCAGTCTTTACATACAGCTGTCTTTACATACAGCAGTCTTTACAAGCAGTTTTTACATACAGCAGTCTTTACATACAGCAGTCTTTACATACAGCTGTCTTTACGTATAGCTGTCTTTACATACAGCAGTCTTTACGTACAGCAGTCTTTACGTACAGCAGTCTTTACATACAGCTGTCTTTACGTACAGCAGTCTTTACAAGCAGTTTTTACATACAGCAGTCTTTACATACAGCTGTCTTTACGTATAGCAGTCTTTACATACATCAGTCTTTACATACAGCTGTCTTTACGTACAGCAGTCTTTACATACAGCAGTCTTTACATACAGCAGTCTTTACATACAGCAGTCTTTACAAGCAGTTTTTACATACAGCAGTCTTTACATACAGCAGTCTTTACATACAGCTGTCTTTACGTATAGCAGTCTTTACATACAGCAGTCTTTACATACAGCTGTCTTTACGTATAGCAGTCTTTACGTACAGCAGTCTTTACGTACAGCAGTCTTTACGTACAGCAGTCTTTACAAGCAGTTTTTACATACAGCAGTCTTTACATACAGCAGTCTTTACATACAGCTGTCTTTACGTATAGCAGTCTTTACATACAGCAATCTTTACATACAGCAGTCTTTACATACAACAGTCTTTACAAGCAGTTTTTACATACAGCAGTCTTTACATACAGCAGTCTTTACATACAGCTGTCTTTACGTATAGCAGTCTTTACATACAGCAGTCTTTACATACAGCTGTCTTTACGTATAGCAGTCTTTTCATACAGCTGTCTTTACGTACAGCAGTCTTTACATACAGCTGTCTTTACATACAGCAGTCTTTACAAGCAGTTTTTACATACAGCAGTCTTTACATACAGCAGTCTTTACGTACAGCAGTCTTTACGTACAGCAGTCTTTACATACAGCAGTCTTTACATACAGCAGTCTTTACGTACAGCAGTCTTTACATACAGCAGTCTTTACATACAGCAGTCTTTACGTACAGCAGTCTTTACATACAGCAGTCTTTACGTACAGCAGTCTTTACATACAGCAGTCTTTACAAGCAGTTTTTACATACAGCAGTCTTTACATACAGCAGTCTTTACATACAGCTGTCTTTACGTATAGCAGTCTTTACATACAGCAGTGTTTACATACAGCTGTCTTTACGTATAGCAGTCTTTACATACAGCTGTCTTTACGTACAGCAGTCTTTACGTATAGCAGTCTTTACGTACAGCAGTCTTTACATACAGCAGTCTCTACATACAGCAGTCTTTACATACAGCTGTCTTTACGTACAGCAGTCTTTACGTACAGCAGTCTTTACATACAGCAGTCTTTACGTACAGCAGTCTTTACATACAGCAGTCTTTACGTATAGCTGTATTTACATACAGCAGTCTTTACATACAGCAGTCTTTACACACAGCAGTCTTTACTTACAGCAGTCTTTACATACAGCAGTCTTTACGTACAGCAGTCTTTACATACAGCAACCTTTACATACAGCAACCTTTACATATAACAACCTTTACATATAGCAGCTGTTACATGCAGCCTTTACATAAGCAGCCTTTACATATAGCAGCCATTATATGCCGCCTTTATATAGAGCTGTCATTACATACAGCAGCCTTTACATACAACATTCATTACATGAAGCGGCTTTTACCTACAGCAGCCTTAACATGACAGCTACATGTATTTTTTAGGCCTGCAAAACTCAGGCTTCTTTAAACACAAAGAAAGAAAGAGAGAGAGAGAGAGAGAGAGAGAGAGAGCGAGTGTAGTTTTCCCTTTGCACCCTTCTCCCCCATCTGGCTTTGATTGTGTACTGTTCTCTTTAATTGCTTACATTAATTGCTGCGCTCTGTTAAGGCTGGGGACATTGTGTCACCTAATGTTCTGCCTATGACGCCATTAACAAATTAAAGAAACATTTTGTCTTATTGGAAAGTTCAGAAATAGTGACCTGTTCAAAACAGTGACGTTCACACTTCGGATTAGAGGTGTCCGATGGGAGGGGGGATGACGTCTGCTTCCAACCTTTGATGTGGAACAAAAGTCTCTTTTCGGCTGTTCTTTTTTTTTTGTTGTTGTTGTTTTTTATTGTTGTTTTTATACAAAGTTGCGTTGCACCAGACGTAGACTGCAAGAAACAAACAGGGACCTGGGGGTCTAAACAAACAGTACCTGGGGGTCTAAACCAAACCTGCTGATGACGAAGTGAATATCTAGTGAGGCTCTGATCAAAGGGTAACTATTGTCTTTGTGTCATAAGTATTTGGTGCGTTTGTATCTCTAGCTAGTAAAGAGTTCCCACACGTCATTCTCACATTTATTTCTCCATCATGTCTCTGTGACCCATTTAAAAAAAAACAAGAGGCTAAGATCTGTCAACACCGAATAATTCTTGACATTAACAACAAAACATTAGATTTAAGATTGGGCTGTTAGTTATTAGATTTAGTTGTTTAATTAAGTTATTAGATTTAGATTCAATTCCTTAAAGTGTCATTATCTCATAACTTACAGACGCTCCTTCATACTCTAAATACGCCCTACACGTATCCATTTGTTTATAAAGTCGTGAGAGCTACCAACAGACACAACTTTTAAGTCATTTGGAAAAAAATCGTATTCGTCTGGCAACACTTTATTTGTATTTCCAAAGATTACACAAGAAGTTTCTGGCGTTCCCAATATGCACTCTTCTTTAAAGACATCATGTTGTAAGAGAAGCGTGTTGAACAGACCCACTAGCGGATCCAGAACATTGGAGTGGGGGGGGGCGATTTTTTTCCAAACCCTAACCCTAACGCCCAGTAAACCCTAACCCTACGCATAAACGTGCATACAGCGCGCGCGCGCGCACACACACACACACACGCACACACATATATATGTGTATACTATATATATATATATATATATATATATATATATATATATAAATATGAGAATAAAAAAAACAGCCTTTCTCAACCTTCGGCGAAAACCAAAACAACTGGCGCAGCGCTATAAGGTTCTCTGGTGCAGTTCGGGGCGAAGCCCCGACGCCATAAGCGTTTTCTTGCTTTTTTCACTGCAGAAACGCATTCTCCTGACAAGTACAGCTCATTATTCATCAATGGAGTTCGGGGCGAAGCCCCGACGCCATAAGCGTTTTCTTGCTTTTTTGACTGCAGATACGCATTCTCCTGACAAGTACAGCTCATTATTCATCAATGGAGTTCGGGGCTTCGCCCCGACGCCAAAAGCGTTTTCTTGCATTCTTCATTGCAGAAACGCATTCTCCTGACATCTACAACTCATTACCCATAAATGAAGTTCGGGGCGAAGCCCCGACGCCAAAAGCGTTTTCTTGCATTCTTCTCTGCAGAAACGCATTCTCCTGACATCTACAACTCATTACTCATAAATGGAGTTCGGGGCGAAGCCCCGACGCCAAAAGCGTTTTCTTGCATTCTTCACTGCAGAAACGCATTCTCCTGACCTGAAGCTCATTATTCATACTATTAAAAAACGACCTTTCGAATAATGTTGTACTTGAAAAATATTCTAATTTGAATTTATAGACCCATAATACATTGCAAATAAAACCGATTTGTTCCTTGAAAAGATAGGATACCCCACGTATTTAGATTTTTGGTTTGAGGATCGCCGCCGAAAAAAAACTCATTCGATAAATAGTTATAGACCCAAATTTATTTAGCTAGAAAAATATCAGATTGAGTAAAGGTTGGGAAAAGGCGACTATGAAAACGTTATTTGAGTTTAGAACTCATCTCCAACATGACTCTTATACTGAAAAATTTCGTTTGAATTCTAATTTTTCCAATGCAAAGTCTTTCTTAAAATACTTATGATAACTTCATGTGAAATTACAAAAACTCTGTCTGGAAATGGGAATGGCGGTAGAGTGAAAACGATTAATCCTCGCTCCTTTACTAATTTCTGCTAAAGATTGCATTTGGCATTAAAGAATAGGTATAGGCGACTCGATATAAGAATTTAATTTATAGTATATATAAATTATATTACTGACAGATTTTTTAAATTTTGTAATTTCTTAACTATAATACAAAAAGAAAAAGTATTGATTTGTCCGATGGGGGAAATGCGATTGCATGTATCGCCCCTCCCACCTGGTACAACCCTTTTTCATTTAAATTTTCTAATGATACAATTTGAGATTACAGTGTGGTACGACATATTTACAATGGGTCACATATCAATACGTAGTTTATATTATATAGATATTCAACTAATTTTATTCACAAACTATGATTCTCCACAAAAATAGGACCGCCCCCCCCCCAGCAATCAGAGGGCTAGAGTGGGGAGGGCAGTACATGCAATTGCCCCCCCTCACCCCACCGAATCGGCCAAAATACCAGAAAGGGAGCGACATAATATTAAAATTTATATATTAATTCAACTAATTTTGTTCACAAACTATGATTTCTCAATAAAAACGGACCGCCCCCCCCCCCACTCAAAGGGTTTAGGTGGGAAGGGCAGAAGAGGTATTCGTCCCCTCCCACCACCAATCGGCAAACAAGGAACGACATAATATAAAGATCGTTTAAAATATCAATAACAAGTTACAAGGATATAGATATTTAATTGATTTTGTTAGCAGGCTGTGATTTCTACCAATAAATTGGACCGCCCCCCCCACTCGAAAGTTAAGGGGGGGCGGGATTGATACCATCGCCCCCTCCCAACCCCACAAAATAGGCCAACATACTAGAGGGGGGGGCGAAATAATCTAAAAATAGGTTGAAATATAAATAATTAGTATATATTTTTAACATAAGTAATAAATTCGTATACAAATTGTGTGAATCCTATACTAAAGTTCGTCCGCCCCCCCCCCCGAAGGGGGGGGGTCGGCCGAGTGGGGGGGGGGGCGATCGCCCCTACCGCCCCCCCCCCTGGATCCGCCAGTGAACAGACCACAACCTCGTGATACTTTTCAACTTTTGATATAGGAAGTACGGAAACCTTCACTTTCTGTTACACCACGGGTTTCCAGCCATGTCTTAATGAAATACAAAGTCCGAAAGCTTGAACGTAGTTTATTACTTCTATATCAAAGTGCAGAGTGCGTCACCTTCGTCTCATCAATTTCCATACGTGAAGCTTTTAAGCTAAGAAATGTGTATTCTGTATTTTGATTTTGAACTAAAGTAGTTTCATTAATAAAACATTTGACAAAAAGAATTGTTTTTAGTAGTTGAAATAACACAGACTTGTGAGAACGTTCATGTTCTGTGTGGGTTCAAGTCAACACAAGACCTAGAGCTAATGACACGAGTTGGCCACAATGAATATTTGGAAAACTTTCAATTCACTTTTATAAACATAATTAATTTTTTGTATGTTATCCATCCGCCAGGTTTATGTTTTTATTTTCATGGCATGTTTGATTTACAGATAGGAATTTAAATCTTTTACCGATAGGAATTTAAATCTTTTACCGATAGGAATTTAAATCTTTTACAGATAGGAATTTAAATCTTTTACAGATAGGAATTTAAATCTTTTACAGATAGGAATTTAAATCTTTTACAGATAGGAATTTAAATCTTTTACAGATAGGAATTTAAATCTTTTACAGATAGGAATTTAAATCTTTTACAGATAGGAATTTAAATCTTTTACAGATAGGAATTTAAATCTTTTACAGATAGGAATTTCATTTTTAACAGATAGGAATTTAAATCTTTTACAGATAGGAATTTAAATCTTTTACAGATAGGAATTTAAATCTTTTACAGATAGGAATTTAAATCTTTTACAGATAGGAATTTAAATCTTTTACAGATAGGAATTTAAATCTCTTACAGATAGGAATTTAAATCTTTTACAGATAGGAATTTAAATCTTTTACAGATAGGAATTTAAATCTTTTACAGATAGGAATTTATATCTTTTACAGATAGGAATTTAAATCTTTTACAGATAGGAATTTAAATCTTTTACAGATAGGAATTTAAATCTTCTACAGATAGGAATTTAAATCTTTTACATATAGGAATTTAAATCTTTTACAGATAGGAATTTCATTTTTAACAGATAGGAATTTAAATCTTTTACAGATAGGAATTTAAATCTTTTACAGATAGGAATTTAAATCTTTTACAGATAGGAATTTAAATCTTTTACAGATAGGAATTTAAATCTTTTACAGATAGGAATTTAAATCTTTTACAGATAGGAATTTAAATCTTTTACAGATAGGAATTTAAATCTTTTACAGATAGGAATTTAAATCTCTTACAGATAGGAATTTAAATCTTTTACAGATAGGAATTTAAATCTTTTACAGATAGGAATTTAAATCTTTTACAGATAGGAATTTATATCTTTTACAGATAGGAATTTAAATCTTTTACAGATAGGAATTTAAATCTTTTACAGATAGGAATTTAAATCTTCTACAGATAGGAATTTAAATCTTTTACATATAGGAATTTAAATCTTTTACAGATAGGAATTTCATTTTTAACAGATAGGAATTTAAATCTTTTACAGATAGGAATTTAAATCTTTTACAGATAGGAATTTAAATCTTTTACAGATAGGAATTTAAATCTTTTACAGATAGGAATTTAAATCTTTTACAGATAGGAATTTAAATCTTTTACAGATAGGAATTTAAATCTTTTACAGATAGGAATTTAAATCTTTTACAGATAGGAATTTAAATCTTTTACAGATAGGAATTTAAATCTTTTACAGATAGGAATTTCATTTTTAACAGATAGGAATTTAAATCTTTTACAGATAGGAATTTAAATCTATTACAAATAGGAATTTAAATCTATTACAGATATCTATCTAAAGATAAATTACTCCACTTTCTTTGAATATTATGTTGTACTAAAGTTTGAATGGTATGATGTACTGATGTTTGAATGATATGGTGTACTGATGTTTGAATGGTATGATGTACTGATGTTTGAATGGTATGATGTACTGATGTTTGAATGGTATGATGTACTGATGTTTGAATGGTATGATGTACTGATGTTTGAATGGTAGCGTGTACTGATGTTTGTATGGTATGATGTACTAATGTTTGTATGGTATGATGTACTAAAGTTTAAATAGTATGGTGTTCTAATGTAATGTCAGTGTACAAAACGTAACTGTTTGTTTCTGTTTGTGGTGACAGTTTGTCTGGCTTCCGATAGTGCCAGACAAGACCAGACACTACGCGGTGTTTCTAGGAGTAACAGACCATCCCTTGATTGGCTCCTCTGTGAGACAGCGACACCTGTTGAGTCATGAGGCACTCACGTCTGCATCGTGTTAGTTCTTGGCTGTATCCCAGGTCGTCCTGAACGCACAGAACTAGCACGTTAGCGGAGACTTCGGAATGTCTCAATGATGTCTCTCGTCTGTGTTTGAGTGTCATTTATTATTATTGAAGACCTGGATGTTTGTTTAAACTCAAAGCTGATCGATAAGATGGCGCATTGGTGTCTGTCAAGTTCACTTTGTGAATGTTTTTTGAAATAGTGAAAATTAATTAAGACCATATGTTTACACAAAATAATGAATCGATTTTTTAAATATCAATTTTTGTATCCAGTTTATTTTGAGTGACATCAATATCTTATACACAATACAAAGAACAAGGTTTGAGGTTTTGAGGTTTTGAGGTTTTGAGGTTTTGAGGTTTTGAGGTTTTGAGGTTTTGAGGTTTGAGGTTTTGAGGT
Source organism: Biomphalaria glabrata (assembly GCF_947242115.1). Lineage (NCBI taxonomy): Eukaryota > Metazoa > Mollusca > Gastropoda > Planorbidae > Biomphalaria > Biomphalaria glabrata. The sequence continues at coordinate 22,946,290 of NC_074711.1, read as the reverse complement.
TTAGGCACATCGGCACCATTTAGGCCATGTCGTGCCCGTACAAAGAACAACAAAACAAACAGTTTTTTTAGCACAATATAGTCGAGGGTGAAATCATTGGAGTTTTGAAATCTAAACGTGACAGACGCACAGATAATATAAACCAGGGCCGGTCTTAGGGCACTGCAACATATGCGGCCACAGTGGGCCCCGCACTTTCACAGGCCCCGCGCTAACTCTAGTTGTGAATTACTAAATTACTAAATTTTAACTTATAACAGGGTTTCTGCGGTCTCCTGATTTTCCAGGAGCTCCTGGAGATCTCCTGAAATTGCAAAGTATACAAAAAAGTCCTGAAAATCTCCTGAAATTATTAAAGTATCCTGAAAACTCAATACATATTCTGAAAAATAAACAAAGTTGTAATTTTGGTGTGTCATTCAATATGGAAAACACCAATCCTACTCGCGATTAAAAAGAAAAAAACGGCCTTGTCAGCTTTCATTTAATGAAAATACTAGGACAAATTTGAACCAAAACAGTAAGTTCCAATAATTAATTTACTGTAATAGTCACTGGCATACAAATGTAGATCTAAACCTATCTCGATCTCTTAAAAAAATCAAAAGCGATAGCTTGATAGTCTATAGTAAATCTAAAAGGCAGATCAAAATGTTTATTGGCTTTATGTTGGAAATCTACCTTCTATTGTAGATGGCTCGAAAAGTTAATTTGATCTTAATTTTGCACTTAGTAAAGTTCGAATAAAATGCAAAGACGAATTTATTTTCTAACAAAAAATCTAAATGTTCACGTATCATCCTTTTCCTTATCCAGACTAGGCCTCGCGCAATCCATTTCGCATAGGGCCCCGCAATCTGTAGGACCGGTCCTGATATAAACACACACACACACACACACAAACTATTAACTTTTGAAATGTTTGAAGGTCTGTGCACAACTTTAAATAAAAAAAAAGGTTCCATGTTATTAGAGTTTGAGTCCAACACTGAAATACTTGTAGAACATTTGATGTCTATTTGTGTGTTGTGTTGGTCAAGATTGTGTTCGAAGTAGCCCACTTAGTTCAAGGTTACATTGTATTTGTTTCCGAGGAATCTCTTTTATTTTACATTTCAAAGACATTGAAGTAAATCGAATTTGGTTTTTCGGTATCTGAATTTCAAAGATTTTATTTCTAGATGTCTAAAAAAATGTTAAAAGTTAACCCGTTATTTTACGAAGTTTAAAATAAATCAAATTAAAACTATATGAGTTTTTTTTTTTTAATAAATCAATCATTTTATTCTTTTTTGTTTTCATTCAGTGTCAATGTTTGATTTTTGTACCATTAGTTGTAAACCTCAAAGCTCTAGAATTAACTCATAACTACAAAACTTACTCTTAACTCCTTAACTGACTCCTAGCTCTAGAACTTACTGTTAACTCCATAAGTTTGTAATTTTGTCAATGTGTATTATAACTCTCATAATATTGTAAGTTTGTCATATTGATTCATTTTCTATAATCAACATTGATTTGTGTCCATTGCTTGTGACATGCGTACAAAACAATTACTAATACTAATCGACACAAGAACTTCAAGCAAAGTGTAGGGCATTCTTTTATTTATCACACTCCTTTTTATTCTCTCTCTCTCCCTCTCTCTGTCTCTCTCTCTTTCTCTTTGAGACCTTTTTTGTGAAGACGTTCATTATATTATTTTTATTAAAATACTTTCAGTTATTAAAAGTAGCCATTCTTACATATACATGTAAAAGATAAAGTGGCTATACTAAATTATTGTAATCGCTGTAAAAAAAAAATTGGCTATACTAATTTATTGCGATCGCTTTATGTAACGGTACTGCATAATTCATAACCCACATATAGATAAAACACAGAAAGTCAAAATAATGTACATTTTAAATACCAAACATGAACACAGACACACACACACACGTTTTGTTCTAAGTCATGACCTATTTAGTCTGAGTGTGCTGGCTGTGTGCTATTGAATATTGACGTGTGAAGTGAGATATACGCAAGGGCCCGGCACGGTCTTGGCTCGCTCTGACTAAATAAGATTCCCACCAGGGCCAAAGTCCTGGAGAACTGCTCAACATTATACAGACAATCGATAGCGCTGCCAGACGTGACCTAGTTTAAAACAAGAGGCTCCAAGGCGTGTGTAGGGAGGAGGACAGTGGTCAGGAAATAGGTCATGAACTCTATACATTTATTAAATATTTACTGACTTTAATTGTAGAAATACATTAGCAAGGTTTTGATTTTAGTGGGAGGACAATAATTTATAATTTGAAGTGGTTTGTAGTTTAAGGCACTGTAGAATGCCTTCTTTTGGCTAGTTTGATTATGAATCTTCACAATATTAAGAATATCCTCCATTTTATTAAACATAACCATTTATGGTAATAACGATCTATATAAAAAAAAATCTTCCAACGATATTGTGTACGGACAACAAGCCACAGTTTGACCGCTTTCAACGAACACTCATTTAGTGATGTTCAAGTCTGGACATTTTTTAAGATTGGAAATTATTTCTTTTTAATTATTATGTGGTCCACAGACGATAGTTAATTTGACAAGCCAACGCATCGTAATCTAAATACTGTATAAACATAACATATTTTTTTAATGGTCAGTGAGGATAATATACAGATGTTCAAGTTTGAAACGAACTATTCAAGAACTACATCGATATTGTGTACATGTTTTGTCGTGAACATCACAGATTCAACTTCAGAACGAGATTGTTACAGATAATGTTGAAATTATTTGTACATAATATAAGTAGATCGAGGTCTATAGGTAAAGGTCATTTTTAAAGGTCACTTGTTAAATAAAATTAAAAGATAAAAAAAATGTCAAAGTTAATTGTTGATAATGTACTTTGTATTCTACTCGGAACATGTAGCCTTGACATGTAGCATTGACATGCTATAGGCTTACATGTAAGGACTAACTAGCAATCGCGAGTGATCGGCTTGCATTTAATGACAAAACAGCATTGACGGACGATGGACTTACACTAAAAGGCACTGGAATGCAATACGGCAATCGATTTTGTGTGTGACATAATGCAGTCAATGCTCAGGTCTGGTGCACAAGTGTCAGGCATGTGTTCTGTGCATATTAAGCTGAAAAAAAAAAACAGCAGAAAATGTGTGCCTCTGTATCGACACAACTTAAACGCCGGTAACACATTGAAATTTATGGGAAATCAATTCTCGGTGTAAACCCAGCGCGTATTATCGATAAAAGGTTCTTTTATCAAGTCGTTGCGCTGAGCGCTATTTATTGTCCACCAGGTGAATAGAAAAAAAAAACTCAACGCATCAAATGCTAAAATGTGAGATAAATATTAAATTATTAAAACATGTGTCCATCTTTCCTTCTGACTAGATAACATTTATGAATTTTAGTGTGGTCGTTGGGTGATCTTTGTTAGAAGAAGACAAAACAAAAGCCATTGGTTATTTCAATCACAGTGGTGTTTTTTTTTTTTAAAACAAATCTGATTCTTTTCAACGACTATCATTAGGCATTACCGACATGTTGGTGTAGACACAAAGTGACGAAGTAAACTGGTCATAAACATCCAGTGTGAGTGTTTACTTCTATGTACCGGGACGTGTTGAATGTGACTTGACGTCTGCCCGCTATGTAACGGTATGCTGTTAAGTGGTTTGGCCTATCAAAAACTGTGATCAATACATGTATGTCGCCCTGACCCGAAGAAATTGGTCTAGCCAGCGGGCTACTTTTGGATACATCGTAGGCCAGTGTGGTAGTCAGATGTACATCGTAGGCCAGTGTGGTAGCCAGATGTACATCGTAGGCCAGTGTGCTAGTCAGATGGTAAACATTCCTCTAATAACCGTTCCTTGTATGTATTACTTATTACTAATAAAAGAAACGAATAGTATTTTGTTTGGTAGTGTTCAGTTTAATTCCAGATTAGGAACGTACTAGTCAATTGCTTAGACCCAGTCGAAATTGAATTGAAAAAAATGTACACTTGTTCTTATTGTTCTTATTGTTTGACCTCAATGAAATGGTTTGTCTTTCCATTGTTTTGTATCAATAGAAAAGCTGTTTGTCTCTATAGAAGACACAAATACGCTCTCCATCACGTGACTATACTTTGGCTTGGACAGTAACGTAAACTTAAATTCAGTTTTTTCTAATATTTATTTTTGTGAACTTATATATATATATATATATTAAATTCTGGATTGATCTCGACGTTCTTAGAGTTAATATTGACCAAACGAACTCAATATTTCGACAAACTCTGGACGCATTTGAACTTTGAAATATCGAGATCTATTCAAGACGTTATTAGACTCTTTCAGTACTTATTAAATGCTTTAGAATGTCGCTTGATTATTTTTTTCCTGACATATTCATGTAATATTGACTTATTTTAAAATAATTAAAAAAAAAAAAGAAACACTAGAATATTCACTTAAAGGAAGGCGCTGTCTAATGCGGTGAATAGTTAAAAGCAGTGATGCCCAGCCTAATTCGACCTGCGGGCCATTTTAATTTCCAACTCTCGTGTTGCGGGCCACATGACCGAAAAGATACAAAAAAGTAATGAAATGGAACTACAACTATTTGATTAGAAACACGTGGATCTATCACTGACATGAATTAGTGAGATGCTTGAAGTTTATCTTCTTTTATACCCTTCGGAAAAATGGCTTCATTTCTCTACTTAAAATGTGAGCTACATTATATCTAGCTTAACCGTCTCTTTTTGGCAACTATATTCAATCCTATAATCTCTAGGCGTGGTTTAACAATATTTTATTCGCGACTCAATTCAAGAATGCTGCCATATTTGTTTGTTGTTTTTTTTTTAAACAGCCACAACTTTTCTTTACAAATCAAATACATTGGCTTATTATCATGCTCCACAACAAAGTAAAGATCTGTTCACTTTTCCTGTTAGATTATACATTTAGTCTCATTTCATAAACACAATGTTAAAGGTCATGGTACCGATCTATCAGAGAAAAAGTTAGGGCGCAAACGTATGTAAAAATAACTTTATCAACCCTTTGGAGAGGGGATTTTCTACACTTTGTGCCGTCGTTTCGGCGGGCCGGATGGAACCACTTCGCGGGCCGGATCTGGCCCGCGGGCCGTATTTTGGGCATCACTGGTTAAAAGGATTAGTGTTTTTTGTGTTTAAATACTCTTATTGTCCTGCACAGATTGCTCCTATCCACTTTACTTGCTCCACTTGGCGAGTGTAAACATTGCTCTTTAGGTAGGCTTTTGTTGGGTCAAATGAAAGGGGAAATAACAATAACAGGTTAAAGATAAGATAAGAACATTTTGTAGTTGTCCAAAGCAATCGAACCTCAGTTTGACTATAATTGACCACCTCAGCGTAACTACTTACTTAACTGCTTAACTATTCTCTTAGGATGTGGATCGCTCGTATAATGTCTCCTATGATGTCCTCTAACAATATAGAATGAACTTTGAACCTCAACTTTAGGTTCCTCTTCTTTGTATTGATGTATGTCGTCATTCAACACGTCAGAATGGCAAATAGGGAAAAACGAAATTATTTGTTACAGCTTTTGTTGTTGTTGTTGCTATTAATTTTCAATCCCAGTTTTATTGTGATTTTTTGTTTTGATTGGTATGCTGTACCTCTTTTCTAGAATATATCAGGGTAAGCTTATTGTGCATTCAGTTTCCAATGGGGAGGAGATGTTGTATTCAATGAACAGGAAAGAATATGAAACTAAAATATAATACAAACTTGATTTTATAGGAATTTATTTATATATATCTTTTCTAGTTTTTGAGATCTAAACGGTATGCATGGACGGACGGACGTATAAACAGAAATAGACAGACCACACAAAACTAATAACTATATATATATATATATATATATATATATATATATATATATATATATATAGAGAGAGAGAGAGAGAGAGAGAGAGAGAGAGAGAGTAGGCTATACATTCAATATAGTCATCTAAACCTTAGAATAATATTTTCTCTTTTTAATTTGTCTTTAGTGGTCCGCGAAAGGGGAACAGCCGCTATTAGTTTTGTGTGGTCTGTCTATTTCTGTTTATACGTCCGTCCGTCTGTCCGTCCATGCTTTCCGTTGAGATCTCAAAAACTAGAAAAGATATTGAAAAGCCGATATCAAGATAATTTAGATATTTCAAGAGTTCTGATACAATGGCTACTTTTTTTTTTTCTGAAAGCGAAAAGTTAAATTTTTTAAATTAACTATGCAGGCATTTTATTTTCATAAAAATGCACCATTTCCACAACTATTTAATGTTAATAGCAAACAACGCAAGACTTTACTAATATGTACATTACAGTACAGTATATCTTTAACACATTAAAAAATGTTATAAGAAATGTATTACTAAATTAAGTATTTTCTGTAATTCAAACTTAGGACATTTTAAATAAATTATTGACTTTTGTTTTAAAGGAGAAAGAATGCATTAGTATGTATACAAGTCGAATATAATTTATAACAACAATTAATAAGCAATATGTCCTGTTATAAAAGTAAGGTGCCTCAGCCACATATACTTATACATATAACCAATGGAAAAATACTTCTTCCTTGAGACCTTCAATTAGAGATTGGCCCTTTAAAAACCATTAAATCGTTTAGATAGCCATTCAGTAAGATCAGTAAGTCAGGTGCACATTGAACCTCATCTTCACAACTATCAGTTCAATGAATACATATGCATATTAACAATATCATAATAAACAACATTAATAAATGTGTGTATCCTGTGTTATCCTGTCGTCAGACGGACTACCAATACACGGTATCGGCAACACTTTCGAAACTTGCACGGCTCTTCTTTTGGTATTGTCGGAGATTGGTGGACTAATCAGAACCTGAACTTCTGTATAGCTCGAGTTTGTAATCGTACTTGTATTTGTAATCGTGTGTGTTCTTCTATTCTAGTCTGTTAGTAATGACCCTTCTGGTATTGTGTTATTGTGTGTGTTATAGATCAATGGTGCTTTATCGGAATGAAGCTTTGTGTATAAGGTTATGAGTTGATTCCTTGTATTTCAACGGTTGTGGTTGATAGGTTGTACTTCATAGTCTTTGATATTCATGCTGAAAATGTTGAAACCTGGGAATCGAACACATCTTATAAAGTTTGGTTTCCGTTAAATTTAAGTTCTTCGGTTCGGTTCGGTCTAATCTAAAGATCGGGCTCGGTTTGATATTAAAAAATTAGATAATAGCCAAACTAAGTCCATGTAATAAGGTTTAAATAAATGTATTAATTAAAACACTTTAACTTGAAACTTCATATACATACACAAAAAAAATATAATAAAATGTGCAACGTACTAGCCATGGCGATTTCCATCATTCCAATTCCAAATTGCTGCAGTCACAAACTAGGAAGCAGTAAATGTGATGACAATGATCTGACGTTGAACCCAGATAAAAGTTAACAGTCATGGCTGTATTTTGTATTTGAGAAATGCCCACATTTCTAATGTTTCTGGGTTTAGCCTGGCCCCGCGATCGCTCATTGTCACCCCACACCCTGAAAAATACCCTTTCACTGGCAATACTTGTAGTAGGAATAACCCACAACGTTTTAACAATCGATGCCTTCGCGGGGATGTTCAAAACATTATTTTCTTTCTAAATTCTCAAGACAGTTCTCAAGAACTGTGCTAGATATTTGTCAAGTTCATGTCTCGTGTCAGCATTAGACACGTGAGTCACAGCTGTCTCAAAGTCTGTGGCATTTCACGTCTTGAGAGTACATTAATATGATTCAGGGTCAACTTATTCTTTTTGGAAAGAGGCTGTTGAACCGACTGATGGAATCCACCCGAGTGCTTTGATAGCACCTGGTGTGTTGAAGAAGAGTTAGTCCTGTCTACCATATTTACACATTTCAATTAACAAAGTCACTATCACAAATTACAAATATTTTAAACATGTCTCAATAAGTGAAACCGTTGACTTTTACTCCGTTAGCCCCATAGATTGCAAGGTCTGAAAGGGATACTTTACTTTTTTACAATAACAAGAAGTGTTGAAAGCTGGTACAAAGGATGAATCATATTTTGTTTCGTCCAAGTTGGACAGATAAACTACCATTCTGCTTATGACAGAGTTCTTGTTCCTGATTTTTTTTTCTGCTTGGCACTTCTTTTGAAATCTTGGTCATATCGGGAACTAAATCAGCACCATGGGGTTTTAGAGCCTTTTCAACAGCTATGTGTTATGACCCACACGGCCCATACTAATAGTTAACTGAAACAATCCTATACTCTTGCTTCTACTTCAAAGTTAAAGACAATAAATGTTGTTCCTATGATATGAAATGTATTTTATGGATGTGCTTATTGCAAATTTTGATTCAGTTCGTTTAAATTAAGGATAGTTCGTTCGGCTCAGTTCGTACCTATCCGTTTTAAAGTTCCAGTTTGGTTCGGTTCGGTTGTGAGGCTCAGTTCTGGTTCGGCTCGTTTCCCATCTCTACTTTTTATCTGCCTGAGTAGACCATTTCGGGGGCCGAGTTTGTAGACCACTTCGGGGGCCGAGTTTGTGTCTTCACACAAACTGTCTTAGTAACCTTGTTCTCTTTTCAAAGTCCAATGATTTAATTCAAGAATGCATTTTGGAATATATTGCGTACTGTGGTCTAATTATAGCACTGCGAGGCCATGGTTACTATAAATAGATACCAATGACAACTCCCTTGTAGCTGCATGTCCTCGTGGAGTTGTATGTGAAGAGATCTACAGAATGGGCGCTGTCTTTTGACCCAGTGACTTTGATTGACCTCTTGGCCTTAGCATGGCCACTTTATTACGTCGTGTCTCAACGTTGGTAAAAGGTCGTCTTACAAACATCTGCGCGTGCTAGTGTGTGTGTGTTTAGGCTATTTATTGTGTATGTGTTAAACACACTGTATTGTATCAACTCAGCAGAAGTGGATTTAATGTTTGTATTAGAAATAACATTTTATTAGAAGAAATACATCTTACAGTACATGTGTGTATTCATTTGATGTTTTTCTTTTTAAATTTATTCATTGTATATTAATGTGTGTGTTTACATTTGGAAAAAAAAAAGCAGCTATACTAAAATACTGCTGACGCATGTTGGAAGTATATTAAAGCTTATATTTTATGGCAGTTGTCACTTTTGCCAGCTTATTAAGTTTACGTGAAACGCGAACGTCTGTCTTTCTTAGGGTAAAAACCACTAGATCTCGTAGCATTGATCACCTTCGCCTGACGCTTAGTTGGGTCTCCACACATGATCTCGTGACCATCTCTTTTCATTCGTCTCTGTCTTTTGCCCTGATCAGAGTCGCTTTCAATCCATTCTTTAATATTGTCTTCTCATTGCTTTGTTTTCACTGTCTGCCTCTCCTTCTTTTACCTGGTAGGGCCTACTGTTCTCTGCAGAAAATTCTTTGCGAGCCATGTGCATCTCGTCGTAAGCCTGCGGTTGAACTGTTTTGGATTTCCTCATTTGTGATGCGATCTTTATAGGGGATACTTCGATTCCTTCCTTGCACCTCGATTCCATGTCCAGGATCCTTCTATCCAATTCTGCAGTTAGCGCCCAAGATTCGCAACCATACAAGAAAGTCGCCATGACCAAAGAGCGTATCAGTATCGAGATCTATGCCTTTGTCTTTCAAAATTGTCTTAACCTCTGCAAGTGGTGCTGTGTCATTGTGGCTAGTCATTCAGGTCTTTTCCCTTCGTCTGACAGACGTGTGATAACGTTATAACAAATGTAAATCTAAATCTGTATCAAAGGAAACGTGAACATAAAATTCGATCGCAGAGATTTGGAAGGAGAAGCTTGAATAGGTTTGTACCACATTGTCATTAACTCCTTGACCTCACAGCTTTTCTGGTTTCGAACCCTGGCTAAAACGATAAGCTTTCATATTTAGTGTTCTGTATCTTTCATTTTATTTCATTTTATGTTTCATTCTCCCTTTCTTTCGCCTTCCCTTTCTCTCTCCTTCCCATTCTCTCTCCTTCCCTTTCTCTGTCCTTCCCTTTCTCTCTCCTTCCCTTTCTCTTTCCCCTTTCCTTCTCTTCTTCCTTTTGTCTCTCTCTCTTACACATGTCCACATATCTTTCTCCTGCTTTGATTTCGACATTGTTATAGCACGAGTCAACAAGAGCTATTGCTTGTCTGTTTCGTTATTATTCATTCTTGGAAGTCTTTGTATTGTGCAATAACAGCGTCTCTTGTGACTAGTCTAGTCTATCAATAACACCCTCTCTTGTGACTAGTCTAGTCTATCAATAACACCTCTCTGGTGACTATTCTAGTCTATCAATAACACCCTCTCTTGTGACTATTCTAGTCTATCAATAACACCCTCTCTTGTGACTAGTCTAGTCTATCAATAACACCTCTCTGGTGACTATTCTAGTCTATCAATAACACCCTCTCTTGTGACTATTCTAGTCTATCAATAACACCCTTTCTTGTGACTATTCTAGTCTATCAATAACACCTCTCTTGTGACTATTCTAGTCTATCAATAACACCTCTTTTGTGACTATTCTAGTCTATCAATAACACCTCCCTTGTGACTATTCTAGTCTATCAATAACACCCTCTCGTGTGACTATTCTAGTCTATCAATGCACCAATCTTCCACTAATGACCTTTTATATTTTGTACTGAAGTCTCTATGCAATCTTACACTTTGCTCTAACAATTCTGCAATGAAGACTTTCTCTGTATACTATTATGGAACTGGACTAAATGTTTATTGATGATAATAAACGGAAGTTGTCACAAGATCACTTAAAGATTATGGAATTTTATATGTCTATGAAACCTGAGACCAACCTATTCTACCACATTTCCCATCCATGGAGGCCACACTTTGCTAGATGTTCTGCGCCGTTTTCCAAATCGATGTTGCGCATTTCTTCCGTGTTTTTTTTTTTTTTAAATTAGTTCTCAGTTTTATAAATCGCAGTCTTTTTAGATCTTCTACTATCTACTTAAGAAGTCACTTGCTCCTAAATCTCCCTGTCAGTAACTGTAAACCTGAACCTGGTCTTTGAATTGTTTCCTCGTCTTTCTCCTTTTCGCTTATTTCAACCAATACCCCACCCAAAGCAGATCTTTATTTCATGTTCTAATGGCTGCCCACATCATTGGGACATCATATTAAGTTGTCTAGTCTTAACCTTTGTATGCCTTTAACGGGGGTGAAATCAACTTTCCTAGACAAGCAATAACAGTCTTAGCAGCTTTCTCTCTACTACCCAGGTGTTATACTCTAGTCCCGCACTGAACTCAATTGACGCGTTGTTTTCATACACGGAAATATAAATTGTTCATATGTTTTATTTTCACACTCTATCTATATCTATTTGTAACGTGACTGGAACTTGAGTCAGAAGCTAAACGACTAAACATGCACGCACCCACACGCTCTCTCTCTCTCTCTCTCTCTCTCTCTCTCACACACACACACAGTCTAACACTTGATATGAATCATATCCGCATTACTATTCAAACCTATGACAAATCTATTCAACTCGACTCGTAGGTTGGCTCGGGAAATATGACGTCACTCCTGACTAGATTATTTAAACTGTATGAGCTACCGCTACAGTGGCGGAGGAAAGAGTAGGGCGTGAGGGAAGGTCACTCCATCGATAGCCTATGTCAGGGGCGTAGACACTTTTCTTTTCTCCAGGGTATTTCATTTTTAAAGCTGGGCGGAAACTAGTTGTGACATTTCTAAAAACATTCAAAGTTAAATTATTAGAAAAATTAGAGCTATTTACAGGTGAAGATAATACAATATAAGTAATAAACTAATTAGAGCTATTCACAGGTGAAGATAATACAACATAAGTAATAAACTAATTAGAGCTATTCACAGGTGAAGATAATACAACATAAGTAATAAACTAATTAGAGCTATTTATAGGTGAAGATAATCCAACATAAGTAATAGACAAATTAGAGCTATTTACAGGTGAAGATAATACAACATAAGTAATAAACTAATTAGAGCTATTCACAGGTGAAGATAATCCAACATAAGTAATAAACAAATTAGAGCTATTCGCAGGTGAAGATAATCCAACATAAGAAATAGACTTTTTTACAAATCTTCTATCAACTCACTTTGTCTGTCTGTCTAGTAAAATGTTTGTACACGTTATTTCTCCCACACCCAATCTCGGATCAAGCTTACAATTACAATTATTTCTTTTACCCGACAATAGAAAAATCAATAAAAAAAAATTAACCAATTAGTTAATTAACTATTGGTAATTAATTATTTTGTTTGGTTCAAAATTTGGAATAAATTGTTAATTGTGACCATATTTTGTATCCAAAAGACGTATACAAATAAACGAATTGATTTGGCTATTAAATATCAACTGCTCTCACCACAAGACACATCAGGCTTAGAAAAATTAGTTGATCTTGTACGGATCTGTTTGGCCATATCTTGTATGGATCTGTATGGATCTGTTTGGCCATATCTTGTATGGATCTGTTTGGCCATATCTTGTATGGATCTGTTTGGCCATATCTTGTATGGATCTGTTTGGCCATATCTTGTATGGATCTGTTTGGCCATATCTTGTATGGATATTTATGGATCTGTTTGGCCATATCCCTCAAATACAAGAAAACGCACTGCATTGGAACTGCCAATCGAAATAAGAAAATAGTGCAATTTAAAACAAAATACTTAAAACTTTTATATTGAGTGATGTCGCCTCATTATTCTGAACCAATCATGTAATTAATTTATAATAGATCTGTACTAACAATACTAAATTTGTGCTATTGGAAATATTTTTGTTACCATATCTTTGTTTAGCGCAACTTTCATTCTGACAGCCTGCTCAGTGTGCTATGATCCAATCACTTCCGTGGAACAGGGGGGGGGGGGTATCTGGGAGAAGGTTTTCGTGCTGCCTTTTCAAAAGCAATTTTTAAAAAAAAAGCAAGTTGCTTGAGTCTGAATTTAAACTCGAGCCTCAATGATGGAAGGCCGACATGTTTACCACTGAGCTATTAAAGTACTTTATAAAAGTTGAAAGTTTTATAGTAAGCTTACAATTGTTAACAAACGATCCAATTCTATTCACAAGACCTATATGCCCTTAGCTTAGTGTATTTTATATATTAAACAAAATAAATTAATCACGACTAAACCAATTGGTTAATTTTAAAAAAAATGGATTCATGTGTTGTCATCGACAATGAATAATCGTGCAAAGAAAGACACTAACATTTGGGGCTAGCTGACTATGAACTGAACTGAATGCGTTGAAAGGCATACATTACATGCTTATGGAAATGGATAGTAGTTTTATTCAAAGCTGTTTGATTTATTCACCAGTACAACCGAGGAATTAACAAGCGGAAACACATGCAACGAGAGTGACAGTATCACTGTTTGAAATGGTGTCTAGGAAGTGTTTTCTTTGTTAAAGACCTCTAGTAATTCTAAATATCAGAGGAGCAGTTTCGGTGAAGGACTGCTGAAATAAGTGATGCAATGTCTGCTAATGTGGGTCCTTATTAAACCCTGTCCATCACGTGTATGTGGTACATTCAACGAAGACTTGGAATCATTAGAATAGTAAATAGTTTCTTCTTTCAGAAAGGTCTTTCATAGAGATGTCAATGTTTATCTAATTAGGAGGGAACTGATTAGCATGCACCACAGCGTATTTAGTTATTATATCCCTTGACACTTTTGAAAAGAGGCAAACATCTTTTTGATGCATTTATAGTCACAATAAATCAAACTTACACCAGTATTAATAATTTGCATAATTTCACTCTCTGTAAACGATGTTGCGTAATACTGTCATAAAGTCTTTATATAAACTAGCAGCATGTGAATGTCACTAGCAGTTTTTATTGAAAGAATTCCCATTAAAATGAAAAACTATAAGCCAATTAGTTGTAGATGAAAATCTAAACTACTTTTATATAGTCCAGTTCGTGGGTAAAATAAACAAGTTACATCCTTGGCGCCAAATTGCACGCCACACCCCCCCCCCTCCTTAAAAAGAACCAGCTAGTGATTGACAACTCCCAAGATAACAAAACTATCACTCCCCCCCCCCTCCTTCAGCTGTACTCATCTGGCGCCCAATCAGACATTCCTGGCATAAATATTACTCACAAATGGAACTATTTATTTTTAAGTAGAAAAGATATTTTGTTTTGGAACTAGTTCATGTTACGGCTGTACCAAATACACATAAAGCTATTGATTAGAAATACAAAGTTTCAATTTAGTCGGGCTCAAAGTTCAACGCATTTCAATATTTGGTGTTATCGTTTTATTGTTACTTTTTAATGAGTTCAATCCAAAGCCTTTGTAATTTTTTAAAAAGACTGCGTATTAATTTTATTTGCACCCCAGGGGAAGGGTGTTAGGTGACCTAACAACTAACAACTTTTCTAAAATTCCTTAAAATATTTGCTTTCATATAATTCTACGACTGCTTTAAGACGATTATCAGAGACTTAAACTAGTTTTGCGGCTATTTACTCAGCTAAACAGTGGCGTAGCTAGGGTGGGGAGAGAGGGGGAAATTTTGATAATCCCCCGGCCCTCCCCTTGAGGTGCCCCCATATGAGTGTTTTTTACAATTAATATTAAATATTACGCAAAATGCAGGGGCCCCCAAAGAGTTAAAGCCCCCCCCCCCCGTGCCCCCAAATGATGGCAAATTTCTAGCTACGCCACTGCAGCTAAACGAGCTTTTGAAAGTTTTATTTCATTGTCGCTGCCCTGGCACTCCAATGAAATGCAACACTCTATTTTTATGTAATCTAAAAGAGTTACTCGTTTGTTAAAATGAATTACGCACATGCCTACAAACAACTTTAGAATGAGCGTTAAAAGTCACTTTGTTTTATTCAGTATCTATGTGGGATCTACATTAACTTTAATTAACAAGATTACAAATGAATTCGACAAATATCTACTTTCTGATCTACAACGTCAGGTCTATGTTTAGATAATAATGACCTCATATTGATTAACTGACATGTAAGTTTTTGTTTAATGCAAATGTGGGAGTACTATTGACCCACAAGTGCCGCCTACAAGTTTCAGTGTAACACGAACTCCTATAGTCTCTTTGTTAGTAAAAAAAAAAAAGTCCACAAATGTAAGGTTGTGTAAAAAGAAAATGTACTTCTTATTGGCTCTATCAGTCTCTGACCGAAAGAGTTTCTATCTCAAGAGTGCTGGAGGATGCAACTTGTTACTTTGGAAGCGAATCTTGTAAAACTTGATGGGAGGAAAAGATAATGGGTCACAATCTCGTCTCAAGGTAATTGATTGGATGGTGTAAAGTACTGTAGCACCACAATGCTGTGGCCAAACAGTACGAAACAAACGCTATTTAATTGCTGTGGCATGTCTTCCGAGGCCAGTTTAATAAGATTTCAATTAGAACAAAAAAAAATCTATTTAAAATGAACATCACACTAAAACGTTTTAATTTGGTCCTTTTATTGACAGGACCGATTGGATAGGACTCTTTTTCGTGGCCGTTTAGACGCAAATTAAAAAAAAAATCTCTGCAATAGACACAGTACGTGCTTAATGAATCAATATTTTGTTTTTTTCTTTTCTTTAGTTGTTTATATGACTTAGTCCTCATCTAGAGTGGGAACAGTTGACCTTATCTTATCTTATATATTACAGACGTTACTTCAGAAAAAGATCATTACGTCCTACGCATTTCATGTGCCAATCTAGTCATGCATGTTAATTAAGGACTTAAACTCTGCTAAGTCGTTGTTTTTCCTGGCTGATTCAGGCAACCCATTCCATTCTCTAATGGCACCAAGGAAGAATGAGCACTTGTAAGAATTTGTTCTGGCATATGGAATAAAAAATGTGTCTCTACCTTTATGTCTCTCTTAGTATTCATTAGGTTTTGTTTTCCTATATGTAAGGTTTGTCTTATAGCTACTTTACTTTGTATTCTTCTGTCCTGAAGTGTTTCTAAGTTCAGTGATTTTCTAATGGTGTTACTCTAATCAAATTGGAATATCCGCTAAACTCGGTCTGATATTATAAAGAAACTACACCGAGTGCTTTAAAAAAAAATAGTTTAATGAATGTTTAATTCATTTGAATATTGACAAACTAATATGTCCTAAAATTAATGACTATTATTTGAATTTAAAAAAAAAACTTTAAAAAAATAAACTATTCTTGTTAAGATATTTACTTTTTAAAAAAAAAACAAATTTCCAGATGTTTAAATTTTACGGCGTAGTTTTTTTTTTCCTAATAATTATGCTCCCCCCACCCTTTCCCTCCCTCTATCTCTCTCTGCGCTGTATCTTGCCTCTCGTGCCCCCACTTCTGCACACAGTTCAGGTCATTACGAGGTCGCTGCATTCTGAAGCGTTAAATCAGGTTACGTGCGGATGAAGTGTGCCGATTGGATGGGACTGGGTGGGAGAGGGCAGTTATTGCACACGGGGGTGGGGGGGGGGAGGCCGCGTGTGTGTTTGTCTGGGCAGGCGTGTGTGAGCATGAGAGAGGAAGGTTGGAGTGAGTTAAGAGAGTTAATGCCTTTCAAAAACAACTGTTGTATGTGTGAGTACTGAGTAGTGTGTGTGTACAAATCACGATAATGTTAAACGTCAGCTTTTGGGATCAACTGATTTAAGTCTGATTTAGGTAATAGGATGTTTGAATATTTTGTGCCCCATTTGGCGCTCTTAGACTGGGAAGATATTTATTTTAAGCGGGTTACAATTAGCGCGATAACAGGAAACACACGATAGACTGTATTGCCTAATGATAAAAAGTATATTGTGCTACCTAATGACAGACAATAGACTGCCTTGTCTAATGACAGACAATAGACTGCACTGCCTTATGACAGACAATAGACTGCACTGCCTAATGGCAGACAAAAGACTGCACTGCCTTATGACAGACAATAGACTGCACTGCCTAATGATAGACAATAGACTGCATTGCCTAATGACAGACATTAGACTGCACTGCCTAATGATAGACAATAGACTGCATTGCCTAATGATAAACAAGCTGTTAGCTTTGCCATGCGTGTGTGTGTGTTTTCAAATCTACTAACTTAGATATCTTTAGTAACATATAGTTGGGTTATTTTTTTTTATAAAGTACAGAACTCAAAAGAACAAAAGACTGCATTTTAAGTTGACTAGAATCGGATACTTTTGGAAACAGTAAGTAGGAGTGTACAGAAGGTGACGTTCTAAAACATTCCCTTCAGCCTGCACTCAGTATTTTGAAAGTGATGATTGACTCGTGCGGTACCGTCGTTCACAGTAGCGCAGAAGTCTGAGAACAACAGGTAGTCGTAGCTTTATTTCGGACTTTCCATCTGCTGGACTGGCTGACCACCAGAGCCCAGTCTGCCCAAATACACCAACCACCCATGTTGACATGAATACCTTGAATGACTGTGATACATGACATATTACACAGTGGCGGCACCTGAGGGTTGTTAAAACAATGAATAGTATTACTGTGAATGACTGTGATACATAACATATTACACAGTGGCGGCACCTGAGGGTTGTTAGGACAATGAATAGTATTACTGTGAATGACTGTGATACATGACATATTACACAGTGGCGGCACCTGAGGGTTGTTAAAACAATGAATAGTATTACTGTGAATGACTGTGATACATAACATATTACACAGTGGCAGCACCTGAGGGTTGTTAGGATAATGAATAGTATTACTGTGAATGACTGTGATACATAACATAATACACAGTGGCGGCACCTGAGGGTTGTTAGGACAATGAATAGTATTACTGTGAATGACTGTGATACATAACATAATACACAGTGGCGGCACCTGAGGGTTGTTAGGACAATGAATAGTATTACTGTGAATGACTGTGATACATAACATATTACACAGTGGCGGCACCTGAGGGTTGTTAGGACAATGAATAGTATTACTGTGAATGACTGTGATACATAACATATTACACAGTGGCGGCACCTGAGGGTTGTTAGGACAATGAATAGTATTACTGTGAATGACTGTGATACATAACATATTACACCGTGGCGGCACCTGAGGGTTGTTAGGACAATGAATAGTATTACTGTGAATGACTGTGATACATAACATATTACACAGTGGCGGCACCTGAGGGTTGTTAGGACAATGAATAGTATTACTGTGAATGACTGTGATACATGACATAATACACAGTGGCGGCACCTGAGGGTTGTTAGGACAATGAATAGTGTTACTGTGAATGACTGTGATACATAACATATTACACAGTGGCGGCACCTGAGGGTTGTTAGGACAATGAATAGTATTACTGTGAATGACTGTGATACATAACATATTACACAGTGGCGGCACCTGAGGGTTGTTAGGACAATGAATAGTATTACTGTGAATGACTGTGATACATAACATATTACACAGTGGCGGCACCTGAGGGTTGTTAGGACAATGAATAGTATTACTGTGAATGACTGTGATACATGACATAATACACAGTGGCGGCACCTGAGGGTTGTTAGGACAATGAATAGTGTTACTGTGAATGACTGTGATACATAACATATTACACAGTGGCGGCACCTGAGGGTTGTTAGGACAATGAATAGTATTACTGTGAATGACTGTGATACATAACATATTACACAGTGGCGGCACCTGAGGGTTGTTAGGACAATGAATAGTATTACTGTGAATGACTGTGATACATAACATAATACACAGTGGCGGCACCTGAGGGTTGTTAGGACAATGAATAGTGTTACTGTGAATGACTGTGATACATAACATATTACACAGTGGCGGCACCTGAGGGTTGTTAGGACAATGAATAGTGTTACTGTGAATGACTGTGATACATAACATATTACACAGTGGCGGCACCTGAGGGTTGTTAGGACAATGAATAGTATTACTGTGAATGACTGTGATACATAACATATTACACCGTGGCGGCACCTGAGGGTTGTTAGGACAATGAATAGTATTACTGTGAATGACTGTGATACATAACATATTACACAGTGGCGGCACCTGAGGGTTGTTAGGACAATGAATAGTATTACTGTGAATGACTGTGATACATAACATAATACACAGTGGCGGCACCTGAGGGTTGTTAGGACAATGAATAGTGTTACTGTGAATGACTGTGATACATAACATATTACACAGTGGCGGCACCTGAGGGTTGTTAGGACAATGAATAGTATTACTGTGAATGACTGTGATACATAACATATTACACAGTGGCGGCACCTGAGGGTTGTTAGGACAATGAATAGTGTTACTGTGAATGACTGTGATACATAACATAATACACAGTGGCGGCACCTGAGGGTTGTTAGGACAATGAATAGTGTTACTGTGAATGACTGTGATACATGACATATTACACAGTGGCGGCACCTGAGGGTTGTTAGGACAATGAATAGTATTACTGTGAATGACTGTGATACATGACATATTACACAGTGGCGGCACCTGAGGGTTGTTAGGACAATGAATAGTATTACTGTGAATGACTGTGATACATGACATATTACACAGTGGCGGCACCTGAGGGTTGTTAGGACAATGAATAGTATTACTGTGAATGACTGTGATACATGACATATTACACAGTGGCGGCACCTGAGGGTTGTTAGGACAATGAATAGTGTTACTGTGAATGACTGTGATACATAACATATTACACAGTGGCGGCACCTGAGGGTTGTTAGGACAATGAATAGTGTTACTGTGAATGACTGTGATACATGACATATTACACAGTGGCGGCACCTGAGGGTTGTTAGGACAATGAATAGTATTACTGTGAATGACTGTGATACATGACATATTACACAGTGGCGGCACCTGAGGGTTGTTAGGACAATGAATAGTATTACTGTGAATGACTGTGATACATGACATATTACACAGTGGCGGCACCTGAGGGTTGTTAGGACAATGAATAGTATTACTGTGAATGACTGTGATACATGACATATTACACAGTGGCGGCACCTGAGGGTTGTTAGGACAATGAATAGTGTTAATGTGAATGAGACTGTCGTCTAAAAGCAAGACGAAGACAGGGGTGTTAGAGACAATACACGAGGCTACTCCAATACACGAGGCTACTCCAATACACGAGGCTACTCCAATACACGAGGCTACTCCAATACACGAGGCTACTCCAAGAAAATAAATGTTTATATCAATGATTCACATCCACAATACAAGACGACTTTCACAGCTAGACGTATGTTTGGACCTCTGACTAGATTACACTTGATTTCATAGACATCCCCAATTCTCCACCATTTAACCTGGTAGTGATAATCTAGAGAGTCTAACTGGTCCTCTGTTTACTCTAACGGAGAAAAAACAAAAAAACAAATAACACTTATCTGCTTTCGCATCGGCGATACTTTTTTGGTCAGTGTCGGGTCCATACTTTTCTCTCGCTAACGTCTGTCTGTCCCGGCGGCAAGGCTCATAATAATAATAATTTAATTTATTGGCATTGAATGTAGGCTCAATGCGCCGTGATAACATTACACACATAAATAACAGAGCTAAAATGACAAACTAATCTAAAAAGGTTTTGAACAGATGTACGTCTCCTATCAAGTAAGTTACTCTTGACTGGTGGATTCTACTGGATTCTGGTTACGTACAAAATGGCTCTGTCCGCGGCGAAAGTTGTAGCTAAAGTTGCAATAGCCTTGAAGAAGGTCATGTTTGACTGCGTTCTACGTTTAATTTGTTGGTTCAATCAAGGACGAGCCGTCCACTTAAGTTGTCACAAGACGCTAGCAGTGTGCTGGCGCCTTTTTCAACTGGTCGTTGTCTATGTTTAATCACTGAGGCCCGACTGTTGACTCTGGAACTATAGTGATTTGATTCTGTCACAATTTTACTGCTCTGATCGTAGCTTTGGTGTATTTTGTTAATAACGTACACATTTAGCACAGGACACCATAGTGCTATTTCAAAAATGTTATGTAGAACTCATAGACATATATATATATATATAGACTGGACGATAAAGTAAAAATTATTATGGGAAACATTTGGGAAAAGATAAGTTTGTATGAGTTATACAGCAGTTATGAGCAGTGTAAAATTAAAAGTATTTATAGTTGTTGTTTTTTTCAGTCATAACCTATATAATTGATCGAACCCCTTCTGTATTATTATATCTCTAATCGTGCCTAATTATAAATAGTTTTAAATACTAGATTTAGATCTAGTATATATAAATACTATAGTAAAAAAAAAATACTACTCTTACTAGTACTATACTACTATACTATACTATAAACTATAATTGTAAAATGTATAGTCTAGTCTATAGTTAGTATATAAATAGTCTAGGACTAGATTCAAGATTGTCACTAGATCTATAATCTATACTTATACTAGATCTAGTCTATAGTCTGCATGCATAGATGATAGACTGACTAGTTTAATAGTTAGTAGTAAAAAGTATGAAAAGTATTAGACCTAGTTATTACAAATATTAGTCATATTTATTAGATTTAGATCTATCAATATTAAATTAGTCACAGTCACAGTGATACTGAATTATTCTGACTTACTGAAACTAAAAGTTAATGTGTATAATATTCAATTTTTTTTCAACCTTTAGAATTTATCCTTGGCCTATCGTACTACGATCATTAGAGCACGTTCTGCTCATTTTCTTTGACTTTTTTGACTAAAAACTAATTCCAACAATTTGAATCGATAAGACGACCGCCATACATTAATAAAGAAGCCATGTCAACAAACATAGATCCACATCACAAACCTATATATATTTGCCTATGTCTATGATTATGAAACAAAGGCAAAATATTGGGAATATGGCAGTTTTGTACTTTTCAAAACTAAAGATCATAATTATATATTGGCTGAAATGTTAGTCCTAGAATTTATAGCTCAATTGCCGCCATTTTTTTTTCACATAGATAGAGTACATAAAACATATTTGACTTCCCCCAAATAAAAATAACATCCTACTTCCAGTCTATATTTATTTATGTCTATGGTAGAACTTTATTAAACTTGTTGAATCATCCAAAAATATTAAACATCTATGAAAAACTAAGAAATATAAATGACTGATCAAATAAATGGGTCGTATTAGACTTTGTTTTAGAATCAAGTAAAAATACTCTTTAAGTTAATGGTAAAAATATCAACTTTAAAATATCAGAAAATCAGAGGCTGGCTATGAGGGAGGTAGAGAGGCTGGTTATGAAGGAGGTAGAGAGGCTGGTTATGAGGGAGGTAGAGAGGCTGGTTATGAAGGAGGTATTGTCTTTTAAAAAAAAAACATTTATTCTATTTTGCTTTCTTGTTTACAATACTTCTATTCAAGTCACACTTTCGGAGTGGAACCTGGGCAAAGGATAGGTGAACGCGATTCACGAAAAAAGGCTCTAACGAGTTTCCAGAAATTTTACAGTTGATGTATATTGTTGGTGAATGACTAGCTCGTGGGCTACACTAGGAAAATTCTAGTTTGACCTTTACAATTTTTTAAAATATAAAAAGAAAATACTTTAAATTTGGCTAGAGAACTAGAAAATCTTTATCTTGAACAGACTCCTCGGGTATTTCCGCATGTAGCCCTTATTCTTTCAAGAGTTTAATAAAGTAATGTTCAGGAACATTTTGCGTATCGTCTTCAAAGTCTGGATCTAAAGGACTCATCATTAGAGTATTATAAAGTGTAGTAGAGCTATACATTCGCACAAGCAGGTTTTTTTTTATCGGGAGAGAGGTTGATAATGGGGAGCGGGTATACAATTTTTCCTTTTTTTCAACACCTCTTTCATTAGTTATCAACAGAAAAACAAAAATCTTGATAAGTTTTAAAAATGAAAATATTGTCTTTAAAAAAAATATTTTTGTTCCAGGGAAAAAAAAACAAAGTTAGGAACAAAACATTGAAAGTAACATTGAACAACTTATAAAATAAATCACCACGAATAGTAGAACTGCACCCAAACCATTGTCTAGCCCAGATACCCTGTTAGAGCTGCATACCTAGTAAGCCTGAATGGAACATTTCCTAGCCCTCCCCAAAGATATGATGTCCAAGTGTTTTACTTCTCCCAAAGTCAGTGTAAGGTCAAGATGGTCATCTACTGGAAATATAAACTTTAACAAATCTTTGGCCAACTGATGTCAGCTTTAAGTATCTGGAATGATGTCCTGAAACTACAATTCACAGAACGAATAGGTCGTGGGTTTTTACATGCCTGAAACTTACCGTTAAATAACTTTTCATATTTTGCGACTTTTAATTTGATTTGAAACTTTTTAATGATTCAGAATAATAACTACATAATTGAAGTGAATTGTGGATCAAATATTAGCGCCTACAAGACTGACATACCTTGTAACTAATTCAAAGCCATAACGTAACGTGGAAATACGTTCTGAGTACAAAGGCAAATGTAACATAGTGTTCTTTTTTTTAACGCAGATCTATTTTTATAGCTCCATTTGTTTGAAAGAACATTTTAATTTTATTTTAAAAATATATTCAATGTCAAAGTAAAATGTTACATTTACTAGAACATTCCATCAAATAACTTGTTACTCTAGTGGTTTATTTTCTCAGGTGACGAAGCGAAAGCCTTGATGTACTTTTAAAGAATGACCATGGCTCTTGGACTTATCACCTGGAGACTCGGCCCCGTCTTGTTTTGAATGTTTGTTTTGAAGACATTTCTCTCCATGCAACTACAGCAAAATGTGATCTGAGCAACACACGCTGTCTTACTTGTCAACAGTAACCATTTGCGGTTGTCATGGCAACCACGGAGCGGTGACGTCACTGCCCAGAAATAGAAAGTCTTTTTTTTTTATAGAGGGAAAATATTTCAACCCACTTTTTTTTTTTTTTTTTTAAAGTTGTCGACTTTATCTTCCAAGAGAGTGACATTTCAAAACAAAACAAAATTGAATCTTGGAAATGAATCTATTTTTAGACTCTCGACTTAAGTGTTCAATAATGTGGGCGATAGCTTGAAAAAGCAATGTCCATTGGTCCTTTGGAGTTTAAAGCCAACAACGCCAAAGATACAAATTGCTATCCTGGGTTGTGGAGGGATGCTGATCGTGAGGGTGGTCTAGAGCTCACCACAAAGTCCTGAGAAAAATGTACGGATCCAAACGTGTTCTCGTCCGGGACTTGAACCCGCACATTTTATGTGCACTGTGTGGTGGCTATCTGATCCAGGCAACGACTGTAATCGAGTGCCTTCATTCATGTAAGTCTGTATGTCATTTTGTCTGTAAAGTTTTTTTTTTATTTTTTTTTTTTTTTTTAATTTGTAGGTCGTGTGAGAAACGTTTATAATCTAAAGTCTGTATTACAATTGTCAGTCAAGTTTATTTTCTTAAAGTCTGTATTTCATGTGCCAAAAATGTTTAGAGTTAAATGTCTGTACGCCATGTGTCAGAAACGCTTAAAGTCTGTCTCTTGGCATGATGTAACATGTCTGGTCACTGATAACTTGTCTTCTACTAAAGTCTGTCTCTTGGCATGATGTAACATGTCTGGTCACCTACAATATGTCTTCTACTAAAGTCTGTCTCTTGGCATGATGTAACATGTCTGGTCACCTACAACCTTTCTTCTACTAAAGTCTGTTCTTGGCATGATGTAACATGTCTGGTCACCTACAACCTTTCTTCTACTAAAGTCTGTCTCTTGGCATGATGTAACATGTCTGGTCACCTACAACCTGTCTTCTACTAAAGTCTGTTCTTGGCATGATGTAACATGTCTGGTCACCTACAACCTTTCTTCTACTAAAGTCTGTTCTTGGCATGATGTAACATGTCTGGTCACCTACAACCTTTCTTCTACTAAAGTCTGTTCTTGGCATGATGTAACATGTCTGGTCACCTACAACCTTTCTTCTACTAAAGTCTGTTCTTGGCATGATGTAACATGTCTGGTCACCTACAACCTTTCTTCTACTAAAGTCTGTCTCTTGGCATGATGTAACATGTCTGGTCACCTACAACCTGTCTTCTACTAAGTCTGTCTCTTTGCATGATGTAACATGTCTGGTCACCTACAACCTTTCTTCTACTAAAGTCTGTCTCTTGGCATGATGTAACATGTCTGGTCACCTACAACCTTTCTTCTACTAAAGTCTGTCTCTTGGCATGATGTAACATGTCTGGTCACCTACAACCTTTCTTCTACTTAAGTCTGTCTCTTTGCATGATGTAACAAGTCTGGTCACCTACAACATGTCTTCTACTAAGTCTGTTCTTGGCATGATGTAACATGTCTGGTCACCTACAACCTGTCTTCTACAAAAAAAAGGGGGGGGGGGACTAAGGGAACACTATTTATACGAAATTCAAATCACTAAATGTGTAGGGAAGGGGAGAGACTCTAATCCTATTCTCAGTTTTTTTTTTAAAATATTTTTGCTAATGACGCTCCGCGGACCATATAATATACATTCACGCCCGCCATAGCCAGCTACGGGGTATGGGGGGGGGGGGAGGTGTGACATTGGAGGCACCTGAGCAAGTACGTCTGTAATGGGCTTGCACATCGTTATAGTATACGTGTGCTTAGCAAGACGTCTTGTAGCGGCCCCCCCCAGAACAGCATTATAAAAAAATTAGATCTAGTTTAATAGGCTTTAATATTTACAGTTAGAATTTATGGGATTTTTTAGTTTTAAATATGTATTATAAGTCGATCTATATCTAATATATTTTAAACTTCATTGATTAAATAGTATATTATTTTAATAACTTTGTAACCCTAAATATGTGTAAATATTTGTGCTGACTACCTCTCCAGTTTGTCGGACGTGTATAGTGAAGTTCTTAGAAACAAGCAAAGTTTGTCCGATCTGTGATGCTCAGATACACAAGACACGGCCTTTACTTAATATCAGGTACGTCATACTGACTGGGCCAATCCAGAGTGAATGTAGGCCTTCGTCTGTCCTGTCATGAACATTTGAGCAAACAAATTTCTCGTTCTTATGTTATCTTGTTTGGGATTTTTACTCAATTCTTTTTGTTTTGTTCCCAGACCTGATCAGACGCTACAGAGTTTGGTTTACAAGCTCGTACCTGGACTTTTTCAAGGTAATACTTTAATAGTTTGTCACTTTTGAGGGTTAGGGTTTGTGTTTCCCAATTGTATTTGTCTGTTTGTTTTTAATTTCGACAAAAGTAATATTAGAGTATTGGGACAAATCCTGTTTGTAAAGATTGAGCTGTATACACCTAGTAAAGTATTCTCAATAGAGTAAGGAAAAAAACAACAGTTGTAATATTCTCATTATGCTGGCCACACAATCGTTTTGTATACTTCTTCCCTAAGCAACGTATACTTAATTTAAACTTGTTCTTCCCTTAAAATGTATGTCGCTCTCTTTTTGCCTTGCCATTTTTATCGTCATTTTATATAGATTGCTCATCCAATGAACAAGACAAGATATATTTTTGAACAGTTTAATATGTATTCTAGAACAGGTCAATGTATACTTGCATGTCTCGTGATGTGGTTGTTATTAATTTCTTTGGATGTGAGAGTAGGTAAATATGAAGTTTCTTTCTCTTTCAGATGAAATGAGACGTCGCCGGGAATTCCATGCAACACTTTCAGAAAGTAAGACATTTTTTAAAGTAATAAATCAGATAATGAGCATTTGTTATACATGTTGATGTTATATATGTTAATGCTATATTTGTTAATGTTATATATGTTAATGTTGTATATGTTAATGTTATACATGTTAATGTTATACATGTTAATGTTACATATGCTAATGTTATATATGTTAATGTTATAACCTACGTCCCCAACCAAGCGAGCCCTACAATTTTCTTCCCGGTTTCGGCAGAGTGTATTAGATTAGATTTGAATCCATGTAAAATCGTACCTCACACAATACTTGGTTGTTCCGTTCAATTTCTTTTGTCTGTTTCTGAAATTTAATTTCGAGATAAATTTAAACGTGAATGTTGACTTAGAGTATATTTAGTAAATATTTGGGGTAAATGGAAGTTACTGATGAGTAATATGTTTCTACTTGATACGTTAGCCCAGACAAGGGCCAGATGTTTGGAAATGTAATTTTATTGTAGGACAATAACATATATTAGCACGTCGAGTACCTATACATTTCTATATTAAAAAATATTTGGTGAAAGAGAAATTGTAAAATTGTATTGCAATATTTGTCACTTCAAAGCGTAATGGTGACAAACGTAAAAGCTAATACAGTGGATGCGGGCCATACAGATAGACAGTTTGTATCTGTACTGTCTGTCCCTCTGTCTTGGTCAGAACGGCCATACAGATAGACAGGGGAAAGTTTGTATCTGTACTGTCTGTCCCTCTGTCTTGGTCAGAACGGCCATACAGATAGACAGGGGAAAGTTTGTATCTGTACTGTCTGTCCCTCTGTCATGGTCAGACCGGCCATACAGATAGACAGGGGAATGTTTGTATCTGTACTGTCTGTCGCTCTGTCATGGTCAGAACGGAAAAACAACTAAAAGCGCTTTTGTTAATGTAATCATCACATGTATTCAGCTCGAAATGAGTGCAACGGCTACTTTTGGACTTTTTATTTCAAAGTTTATTTATGTATGCGTACAAAAAAACTAAAATTTACAAACGTTAAAAAAAGCTTTGTATTAATTACTAACTGTAATTCTAACATCGTTACAAAAGTGATAGACTCCTATTAAGTCAAGTAATAATATTTTCTGTCTCCTAAAAGTTAATGTTTAGGTCGCTGTTATCAAAACGATGTCAATTTTGTGTTTAAACTTTGGTATGAGCACGACTGACCAACAGGAGACGACTACAAGTTTGCGTTTAAAAGAGATCCCAATGGACCTAATTCACCAATCGTAAATAAACATATTTAGCCACGTCATAATATTGATAAAACAATAAAAATAAATACCTATCACGTGACAGCCACGATGGATGACATACTTTGTATAGAAGATATAGAGAATCACGTGGCTAAATGTTGTTTGTTTACGATTGGTGAATGAGGTCCATTGTCATAATGTTTTTAAAATATGACCTTAAAAAGTCACGTTTGTGTAGTGTTAATACTTTATGTACCGTAGTAGGGGTCGCCTACGAGTTTGGGGATTGTGTTGTTTGTTTTTTAGATCAAACTTTGGCGCCAGTTGCAGGGAAAAAATGTAGCAATCTGTTCTAAATGGACCTCATTCACCAATCGTAAACAAACAACATTTAGCCACGTGATAATATTGATAAAACAACGAAAAAAAAACGTATCACGTGACAGCCTGTGTGTATTACGTTATTTGTATAGAAGAGACAGAGAATCACGTGGCTGAATGTTGTTTGTTTACGATTGGTGAATGAGGTCCATTAAAATCACGAGCTCCGATAGTTTTTTTTCTGTAAGACCTTATTGCTCATTGAAGTGTACTATTAAATCCAAATTGTGACTTTGTATGAATTTGAAAAGTAATGTCTATCCTGCAGCCTGAATAGTGGTTTGCCTTATGCTTGTAGGTGACCTTGAGGACCTGACCTTAGAGGAGAGGGGAGAGGCCAAACTCGAGAGAGAGTACAAACAAGGAGATGACCATGTCAGTTTGATACTACAGATGGCTTATAGGTAGGGGCTTTACTACTTCCTACACCATAGGTAGATGTATTGTGATTAGTAGTGTACATTAAGTTCTTTAGCAAGGATTAGTTTATTAAATACATTTGTAAAGCATTTAAACAAATGAATGAATTGAATCAAGTGCTGAATATATTGGTTTCCATAATCTTGATTTTCGTGATAGCTCCCTGTAAAAAGTCATGTTTCAGTTACTTGTTTAAGCTTGTGACTAAATGTGTCACATAGACAGTTTGGGCGTACACTCTGTTCACATTTGTAGTGGAGAGTTCGCATTTCAAAAAGTATTCAAACAAATTTAAAGGTGCATGGTCCCCCTTCCCATACACACACACACACACACACACTTTTATCAAAATCAACTTTCTAAACATGTGCGTCTTCCTTACTCCCTTGAAATCTTTATGACATAGACATTGGTCTGCTGCTCTGCTGTCCAAGTTTAAGATTTTTTAAAAACATTTACACCATAACTAAAATATATTACTTACAAAGTGTATAAACCCAGCATTCTGTTATAGGAAATGTATCAAACCCAGCATTCTGTTATAAACCGGGAAATGTGTCAAACCCAGCATTCTGTTATAAACCGGGAAATGTGTCAAACCCAGCATTCTGTTATAAACCGGGAAATGTGTCAAACCCATCATTCTGTTATAAACCGGGAAATGTGTCAAACCCAGCATTCTGTTATATGTATCGGACAATGTGAGAAATTTAAATAATAATAATCGTTATTGTCCGTACACCATAAATGTCCTCGCCATGTCATAGAGCAGCTGATTGGACCAGAAGTGAAGGTACACTTAAGGACTAATGATCAGTACACTTCAGGACTAAACTTACAGAAAGAAAGAGACTATACAAAATAGAATCTTAAAGTACGGACCAAGAAAGACAAAGTAAATATCTAAACCAATGGTGTTTTTTTTTCAAAAACAATGAATTCCAAAAGCAAATCAAGTCTAGCGTCCTGCATTACGTTTTGATGTTTCACTGTTTCTTCTGGTATAAGTATCAGTTCAATTCTTCTTGTTCCCTTTGTAATAGTTCTTTTAAAATTTTAGAGACCATTTTGTCTGTTGTTCTAGTCATTACTTAGGAAGTCTAAACAGCTTGTAGTTGTTGTTTTTTGGTGGAGGGGGGGGGGGAGAGATTTCTTACCCCATTCAAAGGACATAAGAGCTGATAACGTTTTTCAAGGAAATGGGTTTTCATTGCCTGCAACATCTTTATGCCCCCCCCCCCCCAGAAATGAAATCCCTGCAGTGTGTGTGTGTGTGGGGGGGGGGTCGATATTTAGTGACTGATTTTTAGCGGCCCCCGTTAGGGGAAAAAGCCGCTATTATTAGGTTTGTGCAAAATGTCTGTCTGTCCGTCTGTCACACTCAGATCTCGAAAACTAGAAGAGATATGAAAAATATTATTTCATCATTAAATGCGGCTTGAAAAGTTTAGGTGCAACGGCTACTTTTGGTTTTCTAAAAGCAAACCTTTTAATTTATAAAATTAATTATGCAAGCGATTTTTTCATAAAAATACACCAATTCTAAAACAATTACGTAAATGTAAGGGAGGCAATGTTACAATCTATACTATACGGTACAATGTGAGATGTATGTATGTATGTGACTTATAGACATCAAAACCGCTTGACCAATCTTGATAAAACTTGGCAGGAATGTTTCTTGGGTACCAACTTAGACCGTAGTGTATGTATTGTAGCCCTAAAACAAACTTAAGATCCTAAAAAAAAAATAAAGTTGTCCGACTCTATTACAGCTATAGTATTTTATGGATCTAGGCCATGTCTACAATGTTGACATGAGAAATGATCGAAAGGATTTAGACCTAGATCTAATTTTAAGAAATACACTTTGCGCAGATAGTTTTTTACTTTGACACATGAAAATACAAAAGAAGATCCATTGATTTCATTATATAATAAAATTAACCTTCAATTTTGTGTTTCAAAAGCATTTTTTACATAAATTAGTTCCTTATATCTGTGACTACAGATTTCCTGACGAACATTCTTTCATTAGACAATACCGTAATGAATCGCGAACTAAAAATTAATTCGTTTAATTGTTTACTTAATAATCCCATCCCTAGATCTAAAACTCTAATTCAACTCTAAGATGATAAAACTTCTCTTCGCTCAGATAGTTTTATACTTTAACACATAAACATATTAATTAAAGTCCATTCATTTCATATTTTGATCAAAAAAACATTCAAATTTGGTTTTCTAAAGCTACATTCGTTTACGAAAGCTGCGAAGCCGAGTTAAAGGCCTAGATCTATATTCATTCATGAATCGCGAACTAAAAATTAATTCGTTTAATTGTTTACTTAATAATCCCATCCCTAGATCTAAAACTCTAATTCAACACTAAGATGATAAAACTTCTCTTCGCACAGATAGTTTTATACTTTAACACATGAACATATTAATTAAAGTTCATTCACTTCATATTTTGATCAAAAAAACATTCAAATTTGGTGTTGTTGTTTTTTTTAAAGACTACATTCGTTTACGAAAGCTGCGAAGCCGAGTTGAGATAGGCCTAGATCTATATTCATTCATGAATCGCGAACTAAAAATTATTTCGTTTAATTGTTCACTTTATAATCCCATTCATTTAACAAAGCTATCGCTCTTTTCGTTTTAAATAGATATGAATGTATCGGCTTCGGGTAAACCCATTTTAGCAAAACTAATTTTATTTTCGTCATGTTCTCCGACAAAATGAATTACTCATAATAAGAGTTGCGATGACATGGAGGCCATTACAAGGAAAGCGTAAACAGGAACATCCTAGTACAACTCGGCGCCACACTTTCATGGAGGTCACCAGAGCATGTCTGAAGAGGCTTCAGACATTGCCAGTTACAGATTTTTCTGGAAACAGCTTGCCGCCAAATGCGTCGAACGGCGCGGAGGACCTAAGTCAGTAAGAATAGCACATTAGGTTTTTGAAATAAAACTTTTGAATAGCATGGTAATGCACTGTAGATACCTCAGAATATGCTTTTTGTTGGCTTTCATTACCGGAAATAGTGCTTGACTGCGGGTTCGGAAGCCAAGCTCTTTACCACTCTGCCACCACCTTCTGAAGTGCCGTCCTAAAAGAAGATTGCTATGTCCTAGGCGTATTCACGTTAACCTAGTCGTGCGTGGTAGAGACAGCGGCTAAATGTGCTGTCAAAAATAAATTCTTATGATTGTGACTTGAACAACAGATTTAGGATTGGGAGGTAAATGGGGGTGGGGGAGACTGTAGCAGTGTATCCTGGGACAGACTCTGTAGCAGTGTATCCTGGGACAGACTCTGTAGCAGTGTATCCTGGGACAGACTCTGTAGCAGTGTATCCTGGGACAGACTCTGTAGCAGTGTATCCTGGGACAGACTCTGTAGCAGTGTATCCTGGGACAGACTCTGTAGCAGTGTATCCTGGGACAGACTCTGTAGCAGTGTATCCTGATACAGACTCTGTAGCAGTGTATCCTGGGACAGACTCTGTAGCAGTGTATCCTGGGACAGACTCTGTAGCAGTGTATCCTGGGACAGACTCTGTAGCAGTGTATCCTGGGACAGACTCTGTAGCAGTGTATCCTGGGACAGACTCTGTAGCAGTGTATCCTGGGACAGACTCTGTAGCAGTGTATCCTGGGACAGACTCTGTAGCAGTGTATCCTGGGACAGACTCTGTAGCAGTGTATCCTGGGACAGACTCTGTAGCAGTGTATCCTGGGACAGACTCTGTAGCAGTGTATCCTGGGACAGACTCTGTAGCAGTGTATCCTGGGACAGATGATTTTCTCCTTGTAAAGAAAGACCGTGCCCGTAAATTTTTTTTCCATGTCTATCAGCTCTAGGATCTCAACTTCTTAGTCCTATACTTCCATGTTACATTCTCCTAGTGAGTGCTGTTATTGATTTGTAAATGGATACTTTTGTTATTTTGTTACATTCTCCTAGTGAGTGCTGTTATTGATGTGTAAATTGATACTTTTGTTACTTTGTTATGTTTTCTAGTTGGTGACGTTTTCTTTATGTTTCAGGAAGGAGACCAGAAAACCGTTCAAAGTAAGTAGTTCGTTATATCTCAGTCCACAACTTTTGTTTCAGAAGTCCGCAAACTAGCGACTAGAACTTACTAGCCCAAACCATCTCCATAACACATGCCATTCTAAACGACTGCCCAATCTGGACATGGATGACGTACAAACTAGGAAGTCACTACCTGTATAGATGAGAGACAGCCTTGGTACTCAATAAAAACTTCATCTCTAGTTTGTCTTTATAAAACTACTTTGAATGAATCGTACTAATTGTAGTCAGTATCATATTTTAATTTAGTTTGCTATAGCCTAGAGCCAAAGCCGCCTTCTCCACCAACGCAACATTGTAACTTACTCCTGATCTACTTTACTTTCAATTAGTCAAAGCTTGTCCTTTGTATATTATAAGGTCAAAGATACTCGCTATCTGCTGTGTCCATCTGAAGTGACCGTCAGACACTTGAAGCGCTTCCTCAAAGCTAAATTTGAATTGGGCGAAAACTTGAAGGTTGGTTCGACTTCGTGTTTGTTCATATTATGTTGACTTTGTATTTGTTCATATTATGTTGACTTTGTATTTGTTCATATTATGTTGACTTTGTATTTGTTCATATTATGTTGACTTTGTATTTGTTCATATTATGTTGACTTTGTATTTGTTCATATTATGTTGACTTTGTATTTGTTCATATTATGTTGACTTTGTATTTGTTCATATTATGTTGACTTTGTATTTGTTCATATTATGTTGACTTTGTATTTGTTCATATTATGTTGACTTTGTATTTGTTCATATTATGTTGACTTTGTATTTGTTCATATAACAGTGTTGACTTTGTATTTGTTCATATAACAGTGTTGACTTTGTATTTGTTCATATTATGTTGACTTTGCATTTGTTCATATAACAGTGTTGACTTTGTAGTGACGTTTTGGCGCCGCCGTTTGGCGCCGCCGTTTTGGCGACGGGACGTTTTGGCGACGGGACGTTTTTGCGCGAGATATCATTTGACGATAATTTAATAAGCACTTAGCTTTTTTTTTAATGAACACTTGAATTCCAGCGACTTAAGCAAATAACCATAGTGTCTATGTATACTTACAATATTTGGAGAAACATGGTACATGTATATGATGTATTCTATTTGTACTTATTATTAGCAAGTGTTTGGTATGTATGGAGCTGGAGATACCTTACAGTTATTAAATAAACCAATGTTAATGTAAACAAATAATTGCATCAATTTTTAGTCTATCATTGTTTCATTTTGTTTTTAATTTTAAAGTAATATCTTAAAAAACGTTTTTGAAAATAAAAGTGTGCCTCTTAATAAACACACATACACAAGCCAAAATGTTTATTAAAGAAAATGATGTGAAAAACAAACACACATTTACATTTAGTACGTGAAAAATATGTCTTAACACAAACACTCATGCAAAACATAGATATGAATAATTCTTTTAAAAGAAATAATACAATAAACGTACATAATGTATTTCGCGCCAAAGCGTCCCGTCGCCAAAACGTCCTTCGCGCCAAAACGGCGGCGCCAAAACGTCCTGCTTCGGTTCATATTATAGAGCTTGTATACCAGACAACTAAGAATCGAAAGCTTATTGCTTGTTTCTGTTTGTATGTTTCCTCCCAGATTGAAATGTTCAGGGGAGGTGAAGAGCTGACTGACGACTTGATGTTACAAGACATTGCCTTGATCTACTCCTGGCGTGCTGTAAGGCTCACTTTGTCGTGTGTTTTTTTGTATAGCTCAACAATGAATCATTTGATGTACTTAATATTAATTGACCTGTAATTCAGAGTTCAAATTATTTTTGAAGATTTTGTGTATGCAATTAATTTATTAATAGGTTAGTTAATAATTATTCAAAAATAAAAAAAATTAAAAAAATAAAAAAAAAAAATGATTAATAAAATCAATTTAGTAAAAATTCACTTTTTATTTTGTAAAGAAATTTATCTTGCTTGTTTGTCTCCAGGAAAGGCCCATGAGAATTTGTTATACAATTACAGAAGATACAAAAGTGACCAAGTCGAAGAGGACATTACCCAAAGCAATATCCACACCTATCACTCATGCTTCTACCATATCAAATAACTCCACACAGTCGGTGCCAAGGACTGAGGTCATGGGAAAAAAGTCCACTGTCTTGGTTCAAACTGTTTTAGATGTGCATGCCCCTGATTTGTCACCACCTGTCCTGACGCCCATGGTCACCTGTACCTCCATAGCACCACCTGTCACAGTATTAACACCTTCTGCAGTTACTTCCTCACCACCATCTGTGTCCACAAAAGGATCAGCAGAGCTAGTGGGACAAGCTCCATTGAAAACAGCACCTGAAAAAGCGACACAGTCTGTCAGTAAGAAGGCATCAGTTCCTTCCTCACCATCCAGAACTCAGTCGAAGCCAGCCAGCGCTGACCTGAAAAATGTGGTGACTGTCACTTCTAATCAGGTCAGCAATCATTCTGAAACAGGCATTGATCACAATAATTCAGGCAGTGATTGCTTTAGTCATAAGGACGCAGTCACAGAAATCAAAGGCAAAGGCTCCGGTCAATGTGAGCCTCGTTCTAAACTGACCCACCTCCTTCACAGTGTCCAGTCCATCCTCAGCAAGAGCAAAAAGAAAAGTCATCAGAAGCTTGACATTCCTTTGTCTTGGAAGCCTGTTCAGGATGTAAACCAACCAACTGCGACGCCATCATCATCCTGGAAGCCAGAAAGTTTGGAGTCACTGACTCCTAGTTATTCTAAAGTCACTTGTAATGACCAGAACAACGTGATTATAACAGACAAACCAGCCTCATTAAACTCACTTGGTCAATCTGGCCGTGACAGATCGCAACCACTTGCTAATGAGACATCTAAATGGACTGAGCCAGAGAAACAAGAGTCCTATATAAGAGTGAAAGATAAAGCAGGAAGAAATCTAAGTGAGTCTGTTGACCAAACTTTTGCGCTGGATAAACTCCACTCCACTAACCAGTCCGACACAGCTGTTCATCAAATTAACAATCCCACCAGCTCATTCTATCTGACATCGGTTGATTGTCCAGCTTCTATTCACACGTCATCTGAGAGTGACCATCTCTTAAAAAAACAATGTAATGAAGAAAGGAATTATTTCAATGGTTCTGGAGTTGTGCCCTCTTTAACCCTCGGAAACAAAAGTCCCACTCCGCCAGTCAAAACCAGCTCTGACAACACATTCTCCAGTGATCCAGCTGATGACGACAGCATTTTCTCCACCTACATTCCAAAGTTTCAGAGACATCGTAAGTTCACTTCGGTCAAGCGGTCAATCTCTTGTGACCATCAGAGTCCATCCCGTGAGGCAGGGGCAATAAATAGCAAATCGCTGACCGTGAGTGATTCTATGGAGAAGAGGAATTGGAAAAAACGGAAGCTCTCTGCTTTGGACATGACCTCTCCAGGGAATCAATCTGTCACCCACAACAGCTTTGAGTCAAACCGCCAAAATATTGAGTCAGATCATTTAAGTCCTGGTGACTCAATAACACCAAAGCACGACCCATATATGTTCACTTCAGGGGAAACTTGTACCACCTCAAGCGTGAATTCTAGAGGCAAACTAGTTGCAAATGTCCATGGATTAAAATCTAGAATAAGTCAGACAGCATTGGACTCGTCAGCCAGTCCTGTAGTCTTCCCCAGTCCAAAAAATGGACTCATTCCACAAAATACTAAAACGGAATGTCCTGCCAGTAAAAACGCTAGCGACTCACCTTTACAAAACTCTAGCAAAGAGTCCAGCCCGAAAAAAAGACATTGTCAAGACAAGGTTACAAATATTACCACACACACTCAAAACATTGCCACTCACGCGCAAAGTAATAACTCTCTTACAAATCTCGTGTCTCGCTCACCCGCTAAAACCACAAAGCTTGGTAAAAAGTGCAAAGAGCAAAAGACAGCCTCGGACAAGAAAAACGGGAATTCCCGAAATTCGCATTCGGCCCGCTCCATGGCGGAGATAACTGTGGACATCAGCAGCAGTCCATCCGACGCTTCCAGCGTGACGTCACCGGCAACGGACGTGACGTCACCCGGCACTGAAGACAGGACTGACACTTCTGTCCTAACAGAGCTGACACCGTCCTGCGACAGTGACTGTGTCTCCAACTACCAAAGCAGGGGCACACCTCTGGATTTATCTAGCAAAAGAAAGAAATGACAATTGGTCGGAATGTCCCGACAGACTGACAATGAAGTAAACACGTTTTAAAACAGAACAGATTGAACCCTAGTGTTCGAAATGTCCAGTGATCTTCGCGTAGTTAAGGTGAAAAAAAAAATGTCAGAAGTTGAGTCATTGGCAATAATACAAAACTCTAAATGTCATCAGCTTTAAACTTGAAGTCTTTGTCTTTAAATGTGTCGATTTCCAGCTCATGAGTTGTATAAGTAAAACCAAATG
The DNA here is from genome assembly GCF_947242115.1 of Biomphalaria glabrata. Classification (NCBI taxonomy): domain Eukaryota; kingdom Metazoa; phylum Mollusca; class Gastropoda; family Planorbidae; genus Biomphalaria; species Biomphalaria glabrata. The sequence goes on along the minus strand of NC_074711.1, from coordinate 22,908,995 downwards.
GTCCAAGTCTACACGGTCTCTAATCTGGACATATTGATGTCATGTTGAAGGTTTATTTCAAATGTTTGGACAATGTGGTAGAGTCCATACAAAATCGATGCTTCAGTTTTTGTAGTTTTCTTGGTTTAGATTGACTAGCCAGTGGTCAGTTATGCCGTTTTGGCCAAATTTGACTTTTTGTTAAGTTAAATTTTTTTTTTAAATTCTTTGTTTATTGTCTGTGATGTATTTGAACACATGTGCCTTTAACATCGGTGAGACTGGTGAATCTGTGAGACTCAATCTCAGTGTGATTAGTGAATACAGTGGTCTATTTATATGACCCTATGTGGTCCTAACATTGTTTTAAGCGAGCTGTTTATTATCAAAGTGATATTTTTGTTGACTTACATGTACAGATGTTGTGGCATTTAACTCGTGATCCGAAGTGATAGGCTACCTGTTTGCTGTGAGTCCAGGTAATGACACCAGGTACATGAGTTAGGAAAAGTTGGTTGTTAACCGTTATCTATAGAAACTGACAATCTTTACTTTAACACCCCATTTGATCTCTATACACTTTCTGACTTCGACGCAGCAGGCTTGTTAGAGGCTGAACATGGAACTGTTTGTTTCCTCTTCAAAACGCCATAATACAATCCTCTTTCAATACTTGTGATGATGTATTATATTGCTTTGCGGCAGCCCAAATCTCCGTGTCGCTTATGAGTAAATCCACACAATCTTCAAGTCATTGGTCTCTGTGCTTCTATCTTTACTTCTTATCCGTGGCTGGGACTTTTCAGGGGCGTCTCTCTGTGGAGCCTGGCTATCTGATCTAAAGGTTAACAACTTAGCTTTGTGTAGGCCGCATGAATCACAAACACTTGACCTGGACTTCTTCATCCAGCCAATACACAATCACAATCATTCGGACACTTCTTCACCCAACCAAGACACAATCACAATCATTCGGACACTTCTTCATCCAACTAAGACACAACCACAATCATTCGGACACTTCTTCATCCAACTAAGACACAATCACAATCATTCGGACACTTTGTCATCCAACCAAGACACAATCACAATCATTCGGACACTTCGTCATCCAACCAAGACACAATCACAATCATTCAGACACTTCGTCATCCAACCAAGACACAATCACAATCATTCGGACACTTCGTCATCCAACTAAGACACAATCACAATCATTCGGACACTCCTTCATCCAACTAAGACACAACCACAATCATTCGGACACTTCGTCATCCAACTAAGACACAATCACAATCATTCGGACAGTTCTTCACCCAACTAAGACACAATCATTGGGGCACTTTATCATACAAGCAATACACAATCATTGGGGCACTTAGTTTGCGTTGTGGTACTTACTTATGTAAGCTTAGTTCTGTGGTTAGTGATGTCAGTTTATGGTTACCTCTCTTGGGGAACAACCTTTCAAGTTTTTAGGATTTGGAAATTCTGTCAATATCTTGTTAAGACAAGGAGGACATATGTACACAGCTGTACAACTGTAAGATGACATGTACACATGCAGTAACCAGTACTCAAACGCTAAATAAATGGCTATGCTCTTAGTTACATATACAGTATCCAGTACTCACCAGCGAAATGAAGTGGCTATGTACTTATTCAAAGGGTAAGAATAGATGATCTTCAATCTCCGTCTTTCCATGTTCGTTGTCTTGTTCCAAAGACATTTTTGTTAACTATATAGATCTAAGTTGTATAAAGTGATGGTACTTGAACTACTGGCATATAGAGACGTATCTAATACTTCTTAGTATGATGTTGAAAATACTGCGTGATGTAATCAACAATTGTATGTATATAATGTTGGAAACATTGTGTCCCCAGGTTTGTTTGTGAAATTATAACATTTTGATTTTTGTTTTTAATTATACATACGCATTGTACATATCATCTGTTGTACACACATCAATGTACACTTCCATCGCTAGATCGTGTTGCCCTGTGTTACCTGTGTACATAACTGTGTACACATTTTAACTTATTACTCATAATCATCCCATCATGCTCTGCTGTTTTCTTCAGTCTTTCTATGACTTCAATCTTTTCTTTCTATCACATTTAGCCTACACATCTAATTATGCACCAGACTGTGTCGAACAGGTGAAATTATTGTTATTTATTTTTTGATTATGACTCATTGTTGCTTTACAAAATAATTTGTTTGTACATTGTACAGAGGAGAGACTTGACACGTTTTTAGAACCACTGTTCACTATACACTGTACACTAATTGCTTGGTGCCTCACTATTCTGCGTTAATTGCTGCTATTGTGTACAAAGCTATACATTTTATCTTGTCATAGACTATCTCTCCATTGAATCCATCTTCTATTCATCTAATCTCCCTCGCCTCTCTCTCTCTCTTGTGTCTAAACACATTTCCCTGTGGCTCACCTTGGTTCTACCTGTTCAACACCTGGTGGAAGACTCGTTGGAAACAGAGAAACTCAAACCTTATGTTTATTTACTTTGGTTTCCAAGAAACGACAGGAAAAAAACACAATACAACTTTTTCCTGCCTTATACGGTACCAATGTTGTGGAAAGCGGTTTTTTTCCCATTCCTTACGATTTAAAATTGAAAAGAAGAAAGATAAATACAAATAGTTTATGATTAGAAATGTCTATAAAATATACTGACCACTAAGTGATTGATATGATCAGAAATTATCTATATACATTTTTTTTTAATTTGATCAGAACTTAATTAATTTCGATCTTAATAAAATCATGAAACAAATGTTTTTATGGACTAAAACTGAAGAACTCTTTCTCTTCTAGCCCCAGCGATGCAACATCTCCTTACAGGGAATGGTAGAGACACAGTAGGCCCGGGCCAAGTTGTTCATGAATTGTTTGATTAGTTTGACTTTCCGGTACACGAACATTGATATCCATTCATTCAATGGTCACTAAAGACCTGGCTGGTCTGTGTGTAACATTCACCAGATACTTCCCATGTATAGAGTTCTGTGTTATCTCAATGTGGTATTAGCGTGAGGAATCATTGTGTCCATTGATTCATCTATTAATGTGTTTGGAGACAGTTACTTTATGTTAACATTATCTTGTCTGTGACTTTTATTACTTCACCCGTACCAGCCCTTTAGTCTCTCTGTCCCTCTTTCCTTTTTCTCCACTTCACCATCATCTCTCTCTCTCTTTCTCCCACACATCTCTCTCTCTTTCTCCCACACATCTCTCTCTCTTTCTCCCACACATCTCTCTCTCTTTCTCCCACACATTTCTTTCTCCCACTAATCTCTCTCTTTCTCCCACTAATCTCTCTCTTTCTCCCCCACATCTCTCTCTTTCTCCCACTAATCTCTCTCTTTCTCCCACACATCTCACTCTTTCTCCCCCACATCTCTCTCTTTCTCCCACTAATCTCTCTCTTTCTCCCACACATCTCACTCTTTCTCCCACACATCTCACTCTTTCTCCCACACATCTCACTCTTTCTCCAACATCTCTCTCTTTCTCCCACACATTGCTCTCTTTCTCCCACACATTGCTCTTTCTCCCACACATTGCTCTTTCTCCCACACATCTCTCTTTCTCCCACACATATCTCTCTTTCTTCCACACATTGCTCTCTATCTCACACACATCTCTCTTTTTCTCCCACACATCTCTCTCTTTCTCCCACATCTCTCTCTTTCTCCCACACATAACATAAATGCATATAAGCACCATCTTGACCTGAGACATGTGACCTTCAACTACTCACCCACTACGTTTTCAGCCTCATATCTTAGATGACCTCACCTGACCTGGTCACGAGACGTTTACAACTGGTTTACTTAGTCACTATTTCGTTGAATTGTTCTCGAATTCATTGCTATGAAACAAAAAGGACATTTGCCGGACACCAATTATATTTGAATCGCCTGCACCAACTACACTGCACCAACTACACTGCCACTGAATTCTGGTGTGTGAGAAGACGAAAGTGTGTACACATTTTGCCTCTACACGTGTTCAGAAGTATCAAGTGCTAGAGATGAAACTTGTTAGTCATTTCTTTGTATGTTTAATTACGTGATGTCCTGACACTATTTGACACAGCCTGTCAATGTTGGGACTCTAGGTCATAGAATGGTGTTATTGAATGAATTTATTCATATTTGACTGTACGTAAAGAGGTGACTTGTACTTACAGATAGTCAGTTGAACAACAAAAAAAAATAAACTTAAGTTCTTTAAAAAAAAAAAAAAACTTATTTGTTTGATTTTTTTATTTAACGAATTAGATAAGTATGTATGTATGTATGTCAAAAGTATATGGTATGAAAGTCGCAAGAATCGATTAAAGGATATCTTAATCGACCATCGGCGGACAATGGTTTTGCTTGCCCTGGAAGTGGCAAAATATGAAGGTCACAGCTAGGGCTGCGTAGCCACGGGAAATACTGTATTCCTCATTATTCTTCGGACTCGAAGAAAACCGTTATTATGGTATGGAAGTGTTCACTGTTGCTAGCTAGATTATGGTTGGCGCGAGGGACTTCACTTTACCACACACACACACATGTTATTGGCCAAGTTCAGACCTTTTCCATTTCACCTCCTTAAGTTACATTTCAATGTACACCAGGGGTCTCAAACTCATTTTAGCCTGTGGGCCACAGTGGAAAGTAACAATCATTCAGAGGGCCGCACCACAAAAAGACTGCAGTTAAATGCTAAAGTAAAGTTTTTATAATTATTAATTACATTTAGTGTAGTTCATTACATGCACAGGCAGTTTAGTTTACTAAAATAAGTTGACGTTGTCTCTGTCACTAATTAAAAAGCAGAAACTGTAGTTCCCCCTAAAAAAACAACTATAATTACTAGGCCTACTGCAGATGGCTCGTCACTCATGTTTCTGTCCACTCAGCTGAGAGCGTTTGGCAGAGACCAGACCATCAACGTTAGGCTTTAAGTCGCGTGTAGTGGCAAGCCGCAAGGTTGCTCTCAGAGGCTCATCAGTCATTCTTAATCGTAATGCTGTTTTGTTGATCTTCAATCTGGAGAAAAACTGTTCATAAACGTACGTACTCCCAAACATCGCTAGAATTCTAGCAGCTGCGCAGAATAAGTTTGGAAACTTCTCTCTGGAAAGAAACTGATAGAAATCTGGAACACCTACATCAGCGTATTTTTGCTTCAGAACAGTGTCACACTGCAGGTCCAGTAGTTCCATTTGGACTTCCTCTGGAACGTTTTTCACGTCAACTGCGAACGGAGTGGCAACAAGGAAAAACTGTGGTTCGAGAGCCACCGGTAGACTCTTCCAGTGCAATGGAATATACTACAAAGTCTTTTGCAGCGGCAATCAGTTGCTGTTGAACATTTGTCGCTGACTCGGTGATCCTGCTTGCAACTGTGTTCGCAGACAAACTCGTGCCTTCGAAGAGTTTCTTTTTCTCAGGGCAGATCATTTCACACACCTGCAGCATACACTTTTTTACAAACTGGTCGTGATGCCATCTCGCTAACAACAAAGCCTGACTTCACAGAATCTTTGCTTGCAGTGGGCGGACACCTCATTTACTGATTTGTGCAGTTGTAAATCATTTCACGGCTTATATGTGGTCATTGTAAGTTTTATCTAATTCTTTTGATCGCAGACGTGGCCGCGGGCCACACAAATTTGTTTCGCGGGCCACATGTTTGAGACCACTGATGTACACTAACAGACGTGTTTTGTTTCGGGCAGTTCTGCAGAACTAAAGAGTATTGTGTCCTCGTCCATACTTCCTAGGGGGATGACAGCGGGCAGAGCTCGAACTGGGGACCATAGTAATGACAGTCCGAAACGCAAACCACATAATCAGACAACCACCTCAAAAATACATTTATTTTTTTTAATTTGTGCCATTATTTATTGTCAAAGTTTTCCTTTGCGTCAAACTAACTAGACATTGACATGTAGCCTAGAACTAAACATTGACATGTAGCCTAGAATTAAACATTGACATGTAGTCTAGAAAGGTAAAGAATCGATGTAAAAAGTGTAAAATCTGGTAACAAAAACTTCAGTATATTCTATTTGAAAAATAATATTTATCTAAATATGAAATTTTGCGACTGCTATCAAAATAAATCAAAACCCAATCGGGCTCATCTTAACAGCTGCAGAGCTCTGATTGTCAGATGGACAGAAGAAACATTTTCTTTTCTCTAATTGCACAATGTATTTCTTTTCTCGCTAAATACAAAAGTGTGTGTATATAGAAAAGATGGTAGCTAAATAAATTGTGTATATAGATAAGATGATAGCTAGATAAAATGTTGTGTATATAGACAAGATGATAGCTATATAAAGTATATAGACAAAATGGTTAGCAGGGATAAATAAGCAGTGCTTGATGTCACATTTTTTTTCCCTTAAAGTATTGTAAGCGTTATACATTTTGTCTTGGTTACCATGGTTACAAGTAAAAAAAAAAAAAAGTCTCTTGATAAAATCAATGAAAATTACATCACATATGAGGCTATTGATTATTGAGGTAAATATGGCGAATTCTCTGTGCAATGGCTTCAGGAGAACGTCTCGGTGAAAAAGCTTAAAGTACAACGCTTCGGCGCAAGGCCTTTAGGACAACGCCTCAGTGAAAAAGCTTAACGCCTCAGTGCGAGAGATCGGCGTCAATGACATTCCAAATGTTTTACATTTGAAAAATAAACGATTTTTGTTTCCTCTCCCGCCCCCGCCCACAACTCCGATTGAAAACAGAGTTTAAAATATAAAGCCTGCTGGTTATTAGGTCAGGGACAAAAGATCCTTTAGAAAAAATCAAAGAAATTAGTATCAAGGGGGGTAGCCATCACGTTTTTGGCAAACGAAGTGTGTGTCTTAACGTTATGCCTGGACATTGTATACCTTTGATGTTATTTACGAATTGTCTTACAGACACGCAGTGATAGATTTCTCGTCTGCAGTGCATAAAACGTGGTGCACACAATGCGTCGTTGTTGTTGGGAATAGACTTCTTCTGGAGCCCAGCCAAAAGAGCTTTAATTTGAATTGTTTTGTCTTGCATACTCCAGAACTAATGGTCACAATGCCAGCCCAAGTTCGAGTCAGCTTCACGTCGCTCTTTGCGTCGTAAGTTGTCACATGCTGAAATGTAAGTTAGAGGAGCTTGAATGAAGCGTGATTCAGCGAATTCCTACAGATGGTCGGAAGCCCAACATCGTTTTACCACGTCTGGTTGCTAGGGTAACGATGATTACGCCATGAGTAGAATGTCGGTGGAACTATGGCCAATGCCATGGTGGAGAAGATATTGTCCCCTGTTGTGTAGAGTTCTTGTCCCTTAATTCCAAAAACAATATGACGTCAATTGATACATGGACCTAATCAGGAACATGAACTATTGGTATTTGTACTGCATCTATATTGAACAAATGAAGGACTTTCCCAAATGCATCCAATTCGTCGTTACATCTCATTTCTACGTCGGAACCGATCACAGACTTTGGGTCCTTCAAAATGTCCATATCGTTACCGCTGAAAAATGTCAAAAAAAATTTTTTTTTTAAATCAAACTGAAAGACAAAACAAAATCTCTAAAGTGTTTTAATTGAAGTTTGGTTTGGAAGTAGATACGCCATACATATTAAATTAAGAAATACTTTTACATTAAGAAAAATAAAAATAATCATAGATAAAACAGATTGGAATAAAACTATATCGTCTTATCATTTGTGTACACTGCCGAGGAATCTTTACTTCAAAAGTCTGTGGGGTCTAGATCCATATTACACTCGTTTGTGGGGTCTAGACTTATTTTCAGGGGCGGACTGGCTATATGAGCATTTGGGCAAATGCCCGAATGCCGGTTCTCAAATGGGCCTAAAAGGGCCTCATGAATGGCACGCATTAAATTGTTAAAGGTTTTATAATATTCTCATGTATAAGGGGCTATACGAGCGTCATGTTAAAAACATCTTTTACAGATTATAATACTAATTTAATCTCACACATTTTCAAAAATAATGTCATTGCCTACATCCGTAGACAGTGCTCTTAGTAGCCTTCATCCTTTTAGGGCCTTCAAACATAGCGATTCAAAAGCAACATAAGGTCTTTATTTCTTATAAAGATATAGAGGATGCATACAGTTATCGATACATTATAAAAAAAATAACATAATGATTTTGAGAACAGATAGGCCTATAATTGGAGGCCCATCATATGATAGACAATTTATGGGCTGTAGTGTATAGAAATGCCTGGGCCGATTTTGACATCCAGTCCGCCCCTGTTTATATTACACTCGTTTGTGGGGTCTAGATCTATATTACACTCAGTGGCGTAGCAAGGTATCCGTGGGCCAGGGTTCAAGAATGTGTTGGTTGCCCCCCCCCCCCCCCCTAATAAGACATATTTACTGTCCGACAAGAAAAATTGTGTAGTCTGTGTATCGGTAAGTGTGTCAAAAGATCAGTCAAGCAGTCCAGCTGTGTACCTTTTTTTTGTCAATAACATTGTCATTACGTTTTCTTCAGCTATTATTACGTACAATGAATAGTGACTTGAAACAATGTTTTAAGAGTACATTTTTCCATATAAATTTACATTCCAAAGTATATCAATGTTAAAAAAAAAATTAATCTAGTTCTATGTCTATCAGTTGACAGTAAATAGGTCTAAAATGTATTTATTAAAATTTCATTTTTCTTGCTATCTCAGTTACAAAGTCAGAAACCTGCTCTGCTTCATACAACTTCTAAAATACTTTTGTTTTAATCAATCGCAACTTTTAAAATGACCGCTCTGCTGACCAACTGTTACGGGCAGAGGGACTCGGGATTGACGACTGCAAAGGTTGACCAATATGTTATAGTTTAAGATATCTAAAGTGTTTCCTGCAAAATGACTGAAAAAAAAAATATTTCCGCGCTATTTTGTCTACGCTATTCTGTCCGCGCTATTTTGTCGGGTCACCCTTGATATGTTGTGAGCAAAAATACTCATAAACGTTTTGTAGTAAGTCAAAAAATCTGCAACTTCTTGAACATAGCTGTCAGAATCATTTAAGGCCAAATTTAAGTTCATATGTGAACAATATGCGCAATAGAATGCTTTTGCTAAAATTGCTTTTGCTAAAATTGCTTTTGATGAAGCGATTCTTGAAGATTATTGTAGGCCTTCTGTCCACTCATATGGCAAGCACCATCATATCATGGCCTCGCCATTTATTTGAAGATAAATGGGGATTTTTTTATTAATTGCAGTATTTATTTAGCCAATTCTGCAGACTTCTGGTTTCTGACAAATATGAGAATCTACGATCTAGAAATGACGCTCTGGTTTCTTTCTCTTTGGGTGTTCCGTCTTCAGAGATAACGAAACAATATTGGGATAGGATGTTCATCGGCTTTTACAAAAGTACATTTTTTTTTTTTACTTTGGTGTTACCCCCAAGGGCTCACGTGGTCCCTAATTGGTCACGGCCCATGTGCCGAAGCACAATGAAACCCCTACGCGCTATGGGTGCTACACTCACGGCTGTTGGCCTCTATGGTGGTTGGCCTGGGTTCATTGAACCCCTTCACGCCAGGGGGGCTACGCCACTGGATGTATAGCACACCACTAGACAGCTGTCCATTCTCTTAAACACATCATCCGTTTTTCTTTTTTTTAAGTTTAACTTTTCCAATAGTTCATTCAAATATATTTTATTTGAAACTCACTGTCCAACCAGAAACTTGCCTGCGTAAACAAATACTCTTCATCAATCGCCAAATCTTCCTGACGCTAGACCAGTTACACATGTACAAGACATGTTGAAAATAGTGGATGACGATAGCCGAGCTGGACTGCATGACCTCTGTCTGGGACTCGTAGATTTCATAAGAGTACTTGAAGAATCTGAAGTCTATTGGTAATGGAGTCTACTCAAAAGAAAAAGAAAAAAAAAATACAATAATCTAGTTAGTGAAGATATGTTCTCAATTGTTACAAAATAGCGAACAACAAAAAAGCACCGATAAAATAGTAACGACTAAATAGCGAATGACATAATAGCGCCGACAAAGTAGCTTGAAATTTCTGGACGAAATAGCACGCCACAAATAATCAGTACCGGCTTGTAGCAAGTGAAGGCCCTGGACAGGATATCCCCGTACCCTCTAGATGTCAAGCATGTGGTAGTTGTGAAGAAAGAAATGTAGTACTTGAACAATTAGAACCTTATTTCCCATATTTTCTAATCATTTTATATGCATATTTGTGTTAAAAATTAAATTGTTTGAACTATTGGGACCACAGGGAGAGGCTTTGTGTGGCCTTGCCATATAATGATAGGCCTAAGTGTGCTACACATTGAAATAGAAGTAACTCTATGATATATTTCTAAAGTACCACTGAATCACTGATTGATCACGAGATCTTTTAAACTGTCCAACTTCTCCGCATGTCGTACACAGGTTTCTTCTACGTCCTAGACGCTCACTAAGAACCCGATTTGACTTGCAACCTAACGCCTGGTACTTGCAACCTGACCCCTGGTACTTGCAACCTGACGCCTGGTATTTGCAACCTGACTCCAGGTATTTGCAACCTGACGCCTGGTATTTGCAACCTGACGCCTGGTATTTGCAACCTGACGCCTGGTACTTGCAACCTGATGCCTGGTACTTGCAACCTGACGCCTGGTATTCGCAAAAAAAATAAAAAATTATAAAACTCAAGCTTTCTATATGACGTTTGTATTTTATTTTCGGTATTTCCCCAAAAGTCCACAGTGTTGTAACAAATACACTACTTCACGGGCTAAACAAAGTGTCGGCTAAGGTTGATCGTTAAAATGTGGCCCGTTTATTACAATTAGTAAAAGAAAGAAAAAAAGGGGGAGGGGGTTTTCAGCCATAATAAACTTAGGAAGAAATCAACGGGCATAGCCGGTGTGTACTGCAAGTATGATATATATATATATATTTATTTATTTAATTTGTTCTTCTTTGCCTATTAAAAGGCCCTAAGCCTTTGGGGATATGCCCCCCCCCCTTTTTTTTTTTCAAGGCAATTTTTCCATTGCTCTTTCTTTAAAATGATTGAAAATGTCCACGTCACCGATTCAGGGGGAGGCAAGCTGTAATTTATGTTACCTATAGGTGAATCAAACATTGCCTAGTATAAATTGTTTTCTATTATGTTTATATATTTATCTTATACAGTATTTCTTTTAAATAAAGACAAAATATAATAATAAATATTGGCATTATTTTGTCATCGCTATTTTGTCATCGCTATTTTGTCATCGCTATTTTGTCGTCGCTATTTTCTTGGTACTATTTTGCCGTTCACTATTTTTTCCCCAAAGATTTCTAGGGGGAATCGTGAGGACGTTTTTGAAGTACTCGTCCAGTGTGCACCAATGAAGAGATTGCAAGCTAATAGAAGGAATGGTCAACAAATTGCAGACGTAAAATGACTCGAAAATATAATGCGGGTGAACATTGGTCATAGGATTCAATTGGCTGCTTTCTTTTTGTAAAGTCCTATTTCACCAGTCAGTCAGTTAGAGTAGATCTACCAGTCAATCAGTCATTCAGTTCATCAGTCAAATAGATCAGTTCTACCATTCAATCAGTCATTCAGTTCATCAGTCAAATAGATCAGTTCTACCAGTCAATCAGTGAGATCAGTTCAATAGTCAGTGAGTCAGTAAAATCATTTTTCTAGTCAGTCAGTCAGATCAATTCTTCCAGAGTCTCTCCCTCTGTTTCTTTCTCCTCCTATCTCTCTCTCTCTCTCTCTCTCTCACACACACACACACTCCCTCTGTCTCTATTTCGTCCTCTCTCTCTCTCTTTCTCTCATTGCACCACTCATGTACAAGTTTTGTGTTTTATCTTTGGCTTATTTTGGTTCCTTTGTTTTGACTCAAACTTCATTTTGAACTCAAGACACACACAGACAAACCAAATGGACCTGTTGTTAAGACTTACCAGAATAGGAGCCACTCTGGCGGTCTTTTTCCTGCAGGTGAGCTGCACTTCTTCTGTCTTGGTGTAACACAACAGCCATAGATATCTCATGAAGATGACCAGAATCAAGGCCACGATCAGGGTTAAGAAGTAAATGGTGTAGATCTACAACAAATGAGAAATTAGTGAAGGACTCTGTCGCAAGCAATGTGTACACTATAGTCTTAGCACTACATTCGTAGAGCTTGTGTGTTCTCTTCTCTCTCTCACTCTGTTAAGTCTGACTGACGTCTGCTACGTAATCTAGCCTAGACTTCAAGTACTGCTTTAGTTTGTTATCGTGTGTGTTTCAAGATAAAGAGAGGTCTACGGATGATGAAACAAAAAAATGTCACCCACCCAAAAGCAAACTTGAAAATATTTAATTAGCATCTGTTTAATTTACAATTCTCATGGTATCATGTAAAAAAATAAATGTTAAGGGTTAGAATGTGTATGAATATCTATACCCATATTTCAATCATTAGAAAGCCAATACCAGCTCACTGAGGCTCACTCTGTCTGTCTGGTACAAAGCTTATCTCAACTCACTCTGTCTGTCTGGTACAAAGCTTATCTCAACTCACTCTGTCTGTCTGGTACAAAGCTTATCTCAACTCACTCTGTCTGTCTGGTACAAAGCTTATATCAACTCACTCTGTCTGTCTGGTACAAAGCTTATCTCAACTCACTCTGTCTGTCTGGTACAAAGCTTATCTCAACTCACTCTGTCTGTCTGGTACAAAGCTTATCTCAACTCACTCTGTCTGTCTGGTACAAAGCTTATATCAACTCACTCTGTCTGTCTGGTACAAAGCTTATATCAACTCACTCTGTCTGTCTGGTACAAAGCTTATCTCAACTCACTCTGTCTGTCTGGTACAAAGCTTATATCAACTCACTCTGTCTGTCTGGTACAAAGCTTATCTCAACTCACTCTGTCTGTCTGGTACAAAGCTTATCTCAACTCACTCTGTCTGTCTGGTACAAAGCTTATATCAACTCACTCTGTCTGTCTGGTACAAAGCTTATCTCAACTCACTCTGTCTGTCTGGTACAAAGCTTATCTCAACTCACTCTGTCTGTCTGGTACAAAGCTTATCTCAACTCACTCTGTCTGTCTGGTACAAAGCTTATATCAACTCACTCTGTCTGTCTGGTACAAAGCTTATATCAACTCACTCTGTCTGTCTGGTACAAAGCTTATCTCAACTCACTCTGTCTGTCTGGTACAAAGCTTATCTCAACTCACTCTGTCTGTCTGGTACAAAGCTTATCTCAACTCACTCTGTCTGTCTGGTACAAAGCTTATCTCAACTCACTCTGTCTGTCTGGTACAAAGCTTATCTCAACTCACTCTGTCTGTCTGGTACAAAGCTTATCTCAACTCACTCTGTCTGTCTGGTACAAAGCTTATCTCAACTCACTCTGTCTGTCTGGTACAAAGCTTATCTCAACTCACTCTGTCTGTCTGGTACAAAGCTTATCTCAACTCACTCTGTCTGTCTGGTACAAAGCTTATCTCAACTCACTCTGTCTGTCTGGTACAAAGCTTATATCAACTCACTCTGTCTGTCTGGTACAAAGCTTATCTCAACTCACTCTGTCTGTCTGGTACAAAGCTTATCTCAACTCACTCTGTCTGTCTGGTACAAAGCTTATCTCAACTCACTCTGTCTGTCTGGTACAAAGCTTATCTCAACTCACTCTGTCTGTCTGGTACAAAGCTTATATCAACTCACTCTGTCTGTCTGGTACAAAGCTTATCTCAACTCACTCTGTCTGTCTGGTACAAAGCTTATCTCAACTCACTCTGTCTGTCTGGTACAAAGCTTATCTCAACTCACTCTGTCTGTCTGGTACAAAGCTTATCTCAACTCACTCTGTCTGTCTGTCTGTCTGTCTAGTAAACATTTGTATATTCGTTATTTCCCCAACACCCAATCTCGTATCAAGCTGAAATTTGGCACAATTATTATTTATGTGACATCACAAGAATCAATAAAAAAAAAACAATTAGTCATTAACTATTGGTAATTAATTATTTTGTTTGGTATCTGTTAATGTTTCATTTTGTTTTTGGACATTATTCAAAACCACACACTCATTTTAATGGTAAAGACGTAGCAATAATAACCCAACAAACGTGACTACCAAATCTAATGGACAACAAGAACTATTGTTCTTTACAAAAATAAAACATAACGCAATTTTTTTTTCTTTTTTACATTTTTGGGTTTTACTCAATATAGGAACTCCGGAGCTCCTATTGTACGGAATAAGCAACACTAGAAGTGGACAGTTTGTAGCCACGACAGTGTAGTCAACTGTAAGATTTCAAGTAGTCTCTGGGAAAATGAGGGGAAAAAAACAGAAAGTAAACTTGTCGACCCGTCAAAATATGGAATTTTTCTCAATGGTGGTGCTTCTTTATTGTGGAGTCCCCTGGTCAGTAGCCCCCGCCTCTCATTAGCCCTGAACACACAAACAAAACATAGATTCATAACATTCTTTTTAAATACTTAATAAAATGAACATTTATATATATACATATATGTAGACAGAAGATCAAAATGTGTACTTACCATTTCCGGAGACAGAAGATCAAAATGTGTACTTACCATTTCCGGAGACAGAAGATCAAAATGTGTACTTACCATTTCCGGAGACAGAAGATCAAAATGTGTACTTACCATTTCCGGAGACAGAAGATCAAAATGTGTACTTCCCATTTCCGGAGACAGAAGATCAAAATGTGTACTTACCATCTCCGGAGACAGAAGATCAAAATGTGTACTTACCATTTCCGGAGACAGAAGATCAAAATGTGTACTTACCATTTCCGGAGACAGAAGATCAAAATGTGTACTTACCATTTCCGGAGACAGAAGATCAAAATGTGTACTTACCATCTCCGGAGACACATGTTCACTTATGATCTCCGTTAACATTCTCCTTGAACTCAGAAAGACTAAGGAAGTCTCGCGCAGCTATAAATAGAAACAAAGACTCCATATAGCGCTTTGGTAGAATAAGTGCAAGTTAGCTAGAGGGTAGCTCGGCTTAGGGAGACCCCAGTTAGAGCCCACTTGCTACGTTCCTTTTGCTCCTAAAATGAGAAGAGTCTGTAGGAGAACAAAGGAGGGCAGTCTTCTGGGGGTAGTGTAAGTACGCTTGTCAATGTAGACACCGCCCTACTGCTCAACAAATCAAGGAGGGAGGGGGGAGCATTTAAAAACTGGGTATAGGTTTAGCCTATCTTATCTTCTTATCTTATATAATACAGACGTTACTTCAAAAAAGAAGATGATTACGTCCTACGCGTCATGCATTTAGTCATGCATATTAACCAATGACTTTAATTCTGCTAAGTCACTGGTTTTCCTGGCTAGCTCAGGCAACCCATTCCATGCTCTAATAGCACTAGGGAAGAAAGAGCATTTGTACAGATTTGTCCTAGCCTATGGAACTAGGAGTGTGCCTTTATATTTGTGTCTTTCTGAGTATTTTAGTAGATTTTGTTTTTGTATTTGAAAATTATGGTTCAGTGTTTTATGTATAATTGCTACTTTATTTTTGCGTCTAAAGGTGTTATTCTAGTCAAATGTGAATATTCGTTTGTTTAGTTTGTTATGAATCTCACTGCTCTATTTTGTGTCTGTTCCAGTTTCTTAATGTTTTCTTGAGTTGAGGGGTCCCAAACAGAGGATGCATATTCTATTATTGGCCTAACCAAGGTTAAATAACATTTTAATTGTATGTTCTTATTTGATTTATAGAAATTTCATAAACCCTAATGCTTTGTTTTGATTTTTTTATAGTTTCATCAATATGGGGATTCCGTGACAGTTTTTCATTTATTATGTTTATATGTTTCAACTTAGCTGAAAGTAGCTAGCACATTAATAACATGGAAATTCTTCGCCAAAGTGCATGGCATGAAATATTCTTTGTCCAAACAATATTAGTTCAACGTCAAAGACTGTGTAGCTAGGTCCTGTATCTTTTGTGTCCTCGTAAACATTATTACATCTAGGATCTAGGTCTATATAGCTACAACGAGGGCTTCGTGTGTTTCCGTCAACATTGAATAGACTTAGCTAAACCCAATTCTAAAACAGACTCTCTTTCTTCTTATTACCCCGTGCTACTTCTTCTCTAATGTCGCTAGGCATGAAACGGGTTGCCTGCATCAGCCATAAAAACCAATGTCTTGGAAGAGTTTAACTCTCCTTTTAACCTGCACGACTAGATTAATACATGGATACATATGTCTATTGATACTAACATCACACACACACACATCTATCTATCTATCTATCTAACTATCTATATATATATATATATATATATATATATATATATATATATATATATATAATATATATATATATACATATATATATATATTCTCTTCTATAATACAGATGTTACTTCAAAAAAGAAGATGATTACGTCCTACGCGTCATGCATCTAGTCATGCATGTTAACCAATGACTTTAATTCTGCCATGTCACTGGTTTTCCTGGCTAGCTCAGGCAACTCATTTTGTGCTATAATAGCACTAGAGAAGAAGGATATATATATGATATGTGTGTGTCTATGGATACGAAATAATTTTCTGTTTCGAAGGTACGTCTGTACTTTATAAGATAAGACATGATAACATGATAAGATACTTTTTATGTCTATTATTAGCAAAGACCGTGATTTCCTTACTTTACATTGTATCATGGTTTCATCAATCAGTCTGGCTCGCCTACTCGGGAATTGATGACAACCTGTGTGTGGCCTTGGAGACCAATACAAAAAATAGCCATAGTATTTGTAAACATGGATGTATCTAGAGTCTAGTCTGTTATGCGGCGGCTACTTTGACAAGATAGGCTGGGAAATGTCACTATAGTTTTCATTTGAATGTTCCGGTAGAACTTTTTAAATAATTATTAAAAAATGAAACCAAATAGATTTAATCACAAACATAACTTTTTATTATTAAAAGAACCCGTTCATCTTCGGAATGTAAGTTGAATATGGAAATAAAACAAATAGACCACTAATAAGTGACCCTGGTCTTTGCTAAAATTGCTAATATTGAAAATAATAATGACAAAAGAACAAAATAGGATTAAGATTAGGCGATAGTGGAGGTCAAATAAAAGTATAATATTCCAAAGTTGTATATGGATTTGAGACATTGCTCTTGTAAAGATAGCAGTTAAGACTTCTTTGAGCGCTTTCACCGTAGATGTTTGCGCTCCATGGGACATACGGTGGCAAGACCGCACTACAAACAGCGATGCTCTTGCTATTGCCGGTATGATCAGTATAGAGGGACTTCTTATAGTCCGACAATTACGCTGAGCAGGGCACTAATCCCGTATGGGTGACGAACGTATGTCAAAGGCAGTTTTTTTTTTTTGGGTGAGCTGAAATGTGGTCGGCGTAACAAAGGTGCGTCGAAAACGCTTGTAAGACCGTATAGATGTCCACGTCAGGTTCGAGATGATCCCTTTTATGGACCTTGTGACCCTGGAAAGGATTTTATCCCGTGGTAATAGGTTCTTCACAAATCCCTCTGTCTGGGGACCCCGTCAACGAGATGATCATTTAATCACATCCGTTCGGTCATGGGTCAGGGTACCTTAAGCCAACGCAATGGGTTCCACCGACCCATGCGAGGCCGGAGGTCGAGCCCATGGGGGGCCCTCCATATTCATATAATGTACCATTGCCCTCGTGGGGGAGACATCACCACCTGTATGACCCCCGTAGGGGAACGACGCAATGGGTTTCGGACTGGGTAGTAAGCCTTTCTCACTTCCCCACCACGTGCAGGTACACTCGCTAGAGCATATCTGTGTGGTAGCTCACTGGGAGCCATGTTTGCTCTCGTTCTTGGCCTTTCCGCTTCCCCGGGCGGACGTTTCCACGGAGGTGCCACGCCGAGGCGACGGGAGCATTTCCTCTGTGCTTATAAGACCAGCTTAGGTGCCAAGTTGCATTAGCTGACATGGAAGAATCCACCTAGCTTCAGAACGAGACAGCTGGAGCTCACAGGCCACGGGATACATTTGAAACCAAAAGAAAATCCACTGCGGAATACAGAAAAGAAAAACTAAATCGACCACCGGCGGTTAATGGTAATGTCTGCTCTGGATGTGTCAAAATGTGTAGTGTGTAGTTCGCAGCCTGGGCATGTGTACCCACGTGAACTACGTCACTCCTCATTTAATCTTTGGACTCGAAGACAAGCTTTAGTTTTATTCCCAGCTTTGATATGAGCCGAGGAGGTAATTACTAATGACCTTGTAGACATCTTCGTGAACTTAGCATTCCTTGTAAGATTTTCATTACTTGTCAAGGGGCAGTACTGCTGCAGACCTGCAATAGCCTAGTAAAATCACTCTCTCTTATGGGGGAGACTACAATGAATTTCGTTTCCCTTTAATAAATTTCGAGCCAGAACCTTTTTTTTAGCGCCCCCGAAAGGGGAAAATACGCTATTAGTTTTGTGTGAAATGTCTATCCGTCTGTCCGTCCCGTTTACATTTCGTAAACTAGAAAAGATAGTAAAAATCCGACATCATAATATTTTAGTCCATTCAAAGTTCTGATGCGACGGCTTCTTTTTTTTCTTTTCTGAAAGCGAAAAATCAATTTTTTAAAATCACTTATGCAAGCAGTTTTTTTTTTCATAAAAATACACCACTTTTACAACTATTCACTATTAATAATAACAAGCATAGGAGGCTCTTTGGTAGGGGGAATATTGACTTACCATATTTTCAACACATTTATGCAAATGGTTTTAGACTTTTTTTTACATTTGTATTGCTACGTTGTGGAAGTTCTGTCCTACTAACTACTACATTCTACACTATATAATGTATAGTTTTTTATAATAGAAAAAAATCTATTTAGTATGCATATAAGTTGGGCATAATTTAAAACAACAATTAATTAGTAGGTTTTCATATTATCACGTGAACTACAGTACTAAACCGGAGACATAAAACACATAACTAAAGGATTTTTTTTAATTTTTTTTTTAGGATTTCAATAAGAGATTGACCCTTTACAAAACAATTAGATTAATTAGATATTCATTATAAGACATCAGTTAGGCCAGGTTCACATTGAACTTCACATTCATTTTCACTTATCCTTTGGTCTGCTAGACCACTGCGGTACAACACAAGATGTCAACCTTCTTTCTTCATTCTTCTCTGTCATTTGTCCTTGAAAGAATTTAATTCTGATGTTCTTTCTGAAAATATTGATACCTGCCTTTTTACCTGCCTGGTTGGACCACTTCGGGGGCCGATTTTGAGTTTGTGTTTCCACACAAACTGTCTTTGTTACCTTGTTTTGTAATAATAATAAGAATGAAATGTTTCCGACACACTCTAGTACACTAGGACTCAGGTAAACGAATAGCAGTCTAGGAGTTGGCCAGTATGTGGTAGAAAAGAATAATATTAATAATTCAGTACTCCACATAACTAAAGCCCACAGTCCTGACCAGGGCCGGATTTAAGGGAGGGCAGGAGGGGGCTACAGCTTCGGGACTTCCACAAGAGAGGGCCTCTATAAATGAGATAAAAAATATATCGAATTTCGTCGGGTCAGAAACTTGATTATTTTTTTTTATTATTTTTGTTTTATTTTTACGGCTGGAAAAAAAGTCGTAATTAATAAGTGTACTATTGTAGCATGCTCGGAATAAGTCAATACAGCTCCGGATTTAGGACAGTTTGACTACCAACTTCCACAAACTCAAACAAATGTGCATATTAACTATCACATGCTTTTAGATAGAATTAGTTTCATTCATATCAAAGCCTTCGACAAAGTGTACTTACTTAAACCCGGCCCTGATCCTGCCGATGACGTGCTGCCATCCGGCCCTGTTCCTGCCGATGACGTGCTGCCATCCGGCCCTGTTCCTGTCGATGACGAGCTGCTATCCGGCCCTTTCTGTTCACATTGCGTATGACGTGAAGCCACGTGACACGCGTGAGGTCCAGGGTCTCCAATGTTGTTGTGTGTGTGGGTTTAAACTATAATAGAATCTTGATGTCATGAGCTCTAGTATTTTACCAGACACAGAAACACACACACACAGAGAAATATACACACCGAAACTGTCAGTAACACGCATACAGAAAGTGCAACTGGAATGTCTTTACTATTGATGTACTGCTGACAAAGTCGTGGGTCACATTGCAGTCGAGGCTGTTCAGTAGCTAAGTTGTTTCTCTTCAGCTCGGAACGATGTAGCAAGAGTCAGAGCAAGAGTCAGAGCAAGAGTCAGAGTATCTTACAAATATATGTCTATATATATATATTATAGTATATGGTATGTATTATAGTTAATTGTAGTAACTTTCTCCAGCAGTGCATCTGTTAGTGACAGTCCTGAGGTACTGGCAACGTCTGTTCACTTTGTATTAACAGACAGTTGGCTTCCATTGACAGGATCTACTTTTGAGTGATAACATGAAAAGTCGGCAATAATTATCGACATTGCCATAACATGAAAACAAAACAAGGAAAATGAGACCCGAACAAAATAGGAAAACCTTAACTTGGAAATTCAGCGAATGTAGAACTAAATAAATAAATTATGGCTTTTATATAGCGCTACTTTCATGCTTATAGCATGCTCAGAGCGCTTTGGTCCAATCTCAGTTGTGGACCAGTGGGGGGAGGGGGGTATCTATGAGAAGGTTATTCCGTGCTGCCTTCAGGCGCTCAGTAAACACAACTCTGCCCTAGGTAGCCAAGCCAAGTTCAAGGTCACTTTGCCTCTCGACCGCGCTTCCCTCCAGAAGCTCAATAAAATGACAATATTCCTAATAGCTAAATTAGCTAAAGGTGTGGGGACAACTGACCTCGCAGACATCTTCGTGACCCTGAACATTCCCAGGAAAATTATCATTAATTTGTCAGAGGGCGGTACTGCTGCAGACAGGGCCGGACTTAGGCCGCTGCAACCTATGCATTCGCAGTGGGCCCCGCACTTTCATCGGCCCCGCGCTAAGTCTAGGTGTAACTTATCTTCAAACTTATATAGAATAGGGCAGGTATTCCATGGGCTCCTAGAAATCTCCTGCAATTCCAAAATAGACCAAAAGGTCAAGGACATCTACTGAAAACTCATAAAAATCTGCCGAAAAAAAAAAAGCTTCATTTTGGTGTGCCAATTTTACGCGCCATAAAAACGGCATTATAAAAACGAATGTATTTTCTATTACAAAATCTTAATTTTGACTCTATGCTTATCCCTACCCAGACTGGGCCCCGCGCAATCCGTTTCGGATAGGGCCCATAGCTAGGACCGGCCCTGGCTGCAGACCTGCCAATCATGAGATTTGCTGTGGAGACTTTTAAGAGACTGTAGTGAATTTTGTTTCACCTTCAATGAATTTTGCTCCTGGCAGCGTTGAAATACATTTGAAATAGTAGTTAGTAACTAATTGAACTCTCCGTATCTCGCAACACATTGTGCTCATCTTTTCATTTAAGAAATTTCGCCCGGACAATTTATGAAAGGCGAGACAGACGGACCAAAGTGGGACTATCACTCCTAAGTCGAGACGTCTGGTCACCTTAGTGTTGAGACACTCAGAGTAACATTCAGTTTTCAAATTACCAGAATGTTTAAATTCAAAACAAATGAACATTTGCTTTACTTTTAACAATTTCCAAAAGAAAGAAAAAATATCAAGATAACTAACAGACTTTTTATTTGAAAGATAAATAACTGATTTTTTTTTTTTTAAGAATTAAAAAAAAGACATTTATGAAAATCCATTCTATCAGTTTCTATTCCTTTCACTCTATCTTCATTCTAGCAAAGTCAGAAATGGATTTATTCGATTTTCTTAAATGGAGGCAAATCTTGAAATATCCGGCTTGCCATTAAAATGTTTGTAAAATATTTTACATGTTTCGGATGTTCCTTCAGAGTTGAAGATAGTTTACTTCCTAGTCCAAACCTCCCGCAGGACGACGGGGGATGGGAGCGGGCAGGATTTGAACCCTCGACCATCGATAAATCCGAACGACAGTCCAGCGCGCAAACCGCACGACCAGGCAGCCATGTCTGTGATGTACAAAATGTGTAAGTATTAATTATAAGTTATGTATTGTTATAAGCCGATTCGAATGTCTGCAATCCTTTTAACACCGTGGAATCTAAAATTCAAAGCTTTTCCTCTTTTTAAATGATTAAAGATTTTTTTTATGGCTGAAAAACTATTTGGTGTATCTGGTGTACAGGATACAGGAAGTGTGGATAAGCTACCACGCCTCTTCTGGCCTAACTGAAGTCTTATAACTGATGTATTTTTTTGAAAAGGCCCAATCTCATATTCGAATGCTTAAAAAAAAAAATAAATTTTCGCAATAAAACAAAAGTTCACTAGAATGACGTTTGCAAGATTACTATTCGTTTTAATTTAGCTTTTTCTCTTTAAAAAACTGCTTGCATAACTGATTTTAAAAATTAGAATTTTCGCTTTCAGAAAAAAAAAAAGTAGCCGTTGCATCAGAACTTTGAATGGTCTAAAATATTGTGATGTCGGATTTTCAATATCTTTTCTAGTTTACGAGATCTAAACGGGACGGACGGACAGACGGACAGACATTTAGCACAATACTAATAGCGTCTTTTCCCCTTTCGGGAGCCGCTAAAAATGTCCTTTCAGAACAATTGAACCAAGGCTACAATTTTTAACAAAATAAAGACGACATTTAAATATAATTTTCATGAGCGCTTTTAGTTTTGGTTTGTTTTAGTTCACACTTACTTACTTTGACTTAGATCCTCACCCCGCGCCGTTCACCATAGAGGTAAACGTCTTTATCCTCTTCCCAGCCGGTGTCCAATGCACTGAAGGTCCTCCATAAAGATGAGGCACCAAGTGAAACGAGGACCTCCCTCGTATTGACCTCCATGTCATTGTATGCGTGATTCCTTCTGTCGGAGGACATGTCTCGCAGATTCCAAGGATGTCCAGCCGTTATTTGTCAAACTCTTTTAAAAGTTGGGCCAGTTTATCGCATTGGTACATGGTCCTTACGTTCCATGTACCAATTAGGATTGGTTTCTTTGCAGTGAAGGGCTGATCATGTATTGGGCTTTGGGCGTCCTATTGAATTTGGTCCAACAACGTCTTCGGGGTTTGACCACCCTCGCATCATATACAAAACAATTATCTTTGTTTAAAGTTTACCGTGACAGAAAAAGAAAGCGACTGTCCCTAAATCAGCTAGATGACGTCATTTGACACTTCTCATATGCGGCTGAACATTCTGAAAGTTGTCAGCTTTCTCCTTAGCTACCGTATTTAACTCAGGCCCTGCGTTTTCTACATCATTTACATGACCTTCACCTACTTAAATCAGGCCCTTGGCAAACATTCAAACTTACCACCCCTCTAATTTTAGATTTTGCGTATGGTCGGCCCCACGCCACGGGTATTCATAATTGCATATTTGGGGTTAGGTCTTGTCACTTGCTATCGTAATTCCAATGTTGTGTCTTTAAAAGTATACAATGTACTACTATACACCAGTGTTTCTGAAACCTCTTTTATTTTTATTTTTTTGTGACGCCTTACTCAAGACGGTGTTCATGTTGTTTGTTTGTCAAATGTTTGAACATGTTTCGGATGTTCCTTCAGAGTTACTTCCTAGCCCAAACCTCCCGCAGACGAGGGGGACGGGACCAACGAATGACTTTTCAGTCCAAATACCTCACGACCAGGCAGACATCCAAAGCCTGCTCTAAGCGAGCCAACTTCCAAAAGTTTTCTTTTCTTTTAATTTTGAGCGCATTTTTTTGTTTTCCTAGTAAGAGAAGCAGAAGTGAAAGTTTATTCAACAAAGGCCTGGACTGGCCTGTTTCCTGGACTAGCCTGTTTAGCAAAAGACGTCAGCTGAACATCTTCCAGAGAGAGTCTAGAAATTAATTAACGAAGCTATTACAATTAAAAAAAAATATATCTATTGTTGCATATCATGAGAACAGTATGGAAGGTCCTAGTTCAAGTAGGAAACTACTTCACTTTAGTTTACAATTAAACTTTTTTTAAACAATCCTAATTATGTCATTATTTCGCGATTAATACTTTGAATAGATTTTTAACTTCATTACAAATGAAACTAATTTAGTCATAGACATAAATAAATATAGACTGGACGATTAAAGAGTTTTATGAAACGAAAATTTGTGACTTGCAATTTTGTGTACTTTATTATACAGCATTTATGAGCAGTATAAAAGTTAAGTATTCATATTTATTTCAGCCATAAACTATATAAGTATTACATTATTTTCACTAGTGTTTTTTTTAAATCTCTCAGAATGAAGATCATGCAGTTTTGCATAATTCGGAAATCCGAATACAATAGATATACATGTTTTCAAGTTACATGAAGTTACTTCCTTTTTCCAGTCTATATTTATTTATGTCAATGAATTTAGTTTAAAAAAATAAAATAGTCCGCATTCACGCCCTTGTTGATGTCCAAGAGCTGAGCCGAAGGCTCTTCGAGCTCTAAGGTTGAAAAAAAACCTGTTTGGACGCCAAACAAAAAAAAACCTGTGAGAACACAGTTCTGTTTGAGAGAGACCCGAGTCAATGCCTATATAAAACATTGCTGTTTCCAATGCCTTTGGCCCCCGACGCATGCTTGGCTGCACATGGCCGAAGGCCGAGGGCACCGGGAGCCTCCGCCATTTTCCTTCGTTGTACCAATCTAACTGTGCGGGACCCGCCATTTATGTAACGGTCCCTTTGAGGAACAGCGCATGGATGTGGGACGTGTTCGTGGGGACTTTTTTACAACCCCGCCCGTGCAAGAGGTTGACTCTCGTCTACCCGTGGGCATCCCCACGGGAGTTATGTTTCGCCATTCATTTAGCCTAGCTACCCCCTCAAGAAGCCGTTTCCACCCAGGTGCCACGACGAGGCAGAACAGCGTACCCGGGGATTCACGCCCTTGAATTTTAGCCAGAACGTAGCCTCTCTCTCTCTCTCTCTCTCTCTCTCTCTCTGTGTGGGTCTCCCAGAACCAAAATTTGAGAATAAAAATAATAATGTACAACTGTACATTCTATTAAACTACAAGATCTATAAATCCTACTCAGACCTACTCAACACTTTGTAGGCCTTAATGATTGTAAAGTCTAGTTGTTTTATTTTTATGCAACTTGTAAGTCCTCGCTCTTTGATCAATCGATAGTACAATCATTACAGTAGTAAATATAAAAAAATGAGTTGTTTATTTATTTGTATAAGCGGTATCATATCAGACAAAAATAGATTATTAAGTATTGATGGCAAGAAATGTTCCCTAAAACAGACTATAAGTACAGCGACCCGCCCATTTGATCGTTTACCTTTTTAATTGGATCAATCATCTCCAAGTGGAGCGCGGCCTCGCGTGGACGCCGAGGAAAGCCCCGCCTCTTTTCAACCGGCGAGCCATTTATTTGTGTACAGGCTGCAAGGCGCTGAGATATTTTTTGCTGTCAATAAATGTTACGAATGTTTATTCACACTTATTCTTACTGTAGACAGCTTTAGTGAACCTTAAGAAACAGTTTGCATTAGAATTCACCGGAATTGCATTTACTGGTTTGCAGAAATCTCAACCAGTTTTTCTGTAAGTGGGGGAAGGGGGGTGGAGAAGAGAAAAAAAAGTCCCTTTGACCGCAACACACCACTCTTTCCTGCATGCTTTTTTTTCCCCTTCATTTTTCCCCCCTTCTTTCAAAACGAGGCTAACACGTACTGCGTGCGCTGGCCGGGCGGCGTGGTGATGATTGGAAACGTCAGGGGCTGTGGGGTTTGTTGCCTAGCAACGCCATGCCGTCTGACAGGTGGGATGTCAGAAGTCGACAGATGGTATAACTTGACAAGAATGTATTCGACTGTCATTCTTAGCCGTGACTAAGGTCGTGCTGGAAATGCAAGAGAAACATGTATGTATGTGTGTATGTATGTGTGTGTGTTTGTGTCTTTGTGTGTAGTACTCTAAATATGTATTGTTGTTTTTTTTTTACTCTGGGTATGGAGCATTGTATTCGCTGTCGTAAGTCTTATTGCGATAAGTCGTAAGCACCTATAGTGCCTATAGGTCTTAGTGGACTATGAGGTGAAATAATCAAGGAAGAACGAAGTTTGAATATATATATATATATAGATCTATATATCGTATAGTAGGCCCGATATATGATACAGATTTCAAATAGATTATATATATATATATATATGCAAATCTGTTTGCAATCTGTAGCATGTATCGGACCGACTACTAAACAGTGAGAAATCAAATGTTTGTGGGAGCTACACTAAGTTCATGAGAGACCCGTCTATGTAAGAATTGAGCTGTAGGGCCTACTCTATATGAAAAGAGATCCTCCATACAACAGACTCTAAACAGAGCTGAATATAGTGCAATGAAGGTCCTATTATTACTACGCAAGACAGCAGGGTTTCTGTCCAGGGCTTTTGCAAGAGAAGATTTAAGCCTCTCAAGCTCTCACTCAAATGGAGCTTGATGATGATGACCAGCTAAAAAGGCCCTAAAACTGAGACGCCTCCTGCATCAAACAACTCAGGACAACTTTTAGAAAGTTCAACAATAACAGCAAGAAAGCTTCTTCATTGGATCCCCTCACACATTCAAATAGAAGGAAATAAAAAAAAAATTGAGAGGAGTAAGAATTGGACTACCCGGAGGAGAAGAAAATCACAGAGAACAGCAGAAAACTAAAGTGGTTCTTATCTTCATTCAAAAAGAGGTACTCTATACAAGCTATTCCGACACGATCTACGAACAAAATTGTTCGCCTCCAGGACACAAGAGAAAGAGATAACAAATGTGCTGGAAGCTGAAGATTGGAACTCGTACCCTTCTGGAGTGTCACTGGAGAATCACGTCCTTCAAAGCTGAATATGCCCCCCCCCCCCCCAAGAAAATTAAAAAATAGAAGGCAAAGTATATTGAGAGCTGCCTGGAAATGACTGCACAGATCATCTCTGATAGACGACATGTTCTCTTTGGAAATGACTGCACAGATCATCTCTGATAGACGACATGTTCTCTTTGGAAATGACTGCACAGATCATCTCTGATAGACGACATGTTCTCTTTGGAAATGACTGCACAGATCATCTCTGATAGACGACTTGTTCTCTGAACTTTCCAACTTGATGAGTACGTAGAAGAAGAAGAAGAAAATACTCAGTTATGGACGCGCCCTTGCAGCGAGGAGATATGCCGGAGCGTTGAGATCCTTGATGGGCCCTGAAGTTTGAGCTGCAGACTTGTGTTACTCTTGCTGAAAAATTGACCATAGTTGTACGAAAGTTATTTTAAAAAATGCTATTTATGGGTTTCGAATTGTACAACTTTATTTTAGAGAGTAGACGCAATGATATAAATTAAAAGAAATGAAATGAGATACATTCTTCCTTGGTCCACAGTACACCTTTGTGTGGCCTCAGTGAAGTCAATAACTAGAGTAAGAGGGGTTTTTTTTGTTTTTTTTTTGTTGTCTTATTTTCTTTTCTTTTTAAATTGATTGCTAATGCGACCCCCCCCCCCCCCCCCCCATAGTTTAGTGCGGGCCAGTGTTTATCCACTACATAACTATTTAGTCATTGCGACGTGGTGGTTGTGTCCATAGTAACAGTTCAAAGTATTCACATCTAGAGTTCGTGTATTTCATGTTAGACTTGAACTCATTTTCAGATACAGGCCATCATCAGATCTATAAGTTTATTTATAAATGCATCTGTCAGCATAGCGGAGAACATAATACTGAACATTGTGGGGTGCTATGACACAACCCTGTTTTACCCCATTTGATACTTCAAGGGGCTCCGATGGTTCTCCATTCTCTTGAACCCTTCGTGTCATCATGAAATCGTCTCCCCCTCTCTGCTAACAGTGTCGAATGCTTTTGTTAGGTCGACATATATTGAGAAGAGGTCAGCATTTTGTTCTTGGCATTTTTCCTGGAGCTGCCTTGCCGCAAAGATCATGTCAATGGTTCCATGCTCCTTTCTGAAGCCGCATTGGCTTTCTGGTAGTAGACCGTGTTCTAGGTGTTGCATGAGCCGATTTAGTAGGATACGTGCGAGGATTTTCCCAGCAATAGAGACAGAAGATACTCCTCTTTTGTTGTCACAGATATGGCGGTTTTCTTTGCGCTTGCATAGATGGACAATTGGGGCATCTTTAAAGTTTTGTGGTATTGAGTCTTGTTCCTACATAAGTAAGAACAGATTATGAAGTCTTTCAATCAGTGCTTGTCCACTTTTTTATAGAACTCTGCAGTAATGGAGGCAGCTGCTGGGGCTTTTCCAGTTTCTATTTCCATTTATATGTAGAATAATGCCTCTTTACAAAGCGTATTATACACCACCAAAGAAACAACAACAACGACAAACTCACCACGTACTCACACTTTTAAAGTTCTTATATTTACTGTGACAATTTTTAGGACTTGTAATGTTTGCTTTAGAATAGAGAACTACTGTAGATCATCTAGATCTGGCCGTTTTAAAATTGTTCTACAGACACACACGCTTTCATACCGATGTAAAAACACATTTGAGAATCACAATGATCTAAGGATAATCCCTCGTAGTAACTCTGATAAGTATCTACACCTAGAGGAGAATGACATAAAACTTTAGATCTGTGAAGAAATAATGGAACGAAAGAATGTTACCCAACCCCCCCCCCCCCCAAAAAAAAAAGTGCTTAATTAAGCGGAAGGAATTATCTGTTTGTACATTTGACATACAATTGTCGGCTGTCAAATACAGAGTTGGCATACATTTGGAATAAAAAATCATTTCTGATAAGCTTAACCGCTGCGGTTTTGATCTTGAAAATGGCTTAGTTGTCCTAGGCTTAAGTTAAGAATATATTAAATTTTCTTATTTTATCGAATGAGTGATTAGGACCAAGACTTTTGTATTGCACAAATCTGAGTTGGTGGTCATTCTGTATACATAAGATAAATTATCCAATCGTTAATACACATTCCCTAGGAAGAGATAAATAATAAACACATCTTATAATGAATTCCACCAACTGACCCGGAAGTCATGCAGCTTCAAAACGATTCCAAAACTAGACGACAGACATGCTATTTTTACCCGGCAAAATATGATACAGATACACTTAGAGTGAGGTCTATGCTGTGTTCCGCCTGTGACTTTGTTTCTGAGATTTTGTATGAATAAACGGACACACACTGACGCAGGGGCCGCTCACAAATTTGTGCGACATTCAGAATTAAAAAATAACAAGGTTACAAAAGACAGTTTGTGTGGAAACACAAACTCAAAATCGGCCCCCGAAGTAAAATGTTTTACATAATTCGGATGTTCCTTCAGAGTTGAAGATAGTTTACTTCCTAGTCCAAACCTCCCGCAGGACGACGGGGGATGGGAGCAAGCAGGGTTTGAACCTTTGACCGTCGATAAATCCGAACGACAGTCTAGTGCGCAAACCGCACGACCAGTGGTCCACCCAGGCAGGCTTCAATATTTTCAGAAAAAGAATGGAGAAAGAAGGCTAACAGATCTTGTGTAGTGCCCCAGCGAAGGTGTCATGTAGCCAGCACAACGACCAACCGCCTTTACTTTCCCCTATCTAATATCAGGTACCCATTAGAGCTGGGTAGACTCAGAAGTTGAAAATCCCAGTCTTCACCAGGATTCGAACCCGGGACCCTCGGTTCCGAATATATAATGTAATTATTTTGAACAGGCTCAATCTCATATTCGATTCCTGAAAATAAAAAAAAATGATGATTTTCCGCTATATATAGAATGTTAACAAAAAATGAAGTTTATAAGATTACTATTTGTTTTAAATTAGGTCTAACTTATAATGCATACTAATTAGCTTTTTCTCTTTAAAAAAACTGCTTGCATAACTGATTTTAAAAATTAGAATTTTCGCTTTTAGGAAAAAAAAAGTAGCCGTTGCATCAGAACTTTGAATGGTCTAAAATATTGTGATGTCGGATTTTGAATATCTTTTCTAGTTTACGAGATCTAAACGGGACAGACGGACAGACAAACGCTAAAAATCACAAATGGCTTCAATAAAAGGATCATCATTAAAGAAAAAAACAACAGATGAAGATTTGCATAAACAATAAACCCATCAATATGAACAAGAACACCAATATGAACACCATCCGTCAGGTGTCAGTACATGTGTACATACTGGCCTAACAGGATGTACCGTACATCGGATGGAATAACGGAGAGACACGTACACACTTCCAACAAGTTCAAGAGAGCGTGATGTAAGTCAATGAGTAGCTACTTAGTAAGTAGTGAAGAGTTTCCAAGTCCATGTAATGTCGCTCAACTCTTAGGGACAAACTGGCTTTTTAAATTAATAACTTAAAAAAAAACACTTTTAGAATCTCTTCAGAATGTTTAAACATTATCTTTGTCTGTATTGGTTTGAAATAAAAAGAAAACATTACAATTAATTTTACGATTTCCGGTCGAATTCCTCAAAACGTTTTGCTTTGTTTAAGAATTCCACGTTCTTGATTTGTCATGCACTCAGCAGTGTGTCCCAATGTCATGCACTCAGCAGTGTGTCTCAATGTCATGCACTCAGCAGTGTGTCCCAATGCCATGCACTCAGCAGTGTGTCACAATGTCATGCACTCAGCAGTGTGTCACAAAGTCATGCACTCAGCAGTGTGTCCCAATGCCATGCACTCAGCAGTGTGTCCCAATGCCATGCACTCAGCAGTGTGTCACAATGTAATGCACTCAGCAGTGTGTCACAATGTCATGCACTCAGCAGTGTGTCACAAAGTCATGCACTCAGCAGTGTGTCACATAGTCATGCACTCAGCAGTGTGTCCCAATGCCATGAACGGAGCCAGGTCCTGTTCCCTATAAGTAAGATAGTGGCAAGGTAGATAAGACGTGAGTGGCTTCAGTACGGTGATGGAGATCAAGAGATCTATTACGACGCTTAGAGACAGCCTGTTCGCACAATGTAGTTTTGAATCTGAGGGGAGGGGGGTTATTTCAGTATTGTGTTCACAAGACCTAACCTTAGTTAAGGTCATTTGTTTCAAGGTCTTTTGTAAATGAAGGAATTATTTTCTTTCTTTCCAGCCAGATAGTCCTTGAACTACATTCGCACTACTTTTTTTTTTAGCAGTTAACACCTTCGCCTGTTCATTAGTCTGTTGGGGCACCACACATGATCTGTCGACCATCTCTCTACCTAGCTCTCTGTCTTTTGCGTTGACTAGAATGTCTCTTAATGACAGGCCCATCCATCCTTTGAACTTGTCTTCCAATCCCTTTCTCTGCCTGTCTCACCTTATTTATGTGCTTCTTGTTGACCTCGGGGTTCCCAGCCATTCTTCTTTTATGCATTCAAGTAAAACATTGATTCTAGTAAAATGTACTGAAACAATTGTATAGAAAAATAAAGAAATGCATTTTAAAATAATCACAAAAAGGTTAAAAACACCACCAACAGTTGTTAACATTATGACACCTCCTATTATCAATTCATATCTAAAAAAACAAACATGTAATAAGAGATGACCAGCTTGTAACCCTGTGAAGGAAGTCGCCATGTCAATGTTGTCATCAAGTTAAGAGACTGGAATTTTCCATGAAACACTTTTTCTTCTCTTTTCGAATCTCGTGTCCAGCGTCATCTAAACCAACATCTAAACCAACATCTAAACCAACATCTAAACCAACATCAGTACTTATCAGGAGTCGCATCAGAGTCGTAGTTGCTAGGGAAGAAAGCTAGTTCATTGCTAGAGCCGTGGAGTTTTGATCTGATTTTTAAAACTGGAGTCTTGTACAATTTGTAAATGCCCTACAGTTCACGGCCATCAGCCTTCCTAAGAAGATACAACCTTAGGGTTAGAGATTGTGGATGAAAATTATTATTATTACTATTATTAATAATATCAGGTGACCGAGCCTCGCTCGGATGAATAATTTGTTAAGGAAGGATATATACCCGAAGTCATTTTGAGAATATTTTTGTACCAGGTGGCCGAACCTCGCTCGGTTAAATAATTTCGGAAGGTTATATAACCGAAGTCATTTTGGGAATATTCTTGTAATTACGAAAATGAACGATCGGATAAAGACTACTAATCTGAAGAGTTGTTTTAGTGTTCTGTTAGTTCTAATTGTAGGCCTAATTGAACATGTCGATTAAATTTAAAGTCTTTTAAGTCCTCCTACAGTCTAGACAAACTACAGCTCAAGTCCGTCTTAAAGTTTTGCAATCCATCTTTTGCGTAAAAACTATTGTAGGCTTACTATTATTGGCTTGGAAGAAGTCTTTGCAATGTAACTTCTCTACGTTATAGGGTAAAACATGCACTTAGTGACAGAGTAAAATGGCTCATTTTTTCTTATCAGACTTAAATCATTGCATTAGTTTTTTAAAGAAACGTTTCCGTAGGGCATCTCTGTTACGCCGAATAATATACTCGTTACCCATACGGGATACGTGCCCTGCACAGCCTGACTGTCGGACTATAAGAAGTTCATACCGGCTTTTGCCATCCATCCATCCCAGTGGTGCTATGACCTGCTTTTACACATCCCTCCATTCAGATCTCTCCTGGGCTTTCCGTCAACACGCCCTAACTCCAAGCTTTTTACCGAGGTTTATAGTTAAATCAAAAGAGGCTGCAGCGTAAGCAAACTCGTTGACCGCTCGCTAGATATCATGTTTAGTGTGAGCTAGTAAGGCGTAAAGAAGCTGTGTTATGACCATTTCCTTTGTTTTGGTACAGGACAGTAGACACCGAAGCATGAACACATGGTAATAATTCACCTGCAAAATAATAATAATAATAAGGCTTGTCTTAGAGTCCGAAAATTAATGAGGATTGCAGCTGTGACCTACATATCTTGCCACATCCAAGGCAAGCATAACCATTGTCCGCGGTGCTCGATTAAGATTTTCTTTTAGCGTCTGCGTCTGTCCACGGCAGCAAATTTTCTTTTGGTCTCAAATGTGTATCCGCGGCCTTTGTATAGAGGGAATTCTTTAAGTCTGAAAGTTACGCTGGACAGAGCAGTATCCTGTATGGGAGACGAATCTCAGACGAACGCATGCCAAAGGCAGTCTTTTTTGGTGAGCTAAAAAGTGGGCGACGTAACACCGAGACGCTTAAAACACCAGCTTATGGCGCAAACTTGACTTAGCTGACATAGAAGAGAGCACATGGTTGCATGCAACCTCAGAACGAGACAGCTGGAGGTCAGCAGCAAAATAAACAACAAAGTAAAAGGTATCTACACCGCTCTACACAATTAAAGTGTAAACAACTTATTAAGCACTTAAAACACAATAACTAATCATACATCGGCACATTTATTTCATTACTTTTATTTCATAGTTCTATAATAAATCAATCTACAGTAACATGGTGCGCAAATGTTTAATAAGGTCTATTGATTCTTTAAAACTCGTTCTTGTTTGCAAAGAAATATTTTAGTGTACTGCGGTAAGCCTAGTGACGTAAGCAGCGTTTTTCCCGTTTACGTCATGGAAAATTTTCATTCATAAAACATTCTAGCCAAACTTAATTTTTCGATAATGAGGCATTTTCAAACCGATATAACGGTCGATCTCGAGTTTTCCCAATGTGGCCAATGAGTTGAGATTTTTTTTCTCCTTATTATGCACATACCGTGAAATTTTAAAGAAAATCGTTAGAGCCGTTTTCGAAATAAAATTTATATATATATATAAATATATATACATACATACAAGAATTGCTCGCTTAAGAGTATAGGATTGTTTCTATTGTAAAGCACGTTCTCCATGCAAATGTAATTAGAAAACAAATGTAACCATGTAATCATGTAACGATGTAACCATGTAACCATGTAATCATGCACGTCTTTTAGTGAAATCTGGAAAATTGTAAAAAAAAAACAAAAAAACCAAAGTTATATACTTTTCTTCAGTCATTGCTTTCGCCGTTTCTTGAAAACATTTTGTAAAAATCTAATAGTATCCATCCTAACAATGTTTCTAGCTTTACGTACGCACACTATTGGTTTTAAGTTTTAAATCTCTTTCATTTGTTTCATTTACTCATTTATGTTGTAATATTTTTTTCATAAACATAAAACTAGATTGAATAATCTTATGGAAGGACCATAGACATATATATATATATATACTGGACGATAAAGTAAAAATTATTATGGGAAACATTTGGGAAAAGATAAGTTTGTATGAGTTATACAGCAGTTATGAGCAGTATAAAATTAAAAGTATTTATAGTTTGTTTGTTTTTCAGCCATAACCTATATACCCCTAGAATTCTAGATTTTATATATGCCATGTTTTTTTTACTTTTAAATTTACATAATTAAAATAATTATAAATAGTTTTAAATAGTAGATTTAGATCTAGTCTATATAAATACTATAGTAAAAATAATACTACTTACTACTAGTAGGCCTACAATACTACTATACTATACTATAAACTATAATTGTAATCTGTATAGTCTAGTCTATAGTCTATAGTTGGTATATAAATAGTCTAGGACTAGATTCAAGATTGTCACTAAATCTATAATCTATACTTATACTAGATTTAGTCTATAGCCTGCATGCATAGATGTTAGACTGACCAGTTTAATAGTTAGTAGTAAAAAGTATGAAAAGTATTAGACCTAGTTATTACAAATATTAGTCATATTTATTAGATTTAGATCTATTTCATCTATCAATATAATATGAATATTAAATTAGCGACAGTCACGGTGACAGTGATACTGAATTATTCTGACTTACTGAAACTGAAAGTTACTGTGTATAATATTCATTTTTTTTTCAACCTTTAGAATTTATCCTTGGCCTATCGTACTACGAACATTAGAGCACGTTCTGCTCATTTTCTTTGACTTTTTTTACTAAAAACTAATTCTAACAATTTGAATCGATAAGACGACCGCCATTAATAAAGAAGCCATGTCAACAAACATAGAGCCACATCACAAACCTATATATATTTGCCTATGTCTATGATTATGAAACAAAGGCAAAATATTGGGAATATGGCAGTTTTGTACTTTTCAAAACTAAAGATCATAATTATATATTGGCTGAAATGTTAGTCCTAGAATTTATAGCTCAATTGCCGCCATTTTTTTTTCACATAGATAGAGTACATAAAACATATTTGACTTCCCCCAAATAAAAATAACTTCCTACTTCCAGTCTATATTTATTTATGTCTATGGGAAGGACATTTTAAAAAAAATATAAAAGTAAGTATGTAATTTGTATGCAAATAAATATCAACCATTTTAAAAACAAATGTTAAGATTTCGCTTAACGCAGTGAAAATAATCTTACACTCTCATAACTCCTATTATGTTGTACAAGTGATTTAGGTGTGAGTTTGTGTGCAACAAGTAATGCGTGAGTGACACTGAACCGTACGCCCCCCCCCCCCCCATTCCAGTTTGTGCTACACAAG
The DNA here is from genome assembly GCF_947242115.1 of Biomphalaria glabrata. Classification (NCBI taxonomy): domain Eukaryota; kingdom Metazoa; phylum Mollusca; class Gastropoda; family Planorbidae; genus Biomphalaria; species Biomphalaria glabrata. Next base: position 22,873,419 of record NC_074711.1, on the reverse strand, counting down.
TTTGGGTTGTTGGTTGTAAGCTTCTTTTGTCGCTTTGGTTTTCATTAATTTAAAAAGGACCTAAACCATTGAACTAAATACACAATTATCCTTGCCATGACAATATTTTGTTACAGGAACTTTCCCTCTAAAATCTAATTTGTAGAAAATTTTTTTTTAGAAGTTCATTAATCAGTTTTCGAATTAGCTCGACTCTACAAAACCTTGTGGAAAAAAAAGGAGACGGATCTCGAAAACGGCTAACACGGCTTTCCTAGAAATTTAACAGTTTGTGTATATAAGTGATGCCCATCCTAATTCGACCGAGGGCAGTTCCAATTTCCGACAGTCGTGTAGAAGACTACACCAACGAAAAGGTACAAAAAAGACGAAATGGAAATTATCCTGAAACTACATGATAGGGGTAGGTTATATATTGAAATTAGACCGAGCAATATCTATACAATCCGGATCACAAATTATGTGCCATATTATGGGTACCAGTACTATCTAATTAATCTAATTATAATTTTTCTGAAAACCATTGTATTCAGTTTAATAAGAAGTCGAACACTGGGCTTACGTAATACACTGTATTTCTACAAGTAGATTGTCTGGTAAGATATAGTAATAATTTTAACCTATGTCACAATTTAGAAACTACCTGAAATTATTAAATGATTAAAGTATAAGACATGAAATGAGAACTTTCTTAAAGTTGACAAATTGTATTATCATATAAGCCTACATTATCTTCTTATCTTATCTTATATAATACAGATAACATATACACATACTTATAAATTTTGTTTTTCTGCATCTTGGATTATAAACAGGTCTACCATCAGAGGCGGACTAGGTGTCAAAATCGGCCCATGCATTTCTATACCATCCGGCCCATAAATTGTATATTATACGATGGACATCCAATTCTAGGTATACCTGCTCTCAAAGTCATTCTGTTCAGTTTGATAATATATCGATAGTTGTACACATGCATACAGTGAATATCATGGGCGTAGCCAGGGGGGGGGGGTTCTTGGGGTTCAACCCCCCCCGAAATGAAATCCCCCCTTCGGGGGGGGGGGGGGGACGGAATTAAGTGACTGATTTTTGCTTTCATTTTGTTTATTTTAGGTGAGATTTTAATACTAAATCATCACTTACCACAGCAAAGCCGAGGGGGTTTTGAGTTAAAAACCCTCTACCAGGGGGCTTTGAGTTTAAATCACCCTACCAGAGGTTTTCAGATTTAAAAAATCCCTTTCAGGGGGTTTTGAGATACAAATCCCTCTACCAGGGGGCTTTGAGTTTAAACCCCCCTACAGGGGGTTTTGAATATTAACCCCCCTACCAGAGGTTAAATCCCCCTCTTCTATAAAACAAAACAAAAAAACAATCAACAATCCCCAAATTCCAACAGCACAGTTAAGGAAGATTTTGATTTTAAAACCCCCTCCAAAATTTACGATACACCCCCTCTTCAATATAAAAAAAGCAAATTACACACTCAAAATTCTATGAGCGTAGCCAAAGGGGTTTTGAGTTTAAATCCCCCTCCTCCAGATGGCTTTATCTTTAAAGTTTAAAACCCCTCCAGATGGTTTTGAGTTTAAAATTCCCCATACAGAGCGTTTAGAGTTGAAAACCTCTCTCTTCAATATTATTTTAAAGCAAACTACAGTCACCAAATTCTATGATCGTAGCTAAATTGGGTTTTGAATTAATTAAAAAACACAAAAAAAAACTCCAGAGATTTTTTAGTTTAAAACCCCTCAACAGATGATTTGACGAAAAAACGTTCCTTTTCGATATAAAATCTAAAGCGAAATACAGGCATGTAATTCCAAGAGCGTAGTCAAGAAAGGTTACAAATTTCTACCAGTGGCTTGGGCTCCATTAATAAAGTGTGAATAGTCTTCTGCCGAAATTGAAAAACATTAAATGTGGCTCAACAAAGATGGCTAAGACAGATTTTAGGAGTCAGTCATAGAGATCGGGTCTAAATCAAAGAAATCATTTGCCGAACTGGGAGTCGAATCCTTAGTAAGGTTGTGACAGAGCGTCGCATGAGGTTTTGCGGGACATGTTCTCCGACAAAAGGAATTTCGCAAAATAAGAGTTGCGGAAACAGTTTGCCGGAAAATGCGCCGAACGGCGCGAGAGGGTCTAAGTCAATAAGAATAGCACATTAGGTTTTTGAAATAAAACTTTTTAATAGCAAGATAATGCACTGTAGATACCTCAGACTCCCCCAGACCCCCTTGCTAGCAAGGGCGGGGAGTCTACAATAAACAATAGACGTCTTCCGAAAGGGTCAGAATGTAATAAAGATTAATTATGTACACACACACACACACATATATATATATATATAATTTTTTTCCTCGGAGGTGGGGGGGGGGGGGAGGGCGGGTGGTGGGGGGAAATCCCCCCAAAACCCCTCCCGAAAAAAAATCCTGGCTACGCCCATGGTGAATATAAACACATCGCTCAGAGGGCCCCCTTTGTAGGAGAATACAATAAAACCTTCAACAATTTAATACGTGCCTTAGTGACATCCATGCGGCCATTATCTTATAAAATACAGACGTGATTTCAAATAAAAAGATGATTACTGTGGTCCTACCGGCCCATTTGGGTACCGCCCACCGGGCCAGTGCCTACCATATTATATGCTTTCAAATCATGAAGTCCAATTGTTTAAAGGTCATTTTATATCCTTATGGTTTGTGGAAAACGTTTATAAAAGTAAAGGCTGTCAGTTTTATTTTATATTTTAGCAATCCTATTTGTGTTTGAGTTAAAGTCTACGTCTTCTTTATCTTGGTATTAGTGTGTGTGTGTGTGTTGGGGGGGGGGGCTTTGTTCCTTAACTAACTTGACTTGATCTCCAGGAATAAATGATGTTGTGACTTCATTCATTCTCTCATCCTGAGGCTCATCAATGGTTGTTACGTCTCTTGTGCTGCCATGGAAACAGAATTATAATTTTACTACAACATTTGTTGTTTTTTGTTTTTTTTTACAACTTCTTGTTTCTGCTCCTCCTTTGTCCCTTTATAGATTCATCCGAATAGATTCAGACTAACCTGAACTTTTCTGGATAAGAAATAAAGGCCTAGGCCTTATGTTGCTAGTTAATGGTATAATGTGTTTAAGGAATGAGGTCCACTATATGAACTGTATACGGATGTAGGCTATTACATTATTTCGGGATTAGTTACATTTGTATTACACTGAGGAATCTGTAAAAGTTGTTTTTTTTTTAAATCACGAAGCTAAGAGTGCCACTTTTATAAGAGAATATTATAAAATCTTGAAAAATTTATTGGCACCCATGCGGCCTTTTCGACGGCCTTACCGGCCCAATTTGGTACCGGCCCATATCGCCTGTCCGCCCCTGCTAATTGATTAGAAACGTACAATAGTGGATAGGATATTGAAAGTTTATCTTTTTTTTACGCGACGAAAATAGTTTTATGTCTCTACTTTAAACATTGTAGCTAGCTTTACCATCGACTCACACTGTCTTTATAAAACAACTATGTTGGCTTATTATCATGTTCCTATTGTATAAAGGCAGAAATGCTAAAGATTATGGTACCAATACATCAGAGAAATAGTGAGGGCCATAACGTAGGTAAAGTAACATTTTTTCAACCTCTTTTTTGTATGATGGGGTGGCGGGTGGACTTTAACCACTTTGTACCAACGTTTCGGCTTGCTTGATATAACTATGTCACGGGCCGTATATGATACGCTGGCCGTATTTTGGGCATCACTGGTGTATATTTTTGGGACAAGAATTACTAATTGAAGAGTTTAATAAATTAATAAAAGTTCAGGAAGATTTTTTGCACTGTCTTCTAAGTCTAGATCAGTGTTTCCAAACTGAATTCTAGTGTTCCGCCAGGCCTAATTACTTGTGTCCACGAACTAAAGGAGTGATTAACGAATAGGTCTACCCCTGAATTAACTATAAAGTAAATGCAGAAAATAAAATAAATTTAATTTGATTATTTCTTGGTAACGGCCTTTTTTTTTTATAACAATGTCACTATGAACTTGAAACTGCTCTAGAACAGCCATTCAATGATTCTAACTGCCTGATCGTGCGGTTTGCGCGCTGGACTGTCGTTCAGATTTACCGATGGTCCAGGGTTCAAACCCTGCCCGCTCTCATCCCCCGTCGTCCTGCAGGAGGTTTGGACTAGGAAGTAATTATCTTCAACTCTGAAGGAACATCCGAAACATGTAAAACATTTTACAAACATCCCTGGTCGAGTTTGAAGAGCACCACAATATTTCAAAACAAGCAGCTCGTTACTCTGGTAGCCGGAGGCGTATTTCTAATCATCAGTGTGTTCTTAGGTTTATGTTGCAACGAAGTCAAAGTCTACAAACAGGTTTGACGTCATTCCAGATTTTTGAATTCATCTGACCAATGTCGTGTCTGATATCAAAAAATGATGATCTTCATGTACACTGTATTTTATAAGATAAGATAGGATATCATCAAAGTTAATCTTATTTTTTTTTTTCATACTTTTTGTATGGTTTTACATAAGTTACATAAGTCAAAAGAAATAATGAAGCTAATTTAAAAATATGATTTAATTGTTAGTAGTGTTCAGTTTAAACAAATTCTTCTAATGTACTCATTGTTCCTTTAAAGAAAAAGTTTGGGAAACACTGGTCTAGATTCTAGATCATAAACATGGTCTAGATATGTTATTATAAACACTGGTCTAGATCATAAACATGGTCTAGATATGTTATTATAAACACTGGTCTAGATCATAAACATGGTCTAGATATGTTATTATAAACACTGGTCTAGATCATAAACATGGCCTATATATATATATATATAAATGGCATTATAATTTTATATACTCTGAATCTGACTACATTTACACATTCGCTTAACCGGGATTTTTTTTTTCGTGGGGAGGGGGCTGGGGAATTTTTTTTTGGGGGGGGGGGTAAAAATATATTTATTTTTTTTATTTATAAATGTGTCATTCATTATTTATTCAGAGTAATATATTCGACAGAAGGAGAAGTACTTGTCTTTTTTTTAAAAGTATTTTGAAGTATTTTACTTGTTAAAATAAAACTTAAAGACAAACTTTGAACTGATATTTTTGTTTAACTTTTAGAAATTTTATTCTTACTTAAATTAAACAAAAATATATACTATGGTCAAACTGGGTTAAAGTTTGCCTCTACCTTTGGCACCACTCTGAATGGCTCTGGTGCTTCTGGTTCTACAGTTGATGCTGCACTAGTCTAAGTTTGATGTCTAATTACTGAGACTGAAAGGGAAAACAATTGTAAAGGGAGTTCACACAAGCTCGTGGGCGGCCCTTTCGTGTTTATTCGAATTACCTATTCAGGTATCTAAAAGGTTTATGTGTAACAGTCACAGACTTACTTGAGAGAGTGGACACTGCTTATATCTTATCAATCGCGTATTGTCGCAATTTGTTATGGAGAAAATACGTTTTACTTTCGTATATACTCTAAAGCCTAAAAACCTTGATCTCGATGTCAGGAGTAAATCTAGACTCCGTACTATCTTTAAAATGATTAACATAATAAAACTTGTCCAATGTTTTTTTTTTTTTTTTGCTGATTCATATCACGTGACAATGACTGTGAGAGCGAAGAGTGATTACTTTCTTAAAGACTTCGACTTCAATTAAGAACAACAGAAGCCATGAGTCATCAGTCATAGTTTAGAACAAGATTTTTTTGTCTTAATTGCCTTTATGCGTCTTTCGTGCTATTGGGGGCTTTGCTTTCTAAAACAACAGTGGTCTTTTTCTTTTTGTTTGCATTTCGTTTTTGTTTGTTTTTATATCCGATGAAATCGGAACAGTTGACATTATTGAAACAACAAAATACAGTCATGTAGATAAAGAATAGAGAGCGATTTTGGACAAATAAAGGCGAAATATAAAGAAAAACGTAATGAGAATATAAAGAGGAAGATGAGGAAATTTTTTTGTTAAAAGGCTCACTAAGCAATGTCAAGGACGTCTTACTGAAGGGGTCGCTGTTGCCAACTACATAGATAACAATAGTGCTGTACGCGAATGAGCATGGACATTTGATTTTATAGTGCTAGAAGGTGTTTTCAATCAAATGGTACACTTTTTGAAAGTATTCGATTCTCACATCACTTTCTGTACATCGGATACACCAAGAAGCAAGCGTTATCCGCCATAGAGGATGATCTCAAGTAGCGTGATTGGTGGGCTCTGGGAGAAACGTAACTCAGGTGGAGTCAAATCGATACACAAACAAAAGTCATGGTGTACATCGCGATTCAAAGTCGAGCTCTCTTGCTAGGTGGTCAAATGGTAATAACCACTTAGCCAAACATTCAAAATATCCCGGGGAAAGAAAAGCAAAAATGGAAACAATGTCAAGCTCTTCTTTTGAATGTGACGAGACGTATGGGAATCATGCTATATTTAGATTCTTTAGATGACAAAATCCATATCGGCTATTGTGATTTTTCTATCAATTCAAATGGGAGAATAAAGGTCGTCTTGTTGGCCAGTAAAATGTTTCTATTTCTATAGTATATACCCATTCTTACTTTTTCTTTATTAAATAATTAAAATCTTTCGGTATAGCTTAAGTAAGTGTTGCCTCTAAAAATATTTTTAAAATATGTTTATTATTGTTACATAGTTTCCTACAACTAGAAATACATTTGTAGACCCTTTAGCCAAACTAGGCCACATTTGTTGGAGTTTCAATTTTCAAATAATCAAATAAATCTTTAAATCAATAAATCATGTTTTAAAGTAGTTATAGACATTAGTAAATATAATTTTCTGTAGTTTTTTTTTCTAAAATTCTACAATGAGAAAACGTAAAAGGTGCAGAAACATTTTGCATAGTAAGCGGCTACAAATTGTCTACAGGCAACAGCACTAGAGGATCAAAGTCATTCATACAACTCGCGAACTCTGGCCATTGTTTTAAAATATAGTTGTTGGTCTCTTGTTAAATACATATATTAAAATCCATTTAATTTAAATAATAACGTTACAATCAGTTGTCTTAATGTATATAATGAATGTGTCAACAATAATCCGTCAATAAAGAACAAAAAAAAGGTCACGTCTGCCAAACGTTCTATTTGCACGTATTGCTGCTCCAAACATGTCCTCGGCAGTTACTTCGTATTCATTAGGTTTAGACAACAACAAACGGTGTGAGAGCCGTTGGGACTTACCAGAAACCTTCAACTCAAAGGAGGACAAAAAAAAAAAAAAAAAGACACAGCAAGACAAAGTGAACGCTCAAGACTTGCCTTGCTAAGTAGTGCATGAAAAAATGGGAAGAGATCATTGGCTATCAAATTACAAATTTTGTTTATCATATATATATTTCTCATACAAAGTGACTTTTTAAATCAGTTTATTATGCAAATAAATAAATACAGTATGGAACTCCAAGCCGGACATTTTCTTCCAACATTACTTAGTGGAGAGAGAGAAAAAAAGCTTTTTACTGGGGAAAGTTATTCTATCTTCTTTTCATTTTTTTCTTGGTGGGACTTGGCTTGAAATCTTCAGGCGTTTCACTAGTAACAAAGTTTACATCTATTTTTGGAAGATCGAATTGTTGGATAATTCTGAGATTGGATATCTAATTGAGAAAAAAAAGATATAAAGTTTGCTTTCAGAAGACCTAAACTTAACAGTTGCATGGTATAGTGGTGGTGAAATCAGATTATCGAAAGCTTTTTTAGTTTGTGAGATTTTAGCGCGATAGACAGACAGATAGTTCAAAACGACTTAACCATAAGGCAGCCGATAAAAATGTTTTTCTTATCTAGTCAAACGGTTTAATTAATGTCATTGACTGCTTTTATTCTAACGAGGACAGAACCTCTCTGATGTCTACAGCCCTGTGTGGAGTCTTCTAGGATAGAAATGCAACAAAAAGAAAACAATAGTCTTTCAATCTTGCTGCGAATGTACAATTTATATTCAGACTTACCCAAATTGTTTATTTTAAAACTTTAATCCTTAGTGTTCTATTGAATCCAATTGTCCCATCATAAGCTTGGACTAAATAAATGACTTCAGCAAGGCATGTAACAGAAGCATTGCACTAACATCAATCAAACATTTGGAGGGTGAAAACATGTCATTTAAATCTATTAGAACAGTCACGCATGTAGGAAATGTACTGATGTACTTAGTGGACTAAGTAGAGATACATTGGTCATCCTTCATTTATTTCGTTAGTAGATACAGGAAACAGATGGCAAACGGAACTGGGTGCAGAGGAATTTAAGTTTTTCAACTTCTGACTTTTTTTTTTTTTATGGCGGCTAGAATAAACATTTTTGTAAAATGCTTTTATCCACAAAAATCTCTATCGCCCCTTGATACCGAACTATTTTCGCCCTAAACACAAACTGGCCTAAACCGACACTCAAACCAGGCGAGTTCTTGGGAGAGAGGTGGGTGCATGGAATCATGCGTAGGTCAACCATGTGACCACATTTTAATTAGTGTTGTAAATAATCAAAATGTGTTTACGTTTTGAGGCCATAGTTCAAGTCCTCGGGTTGAACACGGAAATGGTGTGAACAATGACACCTTAGTCTAGTTCCAATATCCTGGCCTCTTGCCCCCTCCCCCCCCCTTGTTTTAAAATAATTTTTTTGTGTGTAAAACAAAAGTATTTTCCAGAGACACAACTCACTTGTACAAGGAGTCTGAGACATGATTAATCTACTAGGCCTGGGATTACTGTTAGCATCATCGATCTGGTCCAAGTCTCAGCAAGTCTCTAAGTGGTTAGAGGAGACAGTCAGTGAAGAAAGGGTCTACTCAGGGGGGTGATGCCAACCCGTGCAGTCAAACAAAGGCGCCACGTTTACCTAAGCGCCCCGCCGCCACACGTGCTTCCCTTTGAAAGAACTTTATTACCTTTTTTTTTTTTTAAAGTTGAAATATGAATACTTAAACCCGCCCCATCGTTTGACAACCGGTACGCTGCTGCTTGAACTCGAATACAAAGCATTTCTATGGACGTACTTTAATTCGATCTATTACCAAACACGTAGATAATAAGACTAGACGTTGGTTTATTGCAACATTGCAAATAACCAGAAATTAAATAGGAATGCACCATAAATATTAGAATTACGCAAGCCTCTCCTCCCCAAAGTTTATCACTATTTTCTCTCTCTGTCTCTCTCTGTCTGTCTCTCTCTCTCTCTCCCTCTCTGTCTGTCTGTCTCCTATGTGTTAATGCAGGGGTTCTCAACCTGTGGGTCGCGACCCCTTTGGGGGGTCGATTGACGATTTGCCAGGGGTCGCCTAAGACCATCGAAAATATGGATTGTTATTGTCTACTCTTCTATTGCTGTGTGTGTAAGAGGGGAGGGGTCGCGGCAAAGTGAGGAATTGTAAAAAGGGGTCGCCGAGCTTAAAAGGTTGAGAACCGCTGTGTTTATGTGTACAAACAAACGAAGCCAATGTTTCACATGTTGTTACTCCAATCGTTTAGATTGTACCATTTAATTGTTTATGCCAACATTAAAGTTTTAAGAATTGAAATCCAATAAAATTTAATACATTATATTTTTTCCACTTACAACATATATATATTTTCTTGTTTTAGCGCTATGCGTGTTTGGTGGTTAGTTATAGAGTTTTTGATTCAGAAAATTCAAATAACTATTATCATATTAGTTTTAATGCAAAACATGTCCAGACAAAGAACAACAGAAAGTATAAAAGGAATACCCCTCCCATTTATATCTCACAGGATTTATAGATTGGTAAGATTTAGGTCTACTTACACTATTGGGATACTAAACTAAAGACGTGTTTTAGTCCGTCCAGATCGAATAGATCTCTGAGATTTGTTGGTTAAAAAAAACCCATAATGTATTTTCTGTAATCATTGAGTCATTGACCATCAGACAGATTTACTTGTAATTATGAACTAAAGTCTAATTGACCACGAAAATGATTTGTTGATAACTTAGACTTAAATCATATAGTATGAGTTGAGCTTTATATCAACTTACAACAACAACAACAAAAACTGTCACCAAACACACCCATGAACAACAACACTATTAGTAGGTATACTGCAGTTGTGGGTCTAAAGAGTTGAAACTTTGTTCTACAATAACATATATATTCGTGAGTATTATGGAGTCAGAGCGTTAGAGTTATTTTGTTAACTATTACTGGTAGAAAATTATATTTTATAGAACAGACTAGTTTATTGTCAATGATTTAAGTCACATTATCTAAGAAACCGAGTTCCACAGTCATCAATAATCTTGGCACTTCAGAATGTCACTAGTCACCACTATGTACTGGGGTTTGAACTCCTGTTGACCTAAACATGGTGACTGAGACTTCATTCTGTAGACTTTGTTACTTTGATCCAGACGCGGCGACCATTTTCAAACTGACACTTCTAATACGATGTTTCTGCACAGCAATAAAATATATGTCAGTAAGTTGGTGTACACAATCTTCTTTTTTTGAAGTAACGTCTGTATTATATAAGATAATTTATAGTTATATTTTTTTTTTCGCAACTTAATATGTAGCAAAAATTGGGTAGGTCAGTAGATGATGTCTTGGGTTCACGAGAAGAAATTCTGGAGAGACGGCTACAATGTTTCTTTGGCGTGATACGAATGAAATTCATTGCTAAAAAGGTAGACAAGCTAGTGACACACGAACAAGACAGTGACACACGAACAAGACAGTGACACACGAAGAAGCTAGTGACACACGAACAAGTCAGTGGATATTGTTTCTTTTATACATCGTAAATAGCATGTATAATAATAGTGTCAGTGTTAGCAGATATTTCCTTATACATTTAACCGTAGGGCTGATTATACAACACACACAGATACAAACGTATAAGCCTAACTAAACAACATTCGCTTTATGATGTGTAGTCGGTTTAAAGAGCAACTTAAAAGAAAAAAAAAAGTAGGCCTGAAAATAGATCTAGGCTGCGAGAGAGTAATTGCATTGGTTCAGTGTGCCATACCCGCGGAGTCCCATCCAAGAGTTGTAGACCCTGCAAAACACATTTAGATAAGTCTAACTAATTATATTGAAAACATGTCTAGTTTTCATCAGAAACTAGATCTAGGAATAAGTAGGAAACTAGGAATATTTAACTACTAATTGTCAAACATTCCTTTTTTCAAATAGCTTAATCTGTTCACGATGTTATAATATGCCAATACAATTTATGTCACCTCTCTTTTTTAGTTTGGTAGCAATGTCGGTCAAGGTCTAAAAATAAGTATAGGCCCTATAGATCTAGATGACTATGGAACGAAATTTTTTTTTTGAAGTTCAAAATGGCCATCCAACAAAGCCCTCATAAATCTCTTGGTAGTAAAATATTAATTTCTCACAGCCCTCGCTTCTTTCGAGCGAACCCAGCCTAACAATTCTTCAAAGCGGCTGTGAACTTTCCCGAATACAGTTTCATTGTTCTTCAACTCGTCCCTACTCTCATCTGCTTGGATCGTTCCGCGGAGGGTAGCGAAGCGTCAAACCCTGTCAGCCAATCAGGCGAGACTTGAAAACTTGGGTCACAGAGTAGGCTGCTCATGATTGGGCGGTGGATATTGGCTAAAAATACTGGCTCCGGAAAATAATGCTGACGGTTATCGACTGTCACGTGACCTCGCCGGCGTTGTGGCCTTGTGGATGTTTAATTTTCTCAATTTTGGATTGTTTTTATGTTGATATTTTCTGTATATTACATACTGTATATTAAAATTCAATTCCGGATAGTTGTTGAACGAGAGTTTTGTTGACCAAGGTAAGCTTATCAATTCAATTTATGTAGATTTTAGCACTGAAATCCTTGTTTTCTAGATCTATAAATGGATGTGTGACAAGGCGCTGCTTGTCGATGAGGGGGGAACTTACAGCAGTCGGTGTTAGAAGAAGCAGACCAAGATGGCGTCATCAGCAGGCCAACCAAGCTAACATTTAAAAAAAAGGAAGCTTCTCAGTTCTTGACTCTGTATAAATCTATAACACAGCAATGTAGTCTATTTCTATAGTTCGTTTTACAAAAACCACAACATTGTATTAGATATCCTTTGAAATAGGGTATCTTTTTCAAAAGAATTTTCATAGCAGACGCTTTGATTTACTTTAAAAATAGCCTGCTTTTGAGTGTTGTTATTTGAAAACGAAAGTAGACAAAAGCTTGCTTTTTAAACTGTCGAAAGACTCGGAAAAGTGTGATTTTGGAGAGCAAATTGTCCTATTTTTATTCTACCCTTGCCACCATCTTCTAGATCTAGTGTAGATCTAGATCGAGAGTCTAGTCTAGTTTTCAGGTTCTAATCTAAATGAGTAAATCTAGCTATTCTAGATTCTATCTAGACTGTAATCTAGATCAATCTAGAATCTAGATCTAATCTATCTATATTTATCTAGATCTAATATATTAGACTATATAGTCTAGTTCACTTAGATTTGATCTAGATCTAAACTAGAATCTAGATCTAGAAATATACCAAAATCTTAATCTAGAATAGATATAGAATCTAGAATCTAGATCTAAGTTTTGTAATTCTTTTTTTAAGAATAATATCTTTTCAGAGGGTAGACTAGTCACTAGTCTAGATCTAGTTCTGTGGAAAGTAAGTAAGTTGAAGTCTTGTAGTTCTAGATAGATCTAGATCTAGTAGATATAAATAGTAGATTAGATCTAGATTCTAGAACCAGATCTTTATCTACTCTTATCTTGAAATATAGATCTAGATTCTAGAATCTGGATTATACTAATCTAGTCTATATCTATTATGATTTATCCCTTCTGTATTATATTTTGAATTGATCTAAAATAAATATTCTTATAACTAGAGTCTAGTCTATAATTTACACCTAGAGTTAGTAGAGGCTAGATTATTGATATAGATCTAGATCTATATGTAATTATAGACCTCTAGTTCTATAGTCTATAGAGCCTAGTCTTGTAGAATTTCTAGGCTTTCTTCTGAATCTAGGATTCTAGATCTATATTGATTCTAACTAGTTATGTAGATTTAGATGTAATCTAGAGAGACCAAGAATGCTAGACATAAGAGATTTGTATTTAGATTAACTTTAAGATAGATCTAGATCTAGTTGAAATCTATTGATAATTTTACTTTTAATTATTAATTTAAATTTAGACTCTATCAATGTATTATGCTCAATACTTAGTTAGGCATATCACTATCGTTACTACTTGAAATACCCAAAGCTTTTTTTTAAAGTACCCCATAAATAAAATTGGCTATTCTATTGATTTCACTGCTACTAGAGATCTCTTAATGGTCCGTTCGATGATGTATGCCTGTGTTTTCTATTAAAACCCCTATTATGATTCATGGAAAGCGACTTTGACGGTGTAGTTGGCTCATTGAATACGGCTGGTCTCAGCTGATTCGCCCACAAGGCTAAGGCAAAGCCAGGTCATTTTGTTCAGCAGTCATTGGTCAGTATCGCGCGAAGGGCTCGGTGTGTATGTGTGCAGTGTAGGGCTTAGGGAGCTGGAAAGGAGAACAAAAAACGAGAGAGGAGTGGGAGTTAAGGGTGTGTGTAGTTGATGTCTTTATGTGTTGGGACAGTCGCTTATCTAGTCAAGAACTGGACGTGGTAGCCTGTGTTGGTCAGATGGGCTCGTACTAACAATTACTCCTAAGTTCTGCATTATATATCTAGGGAGCATTTTTTTTTTTTAGAGGTAATCGTTGACGCTGTAAAATGATTTGGCTGAACAAAACATAACTCCTTTTTATTTAAATTTATCCTTTATGACTTTTTTTTGTTCAACATTTCAGCCACAGACTTTTTTTTTTATAACGTTTTTGAATCCTTATAGAAATGTGTGCTTTATTAAAATAGGATTTTGTTTTGTTTTCTTTTAGACAGCCATGTCTAGAAATCGAAAGGCTAGTGCCGCACCCAAAGTATTTGTCGCTGTTTATTTTCTCTCTTTATCTTTCTCTTTTTCTCTGTCTGTCTCTTTCTCTCTCTCTCTCTCTCTCTCTCTCTCATTGTTAACTGGATAAATCTTGTAAGGCTTTAAAAAATATTGTGCTGTGTATTGAACTTCTGATTTTGTTCTTTATACATCAGAGTATTCGTTTTCTGTAGATTTGCATTAAAGAAAAAAAAGTTGGTCGATTAAATCTCGTGAATTGAGCCATCCCTCTATGGTGGTATTCAAAAGAAATTCGTTCCCGACAGGCAGCACTTCTAATAGCTAAGGGGAAGAACTCCACATTGACATCTATAATCTCAATAATGTAGAGGTTGTCTCCATTTTCGACATTAAACTAAATAATTTATTACAAATAATTAATTGACTGATTGGTTAATTTTTTAATTGATTCATGTTTTGTTAGATACAATAATTGCTTCAAGTTTCAACTGGTCAACTTGATCCGAGAATTGTTGTGGGGAAAACAGCGTGTACAATTATCTAAGGGACAAAACCACAAATATTTAGCCATATCTCTGAATACTGAAAATAATTAATTACGAGTAATTAATAGACTAGTTTTTTTTTAATTGATTCATGTATTGTCTTCGCAAATTAATAATTGTGCAGTTTCAACTTGATCCGAGAATGGCTGTTGGAGAAATAACGTGTTCAGACTTTTTACCAGACAGACACAGTGAGTTAATATAAGCTTTGTTTGTATTAATGAAGTTAATGAAATCAGGAGAAATGGTATCTTGAAAAGAAAGTTTCTGTTTTGAAAAAAAAAACAAAATTAAGTAGAGAAATGTTAGTGCACACAACAGCTACACACACACACATATATATGTAGAGCTGTTATACTATACTATTTTTCCCTCCCCTCCCCCCACCCCACCCCAAAAAAAACAACCTCAAATCATTTTAACAGAATTGACAATTTGTAAAGTCTTGAAAAGTGTTACTGAAGAGTTACATAAAAAAATTATTAATAAAACTGATGATTTCTGTATTAAGGGAGAAAAAACTAGGCCACTTCAAAAACCTCCTTTAGTTCGTGTCTTCCTCTCTTGTTGCCCAGACAGTCCATTGTTTTTGTTTTCTTTACGTCAACGTTCATGTCTCACGCCTGACACTAGTCTCCCCCCCCCCCCCCCCCCTGCTTCATCTTCCCCTTGCCTTGTACACATTAGAGCAGAGGAGTATCTCTTCTTTTATTTGTTTTTTACAAAGCCATTCATGGGTTGGGGTTTGGCATTCTGATGTTTTTTTCTTTTCTAATCAGACTTATAGCTGTTTTTATGCTCTCAAACCGAAAGTGTCGGAGCCAAACAAAAGAAACATTGGTTTAACACAAAGTATTGTCGTTCACCAGCAACTTTTCTGTTCATAGTCACTGGAATCTAGTGACTATTCATGAGCTAACCAACTTACGTCTCTAACCTAGCCAGAAACCATAGTTGAATATAAATGTAGTTCACACTAACACTATACTCAACTTACAGCATTTTCCCCTACTTGTTTATTTGTACTTTTTGTTAACAATTATTAATTTCTAATGTATTGTGACATCCACATTTGAAATGTTGACTTATTTTAAAGGAATAGGTCTCAACCAATGTGTTTTATTGATAGCCGTGATGCCCAACCCAATTCAGCCTGCTGGCTATTTTTCTTTCCGACACCCAGGTCGCGGGCCTTATAACAGAAAAGATTTTAAAAAATGAAATAGGCAATAAACCATTTTTATTAGAAACTCGTGTATCCAGTTCTTACATTATTTAAGGGGGTGTTTAAAGTTGATCAGAAATGAACTTCTGACTATCCCACTGCTTAAATGAGACTCCAAGTCGTCGCACTGAATCTTGATGTTTGTCCAAGTGACATGGTTTTCTATCGTTTCTTCGGGAAAAGTTTGTTTACATTGCTCTATTTAAAACAGAAGCAACTCTGTAGCTTGCCTTACCGTCGACTGATATTCTTGTCTCTTCTCGAAAAAGGCTTAACTTAGCAATCTTTTCTTCGCTTTCAAACGAAAATGTTGCCATATTTCTTTAGTCTTTGGTTTCATAATGCCGTTTAATGTTCTGTTCCTCAAAAACAGACATACTTTCTTAACAATCATATGTTGGCTTATTATCATGTTCACAAAAATGTAAAGATCTGTCCACTTTATTGGGAAGAGATCCACTTTTCGTTTCTTCAGCTCTCTTCATCACGTTTTTACAAATGGAACACTTTTACAAATGGAACACGACCCAAAATGATGCAGAAATGAAGCCCTGTGTTACACACAAGATGTTAAGGACATGCTACCTCAAGACAGCTACGTAAAATTCATGAGCCAAAAATAATTACCAACTTGTCTCGGAAAAGATCATCATTGTTTCTTACCAGAAAAAAAAAATCTGTTTAGACTAGATTCAAATCCAATGAAGTAAGAGATACAGCCCTAACGTAGGAAAATTTTTTTTTGGGCCTGGGAAGGGGGGGGGGAGCGATTTTCTACACTTTGTGCCCACGTTTCGGCAGGCAGGATAAATTACGGCCCACGGGCCGTATTTTGGGCATCGCTGATTTATAGGCGTTACTTATATAAAGATATGACATTCTGTGATATCTATATATAATAATATATCTATAATATATCTATAAAAGTAAAAGCCTTTGTTCTTTGACTGAAGACGCCCCTTATCCAAAATGCGGAGCAGCACTCTCAATCGATAAATTTGTGAAAGGCAATGTTTATTATTCCTTAAGAGAAGGCATAGCAAGTGTAATTTTTTTCTGAAGAGCAAGGTTTAAGTCTATATCTAGAAGCTATAACTGAGAGCTCCCCCTCCTCCCCCCCAAAAAAAAAAAGTATGCGGGAAGAGTGGACTGTAGACAAGGTAAAGCGGATGTTATGGGGCTTCTATTGGATAGGTCAAAGAAGCTTGGTTGTGTTTGTGGAAGGTAAGAGAGGGTCCTTTTTGCACTGAAAAAAAAAACAAACAAATCCTTATCCTTATGGGCTACAAAAGACAGACCATAGAAATGTGTGTTTCATAAAGAGGCAATGAACCAGACAAATCAAAGGTATTATATCATGAAAGATTTCAAATGACGACCAAAGAGGAAAGGTGTATCCCTATACCGTTTAGCTTGAAGATCAAAAAAAAAAAAAAAAGGATAAATCCAAGGGCAACTCATTTTTGCCAATCGCACACTCTGAATAATTTGTTACAGAATACTAAAGATCTTTCACTGACATATATTTTATTAAAATGAAAATAATTCCCGATATTTATATCCCAATAGTGACTTTTATATTGATTTATTCATTTATAGGGCAAATACTGAAATCTCATTACGTATGTTTTTGGTTTCAAAACACCAAAGACAATAAAGATCATAATGATACCCTCAACCAGTGAGAGAGAGAGAGAGAGAGAAAGAAAATAATCAGTGAGAGAAAGAGAGAGAAAGAACATAACCAGAGAGAGAGAGAGAGAGAATGAACAAACATAACTAGATTATCTTGTAAACTAAATCCAAGATGCGGTGTGTCATCTGACTACCATTCAAGTAAGGGGAGACTATCGATTGCCCTTAACTTGGGTCTAGTTTAGATTTGAAAAAAAAAATGGTGTGCCCTCAAGTGTGCGCGTTTTTATCTTGTGGTGTTAATGTGTAGTTTAAGTCATAGCCAAAATTTTATAATTGTCAAATCTAATTTAACATAAATTTCTTAGATGAACATGACACATTTTTTTAAACAATACTTCTATTCAAGTTATTCCGTCATGGAGGAACCTGTGTGGTTGGGCGGAGAGCTGATCTCAAAAACTGCTGTACCGATTTTCCTAGAGATTGAGCAGTTGATGTATAAAGATAAAACAGCCATGTTTAGTGCATTTACATACCAACTCAAATAAGATTGAAAAGTTTGTTTCAATAATGGAATCATTCCAAAACTGTTTCTCTTTCCTGATGTTGTCAAAGCATTATTTTTTTTCTACCGTATCGACCATTGTTGTGATTGTTATGTAGGTGTGAGTTTGAGGTGACGTAATTTGTCTCTAGTATTTTTGAAGTGTTTGACATATATAGATTTTCTAGATTTAGTTCAATTTATAAAATGTGTTAAAACTACACAAAACCTAGTCCGAAAAAAGATAAGAATTCTTAGAAGTATTTGGGAAAACTTGGCGATTGACGTCATTGAAGAATCTATGCTGAACTGTTTATGTTCTCAGTTTTGTGACTAGAGAAACCTTAAATGAAGGGCTTTTTCAAAAGGGTACCGCAGCAGGCACTGCTAAGTTGGAGCTCGAAAAATCGTTAAAATTATTGGAATTAAAAAAAAATTAACAATTAAAATTTAAGGCAATATTTGTCGTAATTATGTGCACACAAATTAGAATCTTTTTTTTTTTAAATTAGTGTACCATCGCCTACAAAGCAGGAAAACTCGTCAGGACACTCTATGTAATGTCCATGGAGAGAAGTCGAGATTTCCAGCAGGTGGAACGTGTGAAATGATGTCTTGTTTTCATGTCACAGACTATTTACTTGATAGACTGGACATGTCTTCACTAGCCACTTGTATTACAAAGAGAGATAATTGTGATGTGTGGATACTAAAAGTAAAGGGACATTTTTTGTATATAGCTCTTCTCCTTCAGGCCATCCCTTTCCCACCTCTTTCTTTTGTCGCTTAGAAAGTGGTTTATGTCCAAGAGTTTGTGAGAAGTCGGGAAGACGGCTAGAACTGCGTGTGAAGGGTTGCCTCGCTCACATCGACCGGTACGCAAAATCAAGTGAGAGACATTTGACTGGAATGGAGAGCTGATTCCACCAACATGGCCTAGGAGATACTGGATTTCCTTTTTTTTTTTTTTTTAAATCTCGTGAACCACTGTGAGCTGTTATAGGAAGAAGTCACTGATTTATCTTCCATTGCCTATGGCCCTAGACATTTTTTAGTTCATCAAACATCATTTAGGCGAATAACTAGAAAGAATATAAGGAAAGCATGAAAGAAAAGAACTGTATTGACTTAGTGTAGCACAGTGAAGTAACACAGTGAGGAAATGGAGTAGATTGCGGGGGTGTGGCACGTCAAACACCTTGGCAAACAATCACCCTTTTCTGCTTTAAAAAAATAAATTCTTCTCCTATCATCCCCCCCCCCTTTTTTTTGTTGTTTCCCCACAATTCTTGATGCTTTTTAATTATTTTGTTTCCCCAAGTGTATGTATAGGACTTTTATTTTGGACAAATACTCATTTGCAGTTCTCTTCAGAGCCTCTCCAACGGTTTCAAAGTTGCAAAGCGCATTCTGGTTATCTGATTCAAATGAATGTTTGTTTCACTCGAGACAGACAGTGTCGACCTAATGTCAGCTGGCTGAGCCGCTACGTCTGCTATGCAAATGTGCCTGCTCTGACTTTTTGTTACGTTTGGGGAAACTACGTTTTAGACTTCATCTCACAAAAGTTGTGAGCTTTGTAGTTCTTACAATAGTTTTTTTTTTTTTTTTGTTGATGCTTAGTGTCTTGTGACCATTATGAATACTACATATTATTAGCTTTAACTGGTTTATTTGAACCACTCACCGTGAGTTGTATATGCCAACACTTTATATTATGAATATATTTTGGATGCATTGGCCGGCTGAATAGTTGTGTTCAAATTTAACAGCCGTCTACAAATGAAAGTACTGGACTTATCGCGTTACGTGCCAACGATACTCAGTAGTTTGAAAGTATTTAAATTCATTTTTTTGACGATACTCATCTGATTCATAGAGCCTGGGGGAAATAAGCTTTACCCCTTTTACGCTTTTTTTTTTCTCAGTGAATAACGGTCTTAAAAGTCTGTCCAGTGTTGTCTGCTTGGCTTGCATACGTGATTTTAAAAACTTGTGGTCTGCTGCGCCCTCTCGTGGTCAACTGATTAGAAAGAGTTGATGTTATACTGTTATGATGTAACAAAGAGAAAAGCAAAAAGTTAATAGTCATGACAGACGTAACATTGCAATTTGAATGATTGCATTAAACCGATACAAAACGACCATATGGTGTATATGCTACTAGAATGAGTTTTAGTTGCTTGAATGATTGGGTTGCTGGTCCTCTTCCTTGGTGTCTGTAACCCCAACGTAGTGAAAGTTACACTCGTGTCAGTATAGATGTCAGATAGTCTATTTATATAGAGTCAGTATCGTGATTAGTTAGGGCATTTCAATAGTATTGTATTAGTACAGTTTTTATTTGTTTTTGTTTTTCGCATTTCATTTATTTGCAATCATCACTATCCGTATATTTGATTGGTCAAACAACTTTTGTGTTTGTGAGGAGTCTCAGAGGAGTATACCAATCAAATCTCTGGCCTAAATCTAGCATTGTTTTTAATTGTTGGATCTAAATCAGTGGTTCCCAAACTTTTTTTGTCTCGTAGACCCCTTGCCATGGTTTCTGATTTTCGGTAGACCCCCTGCTTAACTTGTATTGCATTTTTGCAAATTCATCAACATTTTTAAAAACTAATTTCTAAATGTAGTGAGTCTAAGAGTGAAAAAGTAATTTAAAGCTGCATTTGAAGTTATACAGATGTCATTTTTATTGATAAAATTAAAATTTAAACCAATTAAAATTCCATTGGCCTCCTTCAGTCGTAGAACGACTATGATTCATCTCAGAGCACACTTCCTCATGTAGCTGTGGAGCCCTATTTTGGGGAGAGACTCCCATCCACAAATATCGTAGGTTAAGGTGGCTTTTGCTTCGGTGGTAGAGGTCTGGCCATTTTTTTGCATAGTCCGTTTTTCTTCCAGGGCTGAGGCCCATGTTCTTTCGCTATCCATAGCTTTCTTGGTCACTGTCTCTCTCCATTAGGTGCGGTCTAGAGCTATGTCTTCCCAATGGTCAGTATTGATGTTCACTGATTTGAGGTCCCGTTTTAATACATCTATGTAATGGAGGTGGGGGCGTCCAGTTTTTCTTGAGCCAGTCGCGAGTTGTCCATAGAGGATGACTAGAGGATGCGTTTGTCCTCCATCCGGCGAACATGTCCAAGCCAGCGCAAGCGGCGTTGTCTGAGGGCTGTAAAGATGCTGGGAATACCTGTTCGTGCAAGGATCTCAGTATTGCACACTTTTTCTTTCCAAGTGATTTTTAAGATCCTACGGACACATCGCAAATGGAATGAGTTCAGTTTTCTCTCTTGCTTCTTGAATCATCAAACACAGTGGAAATGTTGTTTTTTTTGTAGGCTCATCATCCGTTGCTACAGATGTTTCATATAGGAATTTGTTGTTATATAAATTAGTCCTTGAAACATTAAATATTAATTATTTAATTTGCTTTAGGGATTATTGTAAACGTTTTCACAAACAGCAGTTTCTCTTGTATTTCTTGATCTTTCATGTGTGGCTCAAATAATGGGTCCGCAGAATTGTTTTCACTAACAGGAGAAGCAGCGAAGGCGAGTATCTGGCACCAAAACCAGTAATCCTTGGACAGGCGGGACTCATTAGCCTTGGCTTTCTACCCACCTAGCAGAAGGATAACTGAATTCAAACCTCTGCTGTCTTGCAACTATAAACATGAGTTTTGTGAGTCAAGCCTGAGGAAAAATAAGGAGCTAGCAACCCTTAGGCAGTTTGCAGCAAACAGCGCTGCATTTGTCAGGGCCTGCTAGACCGCTGATCCCAAACTGTTTATGTCGTTTGAAAAGAATTACATAAGAAGCTTTTAATGTTATACCACCGATGTTCCCTTGAACTGTATTATTGCAATAAATTCGTTTAATAATATCAGAAGTAGGTTTGTGTAAAATAGTTTTTAAAACTACTTTAACGGCAGGTAAAATCAATGTTTACCCACTAAAGTGTTTTCCGTATTTGGCTATAAATAAAGAGATATTGTAAGTCGTTCACAAACCATCATCTTCTCTTTATGATGTCGAAGAGAGATTTTGTGGGTCTATTCTGAACTTATCTTTTTCAAACTTTTATCTTTTTATCAGGGTGGCATCGTCTCAAATTATCCTCTAGCGTAATTAGTTTCATATCGTCATAAAAAAGGCACTTAGGCAACCGCTTGTTTGACAAGGAAGGAATGAATCCCAATTTTAAATAATCATCGGTGTACAATCTACATTTCTTTTTGTTAAACATAACTTACATGTAGACAAAATTAAGATATTTAAATAAGTATTGAAATTAATTACAAACATTTTTCGTTTGAAAATCAGGATAAATATTTAAAGGATTAACTAAGGTACAAATTATATATTAGTGTAGGAAACAATAACATCAATGGGGGTGAAAATTAAAGTGAAATCCATTATCGTAGACCCCCATGAACATCTCATAGACCCCCAATTTATTTTTTCCCTTTCGTAGACCCCTTGGAAGTCTTCGTAGACCCCTGGGGGTCTATATAGACCACTTTGGGAATCACTGATCTAAATCAAAGTGTTATAGGAAAATGATAACTGTGTGCTCATAATTAAACACTACGAAGATCAGGAATAACGTTTTTTTTAAAGACTAGTCATTGTTTCGCTTGTTTTCAACTAGGTATGGTCTCATTGGCGATACTTACAAAAACGTTGTGATAACAATTTATATTGAGGACTACATTTAGTGAAATTCTTATTAAAAATAAGAATGTAAAACTTATACTTTACTACAATTTAAAAAAAAAAAAGAATTTTCCACCTCCTCTGTCAAACAGACAAAATACAAAATAGTTTTGTCTCTCCTATAGTGCTACTCACTTTTACAGGTCATTTGAGCTCAGGGTCGGCCTAACACTTGCGGAAATTGCGCGGGGTCCAGTCTAGGTTGGGATAAACATAATGTCAAAATTAAGATTTTGTATCAGAAAATATATTCGTTTTAGTAATACATTTTTAGTAAATGAAAGCTGAAAATGCCTTTTTTTTTTTCGCGCTTAGGATTGGCATCCCAAAATTGACAATTTTATATATTTTTTCAGGAGAGTTTTAGGAGTTTTCAGGAGATTTTAATTATTTCAGGAGATTTCCATGACTTTTTCGTATTTAATGCAATTACAGGGGATTTACAGGTGGCCCGAGAAAATCAGGATGCCAGGAAAACCCTATTCATTATGTATAATTTATTATGGTTTAATTTAATAATTTACTCCTATAATTAGCACGCGGCGTATAAATGTGCGGAGCCCAATGCGACCGCATAGGTTGCAGTGGCCTAAGGCCGGCCCTCTTTGGGGTTTCCTACTACCGGGAGCTGAATGATATGAGGAATCCAACTATTTTGTAATGGAATTGGAATGCAATATTCTAACACTAGCTCTTTTGTTTGTTTAGATGAACGGGACGACCCGTTTAAAGATTGGTGACATCAATAAAAATCTGATCTGTGTTTTATGTGGCGGCTATCTGATTGACGCAACGACCATCATAGAATGTCTCCACTCATGTAAGTAGCAACCCATTTTAATGGACCTCCTTCACCAATCGTAAACAACCAACATTTAGCCACGTGATAATAGTGATAAAACAATGAAAATTACGTATCACGTGACAGCCTTTATGGATTGCGTAATTTGTATAGAAGAGATAGAGAACCACGTGGTAAAATGTTGTTTGTTTATGATTGGTGAATGAGGTGCATTGTACACTTGTCACTCTATTCAAGCCTAAAGCAAAGCACTGTAGTTTAGTTCTAGTTGTTTTGAAATCATGCATTAACCATCAGCCTGACATTGTGTTGTAGACTGTTGTAACTTGAAGAAGTATTCAGACGTTATACACAAAATGTTTCTAAGTTAAAAAATATTTCATAACTCTATTAACCTCATTAAAACTATATAGCCTAGTAACTACGAATTCATGGTTTGTATGCATCTGGGATAGTAAGCAGGTTTTTGACTTCATGATTTTATCAAGTGTAAATCTGTGTAAACCGTAGACATCCAGTCAACAAAATAGAGAATGTTTGGCTTAGGGAAATAACAAAACTTGTGTGTTGAGGAAATAATGGAGAAGTTCTTAGTGACATTGGAGGGACTGGGTGTCAAAATCGACCCGGGCATTACCTTAAATCCCAGCCCACTATTGGCGTTTATCCATTGGCTCTTCTCATCAAAATGTGTCAAGTTGCATGAGTGTGATTAGCTTTACGTCATGTATTTTATTTCTACACGTAGATATGCTATCTAAAATATTTACAGTAAAATCCAAACTGGATTGTCGTTCGGTTGTCTCGATGGTTTCGGTTCGAACCCTGTCGCTCGTCCTGTGGAGGTTCGTGCTAGGATGTAATTATCTTCAAATCTTAAGAAACATCCGAAACATGTCATACAGCTGAAAGTGTGGTCGAACGTTTTGCAAATGCCATTAAGTAAATATTTGGATAGGTTGGTGGAATTTCAAACAAAATTAATAGTTAAAACAAAAAATTAAACTTGCATAAGAATGTTCGGGTATCTAGATTAAACTTTTGTCTCCTTTTTTTTTCTTCTAAAAATTGTCTACATTTCCTCCATTTAATAGCACCCCAATCGGCCCATATGTGCCAGCCCACCGGGCGTTACAGCCAGTCCGGCTTTGTTTGGTGAAAGACCCCCCCTCCCCCCGGCTTGTATGAATGCTGTTCAAACATTTGAAAGAGTAATTTCTTTTAAAGTGAAATCTAGATAGCTGAGTTTCAAAGTCTTATCAAGACTCTCATCAAATAAATGCTTGACTTGTAGGTCTAGTTTATTCAGTGAACTGATGGATTCGTTTGGACTTTTTTTTCCTACTGCATTATATAGGTCCAATCACCAAATAGGTCGGCCTTGAGGAATTTTAACAACGTACCAGGAGTTTTGTTTTATATTTTTAAAATTCTAAATTAAATTGCTATTTTATTTGAAATTGTGTATGTTATTAGTGGTATGTTTTACCATCCTAGAGAAAATAAAATGACATTTTTCTTTTTTCTCTCAGTCTGTCGAACATGCATTGTGACATTTCTGAAGACTAGTAGGACATGTCCTGTCTGTGACACGGTCGTCCATAAAACCAGACCGCATCAAAATATCAGGTAATTGGAAGATCGATGTCTGCTGGCTAAATGGAATTAACATCTCTTGGGTGTAGGGACAACGAGCTAATGGTCACGTGACTTTAGAGAACACGTGACAATAAAGTATAGTTTCCCTTAACAGCAAAAAAAATAAATTAAAGAAATTAGTGATTGAACTAATCAGTAATGCGTCACTTAACAATCATTACATATACCAGTGGTTCTCAACCTTTATAGTTCCCCGAACCCTTTTACAATTGCCCACAATGCGGCTACCCCCACCGTAAAATCCTCTGTGTTTTTTTTTGCTAAAGTTATAAAATCGTAAATCAGAGTTGAAATATCTGATAGGAATAGCCAAAGCTTTTTGTTTTATCAGGAAACACTGAATTTATCTACTTATTGCTAAATTAAAAATAAATGAGATTTTATCTTTATGACTTGCATTTATTTACTTTTGAATTGCTGTTCACCATAGTAATGTTTTATATTTATGTGACTATTTGAAAAGCATGTCAGAGCATGGCAAACATCTCAATCAACAGTATTCTACATCGCTACAAAATTGTTGCGATAGTTTGTGCAAAAAATTCTGGGACAAATCACAAAAAGCCTTCGGAGTCTGGGAACACGTGGGGCACACTAACCGTGCTAACCGTGCATCCCCGTGATGGAAGCCGGACTGATCAAACTGTTATAGCACAATTCAGGAAGGGCCACTGTCCCGTTTGCACACATTTCGCACGGCTCAGACCAAACTTTGACTCACACTGTGCACCCGCTGCGGGAAGAAGAGGAAACGTGTCTCATATTTTTTTCAACTGCCCCAGACTTGATGATCTCCGCCTCGACAGGTCTGAGTAACCACACATTTCTATCTAGGGCTTATTTAAGAGAGGATTTGAACCTCTCAAGTCCTCACTCAAACAGAGTGTGATGTTGATGATGATGTAGACAAAAAAAAAGTCATTTCGAAGGTTGAGCTTGTTTCTTTTTGAATAGATCAGGAATTCTGTGTCAGTCTTCTGTCCTTCTCATCACATCTATGTCTGTAGTTAACCAGTTGGGAAATGGTGTTGAAATTAAACTCATTTCACTAGACAAACATAGAAAACAGCAAAAGAGCGCTTCCTTGTTGATTGTTTGTTTTTTTCTAATGAAAACAAGAGGATAGAAAAAAAACAACTGTTTTAGAACACATTGCGACCTTTTTACTTCAGTGTGAAATAGCAGAACTAGTTTCGGAGGCATCAATCTCATTACAATGTTTTGAAAACAGTTGATTGTTTCAACTACTCAATTTCACTCAAATGAAATAATTAACATAGTTTTTTTTGTTTTATTCTTGAATTCTTGTGGGAATGACTAATACTTGTCGAGGAATTATATAGTGAGTTCCAATGACTTTGAGTGACTCATTCTGTACCAAATCCAAACCAAAATCAAATCAAATTAGCTTCTTTGCAGACATGCAAATATTTATCCAAGAGGTTTTATACTTTTCCAGAAAAGATCAAATTTTGTCCAATACCTCAGGTGATGGAGTATATTGTGTGTGTTAAGAGCTTGGCTTCTAAACCGAGGGATTTCATGTTCAAATCTCGACCAAGACTTAATATTTTCAATGTCACCCAACTCTAATGTGTACCTACCATCGTTTGGGAAAGTCAAGGTCGTTGTGCTAGCCACTTGACACCCTTGTTAACTGTCGGCCATTGAAACAGATGAGCTTAACATCTTCTGACTTGTAGATTGTAACGTAACAAAATACACTTTGTGACAAAACTGAAGTGCGCTACTAATCGTGTAAATACTAGGTCTAAATTTTGTCAAATACTTTCTCCTATGCACTGAGTGTTTGGTTTTCAGGTCAGACAAGCTGCTGCAAGACCTAGTCTATAAGTTAGTTCCAGGACTTTACAAAGGTGAGTACATTTCCAATCAAACAAAGACAGTTTTTTTTTTATTGTAGTGACTGTTTCCATCATTGTATGCATCAATGTTTTATTTATTTTAGCAATGGTTTTGTACTAGAGTTTCTTTATAGTAACTAGCCTAGCTTTAGAGAGTCATATGTCCGTATCGAAGTATACACTTGCACCTTTTCAGCTGGAACAACAATGCTTTTTTTTTTATTAAAAATATGTGTACAGCTACATCGTTTGCTTTTCAAATCTTAGCGCATGCAATCAATCTGTGTCTTAACATAGTGTGTCTAAATGAGTAGACTGATGGACAATCCCATGCAATCAATCTGTGTCTAACTTAGTGTGTCTAAATGAGTAGACTGATGGACAATCCCATGCAATCAATCTGTGTCTAACATAGTGTGTCTAAATGAGTAGACTGATGGACAATCCCATGCAATCAATCTGTGTCTAACATAGTGTGTCTAAATGAGTAGACTGATGGACAATCCCATGCAATCAATCTGTGTCTTAACATAGTGTGTCTAAATGAGTAGACTGATGGACAATCCCATGCAATCAATCTGTGTCTAACATAGTGTGTCTAAATGAGTAGACTGATGGACAATCCCATGCAATCAATCTGTGTCTAACATAGTGTGTCTAAATGAGTAGACTGATGGACAATCCCATGCAATCAATCTGTGTCTAACTTAGTGTGTCTAAATGAGTAGACTGATGGACAATCCCATGCAATCAATCTGTGTCTAACATAGTGTGTCTAAATGAGTAGACTGATGGACAATCCCATGCAATCAATCTGTGTCTAACATAGTGTGTCTAAATGAGTAGACTGATGGACAATCCCATGCAATCAATCTGTGTCTAACATAGTGTGTCTAAATGAGTAGACTGATGGACAATCCCATGCAATCAATCTGTGTCTAACATAGTGTGTCTAAATGAGTAGACTGATGGACAATCCCATGCAATCAATCTGTGTCTTAACATAGTGTGTCTAAATGAGTAGACTGATGGACAATCCCATGCAATCAATCTGTGTCTAACATAGTGTGTCTAAATGAGTAGACTGATGGACAATCCCATGCAATCAATCTGTGTCTAACATAGTGTGTCTAAATGAGTAGACTGATGGACAATCCCATGCAATCAATCTGTGTCTAACTTAGTGTGTCTAAATGAGTAGACTGATGGACAATCCCATGCAATCAATCTGTGTCTAACATAGTGTGTCTAAATGAGTAGACTGATGGACAATCCCATGCAATCAATCTGTGTCTAACATAGTGTGTCTAAATGAGTAGACTGATGGACAATCCCATGCAATCAATCTGTGTCTAACTTAGTGTGTCTAAATGAGTAGACTGATGGACAATCCCATGCAATCAATCTGTGTCTAACATAGTGTGTCTAAATGAGTAGACTGATGGACAATCCCATGCAATCAATCTGTGTTTTAACATAGTGTGTCTAAATGAGTAGACTGATGGACAATCCCATGGCTATATCCTAGAGATCAGCTCCTTGATGTATACCAAATTATGTCTGTGCTGTTGGCGTACATACTATTGGTAGTAGCACTACCAAATGAGTAGACTGATGGACAATCCCATGCAATCAATCTGTGTCTTAACATAGTGTGTCTAAATGAGTAGACTTATGGACAATCCCATGCAATCAATCTGTGTCTTAACATAGTGTGTCTAAATGAGTAGACTGATGGACAATCCCATGGCTATATCCTAGAGATCAGCTCCTTCATGTATACCAAATTATGTCTGTGCTGTTGGCGTACATACTATTGGTAGTAGCACTTTGACGTTGTCATTGAGAAGTGTATGTTGACTAGCTCTAGAAACTCTTGCCCAAGACATTGCCCAAAAATTTAAAGGAACAAACTTAGACTCACAATATAAAAGATGCACAAATAGTTTTGAATTATAACTCACTATTTGGTTGTTTCATGTAGCTATGAACAAAATATTATTTTTACTCTGATGTGACTGTGACGTTTAGAAAATGTTATTTTAGTATTTTGTTTTAATTACTATTTGAGCCAAATAAAATCTGTTTCTTGTTCAATTTTCTTCTTTCTTGACTAGTATATACATGCATTCGATACAGACTCAAATATAAACAACCAATGGATAAAATATTTCCTGGTAGTCATCTACCACTTTATCACTAGAAAATAGCGGTGTAGGGTTTGTTCACATTTCCAGAATTTCATGTACCTTTAATGAACACCTGACTCTTTGAATTCCAAAAGAACTTTGTTTTGTTGTACATAATGAGAAGTTGCTACTAATTCAATTTTGTTGTGTGTAGTGAATGTCTTGGAGACACTTGTGTCCATCTCTGCTAGAACGTAGGTGTCAATCTAAATGTATATGCTCAACCAGAAGATACAAGTCCTACGGCTCTTACTCTCACTTGACAAAATTGTCATTTGTAGCAGACTGTATTAGTGTCTTAGCTTTTAAAGATATTTGGTTTGGATTGAATACAAAGAAACAAAAAACTCATCTTTAATAACTGAATACCAAAAGTGGCCATCTTGACCAGAGCCGATTTTTTTGTAGCACAGAAATGAAGTTCTTAGAAGACTTTATAGTTTTGCATTCATGAATAATTTGCATCCATTAAAATGATTCAATAGCGTAAATTGCATTATAAATATTTGTTTTAAAAAATTATTGAAACCTATGTGCATAAAATATGCATGCTTAATTAACTTTAAAAAAAAAAAGTTAATACTTTTGGTAGAGCAATCGTGTCTGACATTCAAACTGTAAGCAAGAGGAATATGTTTCGGAGATTACATTTTTTGTTTAGAAAAGTCTGAATATAAGCTGTACTTTTGTGGCTTCGAAAAGGGTGTTGGATCTTTTGAAAAAGAAACAGGTGGAGAGCCTGCAACTAATGTTTCCATTTACCGAGCACAATGAAAAGGAAAGGGACATAGAATTTCAATTGTACCACTTAGTTTTCTAGATACAAGAACAAACGTCTAATGGGCCTCTAGAATCCTATAGGGTACAATCTTATTAATCACATTGAAATGTCTGGAAGTAGTCAGTTCTACAGCTGTCGCTTTGTTTTATGTTTTTGTCGTATTCACTGTATTCACGTTTGTATCTTTGTTGACAGATGAAATGCGTAGAAGACGTG
Source organism: Biomphalaria glabrata (assembly GCF_947242115.1). Taxonomy (NCBI): domain Eukaryota; kingdom Metazoa; phylum Mollusca; class Gastropoda; family Planorbidae; genus Biomphalaria; species Biomphalaria glabrata. The sequence goes on along the minus strand of NC_074711.1, from coordinate 22,843,272 downwards.
AATTTTACACACTTCACTATGAAGGTGAGTTTATGCGAGTCTAAATGTTTGTAATAGTTGCACTTATTCTCCTTGAAACCTTTCTCTAAACTCTTTATCGCTTTCATTGGCTTATATCAAATAACAATTGCCAACATGATGAGCTATTTGACCTTTCCATGTATTCAACATTTTATGAATTAAACCTTATAACACGTGTTAGTCGAAATTTAGTTGTGTACTTCTATAACAAAGGTAGCATTACCTATCGTCGTTGATTTGTTCCTAAGGTATTTATTGTTTATTTTGCTTTCATAAAAGGCTTATATAAAGGGGAAAAACTCCGCCCTTAAAACTATATAAAAATATACACATTAATTTCATTATTCGATATCAAGCAAATTAATTAAATAGAATCACATAGTGGACTTATTGAATTTTTTTTTATTACGTTGATTCATGGTTAAATAGGTACATTAAATAATTGTTTAAAGTATCCACTTGATCGGAGACTGCGCGAGGTAGTGGTAGCGTGAACAAGTGTTGAAGGGGACTAAACCCAACAAATTTAACCATATCTGTGAATACTGAAGTATTAGTTTCCCTTGTTGGTATCAAATAAAATGATTAATCCCCAGTCATTAATTGACTAATTGGTTACTTTTTTTTTTATTGATTCATGTCTTGTCTATCCCAATGATTAATTGTGCGAAGTTTCAACTTGATCCCAGAATGGGTGTAGGATAAATAGCGTGTACCAGAGAGACAGACAGAATAAATTGTTACAAGCTTTGTAAAAAGGAAAGTTATATAAGGGAAAGTACTGCACATTTACAGCCGTGTCTCAATACTGTATAATTTATTTCTCATGTTCTATGTCAAACAAATTTAATAATTACCACTAATTAATTAATTAATTGGCTTTTAAAAATAAAATTGATTCATGTTTTGTTAGGGACAATGAATCCTTGTGCAAAGTTTCACCTTGATCCTAGAATGGGAAGTAGGAAAACTAACATATACAAGATGTGTACCAGTCAGACAGAGCGACTGAGTTAATAGAAGCTTTGTAAGAAGCTAACTGGAATCTTCTCAAAACTTACAGACCTATACACTACACCAATAAACTATAAAACTAACGGAAAAATTAATTACCATGAGAGTAATTTCCATGTGTAATCTATAATCTCTTTAGGTTATGTAAAGTAACTTTTATAATAGTTTAAAAATTAACTATCTTCTAGTGACAGCGTGACAATCAATCAATAAATGGTATTTTATTTAATTTTTGCTCACGTTTCTTGACTAGTATTTGTCTGGGAGAAGGTGCTGGTGGAATGTTTTCAAAGAGAACATACTCCAAAAGGGGGGGCGGTGGGTCAAGAAAAGGTATAGACCACTGATCTAGACTGTACACATGTGAATAACTCAATCTTAGGCTGACATTCTACTCCCACACTGATCTAGACTGTACACATGTAAATAATCCAATCTTAGGCTGAAATTCTACTACCACACTGATCTAGACTGTACACATGTAAATAACCCAATCTTAGGCTGAAATTCTACTACCACACTGATCTAGACTGTACACATGTAAATAATCCAATCTTAGGCTGAAATTCTACTACCACACTGATCTAGACTGTACACATGTAAATAACCCAATCTTAGGCTGAAATTCTACTACCACACTGATCTAGACTGTACACATGTAAATAACCCAATCTTAGGCTGAAATGCTACTACCACACTGATCTAGACTGTACACATGTAAATAACCCAATCTTAGGCTGACATTCTACTCCCACACTGATCGTTTTAGTCTTTGTGAGATTGTTTGTTTTCAAGTCACTTAATTACTGTAATGGAAAGTTGCTTTTTTCAAGCAACACAAATTACAATTTGAAGATTTTATATCTTTGTGTTCAAATTCTTTGAAACCAAACGGAATGGATATGAAAATGTTTTTTATTCTCAATAGTAATTCAATGGCATACGTTGAGCAGGCATACAATTATAATTTTGTGTGGGCAATAGAATTTCTTTACAGTATGGCAAGATTATAGTCTACGTCTAGTATTACATAGTGGTCTGACAGCTAGATCTAGTCTGTCTCCAGAGATCAAGTTGTATTACAAAATGGTGTCTAAATGTAATGTCAAGTTATCCTCTTCATATTGTTCTCAGCTGCTCCCAAACGTGCGGGGGAGGAGAGAGGTGATGAGATGAGTGACAGATTCACCTTTACAGAGGAAGAAAACATCAGCCTGGCTCTTTACTTGTGTCCTGAGTAAGTACTGGACACTACAGTCTAAAGGGGTGGGGGGGGGGGAGAACAGAGCATGTGCGAGAGAGAGAGAGGAAGAGCGAAAGACACACACACACACATAAAAGAAACACGGCTTTTTTTTTTTTTTGTTGTTTTTGTTGAAAGGGCTTTCCCTTTGTTGTGGTTAGGTGCTTATTTCCTAGTTGAATGTAAGACAAACTTGGGGTTAGGCCGAGCAGGCACAGTGGGTAAATAATGCCATTAATTGGCTGCTGTATCAGTCTGTAGTCGAGTGTAGTAACTGACTGGAACAGCTGGCCACATTCACCCTCACGTGTACAGCACGAGTTTCTTCAGACATTCAACTGAACAAGAAAGTCCTCTAGGGTTGGCCACTAAGTTAAGTTCAGTTTTCTTAGATCTAGAAACAAACTTTGAACATCATCTGTTGACAACGCTATTCATATCTGGTGTCTTTTTCTTGACTGCTGGTCCTTTGGATGGCTGTTACATTCTCTTTTGAAACGGAAGTTTTGAGTCACGACTTAAGAAGTCTATTAAACCAAATAGTTTCAGTAAATTCAGATGAACATTTCAACGTCTATATCAGCGATCCAAAATTGAGTTCCATTTTTTTTTTTTGTCCAGCATTTGCTGTAGTGTTGGTAAACGACCTAGCTTACTCCCCACCTCCCCTCCTTTTTCTTTGATTGTTTGTTATGTCTTATTTTTGAATTTTGAGATTGTGCCGAATTTGGAATGGCTTTGAACCTAATGTTTAGACTAGACACTGATATGATCAGACAGAAGGTTTTACACATTTTTGTTTCAGTGGAGGTAATGAAAGATTTGGATTCCGGCGAGTTTTCAACACTAAAGAAGACCTGAAAACAAGGATGGATAGACGGATTAAAGTGAGTATGTTTAAACACTAGTTTGATAAAAGTCAATATGGTTAGAGTAGTGCTTAGTGGATACAAATATTCTTGTTCTCCACAAGTCTTCTATGTTTGTTTCCTATTATTTGTAAAATATTTTTTTTAATACTTAATAAATGTAAAACACTTTTGGTTTCTAGAAGGGTAATTCCATTCTTGATCTTGTCCTTGGATGTGCCATATATCTCTCTCTATGAGTATGTATGACTTTTGCAGGAGTCTGTGGATGTTCGATACTTGCAATGTAAGGCTGGAGTCACCGTTGGTCTCCTCAAGAAGTTTTTGAGACTCAAGTACAGTCTGTCATCACAGTTCCAGGTCAGACTCTGTTTTATACTTTTTGTCTCTACAGAACATAAGACAGTGACAGCTAATTCACTAGCCCCCCACACTCATGATTTCTTCAATACCGGTACATAAATTAGTGTGTCCATTGCTTCATACTTGCATTCATTAGAAGAGATAGTCAAACTGAACTTTTCACTCAAGTTTCTAGTACATTGTGTAGAAGGTGTTTAGTCCAAAGCTGATGCTGACTTGTACAGGGATGTACAAGAATCAGCTGTTTGGTGGATAATCTCAAGTTCATTACCATCCTCCCCCCACCCTCCTGTGTCAAGAGGCTTGCTCTAGGTCTAGAACATAATAATGAAAGGAATGTTTAAAACTTGTCAAACAAAAATGTCTTATGGATTTAAGTAAATAGTAATGAGAGACCTGTCTAGGCTACCTAACCTGGGTAGTTGTAGTAAAGAGTTTGTTGAGTTTGTCTCCTGTATGTAGTACTGTGTGTGTGGCTGTACATGTTGTGTGAGCCCATAAAGTGAACAGTGAGCCATCAGCAGAGCGTCACATAAAGTTCACATCTCCTTTCCCTCTCCCTCTTGCTCTTGCAATATTAATACTCCTCATTTTGTCCTGCTCTCATTAGTTGCTGGCATGCAGGCTGGCTCTCCAGAGGAGGAGGACATCTTATTTGCCAGCCAGCTCAAGTATTCAGTTTCTGACTCGCTTGTCTACGAATATTGATTTCTTGCCTCACCACGCAGCCTGCTGACAATTCAGAACTGCTGTGCCTCCTCTCTCTCTCTCTCTCTCTCTCTCTCTCTCTTTCTCCTTCTCTCTCTCTCTTATCCTGGTTCTGTTATTTCCCAGATAGATACTGGAGACCAATCAATAGTGGAATAAGGCACACAGCTTTGGTAGTCAGTTGTGTCAAATAATGAGATGCTGTGATACACTGTTGAAGACTCAGACTTTTAGAGAATACTTTCAGCTCTAGTGGGGTTTTCATATATCTATAATAATATCTATCACTTTCTAACCTGTTTTCTTGTCCCGAAAGCATACATGGCTTCAGAAATATTTTAGCACAGCCTATTGAAATGCTAATTAGACTGATTCAACGGATAATATACTAAATTATGTAATTTAACTGATAATAGTACCAGATTATCTCAAGCGAATTGTTAATAGTATTAGAGTATCTAACAAGTAACATTGGTAGTCTGTGTAAATCACTACCAACTAAGGTCTAATGAAAACAGTCCACCCCATCCAGCCTTCTAACCTCTTTCTTTGCTTCCCCCCCCCCCTTTTCACGATCTTAATGTTACTCTTCAAATATGTTCTCTTTTTTTACATTGACCCTCATTTCCTCCTTTAATCTTCTATTTGCAACTGGCCATCGGCACTGATTGGTTTTCACATCCTTCAAAATGCTCCACCCCCCCCCCCTCCCCGTTACCATACACTGGAATAGTGGGGTTTATGTTTTTATAAGTGGTCGTTTTGTTGTTTGGTTGGTAGCTTACTTCATGCATTATCTTGATAGTTAAATCATCTTTCAAGTAGGAATACACACAACACACATTCTTACAAAGTTGTGTTCAGTCAATGTAACATCAGGTAGATTCTGTATAACTCTAAGGAGATTCTATGTCTGACTTTCAGATTGACATTTTTTACAATGATGAACCACTTCGGAACTGCTACACTCTTTGTGACATAGCTTACATCTTCAACTGGAGACGGGTAAGAATCAAAGGATCATTTTTTAGAGAGATATTATGTGGCAAATATGTGTTGACATCTTCAAAATGAATTGTTTCCATTCATTTCAGAGAGCCCCACTTGTCATGACCTTTTGTGTTTTTGAAGGAAGTAAGTCAACCAAAAAATCTGTCGAGTCTGTATCATGCAAACATTCAACATCAGTAGCAGATCAGTTAGCACCAACTGATGAGCCTAGAAAGTCTTCAGATAAGTGCAACATGTCGAAACCTTTATCTAGCATTGATTGTGCAGTTCCCAGTACTTCTACTATTGCCCAACCATTATCACATTTAACACAGAAGAAGAGTAAATCATCCAAATCTTTATTGGTTTCTTCAACTTCCAAGGCATGTCCCACTAACAGTTCTTTCAAGTCAAATCTGGTCAAGGATGAATCATCATCTTCATCTGAAGTCACACAGAAAAAAAACACAGTAAATTGCTTGGCTGCCTCCACAACAACTGATACAACTTCTGCATTGAATGTTAAGAAATCTTCATCTGACAAAAGGAAAGCTGAGACATTAACAGAGGCTAGTTCATCAAAAAAGCGAAGAAAAAATACATCAGACGGACCTAATGAATTGTTACTTCCTCCTGAATCTCTAGAAAGCAGTTCTACACAAACTCAAGCCTTCAAATCCAAAGGAGAAGCAAGCTCCATCAAGGTTGAAACTCGTCCAGTCACAACAGTAGGACCAATGTTGTCGGTTGTCATAGCTTGCAATACCAACGCTCCGACTCCAAGCTCAGTAAGTCAGCCGAAGCTCTTTTCCTTATTGAACAATAGCTTGTCTTGTAAAACCTCAACAGTAACAATAAGTACAGAGACACCACCACATACTACATGTACAGTAACTCCAGCATCCACACTGGGACCAGCTGTGACCACCACAGTACATTCTCAGATTGTCTCCACACCAGCTTCTACACTGTCAACATCGACAGCAACACTGACTCCAACTACAACCAGCTCATCATCATTGCTATTCACATCCGTCCCTTCACACTGTTCATCCTTGTTAACAACATCAGTCTCTGCAATGCCTACCTCGTCAACAGTATCTCCACAGACACCATCCCCTTTAGTTGCATACCCCACACATAGAGTTCATCAGAAAATCAGAAAAGTCAATGCAGATACAGAGAATCAGTCAAAGACTAAAAGCGGCTCATTAGGCAAACGACCAGCTAACACACCAATACCAATAGCTCCAGCACCTGCCAAAGTACAGAACTACTGTCCACCTTCAGCGGATCTATCCAGATTGATTCCCCTAGACCCTGGCTTGTACAACTCAGTACGACAGAGCTCTCACCTAGCCAAACAAACTCCAGTTTGTTCTGGTTCTAGTCTTGTCTATGGCAAGGGGAAATCTTCCAAAAGTGTCAGCAACAAAAACCTGACACCAACAACAACGACAACTTTGAAATTTTCAGTGACATCACTTTTGAGTTCCACTCCAGTAAAGTCTAACAGTCTAGTGTCGGTGGCCCAGGATAACAAGCACACTATCAGTACTATAATCAATACAGGTGCTAATGATCAGAAAACACCCGCCAATCTACTTGTGCAAGCATTATCAAAATCTAAAAATGTTTGTAGAGTTGAGCAGTTTTCCAGTCAGATGTTACCAAAATCATGTCAATCTGTTCATTCCCTCCAGTACACCACAACATATGATTCAACATCAATAGTTTCTTCCACTTCAGTCTCTTCTCCAACACCTGCATCGTCAGCTTCACCTACACCTGCAGCAGTGCCTCCTCAACAGTCTCAGACTCAAGGCTCAGATGCACTCACAAAGTCTCAGACTTCTCACATAGCATTGAAGTCTGAAATTCATGGCTCAGACATCACAGCCATAAAATCTCAGATTCAAGGTTCTGACACAGCCATTAGGCCTCAGACTCAAGATCCCAACACAATGATAAAATCTGAGACTGTAAGCTCAGACACAGATATAAAGCCTCCAACTCAAGAATCAAATACAAACTTGATCACGACTTTTAAACAAGAACCTGGAACATCTTTTGTCGATCAAAAAGTTAGCCATCCAGCAAGTGTTGAGAAATCCAAGGCATGTAGTAAATCAATTCCCAACTTGAAAGCTGCTTCAGTCTCTACTTCCCTTTCAGAAAAGAGTAATGCAACTAAATCAGAACCTGAAGCCCAGAAAGTAACTGTGTCCAAAGATGAGCCTATCACAGCTGCATGTCAAAGGACTGTTCCATCTCCTACTAATGTTCAGCCATCCCCTTTACCTTCAGTCCCGAAGTCCTCCTCCCCTGAATACAATGTTTCTCCACAAGTTTCAACACTTAGTCCAACAGGCTCTAACAATCTCCCTTGCCCTTCTAGGAAACAATCATCTACGCAGAAGAAAAAAATTGCTGATATAGCCAACACATTGCTCCAAAACCAGAACTCCAAAAGTCCTCACCAGCCAAATCTGAGCAGAAAAAGTGTCCAGAACCAGCCTGTGAAACATGTGAGCTTACCTCTACTGAACAACGAGTTTTATTTGGGGATGATGAATGGACAACACAATGGGAACAGAATGGGCAGTTGTCCTGAGAGTGATGAACCTTTAAATTTAGTGAAAAGAAAAGAAGTGTCCTGTTTGCCTAATGGCATGTACATTTTGGATGTTCCCAATAATAGTCAAGGGCACAAGAAACTTTAGACACACACACACACATCAGCTTGTTAGGCTGTTTGTTTGTAGGTTTCAATTATTGGAAGTCCATTTTCTTTGTGCCCACAAACATCTTCAACCATTTTTGGTTTACAACTGACCAAAGATAGTTATAGAAATTTGGCCATCTCTGACCATTTTTTTTTTTTTTTTGTAATCTTGACTCGGCTAAAAATTAAGTCTTTCATTACGTGACATCTCTACATCCTGTGTGTGTATAGCAGAGCCAGTCACCACTAGACCCAAGTGGCAGAAATTCAGGTGCAGCACAGCATTGAGAGAGAACTTTGTGCAGTGGCAAGACATGGATCAAATAAAGTTAGAAGACTTTTAGAATGCCATTTCTAATAGATTGGGACAAATTTTTTTACTAATAATAATATGCCACATTATTCTAGAAGGTTTATTGAAACCTCTTGCTTTAGAGACGGTTCTTCTAGTGCATTGTTGTGTTAGTATTTTTGTTGTTGACAATTTTCTTCTGTGAAGTAGCAACTTCTCCTCAACACTATAAGTTTATTGTGAGAACAAATATTCTATGAACCGGTACAATCAAAAACTGTTTGAATCATTTGATTGGTTCAATTATTTGAATGACTTGGTAACAGCTCATCAATGAGTGTATGCAATCCTGTTTTGTTTTCACTAGTACTTACTTTGTCATCGTATTTACAGCTTTGACTGTCTAAGAGATAGATTGGTAAAGTTTTAAATGTCCACAAGTTTGAGGTCTGATTGAAACAAACTAGTGATTGGCTTCTCACAAAATGTGTATTGTTTTGAAATTTTGTTTTCTCAGTTTATATCAACTTGAGACTAGGCTGTGGCTTGGGTCATGTGATCATTACTAGTTTGTTTCTAGATTTTTTTTTACAAACTACTTTATTTGTCCTACATTTCTGTTTGAATAAATCAGTAGGGCGGACTTTTTTTTTTTAATCCATAACATGAAAACAGTTGTATTACTTTTTTTGTGTACTACAAAAGTCCACAATGAAACACTCGAGCCATGGTATTAGACAGATTGAAGTAAGTCTACAAGTTGTTAGCCACGTCTTACAAACAACTGATTGTACATCTCTAGCAACTAAATATCACCATGTTTGTTATGTCCACTTTGAATAGTTCACTTGACATGGTTTTCCAAAGCATCGCCCATTCAAAGTATTGCCGTCTTCGGCCTAAATGTCCTAATACCCAACATATTTATTGTATAGCTTTTTGGGGGCATGTAGGTAAATTAAAAAGTTTTCCAAAGTTAAGCACTTTGTGTATGTGTGCCTTTCAAGCACGTTTGAGAATCACCCTGGATCTGGATGTTTCTTTTGAATGGTGTGTGTGTGTGTAGGGTACAGAAAGTATTAAAACTGGCATGAGAAACTGTTCAAAAGATTGAAAACCTGAATTATAATTGGTTTCTGTTGTTACATTTCTGATTATTTTTTATTTTTGTTGTTGTTTTGCATAATAAGAAGAGAGACTAATAGTAATGTTTTGTCTTACATTCTATCAGTTTAGAACAGGACTCCAAAAACTTCAGTCCTAACTGGGAGTCTGTTGTTTATAATCTATTAGTGTTTGCATCTCCAATGACATCATCTACAGTAGAACTTTTCTTTCTCTAGCTATATAACTAATGTACTTTTCTTCTTAACTTAAACACTATACTTGACTATTTGATTCCTATCGGCATTGTGTACATAATTAACTTGTCTTTTTAATGAATGATTCAATTAAACAACTTCATATTGGTGTTACTTTTTTGTATGCTTGCGTTTTGTTTGTATCGCCTGTACTGTTAACTTGGTCTGGAAGAGATGCTGAGTTGAGTGTTTCACTCACAAGTAATACAAACAATAATAAAAGAGAATAAATTCTGACCACCAGGACAATGTATGGTAAATAGGATCACAACACTGGATTGACTAACTTCTCTGATGTTTGCCTTTAGGCACTGGTGAATGATGTTTTAAGACTATATGTTCGATTCGCTTAGATTTGGATTTGTCCTCTTCTTAATGTGTTCCAATGAGATCTCCATAATAAATAAAGCTTTGAGTCCAAAGACTAACGAGGAGTGCAATATTTCCCGTGGCTACGCAGTGTATCCAGAACATTTGAAGAAAAAAAAAGGGGGGGGGGGCGATTTTTTCAATAATCTAACGTCTGTCTTACATTCTTCACTGCCAGAAACGCACTCTCTTGACATCTACAGCTCATTACTCATCCTATTAAAAAAATGCAGGTCAAATTACGTAAAATAAAGCAACGTGGGGGGCAATAAGATAAGAGAATTTTTATTGATCCAATCCAATGGATATGTCAGTTTGACTACAATTGACCACCTCAATAGCCGAAACTGAAGTGTGAACAAATAGTTGTTTTCAGAACTCATCACGATGGTTATTCTTATACTTTACATTTTTTTATACATTTAATTTTTCCAAAACATTCTTGAAATAATTATTTTAAATTCATGCGCTATTAGATAGACTCTGTCGTCATATTTGACTATTCTGTTTTAAAAACTCTCAAGTTTTCGTCGGGGACGATAGAGTGGAAACGATTATAAGTCCTTTCTCCTTTTTAGCGGCCACCGAAAGGGGAAAAGACGTATGTGGAATGTCCGTCGGTCATGTTTAGGTTTCGTAAACTAGAAAAGATACCGGTAGTGAAAATGCGACATCATAATATTTTAGACCATTCAAAGTTCTGATGCAACGGCTATTTTTTTCTTTTCTGAAATTGAAAAGTCTAATTTTTTAAATCACTTATGCAAGCAGTTTATTCACAAAAATACACCACTTTTACAACTATTCTGAATTCACTATTAATAGTAACAAACACGGAGGCACTATAGTAGGGGCAATCGCTACTAACCATATCTGTAACAGATTTAAGAAAATTTTTAAAGATTTGTTTTCATATTTTTTTTTTTACATTTGTTAAGTAAGTTCTGTCATACTATCTACTACATTTACACACAAAAATATGTTTACTTTTTTTAAAGAGGAAAAATCTATATATTATGCATATTAGTTGGTCATAATTTAAAACAACAATTAATAAGTAGTTTTTCATATTATCGCCTGAACTGCCACTACGACCTATTAATGTAAAACACTAAACTAAAGGAATTATTATCTTTACAGAAATATTGTTTTCTTGGGGAATAAGAGATTGACACTTTACAAAACAATTTGATATTCATTATAAGACATCAGTTAGGCCAGATTCACATAACCTTTGGTCTGCTGGACCGCTTGGGCACCACACAAGATCTGTCAACCTTCTTTCTCCATTCTGCTCTGTCATTTGTCTTTGATAGAATTTCATTCTGATGTTCTTTCTGAAAATATTGAAACCTGCTTGGGTGGGCCGATTTTTAGTTTGTGTTTCCACACAAACTGTCTTTGTAACCTTGTTATAATTGCTAATGATTGCATTTGGCTTTAAATAATAGGATTGTGGCGGCTTGATATTAGAATTTAATTTGTAGCATATATAACTTATATTAGTGACAATTTTTAAGATTCAATCCTCCCCCACCCCCTTTTTCTACCACCACAGAAGCGGCTAAGATACCAGAATGGGAACGACATAATATAAATATATATCAAAAAGTAGCTTTAACATATATATATATATATATATATATATATATATATATATATATATATATATATATATATATATATATATAACTAATTATGTTGACAAACTGGAATTTCTACTTAAAAATTTAACTCAGTCAGTTAAAGCAAGTTGGGGCCTAAGCTGGTCTTTAAAGCTCCATACAGTGGGCCCAATCGTAAACATGAAGACTGCAAGACTTTTACTGGTTAATTTATTGGCGGTATTTAGCATGAGGAGCTTAGTGAAAGTAGGGTCTATTCCAGGAGCCGTGGCAACCATTGCGAGAGAAAGGATTCACAGGCCCACAATGGCACTTTGAAAAAAATGTCTGCAGGTTTGACGAAATAAATACACATAGCAAAGAAAAATTATTAGCTGTCTTGTAATAAACTGCAAACCCCTTGTAGTCGATGGTCGTTGACTTATTGCACCCAACTGCTGGTAGACAACTAAACCACTGTAGGCGTATTACATTTGAACTTTTAAAACTTGAAATAATTGCATTGTGAATAAGATTATCTGTAATTGCAATATAGTCAAAATAAACTTGATATAATATGAAATCAATGCTACTACAACCCCCTACAACCCCTCCTTGCCATCACCATAGATACACACGCACACTTCCTAATGCCCCTAGTTATAATGGTGTTCATTATAATTGGACAAAATAGTGGCAAACGGGCAATACTACAACCAGATAAGACGCTTGCGCAACATGTTATTGTACAGACCACAACTGAAAAATGCTAGCAGCAGTGTTGGACAAGTTAACCAATAAAACAGACTAGAAACGCAAAATACCTAGGTGTTATAATAAATGAAAAACTTTCACGGGATCCCCATATTGATGAAACTATAAAAAAAAGTCAAACAAATCATTAGGGTTTATTAAAGGAAATTTCTTTAAATCAAATAAGAACATACAATTAAAATGTTATTTAACCTTGGTTAGGCCAATAATAGAATATGCATCCTCTGGTTGGGACCCCTCAACTCAAGAAAACATTAAGAAACTGGAACAGACACAAATAGAGCAGTGTGATTCATAACAAACGAATATTCACATTTGACTAGAGTAACACCATTAGTAAAATCACTAAATTTAGAAAGCCTTCAGGACAGAAGACTCAAAACTAAAGTAGCAATTATACATAAAACATTAAACCATAATCTTCAAATACAAAAACAAAATCTAATAAAATACTCAGAAAGACACAAAGATAAAGGCACATTCCTCGTCCCATATGCTAGGACAAATTTGTACAAATACTCCTTCTTCCCTAGTGCTATTAGAGCATGGAATGGATTGCATGAGTCAGCCAGGAAAACTTGACAAAATTTAAGCCATTAACATAAATGTCTTGAATGACCTAGGAACACGCGTAGGACGCAATCACATTATTATTTTTTTTTGAAGTAACGTCTATATTTTATAAGATAGACTTGCACCACTATATTCCTTGATCTGTTTCTTCTACAAGGGACTCGATTATTTTATGTTGTTTATGAGAAGACAGAACATATTGGATAACCCCGTAATTTTTTTTACACACGAATTCGTGATGGCCCCTAAGGGTCAGTCGTCCTGGCCCATCATGTTACACACATGCTACACCTAGACATAGTAGAGCAGAACAAACAAACAAACAAAAACGAATTCTCTTTTCAGTCATGCTTTTAAAAAATGTTCACATTTGTGCACATCGATCTACGTGTTGGAATGATATACAAGGAGTAGCTGTTTGCACCTTCCAATCACATATTTAGTACTTATTAGCGGTCCCCCGCAATTAGTTTTGAGTAGTTTGTCCGTCTGTCACGTTTAGATCTCATAATACCATAAGCGCTGCGCTACAGTTTTAACGGTATTTTATGATCTTTTGAAATATAACCCTGTTACGGTGTTTGTAGTATAATTTAATGTCCATATTGTGGCCTTACTAGCGTGGGTGTCACCCGGTGCGGTCAACTAAGGGTGTCACCCCCCCCCCACTTCCCGTTTTTTTTTCGTTAGGCCTTAAAAACATATACTATACTATAAAGCATATACCCCCTACGGGGTATCACACAGTGTGGACCGCAACCCCGCACCCCCTAGTGACGCCACTGGTCCATATTAACTTTAAAAATCAATTTTATTTTCATTATATTTTATCTCGTCTTACGCACTACTCCTGACTAGAGTCCTATACATTTAAAAAAAAAGATACACTGTTCATGTAACGGTCGCAAGGTGTTTGCGTTAAATCACAAAGTTTTATTTCGTTTCAATTACTTGTAATCATTGGTCTAACAACCAAAAACATTATATACATGTACATTTTGCTGATTTCCCTAACGAACCGCCAGGCAGACACACAACATAATGATGAGGCTGTCTGGCCGGGTGTTGGGCTCGTTTTAGGGTTGTCGCGACGGTCAGAGTCTGGGTCCTGTGCTCTGCCATCCCCCTGCGTACCTCTGGATATTTGAACAAGAACATAGTCATCTTTGCTGGTGTATAACTGTCTGGAACAACTCAATTCTTACTTATTAGGACCCTAAATAGGGATCTTTATGGTGGTGAATGAATATGTTGAAAACAATGTGCTTACTTCCATTTCTAAAACAAAAGAATTCGGTTTAGAAACCAAAAGTAGACGCGGCAACAGAGAAGATGAAATCGGATGTTCACTAGCGCTTTTAGCCTTTGAGCTCTAAACAAACAGACAGACAACATAAAACCAATAACAGCTCTTCCCTGAACTCAAGACTTGTGTTCTCCTTTTAGTCGTGAAGTCCACTGTGTGACCTATATAGGAAGTTGTAGGAAGTGTACGTTTATCTTACCAAAAAACAAGAAAAACAACAAGACAATAACAAATTAAACACAACAACAAAGCTTATATTAAGTGTCATTGTATGAATGAGTTTGGATCAGATCAAGACTAGCAACAATAAATATGTGCAATTAAAAATATGTTTACCTATTGTTTTTAGTTTAGCGCAATTTCATGCTTATAGATTTCTCTCTGCGCTATGGCCCTATCACTTGCCTGAAACTGTTGGGAAGGGGGGTCTCTGTTTGAATGTTATCGTGATCACTTTTTAAATGCATTAAAAAAAAAAAACGTGTTCACTCAAGGGGGACTAATTCAACTTATACCACCAAACCTGTCAAGTACGATTTCTTTCCAGTTTTCGATACCAAACAAAATTATTAATTACCAATACGGTATTTAATTAACTAATTGGTGAACTTTTTTTTATTGATTCTTGTTTTGTATGTACCGTACAATAAATAATTGTTGAAAATTTCAGCTTGATCCGAGATTGGGTGTGGGAGAAATAACATGGACAAACGTTTTACCAGACAGACAGACAGAGTTGATAGAAGCTTTGTAAAAAAAAAGGTTTTCTTCACAGAAATGAGAGCAAAATCTGTGAGAATCCCTGGTCACAGAGCTCAGTGTGGCTAGCAATTGCGTTACGGACTTGGTGAAACTGATCCGTGAGGACCGGGGGGGGGGGGGTTGAAACTAACGGTTAGTCTTTCACCTAAACATGCCATTAGGGCGGAGTTAATCAACAACCTGTCACAGAGGAATAAATGAAAAGGATTGGGGGGGGGGGGATAGAGAGTGAGAGAGAGAATGAAATGAAAAAAAGAGAACGCTAGGAGATAGAAAACGAGAGCGAGAGAGAAAGAGAGAGAAAAGAGAGAAGAATAGACTAGATGTAAATCGAATAAGCAGCCCCCCCCCCCTCTCCCCCCAAAAAAAATCCATTACTTTCTAATTTATTTTTCCACGTGATTCTCTATGTGAGTGTGTGCGAGAGGTAGGTGTGTGTGTGTGTGTGTGCTTGTGTGACACATTAATTTGAGTGAATTGTTTTTCCAGAGGGTACATTCTTACCTGTTTAACGTCAACCTAGTGACGTCACTCTGCTGCTGCTGCTGAGCCCTACACCAAGGGAAGGAGATGTGTTTCTATCTACCGTCTCGCTTTGGTCCATCCGATTGAACTCAGACTCATTGTTAGAGAAATATACAAATACAACTACTAAAAGTCAAATAATACTAAAATACATCAAATGAATTAAAAAAAAAAACTTGAAAAGAAAAAACAACAACAGAATAAAATGATTTTTATTTTACCGGGTACTGTCTTGAAGAGCTGAGAGTTGGATTTTAGTTTGTTGTCTGTACTTGAAAATGGTGGACGCTGCTAATGGGCTTTAATTTGTCACTTTTTTTTTCAATGTTGTAATATTTTGTGCTCAGCAGCCCAGATAGACACTTCTAGAGTTAAAGAACAGAAGTGTGTGTGTGTGTGTGTGTGGTCAGCCCAGATAGACACTTCTAGAGTTAAAGAACAGAAGTGTGTGTGTGTGTGTGTGTGGTCAGCCCAGATAGACACTTCTAGAGTTAAAGAACACAGGTGTGTGTGTGTGTGGTCAGCCCAGATAGACACTTCTAGAGTTAAAGAACACAGGTGTGTGTGTGTGTGTTCAGCCCAGATAGACACTTCTAGAGTTAAAGAACACAGGTGTGTGTGTGTGTGGTCAGCCCAGATAGACACTTCTAGAGTTAAAGAACAGAAGTGTGTGTGTGTGTGTGTGTTCAGCCCAGATAGACACTTCTAGAGTTAAAGAACAGAAGTGTGTGTGTGTGTGTGTAGTCAGCCCAGATAGACACTTCTAGAGTTAAAGAACAGAAGTGTGTGTGTGTGTGTGTAGTCAGCCCAGATAGAAACTTCTAGAGTTAAAGAACAGAAGTTTGTGTGTGGTCAGCCCAGATACACACTTCTAGAGTTAAAGAACAGAAGTGTGTGTGTGTGTGTGTGTGGTCAGCCCAGATAGACACTTCTAGAGTTAAAGAACAGAAGTTTGTGTGTGGTCAGCCCAGATACACACTTCTAGAGTTAAAGAACAGAAGTGTGTGTGTGTGTGTGTGGTCAGCCCAGATAGACACTTCTAGAGTTAAAGAACAGAAGTTTGTGTGTGGTCAGCCCAGATACACACTTCTAGAGTTAAAGAACAGAAGTGTGTGTGTGTGTGTGTGTGGTCAGCCCAGATAGACACTTCTAGAGTTAAAGAACAGAAGTGTGTGTGTGGTCAGCCCAGATAGACACTTCTAGAGTTAAAGAACAGAAGTGTGTGTGTGTGTGTGGTCAGCCCAGATAGACACTTCTAGAGTTAAAGAACAGAAGTGTGTGTGTGGTCAGCCCAGATACACACTTCTAGAGTTAAAGAACAGAAGTGTGTGTGTGTGTGTGTGGTCAGCCCAGATAGACACTTCTAGAGTTAAAGAACAGAAGTGTGTGTGTGTGTGTGTGGTCAGCCCAGATAGACACTTCTAGAGTTAAAGAACAGAAGTGTGTGTGTGGTCAGCCCAGATAGACACTTCTAGAGTTAAAGAACAGAAGTGTGTGTGTGTGTGTGTGGTCAGCCCAGATAGACACTTCTAGAGTTAAAGAATAGAAGTGTGTGTGTGTGTGTGTGGTCAGCCCAGATAGACACTTCTAGAGTTAAAGAACAGAAGTGTGTGTGTGTGTGTGTGTGGTCAGCCCAGATAGACACTTCTAGAGTTAAAGAACAGAAGTGTGTGTGTGTGTGTGTGGTCAGCCCAGATAGACACTTCTAGAGTTAAAGAACAGAAGTGTGTGTGTGGTCAGCCCAGATAGACACTTCTAGAGTTAAAGAACAGAAGTGTGTGTGTGTGTGTGGTCAGCCCAGATAGACACTTCTAGAGTTAAAGAACAGAAGTGTGTGTGTGTGTGTGTGTGGTCAGCCCAGATACACACTTCTAGAGTTAAAGAACAGAAGTGTGTGTGTGTGTGTGTGGTCAGCCCAGATACACACTTCTAGAGTTAAAGAACAGAAGTGTGTGTGTGTGTGTGGTCAGCCCAGATAGACACTTCTAGAGTTAAAGAACAGAAGTGTGTGTGTGGTCAGCCCAGATAGACACTTCTAGAGTTAAAGAACAGAAGTGTGTGTGTGGTCAGCCCAGATAGACACTTCTAGAGTTAAAGAACAGAAGTGTGTGTGTGTGTGTGGTCAGCCCAGATAGACACTTCTAGAGTTAAAGAACAGAATTGTGTGTGTGTGTGTGTGTGGTCAGCCCAGATATACACTTCTAGAGTTAAAGAACAGAAGTGTGTGTGTGTGTGTGTGTGTGTGTGTGTGTGGTCAGCCCAGATAGACACTTCTAGAGTTAAAGAACAGAAGTGTGTGTGTGTGTGTGTGGTCAGCCCAGATAGACACTTCTAGAGTTAAAGAACAGAAGTGTGTGTGTGTGTGGTCAGCCCAGATAGACACTTCTAGAGTTAAAGAACAGAAGTGTGTGTGTGTGTGTGTGTGTGTGTGTGTGTGGTCAGCCCAGATAGACACTTCTAGAGTTAAAGAACAGAAGTGTGTGTGTGTGTGTGGTCAGCCCAGATAGACACTTCTAGAGTTAAAGAACAGAAGTGTGTGTGTGTGTGGTCAGCCCAGATAGACACTTCTAGAGTTAAAGAACAGAAGTGTGTGTGTGTGTGGTCAGCCCAGATAGACACTTCTAGAGTTAAAGAACAGAAGTGTGTGTGTGTGTGTGTGGTCAGCCCAGATAGACACTTCTAGAGTTACAGATTGACTTTCAAGTCAGGCAGACGACGTATGTGTAGATATTCATGTCACAACCCGGTGACACGGTACATTTGTGTCGGGCCCCCAAACTGACGGTCACGGCCCATTTGGGAGGTGATGATCCCCCGGCTACGGTCTCCATATTTAAATAGTAGACATTCGATACCTCCCTGACATATTCCTCCAGTACTATCCTCCCAGACGACCTCCACACACCTCCCTCCACAGAAAAAAAAAAGATTAATTTCTTCATTATTCCTCTAGCTAAAGTCTAAAGCACTCCTGGACCTATGGCAGCTCGTTTGAATGATTATTTTCTCATTTGTCTCGAGTCTTGTCTTCAGTGAAGCTCTAGTCCGCCTCATCCCTCTCCCCCCTTTCTCTCTGTCCTACCCTCTGCCTGATACCCTTTACGGCCGCCCCCCCCCCACCGCCCTATCTCTTCCCTCCCCGTTTGTTTTGACATGCCTAACCAGACTGTTTCAGTTTGAACACTGGGCTGTTTTTTTTTTTCCTTCTCTGCTCCACCATACCTGAGGAACTTTTTTTTTTTTTACCTTATCCTCGTCTCTATCCTCCCCGCCCTCATTTTTATTTCTTCTCTAAACCCGACCTCCACTTCTTTCTTTCACCCCCCCTCCTTTCTCTTCCCTCTCTCTTTGTACAGCGTAAAGTATCATTGAGCTAGCAATGATTCTACTCCCCCCTCCCCCCTCTCTCTCTCTGACAACAAACAAGTGTGTTCCCCTCTAGCAACGGGGGCTGGGCCTAACCAAGGTAAGACTGGCGTGCTTTATGACCGTCCTATCTAGTGACCCTGCCCTCTTTTTCCCCGGCGACAGGAGCAGGGAGGCCATTTATTCCCGTAGGACGACAGAAAACCCAGTCTGGTACAACCCAGGAACCTAGACCTAATTAACAGGCAACTCGTTTGGGCACATACTTTCCTTAGCAGTGGCGGCACGTGGGCTCAGCGGCGTGCGAAGGGGGCAATGGTTTGCCTAATGTGCTTGTGCCCTAGTTTTAAATACTTGCGCGCGTGTGTGTGCGTGTGTGTGTGCGTGTGTGTGCGTGTGTGCGCGTGTGTGTGCGTGTGTGTTGAAGGCGAAGTAGGCTAAGTTAAACAGAAGGCTGACATGGTGGAAGAAAAGTAGGTGGGTTAAAAGTCGACGCCTCACATCTACGCCTGAGCCTTCACAGAGCCTCACTCATTTATTCATGGTCCTAATCCCTTAGTAGACTCTAGTCCTAGGTCCCTCTGTGGCTGTAAACCGTGTCGGTGGTCCTAGTGCGTGTGCTGGTCTGGGCTTGTCTTTTTTTGTTTCTTTGTTGGCATTTTATTCAGTAAAAGAAGAACGTGGTGCAACTATTGTTTAATTAATGCGTCATAGTATTGCACTCAACTTTAAATAAGCACCATTCTGTCCGCATTATATGGTAAGGTTTGACCCAGCGCTTCTATAACGGCAGTGAGGACCACCCCCCTCACACACACACACCAAATTAACCAAGTAAAATGACAACGCTTAAAAAAAAAATAGATAGTTATAAACTAACGTTCCCCTTTCAGGCCTTGCCATATATGTAAAGGTCATCTGTTTCTGTGACACACAGTTAACGGGGGGTGTCATTTGACCAGCCGCCTTTATTTTTCCTAACTAAGAAATTTTAAAAATCCCCAGTTTTCACCAGGATTCAAACGAGACCCCCGGTTCGAAGGCCAAGCGCTTTTCTACTCAGCCTCCTCTTCTATATAAGATCTTAAAAATATATATCTCGAGAGGCTAGGCAACTATAACAAAGCAAAACATTTCAAAACGCGATTCGATTCTCATGTCAAAACGGTCGAATTTCCCCCGCCGCACCCCCCCCCTTTTCCCGTATCTTATTCCCCGTAATGTTGACGACTTCTGCGTAAAAACAAAAAAGTTCGCGCCAAGACGTCTTAGGTAAAACGAAGATGATCATGTAACGAGCTGTGACAAGTTTGTGCTTTTAATCATCTGCGTGATTGTTCCGCACGTGAAAGTCGAATGCAGTCGTGATGGACACTCGAGCGGTGTAGCTCGCGGGTCGTTACGTGGACTATGTTCCCATAGAGCGCTTGGTTTGAAACTGCATCGCAAACTTAATATATGCAGGCGTATATTTCTGAATGTAAACTGGCTGATGGGTTATAGGTCTATGACATCTCAAAATGTGCTCAAAAACAGTTCTTGTAATCTTTTACAATTTATGGCTTGTTTTTTTTTTTTACAATACCTCTATCTAACTCGTAACTTTGTGGAAACTACTTTGTCATCGTGGGTGGGTGGGTGGAGCCTGGACAAGGAGCTCGAAAACGGCTCTAACGATTTTTCTAGAAATTTGACAGTTACTGTAGGCTATATTGTTCGGAAAAGAATTACTAGCTCGTTGGCCACACTGGACAAAACGTCAGTTTGACCGTTATAATTGTTCAAAGTAATAAAAGAAATAAATTGGTCAGATGATGTAAAGGTCATGTGGCCAGCACAACAGCCAACTTTACTTTTCTCCAACTAGTAGCCAGGTAGCCATTAGAGCTGGCTGGACCCAAGGATCACGAAATTAAAAATACCAGTTTTTCACCAGGTTCGGAAGCCAAGCTTTGCCGCTCAGCCACCGCGCTAGGAAATATTTATCTGTGGGTATTTCCGCATGTAGGTAATATATTCATCAAGAATTTAATAAATTAATGTTCAGGAAATGTGTGCACAGCGTCTTCTAAGTCTTGGTCTAAAGACGTATCATTAGAATATTAGAAAGTCTAAGTAGATCTATACATTCACCTAGCCAGGAGTCTTTCTCGTAAGGAAGGGCGAGGTACAAACAAACAAAGGTTCCAACGACCCTACATCCATTAGTTATTATGACCAAATAAAATCGCTTTACAAGATACAGGAATGGAAAATTGCATTTAAAAAAAAAGTTATTTTATGTTTTTCTAGTTTATTGTGGAGAATAATCATATTAATTTCACAAATAATTTTTTTTTTTAATTTTAAATTGAACGAAGTAATCCAGTGGGTTATGGAACTTGCTGCGTGTATTATGTGTATGCGTCTGGTTTGCTAGATTTCATCGACCTACGCTGAATATATATATAACGAAAGTGAGTAATTTCAATGGGTGACCCAAGAATGCCATGTTTTAATCTGGAACCGTAAACTTAGGCTTCGCATCATATTTTTGGTTAGCCTCGAATAGTGAATCAAAACTTCCGATCAAAGGGCATTATTATGACAACAATTAAGTCAGACTAAAATGAGTGTATAGTGACGATGTAACAAACATTTCCGGGACTAAGTATGAGTTTTGCGGGCCTGGACTGCTGCGTTATAGGCCTAGTGTTCCTAGCGTTAGTTTTAGTTCTAGAATTCATTTTACATTTGGTAAAAAATGGAAAAAATATTTTGCGTACTTTCTTCGAAATGATTCCTAAATGGGAGATTGATTGCTTTCTTATTTCTTTCTTATTCTCCTGAATATCCTGTTAGGAAAAGAAACTACTAAACAAAACAGTTGATCCCTGAACAACTGACGTCACCTGTAGTAATCTGTAATCATTAATCTTTTTTTTTTTAAATTTCCATTTCGAAGAAACCTCTAGAAACTTTCCCGCAATTTCCATGACTTGTGTGTGTGTGTGTGTGTGTGTGTGTGTGCAAGTGAGTGTGTGTGTGTGTGTGTGTGTGGACATGTCAAAGAATGAGATCGTTTCACGAACACAGTGGATAATAATCTTACAATTTTGTTCAGCTTCAACACATTAATCCTCTGATACGATGGTTCTATAAGATACTAATGTCAAGGTTGTTGACTCACTAACCTTTAATGTGACTTTCGACATGTACTCACGCTCGGCAGGTCATTTGTTGGTAAGCCAAGCCACCAAGGCATGTTTGACCTAATCTAGTTATTGAGTTGTAAGATATAAGAAGATTGTTAAGATATCTCGGAATATCTTCCAATATAATGGGATCAAAGGTCATTTGGTTGTATTTTCGAAAATGCGCGTAAATTTTCCATTAAAAAAATCTTAAAACATAATGCTACATGCAAACAATCAAACATACATTTTTTTCTGAAACTATAGAAGTTGATTTTGAACCTAATACAAGTTTAGTTGTAAGCCTTTCTGTAGGAATCATTTTGGACTAAGTTTTATCTATATTTTACATCATGGTATCTTGACTAAATTTATTATTATTAAACACTGGGTAACACCCAAGAGAGAAAAATGCACTTTTACAATAGTAGAAAAATTTAATAAATTAATTTCAGTGGCTAGATATCCGAACATTTTTATGCACAATTAATATATAAATCTATATTGTCTATAGTTTTACTGGAGATATAAAGTATGGACATTTTTTGTTAAAATTTCAACCAAAATTAAGCAGCGATATGAACTCTACTTTGATTTATAGAACTGTTTTCATCAAAGCTATTGAAAAGCACCATAATATCAGAAAGCCGAACAATAGTTAATGCTTATCAAATGACAACAGTTTTAAGACATTAAGTGTCCCCACGAGGCATTTGAAGAATATTTCATTAAGTTTTGAAATATGAAATACATTGGCAGCCGGACTTAGTATAAAAATAATATTCTAAGAAATTATTGCGATCATTGAGGTTAAAATAAAAAGAAAATGGAGTGACATCTTGAACAGGTTGCCTGATGTCACATGTTTCTAGCAAAGCAGAAATGTGCCTTTTATTACTCGATTGAAATGACTATTAATTAAATTAAGGTAATTTCCTTATGATGTGTTAGCCAAATAAAACATACAGTATTGAAAGAACATTTGACTAGATTAAGTCTCTAGAGACATAAAAGCCTCAAGATACCGTGAGATCTGGTTTGACACTACTCCCAAAGACTGAGAAGACATCTTTGAGCAGCAGAAAATTATCTTCAAGAAACTAACAACTAGACAGGATCACCTTTATTTCTTACCATCTGCATGCCTGTGACGTCATGTGAAAGAGGCTTTTTGAAATGGAGGTTACTTTTGATACTATTTAAGTTTGACAAAGAAACACGACGTTCATATCTAGCTATTCTATCTCTAGAAAGGGAAATGATAGAAGATATTGGCTTTCATGAAGTCATTATACGTTTGCAAGTTTGGAATCCAGAAAAGGAAACTTTATTTGCAAGAGCATTTTAATAGTTCTTGTACGGTGACCCGACAAAATAGCGCCGACAAAATAGCGCGAAATTTCCCGTTCAAATAGCGCAAGACAAAATAGCGCGGACTTAATATATGATGTGTATAAAAGTACCGAATTTTAGTAAGTGAAGATATTGGGCGAAATTTTTTTTTTTTTTTTTTTTTGTAAGGTCTCTTTCTTCTTCTATAGATCGCAAGGTCTGAAAGGGATACTTTACTTTTTTAAAACTTTCTTCTTCACTATTAACAGATGTCATGGTATGCCATATTTGCAGAGAAAGATCGGTCGCGAATAAAATCCCCTAGTGAAATTTTGTCTAAATAGTCCTCTACATATTAAAAATTAATTTTAACACATTAAACATTTTATCTCATTCTCCATTTTCACCAATATTTAAAATGTAAAAATATAATTGGGACTTTTAAATGTGGGGACCCGGTTCAAGCGTTAGGTATGATGATGTGTGTATTTTACAGGTGTGTTATAGTAGGCCTATAATTAGAAATCTTGATTATGGAATGTAGCCTAAATAAATGATATATTTTGAAATTAATCATTTTAGCTTATAATGTTTGCTGAGTGTTTGCATGTTGATATTTAAAGCTATCTCAAGGGTTTCCTGCGAAATGACTAAAAAATAATGATAACGTCAAAAGAACCAATTGTCTCTCTTCATATTTTAAATTACAGAAAGTATTTCTTTCAAAAATGACTGAAATATATTTAGTCGGCGCTATTTTGTCGGCGAAATTTTGTCGGGGTACCTTCTTGTACACTTCAGAATGTTAAGTTTGTAAACATATTTTTTTCTTTATGGTTTTGTATCTTGTAATGTATTTGAAGAACGTGTACATTGTTTCAGACGTCGTTACAAACATGACAGTAGAATAGAAACTATTTTCAGTAAGAACCTCTATAAGGTCTAATATAGGGCACATGCTGATGTTAGAATTTCTAATTTTCATAATCTTAAATTATGATACCGGTACATACTGTTAGTCTTGATAAATCAACTCATTAATTTTCTTTTGTAAAAATGTTTTACATGTTTCGGATGTTCCTTCAGAGTTGAAGATAATTACTTCCTAGTCCAAACCTCCCGCAGGACGACGGGGGATGGGAGCGGGCAGGGTTTGAACCCTGGACCATCGATAAATCTGAACGATAGTCCAGCGCGCAAACCGCACGACCAGGCAGCCATCTTTTAAATAGGCCTACAACATCATCAGTAATCATTTTACAGTTTTCAATTTCTTTTCGAACTTTTTTTGTTTGGTCTAATTACACATGCACATTGGTCTGGTTTGTTTTACAGGTATCGAATGTTCCTTCAGAATGGGGAGACTATTACATCCTAGACCAAACCTCCTGTGGAAGGGGTGGAATGGCGGTGGGCAGATTTAGAGTCCAGAGCGCATACCACATCTCAAATCGACATTTCCATTTTTTATGATGTAAACAAATCTAAACACCAAAGTATTTCTATTCCATACCCTAGACATCTATATATATATAAACCTTGCGTCTAGAACGACTAAGCCATTTTGACACTCGAAACTGTAGTGCGTAAATTGAATAATTGAATGTTCAATCTGTTTATTGATAAAGCTGACATATCAAAAGATTATACTTCCTTGCATTTTAAGCACTATTAAAACTTTTATACAATAGGCCTACTCTATTTAAGTCAAAACTTCATGGAACCTGGAACCAGCCAGCAGGGGCGTAACTAGGGATTTGGGGGCCCGGGGGGATTGACCTCTTTGGGGGCCCCTTGCATTTTGACATTCGACATATGACATGGAATAATGTACGCAAAAATATATAAGCCCCAAATCAAATTGGTTCAGTATATCAGTAAACTTAACAAAAAGTAATCAAGACTCTTTTAATGAATAAAAGCTTTGTTTATTAGTTAAATAATGCACAAGTGACAAATCTCAATTGATATCGCTTCACGTCGTGCATTCTGTGCAGCAAAGACATCTATAACATCAACTACACCGATACTTTCTAGTATTTGTGACTTCACTGACATTAAAGCCATGATAAGCCTTTCTTGCATCATTGTGCTCCTGAGATAGCTTTTGATGAACTAGAGCTTTGAGAATGATCTCTCACATGACGTAATGGAAGTGGCCTGAGTTAGCAGTATTCGGAGGAGGTTGCAAAGTTTGAGCACACGTAATTACCATATGAAGCCTGTTTCCTCAATATGTCTATTGGTGATTGT
The DNA here is from genome assembly GCF_947242115.1 of Biomphalaria glabrata. NCBI lineage: Eukaryota > Metazoa > Mollusca > Gastropoda > Planorbidae > Biomphalaria > Biomphalaria glabrata. Next base: position 22,817,649 of record NC_074711.1, on the reverse strand, counting down.
ATTACTGGTTTGTTGATGAAAAGTGCTCGTGCATCAATGACATCATACAAACAGGAAAAGTAGCACAGTTTGTCATAAGCGGGTCTTCATCTAACAGGTGTCTTGGTTCAAGAAGAAACCCAAAGGTATCCATTTTCTTTCCAGCCTTTGAAATCTGCCCTTCATCTCCATATGAAATCTGTCCAGCACGTTTGAATTGCAGTTCTATTGACAGTCCTACATTAGAACTCAACTTCCCATCAAATCTTTTCTTTCTTCTATAGCTTTTATATAGCGTTACTTTCATGCTTATAGCATGCTCAGAGCGCTTTGGTCCAATCTAGGAGTTGGTTTTCCGTTCTGCCTTTAGGCGCTCAGTAAACGCAACTCTGCCCGAGTCGGGTGTCGAACCTCGAGTCCCCTTCTAGGTAGCCAAGACAAGCAAAGTTCAAGGGCACTTAGCCTCTCGACCACGCTTCCCACAGGGATTACAGGGAATCCATAGTATTCACTACCTTCTTTTGCTATTTTGATGGATTGGGTTTTTGTCAGTTTCTCATCATTTTGCAGAAAGCATGAAAGGGTACTAATTTCTTTAGCAGCTTTCCATATATGCAGTCCAGACTTTTGTAGTTTCTTCCGAACTATATTAATTGGGAGCAAGAGCTTTGACCAGAATTCAAGATAGGCAAAAAATTCTTAATTTTCCACTGCATGAAGAAGATTCTGTGCTAATATTATAATGGTATTACGTCATTGTTGGTTGTGCGCAAGCAAAAGGATTCAGAGCATACAAAAGTGGGAAGATCCATATCTCGTTATGCTCGAGTATAGAAATAATCCGATAAGTGGACTGCCGTATTCACCATCACAACTGCTGACGAGTAGAAGACTCAGGGAATCATTCGAACTGATCCCAAACTATTGAAACCATCGGTAGCTGAAAATGCAGAGACATTACTCAACGAAAGACAGATGAAAAGCAAAGTGAAATACAATGCAAAAGCAAGACTACCTGTCGGAGAGTTCGTCTAGGTCAAACATGGCAGAAAGCAGTTGTCATAAAAAACATTCAGCACCCAGATCTTACACCATAAAGACAAACGATGGAAAAACATACAGAAGAAATCAACGCTTTTTGAATAAGAGTTTCGATGAAGACATCTCTGGGTACTATGATACCGATGGAGACAATGAACTGCAAACTGTTGGAACAAACGAAACAGACAGTTATAGACCAACGTCTAGAGAACTTGTTGTGCCAGTCAAGACAACCAGAAGTGGACGAATTGTTAAAGTTCCTAGTAGACAGGGCCGGCCTTAGGCCACTGCAGCCTATGCGGTCGCAGTGGGCCCCGCGCTTTCATAGGACACGCGCTAATTCTAAGTGTACATTATTAAATTAAACCATTATAACGTATATAAAATAACAGGGTTTTCGTGACCTCCTGATTTTCCAGGGCCTCCAGGAAATCTCATGAAAAGGCAAAATATACGATAAAGTCCTGAACTTTTTTTGAATTTATTCAAATCTCCTGAAGATTAGACGAAATTGACATTTTGGGGTGCCAATAAATAAAAAAGTGGCATTGCGAGCTTTCATTTGATAAAAATGAATTGCAAGGACGAAAGTAGGCCTATTTTCTAATTCAAAAAAAATAATATTGACATTATGCTCATCCCTACCCAGACTAGGCCCCGCGTGATCCGTTTTGCATAGGGCCCCCAAATGGTAGATATCACTCTTAAGAACTTTAAAAGGAAGGGTGTGATAATAACTTCAAAAGGAAGGATGTGCTAATATTAAATGATATTACGTTATTGTTTGTTGTTTATGTTTTGTGCGAAAGCAAAAGGATTAGATGGAAATAAAAATAGAGTTTCCATTGGATTGAGGAAAGATGAATAGAGGGGTAATAACTCGAGTGTGAAGTTTAATTCTGAAATTGTAGACGCCAAACCCGAATAATGGACTATTCTTGCATTATTAAGAATAACTTTTGGATCTGTTATACTCGATTCTGTAAATTTTGCTTCAAGGTTAATTAGTGTAGCCATAAAATACTCGCCATTTAGATCTATTATTTGTAAAGGTAAAAAGATACCTGGAATTCGCTGTATATCATGCAGTTTTATTCGTGGCAACACAGTTTAAAATGTAAAACTAACTTTAAAAAAAACTTTTGATCTCTGTGGGAAAAAATATTTTTAAAATGTCAACAAAGTCAACGTAGGCCTACTGATAGACCTAGATCTAGGTTTAGTCTTTGTGATAAATTTTTAATCCATAAATGTTGAAAAAAAAGACACCCGTTGACACTATTTGTCAATCAAATATATTAATTTATGTATTTACAAATAAATTTCGGACACCCATTTGGGGGCCCCCCCTAGGTGGGGGCCCGGGGGGATTTTAAATTTCTCCCCCCCCTCCCCCCCCCCCTTAGTTACGCCACTGCCAGCCAGGAATCTGCAAGGACAGCTGATCTACAAATGGCTCTAACGATTTTCCAAGAGATTTAACGATTGATTTGTATCGCAGAGAAAATGTTGACTAGCTTATTGGAACACGGGGATAACTCTAGTCTGACCGTTAGCATTTTTCAAGTAAAAAACTCAATAATAAATTTTTTAATTTGGCTAGAGATTTTGATGTAGGTCTAGGTCCGATATCGGCTTTGATGAATATTTTCCGAATGTAAGGCATTATTGATTCAAGAGTTTAATAAATTAATGTTCGGGAAAGTTTTGCTCATTGTCTTCCAAGTCTAGATCTCAATGTTTATCATCGGAATATTATAAAGTGAACTAGATCTATACATTCACTTGACCAGGAGTCTTTCTCGGCGAAAAGGGGAGGCGGCGGGGTGAAACATGTTCCATTGTTTTTTAATCTAACATTCATGAAGTTTTTAGAGGAACAATCAATCGCTCTAGAAGTGGCGTAAAGAAAGCATTATCTTTTAATTAAGTATTTTTAATGGTTTTTTTTTTTTTGTTGTTTATGTGTAACTTTGAATAGCACAGATTGGCGCGCAACTTCCTTCTGTAGACATGGTTTAATTAACCATATCATGTTTGTTGTTTTGGTCCTATGAAGGCCCAAGAGCCTATCACATAACTCGATAAGGAGAAGAATTAAAATTAATTTTAACACCTTAAACATTTTATCTCATTCTCCATTTTCACCAATATTTAAAATGTAAAAATATAATTGGGATTTTTAAATGTGGGGACCCGGTTCAAGCGTTAGGTATGATGATGTGTGTAGTTGACGGGTGTGTTATAGTATAATTAGAAATCAGTCAGATTGGTGTCAATAAGACTACTCGTTCAAGTGGAAAGTTGAAAAAAAGGGGGGAGGGGGAATAGAAACTAGTATTCGCTGACCAAATGAATGTATGTGGAACCTTTCTTTGTGGGCCTTTTTAGTATTATTGTTATAAGTAAGAAAGAAAAAAGGAAGGAGTCCATGGCTAAATCAACAATAACAGCCTGGGTACAAATCCACGGTGGGTAATACTTGTGTGTCTTTGTAAACTTGCATTCTTGTTCTTCAGTCAAACCATTAATACGACTATCGAAAGTCTCTGTAATAATTGTGTTTTTTTTTTTTTTTCAATGTATTTAGTTTCATTGGTTTAATCTTGGACATATTCATTTTGTGTTGGTGGAAATAGAGCTCGCTTCTTTTCTGACATGTACACAGATTGAACTTCATTCTGACATGTACACAGATTGAACTTCATTCTGACATGTACACTGATTGAACTTCATTCTGACATGTACACAGATTGAACTTCATTCTGACATGTACACAGATTGAACTTCATTCTGACATGTACACAGATTGAACTTCATTCTGTCATGTACACAGATTGAGCTTCATTCTGACATGTACACAGATTGAACTTCATTCTGACATGTAAACAGATTGAACTTCATTCTGACATGTACACAGATTGAACTTCATTCTGACATGTACACAGATTGAACTTCATTAGTTTCCACTTCTAGTCAGTTCCCTCAGCTAGAAAACAATGTGTCCTCGCCTGTACTTAGTGAAGTTATTGTCTCTATAGCGCGCGCCATTCCTAGTACGTCACAGGTCAAATGCATTAGTTAAATATAAGCCTGGGTACTGTTAATTGTCTAACTCAACGATTTTCAACCTTTAACTTGTCACCCCCCCCCACACACACACACACCAGACGTACATTCACGCCCCTCCTTGATCGAGGGGGGGGGGGGAGGGAGACGTCTCCCTGGCTAACACCCCTCACAGTTTAAGAAACGCCGGCCTTGCTCATTTTTTATTTCGATAAAATAAAACAGTTTCAACAAACTGAGCGGGCTAGAGATCGAGTCTCTGTTCCCATGCGTTAGACCTGGAGCAGCCTACGCGACACACTCGCGTTCCCCCCTCCCCTTTATAATTCTTGACTTTGTCTCTTGTATATTACGTCTACTGCTTTATGTACAATTACTGCAGAAGGGGAAAAAAAGAGTGAAGGCTCAACCTTCAACCCACGGACGAGTCTGTACAGAACAGATCATTCATTCATCAAACGGAAAAAAGAAACAAAACAAAACAAAAAAAGTCCACTGAGGACCCCCCAGGGAAGTCACTTTTTTTCCCCTCCCTCCCTGTTCTTCCTCGCTTCGTTTTCTGATAGCGTCTTTGTGAAGTGAAAACATTTGGACCAAACAGGACTGCAACTGGATCTTACTGTACGGGTAGATTTCTGAGGAATATGTACATTTGTTGATTTTTTTTTGGACAGTGGTTTGATGTAAAACCAGGTACTACTCAAGGAAGTATATTTGACACTTATTTTTCAAAGGCGCCGCATGGAAACAAAAAGGGGGGGGGGGTGCTTTTAAAACTTTGCACTCTATATTTCTTTCTTTGGTTGAAGAGAAAGAGAGTCGGACATATTAAAAAGTGCTCTCGAATGTTATTACTTTAGTCCTTTTTGGACCTTGGCCAGTATTCTTCACCACTGAAAAATACTAGAGTGATCGGAGTTTTTGAATGTTTTAATATCCTTTGTCAGTTCAGCGTTCGGCAGTGATTTGTATTCACTTTTTTGTTGTATTAAGTCTAGTGAAAAGAAGGGAGAATAAGCGTTCATCATTGACTCGAATGGAATGACACGTGACCTAACAAAGGATGCCCCTCTCACCCCTCCATGTTTCACTTCTACACATAATGAAAAACAATGAGGAGTTATATTTGTATTTAAATGTCTCAGATAATATATATATATATATTAAACAAGGCAAAAGACAGAGAGGAATGGAGAAAGACGGTCGACAAATCTTGCTTGGTGCCCCAACGGTCCAACAGACTAAGGAATAGGTAAAGGTAAAAGGTAATATATTAATTAATTAATTTATTTATTTATTTATACTCTATATAGGCCTACATATACATCATTCATCATCTTAACCCTTTCAGACCTTGTGGCCTATAGGGCCGACGTTGTCAAGGTCATATGTTTCTGTGGCCCGCTGTTAACGAGAGTGTCTTTTGGCCAGCATAGTGACCAATCGCCTTTACTTTTTCCTAGCTAATGTCAGGTACTCATTAGAGCTGGGTGGACTCAGAGGCGCCCAAAGATCCTGAAATTAAAAATCTCAGGCTTCATACAGGATTCGAACCTGGATATCTAGATCGACCAATCTATCTATCTATCTATCTATCTATCTATCTATCTATCTATCTATCTATCTATCTATCTATCTATCTATCTATCTATCTATCTATCTATCTATCTATCTATCTATCTATCTATCTATCTATCTATCCCTATATATATATATATATATATATATATATATATATATATATATATATATATATATATATATATATATATATATATATTCTAATATTTATTGATAACCTGACTTATTTTCTTTGCTAAAATAGAAATATTTGATTCCTGGATACCTTAGACTGAGTCCAACTACCCGATAGGTCTTTAAAAATATTTTGAGTATTCAGCATAAACTTTATACGAGATTTACAAAATATGAACATTATTTTTTTTTTTTACAGACTCACACTATTTAAATATGCCAGTTTTCTATGCCAAGGATTGAAAAGATGGTTAGAAGAAATATAAATTAGTTGTATTGTTTTATTGGATTAGTTATTAAAGTTCACCAGTTCATCTCATCTCTCATCTGTCCTTTGAATTTCATCGTTGGGGTGCTGTGACAGTTTGCGTATCGCTTCACTTTTCTTGGTCAGCAGCTGTTCTTATCAAGAGAGAGGCCGGTCCATTCCTGTATGTTGTCCAGCCAGCCTTTCTTTGGACGACCCTTTCTTCGTGCTCCCACCACTGTACCTTGAAGGATAACTTTTGATAGTGAGTCTTGTCTTACAATATTAACCAACCAGCTTTCGTCTCTTCACAGTATTGAGTTTTTCCTTTTGGCCAGCCAGTTCTGAAAATGTAGTGGATCCAGAAGCCCTAACCGTGGACGGCTTAGGATATAACAATCATAGGTTGAAAGAGCTTCAAGACTGGGAGCTAGTGAATTCGTTGCCAGCCGAGTAGCTCGTATGAATAACGTGCAGAAACTCCTGGCAAACTCCGGTCTAACTTTCGTTCTAACATCAAAGTAAAACTCTAGTTTGACTAAACCAGAAATACTTGAGACATTTTGCTGTCACATGGTCCGCAGTTACCAATCATGTGCCTGACCAGAAGAGGCATAGAACCAATCACTTGTCACTAAGAGAATACAGAGGTGGTTAGGGAACACATACCAGGCGTATTGCCAGCTTCTACTCTCTCTCTCTCTCTCTCTCCCCTCTCTCTCTGCCCCTCTCCTCTCTCCACTTTCCTTCCCTCCCTCTTCACAGTGTCAAGCCGGAAGTCGAGTTGATAAAACCTAACATTTGGGCGGGCTATCTATTTCTGGCCAGTGACCTTACTTCTAGGTCTAGTTAGAACAGACGATATTTTCAGACTAGAGCTTAGATGCATATGAATCTCCCCCCCCCTCTCTCTCTCTCTCTCTGTCTTCATTTTTAAAATACGCATTTCTGTTATTAATCTATCAATGTCACCGCTATTTATTCTATTCTCTATTTTTCTTCTCTCTTCTACTCTATTCTGTGTGTGTGTGTGTGTCTGCGTCACTCTTTCTCTGTGTCTCTCATCGCCTGTCTGCCTGTTTCCTAAACTCACCCTTTCATCATCACCATTATCATTTCGCTTCAAGTTTTCTGTCAAAACACTCTCCACTTTCCAAACTCTCCTAAATACACATATATATATATCCTACACACCAGGTTTATTATATGTAACATTAGACCTGACCCCCCCCCCCTCCCTCTCTCCCTCATAGTTGCCACATCTCACCTCAATTTATAAATACGTGTGTCAGGTCGGGTAAGAGTTCTCTCCCTTGACTCTGATCCCCCCTACTTTGTAGCTGATATTACAAACTCATTTCTTGTGTAAGTAAGTAAGACCTTCTCTAGTCTCTTGAGCTTCTATTTTATATCATCACTGGATGGCCACAACTGAACTAACATTCACCAAGTGATCAGTGAATTGAAAAGATAATTTTATAGTCTTATAGTGCTACGTTTTGTTTTTCTTTTTTATAGTTGTTTCCTTTTCTTTTTTAGAGTTGTTTCCTTTTTCTTTTTTTATAGTTGTTTCCTTTTCTTTTTTATAGTTGTTTCCTTTTTCTTTTTTATAGTTGTTTCCTTTTTCTTTTTTATAGTTGTTTCCTTTTTCTTTTTTATAGTTGTTTCCTTTTTCTTTTTTATAGTTGTTTCCTTTTTCTTTTTTATAGCTGTTTCCTTTTTCTTTTTTATAGTTGTTTCCTTTTTCTTTTTTATAGTTGTTTCCTTTTTCTTTTTTATAGTTGTTTCCTTTTTCTTTTTTATAGTTGTTTCCTTTTTCTTTTTTATAGTTGTTTCCTTTTTCTTTTTTATAGTTGTTTCCTTTTTCTTTTTTATAGTTGTTTCCTTTTTCTTTTTTATAGTTGTTTCCTTTTTCTTTTTTATAGTTGTTTCCTTTTTCTTTTTTATAGCTGTTTCCTTTTTCTTTTTTATAGCTGTTTCCTTTTTCTTTTTTATAGCTGTTTCCTTTTTCTTTTTTATAGCTGTTTCCTTTTTCTTTTTTATAGTTGTTTCCTTTTTCTTTTTTATAGTTGTTTCCTTTTTCTTTTTTATAGTTGTTTACTTTTTCTTTTTTATAGCTGTTTCCTTTTTCTTTTTTATAGTTATTTCCTTTTTCTTTTTTATAGCTGTTTCCTTTTTCTTTTTTATAGTTGTTTCCTTTTTCTTTTTTATAGCTGTTTCCTTTTTCTTTTTTATAGTTGTTTCCTTTTTCTTTTTTATAGCTGTTTCCTTTTTCTTTTTTATAGTTGTTTCCTTTTTCTTTTTTATAGTTGTTTCCTTTTTCTTTTTTATAGCTGTTTCCTTTTTCTTTTTTATAGTTATTTCCTTTTTCTTTTTTATAGTTGTTTCCTTTTTCTTTTTTATAGCTGTTTCCTTTTTCTTTTTTATAGTTGTTTCCTTTTTCTTTTTTATAGCTGTTTCCTTTTTCTTTTTTATAGTTGTTTCCTTTTTCTTTTTTATAGTTGTTTCCTTTTTCTTTTTTATAGTTGTTTCCTTTTTCTTTTTTATAGCTGTTTCCTTTTTCTTTTTTATAGTTGTTTCCTTTTTCTTTTTTATAGTTGTTTCCTTTTTCTTTTTTATAGTTGTTTCCTTTTTCTTTTTTATAGCTGTTTCCTTTTTCTTTTTTATAGTTGTTTCCTTTTTCTTTTTTATAGTTGTTTCCTTTTTCTTTTTTATAGTTGTTTCCTTTTTCTTTTTTATAGTTGTTTCCTTTTTCTTTTTTATAGTTGTTTCCTTTTTCTTTTTTATAGTTGTTTCCTTTTTCTTTTTTATAGTTGTTTCCTTTTTCTTTTTTATAGTTGTTTCCTTTTTCTTTTTTATAGTTGTTTCCTTTTTCTTTTTTATAGTTGTTTCCTTTTTCTTTTTTATAGTTGTTTCCTTTTTCTTTTTTATAGTTGTTTCCTTTTTCTTTTTTATAGTTGTTTCCTTTTTCTTTTTTATAGTTGTTTCCTTTTTCTTTTTTATAGCTGTTTCCTTTTTCTTTTTTATAGTTGTTTCCTTTTTCTTTTTTATAGCTGTTTCCTTTTTCTTTTTTATAGCTGTTTCCTTTTTCTTTTTTATAGCTGTTTCCTTTTTCTTTTTTAGAGTTGTTTTTTATTTTTTCTTTTTTATAGTTGTTTCCTTTTTCTTTTTTAGAGTTGTTTCCTTTTTCTTTTTTATAGCTGTTTCCTTTTTCTTTTTTATAGCTGTTTCCTTTTTCTTTTTTATAGTTGTTTCCTTTTTCTTTTCAATTGAAAACGTGAAGTCGAGCAGTGCAAAATGAAATTCATGGCTGCCTTTTTGTGTGTTGTGCGATCTGGAATGTCGTCTCGATGGTCGCGGGTTCAAATCCTGTCCACCGCCATCACCCTCCGTTCAGCAGAAGGTTTGGACAAGGGTTTAATCATCTTCAAATCTAAAGAAACACCCAAAACGTGTCAACATGTGAGATGGCGTGATGAGCGCCCGGGGCGAGGTACTTTCTTGTCGCACCCCCTCCCCCATTTACCAGGAACATCACTTAGAATGTATGTGAAAAAGTATTTAATAATAGTATAATACAAATAACTTTAGAATGTATTACCTAAATAAAATATCTACCTACAATATGTTTTTAGCGCCTCTCTGGGTGTGGCGCCCCCTCCCCCTGGGGTAGCTCCCTGGGCATCCCTTGCCCCCTTACCACGCGTCTGAACATATGCATAGAGTGTATTGATTAATTACTATCTCATTTGATGAACAAGACTACTGTCAATGAATAAGTAGGTCAGAATGTAGGTCAGAATGTAGGTCAATAGTTTAAACAATTGTTTGTGAAAAATATAGATAATAGCACTAATTATCTTTATTATCGCTGAGGATTTGTCTTACAATTGTACAATACAAATAACAAAACAGTATAAGAATGATACCAAACAAAATCGACGTTCATACCACAGTCTTAACAGGACATGTGACATTTACATCAGAAAGTTGGATTGGATTCAATGTGTTTAATTGCTGACAGTAACACACAGAGAGAGAAGGTATGTCAGAAGTGGAGTTGGGAACTGGGTGTCGAAGCATACAATCCGGGCTACAAATTGCTTGTCACGTGATATTCATTCATAAGTTAATTCAGAAAATACACAATGGAACGTCCACATGCATGTCTGAGTCTGATAGGCTAGAGGTCAGCACAAAGGTTCAAATGTCAACTTCATCATTTTGAATTGAATAATTGATAATGTGAGTTTCAAATTATTTGATATTACTAAAGAAGTATAAATAGCATTGTTATGTATCCACAAGGCGAGTTGAACAGAACGAGTTCAAACCTCAACTTAACCACTAATGAAAGAACATCTTGTGATTCTCCACCTCTGCCCCCCCGCCAACTCAACGTAAACGTGTTGCAATGATAACATTGTCAATTGGGTTTCAGAAATAAACTTCAAGTCTCAGGAAATATTCAGAGGGCGGGAGGGTACGCTTCATATGCTTACATTTTAAATGCTTAGGTCACTTGCTTAAGTTAAATATTTCCTAGTAACATAGACACGGGCTAAAAATTTGGTTTAGTATATAAATATATATTCACTTCATCAAAACAACTTTGCTGGATGAAAATTTACTCTTTATTTGAAAAAGCTCTTTAATCTCAACTCACTCTCTGTCTGTCTGGTACATCTTTAATCTCAACTCACTCTCTGTCTGTCTGGTACATCTTTAATCTCAACTGACTCTCTGTCTGTCTGGTACTGGTACATCTTTAATCTCAACTCACTCTCTGTCTGTCTGGTACATCTTTAATCTCAACTCACTCTCTGTCTGTCTGGTACTGGTACATCTTTAATCTCAACTCACTCTCTGTCTGTCTGGTACATCTTTAATCTCAACTCACTCTCTGTCTGTCTGGTACATCTTTAATCTCAACTCACTCTCTGTCTGTCTGGTACATCTTTAATCTCAACTCACTCTCTGTCTGTCTGGTACATCTTTTGTACACGTTGTTTCTCCCGCTTCCCATAATGCTCTGATCAATTTAAAACTCTGCTCCTAAAAAATAGTATGAATTAATCAAAATATTAACCAAATTATTAATTAATTAGTGATGATTAGTTAATTAATTAAATTTGATATTGAATAAGGGAAATAAATCTCACAATACGGATACATATGGTAAAAATTAAACAGTTCTTCCCCTTAGATAAGCTTTGTTATTTTTTAATGTATTTTTATTTTATTGTTGGGTATTTTTCTTTCTAGAACGATCTAAACAGCACACAAGTTTTATTTTATAACAAACAAACAAACAAAAAAGATTTTTGTTTCCCTCTTCAATCAAACGAACGTAAGAGTGGAGTAGCAGTTGTCTTCCTTCTTCTATAACGTTGTCCAGTATTCCTAAAGCACACAGTGAGAGTGGAAAGTCTATAGTGGTACATTCTAGTTAGCCTCTAAAACTTACAAAACATATACATGTATTACATTACCAATTTATTTTTGAATAGAGACTATTTATTTATACATTTATTGTCTGTTGTAGTGACAGTAATGCATATCATTAAAAATAATTCAAGAAAAGCATTAACAATACTTTTTTATATAAAAAAAAGCCAATTTCTCCCTTAAGCTTATAGAGCGATTCTTTTGCTCTTAATTAATGAATGTTAGATATAAAAAAAGGCACATTTTATATCCTTTTCTCCGTCCCCCCCCCCCACACACACAAACACGCTTCCCGAGACAAAAAAAAAACCTGGTTTAGCGAATGTATAAATCTACTACATTGTCTAATGTTCCAACGATTGGCCTTTTTTTTTGCCTTGAGATCTAGACTTAGAAGACATGCCCACAAACTGTTCCTGAACATTAATGGATGAAACTCTTCACCTACGTTTTCTTGTTCTCTAGCCTAATTCCAATGATGTCTTTTTATACTTTGAAAAAATTGTAACGGTCAAACCAGAGTTTTCCAGTGTGGCTAACGAGCTAGTCATTCTTTTCCCAACGATATACATCAACTGTCACATTTTTAAGACAATTATTAGAGCCGTTTTTGAGATTCGCGTCCCCCCCCCCCAGAAGGTTCCACTCCAAAAGTGTGACTTGAATAGAGGTATTGTAAAAAGTAAATTCAAAGTGTTTTTCTTTATTCCAAAACAAAACAAAAATATGATTATCATTGGTTTGTGTTTCAATAAAATCGAATCGGATCGTCATTGGAACAAAAAAAAAAGGTAGGTATAGGGATTGAACCCACGATATTCGCGTTATAAGGATGACTCTCTATCAACTTCGCCTCCAGTTTCAGTCCCAACTTTTGACCAACTTGAACCAAGTTTTCCACTCTACCCATAAAGAGAGTGTAAGATAATATTTAGAAATTGAAAGTAAATTTCAATGTATGAAGAATTAAGCCAAAAAAAAAAAAAGTAAAATCAGACCTTGCGATTTTGTCATCTGTTTCTATGGTCCACAGTTAACCCATGAGAGCTGGGTCGACTCAGAGACGCCCTAAGGATCCCGAAATGAATTTGAGTTTTCAATAGGATTCGAACCCGAGAACCCCTGTTTGGAAGCCAAGCGCTTTACCACTCAACCACTGCACCTCCAGAATTAGCCTACAAAGTTACATTTCTTATTTTAGCAGTGTACACATCCGTGTCTCGGACACCGAGAGCATGACCCTAGCAGAGTGTACACATTTGTGTACATTATGTACTATCAAAAGTGTACACGTTAAGGTATCATGGTTTAACTAAATCAAATGGTTCTAACTAATCAAGTTTGAGAAGATATGGTAATGACGCCTTAAGGTCTTATTGCTTACATAAATATGTGGTTTAGAATGAAGTAGCTACGAGCTAATACCATAACGTTTTCATAATAGACAATAGAATTTCCATAAACTAAAACTACAATTTCTGAGGTTTCGCTAACGAACATTGACTTAAGTACCTCCTTCACAAATAACGTCTGTCTCAGATAACGTCTGTCACAAATAACGTCTGTCACAAATAACGTCTGTCTCAGATCAGATTTGTACTTTCTTAGACTCCGTACTCAAAAATGATTGTAAAAGTTGAAGACTAAAAAGGCGATCAGAATAAATAGTCAATACAAGGGGATGCAGTAAAAACAGAACAAAACAGAAAAACAAAACAACAACAACCACAAAAAAAAAAACACTTCTATTAAAATGCACTAAAAAGTAGAAAATAATGTTTGGCTACGTCTCACTGCGCATTTTGGCCCAAAAACTGGTAGAGAAACTCACACCTAATTTGTGTTGCGGGATAAAATTGTGCTTTTACTTAAATCCTTCTGTAGCATCTCAATTCCATTTCTAGGATACTCTTCTCTAGTTCAGTAGTTAGCGTCCAAGATTTGTAAACAGACAAACAATGACTCTAATGTACTTAAAACTTTGGACAATTGCTTGTTTTTCGCTCCCGTATTGAGTTTCATGTTAAATTTTATGAAGTTGTTTGTTCCCGCATTGATTTGTACCACATGCTAGCTAGCTCTTTATACTTGCCAGAGTGTCCACGTCATCCGCAAAGCGCAAGTTTGTCCATTTCTTCACGTTTACATAACTTAATGGAGGGTGGAACCTGGACGCTAATCTCAAAGACGGCTCTAATGATTTGTTCTAGAAATGTAACAGCTAATGTATGTCGCTGAGAACAGAATGACCAACTCATTAAAACTCGAGTTTGACCGTTATCGTTTTTCAAGTCAAACATGAGATCAATTAAAATGTTCCTAGTCATCTAGATCTAGATCCAACATCGGGTTGGAAAGGACTATCGCGTTCTTGAAATGACGATGGCTTTCGGGAATTTCCGAATGTAAGGCTTTTCTGAATTAAAAGTTTGTTTTTTTTAAATAATGTTCAGGAACATTGTGCGCATCGTCTATTCTAGATCTAAAAGCTTATCATTGGAACATTATAAAGTGTACTAGATCTCTGTATTCGGTTAACCAGAGTTATCCAAAACGCTGAAAAGAGGAGGGGGTAAAAAATGTTTATTTGTTTTTTAATCCAACATTCATAAATTTTTAAGAGAAAATCAATAAGTTACATAAATGAGGTATTGTTGTTTTTTTTTAAAGTTGTTTTAATGTTATTCTATTTTTTTTAAATACTCAAGAGAAACCTCCATTCTTCTTTCAAAGAAGAGGTTGAATATTGTTAGTAAGTTAGAGAAAGTATCCAACCTTGTCTCACTCCAACTGTGGTTTTAAACCAATCCACAAACTTCTTTGTTTTTTTTAAGCGTGTTGTACATTTGTGAATCAAGTTAGGGATACTAGTTTATCTAGCTCATTTTAGAATACTTCAACAGAAGGAACAATTAACCAACAAATACATTGGATTGTTTGTCTCTGGGGAGGGTGTGGAAGTGGTGATTGGGGTGATACCGGGCTACATCAAGTTTTATAGATGGCCTCAACCTGCAACCTGTGGGCAGTGGAGACCAATAGGTCGTTGCTACGTCGTACAGTCCCTACAGCCCAAAACCTGTTGGTGGCGGCCGGAGTTTAAATCCTGAACCATCAGGACCACGGTCCATAACACATATCCACGACCAGTCAGCATACTATAGAAACAAAACAAACAAAAAAACACCGTTGAGTCTACATAAATGTAGAATTTTTCTTTCTACTTTATTTCCATGGCCACCCTCCCCTCCTATCTCTCGGGCCTCACACTGAGTTGGCCAGAAGAATGGACTACGTCAGTGTTGTATCGATTACTCCTGGACAGCATCTTGAAAGTAGGTCAAATTGTTGAATGTTAACGTCTCCTTGGACGTCTTTGGGTAAGCATTTGCCTCCCCCCTCTCTCTCTATATAAACTATATGGTCACTCATCAACACAGCCAGGGCTATTCTGAGGACAGTAACACACGTCATACAAATAAACAATATTATTATTTTTAAATAAAAGAAACAAAATCAGTTCATATATTTCAACAACCAAAAGTTGGACTTCTACATCGGGTTATGAAATGCGATTTCATTATACAACATACAATTGTACAAATGATATGGAACTCCTTGTAAACTAAATAGTGATCACTATTTGCTGCCATCACATCACAAGAGATTTAGATAGACATAACACTATAAAACAGTTTCAATTGTAACAATTGATTCTAAGCGTAAAGTGGGCACTAGATTTAAATCCTTTAGTTCTTTAAATAATCTAACAAAGTTGCGAAATACATTAATACATATTAATATCGTTACAGCCAGACTGTTGGAGAGACTCATTGAATGGCGGCCATTAATATCGTTACAGCCAGACTGTTGGAGAGACTCATTGAATGGCGGCAAATACATTTATACCGTTACAGCCAGACTGTTGGAGAGACTCATTGAATGGCGGCAAATACATTTATACCGTTACAGCCAGACTGTTGGAGAGACTCATTGAATGGCGGCAAATACATTTATACCGTTACAGCCAGACTGTTGGAGAGACTCATTGAATGGCGGCAAATACATTTATACCGTTACAGCCAGACTGTTGGAGAGACTCATTGAATGGCGGCAAATACATTTATACCGTTACAGCCAGACTGTTGGAGAGACTCATTGAATGGCGGCAAATACATTTATACCGTTACAGCCAGACTGTTGGAGAGACTCATTGAATGGCGGCAAATACATTAATATCGTTACAGCCAGGCTGTTGGAGAGACTCATTGAATGGCGGCAAATACATTAATATCGTTACAGCCAGACTGTTGGAGAGACTCATTGAATGGCGGCAAATACATTAATACCGTTACAGCCAGACTGTTGGAGAGACTCATTGAATGGCGGCAAATACATTTATACCGTTACAGCCAGACTGTTGGAGAGACTCATTGAATGGCGGCAAATACATTAATATCGTTACAGCCAGACTGTTGGAGAGACTCATTGAATGGCGGCAAATACATTTATACCGTTACAGCCAGACTGTTGGAGAGACTCATTGAATGGCGGCAAATACATTAATATCGTTACAGCCAGACTGTTGGAGAGACTCATTGAATGGCGGCAAATACATTAATATCGTTACAGCCAGACTGTTGGAGAGACTCATTGAATGGCGGCAAATACATTAATATCGTTACAGCCAGACTGTTGGAGAGACTCATTGAATGGCGGCAAATACATTTATACCGTTACAGCCAGACTGTTGGAGAGACTCATTGAATGGCGGCAAATACATTAATATCGTTACAGCCAGACTGTTGGAGAGACTCATTGAATGGCGGCAAATACATTTATACCGTTACAGCCAGACTGTTGGAGAGACTCATTGAATGGCGGCAAATACATTTATACCGTTACTGCCAGACTGTTGGAGAGACTCATTGAATGGCGGCAAATACATTTATACCGTTACTGCCAGACTGTTGGAGAGACTCATTGAATGGCGGCAAATACATTTATACCGTTACAGCCAGACTGTTGGAGAGACTCATTGAATGGCGGCAAATACATTTATACCGTTACAGCCAGACTGTTGGAGAGACTCATTGAATGGCGGCAAATACATTAATATCGTTACAGCCAGACTGTTGGAGAGACTCATTGAATGGCGGCAAATACATTTATATCGTTACAGCCAGACTGTTGGAGAGACTCATTGAATGGCGGCAAATACATTTATACCGTTACAGCCAGACTGTTGGAGAGACTCATTGAATGGCGGCAAATACATTAATATCGTTACAGCCAGACTGTTGGAGAGACTCATTGAATGGCGGCAAATACATTTATACCGTTACAGCCAGACTGTTGGAGAGACTCATTGAATGGCGGCAAATACATTTATACCGTTACAGCCAGACTGTTGGAGAGACTCATTGAATGGCGGCAAATACATTAATATCGTTACAGCCAGACTGTTGGAGAGACTCATTGAATGGCGGCAAATACATTTATACCGTTACAGCCAGACTGTTGGAGAGACTCATTGAATGGCGGCAAATACATTAATATCGTTACAGCCAGACTGTTGGAGAGACTCATTGAATGGCGGCAAATACATTAATATCGTTACAGCCAGACTGTTGGAGAGACTCATTGAATGGCGGCAAATACATTAATATCGTTACAGCCAGACTGTTGGAGAGACTCATTGAATGGCGGCAAATACATTTATACCGTTACAGCCAGACTGTTGGAGAGACTCATTGAATGGCGGCAAATACATTAATATCGTTACAGCCAGACTGTTGGAGAGACTCATTGAATGGCGGCAAATACATTAATATCGTTACAGCCAGACTGTTGGAGAGACTCATTGAATGGCGGCAAATACATTAATATCGTTACAGCCAGACTGTTGGAGAGACTCATTGAATGGCGGCAAATACATTAATATCGTTACAGCCAGACTGTTGGAGAGACTCATTGAATGGCGGCAAATACATTAATATCGTTACAGCCAGACTGTTGGAGAGACTCATTGAATGGCGGCAAATACATTTATACCGTTACAGCCAGACTGTTGGAGAGACTCATTGAATGGCGGCAAATACATTAATATCGTTACAGCCAGACTGTTGGAGAGACTCATTGAATGGCGGCAAATACATTTATACCGTTACAGCCAGACTGTTGGAGAGACTCATTGAATGGCGGCAAATACATTTATACCGTTACAGCCAGACTGTTGGAGAGACTCATTGAATGGCGGCAAATACATTTATACCGTTACAGCCAGACTGTTGGAGAGACTCATTGAATGGCGGCAAATACATTTATACCGTTACAGCCAGACTGTTGGAGAGACTCATTGAATGGCGGCAAATACATTTATACCGTTACAGCCAGACTGTTGGAGAGACTCATTGAATGGCGGCAAATACATTTATACCGTTACAGCCAGACTGTTGGAGAGACTCATTGAATGGCGGCAAATACATTTATACCGTTACAGCCAGACTGTTGGAGAGACTCATTGAATGGCGGCAAATACATTAATATCGTTACAGCCAGGCTGTTGGAGAGACTCATTGAATGGCGGCCATTAATATCGTTACAGCCAGACTGTTGGAGAGACTCATTGAATGGCGGCAAATACATTTATATCGTTACAGCCAGACTGTTGGAGAGACTCATTGAATGGCGGCCATTAATATCGTTACAGCCAGACTGTTGGAGAGACTCATTGAATGGCGGCAAATACATTTATATCGTTACAGCCAGACTGTTGGAGAGACTCATTGAATGGCGGCAAATACATTTATACCGTTACTGCCAGACTGTTGGAGAGACTCATTGAATGGCGGCAAATACATGTATACCGTTACAGCCAGACTGTTGGAGAGACTCATTGAATGGCGGCCATTAATATCGAGCCTTTTTGGTGTATCCGGTGTACAGAAGTATTAATCACGTATACATTGTGTGTGTGTGTGTGTGTGTATGTGTGTGTGTGTATGTGTGTGTGTGTATGTGTATGTGTGTGTGTGTGCACCTTTTTTTTTTTTAGCACTTTAGAATTAACTATATAAAATGTCAAAATGGAAACAATGAGCAGATGACCTTGGATGACCTTTAGAGTGCAGGAATGTCTGAATTAGAAATTTTAGATTAATAAGTGTGACCATATTGTGAATGTACTAGAATTTAAAATGCTACTTTGTCGGCAACATCGCGAAATGCAGGAAATCTCTGGCCGATATCCGATGTGAAGTCCGGCAAGGGGTGCGGCTGTAAATTCCTATATAATATCTTCTTACCAGCACATATAGAACTAGAAGGAAATGAGAAGGCTGAAACACTCGCCAAGAGTGGGAGAACAAACTTACAATTTTACTTTGCACTCTATCCAGAAGAAATGAAGAAACTAATAGTAAATATAATAAATGAGAAATGAACAAGCTCTCATCCCAATCACAAGCTCTCGACTCAGAAGCGGACACAGCAGAATGAGACAATATATGTACCGGAAGCTCAAAATTGGAAACAGTAAAATCTGCCCATGTGGAGTGTCACCAGAGAATGCTGACCATGTCCTTCAAAACTGCCCCCAAAACACCCCCAATAGAAAGAAAACTATATGGAGAGCTCTCTGATTTGGAAACCACTGTGCAGTTCATCTCGTGTATTGGTCTAGTCATCTGAACGTTCCAACGTTCTTCTAATCAGAAGATGTAGTTCAGAGATCTGAACCAAACAGTCAGAGACTCTGACAAAAAACAAAAGTCAAGTAGGCTAGGACACTTCATTGTGTGCAGTTCAAGCAGTTCAAGCATTATTTGAACGCGAGTCTTCCAATGGTATTGACGGCTCAGAGACAATGTTTGGACCAAAGACAAAAGTATTTGGACTTACAACTTTCATCTTGATTGTTCCACACGTGATTACACGTTTCTTCTGAAGTCTTCATTCTGGCGTATTTATGCTAGAGAATAATTATAGAAGTTGCGGAATTAAAAAACAACTGTCGCCATATTTGACTATCAAAGTTTTAAAAGTCATGTTTACGGCGGAAAGGAGGAGAAAACGATGAATTAGGTAAGGATTCTCTCTATCCATTTTACCTGCGTGCATTTGACGTTAGAGAGGGGAGTCGACTTGATATAAGAATGTAATGTGTAGACTATGTACAATTTATATTAGTCAAATATTTTTACTTTACACAAACTGTTTCATTTCTTACACGCCCCTCCCGAAAAAAAAAGATAAGGGTCATCAAATACAAATGGGTTAAAATATTCATAAGTAGAATATATTTGATAGAAATATACCGCCCCCCCAACAGAAGGGTTAGGGTTGGGAAAGATGCAATTAAGCATAGGACCGTAGGAGGCGACAAAATATAAAAACTGGTAAAAATAAAAATAAATTGTTTATAATTGTAAGATAAGTAAATAATTGCGTACACAAATTGTTTACAAAAACTCTCCCGCTCCTTCTGGGAAAGGGGGGGGGGAATACGGTCGGTCGAGTGGGGGACATTTTTATTGTGTGAGTATTTTATTAGGCTGTGTGTTTGTACTTATGTCACAAGAATTAACAACTGTAGAATATGTTCTGTAAAAATGAAAATTATTAGAACTCAAATTCAGTGAAGAATTCTTGAAAAAAAAAACAGCAATTAATGTTGTGAATAAATGGTTGGATAATTTGTTAACAAATGATGACAATAATAAATAGGGACATAAAACAAAGTCTTCGTCAAAACAATATTTTACTGAATTAAACAAAAATGTGAAAACTTCACAATTCGAAATGTAACAATTTCATCTCAAACATTTGATCTAGTAGTTTCTAGTTTCAAAGTTAGGGTTGGGGGGGGGCTTTCTGTATTGCACAATCCCAACAACCTTTAAATTCGTATCAAAATATCTCGAGACTAGAGAGACCAATAGAGAAGTCTTATTTCTCTAAGCAAACGTAAAGGCCAGCTTTAAATTCGTATCAACATATCTGTAGACTAGAGAGACCAATAGAGAAGTCTTATTTCTCTAAGCAAACGTAAAGGCCAGCTTTAAATTCGTATCAAAATATCTAGAGACTAGAGAGACCAATAGAGAAGTCTTATTTCTCTAAGCAAACGTAAAGGCCAGCTTTAAATTCGTATCAACATATCTGTAGACTAGAGAGACCAATAGAGAAGTCTTATTTCTCTAAGCAAACGTAAAGGCCAGCTTTAAATTCGTATCAACATATCTGTAGACTAGAGAGACCAATAGAGAAGTCTTATTTCTCTAAGCAAACGTAAAGGCCAGCTTTAAATTCGTATCAACATATCTGTAGACTAGAGAGACCAATAGAGAAGTCTTATTTCTCTAAGCAAACGTAAAGGCCAGCTTTAAATTCGTATCAACATATCTGTAGACTAGAGAGACCAATAGAGAAGTCTTATTTCTCTAAGCAAACGTAAAGGCCAGCTTTAAATTCGTATCAACATATCTGTAGACTAGAGAGACCAATAGAGAAGTCTTATTTCTCTAAGCAAACGTAAAGGCCAGCTTTAAATTCGTATCAACATATCTGTAGACTAGAGAGACCAATAGAGAAGTCTTATTTCTCTAAGCAAACGTAAAGGCCAGCTTTAAATTCGTATCAAAATATCTCGAGACTAGAGAGACCAATAGAGAAGTCTTATTTCTCTAAGCAAACGTAAAGGCCAGCTTTAAATTCGTATCAACATATCTGTAGACTAGAGAGACCAATAGAGAAGTCTTATTTCTCTAAGCAAACGTAAAGGCCAGCTTTAAATTCGTATCAAAATATCTCGAGACTAGAGAGACCAATAGAGAAGTCTTATTTCTCTAAGCAAACGTAAAGGCCAGCTTTAAATTCGTATCAAAATATCTCGAGACTAGAGAGACCAATAGAGAAGTCTTATTTCTCTAAGCAAACGTAAAGGCCAGCTTTAAATTCGTATCAACATATCTGTAGACTAGAGAGACCAATAGAGAAGTCTTATTTCTCTAAGCAAACGTAAAGGCCAGCTTTAAATTCGTATCAAAATATCTCGAGACTAGAGAGACCAATAGAGAAGTCTTATTTCTCTAAGCAAACGTAAAGGCCAGCTTTAAATTCGTATCAACATATCTAGACTAGAGAGACCAATAGAGAAGTCTTATTTCTCTAAGCAAACGTAAAGGCCAGCTTTAAATTCGTATCAACATATCTCGAGACTAGAGAGACCAATAGAGAAGTCTTATTTCTCTAAGCAAACGTAAAGGCCAGCTTTAAATTCGTATCAACATATCTGTAGACTAGAGAGACCAATAGAGAAGTCTTATTTCTCTAAGCAAACGTAAAGGCCAGCTTTAAATTCGTATCAACATATCTCGAGACTAGAGAGACCAATAGAGAAGTCTTATTTCTCTAAGCAAACGTAAAGGCCAGCTTTAAATTCGTATCAAAATATCTCGAGACTAGAGAGACCAATAGAGAAGTCTTATTTCTCTAAGCAAACGTAAAGGCCAGCTTTAAATTCGTATCAACATATCTAGACTAGAGAGACCAATAGAGAAGTCTTATTTCTCTAAGCAAACGTAAAGGCCAGCTTTAAATTCGTATCAACATATCTCGAGACTAGAGAGACCAATAGAGAAGTCTTATTTCTCTAAGCAAACGTAAAGGCCAGCTTTAAATTCGTATCAACATATCTCGAGACTAGAGAGACCAATAGAGAAGTCTTATTTCTCTAAGCAAACGTAAAGGCCAGCTTTAAATTCGTATCAACATATCTCGAGACTAGAGAGACCAATAGAGAAGTCTTATTTCTCTAAGCAAACGTAAAGGCCAGCTTTAAATTCGTATCAACATATCTCGAGACTAGAGAGTCCAATAGAGAAGTCTTATTTCTCTAAGCAAACGTAAAGGCCAGCTTTAAATTCGTATCAACATATCTCGAAACTAGAGAGACCAATAGAGAAGTCTTATTTCTCTAAGCAAACGTAAAGGCCAGCTTTAAATTCGTATCAACATATCTCGAGACTAGAGAGACCAATAGAGAAGTCTTATTTCTCTAAGCAAACGTAAAGGCCAGCTTTAAATTCGTATCAACATATCTCGAGACTAGAGAGACCAATAGAGAAGTCTTATTTCTCTAAGCAAACGTAAAGGCCAGCTTTAAATTCGTATCAACATATCTCGAGACTAGAGAGACCAATAGAGAAGTCTTATTTCTCTAAGCAAACGTAAAGGCCAGCTTTAAATTCGTATCAACATATCTCGAGACTAGAGAGACCAATAGAGAAGTCTTATTTCTCTAAGCAAACGTAAAGGCCAGCTTTAAATTCGTATCAACATATCTAGACTAGAGAGACCAATAGAGAAGTCTTATTTCTCTAAGCAAACGTAAAGGCCAGCTTTAAATTCGTATCAACATATCTAGACTAGAGAGACCAATAGAGAAGTCTTATTTCTCTAAGCAAACGTAAAGGCCAGCTTTAAATTCGTATCAAAATATCTCGAGACTAGAGAGACCAATAGAGAAGTCTTATTTCTCTAAGCAAACGTAAAGGCCAGCTTTAAATTCGTATCAACATATCTAGACTAGAGAGACCAATAGAGAAGTCTTATTTCTCTAAGCAAACGTAAAGGCCAGCTTTAAATTCGTATCAACATATCTCGAGACTAGAGAGACCAATAGAGAAGTCTTATTTCTCTAAGCAAACGTAAAGGCCAGCTTTAAATTCGTATCAACATATCTAGACTAGAGAGACCAATAGAGAAGTCTTATTTCTCTAAGCAAACGTAAAGGCCAGCTTTAAATTCGTATCAACATATCTAGACTAGAGAGACCAATAGAGAAGTCTTATTTCTCTAAGCAAACGTAAAGGCCAGCTTTAAATTCGTATCAACATATCTCGAGACTAGAGAGACCAATAGAGAAGTCTTATTTCTCTAAGCAAACGTAAAGGCCAGCTTTAAATTCGTATCAACATATCTAGAGACTAGAGAGACCAATAGAGAAGTCCTATTTCTCTAAGCAAACGTAAAGGCCAGCTTTAAATTCGTATCAACATATCTCGAAACTAGAGAGACCAATAGAGAAGTCTTATTTCTCTAAGCAAACGTAAAGGCCAGCTTTAAATTCGTATCAAAATATCTCGAGACTAGAGAGACCAATAGAGAAGTCTTATTTCTCTAAGCAAACGTAAAGGCCAGCTTTAAATTCGTATCAACATATCTAGACTAGAGAGACCAATAGAGAAGTCTTATTTCTCTAAGCAAACGTAAAGGCCAGCTTTAAATTCGTATCAACATATCTCGAGACTAGAGAGACCAATAGAGAAGTCTTATTTCTCTAAGCAAACGTAAAGGCCAGCTTTAAATTCGTATCAACATATCTCGAGACTAGAGAGACCAATAGAGAAGTCTTATTTCTCTAAGCAAACGTAAAGGCCAGCTTTAAATTCGTATCAACATATCTCGAGACTAGAGAGACCAATAGAGAAGTCTTATTTCTCTAAGCAAACGTAAAGGCCAGCTTTAAATTCGTATCAACATATCTCGAGACTAGAGAGTCCAATAGAGAAGTCTTATTTCTCTAAGCAAACGTAAAGGCCAGCTTTAAATTCGTATCAACATATCTCGAAACTAGAGAGACCAATAGAGAAGTCTTATTTCTCTAAGCAAACGTAAAGGCCAGCTTTAAATTCGTATCAACATATCTCGAGACTAGAGAGACCAATAGAGAAGTCTTATTTCTCTAAGCAAACGTAAAGGCCAGCTTTAAATTCGTATCAACATATCTCGAGACTAGAGAGACCAATAGAGAAGTCTTATTTCTCTAAGCAAACGTAAAGGCCAGCTTTAAATTCGTATCAACATATCTCGAGACTAGAGAGACCAATAGAGAAGTCTTATTTCTCTAAGCAAACGTAAAGGCCAGCTTTAAATTCGTATCAACATATCTCGAGACTAGAGAGACCAATAGAGAAGTCTTATTTCTCTAAGCAAACGTAAAGGCCAGCTTTAAATTCGTATCAACATATCTAGACTAGAGAGACCAATAGAGAAGTCTTATTTCTCTAAGCAAACGTAAAGGCCAGCTTTAAATTCGTATCAACATATCTAGACTAGAGAGACCAATAGAGAAGTCTTATTTCTCTAAGCAAACGTAAAGGCCAGCTTTAAATTCGTATCAAAATATCTCGAGACTAGAGAGACCAATAGAGAAGTCTTATTTCTCTAAGCAAACGTAAAGGCCAGCTTTAAATTCGTATCAACATATCTAGACTAGAGAGACCAATAGAGAAGTCTTATTTCTCTAAGCAAACGTAAAGGCCAGCTTTAAATTCGTATCAACATATCTCGAGACTAGAGAGACCAATAGAGAAGTCTTATTTCTCTAAGCAAACGTAAAGGCCAGCTTTAAATTCGTATCAACATATCTAGACTAGAGAGACCAATAGAGAAGTCTTATTTCTCTAAGCAAACGTAAAGGCCAGCTTTAAATTCGTATCAACATATCTAGACTAGAGAGACCAATAGAGAAGTCTTATTTCTCTAAGCAAACGTAAAGGCCAGCTTTAAATTCGTATCAACATATCTCGAGACTAGAGAGACCAATAGAGAAGTCTTATTTCTCTAAGCAAACGTAAAGGCCAGCTTTAAATTCGTATCAACATATCTAGAGACTAGAGAGACCAATAGAGAAGTCCTATTTCTCTAAGCAAACGTAAAGGCCAGCTTTAAATTCGTATCAACATATCTCGAGACTAGAGAGACCAATAGAGAAGTCTTATTTCTCTAAGCAAACGTAAAGGCCAGCTTTAAATTCGTATCAAAATATCTCGAGACCAATAGAGAAGTCTTATTTCTCTAAGCAAACGTAAAGGCCAGCTTTAAATTCGTATCAAAATATCTAGAGACCAATAGAGAAGTCTTATTTCTCTAAGCAAACGTAAAGGCCAGCTTTAAATTCGTATCAACATATCTAGACTAGAGAGACCAATAGAGAAGTCTTATTTCTCTAAGCAAACGTAAAGGCCAGCTTTAAATTCGTATCAACATATCTAGACTAGAGAGACCAATAGAGAAGTCTTATTTCTCTAAGCAAACGTAAAGGCCAGCTTTAAATTCGTATCAACATATCTAGACTAGAGAGACCAATAGAGAAGTCTTATTTCTCTAAGCAAACGTAAAGGCCAGCTTTAAATTCGTATCAACATATCTAGACTAGAGAGACCAATAGAGAAGTCTTATTTCTCTAAGCAAACGTAAAGGCCAGCTTTAAATTCGTATCAACATATCTAGACTAGAGAGCAATAGAGAAGTCTTATTTCTCTAAGCAAACGTAAAGGCCAGCTTTAAATTCGTATCAAAATATCTAGAGACCAATAGAGAAGTCTTATTTCTCTAAGCAAACGTAAAGGCCAGCTTTAAATTCGTATCAACATATCTAGACTAGAGAGACCAATAGAGAAGTCTTATTTCTCTAAGCAAACGTAAAGGCCAGCTTTAAATTCGTATCAACATATCTAGACTAGAGAGACCAATAGAGAAGTCTTATTTCTCTAAGCAAACGTAAAGGCCAGCTTTAAATTCGTATCAACATATCTAGACTAGAGAGACCAATAGAGAAGTCTTATTTCTCTAAGCAAACGTAAAGGCCAGCTTTAAATTCGTATCAACATATCTAGACTAGAGAGACCAATAGAGAAGTCTTATTTCTCTAAGCAAACGTAAAGGCCAGCTTTAAATTCGTATCAAAATATCTAGACTAGAGAGACCAATAGAGAAGTCTTATTTTTTCTAAGCAAACGTAAAGGCCAGCTTTAAATTCGTATCAAAATATCTAGACTAGAGAGACCAATAGAGAAGTCTTATTTCTCTAAGCAAACGTAAAGGCCAGCTTTAAATTCGTATCAAAATATCTAGACTAGAGAGACCAATAGAGAAGTCTTATTTCTCTAAGCAAACGTAAAGGCCAGCTTTAAATTCGTATCAAAATATCTAGACTAGAGAGACCAATAGAGAAGTCTTATTTCTCTAAGCAAACGTAAAGGCCAGCTTTAAATTCGTATCAAAATATCTAGACTAGAGAGACCAATAGAGAAATCTTATTTCTCTAAGCAAACGTAAAGGCCAGCTTTAAAAAAAATAATTATGGCGGCTTGCGGCAGACGATAGAAATCTCAAACGTTTAGCTGTTGGAGTTAAAAGTTTAAAACGAAATAGCAGACGACACGCGTAGCTCGCAGACGATCGTAAAAATGTTGAGTAACCCATTACTGCATTAAGTGTATCTGCCCGCTGCCAAGCGTGTGTGCGACAAGTTCCTCCCTGCTCACACTCCTTCTTACATTTTACACTTACTGCCATTTTTTTTTGCGCCAAAAACAATTTATGTGATTAGTTCCAGATCGGCTGGAAGATGCGCGCCATTAGTTGTCCAGACGTGCATAGGCCAATCTAAAACATCAAGTGTGTTGGTGTCTGTGTGTGTCTGTGTATATGTAAGCATGTGTGTTTGAAAAAGAGAGAGAGATTTTGAATGAAATTATTCTCAATATTTTATCCCCACGTTTGCCTTCATCAAAAGAAACAATTTTGAATGATCTGTTGTTTGTGAGTTCATTATTCATTTGATACAAAAAATGAGAGCAGTATGAGTCTGACAAAGACAATGGAACAATATATGAAAGGTGATAAAGTATTAAACTACATAACAAGAGCACAAAGAAATCACATGAAATCGTTGGTGGACTTGGTTTCTACTGTCGTTGTGCGAATATCAAATTGCACTTGCACGAAGAACATAAATGAAAAAATCAGATATCAATAACGCTTTCCTTGTTCATACATAATATTTACTAGAGAATTATTATTTTAGTAATTGATAATATAACAAGAAAAATATATAAAAATACTTAAAAAAAACATCAAAGTTTAGGTGAAGTGTAATTCTTATCAATGAGTTTGGGTACGTCACACTGGCGGATCCAGAACTTTGGAGTGGGGGGGGGCGATTTTTTTCCAAACCCTAACCCTAACGCCCAGTAAACCCTAACCCTGTGCATAAACGTGCGTACAGCATATATATATATATATATATATATATATATATATATATATATATATATATATATATATATATATATATATATATATATATATATGAGAATAAAATAAGACTTTCTCAATCTTCGGCGAAAAAAAGAGAAAAAAAAACAGTCTTTCTCATGCAAGCTTGGGGGTCTGGAGAGCGCTGTAAGCTTCTTCAGTGGGGTTCGGGCGAAGCCCCGACCGCCAAAAGCGTTTTCTTGCATTTTTCTCTGCAGAAACGAACGCATTCTTCTGACATCTACAGCTCATTATTTATCAATGGGGTTCGGGGCGAAGCCCCGACGCCAAAAGCGTTTTCTTGCATTTTTCACGGCTGAAACGCATTCTCCTGACATCTATAGCTCATTACTTATTAGTGCTTCGCCCCGTACCCAGAAGTGTTTTCTTGCATTCTTCACTGCAAAAAACGCATTCTCCTGACATCTACACCTTATTATTCATCAGTGAGGTTCGGGGCGAAGCCTCGACGCTAAAAGCGTTTTCTGGCATTCTTCACTGCAGTAACGCATTCTCCTGACCTACAGCTCATTATTCATTCTATTATAAAGGACCTTTTGAATAATGAGATAAATATTCTAATATGTATTTATAGTCCCTTAATACATTGCAAATAAAACCGATTTGTTCTTTGAAAAGATTAGATACCCCACATATTTAGATTAAGGTTTTGAGGATCGCCGACGAAAAAAAAAATATTCGATTAATAATATTCAATAAAATTCTAGCATAAATTGTGAGTTATAGTCCTAAATTTATTTAACTAGAAAAATATGAGATAGAGTAAAGGTTGGAAAAAGTCGACTAGGAAAAGATTATCTGGCTTTTGAACTCATCTCAACCGTGACTTATATTGAAAAATTTCGTTTGAAAAAGTCTTTCTTAAAATAGTTATGATAAATTTATGTCAAATTACACAAACTCTGTCCGGAAAGGGGAAGGGCGATAAAATGAAAACGATTAATTCTCGCTCCTTTTTATAATTTCTGCTGTTGATTGCATTTTGCATTAAAGAATAGGGGTTGAGCGACTCGATATAATAATTTACTTTATAGCATATATAAATTATATTAGTGACAGATTTTTTTTAATTTTGTAATTTCTTACTATAATACAAAAAGAAAAAGTATTGGTTTGTCCGATGGGGGGAAGGGGATTGCATGTATCGCACTTCCACCTGTTTATATTATATAGATATTTGACTAATTTTGTTCACATACTATGATTTCTCCATAAAAGTAGGACCGCCCCCCCCCCCACTCGAAGGGTTTAGATGGGAAGGGCAGTGGAGGTATTCGCTCTTCCCCTTCCAATCGGCCAACAGGTGAACGAAATTATATAAAGACCGGTTAAAATACCAATAACAAGTTTTAATCATATAGATATTTAATTGATTCTGTTAGCAAGCTGTGATTTCTACAAATAAATAGGACCGCCCCCCCCCACTCGAAAGTTTATGGTGGGGGGGGGGGGCGGATTGATATCATCGCCCCCTCCCGACCCTACCAAATCGGCCAAAATACTAGAAGGGGGGGGCGAAATAATCTAAAAATAGGTTGAAATATAAATAATTAGTATATATTATTAAAATAAGTAATAAATTCGCATACAAATTGTGTGAATTCTATACTATAATTCGTCCGCCCCCCCCCCCCCCCCCCGAAGGGTCGGCCGAGTGGGGGGGGGGCGATCGCGCCTACCCCCCCCCCCTGGATCCGCCAGTGGTACGTCATACCATTACATCTCATAGATCTAGAGTTCTAGACTAACAAGTATAAATCTGTGCGTTTGAAGTTTGAACATCTTTTTGCTCCCATTTCCCATTCTCGGATGAAATTAAAATTAAAACTTTCCACAATTATTAATTGAACCTGACAAGACATGAATCAATAAAAGAAATTAACCAAATTGTAATTAATTGTTGGTGATCAATTATTCTGTTTGATATTAAAATAAGGAGAAAAAAATGCTACTTAATGAGAGATGTGAATGTATACATGGATTTAATCCCCTTATTACGTTTGACACGTTGTTTCTCTCCCCCTTCCCATTCTCTGTTCAAGTTGAAATTTTACATTATTATTCATAGTCAATAATAAGACACGAATCAATAAAAAAATTAACCAATTGATTAATCAATTAGTACTAATAAATTATTTTGTTTTATATAGCAGAAAGGAAGCTAAACCCTGTAATTTTCAGATAAATGGCAGTAATTAATGATTATTTCCCTTAGATAAGCTTTGTTTATAAAAAAAAAATTCTATTGCTTGTTACCAATAGTTTTTGTTTAGCGCAATTTCATGCTTTTAGCTTTTTCAATGCTCTATGATCTATTTCAATGCTCTATGATCTATTTCAATGCTCTATGATCTATTTCAATGCTCTATGATCTATTTCAATGCTCTATGATCTATTTTAATGCTCTATGATCTATTTCAATGCTCTATGATCTATTTCAATGCTCTATGATCTATTTCAATGCTCTATGATCTATTTCAATGCTCTATGATCTATTTCAATGCTCTATGATCTATTTCAATGCTCTATGATCTATTTCAATGCTCTATGATCTATTTCAATGCTCTATGATCTATTTCAATGCTCTATGATCTATTTCAATGCTCTATGATCTATTTCAATGCTCTATGATCTATTTCAATGCTCTATGATCTATTTCAATGCTCTATGATCTATTTCAATGCTCTATGATCTATTTCAATGCTCTATGATCTATTTCAATGCTCTATGATCTATTTCAATGCTCTATGATCTATTTCAATGCTCTATGATCTATTTCAATGCTCTATGATCTATTTCAATGCTCTATGATCTATTTCAAAAAATCTTTTATTTTAAAAAGTTTACGACTTCGAAGCCCCAAGCCTCCCCAAGCCTCCCCAAGCCTCCCCAAGCCTCCCCAAGCCTCCCCAAGCCCATAGACTTGCCACTGTGCCAGCGAAAAGCTTATGAAAATAGAAGGTTTTATATTGAACTATTGTTAATTTCAAGCTTCTATCCTATCAGACCAAAATCTTATTTTTAAAAGAGTATATTTGTAGGGTGGGGGGGGGGGGATACAAATTAAATTGAAAAAAACTTTCAGAAAACAAAAACAAAAAAAAATAGGTTGCGTTGAACTTATTCTAAGCACGTAGAAAGCGACTGTGAAAAATGATTTTAATTAGGACCGGATTTATACTCCAAAAGGCCTTACGCTATTTGAGATGGGGTGGGGGGGCTTTATATAACAAGATATGAAATGTAACAATAAATCAAATGACAGTGCTAAATATGAGTTTCGGATAATTAGAATGTGTAATCTATATACAATTAAGAAGTATCTAGATTCTGAAATAATATACCTTTACAAGAAATGGAATATTTCTTGGACAATTCTTTACAAAGTTTACTGCAGTCAATCGCTGCACAAGATTCAGAGAAAGTTACAGATCGAAAGTTTCGAAACCCTCCACCATGAACAGTGAGAACGAAGAAGAAGAAGAAGAAGGAATATATCTAGCATACTTATTAATCTTGAACATAACTTCCTACATACTCCTGTACATGTACATGGACATGACTGGTTTCGACGTTTACTCGAATCTATTTTGCATACATTTGTAGTTTAGCTGTGCACAATCTTAGCCAGACTTTTTTCTGTGTAGCTCTTCATCTCTTGGGAAAGTTCAACATGGAGTCTAGCATCTGGTAGAACATACCTTCTAATAACAGTGAACTGATCCCCGCATGAGTCGGAAGTAAAATCTACTGATAAACTGAAGTATCCTGCACT
Organism: Biomphalaria glabrata; assembly: GCF_947242115.1. NCBI lineage: Eukaryota > Metazoa > Mollusca > Gastropoda > Planorbidae > Biomphalaria > Biomphalaria glabrata. The sequence continues at coordinate 22,786,207 of NC_074711.1, read as the reverse complement.
TCGTAAATCATGCAAGATTTAGTCTCTTAGTATTAATTTTCCATAATTGTGATAGATTCTTTGCAGATTGTTTTTTTAAAGACTAGAATACAACACCCGATCCTCTGTTCCCAGTTTTTGTGTTTACATGTGTGGCTAGAAAAGATCAAGGAAGTCATCACTGTGAGGAGAACCAAATGTTTCCTTATCTCCTCTAGAACCAAATGTTTCCTTATCTCCTCTAGAGCCAAATGTTTCCTTATCTCCTCTAGAACCAAATGTTTCCTTATCTCCTCTAGAACCAAATGTTTCCTTATCTCCTCTAGAACCAAATGTTTCCTTATCTCCTCTAGAACCAAATGTTTCCTTATCTCCTCTAGAACCAAAATGTTTCCTTATCTCCTCTAGAACCAAATGTTTCCTTATCTTCCATTGAAAGGTTCAACGCGCTCTGATATCTAGGCCTAGTAATTCTGACTTCCAAAACTCTTGTAAGAAAGTTGTCCCAGTCCTAGCATCTCTAACTTACCTGTTCTCCATGACTTCCTGTTCTACAGACCTAGGTGTTGCTCACAAAATCAATCGCTCATAACTAGAAACTAAAACTCAAAGACTTCGAAAAGAGTTGACCCATGAACCATGTGACCAGTTGCTGGCCAATAAACTATCGATCTATTCTCAGCAATATATTTCGTCATTAGTCTTTTCGGGCTAGGAGAAGTTCTGTGCAAGATCTGTCTGGATTTGCAAAACTAAGCCAGTTGAAAGGTGACGACCCTTTTCTGCCCAGTATAAATGTCATTATTCCATTGCCTGACATCTTTCTGTCATCAATTGAATACGATTAGATTTAGACTGTGTTGTTGATTTTACACCAAATAGTTGCGATGCAAAGTTGACTGTTTTATTGACTGAAACATTTAGAAAATGGTTTTCTATTCTATATTATTTTTCCATTGAAAAGCTTTCGCAGACAAATTATTCCTTTAACAACCATTTGCTCATTTTGTACAACCAACCAACAAGGATTTTAAAAAAAAATCAAAACATTGTAAACAAAATATAATCGGTGGAAATATTTTTGTCTTGTATCTTGTATAAATAAAAAATAAACAATAATGATACAAAAATTACTTTCTAAATAATGTTAACAATCAAACAAATAAAAACTACTTACTTTTTTTTATGGTAAACCAGCCACACAGACTAAAAAGTCAAAAATATCTAGGTGTAATAATAAATGAAAGGCTATCATGGAATCCCCATATTGATGAAATTATTAAAAAATCAAACAAAACATTAGGGATTATTAAAAGAAATTTTTAAAAATCAAACAAGAACATAAAACTAAAATTCTATTTAACTTTAATGAGGCCCATATTAGCATATGCATCCTCTGTTTCAACTGTTTGAGCAGTGAGATTTTGGATAATGAATATTCAAATTTGATTAGAGTAATACCATTAGTAAAATCATTAAACTTAGAGACACTTCAGGGCAGAAGGTGCCAAAAATCAAAATCAATCAATCAATCAAAATCAGGGCAGAAGAATAAAAAGTAAAGTAGCTATAATACTAAAACATTAAACCATAACTTACAAATAGAAAAAACAAAATCTAATGAAATGCTCAGAAAGACACAAAGAAAGAGGCACATTTCTTATTCCATACGCTAGAACAAATTCGTACAAGTGCTCCTTTTTCACTAGCGCCATTAGAAAATTTAGTAGGTTGCATGAATCAGCCAGGAAAACCAACGCCTTAGCAGAGTTCAACTCTTTATCTCCGTAATTAGTTTCCATGTTCTGATAGAATTGTTCATTTGTGACATTTGAATATTGTACCTTATCATTAAACTTTAGTAACATTTTTGTTTGTTATTAGAAAATGTTACTTTTGGTCTAGAATTTTAGGAGAATGTATACTCTTTTTACATAACACAAATTTAAGTTTATAAAAACAAAAAATAATTTATGGGATCAAATCAACGATGGTATCGTTAATTAGGATTTGCAAGTCATTGATTAACATGCATGACTAGATTGACACATGAAATACAAAAAGCGCAACCCAACTGATTAAGACACTGACTAGAAACAAGCAAAATATTTTTAAACTGCTTGTTTTCAAAAACAAAGTTTTATTTAAGAAAAAGAACACCGCGCTTAGAACTGTAAACAATCACTGAGTTTATTTCTCTTATTCGATATCAAACAAAATAACTACTTGCCAATAATTAATCGGCGAATTGGTTAATTCTTTGATGAATTGGTTGATTCATGTTTTGTTAGGTAAAATAGATAATTGTTTAAAGTTTCAACTTGAGCTGGGAATGGTGTGGGAAAAATAACGTCTTAAGTTATCTAAGGGACGAAAGCCTGCATATTTAGCCATATCTGTGAATACTGAAGGATTAATTTCTCTTAATGGTATCGAAAAAAAGTATTATTTACTAGTAATTAATTACATAATTGTTTTATTATTTAAATTGATTCATGTCTTGTCTGTGCCAGTGAATAATTGTGCAAAGTTTCAAGTTGATCCGAGAATGTGTGTGGGAGAAATAACCTGTACAAACAGACAGACAGACAGACAGACAGAGTAGATTTAGCTTCGTAAAAAATCATCACTATCATCTTGATATCGACCACGTGATTCGATCTATAACAGGAAGTAGGTAGTTCTAGGCACTTCTATAACAGGAAGTAGGTAGTTCTAGGCACTTCTATAACAGGAAGTAGGTAGTTCTAGGCACTTCTATAACAGGAAGTAGGTAGTTCTAGGCACTTCTATAACAGGAAGTAGGTAGTTCTAGGCACTTCTATAACAGGAAGTAGGTAGTTCTAGGCACTTCTATAACAGGAAGTAGGTAGTTCTAGGCACTTCTATAACAGGAAGTAGGTAGTTCTAGGCACTTCTATAACAGGAAGTAGGTAGTTCTAGGCACTTCTATAACAGGAAGTAGGTAGTTCTAGGCACTTCTATAACAGGAAGTAGGTAGTTCTAGGCACTTCTATAACAGGAAGTAGGTAGTTCTAGGCACTTCTATAACAGGAAGTAGGTAGTTCTAGGCACTTCTATAACAGGAAGTAGGTAGTTCTAGGCACTTCTATAACAGGAAGTAGGTAGTTCTAGGCACTTCTATAACAGGAAGTAGGTAGTTCTAGGCACTTCTATAACAGGAAGTAGGTAGTTCTAGGCACTTCTAGGTCGCTGTAAGACACCGGAGCGAACATATACTTACGAGGATTTTACCTGATATGCGATATATGATGTGTGATATGCGATATATGATGTGTGATGTGTGATATATGATGTGTGATGTGTGATGTGAATGATTTACTGGGTGATTGATACTTTATGCTACTGCAGATGTATGCGAAATGTGTAGCTTTAAGGGGATTTATTGTATAAAATTAGTGATGTATGAACTGAAGGATGTGCCTTGAGAAAGATGAATAAGTGTGTCGTGATAAGTGGACTGGGAACGATGCTTGAGACTTGTTACATGTGATCTGTGATGTGTCTAGAGAATAATGCTGGAAGCATAACACACACAAGCAGATGTTTATTTCGAAGTAAGGCTACATTTTTCACTGAACATCTTCGAGTAGTAATACCATATACCATCAGCAACACCTCCTTTGATCTTATCTTATAATTACTGAGGTTACTTGATATGACACGCTAAACTCGGGTTGAGAATCATGGATTTAAGCTTAGAAGCAGGGGAGTTCAGCCGGATGTTAATGAATAACATTTAATATTTTAAAATCATCTGGGTATCCTCTAGGTTTTTGTGTTTTTTAAAGCATTCTCTTCTAAACTTTTTTGTTCCATTTCCCAAAATGTAGATTGCTTTCCCCTTCCGTCTGCTAGAATAGCCCCCCTTTATTTGTTTCCTATACCCTCTGTTATTTCATCCACTACTCTAACTTCATACACTACTCTAACTTCATACACTACTCTAACTTCATACACTACTCTAACTTCATCCACTACTCTAACTTCATCCACTACTCTAACTTCATACACTACTCTAACTTCATCCACTACTCTAACTTCATCCACTACTCTAACTTCATCCACTACTCTAACTTCATACACTACTCTAACTTCATCCACTACTCTAACTTCATACACTACTCTAACTTCATCCACTACTCTAACTTCATCCACTACTCTAACTTCATACACTACTCTAACTTCATCCACTACTCTAACTTCATACACTACTCTAACTTCATCCACTACTCTAACTTCATCCACTACTCTAACTTCATCCACTACTCTAACTTCATACACTACTCTAACTTCATCCACTACTCTAACTTCATACACTACTCTAACTTCATCCACTACTCTAACTTCATCCTCTACTCTAACTTCATCCACTACTCTAACTTCATCCTCTACTCTAACTTCATCCACTACTCTAACTTCATCCACTACTCTAACTTCATCCACTACTCTAACTTCATCCTCTACTCTAACTTCATACACTACTCTAACTTCATCCACTACTCTAACTTCATCCACTACTCTAACTTCATCCACTACTCTAACTTCATCCACTACTCTAACTTCATCCTCTACTCTAACTTCATACACTACTCTAACTTCATCCACTACTCTAACTTCATACACTACTCTAACTTCATACACTACTCTAACTTCATACACCTTAGCCGCGATAATAACAGAATATATCTATACCCCCCTTCCCCCTTGCTTTATTTGTTTTGTTGTGCTCTACCATTATGTCTGGTAGGTAGTCTGTGTAACAGGTGAATCCAATGTCTAGACGTTGGGCCGGATTTAAAACGTGGAGGCCCTGATGTAAACCATACTTTGCCAGCCATATTTATTCTCCCACCCCCCCTCTCTCTCTCTCCAGTTTCTCTTCCCTTTTCCAAAGCGTACCAGACTTGCGGGAAAAGAGAGGTTGGAAGATTGTAAAGCAAGGCCTGGGAAGAGTGGGAGGTGGGGGTGGAGGGCAACACAGGAAGTTGGCCAGCGCCGTTTCCTCACGCAAACTTGCCAGTGTGGCCTTAGAGCTGATCGATATTCCCCCCCCCCCCCGGCCTCCTTGAACTAGCCCTCCGAGGTGGTTATCGACTGGTTCACTATTAGAACATCCTGACACAAATGGTCGTACTGTGGTGGGAACAGGCCGAAAGGGGGGAGGGTTGTTGTGCCTAAGGGAGGGGTGGAGCTGAGAAAAAATGATGGAAAGCTTTATTATACGTTAATTGGGAAACCATATATTTGGGGCCGACGTTGCTGACCTTAAAAAAAATAGGGGGGGGGGCGTGGGCGAATGGGCTATTAAAACTTAATTAGTTTTTTGTTTTGTTTTTTTGTTTACGAACTATTAAAGTTGGCCTTAGGAACATATATTACAAGACTCATAAGAGGAATAATTAACAAAGGTCTTATACAAAGCAAATTGTCATCTGATTGTAGCATGGCCGTGTTTTTAGCATACTATGGTTGTATAACCCTTGAGGTCAATTGGAGGTTTGTCAATAGGAACTACCCACAGAACACTGTAGATGGACAAACTGATTTCAGGATGTGGCCTAATGGTAAATGAGATCTCAGACTTGTAGTCCTGTCATCTCTTACATTCCTGTCTATTGTCTTCTTGTTCAGCATGTACGACACTCCCCCCCTCCCCCTTTCTTTTTTCCATGTCATAACTTTATTTCATATATTTTTTTTTCCATACACAAATTTTTGTTGTTGGCTGTGTACACCCCTCACTTCCCCCCATACCCCTCGATCCAAAGCTCAGTATTCAACAGACCATCCAAAGCTCAGTATTCAACAGACCATCCAAAGCTCAGTATTCAACAGACCATCCAAAGCTCAGTATTCAACAGACCATCCAAAGCTCAGTATTCAACAGACCATCCAAAGCTCAGTATTCAACAGACCATCCAAAGCTCAGTATTCAACAGACCATCCAAAGGTCAGTATTCAACAGACCATCCAAAGGTCAGTATTCAACAGACCATCCAAAGCTCAGTATTCAACAGACCATCCAAAGGTCAGTATTCAACAGACCATCCAAAGGTCAGTATTCAACAGACCATCCAAAGCTCAGTATTCAACAGACCATCCAAAGCTCAGTATTCAACAGACCATCCAAAGGTCAGTATTCAACAGACCATCCAAAGCTCAGTATTCAACAGACCATCCAAAGCTCAGTATTCAACAGACCATCCAAAGCTCAGTATTCAACAGACCATCCAAAGGTCAGTATTCAACAGACCATCCAAAGCTCAGTATTCAACAGACCATCCAAAGGTCAGTATTCAACAGACCATCCAAAGGTCAGTATTCAACAGACCATCCAAAGGTCAGTATTCAACAGACCATCCAAAGGTCAGTATTCAACAGACCATCCAAAGCTCAGTATTCAACAGACCATCCAAAGGTCAGTATTCAACAGACCATCCAAAGGTCAGTATTCAACAGACTATCCAAAGCTCAGTATTCAACAGACCATCCAAAGCTCAGTATTCAACAGACCATCCAAAGGTCAGTATTCAACAGACCATCCAAAGGTCAGTATTCAACAGACTATCCAAAGCTCAGTATTCAACAGACCATCCAAAGCTCAGTATTCAACAGACCATCCAAAGCTCAGTATTCAACAGACCATCCAAGCAACAAGCGACGAATAAGACGTTGAAGTGTAGAGTCAGCCTGAGGTCAGCGCAGATATGTGGTCAGTCCGAACAGTGTACTCCGTCCAGCTATTATGCTCAGTGGACACAAGAGACGGAAATCAAAACAATTGGGTGTTTGTCGTAGCTGCGGCTGAGACTGGCCATTGGTTCTTTGAAGACGGGAGGTCATTTGCTGGTCATAAAACATGGCCATTGTTTTGAAAGTAGAGCGTAGGACTGTGGGCCTGACAACCTTATCACTGTTAAAGTTGACATCAAGCCTTCTATACTTATGTGTAGATTTCCCTTTCAATTCTGACCCTCATCATCAAATAGTTTTTAAAAAATTTTATTTTAATAAATAAATTGAAATTAATATACATATTTTTTAAATAGCTGACAGCACTGCCCGACCACTAATTTAAATGTTATTTTTTTTTTAAAGTCTTTTTGCATTATTCTTCCTGACCAAGTTGTTGGAATAATCATGCACTTTTTTGTTTCACTAGAAATGACCACAATGACCAACTTTCCTTTTTTTTTTCGTTGTTTCGTTCCAAGTTTTCAAAATTACAAGATTACAAAGAGAGTTTGTGTTATCACACAAACTCAGAGGTGGCCCCCATCAAATTCACCAATGGACGAGAAATATATTCAAGCCATATTCTTGTATTGATCGTTTAAAGAAAAAAAATTGCGCTATTTTTCACATAAAAGCAAACAGCGAATAAGTAGAGTAGCATTAATTGATTACCTAAGATCAGCATGGAAACCTCCAGATACAGTGTCGGTGGCACCTAGTGCCACTGGCGGATCCAGGGAGGGGGGGCGGTAGGGGCGATCGCCCCCCCCCCACTCGGCCTACCCCCCCCCCCGAAGGGGGGGGGCGGACGAACTTTAGTATAGGGTTCACACAATTGGTATACGAATTTATTACTTATGTTAAAAATATATACTAATTATTTATATTTCAACCTATTTTTAGATTATTTCGCCCCCCCCCCACTCTAGTATGTTGGCCGATTTGGTGGGGTCGGGAGGGGGCGATGGTATCAATCCCGCCCCCCCCCACACCTTCGAGTGGGGGGGGGCGGTCCAAATTGTTTGTAGAAATCACAGCTTGCTAACAAAATCAATTAAATATCTATATTTTTAAAACTTGTTATTGATATTTTAACCGATCTTTATATTATGTCGTTCCCCCACAAGAGAAACTTATATCGCTGCCCCAGTTGTTTTGTTTTCGACGAAGGTTGAGAAATGATTTATATATATATTTATATGTTTGTGTGTGTGTGTGTGTGTGCGCGCGCTCTACGCACGTTTATGCATAGGGTTAGGGTTTAATGGGCGTTAGGGTTAGGGTTTGGAAAAAAATCGCCCCCCCACTTCAAAGTTCTGGATCCGCTAGTGCCTAGTGCGGTAGCTCAGATTGTCATCCCTCCCCATCAACTTCCTTGAAATATGTTCCAATGAACACTATTGCTTATTCTTTTGTTGTTGTTGTTGAACCAATACAGTGAGCTCATTACCTACTTTTATTGATTTGTACTCAAATGTAAAATCCCAATGTTTATTTCATTTATTCAAATGTTATTACAAATTTTACAATAATATTTAATTAAACTTATAAACAAACTTAACAGAATATAAACAGGTTTCTTTTGTTATACTTTAAATGGTATAACGTTGTGCTATTTCATTTACACTTACACTACAATATAGATGTCAAGGCATATTTGGGCATATATCTAGAGATTTTATTATTATCTTTTTCAATGTGTCTGCTTTTGCCAAATTATATTTTTTCTAACTTGGTTGTCACCCCCAAAATGGTGTCGACCGGTGCGGACTGCACCCCTCGCAACTCCCCTACTGACGCCACTGCACCAAGATACCTACAATTCTTCCCAACAATTTCGATTAATATATTGGAATAGACGTAGTTAGAAATAAAACAAATGAGCCTGCACAACTTAACAGATTTCCCATGCGAACAGCATAGGCTAATACACTATTACCCACTAGTAGGCCCACTAATCCTGATCATAATCGCTCTATTTACTTGATAGGTCTAGACTAGATACAGAATATAGAATATATATATAGAATCTAGATCTATACTAGTTCTAGATATGATATAGTCTAGATCTAGAATCTAGATCTACATCTAGACTAGATCTCTAGACTAGTTCTTGATCTAGATCTAGGTTTGATCTAGATAGAACAAGAACTAGAACCTAGAACTAAAATCTATAACTAGAATTCAGACTAGAGCTAAAATTGGAATCTAGGCTAGATCTAGATTTCTAGACTAGTTCTAGATATAGTTTAGATCTCGATCTAGAATCTATATCTAGAATCTAAATATCGATCTAAAATCTAGGCTAGGTCTAGATGCTAGATCTAGATTAGGTTTAGGTCTAGACTAAATAGACTCTAGATAAAGATCCAGAACTAAAACTATAGCCTAATCTAGACTAGATCTAGGTCAATATTATGATCATGATTAGTAGGCCTACTACTGGGTTATAGGGCACTTATGCTGTTCGCATCAGATTCTTGATGTGATACTACTGCTTACATAATAAATAAATCTGCACCCCTAAGCTATTAGAAGATGAACTATTTTCTGAATCGATTATGAATGTATTTTTTGTTCAAATTGTTTTATATGATTAAATCTAAATCTATTTTACGTTTGGCCTCTATTTATTGTAATTTAGATTGTTATATTGTCAAGTGTATAGACTAATAAGGATATGTGAAAATTGCGCACCACAAAAGTAGTTTGTTTTTGTTTTTTTTTAAACTTACAATTGAAACGAAGTTCGTATTAAAATTATTTTTAAAAACATCATTTGAATTAGTATTCTATTCCATGAATTAGTTAATAAATGGAAAATCTATTTTATAATGATCCATTGATACTTTTTCTATTGTGACTTGGATGCAAATTTTTGTACCAATGCGCGAATCTATGAATGAAGCTTGAATCATTAATGAAGAAGTCTTTGACTTTTTTAAAGACTTACCTCCCCTGAAATTTTTCATTGAAAAGTGGTGTAATTTTTTGCTTGCATATATTATTTTAAAAATTAGATGGTTCACTTTCGGAAAAGAAAAAAAGTAACCGTTGCATAAGAACTTTGAATGATCTAAAATATCATGATGTCCGATTTTCATTTTCTCTTCTAGTTTCTGAGATCCAAAAGGGACGGACAGACAGGCCACACAAAACTAAAAGCGTCTTTTCCCCTTTCAGGAGCCGCTAAAAATGTTTCTTTACGTTTCATTTTATTTCCGTTCTTCTAAAATACTGGACAGCAATCGTGTGTGTAGATTATTTATGTGTGTGTATCTCATCTGTCCTTTGACTTTCGTCGTAGGGGTGGAGTGACAGTTCGAATCACCAAATCCTTTCACTTTTCACGGTATGTGTGTGTGTGTGTGTGTGTGTGGACACGTTATAAAAGACAAATATATTTCTTTTCTTTTGTTCGATTTTATTTTTGTGCGTGAAGTAAGTCGGAATAATTTCAAACTTTCTGACCTATTTTCATACATGGAGGCATGGGCGTAGCCAGGATTTTTTTTCGGAGAGGGTTTTAGGGGGGGGATTCCCCCCCCCGACCCCCCCCCCCCCGCTGAATAAAATTATATATATATATATATATATATATATATATATATATATATATATATATATATATATATATATATATATATATATATATATATATATATATATATATATATATATATATATATATATATAATGTGTGTGTGTGTGTGTGTGTGTGTGTGTACATAATTAATCTTTATTACATTCTGACCCTTTCGGAAGACGTTTATTGTTCATTGTAGACTCCCCGCCCTTGCTAGCAAGGGGGTCTTGGGGAGTTCGCAGCGCTCCCCCAGCGCGGGGCGAAGCCCCGCCGCCGAGCACTATTTCTGGTATTGAAAGCCAACAAAATGCATATTCTGAGGTATCTACAGTGCATTATCTTGCTATTAAAAAGTTTTATTTCAAAAGCCTAATGTCCTATTCTTACTGACTTAGACCCTCTCGCGCCGTTCGGCGCATTTTCCGCCAAGCTGTTTCCGCAACTCTTATTTTGCGTAATTCATTTTGTGTGAGAACATGTCCCGCAAAACCTCTGTCACAACCTTACTAAGGATTCGACTCCCAGTTCGGCATATGATTTCTTTGATTTAGACCCGATCTCTATGACTGACTCCTATGGAGCCCAAGACACTGGTAGAAATTTGTAACCTTTCTTGACTACGCTCTTGGAATTACATGCCTGTATTTCGCTTTAGATTTTATATCGAAAAGGAAAGTTTTTTCGTCAAATCATCTGTTGAGGGGTTTTAAGCTAAGAAATCTCTGGAGTTTTTTAGTTTTGTTTTTAATTCAAAACCCCATTTAGCTACGATCATAGAATTTGGTGACTGTAGTTTGCTTTAAAATAATATTGAAGAGAGAGGTTTTCAACTCTAAACGCTCTGTAGGGGAATTCAAAACCATCTGGAGGGGTTTTAAACTTTAAAGAAAAAGCCGTCTGGAGGAGGGGGATTTAAACTCAAAACCCCTTTGGCTACGCGCATAGATTTTATAGTGTGTAATTTGCTTTTTTTTTATATTGAAGAGGTACTTTTTAGCTTCAAACCCCAACTGGCTACGCTCATAGAATTTTGAGTGTGTAATTTGCTTTTTTTATATTAAAGATGGGGTTTATCGTAAATTTTGGAGGGGGTTTTTAAATCAAAATCTTCCTCAACTGTACTGTTGGAATTTAGGGATTGTTGTTTGCATTTTTTTTTGTTTTGTTTTATAGAAGAGGGGGATTTAACTGCAAAAACCTCTGGTAGGGGGTTTAAAATTCAAAACCCCTGTAGGGGGTTTTAAACTCAAAGCCCCCTGGTAGAGGGATTTGTATCTCAAAACCCCCTGATAGGGTTTTTTAAATCTCAAAACCCCCTGGTAGGGGGATTTAAACTCAAAACCCCCTAGTAGAGGGTTTTTAACTCAAAACTGCCTCGGCTGTGCTGTGGTAAGTGATGATTTAGTATTAAAATCTCACCTAAAATAAACAAAATGAAAGCAAAAATCAGTCACTTAATTCCGTTCCCCCCCCCAGGGGGGGGATTTCATTTCGGAGGGGGGGTTTGAACCCCAAGACCCCCCCCCCCCCTGGCTACGCCCATGCATGGAGGCGCCACCCTGCAGAGAAAGCTGTTTTTTAGTGTATCCGGTGTATAGGATACAAAAGTAAGAGAGAATGTACACCATCTGATCATTGCACGGCAACATACAGTCACTTTTCTAAGCTTGTAATACAAAGGTAGTTTTCGTGTTGTAGTTGGCAAGTGATCTCTCAAAATGGCGTCATTGACATTTTTTCATTTGTCTTCCAAATCTGTCCCAAACGTTTTCTGTTCATTGACTTACGTTTTTCTTTAGTTCCATTATATTGCCACTATATTTCCACATATCGCGTTTCTCTTCTTTAATACACTAATTGAATTCATTGCTAAAACAAAACGGATGTATCCAACGAAAAGTGTAGAGAACGAGCAGATCAATTTGGTTTCACGTTCAGTTCATAACAATACTCCAACGTTAAAACAAAAAGCCAACTTTTAATACGGAATAGTAGTAGGAAGGCGTGAGTGTTTGAATGGACTAGATGATTGGTTTTGAAAGGGAGTTAATTAGGTCTATATCTACGCCTACATTTAGTGCGTTATTATGCGGTCCGTTCACTGAAGGCTGCTAAGAACTAGAAAGGGAAAGATCAGCATATAGGGGGCGTTCTAGATGATTCCTAAAGCCCATGGCTTAAACCGAGAGTTCGAATCTGGTGTAGACTGGGATCTGTCTAATTTCGGGATCCTTGGGGCGCTACTGATTTCATCCAGCTCTAATGGATACCTCACATGGTTTGGGGGGGGGGGAAATAAAGCAGTAGGTCGTTGTGCTGGACACAAGATACCCTCGTTAACCGTCGGCCATAGAATCAGATGAACTTTACATCATTTGCCCTATAGATCGAAAAGTCTGAAAGGGGAACTCTATATGTTGATAACTTAAAAAAAAAAGCTTTTGACGATGAAGAACAATCTCGTTTGTTGTTTTTTTTAAATTCGCGGACACATTTATTTTATTTACTGAAAAACGAGACATTGTCTCTCTCTCTCTCGAAGTTCTACATGTGACCTGTACATAATAAGGCGTTAGAGTTTGGGTTTGGGTTTTCCCCAGCTATCCTGTAAAAGCCTCCAGGGCACCTCAAGTTATGATCTAGTTATAGATGTTATAGCTTACACGTGTAATATAATATTATGCAATGAAACTAGAAGTCAACACAAGAATCATACACGCATGTTAGATTTTAATTTTTTTTTTAAAATAGACCATGAAAGGTGAGGGATTGAAATACCCACGTATGTGTGTGTAGTTGTGTGAGTGCGCATGTGTGTGTGTGTGTGTTTGTGTTCAGCCCCCTTGTAAAACGTGGTTACAAGTACCCTATTAATGTTCCGATGTTATCTCCGCGCCCCACCCACCACCCATATATCTACGTCACTTGCTAGCCCGGATGGGTGTTTGTATTTTAAAAGGGGAGGGACGGATGGGGGAGAAAACTCCATTACAGCAAATTAAAACTACAGACTTAACAGCGAAACCAAGTCGCGACCCCCTTTCCCCCCTCCTCCATGTTCATCCTCCCCAATGCTTCCATCCTACTCACCAGTCCCTAATCCCAGCTAGAGTAAAAAGCTCCTCTAATGCTTGGCACCCTCCATTGAAATCTTTAGAGAATCTCGTTGCCATGGCGACGCTACCATTTTGCCAATCAGATTTCGCGGCCGGCATGTTTGTTTGCGCGTGCCCTGAACACTGCACTCGCATGAAAGCACTGCGGGGATTTTGTCTGTGTTCGCGGGGGCAGGGAGATCTAGGTGGTGATGGGGAAGTGTGGTGGTGGTGGGGGGGGGGGAGCGCTTGGTCTATGAGTGTTTGGAAGGGGTGGAGGGGGGACTTAAAGATGGCGGGGAGGAGAAGGCGTCCCCCCACTAGGAGCTAATGTAGTAGCAAGAAGTTCTGATGGCAGTGTGAGTGTATGTGTGAGCGTGTGTGGGGGGAACAGGATGGGAAGGGAGGCATCAAGCAGGCTGAAGTCTGTGAGGCTGTAGGTTTGTGAGGCTGTAGGCTGCAAGGCTGAGTGAGAGATGGAAGGAATGGCCTGAGAGGAAGTTTTTGAAGAAAAAGATAAATTTGAAAGATGAAAAGAGGACGTAAGTGTTTTCTGCTGGGGATGTGACGACACACCAGGGAAGTGCTGGCAGACATGCGGGGAGGGGAGCAGCCTATAAGGAAGTGATGAAGAATTGATAACATGCTGAGCAATAACTGATGTAATATACGGGAAGATGAGAGAGAGAGAAAGGAGAGAGAATCAAAATAAGCGTAAGGAAAAATGGAAATAAGTGGAAAACATTTCGAGTCTGTAAGAAAGAAGAAAGGAGAGAGAGAGAGAGAGAGTGAGAGAGTGAGAGAGTCGTAGAAGGAAGTGGAGAGTGCTGTTTTTCTTCAGAGCAGATAAAATGTCAGTGAAGATAATTGTATGAAGCCCAATGACTGATTGACCGAAAACAGGATCTTGAAATTCCAGACCCCAAGCAGTGGCTGGATGAAATAGAGGAATCTTTATGAAAGTGGAAGGGTGGAGCATTGATAAAGGAAATGTAGATCCTTTACGACATTGGATGGAAGAGTGGGACATTTAGAAAGTGGAAATAGTTGATGCTCTAGAGAAGCGAAATTCAGCCTACATGAAAATGAAAACATCAAGTTTCTAAAACTCGCAGCAATAAAGTCATTGAAGTTTCTGACGTAGGCCTCTAGACGTAGGCCTTTAGAGTATGCGTTTAGTTGTCAACATTAAAGCAAAGAGACAATATATCCCAGAATGTAACAGTTGTAGAATGACCGTTAATCATAGTGTACTCTTGTCTTCCTTTCTCTCTCTCTCTCTCTCTCTCTCTCTCTCTCTCTTTCTGTATATATATATATATAAAACAGCAAAACCAAATCGATTTACTTGGCGCTTAACTTAATTTGATCAACTGTAGAGTTCAGATCAATAATGACTTTAAAGTATAGAGCACATAGTCTCGGAATAAAGCTACACCCAGGTGATACTCGACATAGAGCAGACAATAAAGCTGAAGGACGCAAACACGGAGTAGGTTTATTTTAATACATCATGTTGAATAGAAACTCTTTAAGTAACCAAAGTCTCCAGAAAGAAATCTAACTTCACTCTCCAGAAATATGCTTTCTTTAGTTCTACTAAAGATTAATTTCTCCAGAAATATGCATCTTCTTTAGTTCTGCTAAAGATTAATTTCTCCAGAAATATGCATCTTCTTTAGTTCTGCTAAAGATTAATTTCTCCAGAAATATGCATCTTCTTTAGTTCTGCTAAAGATTAATTTCTCCAGAAATATGCATCTTCTTTAGTTCTGCTAAAGATTAATTTCTCCAGAAATATGCATCTTCTTTAGTTCTGCTAAAGATTAATTTCTCCAGAAATATGCATCTTCTTTAGTTCTGCTAAAGATTAATTTCTCCAGAAATATGCATCTTCTTTAGTTCTGCTAAAGATTAATTTCTCCAGAAATATGCATCTTCTTTAGTTCTGCTAAAGATTAATTTCTCCAGAAATATACATCTTCTTTAGTTCTGCTAAAGATTAATTTCTCCAGAAATATGCATCTTCTTTAGTTCTGCTAAAGATTAATTTCTCCAGAAATATGCATCTTCTTTAGTTCTGCTAAAGATTAATTTCTCCAGAAATATGCATCTTCTTTAGTTCTGCTAAAGATTAATTTCTCCAGAAATATGCATCTTCTTTAGTTCTGCTAAAGATTAATTTCTCCAGAAATATGCATCTTCTTTAGTTCTGCTAAAGATTAATTTCTCCAGAAATATGCATCTTCTTTAGTTCTGCTAAAGATTAATTTCTCCAGAACTATGCATCTTCTTTAGTTCTGCTAAAGATTAATTTCTCCAGAAATATGCATCTTCTTTAGTTCTGCTAGAGATTAATTTCTCCAGAAATATGCATCTTCTTTAGTTCTGCTAAAGATTAATTTCTCCAGAAATATGCATCTTCTTTAGTTCTGCTAAAGATTAATTTCTCCAGAAATATGCATCTTCTTTAGTTCTGCTAGAGATTAATTTCTCCAGAAATATGCATCTTCTTTAGTTCTGCTAGAGATGAATCTAAAAACAAAAGAGCGCACCCCTCTATGCGCCTAGAAAAAACACTTGACAGAATTGATTGCTTGCGTACACATTCTTATTTAAGCATGGTGTCTTCTCCCCCCCCCCATTCCTCCATATGACGCCCCCCCTCCTCTCATACAGATCTCAGACTTTGGATTGTCGAGGCAGCCTTCAGACTAGACAACTGATTTATTGGGTCGAGTTGATTTTGTTACCGCCTTCCATGTGTCTGTATTTACCTGTTGGAGGAGCAGGAGGAGAGCAGAGGAGAGCACTGTTTCAAAAGATAACACGTATTTCAAACTCATTTTTTGTGTGTGAGATTCGATATTGAGACGAAAGTGTTCCTCTAGCAAGAACTCAAGACATTGCAAATAAATGCGTTTAGTGGAAGTAGAAGTACGAGCCACTTCCAAGCACACAATCAGGTCAAGATATCCTGGCAGTCAAAGAAATGTATTTGGCCTGAGACTGAAAGATAGAGAAATGACAGACAGACGAACGGAAGAAGAGTTTCAAACATCAGAGAAAGAGAGAGCGTTGGAGAGAAAGAGAGAACACGAGAGAGAGGGAGAGATAGAAGAATGGGCTTATTACAATGGGCATAAAAAAAATACGTGTATTAATTCTGTGTTTACAAAGCAGTCCATCAGATACAAACTGTAAAACACTTTCAAAAGGATCTTAGTCTATTGTTCAATGACAACAACAAAAAATACTTCGAAGAAAACAAGAGAAAGAGAGAGAGAGAGAGAGAGAGAGAGAGAGAGAGATAGAGAGAGAAAGAGAGAGAGAGAGAGAGAGAAAGAGAGAGAGAGAGAGAGAGAGAAAGAGAGAGAGAGAGAAAGAGAGAGAGAGAGAGAGAGTATTCATTGAAAAGTGGTTATTGTTCCTCCTGGACGAGCGGCAAGGCCCGTGGGAAGTAGAAAGGAAGGACAACTCAGACAAGTAATGTAGAGGAATTGCGGGTCCTGCTATCGATCCGTTGAATCGATAAGATAATCAAGGTTGTTGGAATATCTGGTGTCCCAGCCCTCCCACCTTCATACCCTCCTCCCTTTAGTTTGGTTCACTTCAAATTATGGGCTGTCTTGTGAGTTCCAGTTCGTGCCTGCTGGCTTGATTTCATTTTGTTATACAGAGTAAAATAAATGCTCAAGGGGGGTGGGGGCAAAAAAAAAAAAGGGGGGGGGGCGTAATTAACCTTTCTTTGATGAACTCTGTATGTAGGTCAATGATGACAGCTCAAGTTTTGTGATCTATCCATCAACACCCAGCTCCAGCCCAACCCCCAACAATTGTGATGTCCATTTTTGATTGTGTACACTACACAAATGATCTCTACTAGGGTAGTGGTAGATTTCCATCCCTCCCCATTGTACCCTTCTCTATTGTTTCCCCGGTCCCCGCTTCCTACATTGACCAAATCTGGTCAAGTTGCAAAATGAAAATGTTTTCATTGTCAAACACAAACATCTCACAAGAACATATCTAGTGTATCCATCAAGTGAGAAGGCAGAAAGACTTAAGTAACCATTTAGTGTACTGAGAGAGAGGCCAAGGTACTAAACAACATCAGAGGTTTAGTTCTACACTGTCAGAGGTTTAGTTCTACACTGTCAGAGGTTTAGTTCTACACTGTCAGAGGTTTAGTTCTACAGTGTCAGACGTTTAGTTCTACACTGTCAGACGTTTAGTTCTACATTGTCAGAGGTTTAGTTCTACACTGTCAGAGGTTTAGTTCTACATTGTCAGAGGTTTAATTCTACACTGTCAGAGGTTTAGTTCTACACTGTCAGAGGTTTAGTTCTACATTGTCAGAGGTTTAATTCTACACTGTCAGAGGTTTAGTTCTACACTGTCAGACGTTTAGTTCTACAGGTCTCAATTTATTTGTCAATGTGCTACAAAAAAAAAACAAAAACAGACCACTGATACACTGCAACAAACACGTGACACAAAACAACGGGATTGAACAGAGATTGTTTTTTACTAGGAGCGTCTTACCAGACATCTTGCTAAACATCTTACCAGACATCTTGCTAAACATCTTACCAGACATCTAGCTAAACATCTTACCAGACATCTAGCTAAACATCTTACCAGACATCTTACCAGACATCTTGCTAAACATCTTACCAGACATCTTGCTAAACATCTTACCAGACATCTAGCTAAACATCTTACCAGACATCTTACCAGACATCTTGCTAAACATCTTTCCAGACATCTTGCTAAACATCTTACCAGACATCTTGCTAAACATCTTACCAGACATCTTGCTAAACATCTTACCAGACATCTTACCAGACATCTTGCTAAACATCTTACCAGACATCTTACCAAACATTATACCAAACATCTCACCAGATATTTTTACCTGTGTCTTAGGACAAATGAATGAAACTTCTGCTGTACAACTCAATGATGGAGTTGTGTCTTTATTTGCAAACTGAACTATACAGAGATGTGCAATAAGACTAATCATAGACGTTTCCAGATGATGCAGTGTGCCACTTCCTGAGTGTTCTTCCTTCGACAGTCTCTCGGTTTTTAGGTTCATTTGTTTTTCCATTTCAACTTTTAGTAGCACAAATGAATGTGTCTTCAACAATTTTCAACATTTTACTTTTTATTCCACATGATTCAGAAACACTTTCTCAAACCTAACTTTAAGAATCTCTAATACTTGGCTTTGTCCCAGTTCATTAAATAATTCTATTGTGTGTGTAGAATTTGTGTGTAATTTGCTTGCCAGATTATCTTAGAAGTGATTTAAGTTTTAAAATAGGTTGAATAGCTCAACTTACATAATGACTAAGAATGTGGAAACATTGCATTTATTGATAGTGTTATTTCCAATACAACTAGGCCTACCTCATCTTCCCTTTTCCCTTCTTTTCAAATCGACATTTTTAGCGGCCCCCGAAAGGGGAAAAATACGATATTACTTTTGTGTGGTTTGTCTGTCCGTCCTTCCGTCCGCCCCGTTTAGATCTCGTAAACTAGAAAAGATAGTAAAATCCGAAATCATGATATTTTAGACGATTCAAATTTCTGATGCAACGGCTACTTTTTCTTTTCTGAAAGCGAAAAATTTAATTTTAAAATCAACTATGCAAGCAGTTTTTTCATAAAAATACACCATTTTTACAACTATTCAATATTAATAGTAACAAACACGGGAGGTTCTTCAGTAGGGGAGACACTACTGTACCATATGTTAATACATTTATGCAAACGGTTTTCGATTTTTTTGTCAAAAATTATTTTTTTTACATTTGTATTGCTAAGGTAACTAAGTTCTGACATATTAACTACTACATTTACAAAAAAAAATGTGTACTTTTTTTATAGAGAAAAATCTATTTTATACGCATATAAGCGGAACATAGTTTAAAACAACAATTAATAAGTAGTTTTTCATATTATCGCGTGAACTGGAGTGCGTCCACACGTAACCGGAACAATAAACTAAAGGAATTTTTTTTAACGAAATGTTTTTTTTTCTTGAGGCTTTGAATAAGAGATTTGCAATTTAGAAAACAATTAGATCAATTAGATAATCTTTATATGACAGTTAGGCCAAGTTCACATTTAACTTCACCCTCACTTTGGCCTATACCTTTGTCTGCTGGACCGTTGGGGCACCACATAAGATCGGTCAACCTCCTATCTACATTCTTCCCTGTCATTTGGCTTTGATAGAATTTCATTCTGATATTCTTTCTGAAAATATTGAAACCTGCCTTTTTACCTGCCTGGATGGACCACTTCGGGGCCGATTTTGAGTTTGTGTTTCCACACAAACTGTCTTTGTAACCTTATTTTTTTTTTAGATTTAGAAAAGAAAATTACACCAAAAATCTAATTTAAAAAAAAGATTTCATTAAATAATAAATAAATCAGAATTGCAGCTTAGACCAGTGTCAATAGTCACATTTGTACCACAAGCACATCCGTGTGCCCTTTGTTGAGTAGACATAGATTTATCCTATGCTTACTACTTGTATTCATTCAATACTGACTATAAATTAAAAAAATAAGTAGAGTGTGCGCGGCGTGGGGTACACGGTTGACATTCTCTGGGATATCTTTGACCTACATCAGTGGTATTACAGCTATGGAGCTTTTTTTTTCCATTTGACTGTAGAGCCCTATTCTAGATGGACTGGACATTGCCGATCGTATGCAAAGCAGTTAAAGGAGGCATTTGCTTTGGTGGTAGAGGAACCAGCCATTTTTTGTTTGACTAACTTCGAGTGCTGTCTATACATTTCTTTGGTGGTAGAGGAACCAGCCATTTTTTGTTTGACTAACTTCGAGTGCTGTCTATACATTTCTTTGGTGGTAGAGGAACCAGCCATTTTTTGTTTGACTAACTTCGAGTGCTGTCTATACATTTCTTTGTTACCATCTCTGTCCATATAGTGTAGTCTAGAGCTAGAGTGAACCAAGTGCTTGCTGAGAACCAGTGTAGTCTAGAGCTAGAGTGAACCAAGTGCTTGCTGAGAACCAGTGCAGTCTAGAGCTAGAGTTAACCAAGTGCTTGCTGAGAACCAGTGCAGTCTAGAGCTAGAGTGAACCAAGTGCTTGCTGAGAACCAGTGCAGTCTAGAGCTAGAGTGAACCAAGTGCTTGCTGAGAACCAGTGCAGTCTAGAGCTAGAGTGAACCAAGTGCTTGCTGAGAACCAGTGTAGTCTAGAGCTAGAGTGAACCAAGTGCTTGCTGAGAAGCAGTGTAGTCTAGAGCTAGAGTGAACCAAGTGCTTGCTGAGAACCAGTGTAGTCTAGAGCTAGAGTGAACCAAGTGCTTGCTGAGAACCAGTGCAGTCTAGAGCTAGAGTGAACCAAGAGCTTGCTGAGAACCAGTGCAGTCTAGAGCTAGAGTGAACCAAGTGCTTGCTGAGAACCAGTGCAGTCTAGAGCTAGAGTGAACCAAGTGCTTGCTGAGAACCAGTGCAGTCTAGAGCTAGACCTCGGCCGACCCCCCACCCCCCATCCCCTGAAGTAAAGAAATCACACAATTTGTATACGAATTTATTAGTTATGTTAATAATATATACTAATTATTTCTATTTCAACCAATTTTTAGATTTTTTCGCCCCCCCCCTTGTATGTTGGCCATTTAGTGGGGTAGGGAGGTGGCAATGGCATCAATGTCGCCCCACCACCATAAACTTTCCAGTGGGGGGGGGGCGTTCCAATTTATTTGTAGAAATCACAGCTTGTTAACAGAATCAATTAGATATCAATATGATTAAAAGTTGTTATTGATATTTTAACTAATTTTTATATTATGTCGTTCCCCTGTTAGCTGTTTGGGTGGGGTGGGGTGGGGGGTGGGCGAATACATCTACTGCCCTTCCTACCTAAACCCTTTGAGTGGGGGGGAGGCGGTCCTACTTTTATGGAGAAATCATAGTTTGTGAACAAAATTAGTTGAATTACTATAACATTTTTATATCTTATCTTCTTATCTTATATAATACAGACGTTACTTCAAAAAAGAAGATGATTACGTCCTACGCGTCATGCATTTAGTCATGCATATTAACCAATGACTTAAATTCTGCCAAGTCACTGGTTTTCCTGGCTAGCTCAGGCAACCCATTCCATGCTCTAATAGCACTAGGGAAGAAGGAGTATTTGTACAAATTTGTCCTAGCATATGGGACGAGGAATGTGCCTTTATCTTTGTGTCTTTCAGAGTATTTTATTAAATTTTGTTTTTGTATTTGAAGATTATGGTTCAGTGTTTTATGTATGATTGCTACTTTACTTTTGAGCCTTCTGTCCTGAAGGCTTTCTAAATTTAGTGATTTTACTAAAGGTGTTACTCTAGTCAAATGTGAATATTCGTTTGTTATGAATCTCACTGCTCTATTTTGTGTCTGTTCCAGTTTCTTAATGTTTTCTTGAGTTGAGGGGTCCCAAACGGAGGATGCATATTCTATTATTGGCCTAACCAAGGTTAAGTAACATTTTAGTTTTATGTTCTTATTTGATTTATAGAAATTTCTTTTAATAAATCCTAATGCTTTGTTTGATTTTTTTGTAGTTTCATCAATATGTGGATTCCATGATAGTTTTTCATTTATTATAACACCTAGGTATTTTGCGTTTTTAGTCTGTGATACTGGTTTGCCATGAATAAGATAAGTGGAATTAATTTGTTTTAGTTTTTTTGTTACTCTTAACAACTGACATTTTTCTGGGTGGAAAGACATGCTCCAATTTGATTCCCATTTCTGTAATTCATCTAATTCTCTTTGTAAAATATCTGTGTCTTGTGTTGTTTTTATTGTTCTATATATTATGCAATCGTCTGCAAATAATCTGACTTTTGTTCCTGAACTAATGCAATTTGGTAAATCATTTATGTAAATTAAAAATAGTAGTGGACCCAAGACTGTACCTTGAGGTACACCTGAGTTTACTGTTATCGGTGTTGATTTAGAGCCATTTATTATTACAGTTTGTTCTCTCCTTATCAGAAAGTCTTTAATCCACTGATGCAGTGGACCATTAATGCCGAAATATTTTAATTTTTTAAGCAAACTATGGTGGTGAACTTTGTCAAAAGCCTTAGAAAAATCTAGTAAGATAGCATCTATTTGTTCACTATTATCTAAACCTTTTGAAAAATCATCAATTAGTCCTATTAGTTGTGTTTCACATGATCTATATTTCCTAAAGCCATGTTGGTATGGTGTGAGGACATTATGTTTGTCTAAGTGGTTTATATATATTATACCCTTCTGGATTTTCGTCCGACTCGATGAGGTGGGGGTGGGGGGGGGGATTGCTTCTACTGCCCTCCCCACTCTAGCCCTCTGAGTGGTGATGGGCGGTCCTATTTTTATGGAAAAATCATAGTTTGTTGAATATTTATATAATATAAGCTACATATTGATATTTGAACACATTTGTATATTATGTCGCACAAACACTCTAATCTCAAATTTTATAATTAGTAAACTTAAATGAAAAAGGGTTGTACCAGGTGTACCATGCAATAGCCCTCCGCCCATTGGACAAATCAATACTTTTTTCTTTTTGTATTTTAGTTAACAAATTGAAATAAAAAAAACAAGGTTACAAAGACAGTTTGTGTGGAAACACAAACTTAAATGGGATCCCGAAGTGGTCCACCCAGGCAGATAAAAAGGCAGGTTTCAATAGGAAGGTTGACGCATCTTGTGTGGTGCCCCAGCGGTCCAGCAGACCAAAGGATAGGTGACAGTGAAGGTGAAGTTAGATGTGAACCTGGCCTAACTGATGTCTTATAATGAATATCTAATTGATCTAATTGTTTTGTTAAGGGTCAATCTCTTATTCAAATCCTCAAGAAAAAAAACATTTCCGTAAAAAAAAAAAAAAAGTACTATTTCCATAGAGTGGCACTCCAGTTCATGCGATAATATTAAAACCTACTTATTAATTGTTGTTTTCAATTATGTCCAACTTATATGCATATTTAAATAGATTTTTTTCTCTTAAAAAAAAGTAAACATTATTTTTGGGTAAATGTAGTAGTAGTAGAACAGAACTTACATAACCTAGCAATACAAATGTAAAAAAAATAATTTGTTTAACAAAAGTCTAAAACCATATGCATAAATGTGTTTAAAATACGCTATATTATTTAATCCTTTACTAAAGAGCCTCCCATGTTTGTTACTACTAATAATGAATAGTTGTAAAAGTGGTGTATTTTTTATGAAAAAAAACTGCTTGCATAAGTGATTTAAAAAATTTTAGAAAAGAAAAAAGTAGCCGTTGCATTAGAACTTTGAATGGACTAAAATATTATGATGTCGGATTCTTACTACCTTGTCTAGTTTACGAGATCTAAACGGGACGGACGGACAGACATTTCACACAAAACTAATAGCATCTTTTTCCCTTTCATGGGCCGCTAATACTTAAAAAACAAAAACAACAAATCTTTTTTTGGCGTAGTTGTGTCATTTAGTTAGGATTAGCCATGTAATTAAATTTGTAATAAATCTAGACTCACAACAATAAATCTGTGCGATTAGAAATATTTTTACCATTTTTTTTTTGTTTAGCGTTATTTCATGCTTTTAGCTTTCTCAATACGCTACGATCCTATCACTATCTGGACCAGTTATGAAAATGGGAGGGGAGGGGGAGAGCGAAGGGGTATGTGAGTGAATGTAACCCTGATCGCTTTTTAAATGTATTTATAAAAACAAAAAGTTGAAAGACCTAAATTCGAACTACTCCTGAAGCCAACACACCAACCACTGAACCATCAAATCGCAAACTTTAAATCGGCGACCCACAGGGTATACCACCGCATCAGTCAAGTACAATTTCTTTCCCTTGTTCGATACTAAACAAAATAATTAAATACCAATATTTAACTAATAGTTAACTAATTGGTTAATTTTTAAAATGGATTCTTGTGTTGTCTGTTAAAAGAAATAATTGTGCAAAATTCCTGCTTAATCAGAGAGTGGAGAAAAAAAGTTTAATAGACTGACAGACAGAGTGAGTTGATATAAGCTTTGTAAAAAAAATCAACTCAGCCCCAGAGTTCACATTGATAGGCCATCCCATTGACGTGGTTGGTCACTTCACGTGGCTGGACTTGGGAAATCACTGTTAACGTATCGAGAAATAAAAAATGGTCCTTACTAAGGCTGGTAGAGCTTTTGGATAAATCCAAGCAAGACTGTGGCGCAATAAATCACCTGGCAGTCTTAAATCAGCCTCCACCATGCAGTGGTTATCTCAACTATTATTGCCAATGTTTGGGAAAAAAAAATTAATGACGTCAATTCATCTTCCAAGAAGGAAGTTTCCTACTGTCTATAAGAGAGACGTGATCAAAGAGATCGATTCAATTGTTCTTTTATAGAAGACATCTTCGCCAATTTGTTTCTTCAATCTTTAATCTGATTTTAATATTGTCAAATTTCTCTGGAATGACTTATCATCTACTTATGCGTCAACAAAATAGGCTTGCTACAAGACGTCTTGCTGAACAAAACAAGCCTGCAACTAGACGTCTTGCTGAACAAAATGGGCCTGCAACAAGACGTCTTGATGAACAAAATATGCCTGCAACAAGACGTCTTGATGAACAAAATAGGCCTGCAACTAGACGTCTTGCTGAACAAAACAAGCCTGCAACAAGACGTCTTGATGAACAAAATAGGCCTGCTACAAGACGTCTTGATGAACAAAATAGGCATGCTACAAGACGTCTTGATGAACAAAATAGGCTTGCTACAAGACGTCTTGCTGAACAAAACAGGCCTGCAACAAGACTTCTTGATGAACAAAATAGGCCTGCTACAAGACGTCTTGATGAACAAAATAGGCCTGCTACAAGACTTCTTGATGAACAAAATAGGCATGCAACAAGACGTCTTGATGAACAAAATAGGCCTGCAACAAGACGTCTTGCTGAACAAAACAAGCCTGCAACAAGACGTCTTGATGAACAAAATAGGCCTGCAACAAGACGTCTTGATGAACAAAACAAGCCTGCAACAAGATGTCTTGATGAACAAAATAGGCCTGCAACAATTTTGTCTTGATGAACAAAACAAGCCTGCTACAAGACGTCTTGATGAACAAAATAGGC
Organism: Biomphalaria glabrata; assembly: GCF_947242115.1. NCBI lineage: Eukaryota > Metazoa > Mollusca > Gastropoda > Planorbidae > Biomphalaria > Biomphalaria glabrata. Next base: position 22,760,629 of record NC_074711.1, on the reverse strand, counting down.
CTGCTACAAGACGTCTTGATGAACAAAACAAGCCTGCTACAAGACGTCTTGATGAACAAAATAGGCCTGGAACAAGACGTCTTGATGAACAAAATAGGCCTGCAACAGGACGTCTTGATGAACAAAATAGGCCTGGAACAAGACGACTTGCTGAACAAAACAAGCCTGCAACAAGACGTCTTGATGAACAAAATAGGCCTGCTACAAGAAGTCTTGATGAACAAAATAGGCCTGCAACAAGACGTCTTGATGAACAAAATAGGCCTGCAACAAGACGTCTTGATGAACAAAACAAGCCTGCAACAAGACGTCTTGATGAACAAAATAGGCCTGGAACAAGACGTCTTGATGAACAAAACAAGCCTGCAACAAGACGTCTTGATGAACAAAACAAGCCTGCAACAAGACGTCTTGATGAACAAAACAAGCCTGCAACAAGACGTCTTGATGAACAAATCAAGCCTGCAATAAGACGTCTTGATGAACAAAACAAGCCTGCAACAAGACGTCTTGATGAACAAAACAAGCCTGCAACAAGACGTCTTGATGAACAAAATAGGCCTGCAACAAGACGTCTTGATGAACAAAATAGGCCTGGAACAAGACGTCTTGATGAACAAAACAAGCCTGCAACAAGACGTCTTGATGAACAAAACAATCCTGCTACAAGACGTCTTGATGAACAAAATAGGCCTGGAACAAGACGTCTTGATGAACAAAACAAGCCTGCAACAAGACGTCTTGATGAACAAAACAATCCTGCTACAAGACGTCTTGATGAACAAAATAGGCCTGCTACAAGACGTCTTGCTGAACAAAACAGGCCTGCAACAAGACGTCTTGATGAACAAAATAGGCCTGCAACAAGACGTCTTGATGAACAAAATAGGCCTGGAACAAGACGTCTTGATGAACAAAATAGGCCTGCAACAAGACGTCTTGATGAACAAAATAAGCTTGCAACAAGACGTCTTGTTGAACAAAATAGGCCTGCAACAAGACGTCTTGCTGAACAAAACAGGCCTGCAACAAGACGTCTTGATGAACAAAACAAGCCTGCAACAAGACGTCTTGATGAACAAAACAAGCCTGCAACAAGACGTCTCGATGAACAAAATAGGCCTGCTACAAGACGTCTTGCTGAACAAAATAGGTCTACTACTAGACGTCTTGATGAACAAAACAAGCCTGCTACAAGACGTCTTGCCGAACAAAATAGGCTTGCTACAAGACGTCTTGATGAACAAAAATAGGCCTGCTACTAGACGTCTTGCTATTGATGAGCACGATCTTAAGGCAATCAAGTCCATTTAAAACGTACACGCTCTACTGCCTCGAATGTCTCTCCCATTTCATTATCGATCCGCCCCCCCCCCCCTCCTTTTAGTTAAACTTGATAAGACACGCGTTTTTCTTACTTGGACAGAATGTAGGGAAACGTTTGACGGATCCCGCTGGGGCAGGGCCTCCTAAAGCTGTGTCAGGGCCTCCTAAAGCTGTGTCAGGGCCTCCTAAAGCTGTGTCAGGGCCTCCTAAAGCTGTGTCAGGGTCTCCTAAAGCTGTGTCAGGGTCTCCTAAAGCTGTGTCAGGGCCTCCTAAAGCTGGGGCAGGGCCTCCTAAAGCTGGGGCAGGGCCTCCTAAAGCTGTGCCAGGGCCTCCTAAAGCTGTGCCAGGGCCTCCTAAAGCTGTGCCAGGGCCTCCTAAAGCTGTGTCAGGGCCTCCTAAAGCTGGGGCAGGGCCTCCAAAAGCTGGGACAGGGCCTCCAAAAGCTGGGACAGGGCCTCCTAAAGCTGGGGCAGAGTCTCCTAAAGCTGGGTCAGAGTCTCCTAAAGCTGGGGCAGGGCCTCTTAAAACTTGGGCAGGGCCTACTAAAACTTGGGCAGGGCCTACTAAAGCTGGGGCAGGGCCTCCTAAAGCTGGGGCAGAGTCTCCTAAAGCTGGGGCAGGGCCTCTTAAAACTTGGGCAGGGCCTACTAAAGCTGGCTCCTTCCGCACCGATGGACGTGCTCATTTCTTTACTAGCCGGAAATTACCCGCAAACTGCGGGCTTTAGTTTGAGTATTAATAATCTAGTGGATTGGATTTAGATCTATATCAAACCTGGCGAGTGTTACTTTATTTTTTTTCTTTCGCTACGAAAATAAAAGTAGTGTCTGAAAATGGGTTTATTGTTAAGCCGAGATAGTTATATCAAATATAAAATACTGTGAAAACGGGTTTCCCCTATTTGATAAAAAGTTTCATCCTTTAATAGAGATAAATTTAGCTTTTTTATTTATTTTAATTTTTTTTTGGGGGGGGGGGGGGGGCGGTTGTGGGCTTGACATTTAACACACACTACGGTCTCCGCCACGATCTAAGGGATATTTGTGCCAAATTTTATCAAGATTGGTGAAACGGTTTTGATTTCTATGCGTGACATGTGCACGCGTGGGTATATATACATACTCCTTACTTTCAATTGTTTATATTAAAAAATCATGATTTATCATAAGTTTTAAACGAATGCATATTATAGGTCTACATTTCAACAGAATTACAGTTAGTTGTGTCTTAGTGTCTCAGTGTCTCAGTGTGTCCATGTACTGTTGAAACACTGTGTGTCCGTTCTCAGTCTCTTGCTTCCCTCCCCCCCCCCCCCCCCCGCTTTCCATAGATTTTCTCAATCTCCTTTTTCTCTTTCTGTCTCTCTATATCTCGTACTGTCTCTCTTTCTTGCTCCCTCTAATTCTTTCTCTCTCTTTCGCTCCTAATTTCTATCTTTCTCTCTCTCTTTTTCTGCTTCTTTCCATATCACTTTTTCTCTCTCTCACTTTTCTCTCTCTCACCTTTCTCACATTCTACCTTCTTCTTCCACAGTATTTCATCATGCATCTCAGCACTCGTCCTTCACTTTTCAGTAGTACTGTAACATAACAACTACCTGCCCCCCCCCCCTACAGACATATTTGTTCTCAGTGTTGACTGTACGACTGGAGGTAATGATGACGTCTCAGAATTTCTCAGACTTATGGATTGAACGAACTGGACAGAGCAATGTGGTCAGAGCAATGTGGACAGAGCAATGTGTGGGTCATAGTTGAAGAAATGCCAAAACCAAATTCATCGCTTGCTGGCACCTGGCACACAAAATGGCCGCTTGGTAAAACAAACATATGATAAACTAAAACAACTACTTATACACATTTAAAAACCATTATCACAATTAAGGCTGTTATGTTTGCTAGGTCATACACACACACTAAGAGAGTGCACATTCAAGCGAAGTAACCCTTGTTAGTATCAAGCAAAGTAACTCTGTATATACATATCGTCAATTATTTTTTTAATTCTTCAAATGTACAAATTCACCTCCTCACCATCACCTCATTAGTCACCGCCCTGTTCTCAATCTTTGTTTCTTAAGTACATCTTGTCTCATGGCTCAGATTCATTCATTCGTTACACAAATTGTCAGTGACAACTCAGATCGATTAATTCGAGGAAATAAGCGATGTAGGGTTCAGTCTGGATAAGGACAACATACGCAGCGGCCGCCTGTCTATGTAACTATTCAATTGATTCTAACAAGTTTTTATCTTTTTTTTTTTGTGTATGTGGGTGTGATATTGGTATTGTTAGAGATTTCCGAGACAAGTTGTTTCTATGAGTTTAACAAGGTTTAGCTTGGCTGGAATTTCTTTTGCCTACATTCGTAGTCACTATAAACAAAAATGTTAAAGATGTATTATGTGAAATACACTTCCAGTAATTTTTGTTTTTTTTTGCATTAAAAGGGTTATCGATTGAAACTTATAGTAGTTATGCTGATGTGGAAATTGTAATCAAACTGAATTTCTATTTGTTTGGACCATTACAATTATCTTATCTTTGACAGTTGATGTATATCGCTGAGAAAAGAATTACCAGCTCGTTGGACACACTGGTCACAAACTTGGAAAAATCTAGTTTGACTGTTATATTTTTCAAAGAAAAAAAATAATATTTTTTTTTATTTGGCAAGAGATCGAAAAAAATATTTCTCTTCAACGGACTAAAAGTCTTCGGGTATTTCCGTAGGTGGATACATGGGGGCAATCTTCATCCAAGTGTTTATAAATATTTATCATTGTTCAGGAACATGTTGCACTTGGTCATCTAAGTCTAGATCTAAAGGTCTATCACTGGAATAGTCTAAAGTGTAGAAGATTTATACTAACATCGTGGGGAGGGGGGGGGGTGTTCCTTTTTTCTTTTTAATCTAACATTCTTTAGTTATTAAGAGCAAAGTAATCGTTAAATAAGTTATACACAAGAGGTATTGCCTTTTAAAGTATTTTTAATTGTCTCTCCTGTTTTCTCTCTCGACTTCGACGCATCACTAGAAAACTTGACTTATTATCATTTATCATTATGTTATATATATATATATATATATATATATAATATATATATCATGGGCGTAGCCAGGGGGGGGTTCTTGGGGTTCAACCCCCCCCCCCGAAATGAAATCCCCCCCCCCCGAAGGGGGGATCGGAATTCAGTAATTGATTTTTTGCTTTGATTTTGTTTATTTTGGGTGACATTTTAATACTATACCATCACTTGTCTCAGCTCAGCCAAGGGGTTTTGAGTTTAAAACCCCTATCATAGGGTTTTGAGTTTAAAACCCCTACCTGGGTTTTTTTAGCTTAAAACTCCCTACCAGCGGGTTTTGAGTTTAAAACCCCTTACCATGCTTTTTTTTTTTTTTTTCAGTTAAATCCCTCTCTTCTAATAACAAAAAAAAAAAAAAAAGGAAACGACTATCCTCAAATTCTAAGAGCACATTTAAGGAAGATTTTGATTTATAACCCCCTATTCAATATTTAAAAAAAGCAAATTACACACTAAAAATTCTATGAGCGTAGCCTAAGGGTTTTGAGTTGAACCCCCTCCCCCTTCCTCTTCAATAGGGTTTGAAGCTAAAAAAATACCTCTTCAATATAAAAAAAAAAGCAAATTACGCACTCAAAATGTTATTAGCGTAGGTAAATGGGTTTAGTTTAAACCCCTTTTAGCGGGGTTTGAAGGTAAAAAATATTTCTTTAATAATAAAAACAAAGCAAATTATACACTCAAAATTCTATGAGAGTAGTCAAAGGGGTTTTGAGTTTAAACTCCCCTCCAGTGGAGTTTGAAGCTAAAAAAATAACTGTTCAATATAAAAAACGCACTCAAAATGCTATGAGAGTTTCCAAAAGGGGTTTTGAGTTTAAACCCCTTTCAGCGGGGTTTGATGCTAAACAAATACCTCTTTAATATAAAAAAAAACAAAATACACACAAAAATTATTTGAGCGTAGCCAAGCCAAGCCAATTGGGGGTTTTGAGTTTAGACCCCTCTCCTACAGTTTGCTTTTCTTAAAAGTTTAAAACCCCTCCAGATGGTTTTGAGTTACAAAAAAATTCTAAAGCAAACTACAGTTACCAAATACTATGACCTTAGCTAAATGGGGTTTTGAATTTAAAAAAAAAACAACTCCAGAGATTTTTTTAGTTTAAAATCCACAACAGATGATTTTGACGATAGAACTTCTCTTTTCGATATAAAAACTAAAGCAAACTACAGTCACCTAATTCCAAGAGCGTATTTTAAGAGAGGTTACACATTTCTACCAGTGGCGGGGCTCCATTAATAAAGTGCATCTGTCGAAATTGAAAAACACTAAATGTGGCTCAACAAAGATGGCTAAGATAGATTTTAGGAGTCAGTTATAAAGATCGGGTCTAAATCAAGGAAATCCTATACCGAATTGGGAGTCGACCCCTTAGTAAGGTTTTGACAGAGCGTCGCATGAGGTTTGCGGGACATATTCTCCGACAAATTAAATTACGCATACTTATGGGTTGCGATGACATCCTAGTACAACTTAGCGCCAGTAAGGCAGTGAGAATAGCATTTGAGGTTTTTTGAAATAAAACTTTTTAATAGCAGGAAAATTTACTGTAGATACCTCAGAACATTCATTTTGTTGGCTTTCAATACCCGAAATAGTGCTTGGCGGCGGGGCGAAGCGTTCCCCCAGATTCCATTGCTGTCAATGGCGGGGAGTCTACAATTTTTCCACTAACTCAGGAAGAAACATTGTAGGGCATAATAAACATCTTTCGAAAGAATGAAGGGTCAGAATGTAATAATGATCATGTACACACACACATACATGCTATTAATTTTTTTTTCTTCTCGGGGGGGGGGGGGGAAATCCCCCTTCCCAACCCCCCCCCCCCGAAAAAAAAATCCTGGCTACGCCCATGATATATATATATAACCAATCCCCAACATTGTGACCTTGATTAATCACTATTCATGAGTACTGCTTGTATTAACAGATGTTTACATCCCCGTGTAGCTCTGTGAACGTAACAATGAATGTGTTGATCTAGTAAAACCCAAATGTTGCCTACATTACTCACTGAGTATCATTGTCACGAGTCGTGTATATTTAGATCACGTAGATAAAACTATCACGTGACACTGGCCCTCGTTACAGTGTGACAGCCTCGCCTGTAGATGGACACGAGACATTCAGGGGAAATTTAACAAAAAATGGAACGTAGCCTGCTTCCCGCTACGCAGCCAGTCACATGATCGCCCTGAAGCCCATCTGACTTTACCCCCCCCCCCCCTCTACCAGTCCACGTGTATTGTAGTTATATAGCAGGTCTATACGGACGGAATCTGAATACATTAACATAGGCGTGTGGCTTTATCAAAACGTAGAGACGACGCTTCCTGATCATTATAAATTTAAATATGTTAAAAAACATATGTTTATAACTTCCACAGAATAGTGTAAAATCCTAATCAATAGCGTGGTGTAATTTCACTGATGCGTGTCATCAGGGCCGGCCCTAGCACAGTGCGGTGCCTGTGGGTGTCAATTTTGTGCAGAGCGGTTTCTCAGCTGCCTTTCCTTCCCCTTACCCGAAAGGTTAAAGGGCACATAGGGTGCACACTGCATGATGTCACCAGAGAGCCACATGTGAATCTTTTCAGTGAAAAATGATTTAAGAAGGTGTCTTGTAACAGATGGCTGGACTCGGGGGTGTTTTATGATACAAACAAAATGGCGCTAGACTCGTTATTCCATCTTTATATTGATACGTCACTACAACAAATATTTCCAGCAAACGTTTATCAAGTGGGTAAAAATGATATCGACTCTAAACATAAGAGGCCACTTCCTTATCCTGCAAGTTTCATGTCGGAAATGTTCCGGGCCGGTCGAGGAAATCTGGGGCTTAACTCTCATACTCATGCCTCCTTGCACCCTCCCCCCTTTCTGTGTTCAACTGTCCACCTTGCTTTAAGTCAATGGTTAAAACAATAACAATATTGGAGCGCGGTGTAATATTATAAAAACCTAGACTAAACTATGTGCTCTGTGAATTGGTTCAAATCTCAAAGCAAAGAACTTCTAGGAGGACATTCCGCAATGTGTAGACCGTCCGACACCAGACTCATGGCTGTCCGTCTTGGAAAAAGTCTTGGACGATGTCTTGGACTATGTCTTGGACGATGACTTGGACGATGTCTTGAACGATGTCTTGGACAGTGTCTTGGGCAGTGTCTTGGACAGTGTCTTGGACAATTTCTTGGACAGTGTCTTGGACAGTGTCTTGGACAATGACTTGGACGATGACTTGGACAATGACTTGGACGATGACTTGGACGATATCTTGGACGATGTCTTGGACGATGTCTTGGACAATGACTTGGACGATGACTTGGACGATATCTTGGACGATGTCTTGGACGATGACTTGGACAATGACTTGGACGATGTCTTGGACGATGTGTTGGACGATGACTTGGACGATGACTTGGACGATGTCTTGGACGATGTGTTGGACGATGACTTGGACGATGTCTTGGACGATGTGTTGGACGATGACTTGGACGATGTGTTGGACGATGACTTGGACGATGACTTGGACAATGACTTGGACGATGTCTTGGACGATGTGTTGGACGATGACTTGGACGATGTCTTGGACGATGTCTTGGACGATGTCTTGGACAATGACTTGGACGATGTCTTGGACAATGTCTTGGACGATATCTTGGACGATGACTTGGACAATGACTTGGACGATGACTTGGACGATGACTTGTACGATGTCTTGGACAATGACTTGGACAATGACTTGGACGATGACTTGGACAATTTCTTGGACAGTGTCTTGGACAGTGTCTTGGACAATGACTTGGACAATGACTTGGACGATGACTTGGACGATATCTTGGACGATGTCTTGGACGATGTCTTGGACAATGTCTTGGACGATGTCTTGGACGATGACTTGGACGATGTCTTGGACAATGACTTGGACGATGTCTTGGACAATGTCTTGGACGATATCTTGGACGATGACTTGGACAATGACTTGGACGATGACTTGGACGATGACTTGTACGATGTCTTGGACAATGACTTGGACAATGACTTGGACAATGACTTGGACAATTTCTTGGACAGTGTCTTGGACAGTGTCTTGGACAATGACTTGGACAATGACTTGGACGATGACTTGGACAATGACTTGGACGATGACTTGTACGATGTCTTGGACAATGACTTGGACGATGACTTGGACGATGACTTGGACGATGTCTTGGACAATGACTTGGACGATGACTTGGACGATATCTTGGACGATGTCTTGGACGATGACTTGGACGATGTCTTGGACGATGTGTTGGACGATGACTTGGACGATGTCTTGGACGATGTCTTGGACGATGACTTGGACGATGACTTGGACGATGTCTTGGACAATGTCTTGGACGATGTCTTGGACGATGACTTGGACGATGTCTTGGACGATGTGTTGGACGATGACTTGGACGATGTGTTGGACGATGACTTGGACGATGACTTGGACGATGTCTTGGACAATGTCTTGGACGATGTCTTGGACGATGACTTGGACGATGTCTTGGACGATGTGTTGGACGATGACTTGGACGATGTGTTGGACGATGACTTGGACGATGACTTGGACGATGTCTTGGACAATGTCTTGGACGATGTCTTGGACGATGACTTGGACGATGACTTGGACGATGTCTTGAACAATGACTTGGACGATGTCTTGGACAATGACTTGGACGATGTCTTGGACGATGATTTGGACAATGTCTTGGACGATGACTTGGACGATGTCTTGGACGATGATTTGGACAATGTCTTGGACGATGACTTGGACGATGATTTGGACGATGATTTGGACGATGACTTGGACAATGTCTTGGACAATGTCTTGGACAATGACTTGGACGATGACTTGGACGATGACTTGGACGATGACTTGGACAATGACTTGGACGATGTCTTGGACGATGACTTGGACGACGCGGTGCTTTATTTTCCATTTTTAAAAAATCTAACATTTGTTACTTATTTAGAGAAATAACTCCCCTCTATGTTGTATATAGGAGCTACAATGTATTGACAACAAACTGTTATACATGCAAAGTCTACAGTTATTCAACTCCTACCTTCATGGAACCTAAAAGGGAGAGAAAATCGGTATTGTATTTTCTTCTTCAAATTAAAATACAATCGCAGCAAAAATGATTGCATGTTACGTCTAGACCTGGCCTGGGGCCCAACCACCGAACAATTTTTTCATATCAGGATATTGAAACAATAATTGAGATAGAAAATATTCTTGAGTTAATTAGTTAATGTGCGTACTTGTTTGACTACACCAGTGGCGTAACTAAGGGGGGGGGGGGGGAGGGGGGGAGAATTTGAAAATCCCCCCGGGCCCCCGAATGGGTGTCCGAAATTTATTTGTAAATACATAAATTAATATATTTGATTGACTAATAGTGTCAACGGGTGTCTTTTTTTTTCAACAATTATGAATTAAAGTTATCACAAAGACTAAACCTAGATCTAGGTCTATTAGTACGTTGACTTTGTTGAAATTTTAAAAATATTTTTTCCCACAGAGATCAAAGTTTTTTTTTAAAGTTGGTTTTACATTTTAAACTTTGTTGCCACGAATAAAACTGCATGATATACAGCGAATTCCAGGTATCTTGTTACCTTTACTAATAATATATCTAAATGGCGAGTATTTTATGGCTACACTAATTAATCAAAATTTACAGAATCGAGTATAACAGATCTAAAAGTTATTCTTAATAATGCTAGAATAGTGCATTATTCGGGTTTGGTGTCTATAATTTCAGAATTAAACTTCACACTCGAGTTATTACCCCTCTATTCATCTTTCCTCAATCCAATGGAAACTCCCTTTTTATTTCCATCTAATCCTTTTGCTTTCGCACAAAACATAAACAACAAACAATGACGTAATATCATATAATATTAGCACATCCTTCCCTTTGAAGTTATTATCACACCCTTCCTTTTAAAGTTCTTAAGAGTGATATCTACTAGCAGGGCCGGCCCTAGCATTTGCGGGGCCCTATGCGAAACGGATCGCGCGGGGCCTAGTCTGGGTAGGGATAAGCATAATGTCAAAATGATTTTTTTTAAATTAGAATAAATTTTTATCAAATGAAAGCTCGTAATGCCACTTTTTATTTATTGGCACCCCAAAATGTCAATTTGGTCTATTCTTCATGAGATTTGAATAAATTCAAAAAAAGTTCAGGACTTTATCGTATATTTTGCCTTTTCATGAGATTTCCTGGAGGCCCTGGAAAATCAGGAGGTCGCGAAAACCCTGTTAATTTATTTACGTTATAATATATCCAGCCGACTCATCTCCATACGTTTAAAGGCATCACCCTTCAATATCACCATCATTCAAGCCTACGCTCCTACATCAACATATGACGATGAGGCAGTAGAAGAGTTTTATGATCAATTACAGGAAGTGGTCAATAAGGTCCCGAAAAAGGACATCCTTGTTGTACAAGGAGACTGGAATGCCAAAGTAGGAAGTGACTCCTATCAAACCTGGAAAGGCACTTGTGGAAAATACAGTAACCTCTCAACCAATGAACGAGGTCGAAGACTGTTAGAATTTGCGAAATACAACAATCTCTTACTGGCTAACACACTAGGATGCCACAAAAAATCGCGTATAACCACATGGCACAGTCCGAACGGAGAGCACCACAACCAGATCGACTATATCATGGTGCAACAGCGTTTTAAGACAAGCATCCATACAGCTAAAACAAGAAGTTTTCCTGGAGCTGACATTGGAAGCGACCATGACCTTGTTATGACGACCCTTAAAGTACACCTAAAAAAGGTAACAAAACAAGGACCTACCAGGATAAAATTTGACCTGGACAAGCTGAAAGACCCCCAAGTAGCTGCCATATTCGAGGCACGTAGGAGGACGCTTTGCAGCCCTCAACATCTTGGACTCCAATGACCAGGATATCGATACGCAAGTCAATATGCTAAACACAGCAGTCACAGATACAGCCCTGGAAATATTAGGGAAGCTCCGCCCGCCCAAAAAACCCTGGGTAACAGAGGATATACTCCAACTCTGTGACAAGCGACGGAAGCTTAAAGGGAAAAAGCTGTCCGACCCAAAATATGTCCAAGAATACAAAAGCGTCAACAAACCGATTAGAAAGGGAATGAAAGAAGCGAAGAAAAAGTGGATAGAGAATAAGTGTCAAGAAATTGAACAGGGACTTAATAGAAACAACAGCAAAAAAGCGTACCAATTAGTAAAGGACCTCACTACTTCAAAGCATGGAAGAACCAACACAATACAAGACAAAAACAACAAATGCTTAACCGAAGACAAAGATGTGTTGAAAAGATGGACTGAATACTGTTCAGAGTTGTATAACTTTGAAATCTCAGGAGATCCAGAGATACTAAATGTCCCGACAGTTTCCAACATTGACGACTATCCGATCCTTCTCTCGGAAGTAGCAGCAGCAGTAAAAGCCCTGAAAAAGGGAAAATCGGCCGGAGTTGACAACATTCCTGGCGAACTTCTTCAGGCGGGAGGAGAAACTATGATAAACGCACTCTATATGATTTGCAACAAGATCTGGCAATCAGGAGATTGGCCCAAACCCTGGACCCAATCACTCATAATAACCCTTCCAAAGAAAGGCAACTTACAACTCTGTCAAAACTATCGCACCATCAGCCTCATAAGTCATCCCAGCAAAGTACTGTTAAAAATTATATTAAACCGGCTAAAACCGATAGCAGACAACATCATATCAGAAGAACAAGCAGGTTTTAGACAAGGTCGCAGCACAACAGAGCAAATCCTAAACCTCAGAATACTCTGTGAGAAATATCTCCAACACCAAGAGAATCTTTTCCATGTCTTTATTGATTTCAAGAAAGCTTTCGATCGAGTATGGCACGGAGCACTCTGGGCGACAATGGAAAAGTACAACATTAATAAAAACATAATCAAAGTTATCCAGAACCTCTACAAGGAGGCAACCAGTGCGGTGTACTTCAACAATAATATTGGGGACTGGTTCAAAACCACAGTTGGAGTAAGACAAGGCTGCCTACTGTCACCAACACTCTTCAATATCTTCCTTGAAAGGATAATGGAAGATGCCCTCGAGGGCTATGAAGGTACTGTTAGCATTGGAGGAAGAAGAATTACTAACTTGCGCTTCGCAGATGACATTGACGGCCTAGCAGGGACAGAAGAAGAACTAGCTGACCTGGTGATGCGCATTGACAAGACTTCCGCAGCATATGGCATGCAAATAAATGCCGAAAAAACTCAAATTATGACCAATAGCCATCAGGGCTTTAAAAGAGGCATCATTATTGGAGGTGAAAAGCTAACTAGTGTTAACAGCTTCAAATACCTCGGAGCTATTGTCTCAGATGAGGGAACAAAACCCGAATTATTGGCCCGAACAGCACAGTCCACAGCAGCCCTTTCAAAACTTAAAATAACATGGAAAGATAAGGGCTTAGCCCTCGGCACCAAAATTAGACTGATGCGCTCTCTGGTCATGGTCACATTTTTATATGCTTGTGAGTCGTGGACGTTGAATGCAGAGCTTGAGAGGAGGATCCTAGCAATGGAATTGAGATGCTACAGAAGGATCCTAGGCATCACATTCAAAGACCGCATCACAAACCAAGAAATCAGAGACAGGGTTACTGTAGCGATCGGAGCTCATGACGACCTGCTTACTATTGTGAAAAAACGAAAGCTTAAAACCTTTGGCCACATTACGAGATCTACTGGGCTCGCAAAGACCTTTCTTCAGGGAACAGTACCAGGGAAAAGAAGAAGAGGCAGACAGAAAAAGCGATGGGAGGACAACGTTAAAGAATGGACAGGCCTGCCATTGAGAGAGGTTCTGAACAAGGCAAAAAAAGGGAGGAATGGAGAAAGACGGTCGACAAATCTTGCCTGGTGCTCCAACGGTCCAACAGACTAAGGGATAGGTAAAGGTAAAGGTATAATGGTTTAATTTAATACTTAGAATAAGCGCGAGGCCTATGAAAGCGCGGGGCCCACTGCGACCGCATAGGCTGCAGAAGCCTAAGGCCGGCCCTGTCTACTAGGAACTTTAACAATTCATCCACTTCTGGTTATCTTGACTGGCACAACAAGTTCTCTAGACGTTGGTCTATAACTGCCTGTTTCGTTTGTTCCAACAGTTTGCAGTTCCTTGTCTTCATCGGTATCATAGTACCCAGAGATGTCTTCATTGAAACTCTTATTCAAAAAGCTTTGATTTCTTCTGTATGTTTTTCCGAGGTTGGTCTTTATGGTGTAAGATCTGGGTGCTGAATGTTGTTTATTTTATGACAACTAATTTCTGCCATGTTTGACCTAGACGACAGAATAATCTTTAGGTAGTCTTGCTTTTGCATCGTATTTCACTTTGCTTTTCATCTGTCGTTCGTTGAGTAATGTCTCTGCATTTTCAGCTACCGGTGGTTTCAATAGTTTGGGATCAGTTGGAATGATTCCCTGAGTCTTCTACACATCAGCAGTTGTGATGGTGAATACGGCAGTCTACTTATCGGAGTATTTCTAAACTCGAGCAAAACGAGATATGGATCTTTCCCACTTTTGTATGCTCTGAATCCTTTTGCTTTCGCACAAAACATAAACAACCAACAATGACTTAATACCATATAATATTAGCACAGAAGCTTCTTCATGCAGTGGAAAAATAAGAATTTTTTGCCTATCTTGAATTCTAGTCAAAGCTCCTGCGCCCAATTAATATAGTTCAGAAGAAACTACAAAAGTCCGGACTGCATTTACGGGAAGCTGCTAAAGAAATTAGTACCCTTTCATGCTTTCTGCAAAATGATAAGAAACTGACAAAAACCCAATCCATCGAAAAAGCAAAAGAAGGTAGGGAATACTATGGATTCCCTGTAATCAAAACAACCAGAAGAAAGAAAAGACTTGATGGGAAGTTGAGTTCTAATGTAGGACTGTCAATACAACTGCAATTCAAACGTGTTGTGACAGAAGTGCTGGACAGATTTCATATGGAGATGAAGGGCAGATTCCAAAGGCTGGAAAGAAAATGGATACCTTTGGGTTTCTTCTAGATGGAGACATGCTTATGACAAACTGTGCTATTTTTCCTGTTTGTATGATGAAATAAATGGAAAATCGCTTTTTCAATGATGTAATTAATGCACGAGCACTTTTCATCAACAAACCAGTAATACAATCACCAATAGACATATTAAGGGAAAAAGGCTTCATATGGGAATTACGTGTGCTCAAACTTTGCAACCTCCTCCGAATACCGTTAACTCAGGCCACTTCTATTACGTCATGTGAGAGATCATTCTCAAAACTCAAGTTTATCAAAAGCTATATCAGGAGCACAATGACACAAGAAAGGCTTATCATGGCTTTAATGTCAGCGAAGTCACAAAAACTAGAAAGTATCGATGTAGTTGATGTTATAGATGTCTTTGCTGCACAGAATGCACGACGTGAAGCGATATCAATTGAGATTTGTCACTTGTGCATTATTTAACTAATAAACAACGGCATTATTCATTAAAAGAGTCTTCATGATTATTTTTTTGGGCTTATATATTTTTGCGTACATTATCTCATGTCATATGTCGAATGTCAAAATGCAAGGGGCCCCCAAAGTGGTCAATCCCCCCGGGCCCCCAAATCCCTAGTTACGCCCCTGAACTACACATAGTCTCTTTGATAAGGAGACAAAAATAAATGTACAAAATAAAGTCATTAAACAAATTGTCAAGCCAACACACTGTCCATACTCAACTATAAGTCAGCACGTATTGTCTCGTCTCACGGCTCGGGAACTCCTGGTGTTTAGAATGAGATGTGGAGCACGTTGGATTTCTGTTATCAATAATAATAAATTAATTTTTAGATTATTTAAATCACCAGGCCCTAGCTTTAAAAATGTATAGCTAATATATTTAAGTATACTTGACAATTTATCATTTGGACAATTTTCTGGGGTGTGGGGGGGCCCATCTCTGGCCCTAAGCTGGCCCTAAGCTTGAACTTTTGTTGATAGAAAGAAGTCCTGGAGTACGGAGGATTCAAATGTTCGCAGGTTGAGAAATTCCTCTTTTGGTCACCCTAACCCTGAAAAAAAAATCAAAACATCAAGGAAAATTATTTTACCTTAACAGCCAAATAATACTCGCAGAAAGTAAAATATCGCCCTCTATCATATGTCATTACTCAAGATATGACACCCAACCCAACCAAATATTTTTCCTTTTTTTTTTTTTGGATTGCATTCCATTAAGAGCGGGAAAAAAAACGTCTGAAAAAAATCCCGACGATGCCGAGAAATAAAAAAACCCAAATGAAGATGTTTAGACTCAATTCATTTTCTTTGCTTCAATGACCTTCACCCACGTTTTGGGATTCACCCTAACAAGATATCCTTCCTTGAGCCAGCATTTCCAAAGCCGAAGAAAAACTTTATTATTCCGGAGTTAAAGGTTCGTTTTCAGTCAAAAGACTTCTTTTAGAAGAAACAAAAAAATACAACAATAATCTGTATGATGTAAAATCAAAACATTTTATAGACTCTAGAACGACATAGTGATTAGAACGCTAGCTGGACACACACACAAACACACACACACACACACATATAGTACCACACAACAGACCATTATCTAGCCACTTCTGGAAAGATCTACACATAAACTTTATTATTCAGTGTCTAGCTCTAGGAATATAATCTGTCACACTTATACAATTAATTTCAATAAAACTTGGTCATTTTTTAAATGTCCATGCAAAACATATGGACAACTTGAAAACTAATCCACTATTTGAAACAAATACAATGATTCCTCCCCAACCCCATCTTTTCCTCTAAATAAAATATTTCCGCCAAATACATTTTATAAAAAATATCCGAAGTCAAAGAATATATAATAGAACCTGTTTGTGCGTGTGGTGACTGTGTGTGTTGTGTGTGTGGTTCTTGTATGTCTGTGTTTAGAGTTTAGGTTTCATAAGCTTATATTCACATACTGGTTCCATGACTGTTTACAGTTTGCAGGGTCAGAGCTCTGTCTAAATATAGAACAGAGTTGACATACATGTTTCCTGTCACGTGATGAAAAAAAACAACAGAAAGTTTGGAACCAAATTACACCAAGAAATTTTTTTGATTTGGCTCAAAAATTTAGTCTAAGAACATAAGAAGACACATATTTTCTTCTTTCTGAAATCGAAGGTGTCCACATGTTTAGGAACATGTCTGATGAAGATTGATTGGATTTGTTGAATAGATTCTGAACAAACCAAGCCTTGTAATGTGATGTGAGGGCAAAGATAAAGGAAATAATTGTGTAAGTATTAATTTTTTTTTTTTGAATCCCGTTAAAAGAAATGACTTTTGTTTTTAGATAAAAGAGTTGTAAAAAGGATGGGGGGAGGGGGGAATTTTTTTTTTTTTTTGCAACAAACTTTTTCTATTTGTTTTTTTTTTCCTTTTATCTTTTTTCCGTTCTCTAATTCTTTAACTTCCATTTGAACACGTTTTTCTTGTTTTCTCTCTATCTCTGATTTTTCTATCTCTCTCCTCTCTGTCAGTCTCTCTTCTCTCTCTGCTCTCTGCTCTCTCTCTCATCTCTATAACAAATCATTTATTGTGTTACCTATTAAGTGTATTACTGCCTAGCACGGGACACAGTTGACCAGCGCGGCTGCAGCACGGACAATTTGTTACTCCCCAAGCTGTGCTGTTTTGTTACATCAACACTACAACCTCACCAGGACGACCTACTCCACCTGTCCACTCTTGTCAGCCGCACAGGATGGTAGATCGTGTCACACGAACACACGAGCAACTTTCTCATTCTGACTGAAACCAAGCGCAACATTCCTGGCTCACGGCGGCGGCACTCTCGTCTGATCCTCGCCTGATCTATATCTTTAAAATTGAATTTCTTTTTTTCTTATTTTTTTTCAATGAAAATAGTTTACAATCACATGAAGGTCAAACAATGGAAGCGTGGTCGAGAGGCTAAGTGCGCTTGAACGTGGCTTGGCTTGGCTCCCTAGAAAGGGACTCGAGGTTCGACACCCGACTCGGGCAGAGTTGTGTTTACTGAGCGCCTAAAGGCAGCACGGAAAACCAATTCCTAGATACCCCTCCCCCACTGGTCCACAAATGAGATTGGACCAAAAGCGCTCTGAGCATGCTATAAGCATGAAACTAGCGCTATATAAAAGCTATAAATATATAATGTATTATAGGCATATATATATATTGAATGCAATAATTATAGGTCATACTAAACGTCTTTTAACGTATATGACAGATTTTTAGAGCTATAAGTTCTTATTTGTTTTTCCGTCTAAATACTAAGATCAAGTTATAGTGTAACCAGCTGTAACCATAAGCTAAACTAAGTACTGGAAAATACATGGATAGTAATGGAAGGATTGAAAATTGATTTGAAATTCAAGTAGCAAAAATTTTTTTTTTTAAAGTGAACAATTTATTTGAAGCTAAAATTTTGTGGTGTAGAAAGACGACCGTATGGGGTCCGCAGAAAGATTGAAATTGTATACAATTAAAAAAGCCAGTTTGTCCGATCGGATATATTGAACAATAATCAACTCATCATTTACAACTGCTTAATATGTCCATTACGTACTATTCTAAGACGACCTAAATCAAAGATTTTAACACTTTCCACACTTGGATATTCCCGACTGGGTATTGGACAAACTCAGATCCCAATCACAGATAAATCTATACGAGACCAATCATCGTAGAAGTCCTAAACCCTGACCAGCAACGTCACAACCTTTGGGCATAGTCATAGTACAGGCCTGTGACGTGGCCACACGCTTCTGGACTAAACTGTCCATTTAAATATGGTTTCCATAGCCCACAGGTTGCGACGTTGTAGGTCAGTGGTGAGGCCTTCTCTAACGCAGGGTCTTGACCCATACAAGTCATTGTTACAAGTACAGGGGCTGTTGTTTTTTTTAAATATTCACAAACGTGGAGTTTAAACCAAGGTTTGAATGAGGATATCACACTGCACATTCTGGTGACAAAAACATTTCCATTTGATATCCTGGGTTGTGGGTCATTTTACAGTTGTTGATTTCTTTTCCCGCCTTTTTATTGTGTACAAACGGACCTAAATACCGCGTCCTAAGTCTAGTCAATCTTCATCCAAGTTATTCACTTTTTAAATTTTAGCTTGATACAAAAGTTATACTCTTAATAAACACTCCTTCAACTAAATGTTTATATGTATCTAATATGCATTTATGTAGCTTTTCCAGTTTGGGGACGGCGGACAAGTTTTGACTTTATATAGAGATCCCCGGTTCAGAAATTTTGAGAAACACTGGTGTAGCTGGCTGACTAAGTTGATAGAGCGTTGCGCTTTTAACGGGAAAGTCGTGGTTTCAATGACAAATAGAGTATGAATGTTTAGTAGAATCAATTATTTGAACATAAAGTAGTAATTAATTAACAAGATTTTTCTTTTCAAAATCTTACTTACTGCATCTATATATAGTTCGTCCATCGTGGTTCGATGATGACCACTTTTGTCATCCAGGGGGCTAAGGGCTTTGCAGTGGGGTTTTGTGCCTCCTCGTGTGGCTGGTGAAACCTATGGGAGCCCGGAATGTTCGGCTGCAGACTGGGCAGGTTACCCCAGCTGGAGCTACTTACTACATCTAAACATACCGGAAATGTCTTTAGAATGATTGTATTAAGAGGACATTGCATTAGAAATAAACTATTCAACAGCGAACACTTTTTTTTCTATTAAAACCAAAGTTCCAAGTGCACAGTACAAGAAGAAGAAGATGGCTTTTTTTTTTTTTTTTTTTTAAATTGAGTCCAAGACCAAGGAAGAGTGAAGTATTGACTAAGCAAGTCCAGCCATGTTATATTCTATTATACCACATTCCACACAGATAAAGACATTGTCTGTCGGGGTCGTCGTCTATGCGGCGGTATTTTAAAGTGCAAGAAAATCCATTCATTGATCCCTAATCTGTGAATACTTTTCTAAAAGTAAATTGAAAAGTAAGATACATTTAGAAAATAAATGACACTTTCTTGTCTTAAGAACGGCGTCTTGACCTGTGCAACATTTTGACTTTTAATTAATTCAAATGGGTAACCAAACACCACTACCTGCCCCATGGGTCACCAAACACCAGTACCTGCCCCATCGGTCAATAAACACCAGTACCTGACCATGGATCACCAAACACCAGTACCTGCCCGTGGATCACCAAGCTTATCGTTACCAAGAGGTACTAAACACTGGCACGTGATCTCTTATGGTTCCAGGGCCGGCATTAGGCATAGGCAAACTAGTCAGCCGCCTAGAGCCGTTTGGTGGAGGCCTCGCACAGGACTCTAAATAATTTTAGAGAAGAAATAGCCAAGCTTGTCATTTATGCTATTGTTGGAGTACTCAAGTTTTTTTTTTAAGAAATTGCCTACTTTTACTTTTTACTTCTGTTTTTTTTCTATATTTTTCTATTTCATTTTGGACTACGAAATTCGCTTCGCGTAGGGCCTTCAATTATCTAAGGCCGGCCCCACTGGCGGATCCAGAACTTTCGAGTGGGGGGGGGGGGGCGATTTTTTTCCAAACCCTAACCCTAACGCCCAGTAAACCCTAACCCTATGCACAAACGTGCGTACAGCACACACACACATATATATTTCAAATATATATATATATATATATGAGAATAAAAAAAACAACATTTCTCAACCTCCGGCGAAAAACAAAACAACTGGTGCAGCGCTATAAGGTTTCCTAGTGGGGCTCGGAGCGACGCCCCGACGCCAAAAGCGTTTTCTTGCATTCTTAAATGCAGAAACGCATTCTCCTGACATCTACTGCTCATTATTCATCAATGGAGTTCGGGGCGAAGCCCCGACGCCAAAAGCGTTTTCTGGCATTCTTCACTGCAGAAACCTATTCTCCTGACATCTACTGCTCATTATTCATCAGTGGGGTTCCGACGCCAAAAAAGATTTCTTGCATTCTTCACAGAAGAAACGCACTCTCCTGACGAAAGGCTCATTATTCATACTATTAAAAAAGGACTTTTCGAATAATGTTGTACTTGAAAAGTATTCTAATATGAATTTATAGGCCCTTAATACATTGCAAATAAAACCGATTTGTTCCTTGAAAAGATAAGATAACCCACATATTTAGATTTTGGCTTTGAGGATCGACGCCGAAAAAATAATTATTCGATAAATAATATTCAATACAATTTAAGTATAAATTGTGAGTTATAGTCCCAAATTTATTTAACTAGCAAAATATCAGAGTGAGTAAAGGTTGGGAAAAGGCGACTATGTAATTATTATTTGGGTTTAGAACTCATCTCAATCGTGACTCTTATACTGAAAAATTTCGTTTGAATTCTAACTTTCTTAAAATAATTATTATAAATTCATGTGAAATTACATAAACTCTGTCTGGAAAAGGGAGGGGTCCTTTAATAATTTCTGTTAAAGATTGCATTTGGCATTAAAGAATAAGGGTGGGGCGCCTCAACTAATTTTGTTCACAAACTATGATTCTCCATAAAAATATGCCCCCCCCCCCACTCAGTGGGCTAGAGTGGGGAGGGCAGTACATGCAACCGCCCTCCCCCCCAACCCCACCAAATCGGCAAGATACCAGAAAGGGATTGACATAATATAAAATTTATATATTAATTGAATTAATTTTGTTCACAAACTATGATTTTTCCATAAAAACGGACAGCCACCCCCAATTCAAAGGGTTTAGGTGGGAAGGGCAGTAGAGGTTTTCGCCCCCCCCCCCCAATCGGCAAACAGGGAAAGACATAGTATAAAGATCGGTTAAAATATCAATAACAAGTTTTAATCGTATAGATATTTAATTGATTCTGTTAGCAAGCTGTGATTTCTAGAAATAAATTGGACCGCCCCCCCCACTCGAAAGTGTATGGGGGGGGGCGGGATTGATACCATCGCCCCCTTCCGACCCCACCAAATCGGTCAACATACTAGAGGGGGGGGCGAAATAATCTAAAAATAGGTTGAAATATAAATAATTAGTATATATTATTAACATAAGTAATAAATTCGTATACAAAGTGTGTAAATTCTATACTAAAATTCGTCCGCCCCCCCCCCCCCACGGGGGGGGGAGTCGGCCGAGTGGGGGGGGGGCGATCGCCCCTACCGCCCCCCCCCCCCCTGGATCCGCCAGTGGCCGGCCCTAGCCATAACCTCCAGCAGGACGGCGCCATATTGCGGGGCACGTGGTTTGAACCCGGAATCATCGTGACCATCGAACACCAGTCCAGGGCGCATACCACACGACCAGCAGCCACTGATTCGCAACTTGATGGCGTTGATGCTCTTGATCAATTGATGATTTTTGTACCACAGCCTTGACCTTTCAATGAAGTAGCTTGTACACCGTGGAGGTGTGGTGTGTGTGTGTGTGTGGGGGGGGGGGTTGTCAGATTTACATCATTTAAAATACCTGCTTTTTGACACGGCTAAAATCAATTGGGGGGGGGGGGGTCTTGCTGGGTTATTTTTATTTCCACACCGTCCTTATTTAAATGCCTCAAGTTTTAACTCAAAGGCTATAAGAAGATCAAAAGGTCACCCACAATTGACCTTAACGTCAACTATTGCCCATCCACAAACTGACACCTATGATTACATGTCACGTGGTAGAAAGAAGCGGGACACCTTCTCATTTAAAAAATTAAGTTATAAAATAGAAATAAGAAAAGACTTTAAAAAAAAAAAAAGCATTTCTTTTCTTATTCTCCTGCCCCCATGCAATTCAATCCCATCGTGCGCCCGCCATCTGCTTCTGGACATGTTCCATTTCCTGTTGCAGTTCTTCACTCACTTATCTGGAAACCCAATGCGCTGCTTGTCTACATTTTTCCCCCTCCATTCCTCCATTCCCGCCAAGTCTCAAGTCTGCAAGATTGTTTGTTTTCTTAACTTAGTGGCCAGACTTTCACGCGTTTCAGATCATTTTCCGTTTTTTTTTTCTTCCACGGTCTTTTACCAGAACTCAAATTGTCCGCTTTGAAATACATCAGCTACTTTAGTCCAACACAGGCGATCAAAAGTCGAGATAAAAAAAAAAAATCGCAGAGATTTTTGGGTTCTAGGCAGTTGTGTTTTTTTTTTTTAATTCTTTCTCTACAAAGCCTAAGTAGATATGAGCTAGGTTTATTTTTTTTACTTGATTTTAAGCTACTAGTCTACAGAATAAGGGCATACGTTATACATATAATCTTATTTTATTGATTGTGTGCTAAAAGTGTTATCAACAATGATTATATCAGATATATTCTTTCCGGAATTCCGATCTTATTTGTAGAAATATGTTGCGTGATATTAGTGAAATACTTTAGTGGTAGGAGGTGGTAGGGTCACTAGTGAACTACTTTAGTGGTAGGAGGTGGTAGGGTCACTAGTGAACTACTTTAGTGGTAGGAGGTGGTAGGGTCACTAGTGAACTACTTTAGTGGTAGGAGGTGGTAGGGTCACTAGTGAACTACTTTAGTGGTAGGAGGTGGTAGGGTCACTAGTGAACTACTTTAGTGGTAGGAGGTGGTAGGGTCACTAGTGAACTACTTTAGTGGTAGGAGGTGGTAGGGTCACTAGTGAACTACTTTAGTGGTAGGAGGTGGTAGGGTCACTAGTGAACTACTTTAGTGTTATAACAATATCCTATTATTAGTGAACTACTTTAGTGTTATAACAATATCCTATTATTAGTGAACTACTTTAGTGTTATAACAATATCCTATTATTAGTGAACTACTTTAGTGTTATAACAATATCCTATTATTAGTGAACTACTTTAGTGTTATAACAATATCCTATTATTAGTGAACTACTTTAGTGTTATAACAATATCCTATTATTAGTGAACTACTTTAGTGTTATAACAATATCCTATTATTAGTGAACTACTTTAGTGTTATAACAATATCCTATTATTAGTGAACTACTTTAGTGGTAGGAGGTGGTAGGGTCACTAGTGAACTACTTTAGTGGTAGGAGGTGGTAGGGTCACTAGTGAACTACTTTAGTGGTAGGAGGTGGTAGGGTCACTAGTGAACTACTTTAGTGGTAGGAGGTGGTAGGGTCACTAGTGAACTACTTTAGTGTTATAACAATATCCTATTATTAGTGAACTACTTTAGTGTTATAACAATATCCTATTATTAGTGAACTACTTTAGTGTTATAACAATATCCTATTATTAGTGAACTACTTTAGTGGTGGTATATGAAGGGATCAGATAAATGATCATATTTATCCAGTGTTGCTGTTCTGTATATTTAAGGTTATTTTTTTATATCCAATGAATAGTCTTCTCTTATAGCCAAATAGTACCAAAAAAAAAACAAAAACAAACTTGGCTTGTAAATAATGCTGAACTCGCTAAGGACGAAGTATCCAATAGTTATTTGTACCACAATTTTCCCATAATAATGTGATGTTGATGTCAATGAAAAACGAATCTGGTAAAACAAACATCAACAAATATTTTTTTGTCTGATCTATCTTAACTACTAAGTGTGTAAAACCAATTTGTCCTCACTTTACACGAATTCAAAACTTGTTTTTTAGTCTCCCCTACCCACTCCCTGTTATGAAATGTAAAGTGGAGTACTAAGGTCCTAAGTACTAAGGTACTAAGTACTAAGGTATTGGCTTCGGTTCGGAAGTTTGAGGATGATTCAAGATTAAGTAGCATTCGTGCAGTGTTTCACGTGACCACCCAAACCCACTTGCGACCTGCAGATTTTGCCACATCTGATGAAGACACAACCATTGTCTGCCGGAGGTCAAAAAGTGAAGTGAATACCAAGAGAAGTAATAGAATACTTTGAACTAGAAGATAAACAAAAAATAAATTTGAAATTTTCAAACTTCTCGTGACGTCATTCTCCAGTGTCAAGTAACATGCACGTTTTCCCCAACCTCTAATGTCATGTCATCACTGACATGTGTCACTGACATGTGTCACTGAATAGTTTTAAAATAGCTCAAGTCTTCCTTTTGTTGGCCATGGTCCCAACGCAACTCAACTAAAGAGTGAGTTTAAAGAAATGAGGGTTAACAAAACATGGTAGCAATAGAATTGGCTATCATCACGATACTGTCCACTCTGACGTCATTTGATCGCCAACGAGCGACCACTTGATGGAATAGACACTTCTAGCGCTATAATGACCGCCCAGAGAGACTCCAAGCACTCACTGTCTGTAGACCATTCATTGGGTGATGTAGCAGAACTCAGAGGATTTTATAATTGTACAGTTTTTAGTATTACTTTCCCTGTGATAAGAAATACTGACAGAGTGTCAATGTGAATTTCAGTTAGAATTGAAGTCTCCAGTTTTTAAAATAAAGTATTTTATGACAGACCTAAATAAAAGAAAACAAATATATTTTCTGTTTTTTTTTTTTCTTAGCGTTTTTTAAATTCAGAACAAAATCATGTTTTTGGAACATTTAAATTGATAATTCTGCGCTACCAGCAACTTCTGGCAAACTTCTTGACTAATTGACCAACAATTTCTTTCAAATTAAAAACTAACAATTTCTAACAAAATAGCTGAATGATTGAACAACTTCGCCAAACTAATAGAATGATAACAACTTCTTTTAAACTAATTGTCTGACTACAACCTACCGGTACTTGAATCACGCTCTTTACGTTTAGATTATTACAGTAGTACAGAAACTGTTTTAGGTTAGTAATTAAATGAAGTTTTAAGATGATCTCGAATAAAAGATCACGTGATGGGCCGCGCTCCGTGTGCTTCTTTTCTAACAGAGTATTTTAAAATCGTATAGGGCCCATTCCAAGCGGCCCATTCGACAGTGGCTCGATAGGTCCATTAGTTTATAGTATTTCCATTTTTTTGTATGAAGAGTGCACGCCAAGCCTCTGGAACTTCCGTTAAAGAAAAAAATATTCACCAGAGCTTAACACACACACATACACATAAAAACACACACCACAAACACAACACACACGTATATAACACTATTAGTGGGAATTTAGAAATACATTCCGAACGTTATACATAGACTAAAAAAATAACAAAAGATATCAATGTGTATAAAGTAGACTATGACGCAGACTATGACTATCTTCATAACTGAGACTGGGACTAGGATAAAATAATCTGTTCAGGCATGTCAAACTCATTAATGTGTATGGGCCGCATAAAAACGTACTATGACCTGAAGGGCCGCAGCCAAAAATCAGTTGGAAAACATAGCCTACAAGTTTTATGTAAATTAGAAACAATACAATAAAATATAAAAATTAATGGTATACCTGTCCCTTAGTTATTATTATTATTTTGAATATTACAAATTGCTATAATTACGCATTATTTTCGTTGTCCTGATGCTTGACATCTTTTCTGGGATACAAGTTTATTAATGTCAGGTTAATGCTTATTTGTTACTGACACTTTCATCACTGATGACAAATTTTGATCAGATAATTTCGAATGGTGAGGTGTTTTTCTAGCTTTCATAGTGGAAAAAAACTGTTCACAGAGAAAGTAGCACATATAGCAAGACTTCTGTCTGCAAATTTCCGAAATTCAACAACCGTTCAAATAAATAACTGTACAATTTTGGCACAGCCACTTCTATATACTTCGATTTCAACAAAATATTCTGACTACAATTCTATCCGGTCTAGTTGCACATTATCAGCAGCATTTCATGAGCCAATGAAGATGGAGATACAAACAACGAAACTTCTTGCTCGTATGAAACAAAGTCGCGAAAGCGGTCATTGAAAGCATCTAATAATGATTCCAGGTGTCGGACACTTTGACCGTTGCTAGACTAGCTAGCTTTACCAAGGTAAATTGTACTGTAATATCACTTCCTGTAATTTCTCAAAAACATCCTCGCTTGTTGTGGTGTTATGCATAGAACAGAGCTCAAGTCGTTCCTCGTGTATGTCAAAATTCCTGTCACAGGCCCTTATGACTATAGCCAACTGTGCTACACCCGTTACATCAGTTGACTCATCGACAGCCAATGAAAATATTAAAAAATCAGCTATTTTGTTCTTTAATTGTTTACGCAAGCTGACTGACATGTCATTTATTTTATCTGCCAGTATGTTCCTAGTTAATGTTATTGCTTTGAATGTTTTCACCTTTTGTGGACAAATTACTTCGGCAGCTTTGACGACACACACTCCTTAATAAGATAACCTTAAATAAATGTTTTGTGACATATATAAGTGTAACTCTAACATATTGGCTTATTTATAATGTGATTATTAACAATTAATAATAATTTAAAAACTAAATCAACACTAAACATAAAAGTGCTATTAGAGCATGGAATGGGTTGCCTGAGCTAGCCAGGAAAACCAGTGACTTGGCAGAATTTAAGTCATTGGTTAATATGCATGACTAAATGCATGACGCGTAGGACGTAATTATCTTCTTTTTTGAAGTAACGTCTGTATTATATAAGAAGTATAAGAAGATAATTTGAAAGATAATTCATAGTTAATTAACGAAATTTTCGAGAAATTATTGGCTTTTAAAAAATAAGCTCAACGAAATTGATTGTTACGGGGTTTTTTTTTACATTAAATATTTTACCTGAAAAGTAGTGGTGACTGTTAAACGCTTAATAATTTGACATTATTTTGATAATTCTTGAGTTGGCCAAGCGGGCCGCAAGCAAAGTGGTCGGGGGCCGCATGCGGCCCGCGAACGCTATGTTTGACATGCCTGATCTATTGTGATCACGATAATAAAATACATAACTTTAAACAGTATATATTGCCTATGTAAAAATTAAGATATAATTAATAATGGTTATAAATAATTTTGTTTCGTTTCATTTGGATGTTAAGTTAAAAAAAAATGTGACACTTTTTCTTTTATTTCCAATCTCGTCACACCAGAGCAACTTCGTTACAAAAACTTAAAAACAGCCACCATTGAAGTGATGGTTGCGAAACAATTCAATCAATAGCAACATTACTGAAGCTCACGGTTGGTCTAAAGACAAAACATGGTTTAAATATCGAACATTTCTAGTGATAAACTCGCGGTTGAAATGGTGAACTGTTGGTTCTTAGTTAAAACCAGTCTAGTTGCGGGGGGGGGGGGGGGGGGGAGGGAGAAGGAAATGAGCTAGTAGGCGATCTGTTTTGTTTGTTTGTTTGTAACAAAACTTTGTCAACAAATGCTTGAGTGGCGAATGTACATGCTTGATATCTTGATAGTTGACCAGATCAACAAACTGTCAGAAACACATGAATAAGTATGAGACAGTTGTCCAAACATGGCAATTAATTATGACTTTTTAAATACTGGTGTTATGAACTGAATACCATATCCAAGATAGTAACCATCCTGAGAAAAGTGGGGCGAATTTGTTTTTAAGTTTGAGGTTGAACTAGAAAGGTCAAGGATATATTTTGTTTTTTAATCAGTCGTGACCACGTGACCGCATGACATTGAGTGTTCCTATCATAAGCTGCCTGTGTAAATCCAATCTGATGTAAGTTATATTAACAGAACCATTGGTTTTGAGGGTGTCCATAAAGGTGACCAAACTGAGAACCTCTGCCGTAGAAGGTTAAAGGTTTTGTGTACAATACTTATGCATGCATGTGCCCTTTATGTGTGTGTGCTCGTAATTAGATGCTGAGGGTTATTGGGTACCTATTATTTAAAATGTCAATACCTCAAGCAATACCAACTTCAGCATATAAGTACAAATATAAAATGGGGATTTCAGTGTAGGGCAAATGTGGTAGGCTCTGTCTCACCATTGAGTAGCATTAAATGAAATTAAAGGCCTACATTTTGAAAAAAAAGAGACTAACCTTATGACATATATATAGTAGTGTCTTCGATTCCGGAGATGAATAAAGAGTGCAGTGTTTCACATGACTACACACACCCAGTTGCAACATGCATATTTGTCCGCTTCAAGTGCAGCGCCGACGCTAATTCATGTTATTGATGTATACTGCAGTATGTATAGTTTTAGACTGTAGGTAGGCTATTATAAATGTAATATAGCACACAGTAGGTGAACGCTGAAATGTTGTTTTATTTCTTATTTAGATTAAATAATTTTATTTTTTACAATATCAGCTCGTATTTATATCTACTCAGCTTGTACCTTCGTGAAACCTAAAACCTTCTGGAGACCTGAACACGGATCTCGAGAACATCTCTAACGATTTTCCAAGAAATTTGACAGTTGATGTATTATGTTGATGTATTATGTTGATGTATTATGTTGATGTATTGATGTATTATGTTGATGTATTGCTGTATTATGTTGATATATTGATGTATATTATGTTGATGTATTGATGTATATCATTGAGAAAGAATTACCAGCTCGTTGGCAACATTGAGAAAACTTTAGTTTTGACCCTTTTAATGTTTGGAAGTATAAGAGGAAATAAATGTAACTTTTGCTAGAGAACTAGACAATATTGATCTGGAAAGGACTACATGACTTTGGGTATTTCCCGAGTTCCTTCAAGAGTAAGAGTTGACAAAATTAATGTTCACTGACAGTTTGCGCATCGTCTTCTAGCACTAGATCTAAAGGCCTAGCATTGGAATAGCTTAAAGTCTAGTAGATCTATACATTCAATTAAACTGGATTTTTAATCGGGAGTGGGGGGGGGGGAACAATTTTTTTTTTTTACATTTCTGTAAAATATTGAATGCACCTTTATGTGTCACAAATGTCTGGCATTCAAATGTAGAACTATCTGCTTACGTTTTTGTGTTTAAGTTGTTTTTTTTTCCCACCTTCAATGAAAGAAAACATTTCACCTGTTTTGCAGACTGTCTGTTGAGCGTACAATTGCACATTTCTCTTAATAATTTAGGAATGTTTTTTTTTTACAAATATTTTACAGAAATGGATGTCTCCCTTCGAGAAATTCCAGGGTTTTCTCTCGATGTTTCTAAGTACATTATGATCAGGCTAGCGAAATGGAAAGCGGTATTGATGTCAACGATGTTCAGTTGTTGGACCAATGGCTACAATCTGAACTCATTGGCTGGACAGACAGATAACGTGTATTTGTCAAGCTACTCCATGAGCAGTGGTGTGTGCCGGAATACGAAGCTGCTCTAATGAAACTTGCTACTCAGAGCTCCTTTGTACATGTTTCTTTGGTATAATTTTTGAACTTTTTGATGCAATTAGAATTTTTCTTTTAAATTTAGTCAGCGGAAGTGACGTAAAGCAAGTTAACAAAAAAAAAAAAAAAGTTCATTACACTCAGGGGAAAAGAAAGAGAATGCAGGAAACCCTATGTTTGTGCTATTTCTATTTATACCTTATATTATAGAATGCGGTCTTTTGGGGATATACCGAAAATAAAATACAAACGTTTGATAGAACGCTTAAGAATTTTCGCGATTCGTTGTAGTCAGATTGCGAGTCAACAAAACTATGTAAAAAGGTCACGCGAACCTGTTTAAGAAATTGCATGTGAATCCGTAGGACGTTGATCTCTTGATACATGGGTCAGTGGTAGCTTGCAAATCATATCAAAAATTATATAAACTATATAGCAATTTAGATAAATGCAAGAATATAAAAACGAGTTTATTTAAGCATTATCTAGAGTTTCAAATATTGATGATTTTAGAAACAAATGCCCATTTTTTTTCTTGTAAAAACAACAACAAACTAAACCGGTGTACAGAATAAGGCACGGATGATAAGCTACGTTGTTTCAAAAACATTATATGATGTCGTAACGAGACTCGAGTGGGTTTCTACCTTTGTTCCAAAATACAATTACAATTGCTAGTGCTATTAGAGTATGGAATGGGTTGCCTGAGCTAGCCAGGAAAACCAGTGACTTGGCAGAATTTAAGTCATTGGTTAATATGCATATGCATGACTAAATGCATGACGCGTTGGACGTAATCATCTTCTTTTTTGAAGTAGCGTCTGTATTATCTATACTATAAAGTAGAATGTGAGGTGTATGTATGTATGTTACTTATAGACATCAAAACCGCTTGACCAATCTTGATAAAACTTGGCAGGAATGTTTCTTAGGTACCAACTTAGACCTTAGTGTATGTATTGTAGCCCTAAAACAAACTTAAGACCCTAAAAAAAAAAAGTTGTCCAATTCTAATACAGCTATAGTATTTTATGGATCTAGGCCATGTCTACAATGTTGACATAGAAAAGATCGAAAGGATTTAGACCTAGATCTAATTTTTAGAAATACACTTTGCGCAGATAGTTTTTTACTTTGACACATGAAAATACAAAAGAAGATCCATTGATTTTATTATATAATAAATTAACCTTCAATTTTGTGTTTCAAAAGCATTTTTTGAATTAATTAGTTCGTTATATCTGTGACTGTAGATTTCCTGACAAACATTCTTTCATTAGACAATACCGTAATGAATCGCTTACTAAAAATTAATTCGTTTAATTGTTTACTTTATAATCCCATCCCTAGATCTAAAACTCTAATTCAACTCAAAGATGATAAAACTTCTCTTAGCACATATAGTTTTATACTATACTACTAATTATGGTCCATTCATTTCCTATTTTGATCAAATAAGCATTCAAATTTGGTTTTCTAAAGCATTTTTAATAGACTACATTCGTTTACGAAAGCT
The DNA here is from genome assembly GCF_947242115.1 of Biomphalaria glabrata. Lineage (NCBI taxonomy): Eukaryota > Metazoa > Mollusca > Gastropoda > Planorbidae > Biomphalaria > Biomphalaria glabrata. The sequence continues at coordinate 22,729,457 of NC_074711.1, read as the reverse complement.
GCGAAGCCGAGTTGAGATAGACCTAGATCTATATTCATTCATGAATCGCGTACTAAAAATTATTTCGTTTAATTGTTCACTTTATAATCCCATTCATTTAACAAAGCTATTGCTATTTTCGTTTTTAATAGATATGAATGTATCGGCTTTGGGTGAACCCATTTTCGAAAACTAATTTTATTTTCGTAGCGAAAGAGAAAAAAACTTGAAAGGATCATTAGCTAAGTTTAACATACATCTAAATCCAATCCACTAGATTAGTAAACACAAACTTAGACCCGCAGGCCGCGGGTAATGTCAGGCTAGTATAAGATAAGATAAGATTGGAACACACTTTATGAATGTCTTGTATTAATGCCAGGAATCCTTTAGTTTTGTTCAACGTCAAGTCAACGTCTAGCTGGAGAACTAGCTCCAAAAATGTTTCCGATATTTTCGTCTCCTTGTAAGAGAAAACCAAAATGTCTTTGTTTGACATACAAATATTACGTTCCAAGCCAAGTAAACCTAAGTCAGACAGACTAGCTCTACTAAGTCAGACAGCCTAGCTCTACTAAGTCAGACAGCCTAGCTCTACTAAGTCAGACAGACTAGCTCTACTAAGTCAGACAGACTAGCTCTACTAAGTCAGACAGACTAGCTCTACTAAGTCAGACAGCCTAGCTCTACTAAGTCAGACAGCCTAGCTCTACTAAGTCAGACCTAGCTCTACTGAGTCAGACAGACTAGCTCTACTAAGTCAGACAGCCTAGCTCTACTAAGTCAGACAGCCTAGCTCTACTAAGTCAGACAGCCTAGCTCTACTAAGTCAGACAGACTAGCTCTACTAAGTCAGACAGCCTAGCTCTACTAAGTCAGACAGCCTAGCTCTACTAAGTCAGACCTAGCTCTACTGAGTCAGACAGACTAGCTCTACTAAGTCAGACAGATTAGCTCTAATAAGTCAGACAGACTAGCTCTACTAAGTCAGACAGCCTAGCTCTACTAAGTCAGACAGACTAGCTCTACTAAGTCAGACAGACTAGCTCTACTAAGTCAGACAGACTAGCTCTACTAAGTCAGACCTAGCTCTACTGAGTCAGACAGACTAGCTCTACTAAGTCAGACAGATTAGCTCTAATAAGTCAGACAGACTAGCTCTACTAAGTCAGACCTAGCTCTACAAAGTCAGACAGACTAGCTCTACTAAGTCAGACCTAGCTCTACAAAGTCAGACAGACTAGCTCTACTAAGTCAGACAGACTAGCTCTACTAAGTCAGACAGACTAGCTCTACTAAGTCAGACAGACTAGCTCTACTAAGTCAGACAGCCTAGCTCTACTAAGTCAGACCTAGCTCTACTGAGTCAGACAGACTAGCTCTACTAAGTCAGACAGATTAGCTCTAATAAGTCAGACAGACTAGCTCTACTAAGTCAGACAGCCTAGCTCTACTAAGTCAGACCTAGCTCTACTAAGTCAGACAGACTAGCTCTACTAAGTCAGACAGACTAACTCTACTAAGTGAATACATATACAAGACAGGTTCAGTGTTTCAAATGTTTCTTTTGTTTTTCGCTTTACAAAGCCCAGAATGTTCTGCTGGTTGGGAAACAAGTTCATTTCATTTGGTTGTCTGTCTAGGATTGTGTGAGTTTGAACTTTGACATTTCTGGAGATAAACATGTGTCTGGCCCCCAGCTCTCTCTACTCCTCTCACTACTTTGTACGTTAGGGCTGGGGGACTGTCGATACTTTAGCCTGGGTTGGGGGACTGTCGATACTTTAGCCTGGGTTACTACTTCTGATACGTTAGAGGGAGATATAGACTTGCTTGTTAGCGTTGGGGTATATACTGTTGATACAATACCGTGCAGAAAAGGCTATTGATACAGTAGCAGACAATAAGGGCTATTGAAACCTTTGTTTTCAATAAGCGATGTTGATAATTTAGCCAGAAGTGTTCTTTTTACGAGACTGTCGATGTATTCACGTGAATTTGAAGCCCCTTTAGTATTGGCAACAGTCACAATGGCGTAGAGCAGTGATGCACAACCAGATTCGACCTACAGGCCATTTTAATTTCCGACACTCATGTCGCGGGCCACATGACCGAGAATGCACAAAAACGAAATGAAATTGACCTGAAACAATTTGATTAGAAACTTGTGGATCTAGTAGCCCCTACTTGCATGAATTAATGGGATAGTGGAAGTTATCTTTTTTTTTATGCGTTGGAAAGCTGCTTCTTTTCTCTACAAGAAAATGTGAGCAATATTTTAGCTAGCTTTAACAACGACTCATTTTCTTGTCTCTTGTAGGTAAGTATTCCTATCGATCCTCCTATCTATAAGCGCAGTTTAACAATATTTTTATTCTCTGTTCAAATCAAGAATGTCGCCATATTTTGGTTTATAATTCCGTTTCTATGTTGTTTTTTTTTATTTTTTTTTATTTAAACAGATTTTTAGCAGTTTGATTATTTTTAATCATTATGACGGTACTATTAATAATATTATTAAAATCCAATAATAACAAAATCTTAATTGATTTTTTGACATTCATTAGTCCAGATGAATTGGCCACCTGGGTCCACCATTCAGGCAGACACTCGAACAGAAAAGGTCGCAGTGTCAATTATTCTGTTTTATTTCTAAGACTCGACTTCTGGTGGTCTAGGAACATATTTTGTTGCAACAACTCTCAAATAAGTTATATATATAAGAATTTAATTTTAAGGCTTCAATAGTACAATAACACAGAACAAAATATAGTATAATACAATACAATACAATATGCAAAAATATAATACAATACTATACAATACAATGAAATACGATAGAATACAATACTGCAAAAATTAATACAAAACAATTCATTATAACACAATACAAGTGCAATACAACATAATAAATGACAATATAATACAATACAACACGACAAAGTACAATACCACACGGTAGAGTATAATATATTGTCATTGAATACAATGCTATACAATATAAAACTTCTTCTTCGTAATTGTACTAAGTGTTAAGTCTAAGACTCTTGGAACTCTAGGCCTATGGAAGCTTGTCTCCATCTGCCTGTCTGAACAAACTGTCTTGGAAAGATTCAAGCAGATGTAAATTATTACATCCTTATTACCGATGGTTCGTATCCCAAGACACTCGGGTTCGAAGCGAGACCGAAGGCGGTTAAGAGAGAGAACAGTGAAATGTAGCAAAGGCTGAAAGGGATTCTCACCCACCCTTACCTTCCATTGTTTTAACAAGATCATTGGTAACAAACAAACCGCCCTTGGACACCTAGTCGAGACGAACATTGCTATTCACAAAAACAAATAGACACAAGAACTCTTTTTGAACAAATTTTCATTGTTATTATTTTTTTACAAAGTTGAATTCTTTCTGTATCTAAATTTTATCCGCTGATACCTTAAATTTACTTCCATACTATACATTGGGGCGCGGTGGTTAAACAGTAAAGCTTCCAAACCGAGGAGTCTCTGTTTCGAATCCAGGTAAAGAGGAAGTATGAATTTTTAGGGCACCTCTGAGTCCACCCAACTCTAATGGGTTACGGGTACCTGACATTATTTGGGAAAGTAAAGGTGGTTGGTCGTTGTGATGGCCACATGACACCATTGATAAGCGTGGGCCACGGAAACAGAGGAGCTTTACATCATCTGCTATATGGATCGTAAGGTATGCAAGCGGTACTTGCCTTTATTTAGACAAACTTAATTACAAGACTATGGCCAAATACAGAAGAGGAGACATTTAGCTTGATTTGGAAGATAAACTAGATGCCCGAATGCAAGAAAGAAACTAAATGCCCGAATGAAAGAAAGAAACTAAATGCCCGAATGCATGATAGAAAATAGATTTCCAGTATAATAAAAGAAATTATTGTTTGTGAATTAACTTCAGCATACTGCTTTTGTTAAAAAAAAGATTTGTTTGTGTATATTGTGTCTGTTTGTGTGTGTACATTCTGTGTGTTTGTGTGTGTGTATATTGTGTGTGTATATTCTGTGTGTTTGTGTGTATAGTGTGTGTTTGTGTGTGTATATTCTGTGTGTCTGTGTGTGTGTTCAGTTTATTCTCTAAGTACGTTCTATTTTTCCTTTCCCTACGTTTCTGCCTTTCAGTTTGGTAGGAGCCTAAAATCTTTTCAATAGTACACGGTCAGATATTGTCTTAGTCACAACCAGTTATAGACAAGGAGGAAGAGAATCTAACAAGACTGCAGTAGCTAAGGTCCACTCAATGAAATGTCCCTGAACTTTGCCTTTGAAAACAGAGTCTACCATTTTAACTCTTTAGATGACACAATTTTGTACTCCTGTTCTTCCTATCAAATTTTCTGAGAGCGGAGCTTAGTTTAGCACTACATGACTTTTGGAAGTGTCATGGACTGGTTTTGATCAATTTTGTGTTTGTTTTAAAGCACTGGTTGTTGTGACGCTTCACCGAACCCATGGGTACCTTCACTTATTGCATAGGTGTTTCCTTCGCGTCTGTACATTTCTTTCAACGCGGAGGTTGGAGTGACGCTGGACAGTTTGATTATGGAGAGTTCAATGGAACCTAGATCTCCATTACAGCCAATGAAAAATAAAACGAATGCTAATCAAATATTCAAAAACTCAAACATAGTATTTAACTCATATTTTTTGAAAGCTCCTGCTATGTAATATAAACAGCACATTATACCGTTATGCTATAAGTCTGAAAATAATAACCTTTATACAGCATTTTAGTATGTATCAGAAAGTACAGAAATACTGGCAACTAATTAGAAGATTATTTAAGAAATATAATTAAGGAAGTCCGAGTTTGGTATAGGCATGTCTACTTTTTTATTGTCTAGTGGGTATAAAGAGGCACATAAATTTTTTAAATGTTGATCTTTTTTTTTATCAGAATAAGAGTATACACTATTTGTTAATTAATTGTGCTTACTGCATGCTTCAAAATCTCGCTTGCAAACCTGATCTAGAAAAGTCGTTTTTTTTTTAACAATTTAAACTTAAATTCTCGCTCTCAAAGTGTAGATCCAATTCTTCTGATACAAGATCAATAAATAAATTTCAAAGTCCTGGTAACCGATTCACCCACAGGTAGTCACTAATTACTTAACTTAAGCTGAGAATAACTAAGCCTTTTTCACAATCGCCATTGCAGTGGTTACAAGTAAACCTTTTTCTAAATATGAAATAAAAATCCTACAAATTGTGACAATAGCCTTTTAAAAGTGTGAGTGTGTAAGAGCAATGACGGTTAACTAATGACCAACGGCCACCGATCTATGAGCATATGCCCTGTAATCTCACCAAAAAAAAAATAAAATTTCTAGATGTTTGTGTTACTCTGGACTATTTCTTTGAACGCTGGTTGGTGGCCCCCAGAAGGGACCACAGGCAGAGATGAGATGGTGAAAACTCTATTCTCTAAGACTCAGCCGTATTGTTACAGAAATATCGTGTTTGCTGCTTAGATAAGACTTAATGATACTGTTAGAGTTTAATCCATTAGACAGGGTTAAATTAGCTGTAAGGGGGTTAATGATTTTTTCTGACATCACTGTATGGACAAGGGGGGGGGGGGAGAAGGAAGCCGAACAAAAAAAAAACACTAACACAAAGTTTAGCTGATATCACCTCCCCCCTCCCCGCCTGCCAAATGTCTAGTCACACTTCTGAAACAAACCTGAACAGAAGTTAATCCCATTAATCTGCTCGGTCTTTATGCTTTTGATTTCAGCAATAAAGTCAATAAGTGTAAGAAAAGAAGAGTAAAGCGATATGTGGAAATAGGGTAGCAATATAATGGAGAAAAACGTGAGAACAAAAAAAAATGAAGTTTGGAAGGGAAAATAGACAAAATAAACAATGTCAAGAATGCCATTTTAAAAAATCATTGTTGCCAACAATATATTCAAAATTATTTTCAGCAACAAAATGGGAAGTTTTGGGAAATTTGATTCGGAATAGCTTAAAAGTGCACTAACAAAATACACATTATATTACAGGCTGCAACCTAGAGTACATTTATGAAACTCCCCAATATAATTTTAAAAATTAAAAATAAAATGTTATCCAGGGGCAGGGCGGTCTTAAGCCACTGCAACCTATGCGGCCGCAGTGGGCCCCGCGCTTTCATAGGTCCCGCGCTAAGTATATAGGTAATTGCATAAATAATGCAAAATATACGAAAATGTAGTGGAAATTATTTTTAAAATCTCCTGAAAATTAGACAAAATTGTTATATGGAAAAAACAAATCTTACGCGAATAAAAAAAAGTATTGTCAGCTTTCATATTTAAATAACAAGATTACAAAGAGAGTTTGTGTTACACAAACTCAGAGGCGGCCCCCGTCGAAATCGGATCCCTGTCGGATCTGCATATTCGCAAATAATATTCAAGAGGTGATTTAATTTTGATGGTCAAAAGTAATAATGTTTCAAAGATTCATTTGCCGTAAATTTAAATTTAAATTAAATAAAAAATAGTAGATTAGTTTTAGTATATTATAACATTGCAATATTGATCAAAACGTTTGGAAATGAAAATCTACACTTTTTTTTACACTTTAAGTTTAGAAATTGAAATTCTACATCTTAATCTAGTCTATTTTAGTCTAAACTAGATCTAGAAATACTAGATCTAGACTCTAAAATAATTTTAATTAGAATATAAATCCAGATCTAAATATAATGTAATAAAAATCTAGATCTAGTTTAAAAATCTAGATTAGATCTAAATCAAGATATCATTCCTTTTTTAAACGCGAGTCACATAACGAGGCTTAATAAACATTACTATACCGAGTTCTTTTTCATTTCATTTGAAGAATAAATTCCATATAACGTCAGAGGGAAAAAAAACACTGTCACACGGCCTAGCTAGACTAAAAATCGCCTTCATCAATACGAGCCATTTATCGAGTGTTCATAGACATTGGTGCACCGAGTGCGTTCTTTAAGCATTTCATTTAAAGAATTCATTCCATATGACGTCAAAGGAAAAAAAAAACACTACGTCACACGGCCTAGCTAGAATAAAAATCGCCTTCATCATTACGAGCCATTTATCGAGTGTTCATAGACATTGGTGCACCGAGTGCGTTCTTTAAGCATTTCATTTAAAGAATTCATTCCATATGACGTCAAAGGAAAAAAAAACACTACGTCACACGGCCTAGCTAGACTAAAAATCACCTTCATCAATACGAGCCATTTATCGAATGTTCATAGACATTGGTGCACCGAGTGCGTTCTTTTAGCATTTCATTTAAAGAATTCATTCCATTTGACGTCAAAGGAAAAAAAAACACTACGTCACACGGCTTAGTTAGACTAAAATATGTTTTCATCAATACGAGCAATTTTTCGAGGGTTAATAGACATTGTTGCACAGAGTGCGTTCTTTTAGCATTACATTTAAAGAGTCCATTCATATGACGTCAAATAAAAAAAAAATTCTATTACCTCACAATAGGCTAGTACCGGTATCATAAAAAATGTCTTTATTTACACGAGATATTTAACGATGGTTCATAGACATTGGTGCACTGAGTTCTAATAGAATTTATTTAAAGAGGATCAAAGCCGTATTGTTTTTGCGTTTTGTGTGTCAGTCGGTCTGTCCGTCATCTTGATATAAAAAAACAACAACTAAAAGTTATTAAAAATTGATTAACCTTTATTTTACGTTTCAAAACATCGCAATAATTTTTAGGTATAAACACAATTGAAAAGTTTATATAATAGATTGTTCCGGATGTTTGTATAAATAGTAAAAGAAAAAGAGAATTTCAGATAAATGTAATACCGTTAATTAAATTTTTTGGATGGTCTCGTATAAAAATTAGATGTACTACAGCCATGTGGAGAGATTTTCATACCTTACTTTGGTGTTTGGATTCTGTTTTCCTTAAAAATCGGAACATAATATTAACGATAATTAGAAATTTTAATGTTTTAGGTAGAAAGTTAAATGTACTGTAAGAGAGAAGTGAGTTAAAATATTTTTCATAAAAATCCGTAAAAACATTATTTCGTAAATGAGAAGATTATTTGTTTATTAATTAGAAGAGGGAGTTCAAACAATTATTTGGCGTTAGTTGATTTTTAAATAAATTCGGAAATTTCTGGCGACGATTTGTAAGAAACAAAATCCGGAACATTCTTTTTCGATTACAAAACTTCTATGTTATGTTTTAGCAAGAAAATTAAATGTCTAAAAAGTAATTTTCAGTAATCAATTCTAGTAAATTACTTTTTTTTTAAAGCCTTGAACAACCTATTGTCGATATTTTTAAAATTTGTTTAAAGATGAAAATACGGAAAAATTTGATATTGATAACCAAATTATAGTGACGCATTGTCAAATAATATAAGTGTAATATTAGTAGTTAATATTAATAGCAGGAGATGTAGAGTCAAATCCAGGGCCTAGATCTAAAGATAGATGCAACATCTGCCAAAAAGTATGCACCATGAAACAAAAAGCCATTCAATGTGACACCTGCGATGAATGGTACCATGCATCATGTCTCCATATGAATACACCTGTGTATTATGCCTTAGGCAACAAAGATGCATCATGGCACTGTGTACCGTGTGGGTTACCTCAGTTTACATCAGGACTGTTTGATTCCTTTGATGCGGACACTTCTAATCCATACAACATCCTAAACACCATCCCAAACCAAACTCACCAACCACTAGCCAGATCCACTCCTGTTAAATCTAAATCTACTAAAATTAATACAACAGCCTCACTAAACAAACCTACGAAAGAAGTAACACCAAAATACCTTAAAACCTTAGTAATAAATTTTCAAAGCATTAGGAACAAAACAGCAGACTTAGAAATTTTATTAGAATGTGAGAAACCAGACATAATTGCAGGCACAGAAACTTGGCTACATCCTGAAATTTATAATGCAGAAATTTTCAATAGTAATTATGAAATTTTTAGAAAAGATAGGGCTGATAATCATGGAGGAGTTCTTTTAGCAATAAAAAACACTCTTATAGCAGAAGAAATTACCTTACCTAACCCAAAAAATATAGAATCAACATTTTGTAAAATTAATACCACCTCAACATCCCTAATAATAGGCAGCATTTACAGACCACCAAATTCTAGTTTAGAATACATGCAGGAACTATGTAATCAGATTACTACACTTAAAGAGACAAATAAAAATGCAGTTTTTTGGATTATGGGTGATTTCAACCTACCTGATATAAATTGGAAAACACAAACCATAGATAAACACCAAAACCTTAAGGACATAAATGAGCTTTTCATAGAAACTTTACACAACCTAAGTTTAGATCAAATCATTAAAAAGCCAACTAGATTAAACAACACATTAGATCTCTTCTTAACCAACAGACCTGGATTAGTAGTTGATTATGATATTATCCCTGGTCTATCAGACCATGAGATCATAAAAATACACAGTCAGATAAAAGCAGTAGCCAATACAAAACCCAAAAGAAAAATATTACTCTGGAATAAATGTAACCTAACACAACTACACCAAGCTGCATTAAACTTTCAACAAACATTCTTATTAGAAAAAGACATTAACCAACCAGTCGATGACCTCTGGAATTTCATTAAAAACCATCTTAAAAGCATTATAGAAAATCATATACCAACTAAATACACATCAAACAAAATAAATAAATGCTGGTTTAATAATAGACTAAAGAAGCTTTGTAAACAGAAGGAAAACCTATATAGAAAATTTAAAGAAACTAATGCAGAAAGAGTTTACAAAAAGTATATAAAAATTAAACACTTAACCCAAAAAGTAAGCAGACAGCTGCAGAGTGAATACATAAACAATGTAATATCTAAAGATAACAACAAAAACCTATGGTCATACATTAAGTCTAAGAAAATGGAAACAACAGGCGTAGCGCCATTAAAAGATGAACATAACATAATACATAATGATAATGAAACTAAAGCAAACATCCTAAACAAATACTTTGCATCAGCATTCTCAGCCCCAGGAGACAAAGACATATTACTGAATTTGAACCAAGTAGACAACATAGAAGATATAGTAGTACAAGAAAATGGAATTCAAAAACTATTAGCCAACACCAAACCAAATAAAGCTTCTGGACCTGATGGTATTCCAGCTAGATTACTCAAAGAACTAAGTAATGAGCTAGCCCCAGTGTTCAAAATACTCTTTCAGGCTTCTCTTAACCAGGGCAGAGTACCAAAGGACTGGAAAGAAGCTAATGTCACCCCCCTATTTAAAAAAGGAGAAAAATCTGACCCAGGAAACTACAGACCAGTATCACTTACTAGCATCACATGTAAAACCCTAGAACACATAATATGTAGCAACATCATAAACCACTTAGACAAACATAATGTCCTCACACCATACCAACATGGCTTTAGGAAATATAGATCATGTGAAACACAACTAATAGGACTAATTGATGATTTCTCAAAAGGTTTAGATAATAGTGAACAAATAGATGCTATCTTACTAGATTTTTCTAAGGCTTTTGACAAAGTTCACCACCATAGTTTGCTTAAAAAATTAAAATATTTCGGCATTAATGGTCCACTGCATCAGTGGATTAAAGACTTTCTGATAGGGAGAGAACAAACTGTAATAATAAATGGCTCTAAATCAACACCAATAACAGTAAACTCAGGTGTACCTCAAGGAACAGTCTTGGGTCCACTACTATTTTTAATTTACATAAATGATTTACCAAATTGCATTACTTCAGGAACAAAAGTCAGATTATTTGCAGACGATTGCATAATATATAGAACAATAAAAACAACACAAGACACAGATATTTTACAAAGAGAATTAGATGAATTACAGAAATGGGAATCAAATTGGAGCATGTCTTTCCACCCAGAAAAATGTCAGTTGTTAAGAGTAACAAAAAAACTAAAACAAATTAATTCTACTTATCTTATTCATGGCAAACCAGTAACACAGACTAAAAACGCAAAATACCTAGGTGTTATAATAAATGAAAAACTGTCATGGAATCCACATATTGATGAAACTACAAAAAAATCAAACAAAGCATTAGGATTTATTAAAAGAAATTTCTATAAATCAAATAAGAACATAAAACTAAAATGTTATTTAACCTTGGTTAGGCCAATAATAGAATATGCATCCTCTGTTTGGGACCCCTCAACTCAAGAAAACATTAAGAAACTAGAACAGACACAAAATAGAGCAGTGCGATTCATAACAAACGAATATTCACATTTGACTAGAGTAACACCTTTAGTAAAATCACTAAATTTAGAAAGCCTTCAGGACAGAAGGCTCAAAAGTAAAGTAGCAATCATACATAAAACACTGAACCATAATCTTCAAATACAAAAACAAAATTTAATAAAATACTCTGAAAGACACAAAGATAAAGGCACATTCCTCGTCCCATATGCTAGGACAAATTTGTACAAATACTCCTTCTTCCCTAGTGCTATTAGAGCATGGAATGGGTTGCCTGAGCTAGCCAGGAAAACCAGTGACTTGGCAGAATTTAAGTCATTGGTTAATATGCATGACTAAATGCATGACGCGTAGGACGTAATCATCTTCTTTTTTGAAGTAACGTCTGTATTATATAAGATAAGATTAGTAAATTATGCGATTTCAAACAATCATTAGGCATAATTCATGTTTTATAAAATAATATCCGGAACATTTTTACACTTAATGAAATATAAGTCAGTATAGAGATTTTGATTTAGCATTAATATGCTATTTACATAAAAAACGGAACAAAATATTATTGATAATGTGTTTTTGCAACGTTTAAGCATGAGAATTGATTGTAATATAAGTTAGAAGAGCAAACAAACATTTGTTGGCGTTGATTAGTTTTGCACAAAAAAATCCGGAACAATCAATTTTAGATACTTAAAACTATTGAGATGTTACGGGAGGAACATTAAAGGGTAAATCAGATTTTCAATAGCTTTTAGAGTTCTAGTTTCTTTAATCTAATCGTGACGGACAGACCGACCAACAGACAAAACGCACAAAAATAATCTTCTTTTATTCGGATGGGGGCACTAAACAAAAAATAAATAAAATCTGATTTTTTAAAAAAGTTTAAGGAATTGGTTTAGCACCTGATCATGTTGCGACGTTACGCTACTGCAAAAAAATCGCTGCATAAAAAGTCCTTTTAAAAAAAATGTGTGTGATATTTACATACAAAGTGCATTATTAGCCTTTATAAACAAACAGAAATGTTTTCTTTTAATTTTAGCAGCTAGTTGGCCAGAAAAAACATCTTTAACTATTATTTATATTTGTTGTAAACATTTCCTGTACATTTTTAAGATATATTTGACTTAGTGATACTGAAAATACACAAAAATTGTCGATCTTTGTTAGCATATTGTAACATTGCCTCCCTTACATTTACGTAATTGTTTTAGAATTGGTGTATTTTTATGAAAAAATCGCTTGCATAATTAATGTTATAAATTAAACGGTTTGTTTTTAGAAAACCAAAAGTAGCCGTTGCACCTAAACTTTTCAAGCCTCATTTAATGATGAAATAATAATTTTTTATATCTCTTCTAGTTTTCGAGATCTGAGTGTGACAGACGGACAGACGGACAGACAGACAGACGGACAGACGGACATTTTGCACGAACCTAATAGCGGCTTTTTCCCCTTACGGGGGCCGCTAAAAATATAATAATAGTGCGAATTTTAACCGAAACGAAAGTTCCAATAGAACTAGAATACGTTTTTAAAACGATCAAAGCCCGAAAATGAGAACATAATCACTTCTAGTGAGTCAGCTGAAACAGATTCTATGAAGAATGCAAAAACTGCAGTGGTGAATGTCGTAAGAGAAGAAGAAAATGATGTAACACTAACAACTGATCAACATGTCGTAGGAAATGAAGGCAATAATGTAATAACTGATCAACATGTAGTTATAGATAATGAGCTAAATGTGGTCGATTCATTGAGAAATCTGGATTATCCTGCCATGTGTCTATAAGAAATGGAAAGATCTTGTATTGACTATTTATTACAAAAAGGTCCACCTGAGATTACATTTGAGAATTTTCCGAAAAATAAAGATGGTAGACATTTCACATAAGTGCAAATCCAAACCTGAGTAATGGTGAAAGTGTTTTGCGTCCTTGGCTGATATATTCTGTTTGTTTGTTTGTTTGTTGATTTGAGGCACATCGGCACAATTTAGGCCATGTCGTGCCTGCAGTCCCTTAAGGACTACTCTCTCTCTAAACAACAAGGGCCAGATTCTATACAGTCATATAATTAAAATTAAGGTCTATTCACAGTTAAAATAGTAAAGGTAGTAAAAATTTAAATATTTGGTAAAAATCTAATGTAAATAGTGCATGTTCACAAATTCAGAAATCAGATCTTCGTAAATAGCCCCACTTGTCAGCAGACAAGATCTATTGTTTCTACTGTCGTCTACTGGAAAAAACAAAAAAGTTCCTTTTTAAATGACGGATTTGACCAGTGGCAAAGCTGTACCACAAGGCTAGCAGAGCATGAAAAATCGCAAAGGCATTTAGATGCCATGACCAGCTGCTTTGAAGCTGGAGCAAGACTAAGTAAAAAAAAAACAACAGGCATTGAAAAAGTTCACAAGGAGATGCTTTATTCTGTGACTAATTGCAAGTGTACGATTTCTAGCGAAGCGCAATTTAGCTTTCAGAGGGACCATTGAAAGACTTAAAGAGCCAAGTAATGGGAATTTCCTGGTCTAGTAGAATTACTCGCAAAGTTTGATCCAGTAATGGGCGAACATCTTTGACGTGTTACCAATGCAGAAATTCATGATCATTACCTGGGAAAGAAGATTCAAAACGAACTTATTACTGTAGTAGCTGATGCTGTTGTGAATATTATCCTTTGAGACATCAAGAATGCAGTGATATTGGATTGTACTCCAGACATAAGTCACAAAGAGCAGATTTTATGGGTATCTCTCAAATAAGGGTTAATGTGAAAGAGCTTGTGGTTGTGTATGAACGTTTTAAGCTTCTTCCTGTTGTTTCTTCTTGTGACAGCGAAAAGAAGTGGATTGGAAACATGGACGACGTTGTTGCAATCTTTCCAGCCAAAAGTCAAAGGAAAGGCAGTATGATAAATCTGTGGAAAATTTCACACATCGAAAAGCTGAAGATGGCTACAGGATAAAATGTTTCAACAGAATTGTGAGCACTGCAATTTACTCCTTGCAGCTGAGATTTGAACTGTAACTGTGGCATCTTGTGAAAGAAGTTTCTCGCGTCTTAAACTAATCAAGAATTACTTAAGGTCAACAATTCACGAAGAGAGATTGAACAATGTGGCGATTCGTGCTATTGAGCGTGATCTATGTAGGAAACATAATTTTGATGATCTACTGTATGACTTCGCTACACACAAGGCTCGTAAAGTAAAGTTAATTTGATCGTGATTTTGTACTTAGTAAAGAATGTATAAAATACAAAGACGAATTTATTTTTTAATACAAAATCTTATTATCCTTATCCCTACCCAGAATAGGCCCCACGCAATCCGTTTCTCATAGGGCCCCGCAATTGCTAGGACCGGCCCTGTCCAGGGGCATTCGGGCACCCAATTGGGCCGGTAGGGCCAGTGAAAGGGTCGCAATGATGCCATTAAGAATTGTATAAAAATGTAAAATATTTTATAATATTCTTTTATTAGAGCAGGACTCAGAGCGTCGTGATTTTCAGACTCTACTCCAGTGTATTAGGGCATTTTCTGAAATAATGTAATACTACAGTGTATTAGGGCGTCACATTTCTGAAATAATGTAATAGTACAGTGTATTAGGGCGTCACATTTCTGAAATAATGTAATAGTACAGTGTATTAGGGCGTCACATTTCTGAAATAATGTAATAGTAGGCAGTGTATTAGGGCGTCACATTTCTGAAATAATGTAATAGTACAGTGTATTAGGGCGTCACATTTCTGAAATAATGTAATAGTACAGTGTATTAGGGCGTCACATTTCTGAAATAATGTAATAGTACAGTGTATTAGGGTGTCACATTTCTGAAATAATGTAATAGTACAGTGTATTAGGGCCACATTTCTGAAATAATGTAATAGTACAGTGTATTAGGGCGTCACATTTCTGAAATAATGTAATAGTACAGTGTATTAGGGCCACATTTCTGAAATAATGTAATAGTACAGTGTATTAGGGCGTCACATTTCTGAAATAATGTAATAGTACAGTGTATTAGGGACACATTTCTGAAATAATGTAATAGTACAGTGTATTAGGGCCACATTTCTGAAATAATGTAATAGTACAGTGTATTAGGGCCACATTTCTGAAATAATGTAATAGTACAGTGTATTAGGGCCACATTTCTGAAATAATGTAATAGTACAGTGTATTAGGGCCACATTTCTGAAATAATGTAATAGTACAGTGTATTAGGGCCACATTTCTGAAATAATGTAATAGTACAGTGTATTAGGGCCACATTTCCGAAATAATGTAATAGCCTACATCCGCATACAGTGCTTTTTATAGGCTTCATCCATCATGGTGGCCTACACACTAAGCGATTAACAAGCAACATAAGGCCTATATTTCTTATAAAGATATAAAGTTCACGTTTGTGTGAATATATTCGGATGAATCTATAGAGGGACCAATCACAACGCTTCCAGTCTTATAGGTGTAATGTTCACTCATAATCGAATAATTATTGATATCGTTGATTTATTGTATAAACTCGTAATTATCACAATTACACAGTTATTATCTTGAGCAGTGTAGCAAAGTGATCAAACCTTTTTTTGAGTCAATATGCATTAGAGTCTAAAAAGAAGCACAAAGGAGAAGGAGAAGAAAGTTTAAAAAGCAAATAGTACTGGAATCCTTTGCCAAATAAATGCAGTGGAGTTATACCCCGCATGCACAAGATATTCAACAACCGTTGATAAATCTAAGGCTAACAGATTCTATGAATGAACAGGAACAATGTCATTTATTCCTGTAGATCAAGCCACGTTATCCAACAAAGAAACACTAATGTGTCAAGACAATGAAGATGTAGACTTCAACTGAAATACAAAGAGACTTGGCTAAAATATAAAACAATCTTGTTTTCCCCCCAAGGCTATTAGATTGCCTTGAAACAAATAAACGTGATGCTCTGAGAGCAGGTAACATTGTGTGTGTGTACTAGTAGAAATGTAGTATCTTAGGTAAACCCAATTTTTGTCACATAATTATTTTGAGGATATGTAGAATTCGATGTCCCCCCATATCGCATGTTATTTAGGTGCCGGATTGTATAGAAATGCCTGGGCCGATTTTGACACCCAGTCCGCCTCTGATGTTATCCTCTGATCTGAGTTAACCACATTATGACGTCATTAGTCAGTTTTACAATGTGAAAAACATAAGCTTTTCAAAACATAAAATTTAAGATTTACATAGACAAGATTTTTTACAATCTTATGTTATAAATTACAGACGTTGCTTCAAAAGAGTAGATAATTGCGTCTTCAGCGTATCACGTGTCAATCTAGTCATGTAGGCTAATCAGTGACTTAGAATTTGCCAAATCGTTGGTTTTCTTGGCGATTTCCGTTCTTTACTGTAGTAGTACTATGGAAGAAGAACTTGCACAAATTTGTCCTAGAATATGGAATAAGAACTGTGCTTTTTTTCGCTCATTTGTATGCTATCTTTTTTATATATATATATAAAATTTAAAATTATAAAAAAACACACACACACACACACACACACACACACACACACACACACACACACACACACACACACACACAAACTGACTGTTAAAGAATCTGTGTGTATACTTTTCACCAAAAGCAAACAAACAAACAAACAAAAAACAAAAAGAAAAAAAAAAACACTTGATTCTCAGTTTTAAAACGTTTATGGTAAACACCCTATTCACGAGATATCACCCGGAAAAAAAATTACAAAAAAAAACAAAACAACAAAAAAAACGCCTATCATCCTATTTTTATGTTTATGATTTCCTGGTAATCGTAATAAAGACTATAGTCGACGTGTCTCAGAATCTCTTGTTATTGTTAGAGCATAACGAAATCTTTAAAAAAAATGGTTCTAGCCCGCTCTCGCGTTCATTTGTGCCTGGTGCATTTCAAACAGTAAGGACATCAAAGAATGTATATCTTTTTTTTTTTTTTTTTTAGTTTTTTTTTTAGGTTTACTTTTAAACATGGTAAAATAAAAAAAAAGACATCTAGATCTTGTAGACACTTTATACTTGTATATATAGGTCATGTCTTTAAAAAATGTTGTTCTTTCTCTCTAGTGCCTAGACCAGGCAATTAATAACTAAATATAGGAGAGGGTGGATGTTCCTTCCTAACAATGTCAAGTTTTTCTTTATATTTTCTATGCATAATCTCCTTAGATCAACGCACAGAGCGACGCTCCCACCTCGCTAACCCGTCCAAAGAGTTAGGCCTGTTTAGTGTCCTGCTTGTATTAGATATTTCTCAAAGGACTAAGGATGATGTCATCGCGTTTGTAACTAGGTCTCGAGAACGCATCTTCTGATTTTGTTTTTGTTGATGCAGGTGATTTTACATATAACGTCCATCTAGGTGAAAGCCGTTATTGCTATCGAGCTAAAGATATGAACATTAAAAGTATTGTAAAAAGATAGACATAATGATAGGTATAAGGATATAAGACTAAGGTATTGGATTCTACTATATAACGTGAAAATACCACTGACCTGTCACGAGATCTCACTGGGGTCCGCATCAAATGTCGTACATAAGTTCCTTGTACCTCCTAGGTGCTCACTAAGAACGCTGGTTGACCGATACCCAACCTGACCGCCGCTATTCGCAAAAAACCGCAAGCTCTGTCAAAACTTTTGTATTTTATTTTCGGTATTTCCCCAAAAGGCCACAGTCTAATTCTAAAGCATTTTGAAATCGAATTCTGTGTTTTGAAAGCATTTTTTGTTCTTTTTCCCCAAATCTATATAGTTTTAATATGCCTTACATCATTTTCATCTCCTTTTTGACGCCGTCTAAATAAAAAACCAAAACCAATCTTAATAGCATTAACTAGATAGATCTAATGATCTAGAGTCTTCTTTTTTTTCGATCGATTGAGAGAGAGAGAGAGAGAGAGAGAGAGAGAGAGAGCAAGTAATGGCACTTTGTAACACTGTCAAAACAAATAAACAACATCTAATCCTAATAGTATTGCAATCTGGATCTATAGTCATTTCTCTACATTTAAATGGGGGTCAAGTAAACAATTACAATTAATAAAACCCAAATAGATATTTCTTTTTATGTAGAGAACAAACTGCCAAGAGAAATGAATCAATGGGAACGAGGATGTGTAGGAAGGACTCACTTTTTATTGTTGATGGTGGGAGGAAGGGGGGCGGGGGCGTAAGTCAAAGTGATACTCAAATTAACGGACCCAAAAATATGAGAGCATGTATATGTCAGGGGCGCATTATGAAGCGGGTCTTTCCAAATGAAACTAAAAGTTTATGAGGGAGAAATGACAATGTGCAGGTTAAAAAAAAACAAAATGGGGGTTCCAGAGAGCGAAAGAAAGAGAGAGAAAGAGAGAGAAAAAGAGAGAGCGGGTGTTGAAACTTCATTGCAACAGTTAAAACACTCATTCACGGGCTAATAAAAGTATGTCATTCTGTTGCTCGTAACTTGAAGTCCGTTCTTATAAAAAAAAAAAAGGTTGTGTTCCGGCCATAGTAAACAATATAAAGGACCCGGGCGTAGCCGGTGAGTACTGCTAATAAATATATAGGCATAAAGATATCAGAAATAAATATATAGGCATAAAGATATCAGAAATAAATATATAGGCATAAAGATATCAGAAATAAATATATAGGCATAAAGATATCAGAAATAAATATATAGGCATAAAGATATCAGAAATAAATATATAGGCATAAAGATATCAGAAATAAATATATAGGCATAAAGATATCAGAAATAAATATATAGGCATAAAGATATCAGAAATAAATATATAGGCATAAAGATATCAGAAATAAATATATAGGCATAAAGATATCAGAAATAAATATATAGGCATAAAGATATCAGAAATAAATATATAGGCATAAAGATATCAGAAATACAAATAATCATAAAGATATCGGATAAAGATAAAGTCTGCTTTCTGTATTACAGATTTAGAAAACAGACATTGAAGTTTAGTCCTTTAATTCATAAATATTGCAGCTTTCAGAAGTAAGTTCTTTTACTAATAAACTCATTAAGAAATTTAGGTAATTATTTATCTGAAATTGTATTGTGTGTGTGCAAATGTCCGATTCTATCCAAGTTTGAGAGTGAGGTTGAAGGCAAGTTCTAACATCGTTGGACTTTACTATTTGTCATGGACAGTCTCGACCACTAACCATTCACATTGTTGTCGTGCTTCTTTACTTCTGGGTTAGACTCGAACCTGTGCTCTCTAAACTAGACCCAATTCCAAGCTGCAATCAACTAAATAAACGGGACTATGATGGCTGAGATATACTTAATAAGATCTTTGCCTTTTATGCAGAGCTACGGACAACAGCTGCAAGCATCTCTACTAGAATACAATTGTTTTTTGTTTTTTTTTACTCGAGCTAACTGTTCTAAAGAAAAGATTCACTCAGTACAACTTCTGTAAGGCCATAATTTTATATCTACATAAAACAAAATATCAAAGTGTATTGTTAAAAGGTTCATCTGAGGAATCACTTTTATGATTTCCGGTTTTCATAAGCAGTTCGACACGACACAGAATAGAAACACATGTCTCTTTGATGAATTGAACATTAAACGTTTTCTATAAGCCGTTTAAACCTCAAGTGGGGGGGGGGGGGGGTGAGGGGTGGGTGGCGAGAAGGTTGTTTTTTTTCTTTAAAAAAAAAAGGGGGGGGGAGAATTTAATATTCATTACTCACACGATGAATGAAAGTAAACGGATACGTTCAAATATGATACTTAGTTTGTTAGAGTGTCTGTGTATTTAATCCGTGCGTCTCTGTGTCTCTGTGTGTGTGGAAGTGGGTGTGTTTTTTGTATTTTTTGTTTCTTCCTTCATGGAATGTTGTAATTAAATTTTAAAAAATAGAGGAAATATTCAAAGTTGTAAATCATTCGAGAGTTGAAGATATGTGTAATATTTGTTTCTGTGTTTTGGCACTTTACATGAGACTGTGACATCACTTCTAAAACCTCAAATAATAGTACAAAAGATTACTTCTGCCTACTTAGAAGCCACACAGGCAACACTCTTTTCAGTACAATCCCAGATACGGGAGTAAATTTAAGAGTTGTTTTTTTAAAAGACTTTTAATTACTGCATTCTATATCTTTGAATATAGATAAGAAGGTTAGGTTTTATAATCCAGCCCTTACGAATGGCTTGTTTTAAATATTTAATAAGGGATGAGTGTTATAGTGAATTAGTTGATGCTTACAGACTTAAATTTAACGTTCGTAACTGATTGAGCCCATGGGTAAAGGAATGAAATCAAAGACTGCTAAGTCACGACCTTAATCTTTCTGATTCGTCTTAATCAGTCGGATTCATGTTCATCTATGTGATTCGTCTTAATCAGTCGGATTCATGTTCATCTATGTGATTCGTCTTAATCAGTCGGATTCATGTTCATCTATGTGATTCGTCTTAATCAGTCGGATTCATGTTCATCTATGTGATTCGTCTTAATCAGTCGGATTCATGTTCATCTATGTGATTCGTCTTAATCAGTCGGATTCATGTTCATCTATGTGATTCGTCTTAATCAGTCGGATTCATGTTCATCTATGTGATTCGTCTTAATCAGTCGGATTCATGTTCATCTATCTGATTCATCTTAAACAGTCGGACTCATGTTCATCTATCTGATTCATCTTTGATAGCAGACTCCTCATTCTCTATATAGCTCTCTCACGCCACACGCGTGGTGTGATCCTACTGTAGCTCTGTAAGAAAAGGGAATCAAAGAACTGAGCTTAGCTGGTGAATACTAGGGTTCCGCGGAACACAGTTTGGGAGATACTTCTTTAACCGGAACACTGATTTTTGTCTATACCTTCAAATGTTTATACTTTTAATATAGGTAGATACTATACTGTATAACATACACAGAAAAAAAGATTACTATAATGTATAGTTACTTATTTCATTAGAACGGAAGTACTAGTACTACATTTGAATAGCAGTTGACGGAAGTACTAGTACTACATTTGAATAGCAGTTGACGGAAGTACTAGTACTACATTTGAATAGCAGTTGACGGAAGTACTAGTACTACATTTGAATAGCAGTTGACGGAAGTACTAGTACTACATTTGAATAGCAGTTGACGGAAGTACTAGTACAACATTTGAATAGCAGTTGACGGAAGTACTAGTACTACATTTGAATAGCAGTTGACGGAAGTACTAGTACTACATTTGAATAGCAGTTGACGGAAGTACTAGTACTACATTTGAATAGCAGTTGACGGAAGTACTAGTACAACATTTGAATAGCAGTTGACGGAAGTACTAGTACAACATTTGAATAGCACTTGACGGAGGTACTAGTACAACATTTGAATAGCAGTTGACGGAAGTACTAGTACAACATTTGAATAGCAGTTGACGGAAGTACTAGTACAACATTTGAATAGCAGTTGACGGAAGTACTAGTACTACATTTGAATAGCAGTTGACGGAAGTACTAGTACAACATTTGAATAGCAGTTGACGGAGGTACTAGTACTACATTTGAATAGCAGTTGACGGAAGTACTAGTACAACATTTGAATAGCAGTTGACGGAAGTACTAGTACAACATTTGAATAGCACTTGACGGAGGTACTAGTACAACATTTGAATAGCAGTTGACGGAAGTACTAGTACAACATTTGAATAGCAGTTGACGGAAGTACAATGTCTATTTGTTAGTTCTTTCCCATTGCTTTGTAATTTTATTCTTAGCGGTTGAAAAACTGTCTCTCTAGTTGACCATAAACATATGCAAGCTAATTACAACAATATTTACTCCTGTAACAAATAGTCTACTGACTCTAAAAAAAAAAAAGTTACATAGTGATAATACCACATAAATTACTTATTTTGTTAGTAACTGGTTCTACGCTGATATATAATCATGAAATATTGTAACTGTATACACTAAGTCAGTGGTTCCCAAACTTTTTCGTCTCGTAGACCCCTTGCCATGTTTTCTGGTTTTCGGTAGACCCCTGCTTAACTTTCAAATTTTTGCAAATCTATCAAAATATTTTTATAACAAATTTCTAACTGTAGTGAGTTGAAGAGTGAAAAAGTAATTTAAAATTACATATTTAAGTTATAAAGACCTATCTTTTTTTATTGATAAAATTATATTTAAACCAATTAAAATAACATTGAATATGTATAGCTGGAATCACCAAACACACTGGAAATGTTTTTTTGTGCGCAGGTTTATCATCCGTTGCTACCGATATTATGTTTCGTATAGGAATTTGTTGTTCTATGAAGTAGTCCTTTTAACATAAAATATTAATTAATAAGTTAATTAATATGCCTTAAGTATCATAGTAAAAGGTTTCTCTAAGAGCAGTTTCTCGTGTATTTCTTGATATTTCATGTGTGACTCAAATATTGAATCTGCGGAACTATTTTCATTAACAGGAGAAGGGGCGAAGGCAAGTAACTGGTGCCTAAACCAGTAAACTTTAGGCTGGAGGGGCTCATTAGCCTTGGCTTGCTGCCTACCTAGCAGAAGGAAAGCAGAACTCAAACCTCTGCTGCCTTGCAGCTATGCCCAAACATGGGAAAGGTTTTGTGGGTCAACTCTATGGAAAAATAAGAGACAGCAGTTTATAGCACAAAGCGCTACACCCTGTCATACCTATGACACCGTTGATTCTTAACTAGTCGTTTGAAAAGAATTACATAAGAAACTTCTAATTTTATAATTCATGCCATCGATGTGCCCGATGTGCCCTTCAACAGTAGTGTTCCTTAAAAAAATTCTTTTAATACTTTAAGATGTAGGTTTGTGTACAACGGCTGGTATAAAGCAATGCTGTTTTCCGTATTTGGCTATAATTAAAGAGATATTGTAAGACGCTCACAAACCATCATCCTCTCCATATGATTTGGCAGAGAGATTTTGGTGGTTTATTGTGAACTTTATCTTTGAGTGTTCGAAAGTTTTCAAATCTTTATCTATTTTTATCGGGGTGGCATTGTCTCAGATGATCCTCCAGCGTAATTAGTTTCATATCGTCTTAAAAAAGACACTTAGGCAAACGCTTGTTTGACAAGGAAAAAATGAACATTTTTAAATAATCCACGCAGTACAGACTACATTTTGTTTTGTTAAATATTAGTTACAATTAGACAAAATTAAGCTATTTAAATAAGTATTGAAATTAAATACAACAATTTTTCGTTTGAATAGCAGGATAAATATTTAAGGATTAACTAAAGTACAAATCATATATTAGCGTATGAAATATTTACATTAATTTGATGTAAAAATTAAAGTCATGACCTGCTTAAATGAAATCTATTATCGTAGACCCCCGAGGACATCTCATAGACCCCGATTTATTTTTTCACTTTTGTAGACCCCTTGGAAGTCTTCGTAGACCCCTGGGGGTTTATATAGACCACTTTGGGAATCACTGCACTAAGTGAAACAAATAGATGACCTTGACGTGTAAGATGCTTATGGACACGGATAATACATGTATCGAAAGAAACTCATCTTTCATGATCTTCTATGTTTGTATTTCTCAAAGAACATTCTCAACACTTGTCAAGAATTCGATGACAAGTTTATAAAAGTATTATATTAATTTTTCCTGTTGTAATTTAGTACCAGAATTAAAATGAAACGATTGTCACGAGACTAGATCTTATTGGAGATTTTCTAATACAGGAAGGAAAATCTATAAACTACGAGATTTTTATTTTTGTGAATTTTTTTATCGGGAAATATGAATATGCAAAGTATTAAAAAAAAAAACATCAATATATTTCTGTATACTTTTCAGCAACGCCGAGTCCTATGAATAAGCTGTACTGCTATAACGAAAAGTAATTTTTATTGTTATTTTTCTCTTTTAATTTTCTTGCGTTATTCTTTTGGTTTCATTATATCGCCACCACATTTATTCGCATCGCTTTCTTTTTTTTTTTTTTTTTTTTCTCTTTTCATTTCCGAACTTCTAGTACGTCAACAGGATGTTAAACATCAAAGTGTTGAGAAAGAGTTGATTACTGTGATGAACTTCTAGTGTCAACAATTTCAATAGTATCTGTGTCTGTGTTTGTAACTGCATTTGTATCTGCGTCTGTCTCAGTGTTTGTATATGTATCTGTGTTTGTATCTTTGTCTTCATTGTTCTTTATTCCAATGTATAACAATGTTTGCACCACTCTGCAGCATCAAAGCACAGACACCCACCCACATGCAGAGCCATCCATTGACACGACTACAGACTCGTTTCAAAATCACATAAATAACGTAACAAAGACATTGTGTAGCCCAGACACCTGAGACCTGATCAAGTTCTACTGGTTAAGCAACCATTTTGTTTCTTTATGGGTGTGTATGAACGTGTGTGTGTGTGCTTATTGTAAAATGTATCTAAAATATACTTTAATTGTCATTGCGTTTAAATCTTACATTTACTGATGGCGGAAAACAAATTTTAAAAATATTTATTTAGAAATGTCACGATCCCCCCCCCCCCCCCGCTCGTTTAGTAAGTAGAAAAAAATCTGGTAGGAACTGGTTCTTGTATTCAACGCACTGTGCAAGTTTTAGGAAGACACTTTTGCGACTTAGTATTTAACAACAATTTTTACTTTGTCTTTACTGAATGCCCATCAACCCAGACCAATAGTGCACACATGTGCAAGTCTACTCGGATTGGATGGAAACATCTGATTGAGAACAAAATGTGATCAGTTTTTCAGTGTACCGGTATGTCAAAAAAACACAAAAGAAAATGAATTGAATCTCTTGACCAGTTGGGCACGTTAGATGTATTGCAAATCTTACAAACATGGTCTAGAAAAGTGGTTCCCAAACTGTGTTTCACAGATCCGTAGAGTTCCGCGGGGCCAGAATAAATGTCCCACGAAGTACTGTACTAATTAACTAGCAGATCGCCAAATGAAGTAGTCTCTCTAAAACATAAGCTGTGCCGCTAAATACTTCCAAATGTGCCAAGTGTTACGTTAGGGAAAAGGCTTGGGGAAACACTGAGTCTAGAAGCTGTGTCTAAAGATTTGTTTCGTTGAACTGAACTACTTAAGACGAATTCTATTTTAGCTCATATTTTTTAACATTATTTTAGTTTCAAACAACCTCTCTGTCAGTTCTTCAAAGAACATCTATGTCCTTGGCCTACTCAACAAAACGCAGGTCATATTTATTGTGTATTTTGTGTGTCCTTTCAAACAGTTCTATTTAAAAAACACACTACACTACAAATAAAGCTTTGGTGCCAATTTCCTTTGAAGATATTAGTGATAGTGACTTGATACAGAGTTCACATTTTTTTTGTGGTTTCTTTCTTGTTTATATCTTATCTTATACATTACAGGCGACCCTTCAAAAGTGTACATAATGAAGCGTACCCATGTGCTAATCTAGTGTTAATTTGAGACTTAAACTCTGCTAAATGATTAGTTTTCCTGGCTGATTCAGACAACCCGCCCTACGCTCTAATAAGACTAGGAAAAAAGAAGCATTTATACAATTCGTCCTAGCATATGGGCCAAGACTATTTCCTATTTGTTGTTTCATATAGTGTTCTGATCTACATGTCTCGATTAATTATTGTTAGAATTGTATGGATTGTTTTTGTTACTTATAGTAAACCATATACACTAACTTTGTTCTATAATAGTTCTACACAATTTTGTTTAATGTAGTGTAAAGTTGACTTCGTTCTATAAAATTGGCCTATAATTAAAAAATTCGAGCACTTTCAACAAACTTTGTCATCTTCTTTATAAATGGGATTAAAAAATAATATTCTAAAAAATGGCCCACGATCTATTGTAAGCTAATAGTATGTCGATATGTAGGCTATTGTTATGGTCAAAAAGTGCGGGCTACTATTGCATGTTTTAGGCTAACAGTATGTTTTTATGTGAGAACAAAATGAAAACTAGCGGAGTTACTACCAGAGCAATAAACTATCGTCGTCTCTAGCGAGACAGCAAATAAGCCCGCACTGGCGTCCCGCCCCTTTTCTGCGCGCAAGCCACAGCCTTTGAAGGAATGCCGTTTGCTGGAGTGTCAATTACCCAGCGTCACGTGACCCGTTAGGCTGTGCGTTGTACAGTTGCTGTGATATTCCCACAGACATGCCGACATTTTACTAAATTGTGCTTTTAGCAGTGACCTAACATCAAAATGTGTGGTAAGTTGATTATTAAATTCATTTTTGTTTCGTTTCTGACCATTACATCTTGCCTAGCCTTTCAGTATAATGCATTTAATTCGTTTTGCCTACATCAGAGGGCGAAGAAAAGAAATTTCAAGATGGCGGCCAGCTAACAGTGCTGTGTAGGGGTCGGAAGAGTTATCGATCGTGTTGAGCCTAACGCTGTGCGTACCGCTACACACAACCGTCTCCCCAGCACTGCTGGCGTTATCTCGAAGCCTTGGCTAGTAGAGCGCAATGAATAGAGATCGTTGTTTACTAAAACTAACGTTTTTCTTTCTTGTTTCCTGTACTTGAAAAGAATAGATCTAGAGTAGAGTAATTATAGACTGATCTAGACCTAGATTTAGACTCTAGTCCAGATCTAGATCTAGATATATCTAGACTAGATAATTTCTACATTTTCTCCCCTCTACCACTAGTCTAGTGTTTTGAATCCTTCTCTAAATCTATAGACTATAGTACTAAGTCTAAGTATAGATTATAATAGATCTAGTATATATATATAGTATATATATATATATATATATATCTATATATATAGTAGGGCTTATATAGAGTCTAGATAGAATCTAGATCTTAGTCCTTGTAGATTATAATTTTATATGATCTAGACGTATAGATCTATATCTAGATCTACATTTGTTACCGAAATCAAAAGTAGATTTAGTCAGTCTAGAGTTTAGGTCTAGATTTCTATGTCTATATAGATCTAGATTAGATCTAATCAATCTAATCAATTCCAATTTAGACTCTACTCGTCTCTATATTGACTAGATCTACTTCAGACAAATGTCGTTCGGAGGCCTACTCTTTATCATGCAGTTGATTGCCTTGCCTCACACCATTTGTATGTAGATCTAGATCTATATTTAGATATAAATAGATCTATATCTAGGTCTTATATATAGTCTATATACTTATAGACTCTAGATCTGGCCAGAGAATCTAGATCTAGATTTAGACTAGTAATACTAGTAAACAAATTGTGAAGGATTTTGGATTTAGCAACCATCCTGTCTTCATTTCTTAGAATTATAGACATCTGACCAACGTAGATTAGATCTAGATTTAGTCCTTATAACATAGATGATTAGATTATTTAGATGCATTTAAAATAGTGAATGCAGATTAGATCTAATCTTAATTCCAGATAGGCTAGTCTAGATCTATATTAGTAGGCTAAAGCTCTAGATGTGGCTAATCTAGAGTCTAGGTCTACACTTTCTTTTTTGACAAAAATAAAAAAAAAATGTTTTAATAAAGTAAATACTAGATCTAGATCTTAATGTAAATCTACTAGATCTTTAGATATACATCGGACTCATATATATATATATATATATATATATATATATATATATATATATATATATATATATATATATATATATATATATATATATATATATATATATATATATATATATATATACTCTGTTAAGGGAGTTTTATTTCGTGGTGTAAGAACTGTAGACCTATATGAATTATGAATACATTTATATCTTCGCTCTGCCCACCCCCCACCACTCGTCCTCCATTACTTCTGTAGTAGACCCCTGTGTTTCTATTTCCCCCTTTCAAAAATAATAATACAATGCTTAAATGGATACAGAAACTCTAAAGACATTTGGCTATCTTTAGAAGAAAAAATATTGAAATGAGGTCACCATTACGAAACTCTTCCAAATTCTTGGGACTGACAAAAAAAGTATAAATGATTAGTTCAATAATGCTATGGGTAGCTTAACTTGTGTTCAATTATTCAGAACGTCCTTCGACTTTGAAGCCATTCATATATAAGTAAACACTTCGTGCAAGTATCACTGAGAGATAGATACTAGATAAACAAGACAGAAACTTCCCCACCCTATCATTCCCCTCCCCCACTCACCTGCTGTTGGGGGGTAGGGGGAGGTGCCTGAAGGCCTATCGCCCTTAAAATCAATCTAGCCAGCCTGACACCACGACCTTCCAATCTTATCGCTAGTCTCCGCCCATTTGTGACTTCAGCACTTGTGGCTCTAAGCCGATACCCCTCCCCTCCGAAGAAAAAGGGGAGAGAAGAAAAAAAAAAGCTGAAGTGAGTGGGGAGAAAAAAAAATGTGAAGGGGGTGGGGATGGGGGACTAGGCTTAATGATATTCAGCAAGTTTGCGCGGCGAGCTGGAGTCTTGTGTTTGCGCGGCGAGGCTATGGGACTTTGGGAATCGATCCATTTTCCCCATAGTCGCTTCGCACTTGACAGTAAATTTCATCGTTGACGCTTTTGAACTGTTGGCCCTTCACATTAAAGTTGCACTGGTCACCACTATTTGTTTCACCAATCTATTGTATACATTTGCTGTAATCTGAAGTACAGTTTCGTTATGTTTCTTAGACCTTGAAAGAAAAATAAAAGTAACACCAAAAAAAAATACTTCTAAAGGTCGTACGTAAAAATAGAGATAAGCGACGAATCATTATGGTGTGACGTCTGCTTCGGCTGTGGCGCTATCTCTAGAATCAATTGGAAAGTTGTGTGCGCAATCACACACAGCGAAGGGCATCGGCACTTCCCACGGTTAGCTGGCTGTAATACTCTCTCTCTCTCTTTCTGCCCCTTCCACCATTTCATTTTTTGATAAGACCACACTTAAAACGTATTGACACAGACCACATTTAAGCCAGATGGACATTGACTGTGATACTGAAGTGAAGTATGTCTGACTATTATACTGAAGTGGGGGGGGGGGGGGGCAGAACTGACTCACGATACTGAATACAAAGCTTGCAATTGTTCGTCTCTTAGTGTCACATCGCCGAATGTTTAACAATGCAGACGCTATTTTTTAATAATTTTTTTTTTGGGGCATTCCTTTTTTATAGTTAAAGAAGTTTTTAGCTTAATTAAAAAATATATATATATCAGTGTCAGGCATTTATTGCGATATATATATCGGGCTTTTTTTTGTGATGGTACGCACCGGTACGGCGTACCGGCACCTTTTTGAAAAAAATATTACTTTTCTTGTATTTTAACGTATATTATTAATTTTTAGTAGGTAAAAGTTAGGCAATCAACTTCTGAGTACTGGCACTTAATCACTGAGTACCGGCACCTATTTTTTTTTTTTTTTTTTTACAAAAAAGCACTGTATATATATGCAGCCCAGTGTGCCTCGCTCTGTCTATAGATCTATTATTTATTACACAGTCTTCCAAACACTATAGTGCAGTAGTACTGTCAAAAGTACCAGACAGGATTTGATCATGTCTACTGACGCCTAACATTTAGTTCGTGTTGGGCTCTATCTGTGGGAGATATTTGCCTACATTGTTTGATGACTTAGGCTCACTCTGTCTCGCTGTGGCTATTTCTTCAGTTCCTCTCTTATGGTGGCTATACACGTGTCACCTGTCTAGATGTATTGAACCACTTTGTCATTCCTTTTACAATGGAGAAAAAAATCGATATAAAGGACAAAAGTACTTATTCCACAGATGAGAAATATAATCTATTTCGTGGTCTAGTTAACTGACACAAAGTTCTTGTTTCTATTTGACCACACTGTAACAGACACAGTAGTCTCATTTTACGTTGCTACATGTCTACATTGTTTATTTCAACACTGAAGTATTAGGCCTGCATATTTGTACATATTGATTTAGCGAGTGATACACATTTTATTTCATTTGTTCTATGACTGACTCCAAAGTCTATTTGAACGTTTGCTAGCACGTACAGGTTTGATTCTTTAAAGTGTCCTACAGCTACCGAGTGTGTCCTACAGCTACCGAGTGTGTCCTACAGCTACCGAGTGTGTCCTACAGCTACCGAGTGTGTCATACAGCTATCGAGTGTGTCCTAGGAAGAAACAAGCACATTACCATATCTGTTTTTTTCCCCTTGTGCCCCTCTACTTTGAATTCTCGCTCTGTCCGTCTTCAAGCCAACGAAATGCATAATTTATTTGTGATCGTCTGCTGTTGCATTCTATTTTAAAGCCGTCATTTTTCTAGCAGGACTCTCGTCTGCTCTCACTGAACTATTGTAGGACACCTTCCGAGTAGTGAACTCCATTGGACATAAAATGAAAAGAGATCAGTTTGAAGTTTTTTTTTTTTTTTTTTTTTTATTCATTTGTGGTTGGTAAACTACTTGTTAAAAGTGGACTTAAGGGCTGGAATCATTTGCTTTAACATTTCTTAGTTGTTATTGTTTACCAAAACCATTAGGTTCCTAGGTTGATGTTTTTGTAGTCAGGGACTGTCTAAACGAATACTACTTGTAATCTAAATATGTCTTTGGTCCGTGTACTTTCCTGTGTTTTGGTGACTATTTGGTCTTGTTCTAAGCGATTGTCTCTTGCCACCTTTAAACACCTGATCACTTTCAGTTTATTTACAAGTTATAGAATAAGATTAAGACATTTATCTTAACGTGCATAGTCTGAATATTGTTTGATATCATTTTTTAAAAATTATTTTCAAACAATGATAGATTTTAATTTGTCTAATTTCACTAAATGAGTTCAGGGTGATTTACGCCAACAGTTGTGACTATACCATGTCTTCTCTGAGTCATTAGGATGACATCAATCTTAAGACAGAAGCTATTACTTAGCAGCTATTGAATGTTTGACTCTAAACACTGAAACTATCGAATTTGTGACTATCTTTAGCTATTGAATGTACCTCACCACCACTCTCTTTTCATCTCTACAGTCTTGGATAGAGTGCAGATTTTGAGTTATTTCTTCAATTTTCTCTTCACGTTTACTTGCCTCAATGAACTATCATGCACATCATTGAGTCAAACTTGACCAAGTCACATTGAACACGAATAGCTTCCTTCCTAACCTTCGTCATGGATTGTGTTATTTCATATACCAAGAGAGAGAGAGAGAAATAGTTGTGATGGAGGCTTCTGTAGCAAGACGTGCTGTTTTCCAAAGCTACTCTCTACCCAGAGTGTCTGGCATGATCTCCCCTTCCAGAAGGAAGTGACTAAACCAGAGCAGGCTGACACCTGTTTTTTGAATACAAACTTTTTCCACATCACAATGCTGGCTGGCTAGTAAGCTCGCTGGCACGCGCAAGCACGCGCTTTCGGTCTGCAAGGCTTTTTTTTTTTTAATCTGAAAAAAATGAGAGCCTGCAAAAAATATTGTCTGTAGTATGTACAATGGTGCTTGACTCTTTAACACTATACAAGGAGACCAAAGTCAAAGGGGGAAAAAAAGGGGGGGGGGCGAGGGTAGAACGACCCTAGTTTTCTCCTTCTATTTCTATAAATTATATATTTTTTATCTTGTGATAACGTTCATTTAAGAAAGTGTCTCCTTAGCACATTACATTAAAATAAAAGACAAATATTTTTTAAAAAATATATTTTATTACATTTAACGTAGACTTTAATCAGTGAGTTTTATTTATACATAAATTGCGTCTTTTGATATCAATATCACATCTTTACTTATCAATGTATATTATGAAACTCTATAGACTCTTTTGAATAGATATAATTTTCAATTAATCCTATTGCTCAGGTAGTTTAGTAAAGAAACAAAATCAAATAGATACAATTGATGTAAGTCTTAGATGTAGAACGGCCATTGAAACAAAATGTATGAAGTTTCTGTTGCACGTGGAACAGATGAACGTCTTGCTATGACATAGTTTCCCTCCAAATAGACCTCTACATTTGTTCGAGAGCCACCCATCAAGGCGAACATGTATTAATCAATACCGCATCAAGAGCAAGCTCTCCCCCCTCCTCTCCTCTAACAGCCTATTGACAATCCCTCCACCTCTCTCTGGTATTCTTTCTTGTCTCCCCCTACAAATAAATGGCATGAAATTGAATAGAGTTACTTTCCCTTGTGGAGACGGTATTGTCCCCCGGGCTTGTCTCGGCAACATCGTGAAGTCAGGGGGAAAGTAGTTTGGGCAGGATACATGCAGGCGTGGAGATGTACTAGCTGGAGCTACAAGAATAGTTATAGTCTTTATATTTAAAAAAAAAATCACACACTATTTCGTATTTTAAAGCAATTTTTTTCTTAACTCTACTTATTCTTAACAGGCCTTACGTCATTTCCAAATTAAAAAAAAAACAACAACAAACAAACAAACAAAAAATAAAAATCGTAATAGCATAAATAAAATAGATCTAGAGTCTTTTTCTTTCTCTTTTGAGAGAGAGAGAGAGAGAGATCAAGTAATGTTAATTTGTAACATTGTTAAAAAAAAAAAGTAATCCTAATAGCATTGAAAAGATAAATCTAGATCTTTTGTCCTTTCATTTCGCTACATTCAAAAGCGGTCAAATAAACGATTATAATTAATAAAACCCAAATGTTATCTTTTTTATTATTTAGAGAACAAAATACTAAGAGAAATGTAGATCTGGGAGCGGGAATGTGTAAAGAGGACTAACTTTTTTTTCGTTAGCGGGGTTGGGGGTGCATGGAGGGATAAGTAAAAGTGCTACTAAAATTAACGGGCCTAAAATATTAGAACATATATGTGTCGGGGGCACATTATGAAGCAGATCTTTGTAAATCAAGTCAAAAGTCTATGTGGGAGAAATTACGTTGCGCAGGTAAAAAAAAAATAAATAATAAAATGGGCATTCCAGAGAGCGAAAGAGAGAGAGAGAGAAAAAAAAAGAGAGCGTGCCGTAAACTTTTGTGTAAGAGATAGGCCTACAGTCATTCACGGGCTAAAGAAGTATGTTAGGTTTATCGTTAAAATGAATTCCGTTTATTACAATTGAAGAAACAAAGAGATGATGGGTGTTTCGTCCACATTATAAAGTCTGGGACCAAATCAACGGGCGTAGCCAATGTGTACTGTTAGTATAAATAGATTAGCATTAAATCAAAGCTGGACTTCAGATCACGTCTACAACCTTCCGTTCGGTCCTTCAGAAATTTCTGTGGGCACCAATCCCTTTCCTTTTCCCTTTTTTTGTTCCAAGTCATTAAAGTCGTGTGAAGTGATGTTGAAGAGCAATTTGTGACATGCACCATGAGTCGCTGGTAACGGGATAACGCTGCAATAATCTCCCCCTCGGGGGACCACTTATCTGCCCCTGGTTTAGGTCTGCGAAGACGCCTACATGTCATGTTGTTCAAGGCTAGGCTACGGTGAACGTTTCTGTTTCTACGACCGAGACGATCCATTCACTCCTGGGCGCATCCCGTTCTTGACAGAGATGACTTTATTGCAATGGCGGCACGTCACTAGATCTAGCTTGCTTCCTCTTCATGGGGAGAAGATAAAAGAGGGAGGGGGGATCACACACTGGCCTGCGTTTGGTTTCCTTTACTTGGGTCGGACTTATTTTACTAAAACATTATAGGTCAACCAAAGATTCAGTAAAAACTCATCGTTTTAATTGAACGTATTGATGGCCCACTGATCCTGTTACGCACCTGGATTCATTCTATTTTGTGTGCCTTAAGTATTCTAGCCACGGCACTTAGCTCTAGATTTAGTGTCTTATTATCTAGCATTACTTCTCGCTTCTAAAGTTACATTTTCTATTGTTAGCCTTGTTTGAACCTAACGAGTTCATTGGGACTGTAAACAAATGGAAACATTTCCTAAGTCTTGCTTCTGAAGCGCAAGGCAAATATTTGCTAGTAAACAAGTTTGCTATGTCTTAAATCTTTCCATATTTCGTTGTATCTATACTTGAAGCATTGTACTCAATCTGTACTTTGACATTTATAATAGTCATTTGGTGGACGGATGTGAGTGAGGGGTGTTATGGTGTGTGTGTGTGTATGTGTTTCTATGGTGACGGTGAGGAGTAAGTGATTGGTTGTTGGTTATGCAGAGTGAATGATGCAAGATAAGCGGCACTGTCGTAAGCTGTTTTGGGTATGCCAGACGACTCCAGGATGCCAGAGTGTAAAGACGTGCTTTTATTGTGCGTTAGATTTGTTTAAAATATCAGTTTATTTACATTTCATCTCATGTTACATCTGTCTATAGTGTGATAAAAAAGTTAGACTCATTTTTGTTCACGAAGAAGTTATTCAAGTGAATGGAAATTTTATAAGTTAAACTAGAATGCATCGGTTTAGTTGTCTACCATTAGTTTGGTGCTAGAAGTCAACGACCGTCAACAATAAGGGGAGGGGGGGGGCAGAAAAAAGTTTCGTTACATAGAGAGAAGCAGGTGGGTCTACCCTTTCAAAATCACGTCTGGGCTGTTGCCTTTAATTGTTGCCTGCGCAGCAAATTGTGTGTTTCTGTTGGGCGGGATCTGAACGATGGAGCAATATATCATTTCCAGGGGTGAAAACTCATTCATAACTGAAAACTAATTTTGTCAAAAGTCAACTGAAAGACGTGAAAATCATACACCAGTTTTTTGCGCTGCTTTAGAGTTAAGAGAGTGGAAGATATTGTGTCCAGAAGTCAACTAGTTATCACCCATTCCCTCTTTCTCTAACTCCCTCTTCTCTTTTTCTCCCTCGCTCTTGCTGTGTGTCTTCCTTTCTATCTGGCTCGTCCATCTCTCCCACGATACGGCATGCACATACATAGAGTTGTCTCATAATGAAGATGACAGTGATAGTTTCCAATGAGCCACACAGCTGCTGGTCACGTGACAGATGGTGCACTCCTGGCCTGGCGCCCTTTACCCACTTCTTACAGCACTCTCCGACAAACAAGCCCCCCCCCCCTTTTTTCACTTCCGCCCCCGCTTGAATATTGTACAAGTAACAATAGTGCCAACTGTATAACTGGAGGTCAAACATAGGAAACCTTTTTTTTTTTTTTTTTTTTTTAAATTTTTTTTTTATTTTAGCCAATCAATTACTTTGGAATTGATTTATACATAACAAAACACAGCTTTAAAAAAGATTAAAGCAAAGTTTTGAACCCGTAGCCTACATATCAACAAGACAGCGCTCTATCCAGCAAAGTAACTAAATTAGAGTGACCATTCATTTAACCCATGTTTGCTTTTTTTTGTTTTAAAGCTGCTTTATGCATTATTTAAAGAAAAGGAGTAAAGTTGCGCTTACTTGCAGGTAAAAGAGACAACTCAGTCAACTAGACATTAGACTGTGAATGTTTACGTTCTATTGGAATAGTTTGGCTTTCAGTCTTCATTAGGGTTTGATTAGATGAAATGTAGGCAGATAAATAGTAACAGTATACAGTATCTGGGCAACGCCAAGAGAAGCGAGCCTTAGGACCATATATTTAGAAAATGATAATGCAAAACTTCGACATACTATTGATCTGTGTTTCTCTGTGTGTCTGGGTGAAGACCAGTCAAGAGTTGATCCGGTCCTTGCTTATGTAAAGATAATTTGATCTTTCTTTCATTTCAGAGGTCCCATAGGCT
Organism: Biomphalaria glabrata; assembly: GCF_947242115.1. Classification (NCBI taxonomy): domain Eukaryota; kingdom Metazoa; phylum Mollusca; class Gastropoda; family Planorbidae; genus Biomphalaria; species Biomphalaria glabrata. The sequence continues at coordinate 22,693,591 of NC_074711.1, read as the reverse complement.
TCTGTTTGCTGTGTATTCCATTGTACTTCAATTCAAATTACATGTGGGATAAACGATATTTGTTATCGGCTAGTGATCGCTTTAAATGACCTGGCCTGCAATGTTCAGACCATAGATTGCAATGAAATACCCCAGTGTCCGTTCAATTATCATCGCACGCGCTCGCACGTGCGAAAAAAAAGGGGGGTGGGTGGACTGTCGACATTTGATGCGCGTGTTTAGTTTATTTTTAGAGAGAGAGAGAAAAAAGTTGGGTGTAGTAGAGGTAGAATCTGTTAGTGCACTCACTCTCGTTTGTGATTGGTTGAAAGCATACCACGTGATGAGAGGCGGTGGGCGCGAACTGATAGCCAGGCAGTTGATTGATGCTGTTTGTCACGCATGACTTCTTCTGCCTGCTTTGCTCATCCCCTCTGTGAAAAAAAAAAAGAGTACCGTGAAAGTGAGGACGGGTTAGTACGTTATTAAAGGTTTAAGAGCTGCGCGCGGGATTAGTTCCATAGCCCAGTGTAGGGAAGGGGGAGGGGGTTGGGACTTGCAGCCTTCATTTTGCAGTTTGAAATGTAGGAAGAATTGGTTGGAAATTTGGTTTTGTCTCGGAGCAGCGAAGGCGAATAAAATGAAAATAAATCAATTTAAAATACATTTTATTTTAATACATCCAGAAGTGAGTTCGGGATAAAAAAAACAAAACAAGAGTGAGAGACGGACAGAAAGAGGAGTAAAGAAGAAACAGTTACGGGGGCACACATTGCGTACAAGCCCTACCAACATGTAATGGACTTATGTCACTATTTCTAGGCTACTGCAGCTGTGCTATGCTTTTACCTAATTGTACTTTCAGACGGCGGGTTTTTTTTTGTACTTTTTTAGAGGCCCCCTCAATTGGGAAAAGACGATATTAGTTTTGTGTGGAATGCCTGTCCGTCCGTCCGTCCAGTTTAGATCTCGTAAACTAGAAAAGATATTGTAAATCCGACATCATAATATTTTAGACCATTTAAAGTTCTGATGCGACGGCTACTTTTTTTCTTTTCTGAAAGCGAAAAATCTAATTTTTTAATAATCACTTATGCAAGCAGTTTTTATTTCATAAAAATACACCACATTTACAACTATTCACTATTAATAGTAACAAGCACGGGAGGCTCTTTAGTTTGGGACATTGCTATTTACCATATTTTTAACCCATTTGTGCAAATGGTTTTAGATTTTTTATTTTTTTTTTAACATTTGTATACGTTAAGTAAGTTCTGTCATACTAAGATTACTAACTACTACATTTACACTATTTAGTATGCATATAAGTTGGACATAATTTAAAACAACAATTAATAAGTTTTTCATATTATCGCATAAACTACATTGTTTCACACCAACCATTCAACACTCAACTAAAGGATTTTAAAAAAAAAAATTTACGATAGTGTTTGAATAAGATATTGACCCTTTACAAAATAATTAGATCAATTAGATATTCATTATAAGACATCAGTTAGGCCAGGTTCACATCTAACTTCACATTCACTTTCACCTATCCTTTGATCTGCTGGACCGCTGGGGCACCACACAGGATCTGTCAACCTTCTTTCTCCATTCTTCTCTGTCATTTGTCTTTGATCGAATTTCATTCTGATGTTCTTTCTGAAAATATTGAACCTGCCTTTTTATTGTGGGTGGACCACCTCGGGGGCCAATTTTGAGTTTGCGACTCAACTTCAGCATTGATTCAGGTGCATTAAAAATTATATTTTTAAAAAAGTTAATTTAAATTTTGAGTGCTTTGTAATTAATCATTAGTATAAAAATTGTCTTGTACACAAACACACACACACGTGGGCGTACAACAATTTGATAGGTTTATTGAATATCGTAATTATTAAGTCTTGTGCACAAAAACCACCAACTCACTGATTTATTCATGTACCTACCTATCAAGAGATCTCTTAATATAGCAAATGTATTCACTTGAAATTTCGTGCACAGGTTCCTCACTAAGACAGATTCGCAACCTCAAGGCCCCGAAAAAACAGCAAACTTTCTATTAAACCTTTGTATTTTATTATGGTATTTTCCCAATAGACCGCCGTCTGTACATCAAGTGTAATTAGAAATAACACAAAAATCAAGATTTCCCATAAGGCGACTTATTTTAATTTTTCTTACGTCATTTCCGCTTCCTTTTAGACACAGTCTAAAATATTTAACTGAGCCTAATAGCATGAAAAAGATTAACCTAAATCTAGAGCATAGACATATATATATATTGAATCTAGACTGGACATTGAGATCTTTTAAAACTACAAAAAATGTGATTTTTTTTTTTAAGTTGAAACAAGGCGTTGTTTTGTATAATAGTTATAAGAAGTAAAGTTGTTGTTTTTTTCAACACTAACCTATGTAACATATAATTTAATTTTTAGATCTAGATCTAGTAATTAAACATCAAAATAAGAGTACTCTTGTCTCATAATTATTATATTGCAATTTTTAGATACATAATCTAGAAAGATCTAGGTAATCTATTTAAATGTACATAAGATTATTAAAATCAACAGACATGAATTATTTCGATCTAGGATTTTTGAAACATTATCTCAATGGAAACTAACAGGAAATGGCTTTGTTTCATATATTAGCGTGAATATATAGTTCTGTGATTAATAGCCCATTCTAAACAAAATCTGAGAAATGATTTTGCATTATTGGGACGACTTCCCTTAAAGCTTGAAAAAGAGTTACGTACATAAAAATCTATAGGCCTATATATAGGTCGGTGAATCGATCAATCACGCATAAGAATTTCTTTCCGGTTTCCAGTCTAGATATAATATATAAGCCTATGATCTAGAGTTTATTTTTTATTTCCGCTTATGTGCGTTTGTAGATTAGACTGCTATACTCTGTAGCACAGTCTTTTCTGTGTATTAAAAAGGGGTCAAATAAACGATTACAGTTAATTAAACCAAATTAGTATTTCCTTTTTTTAAGAAGATGCAATGCCAAAATAAATGCATTGTGGGAAAAGGAAATTTAATTGGTTACTTCGGAAAATGCATCATTTTTTCCCTGTCGGTCTGAAGCTGATGGTCTAAAGATATCTACGACCATTCCGTACATTGCTTGCCTGATGATGAAAGGAGACATTGGGAACAACAACAAAAAGTAACCAAAGGTGCTATATTTAGAATTCAAAAGATAAGATAAATCTGTGCTGATGGGTCGATCAATTGGACGGTGCAAACAAAAAGTTAAAGGTTGTCATTGTAATAAAAAAAAAAGCCGAAATGTGCGAAAGCGGGTGTGTGTGTGTGTGTGTGTGTGAAGGGCCGGTCGAAAAGCAACATGTATGTATGTGAACTATTTCGATATTGAATAGAAAAGTCAAAGATTGGAACATCTGACTAACTTTTTTTTTGTTGTGGGTGAGAAGGGGGATGTACAAGTGATATTAGAATTCAAGGACTAACATTACATGTGTGTCATACGGGGGCAGGAGCGTTATAAAGTGGGTCGTTCCAAATGAAATCAATATCTAGGTCATGGACATTACCATTCTCAGGGGGAAAAAACGAAATGGGGGTTCCAGAGAGAGAGAGAGAAAGAAGGAGGTGAATAAGAAAGAAAGCAGATACAACAATTCACGGGCTAAAAAGTTTAAGGGGAATCGTTAAAATGTAAATATAAAGCCTTGGAACAAATCAACGGGTGTAGCCGCTGTGTAATGTTAGTCTTTTAAATTAGTCATCAACCTATATATATATAGGTTGATGACTAATTTAAAAGACTAATATATATATATATATATATATCTTGTCTACGCCAATAGTGAAGACAGTCTGAATAACAGCTTGGAGACGATCTAAGTCATATATATATATATGATATATGTATATTGAGAGAGAGAGAGAGAGACTCTCTTTGCTCGTTGACTTGACCTACCCAGCGCTACTCTTGTGAATAGAGGCCCTTATGTCTTGCTTTGGTGTTCGCTTCTGTCCCTAAACTTTGTCATGCTTTCAACAAGTCTTTAGTCACCGTTTAGTAAGTAACGTCTCATTTCTATGCAGTCAAGTGAAGACTTGCGGGTGTCCTTCAAAGAAGTCACTGGACTGGAACAAAGTCAATCTTTCACCAACAACTCCGTCTCACAAGAATGTAGACATTTCCAGAGAACACGGTTTGGTGTTGGGCTGCCTCTTTTTGTGTAAATGTCTATTTGATACAAGTGTGGCTTTTTGCTTGTTTCTTTGAGATTTGTAGAGCGGTCGATGCTGCGTTAGAGAATCGAGTGGATCATGACGTAGTAAGTCGTAAGTGTAAGAACAATTTCACTTTCAAAACAATATGGCCACAGTCAGAAAAGTTTGACCGTTATAATTTACCAAAGGAAAAGAAAAAAAAAAAAAAGAAATTAATTGAATTTAGTTAGAGAGCGAGAAAATATTTCTCTTGAATGGACTAGCCGTCTTCGGTTATTTCCGCATGTCGGCGTTAGTAATTCGTCAGTTGAATAAATTAATGTTCGTGAACATTTAGCGCATCGTCTTCTAAGTCTAGATCTTATGGCCTATTATTTTATAAAGTGTAGTAGATCTATGTATTTGCTAATACAGGATTTAAAAAAAAAGGGGGGGGGGTGTGGCAGGTAAAAAATGTTTCAATTATTATTTTAATCTAACATTCAATAATGATTAGGAGAAAAATAATCGCTCTATAAGTTGTATAAAGGAGATATTGTCTTTTTTTTTTTTTAAAGTATTTTTTTTTTTCTTGTTTAATGCTTGTTGTTGACAGTCGTTGACCTGTGGCACCAAACTCAACCGCTGTAGGCGTATTTATCTTGAAATGACACGAAACTTCTATGTGGACAATACAAAATAAAACTTTGATTACAAATTGAACTTGAGATGGAATGAATTAAAATATAAAATTGTATTTTGAACAAAATCTAACTCACTACTAAAAAAAAAAAGTCTCTTGTCTCTGGCATTCTCGAGTCGTCTAGGGGTAGGCGTACCGCTTATCTTGCATCAATCACCCTGCCTAGCCGCCAACCAATCGCTAACTGTATCTCTCCGTCACCATAGAAACACACACACACACACTCCATAACAATCTTTATTGCTTTCTTAGCAATGCTTTTCTTGACTATGTGTTTAAGTGGCGTTTGTTTGTTGCCAATGATATTACTCAATTAAATGCAGTTAGTTGACTATGAAAGTTCCAATTGAACACAGCCACACTGTAGTTCAACTTTCAAGAGATTCATGTTTCAATGGTTTAGCCTTTATTGGTGCTAGATATACATCTTTAGAAAATTCCATTGACGAAATGACTTGGGGTCCTATTTCTATTACAAAAGTAAAGATCAAGATCAAGTGGAGAGAGAGAGAGAGTTATTGAAGTATTTAGAACGTTGAACTCTTGGTACATCCACAAAATCTTTTCTTCACTTTCATGTAACATAAGCCCTCCTTCGCAAGACTGATTCTCTGCCTGTATTTCTTTCTTAGATACATCTAACTTTCTCTCTCCTCTATCTCTCTCCTCTCTCTCTCTCATCATTATTTAGTGTAGCACCGTTATTAAACCGTTCAACGAAGTCTTCAACTGTAGGCTACAGAGTAGCTTGTTGTATCGGTATTAGATAAACTTTGACAATTCTTTTGTGTAGATACTTTCAGAACCGGAGGATGGGAAAATGGAGAGAAGAGAGAGAGACAGGGAGAGTAAGATGGAAGGTGGGTTGAAAGAAAGAAAAGTTAATTATGCCATGTCAACCATTTCTTGTGAAATATTCAGTTCTACATCTAGAACTTTTTTTTTTTTTTTAATTGATTAATCCATTTTGAGGTGATCAATTTATACTAACTTTGATACGTTTTCTTGACATCTGGCAAGTTCTTATTGTTAACAGGGCTTCCAATTCCAAACTAATTGTACGCCTCTGTCTGTCACGATTAGAGCTCCAGACTAAAAGCACTAGTGAAGATCCTATTTTTTCCTATTCTGTAGCGTACTACAATAAATCGGTGCAACGGATTCATGACGTGAATTATGAGCATACCTTTTGTACAAACACAAGTGAACCGGTCCAACACAAATACACATCTTTCTGCTACTCGACTCTCATCTCTAGATTGTACTCATTACTTCAATGTTCAATCCCTTATTTATCACCTCAACTCTAGATTGTACTCAATACTTCAATGTTCAATCCCTTATTTATCACCTCAACTAGGACAGATTTCCTCGTAGTTACACCAGAATCTCTTGAGAAAATAGAAACGAATTATCATCCATAGTTATACTCATAGTTACACAAGAAACACGCCCACACACATACACTCCATATTATGGCCCATTTCAGTGGTGAAGTGACTATGGATCATGTCATGGAAATATATGCCTGTGTATTAGCTATGGTCGGAACGATGTCGCCCACACAGCAGTTCTGTCACACACTCCATAACACTCTATTCATGACATATCTGTTTCTGGGTGTATCAACAGACTTTAAAAAAAAACGTCTGCCCGTTGTAGGCACATATTTAAAAACAAAAGATTTCATGGGCACTACGTGTTATTCGATAGTCAGACTTGTGCTGAGAGTGACATAGCTATTGGCCCAACTCTCTTGTGTCTATTCCTCTGTCTTTCCGCTCTCTGGCCATATTCAGACTGTCTTGAAGCATTCTATTAACAGATCCTGCTCTGGGTGTGATCGCAATAAAATCTTTTAAATGTACTGGGTACATGGAGGATTGGGGTTATTAAAGTTTGTAGTTCATACTTCCTGATATCTCCACATGAAGTATCCCTATAATTGGTCACTTGTGACATGTTACTAAAAACAACAACATTCTAATGTGACTCACTCTTTTTGTGCTTACAACGTTGATACAACTGTTTGTTAGGTTCAGAAATAGAAGGAAGGAAGAAAGTTTTATGATTTGTGTCGTCACTTTCAGTCTCTCTCTCTCTCTCTCCACTTCTTCTAACTATTCATTGGTAGCGTTAGGTTTGACTTTTAAAAATGTAAACATGGAAATACCTACTATTCTCTCGGCCCTTCCACACACACGCGCATACACACGCAAAATGATGACTAGGTATAGTCAACTTTGCATTTATTTGGGATGACTTATTAATGGCAGAGTTGGAATTCAGGTCGTCCCCCCCCCCTCCCCCGAATTCCCGAATGTTTTGACTTTCTGCTTTTTAGCGGCCCCCGAAAGGGGAAAAGACGCTATTAGTTTTGTGTGAAATGTCTGACCGTCTGTCCGTCCGTCCCGTTTAGATCTCGTAAACTAGAAAAGATATTGAAAATCGGACATCACAATATTTTAGACCATTCAAAGTTCTGATGCAACGGCTACTTTTTTTTTTCCTGAAAGCGAAAAATCTCATTTTTAAAATCAGTTATGCAAGTATTTTTTTAAAGAGAAAAAGCTAATTAGTATGCATTATAAGTTAAACCTAATTTAGAACGAATAGTAATCTTATAAATTTCATTTTCCTAAACCTTCTTTTTTATTGCGGAATTTTTTTTTTTTTTTTTTTTTTTTTTTTTTTTTTTAGGATTTGAATAAGAGATTTAGCCTTTAAAAAAAAAATCATTATAAGACATCAGTTAGGCCAGGGGAGGCGCGGTGGCTGAGCGGTAAAGCGCTTGGCTTCCGAACCTGGGGTCCCGGGTTCGAATCCTGGTGAAGACTGGGATTTTAACTTTTGGAATCTTTGGGCGCCTCTGAGTCCACTCAGCTCTAATGGGTACCTGACATTAGTTGGGGAAAAGTAAAGGCGGTTGGTCGTTGTGCTGGCTACATGACACACTCGTTAACCGTAGGCCACAAAAACAGATGAACTTTACATCATCTGCCCTATAGACCACAAGGTCTGAAAGGGGAACTAGTTAGGCCAGGTTCACATCTAACTTTACATTCACTTTCACCTATCCTTTGATGTGGTGGATCGTTGGGCACTACACAAGATCTGTTAACCTTCTTTCTCCATTCTTATCTCTCATTTGTCTTTGATATAATTTGATTCGGCTGTTCTTTCTGAAAATATTGAAGCCTGCCTGGGTGGACCACTTTGGGGGCTGATTTTGAGTTTGTGTTTCCACACAAACTGTCTTTTGTAACCTTTTTTTTTTTTATTGGGGACGTTAAAAGACAAGTGTAACATTTGGTCGAACTTCAGGAGATTTGTCAGACGCTCTACGAGACACTTAATGAGACCCTGCGAGACATTTTGTCAGACACTCTGTGAAACATTTTACTCCACACTTTGTCAGATGGTGTAAGACATTTAGTCAGACACTCAATGAGACTTAGGCACTCTGTGAGACACTTTTGTGAAGTTCAATCTTGACTTTAAGGTCTGTATTCAAGTTCAACTGCGTTGAAATTTGAGATTTATTGAAAAGTTGGTTGATCTATTTTTACTTTTAAACAATTATTCATTGCATCTTTGTATAGGCGAGGATATTGCAGCATGAGGACAAAGAGCAGGTCGTGTAGATAAACAAAGCAACATCTACATTGTTCCTAGATCGTGCCTTGAGTATCTGTTGATCTTGGAGGTATGTTAGTATCAACCTGATCTTGGAGCTCACATCGAAGTTTTCAAGCCAAACGTTTGAACACATAACCTGCTAATTATCCTCAACTCATCACAAAACTATCCTTAGAGTTCGGGATTTCTTTCATCCCTACTCCTCTTATATAAACACTTAAGCACACATGTTTTATTATAACACTAAACTTCCTCCCCTCCCCCTCCCATTAACGTGACACCAAAAGTTACATAACTAAAGAAACAAAAAGGTATTTAAAGGTTAAACTTTTAAAAATTAATATTTTCTGGGGAATCAAACCATTCCCCCCCCCCATCCCCTTATCTCAGGAATTTTGAAGGCGCTCTTGTAAACTTGTATAAAGGCGAGGCACTATTCGTGTTAACATCAATCTTATTCACAATAGCTCTAAAACAGAAACATAGCCCATTAGTTCAACAACTACAAACCAAACATTTATTCCACCTCAGTATACCACTACAATCACTTCTACCCTAAACTAAAGTTCCTGCCAACTAGATACGTTTCATATATATGTATTACAATCTCCACAGGCGCCTTTCTGTTATTCTTTGAAAGTAGGCCGCCATTTTCATTGCGCGAATAAATATATATCAGGGCTTTTTGAATGCCACATGTTACTTTTTTTTTTCAGAACAGTTTAGCCTACTTTGAGTGTGTGTGTGTGTGCAAGCGTGAGTGAGGGCGAAGGAAAATCTTGTCCATGCGGCGAAGTTCTCTCTATTTTATGTCGGTGCGGGCAAACCTGGTGCTTCCGCTTGTCTGGCTTCTGTTGTTTTTTTTTTGTTTTTTTTTTGGTGTGTGACCTGGTTACAGACTGCGGTTCGCTTGTTCTATTGGTTTGTCTGACCGTGGAAACTGGCCCGCGACTGCTGCAGAGCGTTTTGTCTTCTGGGGTGGTATAAATCATGTGCCCCTGTTCAAACATTCATCATTCTCTTGGTGGAACGCCTACTTATTCGTTTTTTTACTACACCCCCCACCTTCTCTCCCACCCACCTACTTTGAAAGGGGAGGGCAGATTTAAAAAAAAAAGCTTCTTGTGCTAATTATTGCACAGTTACTTTACGTACGAGCCTGACAATTTCTCTTGCCGATTGTACTTAACTATTAAGTGCTATGTCCCCTGCAGTACTAATAGGCTCCACTAGACGTTCATTCGCAAGACCGTCTGCCGTTGAACTTTGCATATGGTGTCTTTCTACTTGGAAAGGAAAAAAAAAACATCAGGAGCGCACACACACTCACAAAAATGACGCCGTGACGCCAACAGTAGACGCTATGAACGCCAAGTAGTATTTGACTCCATATTACATTTGGACTCCAGCACGCGACGGAGCATTGAAAACCTTGTTCAGTCTCATCTGTCTCCCAACGGATGTGACCTTCCTCTCGGAATAATGGCCTCTTCACCCCCCCCCCTTTTTTTTTCCCCCTTTTACTGATCCGATTAGCTTTCCATTACTCGTAATGCCCGGAGTAGAAAATGGATTGCCACTGTGTAACACTTTGGTCGAAGTAGAGGTCTTATGTAAAGTAAAAAATAAACTACCCCTTTCAGACCTGCCTTCTATAAGGCAGATGATGTAAAGGTCATCTGTTTTTATGGCCGGAGGTTAACTAAGGTGTGATGTGGCTAGCGCAACGACCCACGGTTCTACTTTTTCCCAAGTAATGTATGGGCACACACTAATTGTGTACTTATTCTGAGCTACGAGCAATGGTAAGAGGATGGAGCTCTACTTCTTGGCGAAGAGGAAAGTGTGTGTGTGAGTGTTTTAAATATGGCGAGCAATATAATAAAAGACTCCTTTAAAAGCAATAGTTATCGCTGTCTCCATCAATCCCATTCTCTCAGTCTCTGTCTGTCTGTCTGTCTGTCTGTCTGTCTCAACATTTCCTAGCTGTTAGTAATTATGTATTTTGCATAAAAATGTGTACGCCCAACTATGACAATAGATTGAACTACATCTGTGCGACTATTTTAGTTTGGCATTCGTTTTAACATTGAGCTTTCTTTTGATCAAAATTATCCAAACCTCTTGACTGCTTCTTTTTACATATAAAAGCATTTTTTTTTCTTTTATTTGTTCAATTGTCTATGCTACTCCCCTTCCACCGTCTTAGCACCCCGCCTCCAGTTGCACATATACCAACACTAGAACATATTCCTGGACTGTCTAGTATTGTTCCTTCCAGCACTAAGCCAGTGCCAGGAGTTTCCGCTGCCGCCACTTCGTGCTCCAGTTACTTTCCCCTCCCTCTCACGCATTTTTTTCACCAGCCTCAGTTTGACTTAGCCTCCGGATCTCGTGTAGTAGTTAAGCAGCGTCTCTGACTTTGTCTATCAATCAAAACTGATCCCCCCCCCCCCCCCCCAGACATTTGACAGCATGCAAGACTTGAGTGCAGCATTTGGGGCGGTCTTAAGTGCTACCATAGTTTGCTTACGTTATTGTCCTCCCCCCACCCCCCCTCTCACTTCACCGTTGACGCACTGAACTAAGACATTCTATTTGAAACTACACCAACATTCAGTAGGTTGAGACTGTCTTCACTATTGGCGTAGACAAGAGAGATACTGGGCCAACTCTAGCAGAGGATAATCTGCAGTCATCCTGTTCCGTAAGTCTACATGTAAGTTAACACTGGACGGCGTAACGTTATACGCTGCGCGCGATTCAAACTACGACGTCTATCTGATCGGGTGCCGCTAGCCTTACTACACTCATTGGCAGCCTCAGACATTTGTCTTGTCACAGACTGTTAGACAAACTTTGGCCTTTTTTTCTTACTAAAGTGAATTTTGTTGTTGTTGCTGGTTTCTGATACCATCAGATATTTTGTTTTCTAGCCTATATTAAGGTAAACCCAAAAAGACTAACTTTCTCTCTGTAAGCACTAAGAGTTTTAATCGAATACTACAATGTTCGCCAGTGTACAAGTTGGTTTGTAGATCTCTCTATGTGCATACATGTTGAGGGCGAAGATTAGAATCATGTCCAGTCTGTATCCAATGTAGACAAGCTGCTCGTTGCCAGCTGTCACCCGTATCTCTGTTGTCTGTTGTACATCGTGTTTCCCCGTGTCTGCATACACTTGCATTCTGAGTCTGAGTTAGTGTTTAGATACTTGACTAGAGATTTAACTTTACAAAGCTTATATCAACTCACTCTGTCTGTCTGTCCAAAAGTTTGTACACGTTATTTCTTCGACACCCAATGATCAAGCTGAAATTGTGCACAATTATTTCTTTTACCTGACAACACAAGAATCAATTTTAAAAAGTAACCAATTAGTTAATTGGTAATAAATCATTTTGTATTTGGTATCTATAACAAGGGAAAGAAATTGTACTTGACTGAAGTGGTGGTATATGCTGAATTTGTTCCCTTTATAGATTGATGGGGCTTAGTAAACGCAAACATGTAATTATAACAATAGATAAGTATACAATCTTTTATGTTCATAGATTCTTCGCTGGTAGAGCGGTTACCGCGTTGGCTTGTGAAGCCCGAGAAGGCTTTAGCCCACAAGTTCGAATTCAGGTCGTTTTTTCTTTTAAATACATTTAAAAAGCGATCACCCAGATACCCCGTGCTTTCTCTCTCTTCCCCACCTCCTTTCCCTTTCCAGCTGGTCCTATCAAGTGATAGGATCATAGCGTACTGAGAAAGCTAAGACACGAAATAGCGCTAAGCAAAAACAATCGGTAAACAAATATTTCTAATCACATCAATTTATTATTGTTAGTCTAGATCTATTACAAATTTAATTACATGACTGATGCAAACGAATTGATACACTTAATATAAGCTTTGTCGTTTTTTATTTAAAGTTTTGTTTTTGTTCTGTACTTTGTTTGTTTCTTTTTCAGAACGTAAAGTGGAGCCACAAAGCTCCAAACGGTTACGCATCTCAGAATTGAACCCGCACCTTTTGTGTGCACTGTGTGGTGGATATCTGATAGACGCCACTACTATAATAGAGTGTCTTCATGCTTGTAAGTTGATTTTTATATTGTAACCTTTGAACTTTGTTTGGTTGCTCTCCTTAGCTTGCCCCATCTCTTAACCTTCATGTCTTGACTGTGTGGGACACACACCATTGGGTCCTATCTAATAGCTGCTAACGATGATGGCAATTAGAGATCTATAGGCTGCATTGGAAAACACAGTGCACTAATATGACTATGTGAATAAAACAATGCCTGGGAAAAACCCAACATACAACTTAACAGTGTTTTAATGGCTGCGTATAGAAATAATGGGGTGTATTGTTTTTAGTTTATTTATAACTTCGCGTATCCGTATTTAACATCATTCTAGTGTAGCCTATTGGCTTCTCTTCTCGTTCTGGTACACATATACGTCTGCGTCTAACTTGGTAATTATCTTATCTTATAAAATACAGACGTTACTTCTTAGAAAATAATTTCGTCCTACACGTATCCATGTGTCGGTCCAGTCGACTAGAGACTTAAAACTCTGTCATTGGTTTTCATGGCTGATTCAGGCAACCCGTTCCATGCTCTAATAGCACTAGAAAAAAAGAAGCAATATAACCAATTACCCCTAGTGGCCTAGTCTATAGGATAAGAAATGTGCTTTTTCTTTGTATGTTTCTGATTATTTTAAAAAGGTTGAGTGTTTCTATTTGTAAATTAGGGTTCGGTGTTTTATCTTATTATTTTTTTATCGTATTATATTATTTCTACTTAACTTTTTGAGTCCTGAAGCGTCTCTAAATCTTCAAATACAAAACAAAATCCAATAAATACTCAGAAAGACACAAAGATAAAGGCACATTTCTCATTCCATATGCTAGGACAAATTTTTACAAATGCTACTTTATCCCTAGTGCTTTTAGAGCATGGAATGGGTTGCCTGAGCCAGACAGGAAAATCAGTAACTTGGCAGAATTTAAGTCATTGGTTAACATGCCTCTTAGGGCGTAATTATGTTCTTTTTTGAAGTAACATCTGTATTATATAAGACAAGATAAATAGCATTTTAGTTTCATTGTTGATTTTGTAATAATGTCATCGCTTTGGGGGTTCCATGATAACTTTTCATTTATTATAAAAATGTTGTTCCTCATTTTGTTACTTAAATGACAACAAGAAAAACAAAACAAAAATCCTTTCTACAACTGACAAGAAGGCTTATCTTCGAGTCCGAAGAATTAATGACAAGTGCCTTATCGAATAGAACGTCAAAGTTGGTTCAATAGTCTTTTTTTTTTTTCTTATAGAGCAATTATTTTGCATAGATGTAGGTTACATTGCGTCATCAAAACTTTGTTATTTAGCAGACGGGGTGTAAAATTATTCTTTAATTTATTTAACTCTTGAATCAATAATGCCTTAGATTCGGAAATTCCAGAACGCGATAGTCCTTTCAAAACCAATGTTGGATCTAGATTTAAACCTATTTAAAAAAAAAAAACAATAAAATTTATTAATTTGTATACTTTGAAAAATTATAGAAGTCAGATTAGATTTGTTCCCGTTATGGCCAAGAAGCTAGTTATTCCCCCCCCCCCCCCCCCAATGTATATGGACTATAAAATGTATTGGAAAGTGTTGAAAGAAAAAGAAAATTGGATCCAATGTTTCTGTTGTTTTGTTTTTGTACCCCTGTCAATAAAAAAAAACAAATACACATTGCCTAATTATAACTGGCTGTTAATGAGCATCTATCCATGATTAAAATCTAGACTGTAGTTTCTAGTTTCAACATTACATCTACACCTTACAATTCACTTGTGTGTGTGTGTGCTTACCAAATGAAAAGTTGTTACCATTGTCTACAACTCATCTTTTGTCCTCGAACCAACTGGCGAGAGATCATCTTGTTTTATTATCACACAGTCACACATTATTTAGTGTTTTTTTTTTCCCAATTTAAATTTTACAAGCAAATGCTAAAACTTGAAAAGTGAACGCTTGCATTTAATAATTGTTTACCGTTTTGGCAAAATTTTTTGGGTGACAACTTTTCTGTCCAATTCTATTTGTCTGATGGCCTATTGTTTCAACTGTTCGAAGACATGATGAGGCAAACACTGCAAGTTGTTGGGTCTGATCAGGTGACACTTTGAAGCCACTCAGCAGGACATGGATGCTGAACAATTGACATTGGAGTAACAGGCTCTGTGCCTCTCCTTTCTGTGCCTCTCTACTTGGCACAATGTCACTGTTGAAGTGGTTTGTTGACGGAGGGTTACCTTCATTCTACACAACATTCCCCACTACCGGAGAGGTGAGAGAGATGGACGCAGGCCAAGTTCTCTAGCTACTTGATACTTCAAGCAACAATTTTGTTTGAAAACTTCAATCTTTGTAGACTGTCTCTACACCAACACTGAACTCGAGTGGATGGTTTAAAATGGATTTCTCGGTAAAATGGACGTTTTAACAAAGCCATTAAAAGAGAAATTTGTGAAGAGCTTTACTAAAGTGATTTTTTGAAAACATTTTTTTTTCAACTTATCTTTGAAAGAAACAAAAGGCAAAGGGAAAATACACTGGAACTATTGAGTGTGTGTTTACATGATCACTATGTACATTAGTCTTTGAGTTCATTTAATTTGATGATTAGGTAAATGACAAGTGAAATTTTGTTCACATTTGACAAACTTATTGAAATATTAGCTCTTGATTTCTCTTTTTTTTTTGTTCTGTAAGCAATATGTTTTACATTTTTAGAATCTTGAAAGCTTGATTTAGACTGTCAATTGAATTATTTATTTGTGTACACTCTAATGCATTGACTTATTGCAGTTATGCAAACATTTTGAGCTTGTTCAACTGATACTTAAATACGTAAACATGAGGCAGAGACAACTTTGACGTAGACTACAGTTGTCTCTCTTTTTGTTGCCTCGGCTACTTCAGTATACAGTTATCACGCCATCACATTCACTCGTTGACACAGACTGCAGATTTTGGAACACTTATTAGAAAGTATCTAGAGTCAATGTGTTAACAGCACGAACCAGGATGAATCGTTTAATAGGCTACAATAGTAATACTATGTTTTTTCTTTCGTATCATTAGCCTATATAACTGGGGCGATCAATACACACTAAATGTCTTTTGATATCTCTGGGCGTGAACAAAGGCCCCTGTCCATAAACCTTTGATGTAGAAACGGGTTGTTACTTAATGTAAAAATTTGGGTATTGACTAAAACTAGTGTTTTTCTTAATTTAATGTAGATGTAGAGCCCCAGGCTTGTTTATATGGTTACTGACCATAACTATAATCTTAACTTTGCTTTTTTTTTTTACTTACAGGCAACCATTCTTTAAAATATTATACATATCTAAAGTATGTTCACTATTATTATCTATCCTTGTTAGCTAATCAAAGATAATAGTATTATTAGTATCATTCTAATTAAAATCGTGTAATAATTTGAGACTAGCATTTAATTTTCAATCATTGTTGTATGAGTTCATCAGCGCTTCATCGTCACATTACTGGCTGGTCCACTTCCGGTGGTCATTAGGCTGAGAGTGAGTAGCTTAGAGAAATGCAGTGTTTCTAAATGAGCTAGAGGTCATACG
This sequence comes from Biomphalaria glabrata, assembly GCF_947242115.1. Taxonomy (NCBI): domain Eukaryota; kingdom Metazoa; phylum Mollusca; class Gastropoda; family Planorbidae; genus Biomphalaria; species Biomphalaria glabrata. The sequence continues at coordinate 22,677,414 of NC_074711.1, read as the reverse complement.
ATGACATTCACGTTTTGATTCTTAATACTTAGTCACATTTGATTTTTTCACGCCTCTAAATAAGCTGCTGCATAGTGGCGTAGCTCTAGGTACCCTTGCGCCCTGGTTCAAGAATATGTTGGTGCACCCCCCCCCCCAAAAGCCCATAAGACAAATTCAGTGAGACAAAAAAATCGAATAGTGTGTATGTATCGGTCTATTTAGCCAACGGCATTCCAATGTTTGTGGTGAACCGTGCCAGGGATAAAGTCATCACGTCTGCTTCAGTTCCTTCATGTTTTAAATGAGCAAACACACAGTTTTATTGTTTTGTTCCCATTATACACATTTTCATTCCGAAAAACTTGTATGTATCAAACTATTAAACATTGCTAAATACTTTCAATGTAGTTTTGATGTCCATCGGTGAACAGAACGTCACGTGTACCGCTTTAGTGCATTGGTGCACAGAACGTCACGTGTACCGCTTTAGTGCATCGGTGAACAGAACGTCACGTGTACCGCTTTAGTGCATCGATTAGAAAGAAACATTGAGAACGTTTGATTTCCTTGGAACTATTAGTTGTGTGGATGGGTGTGTGAGGGAGAGAGAGTCTTGGTGTCCTTCAGTTAACCGCGTGTACAATGTGGCTTCATTAATCCTAATCAAAACTGGACAATTGAACAGTCACCTATAACAATGTTGGCTTTTAACGAGAACTAGTTCGTTTGTTTGTTATCTATTTGAACCTAGAGTCCCATAGAATGATCGAACCGAAATGATTGCACTGCAACTTCCTGGCTTGTAGAACTCTCTCTCTAATACACAGACAGTGCATGTTTCTCTACACAGACAATGCATGTTTCTCTACACAGACAATGCATGTTTTGTTTTTATTGGGTTTCATAATACGTATTCTTTGTGCAGTGTTCATCTTGTGAAATAAAATAAAAAAATATTTGGTTAAAAAAAAAAAGGTTGTGTAAATAAAATTCAAAAATGAACAAAACTTTTTAAAAACTTTTTCAACATGAACTGCCGGAAATAGTAGAGGAATGACGGAGACCAGGAGATGTGTCACTTCATTTGTACAAGTCGACACACCTCAATCAGTTCATTTGTACAAGCCTACACACCTCAATCAGTTCATTTGTACAAGCCCACACACTTCAATCACTTCATTTGTACAAGCCTACACACCTCAATCAGTTCATTTGTACAAGCCTACACACCTCAATCAGTTCATTTGTACAAGCCCACACACCTCAATCACTTCATTTGTACAAGCCCACACACCTCAATCACTTCATTTGTACAAGCCCACACACCTCAATCACTTCATTTGTACAAGCCTACACACCTCAATCACTTCATTTGTACAAGCCTACACACCTCAATCACTTCATTTGTACAAGCCTACACACCTCAATCACTTCATTTGTACAAGCCTACACACCTCAATCACTTCATTTGTACAAGCCTACACACCTCAATCACTTCATTTGTACAAGCCCACACACCTCAATCACTTCATTTGTACAAGCCGACACACCTCAATCACTTCATTTGTACAAACCCACACACCTCAATCACTTCATTTGTACAACCCACACACCTCAATCACTTCATTTGTACAAGCCCACACACCTCAATTACTTCATTTGTACAATCATACACACCTCAATCACTTCATTTGTACAAGCCCACACACATCAATCACTTCATTTGTACAAGCCCACACACCTCAATCACTTCATTTGTACAAGCTGACACACCTCAATCACTTCATTTGTACAAGCCCACACACCTCAATCACTTCATTTGTACAAGCCTACACACCTCAATTACTTCATTTGTACAAGCCTACACACTTCAATCACTTCATTTGTACAAGCCATAACACCTCAATCACTTCATTTGTACAAGCCTACACACCTCAATTACTTCATTTGTACAAGCCTACACACCTCAATCACTTCATTTGTACAAGCCCACACACCTCAATCACTTCATTTGTACAAGCCTACACACCTCAATTACTTCATTTGTACAAGCCGACACACCTCAATTACTTCATTTGTACAAGCCGACACACCTCAATCACTTCATTTGTACAAGCCCACACACCTCAATCACTTCATTTGTACAAGTCGACACACCTCAATTACTTCATTTGTACAAGCCTACACACCTCAATTACTTCATTTGTACAAGCCGACACACCTCAATTACTTCATTTGTACAAACCGACACACCTCAATTACTTCATTTGTACAAGCCGACACACCTCAATCACTTCATTTGTACAAGCCCACACACCTCAATTACTTCATTTGTACAAGCCGACACACCTCAATCACTTCATTTGTACAAGCTGACACACCTCAATTACTTCATTTGTACAAGCCGACACACCTCAATTACTTCATTTGTACAAGCCGACACACCTCAATTACTTCATTTGTACAAGCCGACACACCTCAATCACTTCATTTGTACAAGCCTACACACCTCTATTACTTCATTTGTACAAGCCGACACACCTCAATCACTTCATTTGTACAAGCTGACACACCTCAATTACTTCATTTGTACAAACCGACACACCTCAATTACTTCATTTGTACAAGCCGACACACCTCAATTACTTCATTTGTACAAGCCCACACACCTCAATCACTTCATTTGTACAAGCCGACACACCTCAATTACTTCATTTGTACAAGCCGACACACCTCAATTACTTCATTTGTACAAGCCGACACACCTCAATTACTTCATTTGTACAAGCCGACACACCTCAATTACTTCATTTGTACAAGCCTACACACCTCAATCACTTCATTTGTACAAGCCGACACACCTCAATTACTTCATTTGTACAAGCCTACACACCTCAATCACTTCATTTGTACAAGCCGACACACCTCAATTACTTCATTTGTACAAGCCGACACACCTCAATTACTTCATTGGACGTGTTCAGCTATTTGACTCTTTAAGTAGATGTCATCAAATCTTGCTAAATCTTGCTAACACTTAGGGGAAATGTCACTACTTGATGTCGAAGAGAAAAGGCGAGTATTGGTTGAGAGTGACTAGTTTTGCAGAGACAAAGTAGAACATTTACACAAGGGGGAAACAAAGAAATAGTTACAATGACTTAAAGCGACTGCCTTGAACCAGGAACTAGAACTCAGCCTCTAGGTATAGAAAAGTGTCTGTTTCCTGTTCATCCAGTCATCACTGACATCTCATGAGCCCACCAAACATTTCCCAATGTGCTTTTCGTCATTCAGCTGATTGCCGTCTCGGTGTCACTTATAGACAAAACATACTATTGACCAAGACTAATACACTTGGATAGACATATTACGTCATTATCTGCTTTTTAGCATCAGGTTTGGGATGAACTAGTGTTAGTGCTATCTCGACGCTACTTACTGGATTGTTTGTCGTATGTTCACCTTACTGCCCCTGCCCCCATTGCTCCTGAAACGAGCCAATTACAGCAATAACTATTAAAGGCATACATCAGTGTCGCCCGCTAGTTCAAGAGCGGGAGGGGACGGGCGTGCGCTTGAGCGAGTCAAAAAGTTCAAGATTAGCAGCAATCATCCAATCCTGTGCGCCATAATGGCCTCCTATCAAGTCCGTGCCAGTTAATAGCTCTCGGGGTTGCAAGCGGTCATAATGACCACAGGACATCCGTTCGGACAGGCAGAGAAACAATGGAGGGAGTCGGTGCGTGGAACGGCGGAGGTACTAGCCTTTGGGTGGGAAACTGGACTTGCAACAATGTCCCTACTCTCTGAGGTCAATTTCTCTTCTGTTTCGAGGCACACAGTACCATATTAAATAAAGATTTTATTTCTACTGTGTGTCATTGATTTTCAAGAGGGGGTGATGGGGACAAAATGTGTTAGAAAAAAAAACAACAACCTGTCTATTCTCAAGACGCGCGCACGAGAGAGTAGTTATTACTCACCTGAGCGGCACGTGTCTTCTTGGCGCTAAGTCCAATGTTACTCATGACAAAGTTGTTGACCTTTTCTTCCCTTGTTACCGTGTCAAGATCCAACATGCTGTTTGTTTGCCGGAGTGGAGAGATACAGAGAGGGCATGAATCACTATCCTGTACTGGATTGTATTAACAGTATCTAGTCATTACAATCTGACCAGGCAGTGTTGAAATACTCATAGTCTATTGAAAGAGATCATCTGTAGCCACTTGATTATTTTGTCCAGTTCCTGATAGGCTTAAGGATCTTTTTTATTATTGTTAATGTCCTCCTAAAAGTATATGTACGTGAGCGAATTCACATTTCATTCAACACTCACATTGTAGCGTCCACAGTTTGAATCCGATGTTCTTCTATCTTTCGTAATACTTGTAAAGTCTATTTCACATTCCGTAGCAGGATGTATGCTTCAGTTCATGATATGTTTTTATTATTTTCCTCAGTTTGTAAGACTTGTATCTTGCGTTATTTGGAGACCAGCAACTACTGCCCTATCTGTGAAGTTTTAATTCACAAAACACGCCCCTGGCAGAATATTAGGTAAGTAGACAGTTCAAAACGTGTTTAAAAGACTTGCAATATTGACATTTGAACTCGGCAAGCACGGGCGATGCCAGCTAGTAATGTGCACTGAACGGTGTCAGTGCGTTCCTATAATGATTTCTGTTCTTCACATGTTCACCATATGTTATAATGATTTCTGTTTTTCACATGTTCACCATATGTTGTTAGACAATGATAATCTAGTTACATGTCATATTGACAATGTTGCCTTCATCTCTACTTGACAGATTAGACCATTCCCTACAAAATGCTGTTTATAAGATGGTTCCTGGTTTATTTCAAAGTAAGTAGATATGTTGAATGTCTGTATGTTACATTCCCAGAAGTGTGTTGAGGGCTATGTACTTAGAACTGTTTGGAAAATAAATGTCACCGCCTGAACATTCTGATTTATTCATCAATTGATTCATTGATACGTTTTACAATACTCAATTGACAACAAAACATTTACTGGACGTGTGAAATGAAATCTGTTCTTTGTCTGTATCTATGTATCTCTTACTTCCAAAACATTTACTGGACGTGTGAAATGAAATCTGTTCTTTTGTCTGTATCCATGTATCTCTTACTTCCAAAACATTTACTGGACGTGTGAAATGAAATCTGTTCTTTTGTCTGTATCTATGTATCTCTCTACTTCCAAAACATTTACTTGACGTGTGAAATGAAATCTGTTCTTTTGTCTGTATTCATGTATCTCTTACTTCCAAAACATTTACTTGACGTGTGAAATGAAATCTGTTCTTTGTCTGTATCTATGTATCTCTTACTTCCAAAACATTTACTTGACGTGTGAAATGAAATCTGTTCTTTTGTCTGTATCTATGTATCTCTTACTTCCAAAACATTTACTTGACGTGTGAAATGAAATCTGTTCTTTTGTCTGTATCTATGTATCTCTCTACTTCCAAAACATTTACTGGACGTGTGAAATGAAATCTGTTCTTTTGTCTGTATCTATGTATCTCTCTACTTCCAAAACATTTACTGGACGTGTGAAATGAAATCTGTTCTTTTGTCTGTATCTATGTATCTCTTACTTCCAAAACATTTACTGGACGTGTGAAATGAAATCTGTTCTTTTGTCTGTATCTATGTATCTCTCTACTTCCAAAACATTTACTGGACGTGTGAAATGAAATCTGTTCTTTTGACTGTATCTATGTATCTCTCTACTTCCAAAACATTTACTGGACGTGTGAAATGAAATCTGTTCTTTTGTCTGTATCTATGTATCTCTTACTTCCAAAACATTTACTGGACGTGTGAAATGAAATCTGTTCTTTTGTCTGTATCTATGTATCTCGCTACTTCCAAAACATTTACTTGACGTGTGAAATGAAATCTGTTCTTTGTCTGTATCTATGTATCTCTTACTTCCAAAACATTTACTGGACGTGTGAAATGAAATCTGTTCTTTTGTCTGTATCTATGTATCTCTCTACTTCCAAAACATTTACTGGACGTGTGAAATGAAATCTGTTCTTTTGTCTGTATCTATGTATCTCTTACTTCCAAAACATTTACTGGACGTGTGAAATGAAATCTGTTCTTTGTCTGTATCCATGTATCTCTTACTTCCAAAACATTTACTGGACGTGTGAAATGAAATCTGTTCTTTGTCTGTATCCATGTATCTCTTACTTCCAAAACATTTACTGGACGTGTGAAATGAAATCTGTTCTTTTGTCTGTATCCATGTATCTCTTACTTCCAAAACATTTACTGGACGTGTGAAATGAAATCTGTTCTTTGTCTGTATCCATGTATCTCTTACTTCCAAAACATTTACTGGACGTGTGAAATGAAATCTGTTCTTTTGTCTGTATCCATGTATCTCTTACTTCCAAAACATTTACTGGACGTGTGAAATGAAATCTGTTCTTTTGTCTGTATCCATGTATCTCTTACTTCCAAAACATTTACTGGACGTGTGAAATGAAATCTGTTCTTTTGTCTGTATCCATGTATCTCTTACTTCCAAAACATTTACTGGACGTGTGAAATGAAATCTGTTCTTTTGTCTGTATCCATGTATCTCTTACTTCCAAAACATTTACTGGACGTGTGAAATGAAATCTGTTCTTTTGTCTGTATCCATGTATCTCTTACTTCCAAAACATTTACTGGACGTGTGAAATGAAATCTGTTCTTTTGTCTGTATCCATATATCTCTTACTTCCAAAACATTTACTGGACGTGTGAAATGAAATCTGTTCTTTGTCTGTATCTATGTATCTCTCTACTTCCAAAACATTTACTGGACGTGTGAAATGAAATCTGTTCTTTTGTCTGTATCCATGTATCTCTTACTTCCAAAACATTTACTGGACGTGTGAAATGAAATCTGTTCTTTGTCTGTATCTATGTATCTCTTACTTCCAAAACATTTACTGGACGTGTGAAATGAAATCTGTTCTTTTGTCTGTATCCATGTATCTCTTACTTCCAAAACATTTACTGGACGTGTGAAATGAAATCTGTTCTTTTGTCTGTATCCATGTATCTCTTACTTCCAAAACATTTACTGGACGTGTGAAATGAAATCTGTTCTTTTGTCTGTATCCATGTATCTCTTACTTCCAAAACATTTACTGGACGTGTGAAATGAAATCTGTTCTTTTGTCTGTATCCATGTATCTCTTACTTCCAAAACATTTACTGGACGTGTGAAATGAAATCTGTTCTTTTGTCTGTATCCATGTATCTCTTACTTCCAAAACATTTACTGGACGTGTGAAATGAAATCTGTTCTTTTGTCTGTATCCATATATCTCTTACTTCCAAAACATTTACTGGACGTGTGAAATGAAATCTGTTCTTTGTCTGTATCTATGTATCTCTCTACTTCCAAAACATTTACTGGACGTGTGAAATGAAATCTGCACTGTTCTTTTGTCTGTATCCATGTATCTCTTACTTCCAAAACATTTACTGGACGTGTGAAATGAAATCTGTTCTTTGTCTGTATCTATGTATCTCTCTATTTCCAAAACATTTACTGGACGTGTGAAATGAAATCTGTTCTTTGTCTGTATCTATGTATCTCTCTACTTCCAAAACATTTACTTGACGTGTGAAATGAAATCTGTTCTTTGTCTGTATCTATGTATCTCTCTACTTCCAAAACATTTACTGGACGTGTGAAATGAAATCTGTTCTTTTGTCTGTATCTATGTATCTCTTACTTCCAAAACATTTACTGGACGTGTGAAATGAAATCTGTTCTTTTGTCTGTATCTATGTATCTCTCTACTTCCAAAACATTTACTGGACGTGTGAAATGAAATCTGTTCTTTGTCTGTATCTATGTATCTCTCTACTTCCAAAACATTTACTGGACGTGTGAAATGAAATCTGTTCTTTTGTCTGTATCCATATATCTCTTACTTCCAAAACATTTACTGGACGTGTGAAATGAAATCTGTTCTTTGTCTGTATCTATGTATCTCTCTACTTCCAAAACATTTACTGGACGTGTGAAATGAAATCTGTTCTTTTGTCTGTATCCATGTATCTCTTACTTCCAAAACATTTACTGGACGTGTGAAATGAAATCTGTTCTTTGTCTGTATCTATGTATCTCTCTACTTCCAAAACATTTACTGGACGTGTGAAATGAAATCTGTTCTTTGTCTGTATCTATGTATCTCTCTACTTCCAAAACATTTACTTGACGTGTGAAATGAAATCTGTTCTTTGTCTGTATCTATGTATCTCTCTACTTCCAAAACATTTACTGGACGTGTGAAATGAAATCTGTTCTTTTGTCTGTATCTATGTATCTCTTACTTCCAAAACATTTACTGGACGTGTGAAATGAAATCTGTTCTTTTGTCTGTATCTATGTATCTCTCTACTTCCAAAACATTTACTGGACGTGTGAAATGAAATCTGTTCTTTTGTCTGTATCTATGTATCTCTCTACTTCCAAAACATTTACTGGACGTGTGAAATGAAATCTGTTCTTTTGTCTGTATCCATGTATCTCTTACTTCCAAAACATTTACTGGACGTGTGAAATGAAATCTGTTCTTTTGTCTGTATCTATGTATCTCTTACTTCCAAAACATTTACTGGACGTGTGAAATGAAATCTGTTCTTTTGTCTGTATCTATGTATCTCTCTACTTCCAAAACATTTACTGGACGTGTGAAATGAAATCTGTTCTTTTGTCTGTATCTATGTATCTCTCTACTTCCAAAACATTTACTTGACGTGTGAAATGAAATCTGTTCTTTGTCTGTATCTATGTATCTCTCTACTTCCAAAACATTTACTGGACGTGTGAAATGAAATCTGTTCTTTTGTCTGTATCTATGTATCTCTTACTTCCAAAACATTTACTGGACGTGTGAAATGAAATCTGTTCTTTTGTCTGTATCTATGTATCTCTCTACTTCCAAAACATTTACTGGACGTGTGAAATGAAATCTGTTCTTTTGTCTGTATCTATGTATCTCTCTACTTCCAAAACATTTACTGGACGTGTGAAATGAAATCTGTTCTTTTGTCTGTATCCATGTATCTCTTACTTCCAAAACATTTACTGGACGTGTGAAATGAAATCTGTTCTTTTGTCTGTATCTATGTATCTCTTACTTCCAAAACATTTACTGGACGTGTGAAATGAAATCTGTTCTTTTGTCTGTATCTATGTATCTCTCTACTTCCAAAACATTTACTGGACGTGTGAAATGAAATCTGTTCTTTGTCTGTATCCATGTATCTCTTACTTCCAAAACATTTACTGGACGTGTGAAATGAAATCTGTTCTTTGTCTGTATCTATGTATCTCTCTACTTCCAAAACATTTACTGGACGTGTGAAATGAAATCTGTTCTTTTGTCTGTATCCATGTATCTCTTACTTCCAAAACATTTACTGGACGTGTGAAATGAAATCTGTTCTTTTGTCTGTATCCATGTATCTCTTACTTCCAAAACATTTACTGGACGTGTGAAATGAAATCTGTTCTTTTGTCTGTATCCATGTATCTCTTACTTCCAAAACATTTACTGGACGTGTGAAATGAAATCTGTTCTTTTGTCTGTATCCATATATCTCTTACTTCCAAAACATTTACTGGACGTGTGAAATGAAATCTGTTCTTTGTCTGTATCTATGTATCTCTCTACTTCCAAAACATTTACTGGACGTGTGAAATGAAATCTGTTCTTTTGTCTGTATCCATGTATCTCTTACTTCCAAAACATTTACTGGACGTGTGAAATGAAATCTGTTCTTTGTCTGTATCTATGTATCTCTTACTTCCAAAACATTTACTGGACGTGTGAAATGAAATCTGTTCTTTTGTCTGTATCCATGTATCTCTTACTTCCAAAACATTTACTGGACGTGTGAAATGAAATCTGTTCTTTTGTCTGTATCCATGTATCTCTTACTTCCAAAACATTTACTGGACGTGTGAAATGAAATCTGTTCTTTTGTCTGTATCCATGTATCTCTTACTTCCAAAACATTTACTGGACGTGTGAAATGAAATCTGTTCTTTTGTCTGTATCCATGTATCTCTTACTTCCAAAACATTTACTGGACGTGTGAAATGAAATCTGTTCTTTTGTCTGTATCCATGTATCTCTTACTTCCAAAACATTTACTGGACGTGTGAAATGAAATCTGTTCTTTTGTCTGTATCCATATATCTCTTACTTCCAAAACATTTACTGGACGTGTGAAATGAAATCTGTTCTTTGTCTGTATCTATGTATCTCTCTACTTCCAAAACATTTACTGGACGTGTGAAATGAAATCTGTTCTTTTGTCTGTATCCATGTATCTCTTACTTCCAAAACATTTACTGGACGTGTGAAATGAAATCTGTTCTTTGTCTGTATCTATGTATCTCTCTACTTCCAAAACATTTACTGGACGTGTGAAATGAAATCTGTTCTTTGTCTGTATCTATGTATCTCTCTACTTCCAAAACATTTACTTGACGTGTGAAATGAAATCTGTTCTTTGTCTGTATCTATGTATCTCTCTACTTCCAAAACATTTACTGGACGTGTGAAATGAAATCTGTTCTTTTGTCTGTATCTATGTATCTCTTACTTCCAAAACATTTACTGGACGTGTGAAATGAAATCTGTTCTTTTGTCTGTATCCATGTATCTCTTACTTCCAAAACATTTACTGGACGTGTGAAATGAAATCTGTTCTTTTGTCTGTATCTATGTATCTCTTACTTCCAAAACATTTACTGGACGTGTGAAATGAAATCTGTTCTTTTGTCTGTATCTATGTATCTCTCTACTTCCAAAACATTTACTGGACGTGTGAAATGAAATCTGTTCTTTTGTCTGTATCTATGTATCTCTCTACTTCCAAAACATTTACTTGACGTGTGAAATGAAATCTGTTCTTTGTCTGTATCTATGTATCTCTCTACTTCCAAAACATTTACTGGACGTGTGAAATGAAATCTGTTCTTTTGTCTGTATCTATGTATCTCTTACTTCCAAAACATTTACTGGACGTGTGAAATGAAATCTGTTCTTTTGTCTGTATCTATGTATCTCTCTACTTCCAAAACATTTACTGGACGTGTGAAATGAAATCTGTTCTTTTGTCTGTATCTATGTATCTCTCTACTTCCAAAACATTTACTGGACGTGTGAAATGAAATCTGTTCTTTTGTCTGTATCCATGTATCTCTTACTTCCAAAACATTTACTGGACGTGTGAAATGAAATCTGTTCTTTTGTCTGTATCTATGTATCTCTTACTTCCAAAACATTTACTGGACGTGTGAAATGAAATCTGTTCTTTTGTCTGTATCTATGTATCTCTCTACTTCCAAAACATTTACTGGACGTGTGAAATGAAATCTGTTCTTTGTCTGTATCCATGTATCTCTTACTTCCAAAACATTTACTGGACGTGTGAAATGAAATCTGTTCTTTGTCTGTATCTATGTATCTCTCTACTTCCAAAACATTTACTGGACGTGTGAAATGAAATCTGTTCTTTTGTCTGTATCCATGTATCTCTTACTTCCAAAACATTTACTGGACGTGTGAAATGAAATCTGTTCTTTTGTCTGTATCTATGTATCTCTTACTTCCAAAACATTTACTGGACGTGTGAAATGAAATCTGTTCTTTTGTCTGTATCTATGTATCTCTCTACTTCCAAAACATTTACTGGACGTGTGAAATGAAATCTGTTCTTTTGTCTGTATCTATGTATCTCTCTACTTCCAAAACATTTACTGGACGTGTGAAATGAAATCTGTTCTTTGTCTGTATCTATGTATCTCTTACTTCCAAAACATTTACTGGACGTGTGAAATGAAATCTGTTCTTTTGTCTGTATCTATGTATCTCTTACTTCCAAAACATTTACTGGACGTGTGAAATGAAATCTGTTCTTTTGTCTGTATCTATGTATCTCTTACTACCAAAACATTTACTGGACGTGTGAAATGAAATCTGTTCTTTTGTCTGTATCTATGTATCTCTTACTTCCAAAACATTTACTGGACGTGTGAAATGAAATCTGTTCTTTGTCTGTATCCATGTATCTCTTACTTCCAAAACATTTACTGGACGTGTGAAATGAAATCTGTTCTTTTGTCTGTATCCATGTATCTCTTACTTCCAAAACATTTACTGGACGTGTGAAATGAAATCTGTTCTTTGTCTGTATCTATGTATCTCTTACTTCCAAAACATTTACTGGACGTGTGAAATGAAATCTGTTCTTTTGTCTGTATCCATGTATCTCTTACTTCCAAAACATTTACTGGACGTGTGAAATGAAATCTGTTCTTTGTCTGTATCTATGTATCTCTTACTTCCAAAACATTTACTTGACGTGTGAAATGAAATCTGTTCTTTTGTCTGTATCCATGTATCTCTTACTTCCAAAACATTTACTGGACGTGTGAAATGAAATCTGTTCTTTTGTCTGTATCTATGTATCTCTTACTTCCAAAACATTTACTGGACGTGTGAAATGAAATCTGTTCTTTTGTCTGTATCTATGTATCTCTTACTTCCAAGGGAGACGTAACTAACGAAAATGTCGAAGCCCATCTTTACATTATAAGCTAAACCAAATGTGTCCTAGAAACCTTGGACACCTCACCTAGCTGCCTTATCACTGCACCTAGCTGCCTTATCACTGCACCTAGCTGCCTTATCACTGCACATAGCTGCCTTATCACTGCACCTAGCTGCCTTATCACTGCACCTAGCTGCCTTATCACTGCACCTAGCTCCTGTTATGGGACAGTCGAACCTCGTCTTTTTAAGTATAACCTAGCGTCTTCAGACTAACAGCAATCGGTGAATTCAAATCCTCAATGTGTCTATATTTAGAACAACAGGCTGAGGCTAACGACACATTTACAACAAAATACTACAACCTGGGAATGTTCAGGACATTTAGAAAACCTAAGGAAATCTAATGTCACAACAGTGATTCTTTTACAAACATATAGTCTCATGGAGGCATGTCCTATAAGAATTGCAAATCATTTTTGTAAAGGTACTGAACACAAATACAATAAAAAGTCGATGTCATTTATTGTCAGCCAATTCTTCAAAGACAATGTCATCAGCTGTGGCTTTTTTTTTTTACAAGAAAGGTAAACAAGAAAAACAGAATAAATATTTTCTTGTTTTAAAAAAAAAAAAGCTAATACGAAGTGTAAATGTATCAATTTGTTTGGTTCAGTCATGTCATACATTTTGTAGTAGATCTAGACCAACACCAATAAATGTGTGCGATTTAGAAATATCTTTACCTTCTATTCTTTTGTTTAGCACTACTTCATGCTTTTAGCTTTATCACTACGCTGTGATCCTATCACTTTCTCACTACGCTGTGATCCTATCACTTTCTCACTACGCCATGATCCTATCACTTTCTCACTACGCTGTGATCCTATCACTTTCTCACTACGCTGTGATCCTATCACTTTCTCACTACGCTGTGATCCTATCACTTTCTCACTACGCTGTGATCCTATCACTTTCTTTCTACGCCATGATCCTATCACTTTCTCACTACGCTGTGATCCTATCACTTTCTCACTACGCCATGATCCTATCACTTTCTCACTACGATGTGATCCTGTCACTTTCTCACTACGCTGTGATCCTATCACTTTCTCACTACGCTGTCATCCTATCACTTTCTCACTACACCATGATCCTATCACTTTCTCACTACGATGTGATCCTATCACTTTCTCACTACGCCGTGATCCTATCACTTTCTCACTACGCCGTGATCCTATCACTTTCTCACTACGCCATGATCCTATCACTTTCTCACTACGATGTGATCCTATCACTTTCTCACTACGCTGTGATCCTATCACTTTCTCACTACGCTGTGATCCTATCACTTTCTCACTACGCTGTGATCCTATCACTTTCTCACTACGCTGTGATCCTATCACTTTCTCACTACGCTGTGATCCTATCACTTTCTCACTACGCTGTGATCCTTTCACTTTCTCACTACGCTGTGATCCTATCACTTTCTCACTACGCCATGATCCTATCACTTTCTCACTACGCCATGATCCTATCACTTTCTCACTACGCTTTGATCCTATCACTTTCTCATTACGCTGTGGTCCTATCACTTTCTCACTACGCTGTGGTCCTATCACTTTCTCACTACGCTGTGATCCTATCACTTTCTCACTACGCTGTGATCCTATCACTTTCTCTTTACGCTGTGATCCTATCACTTTCTCACTAAGCCATGATCCTATCACTTTCTCACTACGCCATGATCCTATCACTTTCTCACTACGCCATGATCCTATCACTTTCTTACTACGATGTGATCCTATCACTTTCTCACTACGCTGTGATCCTAGCATTAGTCTGGACCAGTTAGGGAAATGGGAGGGGGAGAGAAAGAAAAAAGATTTCTGTCTGAATTACCGTAGTCCCTTTTTGAAAGCATTCATTAAAAAATGGGAAGGAACGATCTGAATTCGATTTCATGACTCTCCAACATACTGACCACTCTGCTAGCTATGCGCCTATGAAAATAGAAGATTTTATAGTTATCTATTGTTTGTTAAAAACTTACTTAAAAGTGGCGACCTATAAAAAGGACTAATTAAGCTTATACCACCACTTCAGTCAAGAAAATTTATTTCCCTTGTTTGAGATGCCAAACAAAATAATTAATTACCAATAGTTAATTTAACTAATTGTTGTTTTTTTTTTATTGATTTTTGTATTATCAGGTAAAAGAAATAATTGTGCGAAATTTTAGCTTGATTCGAGATTTTGTGTCGGAGTTACAAACTTTTTACCGAACAGAATGAGTTTGTACAACCTGAAGTATAGGCTCGTGTTTTATAAATCCATACATCCGTTTTAGATGGAACTGCTGTAGTACTAATGAACTTGTTCAGAGTGAAAGGTTGGCTAGAATAAATTTTGTGTGTGTTGATTTCAACAAGACTCTTTTCTCCTGGGTTAGATCTTTGCAAGTCAATGTCATAGAGCCAAAGCTGCAATTCAAATTGTTTCCTGTTAACAGAACGTTAACAGTGGTGACACGTGACATAGATTCTGCCTCTAAAATTCAGCTCTTGTCTCGATAGCTCATGTATTTACGATAGCTCATGTATTTACGATAGCTCATGTATTTACGATAGCTCATGTATTTACGATAGCTCATGTATTTACGATATCTCATGCATTTACGATAGCTCATGTATTTACGATAGCTCATGTATTTACGATATCTCATGCATTTACGATAGCTCATGCATTTACGATAGCTCATGTATTTACGATAGCTCATGTATTTACGATATCTCATGCATTTACGATAGCTCATGTATTTACGATATCTCATGCATTTACGATAGCTCATGTATTTATGTATTTACGAATTCTCGCGTTTGATCTGTTAAACTTCAGTTTAAATTCATACAAACTAAAAATATTTCTTGTGTTTTCAGATGAAATGAAACGGCGACGTGAATTTTATGAAAAGTTAAAGCAGACAGGTAAAAAGCATTTTTCTCTTCTGTCTGTTGGAAAACACACATACACACACACACACATGTATATACTTTGTACTCTGTAACACACATCTACAACTGAGATAAAGTTATTCTCCTGTATTTTGTCTTTTATGGTCAGCGATGTACAATAGAATATAGAACTCATGTGGACCAGGAGGCGGTTCATTGTCATGTAAAATAAATAATACAATTAAAATAAAAACGCTTATAATAAAACGTTTAGTATGTGTTAAAGGGAAATTCACACACAACACTTTTATTTTTTTTATATTTTATTTTTACTTTTTAGTTTAGTTTTGTGTTTTAATTTTAATTATTCTCACCGGTAGCTAGTGACGATAAGTTTCAATTAATCTATTGCAGTGTTTCCCAAATTTTGTTCCGCCGGAACCCAAAATGTTCCACAAAATACTGAAATAATTAACTAGTAGGCCACCACATGAATTAATTTCTCTAAAAAAAAAATAAGCAAAGTGTTCCGCTAAATATTCAGAATGTGCGCAGTGTTGCGTCAAGGAAAACTTTGACCTAGAGTAATAAGATTCCTTTTCAAAGGTAGTTCGAACCAACGATATTCTTGACATCTTTCTTGGATCCACCCCTCTGCTCTACCCTCCTCCTCTCCACATGGATGGCTCTCTTGTAGGATCTGAGCGAGCTCCTTGTCTGCTTCTAGAATAACATAAATAGATGTGCATTCCTCCTTGACCTGAGAACTCTGTAGGGCCGATAGTTGCTCTGTGCCAGTGGTCGAAGGATTGAACTGGTTAACATTGGGACGTAACAAAATGTACTCACACACAATATCAACACACCAACTGCTCAGCAAATCTTGGTTGAAACACTGAGGGATGTGGATTTTTTAAAAATACGCTTTGCACATTCCATTTTGAAAACAACAATTGGCTGTCAGAGGACCTAAAAGTAATTGAAGGTGAACTTTTAGTTTGTGAGATTAAGACTTGAAAACAGGCAGATCTAGCTTCTTCCGGGTCCATCCAAAAGACATTGATTCATGAGTTTACCGACAACGTATGTCTTACTTGTGACTACATTGTAATTATTAAACAAGTTTATAAGACGTCCAACAGCTGTCTTATGCAGAGCTGCATTGTTTCTTGCTGCCATCTCTCTCTCTCTCTTTCTCTCTCAATCTACCTCTCTTTCTTTGTGCCTCTCTTTCTCTCTCTCTCTCTGTCTCTCTCTACCTCTCTTTCTCTGTATCTCTCTCTGTCTCTGTCTCTCTCTATCTTTCTGTCTCTCTGGTGCCTTTGCCCTTCAAAAACATCAGTCAGTTTTTGTTTTCCCTAATGTTTAGAGTGAGAGAGTGTCTCTAGTTTAAACTTAAAGTCTCATTTGTTTCTTACACAGACAAAAAAGTGTGGACATGCAGTTCCCCTGAAGGAGAGCTTGGAGACAGGATTATCTTCTCCCAGGATGAAGAGTTCAGTATCTCTATCGAGTTCTCTCCCGAGTAAGTGAAACATTTTGAAGTTCAACAAACATTTCAGCAAGATCAGATACAACATTTTTTTTTTAATATTTTTTTTAGAAAAGGTAATCCTCTAATCCTATGTATTTGTCTTTTTCAGTGGGCAGCCAGTCAAAGAAACTACAACAACCTTACAGAAAAAACACAAATGCACTGTAAGTTGCTAGTCCCTCTAGACAGTGTATATTGAATGTAATACTATTGGTGTGTCATGACCTAGACATTACATTATGTTCAACAGTTTGATTTGATTCTATTTCTGTTGTTTAGTACCAGCCTGAGAAACGCTACCTTAAATGCCCTGCAGCTCTCAGAGTTGAACACCTGAAAAAGTTCATTCGGTCCAAGTTTTCCTTACCTCCAAACATACAGGTAATGTTAGCAGCAAGGGGTTGCATTCCTGGCATGTTCAGTTATCTCAGCCCCCCCCCCCCCTTTTTTTTTTAGCACTACATAAAACTGTGAAGATTACATTGAGTTCGGCTTTGAATGTATGCAGTAACAGTTACTAGGACAAAAATTAAAACTATTTTAGAGTGTGCTCTTATTGAACTCTCTACACTTTATAAGCAATGAAAGAGTTCTTATCTTTTTACAATACCTCTATTCAAGTCACATATTTGGAATGGGGGGCTGGGCATGGTTCTCAAAAAAAAAAAGCTCTAACGATTTTTCTAGAAATGTAACAGTTGATGTATATAGGTCGGAAAAGAATGACTTGCTCGTTGGACACACTTTGAAAATTCTAGTTCGACCATTACAATTTTTCAAAGTATAAAAAAAAATTATTTAAATTCGGCTAAAGGTTTAAAAAAAAACATATTTTCTTCAACAGACTCAAAGTCTTTTGATATTTCTGCATGTAGGCCCTATTCAGTCAAGAATTTAATAAATTGATATTATGGAACATATAAAGGCTTATCATTAAAATATTATATAGTAGATTAGTACATTTCCTAAACCAGGGTTTTTTTTTTCTGTGTGTGTGTGTGTGGGGGGGGATGAATGGGTCAATGTAGAAAAAATTTCCTTTTTTTTTTAAAATCTAAAATTCATTTGTTATTAAGAACAAAATATTACTCTTCCATAAGTTGTATAAAGTAGGTATTGTCTTCCTTGTACATGAGTATTTTTTTTAAGATTTGATGAACTCATGCAAGGGAAGAGTTACTTAGATTTGCTGGGTACCTTGTAGCATAATATAAACAAAAACAATACCTCATTATGTGCCTGTGATCTAGATTTTAAAAAAATTATTAATTAATTATAGTTTTTGACAAATAATTTTTTTGTTGCTTTGCCCTCAGATTGATTTATTTCAAGAGAAAGAACCATTGTGTGACACCTACACTTTGATGGATGTAGCTTACATTCACATGTGGAAGAGGGTACGTCTGTAGGATCTGTCAGTCATGCATTAGTTGACTTGTCTAGCTTTTCTTAGATCATTCAGTCATGCATTAGATGACTTGTCTAGCTTTTCTTAGATCATTCAGTCATGCATTAGATGACTTGTCTAGTTTTGCAGTAGAATGATACTCTTTCTTGTCCCTCTTCCCTAGGACTGTGTTCTCCGACTGTTCTACTCCTTCTATGAGATACCACCAAAGATTAGAAAGTTGGAGACAGTGAGTGTCATTGAAAAGGTCAACAAGAAAAACAAAGAGAAGAAAGAAGAGAAAACACAGAAGAGAAAAACTGAGAGAAAGTCCAAGACTAAGAAAGAGAAAAACAAAAAGCAGTGCAAAGTGGCAGATTCTGTCAGCTCTAATAATGATTCTGTTGGCCAGGTACAGACCAAACCAAATGGCCAGGTACAGACCAAACCAAATGGCCAGGTACAGACCAAACCAAATGGTCAGAAGTTGAAAAGGAAGCATTTAGACACACAACCTGGTGAGACTGATCTTCAGCCTCCAAAATTGACAAAAAACAGTTTAAATGGGCTTTCTGTACATTCTAAAGGGCCACCATTTAAACAAAAGTCCAACGTAGAGTGCACCTCGTATTCTATAATCCAGTCGTCCAATGTAAAAGAGAAATCTAAGAGTGTCAAAGAGCCAAGCAAAGACAAAACGTCTCTGAAAATGTTGATCAAATCTTCTCACTTAAAACCAGCCAAGGAGGTCAAGAAGCAACAGGTGGTCAAGGCCACCTTACTTTCAAACAAACCCAATCTCTTTGAAAGAATGGGATCCTTAACCAAGTGTTCACTGACTGACCAAGTCAACGCATCTGATTCCTCCACACTATTGAACCACATAACTCATAAACAAAGTAAAAAGCTGAAAGTGAAAGATAAAAAGTGTAATAAGTCTCAAAAAGAGTTCAAGTCAGCAGTCAGCAATACAGAGCAAAATGGTAAATCTAAAGAAAAACAAGACATAGTGATGGAGACTAAACTCAGCCCTGGTAACAGGCAGGTTGTTGTAGATGCTGCTGGCAAAATAGTTGAAGCTTGTTCACCAGCTTCAGTCAAGTCAGAACTGAAACCAGAGCTTCCTTCAGAAAGTAGGCCTACTGAATTTCAGTGCCTTAACTTGGATAGCACTGATGTTCTGCTATCAGGTCATAAACAAGAGCTCCCATTGGCCATTCATGGACAAGGTTCAACTGGTGCTGAAGGGGTGTCTGAAGTTTTATCTTCAGAGCAGTATCAACCTTCTCCAACTGACTTGCAAAAGTATGCAAAGAACACAGCAAGAAACAAGTCAAAAGAAGAAGCTAAAACTGAATGCCCAGCAACTTCCTCAGATGTTTTTCAGAAACTTTCACTCAAGGAAGAAATAGTGTCTCAAACTCAAGTTGTTGTCAAAGATGACAATGACAGTGGCATTGAAACTGACAGTCAGAAATCTGTCACTCCGGAACACAACATACCTTTTGTCACAAATGAGATAATGACTGTTGTCAGTTTAGATAGCAAACAATCTGTGATTTCAAATGATAAAAAGTCAGGGATCACACATGACAAGAAAAAAACAGACATTTTAACATCCAATAGAAAGTCTGAGACTCCCATTAGCAACAGAATCCCAGCAGTGAGTAAAAGTGCCCCAAAATCTGATGTTATAAACAGTTCTAAATCTTCTGTCCTGAGTCATGACAACAGGTCACCTTGTATTTCTACAGACAGCAGAATGTTCGGGAGAACAATGGAAGAAAAAGTGTTGTCATTGGCTATTGAAAACAAGATGTCATCTAGTTCTTTTGATAACAAACTTTCTGTCATTTCAGCAGACAACAAGCAGTCTATTTCTTCCGACCACCAAGTGTCTGGGCTGGATACAGACAATACAATTAAGGTGGACATTAAAGAAGATTCCAAAATATCCCCTCAAGATATAAAATACATTGACAAAGAACTTGTCAAGCAGGAAACTGGGTTTCCAGAGAAGTGTAAAGTAGAAAGCAAAGGACATTTGAATACTTTGGAAACCAAAGAGAGTCAAGTTGGTGAGAATGAAAAAAGTCTTTTATTAAATGGTTCCTCTGTACATTGTCTTCAGACTAAGGTGGTCGAGAACAATAATGATATCACTGTTGTTAAAGACTCAGTTTCGCCTACAGAGATCACAGTGTCTGCAACTGACCAAGAATCTCAAGGCATTGTAAAGTCATCTTCCCCAAAGAAGCAGACAGTCAGCTTACAGAAAGTAGACTCTGGTGTTTCTAGTCAGGCAAAGTCACTCAGTAATGGGGTTCTTTCTTTGCAATCATTGCCAGAACCTCCTAGACTTGTTACTGCAGGATGCTCTGTTTCCCTTACCATTGCTTCCATTGTTTCAACATCCAACACTGCCGTGAGTCCTTCCACCATAAGCCTGTCTGGGGCCAAGTTGGCCAGTTCTTACACCACCAATACCTCCTCGATATCTTCAGTTGGTAACACACTTATTTCCACCACAGCTAGCAACACAAAACCAACAGTGACTTCAATACAGAAAGTGGATTTATCTCCAGAAACATGTGAAGTTCAGAGACCAAAAGACCTGTCCAACACGGGGCCCAAATCTATGGCTTCTGCCCCAGGGAAGAGTAAAGAGAAACAGCATGACAACATGACCAGATCGTCTTCAGTGCCACCTGTCTCCATCTCAGCTTTGTTTAGCAATGGCTCCAATCATCCTTCAGGCAAATCAGCTCCCACCTCATCCATCCATTCCACGGCTCCATCTATAGCCAACACTTTCCTCATCGCACCTCCCATTCCCTCTGTTGAACCATTGTCAAGGTCTTCACCTCATTGTGAACAGAACACATCTACAATTCCTAAAGAAGCTATAAATGTTGACAATTTCTTATTCGACACCAAACCTTCGGAAAAAGATTCTCCCAAACCAGAGATGAACTCAAAACCACGTCAACTGTCTCCTCCAATAAAACAGCCACCAAAGAATATTTTAAAGGCCAAGCCCATTTCATCACCCGAGGAGCCTCGAAGCTCCGTGGAGGCCCAGCTGACTGCTATGCATCAGCTTCCCAAAACTATATCTCAAACGTCAAAGTCGTACTCCTCTGTTGCCCGATCTGCTTCATCCTCCTCAGCTTCGTCCAGCAGATCCAACAGCAGTGTGATACAGACCACAAAGATTAGCACTTTGATTCCAAAGTCTAATTCCATCAGCTCCAAGTCGAGCATGTACACCAAGTCTTTCTCATACCCAACCAACATAAACAGTGTCCCGTCTTCAAGGAGTTTCCTGCACTCTGCCATGCCGCATCCTTTGCCTCGGAATGATCTGTCAGCCATCATTAACGGCACTGTGAGCGCAGTGAACTACCAACGCGCCATGAGCAAAGCCTCCCTGGCACACTCTACCCCCAAACCTACTATCCCATCTTCTCCTCTTACTCATCCTCCAAGAACGTCGACCAAGCACGGTGCTAAAGACGGGGAGAGTAAACATGAAAAGACCTCAAAAAGTAAGAGTATTCCCCCTTTGACAATCCCAAAGGCTACCTTGGGCAGCACAACTCTGAAGCTGCAACGGTCGCCTGGCTCCACTGACCACTACATCTTTGCTCCGGCGGCAAGTCCATTTGGACTAAGTGGTCACCACAGTGGGGAAAAGGGCAAAAGCAGTAAAGAGAAACACAATTCCAGGACCCTATCATCTCCAGCCCTGTCCTCTAAAGAGAGTGTGTACGCTGCTGGGGGAGGTGAGAGACAGCGTGTACCAACTATAAAAATATCAGATATCAATAGAAATCCTATCATCGTGGACAGTGGTCTCAATAACCACCTCACACCCCAGTACAGGGCTTACAGCTCCGCCACCGCTGGTTCGCGTGCACCTGTAGAAAATGGATCCAGCCGAAACCACCTACGAGCAGGGAGTGAGTGCGGCTCGCCCAACACTGGGAATGAGCGGTCAGCTCGCGAGACCAGACGACCATCAGACTCTGAGCTGTTGATGAACCACTGCTACGGTTACACCACAGCTGACCTTCTGTTCAACGGGTTTAAACTGCCCTCACAATCCCATCCCAAGTTTCCTGATCTCCACTATGATACAGATGCCATGCCTTTGGATTATTCCCAGTCTTCATCTAAATCTTAAACATCTGTTGGTACTCGGATTTACATGAGTGAATTATGTATGGACTTGACTGCCATGTTTAGTACTTTGAAAGAAGCTTTGTGCTTGATTTGTTACTATATCACTGTTGACATTGACCTGTCAGGTCAAGGATAAGACACTAACTGAAATAATATTGTGATAAGTTATTTTATATGATGCTCTTATTTTGTTGTCTTTTGGTTGCACGCCTCCCTTCCCATTCTTGTTTGTAGATTGTATTCATTATGTGCCACTGCATGGGCTGTTATCTCTTGGAATGGACTTAGTATTATCTTTGGTGTAGCCTGTTCTTATTCTAGTCTTTATTGAACCTGTCAGTGGCCCAAAATGTGTCTAGCCAATGATGTGCACTATTAGAGATAAAGGGATGCTGTTATTGACTACTTCAGTTTAGTAATGACAAACTCATCTAGGTGGTAGCAACATTTAGGAGATAGCAACAATCAAGTTTCAATTCACTTGGACTTTTTTTTTTTTTGTGGGTGGGTTGGGGGGGGGGGGGGCTTTTGGTGTAACAGGAGCAGCATCTAGTTAGATTAGACTTGAGTCTCTTTGACATTGGTTCAGTCCGATCAATAGGAGAGTCCTCCAGTCCACCACTTTCATGTACAGACAGAACAGTTCCAGCACGTCTACCTGTGAAACACATTCCTGGACATTTAGAAACTGTGATCCAAATGAACACCTTTTTTTTTTTTTGTAATTTATTGAGCAAAACACCGTGGCAAAGTTGTGGACTTCATACATTAAACAATAGTCCAAGCGAACTAGGTACCTACTTATGCACTAGGGACAAAGCATTGTTTTATTGTTGTATTTGTGTCTGGTTAGTAAGTCTTTTCAGAGACTTTGTCAAAGACCATTAAAACGTTTAGTTTAATATACTCAGTATGTAAATGGCAATTGATAGTGTAGACTTGTTGTTCTGTTTGATCAAAACTAATACATAAAGAAGCCTCCGAAGTATTACTAAGAAATGAACACATTTAGTGAGCACGTCTTCAACTAGTTCATGTCATCATGTTTTGAAAGGGAACATGTTCCTACCTTTCTAAACTTGACCCTAGGAAAACTTTCTAAATCTGTGTTAAGGACCAGAGACGATAACGGCTTTGTCCACGATGTTAGATTGTCACATCACTAGAGTCCCCCCTCCCCCCTTTTTTTTAAATCAGCTTTTAAAGGCCCCATTTGTTGTTGTTTTATAGCACTATACCTTTTTTTTTTCATCTGGTTTTTAAAAGTTTTTATCGCTCTTTCTGTCTTTCTTTTCTTTTTCTCCTGTTTTTTTTTAAATTCTTCCTCGCTCGTGTCTCTGTATAGATCCTGCGCTGTCTCTCTCTCTCTCTCTCTCTCTCTCTCTCCAAACAGAACAGTCCAACAGCTCCTGTACTCTAGCAATTGTTTCTTTGCTAGCCCTATAGAGTTCATTCATCTTGGTGAATGTCTGGAAGACCTGCATTGTCTTGCCCAAGAACTAAAGGATGTCATTAGTACTACTGTTTTAACCCAAGACTACACTATTTATTCAAATGTTGTCCAAAGAACCTTTCTATTTATTTATTTATTATACTCGTTATTTAATGTATCACTGCTTTAGTGTGTGCTTTCTGTTAGCCCCGTGTCTTGATGGCCTGTGTCTTGATGGCCTGTCACATGATCCCTAGGGCTGCAGGAAATGTGGCCTGGAACACACGCCTTTGTTTTGTTGATGTATGGTATTTCAACATGCCACGTCGGTTAATACTTAATGAGGAATGAAACCTCGGCACATGAAGGGCCGGTTCATCAAGATGTGAGGCCGCATGTTGAAAAGTTTGTCTGTATGACTTCTAGACCCGGAAGTAAAATGTTTGTATATTTTTCCTAAGTGATTAGCTTCTAATAGCTGTGTTCACATTAATAACCCAATAGCTACTGACGTCAGATCGGCAAGACTTCGGGGGTGAGGAAGACATTTGTTTCTATTTCCTGATTTTCCCTTTATCATTGTTAAAATGTATGCTTGTCACTGATTGGCCGAAAATAAGTGGCACGTGGTGTCATTGATAAACCCAAACAGAAATAAGGTGATGATGTATTTAGCAGATGAGTGGATTTATGGGCAGACCAGAACTTTATATATATTCCCAGTGATCCAAAGTGTACGATGTGTAGGCATGTATGTGTGTATGGTGTATGTGTGTATTGTTTGTTAGCTGTACGCCCGGTCTGTGGAAATGAGCTATGCAGTACGTGCTGTGTGTGTGTGAACACGTTTTGTTTTTGTTTCCTCGCGTTATCTTGTTTCTAATTTGTTCTGACACTAGCATTGACTTGTTCTAGTGGAGAATGTTCCAGAAAGAACAGGTTTGGTTTAGATCGAGGTTATTAGGACGTTTTCTCTTGCGGTAAATGATCTCTTGTAGTCATTGTATTTTTTATGTGAACCATCGTTTTATGTTTATTTGGTAACATACTGGCCAATGGTTTCATCTCATATGTTTCCTGCTTGTTCATTGAAACACAGAGTATACTGTCACTGTACAGACAGACATGTGTTTAGGCATGTTGTTATTGTACCAGAAGTTCTGATCCGCTGACCGATGGTTTCATGAGACAGGTGGCGCCACAAATTTTGTTCCTGGCACTCAGACGTTGTAGCAACTAGTTGGGTGACGTTAGTTTAATGGTGACTTCCTCAGTGTCGGTCTCTTCACATTTCTTCCCTATTGGTTTCTGTCTTACTGCTATTCTCCATGCTAAGTCTGCCTATAAGATGTCTACTTTCAAATTAGAAGGCACCAGATTGACAGTGCTTCTTAAATGTTTGGATAATAATCTGGACATTGTATCATGTTTTATTGTTACTTTATAAGAAATACATCAGTTTTTGGATTGGCCACTTCCGTGCAGGACTGAAACATAGTCTTATGATTGGGTTTACTCTAAAGACAGCAGTTTTGTTCATCTTTTGGTATTTGAACAAGTTGGTCTTATCACGAATGTTGACATCATAGAAGGACGTAAGATTTGTCAGGTTGATCCTGGAGAGTGGTTGTGATTGAAGCTTATCAAAGACACTGGGAGGAGACTTCTCTTCACTTGTTTATTTTACTTTGGTACAAAACAATTTTCTCTGATAACAGCATCTGTGTAATGCATGTCTTATCAGAGGGAGAGAGTACTGGAGATCGTATCCCCATTGTAGACATACATTGGTATTAATGATGTCTATTGATTGGTTGTCGACACTGGCACGGAGGTAGTCTGTGGAAGTTGTACCAAGATAACGAGCAGGCGGGATTGGTTATTGACCTAGTTGGCATTCACTTGGTCTACCCAAGAACTGTGTGGTCACTGAGACAGTCACTGTGTCTTGAGGTCATTGGTATAACTGTCTTCTGGTAACCACGTTCACGTCACTGTGTTATTGTCATGTAGGTATAAAACAGAAAAACAATATGGATTACTATTTTTGTTTAAACAAGTGTTAAACTCATCAACATACTAAAAACATTTTTTTTTGTTGGTTTCAAACAACGACTCAGACTTTTTCTAGGTCTGGGTCTAGCTCTCTCTGTCGTACAAAGTTTCAATTAATGTAAGGTAGCGTATCCAGATTCAACTCCTAAAGATGCTGCTCTGTCACATTCGTAACCACGTGTTTCTGTGTAAGTGTAGCTTGGCTGACATGACGTCATAGCAGCCATAGATTTGAGAGTTTAGTCTCCTTCACCTGTGTTTCCACCCACTGGGAGATAGCCCATCTGGCCGTCACGTCATGTGCTTGTCGTGGCGTAGTGCTATCGATTTTCATTTGTCTCCCCCCTCCCTTCCAGCCAACATCGTGATCATTAGCCCCCTGGCTTTGTAATACAGCTCACACTTGCCCCCACCCCCCTCATTTGTTGCTCGCCCATCACGTGTTTGGACTTACAACATTCTCTTCTCGCTACCAAACATACCATTGGATAGTCCGATAGTGTTGATGCACAGTGTCTGCAGGGCTGTGAACTAGTATCAGTGCCGGACTTGGAATTACTTTCATATACCTAATCAAATAATAGTGAAACGTGTTTGTACCACTTTTAAGATGATTCTACTTTTTGAATTGTAGCCACTGGTCATTTTGTTGTGATTTTATATATGTAATTGTCAGATTCTGAAATACCATAGAAAAGTGTTAGGTCCAATGGACCGCTTTCTGCTGTACAGGTTGATGTTATAACGTGATGGAATGGTCTTATTGCATTTAACCATGAGTCAATTGGTCTGTCTTCTTTATGTTCTGGGATGTATGTATTAGAGAAATGTGGCGGTACACTTGATTGAATGATGCTATTGCCTCCAAGTCCTACTTATTGTCTTTGTTTCTAGTCAAACGTTTCTTCTCGAACCAGTAGGCTTACACTATTGGATGGTGATAGCGAGGTGGTGGTTACTGGTGTTAGGTCTGCAGCCACAATGTTAGGATTATTTACTTTCATATTTATAGGAGCACCACTTCCACGACCCCATTTCTAATTTGATGTCTCAATGTGATGTCAACCAAGTATGGCTGTTTGTCCCGCACTTTGTACAGACATGAAAACAGATTTGTAAAAACATTGGAAATAAATCATGGCTTTATCATCATTGGACTTAATGGACTTTATTTGATGTGCAAACAATGTTGTTTGTATGTTGTTTGTTTGTTCTTGTTCGTTTTAGTTAAGCTTTGAGGTTATCACTTTTTTTTCTTCTTTTATGACCTACTTTAACCAAACTGTCAGTACAGTAGGTTACGTAATTATATAAGGAATGCTGGCTATTTCATTGGGGTAATGCCAATTTAAAGAGAGATATCCATGTTAGTCTAGTTAAGTCCAATCACTATTAATTAAACAGTCCCACATACAGAGCGATACATTCCTAGGCCTGTATGCAAAGTTCAGTTCGTGGACTGCAGATACACATTGAAATGTCATTTTGAATTTCTTCGCCTTTCAAATTCAACTACAAATCACAAGGAATTGATTGATTTCAGTTATTTCCTGCTTACTAAGAAAAACAAGTCATTTAATGCACGTGGCCTGCTCTAACTTGTGCCACCAGCAATAAGCTCTTGTTTCAATAACTTGGGTACACACCATTGTAAAATTCTGGCACTAGAATTCAATCTTTCTTCTCTACCCTCTCAGCAAAGTCTGGCTTACACAGACCTCTCCTTTACATTCCAGACTTTAATTTACCTTTTTTTTTTCCTCCCTCCATTTTTTTAAATCTTTCTCTCTCTCTCTCTCTCTCTCTCTTCCAGTGTTGTGATTATTACCAGGATATCAAGCAGTGGCCGGGCCGGGCTGGTTGCCAGACGATCGATAAGTTGACCTTGACCTTGGCAAGGCACTCATCCACAAGCGCGCTCTGTGTGAGCCCAGTGTCTGACGCAGAATCGATCTTACTTGCCAACTCCGAGTGGAAATGGGAGGCCAGGAAATGGCGCGTGCATATTTTTGGGTTAGCCAAAGGGGGTATGGGTTCTCACGTTGGATAGCTAAGAGAAATAAGGGATGAGATTCACTTCCTTGTAGGATCTAGTAGGCCTATTACTGGTGGCAGAAGTATGGGGGAACAATGTAGCCAGCATATGTGTGGTTCATACCGAGTGTATGTGTATACGTTAAGCCTGTTAGTAGGCTACACAAACACGTACTATTAATACTAGACATTTTGTTGGTTGCTCAAAACACGAATAATGGCCAATAATACACAATGCTCAACAATAAATGACAGACTACTTCACAATAATTTCACAAGAGAAACTAAATGGCTGTTTCACTGGCAACTCATTGAAGGATAAAACCGTTAACTGAACGTATAGCGCGGAGATACACACACGTCTGTTTAGTGGTAGACTACAGTTGAGATACACACACGTCTGCTTAGTGGTAGACTACAGTTGAGATACAATGGCGTGGGTTTAAATATATCCACCAACTTCACAACTGTCATGCGAGTTTAAAAAACTAGGTTGCATGAAGCTGATTGAAGCTCCCCTCCACTGGCCTGTCTACCACCTGAACTGCAGACAGTTGCCAGCTAGCAGAAGGAAAGTGCAGCAAGAAAGAGCGGGAAATTAAACAGCTCCCTACATTCTCGTCTGCAGACTTCGTGACTTTACGTTTACTTCTTCAACGTAACATTAGTCATCAGTCACAAGAGTCATCAGTCACAACAGTCATCAATCACAAGAGTTCAAGCGAAAAAAAAAAGGAGCTGGGAGATTGTCTTTTAATGATTGAGAAACTAGAATTTATTTGCATTATATTTTTGTAATTTGAATTGTTACTTTTCATTGAATACTCTTAGACGTGCTTCAAATTGACAGTTTCTACTTTTTTTTTAAATACTTGCCCCCATCAATAGACACCTGAGACCCAAGCCACGGGATTCACTACTAGAAGGAATCTGCAAAGGTTACTTCCAGACTGAAGAAATCCTCAGGATTGTACAACTCACAAAAACACTTTGTCCAAGCAATACAAGAGTTATCTAGATCAAACAAACATCTACCTTTAAACTTGATCTTGTTGAAGAAAGTCGAATACTTTAATTTAGAAAATACTAGCAGGACACCCGTCTTTGTCAGAATATGCACTGTCTTATACAATCCTAACAATCATTCAGTTTTATGACTTTCACTAAATAATTTAATTACTATAAAAACCTGATGTAAGATCTTTAAGATCTATAGCAACAAACAGGAAAGCATCTTTTGACAAGGTCGCTTTTCTAGACGACATAAATTTGTCAACATAAAAAAAAAATAGCGGCTCTTCCTTACGAAAAACGTGAAAAACTGAAGAGACTATAAAAATCAAACGAAAAACAAGTAATATAAAAAAGTTATTTAAAAATATGACCTTTGCCCCCTATATGAAGTTGATAACGTTTGTAAGAGCCATTACTTCACTCTTAATAAGTAATAAATACTAGATTTAAAAAAAAAGAAAATACCCCGAACCACCCCCTCCCCCCCCCCCCCCCCCCGAAAAAAAAATCCTGACTACCACCATGTATAAACCTACACCATGAATATAGAAAGTTCTACTTCGGTGATACAGATACAGATTTCAAATATTAAAAGGCAGCAGCCTGGCTATATTACTTAACAGGATCTACTTAGAGATACTGTATATTGATAACTTATATAAGTATTATAGGATTATAAACATGTATATTGTCACAGGTTAATTTAAGCAGTCCGGCGAATGATTTCTACAGATAACGGTACGCACAATGTTCCTGATCATCCATTTATTTATCTAAATCTTTATTGAATGCATGCGGGAATTACAATTCCAATGACGTATGTTCAAAAAAGATCACATTTAAATTTAAGATGATTATATTTTGAAAAATTATTACGGTCAATCCAGAGTTTTTACTGTAAAGCCAATTAGCCAGTAATTTTTTTCCCCAAAATATAGGCCTACATTAACTGCCGAAATTCATCGGAAAATCGTTTGAGCAGTTTTCGAGATCCTTGTCCAGGTTCCAGTTCTTTGAACCCATGATAAGAGTTTGTCTGCTTATAAGAGGAATTTTATTTAACTGTGCTCTTATCATGTGTACTATCGGTATTTTATTGTATTTCTGAAGATTTTGACAAATATCCAATTTGCAAGAAACATCGAAATAAACACACACACACACTAACAGAATAAAAAAAAATCCACTTCTCAAGCTAAAGTCCGCATAAAACTGATAAATATCTTTGAGGTGCTGAATATCTCTGACGTCCTAAATATCTCTGACGTCCTAAATATCTCTGACGTCCTAAATATCTCTGACGTCCTAAATATCTCTGACATCCTAAATATTTTAACGTCCTAAATTTCTCTGGTGTTCTAAATTTCTCTGACGTCCTAAATATTTTTGACGTCCTAAATATCTCTGACGTCCTAAATATCTCTGATGTCCTAAATATCTCTGATGTCCATAGTTGTTTCATCCTCCTGTTTAAGAAAACATTTTAATTACAAGAACTGTTTGAAAAGACGTGGTCAAACTGACAAGGTACTTCATAGACAAGCTCCTACCTTCCCCCTCCCCCCCTACTAGAGTGCTTCAAGGAGTTTGTGTGTTACAAAAGCAGAAAAAGGATAACATCTTTCGTTTATGACTAACATGTATTTCAACAGCTTATTTAACTAGCAACACTCATACACTTGGAAATACACTTACACAAAAAAATACAAGTTTACAAGTTAAGCGACAACTTAAAATAGCGAAAATAAAAAACTCACTTCCAGGGCATTCAACAAAACATTAACTCCAACTAGTAACATCCTGAAATCATCGACCTTCTCAAGGTCAGTCTTGATCAGAAACATAACTCATGAAGATACCAAACACAGAGAAAAGGGAAACATTCAACCCATTGAAAATATTCCTTTCTCTAGATCTAGTTCAGTCTCCGCTCAGATCCCCGGGTCAATGGCATGCTTGGTATTCAATGCAATTTGAAATAGAGAGTTTCTCAATGAATGTCAGCGTGTAAGGTCAGCATGACCTTCTGTTATATATCCATCTTCAAAAAAAGTCTACATTTTCTTTTAAATTCCTTCTGTTAGCTCACACTTTTACCATAGTCAAAACCACAAGTTGAAAACTAAAAACCACAAGTTGAAGTCTTAAAACCGCAAGTCAAAAATGCAAAACCACAAGTCAAAGAAAAAAAATATTTCTTTAATCAATTCCTCCTTCTTGAATTTGGTGGTGCCAAAAGGTTTGTGTACGTTCATTTATTTCTAACTACAAAGAAACATTGGAGTCGAGTGCGGAAATTCCCGCTGAACATAAAAGACGTAAGCCAACTTTAATTTGAAGATGATGTCATTGCAACAAATTATAACGGTTATCTCGTTTACATTTGTTTTTTGTTGCAACTAGAGTAAAGATTCGATCGAAATGAACATGAATGTAAAGTGAACACTTTTAAGATTACTATCGACGGTGAGACAAATGTTTCCAAGTTGTTGTTGACGCCTATATTGCGATTCAATCAAAGTTTAATTAACGCAACATCTGACAGAACATTCTAAAATTAAAAAGGTACAAGTATTCACTCATACAATTGTAAGTTATCTTTATAATGTTTGTTTCCCTGCACCTCTTTCTTCCTCTCTCTCTCTCTCTCTTCTTCTTCTTCTTCTTCTTCTTCTCTCGCTCTCTGTTATTTATATATTCATGTATACAATTTTATTAAAAAGGGAATACAAATGCACTAGTAGTAATTTGGCTTACGAAGTAGATCCTTGATGTAAACCAATGGTTCCCAAACTTTTTTCTCTCGTAGACCCCTTGTCATGTTTTCTGGTTTTCCGTAGACCCCCTGCTTAAGTTATATTAAATTTTTGAAAATTCATCAATTTCAAATTACACATTTTGTTTAAAATAATTTCTAACCAGTGATACGATGAGTGAAAAAGTAATTTCAAACTACTATTTAAGTTGAATTAATTTTTTAAAATAAATCTATTAAACGGGCACAAATTAAAACCCATAATAGAACAGTGAATACGTATAGCATACAATCACTAAACACATTGGAAACTTTTTGTTTTTAAAGGCTTGCAAGCTTACCATCCGTTGCTACGGAGATAATTTTTCATATAGGGATTCGCTGTTTTATGAAGTAGTTCTTTAAAACATTAAATATTAATGTGCCTTAGTTTTCACAAAGAGCAGTTTTTCGTAAATTTCTTGAGCCATAATAATTTGAAAAAAAACTCATTACCAGACAATGTTGACTCAGCCAGCTGTATAGAGAAATATGTTGTTTGCAGAAATATGTCGTTTGCAAAGGCTTACATTAGAAGAAAGAAATATTTGACTATATTCCAACAGAGCTCAAGAATTTAGTGAACTCTTCTGCAAATCCATTGCCCTAACAAACAATGGGTCAGAGTTTGCATGGATGGTTCTCAGAAAGCCACTGGAATACTCATTGAATGGCCTTTTGGAGAAAAAATAATAAAAAAATTAAGTTCATTGTAACTAATGAGCTCTATGACAACCACAGAGAAGAAATAGGAGCATTGGCCAAGTTCACCAAATAGTTAATTTTTTTTCGAGACCAATCTAAAAATATTCCTTCAAAGCTTGAGAAACTCTGATTTCTCCTGCTCGCATCTCCTGTCGGGAGGTTTGGGCTAGGATGTAATTATCCACATAATCTGAAGGAACATCCAAAAGATTTTGTACAAAACATATTGTGTGACCTTGTAAAGCTCAACAACAGCAAGAACACTATTCTCCAACGTTGAAATAGAAGGCTGACACACTTGCCAAATGTGAGAAAACAAATACACACTTCAACATCGCACTCTATCCGGAAGAAATGAAGAAACTAATAGTCAATTGTAAAACGAGAAATGGACAAGCTCTCATTCGATGAAATCTATTATAAACTATCCCTATAATTTTCCACATCAGAACAGTACACATCATAATGAGAAAACATATGTTCCAGAAGCTCAAAATTTGACCACTGACATTTGCCCTTCTGGAGTTTCACCAGAGAATGCTGACCATGACTTCAAAATTGCATTCTTCATCAAGAGGCCCAAAACAAGACACCGGCCACAAAACCCAAACATGAAATTCTTTTAATGATATAAGTTCGTGCAAGAGTTTTTACAATGTTTTCAATGGCTGGTAAAATCAATAATTTGTCTATCGTGTGAGGTTTTCAGTATTTTACTATATGCAAAGAGATATACGTAAAACGATCACTAATCATCACCTTCTCAATATTAGGTCAAATAGAGATTTTGTGGGTGTATTCTGAACTTAATATTTGAGTTTTTGAAAGTTTTGCAAACCTTTATCTTTTTATCAGGGTGGCATCATCTCAAATGATCCTCCAGCTTAAGTGGTTTCATAGCATCATGAAAAAATGGCACATTAACATTCGCTTGTTTGACAAGGAAGTAATGAAGATCAATTTCAAATACTTAACGCTGTACAGTCTACATTTCTTTTTGTTAAAGTTATAACTAGACAAAACTACATTATTTAAATCTAGTTATTCAATTAAATAAACAATTTTTCATTCAATCAGCGTGATAAAAATTTAAGGATTTCCTAAGGTACAAATCATAAATGTGTGTATGAAAAGATTCCAATTGTCAAAATTAAAGTCAAGACAGGCTAAATTGAGATTCTTTATTGTAGACCCCCGTGCAAATCTCATGGACCCCCAATTCCCTTTTAAACTTTTGTAGACCCCTTGGAAGTCTTCGTAGACCCCTGGGGGTCTATATAGACCACTTTGGGAAACACTGAATAGTAAACAAATATCTCAGCGTCATGTCCGATTCTCCACTCCTGACTCGTATGTCATTGAACAATGCAGAAAGCGCGATCTCTGTAGGACTTAGTATATCATAGCGACTTGATAAATATTTGAAGAGTATCTCATTACAATAGCAGCTGGTAATGGCCACTGTGAACTGTACATTTCCATTCACATGCACCTTGAATCTTCCAACCTATGGCATATTTATATGCCAGTGATTATTAAAGTAACTAAGGTATTGGAACTTCCGGTTAAGGGGAAAATTCCTCCGGTTGACACATTTTATTACATGAAAGCTGACAATGCCTTTTTTTTTTTATCGCGCGTAGGATTGGTGTTCTCCGTAATGAATGACACACACAAATGGTAATTTTGTCTATTTTTCATGAGATTTTTATGAGTTTTCAGGAGATTCGAATAAGTGCAGGACATTTCCAGGAATTTTTCGTATTATTTTGCAATTAATAATTACAAATAGAATTAGCGCGGGGCCTATGAAAGCGCGGGGCCCACTGCGACCTCATAGGTTGCAGTGGCCTAAGACCGGCTCTGATAAAAGGTGATTATGAAACTGTATCCTCGAAATCACGAACACTTCTAAAAAGTGAAAGAACTTGTTTGTTTTTGTTTCCAAACTTGCACAAGATTTGAACTTTGAACTTTTGAACTTGAACCTAACTTATTTGTCTCGTAATGCTTCCAATGTTTCTGTAGATAAAGAGACAGATTGAATAGAATTTCAAATTCCCCCGTACAATCCACTTTTTATTTCCTTTTATTGTTATTATTAGCTTTAATATTTTGATTTTAAATGCGTAAGTTTTTAAAAGGACATACCTCCATTATGCAAGTTTAAATATAATCAAATATTAAAACAGTGATTAGGACACGGTCAGCTTCGTGAACATACGTCCTTACCTACTCGGCCAGCGGGCAGTGCAGAGACCAGCGATTAGTTATGGATATTTTCATAATATGGACTCTGGACTCTGGACACTATACACTAGACTCTGGACATAAACTTAAAATTTAGAACTCTTAATATCTAGTCTAGATCTATATATACTTGTAGATCTAGAATCATTCTAAATGTAAGCTATGTCTATATTAGATTTGCGTAAAAAAATATTAGAAAACCTTAGATACTTTTTCAATAAAAAAAAATTAAATTTACTCAGTTATCGCATAATCGAATTTTTAAAAATTATTATTATTAGTGACTAATTCCAATGATAATCCCTAAATCTAGACTTAGAAGACGATGCGCGAAATGTTCCTGAACATTCATGTATGTTACTCTTGAATCAATGAAGCCTTACATTCGGAAATGCCCGAACACGATAATCCTTTCAAGAACGCTTTCAAAACCGATGTTTGATCTAGACCTAGATTTAGTCTCTAGCCAAACTTACATTTCTTTTTTTTTTACTTTAAAAAATTATTACGGTCAAACTAGAGTTTTCCCCATGTGGCCATTCTATTCTCAGCGATAGATATCAACTGTTAAGTTTATGGAAAATCGTTAGAGCCGTTTTTGAGATCAGCTGTCCAGATTCCTGGATCCAGGTTCCATGAAGTTCTTACTTGAATAGAGGTTTGTATAAAAAGAAGCTTTTGGCGTGAAGTCCACAATTAGAAATGAAAGGAACACCATCTGGTACAGACTGACCAAGGTGGACTTGAATCAAGCAGGACAGAGTGAGTAAAGAGAAAAGAGCCAGCAGATTTTGAGCTCGGGTTGTTGATGTGAAGAATAGTGTCTGGTATTGAAACACTATTTTCAGACTAATAGATTATGTTACACAAGTATTTTTTGTCTTCTAAATTTTGTAAACAATTTATTTGGATAAGAATTTGTTTCTGTAAGTGTAACCATCCAGGCTTAGAGCCATATCAAGCATGGGCATAACATCTGTATAGGTGAAGTTCAGAATGTTTTCAATCTATTTCGTTAACATAAATATTGGTTTAAAAAGAAAAAAAATCTGTATTATTCATAAGGAATGTACATTTTTAATGATGTAATAAGCGTATACATTAATGTTTTATTTTAAAAGAACACAATTCAACTGCAAAAAATATTTTTATAGTAATTTATTTTTGTTCTGGCAACTGCAACGCTCTAGTAAGAAGAGGGCTTGGCATAGTTATCTAAATCTACAAGATTACAAAGATTTTGTGTCGTCCGGGTACGCAAACTCAAATGCGGTCCCCTAATAGTTCCACCTAAGAGGGCAAAAAGCGGTTCCTGGTCATTTCATCCACGGTCATTTCATCCCCGGTAATTTCATCTTTGGTCACTTCATCCCGATCACTTCATTCCCGGTCATTTCATCCCCGGTAATTTCATCTTTGGTCACTTCATCCCGATCACTTCATTCCCGGTCATTTCATCCCCTGGTCATTTCATCCTCTGATCCAAAAAAAATAATTGTAAAAAACAAAAAAAGTATGAAACCAGCAATATTGCCTATATTTATTTTTATTTACATGACAAAAAGTGTGACACATTAAATACAAATAGAATTTAATGTCATTAAACTATAAAGACATCGAGCTAATGTAGACATTGTGTGAGTTCATCTAAGTCACTCTGATAGTACTGAGGTCTATGGATTTGTGCTGCTGTATATCGTTTTGAAGTGTCTTGCCTAGTGCTGCCTACTTCTTCCTGGGCACCTTCTTCAGTGCCAGAGTGGATCACTTGAATCTATAACAAAACGTAGGCAGGTAATATTGGGCTCCAGAGGAGTCCACGTTTATTGGAATATAAATGACGCGCCCCTTTTTCAAGAAAGAACTATTGACAAATAAAGATAGATACATGGAAAGGTGACCTTCAGGAGATAATGTATCAGCCGCATGATCATAAATATTTTAATCATTCTCATATTTCAAAAGATTTTCACTACTTCCACCATACGTTGGCCTTTGATCATTACATCATGCAATAAGCGCAGGATAATATTGGCATCCCTTATATCAAATAGAAACAATAGAACTAAGTAAGAACCCCACTTTACAATATATTTTCTTATTTACATATATTATTTCATTTGTCAACAAGCATGAAGAGAGGAGGGGGAACACTATAAACACTTTATAATACCAGGCTAAAAATATCCATACAAAAAAAAAAAGCATTCTAAATAAACATATTTATATATTAGATGAAATGAGAGCTTAATAACAAAGCCTTAACAACACAATTACACAATGACTAAGAAAAAAAATTAATTGAGGATGAAATGGCCGGGATTGAAGTGAAGTGGCCAAAGATGAAATGACCGGTCACCGTCAAAAGAAAGGTTTCAATACTTTTCAGCACGATGTATCAGAAGCCATGAAGTGCCAACTAAAATAAGACCACACCCTGCCTACGGCCATACAAAACAGACGTGTGGGTATTGAAAGTGTTACCTACATATTGTTAGGCTGGCTGATGACATCATGCTTCAGGCTACGGAGATATATATTCATGCTATTATTTTTATTATTATTATTTGGGGGCGCAGTGGCTGAGATTTGAGATCATATTTTCGAATCTCGGTGAAGACTGGGATTTTGAATTTCGGGATTTTTTTAGGGCGCCCCTGAGTCATCTGTCCCTTAGATCGCAAGGTCTGAACCGGAGGCTATTATTATTATTATTATGTTAGAAACGAACGAGTATTCATTCTCTTTATCAGTGTTCACTGACAAATTTTCTGGAGATGTGTCAGGTCTCTGACACGCAACGAGAATCTTCTTAGGGATGTTAAGGGCCTTGAAGTGAAATATTATTATTACTAGTCGACCGGCGGCGTAGCATACGCCACTATTTTGCAGGGGCCGGCCTTAGGCCACTGCAACCTATGCGATTTACCTGGAGCTCCTGGAAATCTTCCGAAATTGCAAGATATACAAAAAAGTCCTGGAAATATACGGTAATTACTAAAAATCTTTTGAAAACTCATAGAAATCTGAAATATATACACAAAATTGTCATTTTGGGGTGTCATTCAATATGGAAAACACCAATCCTACGCGCGATAAAAAAAAGACATTATGCAATACCCATAATTCTAGTGAAAGAAGCTTCTCGCGCCTCAAACTAATGAAGAATTACTTGAAGTCAACAATTCTCGTAGATAGATTGAAACATTTGGTAATTCTTGCTAATGAGCTACACGCAAGGCTCGTGTAGTAATTCTGTGCGTAGTAAAGAATGAATAAAATGTAAAGAAGAATATATTTTCTAATATAAGCTCTTAATTTTCAATTATTATCCGTATCCCTACCCAAACTGGGCCCCGCGAAATCCGTTTCGCATTGGGCCCAACAATGGTTAAGTCCGGCCCTTCTATTTAGTGACGGGTGAATGCTACTTGTTCTACCCCACCCCCTTCTTTTTTTTTTTTCGCCTCTAAATTTACGTGGGGTAACTCTAGTCCGTCCTACTTGCAGAAATAAAAGAGTGATCTTTCCATTACTTGGTGTCCAAACTCTTGAGCCATGAAGAGAATTATAAATATAGATTATCACATTGTTAATATTCATATGTATTCAAAGATGTGGTTCACTTTGTGCTTGGCGTAATCATCGAATAAAATTACTAGGTGTTCAAGTCGGCTCACCATCCGGCCCGTATATTTATTGCTATATAATATACATTATTTATTAGGTGCCCTCATACTAATTTGAATTTTGATTTTGCATCGAAAACTGAACTCAAACCTGCCACTCTGGGTTTATATAGGCCTAACGTATTGTATTTCTACATCTAGATATAGTAGATAGAATTGGAGGCTAAAGGAAGTCTCAGTGTATACAAACACTTCGACCTTAATTAGTTGGAATACTTTTATTTCAGGATTTTGAAACGGTGTGATATACTTAATAGAGTGTAACATAAGACTTAAGAAATGAAGCAACATGAAAAGCTCTTGCAATGCATTCATTTATCCAATAAGATAAGAAGGTCCGTCATCAACAAACGTTATCTAAAGCCTTCAAACCATCCAAGTGTTCTTGTGTCGTCATAGTTGTATTTAATTTCATCTCTTGGAGTTCAGCAACTTTATTTTATTTTAATCTCTCATCCCTCCTTCTCCCCTCCACCTCTCTCTGCCACTAACTTGTGACTGAATTCGTAGCAGGAACATCCCGGGACGAACCAAGCCAATGATATAGTGCACATTTGACTGGACATGTGATAGTTGAGTCGATTTAGTGGTAAATAGATTACTTTATGCAATACTACTCCATACTATCGGGGGGGGGGGGGATTCGTTGCTACTTTATGACGTCAAGGTTATAGATTCACCCCAGTAGGAGTAGGTTCACTCTAACCCATCTTTCTACAGAACAATATAAAATATAAACCGAATATTATTTGCTAAAATCGCTAAGTGTATAGTGAGGATTGTAAATACTCAGTAGCATGGTATATAAATAGAGGGGATTCCATTATTATGTGTTTAGTATTTGGCAGTCAAGTCTTCTGTGAAGGTCTTCTAATCTTATATATTGTATTATTTCAAAAAAGATGATAATTACATCCTACGCATTTAGTGTGTCAATCTAGTCATGCATGTTAATCAATGACTTAAACTCTGTTAAGTGTTAAACTCTGTTAAGTGTTAAGTCGTTAGTTTTCCTGGCTGATTCAGGCAACCCATTCCAGTCTCTAATGGCATTAAAGAAAAAGGAGCACTTGTACGAATTTGTTCTAGCTTATAGAATAAGGAATGTGCCTTTATCTTTGTGTCTTTCTGAATATTTCATTAGGTTTTGTTTTTCTATTAGTAAATTAAGGTTTCATTTTTTAAAAGTTTTATAGCTTCTTTACTTTTTAGTCTTCTGTCCTGAAGTGTCTCTAAGTTTAGTCATTTTACTAATGGTGGTCTGCAAATAATCTGACTTTTGTTCCTGAACTAGTGTCTTTTATGAAATATAAGGCGCCGATCACATTTAGAGTAGGCCTACTTATTGTTATTAAAACTGGTACATTCGGCGGCCCCACTTAGGTACTGGCCCACCGGGATTTGCCTGAATGCTTATATAGCCAGTCCTTACTTTGGTAAATGACCAGTCTCATTCATGAAAGAGGTCCTTCCTTAGGTGAAGTGTCCGAGAGCGCCCAGCGAACTATCAGTTGTAGACCATGGGAATATGTCACTTCTTCCTTAATCTTCACCTCCAACGTTCTATAAGTCTCTCATGCAGACAAAATGCATCTTTTTAAACAAAAATAAATGTCGTTAAAACAAATATTTGAAACTCGAATAACAGAAAACAACAACATCGTTAAGAAATAGAAATATCTTTTAGTACATTATTTTTGGTTCAATGGTAAAATGTGTAAATAATATGTTTAATTATTCCCTTTGTTTTATGAGTTTAATTTTTTTTTTAAATTCTATTAATAGTAAATAACTGTGGATTTTATGAAACAAAAAGCCTTATATATTCTATGTAAAATTATATTATAATATTCCACATTCGGCTAACGGACGATCGATTATCCGGACAGACCAATTAATCCGGATAATGGATGTTTTACAGTAAGACTGGTCTAACACATTTTTCTTAATAATGGAATAGTCTATACGCGAATCCCATGATCTTCAATCTCTTCCATCTCTTGTACTGACCAAGTGATTAGAGAACAAAAATACAGACTCGTGTGTGGATATATCCAATACAATAGAACTGCCTTAGTGTGAACGTTCTCAGGTGACTGTATAAAGAGATCCTAGATTTATAGGTTCGTATCAAATACATTATCCCAGAGTTCCACTGCAACACATTGAGATTTCCTAGAGCCTTATAGGCCAGCGCTTTTCTAACTGTGTTACACAACTCTATGATCTATTTCCTTTTAGTTTCCATGGAGATTGTTTGCAAAATGTTTTACATGTTTCGGATGTTCCTTCAGAGTTGAAGATAGTTTACTTCCTAGTCAAAACGTCCCGTAGGACGACGGGGGATGGGAGCGGGCAGGGTTTGAACCCGGGACCATCGATAAATCCAAACGACAGTCCAGCGCGCAAACCGCACGACCAGGCAGCCATATGATTATGACGCCGTTTCGACAGATTTTAATATTTCAAGTTGCTGATTTTAATCATCTTATGGTTTTAGATTTTAAAATATACAATTAAATAGATGTTTTTGGATGCGCACTACGTGTAGAGTATATTATTAATCTTAAAATTCATTACCTTCCCATTTGTTAAATTGTATGGTATTATAGTTTTAACATAATTTATATCATACAGTATATATGTTATATTAGTTGAGTTCAAAAATTCACTTCTTTTAACAAATCAATACCCTGTTTCAGAACATTTTTTTGTGAAGTGATAGATTGACGCGCCCAGTCTATTATATATATATATGTTGTTTAGGTTTTTAATTATCACCCCTAATTAAAAGCACAAAAGGAGAAATACTTCAATTTACTCGATCAACAGCTGTTCCTAGCTGGATATCAAGAGAGAGGCCAGTCCAGTCTTTTACGTTGTCCAGCCAGTTTGTCTTTGGACGACACTTTCTTGGTGCTCCCTCCACTGTACCTTTTTTCTGTAGCATCTTCTATTTGCACTGCTACTGTCACGGATAAATATTTTGCAACAAAACAGTGCGTGATAGTTGTTGTTGTTTTTTTTCCGATGCATTATCAAGCATTAGGCCTACATGTTATCCTAACAAAATACTCAATATGTGATCAGAGTGTCAAATCACGGACGAATTAGGCACCGCCCTTGGAATAGCTCGTAAAAACTTGCCATTGTTGTCGACTCAAAAAGTGCTGAAGGCGTATTGAAATGATTTCTTCAGATGGTCGTTTTGAATCGATCCTGCGAAGACGCCTTTGGGGGAAAACAGTACGAAGTTATATTTAAAGACAAAAGAGCATTGACAATAATCTTGCTTTCGTTGGGTGTAACTTTCAAATATAAATTTATAACAAATGCAAATAGAACAGATTTTCTATTCATAAAAAAAAAAAGACAACTGATGTTGCAATCTCGTCATGACTTTCTGAACGTGACATTGAGAGGTTGAACTCTTTCATCATTCCATCTTCTGTTTTCTGAACGTGACGTTGAGAGGCTGAACTCATTCATCATTCCATCTTCCGTTTTGTGATCGAAATAAGAAAAAATGGCTCTTTTGTTTTTGTTT
Organism: Biomphalaria glabrata; assembly: GCF_947242115.1. NCBI lineage: Eukaryota > Metazoa > Mollusca > Gastropoda > Planorbidae > Biomphalaria > Biomphalaria glabrata. The sequence goes on along the minus strand of NC_074711.1, from coordinate 22,635,241 downwards.
GTTTTTAAATGAAATACAATTGTATGTACAATTAAGTCCAGATAACTCAACGCTTGATAACCCGCCAGTCTGGAGAACTCGGGGTCACAACGTACCACCACCAGTCAGTCCAGCATGTACCCGATGCAGAATGATTGATGATGTCACAGTTAGTAAAAACAAAAGTCAGAAAATGGTAAAGATGTCGATGTGGAGGACTCAGGAGTCGAAGTTTCTAAAATATCTCAGTCAGGGACTAGATGTTGTCGACAAGAAAGACTTTTCAATATTTTGACCAAACAAAGTTGGTAGATATTGAACTCAATGCTTCTTTGTTGTGCAAATAAAAGCAGCCAATCACAGTGAGACTGACCACAGGACATTATTTCTTGTTAATAGCCAATTTTTATTAGCTGGTCATTTTTTTTTTGTGTTCTATACAACAGAACGTCCTCCTGCAGGTAATTGAAGTATTGGTTCTAAGGTTTTGTTTGATCAGGTCAATTTCCTTTACAAACTGAATTCATTTATTTCCCTTTGGTCAAGTCTCTATGTCTTCCTAAAGTATATACTTTTGTTTAAATGTAATATGTGTTCTACTCTCCGACAAGACAATACCTATTATGGATCCTATTTGGGTAGTTTTCTTTCCAAGCCCCATTCCCGATTTCCCGGTATTTCTCAAACTCCGCTACTATTCGCCCTAGTTTTCGGCACTCTGCTGTATTGAATTAGCTTGTTGTCTTATGCAAACTATGGATGGTATGTAACTGGTCCGACTTTGGTGCCAAATATTTAGACGCCAGACACATGTAAAGTTGGCCAACCTTCAAACTAAAACCTTTTTTTTTTTAATGTCACGACCATTTGTAACAGTTGAAGATGTTAGAAGGAAGAAATGCGTCGAGAACGGAACTTATTGTGTCTGCAAATTTAATGAAAAACCAATCAGACTAATTGACGATAATTCACTTTTCATCTCCCAGACTTAAGTCGTCTGCTCTGTCCGCCATTTGCTTTATCCTCCACTCCCGAGTTACCTCCCGTAGCTTAATTACCACTTACCAGGTCAGCGTAACCTGTTTTTTTTTTCCTTTTCTTCTTTATGTGTGTGTTTCTCTCTCTCTCTCTCTCTCTCATTTCTTTTCAATTGAATCTAGTCAAAAAGCAGAGGGTGGGGTGAAATTAATGATTAAAAATATAATTCTAGACGTGTGCAGGCTTACCAGCCCCTCTGGCTTTCTTCTCTAGTCAACCATCAGGCGAGTTAACTGCTTGTGTTCGTCGCTGGATCAAATATTCATGTAGTCCTCATACAATTAGAATACATGGGACGAAGCCTGAGAACTACTGTTGTTGTTTTTTTCCCTTGTGTATGTTTGTTTATGAGAAATAGTTTTTTAAACGTAGCCATTTATTACTGTTCAATAACTAAATAAACATATCAGATTGAAATCAACGTCAACAAGTAAACAACCTTCCTCCGTCAAAGTCCGCAACACACGAAGGGTTGGAAATGAACGCTTGACACAAACTTTAAATTCAGATCAACCTTAGAGTAGTCTCCCTGTAGATAGTATTACACAACGGTTTCGACTGTACAATAATAAATAAAATATAAGTTCATTAGCTGAGTCACAGGATGACACTTAACAGTCTTGTAAAGGTCAATAAAAGGTCTGCAAAGGTCAACAAAGGTTGGTCAAGTTGTATAAATGCTTCTAAGTATCTATAAAGTGTATGTCTCGGTGTTTAGTCCTATTTATTCTTTAGTGTTGTATTCACTGAGTCCGACATTCAATCATTCCATTGCATCAACAACAATCAACGATTACAACCACTTTATTAAAGTAGGCAGACATCTACAGCACGACCCAAAGCGTACACGTACAATCCTGTATTGCTACAGAAGTCTTCCATTAAGAGCTCACAAGCATACAGTGACATACAGGGCCTAGCTACTCATTTAGAGGCTGACAAGACTTCTCCAGCTACAGTCACACATTCCTAGATCAACACATTCAGTGAAGAGCTCTTCCCTACTAGCAGACGACAAGGCAAAGAACTACCAGCGCCATTTTTCTTTGAGCGCGTCTTCTTTCCCTGGACTCTCTTCTCTCAACTCGGCTGTCTGCCTAAGTCTAAAACGAACCAGACCTCAAGGTTTACATTCTACCGGTTAAAAACTGATCCAATAAACCGGACGTTGAGGCCCCTTACTACCCCCTCCACCTCTCCCTTCTTCAACGGTTTTTTCCCCCCACGACTTTCCTCGCCCCTTCACATCAAGTAAAACCCTGAACAGTCTGTGCTCTCGCGTGACCTACTTTTTTTCCCTCTTATCTCCCCTTCACAACGAAGGCAATTCAAAATCGCTGTGTGTTGAGAGGGGAAGTGGCTGAGTAGAGGGAGGGGGGAGGAAGACATGGAAACGAGGCCAAGAAACCGCGTGAACCGAACGACCGCGGACTTGATCGCGCGGTGACAGTTCATGCCCCGCCCACCCTCTGACTGACACATTGACAGAGCGTTGGAAACAAATCAAGGTAAAGGTTGCCTCACCAATGGTGTGCGTGAGTGTAGTAATCTATAGTCTGTTTCGGTCGTTCAGAATGCATGAAACAAAACGGTCAAACATCTGTAAAATAGTGACAACTTAAAGACTAATGAGAATACCATTTTACATTGATCTGAAAGAGACTTCGTTTCCAATGATAAGTCGAACAAGAATAGGAGAACTCAATTTGACAACATGACATGAAGATGTGGACTTTCTAGTGGAAGCTTAAATTAGAAATCAAATGTTATTCTTTAAGCTTGATTTAATTTTTTTTTTTTACATTTATTTTCCGGTAAGGGAAAACTGTTATCCATAAATAAAATCTAACAACTGCCCTGCCCTAAAGTCATTAGTATTCTGGCAGTAGTTATACCATACATATCGATTCTGTCCGCAAGACGACACATAAACACAAAAATGAAATGGGGGATAGAGGTCATAGGGGCCATTCCCATTATGTCTCCTGACTATTAATCTCAGACTTGAATTATCATTAACATCATCGTCAGAGCTGTCTGTTTGGGAATGGCAGTGCATGTGGCCAGCATAATGACCAAACGCCTTTACTTTTCCCCAACTAATGTCAGGTACCCATTAGAGCTGGATGGAATCAGATGCCCCCCGAAGTTCCCGAAATTAAAAATCCCAGTCTTCACCAGGATTCGAACCGCTCAGCCACCGCGCCTCCATAAGCTGTAGGTACAAGCTGTAATTACCAACTTGCATGTAGGTACTGTAGATACTGGTCTCTTTCCTGGTACATTAATCATGACAAAATCATGTCAGACACTTGTACGCGTGTACACTAGTTGTATTAATTAAATCCATTTTTTACGAGGTCATCCTATCCCATCCCCCCCCCCCCTTTTACATGTTCACAATGACACGAGCGTCCCCCCCCCCTCACATTTCGTGTCTTTTTTAATTTATTATGACGAGACAAAAAAAAAACGAGAGGGGACACAACTCAGAAGGCTTGAATCAAATCATGGTCGAGTCGAACTGGATGAGAGACCAATTTGTCTCCCCTTGCTGGTTCCATTAATTTGGAGTTTCTAGATTTGAATGACCAGGAGGTCTGGGTTCCTAGACTTACCTACACTCGACCAGTTGTGGTACCAGTCCACCAAGCAAGAAATGCAGGAACCAGCGCCGTATTTACACTTGAAAAGGCCCTAAGCTATTTGTGATATGGGGCCATTTTGGAGTCTAAATATTATATATCAGTGTTAAACATTTCTTGGGGGCTCTAAGGTATGGCTTGGGTTGTCTAGAGGAAAATATAAAAAAATGCAGCCCTGGAAGAAGCGACAATGTATTGGTAGTACACTTTGTTTTTCTTGCCGTACCATTTCATTCTACCAACCTTGTTTGTGTGCGCTTATGTTGCAATTTAGAATTTTAGATAGACATGCTATTTATTCAATTTGATACGTACCAATATAGAGATGCAACAATTGTAGAAGGCACGTCAAAAACGTAGCACTAAATTAAGTGAAATATTAATAAAAACACGGACATAATAATCCTTATAACTCTCACGTAACGTAATAAATTAAACTACAGATATTCTTACACTTACTACGTAGAGTAAATGGTCAGTTAGAAGTTGAAGTGAAACTGTCCACCTGTGAACAATACTTAACAGTAAACTTTTTGCTCCTTCACAAAATTCGCTGATGATGCGGCTCTTCTTGCCCTGCTCTCATTTGGGCAGTTGTTTGAGACAAACATCTATAAAAAAGCTAACAAGATCCTCGAAATAAAGAATCACCCTTTGTGTCAGGATTTTGTGATTTTACCATCACAAAAGAGATACAAGACACCGATAGCAAAGACAAACAGACACAAACACTCTTTTGTTCCCCTGGCAATCAAATCATTAAATAAGAACAATCTGGTATAAACTTTGTCACATGTAAATTATGAGTGCGTCTGGTGTGAATGTACACTTTGGTTTCTTATAGTTATAATGTTTTTTGTTTGGTGTAATGCACAAATTGTAAGACAAATTTCCTTACGGATAATAAAGATTATTATTATTATTATTATTATTATTTAAAAAGAAAAGAAAATTTATTGAAAAAAAAAAAAGTATCAACAAAAAAAAAAAAAAAATTGTGGTGAAATGTCCAGTGCCAGTGCTAGACATCTCCATGAGAATACAAGAGTTAGAGGCTGTCTGTCTGATTCTTGGTTCTCCATTTTCACCTTCGGTTTAGACTTATTTACATTATCTAAGCAATAAACTACCATAGAATTGTGGAGACAACAGACACAGACATTTTCTTAAGCCTGAGCATCCTTTGGTAGAGTTGAATTATGCACTAGAAGCAGACAGCAGTACTGAGGTCTGTCATAGAACAAACATTGTCCCTTTGAAAGTTGTTTAGAGAACTAGATGAAATGTCATTATCATTTAATACAACTTCAGTTTTATAATAATAAAAATGATATTTTCATAATAGTATTTAAATAATACTTTGTTTTTTTCGCTATTCAGAATTGGATATCATCTTTATCTCCCTTATAGAAGCATCCTAGAATTTAATCATAACAATGGACTGGTATGAAAAATAACAACTGAACTTTATCTAGATCTATTTATTACACTAAAAAAATTATTATTTATTGTTTAAACGTGTTGGTATAGCTGTTTGTTATATGTAATAGACTGAACAAATATTTTTTAAATGAAATTATTAGCTTATGAAAGCTTTGTAACAGTCTTGAATAAAATAACATGGTTGGATATTTGAAGGAGAAAGAGAGACGTCCATTATAGATTTCCAAAGACACTCTTGTCTTCTTATCAATTAGAGACGTGATGACATTACAGAGTATTTTCAAGAGACCACGCTGTACTTGGAATGAATATATATTTTATTCAACTTTCCTCAATGACTTCTGAGTCTACAGCAAGTTCATTAATCACACTGACAACGTGCGTTCTGTGACGTCATGTGCAGACACTGCAGCCATCGACCACTGACACTTTGTGTAACACTGCATCGCCAAGCATCAGGTACTCATCAACGTAACCAGCACGTGCAGACTTGCTCACCCAGACAAAAGGATAGACGCCGTGCAACAGACTGCAAGAAACTGACGTCTGCTCCGGAAGTCTCACATTTCTGTTTGTTTTGTGGATGTACTCTGGGGTGACGCACAAGTCGATGTCGTGCGACGAGCGCACTAAAAGGTCAAGGTTACACGGGACCGGAACGAGTAAGTGTTCAAAGGGACGAAATCGTAGTGGGAAAACGTCTGTTTTCTTATAGATCAGATCGTGCTTCAGTCCCTTTGTTATGGCCCAGGCGTGGGTCTCGTCCTCGGCGTAAAAGAAAATGTCTAGATATGGAAATTTGAAGGGCTTGTCGGGAAAGGAACTCGCAGACGACATAAAAAATTTCCATTGACTTGCACGCGGAGCGTAGAGCTGAAAGCCTTCAATATTTCCCAGCGCGTCCCGAATTTCTCTCCACTGTCTGGAGCTCATGGCGATGTCAATGTCGTCGTCCCACGGGATGAGGCCGTGATGACGCAGCGCACCCATGAGAGACGCCTCTGTCATGAAATAAACAAGGTTTCGTTGACTGCAGGCGCGAACAAAAGTGTCCAGAGTAAAGACCAGACGTGCTGCCTCCACCGGCTCCAAGATGGGCTGGAATTGTTGAATCAGTTGAAAGGTTGAGTCCTGAAGGTCATTACTTGGTTGGAAACGTTTCACGAGGTCATGATACTGTTGGAACACGGCTTGACGTTCTAGAATAAGTTCTTCATACAGAGACAAATTGGGCTGTAGGAACAATATAGAACAGTTCAACTAATAATAAAATGCTAGGATTTTTTGTCATTGTTTGTAAATTTGTTCTGTCCGTCTAGATTTTAGATTTCTAAAAGTAAAATGAAATAAAAAACAACAACATTATTGTTGCCTGTTTGACTTTTTTAGAAAGTAAAGTTGTTGTTTTTTAGAAACAAATATGTAAAAATTTTATATTCATTCTCATTAATGTCTATATGAAAACTCTGGATGGAAATTATTGAACTATTCACTTGTCCTTTTTCACTTTGAATATTTTATCAAATAAATATCATTTTAAAAAGTAGCAGATTTTTTTTTTTTTTTTTATAAAACTAAGTCTTTTCTTATGTAGCTGACTGATGACGTGGTTAAAGAGACGTTCTTTTACTCTCGATGACTAGTGAGTACTAAACAAAATAAAGTACACTAGTCGGCCGGCGGCGTAGCATACGCCGCTATTTTTGCAGGGCCACTGCAAACTATGCGACCGCAGTGGGCCCCGCACTTGCATAGGACCCGCTCTAATTCAAGGTGTATAAATTATTAATTTAAACCATTTTATAACTTAAAACAGATTTCCCGCGCAATCCTGTCAATTTACCAGGAGCTCCTGAAAATCTCCCAAAATTGCAAAATATATATGAAAAAGTCCTCAAAATATACGGGAATATATAGAAAACAATGTGTCATTTTGGGGTGTCATTCAATATGGAAAACGCAAATCCTACGCGCTATAAATAAAAGCGGCATTATGCATTAGCCGTAATGGCGTAATCAGATGAACGAAGCTTCTCGCGCCTCAAACTAATGAAGAATTACTTGAGGTCAACAATTCTCAAAGATAGATTTAAACATTTGGTAATTGTTGCTATTGAGCGAGATCTATGTAGGAAACAGAATTATTATGATATACTGTATGACTTTGCTACACGCAAGGCTCGTGTAGTAATTCTGTGCGTAGTAAAGAATGAATAAAATGCATAGACGAATTTATTTTCTAATACAAACTCTTAAATTTCACTTATTGTCCGCTTCTCTACCCAAACTTGGCCCCGCGAAATGTGTTTCGAATAGGGCCCTACAATGCTTATGTCCGGCCCTGCTATTAGTGTTTGCAAAATGTTTGTTTGTAAAATGTTTTACATGTTTCGGATGTTCCTTCACAGTTGACGATAGTTTACTTCCTAGTACAAACTTCCCACAGGACGAAGGGGGATGGGAGCAGGCAGGGTTTGACAGTCCAGCGCGCAGCCAACCGTAGCCACCTGTGAATACTTGTTCCCCCACCCCCTCTTGTTTTCTCGTGGACTATCCGCAGAAATAAGAGAGTTATCTTTCCTTTACTTCTTGTTTAAACTCTTGAGGGAAGAAGAGAATTATATATATAGATTTTTTACAACGCCCCATTCCCCTCCGCCACCAAAAAAAAAAAAAAAGAATCCTGTTTACGTCCACGTATAAATCTACTCAGAGTATAGAAAATTCTAGTTTGATGATAGAGATCCAAACGAAAATAACAAAAATAAAATAAAATAAAATAAACAACACAAAGAAAACGATGGCTTAGACTAGAATACTGAATCTAGTTACAGATATAGATTTAATATTAATATTGTGTATCGATAAATGAAATATTTTTCTTCAATAATTTTAATAGTCCAGCCAATGATTTGTATTTTAGACGGTGCGCAATATATTCCTCCACATCTGTATACTTATTCAACTGAATACAAAGAAACATTGGAGTCGAGTGCGGAAATACCCGTTGAAACGTAGGCTATAGTCAAAGTACAAAATATTCAAAATACAAAGAAATATTTGAGTTGAGTGCGGGAAGATCCGCTGAACATGTTCAAGATAGCTAATAATTGCTAGATCATTTTATTTTAAGGTTATTATATTTTGAAAATTTATAACGGTCAAGCCACAGTTTTCACTTGGAGGCCAATTTCAAGTATTTTTTCCTCAAAGATCTAGGCCTACATAAAATGTCAAATTTTGAGGAAAATTGTTTGAACCGTTTTCGAAATTCGTGTCCATGTTCCTTCACTTAGTAGCCACGACAATTGTGCAATCTACTAAGAGAAATTGAAATGAACTAGTATTTTAAAAATATTTTATATTTGCAACAATTACCTATAGTCTGCCTAAATAACATCTTGTTAATTTGTTTAAAGGCAAGATTTAAAAATCCATACACATTGGCTCATGACTGGATAGTAGAAGAAAACGCAGGTACCATGGTGTGTCACTACGTCTGACCAGCAGGGCCCACCTACCAATTTGTGTGTGACACAATCTTTCCTTATACTTATTGTGCTTCCCCTAAATTTTTTTTTTCTTCAGATATTGACTGTGAAAACTTTGACCTTTTCAACTTTGAACTGCTTTACTTATTATTCTTCTAATCTTCAGCGGCCAAGCCTGTGGCTCTAAAAGTGCACAATGTATTTCATTTCATTGCATTAATTATTTGTACAAAGAAATGTTAATGAGCTTAAAATATTGTTATAACCATGGTCCCGCGCCGACACTGATGGTGCGTACCAACACACAGTTGAACCCGAGGAATAGATGACATATTGATTCCAGAGGAAAGACTGGTTTAGATCCGGCTAAAGTGATCTGCAGGTATTTTGGGAGTCTGAGCTGTCTGGGACTAAGAGCCATCCTACGTGCTACCAGGGAAACTGTATTGAGGACCTGGAGCGACATTGGGAAGTGTACTAGTGTTTAGGTAGAAATGGACTTGTAGAACTTAAAACTGCCTTTGACTTGATAGCTGAAGTCCATGTCTCACTGTGTATTTTAGAACTGTAAATAAATACATCCTCTATTATTTACCTCATTTCGTTGAGTGCTTGCCTTAGATTTGCCACAGTATTTTACACAATTGTACAAAGTTTGTTTTTTCTTAAACCTATCTTTGTATATATGTCTTTATCAGTCCGTCTGTCTGTCTGTCTTTTTATAATGTCATGTATGTATACATATTTTAGTTCTTACTTTCATTTGGTCAGATAAGTCGCCATATTCTGTCAATGGGTTATCCACGTCAAAATCTTGAAAGTCAGTGACCACCTGGTACAGATGACCAGTGTCCGTGTTTAGCCAGGCCGCGGGCACCAAACGTTCAATCCACACTGTCCACAGGACGTACAGTAAGATCAGGGTCAACAGACCAAATGTCGCCAACACTTTTATTTTCTTCAATCGTCGTTGACCCAGCATTGACCTGATGAAAGTATACATTTACATTCATTAAAATTAACACACATACACAGTAACCCATATACACGCATAGACCTATACACACATACACACTGACTTACGCATGCGCACACTGTTCTCTAAAGTGATCATCTTTTCAGACTAGTTGAAATTAACTATTTTTATTATTTTAATTAGTTTAGTTTTATTTAATGATATTTTATATAAGTGTAGTCCCCAGTGTTACAAGTCAACACTCTTGCTGGCAAAAAGGAGGAACTCCTCAATACTGTGAAGAGAGGAACGCTGAGCTGGTTCTGTCCTATTGTAAGACATGACTCGCTGCCAAACGTTCTTCAAGGTCCAGTGGACGGAGCGCGAAGCTGGCTGGACAACGTAAAAGACTGGGCCGGCCTCTCTAGTGATGTCCTGCTAAGAACAGCTGTTGACCTGGACAAATGGAGGGATTTGGTTAAACTGTCACAGCACCCCCCCCCCCCCTTTGGACGAAAGTCAAAGAACAGTTGAGAGTCCCATGTCCGGAAATTCAGAAGGCGTAGGTACTGGGCGGGATTTTTTTTATGGCGGTCGCTACCCTCTTTAAGTTTCAATATAAATAGACTTCATAAAATATTTCAAAGTCTAAAAACAAATCATTTTCACAGGAATAGAGTTCTTGGAACATTCATTAACAGGCTTTATTTTCTGTTAAATTTTTTTTGTTAGAATTGTGGCGGCCATCTTCAAGGGCAGGGCCGGTCTTAGGCTAATGCAACCAATGTGGCCGCAGTTTGCCCCGCACTTTCATAGGCCCCGCTAGAATTTTAGGTGTAAATTATTAAAATAAACCTTTTTAACTTAGAATTAAAGAGTTTCTGGAATTCTTCTGAAATTGTAAAATATACGTAAAAAGTCAAGAAAATCTCTTGAAATTATATAAATCTTCTGAAAACAGACAAAATTGTCATTTCTGGGTGTCATTCAATATGGAAAACGCCAATCCAACTAGCATTTTGAAAAAAAAATGGCATTGTCAGCTTTCATTTAAAAAAATGTAATAATAAGGCGAATTTTTACCAAAACAAGAAGTTCAAATTCTTTATTTACTTTAATAGTCACAAGCATACAAATATAGATCTAAATCTATCTCGACCTCTAAAAAAAACTACAAAAGCGATATTTTGCTAGTCGATAGTAAATCTAAAAGGCAGATCTGAATGTTTATCAGCTTTTTATTGAAAAACTACTATCTACTGTAATGCTAATTTGCCAGTGATTTTGTACTTAGTAAAAGAATGTATAAAATGCAAAGACGAATTTATTTTCTAGTACAAAATTTTAATTTTCAGTTATCCTTATCACAACTCAGAATAGGCCCCGCGCAATCCGTTTCGCATAGGGCCTCGCAACCTGTAGGACCGGCCCTGTTCAAGGGTGAGACCCTAGGCGGTTGCCTGCCGTGTACTAGAGTCTCTTGGAGGTTTCTTGTGTTCTACGTGTTTTCTTTATCTGTAAAACTCTGTGTGTGTGTGTGTGGGCATAGTAACAGTATACATTGACTATTTCTTTCTGTCGTGTTAAGATCTATACGTCGTATGTCACATGACTTCATTTTCCTTAGAGACTTGTAACCGTGTCACCTTTCTGATGGTCACCATCTTTCAACTTCCGGTTTCATTTTTCACGTTTCTTTCCAACTAGACGGATAGTACCCATGGCTTGCGGGCCTTAGTTTGAGTATTACTGATGTGATATACTGGATTGGATTTAGATCTATGTCAAACATGGAGAATGTTCCCTTCACATTGTGTTTTGTCAAGAAAATAAAAGTAGAGTGTGAAAATGGGTTTACCCGTTTTGTTAAAACGTTTCGTTCTTCAATAGAGATAAAATTATTATTTTAATTTTTTTTTTGAATTTGTAGGGCCCTCCAGTTGTGAGAGAGACAGTAAACATCTACTATAATCTCCGCCATGATCTAATGAGCTTTTATACCAAGTTTTATGAAGATAGATCAAACGGTTTTAATTTTTATCCTGGACATACACACATACACACACGTGTATACATATATAAATACACACATACACTTTACATTTGTTGATATATATATATTAAGAGATGACCAAAACGGATGCTACATGTCAACATTGGTGTTAGAGAAATAAACATTTTATAAACTTTTAAATATTGATTAATTACTTATTATTTAAGAAAGCTGGTGTACTAATCACTAGCGGATCCAGAACTTTGGAGTGGGGGGGGGGGGGGGGGCGATTTTTTTCCAAACCCTAACCCTAACGCCCAGTAAACCCTAACCCTATGCATAAACGTGCGTACAGCACACACACACACACACACACACATATATATATATATATATATATGTATATGTATATATGTGTATGTGTATGTGTATGTGTATGTGTATGTGTATGTGTATGTGTATGTATATGTGTATGTGTATGTGTATGTGTGTGTATATACATATATGAGAATAAAAATGCAGCATGTCTCAACCTTCGTCGAAAAACAAAACAACTGGGGGGGGGGGGGGGCAGCGCTATAAAGTTCCCTGGTGGGGTTTGGGGCGATGCCCCGACGCTAAAAGCGTTTTCTTGCATTCTTCACTGAAGAAACGCATTCTCCTGACCTAAAGCTCATCATTCATCCTATTAAAAAAGGACCTTTTGAATAATGTTGTACTTGAAAAATATTCTAATATGAATTTATAGGCCCTTAATACATTGCAAATAAAACCGATTTGTTCCTTGAAAAGATAAGATACCCCACATATTTAGATTTTGGCTTTGAGGATCGCCGCCGAAAAAAAAAAATTCGATAAATAATATTCAATAAAGTTGAAGTATAAATTGTGAGTTATAGTCCCAAATTTATTTAACTAGAAAAATATCAGATTGAGTAAAGGTTGTAAAGGTTATTTGGGTTTTGAACTCATCTCAATCATGACTCTTATACTAAAAAATTTCGTTTGAATTATAACTTTTCCAATGCAAAGTCTTTCTTAAAATAATTATGATAAATTCATGTGAAATTACATAAACTCTGTCTGGAAAAGGGAGGGGCGGTAGAGTGAAAACGATTAATCCTCGCTCCTTTAATAATTTCTGCTTAAGATTGCATTTGGCACTAAAGAATAGGGGTGGGGCGACTCGATATAAGAATTTAATTTATAGTATATATAAATTATATTAGTGACAGATTTTTTTAAATTTTGTAATTTCTTAACTATAATACAAAAAGAAAAAGTATTGGTTTGTCCGATGGGGGAAATGTACCCAGCTGGTACAACCCTTTTTCATTTAAATTTACTAATGATAAAATATGAGACAAGAGTGTGGTACGACATAATATACAATGGGTTCACATATCATTACGTAGTTTATATTATATAGATATTCGACTAATTTTGTTCACAAACTATAATTCTCCATAAAAATAGGATCGCCCCCCCCCCCCCCCACTCAGAAAGCTAGAGTGGGGAGGGCAGTACAGGCAATCGCCCTCCCCCCCCCCCCCCCCAACCACACCAAATCGGCCAAGATGCCAGAACGGAAGCGACATAATATAAAATGTATATATTAATTCAACTAATTTTGTTCACAAACTATGATTTCTCCATAAAAGTAGGACCCCCCCCCCCCCACACACACACTCAAAGGATTTAGGTGGGAAGGGCAGTAGAGATATTCGCCCCCCCCCCCCCCAATCGGCAAACAGGGAACGACATAATATAAAGATCGGTTAAAATATCAATAACAAGTTTTAATCATGGCCGAGGGGGGAGGGGCAATCGACCCCTACCGCCCACCCCACTGGATCCGCCAGTGGTACTAATCTTCTTACAAATTTCATACGCTCCTCTAAAAAAAAGCTAATTACGTAACATATTAAATGTTCATTTAGTCCTGCATATTTATTAGACTTAAACTCTACCGAGTCAAAAGTTATCCAGGCTAATTTAGGAAACACTTTAGTATAGTAGTTACATTGAACTAAATTGCCCTAGCATATAAAATAAAGAAATGTTCCTTTATCTCTGTGTCTGAATGCTTCTAAATAGCTTTTTTTTTTTTTGGCAGATGATGTAAAAGTCACCCTGTTTCTGTGGCCGACGGTTAACTAGGGTGTAATGTTACCAGCACGACAACCAACCCCCTTTACTTTACCCTAACTAATTTCAGGTACCAATTAGAGCTGGGTGGACTCAGAGGCGCCCAAAAGATCCCGAAATAAAAAAATCCGCGGTTCGGAAACCAAGCACTTTACCGTTCAGTAACCGCGCCTCAGTTTTTCTTTTAATTGCAAATTATTTTTGAAAAATAAAAAACATTACTTTAAAATAAAATGTAAAAGAGAGAAAACAAATTGTGGATACATTTTATCCTTTCTGATTTATACTTTCATGGTACTTCAGTCGTTGTAATACTGTGCCATGGTCCAGAGATGTACCTCTTGTAAATCCTTAATCTTTAATTGTGCTCATGTCTGTATACTGTCTCTGAATTAGTCTCTGAATTAGTCAATGTTCTCATTTGTAATAACATTAAGACCAGAATGCTGACGTGAATGTATTGATATGAGAATTTATATATAAATGTATCCTATTTATATGTCACAGAGGCAGGTAGTGACTACGGAAAAAAAAAAGAGTTCTTACTATTTCAATTAAAGAACACACATGACCTACCTTCAGTTGTAAGACACTTTAGTCACTATAGAAACTCAATTGACATACCTTCAGTTGTAAGACACTCTAGTCACTATAGAAACTCAATTGACATACCTTCAGTTGTAAGACACTATAGTCACCATAGAAACTCAATTGACCTACCTTCAGCTGTAAGACACTCTAGTCACTATAGAAACTCAATTGACATACCTTCAGCTGTAAGACACTCTAGTCACTATAGAAACTCAATTGACATACCTTCAGCTGTAAGACACTATAGTCACTATAGAAACTCAATTGACCTACCTTCAGCTGTAAGACACTCTAGTCACTATAGAAACTCAATTGACATACCTTCAGTTGTAAGACACTCTAGTCACTATAGAAACTCAATTGACATACCTTCAGTTGTAAGACACTATAGTCACTATAGAAACTCAATTGACCTACCTTCAGCTGTAAGACACTCTAGTCACTATAGAAACTCAATTGACATACCTTCAGTTGTAAGGCGCTATAGTCACTATAGAAACTCAATTGACATACCTTCAGCTGTAAGACACTCTAGTCACTATAGAAACTCAATTGACATACCTTCAGCTGTAAGACACTCTAGTCACTATAGAAACTCAATTGACATACCTTCAGCTGTAAGACACTCTAGTCACTATAGAAACTCAATTAACATACCTTCAGCTGTAAGACACTATAGTCACTATAGAAACTCAATTGACATACCTTCAGCTGTAAGACACTCTAGTCACTATAGAAACTCAATTGACATACCTTCAGCTGTAAGACACTATAGTCACTATAGAAACTCAATTGACCTACCTTCAGCTGTAAGACACTCTAGTCACTATAGAAACTCAATTGACATACCTTCAGCTGTAAGACACTATAGTCACTATAGAAACTCAATTGACATACCTTCAGCTGTAAGACACTCTAGTCACTATAGAAACTCAATTGACATACCTTCAGCTGTAAGACACTCTAGTCACTATAGAAACTCAATTGACCTACCTTCAGTTGTAAGACACTATAGTCACTATAGAAACTCAATTGACCTACCTTCAGCTGTAAGGCGCTATAGAAACAAAGAAACAATTATTTGACAACTTCACTTTAAAAAATGCAAACTATCAAAATGAGTCCTATCTTGTATATTCCCTATAAATAAACCATCACTAGAATTCACTAATAAGGGCAACCTGTGGCTACATTTCGCTTAGCTCTCAGGTATATACGAAACTACCGAGTGTATAGTGAACTGTTTGAAACTGTATTGACTCCAAACCTATTAAAACAAATTCTCATTTTGAATAAATTAGACTAGGTTACGTTTCACTTAATGACTGCGTGACCTGATCACAGATGGCAGTCTGCTAGAGTAATGTTGTGTTCAGGAAGCTTGTCCAGTATCATTGAAGTCGTTAGTTACATTCTTATTATACTAATATCTTTTTTTTATATATCATCTCACTCTGTCTCGTAAAAAGTGTGTACACGTTATTTCTCCGACACCCATTATCATTGTCATTATTAGTCAAAACTTGTTTAAAATGCACATCAGTGTATGACAAGACTTGCTGATATCGCAGTCTTCACACTCATCGTCTGTCCACTGGAATGTATTGTAGACTTGGACTGCTTCGTAGTTGATAACATGTGGTAACGTTGTGGATTGTATTTCTTTACTTTTAGTATCAAGTCCACTTGTTATGGTGTAAATTTGAAACGACTGTTTAAAACTTCTCCATTTTTTCTGTAACATTTTCATTAAATTCCAGCAGTTGTGGCGGATGGAGTCGGTCCATCTGACACCATGTAATAGTAGGCTAGTAGAGACTAACAAACACTTTCTTGTCTGTTTAAATGCTGCTTTATTCATGTAAGATCGTCCATATATATAGGCCTAAAAGTAATTCAATTATCCCCCTTATCTGTTAATTAGCACATTCTATCGACATGCCAGCAATGTGGGTTATTGGGTTACAATAACAGGATGGGCCAGACAAAACAATAACATTTACTATCACAACTTACATTGCATAAAATGTATTAAATGTGTGTAGGCTATGTTGAACATTCCCAATCAGTCATTGAATGCATTTATTGTAAGGTATAGGATAGAAAAAAAATGTTTTAAGGGTCATTAACATGTTTATCATAATAATAATTATAATTAGGCAATGTCTTAGATTAACAAAAAAAAAAAAAATCAATTACGACAAGGTTACGAAGACAGTTTGTGTGGAAACACAAACTCAAAATCGACCCCCCAAGTGGTCCACCCAGGCAGGTAAAAAGGCAGATTTCAATATTTCAGAAAGCACATCAGAATTAAATTCTATCAAAGACAAATGACAGAGAAGAATGGAGAAAGAAGGTTGACAGATCTTGTGTGGTGCCCCAGCTGTCCAGCAGACCAAAGGATAGGTGAAAGTGAATGTTAAGTTAGATGTGTACCTGGCCTAACTAATGTCTTATAATGAATATCTAATTGATCTAATTGTTTTGTAAAGTGTCAATCTCTTATTCAAAGCCTCAATAAAGAAAAAAACATTTTCGTAAAAAAAATCCTTTAGTTCAGTTTTTAATTTGCATAGTACAAATCTACTGTTCACGAGATAATATGAAAACCTACTCACTAATTGTTGTTTTAAAGTATGCTCAACTTATATGCATACTAAATAGTGTTTTTTTTCTCTTAAAAAAAGTAAACATTATTTTTGGGTAAACTTAGTAGTTAGTAGGACAGAACTTACATAACGTAGCAATAAAAATGTAAAAAAAATATTTTTTTTTTACAAAAAGTATAAAACCATTTGCATAAATATGCTAAAAATATGTTAAATTGTAATTACCCCTACCGGTACTAAAGAGCCACGCGTATTTGTTACTATTAATAGTGAATAGTTGTAAAAGTAGTGCATTTTTATGAAAAAACTGCTTGCATAAAAGATTTGAAAAATTAGATTTTTCGCTTTTAGAAAAGAAAAAAAGTAACCGTTGCATCAGAACTTTGAATGGACTAAAATATTATGATGTAAGATTTTCACTATCTTTTCTAGCTTACGAGATCTAAACGGGACGAACGGACGGACAGACATTTCACACAAAACTAATAGCTTCTTTTCCCCTTTCGGGGGCCGCTAATAAAATCCAACCAGATATCCCATTCAAGCATGAAATAGCGTTAATCAAAAACAATAGGTACAAATATTATTAATCGCACAGATTTATTGTTTTTGGTCTAGATCTATTCCTTATTTAATGACATGACTGAATACAAAAATAATGGATACAATTACACTTCGTATATGCTTTTGTTTATTTAAAAAGTATGTTTTATTTTTATCTTATGGTTTTCTTTCTTTAATGTTGAGTTGGGATAACAAGTCACCCCACATTTAGTATATTATATTAGTAAGGGGAAATATATTGTTTTCATTGTAAATCAAAATAATTTTTAAAATCCTTTTGTGACAAGGACCCTTTGATTACTATTTACGTATATACAGAGTATGTACTCTGTACAATGTGTAGATTGACATTGTAACACTTGCACACTACAGTAGCTGTGATAAGAATGAAGAACAATTTTTGACCTGCTCATAAGTCTAGTTTATTTCTTGTACTTTTAGAATTGTGTTCTGTTAACTTCACACATGTTTCTGAATTTTTCTTTACCGATTCCCAAAATGTGGTGCCCCCCCCCTCCCCCAGATCTGCCGCCCTTGGCTATAGCCCACTAAACCCATTTATAAATCCACCCCTGGGTGGTCTACTACGTAATTATTACAGTAGTTCGTGGAACACTTATCCAGGCCTCGCGGAACTCTGGGGTTCCGCGGAACACAGTTTGGGAAACACTAAATTAATTAATCTACATGTCCCTAAGATCTTAATTTGAAATAATTGCATAGATGCAATATTGACCTGGTGAAGATAGACCCACCCGACAAGTAATGATGTGATCCGCCCATGTGATCACGATGTCTAAACAGAATGACGTATGCAATCTTTATGAAATGATTTAGTTTTTTTTTTAATTTGAATAACTGACATTCATTCAGTGAATCTTCAAACTGGTTGAGATACAGCGATTCATGTTACACTACGCTAATACAAAAATAAAATAGTTTCCATATAAATAAGTTCAACTTTAAAGGAACGCCTGATGTGTTCAGTTTTAAACACTTTATGTATGTGTGTGTGTATTTCAAAATGCTGAAGAAAAAAAAATTAAATCTTTGAGATGGAAGTTGTAAAAGCTTAAGAATCTTGTTCCATCTATTGGCACCAGTGACTGCGTGCTTCCTACTTTATTGATACCATAATGCACAGCATCTAATACCTGAGTTCTCTTTCTTTCATTCACAACAAAAACTAAAAAATTTTTTTTGACCAATTAAGATATAGACGAAAGTTTTGGACATCTGACTCCTCTTTTCCATACTTATTACTACCTTATTTCATCAGTGGACATAGCTTCGGAAAAGATAAGTGTATTTTCGGTACTCTCTTGTATCGAGTCAAGACTTCACCTAGACGAGTCTGAATTCATTTAGGTCTTTGACACTTTCATAGATGAATGTTACAAAAAACTACAAACACCTAGCATCACACTCATATATAATTGTAAAGGTAACCATGTCATTACTCATATGTGGGAACTGAAAATGAAACCAATGGGAATGATTTCTTGTTTTTAATATTTAAATGAAGAAAACTGTTTGTAAGTGTGAATAAAGATTGAATTTCATTTCGATGTTTTCAGATTTAAAAATCCTTTCTCCTGGCGTGTACAACGCCTTTTTGTCTTGTAGCAAGAATGTCAGGTCAATATATACATTTGTTTTCTTTCAGAACGCACTATACATCCTAGTAAAAAAAAAAAGTCTAGGGCCATATTAGGTCTTCTAATAAAAAGGTAGCGCTGGTCAATAGTATTATGTAACGGAAATAGAACAAGAAAATCCGAAAGAATCACATTAGCGGAGACGTTTTGAAATGTTTTCTTCAAAAAGTTTTGACCCATATTGTTGTATACGCCTATTGCAAAAAAAAAAAAAGGTCTACATTTGACGAGGTCCTTTTAGAAGATGGAACGACGTCTTCTCTTATTTAAGATATTTTAAATTAATTTTTTAAACATTGGTAATTATGTTATTTTAATAATATTTAGACATGGAATAATAACTACAATGAAAATAAAACTTTGTTTTACAATATACACAAATTTAACTTGCTTAATCCACAGCCATTTAAAATATAAGTGAAAATGTTTTAAAACATGACTTTTTTATTACTAGATCTACTTACAGGGCGATCTTTTCGTGACTAAACAATAATAGTTCTATGAAGTAAGTTAAAACTTATAAGAAAAAAAAAATGTGTTGACTGATCTGCATCTGTGATTGTTATTCAAAACAAATAGGCCTACTACAAAAGACGGTGAAAATTCAAGTCCAGAAATGAGTAGGCGGCGTCTATGAAAAATCCCCTGGCAATCCCTCGGGCATTGCTCTATTTTTTTGTATAATAAAAAAATAAAATAACTTCTTATGTACGAATATCGTTTTTTAAAAAAAATACGTTTTTAAAGGCTAATGGAATCATTAGAATTCATATAAAATATTTAAATATTTAAGAGTTTTTTTTTTATTAAAGTAAACTTTAAAAAAAAAGTTAACCTTGGAATAATGATTTGGAAGCCCCTTACATTCGGCCGCCTGCGTGCAATACACACATTACACGATAGGTAGTGGTGACCCTGTTAGTATGTAACAAAATTACATGTAGTATCTTTGAAATCATGTTTTTACAATGGTAGAAATTATACAAATATCATATGGAGATTTTTTTTTAAAAGTTTATAATATTAGTAAAGCATATGTAACTGTTGTCTTTAAAAAAACATACTTATCAGTTTCAAAATATTTTTATTACATTCAGTGGATCACTAACAATTACAATAATTATAACAGATTTCGTTTTTAGAAGACCAAAAGTAATCGTTGCACCTATCTCCAGCCCAGTGCTATGTTGATAAAATCAAATCCTTGTAAGAGAATTTAAATCCGAGAATTAAACGTGACTGACAGACAGAGGGACAAACAGCACAAAACATACAACAATCTTTCTCTCTGGGGTCTCTAATACAACATCTATTTTAGTTTTGTATCGTAGTGAGAGTAACCGGAGCCGAGCGATAAATACAAAAACATTTAAAGGGACATAAACACAAAAATAAACTTTGCTTGTTGAATAAAGCGTTTACTTGCCCTTGTTTCGTTGTGCTAAATTTCATTTCGGCTGTGCAATTCAAAGAAACAAAATTCGTTGAATCAACACTTGTCCAATGTAAAACAAGAAAAGCTAGGTCATTAATTTTCAAACAAAATATCTTAGCCAGTCTAACACATCCATTCGTAAGTTCCTATATGATTGTTTTCAGTTCCATCATTGGAAGAAGCATATCTGTCTATTTTTCTTTATATTCTTTGCACTTAGATAGATTTTATATTATATCACAATGGCCCTGATGGGTTAAGTCATTCCTAATTGTCCCACTTGCCTCGGAAAAAAAAATAAAAAAAAAATGTTCTCAGGAATCTTTCAAGGACTATCTATTCCTCTACCCAACTAAAACCTAAATGGGATGCTTGATAATAATGTAATACTAATCTTATCTCCCCCAAAAGAGTCCATGTAACAATCTCTGACTATTATTCGACTTTTCAAGTCTATGTTGAACAACTTATAGACTTTATGTGGATTGTTTGGAATAAAATTAAAAAGAAAACCTCACCCCCACCCCCGAAAACAGCTCTAGAAAAACAAAGTTTAGATCTAGATCAGCGGTTCTCAACCTTTTTAGTTCAGCGTCCCCTTTTTACTATTCCCAACAATGCGGCGACCCCCAACAGTAATGTTATTTTCGTTCCTATACATAAGTAACTTGTGCTGTCGCTCATGCTATACAAATGTCATCCACATGTGAATATGTGTTATGTATAACCAAAGTTTAATGTTTCATCACAAAACAATATGTCATTGCCGTATGTACATGAAATAGATATTTCTCCATATACCTAAATTTCAAATAATTGAAATGTTATGGAGTGCATTTATTAACATTTCAATTTGGTATCCATCATATTCATGTTCAATTCGAATGTGACAATTTCAAAAGCATGACGGAGCTCGGATAGTGATTGGGCTAAGAGTAAAAACTAAATGGCTACAATTGTTGTGTCAGTGTGACATTGTTTCTGTTTCTGCAAATTTAGAATTCTTGGGACAGTCTTTGGAAGATCATTATCAAATCTTTTCTGTAATTCGCCATAAGTCAACTAATAAGCTGGAACAACATGTATGTCATATTTGGAAAGTATGTTGAAATGTCGTCCGCAAGCCTTCACAAAATGTTCTTTTCACAGATGATTATTTGATTCGTATGTCAGGCTCAATGTCATTTTCTTCACAGAGAGTAGATACGATTAGCAACATGGAAATAGTATTTTTGTCCAATTTTATTGTCTATTTAAAGTTTCGGATTTTGTCCAGACTTATCGAGCTAGTTGGATTAGATCGCCTGTAGAATCAACTTTCTGGTCTACATTTCGTGTTGCAGTCATTTCAATGGGCTTGAAACAGAGAAACTCCGGACTTTTAGATCATTCACTTTGAAATTACTTGGTCTCCATGTCGGCAAAGTTCGGAGTGTTGAATATCAAACTAACTTTGCAGTTATCTAAGTTACACACATGTTATTTAAGTTACATAGATGTTATCTAAGTTACATAGATTCTGCTTACAGCACTTCGTGACAAATGACGCACTGTGATTTTTAAATATATTCTTGTACTATGAAAACACTGTTGGGTTGTAAATAATTAATGTTGCACATAGTGCCTTTGTAGTCTTCTGTGGTAGAACCATTTTATGGGTTCTTCAATTCTGACACTATTTTACTTTACTACACGGACTATTAAACGCTAACCTTTAAACTTACAATCACTTTTCACTTCCGTCAGGACGTTGCAACAACAAAAAAATATCTGTGATTCCGCATTTATTGACATCAATTGAAACGGTTAAAGCACATACATGCTGCGACAATTACAATGTTTAAAATCATTCTGATTGAGTTTTTGTGTGACAAAAAAAAGGTCCGCGACTGAGACATCTTACTTATCAAAAAGAATATTTTTAAGGATCAATAAAGCAGTCTTAGTCTTAGTCTTAGTCTTAAAAAGATCGCGCCCATTACAGACGTCCGTGCGTAATTTGTACGCTTAATAATATTGAACAGTGCTGCCTCTTTATTATAAGACGTAATATGGCCCATGACTTTATTAAAATAAAGATGAATTGTGCGTTCTCAAAGAGAACACATTAATGTTTGGTCTTTTTTTAATAGTCTCTCATCTTACTACGAGAAAAAGAAAAAGGCGATGTCATCAGGAAAAAGAATTTCGGAAGTTGAAACGCCAGAATACCCTTAGTTTCGGGGTACCTCCCGGAACCAAACACCTAGCCGACTTGAGCGGAAACCTGCCGCATCGTCAGTTCTGTGGCCAGAAAGAACCTTTTACAACGTTTAAAAATGATGTAGGCAACACTAAAAAAAAACCAACTGACTCCTTTTAGTGAAATATCATTAATTACATTTAAATTCTAAACATTGTGTTAAATTAATATAAATGAAAAATATAAACCTGAAAATTGTGCTCTAATTAAGGCTAATTTTCTTTTCTTTTTCATTGCATTCTTTAAAAAATGAAAAGTTAAATTGAATAAAAAAACATCTTAGAGGGCTTGGGGATACGATGCGAACATGAAAGGAAAAAAAAGGAATGGTCTACAAAATTAGATTTAAATCAAAGAGTGCCTTTGGTACAGTGTCCAACTCCGTCTTAAGAATTTTTTTTTCTATAAAAAAAGGAATGGAGAGGGGCGGCATTTTAAAATTTTGCACGCAAGCAGCCACAACCCTCGTGGCGGCTGCTCATATCAACTTGATTTTGTCTATATTATAATAAAAGTTCTATTTAGTTTTGTTCACAAGGAAGTTATTCAAGTTTTTTTCAAGTTTTATTAGTTAATATATATTACGCCTACAGCGGTTGAGTTGTCTACCAGCAGTTTGGTGCTACAAGTCAACGACCGTCAATAACAGTCGCCAGAAAGAACAAAGTATGAAAACCTGTGCTTGGATATAAAGTGACTATTTCATTCACGTTATTCTAATATCAACCGAAATGTTGGTGACAGCTGACCTCGTTAAACATAGGAAGATCCTCGTTACCTGTCAGATTGCTGTATTGCTGCAGAGCTGCCACTTCACCAAAAAATTCCTCAGTGGACAATGTTAAGGGGGACAACAAAGAAATTTGTTTTCCTCTTTAAAAAAAAGCTCGACCCAGAAAATGTCACAAAATGACTGGTAGGGTTTTTTTTTTTGTGTTATAATAAGAAAAACTAAGCATGTCCTGCTTCCTTGTATAAGTTGAGTTAAAAAACTATTTTCCGATTAAGCTAGAGATTAACTTAGAGATTAACTTAGAGATGAGGAGGCGCGGTGTCTGAGCGATAAAGCGCTTGGCTTCCGAACCGGGGGTCCTGGATTCGAATCCTGGTGAAGACTGGGATTTTCAATTTCGGGATCTTTGGGCGCCTCTAATGAGTACCTGCCATTAGTTGGGGAAAAGTAAAGGCGGTTGGTCGTTGTGCTGGTACCATGACACACTCGTTAACCGTAGGCCACAGAAATAGATGACCTTTACATCATCTGCCCTAGAGACCACAAGGTCTGAAAGGGAAACTTAACTTAGAGATGAATATGAAGTCCGATTTTGATTTAAAAACCATGTTAACACTCAATTCAAGGGTTGGACCTACAGTCTGATTTCTATACTAGTCTTCTTTTCTCTGCGGTCGGCTATCCTTGATGCTTCACATGTGAAATAAGTGGTGAAAAGGTATTTTTAAAACTGAAATTTGCATGTTAAATATTTGTTTGTAGAAAAAAAAAAGAGATTTCATTTAAAAGTACTCAATTTATTTCTTGTACAATATGGCATACTTCTAGATTTGGATTAAGTGTTATTATTTTAAGTGGAACTTTTTTAAAGGCTTTCCAAAACGTGTAAGGGGGCCTCCTAAAAAATCCTGCCCCGGGGCCTTCACATACTTAAAGCCAGTCTTAAGAAACAGATGACCTTAACATCATCTGCCCTATGGATCGCAGGGTCTGAAAGGGGAGCTTAACAGAACAACGCTTTCAGTGTGTGACAAAGTCAGTTTATTGAAACCATCACACTCAAGGACTAGGCTAAGACAGGTCTAGGAAAACACACACACACACACACACACACGTCGTGTCTGTACAACATTAATACTGGAATGGTATACATAAATATGTGTACATAGAAAGGCACAAAGCACTCGATAAATAAAGTAAAAACACACGAACCTCTAGAACAGAAAATGTGAAATATTAAATTGATGATGTAGTACTTATAATCGATACCAGTTTAGTCTGTAGAAATAGTCGCAGTTCTATTATAACATTTTCTGTGTTAAGCCTTTATGAAATGTAAAATTCTCCCATGTTTATAGAAAATATTTTTAAGTTTTTTTTTTTCATGGATTTTGTAAATGTATAAATAATCTGACTTAACTCTCTCTCTCTCTCTCTCTCTTATTTATTTTTCTGTTAACTGCTGTTTTGTAGGAATACTAAAGATATGTACAATATAGACATGAGTTAATACTAAACAATGAACAATTATACAGGATTTTTTGATATAAAGTATGGCATATATATATACATAAAGTAAATAATTTCGTATACAAACCACACACCTACACATACACACACATATCTATATATATATTTCCTACACCCAAACACAAACACACATTCATCACGTTTACTAGCAGACAAATCTCAGAAACCCAAGGGAGGGGCAGAGGCCTACTCTATTTAATGAACTATGATCAACTCTCAACGGTTGTTATGCCACCGCACAAAGCGTCAGTTATAGGACTTAAGAGATAACATTTAATTAAACGCAAAGTCGTAAGCCTAAGTAAATAAAACTAGACACCTTATAAATTAAAAAATGAAAATTTCAAAACTACATTTCAGGAGAAACTAGATATTTGCTCATAGACATGAACCCAAAGTGTAAGCGGCAACACGAGAGCAAGGCCTTTGGCAATCTGATAATCTCGGTGTCAGGTAGGCCCTTTATTTTCAAATCTATACCTCGTACCGCTGCAGCAAGGTCAATTGAACACGAGTCCTAAGTCCGTAGATCCACAGATTATATTTAGACTGGTTAAGGAATCAATCGGCATATCAAAATGAAACGTTAATAATTTTTCGAAATAGTGAAAACACGAAACGATTCCTTGAAAATACGTTTCACCTTTAAAAAATTCATGATTTTTAAATTTGATCCTTTGAAATTATACAAATTCTCATTTCGAAATAACGCTTTATTTTTTAGGTAGCGCATGACATCATTCAATAATACATTTTTTTCTCCTATCCGTCATAAGTGTATGTGATGAGAGTTGGGGTCAGTCTTCATGACATTAAGTTGGGGTTCTAGCGTGGTCCCAACACTGGGAGTCTATACACAAGGGAATCTGGATGTATAGTTCAACATTGTTCTGGCTATATTGACTTTATTATTAATGTTCCGTTTGTTCTGGTATGGTTTGGATTTAAAAATAAATAAATTTAGTTACATATATAGTCTATTGCTTTCTTCTGTTTAGCACTAAAATGTATTCTTCTTCTTGTAGCTACATTTTCTGTTACTAATTATTGGTCTAAAACTGTCTCATTGAAAAAAATAAATAAATGAAAGGGTGTTATTCCTATACATTGTTCACCACTACCATACAGTGTGCTGATTATACGGTACTTGTGTTTCTGTTAAGTTCTTATGTCTGTCTGAGGGGGAAATAATTTCAGGAGTACACAAAGGAATACTTTCATAACTATATATACATTCTCCCTTTTTTCCTCTTATATTGACGTATGACTACGGTGTGATGCCTCTTGTGGACAGTGATTTACATAATTTTCAGCAGAACCAAAATGCTGTATCACTACAACAAAAGCGATAATCTCGAGTTTAAGTCCAAGAAAATGCTGTTATTTTTTTTTCTTTTGTTTTTTAGGAGCTTTCAATTATCCAACATGTTCTAATAATCAGCTGACATTTTCTCTAATGGTCAGTTGACATTTACTCTGATGGTCAACTGACATCTGTTATTATGGTCAGCTGACATTTGCTGCGAGGAGGTTGGCCACAAGTTAGATTTTGATTGAGTTAATGTCGACTACTTCCTGATTAAAATATTCAAATAAATTGTTACACACATGCGTAGTGGCATCCTCTTTCCAACATTTTTTGTTTCACTTACACGCAGTCCCGCAGTCCCAAGCTAACACACATAGATCTAAGTTAGAACACACTCACTCTGCACGACATGTAGATACATCACAGAGAAATACAATGTAGTCTATATACCATCACAATCATAGAAACAAATTCATTGGATGGTCACTATGACTAGAAGACTAGTTGACAGGCTAGACTAGGAGATGTTGCATTGAAGACCTAATCGAGTCAAGAAACTAGATCGAGTTGTTTGTTTGTTGGTTTAGAGTTGTCTCAGAGATCTTGTTCTTCTCAGCCGAGGTTTTTCTGATACCCAGTCCGGGTGAATGACGTAATTTCCGGTGATCCGTGGCATGGTGGACTGAAAAAACAACAACCTACAACTATTTGGTTAAAACCAAAATGTAAAAACTTTACCTTTGAAAAGGAAAGAAATAAACGTTGAAACTAATTGGAGAAAAAATGTTTCAAATAAAAGTCGTCAAATATTTCAATGTTCATCTGGGTGAAAATATAAAAGAGGATTGGCTAAAAAAATCTGAACATTCGCTAAAAACATCTAAACATTCGCTAAAAACATCTAAACATTCGCTAAAAGCGTTTAACGATGTTGAAGAAATTGTCTTGCAAGAATAGTCTGAGGACAAAAGAAGATGCTGCTACGTTTGTTCACGACAGACTTATTTCAAAATACTTCGATGTCAGAAATATGAAATGCCTGTCAATTGAATAAAGAAAATTATTCCGTCCCCTCTTTAATGTTTTTAATTCTAATCCACGTTTCTAAGCCAATGACTATTCATGAGGGGACAAGGTGCTTAAAGAATAGAATTTAACTTTCAAAATAACAACATACATACTACAAAGTTATAGTTCCTTGAATGGTACATTTTTTATTCTGAAGTTGGTGCCCAGTTGTTGGTCAAGAAGCTATACCCCCCTCCCTCTTCCATTTCAGTATTTTAACATAAGCTCTTTGGTCTGAGTCTACCCGAGAAGGAAAGATCCAGCTGGAGTAAGAGAGTGTGCTTCATCAGTTTAGTCACAGATTTCTTTTCCAAACCAAGCTGAGGTGAAGCTTGTTCTTGGAGATTAAAAAAAAAAAAAGATAAAATGGTCATAAAAACGACATTATTAATAATAGAGGCAGCACTAAATACACATTTTAGTGACCCCATGAGCTCATTTAGTTCCAATAAAACCGTTCATTTTCCCCACTTAAAAACCTTTTAACCATAAACTCTATGAAGCGTGCCCCTCTAACTTGTAGCTGCGATGCGGATCGATGCACATCATTGAACTGGGTCAGATGTTTACCTCCAAACAATCGGATACTTACAGTAAATACGCCATGGTCGTGGACGTAATGGGTCGTAACCTGATGCCTTGGGCTTAACTGGGGTAAGGAAGTCTTCTCAAATTGCTGGGGCCGAGGTCGACTCACAGGCTTTGTCCCTCTGTAAGCGGAAGATGTAAGATGGTAATCGAACAATCAATTATTTCATATAGCGGATTCTCCCAAGCCAGAAGGGGTGGAAGAACGAAGCACAATTTTTTTCCTTTTTTAGTAAACACTATTTCCCTTGTTTATTAAGCGAATGTCATATCTGTTCAATAAACACTTCACTAACCACTATACGCCTCTGACTCACTATACGCCTCTGAATAATCAATAGATACACATCGACCAAACAAATATTCAATAAAGCAATAATCAAAATGAATCAAGGCGCGCATAATTTATAAACATGACGCTACTGAGCCGTAGAGCACGACAAGCGGCTTTAAGAAACCTTTGTGAATTACAATGATTTTAAAGTCCAAACAGAGCTGGATTTACGTCCGTACAAAACTGTGCAGGGCATCCTTAAAGCGGGGGGGGGGGGGGGGGGGGTTCCACATTAAAAAAAATTCAAAAATGTTTAACAGACTATGTCTATAACAAGATAAAGGGAAATAGGTTCACATTTAGAATTACTTTCTTTCTTTCTTCCAAAATGTGACATGCTTTTATAGTTATAAATATTGAAGTGCATTTCTATTGAAGCCTTAAGAAAGTTGGGACCTCCACTTACTAAATAGATACTCTTTCTCTTTGGTCCATACAAATCTAAGACTCTTGGATAATTTGTATTCACTTTAACATTATGACTCATTTAACAATAAATACATGCAAGATACGTGTAATGGTTTAAAAGGGAGATGTACATGTGATACAATAGCCACTGACAAGTGACAAGGACCCTATTTAGAGTATCTTAGATAGATCCCTGTTTCCAATGAAAGGAATAAAATAATTTTGTGTTATAAGCGAAAAAAGCTTTGAAGTTTAATTCTTCATTGCTAAAATGTGTATCAAACAATAAGCAACTTCGAATACCAATTCATCCTATTCTCTTCACCAGACACCCCCCCAAAAAAAGTTGGCTATTCATATAGTTTGGTCTTCATTTTTGACAGTCGCCCACATGCACAATATTTTCATATTTTTTATTTCATGAACATATTAGAAAAAAAAATATTTGTGTGTGTGTGTATTACTGTGTATACCAGTTTTCCAGTTGGAAACCAACCATCATCATAGCTTTCTATATGTAGATTTAAACAAA
Source organism: Biomphalaria glabrata (assembly GCF_947242115.1). Lineage (NCBI taxonomy): Eukaryota > Metazoa > Mollusca > Gastropoda > Planorbidae > Biomphalaria > Biomphalaria glabrata. The sequence continues at coordinate 22,605,945 of NC_074711.1, read as the reverse complement.
TGAAGTGTGTAGTTGGACAGTGAACCGTACTAACCGTAGAGTTGCCTCTCCTTCCTGGCCGTAGCTTGTGGCCGTCAAGTAGGAGCCGTCCAAAAAGGTGACAGGCATAGAGAAGCCGTTGTACTGAGTGTACGACCTGACGGGCCTGATGGGAACCTCTGATGCTTGTCTTCCGGTATCCATGGCAACGTGTCTTAGTTATGTCGATAGGAAGTAGTTCTCTAGATGTGGAAGAAAAAAAAATTGATTGTTTTATTTTTAGGGGCTAACAATGCGATTACAATATTTAGAAAATTAGAAGTGATTACTACAAGATAATTCACACGTGAAATGTCATGTTCTAGTTTTGTCACTCATAGTAGCTGGTGGCCACAGGTCAGTGAAGTAATTGTCAGGGTTTTTATGTCTCAAATTAAGTGAGGGATCACTAGGGCTTTAACCCATGACAAATAAAGTGTCGACTTTTAGTAGCCCTAGAAAGTTGTCAGAAACTACAGTCACGTAAGTTGAAGTACTCAACATTCAGTAAACATTTTCTTTTTTTTTTCCAGAGCTGATGTGAGACACTCGGTCTGTCTGGCGATCTGATGTGAAGACACTCGGTCTAGGAGCTCCCCCAGCGCGGGTCGAAGCCCCGCCGCCAAGAACTATTTCTGATATTGAAAGCCAACAAAATGCATATTTTGAGGTATCTACAGTGTATTTTCCTGCTATTAAAAAGTTCTATTTCAAAAACCTAATGTGCTATTGTTACTGACTTAGATCCTCCCGCGCCGTTCGGCGCATTTGCCGTCTAGCTGTTTCCATAAAATTGTAGACTCCCCGACATTACTAGTAAGGGGGTCTGGGGGAGCGCTAGGAGCTCCCCCAGCGCGAGGCGAAGCACTATTTCTGGTATTGAAAGCCAACAAAATGCATATTCTGAGGTATCTACACTGCATTTTCCTGCTATTAAAACGTTTTATTTCAAAAACTTATTGTGCTATTCTTACTGACTTAGACCCTCCCGCGCCGTTCGGCGCATTTGCTGTCAAGCTGTTTCCATAAAAATCTGTCACTGGTAATATCTGAAGCCTCTTCCCACCTGCCATGAGGACCTCAATGAATGAGTGGCGTCAAGTTGTACTAGGATATCATTGCAACTCTTCTTATGCGTAATTCATTTTGTCGGAGAACATGTCCCGCAAACCTCATGCGACGCTCTCTCACAATCTTACTAAGGGGTCGACTCCAAGTTCGGTATAGGATTTCCTTGATTTAGACCCGATCTCTATAACTGACTCCTAAAATCTGTCTTAGCCATCTTTGTTGAGCCACATTTAGTGTTTTTCAATTTCGGCAGATGACTATTCACTGCAGTTTATTAATGGAGTCCTGCCGCTGGTAAAAATGTGTAACCTCTCTTGACTACGCTCTTGGAATAATTTGACTGTAGTTTGCTTTAGATTTTATATCGAAAAGAGAAGTTTTATCGTCAAAATCATATGTTGGGGGTTTTCCACCTCAAAATGGTCTGTAGGGGGATCTTAAACTGAAAACCATCTGGAGGGGTTTTAAACTTTTAAAAAAAGCCATCTGTAAAAGAGGGGTTTAAACTCAAAACCCCCGATTGGATTGGCTACGCTCAAATAATTTTATTGTGTAATTTGCATTTTTTATATATATTGAAGAGGTATTTTTAGCATCAAACCCCTCTGAACGGGGGTTTAAACCCAAAACTCCTTTTGGCAACGCTCATAGCATTTTGAGTGCGTAATTTGCTTTTTTTCTTACACTGAAGATGTATTTTTTTGCCTCAAACCCCTTTGGCTACGCTCATAGATTTTAGAGTGAGTAATTTGCTTTTATTTATATTAAAGAGGTACTTTTTAGCTTTAAACTCCACTGGAGGGGAGTTTAAACTCAAAACCCCTTTGACTACACTCATAACATTTTGAGTGTATAATTTGCTTTGTTTTTATTATTAAATAGGTATTTTTAACTTCAAACCCCGCTGAAGTGAGATTTAAACTCAAAACTGAGTCAAAACCCATTTAGCTACGCTCATAACATTTTGAGTGCGTAATTAGCTTTTTTTTATGTTGAAGAGGGGGTTTATCGTAAATTTTAGAGGGGGTTTTAAAATCAAAATCTTCCTTAACTGTGCTCTTGGAATTAGGGGATTTTCCTTTGCATTTTTTTTTGTTTTGTTTTATAGAAGAGGGGGAGTTAACTGCAAAAACTCCAGGTAGGGGGTTTAAAACTCAAAACCCCTGGTAGGGGTTTTTAAACTCGAACCCCTCTGGTAGGGGTTTTAAACTTGAACCCCCTTGGTAGGGGTTTTTAATCTCGAACCCTGTTCTGTAGTCACAGATTAATAATAAATTACTGTATACGTTACTAATTAATAATGATAATAACGAGACTGTCTTGATCAAGGTAGACATATATAACTAACTTTTATTTCCGTCCGATTCTTTGCTTTCACATAAAACATAAACAACAAACAATGACGTAATATCTTCTAATATTAGCACAAACCCACCTAGTAAGGGGTTGAAAACTCAAAACCCCTTTGGTTGTGCTGGAGCAAGTGATGGTTTAGTATTAAAATCTCACCTAAAATAAACAAAATCAAAGCAAAAAATCAGTCACTAAATTCCGATCCCCGGGGGGGGGGGGGATTTCATTTCGGCCCCCCCCCCTGGCTACGCCCATGGGTACTAGTACCGTACTAGTAGCAGAATTAGGTCAGTGACTATTTATGTTCGGCTCGTCACGTGATAACTGTTTCCCAAGTTTAGTGATTCTAGATGTCGTAATATAAAACCAACATTTTGGCTAACAACTTGAAAGTCATAGATCAACCCATTTAGGAGTTTTAAATATACTTAAATCAACTAATCTTATTATTATCACAAATAAAATTTTTACTATGTGCTTTTAAACGGTACCCCGACAAAATAGCGCGAACAAAATAGCGCCGACAAAATAGCGCCGAGGAAATAGCGCGAACAAAATATCTTAAAATCTCAGTGCAAACGTTATGCTAGATTTATAATAAGCTTAAATTAGTAATTTCAAAATATAGCATTTATTTATATTCCAAAAGTGGACTTCAAGGTGTAAATGGCATATCTATTTACTTGTTAGATTTACACACACACACACACACATGTGTAACACATTAAACACACACATCAACATAGGCCTATACCTAGTCCTTGAACGAGATCACCACATTTCAAAAACATATTTGTCATCGAGTAATTTATTTTAAGCATTGGTGACAAAGCAGAATGCAATAAAATTTAAAGTACTCTCTTCCTCTGCAAATATGACCTACTTCTAGATGTAATAATATTGAAGAAGATAGAGACCTCATCACTCAACAAAAAATGCTGCCCAGGACCTTCACTTACTAAAATCCGGTACTTTAATAGACATCATATATTAGTCCGCGCTATTTTGTCGGCGCTATTTTGTTCGCGCAATTTTGTCGGCGCTATTTTGTACATGCTATTTTAAACAAGATTGCTGAGATAGTTCGTGTGGAAAAACAAACTCAGAAACGGCCCTCAAAGTGGTCCACCTGTAGGTTACAGATCAATTAATAATGTTATTATTATTTCATTGTTAATATTCATATTTATTGAACTGATTGTTATGATGTTATAGATCAGCGTGAGCCAGGTCTAACGGATGTTATTAAATGATTATCTAATTGATGTTTTGTGAAGCGCAAATCTCATTCCTAACCTCCTACGAAGAAGTTGTTTATCAAACAGAACGGCAGAAGATATAACGTAGCTGTAGCGCAGACTTTTGCAAGTTGCAAACATCAGGAAATGTTCAATAACTGTTGCAGTGTTTGAGATCTAAACGTGACTGACGGACGAACTGACACACAGGCCACAGAAAAATAAGAACTGCTTTTCCCTTCTCTGGGGCCGCTAAAAATCTTATAAAACATAGTGACCATAATATATAAGAAAAACTTGTTAGCAATGTCTGAAATTTATTAAACAGTAAATTACTTTTAACTTTGAATCACTACAGGCGTAACACTAGTACCATTGTCATACATTTTTTGTTTTGTTTTTTCTTTTTTTTTCTTTTAGGCATTAAAAAAAAAAGTTTTTTTTTAAATTCTCCGAAAATATAATAATGACAATTTAGGTTGACAGTAAGACAAACGTGAAAGGTAGACAACTCACCTGAATGTATGATCCCCAGGCTCTAGAGCGGAGTAGATAATGAGCCAAGAGTATATTCACGAGGCACACAGTGTAACTCAGTCAATTAGCCTAGGACTTCATTAACTTGGTCTAGACCCCGGGCATGTCTGATATTTCTTCCAGGGCACGGCCCGTGAAGTGTCATGGAACGAATTGAATGTACACAATTCAAAGTCAATAGGGGAACCCCCCCCCCCCCTCCTGCGAACCCTATTTCACGATTAGGAGTGAGGATTGGGGGGGGGGGGTAGATCAATACAGAAGACTGAGGCTATTGCTGACACGACACATTTTATATAAAATTCTCCCCCCCCCTTTTTTTTTTCCTCAACATTTTATATTTCTATAGGCCAGTGTTTCTCAAACTTTTTTGTCTGGCGGCACAGAAAAAAAGCTACAAAAATTTCGCGGCACACCACGAAGAACAACAGTTGTTTTATAATAAAAAAAGAAAAAAAAAGATTTTACCTATTTTTAATTATTACATTTAATGTGAAGGGTGTGCCTGTTTTATAGAGCAAATGAGATCTAATCAAGACTCCAGAGTTGGCAAACAAACTCGCATTTCATCGTCTGTTGTAAGAAGTCTCTCTCCTTTATTAGACTTGCTGAAAATCCAAACTCACAAAACCATGAAGATGCAAATGGAAGAATTATTTTGATCGCTTTTAAACTTATTGCAGGATATAACTTTTTAATTGAAATTTAAAACACATCCAGGCTTTTCTCTGCAAAACTTGACTTAAGAACTGCATCGCTTTTTAAATCAATGAGCTGCTCTGCTTCTTCAGTTGTCAGATTTGTAGCTTCATTGTTTCCAAATGGATAGCTGACCCATCCATACTCATTACTTCCAACTGTTGGAAAGTAATGCTGCAATGCTGACTGCAGGTGTGTCAAAGTTTCCAGAATTTCGGGGGTGATTTCTTTATTTGAAGAACATTCATTGTAAGTAGGAAAGCAGTCCTTTCGAGATCTTACTTTGCCACAAAGACAAATTTTCACCAAATGACTTCAGTTTTGAGGATGCAGTGATGATGTTTTCCGATGGTCCTTGAAGACTTAAATTCGATGAATTTAATTTGTCAAATAAATTAGAGAGAAATCTCGCCTTAAAACACCAGATCTCGTCATGAATAGAAATTCCAAAGTCTTTTTTTTTTCAGCCTCCAAGAATGAAATCAGCTCAGCCTTGAGTTGGATGACACACTTTAACACATTTCCCCTGGAGAGCCAACAAACGTTGGTGTGATACAGGAGACATTGTAGTCTGAATCCATTGCTTCATAGAGCTGAGAGAAAAGTCGGGATGCAAGCGGTCGAGATTTGATGAAATTTACAACTTCAATCACTTGGTCCAGAACAGACATCAAATCTTTCGTCAAAGATTTGAAGGCAAGAGCTTCTCTGTAAATCATGCAGGAACAACTAATACATTTGGACTTTCTTGACGCACAAGAGTGACGAATCTCTTTCTATTTCCTTTCATGGAAGGACAGCCTGCGGTGCCAACGCTGACACAGTTTTTCCACTTTAGTTTGAAGAGCAGAATGTTTTCGTTCACCACTTTGAAAATATCTTCGCCTTTGCTCGTAGTTGGTAAGTCTTTGCAAAATAAGAATTCGTTGACACATTTTTCATTCTTTATGAACCGAATAAAAGCTAGCAGCTGGGCTTTGCCGCTAACGTCAGTGGATTCATCAACTTGAAGAGACCACAGCAGAGACACTTCATCAACAGTCACGTCGAAGTGTTCGCAGATTTGACCTTGTAAATCTGACGATAAGTCTTCAATTCTGCGCAAGATAGTATCATTTGACAAAGGAACTTTTAAAACTTTTTGGCGGCTTCGGGTCCAAGGATAGTTTCAACAACTATTGCTAAAGCTGGTGCAATGACTGATTCAGCCTCTGTGTGTGCTTTCTTGCGTTTTGCTAATATCTAAGCAACCTTATAACTTACAATCAATCCTTTTACTGGCAGCTTTAGATAGTTCGTAAGTTTATTAGCTTGTTTATTTTGTTGAGCCCTGATGTTTTCGAAGTATTCCTTCGGTTTCGCTTTTACAGCTGGATGTTTTGTTTCCAAGTGTCTCTTCAATTTGATTGAAACAAGCGCCTAATTCGATAGAGTTGCATTGCAGATCAGACAGAATGGCAATGGAGCATCTTCAGGTCCTGAAGATATGGAACCATATCCGATGACATCTTCTTTGTAGCTTCGTTTGGTTCCTTGCTTTTCATTTAACACTTTCGCAGTTTCTTTCTTGGTAAAGTATTTCTCCATGGATAACAATGAATAATGCTTATTGATAATTTGTTTTTATTAACAATTTACATGAAACACATCGCTTATTATTATCGTTTCCAATTCAAGAACTGCTGTGCATTTGCTAAGGCGGCCTACATTTGAGTCAATATATGTATAGTGGACAATTCCATAACCTGAATAGCTAACAGCCCTTCCCGTTACTATGGAGCGCTCCACTACTATTACTGGTCGTTGTAAGAGGAGATGTCATCGCAACGTAAAATAAACATTTAATAGTAGGCAGGCCTGTGTAACGCTGCACGTGCTGCGTTCTGAAAACTCCCGCGGCACACCTGCAAATCTTCGGCGGCACACTAGTGTGCCGCGGCACACAGTTTGAGAAACACTGCTATAGGCTCAAGTGCGTGCCGCCATATCCATTTATAAGGGAGCCTCCCTCCCGCTACTGCCTCGAAATCAGTCCAGGTAAGCAAAAAAAAATAAAAGATCTTAGAGGCAGGTAGGTGAGGGCTGAAAGGTGTGCGTGTGTATGTGTGTGTGTGTGGTTTTGTGTGGTTGTTCCCCTGCAATGTTTCTCCCCGAGTGACGGTTCTGGGTGTGACAGACTAGGACTCCCCGTTTCAGTTGAATATTTAAATTTTAAATATATATATATATGTATAAAAAATCTTTGATTAGAGTTCAATGGGTGACTTTGTGTTTGTAATCGATGTCTGACATGACACAAAGAGCCATCAATACAGACATCGTAGGTAACAACACGTGACAGTCATTCTAGTGGTTCTCCAATAGTTTCTTTTAGTACAGTTCATACAACTTGTTCATGAGTTTATTAAATGTATCCAATATTGAGGCACTGTCTCTTTTACTTACAGAAATAGAAAGCTTATTTTTGACACTATGATTCCATTACCATCAACATCTTTCAATCATTTTCTTTTGTTATATACTGAATAGTATTTATTTGACCTCTCTCCAGAAGAAGGACAATAGAATCTGTCACAGCTAGCGTCATTAATTCGTCAAGATCGTATTTGTAGATTGTCAGATACTTTTTGATTTGATTGATAGACTTAATGCTATTCAAATGTTTGATACTATGCGGGTGTTTAATGCTATTCATGTGTTGCGTTTGATGTCATTCATGTGTTGCGTTTGATGTCATTCATGTGTATTTGATTCTAGCTTTTAACATCTCTGGCTGACTCAATCCTTAAGTTTAGTGATTTTAGATGTCGTAATCTCACTATCTCACTATTATACTAATTATTTGATCCCATGGCTAAAATAAAGTATTTGATCATATTGTTACAAATGAACAGTGATAGGTAGAGGTCAACGTATGACCCCGGCGAGATGACACAGCAGCTAGTGTTCCCTGGAATCTACATGTACAAACAAAGACAGGATGTGACGTGTCCACACGTGTTGTTCCAGGGGACGAACAGATCTAAGTAGGGGGACAGTTACTAATGAACAGTGACAGATAAAGGTCACTACGTGTGACCCCGACTTGATGACACTGCAGCGAGTGTTTTCTGGAATCTACATGTATAAATAAAGACAGGATGTGACGTTTCCTGACATGTTATTCCAGAGGATACTAGGAGTGTTTGTGCAACTTTGGACAAGCGATTAGGGACTCTTTATAAGCCAGAGAGTTAATGTGAAAGTCAGTCGTATGGAGTCGTGAGTTAGCCGTTACAGTCGATACAGACGATGTAAGACGTGTGCGGCTCTAGTGGAAGAGAAATGTGTACGACTCGATGCAAGTTAACTAGGGTAGAGTTAACTGGAGTGGACTACTGTCGTTAAAGTCTATACAGCGAACTACAGTGGACTTGAGCCGTTACAGTCGATACAGTCGATGTAAGACGTGGGCGGCTCTGATGTGATAGACTGGAGTACGACTTGGTTCAGCTTTGGGAGACCTGGAGCGACACTGGGAAGTGTGTCGTTGGTCTGTTCTGTGGAATACGACTCGGTGCAAGTTGAGAAGAGATGAATTGCAACGAAGTGAAGAGATGAATTGCAACGAAGTATAGCTAACTGTAAACTGACAGATATTGTACATTCTTCTACGCTACATGTTACAGTGACGAATTGTTAGAGTTAATAGTCATTAAAGTTATATGAAACTGAAAGTTTAGTCGTCAAGTTCTTTACAGTGTTTTTATTTGTGTGCCTACTAATACTTCTAGCCAGAAGATTCAGAAATACGTAACAATATGTCTAGAATAAAGTATTTGATCCCATGACTAAAATAAAGTATTTGATCCAATGACTAAAATAAAGTATTTGATCACATGACTAAAATAAAGTATTTGATCCCATGACTAAAATAAAGTATTTGATCACATGACTAAAATAAAGTATTTGATCACATAACTAAAATAAAGTATTTGATCCAATGACTAAAATAAAGTAATTGACTAAAATAAAGTATTTGATCACATGTCTAGAACAAAGTATTTAATCGTGTGTCCAAAGTAAAGTATTTGATCCCATGACTAAAATAAAGTATTTGATCCCAAGACTAAAATAAAGTATTTGACCACATGACTAAAATAAAGTATTTGATCACATGACTAAAATAAAGTATTTGATCACATGACTAAAATAAAGTATTTGATCCAATGACTAAAATAAAGTAATCGACTAAAATAAAGTATTTGGTCACATGTCTAGAACAAAGTATTTAATCGTGTGTCCAAAGTAAAGTATTTGATCCCATGACTAAAATAAAGTATTTGACCACATGACTAAAAAAAAAGTATTTGATCCCATGACTAAAATAAAGTATTTGACCACATGACTAAAAAAAAAGTATTTGATCACATGACTAAAAAAAAACTATTTGATCCCATGAATAAAAAAAAACTATTTGATCCCATGACTAAAATAAATTATTTAATCCCGTGCCTAAAAGTTTTGTTTAAAAAAGTGACGTACATTCTTGATACGTTAATGTCGATGGTTTCTGTACCGAAGAGTGGAAAACCTTGGTTTGTGCACATGACTACAACATTTGAACACTACTAATCAACGGTATGTTGCTGATATTGCTACTCTATGTATTCCATTGTCATGCTGTACAATAGCTTCATCTTTTCTCTTTTTAAAATCCGTCCTAGTCCTTCTAGCCAAAGTCAAAGTCATTACGACCCCAGTCAAATGTTGACGCCAACAATAACACATTTACATTGACTTAACATTTACTAGGGCCAGGCCCGAGTTAAGTGAGGCCAGAAAGAGAGCCCGTGATTTTCTTTCTAATCCAGACATACATTCAAACGATAATGTGGCCTCCGTTGGTACAGGTCCTCAAGACCTCAACATTGTTAAGTCCGCTCTTGCTGAGGCATTGCATGCCAGTTCAATTAAAAAATGTGACAGCTCTGCACCTGCCTGATGTAATTAGCTAATTTTCTAACTCTTTAGATGTGTGTGTGTGTGTGTGTGTGTGTGTGACGTCTTTGATATTTCAGAGCCAGGTCTTGAGTTTACTGCATTACGTGTGGAACGACCGCACATTCGTCCACATGCGTATCAATATTATAATACAATTATTTCCCTTGCTATATAAACTCTAAGCATAAAAATGAAAAAAAAGACGGGCGGTTAATTTAATGGCAGTGAAGCAGATCAATCGAATAATGTAGGTACAGCAGACGTGACGAAGCTCGACTTCAAATGTCGATCAGACGATCGCTCAATAGAACCGATGACGTCATTGTTTGTATAAACTCAAAAGAGAAAAAAAAAAGGCATGCAAGGGCGAGCATGTTTTGAGCTGAAATTATGAACAACGGAGTGATCTCCCCCCTTTGATTTTGTTTCCCTTCATATTTAAACAATAGGAGCGACTGAACAAAAAATGTTGAGTGCGTGAAATATTTTGTTTGCTGTTTTGATTTTCAATTAGTTCTTTTATAAATCATGACTCAAAGTAAATAAATCATGAATCAAGTAAATATATCATGAATCAAATAAATAAATCATGAATCAAATAAATAAATCATGCATCAATAAAATGCAAAGACGAATTTATTTTCTAATACAAACTCTTAATTTTCACTTATTATCCGTATCCCTACTTAAACTTGGCCCAGCCAAATCCATTTCCCTAGGGCCGCACAATGGTTATTTCCGGCCCTGCTATTTAGTGACGGGTGAATGCAGAGTAGATTACTTGTGCTCCCCCCCTCCTATTCCTTTTTTTACGAGGGGTAACTCTAGTCCTACTTGCAGAAATAAAAAAAGCGATCTTTCCATTACTTAGTGGTCACAATGGTTAAGTCCGGTCCTGCTATTTAGTAACGGAAGAATACTACTTGTTCTCCTCCCCCTCTTTTTTCGCCACTAAAATTACATGGGGTAACGTTTACAAATAAAAGAGTGATCTTTCCTTTACATCTTAGTGTCCAAACTGCTGAGCCTTAAAGAGAATTATATATATAGAGAGATATTTGTACAACATTGGGTGTGACGAGGATTTTTCTTCCTTTCAGTAGTGTATTTCATTCTTGGGCTCACATTTGAGTGACCAGAGCGTGTCCAAAAAATGAAATCTGACCTGTGTCACACTAGCCTGTTGACGCCTGCAGTGTTGTGATTTTGTTTTCAGGCTTACAAGCTAATGCATCAATGCAGTAACCAATGCAGTAACCAATGCAGTAACCAATGCAGTAACTGTCGGTACGTAGGTTATGATATTCTAGCACCAATGTTTAGTAGGTGCACAATTTTTGAACGCGCTTTCTTTGTTGCCTTGCTTTTAAGTTTATGGAGTAGTTTTGTTATTATGCTGGTGTAACGTGTCTTTGCGATTCTTCTGTGTTCCCCTGTTTAGGCGGAGTATTTAAGGCATGACTACATTTCGCAGTTGTTTCGCCGCCTTAGCGTTTTGGGACTAGACCTTTCAATTTGTCTTTTCTTATGTCTCTTCAGGGAGTTCGTTATGGGATTATCAAGATTACATTGGAGTTTGTTATCGGCAGTGGGACAGTGTTGAACGTACTATTGTGTGGCGTTGTGTGATAGCAAGGTGCAGAATTATTGTTTAATTACTATAACCACAATATTAGAATATTTTAGACTCAATGTCATTACTCCATCAGTTGTTATTATTACTTATATTCATGTCATTAAACAATTACATTGTTAACAGTGAGTCAATTATTTATTGTAAGCACGAAGGTGCCTGTGGAATGTCAGGGGCCCGGGCAAACGAGCTAAGGTTTAAACACAACCCTGACAGGAACCAAGTGTGAAAGCCACGACTGGTATTATGCCTACTCCAGAATGCTTTTTTTTTTTTATATAGATAACGATAACAATATTATCATTCTTGTTTCACTGTGTTGTTCTATTCCATTTTTAGCTGCCCCGAAAGGGCAAAAGACGCTATTAGTTTTGTGTGAAATGTCTGTCCGTCTGTCCATCTGTCGGTCTGTTCGCCCGTCCCTCGTAAACTAGAAAAGATATTGAAAATCCGACATCATAATATTTTAGTCCATTCAAAGTTCTGATGCAACGGCTACTTTTTTCTTTTCTAAAAGTGAAAAATCTAATTTTTTAAATACTTTTGCAAGCAGTTTTTTCATAAAAATACATTACTTTTACAACAATTCACTATTAATAGTAACAAACACTGTCAACCTTCTTTCTCCATTCTTCTCTGTCATTTGTCTTTGATAGAATTTGATGTTCTTTCTGAAAATATTGAAACCTGCCATTTTACCTGCCTGGGTGGACCACTTTGGGGGCCGATTTTGAGTTTGTGTTTCCACACAAACTGTCTTTGTAACCTTTTTTATATTTATTTTTTCAAACCAATCAGCAGAGGAAACACATTGAACAGCAAAAATGAGATCAATCTGATGTTATTTGTTAATAATTAAGCTCTGATATCAATCGAGAGTGAATGAACTGTAAATGAAGTTGCTCACCTCTTCTTTCATTTTTACAAAACGTATATTAAATACTCTGCCTGTCTGTCTGTCTGTCTGTCTGTCTGGTAAAAAGTTTGAGCACATTAATTCTCCAACACCCAATCTCGGATGAAGTTGAAACTTTGGACAACTATTTCTTTTACGTGACTAAACAAGAATAAATATAACAAAATAACCAACTAGTTAATTAACTATTGGTAATTAATGATTTTGTTTGGTATCGAACAAGGGAAAGAAATTATGCTTGACTGATGTGGTGGGATAAATCGAATTAATCCCTTTTATACTTTGTAGAAAGAAATAGGATGCCACTTTTAAGTTTGAAACTAACAATAGGTAACTATAACACCTTCTATTTTCATAAAAAAGCGATCACGGTAACATTTACCCCCACATATATACTTCTTTCTTTCGTCCATCCCCCCACCCCTTTCCCAACTGGTCCAGACAAGTGATGGGATCTTAATGTATTAAGTGAGCTATACTATAAGCTAGAGATTATGCTCAACAAAAACAAATGGTAAAAATATTTCTGTCGCACAGATTTATTAACGTTAGTCTAAATCTGTTACAAATTTAATGACATGACAGATGGAAAACAAATGATACAACTACCTACTAAATATAGGCTTCGTTTCGGTTTTTTAAAAGGTATTACGTATTATCTCTCTTGTTATAGCATGTAAACAAATATAATGGCTTCTATAATTGTGCATGATGAGTTTACATCTCTACAGATATATTTCAGTTATCGATCTTTTGTTCAATAGGCAGTTTCGCAGAATGGATAACACTGGAAAAATGTGACTTTGACTTTTAAATTTGATTTGTTATACTCTCTACAGGTCTAGATAGATATTTGAGACTTTTCTCTGTCTCATTCAGTTTTCAATCTTTCTGTTACTCTCTCACTTAGCTAACCTAAAAGTTATAACCTCTCTCTAAATTGCTAAAAAAAAAAAATGTCCATTGTTTGGTTGAAGAATAAATTCACAGTGCTATGAAATTCCATTCAAGAAACTGCACAATTAAAATTATTAAAACGATTTCTTACAAAAAACATTATTCCAGTGCAGATTATCTTTCTGGACAAGTTTTTGTATTTCTTAGTCAATTATCTTTCCTTGTCTTGCCTTCTACCTTCTTTAACCGAGATCTCAATTCAAGCGCCGATAGCATGAATTTTTATTATTTTTATTTTTGTACATTTGAGAACACTCAGCAGCAAGAACAAAATACATTTAATGTTAGTTCATAGATAAACCAGCCAACGACAATCTCAGCATCCACCATTTCGTAACTGCCTCCAAAATAATAAAAAAATCTCCATAGAGAAATGGGAGGCACGGTGGCTGAGTGGTTAACCGCTTGACTGAGGTCCTTGGATTTTGAACTTCGGGATTTTTAGGGCCCCCCCCCCAACTCTAATGGTACCTGATTTTAGTTGGGGACAGTAAAGGCAGTTGTTCGTTGTGCTGGCCACATGACACCCTGCTCGTTAACCGTTGGCCACAAGAAACAGATTACCTTAAAATCATCTGCCCTATAGACCGCATTGTCTGAAAGGGAAACTTATAGAGAAATGCCTCTTCTCAGAACTCTCCTCTTGCGGATCTTTCCATATTCAAGAAACGTTCCTTTTTCAACTCACTAAATTTTATTTATTGCTAATTGAAGATAACTATAAGCCAGGAACTTTCTTATCAAAATCTCGTCTTCATCGCTTAATCTGACATTTTCTGTGACATTCCAGCTACCCGTCACCTCAGCGTGGCACCTCCGTGGAAACGTCTAGTAGTGGAACTAGATAGGCTAAAAATGATTAGCGAACCAGGCCCTTGCGGGATACCCTGGGTGAGCTTTTTTTTTTTATTATTTCACTCGGGGTAGGGATGGAACAAATAGTCCGCACCCGAGTCCAAAAAGTCCGCCACGCCGTTCCACGCAGGGGGCCGTCATAGGAGAGCATTGGAGTGGCGGTCCTTACACGGAACAGTGGCAGTTACAGTATAGGAATATGAGGTAATCCCCCCATGGTAAGTGCTGCTCTCGGACACTTATAGCGAGTGGACCCAAGACCGGGGGCGGTGCGCCGTGACGTGGTACGGTCCGATTTCTATGCCCAGTCATTATGGCTGCTACTACTGGGAGCAGTGGTGTAGCATCCATGGCGCAAAGGGGTTCAATGAACCCGGGACCACGAACATTAGAGGCCCTCGGCGCTTGGGCCCATAACTCTGACTAGTTGGGGCCCACATGAGAGCTTAGGAATGACACAAAAGTGAAAAAAATAAATGCACTTTTGTAAAAACCGATCAAAAATAGAATTTAAAAAGCTCCCTCAAAATATCCTGAACTTCGTACTAAAATGTACGAAAAAAAACAGTGTAAGCTTTAATGTAAGGATTTGCCTCTTATTAGGTTTTGTAAATTGTAATGCTAGCTAGACCAAATCGTGCATCTGAGGTGACAATCGTTTCCATATCGAGCCATTCTTTTTTTCCCTTGTCTGTTCATAAAACCATTGGTAGTACTACAGGAATGGGGGAGTGAAGGGAATGGGGGAGTGAAGGGAATGGGGGAGTGAAGGGAATGGGGAGTGAAGGGAATGGGGAGTGAAGGGAATGGGGGAGTGAAGGGAATGGGGGAGTGAAGGGAATGGGGAGTGAAGGGAATGGGGGAGTGAAGGGAATGGGGGAGTGAAGGGAATGGGGGAGTGAAGGGAATGGGGGAGTGAAGGGAATGGGGGAGTGAAGGGAATGGGGGAGTGAAGGGAATGGGGGAGTGAAGGGAATGGGGAGTGAAGGGAATGGGGGAGTGAAGGGAATGGGGAGTGAAGGGAATGGGGAGTGAAGGGAATGGGGAGTGAAGGGAATGGAGGAGTGAAGGGAATGGAGGAGTGAAGGGAATGGGGAGTGAAGGGAATGGGGGAGTGAAGGGAATGGGGGAGTGAAGGGAATGGAGGAGTGAAGGGAATGGGGGAGTGAAGGGAATGGGGAGTGAAGGGAATGGGGGAGTGAAGGGAATGGGGGAGTGAAGGGAATGGGGGAGTGAAGGGAATGGGGGAGTGAAGGGAATGGGGGAGTGAAGGGAATGGGGGAGTGAAGGGAATGGGGGAGTGAAGGGAATGGGGGAGTGAAGGGAATGGGGGAGTGAAGGGAATGGGGGAGTGAAGGGAATGGTGGAGTGAAGGGAATGGGGGAGTGAAGGGAATGGGGGAGTGAAGGGAATGGGGGAGTGAAGGGAATGGGGGAGTGAAGGGAATGGGGGAGTGAAGGGAATGAGGGAGTGAAGGGAATGGGGGAGTGAAGGGAATGGGGGAGTGAAGGGAATGTGGAGTGAAGGGAATGGGGGAGTGAAGGGAATGGGGAGTGAAGGGAATGGGAGTGAAGGGAATGGGGAGTGAAGGGAATGGGGAGTGAAGGGAATGGGGAGTGAAGGGAATGGGGGAGTGAAGGGAATGGGGGAGTGAAGGGAATGGGGAGTGAAGGGAATGGGGGAGTGAAGGGAATGGGGGAGTGAAGGGAATGGGGGAGTGAAGGGAATGGGGGAGTGAAGGGAATGGGGGAGTGAAGGGAATGGGGGAGTGAAGGGAATGGGGGAGTGAAGGGAATGGGGGAGTGAAGGGAATGGGGGAGTGAAGGGAATGGGGGAGTGAAGGGAATGGTGGAGTGAAGGGAATGGGGGAGTGAAGGGAATGGGGGAGTGAAGGGAATGGGGGAGTGAAGGGAATGGGGGAGTGAAGGGAATGGGGGAGTGAAGGGAATGAGGGAGTGAAGGGAATGGGGGAGTGAAGGGAATGGGGGAGTGAAGGGAATGTGGAGTGAAGGGAATGGGGGAGTGAAGGGAATGGGGAGTGAAGGGAATGGGAGTGAAGGGAATGGGGAGTGAAGGGAATGGGGAGTGAAGGGAATGGGGAGTGAAGGGAATGGGGAGTGAAGGGAATGGGGGAGTGAAGGGAATGGGGAGTGAAGGGAATGGGGGAGTGAAGGGAATGGGGAGTGAAGGGAATGGGGGAGTGAAGGGAATGGGGGAGTGAAGGGAATGGGGGAGTGAAGGGAATGGGGAGTGAAGGGAATGGGGGAGTGAAGGAAATGGGGGAGTGAAGGGAATGGGGGAGTGAAGGGAATGGGGGAGTGAAGGGAATGGGGGAGTGAAGGGAATGGGGGAGTGAAGGGAATGGGGGAGTGAAGGGAATGGGGGAGTGAAGGGAATGGGGGAGTGAAGGGAATGGGGGAGTGAAGGGAATGGGGGAGTGAAGGGAATGGGGAGTGAAGGGAATGGGGAGTGAAGGGAATGGGGAGTGAAGGGAATGGAGGAGTGAAGGGAATGGAGGAGTGAAGGGAATGGGGGAGTGAAGGGAATGGGGGAGTGAAGGGAATGGAGGAGTGAAGGGAATGGGGGAGTGAAGGGAATGGGGAGTGAAGGGAATGGGGGAGTGAAGGGAATGGGGGAGTGAAAGGAATGGGGAGTGAAGGGAATGGGGGAGTGAAGGGAATGGGGGAGTGAAGGGAATGGGGGAGTGAAGGGAATGGGGGAGTGAAGGGAATGGGGGAGTGAAGGGAATGGGGAGTGAAGGGAATGGGGGAGTGAAGGGAATGGTGGAGTGAAGGGAATGGGGGAGTGAAGGGAATGGGGGAGTGAAGGGAATGGGGGAGTGAAGGGAATGGGGGAGTGAAGGGAATGGGGGAGTGAAGGGAATGGGGGAGTGAAGGGTATGAGGGAGTGAAGGGAATGGGGGAGTGAAGGGAATGGGGGAGTGAAGGGAATGTGGAGTGAAGGGAATGGGGGAGTGAAGGGAATGGGGAGTGAAGGGAATGGGAGTGAAGGGAATGGGGAGTGAAGGGAATGGGGAGTGAAGGGAATGGGGAGTGAAGGGAATGGGGAGTGAAGGGAATGGGGGAGTGAAGGGAATGGGGAGTGAAGGGAATGGGGGAGTGAAGGGAATGGGGAGTGAAGGGAATGGGGGAGTGAAGGGAATGGAGGAGTGAAGGGAATGGGGGAGTGAAGGGAATGGGGAGTGAAGGGAATGGGGGAGTGAAGGGAATGGGGGAGTGAAGAAAATGGAGGAGTGAAGGGAATGGGGGAGTGAAGGGAATGGGGGAGTGAATGGAATGGGGGAGTGAAGGGAATGGAGGAGTGAAGGGAATGGGGGAGTGAAGGGAATGGGGGAGTGAAGGGAATGGAGGAGTGAAGGGAATGGGGAGTGAAGGGAATGGGGAGTGAAGGGAATGGGGGAGTGAAGGGAATGGGGAGTGAAGGGAATGGGGAGTGAAGGGAATGGGGGAGTGAAGGGAATGGGGGAGTGAAGGGAATGGGGAGTGAAGGGAATGGGGGAGTGAAGGGAATGGGGGAGTGAAGGGAATGGGGGAGTGAAGGGAATGGGGGAGTGAAGGGAATGGGGGAGTGAAGGGAATGGAGGAGTGAAGGGAATGGGGGAGTGAAGGGAATGGGGGAGTGAAGGGAATGGGGGAGTGAAGGGAATGGGGGAGTGAAGGGAATGGAGGAGTGAAGGGAATGGGGGAGTGAAGGGAATGGGGGAGTGAATGGAATGGGGGAGTGAAGGGAATGGGGGAGTGAAGGGAATGGGGGAGTGAAGGGAATGGAGGAGTGAAGGGAATGGGGGAGTGAAGGGAATGGGGGAGTGAAGGGAATGGGGGAGTGAAGGGAATGGGGGAGTGAAGGGAATGGGGAAGTGAAGGGAATGGGGGAATGAAGGGAATGGGGGAGTGAAGGGAATGGGGGAGTGAAGGGAATGGGGGATTGAAGGGAATGGGGGAGTGAAGGGATTGGGGGAGTGAAGGGAATGGGGGAGTGAAGGGAATGGAGGAGTGAAGGGAATGGGGGAGTGAAGGGAATGGGGGAGTGAAGGGAATGGAGGAGTGAATGGAATGGGGGAGTGAAGGGAATGGAGGAGTGAAGGGAATGGGGGAGTGAAGGGAATGGGGGAGTGAAGGGAATGGAGGAGTGAAGGGAATGGGGGAGTGAAGGGAATGGAGGAGTGAAGGGAATGGGGGAGTGAAGGGAATGGGGGAGAGTTGGGTTAAGAAGTAGGGAGAGTTCTGATTGTCACCAATTAAAATTTCGATACAGCTGCTAATTATTCATTTTTTTTCAAAGCTTAATATGTTATTTACTTTATTTTGTATTTAAATGTGTAAAATCATAACCTTATTAGTGATACTATTCACTTGGTACTTAATCTAATCTATGTCTGATATTTTTAACTGAAGCAGGTACACGTTTAGTAAACATTAATATTTCATAATCCAATAACTATTGAATCCGAAGAAGTTGCGAATGTGAAATAGAAGGGAAAAAATTCAATGAGGACGATGCGTCATCGAAAGTCTTGATGACATTAATTTGTTGTCTTCTGTAGTGTATACAAATGTTAAAGTCATCATTATATCAGACTAAAAAGGAGATGAACACTCAACAAAAACAAATACAATAAAAATAACATTCAATATTTAGCAAGCCAAAGAAACACCAGAGTGTTACATAGGAATCGTTCAAGTTGAACATGTTTGTGCTATTGCAATTAATGAGAAAACTGAATTGGGGAGCAGGTTTAGAACAAAGATCTAGAAGATGACTAAATTGAATAGTGCCATTCTCTGACCAACGCTTAGTATTTGGTTGAAACTTGATTCATAGCTCTTAAAGAAACTAAACACCATAGCCTATATTTATACAAATACCTCAGAAAATTGATATGAATATTCAAATTTGACAGGAAATCAAAGCCCCATGATTCAAAACGAGATAATAGACCTGTTGCTGGCCAAAATACATTCTGCACAATTTGGTTCTTTCATTGGTGGCAGCATGCACTCAAAACATACAAAAAGTTGATCGAATTAGTATTTTTTAAATGCCGTTGAGTGATCTCAAATGACGGAACATCCAAAGAAATAGCAATGAGATAGTCATTTCTAGATTTTCATATTTGTGAGAATAAGACGTCATCAGAATTTGCTAAACAAATGCTCCAAGTCATTAAAAACAACAACATTTATCCTTAAATAAACTACGAGGCTAAATCTATGATGGTGCTTCCAATATGACAGGATACTAGAATGGCCTTTGGACAATGCTTCATCAGAAGAGGCCGCTCGCGAATTTAGAAATAGATGCACTGGTTTCTTACTTTTCTACTTAGAAGGCTATAGAAATGTTAATAAATAAATATTCGATCTATTTATTGTTAAATAATGGACGTAGAACTAGATACTAGTTTGTATCAATGTTTCAAAGTTAACAACTAGAAGTGTTTTAAGAATGTCTATGTGTAGAATGGGAATTAAAACTCATTAAACAATTCTGTATATATTTGAAACTCCGTTACCTCGTTCTAGACTTCTAACGTTTTGTTTGGTGTTGTTGATGGTCTATTTTGTTGATGAGTATATATATGTTAATGGTGCATGCGAGTCCATATGACACAACAACAGAATGAATCAAGAATATACTTAATAACGCAGGCTGATAACTTCAACAATTTAATAAACAATAAAAAGGGCACAGTCCTTTGTCGTCGCTAGCCTAGCGTCGTCCTCTTAGGCGTCTTGTCCGTTATTCTTCTTGTCACATTACTTAGGAAAAACCCGATTCACATCAACTTCTACGCATCTTGTGTCATTACAGTGTACTGCACACATTGTAAGACACATTTCCTTATGGATAATAAAGATTATTATTATTAATTATGCTAAAAAAATTGTACAAACATACAAACTTTAAATTTGTGTTGGGAGTTCTGCTTCAAACGTAATAAGATTATTAAAAAGCTACTCTACCTGCATTGGAATGTCTTTTGGTCAATGTACCGATACATTCAGATGACTCAATTGTTTTTTCATACTTTTGTATTCACCTTATTGGGGGAGGGGGGCCACCAATATATTCTTGAACCCGGGCCCAGGGTTACCTTTCTACGCTACTGACTGGGAGCCCTCAGGCAGGACAGGGGATGGGGAACCCCATGTCTAGGTCTGGTTGTTGGATAAAAGCCTTTCTAACAATCAACGGGATAACGGCGCCTTTGCAGGCACCGATTCCCTACTGGACTTCATTGAAGGTGACCTAGTCCAGGATTTCTTCTTGCACATTAGCTGATTCGTTGACCACTTCTTTTAAAACCATCTGACTAGGTACTTTGACTACTTGTTAGCTTTTGGATTGCGTTTTGATGCACATGACTCCAAATAACGTTTCGACATTTTAACCAAAATGGAAGCAACAGGAACCTTATAACATAGGTAGTCTAACAAGTAGGTGTAAACCTATGTACAGTGCATAAACCTTGAGTCATAGTAGTAGTGACTAGGCTAGTAGACATAGAGCTCTATAGAGTTCTATGTTTGAGATTTGATTCAAGTGTCAAAATGTTTTGTTTGAGTCCTGTGCGAGGTCCCCACCAATCGGAGGCCCTAGTTTCCCTTTGCCTAAGGCCGGCCCTAATATAGGTCAGTAAGCTTACTTCTAATTAAGTTCTAATAATACAACACAAGTACAAACAAAACGTAATTCTGACAATACAATGATATATATCTCTTTGAAAAAAATCAATCTCTTTATTGTATGCCTATAACCTCCTCTAATCACACCTTTCTAAAAGTATATAAAATGTCTGTCTTTGAAGTGGTTTCATCTATCACGTGACGTGAAAGACACTCCCACACGTTGTCAGTCTGTAACAGACAAAGAAAACAGTTCAATGAAGGGAAAACAAGCCAATATATTATAGAGTTTTTAAAAAAAGCTAATATAAGGGTAAGAATCACTATATCTAAGACTGCTGGAATAAACTTTTTTTTCTATATAGAACAAAATTTAATAATTATCATTAATGGGTTAATTTTTTTTTATTGATTCGTGTATTGTCATCAACTACGAATAATTAGGCAAAATTTTTACTTGATCCGAGAACGGGAAGTTTGGGAGATGAAATAACATGTAACGTAACAAGGGGAATAATTTTATATATACTTACACATTCACACAACTCTCAAAAAGTAGCATGTATTTCCTTTCTTTCGATACCAAACAAAATAGTTAGTAACCAATAATTGCGTAACTAATTGTTTTTTTTTTGTTTTTTTTTGTTAAGCACACTAAATAATTTTGTAAAGTTGTAATTTCACCCGAAATGGGTGTGGGAGAAATAACATGTTCAAACTTTTACCAGAGTGAGTTGTTATCAGCGTTATAAAAGAGAATATAACAACATATTAAAACTTGTTCACCTTTAAACTATATATCCGATTTATTTATGCCAACTTTTCTACCAAGTTAACTTTAAAATTTTAATCAAAAATCGATAAACTGAAATCATGTTTCAACTTTGTTGTGTAAATTAAGCAACCATTGGGGATACAGAGGAATATAATATATAACAATATCTAACAAGGGACACAACTTATGCCCTCTATATTTTTTAAAACAACTCACTAATTTTTATGGAACTAAATTATTTTTCAGACTCTATGACACTGCTAGGGTGGAATTTCTTTAGAGGAAACAAAATCTTTTGTAGTCCTATTAATTAGTGCCCACTAAGAAATTTTCTGATTTTTATATTTTCAGCATTTCTTTCACAACCCCATTCACGGTAACCCGACATTTTCACAGACTCGTTGTACGCCCTTGGGGTCACCTGAGTTCACGGGACCCTACTTTAATAAAAAAAATGAATTCATTGAAACAATGATATAAACTGAAGTCCACGCACAGAGTTTGATAATTATAAATGTTATCACCTGTAATTCCATCATTATCGTTTCTAAGTTGATATCTTGCTCTTCACTGCTAAGGTTACGATTCAAACACATTACCACTAGACCACCTGGAAAACAAAAGATACATTGACTAAGTTTTCAGACTTAAGAACAGGACGAGGGTTACAGTATAAGTTAGTTCCTTGGTATCAATTTATATATATATATAAATATATATATGTATATATATATATTTTGGGGAAAAGAAGGATTCCGTGCTGTCTTTATGCGTTTAGCAAAAACAAGTAGAGTTGAGGTTGCGAGCTCAAGCCTAATGGAAAGGAAGCCAATCGGTTTTAGGCCGACCACTCAGCAAAGCATCCCACGTTACTTAATATTAAACTACCAAACAGTAACGATATATAAAAATCCAAGCAAGAAACATTTCCAAAAGAATTAGAGAGCAAGCACACACACAATCCAATAGCTCTGACTAACCATGCTTAGCGACCCTCGCCAGCTGTCTCACTGTTCCATTGGTTATCTTCTTGTCACGTGACACTTGAACATACACCACCACATCATAGACACCTGGTGAGTGGAAAGTTTTGTGACATCAGTTACGAATTGGTTTTTGTAACAAGTGACATGGCGATGTAAACAACATCTTTTTATTTCTCGAACTTTCTACCTCGACAAGTTACCTCATCAGTCTGTGGTCAGGAATTCTTCAGGACGAGGGGAGAGATGGCGTGGGACATTGAGAGAGATTTTTAAAAATAATCAACACTGAAATAACAATATTTTGATATAAATGTAAATTGTAAAGAAAGTTCGGAAATGCTTTAGAACAACTATTTTTGGCTTAATCAATGAATAATGACTGCTACTTGATGATAGGAGATTATATTCCTAAACTATTGTCTTATGCTTTTTTTTTTTTTGCTAGAGTAACTAATTACCAGGAAAACAAAGGGAAGGGCGGGCAAGAAAAAAAATCAAACAGAGAAAGTGCAAATTGAAAGGAGAGAAAAAAGAAGATGAGGGAGAAAGAGAAAAGGGAATCGAATGTTAAACAAAAAAAAAAAAGAAAAGAGATAGAAAGAGTAAAAGATAAGATTTAAAAAAAAAACGAATCTAAAAAAAAAAGATAAAGAGCAATATAGAAAGATAAGACAAAGAAGTAATAAAGAGGCAGAGAGAGGGAGAGAGAGAGAAAAAGAGAGAGAATGAGAGAGGGCGGAATAAAGGAGGAGTCTTAAAGAAGAGAGATAGAACGATGAAGTGAAAAAGTTAAAAATTGTTGAGACCTAGAGAGAGAGAGATAGAGAGATAGAGAAATAAGGTTTGGTTTAATGTCTATATAAACATGCTACAGCTTACAGTCGGCTATAGGAAACTCCTTGTATGACTCATCACACTGGAAGTATCGATCATAAAGAGCCTTCTGTCTCAAGGCGTTGATATTTTCCTCACATGCCTCTAAGGCGTCAAGATGGACAAAGCCTCTCTTTATAAACTGTGAACGAAATGTAGACATGTACAAGTTAGATTTGTATGTAATCGAGAGATTTAACACATACACTAGACATTTTGTTTGGGATGAGCCAAAATAATTATTTTACCTTATTGGGGGGGGGGTGGGTTGAGGTGTGCAGACTACACAGGGTGACACTGATCAGAGTGCTAAAGTGGAAAACATTTACTTTTTTTTCTTCAGGAAATGACGGTAGCAAAAACCACACGCGAGAACTTGAATGTAAAGACGTAGTGTAGGCTGAATCAATTGTCTAGCGGTTAGGACGAGAACTGTGTAGAAGACTTAGCAAGCTTTGAAAAATGATAAACATTGGCGGCTGGAATGATTCTCAATATCTCTCAAAGTTTCTGACGTAACAACGAAGAATGTTGTATTACTGTAAAAATTGTGACCTGATTTCTGAGAAAAAAAATGACTCCCAATGACTCATACAATTTGACTTAAGAATTGTTTTCACCTGTACATTTAGCGTGTGTGTGTGTGTGCGTGTGTGTATGTGTTAACTCTGAATTTTACATCACCTCGCAAGCTATCCTGCCACTTCCGGCACTGACATCCAAAATGGAGACATCTTTGCCTAAATTCCAACACTGCTCACATACTTTGTCTATGGTCATAAGGTCAGCTTGTCCACATGTCTCGCCTCGCACATTATGGGGCATCTTGACACCGTCTTGACAAAATCACCACGCAGGTCATAGCACTGCAGAATTGAATGTGTATGTCACGGTTAAACATCAAGGATCAAATGACAATGCACAATGAATACACGTACAGGACGGAATTTAGATTTGAATAGAGCCCTAAGCTCTAGGAGATGTGAGAACCCTTGTTATGTCATCAATATAGCATTGCTCTTTCTTATATCTCAAGCAAGTGAGTGTGTGTGTGGGGGGGGGGACTACACTATAGCTTATGTTGGTTAATCCAGCACTGTACACGTTTTGTTGTTCACATTAAATCAAAACTAGACCACACAGCATTACGTTCTGTTTAAGAAGGAGTTGCAGTTGCCCATTAGTTAAAATTTCTTGGCTACATAATTTTTACAAATGATTCTAATTGTGCATAGGTTATAACATTTCGGTAAAGAACTTTCCGTTTGTTGCCATGCCAACAATAAATTTAGAGTGTACATTGAACCTAAGCTAAGAATTGAAGTCTGACATGGTGATACATAAAACCTCACTAGCATTGCTTTCTTGACTGCAACTTATAAGCTTTTGAAGGCAATGTTGGTGGGCGGTTCAACAGATCACATGCATCGGTATCTGTTTATTCAATTAAATCCAAAAGTTGTTAAAATTTAGATTTGAATAAGCTATAAATATTGTGTTTTTTTTGTTTTTTTTTTGTTTTTGTTTTTTTCAGAAGAAACATAATATCACTTGTGGTGATTTAAACAAATGAATAATGTTATAACAATGAACACATTTCCTTATTGAATTAAGTCAAGACGGTTTTATCATTGGACTCTGGCCAAAATATTATAAACTTTTAAATTTCTAGAAATTCTAACTGTTACGGCAATCTCAATTCTGGCCATTTGTTTAAAGTTTAAAGTAATCAATATATATTTAGTTTTTTACTTAGTAATGTAGTAGTGTTTTGTGTGTGAGTAGAAAAAAATATTTTAAAATAGTCTTAAAGTAAGTGATGATATAAAATCACACGTGTCCCATGTATTGGACCTACAAAACTTCGATTCTATCTTAATTCTAGAGTAACAGCTGGGTTCTCATTGCTATGACCCCTTAAAGTTTATGCATGCACAACTGAGTATACATGAACTGTACATGTAATTGTATAATCGAATGAACTAGATATAAAGATATATTTGCGTGTACTTACTCAAGTTCATGCAGAAGACCAGTGTTATGTCCTCGCTATAAACACAAACTTAACATGCCAACATTCTGTGTTTAACCTTTAAAAAAAAATAATCAATGCGCCCAGAGACTAGACACAATACCCTGGAAGAAACTAGTGCCTGGTGACGTGTGCGGGGAGTATTCATCGCTTAGCTTCAATAAACCGTGTCCACCCACTGCATATAGAGAAGCCATTTAATGGTTCGCGTGTCTCTGTCCTACTGTGCCACACAGGTGACTTGGTCCTTGTCATTTCTTGGCAATACAGATGAGGTGAAGATTAAAGATAGTTACAAGTTCTTCTACAATTAGTTCATGCATAATTAGTGGTCAATAGTCAGTGTGGATTACTTCCACCAGACTTATTTTAAGAGCACAACTTTATTCCACTCATTGCACCCCCCCCCCAGTGCCACTTGAGAGCTTAAGCCCCCCTCCCCGCTCCCTACAACTTAAGGGTTCACTAAGTTTTATATTCTATAAATGTGAGTGATCGCAGGTATTTGATTGTACGAAGGAAGATGTACATGTGGTTATTGATAGACTTAGAACCGGACACAACAGAATGAGACAACATATGTTCCGGAAGCTTAAGTCGGAACGAGCGAAACTTGCCCTTGTGGAGCATCACCAGAGAATACTGACCATGTTCCTTCAAAGCTGCATACTATATCAAGAGGCCCGAACAAGACTTTGGCCCCAAAACCATCCTATAAAAGAAAAACTATACTGCGGAGAACTGCATGATCTGCAAACCACTGCGTGGTTCATCTCAGATATTGGATTACTGATCTGAACCCTCCGACATGTAGAATGAGCACAAAGAAGAAGATACTTTATATCTCATGAATACACACATGAAGGTTTCTCATGACTGGTCTTTGCTTAGGCAACTCAAATGATGTTCGTTTTGGGTTTTTTTTTTTATTAACAATTATACTATAATAGGTCACTATCGCTATGTTTATCTTTACAAGAAATGAAAGAAGCGATTATATTATAAATTCATCCTTATGTTTGTCATTCTAAAAATACCGACACCAATTTTTTGACTGTATCGTTTACCGATGTACATACACATGTAGTGACAACGACAAGCTGATTTCTCTTTGTTCCCTCGAGAGCCTTCTGAAATACTATGTACGACCAGTTCCAATATTTGTTCCAGCAGCGGAACACAATGAACAAAGAAATATGGCCAGGATTATTCTTTTTCTTTTTTTGAGACAGTTTATGTTTGGTTTAATGTCTTTGGTAGTAAAGTAAATGTCTGGTTTAATGTCTTAGGGAGTAGGGTATATTTCTGGTTAATGTCTTAAGAAGTAGGATAAATGTCTGCAATTGTCTGGTTTAATTTTTAAGGTAGTAAATTTGAATAAATAGTTCCAACAAACCAATGAAACACCTAACTAGCCAGAATAGGCTCAGGAATAAAAGCAATCAATTTGAATTACACCAAGCTGAATTATACCAAACGTTTATAGTAGAAATGGACATTAACCAATGGATAGTATTTATGGATGGTAATAAAACCCATCTCAAAATCACTTTGAAAACATATTTATCAAACAAAAACAAATAATGCTGATGCAAATGGAGGCACATAATGTTATACAGACAGAAACCCCATAAACAAAAACTAAATGTAGGACACACCCAAATGAAAATCTCATCAGACAATTGCAAAGGAAAGTATGGGCGTAGCGTGTATTTTATTCGGGGAGGGTTTGGAGGAAGGCATATTTTCTTTTATTTTTGCTTTGCACACAAACTTAAACACACACACATAGGGGAGGCAAGGGGCGCATTATGCCCCGGGTGCCGTATTCAGAGGGGCGCTAAAAAGATTTTGAAGACATATGGTTTTCTGGACATTTTCAATTAGTAAAAATCAAGTTTTGGAAAATATTTTTGCCACTATATTACATTTTTCACATACATCTAATTAATTATTTTGTTTCTTAATCTGTCTTATAAATGTCCGTTGTGCCAATATTACTTGTACAAGAGACCTTCATCTCGCGTGTCTCATGTAAACACCGTGTGGGATACAAAGCGCTATGTTGGTCACAATTTATCAATGCGCATTATCTAAACTGAATCGAATTTCAAGCGAAAACATCTTTTATTATTAACCAATCTGATTCTAGATTAGAATTCAGTGAACAGAATACAAGTAAAACTGTTATAACAGCAGTAGAGGGGCTGACAAAGAGGGTGCAAAGTATTTTTTTTTCAAGGACATACATGGTTACATTAATATAGCCCTTAACTATATATTATGTATCCAGGGCCGACCTAAGATAATTGTAAGCCCTATGCGAAGGGGATTTGGTGAACCTCAAATGAAATAGAAAAATAATTAATAAAAAGCGAAAAAATAATTTCGAAGTTCACTTCCCACCGTATCAGGCGCGTGTACTCCAAAGTAACAGTGGGCTAAGGTTTCGCAATTTCTGCTCTAAAAAAATTGTTTGGAGTCCTGTGCGAGCCTCCACCAATCAGAGGCCCTAGGCCGCGGCGGCCTAGTTTGCCTATGCCTAAGGCCATCCCTGCTGTATCTTTTTGATAGATCTGCTGCGTTGAGAGAGGGTAGGGGACTGTGGATGACATGATCGTTCTGACCACAGCTAATGCTCATGCAGGCATTTCATCTCATTTCCATGAGGAGGTGATCCAGAGTCATTTCGCGACTGAAGGAGGTCATATTTGTTCTAGATTAGCCAACAATATCTTTTTTGTTATTTACTTTTTCTCATTGAAGAAAAAAATCTGAGAATAACTTTATGTAGATCTTATCAGATGTAACTTAAAAAAAATAAATAAATGAATAAACAATTTTTTTCCTTAACGAAAGTTTAAAATTCAATTAATTTCATCGTCACAAGGGATATAACTCACATTTGTATTACAACCATTCCGGAAGTTTAGAGTAATTTTTCAAGTGACGTCCCCTGTCAATTTTAAACAATAACAACAGTGAACGGTAAGAAACTGTTTCGTTGTATGTGCACGCGGTAAGTTCCAAAGCTTTACAATTTTACATTAGCTCTAGAATGCACTACAGTAGAATCTGGATTTAGTACTAAGCTATTTTAAAAATTAATCAGCTATCACATTGCTACGCTCTAAATTTAATTTTATCTGACTGATAGTCTAGCTCAAGCTGTCTTAAACTTAACTTAAAGTTAAAGCTAGACTCAACTGACTCAAGTCTAGTTCAAGTAACTTCAAGTCATTCAAGACTGTTGAAGACAGGACAGACTAGATCTACACTCTACACACACAGTAGACTCAGTAGTACACAACTTCAACAGGTCAGGGCTGGGTAGGCAGAAGGCTACACTGTGACACTGTGTTTGTGGGTAGATCTGTATTCTGTTACTGTAACTCTGTATTATTTTTTTATACAATCACTCATTCATAGTCATAGTACTCATAGAAGAGTTAGATGATCAAAATCTTTGGCTTGTGTTCAACTTCTCAAGTCCAAGTCCAAGTTAAACATAAAAAGCATAACTGGATAACTCAACTAAGATCTAGATCTAGATTCTAGAATCTAGGTCTGGGAAGCTAGGAGGCTAGGTCTAAACTACTTTTTATTTTCCTTTCCTCCTTTTTCTGACTTGAGTTTCATTTTTCAGTCTAGATCTATATTGTATAATCTAGACCATAGATAGTCTAGATATAGAGTCTAAATACTATATAGACTTTTGAGTAGAGTCTATGACTACTATGAGATCTACTGATACTGTCTAGACTCTTGACTCAGTGACAGTCTAGATTTCTAGAAATCTAGTACTAGATCTAGATCTAGAATCTAGACTAGATCTAGTAACTAGTAGTAGTGTAGTACCACAATGCTTTTAATCTCAATCTAGATCTAGATCTAAATTCTAAATCAAGATTGACTAGATCCAGTCAATCTTGACTAAATTGTCTAAATTACTAATCTAGATCAAGAACAATATTCTAGAAATATATATTATATCTGGATTTTGGATCTAATTCTAGATCTAGAGTTAGACTCTACTAGAGTCTAAATCTAGATTTATATCTAGATCTAGATGTCTATTAAATCTATAGATTTTATCTAAAGCTAACCTCTGACTGTCACTCTGTCTTGTAAGATCAAGATCTAGACTCCTAAGACCTAAGAGGTTAAGTTTAGATAGAGGTTTAGACTACTATAACTCACTGAATGGTCTGAGTCTTGTTTGTCTCTAGACTCTTTAAAAAAAAACCTTTAGAATTCTAAATTAATCTAGATCTATATTCTATAATATAATCTATATAGATCTAGAATCTAGATTTAATAGATCTAGATTCTACATAAAAATATTAATTATTTAGATTATTTTAATGTAATGTATAGATCTAGAATCTAGAATAATCTAGATCTAGAACAAATAATATATTATATCTCTAGAATAGTCTAGATTACATCTATTAGTATTATCATATTAATATTATTATAATTTACAATGATTATCTAGAAGCTAGACAGTAGACTATAGTGTATTAGATATATGTAAATTATGTAGTGAATTCTAGATCTAGATTCACTATACACACTAATACACAGTATTTCCCCTAATTTTCATTGACAGAACACTTCACACATTCTGACTAATATTATTAATTGAGCATTTTTTTAAATTCTAAAAGTTTTTTTAAGAACATTGATAGAATCTGAAATTCTATCTGTATTCTAACATCTGGTCTTGCATCAAGCCTGTTTCCATACTTTGACTTTTTTGCAACATAATAAAAATGCTGCTTCGCACAAATACATTGTATGAAACTGAAGTTTAAAAAAACAATAACTGTTTTATAATATTGTGGTGCTCTTCAGAAAAACTTGACGAGAAATCATTTAATGGTTAATCTTTTGTATCTTTGTTTCAAAAGTGATTCAGAATCTAGATTAGAACTAATAAAAACATCTTTTTTCCCCTTCATTTATTTAGCCTACAAGTCAATTTTTTTAGTAGTTTGTGGAACACCTAATTAGCAGTGTGCAGTAAAACACAGTTTTTAAAACTGATCTATATTAGATCTATATTAAGGAATCATCAAGATATTATATAACATTTAATATAGATATAGAATAGATCTATATATTATATCTAGACCAATATACTCTTATAAATTAAATTCTAAATCTAGATTTACAATGTACATAGATGATTTGAATTTGATTCAGTTGGAAAGAGATATGCAATATGTTAATGTAGTCTATTTTCTGTATCTAGATTATTTTGTAAATCTAGATCCTCTATTTTAAACTACACACTCTTTACTTTTGTCTCTTCCTAGAGACTTATATACATCTAGAATGAAAGAATGTAGATGTCTATCTAGATCAATCATACATGTGTGTATAGTCTAGTCTAATAGTCTGGATTAGATATAAATAGATCTAGAATTCTAGTTTATTCTAAATCTATATATGCATATTATTCAGTCATGTAAATAAAAATAATCTTAACTCTTTAACCTAATTGCTTGTGAATGAGCAGAATGTCTAATTCACTTGCTTTGTAAAGATAAAAGATATTAGAAATCAGTTGCAAAATATTTCCTTAGGATAAAGAAAAACCTTGTTATGACTTAATTTGCTGTAGATGCCTCTAGTAATGAATATTACCTTTAGAATTATATTGAAGTGTTTTATAATGTACAGCTAAATTAAATAATATTCTAGTTTTAGGACATAGAATTTTTAGTTTTGTAAAATGAAGGCAAAAGCCACTGTTAATTTGAAGCCATATTATATGTCTAGTATAAGAAATAGAATATTTTTTTTTTTAAAGATACCTCTGTCAAGATTATCAAACAGTTTACTTGGCTGTAAAGATAATTTTGATATATAGGGCATTTTTTTTCTTCTAAAGTTTTTTTTCTTATTATTACTAGTTGTGTTGCACTTCTTTGGTTGTTTCTTTTTATACCAAATAATTATGTACTGTACATTGTTTGCCTTACATCTTGATCTGTTGTTGTTTTTTTAGTTAAAAGCTAAAATTCTCTGCATTTATTATGAATATTATTTATGCCCATTCTGCATTGGTTACCAAACTGATGTTAATTGAATACTAAGTTTAAAGAAATTAAATACAATATAACTTCAAGCTTTAACCTATAAATAAATAAAATCCCAAAATTAAGTTCACTTGGTGATCCAGGGGTCTATATAGAGGGTTTTATCAGTTTTGTCTTATATTGCCAGCTAAAGGAATTTCTTAATTAAAGCCAGTCATCATTCAGAGATCTCTTCAGGTCACTTAATGCCCAAGATACAGTGTTTGCAGTTTTGCAAAAAATTTAGAGCTGGTGTCACTGGCAAGGTTAGGAAAATTCACATTTGTTATGCATAGGCTTTTCTTTGGAGATTCAGATAGTGAAGAACTTATGCCAGTGAATCCAACTTTTAGATTATACTCTGCACCTCTGACTCTAACCAAGCATTCTAGACGTTTGAAGCCAATTTTATTTATTTTATTTTTTCTGACATAGAAATAGGACTTAACTTTATACCCCAGTAAATCTTTTTTTTTTTTTTTTACATTTGTTTAATCTAGACATTCACTAATTGTTCATTTCATCTTTGTTTCTCTCTCTCTCTCCAAATTAGAATTAGAGCAAACGGTTCAGACTAGACATCGACAGAGATGTCTTCTATGCCTAAAAATACTGAGGATAATGATCATGCCAGCCACTCTCAACAACAACACCTTCATGCCCATTTTCAATTACCTGCCTCAGAAGGTCAGTATTTCTGAACACTTATTAAGGTTTGGGTTTACAGAGCAATCCAGTGTTTGAAAGGTTTTCCCTTGTAAACAAAATAATTGGAATGGGATTTTAAAGGATTATAGTTTGTCTTTACTCTCCACATTATGTTAGGTATCAATGAGAAAAAGAAACTTTCAACTTATACCTATCAAACAAAATCTACCTTGTAATTACATTTTTCAGTTTAATAAACTGGCATCCAAATTAAAATTACATTCTATTACAAGCTTTTTGCTACTTTTGAATCATCTAAAACTTTTGTCATCTAACTCTTTTGAAAAGTTCCAATGTGTGTAGCAATATGTTTATTTTTCATAAATTAGAAGACCACAAAATATTGACTTGGTCAAGTTTTGGTTTGCTTAAAACAGTATTTTTTCTTTTCTTTAGTAAAGGATTATTGTAAATCTGAAACCTGATTCATTTTATTTTGTGTGCACTAAGCTCACAATTCTACAAAAATCTTTTCCCTACATCTTCCAGCAGAATACTATTAAATGCTCAGAAACACATGAAATTGGATTGTAAAAGATTCAAATATTGTTAAATAGTCTCATATGATATGGGTCTCATAATTTAGACCCCTTAGTGTTTTAAACAAAAGTTTAAATACAAATTATAAACATATCACAGAGTGAAGTCATTATTTTACTATTTATTTTAATATCCTTTCATTTTTGATGTTGAGAGATGTATAAGGGAGATGGTTTGCTGAGCGAGAGATGTATTAGGTAGATGGTTTGCTGAGCAAGAGATGTATTAGGGAGATGGTTTGTTGAGTGAGATATGTATTAGGAAGATGGTTTGTTGAGTGAGATATGTACTAGGTAGATGGTTTGTTGAGTGAGATATGTATTAGGGAGATGGTTTGTTGAGTGAGAGAGGTTTTAGGGAGATGGTTTGTTGAGTGAGAGAGGTATTAGGGAGATGGTTTGCTGAGCAAGAGATGTATTAGGGAGATGGTTTGTTGAGTAAGAGATATATTAGGGAGATGGTTTGCTGAGCGAGAGATGTATTAGGGAGATGATTTGCTGAACGAGAGATGTATTAGGGAGATGGTTTGTTGAGTGAGAGATGTATTAGGGAGATGGTTTGTTGAGTGAGATATGTATTAGGGAGATGGTTTGTTGAGTGAGATATGTACTAGGTAGATGGTTTGTTGAGTGAGAGAGGTTTTAGGGAGATGGTTTGTTGAGTGAGAGAGGTATTAGGGAGATGGCTTGCTGAGTGAGAGATGTATTAAGGAGATGGTTTGTTGAGTAAGAGATGTATTAGGGAGATAGTTTGCTGAGTAAGAGATGTTTTAGGGAGATGGTTTGTTGAGAGAGATGTTTTAGGGAGATGGTTTGTTGAGAGAGATGTATTAGGTAGATGGTTTGTTGAGTGAGAGAGGTATTAGGGAGATGGTTTGTTGAGTGAGAGATGTATTAGGAAGATGGTTTGCTGAGCAAGAGATGTATTAGGAGGATGGTTTGTTGAGTGAGATATGTATTAGGTAGATGGTTTTCTGAGTGAGAGATGTATTAAGGAGATGGTTTGTTGAGTAAGAGATGTATTAGGGAGATGGTTTGCTGAGTGAGAGATGTATAAGGGAGATAGTTTGCTGAGTGAGAAATGTATAAGGGAGATGGTTTGCTGAGTGAGAGATGTATTAGGGAGATGGTTTGCTGAGTGAGAGATGTATTAGGAGGATGGTTTGTTGCTATATGTGAAGTCTGATGTTTGGATCTTGTTCTTGCACTCTTTGCTTACTCCCTGTCATTGTTTTGTTCTCCTGTTCTACATCTAGTTGGAGAGGTGTTTGCTCTTATGGCTGGACATGTAGTTAGAGAGGTGTTTGCTCTTATGGCTGGACATGTAGTTAGAGAGGTGTTTGCTCTTATGGCTGGACATGTAGTTAGAGAGGTGTTTGCTCTTATGGCTGGGCATGTAGTTAAAGAGGTGTTTGCTCTTATGGCTGGACATGTAGTTAGAGAGGTGTTTGCTCTTATGGCTGGACATGTAGTTAGAGAGATGTTTGCTCTTATGGCTGGACATGTAGTTAGAGAGGTGTTTGCTCTTATGGCTGGACGATATCTGCTCAGCCTTTCCTTCTGTTGTTGAGTGTTTTGATTGGACATTCCCTTATGAATTGTGTTAAAGATGTGTACACTCCACGTTCTGTTTGTTAAGAAAGTGATTACATACTAGTTTAAAGATTGTTGTTGTCATTTTGCTCTTTCTTATAGATGATCTGAATGCTCATGACTCAAAGATCCTACTGGAGCCAATAGATGATGAAAAGTTTAATGTCAGGCTAGGATTTCTACAATATAAACATGTTTATGAAGTGCGTTTTAACTTACCAGATGATGTTGGGGATGAACTGACGTCAG
This sequence comes from Biomphalaria glabrata, assembly GCF_947242115.1. NCBI lineage: Eukaryota > Metazoa > Mollusca > Gastropoda > Planorbidae > Biomphalaria > Biomphalaria glabrata. The sequence continues at coordinate 22,571,197 of NC_074711.1, read as the reverse complement.
ATCCCTTGCAGAACCTTAACGTTAAAATAGAATCAACAGAACCTTTAAAAGAAGGTTTGTGCAATTTTTAGTTTTCAGCGCTGTTGTATTTTAGAATAATTTCTTAAATAGATGTCCTTAAGCTGCTGTTGTGACATCCATGTAGAAATGTATATAGGGCTTTTACTTTTGGTTATTTCAGGCAAGGGTCATACTATTGTGTTAACATTTAGGGCTGTGAAAGAAAAGATCATGCAGGAGAGCATAACTCTTCAAAGTAAAAGTGACCCTAGGAAGGTCATCCTCCTTGTCTTACATGCTCGTGTACTAGGTATGTATCTGCTCATGTAATAGATATGTATATACTCGTGTACTAGGTATGTATATGCTCGTGTACTAAGTATGTACATGCTCGTGTACTAGGTATGTACATGCTTGTGTACTAGGTATGTACATGCTCGTGTACTAGGTACCAGTATTTACACAAAGGCTAGTTTCTTTGGCCATTTTTGTTTCTGTGAACTTCTTATCTTATATGATATAGATGTTACTTCAAAAAAAGAAGATTACCTCCTATGCGTCATGCATTTAGTCATGCATATTTACCAATGACTTAAATTCTGCTAAGTCACTGGTTTTCCTGGCTAGATCAGGCAACCCATTCCATGCTCTAATAGCGCTAGGGAAGAAAGAGCATTTGTACAAATTTGTCCTAGCATATGGAACGAGGAATGTGCCTTTATCTTTGTGTCTTTCTGAGTATTTTATTACATTTTGTTTTTGTATTTGAAGATTATGGTTCAGTGTTTTATGTATAATTGCTACTTTACTTTTAAGTCTTCTATCCTGAAGGCTTTCTAAATTTAGTGATTTTACTAAAGGTGTTACTCTAGTCAAATGTGAATATTTGTTTGTTATGAATCTCACTGCTCTATTTTGTGTCTGTTCCAGTTTCTTAATGTTTTCTTGAGTTGAAGGGTCCCAAACATAGGATGCATATTCTATTATTGGCCTAACCGAGGTTAAATAACATTTCAGTTTTATGTTCTTATTTGATTTATAGAAATTTCTTTTAATAAACCCTAATGCTTTGTTTGATTTTTTAAATAGTTTCATCAATATGGAGGGTCCATGACAGTTTTTCATTAATTATTAATTTGTTTAAGTTTTTTTATTACTCTTAATAACTGACATTTTTCTGGGTGGAAAGACATGCTCCAATTTGATCCCATTTCTGTAATTCATCTAATTCTCTTTGTAAAATATCTGTGTCTTGTGTTGTTTTTATTGTTCTATATATTTGGCAATCGTCTGCAAATAATCTGACTTTTGTTCCTGAACTAATGCAATTTGGTAAATTATTTATGTAAATTAAAAATAGTAGTGGACCTAAGACTGTTCCTTGAGGTACACCTGAGTTTACTGTTATTGGTGTTGATTTAGAGCCATTTATTATTACAGTTTGTTCTCTCCCTATCAGAAACTCTTTAATCCACTGATGCAATGGACCATCAATGCCAAAATATTAAGATCAACAATGAGAGATTATAAATATGAAAGGTTCTGTTTGTCCTCTTCTCCCCACAAACCATTGCAAATGAATTTATTTTTTCTTAGTGTTTCATTTTGTAGTTTCCTGAGTCATGTGTGTGTATGTGAGACAGTTGTTTCCAGATTTCCAGAAACTAAGAATAATATGAAGAGCCAATGTTAGTCTGGATGGTTCAGTGATGTGTCTTCAAGAAGCTAAGCCATTGGACTACTGGGAGTATAATTTTACACCCAATGAGGGAATAGCTCTTCAGAAGTGAAAATAGAAGGCTTTGCTTTCCCACTTGGTGCGTCAAATGTTTTATTCAAAGTGATGATTCGAATGTCATTCATACAGACCCCCCCCCCTTCCCTGTATCCCACCCCATGATTACATTTTGAATGCTTAGATAGTTATTAATTTTTTGAATTTCAGGTAAAGGCAAAGGAACACCCTCGCTGAAGAAGGGTATACACTGTGTGAGGATAGAGTGGGATGAAGAATCTGATGCTAGCGACTGGCAAGAACTCTAAGATAAATCGTGAATTTAGTTTGTTTTGGTTGATGGTGTACATGTCATGCAGAGTGGCAGAATGTGTGTATGGAATTTAGATGTTGACGGGTGTTGGTCTGTGTGTATATGAATCATTACTACACATGCTCTATACAAAATGTTTAGTTACTCATAACTATTTGAGATAATCTTGTAAGACCTTAAATGTGATGATAGTTTTTTTGTTTCATCTATCTGTAAAAACAAAAGTTTAATATTTTATTGCACATTTAGTTTCAAGTGCATCCTATCTTGATGGTCATTTTGGTCAGTAAACTGGTGCTCAGGACTGAACGAGGTTTTTATGTGATGGTATCAATTGTTTGCTGTGAAGTTAGGTAAGATGCTCAACATCAAAGAGTCCAATTTGTTTTTTGAAACTTTTACTTGAGTTTGACATTGAGATTTTATCTTCTGCAAACTAGAATCACCATGGACACTATTTTATATGTTGTATTTATTATCAATTACTTTTATTTAAAAAGAAGTAATAACAACATCAATGTATTAATAATTTGCATTCAATTTTAAGAAATGTAATCTTAAGCATGATAATAAATTTCTTTTATTTTTGTCTTTTAAAGTAGTGAAATATTATTAGTTACGTAAACAATTTCATTGTATTCAGAGTCCAAAGCTTTAACATATTTTCTATCTTAAGTATTTGTTGCTGTTATAAACGTACAATTAGAACTTTGTTTTGTTGTCCTTTGATTGGTTCATATCTTGACCTTCAGTTCTTTTTTTTTTTAAACACATCTTTGTTTTTTTATTTTTATTACTTTTTTTAATTTTTATTTTTCATTCCATGAGTCTGTATCAGTTGAATTGATGACTTTCATGACACATTGTTTAGAGAAGTTAAGATTGAAAGTTTTCATCAGACCTGCCGCCAGATTATATACAATAGTTCATGAAGGAAAGTCACCAGAGTTTGTCTCTACATTGATTGGAATAATGTCAGTAAACTCTAGGGCTCTCAATAGTGTGTCATTATGTGAGAGGTAGAAAAGTGTTTTATACTGCTGCTTTGTTTCTTCTTGTTTTTGTTTTTTTTTAAGGACAAAAATGAATGTCTAATATTTAATTAAGTCTCAAGAGGCAATGGCTGGCCCTTACAGCTGTTCATGTGGCCTTGTAGAGCTGATTCTATTGATTGGTCTAACTTTTAGAACATGTGTAATTAGATTTTTTTTTCTCAACTCTCGTGAGACATGATGTCATTTTTTGTTTGATATCTCATTAAGTCTGGACTAATTTCATACACAAATACTTTGTACATTTTTGATTGCCGAATCTCCAAATGACCTCAGATTTTATGACATGATCATTTTGTAACACCACCATTTAATAAATATTTTTATTTCAAGAATTTCTAACCCGTGTTATTCCTATTTTGCTGATTACTCAATCTTTTTAGTTTGGCTTTCAAAATCATGTTTATGTGAATTTAAAAAGCCTGATCAATAATATGTTTACTGTAATTCTAAACTATAAGAAAAAAAAGAAATGTAAAAGTTTCATCTATGCAGTAAAAACATTTTTTTAGTAATATGAAAAATTAGTAATATCACTGGAGATGTGTATCAGACTTGTAAAAACAACAGCAATGATAAAATCTAACAAATATGTAGCAATTTTCATTGTTCTATTGACACCCATTGCTTCAGTGATACTAAATGATATTAAAACTCTGACCTCTGAAAGGTTACTTTAACTAGGACATTGTTTAATTAAATTACAAATATAATAATTCAAACACCATGAAGTGTGACTATCACGTTGGGAAATAGTGACTGTGTAGGCCTACCATGAGTTTAAAATAAAACAACAGAACTCTGTCAGGTTCTCCAAAATAAAACAACAGAACTCTGTCAGGTTACCCAAAATAAAACAACAGAACTCTGTCAGGTTCTCCAAAATAAAACAACAGAACTCTGTCAGGTTCTCCAAAATAAAACAACAGAACTCTGTCAGGTTACCCAAAATAAAACAACAGAACTCTGTCAGGTTCTCCAAAATAAAACAACAGAACTCTGTCAGGTTCTCCAAAATAAAACAACAGAACTCTGTCAGGTTCTCCAAAATAAAACAACAGAACTCTGTCAGGTTACCCAAAATAAAACAACAGAACTCTGTCAGGTTCTCCAAAATAAAACAACAGAACTCTGTCAGGTTCTCCAAAATAAAACAACAGAACTCTGTCAGGTTCCCTAAAACTCAATTTAGCCAAACCTATTTTTTTTCCTGGTGTAACTTCATAGTATGCAACTCTTTGGAGACACCCATCTGTTGAAATTGGCCTGGGGGGGGGGCTCTCTTATTGAGTCTGTGCTTCCAGTTTTAAATCACACACAGTATCAATTACACGCCCTCCTTCCAAAGTCACATTAAGACACCCCCCCCCTTTTATTTGTATTGATTAGTTTCAAAATCTCTTGACAGAACCAGAACTGTGCCATCTCTGTGTAACGTTCTCACCTACTGACAGAACCAGAACTGTTTCATCTCTGTGTAACGTTCTCACCTACTGACAGAACCAGAACTGTGTCATCTCTGTGTAACTTTCTCTCCTACTGACAGAACCAGAACTGTGTCATCTCTGTGTAACTTTCTCTCCTACTGACAGAACCAGAACTGTGCCATCTCTATGTAACTTTCCGTCTGACAGAACAGCAGCTGGGCAATAGACCTTGTGTCAGCTTCACAGCTTCCTTGTTTGTTTTGGCCATTAAAATGTGATGAGCCTGTATTGTCATTCCATCATGGCTAATTAGATCGGACATTATTTAAAAAAAAAAAGTGGTAAATCTGAAAGAGTGAACGCCTTCCAAAATCACTTAGAGTCTTGTACAGAAGGCGATAGTTTGTCCAACATAATCTCATTGCGTTCTAAAGACCAAAGCAGGCTCAGAGCGAGTAAACTCCCGGGACAATGTAATTTCTTGACTAGGTCAGTTCTGTGCGACCAACTTGCAATGGAAGTGTTGCTTCATTTAGTGCTGAAGTAATTCACATATTAGTTTTGTACACATCATGTAGGAAGATATTTATTCACTGGGTCGGCCTTTGGCCGATTTGACGGACTGTCCAAATGGGGCCCGCACCATGTCTCTTGTCACAGGCTTTTAAAACCGATGAACCTGAGCGTTTAACAAAGTTAGTGTATTGTACGATTGACGTCACTTTAATTAAGACACTGGCGCCTATTGCGATTGAGTTGCTTCCTAAGCATGTTGTATAATAAATGTTGATATAATGAAATAATGAATAGTAATAGTTGTTATTGTACAAAAAAAATTTGAAGTGGGGCCTCGCAAGCATCCACTAAAATGGGTCCAGAAATTGGTAAGGCCGGCCCTTTTATGTACACAGATTGAAGGTAAATCTAGCCTTTTGAGACGTTTTTAATATTCGATATATCATAAGGTACGCTAAGATCTCTATGCTTATCAATGTTTAATCAAACGTGAGAATTATTGTTATAGCAGGTGGAGCAGAAAGAGGTTTACTGTAGTTTGCACAGACATAAATTATGTGTATAATTAACAAGACGCTCTAATTAGTGTTTAACGTTTAAGGTCAATTTGTTTACAAAAAAACTTCACGTATCGAATTGTTTTCTCGGCCCAGTGGAACAACACCAACAATTGACACAAACATTCTACTACACTGCATTGATTAGCTCTTCACTCTACTAATGCCTGTTATTGGAGTGTCCATTCGACCCTTCACTTTGATTGATACGAAGATTATGTTTACCCCAATGTTACACGACACCGGCTTATCGATGACCTCTGGGACTGGATCACAGAGTCGAACATGATCAGGAGAATCAATTGAGATATCACAGACACCCGCAGTGGACCCGCACACACATACAAACACATTCACTCAAACGCGAGTTATGTTTTATGTTGCAATGGGAATAATTTCTGGGCATGGCGACCTAATAACATCACGGTAAAATATTTGTTTAAAGCAATAGACAGATGGACAAACAAGAAATGAAAATGCTTTAAAAAAAAAAAAAGCTTTTATTAAGTTGTATTTGTATCAATTAGTTTGGATCAGTCCTGTATTTATATTTACCATTGACCTAGGCAGAATAAATCTATGCCATTAGAAATATTTTACCAATTGTTTTTGTTTATCTTAAAGCTTTCTCAGTGCGCAATGATCCTATCACTTGTCAGGACCAGTTGTGAATGGGGGAGGGAAGTAGGGGCTATCTTTGTGACTGTTAACATGATCGTTTTTTTTTTTATGTATTTAAAAAATGTTCAATCAGGGCTCAAGGGGACGAATTCAACTTATACCACCAGATCTGTCAAGTACAATTTCTTTCCCTTGTTCAAGATACCAAACAAAATAATTAATTACCAATAATTAATTTATTAATTGGTCAAGTTTTTTTTTATTAGCGGTCCCTGAAAGGGGAAAAGACGCTATTAGTTTTGTGTGGCATGTCTGTCCGTCCGTCCGCCCGTCCCTGTATAGATCTCAGAAACCTGCCTTTTTTCCTGCCTGGGTGGATCACTTCGGGGGCTGATTTTGAGTTTGTGTTTCCACACAAACTGTCTTTGTAATGTTGTTGATTTTTGTGTTGTCAGATAAAAGAAATAATTGTGCGAAATTCCAGCTTGATCCGAGATTGGGTGTGGGAGAAATAACGTGTACAAACTTTTTACCAGACAGACGGACAGAGTAAGTTGATATAGGCTTTGTAAAAAAAGGGGTCGGTGGTGGTGGGGGTAGTGAGGTAAGTATTGTGCTAAAAGTAAGATTAAAGAAGCTGAGATAAGCCAAGTGTGTAAAAGGTGCCATTTAGGCCAAACTATGAACCACTGAGTGTGTAATCTTGCGTTGCACTAGATACAACAAGTGTGTAACCTGATGACCGCCTGATGTTGAGCATACAATGGTGCAGCAGAAAACAATAGCTCCAAGTAAACATTGTCATTGCGTGCTGAGTTCTAGATCAAAACAACTCATGGCAAGAATCGTTGTTTTTTTTTTAATGAGGATCTTCTATCTATAACAAAATCTGTTTTTGCTAGCCTGATATCATGGGTTAAAATACTATTGATTTCGTTGTATGGACAACAGACCTCACATCACATAGCCCAAGCTTAAAGTTTGAGGTCCCGGAAACTGCCTGGTCGTGCGGTTTGCACGCTGGACTGTCGTTCGGACTTATCGATGGTCCCGGGTTCAAACCCTGCCCGCTCCCATCCCCCGCCGTCCTGCGGGAGGTTTGGACTAGGAAGTAATTATCTTCAACTCTGAAGGAACATCCGAAATAAGTAAAACATTTTACAAACAAACCTAATATATCTCTATTACTTGTCTGAAAGTTGCACGGTTGTAGACCTGACGTGTATTCAGTTTTTTTAGTCTATATGCCATTTTCGAAAGCTGCTAAATGCGATTGCCTTTAAACAAATGCATTCTTGTGCACGAACTGTGGCAAATTATATATATGATGCTTGACTTCGAGTCTGAAGATTAATGAGGAATGCAGTATTTCCCATGGCTACGCAGCCCCAGCTGTGACCTACATATTTTGCCACAATAGTGCAGCCATAACCATTGTGTCGGTGGTCGATTTAGATTTTTCTTTTCGCCGTCTACGTCTGTTCTCGGCAGCGGACTTTCTTTTGGTCTCAAATGTGTATCTCACGGCCTTTGTAAGTGATCTCCAGCTGTCTCGTTCCGAAGCCGCATGCAACCAGGTGCTCTCTTCTATGTTAGTTAAAGCAAGTTAGATTTTTTTTTGAAAAGGGCATAATACATTTAGCTCTATAGATTGATTAAACAAGCTCGTTTTAATGTAGTCTATTTCAAGCAAGAAAAACATGAAAGTATTGGCTAAAACACACAATCATATAGCAACTCAAAGCATCTTGCTCACTTTAAAGGAACTCTCAAAAAAGCTCCACTACAGTTGCCCAGGTCATGTCTGTAAGTTGTCATATATATATATACATCAGATACAGCTTGACTGTCACAAGAATTGTCGGACTAAAATTCACTCTAGTAAACTCTAATTTGATTAATAACATTAGGCTTGTGGAATCGCCTTCACATACAGTCGTGTCTATCAAGTCAGTCTATTCTTCCAGCATCCTCTTAGTGTCTTACTTAATTTAGATTTTAACATCCTAGTCCCGACTTAGTGGGAAGACATTTGAACTTTGCCCTTGAGAGTGATCCAAGAACTTGTCACTAAATCAGGTCAACGAGCATTGAAAACAAATACATAATCAGAGGTTTTTTTTTTACTTGTGAACATTTAAATCACGGTAGGAGTTATTCTAAGAAGAGGAAGGAACATACACCGCCTGGATGAGAAAGGAAAAAAAGTTTGGCAGGGTAGTTTAGTGGTAGAGCGCTTGCTTCCAAGTCTTGGGTCCCGAGTTCGAATTCTTGTGAAAGCTAGAATTTTGAACAAAAGTTATTTTAGGAAGCTTCTGAGTCCATTCCGTTAAAATAGGCTTATAGAAACAGTTGAACTGTACACAATAAATCACAGTCTGAAATGGTACCTTTACCTTTTAGATAGGAAAAAAAATGTAACTGGATAAAATTGTGAAGAAATTTTTTTTAAAAAAAAAGGAAGATCAAAGGAGGATGTCGGTAACATATTGACATTATTTACCACCAATAGTCTATCGTAAGCTGTTAGAGCAGGTAGCAACCAGACACCCAGTGACTGCATTTCAACCTTATATATATATATATAGTGCGTGTGTATGTGAAAGGTACATTGAAGCAAGTTATCGGAATACGTTTTGCAAGATTTTATTTTCCGTTGTATCAACACATTTTTTTTCAGCTCCCCCCCCCCTTTTTTTTTTTAATTGAACACTTTTTTTTTTCTACGACCAATCAGCTGGACATCACATTGACTTAGAAGTGTCCTTTGTTGTGTGTATCACATTGACTTAGAAGTGTCCTTTGTTGTGTGTATCACATTGACTTAGAAGTGTCCTTTGTTGTGTGTATCACATTGACTTAGAAGTGTCCTTTGTTGTGTGTATCACATTGACTTAGAAGTGTCCTTTGTTGTGTGTATCACATTGACTTAGAAGTGTCCTTTGTTGTGTGTATCACATTGACTTAGAAGTGTCCTTTGTTGTGTGTATCACATTGACTTAGAAGAAACTGTCCTTTGTTGTGTGTATCACATTGACTTAGAAGTGTCCTTTGTTGTGTGTATCACATTGACTTAGAAGTGTCCTTTGTTGTGTGTATCACATTGACTTAGAAGAAACTGTCCTTTGTTGTGTGTATCACATTGACTTAGAAGTGTCCTTTGTTGTGTGTATCACATTGACTTAGAAGTGTCCTTTGTTGTGTGTATCACATTGACTTAGAAGTGTCCTTTGTTGTGTGTATCACATTGACTTAGAAGAAACTGTCCTTTGTTGTGTGTATCACATTGACTTAGAAGAAACTGTCCTTTGTTGTGTGTATCACATTGACTTAGAAGAAACTGTCCTTTGTTGTGTGTATCACATTGACTTAGAAGTGTCCTTTGTTGTGTGTATCACATTGACTTAGAAGAAACTGTCCTTTGTTGTGTGTATCACATTGACTTAGAAGTGTCCTTTGTTGTGTGTATCACATTGACTTAGAAGTGTCCTTTGTTGTGTGTATCACATTGACTTAGAAGTGTCCTTTGTTGTGTGTATCACATTGACTTAGAAGAAACTGTCCTTTGTTGTGTGTATCACATTGACTTAGAAGAAACTGTCCTTTGTTGTGTGTATCACATTGACTTAGAAGAAACTGTCCTTTGTTGTGTGTATCACATTGACTTAGAAGAAACTGTCCTTTGTTGTGTGTATCACATTGACTTAGAAGAAACTGTCCTTTGTTGTGTGTATCACATTGACTTAGAAGAAACTGTCCTTTGTTGTGTGTATCACATTGACTTAGAAGAAACTGTCCTTTGTTGTGTGTATCACATTGACTTAGAAGAAACTGTCCTTTGTTGTGTGTATCACATTGACTTAGAAGAAACTGTCCTTTGTTGTGTGTATCACATTGACTTAGAAGAAACTGTCCTTTGTTGTGTGTATCACATTGACTTAGAAGAAACTGTCCTTTGTTGTGTGTATCACATTGACTTAGAAGAAACTGTCCTTTGTTGTGTGTATCACATTGACTTAGAAGTGTCCTTTGTTGTGTGTATCACATTGACTTAGAAGTGTCCTTTGTTGTGTGTATCACATTGACTTAGAAGAAACTGTCCTTTGTTGTGTGTATCACATTGACTTAGAAGAAACTGTCCTTTGTTGTGGGTATCACATTGACTTAGAAGAAACTGTCCTTTGTTGTGTGTATCACATTGACTTAGAAGAAACTGTCCTTTGTTGTGGGTATCACATTGACTTAGAAGAAACTGTCCTTTGTTGTGTGTATCACATTGACTTAGAAGAAACTGTCCTTTGTTGTGGGTATCACATTGACTTAGAAGAAACTGTCCTTTGTTGTGTGTATCACATTGACTTAGAAGAAACTGTCCTTTGTTGTGGGTATCACATTGACTTAGAAGAAACTGTCCTTTGTTGTGTGTATTATTAAAGTGTGACTTTGTGTACAATCAAATGAAAATGTCTTGAAGATAACTAGCACTAGAGTGCAGCGTTTACAGTAACACACACGTGATCATCTTCAACAATTTTAACATGTTCAATGGCTTCAATTAGACTACTGGTACTTCAAATTAAAAAAAGCCTGTTTAATTATGTAAAATTTGCTGATATGTGTTCATGTTGATTTGATGGCTGCCTAGTCGTGTGATATGTGCTCTGGACTGTCGCCTCAAAGTTCCAGGGTTCAAACCCTGCTCGTCCTGTGAGGAGTGTTGACTACGATGCATTTATCTTTAATTCTGGAGGAACATTGCGGCTTTACAAATGCCCTGTGGGTAAAAAAAAAGGTATTGAGGGGTCAGACGCCACGAGCCCGATATCGCCCGCGTGCCTTAGGCTGGCAACAATATTGTACAGTTTTAGAAATAAACTTTGAACTAGATTCTAGATCTATGTATTATTTCACGTCCCACTTGAAGCTTGGAAAATACTAACCACGATCCCACTTTATTTTCAACTTTCCAAAAATAAATTCAAGTTCAGGTGTCGGTAGCAGACGATTTGTTGGTTTGGCGCTAGAACTCGAGCTATTTAAAAGCCTCAACACATATCATTAACCCGAAAACACATTGCAAGATCAATAAATCTTGAGATATTTTAGCAGCACTTGACCTCATTAGTTGGCACTTTCAGGGCGACACCGTACACTATTCAGAGGTGTGCCAGGTATTAGATCCACTACCGGATATTGACTCTAAAATTCCAAACACAATCATTGTGTTAGCTTCATTCTTGGGACAGACTTTAAAAAAAAAAAGACTTCGCTAAAACAATTTTGCTCAAGCGACAACGAAAAATAACTTTTTTTTTTCTACCGAAGATGAAATGTGTGACTTGTGCGATGGTATAACATCATTTCTGGCCGTTATTACAAAAACAATTTTCATCTCTCTATTATTTATTTTTTATTTATTTTATTTATCTATCGTCTCTTGTTTGTTGTCCATGACGAGTAGCCTACTTTGTTCATCTGTACAGCATTCTAACAAGTTCAGTCTAAAAAATAGCGTTCACATTTTAGAGTGCTTGTTTTTCTCCCAACTCATTGTCAGTCTCGTAAGGATTGACCAAGTTGTCATCACGTTATCCTCGAAGACGTAAGAATTATGTAAATCTTCAACACATAAAGCCCTCCATCCCCCCTTTTTTTTTTTATCTAGTTGTATGTCAATAACTTCACTGAAAAAAGCAAACTTTTATAATACGATTATTTTATTTTATAGTTTTCTGATCTGTCATAACTGATGCTAAGAACGGCAAACGATCTACTAGAGACATACGTGTTGTTGGTGTGAGATTTTGTTTCAATATCAAATCATTTAATTTCTATTAGATCTCTATCTCATTTCAAGTAAAATCTGTGAATATTGTAATATAAGTTATATTGAGTTTTTGTTCACAAGACAAGCTTGTTCAAGCTATTTTAAATTTATGTATTAACAATCTAATACGTACATCGATTTAGTAGTACTAGAGTAGCTATAATTTAATTTTTCAGTTTGACTAGTTTGGAGCTACAAACCGATGGCTGCCTGGTCGTGCGGTTTGCGCGCTGGACTGTCGTTCACATTTATCGATGGTCGAGGGTTCAAACCCTGCCCGCTCCCATCCCCCGTCGTCCTGCGGGAGGTTTGGACTAGGAAGTAATTATCTTCAACTCTGAAGGAACATCCGAAACATGTAAAACATTTTACAAAACATTTTACAAACATTTTTTTCTCTTGCACTGTGGCTACTTCTGTCAGATTGTCCAATTCCTTGTCGACGCGATGAAGTCCAATAAAAAAAAAAAGGTATTTCATTAGTTAAGTGACAGATCTATTTGAAAGGTCGGTGGGCTCAAGTGTCCCGTAGGGAGTCGACCAAGTGACTTTCAATAATGTATTGTCACTGTTTCAACCAGTCTTGTAAGACTAAGATTGAACGATTGCCTTTAGACTTGCAATGTTTCACAAACCTTTTGTTCGTCCTGGCTCCTGCAAAAGACTTTACTAGCTTTCGAATCAAAAAGAATAATTAAAAATAATAATTTTTAGCTGGCCCCGGAAGAGGAAAATCACTATTAGTTGTGTGTCTGTCCATCCGTCCGTCCCATTTAGATCGCAGAAACTAGAGAAGATATTAAAAATTTAACATCTTGATATTTTAGATTTTAAATGTTACTAAGTTCTGATGCGACGGATACTTTTTGTTATCTAAAAGCAAACCGTTTAATTTTAACGAATTAACTTTGCAAGCAGTTTTTTTTTTCATACAAAATACACCATTTTTACAACTATTCACTATTAATACTGTTATGACTCCGCCATGCGCACCGCCATCCAGGCTAGTGCAGAGGTGCGCACTTCTAGTAACAAGACTAGAAAATGATGTTGACATTAGGAGAAAACGATTTCCTCCCAAGTTGAAAGCCTAGATAAAGATGTTTTGATCAATAGATGTTGCTCTACATGTATTTGTGATGTCCTGTAAATAAACATCGATGTGCCTCGTTGAGTTGCCTCACTTAAGTTATTACAATACTATAAAATACGGGAGACTATGTTAATAAGGAAAGTACATTTATAGTATATTTTTAAAATCTTCAAGCAAACGTTTTATTTTTTTCAAAATTATGTCGTAAGATATTTTATTTATAAGTTTATAGCTTTCTGTAATACAAGCTACTTACTTTTTCAATGATTTATTTCATTTTGATTTAAAAGAGAAAGAATGCATTTAGTGTTTGTATTGAAGTCAAACGTAATTTAAAACCACAAATCATAAGCAGTGTTTCATAGTATTCAAGTAAAGTGCAAATGTAATAGGCAAATATAGAAATTACACATTTAACGAATGGGAAAAGTTTCTTCCTTGAGGCCTTGAATTAGAGATAGGCCCTTTGTATAAGCATATAGTAGATGATTATTTAATAAAATTAGTTTGGCCAGGCTCACAATGAACAGTATCTTCATAACAATGAGTTCATGGTATACATACAAATACACATTGTAATAAAAATAAAAACATCAATATATCTCCGCACCCTATGGCATCATGCCGTCAAGAATAGCGTCAACATTGTCGACATTTTCAACATCCGCTATATAGAGTTAGCAGGTTTAACTCTCCAGGTTAAGAAACAGTAATATCTGCCTGTCTGCACATATTTAGACAGCTATTAATGATTGAAACGAAGAGGGAAAGGGCCAGACATGGATACAGATTGTGCTTGCTGTTATGACCACTGGAAAGAAAAATAAAAGGGCCGATCTTGTATTGCACGAAAACTGCCCTATTAGCCATATAGACTCGTACATTGACAGACAGGACATATAGACTCGTACATTGACAGACAGGAAATATAGACTGATACAGTGACAGACAGGACATATAGACTGATACATTGACAGACAGGACATATAGACTGATACATTGACAGACAGGACATATAGACTGGTACAGTGACAGACAGGACATATAGACTGGTACAGTGACAGACAGGACATATAGACTGGTACAGTGGCAGACAGGACATATAGACTGATACATTGACAGACAGGACATATAGACTGATACATTGACAGACAGGACATATAGACTGGTACAGTGACAGACAGGACATATAGACTCGTACATTGACAGACAGGACATATAGACTGATACAGTGACAGACAGGACATATAGACTGGTACATTGACAGACAGGACATATAGACTCGTACATTGACAGACAGGACATATAGACTGATACAGTGACAGACAGGACATATAGACTGGTACAGTGACAGATAGGACATATAGACTGATACAGTGACAGACAGGACATATAGACTGGTACATTGACAGACAGGACATATAGACTGATACATTGACAGACAGGACATATAGACTCGTACATTGACAGACAGAACATATAGACTGGTACATTGACAGACAGGACATATAGACTGATACATTGACAGACAGGACATATAGACTCGTACATTGACAGACAGGACATATAGACTGATACAGTGACAGACAGGACATATAGACTCGTACATTGACAGACAGGACATATAGACTGATACAGTGACAGACAGGACATATAGACTCGTACATTGACAGACAGGACATATAGACTGATACAGTGACAGACAGGACATATAGACTCGTACATTGACAGACAGGACATATAGACTGATACAGTGACAGACAGGACATATAGACTGGTACAGTGACAGACAGGACATATAGACTGGTACAGTGACAGACAGGACATATAGACTGGTACAGTGACAGACAGGACATATAGACTGGTACAGTGACAGACAGGACATATAGACTGATACATTGACAGACAGGACATATAGACTGGTACAGTGACAGACAGGACATATAGACTGGTACAGTGACAGACAGGACATATAGACTGGTACAGTGACAGACAGGACATATAGACTGATACATTGACAGACAGGAGATGCCAAAGACTGTTGATTGCTTAACGTTCCAAAGGTTGATTCTGAAACAATTTTCTGACATTGTAAAATGTTCTGCTCTTTTGATTCTAATCTAAGAGGGACAGGAGTTCTTTCTGCAAAACTGGTTTAATGGACCATTTGTTATTTCAAAAATAACATTCCAGTTTAAAACAATTTTCACCTTTCGATCTCAGCATGTCGCTCTGACATTTCCCTAACTGTACACATCCTTTAAACTGCCCAATCCATCACCACCCCCAGTGTCTCCGAGCTGGGTCAGACCAGACAGAAGACAGAATGACATGTACGATTTCTTGGGACTAAACATTGCACTTAGAAAGAAGCCATATTGTGAATAGATACCACGTGACACAAGCGCGTGTTTAGCTGACGTGTTACAAAGTTATCAGTTTTCTTAGTTTATTTTTTTTTCTTTCTTCGAATGTGGCAACGATTACAAGGAATTCAGACTTTACGAATACATGCACTAGAACACATTTTCTCTTCATGATTACAGGCTGTTTTTTTTTTTTTTGGTCTTTTTTTTGTGTGTCTTTTTTATGATTTGGTCAAAAAGACAAAATGACCTTGAATTGTGGTTCATTATGAAATGTGGCAAGCCTTTATAACTGAGGTCAGTGTGACAATACAAATGAATGTCAAACACACATATTTATATTGCAAAGTCCATGAGAGGATCCAAGCCCGAGTTCTAACCATTCCAGCAGTCATCCCTTGCTGTCCTGGAGGTTTGGGCTAGGATATAACAGTCTTTGTTTCCGAAGGATCGTTTGAGAAGTTAAAACGAAATCACTTGATGATTCGACATCGTGACCAAATAGTTTGTGGCCGCTGTGCGACGATCGAAGGCTTAGTTTACAATTTGGACATGCTGCTCGTTTCTGTAACAAAAAGCAAAGTGTTTCCTTTAGCACCAAGCTCTGGACGTGTTGCAAGTAGCAGGATCTATCAAGCTAAGAGAATAAAGGACGTCAAACTAATGACAAGAGAGAAGGAGGTAGAAGTAGTAACACAACAACATAGTGGCTCAATGAAATGTAGACAGAAATATGTGGAAAGATGTTGAACTGAAAGGAAATTGTACAAAATATTCGGCGTTCGGCTGTTTCTTAGTCTCGGCATCTATTTCAGTATCTGCCTTTCTTATCTCTTTCTTCTCTCAATAGCCTATCTTACTGTGATCATGTCAGCCGCTTTCAAAGTCTTTCTATCTATCTATCTATCTATCTATCTATCTATCTATCTATCTATCTATCTATCTATCTATCTATCTATCTGTCTATCTATCTATCTTATCTATCAATCAATCAATCAATCAATCAATCAATCAATCAATCTATCTATCTATCTATCTATCTATCTATCTATCTATCTATCTCTGTCACCGTATGTGCCCCTCCCTACCTATCCCTACCTTCTCTATCTCGCACTCTCCACAGTTTCATTTCTTCCACTAAGACCTCAATTCATTAGTAGATCTACATGAAACTAAGACCTCAATTCATTAGTAGATCTACATGAATCTAAGATCTCAATTCATTAGTAGATCTACATGAATCTAAGATCTCAATTCATTAGTAGATCTACATGAAACTAACATCTCAATTCATTGGTAGATCTACATGAATCTAAGATCTCAATTCATTAGTAGATCTACATGAAACTAACATCTCAATTCATTAGTAGATCTACATGAAACTAACATCTCAATTCATTAGTAGATCTACATGAATCTAACATCTCAATTCATTAGTAGATCTACATGAATCTAACATCTCAATTCATTAGTAGATCTACATGAATCTAACATCTCAATTCATTAGTAGATCTAGGCCTACATGAATCTAAGATCTCAATTCATTAGTAGATCTACATGAATCTAAGATCTCAATTCATTAGTAGATCTACATGAAACTAACATCTCAATTCATTAGTAGATCTACATGAAACTAACATCTCAATTCATTAGTAGATCTACATGAATTTAAGATCTCAATTCATTAGTAGATCTACATGAATCTAAGATCTCAATTCATTACTAGATCTACATGAATCTAAGATCTCAATTCATTAGTAGATCTACATGAATCTAAGATCTCAATTCATTAGTAGATCTACATGAATCTAAGATCTCAATTCATTAGTAGATCTACATGAATCTAAGATCTCAATTCATTAGTAGATCTACATGAATCTAACATCTCAATTCATTAGTACAGTGATGCCCAAACTACGGCCCGCGGGCCATATCCGGCCCGCGACGTGGTTTTATCCGGCCCGCCGAACATGGGAACAAAGTGTAGAGAATGAAAATGAAAAGGGTGAAACATTTATTTTCCCTACGTTAGAGATGAATGGATTTCATTCGAATCTAATATAGTTTAATAGTCATATTAGTTTTCTAAAGAACATAACGGTTTTTTTTTCGGCGATAATAGTTGACAGTTATTTGTATTCTTGGACAATGCCGCTGCTGTTGAGCTGGACGTGCCCTTGACATTTTGGGTGTGTAAAAGAGGGCATCATTAATGCCTTTTGGTTTATGTTCGTTTGGTGTAAATGCGAAAAGACTCTAATTGTTGAAGATTCAAGATAAAGTGGACAGATCTTTTCTTTTTTAAAATAAAAATCCAACATGTTCGAATTTGTTTTTAATTTTCTGGCTGCTTTTTAAGAGCATAACATAAAAAATCATTGTAAACCATAACATAAAAAATTATGCAGACATTGTTGGCTTGAGCCGCAGAGAAAAAGATTGACGCCTAGTTGCGTGATTTGAGCCATTGACGAAACTATTTAGCAAAAAAAGACAAGAAAATGAGTTGGTCGTAAGGGCAAACTACAGAGCTGTTCGCATCAGAGTTCAGAAATGAAGTGTCCAAGAAGTGCTTGCTAGCAGTGATAAAAGAACTTAATGCTAAAAGAAGTGCAGTTAAAGCCGTCAGTCTTTCTCGCATGACTATTGCAAAACGAATGGAAGACATGGTACAAATCGCCATTCCAAACTAAATGAGACAACGCTTGTTCCGACAGAGAAGCAGATTTTGAAATGTTTTTTACTGACTCTGAGGAGTGCCCCGACAGATCTCCAACTGAAACTGATTGACATACAAAGCCAGACACTTCTGCTTGAGAAATTTCGAGCGATGCAGACAGTTGTTTTCTACGTTGCGCTGCCTACTAGAGCCACGGGTTTGTAATAAGCTATTTAAAATAGTTTATTTCATTTTTTTATAATCTTTTTATTGATGTGGCCCGCGACACGAGTATCGGAAATTAAAATGGCCCGCTGACTGTACAAGGTTGGGCATCACTGCATTAGTAGATCTACATGAAACTAAGATGACAAGGATGCTATGTGTTTTCACACACACACACACACACATAAGCACACAAGCACACACACCCTCAATGTAAGCACAGACCTGACCAACTGACCCCACCCTTTATACCCACTCTAGAAATGAGTAAGTTTTCTCTCATTAAGAATATGTTATTTGCTCAATTCTCCTTAATGTCTAGCCAGAATTTGGAGCACTGAACATATTCCAGTAACCTACTGGTAACAAAATAATACGAAAAAAAAGGGCCAGGATAAAAAAAAAAATTGGGAGTTGAGCCAAAGGCTATTCTCGGGATGCACTAGACGGCTATCATGACCTTAAAACAAGCCGGTGGAAGGAAGAGGGGGGAATTCCATTGAAAAAAATAACTGCGTTGACATTCTCGTTCGTTCCAACGAGTTGAAGTCTCGGTTATCTAATGATAAAAAATGGATTTAGATTATTGCAGATTTTAATTGAAAAACACATTGTGACAAATAATTCTATACTGTATATTGAAAAAGCTAGGACTGCACAGCCTCGTGAAATACTGTACTCCTTCTAAATCTGTCAACTGGAAGACCAGCCTTAGTATTATCTAGTGTTGAAGATAGGGACAACATGCAAGTGGATCAATGCTCTGCAATTTCCTCTTTTCCCTGAATACAAATTAAAGAAACTTAGGGAACAAAAGAAAGTCTTGAGAGTTTAGAAATAACAATGACTCTTGTCAACAGGGGTAATTATTGAAAGAGCTTGTTTCTTCTTCTAGATTCTTGAAGTCTGACTTTATATTCCTTCATTTATAAAATGAATCCATCGTAAATCGTTACGGCTATATACAGGTGACTAGTTTCCTTCGGGCTTTAGTATTTCTTATTGGACAAATTAAAAAAAGGCTTCAGTTCTTTTTAGCGATTAAGATTTTCTTATATTATTTATTTTTAGTCGAAATACCCAGCGCGAAACGTGTTTCAAAGGTTGCTACCAATGTCACTTTTAGACCTTTGACTTCTGAAAGATACGGAAAATATTTTTTCTATCGAGATTTCTTTGTTGAGAGATAATAGTAAATTATTTCCCCTTAATTTAATTTCAAGAAAACCTCAGCTTCCTCAAACAAAGGCTTTCAACAATTTCTCTCTCTCTCTCTCTCTCTGACTCTCTCTCTCTCTCTCTCTTTCTTCTTAGATTGACACTTCGAATGTTTTTCTCTTCTCTTCAACTCTTTCTTTTTCTCACTTTTCGCTCTTTCAATCCTCAAACTATTTTGTTTTATTATTTATCAAACTTCACTTTCGAAAGTTTTAGCTTTTACTTTCTTTCGTTCCTTTTGTTGTTTTTTTTTTGTGTTTTTTTTTTTGTTAATCCAACTCTTGTTTTTGATTCTATCCTTGATGAGTTCATCTGCTTAAACACATTAATCATTGGGTGGTGGGATGGTAGGGGGGGGGGGAGTTCCAGAGTGACACATAAAACAAGGATTACCAAAATACACTCCTAACAGCACAATGTCAATCTAAACCCCTCAAGTAGAAGGGAAGAGTCATTGATCGAATCCTTTCTATTTGATCGTGCAGAGAATCTGAACCACCAAAGAAAAAGCGAGAGCTCTCAGTTTGTTAGGGGTGTCACTTAGTCACTATCAGCGCCCATGTGGTTACAGACTGTCATTGTGTGGGTATCGCACGGGTCAAAACTGTCTGTCAACACGTATGTCCGTCACTAGACATTGCAGTCACCATACATGTCAGTCACTACACAAGTCAGTCACTACACAAGTCAGTCATTACTCATGTAAGTAATCATACTTGCCAGTCACCAAACAGGTCTCATGGTCTACTACTATAATATTACACTGAATATTTGACAGAGCGTCTCAAACTGTTTCATCTGATGGCTCTTCAAGATTTGTACACTACCGTAAATCTTTCCCTTTATCATTCAGGCTGGATCATAATGATCTTCCATCCTGTCAAGGACCTCAAACTGTACAAGAAAGAACTCAAGCCCTATCAATGAGATCAACTGAAAAGAAAAAAACCTTTCCATTGATCAAACAAAGAGAAGTTGTCAATGAAAGATTTGGAGAACAAATCAAATGCAGGAAGAGAGGAAGAAACAAACTTTACTTTGGCCAGTCAGAGGACTTCTTGCATATAGTGTTACAAAGTTTGTCCGAAAGTTTTGAGCAGAAAGTTCCTTCCTAAATGTTCTTAAAACGAGAAAAGTCTTCTGCAGAATTAGCATACCAAGCAGTTTCAAGTCTGATCTACTACACATCCTTTAGTTCTGTGACAAATGTTGACTTCAGTTTTGCTGCACTTGGCAGCTGTCTAGTTGTACTATATGATTAAAACGTCCATGATGCCTTGTGTTTGAAATATTTACATTATAATGGACAATGTAGGCAAACATTTGGAGAATTTTGTTAGAAAATATTTGAATAAAACCTACAGTGAATGACATTACAGTTTCACGAACACATCATAGAAACTGACATTTTGTAGACTTTTACATTTTTACAGCAATGTTCTGTTATTAGTAATCTTATCATTTTTTTTCTGTTTTGCAGGCGGGGACATAAATAAAAGGTACTACTCAAGATTATAGATCTCTCAAAAGTGCTTGGCAGTGTGCTATGGCGGTTTTGTCCCTTTGTTTCTGTTAATCGTGCTAAGTGGACTTGTTCTCAGGGAAGATAACTAAGAGACTGCCAAAGAAAGCGGAAAAGAAAATAGATTTAAAAAAAAACGAGAGTCTTTGCTAAGTTTTGATGGAACCTGAAAAAAATAACACGTTTAAAAAAGCTAAATAAATTAATACAAGTTTAACAAACAACATATACATATAAACATAGACACAAAAGAAGAAAGATATTTAATAAAAATCTTGTGCGTGAGTTATTGAACTTCTGAAGAGGAGAGCAAGTGTTATAGGATTAGGAGAGAAAACAAAACATGAAAACAAACTGTTTCCATATGAATAAACAATAACAGCTTTTTTGTTTTTTGTTGACTTTTTCACTTTTTTATCCGGACCCTTATATTGCTATATAACTTTCCTAAAACAGTTTGTGGATTATGCTTTGATAGTGTGTGTGGTTTCATGCTGTGAATGTAGATCTGTGTGGCAGAAGAGAAAGAGTGTATTGTATTAAAGAAAACTTGAAACTTACTACTTGAACAAAACGTCACATAAACAAGCATCACGAGAGTACAATTGCTATTGAGAGATAATGGTGAGATATAAATAAGCCACTACCAGGATTCGAACTGGGTACTTCCGACTTGACAACACTGTTTAGTTTTATATTTAAAAATTATTTGTTTTGGTGTTGGGAGTAAGAAGAAGATCAGGCTAGTCATGTCAGACGTTAAGCTTGCTACCTGTGTCGCTGTTAGGTCAGGTTGACTTCATTGACCCGATGTGATCACATATGTGCCATACATTGCAAGAATTAAACCCACATCAATCACGGAGCTTTGGAAAAACTTTTCATTTTTGTAAAATGTGTTTCGTACAGAAGGTCTACCTTTTTTAAATTTCCCGCCACTTTGTTGGACTTCAAATCATACACAATAACATGCGAGTTTTCAGAAGAGATTTGAGAATGCAAACGTCTTCAAGTTTGTGGGGTTGTTGTCATAGTTCAACAGTCTCTAATAGTTTATACTTTTCTATTTGCAAGCCCTTTTACTACAGTTTTTTTTTACAAAGCTTTTATCAACTCACTCTGTCTGCCTGTCTCTATGGTAAAAGTTTTTACACGTTATTTCTCCCACACCCTATCTCGGATATAGCTGAAATTTTGCACAATTATTTCTTTAACATGCCAACACAAGAATCAATAAAATAAAATTAACCAATTAGTTAATTAGCTATTGGTAATTAATTTTTTTTTTGTATCTGGAACAAGGGAAAGAAATTTTCCTTGAATGATAAAGTGAGATAAGTTGAGATAATCCTCCTTATTGTTTGTAGCAAAAAAATTGTAAATAACTATAAATAATTATAAACCTAGTTTCATAAGCAGCTCGCTGGCACAGTGGTTAGTGTGTTGGCTTGTGGAAGCATTAGCTCTCGAGTTCGAATTCAAGTCGTTTTTTTTTAATACATTCATTTAAAAAGCGATCACCCAGGTACTCCCTTCTTTCTTCCCCTACCTCTTTCCAACTGGTCCAGACAAGTGATAGGATCATAGCGCATTGAGAAAGCTAAAAGCATGAAATTACACTAACAAAAAACAATTGGTAAAAAATATTTCTAATCGCACAGATTTCTTATTGTTAGTCTAGATCTATTACAAATTTAATGACATGGCTGATCCAAACTAATGGATGCAGTTACACTTAATATAAGCTTTGTGAGTCAAACAATGTTTGTATTTTGCTTGTTTTATTACTACTATATCCATCCCAGCGCCACTGTATACATAGAAGCTATTAGAAAGTCTATATTTGTAGACATGTTTAAGTATTGACTAGGACCAGGGAGTCTGAGGAAGACGTCTGTCACATCTGTTATTAACGAGGAGACGTACATGCCTCGTCCAGCCTGGTCCCTGGACACACGGATGCAGCAGCCCTTCTCTTTTGAACTGGCTTATGTGTATATTGTCCAGCTGTGTCCGATTGTTCTTTTCCCTCCTCGTCCCGCAGAGAGCAGAAGACTAAATGAAGGTCTTTATCTGACCTATTTGTTTCAGTCGAGGGTGTGGAACACAGTTAACTTTAAGAATTTTATTTGTATGCAAATTTTATTCATTTGATAAAAACAGAATATTTCTAATAGAATTTTTAAAAAGTTAAACAATAAATATAGCAAGTGAAACAGAAGGCTTACAGTATTTAATTTCTTTTTTCACAGTGTCACACAAAACCCTATAAAACTCTCAATATGTAATGTGTATGATAATTTACAACAATTTAGATCATTTCAACCAATATAAATAATACTGTTTTAAAAATAAAAACTATGTGCAACTTGGCAAGTGGGCACATCCCTCTCTTACCTGGCACATTTTAACAGTTTACTTATAAATATAAAGGTTTTTTTCTCTCCGTTAATCCCAGATTTACATCCACAGATTTACATCCGCAGATTTACATCCACAGATTTACATCCCCGGATTTAAATCCGCAGATTTACATCCGCAGATTTACATCCACAGATCAAAGAAATCGTTATGAAATTCGCCAGTGTCAAGGAATTACAATGATATTCGTTACCTTTGATGGAATCTTGATGTCAGCTGGTCCTGAGGAGGATCTTTAGCACATGCTTTCGTTTATACTAGAATGATAATTACAAGAACAGGTTTGAGCGTTGTGTGCAAGCCGAATTGTAATGCACTAAAACAACAAATAATCTTTTCAATTAATTTTTTAAGCGTAATCGGTCAACGTTCACAGTTCATTGATGAATTATCTCGTGCAAGGCACGTTCTCTTACAATTGGCTAATTGTTTTTATGCTCAAGTTGTTTGCCTTTCCTTTCAACGTGTCAGTAGTGTGTCAATGCTGTGTTCAGACGGAGGTCTACAAAACAGGTGCCTCCCGAAACAAGCCATCACAAATACATGTGGGATCCTTCTCTTTTATCTACTTTCCAAGTATGCGCAGGTCAAAGGTTAAACCTTAGTCTTGTTAGTACATGTCTTGAGAATCTAAAGAGTACTATTTTATAAGACATTATAATTATGTTATAAGTGAAAACACAATTTACAAATACTTACGTGACGTTAAATAATTGGTTGAGTACTATAGCAATTACTGATTAATCCCATTCTGTAAACAAACATGATTTTGTCAACTTATATATATATATATAAAGTAGCGTCTGTTGATTACAAATGTCCAACTTGTGACTGTGGGTGTGGATCGAGAATTTACTTCTATAGTCACTTTTTATCTTATGTTATAAAATACAAATGTAACTTCATAAAAGAAGATGATTACGTCCTACGCGTGTCCGTAGGTCAATCTAGTCATGCATGTTAATAATGATTTAAACTCTGCCAAGTTGATGGTTTTCCTGGCTGACTCAGGCAAACCATTCCATGCTCTAATAGCATTAAGGAAAAAGGAGCATTTGTACAAATTTGTCCTAGCATATGGAACAAGGAATGTGCCTTTATCTTTGTGTCTTTCTGAGTATTTTATTAGATTTTGTTTTCGTATTTGTTATGGTTCAGTTATTTATGTATAATTACGTCTTACTTTTTAATCTTCTGCCCTAAAGGTTTTCTACAGGATTTAGTGATTTTATTAATTGTTACTCTAATAAAATGTAACTATTTGTTTGTTATGAATCTCACTCTGCTTCTATGAGATGGTGCAAAAGGAATGGATTTCCTCTACAGCGTTAATGCCACAGACTGATACAAAAATCCTCGGACAAATTTTGAGGTGAGAAATCAATTGACATTGTGTGCACTGTGTGTCATCACGGTGTGAACGCTGTGGCATGTCCATTAATGAATCTGCTGGACGTGACCTTCAGAGCATCATGATACAATGACCCAGACATTATCAATTGTCTATCAACTGACAGTAAATGTTACACGTGGACTGGGAGGCGGGCGTGAGGTCAATGGATGGACATGACACTGAAGCATGACACTAATGTAGACTTAGTGTTGACAGACATCAGACTTGCAGAGCTGACAGCCATCTGGTTCATAGAGTGAGAAGTGACATTTGGTTGCGTGAGTAAATCAATTCATCGTCTCTTAAACATTGATCTGAAGAGTCTTGTTTTTGGTTTCCCAATGTCTAATTAATTTTATTTACAAAAAAGGGAGGGGTGGTATCAAGATGATAATGTTTATGTGAAGGTAACTTAGTAAATTAAATCTGTACATTTGTTTTAAATGAGATGAATGGCTTATTGAATTTAGTTTTATTGTTCTTGTTTTAAATCTAAAAAAAATCTTTTCCCCACTTCGCACAAAACAAATTGGTTGATACATTTATGTTTTGTCTCCCAGTACAATGGATGAATTGGCAATCATGAGTTCTAACACTTCAACAATTGTGTTATTTTCAAATACATATTTTTGTTTGTTGATTGTTCTTTAAATGGCGATCTGAATAATGAATACTAATGTCCGTAGCTTTTGTTGACCCTATGAGCAGGTTACAGGGAGTGAACAGAGAGATACGTGTAAGCTATTTGTTACTGAACTGAGAGACGTGTTTGTTACTGAACTGAAGAGCACATTGAAAAACAAAAACATTAACTGTTTCATGTCATTAACAAAGAAATGAAACAAAACACTTTTGGTTTACTCTGTAGGGAAATACTAGAAAGCAATAACAACTAAAAAAAAAAGTCAACAGACTAAATGTGTGTGTGTGTCTTATAGTGGCAGATTAAGTTACACACACACACAAATGTTAGGTCGAGATCCAATGGGTGTGGGAGATTAAGTTACACACACACAAATGTTAGGTCGAGATCGAATGGGTGTGGGAGATTAAGTTACACACACACAAATGTTAGGTCGAGATCGAATGGGTGTGGGAGAAATAACGTGCACAATTATTTACAGGGGCAAAACCCCACATATTTAGCAATATTGGTTAATACTGAAGGATTCAAATTTACCTTGTTTGTATCAAAGAAAATAAATAATTTTGATATTTTTTATTGATTCATGTTTTGTAAGGTACAAGAAATAATTGTGGAAAGTTTCAACTTGATCCCAGAATGGAAACTGTACGAAATAACGTGTTCTAAAATTTGTACCAGACAGACAGACAGACAGACAAAGTGAGTTGATATCAGCTTATTAAAAAAAGATTATGTCTGTCCGTCTTTCTGTTACCCATTCGAAGGTAGGATTTACTTTTAAACCCAATGTAACACTTACTTAATAAAATTTCTTTACCCCAAAACTCACTTTGTTTTCGCAATTTATACAAAACTCAGTAGTCAGAATCTCTTGTAGAACATCCTGCCATTGAAAAAAACAAAACAACTCGAAGCACTAAACACTAGACAGATACAAATGTTGACCTGCAAACAAAAGATCGATCACTTGAAACCAGAGCACGTGGACAATAGGAACCAAGTCACGTGATGTAAAAACAATTCGAACTGTGGTCAAGATTTGTATGAAACTTTGAATCAATTTCTTTTTTAAAAAAGTTAAATTAATATAATAAGCTCTTAGTTTTCTGGTTTCTCGTTTCAATATTCAAGAAATGTTTCGATTGTTTGATTCAATAACCCGTGTATGCATTGATGTATTAGAATTGAATTAAGGCCATTATCTGTTCTTTCATTTTCAGTTTCTTTCCTGTCTTGTTCTGTGGTGAAACACTCATTGAAACATCACTTTGTAGCATGAACTGAAACATCACTTTGTAGCATGAACTGAAACATCACTTTGTAGCATGAACTGAAACATCACTTTGTAGCATGAATTGAAACATCACTTTGTAGCATGAACTGAAACATCACTTTGTAGCATGAATTGAAACATCACTTTGTAGCATGAATTGAAACATCACTTTGTAGCATGAATTGAAACATCACTTTGTAGCATGAATTGAAACATCACTTTGTAGCATGAATTGAAACATCACTTTGTAGCATGAATTGAAACATCACTTTGTAGCATGAATTGAAACATCACTTTGTAGCATGAATTGAAACATCACTTTGTAGCATGAATTGAAACATCACTTTGTAGCATGAATTGAAACATCACTTTGTAGCATGAATTGAAACATCACTTTGTAGCATGAATTGAAACATCACTTTGTAGCATGAATTGAAACATCACTTTGTAGCATGAATTGAAACATCACTTTGTAGCATGAATTGAAACATCACTTTGTAGCATGAACATCTATGGCCTCCTTCAGCCCGCGAAGTGACAGTAGATCCTCTCATGGAAATGGCATGAAAGTTTGGGCATTAGCTGTGGTCGAAAGATGTCGCTCTCACAGACGCTCCATTCTCTCCGCGTTGCTGATCTATCCAAAGGAACGGCAAGTGCCGATACAGTTTGCTTTCAGCGGCATCACACGCTCTGTTAGGGAGTAGTGCTGCGAATCGTCTAACGGTCGCCGACTCCTGATTTTTCTTCACGGTTGACTTCCGAAGCATTTTCCATGTTTAGTTTAACTGGAAAGCAACAGATGTTTGAATTCAGAGTTTTCCTTCTGTCAGAGGGTTACCAGCCAAGGCTGATGAGCCCCATCTGCCCCAAACTGGTTGAGGCGCCAGTTACTCGCCTTTGCCCCTTCTCTTGTTAGTGTTTAACAGCTCCACCAGGCACAATATCTGTGCCACATTTGAAGGCTAGAGGTTGGACTGGTTGTCAGAGACTGTTTGAGATGGTAGCATTAGAAAGGAAGTGGAGGGCTTAATCTCATTACCATTTCCAGCAATGAAAACCTTACAGTTACAGAACTAACAGCTAGATGTACTTCACATCACTTTGTAGCAATAACATCTGTATCTACTTTAAACCTATAAATATTTCAAAGCCCTTGAAAAATCAGTTTTGCTGTATACCGAACATTAACATTACGAAGAATAGTAGTGTAAAAGTAGTGTACGTCATGTAAAGCCTCCAACCCACACGTGTAAATTGTCCATAGTCATTAACTTCTTAGCATTCGTTCAGTAACACAGTTCTACCCACCTACCCAAACACCACAAAATCTAATAGAATGGACATATGTAACCAGCTCAATCGTTATTAGACAACATTTTCTCAATTACTCCAAGTTTTCGCCACTATTCGTTGAGTACATTGAAAACAATGGTTCTTAATTAATCAGTTGCCTCCCATTTAGACTGGAGTATAATCCTCCTGTCTCCTGAAAACAGGCACAACTTCTTAGACTAGATGATGTGTAATATTTGGATTTAGCATAATGCTAATTGTTTTTGTCTAAATCGATTTTGTATTTGTCCGCTGGAAGCCGTACAAAATACGTCCAACAACAAATGAAGGGGAAACTGTTCCAAGATGGAGACTTCCCATTGATTTGTTTATTGTATTCTTCTAAATTTGGCTCCTCGCCATCAGATTGAAAACACGACAATGTATTAATTCCGTAATGTTTACTTCAGGGATGAGGAGTTGGTCCGGAGGAATTGATTTTTTATAAGGGTCTTTAATTGGAGAAACCAAGGCAAGGCTGGGCGTGAAATGTCTGAATGGAGACATTCAGTGAGTGAGACTCAGTTTGTAAATGAAATGTTCCACTGTTCCCCAGATGTCAGTACACGACTCATTACATTGAAGTAGGCCTATATACAAATAGGCATAATATTCACCAAATGTTTGTAGATCTATAAATTAGTCTAGAAGTAGATGGACGAACCTAGATAAAAAAAAAATTACCCACAGACATTGATACTAATTGAGTTTTGTTTTGCCTTCTAAAAGATAAGCAGGATGATCAGAAGACTGAATCATGTAAACCTTGCCTGTGTGGTGGACACCACAAAATAATCTTCTATTTCTTAAAGCATGCATCCTTGGAAGGGAAACAAGCTTCAATATAGACATCTTAAAGATATCCTATATTTGAGCTGAAAACACGATAGATCAGGAATCTATTTGTTTAGACTTGGACGTCGGTTCTATGATGAGCTCAATTCTTCCAAGAAATGAAAGTATCAAACGCTGTGCTGGATACGTGGACGTGGAATGTTGGACACATGAAACACGGACTCTAAATAGTGTGCAATGACTACGGAGTACCCGGTACTGAAATGGTTTAGAAGTTTCGAGGAACATGGATAAGGCTAAAAAGAAAAAAAAAGTTTAGTTGAACAAAACGTGATGAATATATTTTGCCAAACAATGTTCTCTTAAAAATATTTTAGTTTCTTATAAATAATTTTAAAAATGTATATAGGTTTTTTTTAGAATGCATGAATTTTTTTGAAAACAATAACTGCAGTCTGATCAAATGACATTTGGATTCAGTTTTTATTTCTGATTTACTTTATTTAAAATTTTGGTTCAGTTTAACTGTTTTAACAAAATTGTTCACATGAGTGCAGTGAATTTCATTTCTCTTTAGTTTTCGACCCCCCCCCCCCCCGCTTATAAAACGCAATGTTTTATCACGCCCCCGTCGTCTGCTGCTTTGAAAGCAAACAACGTTTAGCCCACTTACAAGTCAGTGCCCACCCGTGCCACCCCCAACCCCCACACTCCGAGGATGCATCATTAAGAAGTGCCAAAGGGTTAGTCTTCAACGGCTTATTGAATCAATGCGAAACATAGGCCAGTGATTCTTTCGCTACAGAGCATGCGCAAGTAGAAACATTTCAATAGAGAAACAAGCTGGTGACATTAAGCAAACATTTCATTTCACTGACATCCTCCCTTGGAGCTCTATATAGAACAGGTTCACTATAAACAAAGTTAAAACACATATCATAAAGTGGTTAAAAAAATGCTTGTAGAAACCAGCCTTAAATGCCAATAGAGTTACCTTGGAAAATCTGTATTGGCATTATTTTAACCAATAATAATGGTGAAAGTGCCTGGTGGCTGAACCTCGCTCTGTTGAATGATTTCTTATGTAAATTGTTCACACTTAAATTGCGGAGTGTAGATGGCTTTTTCTTTGGTGCAAATGCTATTGCGGCCTCCATAAGAGTGGCGCGCAAATATTTAATTAGGCTTGTTTATGGAGGCATCAAAACCCTCACATGTTTGCAAAGAAATGTTTTAGTCTGGTGACGTAAGCAAAAAGACAGCGGTCTCTAGTTGTTGTTGTTTTTTCCATATGACGTTATTTTGGAACAATGTCCTTCTCAAAAGATTTAAAGCCAAAATTAATTTTTCGTAAATGAACGATTTTAAAATCAATATAACAGTCGACCTCGAGTTTATCCGATGTGACCAAATAGCTGATATTTTTGTTTCTCATTGAAATACATACCACTTGTAATTGGAAAGAAAATCGTTAGAGCATTCTTCGAAATGGTATAAATAAATAAATAAATATATATATATATATATATATAAATGGCTGGTAATAGAGTATAGGATGTATGACATGTCTGTGAGACATCACTCAAGGGACAGTACTTAGATATTTATATCTGAAAATAAATGGGAAGAAAGTCCAATGAGAAGTCACGTGATCCATTGGACTGAAAGAAAATCTGTAACATTCACGTCATGATATTGAATGAGACCTATTTTTAGAACTTTCCCGAACCTGTAGGATAGTTAACACGGGAAAACAAAACTCATGCCATTAGCGCAATGCAATGACAGAATCTCATCAAGAGGTTACTCAATAACTTATGGTAGTTGCAGGCTCTAGAAATGTCTGCACTGGTGTGTCGGGTTTTACCTTTAAAGTCAAAGTCAAGGTAACATCAATCATCCATTCGTTCTTTTGACATCTTTTTTTTTTTTTTGATCTTCTTGAAATCTTTTCCAGCTCCCCCACCCCCCTTTCTCTCTTCAAATGGATTTTTGTTCTCACTCTTTCATCTTCTACTAAAGTATTCTAAAGTATTAAATAAATCCATTTCCTGTTTTCAATTCTCTTACTCTCTCTCTCTCTCTCTCTCTCTCTCTCTCTCTCTCATTGTCTCTCACATTTCTTTTTTTAGTATAACTCCCCCAGCTCTCTCTCTTTCTCTCTTCTGCTTTATCTCTCTCTCTTTCTCTCTCGCTTTATCTCTCTCTTTCTCTCTCTCTCGCTTTATCTCTCTTTCTTTCTCTCGCTTTATCTCTCTCTCTCGCGTTATCGCGTTCACTTTCTCTCTCTCGCTTTCTCTCGCTCTCTTTCTCTCTCTCTCGCACTTTATCTCTCTCTCTCTTTCTTTTCAATATTTCCACATCTTGTTTCTATTTGTCTCAAATGCCTTATTTTGTTCTCCAAGTCTCCCATGTTTCCTTTCTTCTTCTGACACATTTTCCTATTCTTTGAAACTTGTTTTCTCTCATTCTTTAAGTAGGCCTACTTCTTCTTTACATTCTCTTCTTTCTTTCTAGTTCATTCCTCTTTCTCTTTCTTTCTCTCTCAGACAATCTATCGCTGTCTCTCTTTTTCTCTCTCTTTTTATAGCAATATGTTTTAATTAAAACTAGATTTGCCACCACCTCAAAAAAAAAAAGCAAACACACACACACACAACAATAACAACATAAAGACAGAGACTGTAATAATTACAGGAAATAGTTTTATGATCTTACACGAGTGATCTCTTTGATAATGTCAGCCGACCTGACAGACACCGCCAGCTATTTCCAGCCTTGACGATACTCCTACAGGTGTAGCTAAATCTAAGTGTAGGCCTAATTGTTTCCAGCCTTGACGAGACTCCTACCTCTGGCTACCTCTACATCTATCACTTACTGAGTGTGATTGTTACTCTCACCCTGCCACCAATAAAACTGTTTTGGGCTAGAAGGAAAGAAAATGTGTCTCCAAATAGTCGCCCTACTTTCTATAGCTATAAATGAAACAATTTATCTTTAAATTTCTTTTAATTAAAAGTAAAGATTATCTGGAAAATGTAGGCCTACAGTTTATGTGGAATTTGTAAAAAAGAAACATCTTTTGAACGTCCATATATCTATCATAAAGCTACAACTAGACATTTTATATGTGAAGAAAGGAAAGATAACTTTACGAGAAAAAAAATTGAATAGGTTTTAAGAGTTTTTTTTTTTCTTCTGTTACTTCAGTTTTGCCAGTCAAGTCATTTCAGAAGTATGTGAATATTTCCTGGAGCTACCTAACCTGATTGAACTTGTTTGTATCTAAACTATTCAGAACAGACCAGGGGACTACATTCACTTACTTTACAAGAGAAGGGTTGTCGTGGGTGACGTTGGAAACACATGGAGACTAAAAAGAAGCAAAAGATTTACTTAGATCTAAGTATCTGAAGCAATGTTGTTCTGCTCAATAAAATATTGCCTTGATCTTGATCATTCTAAAAGAATCACTTTAATAGAATAGTTCATAAGCGAGTTATTCAACAATTTTGTCAAGTCCCATCCACTCTTCAAAATGTTAATCTCAGAGCGTGAAGCAGAGATACAAGACATAAAGTGAAAAGATCTACAAGAAAAAAAATTAAAAGTTCTAAATAAAATACATTGAAAAGATCTATAAGAAATAAATTTAAAAGTTCTAAATGGAATACATTGAAAAGGTCTATAAGAAATAAATTTAAAAGTTCTAAATGAAATACATTGAAAAGGTCTATAAGAAAAAAATTTAAAAGTTCTAAATGAAATACATTGAAAAGGTCTATAAGAAATAAATTTAAAAGTTCTAAATGAAATACATTGAAAAGGTCTATAAGAAATACATTGAAAAGTTCTAAATGAAATACATTGAAAAGGTCTATAAGAAATAAATTTAAAAGTTCTAAATGAAATACATTGAAAAGGTCTATAAGAAATAAATTTAAAAGTTCTAAAGGAAATACATTGAAAAGGTCTATAAGAAATAAATTTAAAAGTTCTAAATGAAATACATTGAAAAGGTCTATAAGAAATAAATTTAAAAGTTCTAAATGAAATACATTGAAAAGGTCTATAAGAAATAAATTTAAAAGTTCTAAATGTAATACATTGAAAAGGTCTATAAGAAATAAATTTAAAAGTTCTAAATGAAATACATTGAAAAGGTCTATAAGAAATACATTGAAAAGGTCTATAAGAAATAAATTTAAAAGTTCTAAATAAAATACATTGAAAAGGTCTATAAGAAATAAATTTAAAAGTTCTAAATGAAATACAATGAAAAGGTCTATAAGAAATAAATTTAAAAGTTCTAAATGAAATACATTGAAAAGGTCTATACCTGGTACATTGAAAAGTTCTAAATGAAATACATTGAAAAGTTCTAAATGATATACATTGAAAAGGTCTACAAGAAATACATTGAAAAGGTCTATAAGAAATAAATTTAAAAGTTCTATATGTAATACATTGAAAAGGTCTATAAGAAATAAATTTAAAAGTTCTAAATGATATACATTGAAAAGGTCTACAAGAAATACATTGAAAAGGTCTATAAGAAATACATTGAAAAGTTCTAAACTATATACATTGAAAAGGTCTATAAGAAATAAATTTAAAAGTTCTAAATAATATACATTGAAAAGGTCTACAAGAAATACATTGAAAAGGTCTATAAGAAATACATTGAAAAGTTCTAAATGAAATACATTGAAAAGGTCTATAAGAAATACATTGAAAAGGTCTATAAGAAATACATTGAAAAGTTCTAAATGAAATACATTGAAAAGGTCTATAAGAAATACATTGAAAAGGTCTATAAGAAATAATAGCGTTAAGGTCGACAGAGATAAAAATAAATGAACCATTATAGATATAAAAACAAACTCTAACGTTTCCACTCGCTTCACCCCTCCCCTCCCTTTCTCGTGACCTAATGAGTATGATGATGACCCCCCTCTCTCTCGTGACCTAATGAGTATGATGATGACCCCCCTCTCTCTCGTGACCTAATGAGTATGATGATGACCCCCCTCTCTCTCGTGACCTAATGAGTATGATGATGACCCCCCTCTCTCTCGTGACCTAATGAGTATGATGATGACCCCCCTCTCTCGTGACCTAATGAGTATGATGATGACCTCCCTCTCTCGTGACCTAATGAGTATGATGATAACCCCCATCTCTCTCGTGACCTAATGAGTATGATGATGACCCCCCTCTCTCTCGTGACCTAATGAGTATGATGATGACCCCCCTCTCTCTCGTGACCTAATGAGTATGATGATGACCTCCCTCTCTCGTGAACTAATGAGTATGATGATGACCTCCCTCTCTCGTGACCTAATGAGTATGATGATGACCCCCCTCTCTCTCGTGACCTAATGAGTATGATGATGACCCCCCTCTCTCTCGTGACCTAATGAGTATGATGATGACCCCCCTCTCTCTCGTGACCTAATGAGTATGATGATGACCCCCCTCTCTCGTGACCTAATGAGTATGATGATGACCTCCCTCTCTCGTGACCTAATGAGTATGATGATGACCCCCATCTCTCTCGTGACCTAATGAGTATGATGATGACCCCCCTCTCTCTCGTGACCTAATGAGTATGATGATGACCCCCCTCTCTCTCGTGACCTAATGAGTATGATGATGACCTCCCTCTCTCGTGACCTAATGAGTATGATGATGACCTCCTTCTCTCGTGACCTAATGAGTATGATGATGACCTCCCTCTCTCGTGACCTAATGAGTATGATGAT
Organism: Biomphalaria glabrata; assembly: GCF_947242115.1. Classification (NCBI taxonomy): domain Eukaryota; kingdom Metazoa; phylum Mollusca; class Gastropoda; family Planorbidae; genus Biomphalaria; species Biomphalaria glabrata. Next base: position 22,536,435 of record NC_074711.1, on the reverse strand, counting down.
GACCCCCCTCTCTCTCGTGACCTAATGAGTATGATGATGACCCCCCTCTCTCTCGTGAACTAATGAGTATGATGATGACCCCCCTCTCTCGTGACCTAATGAGTATGATGATGACCTTCCTCTCTCGTGACCTAATGAGTATGATGATGACCCCCCTCTCTCGTGACCTAATGAGTATGATGATGACCCCCTCTCTCGTGACCTAATGAGTATGATGATGACCCCCCCCTTTATCGCGACCTAATGAGTATGATGATGACCTCCCTCTCTCGTGACCTAATGAGTATGATGATGACCTCCCTCTCTAGTGACCTAATGAGTATGATGATGACCCCCCTCTCTCGTGACCTAATGAGTATGATGATGACCCCCCTCTCTCGTGACCTAATGAGTATGATGATGACCTCCCTCTCTCGTGACCTAATGAGTATGATGATGACCCCCCTCTCTCGTGACCTAATGAGTATGATGATGACCTCCCTCTCTAGTGACCTAATGAGTATGATGATGACCCCCCTCTCTCGTGACCTAATGAGTATGATGATGACCTCCCTCTCTCGTGACCTAATGAATATGATGATGACCCCCTCTCTCGTGACCTAATGAGTATGATGATGACCTCCCTCTCTCGTGACCTAATGAGTATGATGATGACCTCCTTCTCTCGTGACCTAATGAGTATGATGATGACCTCCCTCTCTCGTGACCTAATGAGTATGATGATGACCCCCCTCTCTCTCGTGACCTAATGAGTATGATGATGACCCCCCTCTCTCTCGTGAACTAATGAGTATGATGATGACCCCCCTCTCTCGTGACCTAATGAGTATGATGATGACCTTCCTCTCTCGTGACCTAATGAGTATGATGATGACCCCCCTCTCTCGTGACCTAATGAGTATGATGATGACCCCCTCTCTCGTGACCTAATGAGTATGATGATGACCCCCCCCCTTTATCGCGACCTAATGAGTATGATGATGACCTCCCTCTCTCGTGACCTAATGAGTATGATGATGACCTCCCTCTCTAGTGACCTAATGAGTATGATGATGACCCCCCTCTCTCGTGACCTAATGAGTATGATGATGACCCCCCTCTCTCGTGACCTAATGAGTATGATGATGACCTCCCTCTCTCGTGACCTAATGAGTATGATGATGACCCCCCTCTCTCGTGACCTAATGAGTATGATGATGACCTCCCTCTCTAGTGACCTAATGAGTATGATGATGACCCCCCTCTCTCGTGACCTAATGAGTATGATGATGACCTCCCTCTCTCGTGACCTAATGAATATGATGATGACCCCCTCTCTCGTGACCTAATGAGTATGATGATGACCTCCCTCTCTCGTGACCTAATGAGTATGTTGTTGACCCCCCTCTCTCGTGACCTAATGAGTATGATGATGACCCCCCTTTCTCGTGACCTAATGAGTATGATGATGACCCCCCTCTCTCGTGACCTAATGAGTATGATGATGACCTCCCTCTCTCGTGACCTAATGAGTATGATGATGACCTTGTCGCAGAGGGAACTAGAGAGACGAAAGTATCAGAAAAGAAAATGTGTTCATTTATTTATAGTTCGTCTGTGTTACTTTGACTTGTGTTACTTTGACTTGTGTTACTTTGACTTGTGTTACTTTGACTTGTGATGTGCAAAATATTTTCAGATTATTTTTTAATCCTTGGAATCCTGTGTAATGAATTCATTCAGAAATTGTGTCCCGAACAAATCACACATTGAAATTCACTCTTTGTATGACATTGGAAATGACCTTGAGTTTAGGGCAATTTTTTTTCCCAATGCCCTTTGTTAACTTACATGGTCAAACATGCTCAGTGAGCGCTCTGGTCTAATCTCTTTTTTTAAAATCTGTGTAGGGAGGGTCGCATCTTTTATAAAAAATGAAGATAGACTAAAATAATAATATTAGAGCTTTGTGGGAGAGGGAGATTGTCTCCCTTTCATAACTCGGGCACATGATTGTACGGATATACTAGTTATGACCTAAGTCCTGCTATAACTAAGCCATGTAACACGCGAACACGCAATGAAATACCATGATGGAAATATCAGATGTGTAGATCTTATACATGTTGCTGACACCAGCAATTGATGTGTTTTAACTTGACATCCACGCCTGCCATGATAGAATATGGCGGCATGTTTTTTTTCGTATCATGTTAGGAGAGATTTTATCCATGGTAAAAGACAGAGAGGAATGTAGAAACACGCTCAACAGATCTTGTGTGGCGCCCCAACGGCCCAACAGGATAGGAGAGTGAGGTTAGTTAGGAGTAGAGGACAGATCATGATATCAAAGAAAAGGACGCAGAATGACAGAATACCCAAAAACGATGAGTATAGGAAATATGAAAAAAAAATATAGTACACATTTTTTAAGGAGAGAAAATAAAACAGGTTCTAAATACGAAATATAGTTCAGTGATTCTAGCAATACAAATTGTAAATATTTGATTAAGATTATAGGATTCAGTTTAAACTGTAGAGCGAGAAGATCCTAAAGTTGATAGATATTAAGATATTTCTACCACAAAGCCTGTCGATGATAACAATAGTCTCATAAGTAACAAAGTCAAGGTGATTTAAGCGTGAGTTTGTGTAATGTTATGCGTGAGTACAACTGATTATATGACAGCCCGATTTCTTCTTAAAAATGGATTTCAGTTTTTTTCTTTACTTGTCAAACATCGATTGAGGGTGAGGTCGTAATTAATAATAATAATTATAAGGATAATCATTTTTTTTTTCACTTCTAAGGAGCAACTAGTATTTCGTCTGTAGAGCGCCGGAAGCCCTGATTAACAAATCTAAAACCATCCTGTGGACGTCACGTGACTTTGTTCAATCGTAAACCAACCAAACATTCAGCCTCACCAACATGCAATGTTTACATCTGTCCCATGCAGTGGCACAGGAAAACAATTGCTAAGGGATCATTGCGTCCGTACTGATGACTGTATAGCATGTACAGCAAGAGTCACCATTGAAAGAGAGTTGTTGATTACTTTTAAGAAGTCCTCCAACTTTGAGTGTCACGGCAGAATGACTCTTTTTTTTTCGTCTGTTTTAATTTGCATCTATATCGATATTAACATAGTGGTAATTCTGAGGTGGACAATTGTAGTCAAAATGAGTTGTCATTTGTTAAATCAATAAAATTATTGTATCTGATCTAATCTTTTATTAAGAAGTCGTTACAGAATTGAATGCAAGGACATAATGCATGTAAAACTTTGTACAAACAGAGAGACTTGATATTTTTGTGTGTTCGCTTTCAATCTTCTAGTTTCTTGGTGAAGGAGTAGGGCTCATCATCTTTTTCTTGAACCCTGGGCGACTAGTACCTTGCTACGCCCCTGGGTGAAGCAATAAGGATGTTCATGTTATTCTTGAACTAGGCCTACAGGTACCCAGATACGCCAGTGGAGGAAAATTATTAACTGCCAGATATGTTTCAAACAATGCATTGATCCACTCACTAGATCAAGACATAAGTTTTGACCAAATAAACATTGTGTATCTTCCGCCATCTCGTTTATTTCGTTCCTAAGTATTCATTTTTAAAAAACTCTAAAAGCTTTTTTTTTTAATTTTGTTTCTCCAAGTTGGCACATGACCCTACAGCCACGTTTTTCCAACGTCTGGGACAAACGAAACTGGACCTTATCTTCCCCAACCTAATTATAGCTTGCAATTTCTTAAAAGTAAGGTTTCCCTGACAATAGAGTCTTGTGATTAGCGCCCTAATGCCAGCACTCGTTAGCGTGAGTTCATACAGGTTTTTTTCCGTAACAATAGATGAGCATAAAGATTACTCTCTCTCTCTCTCTCTCTCTCTCTCGCTCTCTCCGAACCTTTCTGTCTGTCTGTCTCTCCGTATCTCTCACTCTCTTTCCTGTCGCTATCTGTGTGTTGTGCCTGGAGCCTATGGCAGCCACTATTTGGGAGAGAGGCAGACGATATGGGGCTGGTGGAAGGAAGTAAATGGTATCGTTAGACAAGGTCATGTCTTAGAGAGTTGAAGGTCATCTGTTTAGAAGCATTCGTATTCTGTTTAAGCTTCATTAATAAAAAGCGAACCTCCTTTGGGCGTTTGTGTACAGTCCAATGTGTTACAACTAGTGTTACAACAGGCGTGTCGTGGCATATCAATTCTCTACCTTACAGTTTAAAACGCTATTCACGATCGACATACTTTTAGTTTGCCTCGGCTTTATTTCAAAGTATGCAACGGTTGGATTATATTACTAATCATGATTATGTTGCAATCTGATTGTAGGGGCCTCGCATGGAATTCACAAGAATTTTTTTAGGAAAGAAATAGCGAAACTTGTCTTCAATGTTATTGTTTGGGTACACCAGGTCTTAAATAAATTGTGTAATTAAATTTTTTCGCTGTTTATTTTATTTTTTTTTTCTATTTTATTTGGGGTCACCATGTTTACTTCGCATAGGACCTCCAATTATCTAAAGATAAGACCGGCCCTGATCTATTTCAAATTATGCAAAATTCTATATTATGAATGTTTAAATTCGTTACGATGTTAATGCACTTGCAAAAGTAATTTTATTCACTGTCAAAGCTTGTTTAGCTCACGTCATTTTCAAATCTATGTGGCTGTGATAAATATATAGAGAGAGAGGGGGGGGGGAGAAAGAGCACGACTCTATGTGGTTGGGATAGAGAGAGAGAGAAAGAGAGAGAGAGAGAAAGAGAGAGAGAGCACGACTCTATGTGGTTGGGATAGAGAGAGAGAGAGCACGACTCTATGTGGTTGTGATAGAGAGAGAGAGAGAGAGAGAGAGCACGACTCTACGTGGTTGGGATAGAGAGAGAGAGAGAGAGAGAGAGAGAGAGCACGAGTACGGGGTGAGAGAGGGAGACGGGTTTATGCACGTGACAGAGATAGAAGGAAAGAGGGGGGGGGGTCATGGGGGTTACAAAAAAAATAAAGCAAACTAAAGTCTACAATTTCCAGGTGTGAGATTGAGGTAAAAAAACAACAGAGCACCTCCTATCATACGTATTATATTTGTGTAGGTAGGTATGTGTGTGTGTATATTTGTGTGCATGGAATAAACTGAAAATTACTCCCCCCCCCCCCCCCCCCGTTTTTTTTTTAAAGTTGCATGAGGAGAAGACGGTACCACGTGACGTTCTACAGGATTCACTTTACGATCTCCGGAGTTTTAATGAGTCTATATCTACAGTTTAACGATTTCTTCTATTGGGTTCACTTGGCTAATGGATAAGTGGGTCAATTGTAATAAAATCGTTAGACACGATTACAAAACAACACTATTCCTGACTCGCTGGCACATTTGTGTACAGCGCGCTACACACGTTGGTTGACACACTTTAAAAAACAACACATTCAGACCAGTGTTCAGGAACAGACTCATCAATTAATTTAGTTTTGTGTGGTCTATCCGTCCGTCCGTCCGTCCCGTTTAGATCTCATAAACTAGACAAGATGGAAAATCCAACATCAAAAAATTAGTAGTTGTATAATTTTTTTAAAGAGAAAAAATCTATTTAATATGTATATAAGTGGAAATATAAGAAAAAGTCCTGAAATTATTAAAATTTCATGAAAACTCATAAAATCTCCTGAAATATAGACAAAATTGTCATTTTGGGGTGTTATTCAATAAGAAAAACGTCAATAATAAGCGCGATAAAAAAACGGCTGTATACAATACCGTAACATTGGCATCTGGTGAAAGAATCTTCTCGCGCCTCAAACTAATCAAGAATTACCTGAGGAGAATAATTCACGAAGATAGATTGAACAATTTGGCAATTCTTGCTATTGAGCGTGATCTATGTAGGAATTAGAATTTGATAATATACCGTATGATTTCGCTACACGCAAGGCTCGTCAAGTAAAGTTAATTTGATCGTGATTTTGACTTAGTGAAGAATGAATAAAATACGAAGACGAATTTATTTTCTAATACAAAATCTTAATTTTCACTTATTTTCCTTATTCCCACCCAGACTAGGCCCCTGGCAATCTTATTGCGTAGGGCCCCGCAATTGTTAGGGCCGGCCCTGTCCATCGACATTCTTTATTTTATAATCTCTTGCGGTAGTCTCGGTATTTAACCTTCATTTGAGTCTAGTCAAATGTTTATGTATATTAAGAGAGAAGGAAATCTCGACAGGAGAAGTATTCTGGAAAACAGAAGCTTGAGAAACGTAGAGTGAATACATTTCAAAATATTGTCCATCAATTTGTCTTCAATTAACTCTGAATTTAATTAGATGGCCAACATTTTACACTACATAATTACATTATAACAGCTACTGTACTATATATAGTACTACTAAATAAATAAAACTAAAAAACAAAAATGTAATTAATTTGATACTTGGGATTATTTCCAATGTTCTTTCTTTAAAAAAAACCTTTTGTTGAAAACCTCTTGTTGAAATTGTTGCTATTCTATAAACAGTGTCTAGTAAAAGACAAACATTTGTTTTTAATTCTACAAGAAAAACAATGTGGAGATAATTAGTCGTGACTTTCTCTTATTTCTTTTAGTTTGTGTCTTGATCAATTTCTCTCTCTCTCTCTCTCTTTCTCTCTTTCCGCAGAACTTCACTACACGAGTTACAACGAGTTTTCCATTTGAAACATTCTATTTACCGAGAGATATTTAGCCTGAACTGAAATCACGAGGTCACACGATCTTTCAAGATGTGGGCGTCCACTAATGAAGTCGCGTTGGGGTAATTAGTTTTCTTTTTGGCTCTTTCAATGTCGAAATGACGAAAAAACTTGAGACCATTCTTCCTGGGACAATGCTCTCTTCAGCTCACGCTTAAGCAGGAGTTTAAAATCATTAGAAATCAGTTCTTACTATTGCTTTGATGATTATGTGAACACACTATGGACATGGTCAATGACCCGTGTGTATAGATACATTCTACATTTCAATGAGGATCATTTTTTTTTTCGTCTTATAAGTTTAGCAATTGTCACTCCGCATGTCATTCTGAGGTCACTTCCATGACCGCATTCACCTATACATCATTCGTTTTCAACGTCTGTTATGTCTGAATGCAGATTCATGGGAAATACTTTACACTTATTTGTATAGTGTATAGATATATAAATGTAGTTATTAAACAAATTAATGACTAGAACAGCGATAATGCCGAAGGTTTATATCTAGTGTTGTAACTCTGCTCCCGCGCCACACTGATGATGTGCATCAGAGCACCCTGCAACACAAGCAGTGTGAGACATGTTGATACTAGGAAGAAGGACTGTTGTAGATCCGGCTGGAGTGATCTGCAAGTTATTGAAGGCTGAGCTGTCTTCACTCGAGAGAACGTCCTTTGTGCTATCTGTGTTGTGGACCTTGGGCGGCACTGGGAAGTGTGCCGGTGGTCTGTACTGGTATTTAGGTAGAAAAGAAATGGTGTCACTTAAGATATTAAGACACTCTGGGATTTGATGGCTGAAGTCCAACCCTTTTTGTACTGTAAACAAATACCTCGGCTATTATTATCTCATGCCTTTCGCTGAGTGCTTGCCTTAGATTTACAATATATATTGGGCTTAGAGGGCCTCTTTAGTCACATAGAGGGCCTCTTTAGTCACACAGAGGGCTTCTTTAGTCACATAGAGGGCCACTTTAGTCACACAGAGGGCCTTTTTAGTCACACAGAGGGCTTCTTTAGTCACATAGAGGGCCTCTTTAGTCACACAGAGGGCCTCTTTAGTCACATAGAGGGCCTCTTTAGTCACATAGAGGGCCTCTTTAGTCACATAGAGGGCCTCTTTAGTCACACAGAGGGCTTCTTTAGTCACATAGAGGGCCTCTTTAGTCACAGAGGGCCTCTTTAGTCACATAGAGGGCCTCTTTAGTCACATAGAGGGCCTCTTTAGTCACATATGATTTTGCACATCTAAAAGATCGTCTCTCGATCAAAGTAAAGGGTTAGTACCTTTGATGGTCCGGCATGCTGCACCTTTAGGTGGACGGCCTCACTGGTCCCCTTCCAACCCCTAAATCTCGCACATGTGGCTCCAGCTGGCGGACTAAACCATGTGAGGGGGGAGGAGGGTGATAACATGGCAGCACTGGGCGAAAGACCCCTTAGACTAAGGTCACCGGCCAGAGCGGAAGAATCCCACGATGGACTACAACGGCCACATGTTCAGGACAAAGGCGAACCATCTATTTTAGGTACTCGGCTGTGGTCAAGCATGGAGAGGAATGGACGCCGCCTTGCAAGTATCTAGCCCTCGTTACACCAAAATGAGACATTGATAGAGGTTCTAGTTGAGCAAAGATGTTCCAAAGACTTGATTCTTGTTACATCTGAGCTCTCCAAGATTATAGGAAGTATTATTTCCCTTTCAGACCATGTGATCTCTAGGGCAAATGATGTTAAGGTCATGTGTTTCTTTGGCCAACTGTTAACGAGCAAGGTTGTCTTGTGGCCAGCAGAACGACCAACCGCCCTTTACTTTCCCCAACTAAAGTCAGTTACCCATTGGAGTTGGTTAGACTCAGGGGCACCCTAAAAATCCCAAATTCAAAATTCAAATCTTCATCGAGATTCAAACACAGGAACCCAGATTCGTAAGCCAAGCGATTAACCACTCAGCCACCGCACCCTCAATCTCCAATGCCTTTATTAAAAAATGTAAGATTTGATTTATTGTACTTTTTATCTTCCGTCACCACTCGATGGTCTGGATCCAAGATATTCAGCTACGTCCTTATCTGTAGGCATATAGTAATGTTGTCCTATGTAGTCATGGCAACAAGGTGGTACAGAAAGCTTACATCTGGAGACATATTTTTTCCCTTCATTTTTCAGTTGCAGGATTTTAAGTAGAGTATAATACAAGGACTATATGTAAAGTATCATATAAGGACTATATGTAAAGTATAATACAAGGACTACATGTAAAGTATAATACAAGGACTATATGTAAAGTATAATACAAGGACTACATGTAAAGTATAATACAAGGACTACATGTAAAGTATAATACAAGGACTATATGTAAAGTATAATACAAGGACTATATGTAAAGTATAATACAAGGACTACATGTAAAGTATAATACAAGGACTATATGTAAAGTATAATACAAGGACTACATGTAAAGTATAATACAAGGACTACATGTAAAGTATAATACAAGGACTATATGTAAAGTATAATACAAGGACTATATGTAAAGTATAATACAAGGACTACATGTAAAGTATAATACAAGGACTATATGTAAAGTATAATACAAGGACTACATGTAAAGTATAATACAAGGACTACATGTAAAGTATAATACAAGGACTACATGTAAATATAATACAAGGACTATATGTAAAGTATAATACAAGGACTACATGTAAAGTATAATATAAGGACTACATGTAAAGTATAATACAATGACTATATGTAAAGTATAATACAAGGACTACATGTAAAGTATAATACAAGGACTATATATAAAGTATAATACACGGACTATATGTAAAGTATAATACACGGACTATATATATAGTATAATACAAGGACTATATGTATAGTATAATACAAGGACTATATGTATAGTATAATACCAGGACTATATGTATAGTATAATACAAGGACTATATGTATAGTATAATACAAGGACTATATGTATAGTATAATACAAGGACTATATGTATAGTATAATACAAGGACTATATGTATAGTATAATACAAGGACTATATGTATAGTATAATACAAGGACTATATGTATAGTATAATACAAGGACTATATGTATAGTATAATACCAGGACTATATGTATAGTATAATACAAGGACTATATGTATAGTATAATACAAGGACTATATGTATATTATAATACCAGGACTATATGTATAGTAAAATACAAGGACTATATGTATAGTATAATACAAGGACTATATGTATAGTATAATACCAGGACTATATGTAAAGTATAATACCAGGACTATATGTATAATATAATACAAGGACTATATGTATAGTATAATACAAGGACTATATGTATAGTATAATACCAGGACTATATGTATAGTATAATACCAGGACTATATGTATAGTATAATACCAGGACTATATGTATAGTATAATACAAGGACTATATGTATAGTATAATACCAGGACTATATGTATAGTATAATACAAGGACTATATGTATAGTATAATACCAGGACTATATGTATAGTATAACACAAGGAGATGTTGATCTAAAATGATATCATCGTCAGTGTTTCTCTCCTTTTCTCTCTCTTTTTCTTTCTCTCTTTTTTTTTTCTCTCTCTCTTCTCCTCGCGTTCTCTTTTTATTTATCTCTCACGTTCTCTTTCTCTCCCTCTGCCTCTTGTGTTGTCTCTCTTTGCCTCTCTCATGTTACCTCTTTCTCTCTCGTGTCCTCTTTTTTTTTTAGCTTTAAAATATTATTTACAAAATAACACACACATACACAAATACATCAACGAAAAAAACAACAACCTGGTCTACAAAAGTTCATCAAAAAGACTCCATTGTGCTAGCTGTATGGTTAGGTCAACAGAAAGCTCAGTGTTTTATCTCTTGTTTCATTCAATTAGTAGACTGGGTCGTAATGGAATGGTCTCCCTTTACGATATCGACACACTGACCTTTACATTAAGAGGACCAGAAACTGTGACACATTTGTTCTTTCCAGGTCATGGTTCCAGTCGCTAGAAGAGAATCAACATAGTCACCATAACCAACACGTGGCTGGCTACACTTCCAGTAGCTTTATTGTTAGACATTGGCCCATATTTACAATTAAGTACGAAATAATCAGTTATATTTTATATTTTGTTTTAAGGACTGATGGAATAACCGGTGCTGCTTTAGAAAAGTGTACATAGTAAATACACATTTAAATAAGGCTTAAACATTCTCCGATACCAGTTTTTATTTAAAATGCTCAATAAGATCTACAACTTGGCCTGCTCTAAACTCAACTAAAGGTCTACAACTTGGCCTGCTCTAAACTCAACTAAAGGTCTACAACTTGGCCTGCTCTAAACTCAACTAAAGATCTACAACTTGGCCTGCTCTAAACTCAACTAAAGGTCTACAACTTGGCCTGCTCTAAACTCAACTAAAGGTCTACAACTTGGCCTGCTCTAAACTCAACTAAAGGTCTACAACTTGGCCTGCTCTAAACTCAACTAAAGGTCTACAACTTGGCCTGCTCTAAACTCAACTAAAGGTCTACAACTTGGCCTGCTCTAAACTCAACTAAAGGTCTACAACTTGGCCTGCTCTAAACTCAACTAAAGGTCTACAACTTGGCCTGCTCTAAACTCAACTAAAGATCTACAACTTGGCCTGCTCTAAACTCAACTAAAGGTCTACAACTTGGCCTGCTCTAAACTCAACTAAAGGTCTACAACTTGGCCTGCTCTAAACTCAACTAAAGATCTACAACTTGGCCTGCTCTAAACTCAACTAAAGGTCTACAACTTGGCCTGCTCTAAACTCAACTAAAGGTCTACAACTTGGCCTGCTCTAAACTCAACTAAAGGTCTACAACTTGGCCTGCTCTAAACTCAACTAAAGGTCTACAACTTGGCCTGCTCTAAACTCAACTAAAGGTCTACAACTTGGCCTGCTCTAAACTCAACTAAAGGTCTACAACTTGGCCTGCTCTAAACTCAACTAAAGATCTACAACTTGGCCTGCTCTAAACTCAACTAAAGGTCTACAACTTGGCCTGCTCTAAACTCAACTAAAGATCTACAACTTGGCCTGCTCTAAACTCAACTAAAGGTCTACAACTTGGCCTGCTCTAAACTCAACTAAAGGTCTACAACTTGGCCTGCTCTAAACTCAACTAAAGATCTACAACTTGGCCTGCTCTAAACTCAACTAAAGGTCTACAACTTGGCCTGCTCTAAACTCAACTAAAGATCTACAACTTGGCCTGCTCTAAACTCAACTAAAGGTCTACAACTTGGCCTGCTCTAAACTCAACTAAAGGTCTACAACTTGGCCTGCTCTAAACTCAACTAAAGGTCTGCAACTTGGCCTGCTCTAAACTCAACTAAAGGTCTACAACTTGGCCTGCTCTAAACTCAACTAAAGGTCTACAACTTGGCCTGCTCTAAACTCAACTAAAGATCTACAACTTGGCCTGCTCTAAACTCAACTAAAGGTCTACAACTTGGCCTGCTCTAAACTCAACTAAAGGTCTACAACTTGGCCTGCTCTAAACTCAACTAAAGGTCTACAACTTGGCCTGCTCTAAACTCAACTAAAGGTCTACAACTTGGCCTGCTCTAAACTCAACTAAAGGTCTACAACTTGGCCTGCTCTAAACTCAACTAAAGGTCTACAACTTGGCCTGCTCTAAACTCAACTAAAGATCTACAACTTGGCCTGCTCTAAACTCAACTAAAGGTCTACAACTTGGCCTGCTCTAAACTCAACTAAAGATCTCCTGCTCAAGACTCCAGGTATACTTTATTGTTTAGAATTCCCTCCATTATTTGCATACAAACACTTCATGCAGTCCAAGTGAAAACTGGGTGGAACCTGAACAATGGACGAGTATTTGGAAAAGACTCTGACGATTTTTATGACAGTTATGTCCATTTTTGTTTTAAAAAAACAACTACTACTAATTGAGCAGACATTGAAAACTCTGGTAACCTTTACAATCTTTCACTGGGAAAGACTCCTCGCACTAATGAATTTTATAAGAGATAAGTAGATAAATAGAATGATGAACTTAGAGTTTAATAAAGGTGTCATTGATTTTTGTTGAAACATTTTATGCCATACGTTTCACATTCACATGAAGTTTAATAATGAAAAAAACACAAATAAACACATACACACACGCGCGCACACACCTATCTTTGATCATTAATATTATATATATATATATATATATACACACACTCACACAAACACACATAGATTCCACATTGGCGTAGCTAGGAATTCGCTATCATTCGTGGGCCCTGGGGGGGGGGGGGGCTTGACTACTTTCGGGACCCCTATATTTTGGCAATATTTAATGTTTAATGTAAAAAAGACTCATTTGGGGGCCCCCACAAGCCGGGGGGGGGGGGATTTTCAAATTTTCCCCCACCTCCCCCCACCCTAGCTACGCCACTGACTTGGTGTAAAGAAGAGTGTCAGTATAAAGAATTCAGGCCAGGAGTTAACGCGTGTTAAGTTTTCTTGAAGTTTTACATATGAAATATTAATTTTTACATTAAGCTTAAGCAGAGGGTAAATGTAGGACAAATACATTTTATATAGATGCACATTTTGATAAAAGTTAATAGCTAGAGCAGAGAGAGAGAGAGAGGAACCTCGAAGGGGCTATAGTCGTGTTGGCCAAAGGCGTGGTTTTCTCTGTGAATTGAGTACCGTATAAATCGTGGCTGAAGGTGTCACTAATTCATTCTGTGAGATGTAAAAAGTCATTCAAAAAATAACAAAATGCACGATAGTTACAAAGTGTGTAAACAGATTTATTAGATACATAGAATCGAACTAAAGTTGGTAAAGCCTTTGTTGTTCTGAATTCAAGATAAGAGAATTCAGTTATTCAAGCCTACACTAATCTTGTAGGATAAAAAAAAAGGACATACGTAAATTGGTAAAGAGCTAACGATAATTCTATGTGTTTACTATACACGTAGTTTGAACTTATACCTATTCTACTATAGGAAACGTTCTTCCCTTATCAGACTTGGCTCCTAACACATTCGCTGGTTTTAAAATAACAAAATTACTCCCTATTTCAAACCACTCTCAAACCTGAGACAGAAATAGATCAGTGATTTTTTTTTTTACCTTCAACATTGACTTCAAATACCTGAGTTTGAAAAGTACGTAGAAATTTTCTTTGGCACACACCAGCAACAGCATATGCAAAGGGAAGTAACCGTTAAATTATTAACACAGACCCAGCCCTTGGAGTGCTATTAGTGCACGACTATTTTACATTTTTTTTTTTTTTTTGCGTTGCTTCTTATCTCAGTGACCTTGAAAAGATTTTGTTTACTACCAAGAGGTCACGACTTGTTCAAAACGTAGCTACGACATTGTAGTGACATATTAATGTCACGTGACGGAAGACTCAGCTCCATCAGTTTCTTTGATTCATGACGCACTCGTTCCACGTCAGAGACTTTAGGCGAACAGAAAGTCACAAACAGGCTTGGAGAGTTGTAAAGTTTTTTTTTATGGAAACATCTCGGATAAATTTATGATGTTTGTAGCCTCGCTTTTTTGAAAAAAAGACACATTATTATTGTTATTATTATTATTATTATCATCATTATTATTATTGAGCTATCGAAATTCTTTTTTTTTTCATTATCAACATAGGGACGTTCCAACCATTCGCTGTTTTTATTTTATTTCATTGTCTAAATCAAAGAAAAGTAGATGAAGAAAAAGAGTCTCTTAATTTATGAAATGATCTATGTAAAGAATTTGAAATTGAAAAACAAGAAAAGAGACCAACTAATGTTTGCAAACACTGAACAGTGAGAAAGAAAGGCACGTGGGGAATGAGAGATGTCCCTCCCCCCCAAACACATACACATTGAATCTCTATTTAGGTGTCCAGTAATATAAGAACGTGGAAATAATAAAAAATAAACAAAACGAGGAAGCAGGGGCGTAGCTAGGAAATTTCCATCGTTTGGGGGCCTGGAGGGCTAGACCTCTTTGGGGGCCCTGCATTTTGCGTAATTTCTAATTTTTAATTTAATAAAACACTCATTTGGAGGCCCCCTCAAATGGGGGACGGGGGGATTTTCAGATTCTCCCCCTCCTCCCCCACCCTAGCTACGCCACTGCGAGGAAGTACTGGAGATAATTGCACATATCACCTACAACACGGGGAAACGCGTAGAGGACGTAATCATCATCTTATTTGAAGTAACGTCTGTAATTTCTAAGATAAGATAACTTATGTTTTTGAGCGAATAAATGTGATATATTTTTCCTCGATTTTAATTTGAGGTTTTCATTGCGCCACTTTCACAGCCAAGATTCGCAACCTCTTTACTTTCAACAAAACTTGTATCCTTATCTCCACTTACAAACTCAATTCTATTTAACATTTATCAATTATATTTACTATTCAATAGCTCCATTTAGGAAAACATCAAGGTATTTTAAAAATCAAAAGTTGTGTTTCTTCTAAGTCTTTGTTTACTTCAAGGAAGCTAATTAAATTCCGTCAACAAATATAGTTGCATCATGATAGACGTATTGAACTTAATCCAAAATTACGTTGACAACTTTAACTTTAACTTATAGATTTAAATCTTTTTTGTCTGAAGAACGACGCTATCTAGCACAAGACAAATATATTATATAAATTAGTAGTCGGCCCCTGCGGGCCAGATGTACTCACAAATAACATTATACCAAACACGTTCCTAAATCGTATTCACAACATTAATCTGAAACTTAACAATGCGAGACTAATGTTATTACTGGGATTGTATGGAAGACCGCTAAGGCTAGTTATAATCTTCTTTGAAGTAAGGATAGTTTCGATCCCACGCAGCTATTCAATAAAGGCAACTGCATTTGTTGATCATTTCAAACAAGAATATTGTGAACATACATAATGTTACAGCTTTCCTATTCTATAACTCTATCTGCTTATAACTCGGTTTGAACCACAGACTGACTCGATGGGTCTAGATGTCCCTGGTCCAGCTGTATTTACAAATAAACAAGTGATACTCGATCAAACACATTCACTTTAATCATCTTTACGGCATCTCACACCAGCTGGACACTGGTGTCTGACCACTCTCTGACAACAAACACACTTCCGGTCATTCGCGCAGAGCGTAAATAGATTATACTTACATACACACACATGGGCGTAGCCAGGATTTTTTTTCGGGGGGGGGGGTTTGGAGGGGGATTCCCCCCCCCCCCTTCCCCGCGCGAAAAATAATTATATATATATATATATATATATATATATATATATATATATATATATGAGTGTGTGTGCGTACATAATTAATCTTTATTACATTTTGACCCTTTCGGAAGACGTTTATTATGCCCTAGAATAGATTCTTCCTGGAATTAGTGGAAAACTTGTTGACTCCCCGCCCTTGCTAGCAAGGGGGTCTGGGGGAGCTCGCAGCGCTCCCCCAGCGCGGGGCGAAGCCCCGCCGCCGAGCACTATTTCTGGTATTGAAAGCCAATAAAATGCATATTCTAAGGTATCTACAGAGCATTATCTTGCTATTAAAAAGTTTTATTTCAAAAACCTAATGTGCTATTCTTACTGACTTAGACCCTCTCGCGCCGTTCGGCGCATTTTCTGACAAGCTGTTTCCGCAACTCTTATTTTGCGTAATTCATTTTGTCGGCCCGCAATACCTCATGCGACGCTGTCACAACCTTACTAAGGGTTCGACTCACAGTTCGGGATATGATTTCTTTGATTTAGACCCGATCTCTATAACTGACTCCTAAAATCTGCCTTAGCCATTTTTGTTGAGCCACATTTAGTGTTTTTCAATTTCGGCAGAAGACTACTCACACTTTATCAATGGAGCCCAAGCCACTGGTAGAAATTTGTAACCTTTTTTGACTACGCTTTTGGAATTATATGCCTGTATTTCACTTTAGATTGTATATCGAAAAGGAAAGTTTTTTTTCGTCAAAATCATCTGTTGAGAGGTTTTAAACTAAAAAATCTCTGGAGTTGTTTTTTTTTTTTAATTCAAAACCCCATTTAGCTACGATCATAGAATTTGGTGACTGTAGTTTGCTTAAAAAAAATATTTAAGAGAGAGGTTTTCTACTCTTAAACGCTCTGTAGGGGAATTTTAAACTCAAAACCATCTGGAGGGGTTTTAAACTTTAAAGAAAAAGCCATCTGGAGGAGGGGGATTTAAACTCAAAACCCCCTTTGGCTACGCACATAGCATTTTGAGTGCGTAATTTGCTTTTTTTTTAATATTGAAGAGGTAGTTTTCAGCTTCAAACCCCGCTGGCAGGGGGTTTTAAACTCGAAACCCCTTTGGCTACGCTAATTGATTTTTTGTGTGTAATTTGCTTTTTTTTATATTGGATAGGTACTTTTTAGCTTCAAACCCCAACTGGAGGGGTGGGGTTTAAACTCAAAACCCCTTTGGCTACGCTCATAGAATTTTGAGTGTGTAATTTGCTTTTTTTATAATGGAGAGAGGGGTTATCGTAAATTTTGGAGGGGGGTTTAAAATCAAAATCTTCCTTAACTGTGCTGATGGAATTGGGGGATTGTTGTTTGCATTTTTTTGTTTTCTTTTATAGAAGAGGGGGATTTAACTGCAAAAAGCTCTGGTAGGGGGTTTTAAACTCAAAACCCCCTGGTAGAGGGATTTGTATCACAAAACCCCCTGTTAGGGGTTTTTTAAACTCAAAACCCCCTGGTAGAGGGTTTTTAACTCAAAACCCCCTCGGCTGTGCTGTGGTAAGTGATGATTTAGTATTAAAATCTCACCTAAAATAAACAAAATGAATAAAAAATCAGTCACTTAATTCCGTTCCCCCCCCCCGGGGGGGGGGATCTCATTTCGGGGGGGGGGGGGTTTGAACCCCAAACCCCCCCCCCCCGGCTACGCCCATGTACACACATTCATCCGTGACACATAATAAATGTTTGTAAGGACTATAAATTCAAAGTGATGCATTAGTAATACGTCAAGTGGACTACATAATACATGCAGATACTGTACTGTACGTATCTTAACTTCACTTGTAGTGATTTTTTTTTTCTGGATGGGAGGGGGATCTTAAAACTATCTTTGTTCTGAAATGCTTGCTAAAATGATACATATCCATATACATTCCAAAACGGAATAAAATCATTAATAACCGATGGTATCACCCTTGGTTAACTTTCCAGGCCATAAAAACCAGGTAAAATGACAAGGGAGAGCAATGGGTTTCGTTTCGCTGTTATTGTTATTTTATTTGTAGCTTCCCCTAGACATCAGGCGCGCCCCCCCCCCCCCCCCATAAGAATTTTTTATTGATTATTTTGGACTTCTCTGTAAACCAGAGAAGGGAGGCGCTGTAAATTCACATGGATATGAAGATCTTTTTTTTTTTTTTTTGTTAAATGGGTTTGAACTATGTAGAAAAAAGAAGTGCTAACCCTATCATCCTAATAACTTGTTCGTTCGATATAATTTGAAACATATTCCTAGTCCACTTAGTAGAGTAATTCCAGACCATCTGTGAAAATCTACGAACTGGTTTTTAAGTGGCTACCACGTGGACATGTTCATATAGACTAGGCAGGGCCTGGATGATGATGTTGTGATAAAGATGATGATGTTGTGATAGAGATAATGATGTTGTGATAGAGATGATGATGTTGTGATAGAGATAATGATGTTGGGATAGAGATGATGATGTTGGGATAGAGATGATGATGTTGTGATAGAGATAATGATGTTGTGATAGAGATAATGATGTTGTGATAGAGATAATGATGTTGTGATAGAGATGATGATGTTGTGATAGAGATAATGATGTTGGGATAGAGATGATGATGTTGGGATAGAGATAATGATGTTAGGATAGAGATGATGATGTTGTGATAGAGATGTTGATGTTTGACCAAGTACAAGGTAAAATTGAGAAATAAAAAAAAAACAAAATTAAAATAAGCAAATAATTTAAAAAAAAAATATTTTATTGATAAGTCAATAGTTGTTCCTAGGAGAAGAAATAAGATTTGTATCTCACTCTTTGTTGCATAAATCAGAACGGAATGAATTAGTTGCAAACAAGAAATCGTTCCAAACTGTACAAATAACATTGTCAGTACATCCTTGACAATAATCAATATGTTTAAATTATGAAATACTTAAAAATAAAATTAGTTTATAATTAACATGACAAGAGACTAAGAAGGATGAACTATTTAAAAAATATCCCCGAGCAACGCAGGACGCTATCATTTCTCGTCCCAGTTGTCTGGCCTTGATTACAACAGACGTCTTGCTTGATGTTGAAGTTGTCTTACTCCTAACATGACCTATAAAGCGAACGTTTAGCACGTGACCCATAAAGATTGGAAGAAATTCTTTTTCTTACAAATTAAAACAGACACATTTATTTTTCTACTTTATTTTCCCGCTAATATCACTGTAGGAGATAAGGGGCGACAAGAAGGTTGAGATGTCCTGGGCAGACGTCCAAGACGGAGTGCAAGAACCAACGGCACAAAAGACTTCTACTTTTTTTTTCCATTGAATGACCAAAACATTCTCTATTAAGAAACGTCCGAGTATTTCATGTATCTCAAATGGTAAATCTAATTCCTGCTAACATGCATGCTAACCTCCCAGTGACATCATAGGACTTCCAAGCTGACTTCCCATGACACCATGTGACTTCCAAGCTGTTATCCAGTGACACCTTGTGACTTCCAAGCTATGTTATCCAGTGACACCATGTGACTTCCAAGCTGTGTTATCCAGTGACACCATGTGACTTCCAAGCTGTGTTATCCAGTGACACCTTGTGACTTCCAAGCTGTGTTATCCAGTGACACCTTGTGACTTCCAAGCTGTGTTATCCAGTGACACCATGTGACTTCCAAGCTGTGTTATCCAGTGACACCATGTGACTTCCAAGCTGTGTCATCCAGTGACACCATGTGACTTCCAAGCTGTGTTATCCAGTGACACCATGTGACTTCCAAGCTGTGTTATCCAGTGACACCTTGTGACTTCCAAGCTGTGTTATCCAGTGACACCATGTGACTTCCAAGCTGTGTTATCCAGTGACACCATGTGACTTCCAAGCTGTGTTATCCAGTGACACCTTGTGACTTCCAAGCTGTGTTATCCAGTGACACCTTGTGACTTCCAAGCTGTGTTATCCAGTGACACCATGTGACTTCCAAGCTGTTATCCAGTGACACCATGTGACTTCCAAGCTGTTATCCAGTGACACCTTGTGACTTCCAAGCTGTTATCCAGTGACACCTTGTGACTTCCAAGCTGTTATCCAGTGACACCTTGTGATTTCAAGCTGTGTTATCCAGTGACACCATGTGACTTCCAAGCTGTGTTATCCAGTGACACCTTGTGACTTCCAAGCTGTTATCCAGTGACACCATGTGACTTCCAAGCTGTGTTATCCAGTGACACCATGTGACTTCCAAGCTGTGTTATCCAGTGACACCATGTGACTTCCAAGCTGTGTTATCCAGTGACACCTTGTGAGCTGTTGGTCTCCACAGCCCACACGCTGTGACGTTGCAGGTCAGTGTTGAGGCCTTCTATCACGATTAGTCTCGCACTTCCCATGTTTTTATTACCTTCTACTATATCTCTGTACAAAGGAAAGTTTTGCTGTAAGAGCAATTAAAATGTACTCTTTTAGTTTTTTAGCGGCTCCCAAAAGGGGAAAAGACGCTATAGTTTTGAGTGGTTTGTCTGTCCGTCCGTCTGTCCCATTTGGGTCTCGTAAACTAGAAAAGATAGGGAAAATCCGACTTCATAATATTTTAGACTTTAGACTATTCAAAGTTCTGATACAACGGATACTTTTTTTCTTTTCTGAAAGCGAAAAATTTAATTTTTTAAATCAAGTATGCAAGCAGTTTTTTAATAAAAATACACCCTTTTTTTATAACTATTCACTATTAATAGTAACAAACACTGGAGGCTATTTAGAAAGGGAGAAGACTATTTAACATATTTTTATTCATTTATGCAGACGATTTAAGATTTTAAAAAAAAAAAAAAATTTTTTTACAATTTTATTACAAAGTTAACTAAGTTCTGTCATACCAACTACTTCATTTAAGTTAAAGAGAGAAAATCTATTTAGTGTGCATATAAGTGGAACAAAATGTAAAACAACAATTAATAAGTAGTTTTTTATATTATCGCGTAAACCAGTGATGCCCAACCTTTTTTGGCCGGCGGGCAATTTTAATTTCCGACACTAGTGTCGCGGGCCTCATCATCGAATAGATTTAAAAAAATGAAATAGAGCATTTTAAATAGTTTTATTAGAAACCTGTAGCACTACTAGGCCTGGTTTGTCTACTCAATGAAGTGCTTGTAAACATTGTGATCGTCCTTAACACTTAATTTCGGAAATTTGAAAAGTTTCATCAGGCAACACGGCGAAGAAATAAATTGTCTGCATCGCTCTAAATTTCTCAAGCACTGAGGTCTGGCTTTGTAAGTCAATTAGTTCCAGTTGCAGATCTGTAGGACCAATGCTCAGTGGCAATAGAAAGCATTTCAAAATCTGCTGCTCTGTTATTTAGTTTTGAATGGAAACGTGTACTCATATCTTCCACTCGTTTTGCAATGCTTTAACTGCGTTTTTCCCCAGGACAAATTCTCTTACAACTGCTACAAAGTAGTTTTTTACGCTTCATTCCTCATAATTTGAGCAACTCTGTAGCTTGCCCTAACCGTGGACTCATTTTCTTGTTTCCCTTTTTTCTCTTATATCGCTCAACTCACTCAAGCAGGCATAACTTTGCGATTTTTTTTTGCGCTCAAACCATCAATGCCTCCATATTTTTAAAAATGTTTTGTTTTACAAATGACTTTTTGTTATATTTTATTTTTTTTAAAGCCACATTTCTGTGCAAATCATGTTAGCTTATTATCATGTTCCACAAAAGCAAAGTTGTGTCCATTTTTACCGGAAGTTTCTACATTCAGAATGCAGTTTTCATTTTTAATTCTCTCCCATTTCATGAACGCACAAATATTAAATGGTACATACCATTCTCATTGATATCAAAAGAACATTACCGGAAAATGATGCAAAACTGATGCCCTGTGTTAAACAAAACATGTTTAGAACACGACTAGCTCAAGACAGCACCGGAATTATCCAAGAACCTAAAACAACTGTCAACTGAAAACACTTGTCAGCGAAAAAATAAACGTCTTCTTCTTATCTTATATAATACAGACGTTACTTCAAAAAAGAAGATGATTACGTCCTACGCGTCATGCATTTAGTCATGCATATTAACCAATGACTTAAATTCTGCCAAGTCACTGGTTTTCCTGGCTAGCTCAGGCAACCCATTCCATGCTCTAATAGCACTAGGGAAGAAGGAGTATAATGTTATGCCGATTATTTTTCGATAGTTCAATGTGCCTGAATCTTTTTCGGTTAGCTAGACCAAGACCACAAAGTTCATTGCTCATGTCTTCAGTGAACTAAAAAGCAAACAAAAAGCCAATCAATAAAAGGATTAAACAAAACACACACAACACACGACACACACTTTGTTAAAACAACATGACCGTGTGTGTGAATGTAGACGTGAGTGTATGTGAATGCGTGTGTGTAAATGCGTGTGTGTGAATGCGTGTGTGTGAATGAGTGTATGTGAATGAGTGTATGTGAATGCGTGTGTGTGAATGCGTGTGTGTGAGCGTGTCAGTGTAGTATTACAAAAATATTTTTTGTTCTAAAAACCTTGCAAGATAAAAATGTCATTTTTCAATGTCAGACACTAGATCTTCATACCTTTTTTTTAAATTCACAAACTTTTCTATTCAATCCTAACACCCTACCATTCACCTGGATATCTGTTTTTGCCCGTCAGTAACTTGTCTTAAATGTGTTGGAACGGAAAAAGTAGGCGGGATAAACAAACAATCCAGCACACCTTATCCACTTGTGTCAGTTTTAGTGGTCCCCGATAGGGAAAAAGCCGCTATTTAGCTTTGTGTAGTCTCTCCGTCGTGTCTGTCTGTCACGATCAGATGTGTGTTCTAGGTTTGTTTCCTTAAAACTTTTACTTTTGTCTTTAAAAAAAATTTAAAAAATGTGCAAATATATATATTTCTACACAATTTTATAGAGACTCCTCGTTCTTTAATAATGGCACGTGGGCTGCCAAGAGTTTCTATCAATATGGTCATCTCTTTGTCTACCTGTATTTTCCTTTCGAAACATCGCAATATTTTAAGTATCTATAATAGATTGTACCTGATGTTTGTATATATAGTGAGAGAAAAGGAGAATTCTAGATAAACCTAATACTGTTAATTACATTTTTGGAATGGTCTCGTATGAAAATTAGATGTACCATAGCCTTGGGAAGAGATTTTTATACCATATTTTGGTGTTAGGAAGTTTTTTCCGTTAAAAATCGGAACATAATATTAACGATAATTAGATTTTAAAACGTTTAGCTAGAAAATTAGATGTAATGTACGACAGAAGTGCATAAATAGAGTTGGAATAGTATTCATAAAAATCCGGAACAACCGAAAGTTGTACATGAGAAGAAGATTATTTGTTTTATTGATTAGAAGAGGGATTTCAAACACTTATTTGTGTTAGTAGATTTTTCATATAAAATTCGGAACAATTTTGGCGACGATTTGTAAGAAAATTTAAGTAATGTAGGTTGATTTCTTTTTCAAAACCAAATTTGGAACATTCTTTAAAGATAAAAAAAAATTCTGTTATGTTAAAGCAAGAAAATTCAATGTAAAGTAAGTCTAAAAAGTGTTTTGCAATAATCGTTTCTAGTCAATTACGTTCTTATTTTAAAATCCTGAACAACCTATTGTCGATATTTAAAAAAAAAAGTTATTTGACATAAATTTGTTTTAAGTTCAAAATACGGAACAATTGGATATCGATAATTAAACTATGGTGTCCAAGAATATAAGGGTAATGTAAGTCAATGATGATTTCTCAAATAATAATTTGACATAATTTTTTTTATATAAAACAACTTCCGAAACAACTACATAGTTCTTCATAGTTCATAGGAAGGAAAGTACATGTAATATAAGTTAGAAGAGCAAACAAACATTCGTTGCCATTGATTTATTTTTCACAAAAATATCCAGAACAATTTATTATAGATACTTAAAACTATTCCAATGTTTTGGAAGGAACATTGAAGGATAAATCAGATTTTCAATAACGTTTAGTGTTGTTATTGTTTTTTATATAAACGTGAAGGACAGACCGACCAACAAACAAAACGCACAAAAATAAGCAGCTTTTATCCTGATGGGGGCACTAAACAAAAAATAAATGAAATCTGATTATTTAACAATTTTTAAGGAATTAGTTAAATACCACATCATCCTGCGGCGTTACGCTACTGCACGAAATTCGCTGCATAAAAAGTCCATTTTACAAAATGTGCGTGATATTTACATACAAAGTGCATTCCTAGCCTTTATAAACAAACATAAATGTTTTCTTTTAATTTTAGCAGCCAATTGACCAGAAAAAACATCCTTAACTAACATTTATATTTGTTGTGAACATTTGTAATACATTTTATAAATATATTCGACTTAGTGATACTTAAAATAAACAAAATTGTTGTACTTTGTTAACATTATATAACATTGCCTCCCTTACGTAATTGTTTTAGAATTGGTGTATTTTAATGAAAAAATCGCTTGCATAATTAATTTTATAAATTAAACGGTTTGCTTTTAGAAAACCAAAAGTTTTCAAGCCGCATCGCATGGCGAAATAATATTTTTTTTATATCTCTTCTAGTTTTGAGTGTGACAGACGGACAGACGGAATTTTGCACAAACCTAATAGCGGCTTTTCCCCTTACGGGGGCCGCTTAAAAAAACGTCATTACTCTTTCAAATCTCTGGGTCGTCTGCCGTTTTTAACATCAATTATGACAGACATCTTTCTCCAAGACTAACAATTAATGCTCCCTTTCTACATCATCACCTTGGCAACACACGAAAGAAACCCACTCTCCATAAAAAGAATACAGTTTATTTTTACATCAGTGAATATTTTATTTATATCTTTTATAATTTACTTAGACACGCCAAAACCATTTCACGTGTCTTAAATTAACTGTCTGTAACTTGCTTTCTAGTCTAGTTGTTTTTTTTAAAGCACAATTGTTGATAGAATTGAGCTAACTTTGTCACCATAGAAACTAAACAAAATACATCCTGGAGATTATTTTCATGTCTACGATTTGTTAATTTGTAAACTCTTTCAACTGTTCACATATTAAACACCTGTATCTTTATCTGTATCTTTATCTGTATCTTTATCTGTATCTTTATCTGTATCTTTATTTGTATCTTTATCTGTATCTTTATCTGTATCTTTATCTCGGATGACCGCCTGCTCGCATCATATGCGTTCTGCGTTCGAACCGCGCCCGTCGCCACCCCGTCCTGTGGGAGGTGTGAGCTAGGAAATATATTATTCAAATCTGAAGGAACGATTGAAAGGTGTAAAGTATTCCTGTGATTCAAGTCAGATGTTTTCATAACAAAGTGTAGCCTACTGTTTCTAATGTCAGCACGGATATTGGCAGCCTGATTGACATATTTAGTTGATATTAAAAGTGCTTAATATAGCGCTTGATATGCATGTTGTTTTATAAAGATACTTATCCATCGTTGTATTATATTTTACAATCTATGCATCTTTTTTGTTCCGCCATTCTCCAGATTACACTTGTTCCACTAGCCTCTGTGTAGCGACCACATTTTTAATTTCAGGTTTCACGTCAGCTATAAATAACACCGGAGATTTTCTGGAAAAAAAATGTTATGGACCGACCACAGAGAGAAAAACAACTTCCGGTTATTTTTGTGTCAACAGAAATTTCAATCTGAAAACCTAATTCTTCACTGCAAAGGAAATCGTAAAAAATATCCTGAAACTCTTTGTTACAAATTTTCTGGATCTTTGGAACTGAAAAGACAATAATGTTCCAATTTAATCAACCACATCACACTGTGATTTATTTGAGTTCCCTAAAATATAGCATTAAATACACGGTTTACTTCATGAAGACTTCTGTAAATTACAATTTAAAAACAAACTTATTAAAGAACAATGACACAGTGGACATTTGCACATTTAATGTCGACTCAGTTCTCGTCTAATTATGTTAGGTTATTATATTTTTTTAATGGTTAAGGACTCATCAAGGAGCCCCCTGCTACCCTAGCGAAACCCTTCCAACCATGGAGGCCGTAAGTGATCGCCCTTTCCGTTCATCTTGAAATCTGGCACTTGCCCAAAACAATTTATTGACACAGACTACGCATTAACGAAGTGTCCAGGGCCTGGAGTTGTAGCAGTGGCTCGCAATCTAGTTTGTCAGCTTTTAAATAGTGTCTGTGTTAAGACATGAAGATATACTTTGAACTCTATCTCTATCTTTCTTTCTCTCTATCTCTCTCTTCATATCCTCGAACTGCCTTTATTTCTATATTTTTCAGTTGACCGACTGTACCTGTTCAAGACTTTATGAAGTTCTATACAGGCCAGAAGAGCCACTGATTTAGTCACAGATACCATCACATGGGTAGCTAAGACAGGAGAATATAGGAAATGGATGTTCATCAATTTTGATTTTGATTTCAAACTCTTTAAATGGTGCACACAAATAGGGAAGGGGAGTAATAACAACGCTTCTATCAACTCAAATGTCTGTCTGGTCAAAGTTTGTACACGTTATTTCTACCACACCCAATTTAAGATTATTATTAAATATTTGACACAATTATTTCTTTTGCCTGACAAAACAAGAAGCAATACAAAAATAACAAATTAGTTCATTAACTATTGCTGGTACACGTGTCAGCTTGGAAAGGCTGGCGCCCAGAATTTGAACTCAAGTATTTCGACCTTTTTTTATAAATGCATTTAAAGAGCGATCACTATAACATGCACATAGATACTCCTTTCTTTCTTCCCCAGCCCTTTCCCAACTGGTCCAGACAAGTGATAAGATCGTAGCGTATTGAGAAAGTAGGAAGTTGCGATAAACAAAAACAATAATTGGTAAAATATTTCTAATCGCTGATTTATTATTCTTAGCCTAGATCTATTACAAATTTAATTACATGACTGATCCAAACTAATTGATATAACTACGCTTAATATAAGCTTTTTTAAAAGTATTTTTTAAAATATTTCTCTTGTTTTAATTCTATGGTAATTGTTTTTTATTTTTTTTTATTCCTTCCATTTAATTTTAAAAAATTATTTTTTTTACAATTTGTCCTAAATAGAAGAAAAAATGTTCATATATTTTTTAAGTCAAAGTTCTAAATGTCAGCTTCTCAGCCTTCTTTATTTTCATTTTTTAAAATAAGGTTTCGCTGTTTTTTTTAAATTTTGTTTGATTTCTTAACTACTAATTAAAGCTTGTAATTACATATGCAGCTTTCGGCTTCGCTTGTTCATTTCTTCTGTGAGGGAAGAGCAATGGGACAATAGTCAGTCCCGGTCAGCTGGGGGGATCTAGGTTTTAATTCAAAACGTTGTTCTGGGTGCTGTGTGCATTTTAAATGTGCTTGACAATATGTGACTGTATGTGTCATTACATTAGTGAATTTGCGTAGTTCTTATAATACAAATCGAACGTTATATACATGGTAGTATACTAACTGAAGGAATAGAACAAGTCAAAGACATGAGCCACGCATCAACATGTGCGGAATAGACTTCGTCTTGTGATCGGTCTCTATGTATTCGATCTGTTTATGTCCAAGCCATTTCTACTTTTTCAGTAAACAAACATTACCCAATATGTTTTGTATTCACTCATTCTCTCAGCCTCTCTCTCTCTCTCTCTTCTGTCTGGATCACAGCAGTGAGGTTGCCCTTATTATCTCCCTTGACCTATCCCACTGCTCTCCCCTTGCCTATCTAATGCACTTTGACGCTGAGCGATTCATACCTACTTTAATGTACAGACGCATGCAGAGAGAACATTGAGATCTCAAGCATTGCCATGATGATCCCCAGACAAAGATATTCACGTTCATTTTAGTTCTTTACGTAAACATGTCCCGTCATCTAGAAAGCAAGGAAACATCTCATTATTGACCTAGGTAAACATCTCATTACTGACCTAGGTAAACATCTCATTACTGACCTAGGTAAACATCTCATTACTGACCTAGGTAAACATTTCATTACTGACCTAGGTAAACATTTCATTACTGACCTAGGTAAACATCTCATTACTGACCTAGGTAAACATTTCATTACTGACCTAGGTAAACATTTCATTACTGACCTAGGTAAACATCTCATTACTGAACTAGGTAAACATTTCATTACTGACCTAGGTAAACATCTCATTACTGACCTAGGTAAACATTTCATTACTGACCTAGGTAAACATCTCATTACTGACCTAGGTAAACATTTCATTACTGACCTAGGTAAACATCTCATTACTAATCTAGGTAAACATCTCATTATTGACCTAGGTAAACATCTCATTATTGACCTAGGTAAACATTTCATTACTGACCTAGGTAAACATCTCATTATTGACCTAGGTAAACATCTCATTATTGACCTAGGTAAACATCTCATTATTGACCTAGGTAAACATCTCATTATTGACCTAGGTAAACATCTCATTACTGACCTAGGTAAACATTTCATTATTGACCTAGGTAAACATCTCATTACTGGGGTAAGTAAACCTTCTATCTGAGGTAATTAAACATCTCATCTCTGATTAAACATCAAATCCCAGAGGTAATTAGACATCTCATCTCTGAGGTAATTAAACATCTCATCTCTGAAATAACTTAACAAATAATCTCTTAGGTAACTAAACATCTCTGAAACAACTAAACATTTAATCTCTGAGGTAAGTAAACATCTAATCTAGAAAACAGCAAAACATCTTATTCTGATGTAGGGGCGCGGTGGCTGAGTTGTTAGAGCGCTCGGCTTCTTAGCCTGGGGTACTAGGCTCGAATCTCGGTGAAGACTGAGATTTTGAATTTCGGGATTCTTAGGGCGCCCCTAAGTCCACCCAACCTTAATGGGTACCTGACTTTAATTGCGGAAAGTAAAGGCGGTTGGTCGTTGTGCTGGCCACATGACACCCTGAACGTTAACCGGTGGCCATAGAAACAGATGAGCTTAACATCAATAATCTCTGAGATAATTAGACATTTTATCTTTGAAGTAACTGAAGATCTCAAAGCTGAAGCAGCTCCGGTTACTACGAACACTCCTGCTATTATTGGTTAAGGTGGAGGAGATGGTGTGGTGTCCACATCTGATATAAACTGACACATAAATCTGTTGTGGCTCCTTGTGGATCGCGTATGGAGGGGTACACATTTGTTGACTGATATCATTGCGCTGTGTCTAAGATAATCAAAGGATTGCTAGTGGCCAACCTTATCACGCTTTCTTGACTTTCCCAGCAAATGTCAGCAACAAAACTAATGTCAGTTACAACAAATGTCAGGAAACTACTAATGTCAGATACAATAGATGTCATGTATAACAAATATCAGATGCAACAAATGTCAAGTGAAACTACAAATGTCAGATACAATAGATGTCATGTATAACAAAAGTCAGATGCAACAAATGTCAAGTGAAACTACAAATGTCAGATACAATAGATGTCATGTATTACAAATATCAGATATAACAAATGTCAAGTGAAACTACAAATGTCAGATACAATAGATATCATGTATAACAAGTGTCAGATACAACAAATGTCAAGTGAAACTACAAATGTCAAGTGAAACTACAAATGTCAGATACAATAGATGCCATGTATAACAAGTGTCAGATACAACAAATGTCAAGTGAAGCTACAAATGTCAGATACAATAGATGTCATGTATAACTAGTGTCAGATACAACAAATGTCAAGTGAAGCTACAAATGTCAGATACAATAGATGTCATGTATAACAAGTGTCAGATACAACAAATGTCAAGTGAAACTACAAATGTCAGATACAATAGATGTCATGTATAACAAGTGTCAGATACAACAAATGTCAAGTGAAACTACAAATGTCAGATACAATAGATGTCGTGTATAACAAGTGTCAGATACAACAAATGTCAAGTGAAACTACAAATGTCAGATACAATAGATGTCATGTATAACAAGTGTCAGATACAACAAATGTCAAGTGAAACTACAAATGTCAAGTGAAACAACAAATGTCAAGTGAAACTACAAATGTCAAGTGAAACTACAAATGTCAAGTGAAACTACAACTATATACCCCAAAAAACGGGACGTTCTGTATGTTTAGAAATTTAATTCTCTGTTTTCACTGTGATTCCAAGGGAGGCCACTCATAGTACCAGAGTATCATCACATGGATGTATGTAAGATTTGCTGAGAAAAAAAAAATAAAGTGTTTTCTCCTCTACATTTAAAGTCAGCCTGTCATTATAATGTTCCGTAGCACATTGATACAAGTCTAATGTATGCTGGTTTTAAGAAATTAAAAAAAAATAGTTTTACATTACATTGTTACAAGATAGAAAAAAACTTTGTTGTTTTTTTAAATTTAACTGCCGTCAAGATAGTGAGCTGTAAATCTATAATTTAGATCTGGGCAGTCACTTCCAATGTTAGCATAGTCAAAATGATGATCAGTTTCATATGACTTATACAACACCAATTGCTTTCTAATCGGAAAACTGTTGAAGACACCCATTGAATGGAAGGTGGGGGTGGGAGGAGAATCAACCGTAGCTTCCCCTGACATCAATTATTATATTGGCGGAGGGAAGGCAGATGAACCTGAGGATGGAAATGAGCTTGTCGTCCAATGATTAAACATCAGATTATACGGAGACACCATTGTAATGATTTCAGGTGTTAAAACGTACAGTTCTCTTTCAGGCTCCTCCATCGCAGTACAAAATATTTTTAAATGCAAGGGAGGTCAGCAGAACAGACTTTCAGAATGAACTTGTCGCCCTTGGCTATCCAACTGATCTGGTAGTGTCTCATTTTCTCTGAACTTAACGGAAATCGATGCTTCTCGGGACAGATTCCTCCCAACGTGCCTGACCAACCAGTGAAGACGACAAATTTAGTCCATGGTATTGCTGTCATTTACGCTATTATCTACTCTTTCATCTTCATTGTCGTCAACTACAATATAAAACTTTGGGGGCATTGGCTATGCTCGAGCTGGGAATCGACCACTGATTTCTATTTACATAAGTTGACCACGAAGACTAAACAAATTTGGATAATAAATGATTGGACAATATTAAGATCGCATTGATTTTATTTATTTATTTATTTTTTAAAGAAGAACTCAAAGTTGAGTCAATTTAATAGACTGTGATTTGAGTTTTTTCTACGCCACTTTCAACCCTAAAGAATAAAGTCATCTACAAGTCTGAAGACATACACCGGAGGCGCAGTGAGCAAAACGATTCCCCGGGCGCAACCCTCATGGGCGCGCCACAAGTAGCCTAGATTTCTATGTGATGTTCATGGAAAATGGGAAGGGGCGCCAATAACGTACATCCCTTGCCCTCTCACTTGCATTTATTTGATCACTTCAAACTAATTTTGCAGTTCAACAAGAGTATATTTATATCGAAAGCTCACATTTTTACATTCAGATTGAAACTTAAAAAAAAAAAAACAGTGCTCACATATTTAATTATATTCGTTTGACACATTGAAAAAGAAAATACTGACCACTTTGTAGCTATATTAGTCCATACAACCAACCTCTTAGAATAGTTAGCACTTTTATTTGTCTGTGTTTAGAGCGTCTTTATGTCGCGTGGTGTTCGCGTCAACTTGCCAGTGAAGTGCATAATCAAGATGCTTTTTAAACTTTGGCTTCTAGTAGCTTCGAGTTTCTACTCAGAAGAATAACTAATGTAGGGGAGATAATTAGAAATGAAACATTTTTATTTACATTTCACTACTAAACTTTCGATTTTAAAAACTATAAATAGAAGAGAAAAGCTTAAATCAGGGTTTGTTCAGTCCATAAGTCTTTATGTCATGATTATGACTTTATCATTGAATTTGAATCATAAAGTGTATTTGGCCTGTCTTCGATCGATTCTTGATGTCTACTTGAAATATTACATTATTCTATTTCGTAAAGAGGAATTCTACGTCTTCTGTACAGCGGGCATGAGCACCATAACCCAATATTAAGTCTTCAAATTTAAATTCTGAAACTATAAAAGTGTATTCAACAACAAAATCATTACAGCACTTTGCGTTATCTACCAAAATGATATTACCAATATTTCCTAAAGTGTCGGGACTTTTATATGATTCATGACTTTGTCATGTAATGCTTCTGTGTGATCGAGAAAACATCCTTTCACTTCACAACTTGTCATGTGACTAAAGAGGCCAATCCTTGATTATCAGCTATGGTCACTGGCTGTATCACCAGGCGCTGCTGCACGTTCACCCTTCCTTCTACTTCTGGTGTGTATGCCATCTGCAATCCTGCAATGCTTGCTCTCCAAGTGGACTTATCATGTGCATCCTTTTCCCAATTGTTTGCATCTCTCCTGCCTTCTATCAGATCACCATACAAAATTTACGTGCTGTAATTTCGATACTTTTCGCTTCTTGCAGCCAATCATTTTTAGTTCCCTTTCAAATAGCCATGAGTCCAGGAGCCATTAGCCCCATCACACCTTTGTTGCTACGCCACTGCATTGAACATTTTTGAGACACGTATATTGCTCGAAGTAAATGATGGCGGATTTTATGTGTTTATTTTTTGACAGTATATCATTTGTGATGTGGTTGCGCTTACTGCTGAAACCGGAAAGTTTTTGGGTTCAAATCTTGGTGAAAACCAAACGTAATCAGTATATGAAGTCGTTTCTGAGCTGATACTGCTCAGATTGGTTGATTTAATTTGAAGAGGTTGAAAGGCATTGTACTGTCTCGTAACTCCATCGTAAACTTTCACAGGGAAAAGTTACATTGTGTGATTTGTGATCACTTCAACACATGAATCTGTCAGACTGACACAGCACATTTTCTTCATATTAAACTGTTGGAAAATCAGAAACTTGTGTCTGCATAGAGCTATGAAGAGACAAAGACACAAGAAGTTTGTTCTGGAAAGAAAACAAAGAGGAAGTAGAGGAAAAACTGGCTACTCATATGACCTTGACATTTAAACTGTTGTGTCCAGAAGGTAGGGAGACATTTGTTTCCAAGAAAAACTGGAGAATCGAATTTAGCTTGACATCTAGAAAATTGCTTAGTCTCAAACTAGTCAAGATGAAGGTCAAGATGAAGGTCATGTTTTAGTGAAAGCGACGAAACTAGATAATGAGTAATGCACGATGTATTACCATACTGGTACACTAATCAATTACATTGGTTACCACTTACCTGCTTCCGTCACCATTTATCCTGAAGTAATCTTTTTTCTCAGTGGACTCACCATTTTCTTCAATGTCATTATTTCAAATGGTAGCTCTGGTCAGGTGTAATTATACTTTTGTTTGATTGGTGTAGTCCCCTGTGCAAGCCCTCATCAGGTGTGTCAAACATTGATTCAACAAGCTATGTTGGGTCCTGAAATGACAATTTGGGGAGGGGTACTTCGAGATATTCCCAAACTTCATTATTTATAAATGTCATTAAATGCCATGTTGTTTTTTCCTCTGGTTTCCAAATAAGTTTTTTTTTGATAACGTCTGAAAGGGTCAAGGACACTTATTACTATTATATAAGAAGAATATCTTCTTTAGCCTGTAACTCAAACTATCACACAGAATGGTGAAGAACAGCGTTGCAGACTATGGTTCTGTATGATAAATCATGATACATGAATAGACCACGTGATCAGATGACGAGGTTTTATAGAAGAAAAAAAATATTTAAGAAAGAAAAAAAAATCTCCTTTCTTGCGACGTTACCTGCGTGTTTCAATGCAATGTATATTAGCCATCAACTGGCACATATCTTCACATAGAGTGGCCTGGATTAAAATGTTCATGATTAAACACATGTGAGCGATGTCATTAGATTTAAGAATGGCAAGATTTGAATTAAATTATCAGATAAAAATTATTTTACAAATTTTTAAAAAATTTGAAGATTTTGAGAACATTTTAGAATTTTTTAAGCATTTCCAAGAGTAAATATGACCTATATCAACAAAAGAAACAGTGCTAAAATTAATAATTGTCACATTTCATAAGTTGTCTTCTGCAATGTATCTATAGCTCCTCTCTCTCTCACTCTCTCTCTGTCTCTCCATTTGTCATTTATTTTCTCTTTGATAATTGAAATGATTTAAACGCTGACTTGCTTGACACTGACATGACCAAAAGGAAACAATTTCTTCCATTTCTCTCAGTAAATAAACGTTCTGTCAGACCAACACGTAACGATCACGTGACGATCATTGTCTTCAGTGAACAAAAAATCGCAATTCATTTCTTCTTCTCATCCGCCTTTTCATTTCTTCCTATGACACATGTACCGACTCACAGCTCCCCCCCCCTCTACCATACAGGCACACCCCCCCCCCCCCACCTTACTAGTGTTGCCTTCACGGTGGAGCTGACAAGATAGCTTCATTGATCTGCTGAAATAAAAGACAAATAGAGCAAGATAGACCGAGAGAGAGAAAAAGAGTGAGAGAGAGAGAAAGGAATAAAATACAAATAGTAGAGGAATAAACAGAAAATAGAGAGAGAGAGAATGTGAGAGAGAAAGAGAGAGAGAGAGAATGTGAGAGAAAGAAAAGAAAGAAAGAAAATCAAGAAGAGGAAGAGCGAAGTGGAAGTTAGAAAAAAAAAAGAATAAAAGAAAGATAAAGAAACAGGGACCGAAGAGAAAGAAAAGAGAAAAAAAAGTCAATAAGTGAAAGCTGTAAATGGAAAAAAAAAACAGTTAAAGGAAGAGACGAAAAGAAAAAAAAACAGTGTGAGGACGAATAAAAGAAAGAGGAGGAGCAAAATGAGGGAGAGAGAGAGAGAGAGAGATAGCTCTTGGAAAAATAACAACATTTTGGTATCAAAAGTAAAGCTGTCTAAATTGAATTGCATCCTCCATCATCTTGACCTTTATCTCAGTCGGATCAAATACTTTACATTTTGAGAATTACATGAGAGACAACAACAAAAAAAACCCACAACAAATAATTTCAACTTTTTAATAATCCCAAAACTCTCAAAGAGCGGAAATGGCAACATTTCAAAGACGTTTTCCCTTGGGGCAGTCGTGTCGCGGATTGCTGGGTCCATGATATAGTTGAAAGGTCCCTAGACTGGGCAGCCATATTTAGAACAAGTGATAACGGAAGTCAATACTAGCGGCAGACGTCTGTGTCTAGAATGTCCACTAATGCTTAGCCAGCTAATAACTGACTAGATTTATTGATTTCGATTGCTAGAACTACTTTCGAATCGAGCTCGTGAAATTTGTGAAGCTGAAGATATGTACACTGTAAGAACATATATATTATATATATATTATATTATATATATATATATATATATATATATATATATATATATATATATATATATATATATATATATATATATATATATATATATATTATATTATTACTTATATCTCGTACAAGTAATATATCATATAGTGTTGGAGATGTTCATAAAATGGAGGCCAACCCATAACTAACAAGTTTATTTTTTGGTATATCCGGTAAACAAAATACGGAAGTAGTGATAAAAAAAAACATTCTTAAAACTATACAATAAGATTTTATGACTGTAGAACCAAATTCAAATGCGTTAACAAAGGGTAGATTACTGGGAATAACGTTTAATATGGACATCTCCATTATAGAAGAGTATACAACTAACCAGAGGATATTAATATATGTATATTTTACTATATACGTTGATGTTTCCGAAATAAACATTATTAGCTCAAACTTTCTGCAGAAGGGCACATTCTGGCACTGGGCGCCACTGGCAATTGTTTGAACTAGTCGAATTGTATACCGCACGACCAGACATCCGCCGTAAGTTGTCTGCAGGAGGTCTTAATTTCTTTGTTCTTTGCCACGTTTTCTAAATGCTATCATATCTGTGTCATGGTCTCTGTGTCATGGTCTCTGTGTCATGATCTTTGTATCATGGTCTCTGAGTCATGGTCTCTGTGTCATCGTCATTGTGTCATGGTCTCTGTGTCATGGTCTCTGTGTCATGTTCTCTGTGTCATGGTCTTTGTGTCATGGTCTTTGTGTCATGGTCTCTGTGTCATGGTCTCTGTCTAATGGTATTTGTGTCACGGTCTTTGTGTCATGGTCTTTGTGTCATGGTCATTGTGTCATGGTCTCTGTGTCATGGTCTCTGTGTCATGGTCTCTGTGTCATGGTCTTTGTGTCATGGTCTCTGTGTCATGGTCTTTGTGTCATGGTCTCTGTGTTATGGTCTTTGTGTCATGGTCTCTGTGTCATGGTCTCTGTGTAATGGTCTTTGTGTCATGGTCTTTGTGTCATGGTCTTTGTGTCATGGTCATTGTGTCATGGTCTCTGTGTCATGGTCTCTGTGTTATGGTATATGTGTCATGGTCTCTGTGTCATGGTCTCTGTGTCATGGTCATTGTGTCATGGTCTCTGTGTCATGATCTTTGTGTCATGGTCTCTGTGTCATGATCTCTGTGTCATGGTCTCTGTGTCATGGTCATTGTGTCACGTTCTCTGTGTCATGGTCTCTGTGTCATGGTCTTTGTGTCATGGTCTCTGTGTCATTGTCTTTGTGTCATGGTCTTTGTGTCATTGTCATTGTGTCATGGTCTCTGTGTCATGGTTTCTATGTCATGGTCTCTGTGTCATGGTTTCTGTGTCATGGTCTCTGTGTCATGGTCTTTGTGTTAGGCAACTTCCAGAAATGTGTGAAAAAAGTTTGTACTAAATATGCTGCTATTTATGAGTCTTCCAGTTGTAAAAAAAGAAGAACAAAAAAGTGACGGTATCCCACTCAGAGCTTGCGGTCTTGGAGAGCACAAGATGTAAAGCTCATCTGTTATTATGGTTGACGTTAGTAGTCCCTAATAAAATGAACGTATGTGAGCCCCCACTTCCGTTACTCTGATATGATCAAATCAGTGAACATTGGTACTGACCATTGGAAGACATAGCCTTAGACCCGCACTAGTCGGAGATAGACAGTGACCAAGAAAGCTATGAAAACATGGGCCTCAGCTCTTAAAAAAAAGCGTGCCACACGGAAAATGGCCAGCTCCTCTACCACCAAAGTAAAAGCCACCTTGACCTGCAATAGATGTGGATGGGAGTGTTTCTCCAAAACAGGGCTCCACAGCCATATGGAAAAGTGTTCGAGATGAACCATAGTCGTTCTACGACTGAAAAAGGCCAATATAATATATATGAGTGTAGTATAGCACTTCATTTCATTGCTACGGTATAAAATAGATCTAGTATTGTATAAAAAGAGATCAGAGTTAGTAGTAACATATATTAAATTAATTTAGCATAGTGTGGGTTACTCCAGTATAGATTAGTATAGAATATTAGTATATGTATTAAACATGATACTATTAAAATAAGTCATTAAATGATGTTTAAATAGCAAAGAATTGTATAATGTTTAACTCCCTTAAGTTCATCGTCTAACATTCACTTAAGTTATGTGTCGGCCACAATCGTCTCAGTATCGTCCAGTCAATATAATATATATGAGTGTAGTATAGCACTTCATTTCATTGCTACGGTATAAAATAGATCTAGTATTGTATAAAAAGAGATCAGAGTTAGTAGTAACATATATTAAATTAATTTAGCATAGTGTGGGTTACTCCAGTATAGATTAGTATAGAATATTAGTATATGTATTAAACATGATACTATTAAAATAAGTCATTAAATGATGTTTAAATAGCAAAGAATTGTATAATGTTTAACTCCCTTAAGTTCATCGTCTAACATTCACTTAAGTTATGTGTCGGCCACAATCGTCTCAGTATCGTCCAGTCAACTGTAGAAGCAAATCTTTCCTGCACTCTGCCTTCCAGGTGACCTCAAGTTCTTAGAGTCCTTTCCCTGTTATAGGATCTTCAGGAGACTGCAGCCTTGATGTGTTTCTATCCTGTATTGGTGCAGTAACCTAACCAATGTACTCATGATATACAAAATACAATCGTTAGGTCTTAATCAAAATATTAAATTATGCAGGTCCGCCACTAGGGAAGCCGGGATCCCAACAGCAAAATTATTATCTAGTCTTGGGTCATGGTCCCAAGGGGCGCCGCTTACATTTGTTACGTCATTCAGATCTTTGTAAAGAACGTGATGAGAAAGACGTCACTCGGTGTTTGTTGCGTCATAACCTAGAGACATATCTCTCTCCAGGTCTAATCGCGAGCACCATCACATGGTCAGTGTCAACTGGTCACTGCCCGGCGACATTACTTGAAATGTCACGACACCGGGTGACGTCTGGGCACAAACCTGAAATAATGATGTTTCCACAAATAGAAACTGGTGACGTCCAACGAATGAAACTTTATCGCCTCTTTATTTTTACACCTCAGTTTCTAGAAATGCAAATCTGTAGGTTTTGTTTCTAAAACATTTTGTCCGGTGTGCACACAATTTGTTGCTGGTCAAATTAATCGACAACTTTGTGCTGTGGTGCAGTTTGTTCACTTCTGTTGTTTTTACTGCTACTGTCTGTTGTGGTGGTGGTCGTTATTTTCGTTTAGGTTTTTATTTTATTTCTGAGTCCATATGACCAGGAGCGGATGTACACTTGATATGGCCCTAAGCTATTTGAGATATGGGGCCCCTTGTAATCAACATAATGAAATTCATTCCTTTGCTTTTTCTTCAAAATAATTATTTTGGGCCTCTTAGGCAAGTGGGGGCCCTTAGCTATAGCTTATGTTGCCTTTAGCACTTAGGTCAATCCAGCACTGACATAGGTAGGACGTATTCAATTCAATGCGTTTCTACGTTCAATTCTAAAAGGCTGGTATCTTTAGATCTTATATGGGTGTGCTTTCTTCAGTGTCTTTGTGTGTGTGTGTGTGTATGTGCGTGTGTGTGTGTTGCCGTGCTTGTCTGAGTGTTGGTGTTTATTTATGTTTGTGTGATTTAGTTATTTATTTCGTTTATTGAATTATAAAAAAAAAATAATTTAAAAAATAAATGTGTTAATAGTTTTAAGTGTTTTAAAGGTGTGCGTGTAGGCGTGAGTATATGTTAATGTATTTGTATATGTAGGTCACAGCTGGGAAATACTGCATTCCTCACTGATCTTCGGACTCGAAGCCTAGCCTTATTATTCACGTATCTACACAAGGATTTGATATTGTTACACTTACAAACACAGGCCAATCAATTTGCAAAAGAATTAAAGGAATTTTTTTTTTTAAATATATGCAAAAAATACGATTTAAAAAAAAACAAAGCTTATGTTGCATGAAATCCAATCAATTTTTAAATCAATCATGTTATATATTTTCTTAAAGATCTTGAGTAACAAAAATAAATGTATGGGAATTAAATATTTGTATCAATTCTTTTTGTTAAGCGTAACTTTCATTCTTATAGAATGCTCAGTGTGCAATTAGTCCAATCATTTTTGTGGAACCGTTTGGAAAAGCAGGTGGGGAGGTGGGGGGGGGGAAAGGGGGATATCTGGGAGAAGTTTGTCGTGCTACTTTTTTACAAGCGATTTTGTTTAAGTCTCTCCAGTCTGTCTGAAATCATGCTGGATGTCTTGTGCCTCCATAATGGAAAGACGACGAGTTAGCCACTTGGCCATTCAAGTTCTTATAAAAATGGAAGGTTAAAGGATCTATAAAAAAGTCTATAATTACTGGTAGTTAATTATTCAGCACGATACCAACAAGGGAAATTAATCCTTCGATTTTCACATGTCAAAATATTTTGTCCGCTTAAATATATGTACACGTTATTTCTCTCATATACATTCTCGGATCGAGTGGAAACTTGAAACAATTAATTATTATACCTGACAAAGAACAAATCGATTTTAAAAAATAACCAGTTAGTCAATTAAATATTGCCAATTACTTTTTTATATCGAAAAAGGAAATAGCTTCTATAATACACGACATTGATAATAGAACTGTAAATTGTTGTAATCTGTTTTTTATAATTTTTTTTTTTGAATTATCTTCTGCTTGTTTTTTCTATATGGGATTAAAATCAACACTTTGCGATATTCTTTTAAAGTCATAAGCTACTTCAACCAGGGGATAGTTTGCCATTTGCATTCAAGAAACAGAAAGGTATTTATCCTTAAATGTTTTAAAATTCCAAGCATAAATAGATGCTTATACTTTGAAACATAAAAAAAAAAAGACATGATTTGTCTGTAATTCTTTGATCACCTCGTGTCGCATGTGACAGTTTAACCCCTATTAAAGATGGCGCTTCTGTATAATTTCTTTATGACTGATTGCCTGCGTTGCTCCACTACTTTTAATTGATTCAAGGGGAGTAATTTGCTAGGCTTTAAAAAAAATCGCTCTGGCTTGCTGAGACGCCGTTCAAATTTTTTTTTACGTAAAAAAGAAAAAAAAAAAAAAAAGAAATTTGAACTCCATCTGATTCGTCACTATGGCAACGACTAATGGAGGCTAGGAGATTTTTTTTAGATAGTTGTTATTGATCCTTTGTTTTTGTGTGCTATTTTGTGAAGAATTGACTAGTTGTATAAAAGTGACTTTGGTCAAATAAGATTAACATACAATGGCATTTATGAAGATAATAAAATCAATCTGTAAAGATAAATTTGAACTAAAAAAAAATTTCATTAAAATGTTTGTGTCTTTGAGCTCGTGGGTTTGTGAGTAGTGAAGATAAGGAATTCAATTCTAAGAAACTAAAATACACCCAGTGGCGTCCATTGGGTCGGTGCCATCAGGTGCGGTTAGCTCTGGCTGTCCCGTTTTTTTGAAGCATTTACTCTCAAAGGCTTGAATTCTTCTTTCGGCCTCAGTGTCCAACTGTGACAAACAAATATTACAGAGACCACTAGGGAAGAATAGTTTCATTTTTACTTGGAAGCTGATTCCAGATTGTCCACAGTTCTCTCTCCTGACACAGCGGGCTTTAATCTCTTGTCTTCTCTTGTTATGCTTGCCCCTAGCTATTTAAATGGGTCAATTACGTTTAATGTTTGGCCATTCAACAGGATGCAACATCTCGTATTATCGCCACCACAAACTAGTATTTTGCTCTTATAAGCACTGATGTCCATGTCAACTGCTCTAGTTGCAGCATCTGGTTCTGAAGTAATATCTTGTAAGATTGTACCTGATCTGCATGTTCTCCTATGATGAGGTCTAAATCATCTGCAAACCTGAGATTGAAGTAATTGCATTCATTAAAATGTAAGATTATTAATAATAGAAACAAACTCAACATCAACTGAGTATGTTTTCTTTATTAGGTTTTAATTTAAAGACTTTTCAACATTACGTAAGTGATTTTACATTACACCAGTGCTTCTCAAACTTTTATTAGTGAGCCCACCCAGATACACAAAGTCCTATAAATTTGCAACACACTAGCAGTGTCTTTGAGACAGACATATATTTCACGAATCACGTATGTAGAAAAAAACGTCTAAATCCTTAGCATGTTGAGATGCTGTGGATGAATGTTAATGCAGTGTGTTTGTTGTACATTATTAATGGTGACAGTACATAAACATTACATGATTCTAGAAACTAATATGTGATTTCGTATTAAATGAATGACTTAATTCTATATATTAATTTTAATTTAATAACCCTAAGATTTCTATCCTAGTCGGATTCATTGTTTCACACCATTGGTACTCTAGACACAAAATTTACCTTTAATTGACCCTGGCTTTTTAAAAATGTACTTATAGTTGTAAGTCTATAAATAGTTTCTGTTTGAAACGTAAAATATTTCAAGAAGTTTTGTTTTCCATTTTAATGTTTCAAACAGATCTCTGCATATTGATCCTTTACCATTTCATCATACATTTAGTATTTAGATAGAAACGTGATGACGTAAACATGACAGTGAAGCTGGGCTCAAGAGACGAAATCTACAGAGTACATTGCTTACCCTTCAAGTCACAGGAACACATTTATAGGTTTAGGATCGTCTAGATTTTAATAACGAAACTTTAACCCTCCCTATCTCCTCAAGTCAGATACGCCTTGGAAGCGAATTTGTCTTTATCTATGGAAGATATTTATGCCGAGCCAGTTTCTGGATTCAGTTAACCTTGACCTTGCTAAAAACATCTGAAGCCTGTTTCTACACCACCTTTCTTCTCTAAGGCTTTTAGCTTTTTTATGTTCCATTCATGGCAAGGACTTCCGAGTTGGGGAGGGGGGAAGGGGGAGTACCCAAGTGGAAGCAAGGTGAGAATTTCTTTTTGAAATATATTTTGAAAAAAAGGTGAAGAAGCTGCAGATAGTAAAGTTGTGCATAAGATAAAATTATCTTCTTGGCCGTAATAAACCTCAGTACTATGTCCTTTACTTCCCTTTTTATTGGATAGGGCTAAATATATTGCATTATATTCGAATATTTACGTCACATTTTCATGATGATTATTAAATCATGTTTTAAAAAAGGTTTGTTCCGTTAGTCATATTCCTACGGTTGGTGTGATGTCATATTGCGTCATTTTACAAAATGTTAGTGTTACGTCATATTGCAAAAAAATGTAAGTGTTACGTCATGATACATAATGTTTAGAACTACATTATATTACATAGTGTCAATGACGTCCAATTACATACTGTTAGCTACGTCAGGAAACGACATTTGTATCTGTTAGATGCAATGAGAATTGAATTGGAAATGTCCGTTGTTACGTATGCATTGACTTGGGACTTTAAGAAGTCAGTTTAGAAGTTTAAAGGCACATTCCTCGTCCCATATGATAGGACAAATTTGTAAAAAAACTATTTCTTCCCTAGTGTTATTAGAGCATGGAATGGGTTGCCTGAGCTAGCCAGGAAAACCAATGACTTGGCAGAATTTAAGTCATTGGTTAATATGCATGACTAAATGCATGAC
The DNA here is from genome assembly GCF_947242115.1 of Biomphalaria glabrata. NCBI lineage: Eukaryota > Metazoa > Mollusca > Gastropoda > Planorbidae > Biomphalaria > Biomphalaria glabrata. The sequence goes on along the minus strand of NC_074711.1, from coordinate 22,493,569 downwards.
GCGTAGGACGTAACCATCTTCTTTTCTGTATTATATAAGATAAGATAAGAAGACAATGTTCTGTGCGTGTCCAACTTGCTATGTGTTCTTCCTACTAACATCTACCTGTCCAGCAGCAGTTAATGTCTCCAGAAATGCCTCATCGCTTGCTGAAAAACTCAACTGCATTTTTTGTACATTAAATTCTTCTTTTTACAAATTAAAACAACATTTGAAGCACTGGCGGATCCGAAGGGGAATTGGGTAGGACGAGTCTTTTTTGTGCAGAAATGCCATGATTTGTGTAAATTCTGAAATACTAATTTGAATTAATTTGTATTCAGAAAGGCAAAAGGTTCAAGTCTTCCTTTAATCTTCCATTGATCAGACTGGATCAAACTGTCGCCGTGATATTAATATGTACACTTAACAGGTGTTGGCCGGCTGCCATGGGTGTTCGAGTTCCGAAAATTTGTTCGGGATCAGAGACAATAGTTTGGTCGAACACCAAATGATTCAAGTCTGAGTCGTTCCAAGTGCCAAAGTGTAACTATACTTTCTAGTACATAGTAGCAGTGAGTAGATCATTTCCTTTCCTTAAAGCTAAAATGTTCAACACTTTTTTTTTTAATCTAGTAGTTGTACAGGTTCGTTCATGCACACAGGTCAGTTCTTTCCCCCTGTTCTTTCACAAGACCAGGTCCCCAGCAGTCACACTGGACACGGCCATGGAATTCCCGTCCAGCCAATGCGTACATTTAGATTATGTCAAACAAACATCACACACGCATACAGATCTCCGCCATCTGGTCCAGGCTCTGGTGTATACAAAAGTCTCATCAGATGTAGGTCACGCCTAGTGCTCCATTACATTCAAATAAAACCCTAGAGTTGAACTAGTGTGGGTTATCTGCCCCACTCCACACACTCTTCTCTACTCTTCCAATGCACCATCCTCCCTCATCCGCCCTTCTCCTCATTTTGTATAAATGTTTATTTTAAGATAAAAGATTATTTAAATGTTTGCTCTTTCCGACTTCTGACATCCTATGAAATCTGTGCCAATCTTTTCAGGACTGAATAGACTTCTTGAATTGAAACGTGACCTATGTAGCTAAATACTCTTCAATTCTTAAGCCTTTCACTTTACAACATATAAGAAGATTATCTATGTGTATGGATGATCATATTTCCGTAATTGAAACTCTTCTTTACCGAAGAATCAAATGGTCTGTGAGACAAAAAAGGTTGAGTGACTCAGAGCTCAAGTCTCTAGGTGTGTGTTGGTTTCATGTGTTTTCGCTCTATTGAATGGTCTGCTGGAATCATTTAGCATTGCACCTAATGACGTACATTAGCTTCTTATAAATTACCGACGTTCCTTCTGACAAAAGATAATTACATGCATGTCAATTAGAGACTTAAAACTCTGCTAAGTCATTGGTTTTCCTCGCTGATTGAGGCAACCCATTCCATGCTCTAATCTAAAAAGGAGTATTTGTAAGAATTAGTCCTAGCATATGGAATAAGAAATGAGCCTTTATCTTAAAGTATTTTATTACGTTGTGTTTTTTTACTTTGTAAATCAATCATCTCATCTGTCCCCTGACTTATGTCGTAGGGGTGCTGGGACAGTTCCTTGTAAACAAATCCCCCCACTTTTCCCGGTCAGAACCTGTTCTGAGCAGGATATCAAGAGAGAGGCGGTCCATTCTTTTCCGCAGTCCAGCTTGCATCTCTTTGGACGACCTTTTCTTCGTGTTCCCTCCACTGTACTTGAAGGATGACTTTTAACAGCGAGTCATGTTTTACAATATGAACAAATCAGTTCAGCTTTCGTTTCTTCATAGTATTGAAAAGTCCCACCTTTTTTTCTCCTTTTTGCCAGCCAGAGTGTTGACTTGTATAAGTACAAACTCATTTGTCTTTTTTTCGTGGTATCTGATACTAAGCAATTTCCAGTAGCATTCACTCTCAAAGGCTTGAATTATTCTAACCAAGGCTAAATAGGATTTTTACTCGTATGGGCAGGGTTTAATCAACGAAAGTGGAGTGAGTCTGGAGACCTTTTTGTAACCTCCAGTTTAGAGCCCGCAAATTGTAATGGTTTGACCTTTCACTAGTCTCCAGGCGGCGGCTGATCAGTTCAGCATAAGCTATAGACCCCGAAAGACACAATCTCTACACCAGACGAGCGTGCAGGGGTTATGAGAGTCTGCTAGGAAAGTTGGAGCTCCCGCAACGTTAGCCCTTTTCGGAACACCCCGAGAGCAAGTTACCAGTAGACACCACGAGGAGGTCGGCGGGCACTGTCCCCTACGCAATACAGCAAGGTTTCTGTCCAGGGCTTTTGCAAGAGAGGATTTGAGCCTCTCAAGCCCTCACTCAAATGGAGTATTATGATGATGATGATGAAATAGCATTTTTGTTTTATGTTCTTTTTTTATTTGGAAGTATTCAAGTAGCTGAGCTTCAGTAAAGTTATTACAAATTTCTAGTTTAAAATTAGTAGCACAGATTGCAAACAAAATTTACAACTTACAGCAACAGCGCATGTCAAGACTAGTAAAAAGAAAAAAGCGATGGATGGAATGATCTGGAACAAAAGTTTGTCCAGATACAATTGCCCAGATAAGTGTCTTCACTAAGTGGTTGAAATAATTCATCCCAGTGGAAAACGTGATACAAATCTTGAAGACCAACAATTTGAAAACACGCCTGTGATGACACTAACCAACGCGCCTTGTACTCACACTGACCAACACGACTGTACTCACACTGAGCAATTCGATTACAGAGAAAAAGTAATTAGCCTCTAAGTCTAAGAAAAACGATAATTACCTATCTTCTTCCAGCCTGTTCTTAAATCACTTTACTGTTGCGAAACTCAAAATGTTGTTAGACCAAACCATGTCCCTAAAGTTGGACTATTACTATATTTAAATACCTACGAGCTTCTTAGACAAAATATAGACTTATTGTGAAATACAGATCTCTTCTACTGCATGGCATGAAAAAGTCGATGGCTTTTAACAGTACCGCAGTGTGTAATGTTTGAATGAAACGGTCTTGATAGCAGACATACATGTATCATGAGGTATGCATATGCTTCTGACCTTAATGACCTGCAGGACGGACAGAACTGGACTGGACTGGACTAATAGAGAGTAGTTGATAACCTGGTTAGTTAAAGCGTCTCGTTGTTTCGAAGTGAATGAGTCATGTGATGGAAGTGAATGAGTCATGTGATGGAAGTGAATGAGTCATGTGATGGAAGTGAATCAGTCATGTGACGGAAGTGAATGAGTCATGTGATGGAAGTGAATGAGTCATGTGACGGAAGTGAATGAGTCACGTGATGGAAGTGAATGAGTCATGTGATGGAACATGTAGACCAAAGATCTACATAAAGGCTTGAAGTTTATTATTAACATGAGTTGCTCAACAATGAGTTTGAGAGTTTCTTCTCCGAGTTGCTGAGTGACGAGTGAATGAAAGAAACAGTTTAAAAACATGTTTCCTTTGTTCTGGTTTCTTCTTTCCCCATCCTTGGGACATCTCACAATACAAACAAGAAAACATACAAAAATAATTTAAAAAGAAATATATCACATAGTTGTATCAACTAGTTTGGATGTCATACATTCAAAATTGTAATAGATCTAGACTCTAGAGTCTAGACTAACAATAATAAATCTGCTCGATTACAGATATTTGTACCTGTTATTTTTGTTTAACGCAATTTCATGCTTTTAGCTTTCTCACTACGCTATGATCCTATCACTTGTCTGGACCACTTAGAAAGGGGCAGCGTGAAAAAGAAAGGGGGGGGGGTGTCGAAGAAATAATGTTTACAAACTATTTACAAGGTAGAGTGAGTTTATATAAGCTGTACAATGATAATATTTCATCAAACAGTGCTTATAACAAACATGTTTTAGGGTCATCAAAGCACACACAAAAATTTACTATTACAAGATCCACCTTCTGTGGCATTAAACACGATTGCCAATTAGAGACTTGAGACTCGCTATATTCATCCAGAGGCAAATATACACAAAATCAATGTCACAAATAGAATTAATTTATAGTAATAACTGGAAACTTCACTGAGTGTATAGTTAATAGAAATGGATTTGCGATTAAAAGCTGGAACAAATCAAAAGTGAAGACTTGAAAAGAAACGAAATAGAGTCGAAGATAAATAAACTCAAGGACACGCCATCATCCAATGATGTGGCTCAATATTGACACAAATACAGTGTTTGAGGCAACTCTGATATCAAGTGATATTAGCTCGTCAGCTTGGTATCAGTTTGTGATTTTATAAAATAACAATCAAATAATTGATGATTTCATCAATCATCTCCCATTTCACTTTTGTTCCCCCTAACTTCTTCTCGAAGACTGTAAAATAACTTTTACTGAGAGAATGTACAAATATATTTTTTTAACTTTATGTGGGTTAAATTATGCAACATGAATCTGTAATGGCTTTGTTTTGGTGCACAAAATATTGACACTAAAGGTGAAACAATTTATTGATCACTTCATAAAATATTACCAGTGACAGACTCAGCAAAACAAAGCCAAGACTTGTCACCAGAAAGAACAAACGAAGGCGTTGTCGTAGAAAAATGTAGAAGTTTCATCCATGCTTATGAACTAAATAGAAGATAGAACTCCAAAAAACTTTGTAAGAACTGGGTCACTATAGCTGGAGAGATTGCTTGAGAATGTATGTCTAGCTGGAGAGATTGCTTGAGAATGTAAGTCTAGCTGGAGAGATTGCTTGAGAATGTATGTCTAGCTGGAGAGATTGCTTGAGAATGTATGTCTAGCTGGAGAGATTGCTTGAGAATGTATGTCTAGCTGGAGAGATTGCTTGAGAATGTAGAGATTGCTTGAGAATGTAAGTCTAGCTGGAGAGATTGCTTGAGAATGTATGTCTAGCTGGAGAGATTGCTTGAGAATGTATGTCTAGCTGGAGAGATTGCTTGAGAATGTAGAGATTGCTTGAGAATGTAAGTCTAGCTGGAGAGATTGCTGGAGTATTAAGTCAATATTGGTGCTCCAATGACTTTCTCACGGTGTTAATAGTAAAGAATTAGAATCATTATGAGAACACAGAGTCTAGATCTATATGTTCCTATAACTAGACAGTAGACACAGTTTTACAATGCTTCATTAAGATCGCGTTTCAGTCCATCAATTCTTGTTTAAAGTCAATTGAGCTTATTCCTGATTCCATTGACCTGAGATATCATTGTCAAAATTCGTAAGAGAGATAATGTCTTGTGTGACATCCATATTGTTAACAGTAAACATTACTGGATGTCGCAGTGGGAGAACCCGATGCCAAGCCACATTCGGCATCAGTCTAGGGGAAACGGGGACGGTAGAGTCGTTTGTTACAAGCGAGAGGCTGGCACCACACAAGCTAGTCCACACCAAGTGGAGGAGTTAACTCCTCTCTGCTTTCTCTCCCTTGTACAGGAGTTGTCTCTTAGTATTGACAAAATTCTTAACTCCCCGTTCCTGACAGCCAAAGTGGATTCATTTTTTGCCCTTATTGTAGTGTGTTTTCCTTGTCCTGACATATCAACTAATGCGATTATACAACAATATTCCGGGCTCAGGATTACTATATTTCTTTATTACTCTATTTCTGTGTTAGTCTTTAAATTTATAAGTAAAAGTGTTTTTCAAACTGGTTTCCGGGTTAGGATCATATATTATTAAAGTCGTGTACACAATGATTGATTGCGCATATCATCAAAGTATTCATCACTTGAATGCAGTGTAGATAACACAAGATTTACGGTAAGTTTTTGATTCTGTTCAAGATCTAACATCTAGCTCAATGTATAAAGAAATGTTTTCAGAAATTAGAAAAATGACGCTGTACAATTTTGTTTATATTGAAATTATTTTTTTTTTAATTAATTAGTTTAGGTCAAGATCTATCTTTAAATTCAATCTAGATCTAGTTATTACAAGAAAAAGAGAAGAAAATTTTTTTTAACACGTTATTATGACTTTTTTAAAAATGAAAGTATGATCAATGATTTGAGTGTGTGTGTATGTTTTGTCGTCCCATGAAGATTTCAATTGTTGTGTTGGTTCTAAAGTTATCGTCTCGTACAACGTTAGAAGGAAGTCATTCTGATGTACAGTTGGGACATTGAAAAGTCGCACGGCTACAGGATAACAAGTGCTGGATGAACTAGGATACGCCTGAGAATCGATTGATAGATTAAAACCTTTGCCTTCAAACTGTGCCCTCCGTAGTTCTGGTACTAGGCCACCACGTCTCATCAATCACTAATGATTGTGACTGGAGTCTGAGCGTGGAGGGGCTGACTGTGATTTGATAGTGTGAATGAAGTGAAAGTCTGGAGAAGAGTCTTTATGCATGATTACGTGAGTTGGGGGTGAGTACACTTTGTGAATCAATGACGAGTGAGCATATCTAGTCAAGATTAGCCCCGAAAAGATTAGTCACTGAGAAGTTCAAGAACTGAAAGTAGCCGTTTGGTGTATTTAGCATGGTGTTTCTGTTAACTTTCATGCGCATCACATTTCTCTGTCTCTCTCTTTCTCTCTCTCTCTCTCTCTGATGTAAATACTCCTGGAGCTTATCATACTTGTCTCTCTCTCTCTCTCTCTCTGATGTAAATACTCCTGGAGCTTATCATACTTGTCTCTCTCTCTCTCTCTCTGATGTAAATACTCCTGGAGCTTATCATACTTGTCTCTCTCTCTCTCTCTCTGATGTAAATACTCCTGGAGCTTATCATACTTGTCTCTCTCTCTCTCTCTCTCTGATGTAAATACTCCTGGAGCTTATCATACTTCTCTCTCTCTCTCTCTCTCTTTCTCTGATGTTAATACTCCTGGAGCTTATCATACTTGTCTCTCTCTCTCTCTCTGATGTAAATACTCCTGGAGATTATCACACTTCTCTCTCTCTCTCTCTTTCTCTGATGAGAGTACCCCTGAAGCTTATCACACTGTGATGTCGATACTTCTGCAGCTTATCACATCTCTCTGTCATGACAGTACCTAAGTAATTAATCAGAAATCTCTCTAAATGATATAACTGCCTCTGATATTCATAAGATGTATCTCTATACACCCACTTGTATTTATTGGACACATAAATACATTATATATTTCTAAAGTGATAAAAACATTGGTATACATTTATTTTATCTAACTAAACATCGAGATGCTAGTTCTTTTAACTCAAACATAAAGTGTATATATCTCACCGTATGACAGTATTGCAACATCTAGTATATGAAAAAAATACTGTTAACATTTGTATAGTGTGACCATAATAAAGTAATCAGGAATAATTTGGAGTCTACATGTATCTGATTACACAGGATTGTATTGTTATCCATTGGTTGTTGAGTTAAACAATGGCCATTCATTTACTCTATTCGAGTTACGGCAAAAGTTTAACCTTTAATCAATGACCTTGACAGATCAATATATAGAGCACATGTCCATACTGCCAATCAGTGTTAGAATCAATATTAGAGGCAAGTCGGAGACATTGTTGGACCAAAAGGTGAGATCTAAAGTGAGCAGGAGGTGAGTCGCAGACAGTGCTGCATGCATAAGCTAAACACCGGGGCCACGCACACCAGGGTCACACACACCGGGGACAACACTCATCGGGGACAACACTCATCGGGGGTCACACACACCAGGGTCACACACACCCGGTCCACAAAGACCGAGGCATCAACATATATATCATATGATCATCGTCAATTAAGATTAATTGCTTTACATAAGAGTAAGAGCAGGAGGATGGGGGGGGGGGGGGGTAGGGAACACATTTGTTATAATTGCATTTTAATAATTGATCGGTCTTGAGATATTTTGAAATGTCTCTCTTGTTTTTGTTGTTATTTGTTGTTGTTGTTTTAAAAGGGTGTGCAGGTTAAAGCGGAAAAGTGTTTTGAATCATGAATGCTGTAGCTTGTATTTTACTAAATGCTTCTTCTTCTTTCTCAGTTTGACATGTCGGAGGGTTCCGATCAGTAATCCTATTTCTGAGAAGAACCGCGCAGTGGTTTCCAGATCAGGCAGTTCTCCGTTTAGTTTTTCTTCTACAGGAGGGTTTTGGGGCCAGAGTCTTGTTCGGGCCTCTTGATAAAGTATGCAGCTTAAAAGGACATGGTCAGCATTCTCTGGTGATGCTCCACAAGGACAGGTTTCGCTAGTCCCGACTTTTAGCTTCCGGAACATAGGTTGTCTCATTCTGTTGTGTCCGGTTCCGAGTCGAAAAATTGTGTGTTGGTCATGTGGAGATAGCTTATAATAGGCATAGCTTATAATAGGCATAGCTTATAATAGGTATCCTTTTTCTTGTAATTGGGGTGTGAGCTAGTCCAATTCTCATTTATTCTACTCTCTATTATTTTTATCATTTCTTCTGGGTAGAAAGGAATTTTCATTTGTTTGTTCATTCTTCCATCTTTGGATAGCATGTCTGCTATTTCATTGCCTTCTAATTCAATGTGTGCTGGAACCCACTGAAGAACAGTTTCCTTGCTGTTGATGTGAAGGTTTACAAGAGCTAAGAGTTGCTTTATATAGGAAGTATCCGAGTCTTTCAGGCTTTGAAGGACTGTTTTGGCATCTGCCAGTAAGACAATTTTACTAAAGATTTGTTAAGTATTACAGCAGGAATCTTAGCAGCAAACGTTTCAGTCATCAAATGTTAGCCAGACCTCGGTAACTGAAAGAGAGACGTTACTTCTAAACGCCATAGCCCAAACGGTGAGAGTAATGGAGCTACGTACCAATTCATTTACAATCTGAAGTACATTACACGACGTCTTCCACTTGACTAACAGACCCTAGAGTAATAGTTTGAACTTAATACTTTCCTTGCCTCTGATGACACTCTCTATTAATAGGAAGTACGCACAATTGGACAAAACTAACACATCTCGGTTACGTGTGGGGACCTCTAAGCACTGGCAAAAGAATGTGACATTGTTTGTAAAGAGTCTTAACGGACTGGAGCAAAGTGCAGTTGGTAGGTGTCAGTAGGCGCTATGTCAGTTGATAGGTGTCAGTAGGCGCTATGTCAGTTGATAGGTGTCAGTAGGCGCTCTGTCAGTTGATAAGTGTCAGTAGGTGCTATGTCAGTTGAATCAGTCACTAGATGGCATCCTTTGAAATCCTTCTGTTTATAGACGTCACTGGGTGAAGAAGTAAAGACCTGACTAGATCTAACACAGAGAAAACTGACATTTGCTTTATAGTGATACTATTATAGTAGTATGGGTCGTTTTTGTTTTTTTTACCATCACAGGAAAAACGTCTCTAGACTCACGTTAAAAGGTTAAGAAAGTTTTTGTTGACATTAAAAAAAAACAACAAAAAAACTCATAATGAACACAAGGACAGGTCAAAAGCCCTCTATCATTAAACACTGCCAAATAGGTGTTATTTAGCATTTAGCATTTTACACTCGATAGACCCCTTTAGTACAAATAATGTTTATCTTGCACTATTATGACTGTACACGGATTAAAAGCATTTATTATTGTATGCTTGCCAATAGCATCTATGGTTGTATAGTGACCAAAAGGTCTTTAGCTTGTACACTCGTCATTTAACCTTCCAGTCATTTCTTATATGCATGTAAAACTTTAAAACAAAAAACTTGAAAATACGTTAAAAATATTTTGATGAAGGATGCATTCTCCAATGAAGGAGTTCAGTTCAAATCTTCAATGACGTCTTCTTCAGCCAGCAATGACGTCTCCTACAGCCAGCAATGACGTCTCCTACAGCCAGCAATGACGTCTTCTTCAGCCAGCAATAACGTCTCCTACAGCCAGCAATGACGTCCCCTACAGCCAGCAATGACGTCTTCTTCAGCCAGCAATGACGTCTCCTACAGCCAGCAATGACGTCTCCTACAGCCAGCAATGACGTCTTCTTCAGCCAGCAATAACGTCTCCTACAGCCAGCAATGACGTCTCCTACAGCCAGCAATGACGTCTTCTTCAGCCAGCAATAACGTCTCCTACAGCCAGCAATGACGTGTCCTACAGCCAGCAATGACGTCTCCTACAGCCAGCAATAACGTCTCCTACAGCCAGCAATGACGTGTCCTACAGCCAGCAATGACGTCTCCTACAGCCAGCAATGACGTGTCCTACAGCCAGCAATGACGTCTTCTTCAGCCAGCAATGACGTCTCCTACCGCCAGCAATGACGTCTTCTTCAGCCAGCAATGACGTCTCCTACCGCCAGCAATGACGTCTTCTTCAGCCAGCAATGACGTCTCCTACAGCCAGCAATGACGTCTCCTACAGCCAGCAATGACGTCTCCTACAGCCAGCAATGACGTCTCCTACAGCCAGCAATGACCTCTCCTACAGCCAGCAATGAGTCTCCTACCGCCAGCAATGACGTCTCCTACAGCCAGCAATGACGTCTCTTACAGCCAGCAATGACGTCTCCTACAGCCAGCAATGACGTCTCCTACAGTCAGCCTTTATCTTTTCCTCCCCATCTACTCCGTGCACCCACCCACCCACCCACAGGAGATGAGCTCCAGAGATGTGCTCACTTTGTCTATCTATATTGCCAGTAAGAACTGGCTCTGGGGCAGACGATCTTGACAGCACGATTCACACACTCAAGTCTCCTAGTTTCTCTTTACATTTTTGATTAGGCTATTTTTAGTTGCTTGCACGTGGACAGATCCTCGACAGCGTTCCATGACTCCCCCCCCCCCTCGACAGCGTTCCATGACTTCCCCCCCCCCTCGACAGCGTTCCATGACTCCCCTCCCCCCCCCCCTCGACAAGCTCAGGTTCAAGCATTTCAGTGTCACATAGCACAATGAACCATTGTTTGTAGGCCAAGTGTCTGGTTTAGTTACAATCTAGGCAGTAGTGTCACATAGCACAATGAACCATTGTTTGTAGGCCAAGTGTCTGGTTTAGTTACAATCTAGGCAGTAGTGTCACATAGCACAATGAACCATTGTTTGTAGGCCAAGTGTCTGGTTTAGTTACAATCTAGGCAGTAGTGTCACATAGCACAATGAACCATTGTTTGTAGGCCAAGTGTCTGGTTTAGTTACAATCTAGGCAGTAGTGTCACATAGCACAATGAACCATTGTTTGTAGGCCAAGTGTCTGGTTTAGTTACAATCTAGGCAGTAGTGTCACATAGCACAATGAACCATTGTTTGTAGGCCAAGTGTCTGGTTTAGTTACAATCTAGGCAGTAGTGTCACATAGCACAATGAACCATTGTTTGTAGGCCAAGTGTGCAATGTCTGGTTTAGTTACAATCTAGGCAGTAGTGAAGTCTTTTGTCTAATTAATACATATGGTATCAATTACTTTTGAATCAAGCGTTTTGTATTCTTATTTGTGTTCCTTCTAACCAGTGAAACTAATGTATATGTGTAGATTTTAAGGTGGTTTGTCAACTTCTGAGACATCTATAGCCACTGATGGAGTTTGGTCAATAAAGTTGTCTATTTTGAGAGTCTGTTAATCTTGTTAGTATGTTTAGTCTATCATTTATTCTGTGATGTTAAGTCCTGGTACATGCCTAGCGTCAACTGCTTTTTAGAAGCACATATTCATTATTACCTCCCTTTGTTCAAAATAAGATTTTATTAATTTTTTTTGGACAAACTTGTTCAAATGTATTTATGATACTTTCACAATAGTTTTAAATTTAGCGTTTGATTATTTGCTGCAGAGACTTCAAGTGATTCAAATTGGAATTCCTTCTCCCTAAAATCTGTACATTGTCCTTAAAGACAATTGCACATGACGGCCTATGTTGATTGATTTGACCATATTTCCTTGACGCATAAAGATCATCATCCTGATAGAGACCAGAACATCTCATTTGCCCTTCCTAAATTGTTTCTAGCAAGAAAATAAATATTGTGAGTGAGTTGACAGTCCGTGTAAAGATGATGCCAACTTTTATTTACCATTGGTCAACATTTGTAACCGGATTTTTTTTTCTCCAAAGCGTCGATTTGTTTTCATTGTCCTAACAGTTCATAAAGAAATTCTTAGATACCTCTGCTACAGGCAGCGTTTATATCAAGTAGATACTCAACTAATGTTATTCCTTGTCAATGACCTAATCCCAAGCAGTTCATTTTGTGACTCTAGATACTTTGACTACAAGCAGACCGAGGAAATGGTTTGGGAGTTACACTTGTAATGTCATGAAATAAGACTGTTGCTTTATCAACACAAGTTTAAAAGTTTAAAATAAAACTGCTACGATAGATCGTCTCTATCTCTCTCTCTCTCTCTCTTTGTCTCTCTCTGTCTCTCTCTCTCTCTCTCTCTTTCTATGACAGGGAGATGTAGTTTGTAATTTATAACTATCTAAAATTTCCAAAACTCTACGAACAAAATAAATAATATAGCTTTAAAACTTTGTTCCTTGGTATTTTATATTATCATTACACTGAACTGTACAGCTAGCTGTATCCATGGGTACATTCATTCCCTTCAATCAATTATTCATTTATTTAATTACCTAATTCTTTCTTTCTCCCTTTCTTTCTTTCTCTCTTTCTTTCTTTCTTTAGATAGATAGATAGATAGATAGATAGATAGATAGATAGATAGATAGATAGATAGATAGATAGATAGATAGATAGATAGATAGATAGATAGAGAATTCTTAAGTCGGTGACCTAGAGTGTTGAAGAAAGTGTTAGGCCATCGATTGTACTCACGTGGGGGGACTTAGTCAAAGCGTTGCTCACTCGATGTTGCTAAGCATTAGTAGAGAGGGCTGGGTAGTGGAAGCAAGAAACAGAAGACATCTCCTCTCCTCTCTCCTCTATGTTTGGATCGAAAGTCTACATGAAGTTTATACATGACTGAAAATGTCAAGTTAGTACAAGAAACTGTGAAGACCGCATTCAAACGTAGATCTAATACAAAGCGAAAGAACCCTAACAGTTTTCACTAATCTGGTCAAGATTGGTGACACCTACTTGGTCAAGAATGGTCAAAGTTTCAGAAAATGACAGATTGCGTGACATCATTAGAAGACTTTCGATTTTAAAAAATTCTTGTTGATGTCTTTTTTTTTAAAGGAAAATCTATTTCAACCTAAAAGATTAAATTTAAGAGACAGGGCTGAACAGTTTGTTTCTTTCGTAGCAGACAAAACAAAATGTACAGAAGCCTGATCACAGTAACATTTGACTAATCACGGCAGCAACTGACTGATCACATTTGCTGTCACGGTATACAATGACGCTGCCTGACAAGTAGATGTGCCTGTCTATATACAGATAATCTTTTGTTTTAATTGAATGCTTCCCTATCATCTCATAATGGTCCCAACATTGGACACGATTATGTCAGTTTTCCTTTTTTTTTAAATTTAAAACAATTTTTGACATAAAGAAAGAAAACATCCAGTGTTATACATCCAGTGTTATACATCCAGTGTTATACATCCAGTGTTATACATCCAGTGTTATACATCCAGTGTTATACATCCAGTGTTATACATCCAGTGTTATCATGTGAAGCTGCCTTACCTTACCATGTCATTAACTTGAAACATGAAGGCTCTCCTGACTAGTGAGGCTGTGCCTCATCTTACTGTGTTTGAAATGGGAAACATTTATAAGGCTCTCCTGACTAGTGAGGCTGTGCCTCATCTTACTGTGTTTGAAATGGGAAACATTTATAAGGCTCTCCTGACTAGTGAGGCTGTGCCTCATCTTACTGTGTTTGAAATGGGAAACATTTATAAGGCTCTCCTGACTAGTAAGGCTGCCTCATCTTACTGTGTTTGAAATGGAAAACATTTATAAGGCTCTCCTGACTAGTAAGGCTGCCTCATCTTACTGTGTTTGAAATGGGAAACATTTATAAGGCTCTCCTGACTAGTAAGGCTGCCTCATCTTACTGTGTTTGAAATGGAAAACATTTATAAGGCTCTCCTGACTAAAACGGCTGCTGTACCGTGTTTGTTACTTGAAACATTTATAAGGCTCTCCTGACTAAAACGGCTGCTGTACCGTGTTTGTTACTTGAAACATTTATTAGGCTCTCCTGACTAAAACAGCTGCTGTACCATGTTTGTTACTTGAAAAATGCATACAGCTGTTCTTGCTGACCTAACAAGAGTAATGTAATTTTACTGTAGTCTTATGGGGAAATAAAATTTTACTTTAAAACCAAACAAACAAACTAGCAACAAAAAATAAATTAAAAAAAATCAGATAATCATTGCCCATGACGATTAGTGAACCACAGATTGAGAGTAAAGACCTAACGCTGGATAGAAGAAGAGGGGGAGAATCGATTTGTTAGATGGGGTGGGGGTATGCGCTAGTTAGTTCTGGGAAGAAACGATTGAGAATCTTCCATTCCGAGATCGATGCTGGCTAAAGGTCAAAAACGTGCCAAGTTTGTGTTCGTCCGCGCGTCATTCAACAAACTTGATTGTCATAGGGAAAAAAAAAGCATTTATTTTAGGAAATCATGTTAGAGCCGAGAAAACATGGCTGACTTTCTGGGGCATAAATTATGATAATTTCATTGGATTTTCTCCAGTGGTTCACCTTTTTTCCCCCGCTTCATGTGTGTACTATGAGGAAACGGAAGGTGGAGTATTGCTGAATCAGGTGGTGGAAACATATGAATGAGTTTCAGTCTGCGCCATGATTACACTAGGAAGGACTGCACGGGAAAGAGTGTATAGTAATAGAGTTAATGCCTTAGAGTTACGTAGTCATTCAACGAGTAAACATTGTCTCATGTCAACAATAAATTAGAGAGTATACAACTATCTTATGTGGGAAACACTTGGGTCAGGACAACTTAAAATCCATTCTTTCATAGTTTGTTGTTGTTTTTTTACTTGGTGTGACTTGATATTTTCAAAAAAAAAAAACCTCCTCTCACAGGACGGCAGTGGGGTGTGTGCAGGATAAGACCCGGGGATCATTTTGACGACAGTCCTACGGCCAGCCTTGCTATGTTGTACTGTCAGATGCTAAGATAAAGGTTTGGGTGCATCTTTTGAGACTATGTCTGTTACGCAGCTCACACTACAGCTGACATTACAGCTTACAAAACAGCCTACACTTTATCTCATACTACAGCTGACATTACAGCTTACAAAACAGCCTACACTTTATCTCACACTACAGCTGACATTACAGCTTACACTACAGCTTACACTGTAGCTTACACAACAGCTTACACTATACATCTGAGGCATTTTACGTCTCGAGAGACGATCTTTTCCCTTTGGAACCTTTTGTATGACTAAAGAGGCCAGTCCTTGATGAACAGCTGCGGTCACAGGTTGGGTATATGTAATCACCAGGCGCCGTTGCAATTTCACCCTTCTTTCTGCTTCTGTTATGTATGGTATCTGCAATCGAGACCCTTCCTTTATGCTCTGTCTCCATGTAGATCTATCCAGTGGCACTTTTTCCCAGCTGCTAGAGTCGATTTTGAAGAGCTTCATATATCCATTGGATACCAGCTCACATACAACTAGCAGGAAATGAGAAGGCTGACACACTCGCCAAGAGTGGGAGAACAAACTCACAAGTAAACTCTGCACTCTATCCAGAAGAAATGAAGAAATTAATTGTAGATAAAATAAATGAGAAATGGACGAGCTCTCATCCAAATCACAAGAAAGATGACGCTTACTATAAGCTATCCCGACAAGACCAACGTATAATCTTTCGACTCAGGACCGGACACAACAGAATGCGACAACACATGTTCCGGAAGCTCAAAATTGGAACCAGTGAAATCTGCCCATGTGGAGTATCACCAGAAAATGCAGACCACGTCCTCCAAAACTGCTCTCTCTACCAAGAGGCCCGTATAAGGCATTGGCCCCAAATCATCCCAATAGAAAGAAAACTATATGGAGAGCTCCCTGATTTGGAAACCACTGCGCAGTTCATCTCATGTATTGGTCTAGTCATATGAACACTCCAACATAACAATGAGAACGATGAAGAAGAAGAAGAAGAAGAGCTTCATGTCGCGTTTGTATGCATCCGTATACCGTAAAAGTGGGCGACCAGCGGCTCTCCTGCCATCTATTAGATCGCCATACGTAATGCCTTGTGGAAGTCGACCTACTGGCATTCTACGAAAGTGGCCAAGCCAACCAAGGGGTCTGCTGCTGATAACAAAGCGGATGTCCGGGCACCCTGCTCTTCGTAGCACTTCCTCATTGGTTATTTTATCTTGCCACCTTATTTTAAAGATCCGCCTTAGGCATCGGATGTGGAAGACTTTCCTCTTCTTTTCCTGCCATGACTAGGTTTCACTTCCGTATAGCAAGTTGCTCATCACACAGGTCCGGTAGGATAAAGCTTTAGTATTTTTTGTCAGCAATATGTTGTCCCACACTCTTTTCTGTAACCGTGACATGGTGCCCATTGCTTTTGGCTATCCTGTTGTTAATATCTTTATCCAGTAGAGCACTGTTGGATATGATGGAGCCAAGATAGCAAAAGTGATCAAAAATTTCTAGTGGTTGTCCATTAATGCTTACTTGAGGTGCAGTATTTCTGTTATGATCTAGTATCTTAGTCTTGCTTTGACTAACATTTAAGCCGAACTTCTGGCAAGCAGCAGATAGTTTGTCAATCAGGGACTAAAGCTGAATATCAGAATCAGCCACAATCGCTGCATCATCAGCATACAGAAGTTCCCTTATAAGTATCTTCCTAACCTTGTTTTTTTGCCCGCAGCCTTGATACGTTAAATAGTTTTCCAGAGTATCTTGTATGGAGAAATACACCTTCGTTGATGTCGTTGTAAGCATAATGCAGAAGGGAGAAGAAGAATATGCCAAACAGACACCACTGCTAACCTCAAAAGGTGCTGATTGGGCTCCATTGAATGAATTTGACAGTACATTTAGTTTCCTCGTGAAAGCACTCAATGAACTTCAGTAGTTTGGGAGGGCAACCTATTTTTCTTAGGAGTTTGAAAAGGCCACTTCTGCTGACCATGACAAAGTCTTTAGTGAGATCAACAAAAACGATGTAAAGGGGTCTGTCTCTCTCTCTGAATTTATCCTGTAGTAGTCGTAGAGAAGATAGCATGTCTATAGTGGATCTACCACTCCAGAATCTACACTGAGACTCTGGGTAGACTCTAGAAGCTATCACTTGCAGCCTGGATAGTGCCACTCTAGCAAAGATTTTGCCAACTATGCTGAGGAGAGAGATACCCATATAATTGTTGCAGTCACTCTGATGCCCTTTGTTCTTATATATTGTGACTATATTTGCGTCACGCTTGTCCTGTGGGACATGACCTGTTACCCAACAGCGGCAGAGGAGATTATAGAGTTCAGGGAGCAGGAGGGATTCGTTGACTTTAACTACTTCCGCTGGGATGACATCACTCCCTGATTTTATATTTTTCATGCAGTTTATTGCTTTTTTGAGATCACCAAGGCTCAGAAACTCATCTAGGCATTCCAGTACTGGAAGATCTGGTAGAGAAGCCAGGGCGACATCAGCTACTGTATTCTGTGTGGCATGGACATCGAGGTAGTGTTCTGTCCATCGTTCTAGCTGCTTGGTTTGATCTGTAATTTTTTTTCCAAATTTTGATAGAAGAGGGGCAGGCTTAGACACTGTTGGGCACAGGGTCACTTTAATGCCATGTGTAAACCATGACACTATACATCGCACTACAGTTTACACAACAGCTTACACTATACGTCACACTACAGCTGACATTACAGCTCACTATACAGTTGGCATTACAGCAGACACTACAGTTTACACTACATATTACATTACCGTTTACACTACAGCTTACATTACAGGTTACACTACAGCTGACATTACAGTTTACACTACACCTGACACTAAAGCTTGCATTACAGCTGACATTACAGCTTACTCCACAGTTTACACTATACCTCACACTACAGCTGACACTACAGTTTATACTACAGCTGACACTAAAACTTACACTACAGCTGACACTACAGCTGACATTACAGCTTACTCTACAGCTTACACGTGCCTAACACTACAGCTGACACTACAGTTTACACTACAGCTGACAGTAAAGCTTACACAACAGCTGACATTACAGCATACTCTACAGTTTACACTATACCTCACACTAAGGCTGACACTACAGTTTACACTACAGCTTACACTACAGTTTACACTACAGCTGACATTAAAGCTTACACTACAGCTGACATTACAGCTTACTCTACAGTTTACACTATACCTCAGACTACAGTTCCCACCACTACTCTCACTGCACCTGCCAGCTAACTACACAATCTGAAATAGAATGCCTTGCGTGACTGTCCGTTTATTGCACAAGAGCACCAGCGACAGACGACCATCAACACACTTTTGGCCCAAGTCTCGTGTACTTTGTACAATAAATGTACTCCCTAGCAAGAATTCCATCAGATCTGTTTCATACTCTGTCTCTCGGCCTCCCCCCCTTCCCTTTCACGGCAAAATTTCATCTCTCTCTCTCTCTCTCTCTCTCTTTCTCTCATTCTCTCTCTGTCTTATAATGGCGCCTGCAAGCTATTCGTAATTACCCCGCGGCTCAGGTGTTGCCCGCGGGGCGCTTGCTGCGAAATTCTACAGACTGGCCCTTCTAATGTCCGCCATCTATTGATTCATCACAATGGTCAGAGCTTTCACCGAAATGTCCAGTTAGTGTTCAGATGAGATGGAGGGTGGATGCTGGTCTGCTGGTAATCAACTCCCTTGGGTATCTGCCACTTCCCTCAGTGTCATTGCTCCTTGTCCAGGTTTAATTAAAGATATATTTCTTTCTAAACTTTGTGTTCCTGACATCCGTTTTAATGTGTCATTTAGTTGGCAAAGCGGGGAATAACTCTTGTCCTATTAGTAGCATCATGAGTTCTTTTCCTCTATGCTTTGAATGGTAAAGATATTGAGCTGAAGTGTATTATCTGTAACCAATTACAAATATTGAGGGATGTGTTCGTTGGAAAAACTGAATATTGATTGGTGAGTAAAGACTTTCTTTTTTTACACTTTAATCTCTTTAACATTACTCTTTAAGATGTCACGTGGTTGTTTCTTTAGGTGTGTGTGTGATCCTATTTCTGCGCTTTGACATGGGTGCCAGATGAAAGTATTTCCAGCCAAAGGGATGTTTGCACTCTCACCCCTCACCATGTCTTTATTTCACAGTGATATGTTCAGAGTAGAAAACTCCTGTATAATGTAAAAGCTTGTTTGGAAGTTTTTAACATCCAAGAATAATGTCTAAACAAATTGGTTTAGTTTCAAAAAAAAATATTAAATCACTGCTCTTGAAAGTTCTTTTTTAAAGCGTAAAAGTGCTCTGTCCGGCTAGGCTAGAATTATTACAGTCTAATTAGGCTAGGTTTAGTAGTGTGTTCATCCTGCAATCCTCCGTTTTAAAAAATAATAATAGTAAAATAATGTAACGCCTTTTAAAAGATGCGTGAATCCAGTTGTTCTATGTATTCAGTTGTTTTATTTATCCAGTTGTTCTACATACCAATTTTTGTGTATACATATATATTTTAGGTTTGTAGATTTTTAGATATTTTAGATTTGGGTTCTTCAAGTCGAAGCCTTAACTGGCACCATTACACAATGGCTATAACAACACTTTTTCCTTAACTAAACACTTCGCACATTCGGAGTATAAGGCAGCACACTTTGCTTGTTGTTTTAATAGATTAATTCACTTCGTGGCATACTAGTTAATTGTTCTAGTAGTTCGTGGACACACCAATTCAGGCCTCGTGGACACACCAATTCAGGCCTAGCGGAACACTTGGGTTCCTCAATACACAGTTTGGGAAACACTGATTTATACAAATGTATTTAATTGGGGATGAAATGACGGTGTTGAAGTGACCGGAAAGAAGTGACCAGGGATAAAATCGCCAACATGTTTTGAAATATAATAAGGTTTGTCTTCGAGTCCGAAGATCAATGAAGAATGCAGTATTTCTCGTGGATATGCAGCACCAGCTGTGACCAACATATTTTGCCACAAGTTGCGCAGGCCTAACATGAAGAGGTTATAAAGACACTTGACGAATTATCTTTTGTTTCAACAAAAAACGTTATCCTCTTGAACTAGTCAATTCTTGGTTGGCCCTAGCACACCGACTTTCTAAATGTATCAAAGCTATTCCTTACATTGACTGCATACTAGCAGATACATTTGTAACATTCCTCAGAAGATCACGTCAGTAGTAATGAAGAGTTACGTATTATCTGTTCTTTTTTTTTTCCTTATCTTTCTTTCTGTCTGTCTGTCTGTTTTGCACAGGTATCTTCTCTATCATAAAAGTCTGGAATTACTGCTTGTCTTTCTGCATTTAATTACAGTTGGTGTGTAAGCGTGTTTAAACATTTTTTCAGCTTACCACCGCACGGCATTACACGTTCAACTCAAGTTGAAAACTAATCGACTTTGTCAACATGACTGTCTGCTGAGAATTAACAAATCATTCAATAATAATAGCGATCTCTAGCGACTAATTAACAAGGAACTGATTAGCAATCTCCCTGTCTGTAATTAACGTAACTAAGATTTTTGGTAACGAATGACCAAGTGTAATTAGATTGAGTAATTAGTCCAAGTTATGGATAAAACAAATTGGAGTTGCCTGCGGACACTAAAATATTATGATATGCCCAAATGTTAAATTCAGTCACAGCTTGTCGTTAATAGTTTGCTTAGACATTTTTAGGGAGCTTTCTTTTTTGTTCGGTTCGATGTACATGAAAAATGTCTGGCATGACAAATGTCTGTGTGACAAAACTAAATCTGCAGACATATGCAATAACTTGTTGGCAAGGTCAAGTGTCGACCAAACAGTTGCGACCATTGGACAGCCTTTTTTTTTTAAAGTGTCAAAAACCATACGCACAACGCTAACAAATTGAATGAAATTTTTCTACAAAATTGTCTCTTTATGCGAAACAATACATTGAGGAAAGTTTGCTTTCTCGTTGGGAGATTGAATATTGTGTTTGATATTAGCAGTTTGTTTTCAGAACAGGTCTGGAGTAGTAGTAGTCCGTTGCTGTTGCACTGACCTATCCCGATTTGCCTAAGACTCCTTTCCAGATATGATGGTCAGAGCCGACTCTTGAGTTGAAGTCACCGAGAATGAGTAGCTTATCCTTTTTTGGTATATCAAGTATGGTGGAGTTTAGTTCTTCGTAGAACTTTGCTATGACATCATCTGGGTTGGTCATGGTGGGTGGGTAACAGCTAACAGTGGGAATGTGTTTCTTTCCGTTTTGTAAAGGCAGCTTTAGGGTCATGAGCCTGACACTAATTCCTTTAGGAGGCCCGACTAGTTTAGATACTAATTAAGCTTTTATGGCAAAGCCGACTCCAGATTCACGTCGTGCTTCTGCCGCTCCAGAAAAAA
This sequence comes from Biomphalaria glabrata, assembly GCF_947242115.1. Lineage (NCBI taxonomy): Eukaryota > Metazoa > Mollusca > Gastropoda > Planorbidae > Biomphalaria > Biomphalaria glabrata. Next base: position 22,472,110 of record NC_074711.1, on the reverse strand, counting down.
GTATAGCCAGATCCTCTTTCGAAGAGTTTACCTTCGTCTGCAAGCCGAGTTTCGCTAGCCTGTGATATTGGTGTCACAGACAGACTTCCTCATGAGTGATTTGTTTTATAATGTACTTAGAATAGCTTTTGGAACTAATTCGAATTTCGTAATGGTTTCCATGTGAGATTGTGAGTGATTCGCAGTGTGTAGCCGCCTATGTCTCAATATGTGGACTAATGGGCGGTGATTGATTTAAGATTTCGTACACTCCAAAAAGTGCACATTAAAAAATGTTCAGTCAATGGAAACGTCTCTGGGAATTCATCGATTTCCCAATCATCAAAACAGTTCATGACTTCAATTTCCAAATAGAATGCTTTATTTCATCTACTAATTTACTGACAAATATTTGTGTACACTACAGTTTCAAAATGTGTACACCTCTTCAATAAAAATATCTGTTTTGATATCTACTGGGGACACATTGACATGATAAACAGTTAGTTGGGATACCACAAGTGATCCGGCATCCTGTTTCCCCTTTTTTTCCCATATGTTTCCAGGATCCAATGCATCTCATCCAGTGTAAACTTCCTCATCTGAGACTTGTGATACCAAATAACTTCATAATGATCATTTCTTTCCAAGACGCCAAGACATTCAGGCATACACAAATGTTTCACTCAAAAAAGATTGTCATAATGTAATCTTTTATCCTGGGAGTTTTTGTTAAAGTCTACGTCTGCTTGGGCAGCTAGAATCTCTACAGATCAAATAGGACATTTTGAGCACGTCCGTGAGGATGTATGTTTATGTGAGTAGTCTAAGGCTTATTGAGATTTTTGTGTTCGCCTTTGCGACCTTGTAAACACACACACACACAAAATCAAGTGTAATCTAATAAAACTACTGTGACTAACGACTAAATACATTTAGTCAACAAGACCTGGCTTCAAGATCCTCCCATAATCACCCACTCCCAGTTAACCGACATTAAATAAGTAACTCATTTTTAAACTAGCGTCACGTGATTAGAACGGACCAACCGTCACGAAGTGAGTAAAATTGACACAAACAAGTGATCGGGCAGAGCTGTGGAGATCTCCTGCGGATCTCACGTGACTTGAAACTTTAAGGAAGAAAATTGTTTCGCCTGAGGAGCTGTAGTGCTAGATTGGAGGGAGGGGCGAGCAGCGAAGTAGATCTACTTGGGAAAATGTTTTAGATGGCTACATTTAGTACAGTGAAGATATCGAATGACGCTTTGATAGCCATTTTATTAGCGTGAAGGTGGTGTGGTGTTTTATTGGCGCTCTGCTAACTCAGATTTTTAAAAATCTTTGCATTTCATTTTACAATAATTCTCTCCCTTTATGTCGGGATAGATAACACAAGAGAGTATAATAAATGCTAGAGAGATCTACATTGCTCGTATATATTTACAAAGCTTATATAAACTCATTCTGTCGATCTGTCTGGTACAATTTTTGTACACGTTATTTCTCCCGCGCCCATTCTCGGATCATGTTGAAACCAGACACATTTACTGGTTGTACCTAACAAAACATGAATCCGTCCAAAAAAAAAGTAACTAGTTAGTTAATTAATTATTGTTAATTAATTATGTGTTTGGTATCGAGGAAGGGATATAAATGCTACTTATTGGGAGTTATGCGGAATTATTTCCCTTACTACGTTATAATGTTTTTTTCTCCCACTTCCTGTCTCTGATCAAGTTAAACGTTTATACAATTTTTCTCTAAGTCAACATATGAATCAATCGAAAAATTAACAAATTATTTAATCAATTAGTGATAATTAATTAATTTTGTTTTATGTAGAAAAAAGAAGCTAATTCTGCATAATTGAGATATATGGCAGTTATTTCTTCCCCTTTGTTTTGTTTTTTTAATTTTTAAGTTTTTTGTTTACAAAAAAAAAGTTGAGGTTCATAAGATGGTGACAAAGAAAATTTAAATGTTTCTTGTTCATTTACCTCGTGTTCGACTTGAACTCTCTACAAACACAAGAACATATGTTTGTATTACTTGTCCTGAGTTTACGTTTGGACGAACAGATTCATTATTTTACATTCTGAGATCTGGCTTTAAAGGAGCCATTTCTTAACCCAAACCACTAGCATGTCCTGGAAGCATTTATCTTCCGTTTGAACCCTTAGATCTTAAAGGGACGCAAAGTAGCTGGCTGATGGTGCGGTCTTGGTGGTCATGGGTTCAAACACTTTGCTGCTCTGTGGGAGGGTTGGACAAGGATTTCAGAATCTTTAGTTTTGTAGTAACTTCCAAAAACAAAAGGAAAGAAGCCTAAGAGGAAACAAGTGTTTTAACTTTAATTGGCAAGTCGCCTGTAGATTTAGGCGTTATGGCAACAAACTGTCCTTCCATTAGGATCAGGTCATTTTGTATTGCACCTTTCCTCGTACAGAGTGTCACGTCCCTAGTGACACCTCATTGTTTACAAATGAGGACATTGTACCTATCTCAAATCAGGTCAGCGTACCCACGCTTAAATGCCAGAAAGATGCCGATTAAAGCTTAGTTCAAGGCTACAGCAGGGAAACATAATTAACGTAGGTTAAACTACAAAAAACAATTAAAAGGAAAATTAAATGTAAACGGGTCAAGGAGTCAAGGATGGGTATTGAATTGTCACTGTTCTTTATCCTAAAGAAAGATATAAAAGGCGGACTGTTAGCTTGAGACGAGAGGGAGAGCTAGAAAGTTAGACTTAAAAGTCGCTAGTTTTTAAAGTAAATATTTACTCATTTTATTGAACATTTCACTGAATTCTGTATCTGTTTTATATATCTTTGTACATACATTTATTGTTTCAAGTTCAAGTTTTAAGTAATTAAAACTCAAGAAAACATATTAGCACTTTGTTACTTCATTGAGTACTAAAGTGTTTGAACTTAATCAAGGCACCTCCGAACCCACATATGTCACAAGTTTATAGCATCAAGATCTGCCAGTTAGATAAACGTAATAAACACGTGACATAAATTGACACCTCCGACGGCTGTATGTACAACGAATTTATTCATCAACGTGATAACTACTACAGGATCAATACTTTCATCTGGCAACCTTTGACGTCTGCCACGATAACCAACCTGCATCGAAACAACTCTTTGACAGTTGTGTTGCAACAAACTAGAACTACAGACGATAGTTCTACGTCACTACTCAGCCTCTCACTACGAAGAAAACTTCACATTCAAGTCTACTACACGTCTTTATGACAAGGTCAGTACAACATTACGTCATTTTACAGGCTTGATCTATCAACTTAGATCGCCTTGTATATCTACTTACTAGCGACAAGTAATTGTTCTCAAATTGCCTAATCAAGCGGCAACTACTATTTACTATCACCTACAAGTGATAATCATCTTATCAATAATCATCTACAATAATCATCTTATAACAACGATTTATAAGGTGAAACATTGAACTATTGTGTATATTCTAAATAAAAATAACCCAAGAATTATTTTAATTGAAGTATATTCAAGAATCAAGTCTACTTTTGAGTAACGACAATCATTTATACTCAACTATCAATATTTAACAAGTACAAGGCTACTTGCTACTGAATTAACATGGCAGCCAAAATGTTAACACTACAAGATTTTCTTGAGATGGCCAAAGAATTAGCCATGCCTAAACCAGAAAGATTACAATGGGCAAAGCAAGAGCTTGAAGAACATGAAAAGAAAGTTCTAGCACAGCGAAAAGAAGAGATGGACCATGAACGCCTAATGAAAGAGGAAGAACGCCGTATCAAAGAAGAAGAACGCCTTATAAAAGAAAAAGACATCCAATTAGCTCAGGCACAAAAAGAAGCAGCGAATGCCCAACAAAAGTCTGCAGGTTTTGACAAATATAAACAAATGTCAAAAATGGCCAATTTCCAAGAATCTAAAGACAATATTGATTCTTATCTGATGCGTTTCGAAGAACTAGCAAAAGCATCAGGTCTACCTGAAGAACAATACTCTAGAACTCTCATGAGCCTTCTTACGGGTAAAGCCATAGACATTTGCATTCAACTGCCAGCGCACGAACTAGACAACTACAACAATGTCAAAGAAGCACTCCTGAGACAGTATGGCGCTACACAAGATGCATACAGAAAGAAGTTCTATACAGAAAGGCCTCGACAAGAAGACGATCCATTAATATTTGTATCAAACATGACCATGTGGTTTGATAGGAGGATCTCCTTGTCAAAAATAGAAAATTCATACGAAAATCTCAAAGAGCATGTCATCATAGATGCCATCACACATGCACACTCAGAAGATATTCAATCCTTTATCATTGAAAGACAACCAAAAGACATTCAAACTTTGACTCCAATAGTACGACAATACAGGGCAGCATATCCAAACAAACCTATTCAACAGTCTGCAGAAGAAAATTTCATCTGTTATACCAAAGAAACCAGAACACCACGATTCTCGAGACCAGAAAAAACGCCAATATGTACAAACTGTAATTTCAAAGGACATTATGCTTCACAATGTAAAACCAGAGACATAGAATGCAGTTACTGTCATCTTAAGGGTCACTACGCAAACGAATGTAGAAAGAAACAAAACAACTCAAGTGACAGATCAAAAGAAAAACAAGCATCCAGATACCAACCACAATCTACAAGAAATCAAAACTATGGTAATCAAAACAAATTCTACAACAGAAAACCTAGATCTGACCACACAACAATGACTATTGTTACAAAGTCTAAAGGTCTAGAATACTATCCAGGTTTAGTTGGAAACCAGAAAGTGGAAGTGATCAGAGACACAGGTTCGACATCCGTGGTCGTACATTCAAAATTTGTTAAAACTCATCAATACACAGGCAAATATGTTGCGGCTACAGCTTTCAACGGTACAGTCAGCAATCTACCTATAGCAGAAATTAACATTACAACACCTTTCTACAGTGGTGATGTAGAAGCACTAGTAACAGACAATTTACCTGTAAATCTGTTGATTGGCAACATTAAAGGAGTTCGTGATTGCACTCAACGAGACCTACAAGACTGGTCGAAAGCCATAAAAGTAAGCCAAGAATGTAATGCAGTCATTACAAGGTCAATGACAAAAGAACAAGTAGAATCATATAATCTACAGAATGAATCAAACTCAAATCAACAAAATGACAACGCAACCAAAGAAACTACAGACCAAGAAACCACTAATCAAAATGAAATGACTAGCAATTCAAACATCCCGCCTGAATTCAACAATGAAGAATTTAAAGAACAAAAGAAAGATCCTACTTTATCAAGACTATACAAGAAAGCACTGACCAAAATAAATCCAGAATCAAACAACGAACCATATCTTGACAACGGAATGCTAATGAAACGAAGCAAAAACAAACATGAAATCATTGAACAAATAGTCGTACCACAAACATACAGAAAGACAATAATTGAATCGGGACACAGCAAACCTTTTTCTGGACATATGGCAGTATCCAGAACAAAGAAAAGAATTCTACAACATTTCTATTGGCCAAGCATAACGAAAGATGTGAAGAAGTACGTCAGTACATGTCATATTTGTCAAATGAAAGGACCTAAAGGTAGACACACTCAAGCACCCCTTCAAACTGTAGAACTCACAGACAAACCATTCCAGAAAGTGGCCATTGACATTATTGGACCCATACCAATTGAATCAGCAAGAAAGCATAAATACATACTTACTTTAGTTGATACCTGTACAAGATGGCCAGAAGCAATACCATTAGTCAACATAACAGCTATTGACATTACCAGAGCTTTGTCAGAAATTTTCTCCAGAACCGGACTACCAGAGGTGATACTAAGCGACCGAGGGGGACAATTTACAGCGGAAATTACGAAAGCATTCATGGACATGTACAAAATAAGGATGAAATTTACAACGGCCTACCACCCACAGAGTAACGGGCTCTGCGAACGTATGAATTCTAGTTTGAAGCAAATCATATCAAAAATAGCAAATGACAACCCACAAAATTGGGATCTTTTAATACCAGCAGCACTTTTTGCTTACCGAGAAAGTCAACAAGAAACTACAGGTTTTTCTCCATTTGAAATGCTCTACGGCGCAAATCCGAGAGGACCTATGGCAGCACTAAAAGAATCATTAATGGCACCAAGGCAGAATGCAACAGCAACAAAAACAGCATTTCAACATGTCATAGACACTCGAAATATGGTCATACAAGCATGTCAGAAAGCTAAACAAGAAACAGCAAAAGCCAACATAGCTACCCAAAGACGAGTAAACGAAAGCAGAACTTTGAGAAAATTAGAACCAGGAGATAAAGTGAGATTATTATTGCCAGATAAAAAGAACAAGTTTTTTATCCAGTGGCAAGGACCATTTTTAGTTACCAAGAAAGTCACAGACGTAGACTATGAAATTGAAATAAACAACAAAAAGAAAGTCTATCACATCAATATGCTTCATAAATATAATGAAGAAATGCAAGAAAATGGAACAGTGCAAGACACAATTACATGTTTGACTATCCTTCAAGAAAGTGATTCAAATGATACGCAAGACCTCATACTCCCAAATCCAATACCAACACAAACAGAATCATGGAAAGACATAAAATTGAACAATTTATCATGTCAAAGAAAGCAAGAAGTATCAGAGATACTAAAGAATTACTCAGCAATTTTTACCGACGTTCCAGGCAAAACATCAGTTATTGAACATGAGATCAATTTAACAAGCGACAAACCAACAAAACAAAGACCATATCCAGTTCCAATACATTATAGAGACTTTCTACAAAAAGAAATAAACCAATTACTACAACAAGGCATAATTGAACATTCTAATTCGCCCTACGCAGCACCTATCGTACTTGTGAAACGACACAATGCTACAACACCTAGAATGTGTGTAGACTTTAGGCAACTCAACAAAATTACTTGCCTAGACTCTTACCCTATGCCAAATCCAGAAGATCTCATGACACAGTTTGCTGAAGCAAAATTTTTTACAAAAATAGATCTTTCAAGGGGATATTACCAAATTCCAATGAAAGAACAATGTAAACCATACACAGCTTTCACTACTGCATTTGGACTATTCCAATTTAACTACATGCCATTTGGTTTAGTCAATGCAAGTAGTACATTCAACAGAGCAATACACCGACTATTCTGACAAAGAAAAGATACTGTTTCATATATAGACGACATATGTATCTTTCACAAATGTTGGGAAGAACATTTGCAAGGACTAAAAGAAATCTTTCATGAACTAAGACAGCATGGCTTCACTATCAAACCCAGCAAAATGGAACTAGCCATGAATGAAGTAACATTTTTAGGTTACAAAGTAAGCTACAACTCTTTAAAACCTCAAGATGAAATCATCAAGAGAATATTAGACATTCAAGTGCCTAAGACAAAGAAACAAATCAGGAGTATACTAGGACTATGCAATTTCTACCGATGTTTCATACCTAATTACACGACTCTCACATCGCCCTTGACAAACCTTACCAAGAAAGGTCAACCAAACAAAGTACTTCATTCACAAGAACTGGAAGACACTGTAACGAGAATCAAGGACACCTTTTCACACGAGTCCATTCTCAAGTTACCGAGTCAGAAACCCCATTGACAACGAAAAACATGCTGAGAATTACTCCCTTAGAGCACGTGAGAGGAAGCGAGCAGTGAGTCTTAAGGTTGCCTTGTCCCCGTACAAGGACAACCTCTGTGTCGTACATGAACCAGTATTTTCTCTATCTATAGCTTGTCCCAAACGTCCTTCGTGCAGAACTCTGCATTCGTAAAGAATGTAGTCTATTGTTTCATCGTCCTCCATGCAATGGCGACACCGTGTGTCGTAGTTCTCCTTCCATCGTCCGAGGTAAGCACCAATTGGACAATGGCCGACCCGGAACTGGGCTAGGACTGCCTGTTCCGCACGATTAAGTTGCCACCATGCATCCCTTCTGTCTGGTCTCCTCATTGCCCGATAAAGCTCACGCCCCTTGTCCGAAGAATCCCAGCCGTCGTGCCAAAGTGTCAACATGCGCTGGTTGACTAGGGATCGTACACTTTCATATGAGTACGGTTCATCATTTTCGAGCGCCGTTGCGACCGCGGTTTTCGCGAGCTGGTCAGCCAAATCATTGTTTACAAATGAGGACATTGTACCTATCTCAAATCAGGTCAGCGTACCCACGCTTAAATGCCAGAAAGATGCCGATTAAAGCTTAGTTCAAGGCTACAGCAGGGAAACATAATTAACGTAGGTTAAACTACAAAAAACAATTAAAAGGAAAATTAAATGTAAACGGGTCAAGGAGTCAAGGATGGGTATTGAATTGTCACTGTTCTTTATCCTAAAGAAAGATATAAAAGGCGGACTGTTAGCTTGAGACGAGAGGGAGAGCTAGAAAGTTAGACTTAAAAGTCGCTAGTTTTTAAAGTAAATATTTACTCATTTTATTGAACATTTCACTGAATTCTGTATCTGTTTTATATATCTTTGTACATACATTTATTGTTTCAAGTTCAAGTTTTAAGTAATTAAAACTCAAGAAAACATATTAGCACTTTGTTACTTCATTGAGTACTAAAGTGTTTGAACTTAATCAAGGCACCTCCGAACCCACATATGTCACAAGTTTATAGCATCAAGATCTGCCAGTTAGATAAACGTAATAAACACGTGACACAGAGAAACGTCTAAAACTACTTTTTCTTTTTCATTCCACCAATGAGCGAAGCGATACATAGAATGTGAAGCAATGTGCAGAGGTCAAAAATCAAACCAATGTCCGAACTTGCTCACACCTAACTAATGACTGTAAGGTTTGACTTCTCGAAACACAAACAGAGGAAGTGACATTTATACAACAGTAACGACGTGCAAGCATTGTAGAAGTTGTATCGTTGTAACAATGTTGTTGGCCTGATAAACACACAGACATCTATCGTTGTAACAATGTTGTAGGCCTGATAAACACACAGACATCTATCGTTGTAACAATGTTGTAGGCCTGATAAACACACAGACATCTATCGTTGTAACAATGTTGTAGGCTTGGTTTACACACACACACACACACACACATATACATATATATGTCTTACAGCAACAAACTAGCAACATGACAAACCTAGGGTCGGCACTCGCTGGGAATCAAAATTAGCGTTATTTCAAAGACATTTGTCTTGACCTGTCCTTAGCGGCTCTCTGTCTGGACGTGGTCACTAATGGCGTGAGCCTGGAAACTTCGTTACCTGACACTTTAAGAAGGTCAGTAGCGTAGATCATTTGGAAAGCTTGGAGAGCTTGTCTCTCATTAGCCGTCGAACATTCGTTCACCTTGGTTGGGGGGGGGGTAATGTGATACTGCGGGGCGAGCCGCAGGAAGGGGAAAGTTGAGCATTATTACAAGTAAAGTAGGGCGATCATGGCGAACATTGACTCAGTGAAGTTTCCTAGACCTGGTTTTTAACTTTCTTTTCTTGTTACGAATATTGTTATTTCTTTTCGTTTTCTGTCTTGTACACCTCTAGATTCATCCAAAGGATTCCTTGTTGTGATTAAAAGCCTTCGGGCTAGAGTAAATTAAAAATTTAAATTATTTTTTGTTTGTTTAAAGTACAAATATGGTTTGGGAAATCCCCCATTTCTTTAAGCAAACAACCTCTTTACCATTTGTAAATGATGATAATAATAAAGCTTGTCTTCGAGTCCGAAGATTAACGAGGAATGCAGTATTTCTCGTGGCTCCGCAGCCCCAAGCGTATTTATCGTAATATCATCTTCATGTTAAACTAGACCTCTTGTAATTGACCTGTTTTGATCAGCAGACGTCAACAGAACCATGGTCAAACGCTATTGGATATTCGACCGCTGTGACGAGCGCAAAATGTCTTTTTTTTTAAAGAACCTTTTGAATAATGTTTTTTTTTCTGGAAAATAGTCTAATAGGAATTTATAGGCCCTAAGTACATTGTGACAAAACTGATTTGGTCCTTGACAAGAAAGGATACTCCACATATTTAAAAATTATTTAGATTTGAAGGTCGCCGCCGAAAAAAAATTTCTACGAAAAATAACATTAAAAAAGAAGTTCGTTTATAAGTGATTAATTTTGTTCAATGTTTCGTTTTGTTACGGAACTATAATTCAAAGCTCTGAACAAAAAAAAATATATCCGTGAGGAGAAATTAATATCGCCCTACCGCCCCCCTCTTTTCCGGATCCGCCAGTGAGTCAAACTGAATTTCCATTTCTTTGATCAATAAAATAATCTTTTCTCAGCTTATCTAGATACATTTTGAATGTTGACCTAATAGATACATTTATAAGGATTACCATACAGATAATAGAAAAATTTAAACTCTTGTTCTCTGCCCCTGGACTACGATCTTGGTTATTCAAACCCTTGTTCTCTGCCCCTGGACTACGATCTTGGTTATTCAAACCCTTGTTCTCTGCCCCTGGACTACGATCTTGGTTATTCAAACCCTTGTTCTCTGCCCCTGGACTACGATCTTGGTTATTCAAACCCTTGTTCTCTGCCCCTGGACTACGATCTTGGTTATTCAAACCCTTGTTCTCTGCCCCTGGACTACGATCTTGGTTATTCAAACTCTTGTTCTCTGCCCCTGGACTACGACCGCTTAAATCGAAGGTCAATTCGTGTCCTAGGCTCGGGTAGGTCGTTACACGTTTGTTAAGTAGTTGAATAAAGCAAGTGGGGATTTCCTGAGGCCAAGTTTTGATGGACTGAATGTGAGCAGCTAGTGTTGGTAGACAAGTCTCGTGAGCTGAACAGTTCATGCAAACAAAGACGTAAAAACATAAGGTTTCTTAATACATTTCAGTTTTTAGAACTAATTGGGTGCATAAGTTGTGTACCATTAATGTTTAGTCCATTAGTTGTGTCCCATTAATGTTTAGTCCATTAGTTGTGTCCTAATAATGTTATGTTCTAGTTGTGTTCTGTTATTGCAAACTGTGTTATTTAATAACATTTTAGTTTTCTTGTGTCTTTTAAGTTCTACAAAGTACGTTGTGGGGATGTAGCCTATTCCCCAAGTATGAGAACCACTGTTGAATAGAAAAGGTGGCTGTCGGGATACGTCTAAAGAACGTTGATGTCTATAGCGTGTCAAGCTCGTGCAGAAAACAGGATTCATTAGCCAGATTTTTTAATGAGGTCATACAAAACAGTTGCTCTGGATTTTACTTTTAGTCAACATTTCAAGCTAAAGTAAGACTCGAGTCACTGGATTTCTTATGACATGTGATGCCAGTAAGTTTTTAAATGTAGTCTGGTCAACTCAAAAATTTATCGAGAACATTTCTGGAAATGTAGATCTTAACAGGTACAAAGTAGAAGCAAGAAAGTAATAAATATGTATTAAAAATCCATTTAGCAGGGTTTTACCGGATGTAATATTTCTTGATTTCAAACTGGAAGATTAAATGACAGAACTCATTTGGATGGAGTAGTATAATGTTATTAAAAGTTGTAAGATTATATATATATATGCTTTAACTTATAAAGTTGTTTTCTGTCTGGTCTATATCTCATCAACTAGACGAAACAAAAACATTTGAAAAACGAACACATACAAATAAAAAGATGTTTTTGTATTCTACTTGATTTTTTATTGAATATTTCCATCGAGATTTTTTGTTGTTGTTTTTGCTCTGGAACCTAGATCAATGTGATTTTTTGTTGTTGTTTTTGCTCTGGAACCTAGATCAATGTGATTTTTTGTTGTTTTTGCTCTGGAACCTAGATTAATGTGATTTTTTGTTGTTGTTTTTGCTCTGGAACCTAGATCAATGTGATTTTTTGTTGTTGTTTTTGCTCTGGAACCTAGATCAATGTGATTTTTTGTTGTTGTTTTTGCTCTGGAGCCTAGATCAATGTGATTTTTTGTTGTTGTTTTTGCTCTGGAGCCTAGATCAATGTGATTTTTTGTTGTTGTTTTTGCTCTGGAGCCTAGATCAATGTGATTTTTTGTTGTTGTTTTTGCTCTGGAGCCTAGATCAATGTGATTTTTTGTTGTTGTTTTTGCTCTGGAGCCTAGATCAATGTGATTTTGTTCAATGCTACGGCTCGATCTTTTGATTGGCCAGGAGTGTTTTTGTATACGATAAAATACACGCTATTATTAAATTGGACTTTCGTTTCAAATTTTACATTACTTTGTTAAAAGACTGCCAGATATACCAATAATGATTTTAATAAGTAAAAGATTATGTTTAGTATAATAGGATTTTTTTTCGGTCAAAAATTAAGTCAATTACATATTTCAAATTTAGTTTGATCTTCCTGGGCTCAGCGGTCTGAAATTAACAAAAAGAGACAAGAAAGCATTGAGTGGAGAAAGAAACTTCTATTTTAAAAATGAGAAAATATTTGTCACTGCCTTAAACAAATAAGACAACTAATTTAGGCCAAGGTCATGACGTGATGTTAAAAAAAATGAAAACCTAAGTCTGTATGTTTCTAGGATTCGGGTTCTCTTCTGTACTATGAGGTGCCTGGTGGCTGACTTCCAATGGTTTCCAGACTGAGGGATACCGGTCTCGAATCTGAAATTTGAATTTCGGGATTTTTAGGATGCCCCTGAGTCCCCCCAACAGTAATGGGTACGTGGCATTAGTTGGGGTAAATAAAGGCGGTTGGTCGTTGTGCTTGTCACATGATACTTTCGTTAACCGTTGGCCATAGAAACAGATGAACTTTACATCATCTGCCCTAGAGTACAAAGTTTGAAAAGGTTACTTTACATCATCTGCCCTAGAGTACAAAGTTTGAAAAGGTTACTTTACATCATCTGCCCTAGAGTACAAAGTTTGAAAAGGTTACTTTACATCATCTGCCCTAGAGTACAAAGTTTGAAAAGGTTACTTTACGTCATATGCCCTAGAGTACAAAGTTTGAAAAGGTTACTTTACATCATCTGCCCTAGAGTACAAAGTTTGAAAAGGTTACTTTACATCATCTGCCCTAGAGTACAAAGTTTGAAAAGGTTACTTTACATCATATGCCCTAGTGTACAAAGTTTGAAAAGGTTACTTTACATCATATGCCCTAGAGTACAAAGTTTGAAAAGGTTACTTTACATCATCTGCCCTAGAGTACAAAGTTTGAAAAGGTTACTTTTTATAACATTGGTTCTCAGCATCAATAACGTTGATTGCCAAAATTGCGTGGACTGTGGCCCGAACCCAGTACACCAGTGAAACACCACATTCGTTTCAAATGTTAGTATTTTATTATGTAGTCATCGGGATTTTCAAGGATTGAGAACCGCTGAAAGATCAATGTATCTCGTGTTTTTAGACATTTAACTCTGGCATTGCTATTAGTTCACTATAAATGGAGTCAAAGTTTTTTTAAGTTTAGTTGACATCAAACACTGAGTCGATTTCACTGAGCAGTTTGTCCACATTAGTAGAAAAACATATTGCACAAACATCCCCAAGAACTGTCATGTTGTTTAGGATTATGTAGCTCTTGATGACATTCTAAAGAGCTTTTTTTTTTTTAAATGTCTGAAATCGTTAACGTAATGATGATACTTCAATCAAATATTTGCTTGGCTCATACATACAGATAATGTATTTAAAAAAAGACTAACTACAGGAATACATTACACTATTTCTTTTTATTTTATAGCAACCCAATTAATACGTGGCTTGCTATACAAACATGTCACTTGAGAATAACAAAAGAAAAGAAATAAATCTTATACTTAGGGGGGAAAGAGTTAATATTCCCATTATTAACAAACAATTCCACAACGCATCAACCTCCAGGTGGGCTTGGTTTGGGTCATAGTCTAAACAGATTTGAGCGACATGAGGGACCTCCTCTCCTATTAACAACATCCCTGACCACAGTGCAGACATTTAGACATTTACTGTGTACAATCTAATGTGTACCATTCATATTAAGCTAGCTATCTGTACTAAACTGTTACTCTGTGTTTGTGTACCTGGTGAACTGGAAATAGGCAACCCAATTATTTATTGTACTGTGTTTGTTTTTTTAATATTTTTCTGGGATTTCCTGATGGCCGACCTGGACAGCTTATCCTCTGAAGTGGAAGATAAATGGCGTCTGATGACGTGCTGTTGACAGGAAATCTTGGCCAAAACAACGCCAATACTTAGTTAGAATGAGAGATTCGTTTTTGAAATAATAAATCATGTGCTTGTGTTTTTGTTGACATGACTATATGGAGTTAACTGCTCTTTGAGAGGGGTTCTAAAACTAGACCAGTAAACTCTTTGTGTACACATCAGTAATGGGGAAGGACAATCAAGCTAAACAGTTGGGTTTTTTGTTTTTTTTTTGTTTTTCTGAAAGCTATTTCCCTCTATAAAAAAATAGGAGACTCGTTTCTATCATAAAAGATTAGGGAGTCACCTGTGGTGGTAAAACATTAGGGGCTGCTATGGATTAAAAAAAAAGAGATACAAATTATAATTGTCACGTGACATTGGGATCGAGGAAAGAAAAAAAAAATTCGGGAAAAAAACAACTCATGAAATGTTAAATCAATTATGTTTCCTTGGTCCATCGACCGACAATAGTTTTATTTGTAGGATAGTTGTTGTTTTTTTGTGGCAACATAGATTCTTAGTACATTTCTGATACTTAGCTACCACAAGCCAATTAAACGACAAATCTGATATAAGATAATTTAGATAGAAACTAGATATTTTATTGATTTTTTTAAAAATTTTTTTTACCCAGCTATCGTCAATTGAAAGTCAAGTATGCCTTCTTTCTCTCTTTCTCTCTCTCTATGCCTATCTATTTATCTATCTATCTATCTATCTATCTATCTATCTATCTATCTATCTATCTATCTGTCTGTCTGTCTATCTGTCTGTCTGTCTGTCTGTCTATCTATCTGTCTGTCTGTCTGTCTGTCTGTCTGTCTGTCTGTCTATCTATCTGTCTGTCTGTCTGTCTGTCTGTCTGTCTGTCTATCTATCTATCTATCTATCTATCTATCTATCTATCTATCTATATCTATATCTATATATCTCTCTCTCTCTATCTATCTATCTATCTATCTATCTATCTATCTATCTATCTATCTATCTATCTATCTATCTATCTATCATATAGGCCAACTTTCTTTGTGCTATTTCCCTTACTTGAGTACATAATCTTGCTCAAGTCTGTGTTAAACTTTTTCGGTTTGTGTTACAGCAAGGTGATTTTTAGAGTAACTTCAGGTTAATAAAATAATTCTAATGACTTAGTTGCGTATTTGTCTTGCATTTTTTTTGTCTGCAACACATTTCCGAAGAATCTACCCGCCTCAACCCCCCCCCTTTTTTTTTTTCGCTTTATTTAAATAAAAAGTTAAATTGATTTTGTAATTTTATTTTTATTAATAAAAAATCCTTTTCATTAATTATTGACAATTTTACATTCTCGTAAACATTATGATGGGTAGGAAGGTGGAAAATAAATCCCTTTTTTTTTTTTTGGTTCACCTTTCCTCCCTACATACATTAATATATTGTTTTGTTATTGGTGTCTAAACACTTTCACGTGGAATGAACGAGTCGCTGACGAACTGATTTTTTTGTTCCTTCCATAAACCACCAAAGCATGAAGTTCACCTTCACGCTACCCTACTTCTAAGCCTACTACGACTCAATGCTACACAATTTCTTTGCTGTCAACTTTCAGAGATTTCTTGTCACCGAGGGCTGAAACGCAAGTCCATGTAACAATGTCGGCCTCCGCAAGCTTGCAGCACTGTCTTCTGCGTAATATACAATCCCAAGTGATCCCCAAACTACCGCACGGTCTTCTAAGTGGTGCTGTCTGTTCCTAAAATCTTCTACCTACAGTGCTTAATTAGTCGCAGAGCCTCGATTCCAATGACCTTGACGCTTTAATGGATAATGCGATCATTGACAAACGTGTCGGAAAATTTAAATGGTTCCCATACTGGAGAGTTCTGGTCATTCAAAATTTTAAATGGTTCCCAGACTGGACAGTTCTGGTCATTCAAAATTGTAAATGGTTCCCAGACTGGACAGTTCTGGTCATTCAAAATTGTAAATGGTTCCCAGACTGGACAGTTCTGGTCATTCAAAATTGTAAATGGTTCCCAGACTGGACAGTTCTGGTCATGGAAGAGTTTAAATGGTTCTTAGACTGGACAGTTTTGATCATGGAAGAATTATAAAATAATAAAATTACTGATATGAAATTGTACGTAACATTATGTCGCTACTCTCCTCAAAAAGTGGAAAAGACGCTATTAGTTTTGTGTGGAATGTCTGTCCGTCCGTCCCGTTTAGGTTTCGAAAACTAGAAAAGATAGTGAAAATCCGACATCATAATATTTTAGATCATTCAAAGTTCTGATACAACGGCTACTTTTTTTCTTTTCTGAAAGCGAAAAATCTGATTTTTTAAAATCACTTATGCAAGCAGTTTTTTCATAAAAATACACCACTTTTACAACTATTCACTATTAATAGTAACAAACACGGAGGCTCTTTTGTGGGGGAGATGTACATTTACCATTTCTCTAACACATTTATGCAAGCAGTTTTAGACTTTTTGTCAAAAAAATATTTTTTTAAACATTTGTGTTGCTAAGTTAAGTAATTTCTGTTATATTAACTACTACATCTACACAATTTTTTTTTACTTTTTTTAAGAGAAAAAATCTATTCAGTATGCATAAAAGTTGGACATAATTTAAAACAACAATTAATAAGTAGTTTTTCATATTATCGCGTGAACCGCATTAATAACACATGGTAATAGAACACTGAACTAAAGGACATTTTTTTTTTTACGGAAATGTTTTTTTCTTGAGGAATAAGAGATTGTCCCTTTACAAAACATTTAGAGCAATTCTATATTCATTATAAGACATCAGTTAGGCCAGGTTCACATCAAACTTCATACTCATATTCAGCTATCCTTTGGTCTGTGGACCGCTGGAGCACCACCCAAGATCCGTCAACCTTCTTTCTCCATTCTTCTCTGTCATTTGTCTTTGATAGACTTTCATTCTGAAAGTATTGAAACCTAACCTTTTTACCTGCCTAATGTGTAATGCTTCGGAGGCCGATTTTCTTTGTAACTAGGTTTCAAAATGTGTAAAGAATGTTTGCTTTCAAAATGTTCGTTTTTACATAATTTAATTGTATGTCTATATTCCAACTCAAGAAACTAAGTCACGATAAGTTATGAATTCCTCTGTGCCAGCAAGTAATGTTCATGTTCGATCTGGAAAGTTACAAATAAATAGTGTTTTTAGAACTAGAGCATTTTTCATTCCGCCATCTTCTGGCTATCTTTCACATGTCCACATTGGGCTCATGTGCAGATCAGGTGACTGTGTCAATGTATTTGTGTGTGTGTGTTTTCGCGTGTGTTTGTGTTCATTGTTGTGGTATAAATCTAGCCATTTTGGTCGTCAACTACTGAACGCTACGGTCGGTTTTCCTGTGTCCTTCTCAGGCAGCAGTGACCTACTTAGCGGTGTTGGAAACATGTTTTGTAGGACTTACATGGGGGAAATATTTTTCCTTTTTTTTTTTTTCTTTCTTAATCTGATTGACGCATTTGACAATGATAAACACAACCGTATTTTGACGTCATTATTAACTTACTTTTGACGCACCCACCCCTTCGCTTTTGTTTGTGTTGTCTGTCCGCATGTCTGTCTTGTACGTTTAGATCTCGAACAACTTAAAGCGCTGCTTAAAAATCCCAATTTTATCATTAACTTCGTTGTGCTTGATACATGTGCAATGATAAGTTTAGATATTCCAAAACGTATCATTATGTTTTCAAAATTAACAATATATATCTGTATGCACATGCATATAAACCATTTTTAAACATTGTGCAAAGGGCAGTCATCGAGTTCGTCCTTATCTCAGAAATATATCAAAAAGCCCACCTTAATCATAAACTTTTTTAATGATCTTGTTTCTTTTTTTTTTTTTTACAAAGCTTATATCAACTCACTCTGCATGTTTGTCTGTCTGTAAGTCTATTTGTCTGTCTGTCTGGTAAAATGGTTTTTCTCCCATTTACCATTCTCGGATCAAGTTAAAATTTGCACAATTATCAAGAATCAATTACAAATATTAACCAAGTAGTGTATTAGTTGTTAGTGATTAATTATTTTGTTGGATATTGAAATAAGTGGAATAAATGCTACTTAATGAGAGATATGGACGTAGGCCTATATATGGATTTAATCCCCATCTTACGTTTTGACGCTTGTTTCTCCCACGTCCCATCCTCGGATCAAATTGAAATTTTGCTTAATTATTCAAAGTTGACAAAACACGATTCAATCCAAATATAAATCATGTATCTAGCCATTTATTACTAATTCATTGATTTTATGTATTATGTGAAAGGGAGCTAAACCCTGCCCTTTTCAGAAAATGACAGTAATTAACGGTTCTTCCCCTAAGATGCGCTTTGTTTTTGAAACGTATTTTTTTTCCTCTATTAGTGATGTATCTTCAATGTGATACATGTGTTTATGTTGTGTCTTAGTGGTGATATTTACAGTTTTTAGAGAGAAAATTGTGCTATAATCGAATCCATATTTGTAGTATTTGTAAACAAACTGTGGTATGCAGACGTGATGGCAGCACGTGCTTTAAGGGAACTCGGAAAGGAGCATGAGAATATTGTTTGTTCATTGAGATGATAAAACAGATGCAGGGAAGAAACTAAAATCTAATTAGAATTGTTTTGTTGATAAAACATGATATGAGTGTGGTCGGGTTTCAGATGATTGATTAATCAGAGATATTTTTTTTCTTTAGAGGGGAAAAGTTATCTTATGAACGTCTCTTATTTTCATAAGAAAAAGTTGTATTAGGCTACATTAATGGAATGGTTCAACTCAACCCTAATTGTAACATCCATGATGATCCAACCTACTATGACGGGACCTATCAGTAACATATATCTAAAACAATGAAATTATTATGAAATGGAATACTATATGCTGCATATTAAATAATTAAAGTACTATATAGCATACTATAGCTAGATATATATGTGCAATGTGATATATTAAAAAGGTAATATCTTAATTATTAACATATAATTTTACGTAAGCACGTGAAAGTGGTAGCCAGCGCTGTGAATAGAGGACACCACATAGAGAGCTAGATGGTCACATGAACTGGAGACACAAGACCCATAACTCTTGTAGACGCGCACAAATCACAGGATTTTATTGCAAGGTCTAATTTAACTCTGGACTTGATTTTAGGCCGTTAAGTCGGTCCCACGCAACGAATCAATAGTTCCCTCCGTCTTCCATTTGTTCCAATAGCAGTAGACTTAGGCCAGATTAGTGTTGCTAGATGGACATCATTCCGTGCCATTTTTATAGCACAGTGCCGTGAAGTAGCCACGGGTGCCTGAAATAGAGAGTTGTGGTACATTTGGTGTCAGGGGCAGGTATGGTGAGAGTGAATGTGCTATTTCGTTGTTACTATATAAGTATGAAAGAGTTATATCCCTTTGTTTATATTCCCTAGGTACAAATGTCTACACATGATGGTCTTGTTTGTGAGTTTTCCTTGTATGATCGAGTGAAATTGGTAGTCGGTTGTTTTGTTCCTGGATGGATGTTTGATGTACTTATAATTCTTGAGAGTGACTTTCATTTTTTTGTGCTCTATCGGATATTAATGGATTATCTATATTTCCATTGGAGTTGAAGTGTGTCTAGTAGTAATTGTTCTTGATAGTAATTGTTCTTAATAGTAATAATTGCAAGTACCCCACCAAACGAGCCAAGCCAAAGCAAAGAACAAGCAAGCAAGAATTGAACCCTGACATTTGGAAGAAGACATAATAAAAGTGCTTTTCATTCTCTCGTACAAAAAAAAAAGCACTTAAACAAAAGTCATTCCTTAGTAATGTCTATGGTCAGGGCCGGTCTTAGGCCACTGCAACCTGTGCGGTCGCAGTGGGCCCCGCGCTTTCATAGGCCGCGCTAATTCAGGGTGTAATTATTAAATTGCAAAATATATACGAAAAACTCCTGGAAATCTCCTGAATTTATTAAAATCTCCTGAAAACTCTCTAAAATCTCCAGAAAAATAGACAAAATCGTCATTTGTGGGTGTCATTCATTGCGGAAAACGCCAATCCTACGCGTGATAAAAGGAAAAAAGACATTGTCACCTTTCATGTAATAATCGGGCAAATTAATACCTTAATCGGAAGTTCCAATACTTTATTACTTTTATAGTCACTAGCATATAAATATGCTATTGGTTACATGGTTCGTAAAGTACAGATCGCAATTTTTAACTTAATAAATTCGATTTTTTTTTCTTATACAAATTCTTAATTTTCACTTATTATCCTTATTCCCACATAGACTAGGCCCCGCGCAATCAGTTTCGCATAGGGCCCCGCTGTCTATTGTCATGTTTTATTGAGACCAATCTCTTCAATTACGTTTATTTTCACACGTAAACCAGCTAGACAACATAAACAACAATGATCTAATATATAAACTTAACAAAATAAACGAATACTTTTCTCTTTTGTTTTTCTTCGCCTATCTTAGGGATTTAAAAAAATGGCCTTTCTCTTCTCCCACACTTTAGTTTTCTTGTTAAAAAAAAAAGCAAAACAAAACAAAAAAAATACGGACAAATTAAAAAGAAAGAAGAAAAAATTGTTACAAAGTTTTTCGCCAATCTAAATGAATCAATGATTCCACAATAATATTCATTATACTTTAAACAAAAATATATTTTGCAAGAGATTTTCAATCAAAATTCTACAACTGGAAAACTGAACATTCAATCAAATCGTCTCGTGTATATATTGAGTGTCATAGTTTCGAATAATGTAAGTATTTCGAAACTTTTTTTCTGTCTAGTCTTATGTCATCCCTAAAATGTAACTTTTTTTTCCCCTTCAAATCCACAGACTTGGATTGTAGAAGCGAAAAACAAAACAACAGCCAGAAGAAAAGCCCCAGCAACAAACTCGGCCTAAACCAGACTGCAAGACACTGGAAGTGCCTGTTGGGTGTAACGCGGACACTGATAAGGAACATATCCTGTGGCAGGAGATGACATGGACACTCCATCCACGGCCTGAGTAAGCCACGGCATCCCCCTTGCTCCCAGCTCTCTAGTGTCCACACCATGAGACCAGCCTGGGGTAGAATTTCCAGGCAGAACACTAGTAAGTACGCTAAATACTCGGATAAGGTGACCTCATTGCTTCAGGGAGGGGCAAGAAGGGAATGGAAGGGGGGGGAGGGAAGTTGAGATAAGGTCGGAAACGATCAATGTGAGAGAGAGAGAGACCGTGTGTAAGAGAGAGGGAGAGATGGAGAGAGAGAGACCAAGGAGAGATGGTGAATGTAGTATTGGGGCCACGTTGAAGATGTTTCGTGTTTAAGGCAATGTAAGGGCTATTTAGGACCATTATTTGGGCTATGTATGAATGGACTCTGTATGAACATTGTATAGTCAGGATATAGGCTATGTAATATGAGCATATAGTCTATATCTGGTTACAATATGGGTTATAGACCACCACTATAAGGACTAGGTGCGATCATTATATGGGCTATGTAAGGCCAATCTATGATCTGCCGATGTTTGGTAAAGTTCTATATTCGCAATAACCTGCCCTAACTAACAAAAAAAAAAAAAGTTAATTTCAACAAATAATAACTATGTCTCGGTGTGATATTTGCTTAGAAACTTTTTTTTTTTAAAGTAACAAAATATCTCTTTTTAAATGCATGACCTCTTGTACTCAGGAAGTAATATAGCACTAATATCAAATCTAACACTCTTAACTATTGGAGATTTTCATATATGGCGAAATAAAAAACTATAAATAGCCAGCTTTTTGGTGTCTCCGGTGTACAAAGTGTTGATAAGCTCTCTGTGTGTGTGTGTGTGTGTGTTACATAGCGGTCCAACATTCGAACTTAGTGTATAGAGGGGAAATATTGAAACTGTTTTTTAATAACAGAAAATAAAAAAAATATTGAAACTAAATTATATCTATTTATGAGATGAAGATGTTATATATGGCATAAAACATTTGAAATATGTAATAGCGGTGAAACATTCCAATTTTTTAAAAGGTATAGATCTATATGAATATTTTGGTGTACATTTTTTGTTATTGCTAAATTAAATGTTCTAAGCTC
Source organism: Biomphalaria glabrata (assembly GCF_947242115.1). NCBI lineage: Eukaryota > Metazoa > Mollusca > Gastropoda > Planorbidae > Biomphalaria > Biomphalaria glabrata. The sequence continues at coordinate 22,449,868 of NC_074711.1, read as the reverse complement.
TTCAGTTTGTCGCACAAAACAATTTTACTTTGGATGAAGCATTAGACTTTCATTCTATGACTTATTTAAAAACAAATAGTCAATGAACTAGCGATACTAAAGAAAGTCAACTGTTAAGCATTGAGATCAATACTTTTTTTTTTCTTAGTTGGCAACTGAAGTTCAATTTAGCGTCCTTGACATTGTTATTTTTTCCTGAGATTCTGCCACTTGTCAAGGTCAAGGATGTCTCAGCACCAATTGATGTTGATTATTTATTCAATCAGAGTTTTTTTTTAAACTGTGTCCATAGATTTATCTGGTCTTCAGTTAACGACAAAGTGACTAGCAAATTAACCCAACACTTCTGCTCTCTATACGAGTTGCCAGGTTTCTGCGAAAATAAACATAAGGTTTTTGTCTCGTAGACGTGTCCTCTTAAATTCAACTAGCCCGTCGTGTAATGTTAATACTTGTGTATATGTGTGTCTCGTGTAATGTTAATACTTGTGTATATGTGTGTCTCGTGTAATGTTAATACTTGTGTATATGTGTGTCTCGTGTAATGTTAATACTTGTGTATATGTGTGTCTCGTGTAATGTTAATACTTGTGTATATGTGTGTCTCGTGTAATGTTAATACTTGTGTATATGTGTGTCTCGTGTAATGTTAATACTTGTGTATATGTGTGTCTCGTGTAATGTTAATACTTGTGTATATGTGTGTCTCGTGTAATGTTAATACTTGTGTATATGTGTGTCTCGTGTAATGTTAATACTTGTGTATATGTGTGTCTCGTGTAATGTTAATACTTGTGTATATGTGTGTCTCGTGTAATGTTAATACTCGTGCACATGTGTGTCTCGTGTAATGCTAATACTTGTGTATATGATGAAACACTTATTATAACATAAGTCTCTCTGTGTATTTCAATATATATTGTCTAACATTGATTGTGTAAGGACTTGAGACATAAGGACAGTAAGCTATGATTGAGGCAAAGTGCATGCTTAAAATCTATGATTAAGACAAAGTGTAAGCTAAGAATCTGTAATTGAGAAAAAGTGTAAGTGTGACGATCACATTTGCCGGGGATTATATTATCAAACTTGACAATTCAATGAAGTGAAGAAAGAAACATCTCTCTTAAAACTTCTTTAATAATACTTCTTCAACTTTCACATAAAATGACTTCTCAATTCAATAACAACTTGACTTGATACTTCTTAAATAAAACTTAAAGATACATGAAACTTCACTTAGTATAACTTCAACTTGAACTAATAATATTACTTCAACTAATAAAACTTTAATCAATGGACCCGCTAATATCACAAAACTTATAACTCTATCAAACCATTACTAAGCGTGACAGTAAGCTAAGAATCTGTAATTAAGATAAAGTGTAAGCTAAGAATCTGTAATTGAGACAAAGTGTTCGCTAAAAGCCTATGATTGAAAACAAGGTGATAATAAACCTAAAGTGCATGCTTGGATTAATAAAAGAAAGCAACCTACTTAACCCTAAGGAATTGGCAGCCCACAAATTGTATAAAACTGTGGGCTCTACAATTATTTTCAGGTTTAAGCTCATTCTTTCGTGCTAGCGCTTTTATTAACCCGTTACAGAAAAAGATCGCTTTACAATTTGAATCTAGTCAAGAAAAAATGATTTGGTTCATATAAAGGACTTTCCCTAGGATGAAATTGTTGAATACTAATGCAGAGAAGTTTTAGATTCCATATTTCAATGAACCAATGATGACAATATATTTTCTGACCCCACTTTCAATGAACTGCATTCTTCATTAACTGTGCTCTAGTGCAGCAGAGCTCTCCAACAGAAACACGACATAACAGCGAAGATGAAGTCTTGAATTTTGATTCTCGCGATAACAGTTCTTCACAACACTGAAAGTTACAAAGTTCACCGGAGTTGAATAACATTTCCTGAATAGAAATATTTCTGTGCAATTGATCTGATCTATCCGCAAATCATTCTCCTGAAAGTAAAACATTCCGAAAGATGCGAATGGTGGACCTATTTCCAAATTATAAACAAACTCATCTATTTGGCTTGAATATTATTTATGCTCGTCCCATGCCGGACCCATGCTGACGATGCTGTCCTTTAGTGAGTGACACAGTGCCGGCCATAGAGAGGGGAGAGAACAATGCATCAATGTTAATAACTAGACAAACATCTTAAGCGAGGGTTTTCTCCCTTGTTCTCTTGTGTCTCCTGGCGGAGCTGCCTCAAGTAGCCCGATATCAGTTTTCCAGACGTAATTAATTGATTTTGTTTTGGGAGGATTGCGCTATCAGCATGTGCTCATGCGTAGTCCGTCGGAAAATATCACTCCCTGACGGCCTCTCTCTCTCTCTCTCTCTCTCTCTCTCTCTTTCTCTCTCTCTCTCTTCGTCTTTTTTTTTTTTAGCTTCCTCATATTTCCGTCTCTTTTCTCTTAACAAAACAATGTAATACAGTAAAAATCGGGAGAAAAATATCTGAATTATAAGTCTCTCTGGTCAACAACTGGGCCGGGTCTCCATTGCTACATTATATATATATATATATATATATATATATATATATATATATATATATATATATATATATATATATATATATATATATATATATTTCTTGGATTCCACAATAAGAGAGCTTATTCAATAATTTTCTTTTTCTCTGCTTGTGGAGTTTTTCAGGAAATTAGAACTGTGTTTCTTATCATGGAAAAATGAGAACTCATCATGGGAAAATTATAACTGTTTCTCATTATGGAGCTCCCCTTGGGAGTTTGGCGTCCACTTTTGGTGTTCTTGAAAGAAAAGTCGCCATTGGGGAGTGACTAAAATTTCCGATAGACAAATAAGGTTGTGTCCGTCTACATTTAGGTTTGTCTAGCAGGCAGTAAGAGGCTACTTGTTCAGTACACGTCCAATCAATAGGGTACTGACACTCTAAATCAATAGACACATGTATAGATACATCATTGGTACAGTTATTAATTGATTGATTGGCATTAATTATTTCATTGATGCTTTGTTTATTTTGTTTTACATGATTCGGATGTTCCTTTTGAATTGCTAGGATGATAACATCCAAACCTCCAGCTTGACGTAGGGGAGAGGCGGCTGGACTCGGTACCATCGAGACGACAGTCCAGAGTGCATACCACACGACCAGGCAGTCACCCAGGCTTTGAATGATTGATTGATTGACTGATTGATTGATACTAAGAATATTCCATTTAAGGTTACTTGGTAATTGCTAAGATTCCATCACGAAAATTGGATCGTCCTCTGGACAAAGGATGCAAACAACAAAGCTAGAACTAGAGCAACTAAACTCTATCAATTTGTCAACAGGAAACCAATAGAACCTATTTCCCTAGATTCAATGGGAACAAACTGTGTCGTACCCAAACAAAAAACACTCAGATTTCTCGGTCTTGAAGTCTGTAGTTAATCTTGTTTTCTTAGTGATACTGATGACGTAATAGGTGGAGACAAGATGGCGCTCTTCGTACCATCACCTCGCGCTCCTCTCTCCTGAGGGGTTTGAGGACACATAACGAAAGGACACCAGTAGTATACGGTGCGCGCGCTAGGCTATTGTCCTTTTGCCTCGATTGTCCCGGGTTCATACCCTGCCCGCTGCCATCCCCTTCGTCCTGCGGGAAGTTTGGACTAGGATGGAAGTGAACTGAAACCATTAATTATGAATACAATTATTAATACAGCTAGCTGACACTTTATTCCTTCTTAATTAGGGATGATAAAAAAACAACAATAGGACTCTTCACAAACATGCAATTTTTTATTCTCAGACACTTATAAATAAAAAAAACAACACAACAATGGTACTGATCGATGATTTTCTCAACTATTTGAGTTAATATAATGTAAATTTCTTGAAGGAATCAAAATGTCTTCCATGCAGCAGACGTGACTGCTATTCTAGAGAGTATTACTTCCCCTATAACCCAAATATTTCGCAATCAAAGGGTAAAGATGATTTAATGGCATTGGAACCTTCTGACCTTTTCTCATTAACATCCAGGCACATATCTCAGGACATAGGCTTAACCCTGAACGTAGAAACATTAACAAAACTTAAAAGATTATTCACATACCTCAATAGAAGATATACAACTCGAGATTTCCCTCGTAATTCAAAATCACCGGTTTATTTCTAGCAATATCATAATCAAAATGTTCCCAATGCTTAGTGTCGTACGAACAAATGCTAAAATGTCAATACCAAAATAAATGTATTGTAAATGTAAACATCGCACTTGTATAGATCACTTCGTGACAATTTCGTCTCATTACTTAGCAATAAATCTTTTGTATTACATTCGTGCCAAAACCAGTTTATACATATATATATATAATTTTTTTTCTCTAAAGAAAAAATAATTGTTATGCCTGGATTCGATGGATAACTTATTGATTATCAAAAACAGATCTGCTCGGATATTAAATTAACCAAGCGTCATCTTGTCTTTGAGTGGATTTCCTGAAATAGAAAACTAAATCCACATCTTTGCGTACCAGGCACATCTAAATTAAACTTATAATTCTATGTAGGATAATTGTTGTAAGTCTAAATAACCTTTTAATTGTTGTAAGTCTAAATAATCTTTAAATTGTTGTAAGTCTAAATAATCTTTGAACTAAAAGTAGTTCGCTACCTACCGGTAAGACAGAAAATGTGAACAGCAAATTTCTCTCTCTTTAGTGGTGGCTGAGTGGTAAAGCGGGGGTTGCGAGTTCGAAGACTTGGATTTCGGGATCTTTGGGCGCTTCTGAGAACACCCAGCTCTAATGGATACCTGACATTAGTTTGGGAAAAGTAATGTGGTTGGTCGTTGTGCAGGCCACATGACACCCTCGTTAACCACAGAAACAGATAACCATTACATCTTTTGATCGTAAGATCTGAAAGTGGAATTTTACTTTTTTAAAATTATCAAACTTTTCTCTTTCGCTCAGAGGTGAAGTAAATGAATACTGACGTCTTGCAGACTTAAAAATAGATTTACTGCTGCAGAGGTGAACAACTGTATAGAAAAATACAGCAGACATACATATAGTAAAACTGTTGGACTAAACTAAAAACACAAGACATTTGGACTACGAGGCCTTCTTTAGATACTATCAAAGTAAACACAAAATCAACTAAATTGCCCTATGTTGCTACTAGCTGTCAAGCTGAGAAGAAATGAGCTGCGCTGGTAGAAAAGCGCGGGAATCGGGAAGACGCATACAGATAGATTAATTTAAACCATGTTAATTGTTTGGCGTTTCGCAGAAGTGAATGCAGAATATTCTAAATATCCACCATTAAATTCTACGAGTTGTACAGTGACAAAGCCTTATTGGTCAGGCAAACCTCTGATTCTTCTGTCTCCCTTATTTCGAGTTCTTTATGTTCACATTAAGCAAGAAGATTGATGATCGTAAATGTGTGAAACAATCCCATCCTCTCTCTATTACGTTGTAAATCTATTGGAGTCTATTATTTCTCTTCGTCCTAGAGACTAGATTATAGTGCGTTTTTTGTTCCTGTTTGAATTTTAAAACATCGTCTCTAGGGCAAGATAGTATTTAATATTTTCTAAATAATGGAGACGATGTGTTGTAGTCACTCTTTCTGTAGTGAGCCTACAAGGGAAATAGAGACTAACGGAATAAGAGCTTAGGATATATTTCAAATCAGAGCAATGACTTTTTAAATTTTGACTTTGGAGCTTAGCAAAACAAAATACTGAGCAGAACTTGTAATTTACTTTCATATTGTAAGTTGCCTCTAAGCCTTATCTGGAATTTCGCATTAACGCATCCACAAATCACTTTAAGGAAGTGAAAAGTATTGGGGGGGGGGGGGTGAAAAATTATCTCCCCTACATTAATTTGGCTAATATTTTGTGTTATCCCCCTTTTAGATACATTGTTTGAAGAGTTATGCCCATACATATGGGACACAGTGTGGAAGCCAAGATGGCTGAATAAAGAATATTGTTTACATTTTAATTTATGAAAGTTTGTTGTTTCATTTCAGTTTATTTTAAAAGGGGGGTTCTAATCTAATTGAGAGACTAAGTACGCTTGAACTTGGCTTGGCTACCTAAGAAGGGGGCTCAAGGTTCGACACCCGACTCGAGCAGAGTTGTATTTACTGAGCGCCTAAAGGCAGCACAGAAAACCTTCTCCCCCACTAGTCCACAAACGAGATTGGACCATAGAGCTCTGAGCATGCTATAAACATGAAAGTAGCGCTATATAAAAGCTATAATTTATTTTTTTAAATTGAGTAGAAACTGTCATCATCTTGAAATGTGTTGCATTTAATGATTCCATTGTGAGAAAACAGTGCCGCCATGTCTTCCACCATGCCGCCATGTCTTCCACCATGCCGCCATGTCTTCCACTAAATCTATTTGCTCGTGTCAGTGGTTGTTTTCATTACCATCATTTTACAATTGTGTTTTTATTATTGTTACAGTTTGTCATCAGATGGTAGACTATATTTGCGTTGCAACTTTTGTTACATTTCTAAGTTTTAATTTATTTTCATTTTGATGTTCAGTTGTATTTTGTATGCTCTAATTTGATCAGGTTTTGAGGAGCAAATAAAAAATCTGGTGCATCTGTAGATGCTGTGTTAGAGTAAATCTCCTTCATATCCATGTTGCACGCTATACCCAGATTGTGCTGATGATATATTGAACGACAGATACAAGTTTCTATGTTCGATTATGCAGTTCTATCTGATGAGGCTTTATGCCCGGAGCGGAAAAATAAAAATAAATAATACAAATAATAACTTGAGCTCCTCCAATTATCTTTGACTAGTTGTACTGAGAGGATCATTAGGTGAGTGCAGGAAAATGTGTTGCACCTTCTCATCTACTCAATGAGCTGCGAGGTACAAGAACAGGTGCACGGTGTTGGTGATGTTGACAGCAACACAACACATTGTTACACATGTATCAGTTATATCAGTGTTCAACAAGTAACAGGAAGACGAAGCATTGTTAAGCATGCATCTTACAGTAGGGTTTGTTAAGTTTCTAACAAGAAGTATATAGCAAAGGCATATTGGGGGGGGGGGCGGTGGCTGAGTGGTTAAGCCCTTAGTCCTGGGTTTGAATTTCGGTGAAAACTGGGATTTCGAATTTTCGGGATTTATAGGGCGCCCATGAGTCCTCACAACTCTAATGGGTACCTGACTTTAGATGGGGAAAGTAAAGGCTGTTGGTCTTTGTGCTGGCCACATAACACCTTGCTTGTTAATCGTTGGCCAAAGAAATAGATGGCCTTAACATCATCTGCCCTATAGACTGCATGGTCTGAAAGGGGAACTTTACCAACTTTTACTTTATATTATAGTAGGGTTTGTTCACTTTCTAACAAGATTTAAAAAAAAAAAAAATACAAAAATGTCATAGACTCCTAGCATTGTTCTAATTAAAGTTGAGGAACTTGTATATTCATATCAGTCTTTTGTCGCTGCTGGTTCGCTCTTAGTATTCGTGCGTCTGGATCTCAGCCTCTATATAAACTTTAGGATTAACCTACGCTCGTTTTCTTATTGTTGCTATTGTTGTTGTGTGTGTCAATTGTGACATGTCATGACGAGTTACGAAGCCTAGAATGGCAGAAAGCTGAGAACTTATGAAACCAAATGTTTGAGTGTTAATGTGTGTACATGAATCTTGCAAGTAATGTGTCTTGTCACAAAACCTGTGAGTATGAGCGTCACTGGACAGAAAGTAGTTTTATCTTTGATGATGAATAAAGTTTTATTTCTTTGAAAAATAGGGAAAAAAAGCTTTCCAATAAATAGAATATTTAGGATTTTGATCCTACCGCCTTTTCAAGAGTGTAGCGAGTGTTAGTAACAAGCCACGTTGTCTTCATGTTATAACAGCACTGATCTATGTAGCTATTTCAGACTGGTTACAACAGCACTGATCTATGTAGCTATTTCAGACTGGTTACAACAGCACTGATCTATGTAGCTATTTCAGACTGGTTACAACAGCACTGATCTATGTAGCTATTTCAGACAGTTACAACAGCAGTGATCTATGTAGCTATTTCAGACAGGTTACAACAGCACTGATCTATGTTGCTATTTCAGACTGGTTACAACAGCACTGATCTATGTAGCTATTTCAGACTGGTTACAACAGCACTGATCTACGTAGCTATTTCAGACTGGTTACAACAGCACTGATCTATGTAGCTATTTCAGACTGGTTACAACAGCACTGATCTATGTAGCTATTTCAGACAGTTACAACAGCACTGATCTATGTAGCTATTTCAGACAGGTTACAACAGCACTGATCTATGTTGCTATTTCAGACTGGTTACAACAGCACTGATCTATGTAGCTATTTCAGACTGGTTACAACAGCACTGATCTATGTAGCTATTTCAGATGGTTACAACAGCACTGATCTATATAGCTATTTCAGACAGGTTACAACAGCACTGATCTATGTAGCTATTTCAGAATGGTTACAACAGCACTGATCTATGTAGCTATTTCAGACTGGTTACAACAGCACTGATCTATGTATCTATGTTATTCATTTACAACAGCACTGATCTATGTAGCTATTTCAGACAGGTTACAACAGCACTGATCTATGTAGCTATTTCAGACTGGTTACAACAGCACTGATTTATGTAGCTTTTTCAGACTGGTTACAACAGCACTGATCTATGTAGCTATTTCAGACTGGTTACAACAGCACTGATCTATATCAATGTAGCTTCTTCAGACATGTTATTCTGTTAGTGACCATACCTGCAGTGAATGTCCATACCTGCATTAGTATCCATTCCTGCTTTAAAAGAAACAAAACGATGGGAGACCATTGTTTTAGCTTTTAGCGTGTAATAAAAGATATTGGTCTGTCCTTAAATAAGTTGAGTCTGAAGTCTTAGATCTTTTATGAGACTTACTAACGAGGTGCCTTGATATTTGGTAACGCTTAGCCTACGTGGTACATAAGTTGCGTCCACTCAACTCCACTTCATAGTTAGTTTTGTTTGTACATTGTTGGCATTTGTAGTTTAAATGCCTTTGGATCACTTGCGTTTTGTGGCAAAAGAAATAAAATTGCTACATTGTTAAATTGTACAGCTATTCGTTCGAGCTGCCATACCCCCCCCCGCCTCTTACCAGTCCCAGTCCACTGTGGTGTGGATCTTTTCTCAATTTTTTTGTTTTGTTCTAAAACTTAACACACCAGTACTGCAGGTACTTAGACATAAATAGATTCTTTGAAACTAAATGGAAAAACAAAACAAAGAGGGACACGTTGTTTTTTTTTCTTTTGTGGTCCCAAGTTGAAGACATTTATGGACAGTCAAATTCTTTCTTTTGTTTTCGACCAACTTATATGTCGTTCATGTCATGCCATAAATCTATTGACATCGAGTCAAGTCGTATACTGGCACTGAGTCAGAGCAGTGTTGTTGTTTTTTTTACGACATTGTTTAAAAAAATAAAATATAGACGACTATCTAGTGAACTTAAGGCCGGACATTTTTAGCTTCAGATATTTCAATATGTACAGGGAGGTAACTGATTTGGCAAATTGAATTCCAAGGAGTTGTGGGCCTTATGTCTAATTGACCAGAATTTATGAAGGACAAATTTGAAGCAGGCAAATAGAAAAACTAGACATAATGTAAAATAACAAAATAGCGTGTAATATTTTTGAAAATACGAAAAACATTTTCTTATTCAGAATTTCAATATGTGTCCATTTATTAGATCTTTGAAATTCCAGGCTTCATTATTATGAATCTCTTTGGCTAAAGCTTCTTCAGCATTGTACAACACATTTCTTTGCCATGTTCTTTAGGTACCGATGAAAACATTTTTTTTTAGAGAAACTAGTAAAACATAGAGAAACAATGCTACCGGAATCACTTTATAACAGAAAAAAAGTGCTTCAGGAGCGGGAATCTCGTGACAAGTTTAAGGACAAAGAATCTCGCTAAAAGTGCATGTGTCTCCTGTCTTTAAAAAAAAAGTTTTATTGTAAATAGCTCTAGGGTGTCTATGGACGGTTTTATTCGACGGGCGGAGGGATCTCAGTGTTGTGGAAGGAGACATGAGCGGTACGCCTCTGTCCATAAGTCAGGGCGCCACCCCATACCCCCTGTATTGATTTCAGGTCAAGAAAGTCTCGTGCAGGTGAATCTCAAGTTGTCTTTGAAATGACGTCTCTAAATGTGGAGCACATAGATGTCCATCCGTCTCCCTTGTGTCCATGTAGTGTCCTAGTGTCCATGTAGTGTCCTAGTGTCCATGTAATGAAAAGTGTTGAAATCCTTTACAATTAAGACCTTAAAACATTTAGCTACCAAGCATTTTGGAGGATCGTTTCTACTGATGTTGAGAATGTCTTCTTTACAACTTATGGCCTATTTATTTTGTTTAACCTTATGCCGACCAAGCCGTTGTCTGTACGGGGTTTTATTTAAGTTTTCTGTTCGTCGTCTGCGTTTGTCCTTAACAAGGTCTTTTATTTGGGTTTCTAATTATTGCCCCGCGACCTTATACAATCCGAAATAATCCCCCATCTAACTGATGCATTAGACATTTAAATAAACTTTTTATTACAAATCAATCTAATTTCTAAAACTTTCTCTTGTCAAGTTTGTTGATGGACTGTTAGGGCCTAGGTCTCCTTCATTCAGTCACACAGTATTATGCGTTATCCCTCTTTTAAATGTATGATATAAAAAGTGATACATGTACATACTGTACACAGTTGGAGCCAAGATGGCTAAATCAAGAACCTTGTTTACGTGTTTACATTGTGAAAGTGTTTGTTTCAATTATAGAATTTATTGTAACAAAGTTAGCTGGTCAGTTTCGTGAGGAACTTTTTGTTGTTATTCTCAGCCAAAACAGTAGTCTTCAATTTTTATCGCATCGCGAGAGAGAAAGAAGAGAGAGAGAGAGAAGAGAGAGAGAGAGAGAGAGACACACAGAGAGAATTAAAGCTTTCAGTCTGAAAGTCGTTTCTGCCAAAATGTCGTCCGACCACTACCACTACATTTCCTTTGCACTCACGAGTCCAAATAAACGCATGGACCTGTCTGAAACCTTATTGTGTAACCAGCAACTTCAATGACACGATTTTTAGGCCAAGCTTTATAGTCAATTCATCTTTTCATCCATCTTGAAAACAACCAAATGTCAGATCAATGAATGGTATTAGTATAGACCAGGGGTCGGCAACCTTTTGAGTCGGAAGATCCAAAAATTACAAAGTACAAAATTTCAACGTTTTTAAAAAGCCACAAGATTTTTTTTTCTTACCAATAATAAATAGTACTCGCATAAATAAAGTTTTTTTTTATTTAAAAAAACGAATCTATTATTCATAAGAAAAACATCAATTTATCATTATATCAATAGTGTTTTACACAACAAATTATATCTTATTATATTTATTTTATTATATATTATATATATGATAATTATTTATTATTTAAGTATAAAATTTAAACAATTAAACATTTACATACAACACTAACTTGTACTTCAATAACAAACATATGGGCAAACAAATTCAGTGGTAATTATGGCATTTAGAAAGCTTGGATAAATTTGGCTCATAGATTTTTTTTAGTTTCAAACACGACTCTAAATTTTCATTTGTTATTTGGCTTCTTACTTTATTTTTAATTATATCCATGCAAGAGAACACTTGCTTGTATGAATATGCCAATCCGAATATAGTAAGCCTTTCAAATGCCAACTTTTTCACCTGACTGTAGCAGTCTGGAAGACTATTCCATACGTGGAATATAAGTCCCGCAACTCGCAGCATTTCTTTGAAAGCTGTCCACTTGTGTTGTGTTACATACACTTCTGGACCTTCCAACATGAGTTTCAAGTCAGTACATTGATCACTACACAATAGCTTTACTTTTTAAATCGATCAATTGCATGTCTAGAGATCCAGTATCGATTCCGAATGGCTCAATGTGGATTTCGGTACTATTAGTGTTAAGATGATTTTTTTTTATAAACGCTACTATCGTTTTGTTTGTTTTGAATTGCTCAAATCAGTTAGCAAATTCATCTTTAATTTTTCTTTAAAACGTTCCTGAAGTAACTCGTGTCAACCGTTGCACTGCTTTTATCGCGATATTGATTTACAAATTGAAAATGAAGTAACTGACCGCTCTGAATATCTTCTGCAAAAAGAATAAATTTTGTCTTCAAAACAAACAAATTCTTTTACCAAAACCTAGACTGGGTTTCCCTTGCAGTTTTAGATTTAGCTCATTTAATTTTTTTCTTTTCTGTTATAAACACCATAAAGTAAAATGCTTGCAACCATTTGTCTAATTTTCTAATTCAACATGATTAATGCCTTTTACATTTAGGAATCTATTCAATCCATTCAATCACAAAGCAAAAACGTTTTAACATCAAGCACTTTATTTTAAAGAAGGAGGTCGGAATACCAAGTCTCCATTTCGTTAAGAATTCTATAAACTGACGATGGTAGAGTGTTTTTGACAAGATGATGTTAAAAATCTTGATTACCAAATTTATGACCTCATCTATTTCGGCCGGAAATGTTTGGACACAAAGCGCATCTTGGTATATTATTCAGTGAAACGTGAACATTTTGTGGTTTATTTTGCGCAAAGAATCCGTAGTTGTGCCCCTTTATGTTTTGTACCTGCCCTACTTCTGACTTGTTATTTATATTGATTCTATTGTCTTCAAGGTATTTTTGCACGACATTAGCTGTATCTTCTCCTCTAGTTTGTCACGAGAGCGGTAGCAATCCTAGAAGTTCTTCTTTTGGACCTTGGGAAGACATATATCTGACAACAAAGGTCAACTTGTGCCGTGTCTTTTAAGTGCAAGACACATATATATCAAGTGATAAGGCAGAAGAAAGTTGAAGATCTTCCACCTGCAAATATGTTACATTCAAATGACATGGGGGCAAGGTGCGCTGAAAAGCGAGTACAAGTGGCTAAGAGATAGAATCGAATCAGAACGATTTTTAAATGGTTTTTTTTTTATAAAAAAAAATTATATTTGCCCATAGAACTAAAGAGCCGCAGCTTAACATCCAAAGAGCCGCATGTGGCTCGCGAGTCGCAGGTTGCCGACCCCTCGTATAGGCTACGAACATGAATTTTCCGTTTATTATATCTTAACACGCAAAGAGATGCTCTCACGCACACACGTTCAACGCTACACATAAAAGATATGCTCACACACACACACGTTCAACGCTACACATAAAAGATATGCTCACACACACACACGTTCAACGCTACACATAAAAGATATGCTCACACACACACACGTTTAACGCTACACACATCGATTCTTTCAATATAGTTAATGGTTGATAAAGAAAAAGATAAGTCATAAAAACAAATCTTTTGTTTGTTCTTGCCAGCCATACAGAGCCGATCGGGACTACGACTTTGTTTAGAAGGGTTCTCTCCAAGTAATTGTGTAACTTGAAGAGCTCTAGAGATAAACTACGCGACAGTAAACGTCTTCAGTGCAACATAACTAGACCCACGGAATACCAAAGAAAATTAGGTCATAAAATAAAATGTAAACCTACTATATTGTTTTCTTACACAATTTTGAATTAGAGGACAAAGTATATATTTGAGTTTTTTATACATGGCGGATTTTTCTCCCACCCCCGGGGCAAAAAAAAAATGTGTGTGTGTACATAATTAATCTTTATTACATTCTGACCCTTCATTTTTTTTCGGAAGACGTTTACCCTAGAATGAGATTTTCCTGGAGTTAGTGGAAAAAATTGCAGACTGCCCGCCCTTGCCAGGGGGTCTGGGGGAGTGCTAAGAGCTCCGCCGCCAAGCACTATTTCCGATATTGAAATCCGATAAAATGCTTATTCTGAGGTATCTACAGTGCATTATCCTACTATTAAAAAGTTGTATTTCAGAAACCTACTGTGCTATTCTTACTGACTTAGATCCTCCGCGCCGTAGCAAGCTGCTACCACAAAAATCTGTCACCGGCAATATCTGAAGCCTCTTCCCACCTGCTCTGAGGACCTCCATGAAAGTATGGCGCCATGTTGTATTATGGTGTCCCTGTTTGCGCCTCGTAATGGCCTCCATGTCATCGCAACTCTTATTATGCGTAATTCATTTTGTCGGAGAACATGTCCCGCAAACCTCACGCGACGCTCTGTCACAACCTCACTAAGGGGTCGACTGCCTTGATTGAGACCCGATTTCTATAACTGACTCCTTAAATCCGTCTTAGCCATCTTTGTTGAACCACATTTAGTCTTTTTTTTTCAATTTCGGCAGATGACTATTCACTGCACTTTGTTGATAGAGCCCAGCCACTGGTAGAAATTTTTAACCTCTCTTGACTACACTCTTGAATTAGGTGCTTTAGTTTATAACGAAAAGAGAAGTTTTATCATCAAAATCAGTCACTAAAGTTTAACCCCCCCCCCTGGCTACGCCCATGCATGGCAGATAAAACTATGAATTTGTAGCTTTTAATGTATCCGATGTGTACAAGAAACGAAGTGTTGATGTTGATACACTTTGTTTTCTCACAAAAGTTCATCAGAAAAATGTACTCAGTGTGATGTAACTTACCTCTAGCTATGCTTAGTCTAATTCAGCCAACTGTATTGTTCCTTTTTGTTTTAATCTCAGTTTATTGTGCACATATAATGGATGATTATGTGACGGCGTGATGACTTAAAAAAAAAATATCTGTTATAATATAGGATAGGCAATTGGAATCAGGTTTAGGTCATATTTGAAAGTAACCTTTCCAGCCCTTTTTTCGATCCATTTCCACCTGAAGCCACTAGGAGGTCACACACAATTCACAGCAAATTATGCGCTTGGTCTAGCTAGACATTTCGTGTTCCCAATGTAAAAGGTTCAAGGTTTATTACTAGATCGGTAACTCTCACAAGCCGACACTCTGGCTCTGACTTTTTTTTTTCATTGATAGGGTTATTGTACCACCCCCTTCTTGGCCCTTCCAGGTAAACCCCACTTGCCTTGATGTGGCTACCTTTTCAGAATCCGTTGTGTGTCCCAACAAGGCAGACATACAATGCTTCAGTGGTTGGGCCCGACAGCCTTTCTCGTTTGCCTTTTAAACTCGAGTTACACACATGGGAGAGAGTATCCGACCGAGAGGGTGTGTTGAAAAGCAGAGGGGGATGATACATTAAAACTTACCTACTTAAAACTGAGGTTAATACTTACTGAGATTAGACTTACTGGTACTAATACTTACTAGGACAAGATTTACTTAGACTAATACTTACTGAGATTAGACTTACTGGTACTAATTTTTATAGAGACTTGATTTACTGAGACTAATACTTACTGAGATTAGACTTCTTGGTACTAATACTTACTAGGACAAGATTTACTGAGACTAATACTTACTGAGATTAGACTTACTGGTACTAATTTTTATAGAGACTTGATTTACTGAGACTAATACTTACTGAGATTAGACTTACTGGTACTAATACTTACTAGGACAAGATTTACTGAGACTAATACTTACTGAGATTAGACTTACTGGTACTAATACTTACTAGGACAAGATTTACTGAGACTAATACTTACTGAGATTAGACTTACTGGTACTAATTTTTATAGAGACTTGATTTACTGAGACTAATACTTACTGAGATTAGACTTTTTGGTACTAATACTTACTAGGACTAGATTTACTGAGACTAATACTTACTGAGATTAGACTTACTGGTACTAATTTTTATTGAGACTTGATTTACTGGGAGAGAAGGGAGAGGGGGGGGAAGGACTACGCTGACCATTTCATAGTCGGTCTAACAAATAGGTTCTATCCTAGCAATGGAAACAACCCTTAAATTAATAAGAATTATAATTTCTTAGATAAAAGAATAATGCTATGACGAAATGTAACCATTAACAATATCTATCTGTCTGTCTGTTTATCTGTCCGTCTGTCTGACTATCTGCCTGTGGGTGTGTATTTAAATGAGGAAACCCGTGGGACAAATGTGCACACTCTAATGGTGATAGCTTGCGGTAAAATTAAATATTTTTTTATTTTCTTTTTGAATGTCTCCGTACTATTACAACCACTGAGATAGGTCAACGAAAAGTACCATGTAAATGCTCAGCATCTTAGGAGGCGGGGAGGGGTAGATGGCGGGTATATTTGTGTTCCCCTCGAGTGACTTTCTTTTGATAGAAGTGTGTCGATGTTTTTTAGAAAGTTCAGCATTGACGTCAATGGTTTGTCCTTGAACTAGATGTCACGATATCAGTCAAACAAACTAGCGGCCTCGGTGTCCCGTGGAAGACTAGGCAAAGTTGTCTTTGTTAGAAGCATGGTGCTCTAGAGCTCTCCTTGCAGCTAGACCGAGGCACACGCTGATATACGTATTATATGAAATGACAAGACCATATTGTGGGTTGGGCCAAAAGGCTACATTTCTTCTTCTAGATAGCTTTTTGCTGTTGAGCCTGGTCTGTTGGGGTAAACAGGTCTTGCTAAGGTATATAAAATTGGGGCGTTCAAAAAGGGTATGATTGACAGTTTCGAAAGGGTGGGCCGGTGCAGTGTCTGTTATCGAATATAAGTCACAGGCTCTAGTTAGATGCTAATGATCATGTAAGAGTCCAAATAGTTTACTTGTAGTTTTACATATCAACTCACTCTGTCTGTCTGGTAAAAAGTTTGTACTCGTTATTTCTCCCACACCCAATCTCGGATCAATGTGAAATTTCGCATAGGTACTTCTTGTACCTGACCAAACAAGAATCAATTGAAAAAAAACACCAATTAGTAAATTAACTATTGGTAATTAATTATTTTGTTTAGTATCAAGCAAGGGAAAGAGCCTGTACTTGATAGATGCTGTGGCATAAGTTGAATTCGTCCCCTTTATACTTTGAGTTGGAATTGAAGTCGTAACACTTTTTTTTTCACTTATAAAATGCATTTATAAAGCGATCACGGTAACCTTTTTCACAGATTCACCATTCTCTCCCCCCCCCCTTTTTTTTTTCCTTCTTCCCAACTGGTCCAAACAAATGATAGGATTATTGCGCATTGATAAAGCTAAAAGCATGAAATAGGGCTAAACAAAAACAATTGGTAAAAGTATTTCTATTCGTACAGATTTATTATTCTTATCTTATCTTATATAATACAGACGTTACTTCAAAAAAGAAGATGATTACGTCCTACGCGTCATGCATTTAGTCATGCATATTAACCAATGACTTAAATTCTGCCAAGTCACTGGTTTTCCTGGCTAGCTCAGGCAACCCATTCCATGCTCTAATAGCACTAGGGAAGATGGAGCACTTGTACAAATTTGTCCTAGCATATGGGACGAGGAATGTGCCTTTATCTTTGTGTCTTTCAGAGTATTTTATTAAATTTTGTTTTTGTATTTGAAGATTATGGTTCAGTGTTTTATGTATTATTGCTACTTTACTTTTGAGCCTTCTGTCCTGAAGGCTTTCTAAATTTAGTGATTTTACTAAAGGTGTTACTCTAGTCAAATGTGAATATTCGTTTGTTATGAATCGCACTGCTCTATTTTGTGTCTGTTCTAGTTTCTTAATGTTTTCTTGAGTTGAGGGGTCCCAAACAGAGGATGCATATTCTATTATTGGCCTAACCAAGGTTAAATAACATTTTAGTTTTATGTTCTTATTTGATTTATAGAAATTTCTTTTAATAAATCCTAATGCTTTGTTTGATTTTTTTGTAGTTTCATCAATATGTGGATTCCATGACAGTTTTTCATTCTTATTCTAGATCTATCAAGAATGTAATCACATGACTGATCCAAACTCATTCAAAATCGTCTAAAACTAAAAATGCCTCTTGTGACGAGTTTGTATCATTCGTTGTTTTTTATTTGAAGGAGAGATTACGACATTTCTTTTTTTTATTTTAAGCCCACTAACCCTCATACAAAAAAAAAAGTGAATCTTGCTTTAGTCCTTTGTATTGTCTTAAGCAAGGAGGATTGGCCTGAATCTTCCTTAAGCCTTTTCTCTTCATCTTGCTGCTCTACTGGAGGTAAGGTGAGGAGTGTGTGTTTTGAGGTGGACATTGCACTCCGCTCTTTGGGAGATTTGTAGATGTTTCTTCATTTTCTTCAACTTCTGCAAAGAACATGCGTTGCAGAGAGAGAGAGAGAAAGGGAGAGAGAAAGAGAGAGACTAACGAAAACTTATTTATAGTCTTTATTGACTCGTTCTACACTTGCCAACAGGCTAGGGAAAGAAAAGACAACTGGACATTTCTTAAAAACAGATACCCTCTGAACTTGACTTTACAGTAGGACAAAATGTGTGTGTGTGTGTCGGGGGGGGGGTTGTTAACAATTTAGGGTTATTCTGGTGAAACATTTTTTTTTTTTAAATGCATACTGTTTGTTGGCCTCATTGGTCTTGTTTAACACTTCTTCATGAGACTGTGGAGCCCTATTTCATTCCCGTCCACCTACAACACGGGTTAAGGTGCTTTCGCTTTGAACGAAGCCAGCCATGTTTCGTTTCGCTCGACTTTCTTCCAGAGCTGGGGCCAATGCCTTTTCTCTGCCCATTGCTTTCTTGGTCACCATCTCTCTCCACGTAGTGCATTCTCTGGGGATATGCTTTCCAGTAGTCAACATCAACTTCCACTGCTTTCATGTCCCGCTTGATTAAATGCTGTAAGGCACTTAGTTATTATAAAGACCCACCATAGTTAACAGACATTGAACGCGACAATAAGTAAAGTCACGGATAGTGGGGTTTAGCTTGTTCAATCTAGTACCGTACTAGCCATGGGCGTAGTCAGGGGGGGGGTTGGGGTTCAAAACCCCCCCCCCCCCCGAAATGAAATCCCCCCTGGGGGGGGGGGAATCGGAATTTAGTGATTGATTTTTTGCTTTGATTTTGTTTATTTTAGGTGAGATTTTAATACTAAACCATCACTTGCCCCAGCTCAACCAAAGGGATTTTGAGTTTTAAAACCCCTACCAGGGGGTTTTGAGTTTAAAACCCCCTACCAGGGGGGTTCGAGTTAAAAAAACAAATTCCGGGGGGGGGGGTTCAAGTTTAAAACCCCTACCAGAGGGGTTCGAGTTTAAAAACCCCTACCAGGGGTTTTGAGTTTTAAACCCCCTACCTAGGGTTTTTGCAGTTAAATCCCCCTCTTCTATAAAACAAAACAAAAAAAAATACGCACTCAAAATGTTATGAGCGTAGCTAAATGGGTTTTGACTCAGTTTTGAGTTTAAATCCCACTTCAGCGGGGTTTGAAGGTAAAAAAAAATCTCTTTAATATTAAAAACAAAGCAAATTATACACTCAAAATGTTATGAGTGTAGTCAAAGGGGTTTTGAGTTTAAACTCCCCTCCAGTGGAGTTTGAAGCTAAAAAGTACCTCTTCAATATAAATAAAAGCGAATTACTCACTCTTAAATCTATGAGCTTAGCCAAAGGGGTTTTGAGTTTAAACCCCCCGCCAGGGGGGTTTGAGGCTAAAAAATACATCAGTGTAAGAAAAAAAGCAAATTACGCACTCAAAATGCTATGAGCGTTGCCAAAAGGGGTTTTGAGTTTAAACCCCCATTCAGAGGGGTTTGATGTTAAAAATACCTCTTCAATAAAAAAAAAAGCAAATTACACGCTAAAATTATTTGAGCGTAGCCAATCCAATCGGGGGTTTTGAGTTTAAACCTCTCTTCTACAGATGGCTTTTTTTTAAAGTTTAAAACCCCTCCAGATGGTTTTGAGTCTAAGATCCCCCTACAGAGCATTTTGAGGTGGAAAACCCCCAACAGAAGATTTTGACGATAAAACTTCTCTTTTCAATATAAAATCTAAAGCAAACTACAGTCACTTAATTCCAAGAGCGTATTCAAGAGTGGTTACACATTTTACCAGGGGCTCCTTTAATAAACTGTAGTGAATACTCATCTGCCGAAATTGAAAAACACTAAATGTGGCTCAACAAAGATGGCTAAGACAGATTTTAGGAGTCAGTTATAGAGATCGGGTCTAAATCAAGGAAATCCTATGCCGAACTGGTAGTCGACCCCTTAGTAAGATTGTGAGAGAGCGACGCATGAGGTTTGCGGGACATGTTCTCTGACAAAATGAATTACGCATAAGAAGAGTTGCAATGATATCCTAGTACAACTTGACGCCACTCATTCATGGAGGTCCTCATGGCAGGTGGGAAGAGGCTTCAGACATTACCAGTGACAGATTTTTATGGAAACAGCTTGACGGCAAATGCGCCGAACGGCGCGGGAGGGTCTAAGTCAGTAAGAATAGCACATTAGGTTTTTAAAATAAAACGTTTTAATAGCAGGAAAATGCAGTGAAGATACCTCAAAATATGCATTTTGTTGGCTTTCAATACCAGAAATAGTGCTTGGCGGCGGGGCTTTGCCCCGCGCTAGGGAGCTCCTAGCGCTCCCCCAGACCCCCTTGCTAGTAATGTCGGGGAGTCTACAATTTTATGGAAACAGCTTGACGGCAAATGCGCCGAACGGCGCGGGAGGATCTAAGTCAGTAAGAATAGCACATTAGGATTTTAAAATAGAAAATTTTAATAGCATGAAAATGCACGGTAGACACCTCAGAATATGCATTTTGTTGGCTTTCAATATCAGAAATAGTGCTTGGAGGCGGGGCTTCGCCCCGCGCTGGGGGAGCTCCTAGCGCTCGCCCAGACCCCATTGCTAGTGATGGCGGGAAATCTAAAATTTTTCCACTAACTCATGGAAGAACCTATTCTAGGGCACATTAATCGTCTTCCGAAAGAATGAAGGGTCAGAATGTAATAAAGATTATGTAGGCACACACACATAAATACATATTTTTTAAAAATTTCGCGGGGGGGGGGGGAGAAAAAATCCCCCCCCCCAACTCTTTCTGCGGGTGCGTGGAGGCATGCGTGACCTTTTTTGTTAGATGTACGGAATCATGAATGGAACTACTAAAATGTATGTCAATACAATTTAGCAGCTATAGCGAACGAATGTATGAAAAATGCTTTAGGAAAAAATTGAATGTTAATTTGATTAAAATATTAAATGAATGGACTATAATTAGTATGTTTATGTATTAAAGTATAAAACTGTTTTTGCGATAAGAAGTTCTATCATCTTAGAGTTGAATTAGAGTTTTAGACCTAGGAATAGAGAGATGTGTAGCATTTCGGTCTTGTCTAATGAAAGAATGTACGCCGGGACTTCTAAATTTATGTAAAAATGCTTTTGAAACACAAATTTGAAGGTTAATTGTATTAAGTAATGAAATAAATGGACTATATTTTGTATTTTCATGTGTCACAGTAAAAAACTATCTGTGCAAGCTGTAGTTTTAAAAATTACATCTAGATCTATATCCTCTCGATCTAAACATGGTAAACATGGCCTTGATTCGTCAAATACTAATACTTTCATAGAGTTGGGCAACTTTTTTTTTGAGTGTCTTAAGTTTGTTTTAGGGCTTCTATACATACGTCACGGTTCCAGTTAGCACCCAATGAACATTTGCGCAAAGTTTCATCAAGATTGGTCAAACGATTTTATTTTCTATTCGGAACATACATACTCCTTACATTCTACTTTATAGTATAGATTACGCAGTTGGTGTTAGGACTTCAGGGTGACAACATCATTACCTCGACAGATTTCGACACGTATTCAACTTCATTCATTTATCTAACGGTCTGGACTTAGTTCTTACATCTTGTTATTATGGTAGGATTTGATCATTGTTAGTTATTGAGATCAATGAATACACCCGTACAAGAAACTCAAACATCTTCTGAGTATTCTGTTGAAGCCAGACAGCCATCACACACATACAAGACCAAAGCCTATCACAATGCACATATGTATGCATTCTCCTACTATAGTTCATACTTGACCAAACGTGTAGAATACTATTTAAACACTTTTCAAAAACATCAATATAACATAGACTCTCACACACACGCCAAAGCAGCAAGCTTGCAAACAAGATTTTGAATCTAGAATATAGTATACAGGTGAGACTGTAACTTGCACGGGCCAAGGACCTATACTCTGATTAACAAGGACGCCCTTTCCAAACCCGTACCTCGGTCTGGCCTCAGATTTTCCCTAACCTAAGCTTTTGTCTCCTGCCAAAGGCAACAACGGTGGTGATGACGGAGTGTATTTGATCTCTCAATGCACATCTACTGGTGTCAGGTGTCTGTCCTTAGCACACTGCTTTGAGAAACTTCTTTTTTTTTTCAGTGGTGTGTTGCTTCTCTCTCTCTCTTTGTGTGTTTTGATTAAGCACTTATTTTTTACATTCAAATTTTGGTAGCACCCCCCTCCCCTGTTTTGAAACACTTCGCAGAAGATCTTGAGGGGGGGGGGGAGGGGGGAATCAATGATCACTTTCCCATTCACCTTACAGATTCAATATAAGCACTGTATCTAGCCTTCGCTACATAATAGCAGTCACGAGTTCAAACCTTGCCCGCTGCCATCCTGAATATGGTTTGGTTTGGACTATGACTTAATACTTTTTAGTTCTGGAGTAATATCTGATCAACTTCAATGTCCATTTGAATGGAAAGAAAATCATGTCAAATGACTCTGCCAGGTAGGGTAAAATGCCAGGTAGGCTTTATCCTATCACAACCAATGCCCATAAACTTCTTAGCTTAAACATGTTTAATTGTATTATTAATACCCTTATATTACAATGCAATGATCCACCTTTGTTGTTATTCGGTTGACATCTGTTGCGCTTACCGAACTTTGTTATCTTATCAGGCAGGGGCCACAACACATGTTTCTTGTTACGTCTGTCTCAAGCTACAGCACTTCACACAAATTAAAGGGAGAGAAAGAGAGCAGAAATCAAATTGTGTCACACATCGCGTGGTCTATAAAGTTGTGGTGACACAGTACTTAATCTATTACCCTGGTCACGTGGTCTAGTCACTCTCAAATTTCAGGCCCTGTGGCTCAACGCAAGGTAGGCTAACATTTGCACGCCTGCCTTGACAACAGACGTAGCACGGGTTCACCTGCTTCAAGATGGTTAGACAATCGGCGGGCACTTTTCGCGGGAATTAGAAGGAGGATATATCAATGTTACTCGGATTATAAATGCAGATCTAAATCTAGTTCTATAATTTATTTGGCATTCTGTAAACTGGTGATATTTTTTTAAACATGAATGTTTGTTTATGTCTGGATTCATTCAAACTTGAAAACTTCTAAGATGCAGGTTAGATTGTGATTTTAACATTTCAAATAGACTGTATATTCTAATAATAGACTTCTGGATTTATAGTGCTGTTTCGTATAAGGATAGCATGTGCATTTATTAGATCTAATATTGGCCATAGAAACCTAAAAAAATAATATTTCATGTGCTGATAGTGGATTTACTAGTATTTAGATATGCTTAACCAATGTAACTATTTTCCAACATGCCATAGATCTTAGGTTTCGGTGGGTATAGTGTATATCTTTTCAGTTTAACATTAAGTCTAGCCACAATGAAAAAAAAATTAAATACAGTTTTAATTGCTCTCTTTATTTTGTATGCGTCAGATATTTATCGTAATATCGATACCAGCTTCTTTTGTTTTTACTCTCGGAGAACTTCTGTTTTATGAACTCTTTGAAAATATTTTAGTCATACACATTTATACTAAAAAAATGAATCGAATTTACTATTAAGGTCACTAAAAGTGTAACGTCTTAGTGTCACTATAAGTAGGAAACTTTTGGTTTGTGGAACCTATAATTACGTACCTGACTATAACTATAGAAAATGCATTTGAAAAACTTTTTAAGTGATTCAGGATTATTTGCGCCCCCCACCAGACTATATGGTATAGAACATTTTCAAGTTCTTGATAGACCTATTTGTCCTAATTTGTGTACCCTTGCTGTCCAGTAAAGTAGGCCTGAATAAAGTTTGATGCGGTCATTTCTGAACAAGTTTTGAAATCCAGGGGAGAGAACTCGTAAGGACTATTGAAGGTTAAGGTCACTGGGCAATACATAGGATGTCACGGACGTGACTATAAAAGCCTAACTTAATGGGAAGATAATCACAGAAGTGGGTCCCACTTAAGCGCAGACACGTGTTCATATCTCTATTACTCTGTTTAATTAAATCATCTCTTGCTGGTACCTGGCCGTGCATTCTATACACTTTTTTAAATAAATAAAAAATATTGTATCACTATTTTTGTTGCTTATTTAATAATAATTTAATAAATTAAAGCCCCAGCTCACTCACCGATTCATTCATTGAACACTTACATCTACAGACTAATTCTACGGGGCATATCAGATACACCCAACAAGGTAAAACATATAGTGCGTATGTTAGGGATGAAGATTCAGTTGTCAAAAGTGATGTGGAAAACAAGACAAGGGGCGGCTTAACTTGGATTGTGTCCGGGGGAGGGCTATAAGTCGTGTCGCTATCTAGGCGTGTGTGTGTGTCTGTGTGTAATGGTTGTCACTAATGTTTATTTCATCATTTAATTATTAATTAGTCATAGTGAGGGTGGGGGAGACATGGTATGAAATCCCCAATCCAATATTTACCTTTCATGCTTGTAAATAGATATCAACATTTTCATCAATATACGGATATACGAGTTCATTCTTTGTAGAGCTTAGTTCGAACAGAGGAGTGGCCGATGTCAAGGTTTCACAGGTTTAGCTAGAGGATGATTTCAATGGACCGGGTTACCCAACTCGGCAGGCTAAGCATTAATACATGACTGCACAAACACAACGGTCAACGCTCGTTTAACAATTGAACATTTAATGACGAAATATAAATGGATGATGAATATTGAAAGGCAATATGCTACTTTACTAATGTGACTGTCAATGCATATAATAAAAACTATGCATTGGTAACACACCTCGCGAACACACTTAATTCCGGCTGCACGGCCCTGGACCTCCAACAAATACATAAGCGGAAACGTGACTCTGTACTTACCAAGGCTGCCTAAGACTTGGCTCAATCACGCCCCAAAGTCTGGCTCAGTACATGTCTCATACCTAGCACCCTGAAACATAGAATAAACAGAGATCTAGCGATACCTCTAAACCAAGAAACCTCAACCACGACGCGCAAACCAGAATATTAAAACATCCGTATGCTTACGTATTCGTTACAACGAGGAATTAGTGGACACCGTGGCACAGAAAGAATCCACAGCCAGACCTTCACAAGAGGAAGTACAAGTAACTAAGGCAACGCGTCTTACACACTCCAAATTCATGACAACAAATCGCGCAAAACACAAAACTAGTTCATATACAAAAAAAAAATAATTAAAAAATGCACAATTATGACAGAACATTCACACGTACGTGTCGGCTGAAAGCCTTTAAATTTTACATCAATCTTAATATGGTTAAAGCTTTGTAAACGCATGCCATCTACACACGCATAGAACAAGGTGACGACTATGACCATGTACATTCACATCTTCATCTGGCACTTAATATGTAAGACTGTTGGTACACCACACATGATCTGTCGTCTATTTCTCTCCATTCCCATGTTGTTGTTTTTTGCCAGGACTAGTTTCTTTTATTATTTTATTATTGACTCACACTCGTTTATTATTCCTTGTTTTCCCACCCGCATCTTTTGTGTCTGCCTCTCCTCTTCCCATGGTACCTTTCCCTGCAGCAAACAAACAACTTTGTACAGCCAACTATACAGACCCTATTAGCAGCAACTAGGGTATGACTAATATCGTGAGATAAAGTAGACCTAAGTCTCACGTGCGATGACTAAAGCTTACATCATAACGTTATTCAAGTGACCATCCAGGTAGGAATATGTCATGGGCCTTGTCGAGCGTGGATAAAACAAACTGCCTTGAATCCTGAAACTTAAAAGTTTCAAAAGGATGTTCCCGAGTTTGATTCCCTCTAGTAGACTTCTTTTACCATCCAGCTATTGACGTTTTGGGACAATAAGACGTCTAACTTATAAGACTAAAGTACAAGCTTTTCAGGTAATTCAGTTTTCTTAATGTTCAGTTAAGTAATGAAATTCGAAAGCCGATTTTAATGAATCCTTCCCCTCCCTATGTACACACGTTACTAAATGACCTTCGCCTTCACTATTCACCAAGGAGCAGATGTCATTTCAGCCACACCGTTATCGTTTCCCCGGCTTGAAGGTCACGGTCACCAGGTGGTGGTCATTTGGCCAGTATTTCCTTATCGAGAGATTCTTCTGTACACACGACTAGTTGTTGGCGACACACTTGGTACACACAACGACTAGTTATTGGTGACACACTTGGTACACACATTAGGACTCCCTGTCCATAATTGCTGAGGTAGCATTCAAGGGTGGTGAACGGTGCTGAGGCCGATAGTTTACTTTGACTTGCTATCGCCATGACCTGGTTTGGCAGGTCGACTGTTACAATGACCTCTTGATTTCAATGAAATGTGTACTTAACATTTAAAAACTAACATCTTACCGTTCTTTAGATTTCCTGCTAACCCGCGTGCTAGCTCTCACATTTTGAAGGAACACTTGTAACAAATGTATATCTGTTTAGCTTCTTAGACCCGTAAAGTAAACTTTATTATCTAAAACATCATAGTTTTGTGTGTAAGAGTGGTGTTTTTAAAGATATTGACTACAAAGTTATTTAATCTTGAAATGTGTAATAAATTGTTCTTTCCAAATATATTTCCTTGGATTCTACTTGCCTCTAAATCTGCTACTACGAAGCAGTGTACGCTCTTAAAGTAATCATTTAAATGCTTTATTCATTTATTTTGTTCAGTTTTCTTTCATTTCTTCGACGTGTGCAAAATCAAAACGTCTGTGTCAGTGTTTATGTTTATTCTTTTTCGGCGTGTAGACAAAGATTTGTTAGCATCACACATGGACGTGGCCCGCCCTTCAAACAAAGCTTCAGTTTTAAGCTTCATTGAATTGTGTCGCCAGTGCCAGGGAACACAGAATTAAGAAAACACGCAGACAGCCCTCAAGATGCCGAAGAGCAACATACCACCTCCACTACCGACGTCCCCGACAACGACGACCGAGATCATCAAAGCGGTCTCGCCCACAGCATCGTCCCCAAAGCTGAAGAACCGCTTGAGTGTTATGTTGCACAATGCCACTCACCACAACAAAGACAAAGTCAATAAAGGTAGATGTCTGTTTCCTGGTTTGCTTTGACATTAGCTCCCAATATCACCCTAGTGTACTTACAACTAACCCATCGCAATATCATCCTGTTGTACTTATATCTAACCCATCGCCATATCACCCTAGTGTACTTACAACTAACCCATCGCCATATCATCCTGTTGTACTTGCAACTAACCCCTCTTTATTTTTGTGTATTATTTTACCTTTTGTATTAGTTTTTGTTTTAATTAATTCCCAAGTTAACCTACAGTACTAAATACTTTTATTTCTTAACTATTTTTAAAGACATCAGAGCTTCTCAGAGATTTTAAAAGTATTCTTTTTTTTTATATATACATTTACATTTTTATTATCAGGCATAAAACTCTTCAAATGTGTTCTTCCCATACACCTTCTACAATAATGGAACTATGAAATAGAGTGAACCATTCAGAAAAGACTTCATAAAGATTGTTAGTGTTTCCTGTGAGTCTAGACTTGCTCAAACTATTCAGAGTTAAATTTACTCATTTTAAAGAAGTTTCGCTTCAATACTATCAAAAACAAGCCACTTCAATTTGTTAAAATCCCATTCGAGCCGCTAATTAATTAGAGAAGCTCTTATTTCGAACAGTTGTGTGTTGATACATTCTTTGTGAAGGCTATTAACATTAACTATTTTTCTAGAGAAGACTAAAAATCCTATTTGATAGTCCTATCCACTAAAATGTCTTGAAATAACCAGGCTATGCTAATGTAATCTAGCTGTCTATATTACACTAACCATGCACTAACATCCTGTTTAGCGAGCATGTGAATTGATGTGTCCTTTGTTTTGTTTTTTTTATTGTAAAAGTATATGCCTGAGTCATTTATGTTTATTTTTTGTTTAACCACGGGAACTATGATCTGTATTTGCTTGTGGGCTTAATGTTTTTAAAATGTGTATAGGGTCATCTACAGAGAGAGAGTTTTAATAACCAACCTCTAACCTTTATCAATTTAGAATTAGTATTTGAGCTATAGACATTCTAAGTATTGCATGGATCTTTAGAAAATGCAGCTAGATGTTAATTCATTACAAAAATTAACATATTGATTTTTGTGTGTGTGTGAGTACCTTTAATTTTATGGACACACTTTTGATAAATTAAACAAACGATATCTAGGTCAATATATAGGTCAGAGTGATTGGTTGCTCAAGAAAATATGTTGTTTTTTTGGTTTAGTTCTACGTGAGTACAAGTAGCGATTGTAACTTTAATTCAATTAAGGACATTTTCTTTATAATAATAATAATAATAATTTTTATCTTTATTGTCTGTATGGAAATTTGTCTTACAATTTGTGCATTACACCAAACAAAAAACATTATAACTATAAGAAACCAAAATGTACATTCATACCAGACTCACTCATAATTTACATGTGACAAAGTTTATATCAGATTGTTCCTATTTAATTTGATTGCCAGGGGAACAAAAGAGTGTTTGTGTCTGTCTTTGCTATCAGTGTCTTGTATCTCTTTTGTGATGGTAAAATCACAAAATCCTGATACAAAGGGTGATTCTTTATTTCTAGGATCTTGTTAACTTTTTTTTTTTAATAGATGTTTGATATATTGATATATGTTTGGTATAGATATATGCAAACATGATGATACTGTTATTCTGCCATCAAATACAAAATACCTCTAATCCTCTTCACTTCTAATATTATTATGATAACAATACTATAAAAAAAGTTTATGCTTCAAACTCTTTGTTACAAAGTTAAGTTCCACTTTCAGAGCTTGCGATCTATTGTGCAGATGATGTAAAGGTCATCTGTTTTTATGGCCGACCGTGAACTAGGTTGTCAGATGTGGCCAGCATGACGACCAACCGCTCTGCATTCTTAACTACAGTAAGGTACTCATTAGAGTTGGCTGGATTCGGGGGCGCCCTTAAAATCCCACTCTTCCTTAGATTCGAAGCCGGGACCCCCAGGTTCGGAAGCCAAGCACTTTATACCACTCGGCCACCGTTATACAGTAGCATGATTATACAAGACTTTGACAATGGTGCATGTGAAGAACATTTTGCATATTTAATTGAAAACGTAAGTGTCCTCTTTCAGAAGGCAAAAAGTTAACCACACACACACTTTGATCACAACACAGGCGAATGTGAAATGTAGTTTTCCATAGCGCTTTTAGATGTTTTTTTTTTCTTTTACATATAACTTGACGGACAAACAGAAACACAGCACAAAAGCGCCAGAACTAAAATGCGTACATTATAGAAAAGA
Organism: Biomphalaria glabrata; assembly: GCF_947242115.1. Taxonomy (NCBI): domain Eukaryota; kingdom Metazoa; phylum Mollusca; class Gastropoda; family Planorbidae; genus Biomphalaria; species Biomphalaria glabrata. Next base: position 22,420,341 of record NC_074711.1, on the reverse strand, counting down.
ATTAGAACTTTATTGACATTCTTTTATTAAGTCCTTCTAGCAACGCTACTATAGTTTTTTGTTGTTTTTTTTACATTCCTTTTATAACTAACGTTGATTGTAAACCTGTTGACGACATTGAGACACAAAAAGCTGAAATTAAGAATAAAGAGTACAGTGTGTGTCTAGATCTAAACCTAGCCATGTATGAAGTGAGAAACCTAGATCTTCCCAATATCTGATATTAGTACGAGCGCTGGTGAGGGTGTGGTGGAGGTTCTACTCCTTAAGGGGACATGTCGATGATATTGACGATATACAAATATACCATGATGAAATAAATAGATGCGAAATAAACTGCTGATTGGCGATGTCCCATTTTAACAACATATCCACATAACATTGGAAAGAAATGGGATGGAGGGCAGAAGGAACTGTTGTTCAGGTTTGGTACTGCAGCGACTAGCTGACTAGAGTAGATCTCGATACGGTGTAAGCCTATAGAAGTATATGTAAATATATTTCCTGTTAATCATTCTCTTTTGTTTTGATATTTTTTTCTCCTTACTCGCTGCGCCCGTTTTTTTCCCAGGCTATATATTGTTTTGCCATTGGCCTCTTTTTTTTTTTTTTGTCTTACTAATAAATGGCAAATTCTCAGCGTTAATAAAGAGTCTTATTTACATTTATCCGACTATTCTCTGCTATTCAATCCGTATTCAAAATATTTGATACGCTATTAAAAAATATTAGTATAATTAAAAAAAAAAACAGACTACATGTTAAATTGTGATTTAGTTATTTTTTTACATTGCCTAATAGATAATTAGTTACAAACATTCTGTGCGGTCTTTTGTCCCAGGCTTGTCAACAATACCCTTGTATAGCTTTACACAAGGGAAACAACTGCCTTCTTTTTAAAAGAGATTTTGTAGGCAGAGTTGTCCTTCTTGATATGTGATAAATGTTTGAAGAAAGTAAGTCAACATAAATGTATAGCGAAGAGTAGTAGGCCTACATAGTTAGCTTAGTACATCCATTTATGCATCGACTCTTGATATTTTAGTGCAATTGGCAATGAATGTGAACAATTTTAGCGCTAGCTTAACTTTCAATGTATTTTTATCTACGCAATAAAAACAACACCCAACTCAAAATCAATACATTTTATTTTTAGCTGTTATATATAGCCATAGGCGTACATGAATTCTCTTTGTCATATACACATTTCATCGAAAAACTAATTATATTTGTAAACTTTAAATTTGGTGTGATTTCAGTTTTATCACTGGGATTTTTAGCTTTTGCCGTCCCAGACAGAATACTCTCAGCGTCAATATTTATAAATTAAATTGTTGCCCTCGACCAAACTTAATCTTTTTTTTAAATGTATGTATATATATTATATATATATATGTCTGTGTGTGTGAGTCTGTCTCCTTCTGACTGGGATGGTTAAAATGTTTTTACATAAAAGACAGATATGTTTCGACCCCTGACCTCAAGACCAACTTCAACCCTATCCCCGACCTTCCCCCCCCCCCCCCGCCTTTTTGAAGCACACACAGAGAAATAGTTTTGTTTGTGTTTGTTTGTTTTTAAAGAAACTGAGCTGCAGTGTTTGAAACACATTGACATTTTCACATGACGATTTAACATGTATTTCTGAAAGTGCTATCGCCCCCCCCCCAACTAATAGTTTAATGTTTAAAAAAAAATAACTGATCGATAGAAATGATTTAAGTTTGCAATGTTTTGTGCTCTGGGCAATCCGCTTGTTTCGCGACTGACTTTGAAAAGGAAACACCTAATCGCCATATGCAATGTATAATTACAGTTCCAGACATGGATGTCTGTATGAAACAAGACTTTCACAAGATTTATTGATTCGGCATCGTGATTTTCAGCCTTTTGTTCAGCCACTGGCGATAGACAAAACCAGAGATGACTTTCAAATAATATCACAAGGCGTTGATTTAGATTCTAAAAAAAATGTACATTTTTGATGAGACGGCCAAGATCTTCATCGATGCTCACCGCAATGGGAAGAAGAAGAAAGTGGGAGGGGAAGAGAGAAATGTTAACAACGAAAACTCAAACAACATTGAGTAGGTTTAGTTAAAAGAAGCTGGGGAATCGTGTTTGTTTGTTTTTTTATATGGATGTTTTTAAATTTCGATTTTATTTGTTTCAAAACATAAATTTCTTGTTTTTAACTGTAGTTTGTTTTTTTATTTTCAAAACTGAAGATCATGCGACTTTCCAGAATTCATAAAAGCACTTGATAACAGAATTACCCTGTTATCAAGTTACACAAAATTAATTCCATCTTCCAGTCTATATATTTTAAGTCTATGTCTTTATTTCTTCTGCGTTTCGTTTTAGCGACACTTGGAAGTTGCTACCCAATGAGACTTTTGAATGGATATGCATGTTGATTTCAATTCTAGTTGCAGAATCTTGTCTTCTCTACCTTTTGCCCCCAGTTTTTCTAAATCTTGTTTTCTTTTATTATCTACCCGTACTCTAATTCCTCTTTTACCTGTATATATTTCCAAAGCTAATTACTGTAGACACATAGGTAGGTAGCATGAATTGAAGCTGAGAACCACTACTTTAATATAATTAGTGGTCAAAGCTCGTAGCCTTTGAGAAAGTTTTTTTTAAGACACTAATGAGCATTTACGATTACACTGACTTTGGCGTCCTGTAAAATACATGGTCTTGATGTACAACTTTTACACGTCAACTCGTGTTAACACTTAAAGGGTGTCATGGTACTGATAGGTTTCTAGTAGAAGGCAATAGGCCTACTTGATTATTAGGCTAAATTACCTATTTTTTCCATAGATTTTGTTAAAGTAAATATTAAGTCTTAATTTCAAATAAAAATGTATACTTCATTATGGTAACAATTATATTATAATATTTATTAATATAAAGTGAATTGAGTCTTCCAACCAGGATAGGATAAAAAGTCTTCCCACGGCCTCTAAAACAAAAATATTAGCCTATTTCATTTCGATCATTTGATATTCTTGAGTAACTCTAGACACATTGCACTGATATGATTTAATATAGCATATAAGAACATGATTTTAAAATGTCATAAGATCTAGACCTGGACGCATAACGTTCATTACGCTACAGTGAGTGAGAACGATTTTGTTACAATATTTGATTCGTGGTCAATCGATTTTCTGTGTCTGGCGGAAAACCGAATCCCACAATGCCTCTCACCGTGACGTCACTAATTTTTACAGTGATGTGCGCCATGTTGAAAAAGACTAGTACAGGAAATATGAGTGAATAGATAAATCTTTTAACATCTGCTATAGCAGTTGTTTTAGGGATTTATATTTCCATACTGTGAATAGTTAACACATTCTTTTTGACGTATGTTTTAGTATTAAATACTGAAATGGCGGGTGAGTGAAATATCTAGCTGAATTTTTGTGTGATGTTATCCATTGACATTGAGATTGTTATGATTTGCATGCAATTTTTTTAGTTTCTCAAAACCGTTACTTTTTTTTTTACAAAAACAGGCAATGGTGGTGAGATTACATGGTGTTTTTCTCAAGTGAAAGGTTCAATAGAAGAGGAAGTAGCTGAAGGTAAATATTAAAGCTTTGCAGATTCAGACTTTCATTTAGAAAGTCTAGACTAGTCAGCTCGGTAGTCTTTTTTTAAAATTTAATTAGATCTAGATCTAGACTTAAAATTAATAATACTTCGATCTGTATTTGTATTGATACAGATCTTGCATACAATACTTAGATCTATATCTACATACAGTCATAACCTACCATCATTCATCTTTCAAATATTGAAATAGATCTAGATTTAGATGAGATCACTAAAAGAAAAAGTTAAAGTGGGGTGGGTGTTAAATGGACTTCCTGATTGTCCTGAATCATAATGAAAGAATTTATAGGTCTAGAGTCTGGTTTGTTAGTTTGTACAGTTAGACTCTAGATTAGATATATATCTAGAAGCTAGGTGTAATAGTATCTAGAGTAAAGGATGGTTGTCGGATACCCGGGTTTCGTCTCGCATATCGGCCACCTCGATGTATTATTATTAAATCTTCTTTATTTGAATGTTTACTACCCAACTTCAGCATAAATATTGCGCATGGACTATTTTGTCACACTTCCGACACGTACAGCTCCCTTTTATATTGAAAGTAATTTTATCTGGGGTCAAAGTAGACTACTGTAAAACTTAGCTTTTTTTCTCCCAAGGGGAAGAACGAGATAGGGTCTGGAGCTAAGACGACTTTTAAGCCCCTAGATGCATTAGCCAATTAAAACCCAGATATAATGCTTCTAAATAGACACTAGAAACAGATAAATTGTACAACCTAGACTCTCCTTTCCCACTTAAACATGTAAATAGGGGGTGGCCAACAAGTTTTACCTTTTCTGAATAAGAAAACATATCGTCATATGACGCTAGTTCATCAAAGGGAAATAACTTGACACAGTAAATATGGGGAAATAAACAAATTGTTATTGTTTTTTTTAAACATTTACAAGAATAATTTTGTTGTTTGTTAAAATAATATAGTACAAAATGTATATTTAAGTTATGTATGTGTTCTTGTGTGTGTTTGTTACATGTTTCACAAAAAAAAAATTGTAACATATTTATAAAAAAAAAAAGTTAATGTGGTGTATGCAAAACGTATAACCATTTATTTTAAACCATTTAATATGCAACAAATATGTACAATGATATAGCACTTAAGTGCACATCTGTATACAATAATAAATTGGCATCAATGGGCAGCTGGAAAAAAAAAAGTCACAATAGCAATATCATTGTAGACCTCGAGCCTACAATTATTGATCGACCAGGTGCGCTAAATGGCCATTGTGTGAAACATCAACATTCTAAGAGATTGTCAAAATCAAGAGAGTATACTACATGAAGACTCCCCCCCCTTTCCCTTTTTTCCACGTCTCTTAAGCATACCATTACACGCTCTAAAAAAAAAAAAAGCAGGTGAGAGAGAGAGCAGGAGACTAGCAATTATCTGACTGGTACCAAAAAGGCTAAGGTGAGACAGGCACACACTGCGCTAGTGGGAAAAAAAAAGCCCCGTAAGTAGACTAGAGAGAATACTCCTCCTCTTCCCCCCCCCCCCCCCCCCCCCAAACAGAGGTAATTTTTTTCCCCTAGCGCGACCAGCTAGGCTAGGCCCAAAGTAGTGGCCGTGGTGTGACGTCAGTTACAAGCCGAGAATGAACGCGTGGAGCGTGGGAAAAGTGATAATATGGCTTATGTCGTTGCGCTAATGTACAGAATAATAAAATTAAGGATGAAATGTCTTAATAATATGTTTAATATATAGAAGACATCTATTTCCTTTGAAGTGTCCGATAAATCTCCAAACCGACCAACAACTTTTACAGAGACAAAAATCATGACGAAAACTTTTACGCATCCGAAAACCCAACCTACCCCTCTTCACATCAGATCTAATTTTAACTATGCGTAGTGATACATTACAAAATAGCTATTTTTTATAGACAAAAGGATGACGAATTCATTGACACCATCAGTTTATTCATAGGTTAGACCATTACGGAGTTATGAATTTTGAAACTTAAAAATGTCGGGAGAATGGCTTAGCGTGTCCGACAACCATCCTTTACTCTAGATTCTAGATATCTAATTTAGGGATGTGAAATAAAAAATTTATCTTTGAAAAATCAATTTTTTCGTTAGTACATCATTAAAATACTTTCAAAGAACTTTCCAATGGTGTATAAATTACAACTTTAAGTTGAACAGTTAGAAATTTGTTGTTTTTTTCTGGCGTTTTGACCTAGCATTGGTTGACAATATTGACATGGAGCATGTAAGATGAGAGCATCTCGCTCGCTCAGCCAGCGAGACACAACCCCCGCTCAAAAAGTTAAAAAATTGGAATTGAATTTCGTAGAGGATAAATCTACTTATTAAATAAGAAATATCGAATGGCCAGATGGAGGAAAACTAGAAAAATCCTTTGCAACTGGAGAGCTCTCTGACAGTCACAGAGCAGAAAGGGAAGCACTAGCTGCTACCATGCTAGCAAATCATCCAAGTTCCCCTCACAGTCAGATTGTCTTTCTAACAGACGCAAAAACAACCCTCCAAAGCCTGCAAAACTCTGATTCCCCTTATATTAAAAACCTCAGAACAGCACTCACAAAGCTCAACCACAACAGCAAAAAAACTGTTATTCAATGGATTCCAGCTCACATACAACTAGCAGGAAATGAGAAGGCTGACACACTTGCCAAGAGTGGGAGAACAAACTCACAAGTAAACTCTGCACTCTATCCAGAAGAAATGAAGAAATTAATTGTAGATAAAATAAATGAGAAATGGACGAGCTCCCATCCAAATCACAAGAAAGATGATGCTTACTATAAGCTATCCCGACAAGACCAACGTCTAATCTTTCGACTCAGGACCGGACACAACAGAATGCGACAACACATGTTCCGGAAGCTCAAAATTGGAACCAGTGAAATCTGCCCATGTGGAGTATCACCAGAAAATGCCGACCACGTCCTCCAAAACTGCTCTCTCTACCAAGAGGCCCGTATAAGACATTGGCCCCAAATCACCCCAATAGAAAGAAAACTATATGGAGAGCTCCCTGATTTGGAAACCACTGCGCAGTTCATCTCATGTATTGGTCTAGTCATATGAACACTCCAACATAACAATGAGAACGATGAAGAAGAAGAAGAAGACTTTGTATGTAAATATCATGCACATTTTTTAAAATGGACTTTTTATGCAGCGACTTTCGTGCAGTAGCGTAATGCTGTGTCACGATATGGTGCTAAACTAATTCCTTAAAAAATTTTAAATAATCAGATTTTATTTTTGTTTAGTGCCCCCATCAGGATAAAAGCCACTTACTTTTGTGCGCTTTGTCTGTTGGTCAGTCTGTCCCGTCATATAAAAAACAACACTAAACGCTATTGAAAATCTGAATTAACCTTTAATGTTCCTTCCAAAACATTGCAATAGTTTTAAATATCTATAATACATTGTTCCGGATGTTTTTGTGATAAATAAAAAAATGCCAACGAATGTTTGTTTGCTCTTCTAACGTGAATGGACTAAAATATAATGATTTCAGATTTTCACTATTTTTTCTATTTATGAGATCTAAACGGGCCGTACATAAATGTTAATTTTAAGCTTCATGAGAAGTTGTTTTTTTTTTTATCAGAAAGCAAAAATACTGAAAATAGCAGACCTGGTGTATGTCGCCTTGAATAAATAAATGTTTCACTGCAAGGATTAGAGCTTATTGCGCTCATCAAAAGCGATGCAGCTCATAATGATTGCTTTTCAATGTCAGTTACACAATTCTGGATCACGTATTTGTAGTCATATCTCATTTTGAGATTGTGTTGCTCCTTCTTTGTCAACTTCTAACAGAAAGCTTATATCTTTGTGAAGCAGGGTTTTCCAGCATGTTAGTTATCAAGTTTAAATAGAGAAGTAGACTTGATGCTGAAGATGACATTCATTGTGCTCTTATGGAGATTCGTATTAGGTGGTCGCGGCACTAAAAAGGTCGAGAACTGCTGTTGTAGAGTCTAGGCTGGTATAGACTAGATCAAGATATAGATTTTCAATTTCTAGACCTAAAGTGTAGATTTTGATTTCCAAATGTCTAGATCAATCAGACGGGAGCCGCCTTTGAGTTTGTGTGATAACACAAACTCTCTTTGTAATCTTGTTTAATTTGCATTTAGCTGCATTTCTGTTTGCTATTAAATTAAAGTTTTTTAATGTTTTTAATATATTTGTGATCAATCAGTTAAAGAATTTTTCTTTGTCATACCTTAAATTAGCTCTAGTGTTGGCTTGTGTTTTAAATTAATGTTGTTAAGATCAAATAGAAATATATTTTTGTTCAAATCCTTAACTTATCAATTAAGAGTTTTGAAACAAAGATCTAAATCTATGCATAAAATTGTGTAATTAACATCTTAGGTTTTGTTTTTTAAAAGTCTTATAGTGTAGTTCCAGCAATTTCTCAATTCACCAATTTCATGACCTATTTTGGATTTTGTTAAAATTATATTTTAGGTCCAAAATATCCCAGGTGAAAAAATGTGCCAAGAGTTGAAACTGTTGTTACTCATGTGGATTACATACATGATCATAACATAAACTGATCAAGCTCACTCAACATAAGATCATTAGGCCTTCACCGTGCACTAAGGATAAGATGTAATTTTCGCAACATCATTATTTTTTTCAGCTTTAAAGCCATTATATCCTTATTCATTAGCGAACAAACAGAAATCTCCTATTCTAGATCTACGTTTTCATTTTGGACATCAAGCTGTAAATCCTTTTATGGCTTTATCTTGTATCTCCAGTTTATCACTAACAGACCATATTTATGTTTAAGCACCATTTATCAAAATTTAATCACATAGTCTAGATTTAGATCATTAGTTTTAAGTGAAAGATAGCCTAATCAAAATATGCACATCTGATAATTGCAACACATTGTTATGAAAATACAACCCAGCATCACCTTTTTCTTTTACATTTTACTTGACTTTTTTTTAGCCTGAGGATCTCTAGGGCCTAGGTATAAAACTAAACTTTTAATAAAGCAATACTTTTAAGACTGAAACTACCTGACTCGTCTAGATTTTTCTAAAAGGACTGTTTTAGTTCAAAGTTTTACAATTTGATAATGATAATAATAATTTACTTCATAAAGTGCTGTTAACAAACATAATGTAGGCGTGTACAGCATTGCTATCTTTTCTAAGGCTTTAACCTGTTACTAGTTCTAATTTATTTTAAATGCAGCCGACATCATTTCATGTGTTGAATTTAACAGTGATGGAGACCTCCTAGCAACAGGTGATAAAGGAGGTCGTGTTGTCATTTTTCAGAGGGATAAAGCGGTAAGCCAACTGTTTGTGGAGAAATGCTTGATGATGGGTTGAAGGGCATTTAAATGACAGGGCAGTATTGTTGGCGAAATATTAAAAGTGATAAAAAAAAAATTTTAAAAAGGGAGGGGGCAGTTTATATTCTGAATTATTTTGCCACGTCCACATAGTTTCTATAATTTTTTCTATATAACATCTATAAAGAACAATGCCATTTGCAGAAAAATTAGTTTCTATTGTTGAGTATTCCTATTAAGAATGCAGTTATTCGATCAACTTTTCAAACTTGCTAGTAGCCAAGCAGTAGTGTTTCAAATTTACTAGTCAATGGCTATTACAATTTCCATGGGTAAAACAATTAGCAAAAGTGAATAACATTAATTTGATGAAATATGCACTTTTGATTGTATTCATATTTTGTAATACTACTGTACACTTTAGTGATATCTAAATAAAATTATACATTAATGATTTTAGAACTATTTTGTTACCTATTTTGAAATCTTGACAAAACAAAAATATCTAATCATTAATTTTGATGTTCTACAGAGCAAAAATGCTGTCCCTAGTCGTGGCGAATATAATGTTTATAGCACATTTCAGTCTCATGAACCAGAATTTGATTACCTTAAAAGTTTGGAAATAGAAGAAAAAATTAACAAAATAAGATGGTTGCAGCAAACAAATAGAAATCATTTTCTACTTTCAACAAATGGTATGGTGAAAAAAATTTCTGCTTATTTTAATTATTGTTTAATAAGTACTTTAATTTGTTCTTTAAACTAGGCATTAAGAAATTCATTTTTTTCCTTTATAGATAAAACCATCAAATTGTGGAAAGTTGCCGAACGGAACAAAAGACCTGAAGGTTATAATTTGAAAGATGAACTGGGCCAGACTCGAAATAAAACTGCTATTAAATCTTTGAGAGTACCTATCTTCCAACCTATGGAACTTATGGTAGAAGCTAGCCCAAAGAGAGTATTTGCAAATGCTCATACATACCACATCAATTCCATATCGGTTAATAGTGATTTGGAAACATATTTATCAGCAGATGACCTTAGGATAAATTTATGGAATCTGGAAATCACAGATCAAAGCTTTAGTATCCTTTGTTAATTTTGAATTGATAGCCTGTATGTTTTGAAAGTTAATATTTAATTTTATCTAAGTAAGTTTTAAGCTAACTTTAAGAAAATGTATACAAATATAAACTGACATTAGAACAATTATTATTTCTTGAGGCCACTTATTATATTGATCACCACCATTAATTGTTCAACAAATTATAAATTTAAAACTGTTTAAATGAAAGAAAAGTCCTTAGCTTTATTTTTTTAGATATTGTCGATATAAAACCTGCTAACATGGAGGAACTTACAGAAGTAATAACTGCTGCAGAATTTCACCCTAAAGAATGTAACATGTTTGTTTACAGCAGCAGCAAAGGTAGCATTAGATTATGTGACATGAGAGAACAGGCACTCTGTGACAAACATGCTAAATGTAAGCATTCCTACAGCTCATAAGTACTTACAAAGTTTAATTAGTTTTACATTGCATTATTTCAATGGTGTCACTTTACTTGTAAACCAAGATAATTACTAGCTCTACATAATTTGTAGTAAGTAATATATTTACTTACATTGTCTTTTGATTTTATCAGAGTATGAATCAAAACTAATAAATTTGTAATAAAAACACAAAATATAAAAAAAAAAAAAAACATTTTAAGACTGAGCTCATATCATTTGCATTTATACTTGGCATTTTCAAGTCCCAAAAACTTGGCACTCAGCTATTTGTTCAGATAACTGCCAAAACTAATGCATCTATTTATTTAAAGGGTTATCTGCAGTTTATTCTGTTGTATTCTTTTAGCTAATAAAATTGAAAGTATAGTACTTTATTTTCTAATTTAATTCATACTTGTTTCAGTGTTTGAAGAGCCAGAAGATCCAACAAATCGAAGTTTCTTCTCTGAAATAATTTCTAGTATATCAGATGTAAAATTTAGTCACAGTGGCAAATATATGATTACTAGAGACTATTTGTCTGTCAAAGTTTGGGATCTGACTATGGAATCCAAACCTGTTGAAACTTACCAAGTTCATGAATACCTCAGAAACAAATTGTGTTCCCTTTATGAAAATGATTGTATCTTTGACAAATTTGAATGTTCTTGGAGTGGTGATGACAAGTAAGTTGTAAAAAAAAAATACTTTTACACCATTCTAGTCGCACTCATTCATTCATAGTTTTGTTTTGCTAGTTTCTTATTTCTTTATCATTTTGTGCTAATTAAAAAAAACATCCACAAGATTTATGCCTGAGTAAATTTTTGATAAAACACGGTAAATCAATATAAATTTATACCACATTAAATAAATTTTCATTTAATTCTTTATTTGTAAATTCGATTCACATTATATTTATAGTGTCTATATATTGACCTTTGTTAAATAAAATTAATTAAATTAGATAGTTGTATTAATCAATTATAAATTTAGGACTGGCCAGGGGGAAGGAGAGCAGCCCTGGAAAGGGAAAAGAAGCTATTAGTTTTGTGTGGTCTGTCCTTTCATCCCGTTTAGATCTCGTAAACTAGAAAGGATTGAAAATCTGACATATTTTAGACCATTCAAAGTTCTGATACAACTGCTACTTAATTTTTTTAAAGCGAAAATTTTTTTTAAAATAAACTATGCACGCAGTTTTTTCATACAAATACACCAATTTTAGAACTATTCAATATTAATATTAACAAACACGGGAGGCTATTTAGTAAGAGAGATGACTGTTTACCATATTTTTAACATTTATGCAAAGGGTTTTAGATTTTCTGTAAAAAAAAAAAAAAAAATTTTTTTTACAAAATGTATTGTTAAGTTCGTTCTGTCATACTAACTATACATTTTTTAAGAAAAAAAAACTCTTTAATATGCATATAAATGGAACCTAATTTAAAACAATTAAATTTTTTTTTTTTTTCATATAATGGCATAAACTGCAGCAGCACCATCAATTACAAAGAAACTAAACCAAAGAATTTTTTTTTCTTGAGACTTGGAATAAGAGATTGAACCTTTACAAAACAATTAAATAATTTTATGACATCAGTTAGGCCAGGTCCACATCTAACTTCACTTTCACCTATCCCTTGGTCTGCTGGACCATTGGGGCACCTCACAGGATCTGTCAACCTTCTTTTTCCATTCTTCTCTGTCATTTGCCTTTGATAGAATTTCCTTATGGAAATATTGAAACCTGCCTTTTTACCTGCCTGGGTGGACCACTTCAGGGGCCGACTTTCAGTTTGTGTTTCCACACAGTCTTTGTAACCTTGTTTTATTTTGAGAATGCGGAAGAAGAAAAAATTAGGAAACATGGAAAAAATAATCTTTTGAAATGTCTTAATAAGCTGATTAAAATGTGTAGTAAATGTTGTTGTTTTTTTTAAGGTCACTTAATTAAACATAGTTGTTCAATACTTTTTGAAGGTTACATAATTAAACATGGCAGTTCAATATTTTTTGAAGGTCACATAATTAAACATGGCAGTTCAATACGTTTTGAATGGACAATGAAAGTAAAACAGAGGGAAAGATTTTGTTTTATAAAGTAAAACCTATTGCTTTGCAGTGTGAAGTAAATTTCCATTGTGTGAAATTTCCTGAATTAAACATTTACCTAATTATAGTTGATGGTATTGTTGATTTGTTTTTGGCAACAGTAAACATTGAAGTGCCTAAGTAAAGCTGATAAAATTTCAACCATAAAGATATATGTTAGTAACGAACCCTAATTTGTTTTTAGAATCTACACAAATGAAGAGTTTTTTAATTTTTCAAAAATTTATGAGTATTAATAATACCAGTATTTTCAAAATTAATCTAATGTTTTAAAAACATTTTGAAATAAAAATGCTTTAATTTATGGTTGTATAAAATTCTTTGTCTATGTTAACATTTTTTACAATTGTTTTTGTTTTTCTATTCACAGGCATATAATGACTGGTTCATACAATAATTTCTTTAGAATGTTTGAACGTGACAATAAAAGAGACAATACATATGAAGCTTGTAGAGAAATTACCAAATCAAGAACTGTTCTTAAACCTAGGAAAGTTTCCACTGGTGGAAAACGTAAAAAGGATGAAATTAGTGTAGACTGTTTAGACTTCAATAAAAAAATTCTTCATACGGCATGGCATCCATTGGAGAACATTGTTGCAATAGCTGCCACTAACAATTTGTATGTGTTTTCTAGTAAGGATTAACCTAGGTCATATTTAGAAAATTAGTCTGCTGGTTGACCAGTTGCTGAATTGCTTGAAGTCCTCCCCCTCTCTAAGGCGCCTGGAGTGGGGTAAAGAGGATATGTTGTCATCACCGTCTTTCCATGTACTGGATTGCTGCTCAATTCTGGATCTAAAACTCCTTGCCACTCTAAGATGTGGAAATTACCAGTTTCTAATTAGGAGAATACTAGAAGAAACGGTCTTGTCACTGGGGAAGTGATGTTTTGTTGATACACAGGTTTGCGAGTCACAGCAAATCTGATTTTTTAATCAATTAGCTGACACATGCTAATGGTTCAGTCTATTGCATTCCTGCCTGATTTTGATGTGTATGAAAGTGTCTAGTCTTAAGTTGTAAACCTACCACATCATTTTGTCAGTATTGTTAGTAATAATTACAGATATTGGATTATTAAGCTAAATGTGATAACCATCACTCTGTTATTGGACCAAAGAGTGAATATTGTTGAATGACAAAACAGTTTTACAGTAACCACTTTATCACTGTCTAAATAATTTCTAGTGCTTAGCTCTAGTGCCTGTTGTATACACTTTCATGTTAGCCACACTTCCCATTTCTATGAGTTTTAGGTACAAATACAATTTTGTCTTCTATTACTGACATTATTCTGTTATGCCAGTATTGATTGTACAATTCATGACAGCTGCTCTCAAACTGAAGATATTTCTATAAGAAAAACAAAAAGGATGCTACCTGACCACACATATGTTGAGCTGTAAAGGTACATCTTTATAAAGTGATCTTGTTTTTAATTTTGTAGGTCAATTTTTGTTACCTGTTTTCACCATGCCACTCTCTATTGTCTTTCCCCATCCCTATTTTAAAGTGTGTGCTAAAGGAATGGTTTGAATGACTATGGTATTGCAGTCTAGGCTAGAAGTTGAACTAGACAGCATTAAACAAAGTAGAAATTTGAACAAATTAGTTTGATTGTGTGACAGATTTGTTTAAATAATTTATCCATTTCAATTGTTTTTCACTGACACACACTATGAGTTGAGATATTTTGAATTAAATAATTTCTACAGATAATGAAATGTATTTCTTTGACTTGGAAATGTTATGATTTTTCTGCCAATAGAATATATTTCTCAGGGAAGCCTCTCTTAATATATTAGTTTATGTAAAGTTTTTTTCTTTTGTTAGATGAAAAATAGAAAATCCTTTGCATAATAAATGTGATTTAAAAACAAAAGATGTAGGGTTCTCATTTTTTTATAAAGTTTTTTTTTAAGAATTAGATGTAATTGTAAGTCATCTACTAGAACTCATCCATCCAAACTAGAAATTTTTATTTGATTTTATATTAAGACACAATGACAGTGGTGAATGTACTGTGACATGTGAGTAATTAGTGAGTGTAATATGTTTAGTTGTATGTGACATAAGCCCCTTCCCTCCTTGTACCCAGCAACCTGTTGTATGTGTTGTTACTTGTGCAATTCATTGTAAACTTGAATGAATATCACCAGTTTTGATATGTTAAATGATTAAAATATATTTTTGAAATGTTTACCAGTGGTTTCTTTATTGCTTGATACATGGTAAGAAGTATATGTACCGGTACTGTATTGTAATAGAGCTAAGGCACACAGCACATTGCCTTTCTTTTTTGTCATTAGTTAATTTTAAAACTTGCATTTTAGTGAGCTTAAAATATATTGTTAAAAAAAAAAAAGATATGTCATGCATACCTGCTGAGGATGACTAAGAGCTTTATTAATTCTAACACATAGCAAAGCTTATGAAAGTACTGGTATACCAAAACAGGTCCTTCGTTTGTCATGTAGTCTTTAAATGTGATATCTACAATCCTTCTGAAGCATCTCCTTTCCATTGCTCTAGCTCTTCTGTCAGCATCCAAGACTTACAAACCTATAAGAATGTGGCCATGACCATGGAGACAAGTCTGATTTTGGTGTCAAAAGCTATGCCTTTGTCTTTCCATAAGGCATATTGTTTTGAGTTTTGCAAGTGCTGCTGTGGACTTAAAGATAGGAGCCCTTAGTTCAGGTTTGGTTTTCTCATGAGACAACTCCAAGGTACCGGTATTTAATAAAACTACTGACACTTGTCAGCTTTTCACCTCCAATGCTGATGCCCCTTTTAGAGCCCTGTCGGCAATGGGTCATAATGGTTAGCGAGATTATAGATGTTAGAGAATGAGCACATCTAGGTCAGTCATATCAAATTTAAATAATCAGTTGTAACAATAAGTCAATAATCCTATACTATAGGAGTTACTGGTATTTGAAATAAAGCAGAATATTGTTTTCTTACAAATTTCTTTCTCATCCCCATTTAGATGAAATGATGTAAAAATTGAATTGAAGGCTTCCTTTTTAGATGAACTAGGAATCCATCTTTTTTTAAAAAAAAAATAATTTTAATATTTAGGACAACAGAAAATTTAAATGAAATTTGTATCTTCAATTGTTTGAATATGTGCTAAGTTTAAATTAGTTACTTATTAAACACAATTTTTTATTTAATCCAAAAACTTGGCATGCAATTTCATTTTAACATACCAGTATTCCAAGTAACCCAAGCTAAGCTAGAAGGCAAACATCTGATGGATTTTTTCAAGTTCTGAGGTGAAGTAATAAAATAAACCAATTATTAGACAAATTTCGAATACAACTGATTGAATGGGGTTAGAGTAGCCGAGACACTAGCCAATATGACATAACTCAGCATAAAGAAACAACTTTGCTAACTTGTATCACTCATGAAATATGTATTATGTGTTACTGTATCATTAATTACTTAACATGTACCGGGTACACGAAAGTAGCTTTAGGAAATGTAAAGATAGTGATAATTTTTTAAAGACGAATGGCTTCGAGTCTCATGACAATTACACATAACTGCTTAGTAGATCCCTATCCTTTAGTCACATCAGTATAATGCTGGGGGGATGGGGGGGAGGCTTTTTTTAGGGGTATTTCATAAAACTTTAATCTATGGTAAAACCATTCTGAGCTGAACACCAACATTTGTTACACTCAGGAGACATCCCATCCCAATGATTTTCATGCAAAATGTATAGACAAATTAACATGTTTGGAAAATAAAAATATATCTGTATACTTAACTTCAGGGCTGTTGTTTTTTTTGAGAGACCCATCTCTTGCACAGAGTAGCTGTCTGTGGCTTGTGAAAGGGGAACAAATGGTTATGACAATTTCTGCGTTGAGCTACATGTTAGCAAAGAATCCAATATTGGAACAAAGTAATACAAGTCCTGTAGGTACAAGATCATTGGACTATAAATGATGCAGGTTGTTTCATTAGAGGCTGCTTGTTCTGATAAAAACTTCAGCTATTAGGTCTTCACAAACTTGTGAAATTAAGACTGAAAGCCATACACAAAAATCATACCAACTGCAGTAAATGATATGGACACTTTGAAAAGTATTAGGTATTAGAAATCATTTGTTAAGCAAAACTGAACAATCATTTTTGTTGAATTTTCTGAAAATATGAGTTGGATCTGTGTCCAAATGTTAACATACCCTGTACATAACTTGAAGCAAACTTTTCTATTGGCAATGACATTTGCCTAATTTCTTCTTATAAGGCCTTGATGTGTTTTTGCTGTCATTGCCTAAATCTTTTGTCATCTTTCTTGAGCATAGTATAGAAAGGTGCTTACGTCATTCCTAATATCTAGAGAATTTAAAGATTGTATTCCAAGTTTTAAAGCTACTGGAATAATGCTATCTAATTGTCTGTTCATTAATAGCTTTTAATAATATTTCTATATTTCAACATCACAAGTTATAGGCCTACATCTTCTCTTCTTTCTCTCTCACTAACTCTTATCTCTAACTTAATAAGTTCTTGAATATGTTTTGTAATTTTCCTTTTATCACTCATTTCCTTTAATCTCTTTCAATTCTTTTCTTCTCTCTCTTTTTCTTGTTTTCTTTTTTTTCTCTTTTTCATACTCTCTCGCCTTCTCTTTCTTAATTCATGCTGTTTCTTCTCTTCTGAAGGAACTTCTGTACTATACAAGATAAGAATCTATATCTACCGTTAACTTAAGATATATTACTATTATAAATTTACATCTATTCTTTCCTACAGGTCTATCTGCTTCTAAATGTTTGTTTTTTTCTTTCGCACTGTCATGTGCTGTAATCTTACTTTCATTTCTTTGAGCCAATGGCCAGAAAGGATTAGTAAATAAGTTAACAAATTTGTGCAGGCAGCTCAAGAAGCACAATCAAGACTATTTATTTATTTGGCTGGTAATGTTTAGACTAGAAAAAAAAAAAGCTTATCTAAGGGGAAGAACTCTACACTTATATCTCTCAACAATTTAGAAGTTGTTTTCTTCATTAAATATCAAACAAAATAATTAATTGACTAATTGGTTAATTTTCTAATCAATTCATCTTTTGTTATGTACAATAAATAATTGTTTTAAGTTTCAACTTGATCAGAGAATGGATGTTGGGAGAAATCTCTGAAATAAATAAAAACTGCTGTTCTTCACAGCTTTCTACAAGGGAAAGAAAAAAGATTTTTTATACCGGTACCTATATATAAAGTGATAGAAATTATTTACTTTAAAATGCAATGATTGTCAAATAAAAATAATTAAATTACAATATCCATGAACTTTCTCAATGCCATGTTTATTGTCATTGTACATGGTTACAAAAACAAAAACAAAAAAACAACAGAAAGACCAAAATCAATTATTAAATAATCTCAAATGACAAGAGTTAAAATGCAAATGAATCTGTAAGATTGCCAGATTGGCAATTACAAAATGAAACAAATAAATCTCAATTTAGTAAGAAAAATTCCACTGAACTGGTTAAGTAAAGGGATGTCTTGTGAATTAGTCTCACTAGGCAGCAGGTGAGTGTTTAACACCATGAAAGAAGACTTAGTCCAATGAAAACTTCATTCAATGCTTATGAATGGAACTTTTTCACTTCATCAAGAATCAGAGATGCCCAATCCCAGTCCTCAGAACTGAGGTAAAGAACAAGCAAATAACAAAGCATTGGAGAGGACACAATTATTTGAAGTAGATTATAGACCAAAAATAACTCTTTAGAGAGTGGTCTAATCAATGCAAGTTTTCACTGCACTAGTTTATGGGTCAGTTGCTCATCCTTCAAAATGGCAGCAGTATAAAAATAAGAGAATGTCATGCTAATAAGTTTCTACTGTACAGAGACCAGCACATCACATATCAGCATTATAATCAGTATAGCATTCATATGCAAGAAATTATTCATAACAAATGATGACTAGATACTTGAAGAAACATGTGTTTACATAATATATTATGTACTTTATAATATGTTAGGCTCTTGTAGGTATACAATTCCCAGTCTCACCCCCATCTTTCACAGAAAGGTTATTATTGTAACCTACATTATAAAAGTACTTTTCAGACAAGTACTTGTAAGTCTTGTCAAATGTGGTAAAGGTGAGGAGCAATGTCCACCTCTCTCATCCTATACAATGATTCCAATCAAGGAGGATATTTAAATCTGTTTTAATTTCACACAAATTATGATCCATCGTAAAAGTTGGCATGTAGCCAAGATACTTGTGTGATTTGTATGTGTTAAAATTAAAAGAAAATGATTTGACATAAATATTATACTAGACAATTTAACTAATATTTACATTGGGAAACTGTACTCATGTGTATTAGTAATACAAATTTACTATATTACTTTTAAAAAAAGAGACACCTAACCCTTACAGAACGATTTTTAATTTTTTTTTCTCTTAATTAATCACTAATGAATAATGAGTGATTAAAAAAAAAAGCATGGAACATTTTTTACCCAGCCACATATAAAACTAACCAACTTCCCTTGGGTCAAATTAAATTATTAATACGAGGTCACGTTTCTAAATTATTACAGAATTAAGCTTTAAATTTAAATTTTGATTGCGGTAGAGTGTATGATGTACAATATATGGCTTGTGTATTATTTCCCTTCACTTTTGTAACGAGATAATTTTCGTTTATTTTTCTTTGTAGCCAATGCAAGGAAACCAAGTGACATAATTCGGTAGTAACAAATTTTCGCATAAAGCACGAGTTGTGCACCATTTTTGATATAACTTTTAGACTAGATGTCACTAGAAGGAATAACATGTTCAATAATTTACACCATCTTAACTACCTTTATAACATTAATGTTATAATTTAATAATGTTGGGACGTACAGTAAAGTCCGTTAAAAGAGACCCCCAAAAAGCATGTTGAAATTGTAACTGGTATATACTTTAACAATAGAAACATGAAAGTTGTTATAAAGACCCTTTAAATGTAAAAGCTGCATGGTTAGACCAATTCACCGTGGCTTTATGCCTACCAGCTGTGTGTTTTAACACGATCAGATATGCACGGCTGTGTAACATAAGCGGTACCTTTGTTATCGAAACTGAGGTGACCGTGTAGTCCTACTCAACAAGGGCAGATACATAAACCTTTAAGATGGGGGAGTGGGTATCGAGCCCATATCACACCATTATAATTACACCGGTGCTCAACAAATGACACACGCCCTCGATTTCTCCACACCTTGAGCTTTAGCTACAAACCTGGCGACTTGTAATGCTGTGCCCACGTGATTCTTAGAGTTAGTCAGCTCAGCTTCAGAGAGGATTTCCGTGGAAAGTCTTCTGTTTATATTCCTGCTGGGTAGAGACTCCAGCATCTCCTGGCACGATGGTTCCTCTGGGTCAGCGATAGCTAATGTGGTCAGGCTACCGTCTAGACAGCCTATGACTATGCAATTGCCTTGATCATTGCCGGCAATGGCTTTAACTTCAGCGCTGGTTTTATAGTTGGCAATCATTTTGCCGTCTGATGTTCTGAACAGCCTTAGAGTCCGATGTCTAGAGTGATAGTAGACCACATGTTTGTCGCTAGCAGTGAAGAATACGGTGACTTGAAAGACACCCTCCGCCACTCTAGGAATCAACACTTTCGTTGTTTTTGTGGTTTTTAAATTAATAAGTTCTAGACCACCTCGTGCAGGGGCGTACATTCCTATTTTACCGTCGCCCATGGCGTGCCCATTCCAGCGGGGAACTGAGCGCACCAACGCCTTTTTCTTTAGATCCAATATATTTCCTTTCTCAGGGTCGATGACCGCTATAAGGTTCGGATCATTTGGCAGCGCCACAATATGGCTGTAGTCCAAATAGTTTTGATATTTCAGCTGAAGGGTGTAGAGTCGAGCCCCAGTTTTAGCGTGGTGAACAGCAATGACATCTCCACTTTTATCAGAAGCTGGGACAGCTAGATATAATCCCTCCTTGGTGATAACAGGGTGTCTGTATGTTTTAACAGTGTAATCAAATTTGAACACTTCCTGTCCGTCAGGGACAGACATGCATATAATCTGGACTTTGGCACCGGGAATTTTGCATACAACAATAGCTTTTGTGTCTTCTTCACTTAGCATCACTTGCTGGACTTCGCCCACAGAGAGCTCTGTTATTGGCGTATCTTTCGTCAAGTCCCATATCAGAACTTTAGGGGATTCGGCGCTGACAACGTACTCCCCTTTGGAGGTGATGACAGCATGAGAAACTATAGCACTTCTGGCATTGCCAACAAATGTCTTTACCAGCCTTCCTGTTCCCAAATTCCATATTGCAACCGTGTTTCTGGTAGTAGTGGCACACAGTTGTGATTGCTGGGCTAAGTGAATAGTTTCAATTGGTCTCTCTAGCCTATCTATAGGGTGAACTTCTTCAAGAATTTTATCAAAGTTCCAGACTTTGATAGTTTTATCCATTGAGGATGAGATCACAGCGTTTCTCCCAACAGAAGACGAGGTTAGTGCACATATTCTTCCGAAATGTGCGTCTAGGACTTTGACCATGTTTCCCTGTTTGACATCCCAGACATACAGGTTCTTCCTGACACCAGCAACCACAAACTGGTTATTTTTGGTGAACACCACCAAACTATTGAGCTGGTTTTTAGTTGGAATGTTTCTGGTTCCGTGCGGCAAGGTGAGCTCTCTCATCTGGTCATTGCGCAAATCATAAAGTTTGTAGCCTTGGGCAGTGGTGCCTATAAGATAGCTCTCATCCCCAGATAAGTTAAATGCAAATATGGGGTCAGTGTTTGAGCCTATAGTTCTGTCGTACTTCCAGACAGAGCCTTCTCGCCTGTAAGTCACAACATCGTTATCACTGATCTCAATGCAAGTGTACAAGATGCTTTTAGTTTTGTTCAGGGCGAAAGCACTATGAAACTCAAAGGCGTCTATGGACTGATCATGTGACTCAAGAGCCATCTCGGTGTCAGCTTCTGTCCCACTTTTGACGATCACTTGATGAACTCCCTCAGGGTTTTCATCCAGCTCAATGCTAATTATGGGCATTTTTAGTTCTGACTTAAATTCATCCAAGAAAAGTCCATCAATCGTGTAGAGCTGCCAATACGAATCTGTCCACGCAGCTATGTGTGTATTGGACAAAGTGGTTCCAATGATGGAATCGCTCTTGCTGCCCAGTTTTGGCGTGATGATTTTGAATTCTCCTGTATTGAGAGAACACATAACAAGCTGGTTATTATTGGTATAGCTCACAGAGAATTTCCCGTTTGGAGAAATATTTAAATTTTGCATAATGCCTTCGATTCCTGGAGAGATATTTCTGGAAATTTCTCCGGTGGATAAGTCCCACATAATGATTCTGTTGGACACGGAGACCAAGTTTTTCCCATCAGTTGGCGCGCCGATTCCAAACGGGGCAAACTGATGTCCTTCTAGTGAATATTGCAGAGGGCCACTCGGTGTGTGAAGACAATGGTAAGCAGGAACAAGAGCACAGTGGCGCAAGCCGTGGGTATCACACTGCTGGATGAGAGATCTAATCTGAGGATTGTGTCTATAGTAAGGGAGCAGGCGTCCGGTTATCTGAGGTCCTAGCATGTCAGGGTAGTGGCTTAAAATAGAGCTAGAAAGTCCAATAGCGTCAGCTATAAGTCGGACGTCCTTGTCATAGGCATGAGATAGCAAATCCTCAAAGTCAGCGATGACTGACTGAAGTGGCATGGATGCTAATTTGGCGTGAAGCCAGTTGTAATTAAACATGACTTTCTCGTACAGGTCCTCGTAGCGATGTGATCTTATCAAGTGAAAGGGCAGCTCACTAAGCTTGCGAAGGTTGTAACGAATGACTTTGCCGTTTTCGTCTAGGAACTCTAAAGGCTGAGGAGGAACCTTTCTGTCAGCCGCGCTCTGTTTGTCGTCCAGGTGAAAACGCTGCCTTTGTAAATCTGAATACTCAAAAGGTTTGGGTATGCCACCCCCGTATGTGCCAAGGAAGTACTCGGCAGTATTGGAGTGAATCATGCTGGCAAAGTTAATGTTTTTGAAGTACCTCTCTTTAGCAGCGTCTATGAACTGTCTGTGGTACCAGCCTATCACACTCACGCCATCAGCCTCACGCTCACTCAGGTATCCAGGTAGATCATTCCTGATTCTCGTCCACAGTAAAGGCGGGATCCTTCTGACTGGTGGAAGGTGATATTGATAGATATCGTTCAAGACTTTGTCGTCAAGAGAGATAAGATCTTCTAGTTCCGGTTCAGAGATGCCACTTTTTGAGGCTGAGATATATCCCAGCGCATGTGAGACAAGTGTTTTTCCATGCTGAAGCTCTATCCTTTCAAATAATAACATAATGCAGTCATGAATGTTGAAAGCGAGTGTAGTTAGATTGGGCTTTGTATAAGACCGCCATCTACAAATCTCATCAAATGTCAATTTTACAAAAAGGGGTAAATTGCACTTGTTGATTGCTTCATTGACCAATACCCATTGTTCCTTGGTCACCGATTTGTTGGCATTTTTCAGCCATGCTTGAATAATGGTGCTGCTGAGATTTTCACCTAAAGGTAACACCTCGATGAAAGAGTCAGCGTTGTCGATCATTGTCCGAAGTAAATCCAGTAGACCGAAATAATTGGGCAGAACGGAAATGATCACCTTCACATACGGAGGCAGGATCACGGGCATCCAAGTCAAGTTGTGTGCTCCGTCTGCCCCGGAGATTTGATCTAGGGAGTCAAAGAACAACACTAATGGATGCTCCTCTGAGGCTAGAGTAGTGAGCTTCTTGAAGTACTGCTGGAGGGGCGCCAGGTCGTTGGGGATGTCTTCCACGGGTTGATTGTACATGACACTGAGCTGTTGACAGTAGGAGGTCAGCAGTGGGATAATAGAGGAGCTTCCTGGTGTGGTTCCCAAAAATCTTAGCACCATAACAACTGGCTTCTTGAACCAAGACGTCACAACCTAATATAAAAAAAAATACGCTGTTACCATTTTGTTATCAATGAGTTTCTGAAAGTCTACTACTTAAGAAAAGAAATTAATCATGGTTAGGTCTACGTGTCTTACCATTAATCAATTATAACAAATATAAAAAAAAAAAAAAACAAATTATTATCTTAAGTTCACATAAATATTCATAAATAAATAAATATTTTATATGTATAACAAACCAACCAGAGGAAGTATCGCTATGTTCATGAAATGTCTAAAAAACTTGTTAGCTTGTCACTAAAACACTTGAAGAATGTATCAAGTGTCCCATTGAAGTCAGCCTTTTACATCAATTCCATAAACGAAATGCCGTATGGGTCTTAAAGGAAGAAACATGATGCTCGCAGTATGATCCTCAGAGCTCACTGAATCATTGATCTAAAAGAAAGTTTTGTTTCCTCAAAATAGCCTTTAAATTGTCCAGTTATGTCCAACTTCAACGACTTGGTATCGACATGGTATTTTTTTTTAGTTCATACACGTCATACAAGACTTCCTCTCTCTCTCTCTCTCGCTCTCACACACACACATCTATAGCTGCATTTATACATCAATCAATCCACATTAAGATCTTATTATCAAATTATCAATGTATTCTACTATTTCTGCAGTGTATGACAAATGAGGTGTATTAGATCTCAGAGGGAAATACGTTTAAGACCCCATCACATGTACCTGACTAGCTGCTTTGGCCATCAAGGACGTTTTGCCACACCCACTTTCGCCGAACAACACTAAAGGGAGATTACTGTCCCCAGTAACATACTCCCGAATTCTGTCGACGACATCTTCTCGGCCCTGGATAGATGAGTAAAAAGAATGAAAGAAAGAGTGAAATGGTAAAACGAAGGATTATAATTAAATTTAAAAAAAAATCTTCCAATACCATTACAGCACAATGAGCACAGGACTCAAAAGTTTCTCTTTTGCCCTTAAAAAAAACAACAACAATATTTTTCGATGTAAGAATATTTGTGAAGTCTAAAATTATGTATCGCACATTGTTATTTTCTAGAGAAGTTAACCTTATATTCTATCGGAGACCATCAACAAGTTTATTCTAGTAACAACTTATTTAAATATTTGTTTCTTTCGAAAGAAACAAATTGCACACAAAGATACAAGATAATTTATGGTCAAAAGCATGTGTGTATGTCTAAAAGCCAAATGTATTTCTATAGACATGCTCGACTTAATCCAATGGACGTAGAGACATAATATAGCGTGATCAACATTGTCACAATGAAGCAAGACGTCAATACTTGGCCATGACAGAAATAAGATCGTCATACCAACAAGACGTCAATACTTGGCCATGACAGAAATAAGATCGTCATACCAACAAGACGTCAATACTTGGCCATGACAGAAATAAGATCGTCAGACCAACAAGACGTCAATACTTGGCCATGACAGAAATAAGATCGTCATACCAACAAGACGTCAATACTTGGCCATGACAGAAATAAGATCGTCATACCAACAAGACGTCAATACTTAGTCATTACAGAAATAACATAGTCAAACAACAAGTTGTAAATATTGGGCGTGACAGAGATAAGACAGATCGACATGTTAGCTAAATGTAAATTAATTGACCCAGACCGAAATAAGACAGATAAACAGATAAGCAAGATGTGAGTTAGTTGTCCCAGACAGAAAGATAGACCAGCAAGATGTGAGTTAGTTGTCCCAGACAGAAAGACAGACCAGCAGGATGTGAGTTAGTTGTCCCAGACAGAAAGACAGACCAGCAAGATGTGAGTTAGTTGTTCTAGACAGAAAGACAGACCAGCAAGATGTGAGTTAGTTGTCCCAGACAGAAAGATAGACCAGCAAGATGTGAGTTAGTTGTCCCAGACAGAAAGACAGACCAGCAAGATGTGAGTTAGTTGTCCCAGACAGAAAGACAGACCAGCAAGATGTGAGTTAGTTATCCCAGACAGAAAGATAGACCAGCAAGATGTGAGTTAGTTGTCCCAGACAGAAAGATAGACCAGCAAGATGTGAGTTAGTTGTTCTAGACAGAAAGACAGACCAGCAAGATGTGAGTTAGTTGTCCCAGACAGAAAGATAGACCAGCAAGATGTGAGTTAGTTGTCCCAGACAGAAAGACAGACCAGCAAGATGTGAATTAGTTGTTCCAGACAGAAAGACAGACCAGCAAGATGTGAGTTAGTTGTCCCAGACAGAAAGATAGACCAGCAAGATGTGAGTTAGTTGTTCTAGACAGAAAGATAGACCAGCAAGATGTGAGTTAGTTGTCCCAGACAGAAAGACAGACCAGCAAGATGTGAGTTAGTTATTCTAGACAGAAAGATAGACCAGCAAGATGTGAGGTAGTTATTCTAGACAGAAAGATAGACCAGCAAGATGTGAGTTAGTTGTTCTAGACAGAAAGACAGACCAGCAAGATGTGAGTTAGTTGTCCCAGACAGAAAGATAGACCAGCAAGATGTGAGTTAGTTGTCCCAGACAGAAAGACAGACCAGCAAGATGTGAGTTAGTTGTCCCAGACAGAAAGACAGACCAGCAAGATGTGAGTTAGTTATCCCAGACAGAAAGATAGACCAGCAAGATGTGAGTTAGTTGTCCCAGACAGAAAGATAGACCAGCAAGATGTGAGTTAGTTGTTCTAGACAGAAAGACAGACCAGCAAGATGTGAGTTAGTTGTCCCAGACAGAAAGATAGACCAGCAAGATGTGAGTTAGTTGTCCCAGACAGAAAGATAGACCAGCAAGATGTGAGTTAGTTGTCCCAGACAGAAAGACAGACCAGCAAGATGTGAATTAGTTGTCCCAGACAGAAAGACAGACCAGCAAGATGTGAGTTAGTTGTCCCAGACAGAAAGATAGACCAGCAAGATGTGAGTTAGTTGTTCTAGACAGAAAGATAGACCAGCAAGATGTGAGTTAGTTGTCCCAGACAGAAAGACAGACCAGCAAGATGTGAGTTAGTTGTCCCAGACAGAAAGACAGACCAGCAAGATGTGAGTTAGTTGTTCTAGAAAGAAAGACAGACCAGCAAGATGTGAGTTAGTTGTCCCAGACAGAAAGACAGACCAGCAAGATGTGAGTTAGTTATCCCAGACAGAAAGACAGACCAGCAAGATATAAGTACTTGAGCAGGCAGTATTTTAACGTTAGATTGACAGACCAGCAAGATGTGAGTTAGTTATCCCAGACAGAAAGACAGACCAGCAAGATGTGAGTTAGTTGTCCCAGACAGAAAGACAGACCAGCAAGATGTGAGTTAGTTGTTCTAGACAGAAAGATAGACCAGCAAAATGTGAATTAGTTATCCCAGACAGAAAGACAGACCAGCAAGATGTGAGTTAGTTGTCCCAGACAGAAAGACAGACCAGCAAGATGTGAGTTAGTTATCCCAGACAGAAAGACAGACCAGCAAGACATATGTACTTGAGCAGGTAGTATTTTAACGTTAGATTGACAGACCAGCAAGATATAAGTACTTGAGCAGGCAGTATTTTAACGTCAGATTGACAAACCAGCAAGATGTGAGTTAGTTGTCCCAGACAGAAAGACAGACCAGCAAGATGTGAGTTAGTTGTCCCAGACAGAAAGACAGACAGACCAGCAAGATATAAGTACTTGAGCAGGCAGTATTTTAACGTTAGATTGACAGACCAGCAAGATGTGAGTTAGTTGTCCCAGACAGAAAGACAGATCAGCAAGATGTGAGTTAGTTGTCCCAGACAGAAAGACAGACCAGCAAGATATAAGTACTCGAGCAGGAAGTATTTTAACGTTAGATTGACAGACCAGCAAGATGTGAGTTAGTTGTCCCAGACAGAAAGACAGACCAGCAAGATGTGAGTTAGTTGTCCCAGACAGAAAGACAGACCAGCAAGATGTGAGTTAGTTGTCCCAGACAGAAAGAC
Source organism: Biomphalaria glabrata (assembly GCF_947242115.1). Classification (NCBI taxonomy): domain Eukaryota; kingdom Metazoa; phylum Mollusca; class Gastropoda; family Planorbidae; genus Biomphalaria; species Biomphalaria glabrata. The sequence goes on along the minus strand of NC_074711.1, from coordinate 22,392,862 downwards.
AGACCAGCAAGATGTGAGTTAGTTGTCCCAGACAGAAAGACAGACCAGCAAGATATAAGTACTTGATCAGGCAGTATTTTAACGTTAGATTGACAGACCAGCAAGATGTGAGTTAGTTGTCCCAGACAGAAAGACAGATCAGCAAGATGTGAGTTAGTTGTCCCAGACAGAAAGACAGACCAGCAAGATATAAGTACTCGAGCAGGCAGTATTTTAACGTTAGATTGACAGACCAGCAAGATGTGAGTTAGTTGTCCCAGACAGAAAGACAGACCAGCAAGATGTGAGTTAGTTGTCCCAGACAGAAAGACAGACCAGCAAGATGTGAGTTAGTTGTCCCAGACAGAAAGACAGACCAGCAAGATGTGAGTTAGTTGTCCCAGACAGAAAGACAGACCAGCAAGATATAAGTACTTGAGCAGGCAGTATTTTAACGTTAGATTGACAGACCAGCAAGATGTGAGTTAGTTGTCCCAGACAGAAAGACAGATCAGCAAGATGTGAGTTAGTTGTCCCAGACAGAAAGACAGACCAGCAAGATGTGAGTTAGTTGTCCCAGACAGAAAGACAGACCAGCAAGATGTGAGTTAGTTGTCCCAGACAGAAAGACAGACCAGCAAGATGTGAGTTAGTTGTCCCAGACAGAAAGACAGACCAGCAAGATATAAGTACTTGAGCAGGCAGTATTTTAACGTTAGATTGACAGACCAGCAAGATGTGAGTTAGTTGTCCCAGACAGAAAGACAGACCAGCAAGATGTGAGTTAGTTGTCCCAGACAGAAAGATAGACCAGCAAGATGTGAGTTAGTTGTCCCAGACAGAAAGATAGACCAGCAAGATGTGAGTTAGTTGTTCTAGACAGAAAGACAGACCAGCAAGATATAAGTACTTGAGCAGGCAGTATTTTAACGTTAGATTGACAGACCAGCAAGATGTGAGTTAGTTGTCCCAGACAGAAAGACAGACCAGCAAGATGTGAGTAAGTTGTCCCAGACAGAAAGACAGACCAGCAAGATGTGAGTTAGTTGTCCCAGACAGAAAGACAGACCAGCAAGATATAAGTACTTGAGCAGGCAGTATTTTAACGTTAGATTGACAGACCAGCAAGATGTGAGTTAGTTGTCCCAGACAGAAAGACAGACCAGCAAGATATAAGTACTTGAGCAGGCAGTATTTTAACGTTAGATTGACAGACCAGCAAGATGTGAGTTAGTTGTCCCAGACAGAAAGACAGACCAGCAAGATGTGAGTTAGTTGTCCCAGACAGAAAGACAGACCAGCAAGATGTGAGTTAGTTGTCCCAGACAGAAAGACAGACCAGCAAGATGTGAGTTAGTTGTCCCAGACAGAAAGACAGACCAGCAAGATGTGAGTTAGTTGTCCCAGACAGAAAGACAGACCAGCAAGATGTGAGTTAGTTGTCCCAGACAGAAAGACAGACCAGCAAGATATAAGTACTTGAGCAGGCAGTATTTTAACGTTAGATTGACAGACCAGCAAGATGTGAGTTAGTTGTCCCAGACAGAAAGACAGACCAGCAAGATGTGAGTTAGTTGTCCCAGACAGAAAGACAGACCAGCAAGATGTGAGTTAGTTGTCCCAGACAGAAAGACAGACCAGCAAGATGTGAGTTAGTTGTCCCAGACAGAAAGACAGATGTGAGTTAGTTGTCCCAGACAGAAAGACAGACCAGCAAGATGTGAGTTAGTTGTCCCAGACAGAAAGACAGACCAGCAAGATGTGAGTTAGTTGTCCCAGACAGAAAGACAGACCAGCAAGTTGTGAGTTAGTTATCCCAGACAGAAAGACAGACCAGCAAGATATAAGTACTTGAGCAGGTAGTATTTTAACGTTAGATTGACAGACCTTTTTAAGCATCACTTTTATTTCGGTAACTGAGATCAGATGAAATAACTGGACCTTTTTAAGAATCTTGATGATTGATCTAATTATCTAATATGTTTGCTTAATATTTCGTTCAATTAAACCAACTATACTCCTTACAATTATTATCATCCTATTATTTATTTTTTAAATGATATGTACTCGTGACATAGTTTTCACCCTTCGTATCAAAATAACTCTCATTACTTCAGTTTCTAATGCAGCCTGTAGGGTAATGCTCTTCAAGCTTTATTTACTTTTATAAAATCCGCTCCCCCCCCCTTTTTTTTACGCTAAATGTCATGTCATAACGACTAGTCATCTAAAATTTAATATTCATTATTGTATTTCACCAAAACTCTGTTTAAACACATCTACTTTTGGTTGGCATTCCAGGACACAGAAATCGATGAACGTTTCTAAGCGCTGACTGCTGTACTGACTGACCTGGAAGGCTTGGCAGTACCTCTTGCAGGCATGCAGGTGTTGGAGTGGTTCCAGGTAGATGGGGTCGCTGGCGAGGCGCTCATGCTTGGCCATGGCATTGTCCACCAGGCGAATAACACTAGTGTAAAAATGGTCACAGAACTTTTCAAAGTATTCCTGGAATACAATAGAACATGTTACCAGAGCAACTCTTAGTACAAACAGAAGAGGAATGCTTTTTAACCTCATTTCACATGAAGGAACATTTTTATCAAGCAAAGACTGTCTAGATGTATGACTCAATGTAGGCCTATCCATGATTTGATTATATTAACTTCACTCGATGAATTTCTAGAGCTACTTTTTCTAAAATGTGTTTGCAAGCTTCGTGAGTGCTAAAATTGAAGACCATGTAAAGACTTCATGTAAAGGTTTCAGTTGTGCGTTTAAACATGAGTTATATTTGAATAAATCGGATTCGAAATACCGAGTGCAGCTGGTAGGTAAAAATCTAGTAAATGTTTCACAGTATGCAGTTGGCAACTGGTGGCAGAAAAAAAGTATAAAAAAAATTTGGGTTAAGTAGAAGGTGACTGAACAACTTCTTGTCCTACTCATCATAGCGATAGCATGTATACACTTAAACTATGTAACACACACACACACACATTACTTTATGAGTGTCCTCGTCAATGCCTTCCTTGCCACTCCATTCCACAGTAAACCTGGCCACATTGCTGGAGGGAATTTTTTTAGGGAGGCGTTCGTCTCGTAAGATCTTGAGCAACTTCTGGGCTTCGTTGTCCACACTACAAGAACATCAGAAACATGTGAGACCAGGTGTTAGAGAGCAGTGATAACGAGAGTAGGTTAAGACATACAGCCTCTTAGGGACCCTGACGTAATTTTTCTGTTTATTTCGCAAGTGCAATGTGATGTAAAAAAAATCGAGATTCTGTTACAATAATTTTTTAAAAAAGTTTAATTTATATGGCTAATGTATTTACGGTATATATCTCAGTGGCGTCACTAGGTGGGTGCGGGTTGCACCGTGTGACACCCAAGTGGGAGAAAAATTACAAAATGGCAAAAGTAACACAAAAACTAAGTGACTCTAGCTAGTTAGCCAGACATGTGCACTAGTTCAGTGTGCCAGAAAAATAGCCCTGAGGTCTAGAAATGCTGGACACCGGGAGTCAAGCGCTTTATCACTCAGCAGTCATGTCCCTTCTTATATGTTAGAACTTAAGATAAAATACCACAAACAAGGAAATTTAAAAATATAATCTACACTCATTTGTAACAATCAATGAATGTAGTGAATGAACTCTCTCTATTACGTTCAACAAAAAGAACATACTAACAATAATTTGTGTTGGGAAATTTCGGGAGGAAATTGGATGGGGGCGCGGTGGACCCGGGTGACACCAAACACCGCAATATATCCTACAAATATCTGTATCTGTTATTTTAGATGCAATGCTTGGCCATTTGTGTAGAGACAGAATTAAAAAAGATGGTTAAATTCAATACCAAATAACATTCGGATGCAATCTTGGCAGTAGGCGGGGCACTTTTACTTTAAACCCGACGTGTTTTATTGGCTACGTGGTCGATTAGATCCTAAGGTGTAGGTTAAATATATTCGTAACACAATGATGAAGAGTTGCCTACCTGGAGGCTTTCTTACTGATGTAAGACATACGTAATTTTATGTATTGAGTAACAAGACCTGGTTTATGAGAGTTGTTTACAAAGAAACCTACCACACTGCAATTAGGTCTACAACACATGGCACAGTAGATTATAATGTGTGCTAGAGGCCCAGTATATTTTTTATTTGACGGGACGGCGATGACAAATGATTTTTCTATCGCAGGGTTCAGGTCTGGTGCGGAGCCTGTGGAGGCTTCACACCTTATCACCCCCAAAGGTCGCCTCTAAATATGAGCTTCAGATGCGAGATAAATCCCGACAGTGAATACTCTACTTGTCGAAATAAACGACACCTAGATGTTACCAACTTCCGCTTTCATTTTCGATCTTGACATTTATTTGGGTCATGTTAAAAACGCTTGTTTTGGGTTCCCATCTAGAATAAGCCTACGAATTCAAAATTAAGTACTTTGGAGATATGTCTGTGTGCATCAAGGAAGACAACCTATAGACTGGCCAGCTGACCGTTGTACGTCACTAAAGATTTTAACTCTTTCTCTGCTATTAACGATAACAACGTTGATTTTACCCCAATAAATTAAATTCATTTTTGGTTTTAAAAACCAGTATTTCTTTTAAATAAAAAGAGCATGCATTCTCCTATAATTCTACACCAAAAGTAACGTTTTGTGATAACAAGCAAAAATATTATTGAAGTTTGATCCTAACAGGGAAGAATGTACAAATGTGAACAATGAACAATTCTGTCAATATGGAAAAATAATTGCGGAGATAAAGAGTTAAATGAGACAATCCCATGAACATTTTTTTTTCTCTATCTGAAAGAACGAAATACCTTCGTGCTGCAAAGTCGACAAACTTGCTGGCGATTCTGAGCAGTGTGATGTTCATGTTGCTGATGTCTCTGATGTACGCTAAGCAATGCTCCTCAACATTGGCAGCCTTCAGTATTCCTCTTTCAACCTCTCGCTCCGTTACTACAACAGGTGGGAAAATGGGGGGATAAAAAGAGGAAAGGTACACGTCATGATAAAAACTAAAATAAAAAAAAACTATAAAAAATAAGAAAAAGAAAAAAACCGACGGTGGGATGCCGAAAGAACTAGATATCCGTGCCATTGATTTGCCAATTAGTCGAACGTATCGATTCGCTATCAACTAAAACTTATTAGGGCAGCAAGCGCGGAATTGTTTCGGTTATCATTGAAGCAAGCAGACGTCATTGAAGCCAGCAGACGTTATCAAAGCCATTTAGCCGACTTGACACAGTAGGAGCAGCAGTCTCCTAACGTCTGACGTCATATTATTCGCCCGGGCGTTGACCAAACAGCAGGTTGCCTGGTTACGCACAGTTCGACACTGAGTGTTTTATTTTTCAAAATTGTCCCGCCGAAACGACGGCTAGTTGTGAACACCAGCAACCCGTTGGTCAGAGTTCTACTGCCATTGTTGATTGACACTATAGTCGTGTTAAAATCTGTAGGACTAGCCATTGTAATAGATCTATTACTACAAATTCAGTTTATATCAAAATGTTAGTGACAGTGGGTCTATCATCAAACTTAATACATTGTTTCATATCAACAGAGAACTGAGTCACTTACCTGTCAACTGCAAGTCGTAAGCAGAACTGAGCCATGCATTTTTTTAGAGCAATCTCACAATTATCACGTGGTAACAGAATTCATCAAATTTGTTTTAAAAAAAAAAACCCACTTTTTGTTTGTTTCTGCATGCATAGCTCTCCCCTAATCTAAATCTATTCCTTTTTTGAAATCGTTAGTTGACAAGCTCCAAGTATATGGCTCATCAAAAATGTAAATGTTCATAGCCTATTGAAGATTTTTATCAAACGGGAGCGAATCCATAAATAAAAAGCTTACCATTCCTCCCCACCACTTTAGAAAAAAAAAGTCCCGGTTAAGCAAATGTATAAATCTACTACACTTTATAATATTCTAATGATAGGCCTTTAGATCTTGACATAAAATACAGTGCGCAAAATTTTCCTTAACATTAATTTATTAAAGTTTTGAATAATATTATGACTACACGAGAAAATACCCGATGATAAATATTTTCTAGTTCTCTAGGCAATTAATTTCTTATTACCGGTATACTTTGAAAATGTATAAAGGTCAAGCTCGAGTTTTCCCAGTGTGGCCAACGAGCTAGTCATTCTTTTCCAAACGATATACATCGACTGTCTAATGTCTAGGAAAATCATTAGAGAAGCAGGTTTTTTTAAATATTGTTTTTTTCAACAAAGTCCAAGTATAAATCTATAAACAGGCGGCTTGATGCCCCATCAGATACTGAGATAGTACAAATAGAATTGAGCTGATCAAAAACCTTTCTGATGTCAAGAAGTTAAGCTCTTTAAGTACACAATCCCATCAAAGTCATTAAACCTTCTTCTTCCCCTGATGCTTATCTCTGTATTATAGTTTTCTACTTGAAAATATATTTTTTTAATTTATTAATTTTTAGAAACGGTTTAACTCTTGATTAATTTTAATTAAAACAAATGGGAAAATAATCCGACAAAAACAAAGGTTTCTACTAAATTATCCAAAAAATGGGAAGTGTTACTTAATAGAACAAGTTTTGGGAATCACTTGCTATAGCAGATCCAAAGCTTGTCAAAGAAGTTCATCAGTTTTTGTGGCATCCAAACATTATATGAAAGAGAACGAGATCTAAGGTTTAATTAAAGTGGGAATTAAATAGAACAGCTTTAGTTATTTTATCACTTATACATTACTACAACCTTTAAAACAAATCAGCCTCGCCTCTTTATCGATTAATATTCAAATTCGATATGATTAGATTAATTCAAATCACACAATAAGCCTACATAATTATATTTTTAGATGTAGATCAAATATAGAAGAGGACGTGATATTTATGTTTCGGGTTTCAAGTTCAAACCTCGCACTAAGATTAATTGCAGTATCACAATAGAGGACCAAAAACAAAACGGAAGAAAAACAAAAACAAAACAAAACAACAACTAGACTATCTTGGGGTGAGACGTAATATTGGGTGACCGAAACACATTGAATCAATGAACGATAACTCCATTAATATCACAACAACCTGTGGGGGGTGATACAATTATGACGTTTTAATGATCGTCTAGCGTGACGTCATAGCGCGACGAATGCACATGTAGTCGGTGGAGGCCTTTCATTGGTTGCCCAGACATACACGTGACTCCGCAGTATTAATAGTAACACTATTTTTTTTAAAACACCAATTAGTAATTAAAGACATCAAGTCTTAATAATAGAGAGGAAATCAGCCTGTCATAAAAACAAGTATCTTATAAAAGTAGACATTATAAAATTATGCTCTAGTCAACCGCTAATTAGAGAACAACAGTTTATCTTTAAATTTAGCTCAAAGTGCCCCGATGTCGATAGTCAGATCCAAACACACGAGCAACACATTGGCGTAGCTAGGGTGAGGTGAGGGAGTCCAAATTTGAAAGTCTTCCCGGGCCCCCATCTGAGGGTCCCCAAATGAGTCTCCAAAATTGTTTCTACATTAAATATTAAGCCAATGCCATGTTATCTTGCTATTCATGTTGTCTTGTAAATTAGTGATAATGTTGCATGTATTCCACACATTAGACTTATATATTTATTAAGTACATAATCTCATGTCAAGATGTCAAGATGTGGAATGTCAAAATGCAGGGGACATTTACAAAACTAGTTTATAGATACACACTGTGCACGGTGTATACAATGTTATGTCCTGCCAGTATTCTTCAGCCTACATGATAATGTGGTCTAGAACATTTAACTGCCAACTCGAAGCTAAGAATACAATTTTAGCGATGTGATGACAGTTCAGAATTTACCCACATCTTTAATTAAACTCTTGTTAAAGAACTTAGGGGGCATTATTTGTCGTGCTGTTCTTCGTCATTGGTTGTTGTTGGTCATTGGTTGTTGTTGGTCATTGGTTTTTGTTGGTCATTGGTTTTTGTTGGTCATTGGTTTTTGTTGGTCATTGGTTGTTGTTGGTCATTGGTTTTTGTTGGTCATTGGTTTTTGTTGGTCATTGGTTTTTGTTGGTCATTGGTTTTTGTTGGTCATTGGTTGTTGTGCTGTTTTTGTGGGTAGTTCAGTTGTTTGTTCGATCAATTGGCTGTTAGTTTTTTTTGGCTGTATCCATTGTGTGCTGTTGTTGGGCATTGGTTGTTGTTTTGGCTCAAAAACGGATGATTACAGAAACATAAATACGTGAACAGCCCTAAAGACCTTTCCATGTTTGTGACTCATTAGGCTTTAAATAAAATTGAGCTAGATAATAATCACTTTTCCAACAAACAAATCCTAAGGACAATGAAAACTTTCTGAATACTACTCTGTACCTGACATAAAAAAGTTGTGCATTTGTTCCCTGTCAATCTTCTTGGTGATGAACAGCACGTGAGCTGCTTTCCTGACTATTCTCGTCAAGTTGCCAAAAGTCTCCCACCACGCGGCCTGGTCGTTCTCCATTAATCGTTGGTGACGCTACAATGAAACAACAGTTATAGTGAAGCGAAGATTAAATATCGTGAGATCTCAAAGCACTTACTCTAGAGTCTAGAACCACGAGACATTGGGTTTGAAAATACAATGTTAAAAAGAAGATTTTTTTTTTTGAGATAGACACAAATATAAGAGATCGTTACGGATTGGTTGAAGCCAATCTTAGGGTCATTAGAGTACATCAGTAATGAATGCGATTTTTTTTTTTTTAGCTTAGTTGATCAAAACTTTTATTACCTTTTAAAAATATATAATAGACTTCACCAGGGGCGGACTGGGTGTCAAAATCGGCCCGGGCATTTCTATAAAATTCGGCCCACAAATTCTCTATCATATGATGGGCATCCATGTCTAGGTGTATCGGTCCTTAAAAATCATTGTTAAGTTTGATAATGTATGGATATGCATGCATACAGTGAACTCTATAACTTAATAAGCAATATAGCGTCTTTTAAAATCAGCAATTATGTAGGCCCTAAAAAGATGAAGCCTACTAGTAGCACTGTCTACATTCTACATTTTATTTTCGGAAATTGTGTTCGATTAAAATAGTATTACACTGCAATGTCTGGGAAAGACTTTTTGTTTAAACACGACGCTCAGAGGGCCTTTTATAATAATAATAATAACATAATAAGGATATTATAAAACCTTTAACAACTTGATATGTGCCATAGTGACTTCGATCAGGCATTTCGGTGGCCCTACCGGCCCATTTGGGTACCGGCCCACCGGGCATTTGCCCAAATGCCCATATAGCCAGTCCGCCCCTGGACTTCACATATTTCTCTGAATAAAATACCTAAAGTAAAAGTAAGCCTTCAGAAGATTGTTTTTGTTGCAAATGAATAATTATGAGAATAATTTTGATTTCAATATAGCCTAGTTTTAAAACTATTTCCTTTCTGTATATTATAATCATGCTAACAGCTTTCATAAAATTATTAGGGTTTGTATTATTCAACAGGTGTGTCATTTTTCACTTGAAATAAAGGTTCAGAACTAAATAACTGTGTTTATAAATTAAAATTAGGCAAATAAGACCAACCACAAGTGTTACGGTGAAACAATTAGGAGATATTTACCTTATTATTAAAGTTGGTAAATATGGAGCTAATGGGTTGTAGAACGTAGACGGCTGGAACATAGTTGTCGTCCCTTTTATACCATTCGTCCAACAGGTGGAGCTCTTCAATGTTTTGTTTGGTGCATTCTCTGAGAAGTTCAAATTCTGAAGCTAAAATTTCCGCAGGAATCGGACGATACCCGTACTTCTGGCCAAGAAATACCTGGGATACAGTATAGTCAAGTAAATAAGAATCTAATGTAGTTAGGACGTTTTGAAATAATAGAGCTCAAGTCCATTCACAAATAGGATTTAAGAATATAGAAGTATAATCGCTGGTTATCACTACTCATCCGTTCAAAGCATTTACACTTGTTCATAAATATTACATGCCATTTTAGGGTGAAGTGTTTTTAAATAAATTATTGAAATATAAAATAGATATATTTCATTTATGGAAACATTGAAACATAGAAATGTATATCTCTAGCATTTTTCTCACTACACATTTACTATTGTTTTAAAAAATACATTTAGTCTTGGAAAAACATTACAAATACACCTAGACTTATTTGTTGTTTACTGTATGCAGGTCTAGTGAGGAATCGTTTTCCTAAGAGACCAAAATATATTTTTTAAATTAGAAATTCAGAGTCTAATATGAAATGTATTATCAGGGTGAAAGGTGAGTCTTGGCATCTCTGGTAAGAAGGCTAGTAAACAAACACTCTTTCATTTTTGTGAAAGGTGTTTAAATAACTCACTATTCAATATATTCATCACTCATTACTCACTACTTATTATTTACTCTAAACACTATATTTATTCATAAATTAAATAAGCAATTTACTTGTTGAAACACAAGGTCATGCAGTCAAGTGATACACTCTCTTGCTGTGTAAAGAAAATACGACTTTTTCCCCCCTCTATTCTTCTCTAGTGTTCTCTGTACTCCTATAGTGTTGTGAGAGTTGGACACTGAACGCTGAGGCTGGTCTCTGTACTCCTATAGTGTTGTGAGAGTTGGACACTGAACGCTGAGGCTGGTCTCTGTACTCCTATAGTGTTGTGAGAGTTGGACACTGAACGCTGAGGCTGATCTCTGTACTCCTATAGTGTTGTGAGAGTTGGACACTGAACGCTGAGGCTGATCTCTGTACTCCTATAGTGTTGTGAGAGTTGGACACTGAACGCTGAGGCTGATCTCTGTACTCCTATAGTGTTGTGAGAGTTGGACACTGAACGCAGAGGCTGATCTCTGTACTCCTATAGTGTTGTGAGAGTTGGACACTGAACGCTGAGGCTGATCTCTGTACTCCTATAGTGTTGTGAGAGTTGGACACTGAACTCTGAGGCTGATCTTTGTACTCCTATAGTGTTGTGAGAGTTGGACACTGAACGCTGAGGCTGATCTCTGTACTCCTATAGTGTTGTGAGAGTTGGACACTGAACGCTGAGGCTGATCTCTGTACTCCTATAGTGTTGTGAGAGTTGGACACTGAACGCTGAGGCTGATAGAATAATTCAAGCCCATGAGAGTAAATGCTACAGACAAAAAATGTTGGGTGTTGGGTACCAGGCAAAGAAGACAAATCAGTAAGTACTTTTACAAGTCAACACTCTGGCTGGCAAAAAGGAAGAACTCCTCAATACCGTGAACAGACAAAAGCTGAGCTGGTTCTGTCCTATTGTAAGACATGACTCGCTGTCAAAAGTCATTCTTTAAAGTACATTGGAGGAAGCACGAAGAAAGGGACGTCCAAAGAAAAGCTGGCTGGACAACGTAAACAAGATCTCCGGACTATCTCTTAATATCCTGCTAAGAAGAGCTGCTGACCAAGAAAATGGAGGGATTTGGTTACGATAAACTAACAAAAGTATAGTATATATACCGTATACCACTAGATAGACGGATAAAATTATATTATACCACAAGATACACTGACTAAAATAAAGTATGTATACCACTCTATAAACTGACTAAACTATAGTATATATACCCTAAACCACTAGATAGACTAACTAAAATATAGTATATTTATCGTATACCACACGATAGACTGACTAAAATTATATATACCGTATACCACTCGATAGACTGACTAAAATTATATATACCGTATATCACTCGATAGACTGACTAAAATATAGTATATTTATCGTATACCAGTCGATAGACTGACTAAAATATAGTATATATATATATACCCTATACCACTAATCTATTGAAATTGAGATGTCTGTCCCAATGCCACCCAATCTGCCAATAAAATCAATGTTTGACAAAAGTTTCTCTGTGTAATGACTGGCTAGAACCACTCACAGTCCATTTACAAAGCAGTGAAATGAATCTTTGCAGGGCTGGAGGCAGTCAGTCCTTAGTGAAAACTCACGAATCAATTACGTTCTGAATATGATTCGATAACTGTGCCGGATCTTTAACTGGCAACCGTAGAGATAGGACAGTCACATTTCAAGAACGTTCAATGCATTGCCATGTCAGAACAGCATTGCCATGTCAGAACAGCATTGCCATGTCAGAACAGCATTGCCATGTCAGAACAGCATTGCCATGTCAGAACAGCATTGCCATGTCAGAACAGCATTGCCATGTCAGAACAGCATTGCCATGTCAGAACAGCATTGCCATGTCAGAACAGCATTGCCATGTCAGAACAGAATTGCGAGACTGGAACTTTGATTTATTTCAACAGATTTTGCCAGGTTTCGTTAAAATCGATTTTTTTTCTTTAGAAATATTCTTTTTTACCAACTTTTTTTAAAAACAGATTTTTTTCCCCTTCAAAACTAAAAATGAAAACATACATTCAGCAACATCAAGTGTATTAAAGTATAGCGCTCATTGAAGGGTTCCAGAATTGTATTTGAAATTAAACGTTTATATTATTTTACATTAATCCCAGTTGGGTGTTAATCACAGCGAACGGTGATTAGATCGACTGTTACAACAGTATTCACTAAACCAATAGCTCATAAAATCCCACGACTCATTACAAAACAAAGTTTTTATTTCGTAAAATTATCCAACGTGCAGAAAGTGATGCCAAGATGCTGACACGTCACACAGAGCAGATTGACTTTCATTCGCCAATAAAAACAAGTTTTAAGAAACATTTCAGATTTCAGACTTTTTCTGGTATGAAAAGTTATTTAGTGAAAAGCATGATGGTTATTATTAATCTAGAATTAATCTAGAAGTCTTAAGTTCTATTAAGAGATTTATAATTCACCTCCTGTTAGGGCACAAAAACATTTAGCCCGGTACTAATTTTCTGAGATTAACGCTTTGAACACGTGACAGTGTGGGGAAAAAAATAGAAGTGGTGGCCATTGTGGTGGCGACACAGATGTTCTTGTCCCACATCTAGACACCAGAATGGACTGAACTCTACGTCCCCTTACTTCAGCTTCAATGGCTTACTAAAGAAACCTTTCCAGCCCGGACATGCTCAAGGTAGTCAACGATAAACAAAGCAGTAACTAAAGTGACAATCGATAGTCTGCAACTTTGGTTGGGGTTATATTCAATGATTCTAATCCCATCTTTCGTGATACAAAAAAAAATTCTGATTTGATTCCAGGTCAGGTCAACACAGGGTGCCCAACGGAGGAACATATTTCTACCGTTCTAGCCCAATTTCCTATTTTACGAGCCACCCCCTCCCCCATCCATTCACTATCCAAGCGGTCTCGTGTCAAGCAGGACCAGTGAGCCGAGACCTCACTATCCAGCTTGTTGTTCACATTCAATAGACGCGAAGCGAAAGAGAAAAAAAATCTTGAATGCTGGCACCGGAAATGAAGTGACAGAAGATTGAGCCCCCATATTCTGAGTACATGTCCCAAATGGTCCCAATAATTAGAGGCGATAATGATAATGACATCAAAAGGTCTGTAGAGGTACAAGGCATCGCCATTAAAGCCGTGATCAATGCACTGTTTAATCTACTAGTCATCGGTAACATTTTTTTTTTTTGGTTTGGCTTTTAAAAATTAAATCTTGAACATTCTGTTTTACTGACAGAAAAGAACCAGACAATTATTTAACAAACTTTTTAAAAAATTGTTTGACAAGAGTTTAACTTTCGAGATGTTTTGTCATTTTAATCAGGATATTTTTTTTAAAGAGTCATTCTGTTAGTTAGTTGTTTTATTTTAAATAAATAATCTTTTTCACTTAAGGAAAACTCAAAAGTAGGGTTACAATGTCCAGTAGTTGGTCAGAACAGGGAATAAAACAGAATAATGGTTGTGTCAGTAAGGAATAATTATTGAACCCACCCCGCTTCTTACGAACTGAGATGCTCGAACTCTTTGACCAGCTTTTTCTTCAAAGAAATAAATGTAAGCTCAACTTGAATAAAAAAAAATGTAGGCTAATCAGTACCATTAGACTCATGGGAATGAATCTATATTTTTTAAGATTTTAAAATTGCAGGTATACGTACTGCATCTGGGGGTAAGGGCTACTGATTTAGAGAATGTACTGCTTCCAGAGTACACACCCCCTTCTGACAAAATGTCAAGGTAATATGGCTTATTATGGATGGAAATTGTGTCAAGTCATCTAATGTTCACGTCTGTTCAAGAGCTGACCTCGGCCCATCCAATTACCAACAAAAAAAGAAGTCAATTTAAGCACTAGTTAGATTATGGTATGAACAGTTGACAATTTTGTTAGCTTTCCTAATAATTAAAGAAAGTGGATTCTGCGGATGTAATGGATTTTGTACTTCAATTACTTTAAGACTTTTTAGATCCAAGATCCCTTTCATTTTTTAAAAAACATATAACCAATTCTTTACAACCTTAAATTTTTACGAAAGTTCTTTAAAAAAAAAACAACAAAAACAAAACAAGAGAAACACCAATACGAAATCAATTAATTATAATAAAACCCAGAACACTCAAACACACTTAGACTTGGACAAATGATTTGTTACGTTGACAGAAGGTGAAATAGAAAGATTGGACACATTATCGATAAATCCCAACTACTGATAGTCAGTTCATTCACCACTACGGACAGACGGCATATCTCAGCAACGAGCTAGCGGGTCAGGTTTAATATATGCCCTGGCAACTTTGAGCAAATGTCATGCCAACAGTATTGATAACTATCAACCACAGAAAAACAAAATATGTACAACCTGGTCACACAAAAGTATAAAAAAAGCAACAACTTACTATGAAATTAGGTCCCATGGAGACACGTTGGCAGTTTTCAATTTCTTGCATGCATAGTTTGGTGGTCATGTGATCATCAGTAGCCTCGTCTCGTACTCCCCATCTCATGTCTACTACCTGAAACAAAATGAACAGCTAGAATGGAAAACAAGAAAAATATATTTTAAAAATACTTCTAAAAAACAACAAAGTAATTGTTTTTATGGCTGATTCGGGCAACCCGCTTCATTCTCTAATGACACTTGGAAAGAAGGAGCACTTGAATTAACTCTTCCTAACATATGGAATAAGAAATGTGACTTTATCTTTGTGTCTTTCAGAGTATTTTATTAGGTTTTGTTTTTGTTTTTGAAGATAATGCTTCAGTGTTTTATGTCTTACTAACAGTAAACACCGGCTACGTCCTTTGATTTGTTCCCAGACTTGGAATTGTTTATTATGTGAGTAACATCCCTCCTTTTAAGAAATGTCAATAAACAGAGCCTCATTTTAGTGATCCCCCTTACCTATTTTTCAGCCTGCCAATTATTGTATCGGCCCGTTTTGTCTCGCTTTCATTCTCTCTCTATCTCTGTCTCTCAATCTCTCTCTCTGTCTCTCTCTCTGGAACCTACTTTTAGTTTTATTTACCCTGCGGATGATCTCTAACAAATACACACACTTGCACACATGTTTTTGATCCGTGAATTCTAGTACAACTTTCTCTTAACTCTTCCATCTGTTTTGCTTTTCGGCCTTAACCCCCCCCCACACACACACACAAACAAACCCTGCTTTCACAATTTCGAGTTTTAAAAAAATTACACTGACAACCCTTTTTTTTTTTTTACTCTCCTCCGATTGGATGACCCTTCACCACAGACTTTTCAAGTTATGTTTTTATGTACAGCACCTTTGGTTAGTTTTAGTTGTATTCTTGTGTTGCATTCTTTAATCAACAGGCAAGCAATAAAAATAATAATAATAATAATTTTATTTATAAAGCGCTGTTAACAAACAAAATGTAGGCTCAAGGCGCTGTAATAACATTACAAATACGACAATAGAAATCAAAAAACTAATCTAAAAAAGTTGTATGTATGGTATTAGAGAGATAGCCTAGATAGTCTTTAGACCTTCAGTTTCAGGGCTAGAAAAAAAAAAAAAGAGCCCAATTGAATGAACATTCTCATTTCCCAAACTACATTTATGTTTACATTGTGTCTGCTTAATAAAAGGAAATATCAATTTCGTCTTATTCAATGACATCGTTTATTTGACTCCTTTGGAATGGAGAGAAACGACAGTGCTACAAAATATCATTTCTTGCTCTCTCTCTCTCTCTTTCTCTCTCTCTCTCTCTCTCTCTCTCACTCGAAGAAAAAAAAATGGACCTCATTCACCAATCGTAAACAAACAACATTTAGCCACGTGATAATATTGATAAAACAATTAAAAGAACGTATCACGTGACAGCCTTTATGGATTACGTAATTTGTATAGAAGAGATAGAGAACGGGGCCTCGCGGAAACGGAATATCACCAATTAATTAGATAGCATTGTATTCATAAGAAGACTCACTTTACGACCCAAAGACTTCACCGAATTGGCGATAAATTGTGCAGTCAGGATAGGCGAAACCAAGATAACATAAACCTGACAGTCTCACTAGAAATTTATTTTTAATCGTTAAAACTGCCAATGTATCTTAATAAAGAAACTTCTTTTTGATATACAATATTTACTGTGAATGTTCTAATAGACAACAATCCCGAGCATGTACACAATATTGACCTAACTAAAACATGCCCTAACAAATACATACACAACATCAACATGACCTATCTAGAACATCTCAAAGAATATCTCCAATAGTGACTTTGCTGGAACAGTCCTAAAATACACTACAGTGACCTAGCTAGAAAAGTTCTAGAATATACACAATAGTGACCTAGCTAGAACAAGTCATAGAATACACACTACAGTGACCTAGCTAGAACAAGTCATTGAATACACACCACAGTGACCTAGCTAGAACAAGTCATAGAATACACACCACAGTGACCTAGCTAGAACAAGTCATAGAATACACACTACAGTGACCTAGCTAGAACAAGTCATAGAATACACACTACAGTGACCTAGCTAGAACAAGTCATAGAATACACACCACAGTGACCTAGCTAGAACAAGTCATTGAATACACACCACAGTGACCTAGCTAGAACAAGTCATTGAATACACACCACAGTGACCTAGCTAGAACAAGTCATTGAATACACACCACAGTGACCTAGCTAGAACAAGTCATAGAATACACACTACAGTGACCTAGCTAGAACAAGTCATTGAATACACACTACAGTGACCTAGCTAGAACAAGTCATAGAATACACACTACAGTGACCTAGCTAGAACAAGTCATAGAATACACACTACAGTGACCTAGCTAGAACAAGTCATTGAATACACACTACAGTGACCTAGCTAGAACAAGTCATAGAATACACACTACAGTGACCTAGCTAGAACAAGTCATTGAATACACACTACAGTGACCTAGCTAGAACAAGTCATAGAATACACACTATAGTGACCTAGCTAGAACAAGTCATAGAATACACACTACAGTGACCTAGCTAGAACAAGTCATTGAATACACACTACAGTGACCTAGCTAGAACAAGTCATAGAATACACACTACAGTGACCTAGCTAGAACAAGTCATAGAATACACACTACAGTGACCTAGCTAGAACAAGTCATAGAATACACACTACAGTGACTTAGGTAATTGCCAGACAACCCTTCTGGCCAGACAACTTTTATTTTGTTGTATTACTTCGAAATAAAAAATTTATTACAAACCTACCTAAGGACGACGAGTGATGGGCCGGATGGAGGCGGGCAGGGTTCGAACCCGAGACGACTTTCTAAATTATAATAAGTATGAAGACGCACAATGTACTCATTTTAAATAGCGTGCGACCATTTCTGCATTCAGGCTTACCACAGCGGATTAAAGCAACCATTAAATGTAACATGTCAAGGATGTGGTTTTTTTTCCTTTAGGTATTTTGTTTGCATACAAAGTTTGACTTGGACCAATGAGAACGTGGAACAAAACCTGATTGTACCTGGAAAAGGATAATATCTTAGTGTTGACTAGGTCACAATGCGCTACACAATGCCGTGTACAGTGAAATGCGTCTCGTATCCAGGTCCTGTAATGTATGTATTTGTGTTGGAGGCGATACAGGTGCGAATACGTTACTCTTTAAATTATATTTTTCGTATAGTTTTATATTCAAAACTCGATATATGACAATAGTTTAAAACTAAACTCTGAACAGGTCCTATCTTCCAATGTGTTAGATTGCAAGTAGGAATTTGACTCGTAAAGTTAATTATTTGTTTTATTTTGGGTTTAGGTTTTATAGCGTAGCGATATTGAGGTCATAGTAAAAACAAGACTAGAGTTAGAAATGAAACAAAAGCAGTTCATAGATTTGCTTCTTGCTAGACAGAAAAGTTTAGTCCATTGAGAAGTTATTTTACAGTAAAGTGATAGCGACAACAATAGGCGGATTCCCTTCATTACTGATTAAAATGGCCCGCATCAAAAACACTCTTGACATCATTTCATTGTTGGCCTTCACCTGTTCTGCTTGTTGTTTGGAATTATTCGTTACCTCCTCTTCAAAAGATTCAACCCGCTACACAAAACAGCGAAGAGGTCCAACAAACGCCTTGGATAGGACCCTATGGCCATCTTCGAGTTCATGGAAAATAAACTGTGCACATCTTCAACCACGATGGAGAAGCTATAGTATGGGTACCTGACATTTTTTGGGGAATGTTAAGGCGGTTGATCGTTATGTTTGCCACACGAGACTCTTGTCAACTGTCGGCCATTAAAAAAACATGGTCTTTACATCATCTGCCCTACAGACCGCAATGTGACAGTTCTGTCTCGTCACTTCTGCCCCCTTTAGTCCTTGTTCTAGTCACTGCTTTTTACCAAGCTTCTATCAGCTCTGTCAGGTACACATTTAGTACACGTTATTTCTCCCATTTCCCATTCTCGGATCAAGTTGAAACTTTGCTCAATCACTCATCGCTCCTAAAAACACATGAATCGATCACAAAAGTTAACCAAGTAATTAATCAATTAGTAGCAATTAATTAATTTTGTTATTGTAGAAAAAGGGAAAAAAATAACAGTGTTGGTAGATATGGCTGTAAATGTGCAGTTCTTTCCCTAATATACTCTTTCTCTCCTCTTTTTTTTTTTATTAAAGAATTGTTTCATTTTGTCCCACCCTAAGTTGTAGACCTACTCACCTGAAATTCTAATCCATGCTTTTCACGACAATAATCTTTTAACCTTGGATACACTTTCTCCATTAGATTGTTACGTTCTAGCGTCGTGTCTGTAAAGGAAAAAGTCGCATTCATTATGTAGTATGTGGAACAAAAATTGTGGCCTTCAAAATGACGATAAACATAGAGATTATAATCATTTTTTCCCAACACTACACATTTATAATATATTAATCATCGTCCTATGATTATTGTTAAAATGTAAAAATCAATTTTAGTAATATAACAATAATTTTTTATATTATTTTAAATATTCATAAAAAATCATATATTTTTATACTCCCTCTTTTACTTATTAATTCAAATAACCACTAACCCTTTCAGAATCTCGTTCTACTAGATATATCAATAGAATACCATTCTTAGTATAAACTAGATACTACAATTCATTATGGAAGGCCTCATCAATGACCTGCAACGTCACAACCTTTTGGCAATATAAACCAATAGCGTGTTGCTACATTGTACAGACCTTTGACGTGGCAACGAGCTATTGGTCTAAAATGCCCATAGGCTTTGACGTGGCAGGTCAGTGTTTAGGCTTTCTATAACGATTGGTGTCGATTGAATGCGGTGAAACTGTCTGGTACTGAAAGAAACGTGTTCAATTAAATACTTTTTTTTAAAGGATCAGAGAATCTTTCACCTTCTCCCTCCATCCCGCTTTCTTTCTACAAGGTTTCTGTGGCATGACTTTTCTAATCAATTATCTCATTCTATAGATGAAGTAGTCAACTCAGCGAAGATACATTCCTTTTAATTAGATATATTTTAGTATTAACTCAACATTGAACACATTTAATATGGATTCGTTGCATTATCTTATCTTATATAATACAGACGTTACTTCAAAAAAGAAGATGATTACGTCCTACGCGTCATGCATTTAGTCATGCATATTAACCAATGACTTAAATTCTGCCAAGTCACTGGTTTTCCTGGCTAGCTCAGGCAATCCATTCCATGCTCTAATAGCACTAGGGAAGAAGGAGTATTTGTACAAATTTGTCCTAGCATATGGGACGAGGAATGTGCCTTTATCTTTGTGTCTTTCAGAGTATTTTATTAAATTTTGTTTTTGTATTTGAAGATTATGGTTCAGTGTTTTATGTATGATTGCTACTTTACTTTTGAGCCTTCTGTCCTGAAGGCTTTCTAAATTTAGTGATTTTACTAAAGGTGTTACTCTATTCCCACCAAACGATATCAAGTAATCATTAAAACTGGGCTGTTTTTTTTTTTCTTGCTTTTTTTTTTTAAATACCTGAGCTGTACGAAGGATCTAAAGTGAACTTTGACCTGCAGTTCAATCTACTTCAGGATATGTCTCAACAAACAGAATATTGAGTGTATTACTCTTATGCAACGTTCAATTCAATTTCTCCAGAAATGTTAATATCAATAGTCTTTAATAGCCACTAAAGTGAACTTTGACCTGCAGTTCAATCTACTTCAGGATATGTCTCAACAAACAGAATATTGAGTGTATTACTCTTAAACAAAGTTCAATTAAATTTCTCCAGAAATGTTCATATCAATAGTCTGTAATAGCCACTTAAGCATGCAATATGTTTTTGAATAATTTCGTTCTTTTCCTGCCACCTTCTGTAATACATTATACATTTTAATTGCTCTTCAGCCAGCGTGGTTGGGCGTAGCAAACTTTTGTTTGATAAATATCAAGTAATATTTGATAAATGTCAAGTAATATTTGATCAGTTGCCATGATCTGAATGCGATCTCTACATCTGAAATAAATATTTCATCTCCTCCCCGAGCGATTCATCATCCCCTCCTAGTTCATTGAGACGGGACGCTGTTCTGGTTCTGTTGTTGGCTCTGCATTGTCTAGGTGGCTGAACTGAAGCCTGCCATTGTCTTTCCAAGTATCTCCAGCCAAACGTAGAAAACTTGGCGAATAAAACAATCAGCAGAAGTGACCCGAACGTGACCTTCAGTTTATAGCCTCGTTTTAAGTTTTATTATGTACAATGTTTCATTGTTTGTTAGTTACATCCCCTTGCACCAACATCATTTTACCTCATTTCTCATGTGTGTGTGTGTGTGAGAGAGAGACAGAGAGAGAGAGAGGTGGTGTATATGTGTGTTTGTAAACATATTGGTCCTGCAATGCAGACATAGTCACCAAACGATGACTACATTATGATGGAATTAAAACTTAAGACAAAAGTCACGTGACGATGTCGAACTAAAATATTTGTTAGTTATTAAAGCACACACACAAAAAAAAAAAACAGATAAAGTCATATTTAGTGGTGGGGAGAACAACGCCCCGATGAAGTCTATTAAAACGTTTCTTTAAATGTGCTGTCTCATTACAGACTTGCCAAAGATCTTTAGCCTTATATCTATCAGAGACTTTACAAAACGTCGAGACGCTGCTGAAATGTTTTAGACCCACATTTTCTGTCTATATAGACTTTATTATTTATCTGGATTTTACATGTCGTCTAAATATAAATCTACAAGTTATGTTCATTCTATTCATACAGGCAAAAAGACAACACGTGTCCATAGTTACTTCTACTAGCTACATAGTAAACAAGCGAAATATTTAAAAATACTTTTTACAACAACAAAACAACATCCTCCTTTATCTAGTGACTGCTTTATAAGAACGATTAGTTTACTCTTATATCTAATGAATGATAGATGGAAACACAAACGAAACATTTTGTTTTCAGCCCCAGTGCCCTCTCCACACGAACAAATCCTATTAAGCAAATGTATAAATCGACTCAGAGTATATATAATTCTAATAATAGGCTTATCCTAAGAATTTGTCGATGGTGCGCTAAATGTTCCTGGACGTCTGTTTCTTTCTTACATTCTTTACTGACTGGGTCCTTACAAGCGGGAAAACCCGCTGACGTAGTCTGTTCAAGATAAAGATTGTTTGGACCTCAAGTCAAATTGAAATGAATTTTGATTCTACTTTGAACAATAATAACGGCCAACATTAAGTTTCTCAATGTGGCCCTATCATAAACGGTTGTTTCTAGCTGCTGGCTTAGGAAAAAGAATTACTAGTTCGTTGGCCAAAGAAATAAATTTAAATTTGGTTAAAGAACGAGAAATATTTATCTTGAACAGACTATACATCTTTGGGTTTTTCCGCATTCATTGAAACGTTTAATACATGAGTGTTCAGGAAAATGTTGCGCATCGTCTTCTAAGTAGATCTAAACGCCTATCATTGGAATATAGATCTATACATTCGCTTGGCCAGGATTCTTTCTTGGAGGGTAGGGGGAAGGAAGGGGCGGGGTAAACTATTTCCCATTGTTTTTTAAACTAACAGTAATTAGTTATTAAGAGACAAACAAATCGCTCTGTAAGTTGTAAGGGGCGAATTGTCTTTAAAAAACATTTTAAATGTTTTTCATGTTGTAAAAATGTTTCTATACTTCTATTTCTACAAAAGTAACCGAATAAAAAGTAACGGATAGGCTACAAGAATTACTAAGTTAAAAGTAAAATCTGGGGTTTGAATTGTATGTTTAATTTGCAGGAAAAAAAACCCAGACATTTTTCTATCAAGGACAGATAACTGATTAATTTAGACGTTGTTGTATAGCTTTAAACTTGAGCCGTGATGTGAATCTAGTAGTGACCCTCTACATGACATATAGGCATTGTCTTCGAGTCCGAAGATTAAGGATGAGGTTTTGCATGACCACGCAAACCCAGTTGTGACCTGCATTTTTCGCTACATCTCATGCAGACAAAGCCGTTGTCAGAGGGAGTTCTACTGAAGTTGCCTTTTCGTCGCCTGCGCCTGTCTTCAGAAAGGGCCTTTCATTGTCTCAAATGAGTATCGCGAGACTTAATAGAGCTCTATGTTGCTCTCACTAGCCTAGAGGAATGCAGCTGGGAGTGGATGGCCTCTGAAGGAGACATAGTAAAAATACTCCTTTATGAGAAACATGCTTTTGTGTCCGGTTACAAGTAGCGGACAACAGACATCTTGCTTCTTTATCACCATACACACACATTGGCTTCATATACAATACGGGGGACACAATTTTTTTCGCGACGTCTGCTGTGGGCAATGCACTTTTCCAGAATGTTGTGGAAGATTGCATGCTAAAAAGAGCTCAGAGCAGAATAGAGCAATACTGAAAACAGCGAAAAGCTCAAATGTCAGTTTACAATCAGTGGCATCGGTGCGTGACGTTTTGGCGCCGCCGTTTTGGCGCCGCGTTTTGGCCCCGCCGTTTTGGCGACGGGACGTTTTGGCGAGAGATATCATTTGACGATTATTTAATAAGCACGTAGCTTTTATAACAATGTTTATTTCACTCAACCATAATATTGTATGTATAGTATGAATTCTAACACCGTTCAGAGAATTGTTGTTTTTTTTTAATTATAAAGGTTTTGCTTATTTCATGAATATAGGCCTATAATAAGTCAGATTCCTGAATGGTAATGATATGCTATATATGAGTTCTGCTAATCGCACTGGATGACATTTTTGGATTTCTTTCCAAAAGATTTTTTTTTTATTTGACATTAGTGTAATATACGAACTAGCTAAGTGTCACACTTTAATATAACAAAAACCATGTTAACATCTAAAGCTCTATTACGCTGAATGACGACAATAACTCCACACATAGTAAAGATCAAGACACGGAATGTGGTCAGTACAAACTCTAACGTGAATCCACAAATATAAACAAACACTCTGGGCGACAATAGATAGAAACAAATTCACGACACTAAGATACTTTGATGTAATTGTACAAACTTATCAACAGAGGAACATCATTGAATACCTCAAGGGACTTGCACACAACTTTTTAATGAACCCTTGAATTCCAGCGACTTAGGCAAATAACCATGGTGTCTATGTATACTTCACTTAAAGTATTTTGAGAAACATGGTACATGTATTATATTTTTACTTATTATTAGCAAGTATTTGGTATGTATAGCTGGAGATACCATACAGTCATTAAATAAACCAATGTTAATGTAAACAAATAATTTCATCAATTTTTAGTCAATCATCGTTTCATTTTGTTTTTAATTTTAAAGTAATATCTTAAAAAACTTTTTTGAAAATAAAAGTGTGTCTCTTAATAAACACACATACACAAGCCAAAATGTTTATTAAAGAAAATGATGTGAAAAACAAACACACATTTACATTTAGTACGTGAAAAATATGTCTTAACACAAACACTCAAGCAATACATAGATATGAATAATTCTTTTAAAAGAAATAATACAATAAACGTATATAATGTATTTAGCGCCAAAACGTCCCGTCGCCAAAACGGCTCGCGCCAAAACGACCTTCGCGCCAAAACGGCGGGGCCAAAACGGCGGCGCCAAAACGGCGGCGCCAAAACGTCCTGCTTCGCACTGGCATGTAGAACAATGTACAGCGACTGCATTCCGCCGAAAATAACAACTGAGACCTTGACCCATACTTTGAAATCAAAGAAATCGTCGAAGACAACAGCAGACGTGTGTCAGAATGAGGCAAAATATGATGAATACAGCTGGTTCTTCGGTGCTACCTAAAGGTCTGCATTCTTCCTTAATCTTTGGACTTAAAAAAAAAATATCCTCCTAAAGTCTGATATGTTCAAATTTCTCATAAAGTCTGATATGTTCAAATTTCTCCTAAAGTCTGATAGTTTCAAATTTCTCCTAAAGTCTGATAGTTTCAAATTTCTAAAGTCTGATAGGCTCAAATGTTTACTTGGAAAAATTAACTTAAATTTCCCAGTGCTATTTTTGGTCTGTGCTAGCCAAAGAGCTACCTAATATATTTCCATGTTATCTCAATGAGTGACTTAATACAATGATTGCTCTGTTCTACTGTTTCTTTGTTTCCTTGCCTAAAATGCTATTAAAACGATTATTTTCTATTGTCCTAAATGGGTGACAAATTAGAGATTACAGACACAGTACATAAAAAAAGAAGGTCTAATATCAAGATGAAACAACTCGTGCAGAACTTCGTGGTACAGTTACTTGGCCTCGGTGCTCTTTTATTTATTGAAATCTTGCATATAAAACATAAACACTCCAATTAGTAATCGATGAATCGATCAAAGCTACTCAATCATTAAGGAATCAATACCATCTGACTCGTCTAAAGGGTAAGGGAAACAACTATGCAGACATTAAAGTCATGACAAAAAGTGGGCATTCAGTACCAGACCAGGAGCACAGTTAAGGACTCCCTTAAGGTTGCACTCCTGACTTCTCATTCTTTCTGCCCCCCCCCCCTTTTTTTTTTGTTCTTTCAATGTATACGAGAGCGTGTGTGTATCAAAAGGCGGGTTGTGCCAGAGCTCTCTATTACTTCACCCGAATTCTATACAGTCTCAGGTGACAGTAAATAAACAAATCTATGGTCTATTACATTTATGTCATCACAATAACCTTGATTATAGGTCGATACATCTACTATTCACTGATCAACAGAAACTTCGAAATGTAAGGGAAATAATTCAACATGGATAATTATTCCGAGAAAAAAAAGAATGTTGGAAAGTGTAGAAAGAAAAGGACAAAAACTGTCACATTTAGATCTCACCATTTCACCTGATAAATAACTCTGACGTATCTAGGACTGACAAGTCATAGTGCAAGGGCTAGTTGGACTCAAAGCATATCGATTATGTTTCTACACTTAGCATAAATATATAATCATCATCATTATTACTACATGCATTTTGTCACACATTCCTTATTAACTAAACTTATAGAGTTCAAAATGACATGCCTAGTCGCAGTCTTTTCACGAACTATCCTAGAAAACAACTATGGAGTTCTGAACGAGAAAAGTTTACTAACCTGTGAAAGTGGAACTGGTAAATATTCGGACAATCCTAGAACTGAGCGGTGGCAGGCCGTCCAAACGTCCACTAAGCACCTGCATGAGCTTCTCTTTCTCTTGCTGTTGGACATCCGCAGTACTGCTGCTCGTGTCGTCCGGCCATTGGTCATCTCCATTCTCAGAGCTCTTCGTGTCATTGTTTTCCACAGCCGAGGAGACGGGAGACTTGTTGTTCAGGATAGAATCCTCCTTTGTACTCCCTGGGCTCTTTGACTTGCTCTTTGTGGCCGAGTTGGGCTTGCTGGACTTCTTCGCCTTTGCTGGGGTCAGCGATGACGCTTTAGAAGTTTCTGAATTGTTAGTCTGGGATTTCATTATGTCAGGCGAACTCCTAGGAAAGTGCGTAGCCGATGATTGGTAGATCTGATCATTTTGATGCAGATGTAAGAACAAAAACGTGATGGCGCATTGACACTTTGATAGATTACAGATTAGAAAGATAAGATGAAAATAATGACATTGCTATAGAGTGAATAGTTTCAAATTTGTTTTATGCAACTCAGTGACATTTAACCTGTACTTTCGTCCATGTGTATATGTAGATTAAAAACAGCTGAATTAGTTCTGAAAAAAAAAAAAAAATAAAGGTAAAAGGTTGATTTATATCTGTAAAAGGCTATGAGGCTTAGGATGTAACATTCTAACGGTCTCTATCTGCCAAACTTTGTGTTCGTTTGTACGTCTGGGCTTTTGTATGAAAGACCAAATAACTGCAAGTCACGTACACAAATAGTATACATTTGGAAACAATGACAGGTCTAGGACACTACACTCTAATGACACAAATACAATGTAAGCGGTCTGCAGACATACACAAAAATGTGTATATATTATATAGGACATAATGTCGTCATGACTCACGAGAAATCTTTACAAGGGGAAGTAAAAAAAAAAGAAGTAATAAAGGGAGCTAATGACCTACTTAATATCACTGTTATCAGCGTTGAAAATGAGAATACAAAGAAGCTACATTTTCTTCTTTTCTTGTCTTCAAACGAGTTGCTCACGTTGCCAGTGCTGCACACGACCATTGGTTGTTGTTAGGGTTAGTGCTGATAAGAGATAATATAGTGTTGGCACACATTCTAGAATGTTGCAGTGAAGCCTGCAGGACTACAGGAATGGAAGCTAAAACTATTGTACGAAATTCACTCTAGTCAACATTCACAAATTCTATAGGAGAAAAGTTCGAAATTTATTAATAGTTTCAGTAGCAATTATTTACCAGTACCTTAGAATTCCATAGTTTACATACAAATGAGCAAAATGTCAAAAAAAAAAGGGAGTTTCAGTTACGTAAACTCGCCAAATGGCTCACTGTTCATACACATTACATTTTAAAGAAACAAAACTAAATCAAACTAAATGGTATTCACAAAAGTATATATGTGTATTTGATATCTAAAAGTCTATAGAATGTGTGGCTCTGCTGTATGTAGCTATAGTAACTTAATAAAATCTCTATGGATACTTCTTGTAGGAACTAAAGAGTGGCTGCGATGTTACAGTACCGTTCAGATCCTGAAAATAACCCACACTGTCTTTGTTTTAAAAGGGTTTTCATGTTTATCCATATTTATAGTTAAATTATGTATAGTTAAGAACAACCAAAGTTCCCTCTTCTGTTTGATCGTATTTCACAATGCGGAGATGGAAGAAAAAATTGGATTTTCTTTAGAGCACGGACCCCCAAACTGGCAACAGCGCTTTAGTAGCGACACAAATATAAAGTTTTCTGACAGCCTGGATGGTCAAGTCAAATGTTAGCTTTGTATCTATGCCACTTAAAGGCGATGTTTCCAGGTCGTAAGTACGTGGTTGGAGTCTTGTCGGAGCCTATGTTTCATTAAATTAATTTCATTTTTTAAATCCATTATTAATGCACTCTAGTGCTGCTATTAAAAAATACTTATTCTGTTTATTTATTATTTGTTTGAAAACTAAAATTCCAACTATTCCTGTGTAGTCTCAAACCCACTCGTACCTCTGTCATTATTGATATTCAAGATAAGACTGACAAACACAATTGCCTATTTCATCTTGTTTTAAAAATGGTTTATAAGTATGTGCATAATGTCTAGTTCAAACAAGCTAGAAAAGTAATATAGAATTTAAAATAGATTTTCCTATATATCTTTGGTAGTTCCAATGTTTGAGTATGATATGAATTCAATAGTAGTTTTGTTTATTTACTGTCCTACTCAGCGCAGTGCGAAGTGAGATATTGACACAAGGGAGCCATGTCACCAACACTGAAGTCTAGACAAAAGATATTTTGTTTTTAAGAAATGAACATACCGAAATATGTATGACATATAGACACAACATTTTTTTTTATTGATTTCTGTTGAGAGCGTTTTTACATATTCTGAAACAGGGAAATAACGTATACTGGAGTACTTTTAAAAAGGTGATTACTTGCAAGGTCCTGATACTGTCAGGGTTAAAGAAAAAAAAAGGCTACAACTCTGACAGCTGTTTCTTTTATTGGGCTTCAGATATCAGAATGGTATGTGGGTAAAAGTAGAGGGTGGTAATTAATCATATGAAGTTATGTAGCATACAACCATTCAGTTATTTACACCTCGTTCTATTATCGCTTAACAAAATGTGAATCTGATAATACATGAGATACACGATACCGATGAGGTAATATTGTTTCTAGGTAGTCCAAGTCAGGCCAGACTGGAGCACCATGAATAAGATAGAAACTTGTATTCTGGTTTGAACAAATGCGTAAGTTCTGTAGAGTATCTCTCTAATAGTGTCTTTTTGAACCAAGAATTCATTATTTATTAACCATTCTAGTACTATTTCAAGCCACCCATCAAATATGGTCACCCATAAGAAAGTAATATTTAAATGTAGATCTTTCTATGAAATTTGTAATGAACAAATTAAAAATACAACATTTTGGAATGTTTCGCCATACGAGATGTTTGTTTGTTTGACATGTTTCGGTTGTTTCTTCAGAGTTGAAGATACTCTACTTCCTAGTACAAACCTCCCACAGGACGACGGGGGATGGCAGCGGGCTGGGTATGAACCTGGGACCATCGAGACGACCGAACGACAGTCCAGAGCGCATACAGTACGACCATGCAGATTAGTTTGAATGAGAACAAAATAAAGCGTAGCAGACGATGTGTTCTGACATTGCTTCGTAAACTGATAAATCTTTATTTTCATTGTACTGACGGTGGATGCATTACTTTCATTATTATAGCAAGACCTTAAAGCTGTAATGAAGTCCTTAGCTAATGACATAATTCAGATTCGTTTCATTTCTACACGAACAAATACAAATAAATGCTTAAAAATTAAAAAAAAAGCAACGTTTCCCCACGTTTCAGTGACCCAAATGAATGTCTGTTCGCCTGGTAACTAGATCCTGTTCACACTGACATAGACGCACTGGATCTGGTACTCCTTGGCACAAGCAACTGCCTAGAAACACGCTTTAAGTCAATAGATCCAATATTCCTCTACGTGACAGTCTCAGCCATACTGCCGAGTGTTGCACAACAATTTTGTCCTGTTGTTGGAACTGGAGTGACGGTAACAGATGTTGCTAGAGAAACTAAGAACAACACAAGCCAAACGATGACATCCAACACAAGCCAAACGATGACATCCAACACAAACCAAATGATGACATCCAACACAAGCCAAACGATGACATCCAACACAAGCCAAACGATGACATCCAACACAAACCAAATGATGACATCCAAACTCATTTTTTAAAATACATTTTTATGTTAACTAAAATCTTTCAGTTTAAAATGCGTGTCGTCAACGGAGCAGCTTTCTTTTCCAAATTGAAGTCTGCAAAGAAGTGCCAAACAAAGAGTGCCAAACAAAGAGTGCCCTCCAACCCACTCTTTACAATTTTGAAGTACGTGTCACGTGACCGGTAGTCTGAAAGACATTTTGTATTTGAAATGTAAGTAACCATTTCTTATCTTGTGCATATCATAAAATGGTGTGATTGGATACTGCTAAAAATTGTGTTTTCTTAATCTATTTCATTTTATTTGCACATTGGTGCAACACTCATCTTGGTACACACACGCCTAGAAAAGAACTGGCTTGCCTATAGATACGCCACTGTCAGCTGTTAGTTGTCTGCCTAACGTTTGAGACACATACAGGGGTCTGTACAAACTTGTGAGTCACAGAGAGGTCTGTGTTAAGTTTTAATACACTTGGGACATTTTGTAATAACGTTTGGACTTTTGCTTTGGTTGTCCGAAATGATCGGTCTCATGCCATCTAATGTTGGTACTATAATAATTAATAATAAACCAGTCTTCAATAATAGTTAAAATATTTAAGAGAATCTATGCAAAGAGTAAAAACATTTTAGGATGTGAGATATAACTGAGCTAATCTTCAATTAAGACAACTGACCAACAGATATTTATCATCCCTTCTCCACCTACACACACACACACACACACTTATTACATTATTAGCTTACGTGTAAGCACAATTGTATAACTGCATATGATGTTTTCCTAAGAGAACCAACAATAAGAACTTGACCAAACATTCTATTGTCTTGGTTTAAAAAAAACAACAACAACGAAACGCCAAAATCTAGACTAGATCTAGTTGTTTAATTCCACTCGAGTGATTAGGCCACGCCTCTTTGACAAATCTCTAGCTCCCCCAAGTGTGTATCTAATCTGGTGCTACCACAAAATGTTGAGGGGCCCAACATTTACCTTCCTCAACATTCCCAAGTACCTTACTGTCTCCACTAATCTAAGAGAGGGGATCAGGAGGAAAAATAAAAGGCCAGGGGGTAGGGGGCGTCTTAATGGTGGATGTGGAGGGGGGGCTAGAACTTTGTTACATGTTTTAAGAATGCGGGGGTGGTTATTGCAATAGAATAAACACTACCTTAGATAACAAGCAAGTGGCAAACCGACCCTCTAGCCCTAGTGCCAGTCGTCATTTTCAGTTCCCATTGACCTCAACTCCAGACGTGATAGTTCCCTATGAGTTGTGTGTGTGTGTGTGTTTGTTTGAATGTGTGGGGCTGGAGTGGGTGCAAAGAAAAAAAAAAAGATTTAACCTATGAAAACTGTGTTACCCTAGTGTACAACCTTTTGTTTGACTGCTGGGTTACTCGGCCACCAGCAGATAACAGACATACAAGATCGATTGACTGTAACTTTTGTCTAGTTGTTAAGGGACTAGAAGAAAGGAGAGCCTGCTCAATTGAACTCAGCTATTAAAAACAATAATCTTCTGCTTTACCTCATGGTAATAAGTTTTTGTAAATATGTTACACCAACGGTTCTCAAACTGTGGGGAGCCGTACTGAGAACCGTTAAGATGATCTGTATTTTTTTTTCAAGGACAAACATAAATTCAACTGTTGTAATGCTATATTTGTAAATTAATGAAGTGAAAACATTATTTCCGTTGTGTCTTACTCGAAGCAGGACTTTCCCCCGAGCTGAAGAAGAAGATTGATTTTTTTTTAAACAAAGATATTCTATACGTTTTCACCAATGCGATTCTCGAGTTCTCTCGTTGTTTTTACAGTTCTCTCGTTGTTTTTACAGTTCTCTCGTTGTTTTTACAGTTCTCTCATTGTTTTTACAGTTCTCTCGTTGTTTTTACAGTTCTCTCATTGTTTTTACAGTTCTCTCGTTGTTTTTACAGTTCTCTCGTTGTTTTTACAGTTCTTCGTCCTGTTCATGTCATGCTATTTCATGCTTTTAGCTTTCTCATTACCCTAGGATCCTATCACCTATATGGAAAGGTTTGAAAAATTGGGGGGGGGGGGGGGGGAGAAAGAAAGTGATATCTAGGTGGATTTTACCGTAATTGTTTTTTTTAAAAGCATTTTAAAAAAAAGGGGGGTGGGGAACGACCGGAATTTGAACTTGTGCCTCACGCCTCAACGGGCCGACTCTGCTAATGAGACACTTATGGCTAGAGAAAATTGTATAGTTATAGTTGTTTTTTTCTGATGGAAGGTCCGAAACTGCAAATCATACAAGTCCACGGTCTCGTTTCAATTAATGACAGAAATATCGCTTCGATATTGTATAAATAGATTTATATAAGGCTCAACTCTACCTGACAGTTTAAGAAGAAGAAGAAGAAGAAGAGAATAACTAGAACTCTAAATTTAGAATATTGTGGTCTCTCAGCAATGCCGCTAACCCCAAACTGTATCCGCATTTGCCATTCCTTTGGATACATCAGCGCCGTGGTCGACATCGTTCCTGCCACAGCTAATGAGATCATCCATAGTCGCGACTGAAGGAGGCCATATGACGTCACAGATACATTAAACTCAATGAGATGCGAGTTGATTTTTTTTTACAATTCTCCGATTGAACAAACTGGCTTTTAGCGAAGAAATGATTTTGTTGTCACTATTTTTATCTTTCTATGGACCCCTTTCGGTCGTCTCTCTGACACCTGGGGTCCGCGGACAACAGTTTGAGAACCACTGCTCTACAGTTCTGCATGAGGTTTGGGCTAGGACGCAATAATCTTCTTTTCTGAAAGTAAGTTCTAACTTTGGAGTGAAAAAAGAAATATCGTAACAACATTGTCACGAAATTATTCTAAATCTAGACCTATAACTAGATGATCTATCTTTTATACATTCCTAAATTAACACTCACTTATGTACCAAAGTATGTGTCTATAGATATCTTAAACCAGTGATAGCCAACATCATTTCTGCTGGCCATCCCAATTTCCAGCACTTGTGTCGCGGGCCATAACAACGAAAAGGTGCAAAACAAAAATGAAATTAGCCTGAAACTATTTGATTAGAAACCCGTGGATCTAGTACTTATATATACATTGATTAATGCGGTATTTGAAGTTAATCTTTTTTGTTATTGTGAGAAAATGACTTCATTTCTCTTATTGAAATAGGAGCAACTTTGGAGCTAGCTTTACCACCGTCTCTTTTCCTTGTCTCTCTTTTTGGTAAGGCCATAGGCGTATTTTGACAATCTTTTATTTGCGGCCTAAACCAAGATTGCCGAATATTTTAGTGCCGTTTATATGTTTCTGTTTTTTTTAGTGCAGCCACACTATCATTAAATGCTCGCTATCAGGGCCGGCCTGGAGCATACGCAAACTAGGCAGCCGCCTAGGGCCTGCAGTTCAAGAGGGCCTCGCACCGGACTAAAAAAGATCTCAAACATAATAGAGCACTGTGATTTGTTTACTAGTCGCTGTCTCTACTACAGAAATCGCAATATTTATTTGTTATTTATCGATTTAAATAAAACATAGGCAGGTTTTGAATAAATTGCGTAATTTTATTTTTTCGCTGTTCCTTTTTATTTTATTTTTTTTTAAATTAGGACCACCAATTCACTTCACCTAGGCCCTCCAATAATCCAAGACCGGCCCTGTCACTAAGACACGATTTTGGCAATTCGCGAAAAAACACAATCCTTTTATAAAGCCTTTGTATATTATTATATGTAAAAAGCATAAATGGAAATAGCACCAAAAAATTAGAACTCTTTTTTTTTTTCAAAGCATAGTTTTCTTTATTATTTTTCCTAAATCACCTTAATTACTTTCGTTATTTCCGCCTCCTCTTAAAATAAAACTTAGACTAATAGAATCAAAAAAGATAAATCTAAAGTCTATTTATATTTTATCATTACAGAAGGAATAGAATTATTATAATTTTCGTGTGTGCGTATTAAGACTACTATACTCTGTAACGCTGTCTTGTCTCTACATTGAAAAGACAAATGCCAAAAAATAAATATAGTGTGGGGAACGGGAAGAGGGTATTCAATTGGGGCCTTCGGAAAAGGCATTTTTCCCCTCTGGGCTTAAAAAACTGATAGTGTAAAATATGTTTGCGGTATCTAATACCATACATTGCTTGCTTTAGGAGTAAAAGATGCAAATTCAAAGGTGCTATATCTAGAAATCACCATTAAAAACTCCTAATTTTATTATTTAGGTTAAGTGAGGGGAATAAAATAATGAACCGGGACTATATTTTCGTTTTTGGACACAAATGTCATTTTTTCTGCTTGCACCAATGCGCGACCCGGAGATTTTATCTATGAACATGTTATTGTTATAGTTAGTAGTCTGTGACCTAGTTATAAGTAATACCTTTCCCGAAATATCTTTTTTAATGGTGTAATTTTATTTAAAAAAACGGTATTATATTTTACTTTAAAAAAATGAGACGATTTGCTTTCAGAAAACAAAAATAGCCGTTGTAAAAGTAACCAAAACTTTACAAATTACAAAATATTTTCAATTTTTGGAGATCTTAACGGTACGGACGGCAGACCACACAAAAGTAGTGCCGGCTTTTCCCCTTTGGGGTACGCTAAAAAAAAAGGCCAAACTAGAGGTCGTGTACTTCAAAGAGTGCATATAGATTAGATTTAGGGATAGGGTTAGTTAAATGATGTTTGGACAGTCAGAGCTTCTAAAGGTGGAGGAGAGAGTGTTTGTATTCATTTAGATTCACATGTATTTGGTGCTTGCCACTGAGAAGCCAACTCAAAATGTGCTTGGAAAAAGAAAGTTTGAGAAACATTGGAATCAATAAGTCTTTCTTTGGAATTGTTTCTCTGTAAAGCGATGTGCACATTAATTAACGGATTATTAGGCGTGCTAGTGTGTAGACCAGGGGAACAACTTCTCAAAGTTTGTTATGACAGCGGAGTACAGTGACAGGGAACACACTAGCACACGTCACATACAGACGTCGTCTTAGGCTTTTACCACACACTAACACACACACACGCACAAAGTTCTCTTTTTTTTTCTTTCTTCCTTTTTTTTTTTATCTCTCTCTCTGTTTCTCGCTGTCTCTATATCTACCTCTTTTTATCTCTCTCTCTGTTTCTCGATGTCTCTATATCTACCTCTTTCTCACTTATTCTTTTATCCCCCTTTGTTTTCGTTCTCATTCTTTTTACTTTATTTCTTCCTCTTTCTTTCTAACTCTTTCTCTCTTTTCTTTCCTTCTTTGTTTTGTTTTTGTTTCTCTCTTTTTATTTCCTTCTTTCCTTCTTTGTTTTGTTTCTTTCTTTCTCTCTTTTTCTTTCTTTCTTTCCTTCTTTGTTTTGTTTGTTTCTTTTTCAACCTTTCTTTCCTTTTTTCACCCTCTTTTTTCTTTCAATCCCACATAGAAGGACACACAAGATTCCCAGCCTTTATAGCAAACAGTGAACATAAGAATTTAAGAGGCCATCTAGACATTAGAGAAACTAGATCTATAGGTTCAAATTAAATGTCAGTAGGTATGACGCTGTGGCGCCCATATCATGCCACGTCTTAGAAAAACCATTGACCTGCAGGCCTGTGAGAAATAAAGACAGAAAGAAGGCGAACACGCTAAACACGACTAAATGTGTTTACA
Organism: Biomphalaria glabrata; assembly: GCF_947242115.1. Taxonomy (NCBI): domain Eukaryota; kingdom Metazoa; phylum Mollusca; class Gastropoda; family Planorbidae; genus Biomphalaria; species Biomphalaria glabrata. The sequence continues at coordinate 22,357,413 of NC_074711.1, read as the reverse complement.
AACATACTCCGCAGATACAAAACCAGATTGGCAATTCAGGAGCCCGATATCGCTGTATGTACTTTTGTTAGCATTACCTGGTACTAATATTGTCTGTGACATATGCTTGGATCTACATTCACCGGAGCAGGTAATAAATGACTGCTGTCTCCAAACCAAACAACTCGTTGCGAAAGGCTCAAGTATGCCATTATGTAGTCAACTATTTTAGACTAATTACACCCAGTGACTTGGTGTGATGACCCTGGTGTAAGAGCTGAATGGTCCTTATGGTACGCTGACGAAGTCGACAGCCGCGATTGAACAGTTATATCGTGAGGGTATGAAACACAGAACAAGTTTAAAATATATAACAATAGGTGACAAAAAGAGTCGAATGAAGGCTAAAGCTATTTAACCGGTAAAGATTCGCTAGGGTGCGTGTGGTGTGCTTTAACACTAGTTCGATCTATTGATTTCTGTTTGTTTGCTGGTCTGTGTATATCATTACCCCGTGTAGCTGTGAGCAGGTTTAAAGGACTTTTTAAATACACCATTAAACTGTTGCAGCCCTATTGTCTATGTTTGACTTTTAAAATGTTTGCAATTGCAGACTGTGATATTTCTAAATTTATAAACATATGTGTAAATAGACAGTTACATTAAGCCCTAGATATAGCAAAGGTCAGAGGTTATGCGTATACAAACTAGTTTAAAATTATATGGTAACTCTTTACAATAGCTATTTCATGCGATTTAACAGACGCCAAGAGCACAGCAGCAAACTATTGAAGTAGATATTCTTAAAAGACGTTGACAATAGATAGGCCACATTCTTCGCAAGTCTGCACCCACCATAAAAAAAATGGAATCTCCAAGAAAAGAGAAAAAGGTATTGGCCCAGAAATACATGACGCCGAGATTTGGATGTCAAGCTGATGGAAGTCATGGATACAGTTGGAGAGACTCACAACCTAGGAAACTGGATGGTGGAATATGCCCAAGACTGGCAGAGATGGGTTGATAATAGATAGAAAGACAGTCACAGACAGACAGACAAATAGATAGACAGACAGACATACATACAGATAGATAGATAGATAGATAGATAGATAGATAGATAGATAGATAGATAGATAGATAGGTAATACAGATAGATAGATAGATAGATAGATAGATAGATAGATAGATAGATAGATAGATAGATAGATAGATAGATAAGATAGATAGATAGATAGATAGATAGATAGATAGATAGATAGATAGATAGATAGATAGATAGATAGATAGATATATAGATAGATAGATAGATACGAATACATACGAACGTTTAAGAAACGCAATTTACTCACGTGATTCAGTCACTCGCCAATCAATTCACTCACGTTTGTAAACAAAAGGACTCATGACTTTATAAGCGTCCCAAACACTCCCAGTGTATCCCCAGAAGATTCTAAACTAGACTAAGTTTCCAAGACTAAGTTTGTGGCTTATTGTAAATAAAACAACAACGAGACGAGCACATACGAGGCGTTAGGAATCAATTATCAATCAAAGCACTCTATCCCGAGTCAAATTACTTCGATTAAAGATTAAATTGTCAGTCGCTGTGAATCGCTGATTCAATTTGTTAGAAAAATAGTGCTGCGTTTAACAATCTAAATCATTTGTTGGCCTGTTTTTGTGTTTGTGTATGAATGTGTGTCTGCGGGCGCGCATGTGTGTGGGCGAGGGGGTACGTCAAAGCATTTAATTAATTTTTATTTAGTAAGACATCGATTTTGTGTTATTTTACTATAAATAATTCCATGTATCGATGTTGAATGAAATCATATAGAAATCGAGGACTGAACGACACAAATAAGACAGTATATCTATATCTTGACAATACTATCACAAAATGTTAGAAAAAAACATGACTTAAAACTTACAGATAGTGTCCATTACTCAGGGTGTCCATTACTCAGGGTGTCCATTACTCAGGGTGTCCATTACTCAGGGTGTCCATTACTCAGGGTGTCCATTACTCAGGGTGTCCATTACTCAGGGCCTTTCGAAGTTCACGTTTAAAACGTAAATACTCTTTAGGAATTTAAAACAGAGCAACAGTACACCGTGTTAGTGAAACGAAATCCGACTTGAACCCACCGGTCATCATTGAATCTCCCAGACCTTGTAGGAGTTCCACCTCTCTCCGACCGTCTGCTCGCTTAACTGTGATTGCAGTGTTTAGAACGGCGGCTCTGAGGAGGGGGGGGGGGCGTACTTGGCAGTCATAGCGATAAGCTGGCTACCTGCAGGTATCAAACGTAGGTTTGGGTGCCATCGGTATTCACCCCTTTCTCCACCTCGCGCGTCCCTGTCGCTGTGACTATCCGTGGGTAGTGAAATATAAGCCGGGCCGTAGATTGCTAGAGCATTAGAGACACTTAAAGAATGACAACACTATAAGAATATATTTAAAGATTGTTCACAGTCAAAGTTAATCAGGTTTTTTTTAAATCAATAAAATACAGGAAGAGAAAAGGAGAAGAAAGCGATACGAAGAAATGTGGTGCTATAGAAAAGAACTTAAAGAAAAACGTAAGACAATGAAAAGAGAAAGTTTGAGATTTTGAAATAGACAAAATAAACAAATGCTAAATGGACCACACTCATTGATCAATTCGTAGTACAAGCGGCAGGACTTAGAAATTCGATTCAACAGGCAGAGTTGATAAATAGAAATTCGATTCAACAGGCAGAGTTGATATATAGAAATTCGATTCAACAGGCAGAGTTGATATATAGAAATTCGATTCAACAGGCAGAGTTGATATATGTCTCGGAAGACAATGGATGCGCCCAGGTGAGTCACTGGCTTTGGTTTCGTCTTGAGACGGGGCAGAATCCGGAGTGACTGATCAAGCCAATTCTGGAGAGGCAGAGTTTGCCACAGTTCGTGCATGTATATGCATCTATCTTAGGGCTAGCTGACAGTTGATAAAAGTTAGTAAAAATCTATGGTCTTATGTTGAATCTGCGATAATTGGCTCAACAGGATAATACGGAAACGATAACTTAACGCAAAGTGATAATGAAATTAAAGTGAATAAATAAATAGTTTGTCCCAGCATTTTCAGCTCCTATTTTAAACCATTTGGAAAACATAGGAAATAAAGATATACAAGAAAAAGGAAACCAAAAACTGTTAGTTGACATACAAATAAAGCCTCACGACCTGACGTTATTTCCAGATAGATTAATTACTCAAGGAACTAAGCTACGAGCTTGGACCAGTGTTCAAAATACTTGTATTTTTGATATTTTACTTCTATCAATCTTCCCTTAATCAAGGCAGTGTACCGAGGCACTAGCTACCAGCGAAATGTCAAGCTGTTATCAAAACACTTTCTCAATACACCTCATTAGTTTTATTTTCTATATTAATAATTCGAAACTAAATTTCTGCATTTTTAACAAGAAAGATATTTAAAATAATATTATGGCATGTAAAAGCTAAAAAATTGTTCCACTTCTTGGACTAGAATTGTCAACACTAAATAGTGATAACATGGGCCGTAATGACACTCTAGGACATAAGACTAAAGAGTATAGTAACAATGATACACTAACATATATAACTTACAACAAAAACACAACGAAATAAAATACTTAGAAAGACACCAAAGAAAAAGAGAGAGAGAGAGAAAGAGAGTGAGAAAAAGGTCGGTAATTCAGTTTATTTTTGAAACCAGGACCTCGAGAGTTGTGGAGTTTCATATTTAGAATACATACACTAGGAGGTATTCAGACACCATTTAGCTACGTTCATAGAATTTAGTGACTGCAGTTTGCTTTAAAATAATATTGAAGAGAGAGGTTTTCAACTCTAAACGCTCTGTAGGGGAATTTTAAACTCAAAACCATCTGGAGGGGTTTTAAACTTTAAAGAAAAAGCCATCTGGAGGAGGGGGATTTAACTCAAAACTCCTTTGGCTACGCTCATAGATTTTATAGTGTGTAATTTGCTTTCTTTTTATATTGAAGTGGTACTTTTTAGCTTCAAACCCCAACTGGAGGGGGGAGGGGGTTAAAGTCAAAACCCCTTTGGCTACGCTCATAGAATTTTGAGTGTGTAATTTGCTTTTTTTATATTGAAGAGGGGGTTTATCGGAAATTTTGGAGGAGGTTTTAAAATCAAAATCTTCATTAACTGTGCTGTTGGAATTTGGGGATTGTTGTTTGCATTTTTTTTTGTTTTATAGAAGAGAGGGATTTAACTGCAAAAAGCTCTGGTAGGGGATTTAAAACTCAAAACCCCCTGTAGGGGGGTTTAAACTCAAAGCCCCTGGTATAGGGTTTTAAACTCAAAACCTCGGGTAGAGGGTTTTTAACTCAAAACCCCCTCGGCTGTGCTGTGAGAAGTGATGATTTAGTATTAAAATCTCACCTAAAATAAACAAAATGAAAGCAAAAATCAGTCACTCAATTCCGTTCTCCCCCCACCATGTATGCAGGGCCGGTCTTAGGCCACTGCAACCTATGCGGCCGCAGTGGGCCCCGCACTTTCATAGACCAGCACTTTCATAGGCCCCGCGCGAATTCTAGGTGTAAATTATTAAATTAGACTATTTTATCTTGTTATTAAAGGGTTCTTGGAATTCTCCTGAAATTCTAAAATATACGAAAAAAGTCATGAAATTATTAAAATCTTCTGAAAACTGATGAAAATCTCCTTAAAAACAGACAAAATTGTCATTGCAGGGTGTCATTAAATATAGACAACGCTAATCCTACTCGCGATAAAAAAAAACGGCATTTTCAGCTTTCCTTTAATAAAAATATAATAATAAGGCAAATTTTGACCAAAACAAGAAGTTCAAATACTTAATTTACTTTTATTGTTCCTGGCATATAAAGATAGATCGAAATCTATCTCGACCTCTGTAAAAGACAAAAGCGATATTTTGCTAGTCGATAGTAAATCTAAACTTCCGATCTAAATGTTTATCGGCTTTTTGTTGAAAAACTACCATCTACTGAAGATGGCTCGTAAAGTTAATTGGACAGTGATTTTGTTCTTAGTAATGAATGAATAAAATGCAAAGACGAATTTATTTTCTAATACAAAATCTTAATTTTCAGTTATCCTTTTCACAACCCATAATGGGCCCCGCGTAATCCGTTTCGCATAGGGCCCCGCAATCTGTAGGACCGCCCCTGTATGTATGTATGTATGTGTGTGGTCATGGCCGCCGTGAGAGTTGTGGCCGCTTGCGTGCGAAATTAAATAATGCCGACCCATCCCTTTTTTTTTCTAGAAAGAAAATTCCATTAAGACTGAGCTGGACACTGTACCATAAGTGCCCTTTGATTTAAATCCATTCTTGTAGGCCATTCCATTTTTTCCTTTCATATTCGCACCGCTGTTGTACTACCCCTCAAGTACACCTATGAATCATGCACTAGGAAAAATTTCGGATTTACGTGCATTCAGAAACCTGACATTTTGATTCTTTGTGATCAACATTCAAAACTGATCTCGTTCTAACTACTCGCTTATGCTCCTGTATTTGCAACGATTATAATTGATGAGCTGCGGCAGGTACATTACAATGAACAGTGTAATTGATCATGATCTATATACAATTTCTCGATCATCATCATCAAACTCCATTTGAGTGAGGGCTTGAGAGGCTTAAATCCTTTCTTGCAAAAGCCCTGGACAGAAACCCTGCTGTCTTGCGTAGTGCATAAATGTCGCCATACAGGTCGATAATTTTTGGTTTCCCAGACCTGTCGAGGCGGAGATCAGCAAGTCTGGGGCAGTCAAACAGAATATGAGGCACGGTTTCCTCTTCTTCACCGCAGCGGGGGAACCGTGAATCGAAATTTGGCCATAGCCGTGAGAAATATGAACCAACAGGACAGTGGCTAATAGCTTGCTCAGGCCTGGACAGCCTCCACCACGGGGAAGTGCGGCCAGGGCGCCTCATGCACTCCCAGATTCCACATGCTTTTTGGGACTTGTCCCAGCACTCAAACAACTTTTCCATTTCTGTTTTTTGAATTATAGCCAGAGCATGATGAAAACTTACAGCCTGTTCAGTTGGTGGAATTCGCCCTCCCTGGTGGGCCAAGGAGTCTGTAATAGTGTTGCCAGTCACACCTATGTGTCTCGGTACCCACTGCGTTATTACAGGGGTGCCATAGCGCTGCTTTATTTTGTGTGAAGCCATGATGACAGTGTCGATATTGGGGTGCCATGGTCCAGGGCTTTGCAAAGTCTGTAGCACAGATTTTGAGTCAGTGACCACAACAATCTGTGTTGTCCTCAAATGTCCCTGGCCGAGTTGAGAGTCAATGACCTTTAAGGCTTCACAGACTGCCATGGTCTCCGCATCAAAGCTTCAAACACTATCACATGGTCCAAAGATTTTTACTGAGAAAGAGCCAAGAAAGTCGATGTAGGCCCCATAGCCTGCTCTTCCAGAATCTATCAATGCCGACCCATCAGTGTATGCAAAAATGGCACTGGGCTGGAAGGCGTTAATGGTCTCCAGTGCTAGAATTTGAAGGTCATTAGATGAACGACTTAGCTTAGTGGCATTAGGGTCTACTAGTTTCAAGTGTATGCCTGGGGTCGTTGGGCGACACCAAGGGGGAAGGGGATGAAAACGTTAAATGTTTTGTCGGTTGGTGGAGAGGCCAGCTTTATCAGATAGTCTAGTGGCATGATGCATAAAAGACTGCATCTGGATACGTCTTCCTTGTATATTCCTTGTATCTATCTATCTATCTATCTATCTATCTATCTATCTATCTATCTATCTATCTATCTATCTATCAATCTTATCTATCTATCTATCTACACCCTCTCTAAAACTAGTTTCTCTAATATTGAAGAAGGAACGAGAACTCCTCGAAACTTGTGCCACACAGTGAATATTAAAGAGGCAAAGGCTCGGTTTCATTTACTTCCACGGTTTTATTTTTACTGTTATCATTTTGGTAATGCGGCCCGTGCCACGAACGTCAGAAATTTAAATGGCCCCGAGACCTAAAAAGGTTGGACAGCCCTGTCAACATCTACTGATGTTTTTAGACAAGAATTTGAAGAAGGGTCCGATGATACTGCAGACGAGAAAAGTGTTCTTTTAGTGTTGGTGTTATTGTTGTTCACTTCTTTTAGTGTTGGTGTTATTGTTGTTCACTTCTTTTAGTGTTGGTGTTATTGTTGTTCACTTCTTTTAGTGTTGGTGTTATTGTTGTTCACTTCTTTTAGTGTTGGTGTTATTGTTGTTCACTTCTTTTAGTGTTGGTGTTATTGTTGTTCACTTCTTTTAGTGTTGGTGTTATTGTTGTTCACTTCTTTTAGTGTTGGTGTTATTGTTGTTCACTTCTTTTAGTGTTGGTGTTATTGTTGTTCACTTCTTTTAGTGTTGGTGTTATTGTTGTTCACTTCTTTTAGTGTTGGTGTTATTGTTGTTCACTTCTTTTAGTGTTGGTGTTATTGTTGTTCATTGTTTTCGATTTTTTTTTCTGTGATTTCATACAAGGCTGAAGAGAAAAAAAAAGTCTTTTAAAATGTCCAGTTGTCTACACAACTTGTCAATAATGTTAAAGTGGAAAATACAATTCATCAACTGCATGACAAATTAAATCACTTGTTAATCAATAGATTATCCTAACACTGCGATAAGCTATGGCAACATTGATATCCTAACTAGTGTATAAACACATTAGCAAGCTTGCTGTTCGTTGATATGCCGAAAATGCAGCGGTTTCAGAACAGCTCTTCGGTATATGGCGTGCATTATTGCCGGCGTGTTATTGCAGGTTTTCTATTCAATGCATTACGAGTGTATGAACATTGTCGAGATTCAGTGGGGACGAGAACAAACTGTTTTAATGGCTCAAACATCAAAGTTTCCATATTCATAACTCTCCAGAAGAAACTTGGCGCACATCTGTTAAAAGCCAGCCATTCTGGTTCGAAGTACAAGGTCAAAATTTTCAGGGCTATCCCCTGCTGGTAAACCCATAGAGTGATTTCCCTTGTTCTCACGGATGCGATAAGCGGTTCCCCCCCCCCCCCTTGCAGGGAAGGCTAAACTATTACAGTCTCCAATGACGCAGGTCCTATTGTTGTGTAATTAGGGCACTCAGCCCATCGGCTTCACTTCCAACGCGTCTAGTGGTTTCACCTCTATACGGACTTCTGCTTGCCGCGATTGATTTTTAATCGATTGATTGCTAGAATAATTGCTTACATCCGTCATTATAGAAATTCTGCATTACTGATTTCTTTATCTTTTTTGTGTGTGCTATTCTTTCACCCTCCCAGGGCCCCATCTCTCCCCTGACAACCCCCCCCCCCCATTTCCCATTGTACCTCCTCTTAGAATTATTATGATTTTGTTATGATGTAGGTCCCCTAACTAGCCAATTAAATTGAAACCACTTCTTTGGAACGAGGATATCGATTTCAGTTGGTAGCCGATTGGTTAGATAAACAGTCGGACCACGAAACAAAATAACCGATGCGATAGGACATAGGATCAGGTACAAGCGCTACTGATGGCGGTGATTGGATGGATTCATTGGAGGTTAATCCCTGGACGAGTTACTCATGAGACCAGGGAAAATTAGGGAGCTGTGTTTGGGGGGAGAGGGTTAAAGAAAACAAAAAGGTGATCAGACCAGGTGTTAGTTCAGAATGAGACACAATTGCGTCTAGAGTTTCAATGGTGAGAATGGGAACTAACTCATTTTTACAATAAGCATAAACAAATAAAAAACACACATAAGAAACATTGAACATTAATAGAAACATAATCCTAGACTTTCAAGCGAGCAATTGTTGAATGTATATATATATATATATATATATATATTTCCAAAACGGCTCCAACGCTTTTCTTTAAAATCCTCAAACAAAGTCTTCTCTTCTGGTTTTACTGTAAATCTCTGAAAAAAAAACGGAAAAATACGTTAATTTACTTTGTTGCAAAGTGCCTATTTTACCCTATAAGGTGGAGATTTTGCATCAATTGATGTTTCTTACTAAAGCCATATTGACTATACTGATTGCAATATGAAATGTCCGAACGTAATCGTTTGAGAAGTTACTATGCCAAGACTTTCTTCCAAGCCAATGATAGGCCAAAATGTTTATGGAAAAAGATGAAATGTAAATTAACACGACGTCAGCTGCTTTTTCCTAGACTTCAAGAGCCTCTCTATTCTTATCGCTATGTACAAAGTCATTGAGAACTAACAGAACACAAAAGCAACACTTCCGATTGGTTTAGTCTTTACCTGATTGCTCTTTTTCATCCTTACAAAAATGTTTCACAAATGAGTTCGGGTGAATATCTTTCTTGAACAAATTATTGTACCGAACGAGGCTCGGTCACCTGGTACTTATTTCCTATTCGTTTAAAAAATTAATTAAAACACATTTACCACTTTTAGTATAAAACTATAATAAAATACCAACATAAACATTAGACAAGCAATGCCTGTGCTCATTATTTTTAGACTGATGATAGACTTGGGCAGGCCACTACCACTATTTACGCTAAATGCTTCCACAGTGACATGATATTGATAAGCGGAGTTCCTCTATAACGATATATATATATATATTGTGGTACTCTTTAGACTACCCGGTAGATGATAATGTCATCTGATTCTTTGGACAACAGTTAATGAGGGTGTCATGTGGCCAGCACAACGACCAAGCGCTTTACTTTCCACAACTAATGTCAGGTACCCATTAGAAATGGGCGGGCGCCCGACTCTCGGTTCGGAGACCAAGACTCTACTACTCGGTCCCACTGCTTGTGGTCCTATTGTTTCTTGTCAATAAGAAGTCATGTGGCACAAGTCACGTGACACGAAGGTAAACATTTAGCTCTTAATTCGAGACTTTGAGAAATGTAAAATGAATTCTAAATTAAAAAGAAACAAAAATGTTGTTCACAATAATTATAGTCGTTTGTAGATTTGGTTTTCCCACTGGCTTTGGATCAATACTTGAGTGAAAGATTTAACTTTTCAGAAAAGGACCTGAACCAAATGCTACTATTGAAACCGTAGACTGATTAGTAGTTTGGCATTTGAAAAATTCAGAATCAAAAGTTTGTTTGAATGTGTATAAACTTTTGAAAGTAAGGTTGTAATTACAACTCGTGCGCGCGCGCCTGTGTGTGTGTGCGTGTGTGTGTGAAGAGATGTACTAGAAGGTGTGTTGCTATCAAGTTCAAGAAATTGTAATGTGTGGGATATGTGTTTGAAGGGCCTCTACCACTTGACATCTCAAAGGGCTCTAGTTTGAATCCCGGCTATAAACGAGCTGTATTTGTTGTCTAAGGACAGCAAGGAATCTTTCCAGATTTCCCTCCCACATGTAAAAAAAAAAAAACAATGAACAGAGACCATTGAGGATGTTATAGCAGTAAAGACGCGCTATAGATTTGTTTTTCTGTAAACAAATAAATGTTCCTTCCTTCCATCCAATCCATCTTTTCTTGGTTCAATCCCTACTATAAGCTCACACTGTTCTCCTAGTCTAAGAATGATGGTAATAGGGTGGAAGTTGCGTCGAAATCTCAAGAAACAACGTTGAATCAATTCAAGGTAAAATTCTGAGGAGAGGTATGGCTGGAATGGATAGCTACTTTGGTAGAGCTTCAAGCTAATAACGCAAAAGTCGTGGGTTCGAGTGCTATTCCCGCCAATCTTTTTTCGATTTATAAAGAAGCAGTCGATTTTAAAAACTGAATCTACTTGTTTATTTCTCAGATGTATCCTGACTATTTCAGGATGAATTTTTTCCTTATGGGTTGGCCAAAGTAAGTAATTATTTGTTTGGCCATAAAATTTGCCAACTGTATCAACCAATTTCTGTTATCTTTTATTTGTTTTTAAGTGTCAAAGCTTTATGACTGGATTTTATTCAAATCAGTATCCTGTGGGTCATATCTAAGCCGTGTAGAAATGCAATCTGGCCCATCTAGCTTCTGCCCATAATGCACGGAGTCCTTGGCAATCAGTTCCGTCGGACGATTTTTGTGTGTGCTTGTATGATTGTATGCGGTCCGTTACACTTGAGACGGAAATGTATTTGGCCCTAGGCTGAAAAAGGTTTGGCACCACTGATGTTAATGATAAATATGAACTAGAAACAATGCAATGAATGATCATGTGATAGATGACGCGAACATTTTGTGAAACAAAAAGACAACATAAATTTAACTATTACACATTCTTTGCTACAAAGAAAACAGAAACAAATCACGTCAATAAAACAATGCATATATTTGCATCTATTTGCATGATAATTACAGGGATAGTTTTGAAGTAAAAAAAAAAAAACTTATTTAATGTCTATAAAATATAAAACGAAACAATTTCATTTAACACCTTGTTTTTAAACAATCCCTCCGGACAATCAAACACCTGAGCTGATCGAACTATTTTCTAAGACAGAGTCAATATAAAATATTATCTTTATCAAAGGTGTGCTAAAAAGACTTTATTTACTAAGCTATTTCTGAATGTCAAAGCTCGATAACTTTACATCAATATATTGAATCTAGATCTAACTACATTATCTGGTGACCACATTTAAAGACAGAAGTATATTTTTGGATGATAAAAGTAAATAGAGGTCTTTATGTTCTAGGTAAAGGTCGATTGCTCGTACTATGTGAAAAACCTTTCTGCTGTAAATAAATAAATAAACAGTTATAGTTTAATGAGTCTAATTATGTCTACTTAATGTATTTAAATGGATTTAAATTATATAAGAATATATTCTTATATGTTATTAATAATGTCGAAGTTTAATGAGAACAGATATACATATCATATATTCCTAGATTATAAGTAAGGCAAATGAGATTCTTATAAATGTACGTGTAGATTTCCTAACTCAATCCGAGCGTTTGTATGTATCTATAATTATACATCCTATAATCAAGTAAGAGCAATTCGCGAAAGACAATGGTCCTCGTGGTTCTTGAACAAACCATTAAACTGAGATAGGAGTCGATGTATTCTTAGTAATAAAATCATTCCGAATGACGTCAAAGGGAAAAAACTTTTCAGTACGTCACACGACTAAAAATGTATTTTTCAATACAAGGAGTTGACGAGGGTAAGTAAATATTGGTGCACGAGTTCTTAGGGCCTTTGCACAAATGTAACAACCTTATACCGACGTTTACCTTTTTGGGATGGTTTTAGTATGAAAATTAAATGTACCATAACTCAGAAGATCAATTTGTATACAATCCTTTGGTGGCGTTTCAGCAAGAAAAATAATCTTTATATAAATTTGAAGAGAGATTTCAAACAGTCATTTGGAGTTTGTTAAATTTTCATAAAAGTTTGGAATAATATTTCTTTCTTTTGCAATGAGAACACGGACGTCACACTAGTGCACGAAAGTTGCTGCATAAAAAATCGACTTTAAAAAATATACGTGACATGTACCTGAAGGCGCATAAATGATTCCTTTTAATGTTTGTAGCTAGTGTACCAGAAAAAAACACAGTTAATTAATATTTATTATCTGTTGTGAGAATAGTTTTTACATTTGTCAATTATTAATGAATAAGTGATATTGAATACAACAAAAACATCTTTCTTTGTTAACATTTAGTTGACATAATCTTGTTTACATTTATGTATTGTCTTAGAAGTGGTGTATTTTTATGAAAAAAAAATGCTTGCATAATTAATTTTAAAAACAAGACGGCTTGCTTTTAGAAACAAAAAGTAGTCATTGCACCTAAACTCTGCAATTCACAACGAAATCTTTCATTTCTCTTTTAGTTTTTGAGATCTGAGTGTGACAGGCGGACAAACGAACATTTTACACAAAACTAATAGTGGCTTTTTCCTTTACTGGGGCCGCTAAAATAGAAAAGTAATGTTATCAAAAGAAAATTTTCAGCAGAGTAACATATTTAAAATAACTGAATTTAAGACACTCCATGACAAAACATTCAATAACTAAAGTAGCTATTACAAATGACAAGCAAACTACAAAAAAAGAAAAAAAAAAGCTTATAAGAAGTGTAGCTGTATCAATTAGTTTGGATCAGTCATGTTATTAAATTTGTAATAGATCTAGAGTAGACTAACGATAATAAATCTGTGCGATTAGAAATATTTTTAATAATTGTTTTGTTTTGTGTAATTTAATACTTTTAGCTTTCTTAATACTCTATGATCTTAACACTTGCCTGGACCAGTTGGAAAGGAGATTTTGGGGGGGGGGGGGTATCTGGGTGATTGCTTTAAAAATGTATTTATATAAAAAAAAAATATTTCAAAAAAATTGAGCGACCTAAATTCGAACTAAAGCTAATACGTAACCACTTTGCCAGGGTAATAAAAATGCTTATGAAAATATTTTTTATAGTTATTTTTTTTTATTTCTACAAACAATAAAGGGGACTAATTCAACTCATACCACTTTATCAGTCAAAAAAATTATTTCCCTTGTTCAAGATTGTCCCAAACGTTGTTCTCTATCCACTTCCATGAGTGAAGAGTTCCCAGCAAACTGCACGAGCAGAACAAAAAACAAAGCATTACAAAGGAGGACCAAAAGACCAGAAAAACATCAAAGTAAACTGCATTAGCCTTGACAAGAGTCCATATACAACAACAATTACGACTAATTGATAAACTACCTGTATATCATTGTGAAAGTTGCTCTCCTGATCTTGCGCCTTTTACGCGTCTGCTATCTTGTTTACAAGAGTCCCATTCGCGCTTTGGTTGTAGAGCATCGTCCAAAAGCTGTCATATCTTTCAATGTTGCAAGCTCGCTAGCTTAGTATATTTTCCATGCAATTAGTTACGACTAATTGAATTACATTTTTTTTTGTCGATTCATTTGTTGTCACCGACAATGAATAAGTGTGCAAAGTTTCAACTTGATTGAAACTAGGAAGTTGGCGAAAGAACGCATCCAATATTTTGACCAGACAGACAAACAGACAGACAGAGTTGCTGTAAGCTAGGTTAAAAAAATAATAATCAAGAGGAGAAAAACACATAAATAAAAATGCCAGTTAATATGTAAAAAATGTTTAAACATACAATAACTATACTACATCTTTGAAAAGACTGACTACATAACAATCTCATAAATCTAGATTTATTTATAAATTTCGGAATTAAAAATTAAATAAATCTTTTTGTTATAAAAAAAAAAGAAAAAGAAAAAAAAAAACTAAGAAAGGGTCATCTGAATATTAGAGATTTTGAAACGTTTGGTGTAGCTTGCAAGAGAAATATTTCTAAAACATTTTTAAAACTATTTGTATCACTGAGTTTAGACCTTGCAAGGGACGTAAATAGTATTTAACCAATAGGTACATGGCAGCTTTTAAATGCAGCGTTATGGGAATTTATTTTTAAACATCAGAAATACACCACAGACAACAATAGAAGCCACGGCTGGACTGTTTGGGTAACACTAAATAAAAGGAGGAGATTATAAGATATCTTAGAGCTTTGCCTATTTTCTAATGGTTGAACTAATGTACAAAACAGTTAAACAGAAAAAAAATCTACTAATGTTCAGGTTTCATAAGGTTGTTATTGCTAGAAGTGGTAATGGAAATGAGCACTTCAGTCAGGGCCGGATTGAAGTATGTGGAGGCCCCGGGGAAGAGTTTTTGTGGAGGCCCCTACGCTGTTTCTAAAGCTTTTATGAAGATCCACTTATGAATGCAAATACTTCTATCTAAGAGTATGCTATATTTTTGAAGAAAGATATAGAGTTCTTATAACTTTAATTCCACTTTCCTTTTCAAAAATATTGTAATCAAGTGTCAGCCTATGATGTTGACAAAATTTATTTCAAAAAGGGTTTGTAGACTTCTCTATTTGTCTAAGGTTTTACAGCCTAATGAGTGTCAGTCCGTGAAGATTTCTTGTGATAAATGGACTAAAATATTGCCAGTAGCAAATGGATCATGTATCAAATGATCTAAGCATCTATAGTTTTCAAACTCCAACAGTTCTGCCTGAGATTACAAACATCTCTGGTTCTGAATGGACAAATTGAACTTCGTGTCAACGATATCATTTAAGTTGTATACGAAATAGTTGATATGGGTAACATTTGTAGAGTTTTATGTCTCGAAAGACGATATTTTTTCCATGTGATGAAAAGAGGCCAATCCAAAATACACGGTTAGACTTATGTAATCAACAGACGCTGCAGTGATATCAACCTTCTTGTTACTTCTGGGTAGAATAAACTTGTGTCTATGGCGGAGGTTGGAATGTGCCATGTCTGACGGCACATTAATAGGTTGACAAGTTGTGAGATTGACATCAATAAGGCGCCTAGTGAAACTAGTGAAATGTACCACCAAAACAAAACAAAACTAATGCAAGCTGTTTGTAATTATTGTGTATTCCACATAGCAGAGATTTACATTCATTTTCATACACAACATATCTACGTCTACTTTCAAGGAAATTTTGTGCTCAGAGGGCAGAGTTCACTCCACTTTTCATTTATTCAAATGACGTCATTACTTTCTGCGTCTTTAAAAGAATTTATTTAGGACATAATGTCTTCTCAGTGACTTTGGCCATTTGACCGTTCTTACTTAAGTGTCACGTGTAAATATCGTTTGCACTGGATACATGTCCACGGTAGAAACAAATGGCCATTAATTACACCTTAGAATCTTGAGCTGTGATGCTGTGAATTGATGTCGAGAGATGCACGCGCCCAATGCAACACAAAATAAAGCACACTTTGAAAAGATTACCAAAAGCCAGGACACAGCGCGTTCTATTGAGCAGCATCCACAGCGCCCACGTGATCATCCTGCGTGCATACATTGAGAAGAAATATATTGGTCTTAGAAGCATACAACAGTCACAATAATAATAATTAAAAATGTGAATGCTAGAGCATTTATTGGCAAAATAAAGTGTCTTAGTCTAAATATATTTATTTTACTTTTTAGATAACGTGATAAATAGGATTACATCGAACTACAGTATAGTGTATTTCTTAACGTAGCCACACACACACACACACAAACACCCAAATCAGCTAAAATAACTATGTCGCTCCAGTGTCCTAATTAGCTGAAGGGGTCAATGTAACGATAAACAAATCTGAACTTCTTTTTTTAGAAATCAATCCCGTGGTCAGTATGTGGTCAAGTTAAACAAGATAACGTCCTCATTGAATGGTACAAAAGTAGACACACCTGGAAGATTAAAACGAATACAGAAAAATAAAATATTCAAATGTATATCATGTAAGAATATTTAATGCAGCTATTGACAATATCATTAAAATACAAATGTAATATTTTTATTAGAAAGACTTGAGCATATCATTTATTTAGGGTTGCCTATTGTTGACATCTAGGCCTACATTGAAAATAAGTAACGGAACAAGTTGTTTTTTAAAAGACAACTCCTTTACGAGGATGATGACTTATGGTCAAAGCGATCACCAATTACTTTACTATTAATAGCTCATGAATGATAGATTTAAACAAATGTAACATTTTGTTTTACCTCACCTAAATCCACTCCTCGAAAAAAAAATATATATTGGTTATGTCCATGTATAAATCGTCTCAATAGTCAGAGTATGTATAATTCTAGTTTGGTGATAACAGATCCAGACATGACAACATGAGAAGACAGTAGCCTAGACTAGAATTCTGTATCCAGATATATGGTATGGAAGATACTCGTTTTGTGACTGCTAGGCCAATAGATCCAGATTTAGAAGATGGTCCTCAACGTCTAGTTATCTATTTAAACTCTGTCATGAAGACATGCGGGAATACCCGCTGACGTATGTGTATACCAGAGAGATTGTCTAGACCAGTGATGCCCAACATAAATCGACCTGCGGTGTTGCGGGCCACATAAAGGAAAGGTACAAAAATGAAATGAAATTGACCTGAAACTAGTTGATTAGAAACCCGTGGATCTAGCACTTACATTCATTAATGGGATAGTATTATCTTTTTTTTTTTCATGCGTCAGAAAACAGGCTTCATTTCTCTACTAAAGATATGAGCAACAGTGTAGCTAGTTTTACCAAAGAGTCATATTCTTGTCTCTTTTTTTGGTAAATCTTCCAATCTCTAGACGTAGTTTAAGAATCTTTTGATTCAAATGACGTCAAATGTGTTTTATAATTGCGTTTCTTTTTTTTTTTTTCTTTTTTTTTATTATAAAACAGCCACACTTTATTGACAACTCAAATATATTGGCTTATAATTATGTTCTGACAAAAGTAAAGGTCTATTTATTCAGAGTCCAATCTCATAAACACACAAATGTTAGTCATGGTAGCGGGGTAGCGGATTTTCTACACTTTGTGCCGACATTTCGGCGGGCTGAATGGAACATCGTCGTGGGCCGGATCTGGCCAGCGGGCCGTATTTTGGGCATCACTAATCTAGACCTCCAGAGCACATTTAATTTTAGAAGATAATAATTTCATAATAGCGCATCTTTCATGCTTATAGCATGCTCAGTCCGCCATGGTTCAATTTCTTTTGTGTACCAGTAAGTGGAGGGGACATTAGGGAGAACGTTTCCGTGCTGCCTTTAGCAGCTCAGAAAACACAACTCTGCTCGAGTCGGGACTTGAACTCGAGCTCCCTTGTTAGCTAGCGAAGCTGTAAACAAGTGGTTTTGGCCTCTCAGCCACACATTCCACAAAAAAATTATAACTGTCAAAGCTGAGTTTTCCCGATGTAGCCAATTAGCTAGTAATTCTTTTCCCAAAGATAGACATAATTTCTAGCAAAATCGTTAGAGCCGTTTTCGAGATAATTGTCCACCCAGGTTTTAGTTTTTTTACCCGATGAAGACTTTTCAAGATGACAAGAGGAATTGTAAAAAAGTACACTATTTTAAATGTCTCCCTTATGAAGCTAATGACTTTTGTAAGAGTGATTAGTTTGTTCTTTATGACTAATGAGTGACAGATCAACGAAAAGTTGGGACATTTTTTTTACCCCGTACCAATTACCCCCCCCCCCCCCCCTCACCAACAACAACAAAAATCCCGGTTAAGCGAATGAATAAATCTACTCAGAATCTGAAAGTGTATACATTTCTACTGCTAGGCCAATAGATCCAGACTCAGAAGACGCTGCGCAAAATGTTTCTGAGAGTCTATTGATTTATTTTACTCTTTCATGAATATATGCGGAATGCCCACTAACTTGTGTCCCACAAAATATAGAATGTCTAGACCTCCGGACCAAATTAAATTTTTGAAGACATTATTTTTTTTATTATAAGTTTTCCCAAAAAGTTTTCCCAGCGTGGCCAAGTAGCTAGTGACTCTTTTCATAAAGACATACATATTATCAAACTTCTAGGAAAATCATTTGAGCCGTTTTCGAGATCCGTGTCAGTTTTGCTACCGACCTTTTGTTTTGTTTTTCCTATGAAGAATTTGCAAGCTGAGAAGATGAATTGTAAAAAGTGGATTTTGATAATTAAGTTATTTGCTAGTAATTTGAACTTTGTTTACATGTTGATTTTAAGATCTCGATTACATTCAGAAGACATTTTTATTTCCCAGTCTAAAGGGATTTAAAAAAAAAAAGAGAAATTGAGATGGAGAAATATAGTGATCTAATGGAATCTAATGAAAGATGTCAGAAAATGGAGGAAGATCCTGCTAAGTAAACCTACTTTGTATTGGACATTTATTAAAAAAGATTTCTGCCGTCTCATTTTATAACGTATAAAAAAGACAAAAGTCGATTGAAGAAGCTTTGGGCTAGATCAGTTTTAAGGGAGGTTTCAAAAACTTATCTGAGACTATCAACTCAGTTGAGATGCACATAGGACTTGAAAGGTCACACAAACGATTGTTCAAAAGTTGTTCACAGATAAAGAAGGAGGAATTAGGGGATTAAAAACCTTTTCCTAAATTGTGCTGATGTGCCTTTACTCAAAACTCAAACACGTTTGAAAGTTATTTTGTCATTTTCGATAGAGACTTTCTGGTGTTCTTCTATTTTATTATTTTAAAACATTTTCTTGGTATATATAGTCTATATTAATATTTTATATTTGTATGATTTTGAATTTTAAATGAATAATTAGGCCTATATTGAACAGAGGAGATTTAAATGAAAATGTTTTTATTTTCTGGTAACCCTTTTCAATCGTTTGTACAATCTCAAATACAGATCTCAAATACAGATCTCAAATACAGACCTCAAATACAGATCTATGTTGGTTCAAAACAAAATCAAAATCATTTCAAAAACATTTTGGAATATACTATATTTAATTATTCAATTATTTATGTACGCCAGTGTATGCATTTTAGAATTATATAAACAAAAACTTTTCAGAAGGGGACGAAATACTTCCCCCATTCCAAGAATTCTACTTTCATTCTATACATTTTGTTAATGGCTTGAAATAGTTCAAGAGCAAACCGAAGGTCCTAATATATTTAGAACTAATTCAATTGATTAGGCTTAATAAAGGAATTTCATATTTAAGATTTTTTTTTCAAAGTGTCCCCCAAACTTCAATCAATTTCAAAACTGCTTTGAGTCATACATTGCTAGGTAAAGAGTCACACATTGTAAGGAAAAGAGTCATACATTGTGAGGTAAAAAGCCATGTATTGTGAGGTATAGATACTTGTGACAAAATGGCCATAACTCTAACTTTTTTAATTCATTTGTATTTGGAAACTTACCACATTCCAAAGGCTTTAAGGTTTTTGCGTCAATGAATTCCCAATAAGTTCTCTTCTGTTGATTGGCGAAAACATTGTTGATGGCTGTAATCATCAAGCCTAAATTACTATAATATTGTGCAGAGTATCTGAAATATAAAATAGAACGCAGTCTACCATGACAAAAACATCCATCATTTAGTCACAGGCATGTAGGTTTAGCGTTTACTGATATTTAGAAATAAAACTTAATTGATGGCCGCTGTCATTTTAGAACAAGTTTCAGAACTGTATCTCTCCCCCCCCCCCTCCATTTGTTTCCCTTGTTGAACCCTCACAACTAGCTCTACGTGTTAGTACAAGTGTGAAACGATTGCCGTGTATTCATTGATCTCCTTTGGCAGCAACACTTTTACAATGACAACAATTGAACACTATGTATGTAATAATGTCTCAAATAAAGGGAGTCAATCTCGAACCAGTACAAATGTTGTTGCACACACACACACATCATCATCTTTCTTTTTGAACATCTGGAAATGAAAATGTATCTAGAGATTTGTTTCCCAGTTTGTATATTTCACCTCCGCCTTCCCTTAATCCCTAAGTCTGTTAGAACGTTGCGGCTCCACACATGATCTTTCTTTCTTTGATAGCCTCTTCCCATCATCCCTTAGTCTGTTAGAACGTTGGGGCTCCACACATGATCTTTCTTTCTTTGATAGCCTCTTCCCATTGCTTTCCCTGTCTGCATCTTCTTCTTTTATCTGATACACAGCTACCTGCAGAAAGGTCTTCTGCTAGCCTTGAGGACCTCAATATAGGGCCATACATTTTTGGTTAGGGTTCGTTGGCGGTATATTTAAATTTGATCTTATAAATAAGTTGTTTAAGGAATCAACATTTTTATTCCAAAACCTTGTGAATAACTTTTTTGTATTTTGTTTTTTAAGTTGTCTATCACGAGACTCTATCATTGTTTTTTCTATAAAGTTTAAACCGGTCTACTTAACATCCATCGTATTTTTTCGCCATTTCGTGTTTACCGAGTTTTCCAGACGGGGTGAACTTTGACCTTCAAGGCGTAACATGAAAGTTTTTTCACTTCTGAAAGACATTTAAATTGCTAACTTTAATACTCACTGGAATACTTTGTTCACATCTGCAGCGGCACTCACTACTGAGATGAGGTAGGTTTGGGGTAGGCTGATGGTTTGTGAGCTCTTGAAAGTAGGATTTTCAATGACGTTGTTGACCACTAGTGTCACATTGACCGGCAGGCCGTTCACGGGATACTTTGTAAACAGACAGACGCCGGCCCTGGTAGAAGCACATAGCAGAAGAAATCAATGCAATATCCGTGCACTTAACAAACAACAAATTAGGCTGTAGGCTTTACAATGAACTCGCATAATACAACTATATTTTATGAAATTATTTAAATGTACAAAATGTATTATATTATTTTTAGATGATTAAAATTATGTGTTCATGTGAGTTAGTCTTGTTAGTTAATGAGAGACTTGAGCTGCTATATTCATGATACTTATTAAATAATTAATTCCGTGTTCTGCTAGTATAGACCCCACTCACCTATAAACACTACTGACTTTTAGACCCTACTCACCTATAGACACATATAGACCCTACTCACCTATAGACACTACTCACATATAGACCCTACTCACCTATAGACACTACTCACATATAGACCCTACTCACCTATAGACCCTACTCACCTATAGACACTACTCACCTATAGACCCTACTCACCTATAGACACTACTCACCTATAGACCCTACTGACCTATAGACACTACTCACCTATAGACACTGCTCACATATAGACCCTACTCACCTATAGACCCCCTACTCACCTATAGACCCTACTCACCTATAGACACTACTCACCTATAGACCCCCTACTCACCTATAGACCCTACTCACCTATATACACTACTCACCTATAGTCCCTACTCACCTATAGACCCTACTCACCTATAGACCCTACTCACCTATAGACCCTACTCACCTATAGACACTACCCACCTATAGTCCCTACTCACCTATAGACCCTACTCACCTATAGACCCTACTCACCTATAGACCCCCTACTCACCTATAGACCCTACTCACCTATAGACACTACTCACCTATAGTCCCTACTCACCTATAGACCCTACTCACCTATAGACCCTACTCACCTAAAGACCCTACTCACCTATAGACACTACTCACCTATAGTCCCTACTCACCTATAGTCCCTACTCACCTATAGACACTACTCACCTATAGACCCTACTCACCTATAGACCCTACTCACCTATAGACCCTACTCACCTATAGACACTACTCACCATGCTGTATGAACAGTAGCAATGAAAAGTAGAGCAGAATATAAGACTCCAGCTGGTTTGTTGATACTCATTGTGAATTTCAAACCTTAAGGATTGTAAAGAAACAGGGAAAATTAATTCTCTTGAGAACGATTTATTTGACAGCATTAGGGATCAATAAAGCAGTCTTAGTCTTATACAATTTTAGTTCTAAGTGGCCCTTGAATAACCTTAGAAACTAGCTCTTCATAAAGATGTTGCAGTGTATTCGTTTCCTCTACTGACTAGACTTGGGTAAATAATCAAAGAATTTTTTTTGTCTTGTAGTAAGTCAATTGACTCAAAGATGTGTTTGAATTTGAGTCTGCCTGGTCGTGCGGTTTGCGCGCTGAACTGTCTTTCGAATTTATCGATGGTCCCGTGTCAAATCTTGCCCGCTCCCATCCCCCGTCGTCCTGCTGGTGGTTCGGACTAAGAAGTAAATTATCTTTAACTCTGCAGGAACATCCGAAACATGGAAAACATTTTACAACAAATTTTAAAAAAAGTAAACTGACGGTATCGAAAGGATGGACAAGACTCTAACGAGTGGCTTTAGGGTATGGAGCATTCTAAATGAAAAAGAAAGATATGCTAAACGTTTGACAAGCTTTTAGTGTGAGGTGGAAGTTTTTTTTAGAAATAATTTTAGTATCTACTTTCCGAAAATGTCTGTTCACAGTGTTTCTTTTACATAAGCACCAACTACATCTAGATTTTAATTAAATCAGTACCAGATCAGACATATCGACCGTATAGAGTTCTACATCTTTTTAATTGTCGGCCTGTCTGAACCAATATTCTGTCTGGGAGAATTCCTAGCAGATGTAAATGTGTTAAATCCCTATTACTGATATCTCTTGCTCAAGATACTTGGGTTAAAGGCGAGGCCGAAGGCCGCGCAAACCGGGAGGAATTTCCCCAAATGTGTTCTCTGTACCAAATCAGCACGCCATAAAAGGACTCCTTGAGTGTGGATAGTGACAAAGTTGTTAAGGCGCTCTTCCATCTAGCAAGAGGAATGGACTCGGTCCTGAAGCAACCCAACAGGAGTTCTGTTTTACTTTTCGTTTGGCCTAATCGTGTCGAATAACGACCGTTTCCACCCGGGCGCCAGGTTGAGTCAGAGTATCGTTGCCCGGGTAATACAGAGTTTAAATTCAATGATGAATTGGGATAAGCACGAGTCGTTTATCAACTCACTTAAAACATAAAGCTGCAGTTTCAGTGGAACAAAATACTATTGACATACGAAAACTAAAGACAAAACAGAAGTGTAACTACGCCTAGTTCTTCCATTGTTATTCAATCTTGACAAAGAGAATTTCGAAGTGTTTGAAATAGTGCTGCAGTAGTGCAAAGTTGTAAAAAAAAACAGGATTTATCACACATTTCTCTGTTCGGTTCGGAGCCTCGTTTCATTCATTTGTGATTAGGCTTAGCAGTCGCCAGCACGTCCAGAAGAGAACTAAAGGAGGTCAAAGCCTTAACAACGATGACACGACAAGGCTAGGTCAAATAAACTTTAATAGGCTCTAACAATGTATTGGATGAAGGATGTCAGTAGATCCTAGACTGTCGAACTAGTCTATTGAAGTCTATGAAGTATCCTATTTCTTAGCTAAAGTGAAATGCACAGTGTTCAACAATCATGCAAATAAACGTTATAGCTCCGTGCTGTCTTCAGACCGTGCCTCTCGCTGGGTCCATAAAGTCTATTTCTCTCTTGTCCACTCACCCTTAGGCCGAAAACGTGCAAAATGTAATAAAATCACAGATACTGGTTTGTGTTCAAACAGCTTTAAATATATAAATACATGTTCATAACGAAGGCTGTCAAAGACACGTGACCGTTTTCTTCTCTCTATATATATGTGTGTGTGCTAAAACCAGAAGATTCAAATGATTGTATTTGATTGATTGATAAAGAGAGTTTGCAGTAAAAACCGGACATTTTTTGTTTTTCCATTTTAGTGCAATGCCTGAAGGACACAGCAACAAAATGGAGGACATGTCCACCTTTGGACGTCTATTAACACTTTTCTTCTTACTTCCCTGTAATTCACTACACCTGTTGTAAATCTAATGAATGGGCTACTTATATAATAACTTATATAATAATAATATATGGCTCAGATAATACCAAACAAGTCACTATTCGTTGAATATGTTAGAAGTTCTTTATTTCAGATGCTATTCCCAAACAATGGAGGTGAAATGGATGTGAAAATAGACATTGCAATAATAATAATAATAATAATAATAATAATAATAGTGACAACAACAATAGAATTTGCAATTTAGTTACCGAAGCTGCGTTTCATACAATTTGTAACAATTAAGGTCTATGCATCGTCATTTGTTTAATTTTAGAAAATGAAATTAATTTAAAGCTTTAGTGTCTACAAATATTTACCTTTAGTTCAATCAATGTTCGTCAATCATCAATTCTAAACAAACACATTCTGTCAACAGTCAGACTGCTTATAGATTCACACGTTGGTTTGAACCTCCGCCCACACATTATTTTTTCTTTTCTTTCCCGGATCTATTTTAATATCGTAACTTAACGCTAGTGGCCCGCAATGTCATTGTAGTTGACACATGGGCAGCAGTGCATTCAGAGAGACATCCTCCTTCGTACCCACATCACTGAGCCATTCAAAATTAGAGTGTAGGTAACTTCTAGTACAACCTACGAAGCTATTGTAATCTTTGAATAGAATTCGTTTTAGCTAAATCCTGTTTGTTTTGTTAGCTAGATGACATCACTTATCCAATTACCGAAAAGTGTGTGTAAGTTCATTTGGCTGATTTAGTTCTATAAATGAAGTGCTACACAATATTAAAAATCTACATTCAGGTTTTAAGAAAGATTCCCGTCAGTGTAAGGGGTGCAGGAGAAAAAGGAAGAATGGCAGGCAAAAAGTGTCTTCGTTTTTAGCGCACTGGTGTTAAAAAAAAAAAAAGACAATTGAAATGAACATTTGAAGTAACATTTGAAACAACCAAACCCAGTGAAAACATCAAATCCTGTTTTAAAGTGGCTATTATATTTTTAACCAAAAGTAAGGATATCAACGAGTGTCATAGAATTTTTTCAAAAATAGAATCGGTAATCTCCAAAATGATTGCAGCGCCACTAGAAGAAATCTTCTTTTTAAAAAATCTAAAGCAATGGGGGTTTTAGAAACGTTCTACAACGGTTAAGGACACAAACGGGAAAACGTTTCCAACTGCAGAAGGAAAACTAATGGGCTAAGCTGCTAACATAGTTCAAGTTGGTACAATGTTAAGTTTCGAATCATAAATATATAAACTTCCATGTTTCGAATGTAATTTTTACATAAAGTAATTGAGACTAAAGGCTATTTAGCCCTTCCTTTTATACAAAAGCTTGAGCAGTTGAATATATTTTTTTATGTAGATCTATGCAGTGGCGTCACTAGGGGGTGCGGTCCGCACTGGGTGACATCCCCGGGGGGGGGGGGGGGGGAGTGACACCCAAGAAAAAAAGGCACTTTGTGAATAACTGACAATTTAAAAAAATGACAGTGGGTAAATATTAGAACATGTTATTCACAATTAATAAATAGATCTATTTTTCATTTCGGCTAAACATATTTAAATTTTTAAATGAAATTCTATCAAAATGTTTAAAATGTTATTTCATAATTAATATCACAAGGAAAACGTGAAACCTTACTTTCAGATGTATACCAGCTGCATGTATGAATATGAACACTGCTTTTATTCCCACAAAAAATGTTTTAACTGTTAAACAAATGACGACATTCTTCATGAATAAAATATGATTGAAATCTCACATGTAATTAATGTAAACTTTTTAAAATTGGAAAATATTGAGATTTCTGAAGATGATTTTCTTTCATTTTTCTGTAAAAGAAGCTCTAGCCAAGGTGAAGCTTGAATTTATATGTGGAGCTCAAAGATATGAAAAAGCAGCTTTAATTTCTGGAACCATGGATGAGTACGGGGGGAGATGTACTAGAGCAGGGGTCTCAAACACGTGGCCCACTTGTGGCCCGCGAAACTATTTTGTGAGGCCCCCTACCACGTCCGGGAATTTTTAAAAAAATTAGATAAAATTTACAATGACCACATATAAGCCGTGAAATGATTTACAACTGCACAAATCAGTAAATGACTTGTCACTGTCGCCCACCGACCGCTTAGGCTTTCAGCTGGGTAAACGGTGGCCTGATTCTTACCGCTGGCCGATAGCGGCTAGAATCTGGCCACCATTATATCACTGCTCCGACCGTTTGGCCGCGCGGCTAGCGAAACAGGAGAAAGAAAGGGAGATGGAGAGAGATGGGGTACATGTGTCAAGATTCCGTGAAAGCAAGCTTTGTTGTTAGCGAGATGATAGCAAAAGCATCACGACCATTCATTGAAGGCCAGTTTGTAAAAGAGTGTATGTTACAGGCGTGTGAAATTATCTGCCCCGAGAAAAAGAAACTCTTCGAAGGCATACGTTTGTCTGCGAACACAGTTGCAAGCAGGATCACCGAGTCAGCGACAAATGTTCAACAGCAACTGATTGCCGCTGCAAAAGACTTTGTAGCATATTCCGTTGCACTGGTCGAGTATACTGGTGTAACAGACACCGCATATTGTGCCGTATTCATTCGTGGGGTCGACGAAAACTTGAACATTGTTGAAGAGCTATTGGACTTACTAGCCATGAAAGGAAAGACGACTGGACGCGACGTGTTTCAAGAACTGGAAGCTTGTATTGACAGGTGTGTGGGCTACCGTGGGAAAAAACTTTTTTCAGTGGCTACGGATGGTGCACCAGCAATGTGTTCAGAGAAGGTTGATGTTGTGAAGACGGTGAACTTCATACGTGCACGGGGTCTCAACCACAGACAGTTTGTGTCATTTCTAGCTGATTTAGAAACGGAATACGGAGAGTTGCTTTATCATACGGAAGTCAGATGGTTGAGTCGTGGAAAAGTGCTGCAGAGATTTTTTGAACTGAGACGGGAAATAGCATTGTTCATGGCAATGAAAGACAGAGACATACCTCAGCTAATGTTTTTGTCGGATCTTGCTTTTCTTACTGACATCACGCAACATCTCAATGCAATCAATTCACAACTAGCTGATTACCGTGATGTTTGATTCATTCAGATGCAAGCTGACTTTGTGGGCCACTCAGCTGGCAGATGGAAACCTGGCTCATTTCTCTTTTCTACAGAGCATAACGGTTGAACTACAGCGCCTGAAAGACTACGTAGACATCCTCTCCAGACTACTGGAAGATTTTGAACACCGCTTTCAGCAATTCACTGCTCTCGAACCACAGTTTTTCCTTGTTGCCACTCCGTTCGCAGTTGACGTGAAAAATGTTCCAGTGGAAGTCCAGATTGAACTACTGGACCTGCAGTGTGACACTGTTCTAAAGCAAAATAATCTGATGTTCCAGATTTCTACCAGTTTCATCCCAGAGAGAACTTTCCAAACTTATTTTGCGCAGCTGATAGAATTCTTGCGATGTTTGGGAGGTACGTACGTTTGCGAACAGTTTTTCTCCAGAATGAAGATCAACAAAACAGCATTACGATCAAGATTGACTGATGAGCATCTGAGGTCAACCTTGCGGCTTGCCACTACACGCGACTTCAGGCCTAACGTCGATGGTCTGGTCTCTGCCAGACGCTCTCAGCTGAGTGGACAGAAACATGAGTGACGAGCCATCTGCAGTAGGCCTAGTAATTATAGGTTTTTTTTTTTTTTTTTTTTTTGGGGGGGGGGGAACTACAGTTTCTGCTTTTTTTTTTATTAGTGACAGAGGCAACGTCAACTTATTTTAGTAAACTAAACTGCCTGTGCATGTATAAACTACAATAAATGTAATTAATAATTATATAAAAACTTTATTTTAGCATTTAACTGCAGTGACAGTAGTGTTTGAAAAATTAATGAAAAAACATTCTCTTTTCGTGGTGTGGCCCGCTGACTGATTGTTACTTTCCACTGTGGCCCACATGCTGATATGAGTTTGAGACCCCTGTACTAGAGAGTCAAAGATACATAAGAGTATTCCTATCTTTAAACTATTGACAATTTGGTGACTAATTAAACCTTTTCTTTCACCAAAGCATAACACGTTAGCGCAAAGTGTTATAACAAAATACTCTTCTAAAAAAGTACTGTGATTCAGAAAAAATAAAACTTTAAAACAAGAAGAAAATGTCAGGCAAGCAAATCACAAGATTCCGGACTTACTCTTAAAGAAGAGAAAATGAGTTCATTCTTGTGTGCATTGATCTTACTGGAAGCAATCATTCATGTAGCAGATACATTTGGAGCAATCCAACCGAAACATTTTTTAGTTCAACAACCAACAAAGTAGTGTAGATGTCAGTTTCAAAATATTGGCGTGTATGATTCTTTTTCAAAAGGCGACATTTTAGCAGAAATACCACTTCTGAGAAGGGACTTAAAGGTAATAAAAGTTATTCTTGAAGAAAATAAAAGTTGACAGTGCATGATTCATATGCCACTATAAAGACATTAAAAAATATTTCTAAATCATTTAACAAAGCCTTCAACCGTTTACTATCTGTTTATCTATGGTATAATGTGAAAAAAAAAAGATTTTTAAAATTAAAATTAAGAACTTTTTGAGACATAGGAATAAACAACTCTTTCATGAGAGGGAATTTTATAAAAAATGAGATGGTTAAAGACATTAACTTTGATGAAGCTAATTATAAGTTTTCAAGTTTGAAATCCAGAAAAAAACAACAGTATAAGTTACTTATGGTTGCATTGTTGCAAAATTGAACTATATATTAATGGCAATGACTCCAAAGATTAAGGATGCGTGCAGAGTTCCACATGACTACACAAACACAGTGAACTGTAGATAAATTGTAATAAACAACTGAATTTTAAAATTGTATAGGCACTCATTTTAGAATTGTTGAACACTCCAATAACGTAGGTCATTATAAACTAGATATATTACAGTGCAACAAACACACGAAAAAGAAAGATTTTTAAGGGGGGGGGGGGAGGAGGTGATACCCTGAGCTGACCGCACCGGGTGACACCCACCCTAGTGACGCCACTGGATCTATGTACAATTTTTTACTCAATGATTGAATTATCTATTTGTCTTATGTAACACTATTGTAACACTCGCTTTTGTAACAAAAGGGACACTTCTCCTTCATCTGCATTTTTAGCAGTCTACCAAGGGAAAAGCCGGTAAGGCTTTTAGTGGTGTGCTGTTTAAAAACAATGTTCAACTTGACTTCTGTGCAACAGCTATATTTAGATTGCTGGCATATAAGGACTTTTTGTTCTGTAACTAGAAAAGATGACAGACATAATTTCTTTTGACAGCACTTTTTTCTATAGCAAAAAAAAGTTACAGTTTTTAATTAGCCAGTTTTAATTGTCACATGTCTATGTATACAAGGTGCACATGCCACTTGATAAACCTAAATAAGCATTTGCCCTTTGTTTATGCGCTATGTTTGACCTTGAAAAGAAATTCATCGCCGTTGTGATATAACCTGGTAGCTCCCCCTGTTGTACTTTTTACAAAGTTTATATCAACTCACTCTGTCTGTCTGTCTGTATGGTAAAAGTTTGAACATGTTTTTTTCTCCCATTTCCCATTCTCGGATCAAGTTAAAATTTTGCACAATTATTCATTTAACCTGACAAGACATGAATCAATCAAAAAAAAAATACAATTAGTTAGTTAATTTTTGTTATTAATTATTTTGTTTGATTTCTAAATAAGGGTAATAAACGCTACTTAATAAGAGATATGGATATACGTATGAATTTAGTCCCCTTATTACGTTTTGACGCGTTTTTTCTCCAACGTCCCATTCTCTGATCAAGTTAAAATTTTGCATAATTGTTCATAGTCGATAACAATACACGAATCAATTGAAAAATTAACTAGTTAGTTAATCATTTAGAATGAATTAATTGTGTTTTACATAACAGAAAGTGATATAAACATTGTAATTTTCAGATAAATGGCAGTAATTAACGGTTATTTCCCCCCAGATAAGCTTTGGTTTTAAAAAGTATTCTTTTTTCTATTGCTTGTTTTTTACTCCACCTAGGGCCGAATTTACGGCATCGCTGTGATATCATTGAGTTTCTTGTTGAGATGTCACAACACTTTATATCATTGAGTTTCTTGTTGAGATGTCACAACACTTTATATCATTGAGTTTCTTGTTGAGATGTCACAACACTTTATATCATTTAGTTTCTTGTTGAGATGTCACAACACTTTATATCATTGAGTTTCTTGTTGAGATGTCACAACACTTTATATCATTGAGTTTCTTGTTGAGATGTCACAACACTTTATGTCCTTTAGTTTCTTGTTGAGATGTCACAACACTTTATATCATTGAGTTTCTTGTTGAGATGTCACAACACTTTATATCATTGAGTTTCTTGTTGAGATGTCACAACACTTTATGTCCTTTAGTTTCTTGTTGAGATGTCACAACACTTTATGTCCTTTAGTTTCTTGTTGAGATGTCACAACACTTTATGTCCTTTCTTGTTGAGATGTCACAACACTTTATGTCCTTTAGTTTCTTGTTGAGATGTCACAACACTTTATGTATAAGTTCTGTAGTTATGTAAATATCTGACATGTATTATTAAAGTACATATGTCAAGGAAGAACGGACGTGAAACTCATGCTTCAGGAAAAATAACGGTCTAGTAGCAAGGGAGACAAGAAAAAGTAAATACAAGTGTGTTGAGACTATATTTGTACAAAACTTATATCAACTCACTCTGTCTGTCTGGTACAAAGTTTGTACACGTCATTTCTCCCGCTTCCCATTTTTGGACCAAGTTGAAACTTCGCACAACTATACATTGTCCTGAAGAAAACATGAATCAATTTTAAAAAATCAACTAATTAATTTTGTTTGATATATAAAATGAGAAATAATTCTTACAGAATTAAGAGATATGACTGTCAATGTGCAGTTCTTTCCCTAATATAAGCCCTTTATTATTATTATTATTATTATATATTTTGCGTGTCATGATATTAAGCTTGAAAATATAGTTGAGTGTGCTACTAATAAAGATAGAAATTCTATGAAAAAAAAAAGCCCTCTTTCAGTTGTAGAAAAAAGTGTAGGTAGTCACTGTAGAGTTCTGGAAAGATTGGTTGAGGCAGGATTAGGGCCTCCAAGAGTTCTGGAAAGATTGGTTGAGGCAGGATTAGGGCCTCCAACGGTTTTGGAAAGATTGGTTGAGGCAGGATTAGGGCCTCCAAGGGTTTTGGAAAGATTGGTTGAGGCAGGATTAGGGCCTCCAAGAGTTTTGGAAAGATTGGTTGAGGCAGGATTAGGGTCCCTCCAAGGGTTCTGGAAAGATTGGTTGAGGCAGGATTAGGGCCTCCAAGAGTTTTTGAAAGATTGGTTGAGGCAGGATTAGGGTCCCTCCAAGGGTTCTGAAAAGATTGGTTGAGGCAGGATTAGGGCCTCCAAGGGTTCTGGAAAGATTGGTTGAGGCAGGATTAGGGCCTCCAAGGTTTTGGAAAGATTGGTTGAGGCAGGATTAGGGCCCCTCCAAGGGTTCTGGAAAGATTGGTTGAGGCAGGATTAGGGCCTCCAAGAGTTCTGGAAAGATTGGTTGAGGCAGGATTAGGGCCTCCAAGGTTTTGGAAAGATTGGTTGAGGCAGGATTAGGGCCCCTCCAAGGGTTCTGGAAAGATTGGTTGAGGCAGGATTAGGGCCTCCAAGAGTTCTGGAAAGATTGGTTGAGGCAGGATTAGGGCCTCCAAGGGTTCTGGAAAGATTGGTTGAGGCAGGATTAAGGCCTCCAAGGGTTTTGGAAAGATTGGTTGAGGCAGGATTAGGGCCCCTCCAAGGGTTCTGGAAAGATTGGTTGAGGCAGGATTAGGGCCTCCAAGAGTTCTGGAAAGATTGGTTGAGGCAGGATTAAGGCCTCCAAGTGTTTTGGAAAGATTGGTTGAGGCAGGATTAGGGCCCCTCCAAGGGATCTGGAAAGATTGGTTGAGGCAGGATTAGGGCCTCCAAGGGTTCTGGAAAGATTGGTTGAGGCAGGATTAGGGCCCCTCCAAGGGTTTTGGAATATACTGATATGGTTAGGATCTCTCTTTTGTTTCTACTGGTTGTTAAGTTGCACGTCAGAGCTGCTACTCGACTTGACTTTGTCCCTACTGGTTATAAAGTTGCTACTCTACTTGACGTTGTTCACTATCTCTCAACCCTCGTTTCTTTCGTTTTGTTGTTGTACTCAATCATTATTACAATACCTGTATTAGTCACCCCTTCCCACATGGACACTGATCTCGAAAAAGGCTCTAACGAATTTTCTCGAAATTTGACAGTTGATGTATCTCGTTGGGAGAAGAATTACTAGTTCGTTTGCCACTCTAGGAAACTTAAGTAGTCTAGTTTGACCGTTATAATTATACATTAAATCTGACGTGTAGGCATTATTCGAGAGTTTAATAAAGTTTCCATTTTTTTTAAATCTAACATTCATCAGTTATTAAGAGAAAAAAATTACTCTATCAGTTGAATACAAGAAAAATTATCTTTTTTTTTAAGTTAAAAAAAAATGTTGTTCTTGTTTTAATTCTCACTTTGACTATCGTGTAAACCAAAGACATTCTTTTATGACCAGTATGTTTCTTGACAGTTTCCTTAAGAACGTAGAGTCACTGACGTCACCCAATATATAACTCTATAAAGAGACTTAAGTTACCAGGCATTGGACCGAAAGTTGAACGAAGTCTTAGTAATTGATTGGGGAGGATTATGGAGACACCAAACAGGATAACGCCCCTTTAATTCTTCTCGCCTAAGAGCAATCAAGTTTTGTGCTTTACGTTTGTGGACTTTCGTCAGTATGACTCAAAGTAACGACTGGGACCACAAAGTTAATAGACCGCAAGAGCTGCAAAGTAAAAATTAGGAAATTTTTTTTTTTAAATCCAGAAATGAAAATTGTTAAACCCTTCTGTAGGGCACCAGGGGATGAAAGAGGGCAGAGTTCAAACTGGAGGCCATAATGTGACACTTTGAAACGTTTAGCAATACGACCAAGCAGCCATCCAGTCTACATAGTCACATAATGAGATCATCTACATAGTCACATAATGAGATCATCTACATAGTCACATAATGAGATCGTCTACATAGTCACATAATGAGATCATCTACATAGTCACATAATGAGATCATCTACATAGTCACATAATGAGATCATCTACATAGTCACATAATGAGATCATCTACATAGTCACATAATGAGATCATCTACATAGTCACATAATGAGATCATCTACATAGTCACATAATGAGATCATCTACATAGTCTTATAATGAGATCATCTACATAGTCACATAATGAGATCATCTACATAGTCACATAATGAGATCATCTACATAGTCACATAATGAGATCATCTACATAGTCACATAATGAGATCATCTACATAGTCACATAATGAGATCGTCTACATAGTCACACATAATGAGATCATCTACATAGTCACATAATGAGATCATCTACATAGTCACATAATGAGATCATCTACATAGTCACATAATGAGATCGTCTACATAGTCACACATAATGAGATCATCTACATAGTCACATAATGAGATCATCTACATAGTCACATAATGAGATCATCTACATAGTCACATAATGAGATCGTCTACATAGTCACACATAATGAGATCATCTACATAGTCACATAATGAGATCATCTACATAGTCACATAATGAGATCATCTACATAGTCACATAATGAGATCATCTACAATTACGAAGTCTATATGAATTACATGTGTACATCTAAACAAATATGGTAAAGAATAGTTGAACAAGAAACTCTCAATGAACTCTGCATGTGCCTGTAAGTGAATAGACTCGAACTATTTGCTTTAGGATAGGAAAGAACGTTCGATAAAACATTCAGTAGTAAACATTGTTTAAACTCTAAACATGACATAACAAAAGTGAACAGCTCCAACGCATCACACACACACAATACGCACACACACACACAACATACGCACACACAATGAAAGAAAGGTTTAAGAGAAAGATGTCCATAAAACCCTGATGGTGACGTTAACTAATGACCTCATGGTAAACGTGTTCCAGTGACCGCACCCCCCCCCCCATCAAGCACAAATATATATATATACACATATACATATATACACACACATATATAACAAAACAAAACAACAACATATATTTATGAGTCTACAAGAGTATAAAAGGGTTTCCTGCTATGGCTTGGTCACAATCAAGTTGTTCTACCTAACATGTAAGTAAATCGTCGCACATTGAACCATATCTTGGTTCAATTTTTTTATTCCAATATTCACTAAAGCTGATTTATAATTATTTATACAATGGGAGATCAGTTAGAGAGTCTTTACATTTCTTTCGACATCTAAATTACTGTAACAATCGTCCACAACATTCGTTAGATGTGTTACAGACTATGTCTGCGCAATGCCAAATTTTGGAGATTTTGCAATTTAGAAACCAGAGTTTGTTTTTATATTGAGCCATGAATTTTACTGATTATATATACATGTTGTTGTTTTTTTTTTAAAGGAGGATATTAGCATGTCAGCTGGTGTAGGAAGGTACAGTCATAAATTGACAAATATTACCATATTAATGTTAACTTGTGTTACTTGATAGAATTAAAATAATTAAAACCAATCACTGTAAACCTTATTGCATCCATTATCTCCCATCGCAGTAAAAAATGTGCGGCAAAAGTTGTTTGATCATCTTATGCATGTTTATTGCCACAGAGTTCGTGGCACATGCGCAGTTATCCTCAAAGAAAAGG
Source organism: Biomphalaria glabrata (assembly GCF_947242115.1). Lineage (NCBI taxonomy): Eukaryota > Metazoa > Mollusca > Gastropoda > Planorbidae > Biomphalaria > Biomphalaria glabrata. Next base: position 22,322,453 of record NC_074711.1, on the reverse strand, counting down.
TAGGCCTATACGTTAAATATAAATCATATTAATTTGTACTATTTGCATGTAATGGCTGTATCAGCCTGTGTGATCTCTAGTGGTGAATGCAAATAAAATTAATAATAAGCCATTTAAAGGGAATGATCCTCAAGGTAAGCATATGTGTATATATACTCTTACTTGACTTTTGCCGGATTCATTTAGTTACCTTGAATCTAAAACATAGATCTACCTACGCTTTTAGTTTGGCGCCACAAATACCAAGACAGAATGTGTTAAAATCTGAAAGTGTCCTCTAGCAGAGTAATCAATTAGATCAAGTTATAACATCCCCAGACGGACTTTGAAAAAAAACTAGACAATAATGACTCGAGTATGAACTAGACTAGAGTGTGCTGTACATATAATAAGTCTCTCTTGCTTTAGTGCGCGAATAGTGTGGGGGGTATTCCTTTTTTTATGTAATAGGACTGTGCTTTCTCTTATTGACTAAAAATATGCAGATAGTGTTAGCATTGCAGAGTACTTCATGAAGAAATAACAAGCATTTGGATCGACCGTTCGATTCTGCTAACCATAATCCTCATTTTGTTTTTCATAAAGCTTATATCAATTCACAACGTTATTTCTCCCACATCCTTTCTCGGATCAAGTTAAAACTTAAAACATTCATTTGTTTTACATAAAAAAAAACATATATCAATTTTAAAAAATTAACCAATTAGTTAATTATTTATTGGGGATTATTTTTTTGTGTGTATCGAAAAAGGGAAATAAATGTACTTGTTGAAAGATATGGCTGTACATGTGGAGCTATTTCCCTCCGTACGTTTTGCACACGTTTTTCCTCCCAGATCCCATTGTCGGATCAAGTTGAAATTTTGCATATTTATTCATAGTCAATGACAATACATGAATCAGTCGGTCGACAAATAAACAAATTAATTAATCAATTAGTAGTAATTAATTAATTTTTTTTAATTAGAAAAAGGGAGCTTATTTTTGCAGTAGCCTACTAAGATATAAAGTAGTGATTATTATTTCGTGGTTATCCACTTTGATAAGCTTTTTTATATATAATATTTTTTTCACTTTGCTTGTTTTTAAAGAAAATATAATTTATGTGCCATATAACTTGAGACCAAGATAGACAAAATCAATTAAACATTTTCATACAATTCCTTCTCATTTATGTTACGTTGGTGTTGTAGAGTCTTAGGGTAACTTATCTAAGCGGCTCTAAGCCTACATATTAAAAGTATAAAATATTTCACTTTGGAGTAGCTAATCTAATAACCTAGTTCTGTCTGTTTCACTTTGGTCTCACATTTTAAAAGACACTAATTGTATTTTCTGTGTAGAAAAAACCAATGCGAGTTTGAACAACCTGATTGTGGATTTTGTGGTAAACGTATTAACGTCACTCTGATAGCCAGAAACACAATTAGGGAGCCGTTGTTTGAAGTGACTGCAGACGTTACCAGAGTCCACAAGAGAGAGCTGCTGTCTTTTCTTGAAATAGCTGCTCAGACAGCCAGTGAATTTAAGTAAGTTCATCACGGCATTCATTCTCTACATAGGTGTTTGTTGAGACTTTAGAATCTAGCTATATGCTAGAACAATTTCGTACAAGTGCTCCTTCTTTCCTTTCTTTGACGTGGACAAGGTATATTTTGTGAGGCCCTTGAGTGACGCAAAAGACAAATGTATTATTAATTCGAATGAAATAACAAACATTTAAAACTTTGTAATAATTATCAAATAAAAATGTCATTAAAAATGAAATAAAGAAACAGATATTTTCTGTCTTTAGCTTTACTGAACTCCTTTATAAGTGTAGCCTAACGTAATTTCTCTGAGAAGCTAGATCTGCTTTACAAAAAAAACAACTGTTGGAGTGTTGCCTGGCCCTGTGTATTTCTTAAATAGTAATAAAAACAATAGATTAAATTTTTTAATTAAGCAGCAGAGATTGTACAACTCTTACTTAAGTAAGTAACAGGGAACTCTTACAGGTTGGCCTAATGTTCATACATTTCGAATGGCAATGAAAATATTAGGGTACATATATATCTTTTAAGATATCTTCTGCTATGTAGTGGCGAAACAATTCTTCATCTCATTTGTTAGGCTGGAAGACGCTGCCTGGGGTGAAAACTTTAGATTTGAGTGTCAAACAAACGTCTACCATGTTGGCACTGTTGGCCACGCGACAGTTTTGACTCTATTTGAATCCATTGTTCAGTTCTCCCTCTACGCCTGATGTGCTTGTATTCTCCAGTCCATTGTTCAGTTCTCCCTCTACGCCTGATGTGTTTGTATTCTCCAGTCCATTGTTCAGTTCTCCCTCTACGCCTGATGTGTTTGTATTCTCCAGTCCATTGTTCAGTTCTCCCTCTACGCCTGATGTGTTTGTATTCTCCAGTCCATAGTTCAGTTCTCCCTCTACGCCTGATGTGTTTGTATTCTCCAGTCCATTGTTCAGTTCTCCCTCTACGCCTGATGTGTTTGTATTCTCCAGTCCATTGTTCAGTTCTCTCCCTCTACGCCTGATGTGTTTGTATTCTCCAGTTGTTTCAGTGACAAGAATTACAAAAACATTTTTTTCTATTGTACCTGTTTCTGTAGATCTATTACAAAATTTAAAGACATTAGTTCAACTGTACTAGAATCTCTAGATCTAGTGTAAAAAAAGCAAAAAAGAATATTTGCCTCTTTTACCCAATGAACCATCACATCATGGGTAACTGTTTTTGGACATCGATGTGATTGTTGTCACTAAGATTTGTTTCACTATTGCATTTCACTCTCACTTATTCCTGTAACATAGGATCATTTGCAAATATCAATTTCATTGATTCTATGAAGTCGCCTGTTTTCAAAGATCGTATAGTGACCTCTATATGCCAGTTTATGAGAAGCTACACAATTAATGTCAATTAAGTTTTCAAACAAATTGTGTCAACGTGTTCCATGAGCCTTCGTTCTTTTGGTCTATTGTATTGCTGTGCTTTATTCCTCTCTCTAATGCTATTCATTGGAACATAAGGGCCAAAGTTAGTGAAATACTATTGAGGTGTCTCCAGTAGCAACGTGCTTCCTGTATCATCTGAATTTGTACAATCTTTACTTCAAGAAAATTAAATAAACGTCAATATTGAGTTTTAACATTATTTAGATGAAATGAAAACTAGAAAGTGCGTATGATTATGATGTAAAACATTCATCTCTGTTATAAACTGCTGTTTGGAGCTCCGAACTATATCATGACTTTTTACGGACGTAATGGTGAAACGTTCACAGTCCAGGATCTAAATATAAAATGATTTTGTAACTTGATCATTGGTGTCATAACTAAATGTTCTTCCTTATTGGGAATTATATTTTTTCAACGTTAAACCGTGAGTTTCGGTGTCAGATTTTAATTTGCTAGCGCTAGAGTTTGATCCTTTTTCTTTTTATTTCAACTGTCGATCGGTTTTGGTGTTCAGTGTTCTGTCAACAGTCACTGTCAAAGTTGTAGACCTATGTTCTAAAGCTAGAGTCGCAACAATTGATTTAGATGATTCTGTACAAGCAGATACAATAAGACTAAAAAACTTCATCGTGCATCACGGCTTTTAAGTAAGACATTAACCTTCGAGGCGCGAGGCTTCTTGGACCGCGAGGCCTCTGAGACTAGCACTCTGGGCCTAATTTATCATGTCACGAAGGTTTTATTTTTTTGTGTATTTTAAACTTGCTAAAAACTGTCTAAAATGACATTGTAAACAACCATAACCTATATCATATGTGTTCTTCTTAGCCTCATTGTCATAAAGAAGTTAAATAAGCGCACTTATCTGTTCTTCTAGTTATGTTTCTATGTACTTTTTTAGATTTGTTGTGAGCAATGCGGGCAGTGGCTACCAAGTCGAGTCCATTAATGGACTGCCAAGATCTAACGAGGAACAGTGGCAAATTTTGTCTAACGATATTCCTTTGGAGTGTGGTAAGAACTTTTTGCGCTCTTTACTATAAAACTTGGAAATAATGGGCATCTCTTGGAGGGACCATGTCTCCAATCAGGAAGTTTTGAGATTGGCCAATATGAATAGCATGTATGCTCTCCTGACACAAAGAAGATTACGCTGGCTCGGACATGTCACCCGCATGCCAGATGGTAGAATCCCGAAAAATATCTTATATGCTGAGCTTGTGGAAGGAGTCAGACCCAAGGGCCGCCCAAGACTAACATATAGAGATGTCTGCAAGCGAGACATGAGAGCCTCAGGCATCAGTGAAAGTATGTGGGAAAACATAGCCAAAGACCGGAGTGCATGGAGACAGACTGTGCGTGCTGGGAGAACCCTTGCTGAGAACAAAAGAATTGAAGCGGCTTTAATCAAGAGGGAAAAAAAGAAAGCTGCCCTGTCTGCTAGCCCTAAATCAGAGGCATACACATGTACGAATTGTGGCAAAGTCTGCCGTTCTAGAATTGGCTTGATTAGCCACACCAGATTCTGCCCCGTCTCAAGATTAAGCCAAAACCAGTGACTCACTTGGGCGCATCCATTGCCTTTCGAGACAAAAGGAGCCATATATTTCAAAATTTGGGACCTGTAGAGACTTTATTGAAATCAGAACAACTTTCAATCTGATGGCTATATATCAGCCTTGGAAAACACATTAATGTTAGGGCCTAACCAAATGCATTGTTTAAAACCTAGTAAAGCATATTAATGAGGTTTTTTAAATGCAGAATTGGGTACAAATGTATACACACCCAACAGCTTCAAGTCTATATTGGCCTAAATATAATTCCAAAACTCTACGCGAGGTCTCAAAATTCACTCCAGCCAGTAGCATAGCAAATGTTTTGTTTTTTTGGCCTCACCCCCTACCGAAGCTTGAGTGTAACAAAGCGCCATCTTTTATAGGCCTTCGTTTACAAAAAGGAATTCCACTGAAGGTACTACCTTTGAAAAGTAACAGAGTTAATGTATCAGTACACTAAATTCTAACCAGTAATATGTGATGAGCCTCACTGTACATGCGGGCAAAAATCCCTAGGTTATAGTTTAGATATTGTTCTTTGGTCCTCAACTAGACTTGTATCTACTTTTGTTTATTCCATTTTCAGGTGTGAGCAACTATATTACCAGAAGTGATGACACCATTGTGTTTAATTTTACATCAACATTACAATAAAGGCTCTCGTTGGCAGCAGACAAGACCATAAATAAATATCTTTTTACATTGTTTCAAAATTGCTCCCTACAAACAACTGATATTTTTATGATATCAGTTACTTAATTTTGTATGTTAAGATATAATTTTTAAAAAATCATTCCTTAATGTAGATAAAGAGAATCCATTAGGAATTGCTATTATGAATAAAGATAGAAGGATAGATATGATTATACATAGAGAGATATGACGTAATTTAGATTATTCAACAAAGTATTAATTGTGTAAATATATTGCTTCACAGTAATTGATTATATGACAATGACTGTATTTTAAACTCTCTCTCTATCTTTGTATATATATATATATATATATATATATATATATATATATATATATATATGTTGTATTATTTTTTTATGATTCTAAACATAAAATATTTTAAACTTGTTATATCTAGCAATTAATGCTAAAATATACAAAATAAATATTAAATGCTTGAAATCTTTTAAAGCCTTTTATTAATTTTTTTTTAAATCCACAATTCAATTAGAAATACATACCATGAAATTTCTTTTTTAAAAAGTTAATCATAACATATAGCAAAATATGATCAAGTATAATAAATCATTATAAAATCTTCAATAAAAAAAATTAGTTATATAATTTTAAGTATTCTACAAAAAAGGTTATTCTATTTATCTTTTTAAAAAAACACAATATGAAATTTATTAAAGATATTAAAATATCTTTATATCCTGAGTATGATTAACAAGGTTTTGAGCAAATGGATATTATCAAGCATTAACATAATTATAGTTTAAATATATACACAATACATTTACTGATAATATTATCATACACTCTTGTATTACTACAATACAAACAATCCAACATAATTTGTGTAGGCCAAAAGAGATAGATAATAAATATACTAATTTGTTGAATAGGATATTTGAACTTTCTAACAAATTATTATAAGACTTTTTAACAAATATAACTTGGTTCATGATATGTATGTTTACCAGATCCTGTTAATTGTGTTGATCAAACAAAAAAAACACTGGACGTAAAGACTTTCCCGCACATGTTTGGACATACCCAACTTAGGGACAGGGTAATTCCTAAGTTGAACCAGTACATGTCCAGGGTGAGGTGGAAAGGCCAGTATGAGTTTGGTACAGATTTTATACAGCAGTACAGTTATCTATCTATTGCCTATTGTACTGTATTGATTGTGATTTATTAGAGATCAAAGTGTTATGTTATTTCAGAGCCCTGAGTTCTTAAGTTCTTTGAATTGGTAGTGTTGTGTGGTGCAGTGTTTGCAGAGAGCCTGGATAGAGAGTCATTACAATATATATTGGACTATTTCATAAGAACGACAAATATTTATAAAACAAACTCCTTTTAATTCAATTGTTGGTTATTCATTTTGTTCTAATCAGTAATGACAGGAGGGAACACTTTTTCCCATTACATTATTTCATTGTGTTGCTGTTTCTAAAAGTAAAAAAAAATATTAAAAGAAAATTAATTTAGAAAAAAATAATAAAAAATTCTTCACCCGGCAGATAAGGAATAACATTAAGCATTCAGAATTAAAAAATTATTACATCACAGCCCAAACTTCCAGCAGAAGGCTGGCAGGATTCAAACCCAGGACCATCAAGACAACAGTCCAGAATTCATACCTCATTACTAGACAGCCATCCAGGTTGGTCAGAGACTAACATTTAAACTTCAGCTGATCTTTTGTGAACATTGTAAATTGAACATCTAGTATCATCCTTGTTTACTACAATCACAGATGCATTGCATTAACTATATAACCTACAAATGTTGTTGATAAAAGATAACAAAAGTCATCAAAGAAATAATATGAAAAAAAAGGGGAGAAAACAATTTACTGGGATACCATAGTATACTTGAATCTTGATTGGAAACACACCAATGAAAATTATAAAATAGAATACTACTTAAAGACACAATTTTTGAGCTTCTTTTTATATACATATAAACATGTACATACAAAAAATATAGATATAGGCTTGTACATAAGATATACATAAGTAACATTCACAATAATCCTTGCTGGACTGACCTTTATATGAAAAGACAGACCTAGTCTGTAAAGTAAAGTACTCTTTTCAGATCTTGCAATCTATAGGGCAGATGAGGTAAAGGTCATCTGTTTCTATGGTCGACAATTTACAAGGGTGTCATGGAATTTAATTATAATTTTATTTGAAAAAATTTTTTTTAAGGTCTACTGAAAGATTTTGTAAAGGATACATTGATAATCCGAGAAAAATTTTAACTTATTTGTGAGCCTAAATATTCTTTAAGAAAAATGAAAATTTCTGCATGGGAAAAGTAACTAGTTTTACTTTTCAAAGCCCTCAGATCTACACAGCTTTTGTATTTTTACAAAATGTAGAGGATATATGTTGTCTTACTGTTCCATAGATATTGATTCTTTTTAATTTGGAAAACAAGAATGAGATTAATTCAAGAAAAAAAAAGAAATTAGAAATACAACTTAAGCATGTATCTGCTGAATTATGAGAAAGTTTTTTTTTTTAGAGAGTTACCTTTATAGCAGGATATCAAACTTTAAACATGAATGGATATGTCCCTATACTAAAGACATAGCAACGTTAAGAAATAATTTAACATACTCATTCAATTCTAAATACATTTAAAGGAAGATGAATTTCAAGATTGTGTTTGTGTTTTATTCTGTGAGTTTCTTTTTTCCTGAAATTGAAAAATCCTTTTGGCTAATTGTGCTCGAGTTGCCAAGTTCAGTGATTTTCTTTCAAGACATCTTTCATAAAATTGAGTGGGAATGTTAACTGGACAATCTAACTGCATGTAATAATGTTTGAAATCTGGCTCCACTGCTCTAAAGACATGAACTTTGTCATACCTAACAAACATCTCGTATAAATCATATTTCATTAACTCTTCAATGGAAAATGACTTCCTAGCATCTTTGTAATCAGAATTGTAGAAACTTCCATGCTCATAAGACAATACATCATAATGCCCTGTTCTACTATTAAATTCAAAGTTTATTGGAAATGGCTTCTTGTTATAAATAATATTTGGCTTATATTGCCAAAAACCTATTGGAAAAAATACTTGCCAGCCTGGAATAGTGTTGATACCAACTCGATTTAACATTTCAGAATTTAACAACATGCCAACTGTACATGTAAGTATCAAAGCATTTGGTTCAAGTAGATCACTTATCTAAAAAAAAAAATTTATTTTGTAAACAAATTTAAAATTACAAAAGTTTAAAAAATTAAAGTATACAAAATTGTTTTAATTGATTTTTACAAAGAAAAAACATTATAGTATTGTATAACTAATGTTTTGAAAAAAGGTAAACAACAATCATATAAAACAAATGCTAGTAAGATTTCTGGTTTGAAAAGCTACCTTTTTTTTGTCCTATGCAAAAAGAGGTAACTGAATTTTTTCAAAATTCTTTACTGGTAGCACCAGTATTCAAAATACTTTTCAGGCGTCACTTAATCAGGATAGAGTACCATTGGAAAGAAGTCTACTGTGTTAAAAAATAAGAAGAAACCCAATCAAGGAAACTACAGATCAATATCACTCACAAGCCACAGATGTATATTACAAGTACACATAATATGTAGCTACATCATAAATCACTTTGAAAAATTTAATGTCCTTAGGAAATAAAATTCATGTGAAACTCTACTAATAAGTCTAATTGATGATTTTTTAAAGGGCTTAGATAATGAGCATTTTGTTTGACTTTTCTAAGGCATCTGACACCCCCCATAGCTTGCTTTAAAAGTTAAAATATTTCGGCATTACTGTTTTATTAAACCAATGTATTGGGAGAGAGAACTAACAACACAAAATATCTGGGTGTTATAATATGGTAAATGAAAGGTCATCACGGAATCCCAATACTGATGAAAAAAAAGTAATAGGATTTATTAAAAGAAATTTTACCAATCAAACAAGAATATAAAACTAAAATGCTATTTAACTTTGGTAAGGCCAATATTAGAATATGTGTCCTCAGTTTGGGACCCTTCTACTCAAGAAAACACAAAGAAACTAGAACAGATGCAGAATAGACTCGTGAGATTTGTAACAAATGATTATTCATTTGATTAGACAAAAACATTAGTAAAATCACTAAACTTAGAGGCACTTCAGGACAGAAGATTAAAAAGTAAATAGCTATTATACATAAATACTGAACCACAATTTTCAAATGCAAAAACAAAAGCTAATAAAATACTCAGAAAGACACAAAGTTAAAGCAACATTTCTTATTCCATATGATAGGACAAACTTGTACATCCTTCATGCCATTAGCTTCATTTTGATATTAGATTGCTGAACTTGGAAAATAAAATATTAATTGATTAAAATGTTTACCTTGTCCATTATTTGGAATTCTGGTGTAAATGTGCCATTTGTGCTGAAGTTGATGGCTCTTATATTTACAGCTTTTCCACTTTGTTTTTCATAGTGAGGTAACATAGATTTTAACACTGCATAAAGATCTTCATTTTGGACTAGAGGCTTTTGCTCATACATAAAAACTATAGTCAGTGCTAGTATTTTGTTGTAAGGGGGCCCCTGTTAAAATAAACAGATTAAAATGAAAAAAAAAAGTCATCATAAATAAACAAAAAAGGCAACAAACAAGAAAAACTTTAAAAAATACTTTTAAAAAAAAACAAAGCTTCTATTAGGTGTAATTGTATCAATCAGTTTGAATAAGTTATTTAGTTACATGCATGATAGACCTAAACAAAATAAATCTGTGCTATTAGAAATATTTTACTAATTGCTTTTGTTTAGCTTTTAGCTTTCTCAATGCGCTATGATCCTATCACTTGTCTGGACCAGTTGTGAAAAGGGGAGGGAAGAAGGGAGTATCTTGTTGAATGTTTACATGATCATTTTTTATTTTTTTTTACATAAAAAAATGTTCACTAAGGGCTCAAAAGTCCTCAAGGGGACTATTTCTGCCTATACCACCACATCTATCAAGTACAAGTATTGATTTCTTTCCATTGTTCAAGATACCAAACAAAATAATTAATTACCAATAGTTAATTAAATAATTGGTTAATTTTTTAAATGATTCTTGTGTTGTCAGGTAAAAGAAATAATTGTGCAAAATTTCAACTTAATCCTAGATAGGGCGTGGGTGAAACAATGTGTACAAACCTTTTACCATACAAACAGAGTGAGTTGATATAAGCTTTGTAATAATGACTTTTATTAAGATTAAAGTAGAAAATAAAATTGTCTTGCATTCATCTTGTAAATAAATATGTGTGCAGTACCTTCAACAAAGCATATGAGATCAGAAGAAATAATTTTTATATTTGTATTTACTATTCGATTCCACCACACTATTAAGATGATCATGCACATATACTATTTGTGCAGTGAAAAAAAGACACACATTTTTTATATTGTAATAACCATGTTCTGTAGTGGCTCTATGACTGATGTGCACCAGCGCACTATAAAGAGACTAAATGAATGGAATAAGTAGGAGGAAGTGGAATGTTTGATGGTTTGTTGATATCCGCCTTGCTTTGTTCTAATCCCTACATCAAGTCTGTCAATCTTTTCGATATTGACCTGGATTGTACTTAATTTATCTTGGAATTCAATCCTCATTGCGCTCATGTTTTCCTGCATCTTACCTAAGAGCTCAGTTATATCTGTCTCTACTTCAAATTCATAGCTGTCCGGGTCTTCTTCTTTGTCTATCAGGGCCTGCCGGAGACAAGCTGTAAGTGTCTCCTTACTACCACCAATCTTCAAACCTCGGTATCGAAGCTCTTGTCTAAACTCTTTGATCAAGAGTTGACCTAATTCTTTCATAATTGGGGAAGCCATTACTACCCTACTTCTCGTCCATTGAGTTGCCTATATCCCACTTTGACACCACTGTTAAAGAATGTTATTAGAGTTAGTGGCAAGCGTAAGGCCAGCAAAGCTCTTGTTTACACTCTGTCCTATGAAGACGCCAAGAACGCGTCCAACAACATTCATTTAGTGTCTTTATAGTGCGCTGGTGCACAGCAGTCATAGAGCCACTACAGAACATGGTTATTACAATATAAATAAAATAATAAAGAAAGTGTAATACACATACACACACACACACAAAACACATACTATTGAAAAAATGTAAGAAGTAATAAAATCAATCAAAATAATAAAAAACTTTTTAACATGTAAATATATATTTTCTAAATTAAACATTATAAAGTTGAATGGCTTAATAAAATGATTTAAATTGCATAAAAAAAAAAACAGATTTAATAAGGAAATATTGATTTACCTGCAACTGAACATAATTCTCCAGAAACGATGTGCTGAAGTCTAGATCATTAGGTCTTAAGGTCAAAACAATGTTAATTCTTTGTAATTCTTCAACATGGGGCATTGGCACAAATTCTACCTAGCATACAAAAATAGAAAACTTATGACTTAGTAGGGTTTAAGTCTCTAATTAACAAGCATGACTAGATTAATACATGGATTTGCACAGGACATTATCCTCTTCACTTTTGAAGGAACGTCTGTAATTTATAAGATAAAGTAAAGAATAAGTTGTGTTTAAAAAAAAATTCAAAATTTTCCATGTTGGCTTACCTCTCCAAGAGGTCTGACAAGGAAAAGCCTCTTCTCAACAGTTTTAGATGTATTATGATAACTTGATTCATTACTTGACAGTCTGTCTATCAAGGCAAGGTCAAGGATATACTCCATACCTCTAATTGGGTCGAATTTCCTGTATCCATTAATGAGATGGGAGTAGAGGTATCTGTTGCCATAGATCTCATTAAGTTTAACAACAGCAGTTTTGATAATGCTTTGAATGTCCTGCTTGTCAGCTCCTATAAAAGAATATTCTACTTTAAATAACAGACCTACAAACTCCTTTGCAGTCTGACCTCCAAAAAAAAACCCAATCACAAGCAAATTAGTTTCAAAAGTAATTTTATAGTAAAACAAAAGTGTTGTTATTAAAAAAAATAATTAAACACTAATTAATTATTGTAATGACTTATGAACTCTCACACATTTGATAATTACACTACTGTTAAATAATTGCTAAAAATGTAAGCATTTTGAAGATTTTTGAACAAATAGATATCTCAGACAATTTTTTTTTTGTTACACAAGAGACGAATAATTAAGAAGACTTATATTCAAGTGTACATTAAAGCTCACCTATCAAAATTTTTACATTGGAAAACTCATCTTGAAAAAATATGTGTGTTTCAGTGAAATAAACCCAATTTATAACATCAAATTTATTTCTTGGTTTGTAAGATTCTGGGACAGCTTTAAGAAAAGAAAAAAAGAAAACAAAGGTAACTAACATGAATATCAATTATGTAATGAAATGTGTCTCATTAGAAGGAAAAGGCAAAGGTAACAAAAACTTTTTTTATTTTAAATTTACACACACACAAAATTTGTTAACACTTGGAAAATTAAAAATGAATAATATATCATTTATTTATTTATGAAAAAAAGGCAAAAATATAAAATTGAATTATTTTAAATTAATTATTTATGACAATTGTTTTGATAACTATTAAGTAAAGAACTTCTTCATTCTCATATTTATGTTGGTGGGTTCAGACTAGTAATATTATATCTGAGATGAACCCCGTGGCGTAGCATCCATGACTCCAAGGGGTTCAATGAACCCAGGCCCACAAGCAATAGGGGCCCACAGCTGTGGCGTAGCAACCATGGTGTGAAGGAGCTCATTATGCTTGGGCCCATGGCTCAAGGCCAGTTGGGGCCCACATTAGAACTTACGAAGAACATTTGTTCGTTCATTTGAAAACACTTTTAAGTCCTTTAACTCTATTAAGAAGTTGTACAAACATTGACTTTTAAGACACTATTACTTATATGCAGTCCTAACTGAATCAAACGTTATGACATAATTACTTTTTTTTAAGAAAAAGGTACGATCTTTACATTGGAATGTCTTTACATTTAGCATACTCATGTTTTGTCACACACTAAATTTGTCTTATTGGCTGGAGAGGAGCCCATCAAGATGTTCTAGTACTAGTGTGATATTTACTTGTGTAGCAGGCAGTGGTTACGTCCTATAGTCATCGCAATACTGGTGTGATATTTACTAAATTAAATTTAACCTAACACTAATAGTCCAATATTTAAACTACATGCTTACATGTTACTTCTTAATGTGTCTTAAAACGAATAGATATTAATTAATTATATCGTTTTATCCTGCACTTTTAAGAATGTGCGCTTATAATACTGTCTCTAATTCAGTCACAAGAAGCACTGGCACTTAATTTCCAACATCAATTCGGTCCAACACCAAGCCGTGTTTATGCCATCTTCATTTAGCTCGAGCTTGTCTTTATAGTTCCTTAAGCTTTGTCTAATTCAGTCTCTACTGTTTGTGCTTTCACCCAGACTGCTATCACATTGGATAAATTGTTAGGCTCCAATCAAGAGTTATAACACACATGCGAGTTTGCACAGCTTTTCAGACGCTCTTGAAAGAACTGGATATCGCTTTAGTAAACCGTTAAAACGTTTATTTATAGGGGAAATGGTCGTCGAGTCTTCTACTTAAAGCGTCTCTATTCTGCCCTCCCTTAAATCCGGCACTGCTGCGATAGCTTACAATCAAAGCAAAAGGTCCTACCTGCTAACCCTTGTCTGAATAGATCCGATGTGAACATTACCCATATGATTTTTATAGTTTTAGACTTAAAGTAACAGCAACATTACGTGTTCTTTTCAGGATCATACCGAGGATCGAGGAACAAGGATAGACTAGAATAATAAATAGAACTGCTTATAATTAATCTTGTTTTAAGAAGCACACATAACTGAAATTGGGTTACATGCCAAAATTTTGTACAACAAAGTAGCGCTTACCAACTGGTGTCTTTAAAATAGCGCCGAGGAAAAAAAAAGCGTGGACTGTATCTCATATCAAATATGCCTTGATCTAAAAATTATATTTATCTGAAGGCAGCAGAGGTTTGAATTCTGAGTTTTCCTTTTCCCTCGGGCAGGAGTAACTCGTTAGCTTTAGGTGGCAACCATCCTTTTGTCCTACACGTTAAGCTTCTAAACGTTATCACCAACAGCACCACGGAGGTGGGGAGGGGACTGGGGGCGCGAGACAGCGGGTAGATTGGTCATGAAGCCATAAATTCCAAAAGCACTAACTCATATTTAACAATATCTATTTCAGAACAGAAAATAAAATAGATTCTTGAACCAACATGTTAGACACATGCAGATCTAGGTTTTGTAAAAGACTGAATCATTTATTTCAAAAATAAAATGCTGCACATATTAGAATGACGCAAGTCCTGGGTTCGATCCCCATACAAAACAATTTTGTCAAGGACAAATGAAATATAAATGTTAAATTTTTTCTTGGAGGTTCAGCGATTGCCGATTTAAATTATTCTACAGCGGATTCTAGTGATGGTTGATTTTGAAACCAATACGCTGCAATGCCCCACATTCACATCTTATGACCTCAAAACCATCCATTTGAAGTTTGTTTGTTTGTTTTTTCTTTTCTAGCGTGGTTGATTTTGAAACCAATACGCTGCAATGCCATACATTCACATTGTATGACCTCAAAACTATACATTCGAAGGTTGTTTGTTTTTTATTTTCTAGCGTGGTTGATTTTGAAACCAATACGCTGCAATGCCATACATTCACATTGTATGACCTCAAAACTATACATTCGAATTACTTTTTTTTAAAAAAGGTACAATCTTTACATTGTCTTTACATTTAGATTACTCATTTTTTTGTCACACACTAAATTTGTCTTATTGGCTGGAGGGGGCCCACCAAGATGTTCTTGAACCCGGGCCCACAGGTACCTTGCTATGCCACTGGATGAACCGTGCAGTGGTTTCCAGATCAGACAGATCTCCATTCTCCATTAAGTTTTTCTTCTATAAGAGGATTTCAGGGCCAGTGCAGGTCTCTATTTATAGTATGCAGCTTTACAGGATATAGTCTGCATTCTCTGGTGAAGCTCGACAAGGGCAAGTTTTGCTAGTCCCACTTTTTAGCTTCCAGAACATAGGTTGCCTCCTGTTGTATCTGGTTCCAGGGCAAAAAGTTATGAGTTGGTCATGTTGGGACACCTTGTAATAAACATTGCTTTTCTTTAATTTGGGGTAACAGCTGGTCCATTTCTCAAGTCTTCTATTCTTAATCATTTTATTCATTTCTTCTGGGTAGAGAGGAATTTTCATTTGTTTGTTCATTCTTCCATCTTTGGCTTTTTCATTGCCTTCTATGTCAATGTGTTTGGATCCATTGAAGAAGTTTTCTTGCTGTTGTTGTTAAGGTTTACAAAAGCTGTCCTGAGTTGCTTTATATAGGAAGCACAGAGTTTCTCAGGCTTTGAAGGATTGCATTGGTCAGAAGATAATTTGGTTGTTTGTTGTACTTGGGTAGTTTACTAGTGTGACAGCTGCTAGTTTAAGTGTTCAACTTTCTGCTCTGGGTTTTTTAGAAGATCCATCTGAGTAAACTCTGATCCATTGGTTATTGGAGAGCAGGTTTTTAGAAAAGAGCTCACTAATTCCTTGAGCTATGTTAGTTTGTGGTCAGATTTGTTTGCTATGTTTTTGATACTGTTTTTTATAGAAAGAATGAAGCTTAGGTCCCAGGGAGTGAATGCAATGTGCTGCTTTGTTGATTCAAGTTATATTTTCTTAGTTGTATATCTTTTCAAAGTTCAGAGATTCCTGAATAAAATGAGTTCTTTTTAGCCGATTTTGAGTGCCAGAATTGTGGATTTTTGGCATTCCGCTGTATTTTTTTCTATTTGTTGTTTCCAAGTAAGTCTTGTGTTTTTTTTGTGACCAAGATATTGTAAGAACTGAAAGGAGGCAACTCAACGAGACATAGATGTTTATTTACATGGAGACATGACAAACATATAGGACATCTACCTTGAGCACAGCATCATCATTTCGGTCTAGACTTGGGCGGAAATCATTCTCTCTCTCAAATTTTTTCTAGATGTTTGGGATTCTGCCGGATTTCTAGCTTGTCTTGAAGATTTGTAGCAGTTTTCTTTTTTGGCTTGAGGACCTAAGTGAAGTAACATGTCATTTGAGATTTTGTCGGGTCCTGGGGCTTGTTTTGCTTTGAACTCCTTCAGAGCTTCATCTAATTCCTTCATGTTTAAGTTTGTATGCCAGTTTGTTAACTGGTTTTTTATCCTGGATTTCAATGTGGACATCTTTAATTCAGCTTTCATTGATTTCTATGTGACCTACACTTTGAAAATATTTTATGAATTCATTAGCTGCTTCTTGGCCTTTCAGACATTGGTTATCAATATTCTAATGTGTTTCAGGCTTAGAAGGTGGCATTGTTGTAGATAATCTGAGATGAACTCCAATTGGTGGCAAGGCTGGAAGGATCAGTCCTCCCGTAGAGCCTTGGCAAGAAACTCTGCTGTTAGGCGTAGTGCCTTTAAGCTCCCATACAGGTCAAGTGACTCTGCAGACAAACTACCCCGCAGCTCTCGGAGCTGCGGACACTCTTGCAAGAGATGCGTCACTGTTTCCACCAACTCTCCACAGTGTCGACAACGGGCATCAAAATTTGGCCGGAACTGGGCAAAGTAAGCACCAACAGGGCAATATCCCGTTTTACACTGCGCAATGATAGATTGTTCTGACGTTTTTAGCCTCCACCATGGATCGTCGCGGTCTGGGCGATGCAAATGCTGCCAGACTCCACGAGCTTTATTGGAGCCATCCCAGGATTTCAACCACTTGTCATGTACCCACTCTCGGATTAATGTCGTAGCTTGGTTAAACGTACTTGGGGCTTCCAAAGTGGCATGGCCAGCGCTTCTTATCGTGCTAGAGCATCAGCCGCCTCGTTAGCCCCCATGCCGCAGTGCGAGGGCACCCACTGCATAAAGATGACGTTGTAGATGGGAACATAATCTTTTCTCCTAAACAACAATTTTCACTCTTTTTTTAAATTATTGTTTAAATGCTGAAATATAATATTCAGTTCACTATGAAATAAAAAAAAAACACACCACAAGTTAAATATAAAAAAGTTTTTAAAAAGCCCTGCTTAAGTTGAGTGAAATTTCATTAATTATATTGAATCAAGTACTTTAAGTCTGAATTCAAACTCAAGCCAACATGATGCAAGACCAATGTTTTGCTCCTGAGCTGTTCAAGTGCTTATAAAAATAATTTCTATTAGTCTATTGTTATTTTAAAATTTTTAACTAATGACCTAATTCTCTACATTTTTGTGATACTTGTCACAAGTCATCCTTTGCCTATTTAGTAAACTTTATATAAAAAAAAATTATTGATTACAACTAATAGATTAACAAATTTGTTGAGTTTTTTATTGATTCATGTGTCGTCATCAACAATGAATAACTGTGTGCAATTTTGACCAGACAGACTGAGTGACTTGATATAAGCTCTGTAAAAGTAAACTATAAAACTTACTTATTGGCCAGGAAACACTATCTCTACCACCTGGTGCATATTCACTTTTATTATACATATCCTCTTTAATCTGTTGTATTTCATTTTTTATTGAACTTAGTTCAACTTCACAGAAATATCTGAAATGAAAGCCCAGAAACAATTTAGGGCTTTCAGCTATATACTATAATCAATGTGCATAGAAAAATGTTAAGGTTAAAGATAAGCATAAAGTTGTAAGAAATAGATAGGTTTACAATTGAAAGTGAATTTATATCAAAAGGTTTTCTCTCAACTATAAAAATGATTAAAATTAAAAGGAAATAACTATCAGATTCAGATTTGAATAATATTTGTAATTCTTTTTCAATTTCAATTCAATTCTTTTTAATGATATGCAAACCTTAGTATAATATAATATATTATAATATATTATACCTATCCATATGAACTTAAATGATATAAATTATGTATGTCAATATTGATAAAGATAGTTAAAATATAACCACTTGTAATTAAATAACTATGACAATATATCCAGTGTACACTAAAGAACAGTAATTACAACAACCCTATTTTATAAAATGTAATGCCTCATCACTGTTCACTGTTTTCATTAGAATCTTTCTAATTTTTACAAATGATGCATCCAGTAAATTAGCACCAATTTAACCTAAACAGTTGCTGTATATTCAATGTGTCAATATTAATATGAGTAAAAAAAAAAGCCTAAAAACATTCTATATGTTTCATTGCCATTTAGGTAAAAGCCCAAAAAAAATGTAATGTATTCATTTACAATGAACTCTAAAAACCATGTCGGAGAGCCTTAACATTAGATTTATATATGGCTTAAAATTGTTTTTTTGATACACTAACCTATGAACTGAGTAATGAGTAATATTGTCCAAAATGGGATAAATAGACAACGAACTGTTGAAGTCTTTTATTTTTGCAAGACTGTCTATATCTTTAGTGAAGTTAAAACTTTGGAGGTGATATGAAGCATACAGTTTACTCTGGTAAAGAAATAAATCATTAAAAAAAACAACAACAATAACTTGAATATTTGTTTTAAAAAAAGAGTAATTTAATTATATACTCAATATTACAGATAGATTTTTTGTGTTCATCAATCTAAGGATTATTTTATATCAAGTGGTGTAAATTTTCTAATAACCCCATTCTACATAAAATTAATAGTAAACTATAATGTATGTCTATATAAGAGTATTCTGTCTTTGACAGTATATTTGTATATAAGACTTTAATTTAGTTAAAGGGATCCAATCAAACCAAAGGATCAATAGCATATAATATTTGTGTTTATTTTGACATTATCATTGACATTATCATAACAGAAGCAGCTCAATGTGTTACCATCAATGGTTTAGTATTTCAATAACAACTTACATAAGTAGAATTCTGACAATCCTTTCTTAAAGCATGAAACAAACATCGACCTAAATTGACACTTTCATCAGTGCTGTTGCTATTTGCTATGCACCACTTAAGGCTACTGTTTATCTGATCTAAGAAAGACTGCAATAACAAAAAATAAAATATCTTATAAATAGTTCAATGTCCTCAATTTCCATGGCAATTTAATGATTGACATTAACATCTTTTAAAAAAATTCTTTAACTAAATGTAATGGTATTTAAAGATATTATCATGAAAAATAATAGTTAAACAGTATAAGGTAAGAATTGAAAGGAATCACCAAAAGAAAGATTAAAAAATGAAAATGCTTTTGAATGTTAATAACATGGAGATACATTAAACCTACTGTATTTTCATGCATATACCCTGCACACATAAATACCCCGCACTAATTACAAAATAAGTAAAAACAAAATTGAACAACCCGCACCTCATATACCCGGCATGTGCAAAGCATGGCTTTCTGTAAACGCATCACAATTGATTACTTGCATTGTAAAGATTCTCAACTACATCAGTACTTATTGTTTTCTTGAAGTTTAAAATGAGATTTCATAAAGCTTTCTAATGTACATTTCACAACTACACAGCGAACTAAAGGAGGTGGAAAGACCTACCAGTATGTCCATAGTTTTCGTCATACTGCGTTAATGAGTAAAATAAATTTTGTAAACCCCACACAGCTACCATTCTTTTATAAAAACTTGTGTAACCTGCAGGCTATATGCACAAAAATATGGGACTTTTCAAACAAAAATATGGGACTTTTCAAACAAAAATATGGCACTTTTCAACAAAAAATATGGCACTTTTCAAACAAAAATATGGCACTTTTCAAATAGAAATATGGCACTTTTAAAAGAAAAAATCAAATTTTTCATGTGAAGGGCATAATGCTAAGCACAAGAAAGTGAAATATGCTAAAACAGTGTCAAATAAACACAACAGAAGTACAGTAGAGTAATGAAGGATACAGAAATGTAAGGTGAAATTCTGTTTACAAAGAGTGGATGACAAGATACAAATAAAATATTCCTAAAAAAAATTGACTACAAAACATTTATCTAATATAAGCCTATATTTACTATTTTAATATTTGTATCGTCAAGTTATAACTTTACCAGTTACTACTGCCTTATACATTAGTTGTAAATAATTTTGTTTGTAATAGTTAATAATGATAGGCTAATCGTTTCCAAACTGTGAAAAAAAATTGCACAAACTTGTGAAAGAAGTATTCCTCCTTCTAATGCACACAATATTGTATTGCCATCTTTTATGGTAGGTGATCCAAGATAGACCTGCTTGCTCACACTGATATGACTAACAAAGTTGAATACATTTTCAGCACGAATATATCCTCTATCAGAAAGTAGCATATAGTAGTCATACCAAGATCCAAATTCTTTGATCATATACTTCAGGGTATTGAAAGGCAAATATTGTTTATAACCATCATTAAAGTTCACCAGCAACATTCCATTGGGTACAATAGAGGATTTTCTATCAACAAAAAAAGCAACTTTAGCTTTATAATGCCCTATACTTTTATTGATTGCAACACCCAAGGTATTGAGACTTTGTTCTGATGATAGCACAGCAATAAACAGTTTCTCCCTAATATTTAGTTCTGTAGCAGCAAATATTGGTCGATTACGTTTTTTTAAAAAAGGTTCAGCACTTGTATGGTTAACATATTGGAGCACATATGGTTCAAAATTTTCAGTATTTTTTTCTTCACTAATATTTGCTAAAAGTTTTTTACACTCATCTGGTTCATAATAGTCAAAAAAACAAGTAACTATTGTACCCAACAAAAACCCAGCCATGAAAACCCTAAGAAAAGTCTTTCTTTTCCGAAGGTATCTTATTGTTTTTCTAGACAATCTTGTCAACCTCATTGCTTTCCAACTTCAATTGATTTACACTTTGTTTCCAGTGAATGGCAATGTCATTCTTTTGAACATTTCCAAAAAAAAAGGATGTTAAAATATTTCAATATTCCTTAACCTGAAGAAGAGAGAAAAGAATATTTAAAAAATAGATTTTAATTTTGTAGGCTTATTTATTTAGAATGAAAAACCAAAATAAATTATAAAAATGTTTCAACAACTACATTGCACAACCACAAAAGGCATCAAATAAATTTTGGCTTAAATTTTAAACAGGTATCTAGCTTTTTAGATCTATTTATTAGGAGGCCTACTGCATAAGGCTATGAATAAACATTTTTGCACTGAAATTTGATGCAGAAGTTTAGTAAGTAAAACAAAACAAAAGATAGTTTAGATACCTTACATGATTTTAAACATATGTGGGTCTATTTTTAATTGTTACAATGAAAAGCTTACATATTTTTCAAAAATCAAAATACTTTATAAATAAAGACATCAATATATTTTAAAAAATCTATAAGATCTTTTAATATAAATAATCCATAAGTTTTAAGTCTCTAATTAACAACTAAGATTTGATCTAAAGATAAGGATAACACATGTACCTAAATGATAATTTCATTTTCAAGACGGATCTGTAGCTTTTATAGATTCTGGATCTATGTATAGATTAGAATTAGATTCTAGGGTAAAAAGATATGCAGGAAGTTTTAATCTGTCCTAGAATAGGGTGCTATATTATTTATAAATATAGATCTAGAATCTAGATTAGATGAATAGTCTGAACAGATCTAGATTCTAGATTAGATTTAGATTACGTTTTTAAAGTGAGAGTACACGAACTAATCGAACTATATTATATAATTATATGAAATATCCCTATGTCCTATGTGGATCTATAGGCCTATTGACCTATTGTAAACGCATTAGTTACTCTAGTAGATCTAGCTATCTACAACTAGAAACCTTAGTCTTACAACATTTAAATAGTTAGATACTTGAGATACATTCCAGCAGATGCCATGTTGGTCATTAACGAGAACTTCTAACTTGTAGACTATAGATCTAGAATCTAGTAGATATCTAGTGTCTAGTCTAAGATTGTATGTATGAAACCTTCAAACTTCATGGGTAGATATAAATACATACTTATAGTTATCTAGAGATCTAGATCCTCTACGTAAAAGTTATATAAGTAGGCCAAAGTATGTAAAAAAAAAAAAACAAGATACGCTTAGGTTCAAAGCAACAAAGGTACGATTATTACTAATAATATTAGAATATAGGGGCCTACTTTAAATGCTCTGCCACTTAAACTTAAAATTAGTTTGAAGTAAGCCCCCCCCCCTCCCCCGCCCTTTTCTAAATTTCTTCCAACCATTTAGATCTAGGTCTAGTTTCCAACTCTTATTAAAAGTTTTTTTTCTCTTTGTTTTTTTTTTTTTTTTAAGAAAAACCAAAGATCTTATAACCTAGACAGAGAGAGGAGAGGTTTATACATTGACAACACTGTAGTCTGTTTACACTTAGACTCCATGTTTCTCTTATGCATGCATTGTTGTCTGTTGAAGCAGGAAGTTTTTGCGCAGTAGTCTTTCTGGTGCCGCTGTTATCTTCAACTATTTTTTTTTTTTTAAAGGAATAATGTCATACTTTGCGTTTCGCACACCTCGCCTATAATTGGGGGGGGGGGGGTATTAATATTGTGATCTTAGGTAGGAAAATGAAATGTCCTAGTTTGCAATATGTAGCTTATTCATGAAATAATAAAAACATTTATTAAACTTTTTTTTTTTTTAAAAAGGAGGTGGGATATATAGTCTAGATATACTACAGTATTGTGTAGTGAAAAAAAAAAAGTTCATTAGCCTATTTAAAGTTTTATGTTTTTAAAATTATCTTCAGAACTTCTAGCCCAAAAACGGTTCGAGACAAATTGATAGGTTTACCCAGATTCGTCAGTAGCCTACTCAGTAGGGCCTACACTTATAGATGCATTTCTTTTTTATTTTAAGTCTTATTAACCATTTACCTCATCTGAAATTGTCTAGTAGTGTTGTGAGTCGCACTTGGAACACTAAGGCCATGCGAGTCTAGTAGTGTTGTGAGTCGCACTTGGAACACTAAGGCCAGCAAAAGCTCCCTTTCATTAATATTGTGATCTTAGGTAGGAAAATGAAATGTCCTAGTTTGCAATATGTAGCTTATTCATGAAATAATAAAAACATTTATTAAACTTTTTTTTTTTTTTTTTAAAGGAGGTGGGATATATAGATATACTACAGTATTGTGTAATGAAAAAAAAATTCATTAGCCTATTTAAAGTTTTATGTTTTTAAAATTATCTTCAGAACTTCTAGCCCAAAAACGGTTCGAGACAAATTGATAGGTTTACCCAGATTCGTCAGTAGCCTACTCAGTAGGGCCTACACTTATAGATTCTTTTTTATTTTAAGTCTTATTAACCATTTACCTCATCTGAAATTGTCTAGTAGTGTTGTGAGTCGCACTTGGAACACTAAGGCCATGCGAGTCTAGTAGTTTGGGACCCCTCAACTCAAGAAAACATTAAGAAACTAGAACAGACACAAAATAGAGCAGTGCGATTCATAACAAACGAATATTCACATTTGACTAGAGTAACACATTTAGTAAAATCACTAAATTTAGAAAGCCTTCAGGACAGAAGGCTCAAAAGTAAAGTAGCAATCATACATAAAACACTGAACCATAATCTTCAAATACAAAAACAAAATTTAATAAAATACTCTGAAAGACACAAAGATAAAGGCACATTCCTCGTCCCATATGCTAGGACAAATTTGTACAAATACCCCTTCTTCCCTAGTGCTATTAGAGCATGGAATGGGTTGCCTGAGCTAGCCAGGAAAACCAGTGACTTGGCAGAATTTAAGTCATTGGTTAATATGCATGACTAAATGCATGACGCGTAGGACGTAATCATCTTCTTTTTTGAAGTAACGTCTGTATTATATAAGATAAGATAGTGTTGTGAGTCGCACTTGGAACACTAAGGCCAGCAAAAGCTCCCTTTCACCAGCCTGTCCGACGGGGGGTGAGACTCGGGGTTAAACTTTGGTTTTGCGTTCACATCCAATGGACACGGACACTTCGGGCTCGCGGACTAGAGACCACTGGGATCCCCGTCGTATTCATATAGGCCTACTATACCAGGCTAACTGTGCGGGACACGCCATTTATGTAACGGCCCCTTGAGGGACGGCGCCTGGACGTTGACAGATCGCTGCGGGAGCTTTTTTTTTTTTTACATCCCCGCACAGTGCAATGAGGATGCTCTCGCACCCTCTTAGGCACTCCCGCGGGAGCCTTGTTTCCACCCGGGTGCCACGATGAGGCAGGGCAGCAAACCCGGGCCATTTACCTCCTGCTCAGTACAAAGTAACGTGGTGCTATTTGGGTCATCAAGGCAAGTGAAATCAATCATTTCCAGCACATTCGCTTGAATTTTTTTAAAAAGTCGGTTTTCTTTCTTTTTTTTTTAATAAACAGAGAAGATAAAAGCCGTTCTAAACAGACTAATATATGTGAGTGAAGGCACTTAGGCAGTTATTATCTGGGGGAGGGGTACTTACCAATGGTGACTTATATAATATTCTTAAATACCGGTATTCATCTTAGGAATCGTCATCATCATCATCCCAGACCTGTCGAGACGGAGATCAGCAAGTCTGGTGCAGTCAAACAGAATATGAGGCACGGTTTCCTCTTCTTCCCCGCAGCGGGGGCACCGTGAATCAAAATTTGGCCATAGCCGCGAGAAATATGAGCCAACAGGACAGTGGCCTGTCCTGCACTGTGCTATAATAGCTTGCTCAGGCCTGGACAGCCTCCACCACGGGGAAGTGCGGTCAGGGCGCCTCATGCTCTCCCAGACTCCACGGGCTTTTTGGGACTTGTCCCAGCACTCAAACCACTTTTCCATTTCTGTTTTTTGTATTGTTACGTATTTCTGAATCTTCTGGCTAGATGTATTAGTTGGCACACAAATAAAAACACAGCAAAGAACTTGACGACTCAACGTTCAGCTTCATATAACTTTAATGACTATTAACTCTAACATTACTGTAACATGTAGCGTAGAAGACTGTACAATA
Organism: Biomphalaria glabrata; assembly: GCF_947242115.1. NCBI lineage: Eukaryota > Metazoa > Mollusca > Gastropoda > Planorbidae > Biomphalaria > Biomphalaria glabrata. Next base: position 22,297,280 of record NC_074711.1, on the reverse strand, counting down.
TCTGTCAGTTTACAGTTAGCTATACTTCGTTGCACTGCATCTCTTCACTTCGTTGCAATTCCTCTCTTCTCAACTTGCACCGAGCCGTATTCCACAGAACAGACCAACGACACACTTCCCAGTGTCGCTCCAGGTCTCCCAAAGCTGAACCAAGTCGTACTCAAGTCTACCGAATCAGAGCCGCACACGTCTTACATCGACTGTATCGACTGTAACGGCTCAAGTCCACTGTAGTTCGCTGTATAGACTTTAACGACAGTAGTCCACTCCAGTTAACTCTACCCTAGTTAACTTGCATCGAGTCGTACACATTTCTCTTCCACAGAGCCGCACACGTCTTACATAGTCTGTATCGACTGTAACGGCTCACTCATGACTCCATACGACTGACTTTCACATTAACTTTCTGGCTTATATAGAGTCCCTATTCACATCTCCAAAGTTGCACAAACACTCCTAGTATCCTCTGGAATAACATGTCAGGAAACTTCACATCCTGTCTTTATTTATACACGTAGATTCCAGAAAACACTCGCTGCAGTGTCATCAAGTCGGGGTCACACGTAGTGACCTTTATCTGTCACTGTTCATTAGTAACTGTCCCTCTATTCGTCCCCTGGAACAACACGTGAGGACACGTCACATCCTGTCTTTGTTTGTACATGTAGATTCCAGGGAACACTAGCTGCTGTGTCATCTCGCCGGGGTCATACGTTGACCTCTACCTATCACTGTTCATTTGTAACAGTATTATAGCCAGAGCTTGATGAAAGCTTACAGCCTGATCAGTGGGTGGAATTTGCCCTCCCTGGTGGGCCAAAGAGTCTGCGATTGTGTTGCCAGTCACACCTATGTGACTCGGTACCCACTGCATTATTACAGGGGTGCCATAGCGTTGTTTGATGTTATGTGAAGCCATGATGACAGTGTTGATATTGGGGGGCCATGGTCCGGGGCTTTGCAAAGCCTGTAGTACAGATTTTGAGTCAGTGACCACAACAATCTGTGTTGCCCTCAAATGTCCCTCGCCGAGTTGAGAGTCAATGACTTTTAAGGCTTCACAGACTGCCATGGTCTCCGCATCAAAACTGCTAACACTACCACATGGTCCAAAGATTTTGACTGTGTAAGAGCCAAGAAAGTCGATGTAGGCTCCATAGCCTGCTCTTCCAGAATCTATTGATGCCGACCCATCAGTGTATGCAAAAATAGCACTGGGCTTGAAGGTATTAATGGTCTCCAGAGCTAGGATTTTAAGGTCGTTAGATGAACGACTTTGCTTAGTGGCATTAGGGTTACTAATTTCAAGCGTATGTCTGGGGTCGTTGGGCGGCACCAAGGGGGAAGGGGATGAAAGCGTTGAATGTTTTGTTGGTTGGTGGAGAGGCCAGCTTCATCAGATAGTCTAGTGGCATGATGCATAAAAGACTGCATCTGGATACGTCTTCTGCATCTCCAACCATCCACTAGTTTTCTAGCTGGGAGGTATTCATCTTAGGAGTCAGACAATGGTGAATATCTGTCCTATCTCATTTGTTTATATGCATTCCATTCTATTGAACCTTAAAGATATGGTGAAGATTACAAAATGGCTTTAAAAAAAACATTGAAAAAAAAAGGGGGGGGGGCATATTTATTGAGGACTTTTGACTCCAGACATATTATGCTAAACAAATCAAAGGCTTTCTTAGGATTTATAAAGCAAAGTGGAATCTGTCTCACTGCATGTTTGCATATTTCATTAACCTGGAGACTATTTTTTATAGTTCAACTTTGAGAATTTCTGTAGTAATTTTGTCGGTTAGATAAAATATTTAGTTCTTCCAAAAGCAGCAGGTGTGGAATGGCATCTACAATATTTATGGCATAAGTTTATAGTCTGAAAATGTCATGTCAGTTTGAATCAAAAGGCAAACAAATAAACTCAAAGCAGCAACCCAATAGGAAAAATATTTATTCTACAATGAAATCCCACAGATGTTTACATTTTCTCATTGCATTATAAATACAGATCATGATAAAAAGATTGACACAGAACATTTTTTATCTGGGACACTCATTGTTCAATTATATTTTCTTGTCAATGTTTATAAACAATCGATTCTTTCATTTATACATGAGGAAAACAAAAAAAAATTGAAGCATTTTAAACAGAAGAATACATTTTTGATTTATATCAGAATTTTGAAAATATCACAACAAAGCAAGTAACATTTTCAATTATAGTAAACTATAGTTGTTCAAGGCTGCAGATTTGATTTCATTTTAACAGTATCAAGTAGGCAACAGAAGTTCTTGCAAATATATAACTAAGTACGGTACACTAGAAAAAGCGAAAATAATACTATGTAATTCTTTTGAAAAAAAAGTGTATTTTTTTTAGTGCCATAGTTTATATGTGAAAGCACCACATAATCACTGCCATATCTCTCAATACTGCAAGGTTTAACTCCCATTTACTATATAAAACAAAATTAATTACCAGTACCACTAATTGATTAACTAATTGGTTAATTGATTAATTCATGTAACGTCTTTGATTATGAATAATAGTGCAAAATTTCAACTTGATCTGAGAATGAGAAGTGGGACAAAGTGACTTGATATAAGCTTTGTTGTAAAATTAGATATTCCCTAATAAAACAATCAGTTTTTAATGTGATTATTTCTTTTGTGAAAAAAAATATTTTTTTTTTCCTTGGTCCCACACTTCTTTATTTATTATGATCAGAAATAACTATATAAAATTGTGTTGATTTAACAAAAAGAAGAAACATTTTAAAATTTTCAAATTATCATTACATTTAGTTTTATAGTATCATACTATTTCTAAGTTTGGATTTCTTTGGTTAATAAAGAATAGAATTTTTATTATAACATTTAAAATTTATATAAAACAATTTCATACTTCATTACTGAATTCTACAAAATGCAATTTAATACAACAAATTGATATTTTCTAACAACACAGTGTTAAGTAGTATCAGTATACTATTAATTAATAAACACTAAATACTTATAAAAATCTTTCAATAACTGTTTAATATCTGTTCAAGCCTTTTCTTTTTCTTTTCTGAAACTTTACACAAAGAGAGAGAGTATTTTTTAGAAAATGTATACCTGACACTTATGATTAATTGCCATGATTTTTTTTTTATTTTGAAAAAACAATTAAAACATTCTTAAAAAGTAAGAATTTATTTAACATCAATATCAATGGATTTGAAAAAAAAAAAAGATACTTTAGTTGTTTCGAAACTTTTTTGTAGCATCTCACTTTTAAGTCTTACTTTTATCTAAATAAGTTATAGGCAATGCTTAAAAAAAAAGTATTGAAATGTATACAAAATAATCAAAAGTAATTCTATGCTACAATAATACAAATAATTCATCATCACATATCACAAGTTGACATTATTAACAATAAAAACTATTTTTTTTAAAATACAATAAGATTTGTTCAGAAAGAGAGATAATTTTTGTACAATGTGATCAAAACAGATGTAATTTAAAGTAATCATTTGAAAAATTAAAGCAAAAGCTACTTAAAACTGAAACTAAAAATGTGTACATTCTCATTTGTTAGGCCAATGATACAAAAATAATAATTTCATTTTTTTTTAACATAAATGAAATATATAAATACGAGGGTACATAAGATAGAAACAAGATTAAAAGCTAGCTATAATAATGGTTATAAAATCATTGTAAGTATAATATCAGTAATAATAAAAGATAAGGCACCAACTGATTGAAACATTTTGATTACCAGTAGCTATTTATGTTTGTATTTATTCAAATTCATTATAGTCTTTACCCTTGCAGAAAGAGAACCCCCAACAACCCTGCAATAACCTACACACTGTTTCTGAAAAACCGTTTCATGTCTTGTCTCTAGCCTGAGTGTCTTAGGATATGGTCCTTTGGAAAAAAAAGCTGTAATGAATGGAACTTTTTCAGACAGAATAATTGTTCATACAAGCCCATTGAGAGAACAGTGGCGTAGCTAGGAGAGGGAGGTCCAAGCCCCTACTTGAGGGGGGGCCCCCAAATGGTGTCTGAAAAATGTTTCTTGTTTGTAGGATGAAATACAGGTAAATCGCTTATTCAATGATGTCTTCGATGCACCAGCACTTTTCTTCAACAAACTAGTACCACCAATTGAAATATTTAGGAAGCTGGCCTCATTTGATAATGATGCGTGCTCAAACCTTGCAACTTCCATCTGAATAATGCTAACTCATGCCACTTTCATTGCATCATGGGAGAGTTCATTCTCAAAACTGAAGTTTTCAAAAACTATCTCAGCAGCGAAATGACGCAAGAAAGACTTAGCAGCGTGGATTTCTCAAAAATAGTAGACAGCATTGATCTAAATGTTATAGATGACCTTTGCTGCACAGAAAGCATGATGTGAGGCCATATGAATTGAGATTTGTCACTTGTGAATTATTTCGTCAATGAACAATACTATTTTTTTGTTGTTAATTTATTAAGTATATTATCTCATGTCATGATGTCGAATGTCAAAATGTAGGGGCCCCCAAATCCGTAACTACACCACTGGGAGAGGAATTTTAGAGCCCTAGAGTTACTAGAGACCAAGTTTCAACTATAATCATCATCATCATGAAACTCCATGTGAGTGAGGGCTTGAGAGGCTTAAATCCTCTCTTGCAAAAGCCCTGGACAGAAACCCTGCTGTCTTGCGTAGTGCATATATGTCACCATACAGGTCGAGAATTTTTAGTTTCCCAGACCTGTCGAGACGGAGATCAGCAAGTCTGGGGCAGTCAAACAGAATATGAAGCACGGTTTCCTTTTCTTCCCCGCAGCGGGGGCACCGTTAATCGAAATTTGGCCATAGCCGTGAGAAATATGAGCCAACAGGACAGTGGCCTGTCCTGCACTGTGCTATAATAGCTTGCTCAGGCCTGGACAACCTCCACCACGGAGAACTATAATGAAAATTTAAAATCTATGATTTATCAAACATCTTGCTAAAATCTGCCATACATCACAAAACCAATGATTGTATACATTTATTAACTAAAAAAATCATTTAACCATTGATTTTATTATATGGTATACAATAGTGATAAGTTTTAATCTTTACTGGCTACCCTTGTAAAAAGGATAACTAATCTAAATTTACAATTTTCAGTTGTGAACATCCTACAGATCAAGTAATAAACAAATTCAAGTAAAATATGACACCACTTCTTATTAGGCATCCTTCAAACCAAAAATAATATCCACAACGGTTATCATCCCTCTAAGAATTATCAAACTATATCTGATTGTTAAAACTTTTGTTCATCTGGCAGAATTGTCTATTAAAATGTGTAAAACTTGGTTCTAACATCATGATGCATATCCAAAACATGTTGGTGTGTTTAATATAATGTGATTTAAGTACTTGCAAATGTTTCTTTAAAGTCATCTAAACAGTCTTGGCATAGGCTAATAGTTTGTTGTAAGATAACATAAACATACAAAATAATTGCAACACTGCCTCTATAGTTACTCTACAGCAAAAAGAGATTTTAGATATTAGAAATAAAAATGAGCATTATATATATGGTACTTTCAAATTTAAGGTGGTGATAAAAGTATAACAGATAATAGGACAAAATTTGATTTGGCAATGACAACAATAGCATTTAGCAAAACAAAATCAAGATCAAAAATAATTTTACAATAATTAAAAAGTTCAAAAGGACAAAATAAATTGCTAAACAATAAATACAACTTCATGGGTGAGTCAAATATATTTAAATTTTTAGCTGTAACATAATGTGGTTTTATTTAAGTTCACAGACTTTTTATACTATAGATGCTCTATTGTATAAAAATAATAAAAATATACAACCTAATCAATACTGATGTCCCAGCAGGTTACCACAGTTTTATGGCATTGTGCTAAATCTCTTGTACGATTTCTCATAAAATGTAGTCTCCCTATCTTGACAGCTAAATGTGGGTAGTCCAACATGGAGTTGGCAATCCATAAAGTGTGGGGCACTGCTTTACTTTATCAAAAGCCAATTGGATGTGGGATAACACTAACTAACTCTATCCAGAAAAGTCTCAATAATAGTAGATAATTCTGACCTTTGATCTCTGTGAAATAAAGCCTTCCCAGACGTCTGAAGCTTAAAGATCCTGGGCTAAAACTCAAGACTCTGTAAAGACTTCACTATGTTGTCAGATTCATTCTTTAAGACTAATGTGTGTCATTATGTTTAAAACAAATGGATCATTATACATCACAGATATCAGCAGTTTTTGTTTGGCTTATTCATAAATATATATTTCTTTTTTTTTTCTTTAAATAATTATTTCAATGAAAACCACAACATGACATAAAAATGTGTCAAAAACATTCATTATGGTTATGTGATACAGTTATGCCTCTTTTTATGTGCCCACATAAATATTATGTGATATTGTCATTTTCAATCATTTCTGGTTCACATATAAGAAGAATCATACAAATATTTGAGATTTAATCTGGTCTAGCATTACACTTTATTTTTACAGAAGTATATTTAAAAAACCATGACAAATAATGCAATAATTAAAGTAAGAGCAGTGGGTTACTTTTTTTTTTGTCACATCATAGCTATCAATTATGACAACAGAAATGCATGAAAGCAACTTTCCACCTTAAAGAGAAAGAGGTCATTTCTTAAACCATACTAAAATAGGGTTTTGTTTAGGCTATAAATTGTATTTTTCTTTTAAAGTATCAATGATGTTCTTTATGTCTGATTAACTGAAACATTAAAACCTATTTAGATATACATATATTATTATTGTGCAGTGGATAATATAAAGCATTTCAGTCATGATTCAAGTAAAAAAAGTTAATCTTTACCAGATATAGCATTTATCACTTAGTTGTTAATCATAAAAGTATGGTTATCTAATGGAATATATTTAATACAAAACAAAATGAGACTATGGCATGTGTTTATAAATAACCTGGTTCTATCAATAAACAAAAAGAATGATTATTCTTTATTTTCATTTTGTGTTGAATGTTGCATTTCTCTTTTAGCTTGATATTGGAAAATCCTTTTGGCTAATTGTGCTCGGGTTGCTAAGTTCATTGATTTTCTTTCTAGACATCTCTCATAAAGTTTAGATGGAATGTTAACTGGACAATCTAACTGCATGTAATAATGTTTAAATTCTGGTTCAACTGCTCTAAAGACATGAACCTTGCCATATCTGACAAACATCTCATACAAATCATATTTCATTAATTCCTCAATAGAAAATGACTTCCTGGAATCTTTGTAATCAGAATTGTAGAAACTTCCATGCTCATAGGACAAAACATCATAATGTCCAGTTCTACTACTGAATTCAATATCTGTGGGATATGGCTTTTTGTCGTAGATAATATTTGGCTTGTATTGCCAGAAACCGATTGGAAAAAATACTTGCCAGCCTGGAATGGTGTTGATACGAACTCGATTTAGCATTTCAGCATTTAGCAACATGCCTACTGTACAAGTCAGAATTAGGGCATCAGGGTCAAGCAAGTCACTTACCTGTGGATAATTTAATAAAACCACTATAGAAAAAATATTATGAAAATGGTTGGTGTGAATTTATGAAATAGAGAAAAAAAAAAGGAAAGAATTTTTTTTAAATACATGAATAGTCTATAAAGTAAATAAAAAAAGATAAAAAATTACTGAAAAAAAAAAACCCCACACACAGAAACAAAATTGAAACAAAAATATCTTTACCGTGTCAATGATTTTGAATTCTGGGACATAAGTTCCATTGTTAGCAAAGTTAATCATTCTGGTCTTCACACCATCTTCACTTTTATCATCATAATAAGTTACCATTGACTTCAAGACTGAGAAAACATCCTCTTCACCAGTCTTAGGAACTTGTGGGTACACAAAAACTATGATGAGAGCTAAACTGTCTGCCGACTCAGCCTGACATGAAGCAATCAATAAATGTATGATAATGATAAATTAATGATGAACATAAAATCAAAGGAACATCAAACCATTTTTTAGCCACTAATTGCATGTAAGTGAATAAAAAAACTTGATTTAAGAAACTGCTTTTAAAAACATTTACTATAAGTATTAACTGCTACCATTAGCCAATTCTCATTTAGAGAAAAAAAAGGTGAACGTGTTATGAAGTAGTTAACTTTCTTGTTTTTGTTGTTGTTATTGTTTATTTTCTTCTAATGGTGCATTTTGTCATAAAGCCTTTTGAATGTTTAAAGAAAATATTTCTGATTTGTAATCTTAAAATAACTACAGATAAAACATTATGACGACAATCATACCTGTAATCGAGCATATGTTTCTAGAAATACTCCCCATCCATCCATTTCATTGGGAGTAATTGATAAAATAATATTCAGCCTTGTAGACTCTGTAACATATGGCATAGGAACAACCTCCACCTTGAAAAAAAATTTAATGTAAAAAAACTATATCCTAACATACAAAATTAATTTTGTTCGCCTTTCCATTAAAGAAGATAACTGGTCTTACTTTACAACATGCATTGAAGATTTTTTAAATTATAATTTAAAATTTTTTTAAAGACATTTCAGAACTTGTAATTAATTCATTTATAATAAACCTTGTCTTTGACTCTAAAGATAAAGAAAGAGTGCAGTATTATATATATATATATGTAATTACCTCTCCAAGAGGCCTCACAAGAAAAACACGTTTCTCTATGATCCTTTTGTTGTAGTTATTTTTGTTATTTTCTTCTGGGGGAATGGACGTGTCCTCTAAAGCTAAGTCCAGTAAATACTCCATCCCCCTCTGTGGATCAAATCTTCTGTAGCCATTGATGAGATAAGAGTACAAATATTTGTTGTTGTGCTGCTCATTAAGTTTCTCCATGGATATTTTAATGATATCTTGAATATCTAACTTGTCAATACCTGCAAACAGATTTTTATTATCAATATTCTTGCTTTTGTATAGTGCATCTTTCATGCTCCTAAAACAAACTCTCTAGTCCAATCTCTAATGGGGAGGGAGTATCTGGGAGATTCCATGCTGCCTTTCTTGGCACTCAGCACAACTCAGGTTTAATAAAAATTTGTAAACTAAATTGGGATTCAAACTCAAGACTCCTCAGATACAGCCAAGCAGTTTAGGTCACTCAGCCACACGACACAAAACAACAATAGTAAGCTTGATTGTAAAAAAAATAGTTACAACATATTCAAATACTGAGCAATTTATAACTCCTGTATTACTTTCCAGAAAGGAAAACTACATATTGGCAAGCTAATCCTTATTCTCAGGCATCTTCCCCATTCAAAACTACAAAATAATTTTAATTTTTTTTTAGTTTTCAAACAAAAAAATTATCTTTAAGGAAATATTAGATTATTTTAACCATAAATTAAAAAAAAACACAAAAAAACAAAGCAATTTATAAAAATGATCATTGAAAGTTGTCATGAAATTAACTTACCAATCAATTCTTTAACATTAGTGAAATCATCCTGAAAGAAAATGTGTGTCTCTGTAAAGTAGTCCCATCTTATGACATCAAATCTATTTTTGGGTTTATAAGGTTCAGGCACTCCTAAGAATCATTAAAAGAACAAACATTAAATTTATGTAATAAATATTAATGAAAATAATACAGAGACTTAAAACTTTTTCAGTCTAATTATCCTATCATTTGAATTCAATAGAGAACTTCTAATTCTGTGAGTACTGAGAATATTTTAAAGAACATTATCATGTGATCTACCTATAGGCCATGATATACTGTCTCGTCCACCAGGAGCAAACTGGCTCATGTATAAAATATTATCTTTCATTTCTTGTATCTGATGTCGGGTTGAATTCAATTCAACTTCACAAAAATATCTGCAAACACAAACCAGCAAAACAAAATAAATTTATCAGCAAAAAAAAATTTTAACCCATAAAAAATGGTATAAATTTTTTATACAATTTTGTTTATAGACATAATCATTAGTAAATATTGTTTTAAATATTATGTTATATAAATAAGGCTATTACCTGTGCATTTTGTAATGTGTAATCTCATCTGGCATTGGAAACACTGATAGAGATTTGTTAAAGTTAGCTTGCTCCCTCAAAGCTTCTATATCCTTGTTAAAGTTTAAATTCTTTACTGGATAGGCTGTGTACACTTTGTTCTAAAGATAGTATTTCAAAAACAATATCTATGAAGATATGTAATTTTTTATTTTTTTTATTTTATACCAGAGCATTCATTCAATATTGAAAAGAAGAGTTATTAACTTATTACATTCGAGGATGCTATGTATAAATTATGCAAACGCTCTGACATAGTAAATAAAGAATAGTCATAGTATTTATGTGTCAATAAAACATATTGTAAAATATGAATAATAGACTTACTGCAACAGTGGAATGGCACTCCAGGTCAGTAGCATGAAGTAAACATTTGCCAAAATTCACACTGGAGTCTAAGCTGTGACAATTTTCTGAACACCATTTTAAACTGCTATTGACTAAAGAAAGTAAAGACTGGAAGAGAAATAAACAACAAATTGGGTTTATTTCACATTTAAAGTGTTATAGCTGTTAAAGTCGATTACAGATTAGGATGAAAGGAAAACATCAAACAGCATCAATCAGCTCATGATACTGATTTGATATTTAATATGTACATATTGATATATTTGAAACATTTTTGGGGAAATTTGGATGTTATGGAAAACACACACAATAAAATAAATAATAATACAACATAATTTTATCTTAAAAAGAATTTTTATGCATGAAAATGTAGACAATAATCTACATGCACTAAAAAGAGAACTTTGACCCAGAGGCCAGGATGGGAGATTGGCTCTTCACTGACCCTTCACTGTATGGAGGTCCCAAATCAACAAGATAATCATTTGATCACATCCATTTTCATGAAACACGACTCCTTGAGCCAACACCATGGGTTCCTCCTCCCATGCAAAGCCTGGAGGCTGAGCCCACAAGGGGTTCCTCCATGTTCCTATAATTACTGCAACTAGCTATGGGAGGGCCATCACCTCTTGTATGACCCCAGCTGGGTAATGGGTGGTGTGGCGGACAGGACTGGTTAGTAACCTTTCTTACATCCTCACCACATCCTCATATCACAATTAATAGAAATGCATTATCGTTATGCGCTTTTACAATTCAAGGGCAGCAGTTTCATAGAAATATACAAGGTCCAAAAGTATGTTGTTGGCGAGGGGGTGTTTCATTTTAAAACATTGTGTGTGGGGCGGCATTATAATGTAGACAGATGAGAAGGCTACAACTGATGGGGTTGCAGGAGGTTTGATTGAAGGATGAAAGAGTAAAAAAAAAAAAATTATATTCTTAGAGGACTAGAAAATTGTGTTGGGGGTGGGGGAGTATTGTAATGAAGACTGTTTTGTTGATGGGTTTAAAGTGTTTAACCATAGCATAGCAAAAAAATATAGGCCTAGATCTGAGTCTGTTGAAGCCATGTGAATAATAAAACAGAAAAACATTCTGGCCATGAATGCTTAGCTCTCCACTGTGGCATACATTAGTGATATGCCTGTAAAGCTGCATTGAATATCAAGCCTGTTATAGACCCAGTCATCAATGTGATCAAAATAACTAGAACCAAAGGGAGAAAGTTACGTTCCTGGAGATTAGGGATAGTGTTATTGCAAGTTTGTGGTGGCTATTAATAGTATAGGGGGAAAAAATAGAATGAACAAAATAACAAAATTAAATGACATGTAGGCCTACGAATATACAGCAATGAAAAATATAGATCTAAGTAGGTCTACGTGCTCAAATATTGTAAACGAAATCTTCAATATTTGTAAAAAAAAAAAAAAAAAAAAGGTTTAGACAATTATTTCTGTTTAACTGTCGGAAACGGTAAGGTTCAATAGGATGTCTAGGTTGTGGAACTTGTGAAAATGAAAACATTGAGGTGTAAGACTTAACACAAAAACACAGTTCGATGTTCTCTCTTCGCCATTACGTTCAGAAACACTGGAAGACAATTCTTAGACTCATATAGCTGACTGAACCCACAGAAAGATTATTAAGTCGCTCTTGTCACTTCAGTTTTTAACTGAATTTCTAGGGCTGTTTGCCTAAAACAACATTTTTATCATTTAAAAAAAAAAAAAAACTAGCAAGATTACAAAAAGAATTTGTGTTATCACACAAACTCAGAGGTGGCCCCCAAATGGTCCACTCATGCTGAGGATTTATCTCCCGTCGCCTCAGCGTGGCGCCTCTGTGGAAGCGTCTAGTAGTGGAACTAGATAGGCTAAGAACGGGAAGCGAACAAGGCCCCGATACCCAGGGTGAGCTTTTCTTTTGTAATCTCACTCGTGGTGGGGATGGAACAAAAGTCAGCAACTCAGTCCAAAAAAGTCTACCACACGTGACACGGCTCCACAAAGGGGGCCCACATCAGAGACCCGTGGCGGAAGTGGCGGTCCCTGCATGGAACGTGGCAGATACAGTATAGGAAGATGAGGCAAACCCCACAAGGTTAGCGTTGCCCTCGGCCACTTATAGTGAGTGGACCCAGGACTGCTTTGTACGCGGTACGTCCCCTTACTCGGTCCATGGCCATTACTGCTGGGGGCCCTCAGACAGGACTGGGGGTGAACAGCTCCCGGTCCAAGCCTATTCGTTGGAAAAAAGCCTTTCCGACGATCAACGGGATAAATGCGCCATGGGCGCCGATTCCCTACTGGACATTATCGAAGGTGGACTCCGAAATGCAATTAGATTTAGACAGGCTTCGACATCAGCACGAATATCAGAAGGTATGAGCTACAAGCTGCTACGAATCACAATCCTATCTCCCTTCATACAAAATTTTTATTTAGAGCATGAGTCTCTGCTACACTTACAATCAATGAATAAGGTTCTGTGTCGCCTGTCTGAATAAGGCTCATGAACATTGCATGATTTTCTACAGGTCGACAAGGAGATGAGACATCTATGTCGACAGTGACATCCTGGTTAACGTGTACTGCTTTGAACAAAAACAAGTTCTAATTTAATCTAGTTAAATGGCAACATCTGGTGCATTGTCCCGCGCTGATTGTTGGCTTTTAGTGCACCCTCCATTTATAAGTTGAAATGGAGAGGCTAACTGAAACATAACATTCAGTTGACTTCCAAACTACCAAGTGTAGTTCAGGTGGTTAAGTCTTGAAGACAAAAGGTATCGCTAGCCGTTGTCCCTTTCGCCACGACGCTCCTCGATTAATGAATGCCATGGCATGGGCTGCCCGGCAATTGCTCAAGGACCCCGACAAACTTGTGTGATTTAGGCTAATAGCGATAGAAAGAGTTGTCTTTTAAAGACGATGCTACTAACTCGTCATGAAATCTCTGTTAGTCATTACACAAAGTCAGCTTTGTAGGGGAAAAATAAAATGATGAGCTTAGGCAATTTGATTTTATATGCCAAAGTAGATGTTCAAAAAAAAAAGCGGGGGGGGGGGGGCGTATGAAAATAGAATTGTGTTTCGGGAGACCTTTGAACAAGAAAGGCTCCATATAATAAATAAAATCTTAACTAGAGGCGAGCCAAAGTGCTTATAATGTGTGTACACGTGGAGGCTATGTACGAAGATGTAACAGATGTTTTTTAAGAGTTACAGCTGCTGTACCAATATATGTGTGAGGGGTCTAAATAGTCAAAAGATTCTTTTAGACCTTTTCATAGGGGGTGGCACGGTCATTTTATCTATGGCTACAATATTTGTGTGAAAGATTGTGTGTGTGTAAAAGGAAGAAGACAAATCATGGACTGTTACATGCAAGGTCTATAACAATGGTATTTCATCCATAATAAGGGCTAATACAGCTAGAACGCATGAGCCAAAAACAAAATCTATGAGTGGCTGTTCCGTAAAAGGATATGAAGGGGGAAAAAAAGGGGGCAGGGGTAAGTAGGTCAAATGAAACAAAATATAAACGCTAAAGATAGCACAATGTTGTTTTTTTTTAAAGAGTGAAAAAACAATCGCTGTAAGAACTTGATCAACGTAGACAAATGTACCAGCACATTTATGACATAATGTTTTATCCTGATTCTCTTATTTTCACATGCCTTAGTGCCATGGTTTTGAGCCCTAGTAATTTTTCGATTAGCTCGAGGGAATTCCAAGCAAGTTTTTTTTTTTTTAAGGCTCTAATACTTCTTAACGCATAATTGCATCTCCATATGACCACCAGCCCGTAAAAAGCTGGGAATAGATCTAGTAGAAAGCTGAACAAAATGTGAAATCAGAAATGCTGCAGTGCCCGCGGTTTTCTGTTAGGACCTATTCACAACGTGTTCTCTGAGTGGCAGAGTAAATAGTGTCGAGTCCTGGATAGATCTCAAACGTGAACTAAGGGAAAACTTTCGTCAATGCCAACAACAAGAACAAACTTTTGAAGCGTAAAGTTCTGTGTCTGTGTGCTTGTTAAAATAAAACAGTGTCACTATGTCAAAAGCTAAATATATACTTTTGAAAAGTATATTAAACTATCAATAACATTGTTTTTTAGAAATGTTTGCAAACATGTATTTCTCATACATCTAGATGCGTTTACACATTAAGTAATTACCTAGTCTTTAGATCTAGACAAGAGATGCCAAACCTACGAGCATGCTTGCGTGTTTTTCAAGTACATTTTTGGAATATTAAGAAGTATGATATATAGATCTATATTTAATGTATATGTATTTGTCTATAACGTTTGTGTATAAAAATATTTTACAATATCTGAAGCAATTACTAAAAAATCAATAAAAAATTAAGATAAGTATTGGCGCTATTTTGTCGATCGGTTTTTGTCGGGTCACAGGGGAACATGACACAGGGACTATCTTCCTCTTGTCCACTCTCTATACAAAATAACATCGCAGAAACTTTTTCCCATTAGACTCGACGCTGCGACCAGTGATTGGCGTGGCGGAAATGGAAACGGCCTCTATGCTGGAAAAACAAAATTTGGACACTGTCTCACATTTGTTTATGTGTGTGTGTGTGAGGTTAATTTGTTTCAAAAGTGTTTTCACGGCTCACCAACAGACTTGACAGAGTACAGATTAAGGGTAGGAATAGTGTGTCACTTAGATTTATATCTCGTAGGTCGGGACAGACAGAAGATATAGTAGCGTTAGTTTAGTTGTAGGGTTAGGGACTCAGAGTATAGAGTAGAATTAGGAGCAGGGGCACCACCATGTAGTTACTTTCAGGGGCGTGTGTCGTGTGCTAGACGTTTTTCTGGTAAAAGACACATGTAGGTAATGGGAGCAAGTCACAGAGGCTGGCTCGCGAGCTTGGCTCCAAGAGTTGTGTGTAGTTTGCCTGAGAAAATAAAGTATTTCTAGGCACTGGCGGATCCAGGGGGGGAGGGGGGGCGGTAGGGGCGATCGCCCCCCCCCCCACTCGGCCGACCCCTTCCCCCCCCCCCCCCCCCGGAGTGGGGGGAGGCGGACGAACTTTAGTATAGGATTCACACAATTTGTATACGAATTTATTACTTATGTTAAAAATATATACAAATTATTTATATTTCAACCTATTTTTAGATTATTTCGCCCCCCCCTCTAGTATGTTGGCCGATTTGGTGGGGTCGAGAGGGGGCGATGGTATCAATCCCGCCCCCCTTACACTTTCGAGTGAGGGGGCGGTCCAATTTGTTTGTAGAAATCACAGCTTGCTAACAAAATCAATTAAATATCTATATTATTAAAACTTGTTATTGATATTTTAACCGATCTTTATGTCGTTCCCTGTTTGCCGATTGGTGGAGGGGGGGGGGCGAATACCTCTACTGCCCTTCCCACCCAAACCCTTTGAGTGGGGGGGGGGGGGGCGGTCCGTTTTTATGGAGAAATCATAGTTTGTGAACAAAATTAGTTGAAATAATATATACATTTTATATTATGTCGCTCCCTTTCTGGTATCTTGGCCGATTAGGTGGGGTGGGGGGGGGGGGGGCGATTGCATGTACTGCCCTCCCCACTCTAGCCCTCTGAGTGCTAGGGGGGAGCGGTCCTATTTTTGTGGAGAATCATAGTTTGTGAACAAAATTTGTTGAATATCTATATAATATAAACTACGTATTGATATGTGACCCATCGTACCATACTCTAATCTCAAATTGTATCATTAGTAAATTTAAATGAAAAAGGGTTGTACCAGGTGGGACATGCAATCCATTTCCCCCATCGGAAAAATCAATACTTTTTCTTTTTGTATTATAGTTAAGAAATTACAAAATTTAAAAAAATCTGTCACTAATATAATTTATATACACTATAAATTAAATTCTTATATCGAGTCGCCCCACCCCTATTCTTCAATGCCAAATGCAATATTTAGCTGAAATTATTAAAGGAGCGAAGATTAATCGTTTTCACTCTACCGCCCCTCCCATTTCCAGACGGAGTTTATATAATTTCACATGAATTTATCATAATTATTTTAAGAAAGACTTTGGATTGGAAAAGTTAGAATTCAAACGAAATTTTTCAGTATAAAAGTCATGATTAAGATGAGTTCTAAACTCAAATAATGTTTTCATAGTCGCCTTTTACCAACCTTTACTCAATCTGATATTTTTCTAGTTAAATAAATTTGGGACTATAACTCACAATTTATACTTTAATTTTGTTAAATACTATTTATCAATTTTTTTTTTCGGCGGCGATCCTCAAAGCAAAAATCTAAATGTGGGGTATCCTATCTTTTCAAGGAACAAATCAGTTTTATTTGCAATGTATTATGGGCCTATAAATTTATATTAGAATATTTTTCAAGTACAACATTATTCGAAAGGTCCTTTTTTAATAGTATGAATAATGAGCTTTAGGTCAGGAGAATACGTTTCTGCAGTGAGGAATGCAAGAAAACGCTTTTGGCGTCGGGGCTTCGCCCCGAAGTCCATTGATGAAAATGAGCTGTAGATGTCAGGAGAATGCGTTTCTGCAGTGAAGAATGCAAGAAAACGCTTTTTGGCGTCGGGGCCTTATAGCTCTGCCCCAGTTGTTTTGTTTTTCGCCGAAGGTTGAGAAATGATATATATATATATATATGTGTGTGTGTGTGTGCGCGCGCGCGCGCTGTACGCACGTTTATGCATAGGGTTAGGGTTTACTGGGCGTTAGGGTTAGGGTTTGGAAAAAAATCGCCCCCCCCCCAACTCCAAAGTTCTGGATCCGCTAGTGTTTCTAGGGGACCAGAGTAAGAAGAAAGCATGACATCAAAATAGTCCTAGGAGATTTCAATGCAAAAATTGGAAAGGAGCCAGCATTCAGACCAATAATTGGCAAAGAAAGCTTACACGAAGAGACCAACAATAATGGCATAAGATTAGTGGATTTTGCATCAGGAAAAGGAATGTCTAGCAGCAGCACAAAATTCCAACATAAGAATATTCACAAGGTAACCTGGATCTCACCTGATGGCAACACCCAGAATCAAATAGATCATATACTCATAGATAAGAGACATGGATCAGACATACTAGATGTAAGAATTTTCAGAGGAGCTAATGCTGACTCAGACCACCTACTAGTAAAAGCTAAACTTAGACAAAGAATAAGTACCATACACAATTACCAAAGAAAGAGAGCACAGCAATATGATAGTCAAAAACTCACAAAGGATCCACTTGTTGCAGAAACTTATAGAATGGCACTCCAAACGCAACTGACAACATTAGAAAAGGACGGCGAAAATAACAAATGAGCATTGGGAAATAATAAAGCATGCTATCAAAAGAACAGCAGAAGAGGTAGTTGGATTTAAACAAAAGAACGAGAAAATAGGGTGGTATGATGATGAATGCAGACAAACTATAGAAGAGAAGAACAATGCCCGAATGATAATGCTACAGAGAGAAACCAGAAACACTAGACAGCAATACAATGAAGCAAGAAGAAGGGCCACAAAAGTTGTAAGAAAGAAAAAACGGGAATGGGAAAAGTCCAAGATTACTCAAATTGAGGAACTAGCAAAGGAGGGAGACATGAGAGGAATGTATATGAAAATTAAAGATGAAAAGAACGGATTTCAAGCTAGATCACACATGTGTGAGAACAAAGATGGTCAGCTTATTACAGAAAACAGCAGGGTCATTGAGAGATGGGCTGAATACTTTGAGGAGATCCTAAATACCACTGAAGATGGAGACAATGGAGAATATGAACTGCCACATGGGGGGACCAGATCCCTTAGTGAACCCTCCAACACTCATTGAAACATCAGAAATAATTAGGACCATGAAGAATCACAAAGCACCAGGAGAGGACCAAATCACAGCAGAACTAATTAAATATGGAGGGAAAAACTTACATTCCCAAATACACAGACTAATATAAGAATTTGGGAAGAAGAAGTAATACCAACAGAATGGGAAACGGCTCTTATAACCCCAATACACAAAAAAGGATCCAAGTTAAAGTGCTGTAATTACAGAGGAATCTCCCTACTAAATGTGACTTATAAGATACTGTCTAGGCTTATAACTAAGAGACTTGGAAAATATTCAGAAGAAATCTTAGGTGACTATCAATGTGGTTTCAGACCCAACAAATCCACAACCGACCACATCTTCACACTAAGATGTATACTAGAAAAATGCCATGAATACAACATACCAATCCACCAACTCTTTATAGACTATAAAATGGCTTATGACAGTATCAGAAGGAAATACCTATATGACACTCTACAGGATTTTGGAATACCCAACAAGCTGACAAGACTTATACATATGACATTAAACAACTCAAAAAGCAAAGTCATAATACAAGGAGAACACTCACGGGAATTTAGGATTAAACGAGGATTAAGACAAGGAGACGCACTTTCCTGCATGCTTTTCAATTTAACACTGGAGAGAGTTATAAGAAATATACACATAAACACAAGGGGAACTATTACTAACTACTTCAGGAGAGAAAACATGGGTCCACAACCAACTGGGACGATATACAGCCAACCTCTACAAAACCTTGCTTATGCCGATGACATTGCCTTATTGGGTAAAGAAACCTCTGACATTGCTAGAGCCTTCATACAACTAGAAGAAGCATCTCGACCAGCAGGACTTGAGGTCAATGACAGTAAAACCAAGTACATCACAATGACAAGAGACAATCAAACAGAGGGACAAAATATCAAAATCAAAGACCACGAATTTGAAAACGTCCAGACTTTCAAATATCTAGGAAGTACTATTAATTTCAAAAATGACCTACTAACAGAAATAAAGGAAAGAATAGCAGCAGGCAACAGGGCATTTTATAGCACCCACCATTTACTTAAGAGCAAAACGATTTCAAGGAAAACCAAGAAAATAATATACAAAACCATAATAAGACCAGCAGCAATGTATGGAAGTGAGACCTGGACACTGACAAAGACATCTGAAAATTTACTTAACACTTGGGAAAGAAAAATTCTTAGGAAAATCTATGGTGCCATACAGGATAAAACAGGGTGGAGGACACGCACTAACCATGAGTTATATCAATTATATGAAGACCCACCAATAGTGAACGAAATAAAAAAGAACAGACTACGTTGGGCAGGTCACCTTGAAAGAATGTCAGACAACAGAGGGGCGAAAATCGTATACAGGCAAAAACCAAAAGGCAGGCGACCCAAAGGCAGACCCCGAATGCGATGGATAGATGACGTGGAATCAGATCTGAAGCAGCTTGGGGTTAGGGCGTGGAGACGAAAGGCCAAGGAGAGATCTGAATGGAAGGATGTGTTAAAGCAGGCCAGAGCCCTCCATGGGCTGTAGCGCCACTGGGATGGATGGATGGATAGAGTAAGAAGATAGTTTTTATGTTTTAGCCTTAGAAAGTGTTTGTTTATGAATAAATTGCGCTTAAGCTAGTTGTTAGCGATATTTTGTTTATTTTAGAGTGACAGTCCTGACTCAGTTGATGGCAATCCAGTAGAGGGACAGTCTTGACTTTGTTGATAGCAGTCCAGTAGAGGGACAGTCTTGACTTTGTTGATAGCAGTCCAGTAGAGTGACAGTCTTGACTTTGTTGATAGCAGTCCAGTAGAGTGACAGTCTTGACTTTGTTGATAGCAGTCCAGTAGAGTGACAGTCTTGACTTTGTTGATAGCAGTCCAGTAGAGTGACAGTCTTGACTCAGTTGATAGCAGTCCAGTAGAGTGACAGTCTTGACTTTGTTGATAGCAGTCCAGTAGAGTGACAGTCTTGACTCAGTTGATAGCAGTCCAGTAGAGTGACAGTCTTGACTTTGTTGATAGCAGTCCAGTAGAGTGACAGTCTTGACTTTGTTGATAGCAGTCCAGTAGAGTGACAGTCTTGACTTTGTTGATAGCAGTCCAGTAGAGGGACAGTCTTGACTTTGTTGATAGCAGTCCAGTAGAGTGACAGTCTTGACTTTGTTGATAGCAGTCCAGTAGAGTGACAGTCTTGACTCAGTTGATAGCAGTCCAGTAGAGTGACAGTCTTGACTTTGTTGATAGCAGTCCAGTAGAGTGACAGTCTTGACTTTGTTGATAGCAGTCCAGTAGAGTGACAGTCTTGACTTTGTTGATAGCAGTCCAGTAGAGTGACAGTCTTGACTTTGTTGATAGCAGTCCAGTAGAGTGACAGTCTTGACTCAGTTGATAGCAGTCCAGTAGAGTGACAGTCTTGACTTTGTTGATAGCAGTCCAGTAGAGGGACAGTCTTGACTCAGTTGATAGCAGTCCAGTAGAGTGACAGTCTTGACTCAGTTGATAGCAGTCCAGTAGAGGGACAGTCTTGACTTTGTTGATAGCAGTCCAGTAGAGTGACAGTCTTGACTTTGTTGATAGCAGTCCAGTAGAGTGACAGTCTTGACTTTGTTGATAGCAGTCCAGTAGAGTGACAGTCTTGACTTTGTTGATAGCAGTCCAGTAGAGTGACAGTCTTGACTCAGTTGATAGCAGTCCAGTAGAGGGACAGTCTTGACTCAGTTGATAGCAGTCCAGTAGAGGGACAGTCTTGACTCAGTTGATAGCAGTCCAGTAGAGTGACAGTCTTGACTTTGTTGATAGCAGTCCAGTAGAGGGACAGTCTTGACTCAGTTGATAGCAGTCCAGTAGAGGGACAGTCTTGACTCAGTTGATAGCAGTCAAGTAGAGGGACAGCCAGAAAAGATATTGGCGACAGTGGCAAAGACTAGCTAGCAAGATAATGGGCGACGTTCAGTGATTGGCCCAGTGCATGAAGGAGGGAATACCTGAGGGCCAGTGGTGATCTTTTGGCTTAGGAGACTAATTCTTGTTTTGATATGTCTTTATTGTTTACCTCATATACGTTTTATTAGTATAATGTATCAAGAATAATTAGCCACTTGTCTTATGCAATAACATAATGTTCACGAATGCAGTCATCAATTAATTATTAGAAGATTTCAAAGTGGCCATCAATGCCATTTTAGTTATTAAATATTTTTTTTATAGTTGTTAAAAATGTGTTTTAATTAGAAGCCTATGATTTTTATTTATAATTTTTTTTTATACATGGTGTGGTTATTGATATATATATATATATATATATATATCATGGGCGTAGCCGGGGGGGGGGGGGTTTGAACCCCAAACCCCCCCCCGAAATGAAATCCCCCCCCCAAGGGGGGGGATCGGAATTTAGTGAATGATTTTTTGCTTGATTTTGTTTATTTTAGGTGAGATTTTAATACTAAACCATCAAGTGCCTCAGCACAACCAATGGGGTTTTGAGTTTAAAACCCCTTACCAGGGGGTTTTGAGTTTAAAACCCCCTACCAGGGGGGTTCGAGTTTAAAAACCCCTACCAGGGGTTTTGAGTTTAAAACCCCCTACTAGGGGTTTTGAGTTTAAACCCCCTACTTGGGGTTTTTGCAGTTAACCCCCCCCCCCTCTTCTATAAACAAAACAAAACAAAAATGCAAACGAAAATCCCCTAATTCCAAGAGCACAGTTAAGGGAGATTTTGATTTTAAAACCCCCTCCAAAATTTACGATAAACCCCCTCTTCAATATAAAAAAAAGTTAATTACGCACTCAAAATGTTATGAGCGTAGCTAAATGGGTTTTGACTTAGTTTTTAGTTTAAACCCCACTTCAGCGGGGTTTGAAGGTAAAAAATACCTCTTTAATAATAAAAACAAAGCAAATTATACACTCAAAATGTTTTGTGTGTAGTCAAAGGGGTTTTGAGATTAAACTCCCCTCCAGTGGAGTTTGAAGCTAAAAGTACGTCTTCAATATAAATAAAAGAAAATTACTCACACTAAAATCTATGAACGCAGCCAAAGGGGTTTAGAGTTTAAACCCCCCGCCAGGGGAGTTTGAGGCTAAAAAATACATCTTCAGTGTAAGAAAAAAAGCAAATTACGCACTCAAAATGCTATGAGCGTTGCCAAAAGGGGTTTTGAGTTTAAACCCCCATTCAGAGGGGTTTAATGCTAAAAATACCTCTTCAATATAAAAAAAAAACGAATTACACACTAAAATTATTTGAGCGTAGCCAATCCAATCGGGGGTTTTGAGTTTAAACCCCTCTTCTACAGATGGCGTTTGTTTAAAGTTTAAAACCCCTCCAGATGGTTTGGAGTTTAAGATCCCCCTACAGAGCATTTTGAGGTGGAAAACCCCCAACATATGATTTTGACGATAAAACTTCTCTTTTCGATATAAAATCTAAAGCAAACTAAAGTCACTTAATTCCAAGAGCGTATTCAAGAGTGGTTACACATTTTTACTAGTGGCAGGGCTCCCTTAATAAACTGCAGTGAATAGTCATCTGCCGAAATTGAATAATACTAAATGTACAGTGGCTCAACAAAGATGGCTAAGACAGATTTTAGAAGTCAGTTATAGAGATCGGGTTTAAATCAAGGAAATCCTATGCCGAACTGAGAGTCGACCCTTTAGTAAGGTTGTGAGAGAGCGACGCATGAGGTTTGCGGGACATGTTCTCCGACAAAATGAATTACGCATAAGAAGAGTTGCAATGATATCCTAGTACAACTTGACGCCACTCATTCATTGAGGTCCTCATGGCAGGTGGGAAGAGGCTTCAGACATTACCAGTGACAGATTTTTATGGAAACAGCTTGACGGCAAATGCGCCAAACGGCGTGGGAGGGTCTATGTCAGTAAGAATAGCACATTAGGTTTTTGAAATAAAACTTTTTTATAGCAGGAAAATGCACTGTAGATACCTCAGAATATGCATTTTGTTGGCTTTCAATATCAGAAATAGTGCTTGGCGGCGGGGATTCGCCCCGCGCTGGAGGAGCTCCTAGCGCTCCCCCAGACCCCCTTGCTAGTATTCGCGGGGAATCTACAATTTTTCCACTAACTCATGGAAGAACCTATTCTAGGGCACAATAAACGTCTTCCGAAAGAATGAAGGGTCAGAATGCAATAAAGATTATGTACACACACACACACACACATAAATACATTTTTTAAAAAATTCGCGGGAGGGGGGGGGAATCCCCCCTCCAAACCCCCCCCCCCCCCCGAAAAAAAATCCTGGCTACGCCCATGATATATATATATATAAAGTGAGGTGACGTGAGAGGAAAGTGAGTTCGTCAGAGACACGACTGATCTAGACATCAGCATCTGGAAATAAAATCTTCTTTTCATGACTTTCTTGGAGAACAACTTGACATTTTGCACTCCCAAGATTTGGTCACACCAACACATAGGCATGTGTTAGATTCTCTTCTATGCGAGACATACATACATACTCCTTACATTGTGCTTTATATATTAGATTGTAAACTTGTACAATTGAAATGCTTTAATTTTTGTTTGTTTGTAATTAAAGCATGTTGTGTTTATTTCTACAACTATAGATCAATATAGGCTGCAACACGGTCAACAGAACTCTTAAATTTAGTTGAGATAGCTGTCTTGTGACGGCCACGTTAAAACATGACTCAGTTTATTGCAGGTGTCTAGGTCTACCTCATTCTCTACATAGACCTACTTTTTCCTTTTCACAATCATTTTAGTGAGTTCTTTTAATAGAGAAAATAAAAGACATTTTCCCAAGTAGTTTACATCTTTGTTATGCCTTTGTGGTGAGATAATAAACGGCATTTGCTGTGAAATTTAATTTTTTAACCACATACCGAGTAATTCAAAGTTTGGACTAACTTAAAATGTTCTCGCAAATGCTATCTCCTTATCCAAACTAAAGTCGAAATATCATTTACAAATAGTCCTTATAGCATTTTTTTTTTGTTTATAACATTGTCTGCGTTGTGTGTTTAAAAAAATGATCGAAAAATCATCTGTGTATTAGAGACATCATAATAGCGATGTCACAACCATCTTGGTGATTCCCTGTGTTAAATGTACCTAAGTTGGATGTTCCGAAATTTACCTTAAAGGGAAACTCCGATGGTTTTGACAATTTTTGATATAATATGTGTTTTAATTTACAGATAATGAATATATTATTATTTTGTTTTTATTTGCAATAATAACTTAGTAATTGATATTTTTCTGACGTAATTTTCCTGCGCATCCAAAACGGTCAGATTTTCACCGGGTTTCTATGTGACGTCACACATGCCTATTAATTTCATCTATTGACTTTATAACGAAAACCATACAGTAAAGTTTACATTCTCGTAAAAGAAATATATCTTTGTCTATGCAGTAAGATCTAGATCTTGTAAGCAAAGAAAAAAATGCGTGTTAAAAGTAGATTTACATGCTTGACTAACCATGGCAGTGTGTATCTTCTCGCCTGACCACTCAACACACAACAAACACTATCGCTTGGTTGTCTTATCATGACTGACTACACGTAATCTAGACTAGCCTTACACTGACCAGTTTGTTCGAATCAGTCAGACCTGCGATCTATTTACTTCTTGGGACAGGGAGGGGCTTAGATGAAAATGTAACTTTTTTTCTCGAGTTGGTAGTCCTAATGCTTTTAAATATATCTATATATAATATATATATAACTGTACCATAGCGCTTGACTAAGCCTAACAGCTACTGTAAGAATGAAGCAAAACGATTGAATCATTGAGGGAAGTGACGTATGCCTAACCTAAAAACAAAATCTCAAAGAATCCCATTTTTTTGGAAATGTCAAGAATTTACTGACTAATTTATTAAATATAAATTTATCTAAGCATCTAAATAAAAAATGTTTACTATTACAACTTTTTATGAAGAATTTAAATATGTCAATACCTCAACTTTGAAAAACCATCGGAGTTTCCCTGTAACACTCCAAAATTGAGGAGCACACGGTATTTTGTGTGGACAATTAATTACTTTTATTGTTTCAATAAGAATATAAATTTGGATAGTACTGAAAGGTGCTGAAAAAAAAAAAAAGCTAACAAAAGAATCTAACACATGCCTATGTGTTGGTTGAGTCTAGGTGTCCGTGGACCAAATTTAAATTTTAAAAAATCGAACACATTCCTGTTGTGTCTGTAGACCAAATTTCGGAGGATTCCAGCTACCCGTCACCTCAGCGTGGCGCCTCCGTGGAAACGTCTATTAGTGTAACTAGATAGGCTAAAAATGATTAGCGAACCAGGCTCTTGCGGGATTCCCTGGGTGAGCTTTTTTTTTTTTTTTAATCTCACTCGGGGTAGGGATGGAACAAATAGCCCGCACCCCAGTCCAAAAAGTCCGCCACGCCGTTCCACGCAGGGGGCCGCCATCAGTTAGCCGTTAAGCTGAAGGGGCGGTCCTTACACGGAATAGTGGCGGTTACAGTATAGGGATATGAGGTGATCTCCCCATGGTAAGTGCTGCTCTCGGCCACTTATAGCGAGTGGACCCAGGACCGGGGGCGGTGCGCCGTACGGTCCGATTTCTATGCCCAGTCATCATTACGGCCGCTACTACTGGGAGCCCTCAGACAGGTCTGGTTGTTGGATAAAAGCCTTTCTAACAATCAACGGGATAACGGCGCCCTTGCAGGCGCTGATTCCCTACTGGACTTCATTGAAGGTAGACCAAATTTAAATTAAAAAGAAAAAAAAGTCCAAGTCAAGGGTTAAAAAGAGAAAAAAGGTGAAGATTTAGTTAATTTTAGTTTGTATAATTTTAAACCTCTTTTCCGATTTCCTGTATTTGTCTCAGCAAACATTAACCCAGCTAAGTCTATTCATTGATTCTGTTTTGTTGTAGTCTCACCCAACAGTACTGTAGATCTAGGCTCTAGCTCTCCCTCCACATTCTGGTTTACATTTTATAGACATCATGTTTGATAAGGCGAGGACGTTCCCTACTGGCTACTCCCTTCCCTTTCAAGAAATGTGTTGAGACCTTCCCACATCCACAACCAATCACACGTCATGGTTGCGACCAACAACAGGGTGTGTTTCTACTTGGCGTTTCTAGGTTAACACACACAGAGAAACTCGTCTAATGTATTCTAACGGATTCGAGTAAAAAAAAAAAAGAGTGATTTGATAGAACAAGCTTTGTTTAAAACAAAAAAAAGCTGAGAGAGGTATAACATTTAAAAAAAAAAAGCATGCTGCGTTATACGTAAAATAAAAATAAATAAAATGAAATAGTTTTCAGAGTCACTCTAGACTTTTTAATATACACATTAATGATCTAACCAGATTAAAGGAGACAAACGCAGGAAAGGACTTGGGAGAGGGGGGAGGGGGGAATGCTCCTCACACTCTGTTACACTTAAGAAAAACGAAGTTCCTCTACTACAGGGGTTCTCAACCTGTGGGTCGCGACCCCTTTGGTGGTCGATTGACGATTTGCCAGGGGTCGCCTAAGAACATTGAAAATATGGATTGTTTTTGTCTAATATTCTTATGCTGTGTGTGTGTGTGGAGAGGGGGGAGGGGGTCGCGGCCACGAGGGGGATTCTAAAAAGGGGTCGCCGAGCTTAAAAGGTTGAGAACCGCTGCTCTACTATATATCTTACTCCAATGGATAGAAAACAAACTTGTGCTATAGTGTAACAACTTGTTGTTGTTGTTGTCACATAGATTCTAAGTAGAAATAGCTGAGCTAGAAGTAGGCCCTCTAAGCAGGGCCAGTCTGAGGCCACTGCAACCTATGCGGCCGCAGTGGGCCCCGCACTTTCATAGGCCCCGCGCGATTCGAATTCTAGGTGTAAATTATTAAATTAAACCATTTTAACTTATTATTAAAGGGTTCCTGGAATTCTCCTGAAATTATAAAATATAAGAAGTCATGAAAATCTCCTGAAATTATTAACATTTTCTGAAAACTGATGCAAATCTCCTTAAAAGAAGTTCAAATACTTAATTTACTTTAATAGCCACTGGCATATAAATATAGATCTAAATCTATCTCGACCTCTTCGAAAAAAAAAAAAAAGCCATAGTTCGCTAGACGATAGTAAATCTTAAAGGCAGATCTGAATGTTTATCGGCTTTTTGTTGGAAAACTATCTACTGTAGATGGCTCGTAAAGTTAATTTGACAGTGATTTTGTACTATTAATAAAATGCAAAGACCAATTTATTTTCTAATACAAAATCTTAATTTTCACTTATTATCGCAAATTAGGCCCCGCGCAATCCGTTTCGCATAGGGCCCCGCAACATGTAGGACCGGCCCTGCCTCTAAGTTCAGTAACGGGAAAACAGCCTAATTTGTTTTTCAAGAAAGAAAAACTAGATCTTGTAACCGTGTGGATTTCAAATATTTACGGAACTTATCAAGATAATGCGATGGCGATCTGCGTAGCCCTAAAAAAAATTAAATCTATGTTCACAATACACAGTAAAAGAGTAAGTTTAAAAAACAAAACGTGATTGTAATAAAGAATATAGTGAAATTTTCAAATTTAAGACTTACCTGTGATATGATAACTCCGCCCTCTAAGGAACAATAAGTTTTCCCACCTTCCACACCTTTAGGTGTGCCGAGATGAACATGTTTGCTGACACTAATGTGACTGACCAGATCAAACACTTTCTCCGCTCGGACGTAACCTTTATCCGAGAGGAACATGAAGTAGTCATAGTCCTGCCCGTACTTTTTGATGACGAACTTAAAGACGTTAGTTGGCATCAGGTGGTTGTAGCCGTCGTCAAAGTTGACGATGACCATTCCTCCCGGCACCACGGCGGCTTTCTTGTCGATGAAGTAGACCGTCTTGGTGACGTACTGGCTGACAGTCCTGTTGACCGCCACGGCCAGGGTGTTTAAGGTGTCCTTCGATGACAGCACCGCCACGAACAGCTTTTCCCGGATTCCAAGCTCCGTGGCAGCGAATTTGGGCCTGAAAAATTTCGCCCCCGCCTTGGTGTCGACTTTATATTTCGACTCGTCCATCGGGGGCTCCAGCACTCGGGGCTCGTACGACTCGTCGTTTTGGGCGTCAAAGGATTTGGTGTCCCTGAGTTTGATCATCTTCTGTGGGTCTTGCTTAGCGATGAAGGTCTCACAGCTGTCTTCGCTAAATGGCGCATACATCATGCTGACGGTCATTCCAAGGCAGAGGCCGACCAAAGCAGGAAGGAATGCTCTCGAGATACATTTGAAATCAAACGAGCACCGCAATAACAAACGACGGCAGCGCCAGAATTTCATTTTCCTTCAACTGTACTTCAGCTCAAACCATCCTATAAAATAATAAGGTTTGAAAATATTGAGGCATGGTACGACTGAGTAGAATAGACACGTGTAAAGCACATTGGCAATCATGGCTGAGTGGGCTAAACATTTGGGTAGTACTGCATGCACAAGATATGTACTAATTCCTTTCTCAAACGCTGCCTTGATGAGTTACTTACATTGATTATTACTTGAATGAGATAAAAACACTCGGGATAATTGTTTAAAAATTAACAAATACAGATTTTGATTGTGAGAGAGGAAAGTTTATGTCTTCTGGTAACGGCTATTTTTATACGAGTTTAAAATTGCTACTGCTGTTCAACAAAATCATCTAGATGTAGTGTGCAAAACTGTTTGGTGAGATGTAAAGGATTGTTCAAACTGTCAGTTCAATTACAGTAACATTAGAGTAGTTTCAAAGAAGCATAACATTAAACATAAATATATTTCTAATCAAATTCGTGGCTAATCTATTCCAATCAAATTTTGTGACGCAGATTAGTTCCCGAAAAAAAAATACTAACACTGTACTCACTCAAGTTGAATATTTATTGATGTCTACGCAAAAATGTAAAAGTGAAACCTGAAACATCATGGGCCATTCAAAAGCCTAAAACCGCATGCACAACTTACTAAACGTGTGTGTTGGGTGGCTTGGATGTAACCAGAACTTCGTGCCAGCAAGTGGACCATAAAGGTAATGTTTACCCAGGCATGGCTGGTGGGCGTGGGCCCTCAGAACATGAACGGCAATGTGCCTCTAAACGGTCTCCCCTAATCCCCAACACACTATTCTCTTGGTCTACGTTTGATTAGTTTTCAAATAAATGATGTTTACATGTAAGGTGTGTGTGTATCGCATTAAAAACTGTCAAAACAAAATTAACAGAATGGATGAATCGGCTTCAATTGTCGTCACATCCATATCCCCCCCCCCCCCCAGAGAGGAACGGATTGCGAAATTTATTTTTTTTGGCGCATGTCAGAATTATATTCTAATGTTATTACACTTGTTTGTCAGAATTATATTCTAATGTCATTACACTTATTTGTCAGAATTATATTCTAATGTCATTACACTTGATTGTCAGAAGAATTATATTGTAATGTTATTACACTTGTTTGTCAGAATTATATTCTAATGTTATTACACTTGATTGTCAGAATTATATTCTAATGTCATTACACTTGATTGTCAGAATTATATTCTAATGTAATTACACTTGATTGTCAGAATTATATTCTAATGTTATTACACTTGATTGTCAGAATTATATTCTAATGTTATTACACTTATTTGTCAGAATTATATTCTAATGTCATTACACTTGATTGTCAGAAGAATTATATTCTAATGTTATTACACTTGTTTGTCAGAATTATATTCTAATGTTATTACACTTGATTGTCAGAATTATATTCTAATGTTATTACACTTGTTTGTCAGAATTATATTCTAATGTTATTACACTTGTTTGTCAGAATTATATTCTAATGTTATTACACTTGTTTGTCAGAATTATATTCTAATGTTATTACACTTGATTGTCAGAAGAATTATATTCTAATGTTATTACACTTGATTGTCAGAATTATATTCTAATGTTATTAGACTTGTTTGTCAGAATTATATTCTAATGTTATTACACTTGTTTGTCAGAATTATATTCTAATGTTATTACACTTGTTTGTCAGAATTATATTCTAATGTTATTACACTTGATTGTCAGAAGAATTATATTCTAATGTTATTACACTTGTTTGTCAGAAGAATTATATTCTAATGTTATTACACTTGTTTGTCCGAATTATATTCTAATGTTATTACACTTGATTGTCAGAAGAATTATATTCTAATGTTATTACACTTGTTTGTCAGAATTATATTCTAATGTTATTACACTTGTTTGTCAGAATTATATTCTAATGTTATTACACTTGTTTAATACATATTTTTAATAAGATGACGACGTGGACACATTATTTGACTCTGTGATACATCTGTATGCAAACAGAGTTAATCTGGGGATTTCTCATCGTATATGTATATATGTTTAGTGTTGTTGTTTTTTTTTTTTTACTATCATTCAGTTAAAAAATAAAATGTTACATTTTATACAGAAGCAAATCCATAAGCAACATCATTAGGAACAAGAAAACAATAAATTCATATCTTAGTCCATGATCCGCAAGACCCAGTTTAAGTACCGATAGAGAGGAATTGAATTCCATCAACGTGATCTAGTGAAATCTATAGCAATCAAGCGGCCAGTGCATGTGTGTAAAAACTTGTGCAGTGAGTAAATACATAAGCAGTGAATAATTTTAAAATATATAAGCAGTGAATACTTTTATTAACCTTAAAAAAAAAAAAAAAAAAAGGAGGTATAGAAGGTCTAAAAAAGAACTTGAACGTGAACCATTTGTAATGAATGTACAATTTAAGTAGGGCTGCGCATGTTTTAGCGCTACCAAATGACCGTAATAAAACAACAAAATTAGTTTAAGAGTAGTGTCATGCTGGGGAATGGGGGAGACCCAATCTGTTCTAAAAAATGGAGGTCCCAACACACCAATGAATAAAAAAAATGGATAAGGCTTAAAATGACATAATATGCGTGGATACTTAAAAGAAAGAATTTTAATAGTGCCCTCTCTTTTTGTCCTTCCTTGGTATTTTTGATGGGATCACCTGCAGGTGTCATTGGCATAGAATTTGAATGATCTGTATGGACTACATCTAGAACTAATACTTGGAAACTTTAAGAAACCTTGTGGTGCTTCTTTTCTGAATGATTAGGATCTGGGTTTCTAGATTTATCGATTTTTTTATACAGGTGAAGAGTACAAAAAAATAGGCTTATTATACTGAATCTTAGCTAGAAGTATAAGACTGAATGGTATAGTTAGCGCTTTAGTATTTTATACAAGTTAACAACAGAGCTAGTATTTCTGATATATTTTTAAATCTTTGAAATGTGATAGAAAGAGACCCCTTAAAATGAAATCATTTAGTAGCTCAGCTGGTAGGTCTGTCGATCAAACTAACACAAACCTAACCATTATATATAGTCACAAAAGGAAAAGACCAGAGAAAGTAGCACTGGTAGGACCAAGCAAATAACGAAAGGCAATTAAGTGTGAAATAAAAAAAACAGTTGTTCTAGCAGGTGTTTGGACATCACTAGTGACAACATTCTAGCAAGTGTTTGGACATCACTAGTGACAACATTCTAGCAAGTGTTTGGACATCACTAGTGACAACATTCTAGCTAGTGTTTGGACATCACTAGTGACAACATTCTAGCTAGTGTTTGGACATCACTAGTGACAACATTCTAGCAAGTGTTTGGACATCACTAGTGACAACATTCTAGCAAGTGTTTGGACATCACTAGTGACAACATTCTAGCTAGTGTTTGGACATCACTAGTGACAACATTCTAGCATGTTTTGACATGTACAAGATGGCTGCCTGGTCATGAGGTATGTGCTTGGGACATTAGCCACGAAGATCAAAAGTTCAAAACCCACACCTTGCTGTCTTGCAGGCGGTTTGGACTACGACGTAATAATATTTATTTCTAGAGGAAAAGCTGAAACGTATCAAATATGTATTTGGTGTGCCTCGGTTGTGGTTTGTATTTGGTGTGTCTCTGTTGAGGGTCTGTATTTGGTATGTCTTGGTTGTGGTTTGTATTTGGTGTGTCTTGGTTGTGGTTTGTATTTGGTGTGTCTCTGTTGAGGGTCTGTATTTGGTATGTCTTGGTTGTGGTTTGTATTTGGTGTCTCTCTGTTGAGGGTCTGTATTTGGTATGTCTTGGTTGTGGTTTGTATTTGGTATGTCTTGGTTGTGGTTTGTATTTGGTATGTATTGGTTGTGGTTTGTATTTGGTGTGTCTTGGTTGTGGTTTGTATTTGGTGTGCCTCACTTGTGGTTTGTATTTGGTGTGTCTTGGTTGTGGTTTGTATTTGGTGTGCCTCACTTGTGGTTTGTATTTGGTGTGTCTTGGTTGTGGTTTGTATTTGGTGTGTCTCTGTTGTGGTTTGTATTTGGTGTGTCTCAGTTGTGATTTGTATTTGGTGTATCTCAGTTGTGGTTTGTATTTGGTGTGTCTCAGTTGTGTTTTTTCTGCTGTGCCTCACTTGTGGTTTGTATTTGGTGTGTCTTGGTTGTGGTTTGTATTTGGTGTGCCTCACTTGTGGTTTGTATTTGGTGTGTCTTGGTTGTGATTTGTATTTGGTGTGTCTCTGTTGAGGGTCTGTATTTGGTGTGTCTCGGTTGTGGTTTGTATTTGGTGTGTCTCTGTTGTGGTTTGTATTTGGTGTGTCTCAGTTGTGATTTGTATTTGGTGTATCTCAGTTGTGGTTTGTCTTTGGTGTGTCTCAGTTGTGTTTTTTTCTGCTGTGTCTCAGTTGTGGTTTGTATTTGGTGTGTCTTGGTTGTGGTTTGTATTTGGTGTGTCTTGGTTGTGGTTTGTATTTGGTGTGTCTTGGTTGTGGTTTGTATTTTGTGTGTCTCATTTGTGGTTTCTATTCGTATGTCTCAGTTTTGGTTTGTATTGGTGTGTTTCAGGTGTGGTTTGTATTCAGTGTGTCTCTAAAGTGTTTTCTATCAGTTGTTTTTCTTATTTGAGGTTTCTTTCTATAAAAATATAGTAGAAATATTTATTACTTTGTATAGACACTATAACTAACTGTCTATAGATCTAGATAAAACATCATACTTTTTTTCATAGTTAACATAGATTCATATTCTATATCTAGACTAGTTTTAAGAAAGTCTACAATGGTCTCTTCTAGTAATAGTAATAATTAATAGAATAAATATTACTAGTAGTATTGTAGTATAGCTAGACCTCTAATACTACTTAGATCTTTAGTCAATCATATTACATGGATCTTAAGTACTCTAGATCTAGAGTAAATATTAGTAATAATATAATTTATTACTATTATAAAAAACAATCTAGTTTAAAAATAAATATTGGTAATAATATAAATTAAAGTAGTATATTACTATTATAATTTACACAATACCATAGACTATAGCAGTGTTTCCCAAACTTTTTTTTTAATGGAACACTTCGCACATTCTGAGTATTTATTGGAACACTTTGCTATTTAGATGAATTACAGAAATGGGAATCAAATGGGTGCATGTCTTTCCACCCAAAAAAAAAAAAAACACCAGTTATTAAGAGTAACAAACAAAAAAATAAATAAATACCACTTATCTTATTCATGGCAGTAACACAGACTAAAAACTTAAAATACCTAGGTGTTATAATAAATGAAAAACTATCATGGAATCCCCATATTATTGATAGTATTAAAAAATCAAACAAAGCATTAGGGTTCATTAAAAGAAATTTCTACAAATCAAATAAGAACATAAAACTGAAATGTTATTTAACTAGGCCAATAATAGAAATGTTATGAATCCTCTTTTTGGTACCCCTCAACTCAAGAAAACATTTAGAAACTAGAACAGACACAAAACAGAGCACATTTGATTAAAGTTAGAGAAACAACTTTAGTAAAACACTAAATTTAGAAACCTTCAGGACAGAAGACTTAAAAGTAAAGTATAATTTTTACATAAAGCATTAAACCATATTCTTCATACAAAAACCAAACCTAATAAAATACTCAGAAAGACACAAAGATAAAGGAACATTCCTTATTCCATATGCTAGGACAAATTTGTACAAATGCTCTTTCTTCAGGGTTCCTGCACCATATGAAATTCCAGGAGCTTTTCAGGATATCTTGGAATCTCAGGAGACCGTAAGAGCCCTGTTTCTTTCCTTGTGCTATTAAAGCATGGATTGGGTTGCCTGAGTCAATGACTAGGCAGAATTTAAGTCATTGATTAACATGCATGAGAGTATATCTAGCTAGTCTAAATCTATATCTATTAAATATATAATAATTTTATAATACTAATATCTAAATCTGGACTCTAGAATCTAAAATCTAGACTTGAAAGTACTATAATGTAAATTTCTAATTAGATTGATTTAGTTTTCTAGATAATATTAATATATATATAGATCTATAATCTATATATATTCTATATCTTAAATATCTAGTAAATACTAAATCTAGACCTTCTAGTAGATAATTATATTATATCAATAAATTTATTTAAATTCATACTCATACTGATCTAATCATACATAGATCTACACATTCAAGATCTATTAATATTCTATATCATAATAATAAAATATAACATAATAATAATGTAAAGATAAACTATGTATGATAATGAAAATAATAAACATCATAACATTGAAATTGAATCATTGAACATGCCTTACATGGCCATGGTCGCCATGGACATAGATTATGATTATCATTTCATTATTTCATTTAGACTTTAGACCTGGAATCTATCATTTTATGGAAAATAGTCATAGAATAGAATAATTTAGAGCAGTGATGCTCAAAATACAGCCCTACTTTAGGGCTCTCATATTTTTTCTGAATGGATTGGTACCATGACCTTTAACATTTGTGCATTTATGAACAGGGACTCTGAATGTAGAATCTACCAGGAAATGTTGGCGGATGTTTACTTTTTATGAATATGACAGTAAGCCAACATCTTTGTTTTATAAAGAAAGTGTGACTGTTTAAAACAAACAACAACATATGCATCAACATTATAAAATAAATATGGGGCATCCTTGGTTTGAACTACGATTAAAAGATTGATTAACTACAAATAGAGATTGGAGGATTGATGGGAATATTACCCAAAAAGAAACAAGAAAATGTGTCGGTTTTAAAGGCACCCACACTGTTGCTAACATTTTAAGTAGAGAAATTAAGCTATTTTCTGACGCTTAAAAAATTATAATCATCAAATATCACATGAATGTATTTCTAGATAAATCTAGGGGGTTCTGGTAAAATAGTTTTAGAACAGTTCATTTAATTTTGTAACTTTTCGGTCATGTGGCCCGCGAGACGAGTGTTGGAAAATTAAAAGCCCACAGGTCGAATTAGGTTGGGCATCACTGATTTAGACTTTTTTGAGCATTCCAAATAAATAATAAATTATAAATAAATATATTCACTATTTACTCGATTTAGATATACTTATAAGACTTATTACTTATAGTTATAGACGTCTAGTTAATAGTTTTTACCTAGTCTCAGTAGACGTAGTAGTCTAAGTAGAGTCTAGTGTAGACTGTAGTAGCTTAGGCTTAGTCTATTAGTATTAGTAAATTAGTTGTATAAAATTTATAATAAATTACTATAAAATATAAAGTTAAGTATAAAAAATAAAATAATATTATTATATTATATTAATAATAATAAATTTTATTATCTTTTAATGATAATCTTATCACTTTTCATGATTATCATTATGTCTATGACACTTGCCTTAAATTGAAACTTATGATTATGTCTTTAACTGAACTATTTTTTAGAATTCTCAATTAGTTATATATCTAGATCTATAATCTAATATAGTAATAGACTTAACTTTAAGTTAACCCAATGAGTATGAGGGTTGCAAAAAGAAAACAGTAACAACAAATACTTCCGGAAAAACCTCTTTGGTGACCTAATTAATTTAATACAAAATTATAATTCAAGGCGTATCGAAACAATTGCTAAAAATCTTTTAACCCGAAAAAAAATCATTTTATGATACTTTTTTTTTTTTTTACATAGATCCAGACTATAATGAACAATTACAATCTAGATATCATTTTTTAAATTACACTATAGATCTAGACCTAAATTGTATTCAAAATCGCGATTTAAAGCTAGATCTAGGTTTTACTTTTTAGATAGTTACATTTCACCAAGATGGCTGACAAGGTATTAACTATGTCATTGTTGAGAATGATATTTTAGATTTCTATAAATTACAAAAAAAAACAGTGATTATTACGAAACTCTTAGACATAGAGCTAACCATAAAGTCTAGATCTTGAGAAGCTTTGTAAATAGTGTACTTCTGTTTTTGTATCTTTAATCTTAATAGTGGTAGAGACTCCACCATCCCCATAATTAAATAAATACATTCAATAACATTGACATAGACATTACTTCTACAACATAGTTAGTACATAGTTAACATAGTAACATAATTTACATAGTCAGAGTAGTTAGTAGAGTTAAGTACAGTAACTTACGTTTATCGAACAAGTTAAGCTTATTCGCCGACATTTTTTATGTTTGAATTTGTGTATCTCCGTAAAAATTAGACCTAGAAAAAAACTGAGGTATTATATCTATGAACTCCTCATCCATTTTTCGTAAAAAGTAGACATGTTTTATTCTATTACTACTCAAAGTTAAACTTATATTTGATGTTAAAGTGAGTCAGGTCGATGATTTCAAAAGCTTAAATTATCGAACACTTTTTTACCTTTATCTTATTTTATCGAACATATTAAGAACTTATCAAACACATGAGAAGTATGGTGTTTTAAAAGTGTTATAATCTTAAAATTTTGTGAAAAGTATGGTGTTTCAAAAGTGTTATAATCTATATTTTTTTTTATTTATCATTTTCTTTTTACGCCATGTCAAGACAGACAGATTTTAGTCATTTTCACATGGTCCACATCGAAGGAATCTATAATCTATCACTGATCAGCTCTGCTTAGAAACTGACGGTGCTAAGCCCAGTAACGCATTACCGTAGTACTTATTTAGGTTAAGCTATTTTGAGACATAAGGCAATTAATAAATTAAATCCAGATATTATCTATTTGAGGGAGAGCCTAATAAGCTTTTTTAGCCAATAGATAATCCTCCCCAAGTCATTGAAGGACACAACAGTTTACTTGGTTGACCTAAAAACAAAACATACGGTACGCGGCCCTACGTAACTAGCCGCCGATCTAGCACGCTCAGTGTATGTAACAGCCCAAAAGTCAGTGCTAGATATTTTTCGATCTGGGTGGGGAAGGGGGGGGGGGTGCTGAAAAGCTATGGTAGCT
The DNA here is from genome assembly GCF_947242115.1 of Biomphalaria glabrata. Taxonomy (NCBI): domain Eukaryota; kingdom Metazoa; phylum Mollusca; class Gastropoda; family Planorbidae; genus Biomphalaria; species Biomphalaria glabrata. The sequence continues at coordinate 22,259,682 of NC_074711.1, read as the reverse complement.
TGCAAGCTGTGTTACCTATAGATGTAGATAAATCCGCCCTCCCTAAACCACCTGGTTGACCAAAAAAAAAAAAACACCGTATTTTAGAGCACGCTTAGTATTTGTCACACACACACACAAGCAACATATCTATATATACTACGTATCTATCATGCCTAGTGTTTGTGACCTAATTAGCGGCTTGACCGTAGGTACTCGACTGATGGCTCCTGCCCCTTTCCCCTCAACATTGTTCTTACTACAACTTGAACAATGTTTTGGGGCTGTGTTGATGGCCTGGTTTACACCTGTGTGTTGGGCTATCACTGACCATTTTGTTGTTGTTGTGTGTTAGTCTGGTGGCTGCGTTTGGATTGAGTCTTGATATTTACGTTGAAAAAGTGTGAATGTTGGAGAGTGGAAGCGCGGGTAAGGGGGTGTAGGCAGAATAAGAGAGTGGTTAAATGTGTTATTGTTATTATTTTGTGTATTTGTGATGTTTCAAAGGAGTGTCTTTGTAGCGCATTATGAGCTTTATCATACTTTATGGCAAAAATATATATATATATATAATTTTATAGACCCGGCGCCACACGTCTAGATCGAGAAGCACAACTGACTCTTGTATTTGAGGCTGACGTCACATTCTAATGGTCGATCAATTATTGATGATCTCTGGATACAGTGTCTTGACTGTTTCTCTCCCCCACCCCCCCCGACCTTTTTTTTTTTACCTGCCCAAGACATTTTTATTTCAAAATACCATATCTGCATTCTATACCTCTCCCTTTGCCCTTTCGTTTTATTAATATCTCTTCACATCAAACACATGCGCTAGGTATTGGCTTATAACACATAATTCAGAAGTTAATAGAATGGGGCATCTGAAAAAGAAACAACAACTGAATACTTAGAATACATTCCACTCTGTTCCTGCCGGTAGTTGCGCACAGATGCTATTAGCATCAAGCTATAATATATGTGTCATAAAATCAAGCTTTTAAAATGGGTACAATTAGTGCATATCGATGTAAATCTATTTACTAAAAAAAATATAGCACATTTACGGTAAACCACAAATAGCTGATACAAATTGTAACATATGATTAATTTATATCTGTACTTTGCATTACATTATTTTAAAAAATAACAATTAAAAAATATATAATTTAAATATTTTGTCTTCTTTGGGTTATATCCCTTTGATGTTTATTTTTAACATTAAAATGGTGTTCGATATCTTACGAAGCTGAGATTGCTTATATAAAAACTGCTATTATCGAACACCCCCTTTTTAAACCTCAATTTTCATGTTTAGGTAACAAAGGACACTTTCAAATAAATAGTTGTAAATATTTCTCAGCCTAATTAGAAGCGTATTATATAGTTTTTTTGAGCTGAAGCATCATTAGCATTAAAAAATACCCTTAACCCGAGACTCACTCCACTCTTCCCAAGAGTTCAAAAAATGTGAAATTTTTATACCAATATTACCAATGCACTTTGAATATAAGTAAAAAAATGATCCTCGGGTGAAAATGAAACTAATTATAACTTAACTATAAAGAAATGGACGATGCACAATAAGAATGGACTAGTTTCTTTATAATCATCGAAATAAAGGAGAATTTTAAAAAATACAATGGGGTGTTCGATAAGTACCTTAAAACGAAGGTGTTCGATAGATGTAAGTTACTCTAGAGTGAGAGAGTTGAGTCTCTTGAGAAGAGAGAGAGACGAGAATCTGAAGAGAGATCTAACATAAATTAAAATAAATAGAATCTAGAACCTATAATCTATATTAGTAGTAGATCTATATTAAAATACAAATTACAATACTACTCTACTGTCTATAATCCTAGTATGCTATAGACACTAAGACTCACAAAGACAGTATCATGAGTATTTGAGTATTAGAATAATCAATAATAATAATAATATATATAGACTCAGTAGACGAGTAGTAATACTATATTACTAGATCTAGTAAATAGATCATCTAGTCACCTAGTCATTCTAGTGTCTTAGTTTAAGTTTAGTTTTTAGAGTTTAGTCTAGATTCTAGACTAGATCTTATTCTTAGTCACTTGAACCTTATAATGGCTTATTATGTTATAGATTTAAATAAATAGATCTACTTATACTTATATTATAATGGGGGCTTATTCGGCGTATATATTACAATTACTTATAATTATTCATAGATTATGATTAGACTGATTCTAGTCTATTAATAAAAAGAATACTCTAAAACTCTAAATACTTTAATATTTTATTTATAATAATTTGATTTTGATTAATTCTATTCTATTTAATTAGGCTTAAGCCTTAAAGCATAAAGTAAAGGCTTAACCTTAAATTTAAAGTCTTGAAGTTTAAAGGCTTTTATTAAATTTTTTTAAAGCTAGAGAGTAGAATTTATTAATCCATTATAATTATCAAATATCTAGTCTAGTAAATATAAATAGAAAAAATCTAGAATCTACTGTTTTAATTACATTACTTACATTGTAGTTTTAGTACAATATATATATTATAAATCTACTATATAAATATAATCCAAGTATATTATATAGTAAACAAAGTAAGTAATAGAGTTTCAGTTTAGATCTCAATTCTACTAAAATTCTAGATTACTAGAATAACTAGACCTAGTACTACTAGGTCTACAATCTAGATCTACTAAGTTGCTAATCTAAATGAGTAATCTAGATCTAATTTAGTAGACTAGAAAGATCATGTATTTTTCAGTATTTCTAATAAAATTTCTACTAGAGTCTAGATCTAAGTTAAAAATGTAACCAAAGATTATAGTCTACTTCTACTATATAGATCTCTAGATATACTTCTTCACTCTGATGCTCATTGTGTTAATATATCTCTTATACTTATTAGTCATAGTGAACAGGTTGGTGTAAGTCAGAACATATATATATATACTTACTGATACTGTAATACCCAAGACATTGAATCTAGTAGACCCTAATGCCACCGAGCTAAGTCGTTCATCTAACGACCTTCAAATTCTAGCACTGGAGACCAATAATGCCTTCAAGCCCAGTGCCATTTTTGCATATATACTGATGGGTCGGCATCAATAGATTCTGGAAGAGCAGGCTATGGAGCCTACATAGTTTCTTGGCTCTGACTCAGTCAAAATCTTGGGACCATGTGATAGTGTTTGCATTTTTTATGTGGAGGCCATTTCAGTCTGTGAAGCCTTAAAAAGTCGTTGACTCTCAACTCGGCGAGGGACATTTGGGGGCAACACAGATTGTTGTGGTCACACTGATTCAAAACCTGTACTACAGTCTTTGCAAAGCCCTGGACCATGCCCCCCCCCATATCGACACTGTCATCATGGCCTCACACAACATAAACCAATGCATTGGGTACCGATTCACATAGGTGTGACTGGCAACACTATTGCAGACTCCTTGGCCCACCAGGGAGGGCAAACACCACCTACCAACAGGCTGAAAAATGGAAAAGTGGTTTGAGTGCTAGGACAAGTCCCAAAAAGCCTGTGGAGTCTGGGGGGGGGGGGGGGGGCATGAGGCGCTCTGACCGCACTTCCCCATGGTGGAGGCTGTCCAGGCCTGAGCAAGCTATTATAGCGCAGTGCAACACAGGCCACTGTCCTGTTGGCTTATGTTTCTCACGGCTATGGCCAAATTTTGATTCATGGTGCCCCCGCTTCTGGGAAGAAGAGGAAACCATGTCTCATATTCTTTTTGACTGCCCCAGACTTGCTGATCTCCGTCTAGACAGGTCGGGGAAACAAAAATTCTCTACCTGTAAGGTGACATATATATGCACTACTCAAAACAGCAGGGTTTCTGTCCAGGGCTTTTGCTAAAGAGGATTTGAGCCTCTCAAGCCCTCACTCAAATGGAGTTTGGTGATGATGATGATGACTGTAATACCTGTATGTTAATACTGACCTTTTCTATTCCAATACACTACACTTCATCTATAGTATCCTATATTATTATATCAAAAAAACACATTAAAGAAATAAAATACATTTAGTAATGAAACCTAACACTTAAAAGTAATAAAAAGAGAAGACCAGGCTTAATTGGGAGGAATAAGATGCTGGAAATACTGGTGCAGGTACATGTTTTTTTTTTATTTTATATAATATTACAGTATACTAATATTGTTTTTTTGCTAATATACGTTTTTTTTTTCATTAGTGGCAAACACTAGATAATCTCCCTTTACTAAGCTTTTTAGGTACTTGATAATTTTTTTCTGTAGAATTTAGGGTTAAGAGTCTATAGCCAACAACCAAAGGAATTAGGGGTTGGGTAGTCTACAATTTTTACTTGAATAAACATTACTTAACACTTAAGCTGATACCATTTTCACAATTTCAGCCCTTTTGTATTACAATGACACATCTAACTTTTTGTTAGCACCCTCTGATTGATTGAACCCTCTCCCCACATTTTAAACTTTACAATTCTGTGATAGCACCTTTGGTTAGTTTTGTTTTTTTTATATTATTATTATTTAATCATAAAGCAAGCAATATACAAGATTAGACTCAACAAATATACCTTGTTTTCTCTCTTTCTCAAAGAAAAGAAAGAAATAGACTCTACCATCTCAACAAAGTATTGAGAGTTTCAGACAAAGTGAAAAAAAAAAGCTTTGAAAGTATAAAAAAAATGAGCAATTCAAATGCTTGAAAGTAGGCTAGAGAGGATCTACTAGATCCTGATCATAAACCAAAGCAACATTATCTAATCCATTGTTTTTGTTTCTCTCTCCCTGTCACATAGGATTACAAAGGATCACTGTAATGATAGTTTATAAAAGTTAAAAAATAATTATAATGATAAGGCAAAGGAAGAAAACTGGAGAGTAAATTAAATTTTACTGCAAACACAGATTATATCACCAAAAAAGCATGATTAGGACTTAGAAAAATGTTCTTTTTAATGTTAATAAAAAAAAAAGGTGTCCATGTTTTAACATGCTTTAATCTGCAGCATTGTTTGGCAATCTGAAGATTAAAAATAAAATTTTAAATGCTATTAGTAAGATCATTAGCAACATTCAAGTAAACCTCAATTGGACACTTTCTATAGAACTACATTGTTAAGACAGTGAAAAAAAATATTTTAAAATATTTGTTTCATCCATTGTTCTATTAATTTTAGGCCTGACAATAAAAAAATTTTTTTTTTAATATAATAATATGTATAATAAAATTCAAGTACTCTTAAAATTATCGTCTACATGAACGTTGATAATTTCAGCTATTTTTGTTTTTTAATTTGAACAGGGGCCAACTTTTGTAAATATACTATTTCATCAGCTCATTTTGTGAAATAAGAATTTGAATTAATGCCATATTCCTCTGAAAATTTGGAAGTTTATCTTCTTAGGAAGACTGGAAATGTGAATCTTTTGTGATTCATGAGGATATGATTAAAATACACATGTATACATTTGTTTCAGTTTTCATTGTTTGCGTGTATTCAATCTAAGTGCAAAGGAAAATGTGTAGAAATAGATCTGCCAGAAGATGCTTACTTGGCAGTTAATAATCGGTTTGATACTAGCTCAAATGCTAGGGTATGATGACTTCTTATTGAATTACTTTTTGAATATTCATTTTCTTCAGTGTTTGAAATAGCAGAAAATTTGAAAGACACTTTGAGACAAAGTTTAAAACATTATATCAACATTGTGTGGATTGGGATTATGTTTATGTCTTGTATATCAAGTTTTATATATTTATATTTGTGTGTAGTCAACTTTGTGCTCAAGTATTTCATAAAATATCTTTTATTTATTTTAAAAAAAAAAATTCCTGTAGTTTTATTTTTTAACGAAACATTTTGTAAGAAGCAAAACTGAATACAACTGTTATTCACTTGTTTAGAACATGTTTTACAATCATTTGAAATATTTAGTTCATACAATGGAATTCAAATGTTGATGTTTTTTTTTTTTTTTTGTTTTTTTTTTTGTAAATTAAAGTTAGAACATTGTTTAGAGTACCAGCTCTAGAACTAAAATATTAATACTTTTAAATCATGTGACTTTAAATTAATTTTTTTAAAATTTGTATTATTTATTTATTTTATTATTTGCTTTCTAGAAAATGGAGGTGGATGAAAATAACCACCAAGGTATAAAACAATATTACATCAGTAAAATTGAAGAGCTTCAGGTAAGTTTCAGCAAATATATTTCTTAACAATAGTTGGAAATAGTCATTTGTAAGTGATATTATATCGTAAAGCTTTTTTTTTTTTTTTTTTTTTTTTTTTTTTTTTTTTTTTTTGCAGCTATAGTATAGAGTGGCCTGTTGTTTATTTTATACTGTTTGTTGTTTTTGGTCCTCTTTTAACATTATTGTCATTTCTATTTTAGTTGGTTGTCACAGAAAGAACACAAAATTTAAGAAGATTAGAGGCTCAAAGAAATGAGCTTAATGCTAAAGGTCTGTATAAGTCAGTTACTATACTATTTACTCTCTCATTTTTAAACAGGATGATTCAAACATTTTTTATTTTAAAATCTAATTTTGTTCTTTGTTATATAGTGCGAATGCTGAGAGAGGAGCTTCAACTTCTACAAGAACAAGGTTCTTATGTTGGAGAGGTTGTTAAGCCGATGGACAAAAAGAAAGTACTTGTAAAGGTAATTATCTACAGACTTTTTCTATAAGAATTGTTAATTTCATTTGTCCCTTCATAAACTCCATTTTGTTGAAAACCTTTTCTTATTGTTTGCATAGGTTCATCCAGAAGGAAAGTTTGTAGTAGATATAGACAAGAACATAGATATGAATCAAGTTACTCCTAATTGTCGTGTGGCACTTCGCAATGATAGCTATGTTCTGCATAAAATTCTCCCAAACAAGGTACAATATCATCATTTATTTATTGGTATTGGTCTTGTAATTTTAGAAATTTATAATTTAATTACTTTTATATATGTATATTTATTTGTATGTTTTCTTTAAAAAAAACAACAACAACAGCTGTTCACCTTCTTCTTTATTTTAAGAGTTCAATTTGTCTTTGGGGAGAGTTTAACATTTTTTTTAAGACTAATAGTTGGTTGGAAGATCTGTTGTCTTAAAAATTAATTGCAATATAATATGTTTTATCTTTTTTTTTATTTTCTTTAGGTGGATCCTTTGGTAAGTTTGATGATGGTGGAGAAAGTTCCAGATTCAACCTATGAAATGGTGGGTGGTTTGGATAAACAGATCAAGGAAATCAAAGAAGTCATTGAGCTACCTGTTAAACATCCTGAGTTGTTTGAAGCTCTTGGAATAGCTCAGCCTAAGGTTTCCATTTTTTTTTGTTATTAGTCGTTTTTTTTTAATCTAGATCTATTACTAAAAAAAAAATTTTTTAATGTACAAAAATTTAAATGCTAAAAATATTGAACAACTTTACTTTACCAATTTACTGTTTAATGTCCTTAGGGTGTATTACTTTATGGCCCTCCTGGTACTGGAAAAACTTTACTTGCTCGTGCTGTTGCCCACCATACAGAATGTACATTTATACGTGTCTCTGGTTCTGAACTTGTTCAAAAATTTATTGGTGAAGGTTCAAGAATGGTTAGAGAACTTTTTGTTATGGCCAGGTATCATAATTTTTATTTTTTTTTACTTCCTAATTATATTTGTAATTTTTTACTTTAGGTTATCTTTTAATTATTATTATTGCTTTGTTTTGTTTTTTTATTGTCTTAATTTTTTAAACATTTATTATCCTTATAAAGAGAGCATGCTCCATCAATCATTTTTATGGATGAAATAGATTCCATTGGATCTTCAAGACTTGAAAGTGGATCTGGTGGTAAGTAAATACTTAATTATAACTGCAGAACATCTTCATATTGCTTTTTTGTTGTTTCTTTTAATGTCTGAGCAAAAACAAGCTGAAAATATACTGAACCTGTCTCTATAGAGATTTTGCTTTCATATTGTAAATCAGGCTTTTCAATAAGACCTTATATTACATATTTTTCCAAAAAGCAATTGTTTGATATCTGTGGACACATTTTTTTGCTAGGTGATAGTGAAGTGCAAAGAACTATGTTAGAATTGTTAAACCAGTTGGATGGTTTCGAACCCAAGCAAAACATTAAGGTTAGTTAGTAATTCAAATTTGTTAGTGTATACCTTTACATTTATTTTAACATTGTAGTATTATTAGTATTTGTACACAAAATTTAGTAAATTATATAATGCACTGTATTAGGTCATCATGGCAACAAACAGAATAGATATTCTGGACTCAGCCTTACTCCGTCCAGGAAGAATAGACAGAAAAATTGAATTCCCCCCACCTAATGAAGAGGTAAAGCTTAAAAAAGAATTACTTTTTAAATTCAAAATTTGTAAAAAGAATATGCATTAGTTTTTATATAAATGCTTAATACATTTATAGGGACACTGACTTGATATTGAGTAAAAAACAAAAAGTGGGACAAAATTTGGTTATCATATTTAAAACATGTTTTTAGAAAACTTTAAAAATTGTTTTCATTTTTTGTTGCATAAGGTTGCTTATTATATAATATTTTTTCTATAGGCTCGTCTTGATATTTTGAAAATTCATTCTCGTAAAATGAACTTGACAAGAGGTATTAATCTGCGTAAAATAGCAGAAATGATGCCAGGAGCTTCTGGGGCTGAAGTCAAGGTAATATATGTAAAATAATAGTTAGTAATCAATTTATCCCTGGAATTTTAGCCACATCATGATGAAAATTCGTTTCATTGGTAAGTGATTGATGAAGGTGTTGCATGGTATGCATAATCCACCACCTACACTTTAAATTCCAAAATAGGTTAGAATTTTGTCTGGTGGGGGACTTAACTGTGATCTTATTTGCTAAACTCTTATTTTTTACAGGGAGTCTGTACAGAAGCAGGAATGTATGCACTCAGGGAGCGCAGGGTTCATGTAACACAAGAAGACTTTGAGTTAGCTGTTGCAAAGGTTTGTTGTGGCTTTTCTTTCTTAACTGAGTTGCAAGTTTTGAGTAAACTTCTATTTTATGGTTAAAAGAAGATTCTTAAGAATGTCAAATTTTATGATGTGCATATGTATTAGTAACTTACATTTCTGTATTTCTATTCCAATTAAGACTTGTCAAACAAATACATTAAGATTATTTTACATGAATTTGTAGGTGTTTTTTTTTAAATTTTATTTTAAGTAGTTTTAATGTTTGCACGAAGAATTGAGAATTTTTTTTTTTCTTCTATGCAGATTATGGTGAAGGATTCTGAAAAGAACATCTCTATCAAGAAACAATGGAAATAAAAATGTTTGTTTTACAAACAACTTTTTGTTCAGAATGTTTTGACATGCACCAAATTAAGATAGCTTTGTTTATTAAAATACTGCAGGCTTAATAAGTATGTACTCAATAGTTTACTTTTGAGAACTTAATATCTGAGGTTTGTGGCTGTCTTGATAGATGCAAGAAAGTTTTATCATTAGTATTTCTATGATCATGATCATTTGGAAAAAAAAAAAAAAAGTTTTTTTTTTCTTTGAATTATTTTTTTTTTCAATAAAATAAATATTGAAACAATTGGCATTTGATTTGATTTTGTACAATGTGTAATGTTTTGTTGAAAAAGTTTTAATTATGGATGATTACTGAATGACTATAAGCTTTATATATAATCATTGGCCTTCTTCAGTTTTGAAAAGACTATGGTTCATCTTGAACACTTTTTCATATAGCTGTGGAGCCCCTGTTTTGGAGAGACACTCCCGTCTACATAATATGCCTACTGTTACGCAAAATGCGTATTCGTTACGCAAAATCTCCCAAAAATGACTGTCAGTACGCAAATACGCATTTAACCCGTCGCGTTACGCATTTCGTATCCTTTCCCCCCTCTCTTGACTAGCTTACGAGCGGTCACGGAGGTCACGCTAAGCCGTCCTGTTGGGGGGGGATAAACAGAAAAGGTGGGGGAACACATTGTGTCCAGATCTATACGTTGATTGGTTCTTAATAGCAATTAGATTTAGTCAAGAAATGAAGAACGCGAGAGTGAGGGAGTGGCGGGTTGGTACCGTCAGTTAGCTGATACACCAACGTGACTTTTTTTTTTTTTTTTTTTGTAGTTCATTAGTAGAAATTAATTATGTTAAATCCCTGATTCCCGTATTTATTTGTATAGAAAAAAATATCGAAGTGCTATCGATTCAAAACACATTGAGTGACATTGTAGATATCTAGTCTAGAATCTAGATAACTTGTTATACAAAAACTTGTTATACAGAAATAGATCTAGAGTCTAGCTAGTCATTACGTTATGTCATGATTCTCTACATTAGTAATTACTCTACACTCTAGTTGTAGATCTAGTATGATTTAGATCATTTTAGATTGACTAGATTCTAGATTGATAACATCTACTACCATCTAGTCTAGATTTAGACTAGATTCTTAGTATAGAATAGATCAAGGATGAAGGTAGGCCTACGTTTGTAGCGGATCCACGGCATCGGTAACACTCTTGAGCCCAGATCTAGCGTAGATTATATTTATTATATAGACATAGATCCCGCTTTTCTTCAAGAATCGAGGCCCATGTTTTCTCGCTGTCTATAGTTTTCTTGGTCACTGTCTCTATCCATCTAGTGCGGTCTAAGGCTATGTCTTCCCCATGGTTAGTATCAATGTTTACTGATTTTAAATCCCTTTTTATCACATCAACGTAACGGAGGTGGAGGCGACCAGTTTTTCTTGATCCAGACGCAAGTTTCCCGAACATGCCAGCGCAGGCGGCGTTGCCTGAGGACCGTAAAGATGCTGGAAAGGCCCGTTCTCGCGAGGATCTCAGTATTACACACTTTTTTTTCCAAGTTATTTTTAAGATCCATCGAAAGCAGCCCAATTGGAATGAGTTTAGTTTTCTCTCTTGTTTTGTGTGGGTTGTCCACGACTCGCTGCCGTACAGTAGCGTGCTAAGAACGCATGCCTTGTATACCTCCATTTTGGTCGCTGTGGTGAGCTTCTGGTTTTCCCAAACTCTTGGTCGGAGTCTAACGAAGGTTGATGCGGCATTCTCTATGCGTTTTTTGATTTCCTCTTCTAGTGACAGGTCACCTTGAATTGTAGATCCAAGGTAGCAGAATTCGTTTGCGGCATCTCGTTTGTTATCGTCAAGTCCATGCTGATAATTATAAGTGTGGCGCGGAGTAACCAAGGATCGGTTCTATGTCCAGTACTGTTAACTATTTATACATACCCACTCAGTAGTGTCCTACACCATGTCAGCTCTGCAAGGGTCTCGACCTGTAGTTGTGCGATTAGGCCAGATCTGTCCATTTTTGACAATGGACTCAACAAAAACCTAGCTGTGGCATTCATACTCTCCTGCCTTGACTACTGCTAGTTGGTATGTCCCATAACAAAGTCGCTAAGCTGCAGCCAATTCAGAACACGATTCTAAAAACAAGACACGATTCTCTTGCGTACATAACATTAGAATAGTCTCCTGTAAAAGCAAGAGTCGACTCTATTTATTATCAGTGCATCTACAACAACGAAATGCCTTTGTACCTCAGCGAACTGATCACTCCATATGTTCAACAGAGAGCAATGCGACCCATGGACTCAATGTCTCATCCATGGCTAGATCTAGCTAGGTCGTTGTTCGAATGTCTCGTTAATTTCTCTCAGCTACTGTGAGTGTAGGTGTCATTGTTGTATGTATGGACAAAGTTATAAAATAGATATTTCCAGTGAAGTAGCCTAACTATTTGAATGTACGAATGTGTGTTTTGTGCAGTTTTTATAAATAATAAAAGTAAACAAGAAAAACATAAATAATGCCTTTAAAAAAAAAGCAATGCTTATATTAATTACTTTGGATAAGCCATGTAATTATATGTAGAATTTACCTAACAATAATAAATCTGTATAGCTTTAAGCTGTCTCAATGCGCTATGATCCTATCACATATGTGACCAGTTGTGAAAGGGGAGAGGGAAGAAGAGGGTATCTTGGTGAATGTTTTTTCCATTGTTCAAGATAACAAACAAAATAATTAATTGCCAATAGTTAATTTTATTGATTCTTGTGTTGTCAGGTAAAAAGAAATAATTGTGCGAAATTTCAGCTTATTCTGAGTATAGGTAATTTAAGCTTTGTAAAAATAATAAAATAAATTGATTTTATTAGGCCTAGAGTCTAAATCTAGGTATAGCTCTGAATCTAGAACTGAATGACCAAAGAACTGAAAGAGTGCATATGCGGACCTAATAGTGTTTGTGTATGGGTTGTGTTTTTTTTTTTTTTTTTTTTGGTAAAGGAGTGGAGCTAGGGAGGACGCCACATTTTTGTAACTCTATGCTCTACAACTGATGGAGCGAAAATGTTAATAAGTGTAAAAGGGGCACTATAGATGAAGGGTGGATCTTGAGTCTAGTCTAGACCTAGAAGTGAAAATGAATCAAACAAATTTGTGTATGTTTGTAAGGGGGTAAAACTTTAAAAAATGTGGGAATAAATAAAAGAAGCAAATTACAGAACAACTTAAAATGCAGTCAATCTAGTTGCTTCATTAAAACAGAAGAAGAGACAACTGAAACAGGTTTGAGAAAGAGGTTCATGTTGTCTCCATTTTTCTTCCTCCTAGCAATTGACTACATAATGAGGAGAGCAAATAGAGCAATGAATTGGTCTGCCTTCGGTATTTCATGGCATGAGCAGAATCGAATGACAGATTTGGACTTCGGCGACGTTGCACTACTCGGGTCTACAAATAAATGCATACAAGAAATGACGAAGAGCCTAGATAGAGAGGCACCCAAAATTGACCTACGGGTATCAAACAAGTATAAATCCTATGCCAAACCAGGAGTCGACCACTTGGTGAGGTTGTGACAAGAGCGTCGCGTGAGGTTTGCGGGACATGTTCTCCGACAAAATGAACTACGTATACCAAGAGTTGCGATTACATGAAGGCCAATATAAGGAAAGCGCAAACAGTGACGTCTTCGTATAACTTGGCGCCACACTTTCATGGAGGACCTCAGAGCAGTGGACACCAGGCTGGAGGCTTCAGACATAGCCAGTGACATCTGTGTGGAGACAGCGTGCTAAAGTTCATACGCACCCATTGCATCTGGTTATCTAAGTCTGCGAACAGACCACTGACATAGGTTTGTGCAGTAAAGTTACTCTTACTTTAAGGAAACCTATTTTAGTGTATCACGAGATTCTTCTTTTCTTGAATCCTGGAAGAAAAAAAAAAGAAATCGATACTACTAATCACTTGGCTATCTAGACTCTAGATGTAGTCCAGTTTCATTTATATATTTAATTAGTGAGCTTTTTTCTTGTTTAATGCCAAAATTATAAATATAAGAATATTACTTTTAAATGGGGCACTAGTTTCAATCAGTTTAAAAAGATGCCCATTGTGGGTAATCGATTTTGATGGGTATGCAAAGTTTTAAAATGTAAACAAATACTCTCTTATAGAGTCTAGTTATACTAATAGTAGATCTAGATTTTATACTTATTGATCTAGTATAGAGATCTAATTAATTTCTAATTTATCATACACAAATTTATTTTAAAATCACACACTACAATGAAGTGCTTTTTGGTAGTTAATCAATTGAATGATCCATTGTACATAGACTATGATTCGTACTTCGCAAATTATATAATTCTACGGGCAAAAGAAAAAGGTTTATTGGAGGTACAGTAAAAATGCAACTTAACTCTACTTTTATTACTTTTAACTTTATTACTTAGTGAAGTGTTAGTCTTAGTTTTAGTAGTACTAATGATGATAAAATAACTAACAGTAACTCTTGTCTCTAGTATTACTTTGACTTTACTATTATTTACTTAATTACTAGATTTATTAATTATTAATACTTAATATGACTTAATACTCTTATTAATAATTAATTTAAATTAAAGTCACAGTTATTTGAGTTATTAATTATTAAAACTTACTTAGATCTAGATCTAGATCTATTCTATATTATTATAATATTCTATATTGACTATATTATACTAATTATAGATCTAGTAGATCTATATTATATTATATTATAATACTTATATTATATATAGTTAATATAGATTATTATAGATCTAGAGATTCTATTTATTGTAAATATAATTTTATTAAAAATATTATTATATTATATTTTATATATTATTAATATTAATAATCATAATCGTACCCATTTAAGACTTAGACTCAACTTAGAGTACTTAGACTTAGTCTATTAGTAGACTATTAGACTTACGGTACTTAGACTTATATTAGTAGCTATTAGTTAACTCTCTCTTTGAAATAAATATTTATTAGAATAATATTGTCTATTAGTATATTAGATCTATAGGAGTATAAGATAATTATAATAATAATTTTAAATTTAATACCACTTTAATTTAACTTTAATGATTTTATTTAATTTTAAATGAAATTAATAAATCTAGAACTAGACTCTATAGTCTATACTCTTTACAATATTAACATTATAATATAGATCTATATTCTAAGTAGATCTAATCAAAAATCTAATCTTCATTATCTTGATGATAGAAAGAATGTTATGTTTTTTTAGTCTAGAATTGTAATTGACATGTCATGATGATGGGGATGATCTTGATCATGGACATAATCATGATTATGATTATTAGAGTAGATTTATATCTACTAGCACTCTAGATCTAGTCAATCTAGTATCTACTATAGTCTATCTAGATCTAAATTCTAATCCATTATCTATACTTCTATACAATTAATAATTTATACAACCAATGTTACAAAATGTATGATAAATGATCAGTTATGTATTACTTTACTATTAGATAATGTCATTAGTAATGTCAGTAGATCATTTAATTATTGTAATTCTACCATTCTAAACTAGAAATTTTAGAAAATCTAGATCTACTCATATAATGTTCTTTTCTAGACTTGTATATAGACTAGATCTAATTAAGTAATGACTACTAATGAGTAAGCCTATATATATATATATAGTCTGACACTTTTTTAACAATTAATCTGACATACTCAGTAATCCAATACAGTGTGACTGGGCAACAATGTATGCTTCAGCTGCATTGCCTGCACATGTATGTTTTCAGGGGCGTAACTAGGGATTTGGGGGCCCGGGGGGATTGACCTCTTTGGGGGCCCCTTGCATTTTGACATTCGACATATGACATGAGATAATGTACGCAAAAATATATAATCCCCTAATCAAATTGGTTCAGTATATTAGTAAACTTAACAAAAAGTAATCATCAAGACTCTTTTAATGAAAAATACCGTTGTTTATTAGTTAAATAATGCACAAGTGACAAATCTAAATTGATATCGCTTCACGTCGTGCATTCTGTGCAGCAAAGACATCTATAACATCAACTACATCGATACTTTCTAGTATTTGTGACTTCACTGACATTAAAACCATGATAAGCCTTTCTTGCGTCATTGTGCTCCTAAGATACTTTTTGATGAGCTTGAGCTTTGAGAATGATCTCTCACATGACGTAATGGAAGTGGCCTGAGTTAGCGGTATTCGGAGGAGGTTGCAAAGTCTGAGCACACGTAATTCCCATATGAAGCCTGTTTCCTCAATATGTCTATTGGTGATTGTATTACTGTTTGTTGATGAAAAGTGCTCGTGCATCAATGACATCATTGAAAAAGCGATTTCCCATTTATTTCATCATACAAACAGGAAAAGTAGCACAGTCTGTCACAAGCGTGTCTTCTAACAGGTGTCTTGGTTCAAGAAGAAACCCAAAGGGTTTCTTTCCAGCCTTTGGAATGTGCCCTTCATCTCCATATGATTCTGTCCAGCAATTCTGTCGCAACACGTTTGAATTGCAGTTCTATTGACAGTCCTACATTAGAACTCAACTTCCCATCAAGTTTTTTCTTTCATATGGTTGTTTTGATTACAGGGAATCCATAGTATTCAGTACCTTCTTTTGCTTTTTCGATGGATTGGGTTTTTGTCAGTTTCTCATTATTTTGCAGAAAGCATGAAAGGGTACTAATTTCTTTAGAAGCTTCCCGTATATGCAGTACAGACTTTTGTAGTTACTTCCGAACTATATTAATTGGGCACAGGAGCTTTGACCAGAATTCAAGATAGGCAAAAATTCGTAATTTTCCACTGCATGAAGAAGATTCTGTGCTAATATTATATGGCGTTACGTCATTGTTGGTTGTTTATGTTTTGTGCGAAAGAAAAAGGATTCAGAGTATACAAAAGTGGGAAAGATCCATATCTCGTTATGCTCGAGTATAGAAATACTCCGATAAGTGGACTGCCGTAATCACCATCACAACTGCTGACGAGTAGAAGACTCAGGGAATCATTCCAACTGATCACAAACTATTCAAACCATTGGTAGCTGAAAATGCAGAGACATTACTCAACGAACGACAGATGAAAAGCTAAGTGAAATACGATGCAAAAGCAAGACTACCTAAAGATTATTCTGTCGGAGAGTTCGTCTAGGTCAAACATGGCAGTTGTCATAAAAAAAATTCAGCACCTAGATCTTACATCATAAAGACAAACAAGGGAATTACATACAGAAGAAATCAACGCTTTTTAAATAAGAGTTTCGATGAAGACATCTCTGGGTACTATGATACCGATGAAGACAATGAACTGCAAACTGTTGCTACAAACGAAACAGACAGTTGTAGACCAACATCTAGAGAACTTGTTCAGTCAAGACAACCAGAAGTGGACGAATTGTTAAAGTTCCTAGTAGACAGTGCCGGTCGCATTGGGCGCCGCGCTTTCATAGGCCCCGCGCTAATTCCAAGTGTACATTATTAAATTAAACAATTATAACGTATATAAAATAACAGGGTTTTCGCGACCTCCTGATTTTTCAGGGCCTCCAGGAAATCTCATGAAAAGGCAAAATATACGATAAAGTCCTGAACTTTTTTTGAATTTATTCAAATCTCCTGAAGAATAGACGAAATTGACGTTTTGGGGTGCCAATAAATAAAAAGTGGCATTGCGAGCTTTCATTTGATAAAAATTTATTGCAAAGACGAAAGTAGGCCTATTTTCTAATTCAAAAAATTATAATTTTGACATTATGCTTATCCCTACCCAGACTAGGCCCCGCGCGATCCGTTTCGCATAGGGCCCCGCAAATGCTAGGGCCGGCCCTGCTAGTAGATATCACTATTAAGAACTTTAAAAGGAAGGGTGTGATAATAACTTCAATAGGAATGATGTATTAATATTATATGATATTACGTCATTATTTTTTGTTTATGTTTTGTGCGAAAGCAAAAGGATTAGATGTAAATAAAAAGAGAAAGTTTCCATTGGATTGAGGAAAGATGAATAAAGGGGTAATAACTCGAGTGTGAAGTTTAATTCTGAAATTATAGACGACAAACCCGAATAATGGACAATTTTAGCATTGTTAAGAATAACTTTTAGTTATACTCGATTCTGTAAATTTTGCTTCAAGGTTAATTAGTGTAGCCATATAATACTCGCCATTTAGATCTATTATTAGTAAAGGTAACAAGATACCTGGAATTCGCTGTATATCATGCAGTTTTATTCGTGGCAACAAAGTTTAAAACGGAGTATACATATCTATTCCAAAAACTGATCTCTGCGGCAAAAATATTTTAAAAATATCTAGGTTTAGTCTTTGTGATAAATTTAATCCATAAATGTTGATTAAAAAAAGACACCCGTTGACACTATTTG
The DNA here is from genome assembly GCF_947242115.1 of Biomphalaria glabrata. Classification (NCBI taxonomy): domain Eukaryota; kingdom Metazoa; phylum Mollusca; class Gastropoda; family Planorbidae; genus Biomphalaria; species Biomphalaria glabrata. Next base: position 22,241,944 of record NC_074711.1, on the reverse strand, counting down.
TCAATCAAATATAATAATTTATGTATTTACAAATAAATTTCGGACACCCATTTGGGGGCCCCCCCTAGGTGGGGGCCCGGGGGGATTTTAAAATTCTCCCCCCCCCATCCCCCCCCCCCCCCCCTTAGTTACGCCACTGTATGTTTTGACACACAAGTCTTGCCTCTTCTCATGTGCTTCTTGCTGTGTTAAGTGGGGATACATTCTTGATTGTCTCTCTGATTACTATTAGACAGTGTACCCGCTGTACATTTTAGTGTTGAAGTTTTTGTTACATCTTGTATGATACTGAGCATCCTTGTCAAATGTAAGCATTCAAAGCATTATATCTCTTGGGAACTTGTTAAAAGGAATGACTGTGTTGAAACTCTCACTGCCATTTCTTGGATTTAAGAAATCAAGTGATCTACCGTTTCTGTCATTATCAAAAAAAGGTAGAAAATTGAACATTTTGTGAAATCCATTGAAGACCACACAAAGAGAAAAACACCTAAATTGAGCAAATATCCCCAAGTTGAATTTTTTTTGTAATTCTTAGATCAATAATAAAATAATAATAATAATAGAATAAATAACAGACGAAAAAAAAAAATCCTTTTAACTATTGTTTTTTAACCCTCTTAAGGTTTCCATAATTCTACTTGAGCTATTTTTTAGTCTTTTTGTCACCCTAGGTTAAAAAAAAACATGTCTGTATTGTATTTATTTGGTTACAATTGATGGATTAAATGTGAAAATGTAACACATTAAAATAATATTTTTCAGAATGAGTCCATTGTCAAAAAACTGGATGCCAATTTGGTCATGCAAATCTTTTCCCCCCTTGTACTTTCTCAGTGGCTACTGATTGATCAAACAAAAGAACCGTGCTCAACAATAGTTTGTCCTAATGGTTTCCTCTTTGTTTTTAAACAAGTAAACTTTTTTTTAATAAATTTTCAATTTTAGCATTTCCAAATAATAATTATTAGTTATACATCATATTATTTTATCTATGAATAATATCTGTTAATGAAAATAATTTCATTTTTTTTTTTTTAAATTAAAACAAATTTGACTCCTTGTTGTTTTCTGAACAGATGGATGATCTTTTGTTTCTGACTATTAATGGAGATGGAAGTGAAACTGAAGCATCTCTACAGCGCAAAGTGGAGGTTTTTATGACATTGATGAAATTTATATTTGGTCCAGTTTCTGAAGAGTAAATTTTGAATTATCATTAAAAACATTTGTTTGTTTTTTTGCTAACATTTGTGTTTTGTTTACACAATAGATATGATTTTATTAAATTCTTAATACATTTCGTTTTATCAAGGTATTTAATATATACTAAATGTTCCATTATTAATTCCAAATTGGTTTTTAGTTATTAAAATAGTTTTATAGTTTTGTACATATACTTTTCAAAATATTTTTGAAATGTAAAATATTGTTAAAGCATGTATTTGTCAACATCATTTTGTCAACAGGATGGGCCAGTCTCATTTTTATAGCAGGAAAGCTAAATGGAACTTTCTTCAAGAGATCATGAAAAGTTGGGAATCCATGGTCCAGTCTGAGCAGGCATTTCTAGTGGAGGTAGGATCTTGCTATTGTCCACATTTTTTTTTCTTCAAAATTTTAGCTTTTGTATAGTGCAATTTTCATGCTTATATTATGTTCAGTGCACTAAGGTCCATCATCATCTATCCCTTGACTTTTGTAATAGGGGTGCTATGACAATTTGCGTAACAAAATCCCTCCTCTTTTCCTGGTCAGCAGCTGTTCTTAGCAGATATCAAGTGAGAGGCCGGTCCACTCTTTTATGTTTTCCAGCCAGCTTTTCTTTGGACGACCCTTTTTTTTTCTGCTCCCTCCACTGTACCTTGAAGAAGGAATTTCAATAATTAGTCATGTCTTACAATATGACCAAACCAGTTAGCTTTCATCTCTTCACTGCTATAAGGTCCAATCTCTTAGTAAACATAACAGCTCAAGTCATGTATTAAACTGGAGCCTCCTTGATAAGTAAACAACTGGTTTAAGCCTCTTAGTCAAACATTCCACATAAACTTCATAACTTTGTTTTCTACACTATAGTACTTTATTTTTATATTGCATAACCCAAATTTATCTTTCTTTTGGTACAGGCTATTGAGAGGCTTCATGTCAATCAAGAGGTTAATCAAAAGTGTATAGAGATTCTGGAAAAAACAGTCAAACAGCTTCAGATCTCTAAAGAACAAACTATTAATCATGCAGTTTTGCTTGTAAATAGTAAACTTTTGGCTCTATATTCAAAGTAAACAAAATTTTGTTTTCACCAATACATTATTATATTACTTTTACAAAAATATAAATAATTTTGCTAGCCACAACAATAAATCATTGTGAACATTATTATAATATTAATTTAATTTATAGAGTGCTGTTAACAAATGTAGGCTCAAGGTGCTGTGATAACAATACAAACATCTACATATTTATTTTAAAATATTGTTGCTTTCTTTGAAGATGAAGATAATTATTAATAAATATGTCTCAAATTGTGGCATCTCTTTTATCCCTGTGTTTCTGCCATTACCTTATAGATTACTTATTGATACCCATGTCAGTGCCTCATTTTTGTTACCTATCATTTTGGAAAGCAATATTTCTTGCTGCTCACATTTTGTGGTGTAGGAGACTTTATTAATTTTTCTTTTTCCTCATCTTTCATCTGTGATGCTGGTAATCAAGTAAAGTTGGTAGTAAATGACCAAAGAGACACTTTACTTGTCAAATAAAGTAATGGGAAAAGTAGATAAGCCTTCAAGTGCAATGGAATGGCTGTCACATTTTTTTATACTCTGCTCTGAAACCACAGAGTGCAATCTATTTTCAACCATTGCTTAGAATTGAGAAAATATACTATTATATTATAGCTTAGTATCAAAAAATATTATTTGCATTTATTCAAATCTGACAACCTAATTTTGTATACCGTTTTTTTTTTAAAGCCGTGGTGCTAATGAACTCAAATCGAAGGACATCTTATCCTTGACGATTCTGGCTAAAACTATTTATCCTTATTCAGAGAATATTGAAGATCTCTTTTCTATTCATTATACTGGTGGGAAGACAAAGTCCAAAGCAACAGATGAAGACTATAGTGATGGTGGAGAAGATGAGGTTAGTTGTTGAATAATGAGCCTTAGATTTAGAATAGATAAAAATAATTTAAACTTTTGGTGTCCTGCTGACATACATTGAAGATAAATGTTCTTTTTGGTTGTTGTTCTTGCTCATTATTATCCCAAATATTGCTAAATTCACCAACACAATGTACATTATGCTTTTTATCATAAGTAGATATAGTATAATTGGATAAATTCTTTTGTAATCTATTAGTGCTTGCATACAAATATAATGTGTTATTCTATTACAGTACCACAGTGCTCCTAATACACCAGGTGGCCATAGATCAAGATCCCCCTCCATTGTAGTAGATAGTGAGTATCACAATTCTCAGGCAGCAGGCCTTCCTTCTGGACAATCTGAATCCTTTCACAGAGATTCTCTTACACATTCCTCATTATCACGTTCTGGAACCATAAAAAATTCCAACCATGACTCTTATAAAAAATTAGAATATTCTGATGAACCATCACTACTAGAAATGTATTCAGAGAAATACCCAGACACTGTGTTCAAAAGTATCAAATCTGAGTCTGACACACAAATACTTGCTCAATCAAGTCATGAACAAGGGATGGTTCAAACTTTTGCTGAAGTTTATGATGATCAAAAAAATAGATACTTAGCTCAGACTTCAGAGAGTTCCACATCCAACGTAATCCTCTCTAATAAAATCAAAATTGAAAATTTGAGGGAAACTGATTCAACAAGACATGTCCATAGTGAACATTCAAACAGCAATATTCAGAACACAGCCAGTGCACTTGTCGGAGAATCTGAGCTCCAAGATGAATCGTCACCCCATAGTTTAGGTGCAGTCAATATGTTAAGAGACAATCAAAATGACAATGTAGTTTTGACTAGCATTATTCACAATGAGGTAGCGACATCTACAACCACTGTTAAGGCCGTGGAGCAGCTGTCTGTCAGAGAAGATAATAAGTTTGACCAATCAGCAGCATCAAGCCGCTCTTCATCTGCAGGTATTGGTGGAAAAAACTCCAGGTCATCCACATTGTCTTTTGAGCCAAACATTGACACATTTACCCCATCTCGTACCAGCTCAGGTGAGACATTATTGCTACAGAATATGTAAATAAAGTCAAGGTAGATTAGGGCTCTTATCTGTTTTTAGTACTTTACTTAACAATCTGTTTAAAAAAATATGCATTGATCCTTTCCATAGTTAATCTTTCAACATTTTTTGAAGGTAAAGGAAGGTTAAACAAGTAGGACTGGCTTACTTGCATTTTTTCTGATAGTCATTCAAAAGATTACAGTCTTAAGTCTAAATACCTCTCTTTCACTTTAGCACTCACCTCTTTTCCACTAATTTTTTTTACTTGTACTCATTTCATGAGTATAACAGTCCAATGATTATTAGGGATAGACTATAAAGCTATTTGTTTCTTTTTCTATATTAAAAACTTTTTTTTGCTGTTTTTTTAAGTGTAAATGTATAAATAAATAAAAAAATTAAGACATCCCTTTCTTTTTTTTGCTTGATCTGTAGTACCGTATTTTCACACATATACTCCATATACACATATACCATGCACAAAGTACAAAAAAAGTAAAAACAAAATTGTACAGCCCGCACCCTTACATACATATGCAAAGCGTGACTTGCTGTAAACTTGGATTAAGTTGTTGCTCACCAAACATATGTCTTTAAAGTCACAATCATGCTCTACTTGTAACAACATGCGACAGATATAGTGTAACGCATGTTTTAAATATGGGCTTGTGGTCATATTTGTAGTATGTTGTTTCAACAGAAAGTCATTGGCCTAGTTATCTGCTGATGGTGCAGAAAGATTTGCTGCAGCAGCTGCGCTGGGCCCTACAATTGGCCTGATTGTGTATTGGCTGGTGCTCGGCCTTATTGTGTAGGCTATTCATTCCCGGGGCAATCAGGAGCATGGGTATTCTTGTAGCTCAAACTTTGTAAGGTATAGTGTGCAGCAAGAGCACATAAAGTGTATTAATTATACTCAGTACACTGAAACTATTCACAATCGTTTCAAGAAAGGCTGGCCTGCTAATGGTTAGTGAAGCTAATTCAGAGCCAGCAGTAAAGCAGTAGCTTCATTTTGGCCGACAAGGTGATGAAGAGTCGATTTATGACCCAACTGCTGCTGCCAACATGCTTTGCTCATTGAAAGAATACAAGTTTTGATGGTTTCACTAACTATAGTGAGGACAGTGACATAAGTGAGACTGGAAATTGAATTAGGATGTATTGCATGCATTGTAGTCTATATGTTTTGACATAACCGATAATTGGCAAATTAATTTAGCTGCTTACTTACTTGTCACAATTAATTACTGGTGGTTTAAAGATTCTCTGCCGCATCTGTACTTTTTGTTTTCTTTAGTTTTTAATGAGATGTTCATAAAGCTTTCCAATGTACATTTCACAACCACACAGTGAACATAGGAGGTTTTAAGACCCACTAGTGTCTCCATATTTCCTGTTATGCTATGTTTGTAAGTAAAATAAATTTTGTAAACCCCACACCTTTGTATACCCTGCACAGCTGCCATTCATTTGTAAAAACGTGTATAACCCACCGTCATATACATGAAAATATTGTAGGACTTGGCAGGTATTTTGCATCATATTCAATATGCTAGGGTTTTAAAAAAAAAACTTTATTTTTTGCTAATTTAATGTGTACCATTCTATTTGGTTTTTGAATGTTTCCAAAACATAATATTTTAAAATATAGTTTTATCAAATCTGAGTAAGAGTTATCCTGAGCTTTCACCAAACGATGGACAAGGATTTATGTTCAGTGAGGAAGACCAGTATCCTTCGAAAGAAGATGTCCCAGATAGTACAAGACAGCCAAAAAAACAAATCACTGTAAGATTCTTTCACAAAATTTTTATTGTAGCTAGCTTGAAGTTTAACATTAGACAAACAATAATTACACTGTATGTAGAATAACTTTGAATTGGCTTTAATTAAGTGTGAGTGTGCATGTATATATATATGTTACTGCCAAAGCCTCATCTCAGCTAAAGCACAAAGTGACTAGCCATATCTGGAACTGGACATGGGCGTAGTAAATTGGTCAGCCAATGTCTTGATTTGCATCCTTATTTTTAGAAAACGCCAGTTTGTAAAATTGCTCCTAGTCTACAAATAAAATCACTAGTATGTTCTGATAGTAGGTACGGTGGCTGAGTGGTAAAGCACTTGGTTTCTGAACTGGAGGTCCCAGGTTCGAATCCTGGTAAAAACTGTTGTTGTTTTTTTAAGATCTTTGGGTGCCTCTGAGTCTACCCAGTTCTAATAGTTACCTGACGTTAGTTGGGTAAAAATAAAGGCGCTTTTTTGTGCTGGCCACATGACACCCTCGTTAACCATAGGCCACATAAGCAGATGACCTTTACATCATCTGCCCTATAGACCACAAGGTCTGAAAGGGGAACTTTACATATCTTCTGATAACTCTGTATAACTATATACTTTAAAACTTATCAACCTCTAAAATCACATTTCTCAATGCACTGATATTTTTTTTGGGTCATTTTGAATGTCAGAAGAGTTTGTTGCTTATAAATTTAAAATCACTTTGTTGTTAATCAGATACTTAGTTTTGAATTGACTTCTAGTCAGTGATTTTGAAGATGTGACTTTTCATGGAGATTTTCTTCTGTGCCAGCAGAAAGTGGGAGTAGGTTTTCATGCAGCATAGAAAAATAAGTTTTGGAATACAATAGCTTGAAAAGAACACCTTGATCTATTTCTACATTCATGACAATAACAAGATTGCTTTTTGGGCTGCTCAGACCTGTTAACATCTGGCTTACATATACAACTTTCGTACCTGAAATTTCAAACTAGCATGGGCTGGATTTCTTTTTTATTATGATGCAAGTTGTAGTTTCATAACTTTTATTTTCTTTATCATCACTTTTTGGCCTGAGAATTGCAACTACTTCATGAAGAGAATGACTAAAGTAAAATATACACTAGTCTTTTTAAGTATGACTACATCTCTGAATGTGAAATGGACAGTTAGTTTACAGTATATATTAAGCTTATATATAATTTATGTCATTTCTATGTGTGTGTGTTGTTTTTTTCAGCCAGCTAATTTGAATCACAGCAGCCAATTGCCAGGACCTTCATTATCTCTCCTGGAAGAGACTATAGGCAGCAAATCTAGCTTTAATAGCTACTGGCCACAATCTGTCTTCCTGGATACACATACATGTCCATACTCTCCTTACAACCTGCATTGTCTTCAAGTATTACCTGGTGTAACTTTGATACTTCTGTCTCAGGTAGATGTCAACCTTTTTTTTTATAGCAAAATAAATATACTTGACTCAAAAAAAGATCATTGGTTTTATAGTGCTTGTAATATTTAGAAAATTTTCTCAACTTAAATATTATTTTGAATGTATCATAATAACAGAATTGTAATGTCACACCCATCTTCCATTATACCACAGAATAAAATATCTTGACACTTTTTTTTTTAGTTTTAAATTTAGAAGAATTCAAGCATTTAAGAACTTCTTTATTACTCATTTTAAAAATGTTAAATTGCCCCAACTAACTTGTATACTTTGGTAAGCTTTGTTTTGATTCATACTTAAAGTATTGCAGACCCGGCTCTTCCCTGCCCCTCCTTTCAAATGTAAACAAAATCTAATACATTATTTTAATAAGTTAAATTTACGCAGTATTGGAAATTTGTATTTCTGTTAGGCCTATTTTGCTAATTCTTTATCTGACAATAAAAAAAAATATGAAACAAGTATAAATAAGCTATTAATAATGCAGTGTTTAAACTTGTATGCCAAAATATCTGATTCATAACATTATATTCTCCCTAAAAGTCACCTTCACCTTGCAAAATGTTTAATATTATAGGTTTCAAGGGATGAAACAAGATAGGAACATTAAAAGCATCAACTTTGGTTAAATAAATAGAAAGATACCTGTCTACTATATGTTTTTTTTAGACATTTATTGTCTGTTTTTGTCAAAAATGTTGCTTTGATTTTTTTTTAATAGGCACCGAAGCATCAACTAGCTGAATCTATTTTTCCAGCCATTAACCATCTCCAGGATCTCCTTTATAAGCACCGTATTAGATATTCTCGTACAAGAGGTAGCCAGGTGTATGAATTCATCCATTCATTTTTGACAAAACTGCATAGCAACTTAAAAAAAATTAAGGTAAATATTTATCTGTTCAGTTTTTTAACAGCACTTTACAATTAGGCTTATGATACTTGATAATGTCTCACCTTAAAAGATAGAAAGATAAAGGTCTGCAAAGATAAAAAATGTAAAGGAAAGATTTCTGTTGGTTTTGAGTTTTAAAATGTGAAATCTCAACTTCTATGAAATTTTCAGAATAAAATGAATGGTTTAAAAATATTCTTCTTGTCATTTAAACTATCACCACATTATTATTTTTTTAATTGCACATTCCCAGAGGACCCTAAGTAGCTGTTGCACCTACATACTCATTGCACATTTTTTGTTTATTACATTCAGTTGACAAATAGTCATAACTTTATATTAATAAATAGTTACAATAACAAAAAATCTTGTATTGCACTATACTTTTTTGGGCATCAAATGTGAAAGAGAGATGGACAGACACTAAACACAAAACCAAAAGTGACTTTTTTACATGGTAGCTACTAAAAATGGTATTGTATATTTCATTTATTTTCTACAGGGAAGAATTTCTTCACTCAGTTTTGATCTTCACAGTCGATGGGAGAAAGATGACTTAAAACGTAAACTGACAGATTATCTAGAAAAAGACCTTCAAGCTCCTATAACTAAAGAGTAAACATTTTCTTTCTTAAATTCAATGCATTTTGGGTAAAACAAATGATTGATTCCAGTTTTTAAAAGTCATGTCTAGAAAATGCTACTATGTAGTGTGTTTTTCTTTTTAGGCATTGTTTATTAAGTCTTATTACAGTTAGGGAAATTAAAAAAGGCATTGATAAATTTCAAGAACTTTTATAAATAGAATCTTACTATGAAAATCTTTTTTTTTTTTTTTTCGTGGTAAGAAAAGAATTTTCATTGCTATATTAAACTGAAATTGAATATCAAACTAGAAATTTCTAATTCTGTTTCCTTTAAAGAATTGATTGTCAGGGTTGCGTTTTAAGCCTTAGCTTGTTTGTCCGGACTCTTGACATTCAATATGCACTTTTGTGCTTAAAATAAATAATTGACTTATCAATGTAATATTTAATGAGATGAAATCATTAACTATGAATAAAATGATAACGTAATCTATTATTGAATTAAACAATATCACAAATATTATAATATACATTTTGAATCATATTATGTTAATAGTCTTGGCCCATTGCTGACTCTAGTGTAGACTCAATCTACAATCCCATCCCTAACTCCCCTAAATAGGGGTATACAGACAAGCCTCAAAGAAACGTTACATCAGCATAATAAAAATCCCCTGGTCACTTCATCCCCCGGTCACTTCATCCCCTGATATTTTCATCATCTGATAATTTTATCTAACAAATTGTAATTTTAAAAAGCATTAAATAAGCAATATTTAATGTATTCCTTGTTTATTTAAATGACAGAGAGAGAGAAAGAGATAGAGAGAGAGAGAGAGAGAATCACACCCTAAATATACATGCAAGATTATTTCCAATAAGCACTCAAACAATTAATTTTAAGGATATAGGAACCTCATCATGACGGGTATGTTCTCAGAACTAGAGGCCCCCCACCAGTTTCGATATCTAAAATGAATATCAATAAACAAAATACATACTTACATTTACATGTAGAAATGAAATATCGATAGAAATAAAGTCCTATAACACAATTTGTAACTTTAATGTTTATAAGGAAGACCGCCTTTATTAGAAAAAAATAAAACCTTATTACAAGGCTAAAAATGACTCGCCCATTTTCAAGAAAGAGCGATTGAAAAATCAAATAAAGTGAAACATGGTCGTACTTTCACCACAGCTTGACCTTTGATTATAAGTTATCAGCGGCACGGTCATAATTATTGTAATCGCACTTCTATCTCTCAAAAGATTTCCACTACTTGCACCACACCTTGGCCTTTGATGATCAGTTATCAGCGGCAAGGTCATAATTATTCTAATCGCACTTCTATCTTTCAAAAGATTCCCACTACTTGCACTACACCTTGGCCTTTAATCATTACGCTATAGATAAGTACACATCCAGATTTACCATATAATATTAGATTTCTCATTAAGAATACAAAGTGGAAGAGGAAACACTATAAACGCATTAGTAATATGTCATAAAATGTAAAAAAGAAAGCATTCTACATAATCATATTTATATATAAAATATTTAATTGGGGATGAAATGACCGGGGGATGAAGTGACCGGGGGATGAAGTGACCAGGGGATGAAATGACCAGGGGATGAAATGACCGGGGATGAAGTGACCGGGAACCCTAGAATAATATAACCTACTCAAAGACTTTGATTTTCAATAATTCTTTTTTTTTTTTAATAATCAAGTCATTTCTTCTATAAATTATGTTATACAATGTTTGTTGAAATTTTTGTTGCCTACAGACTTGAGTCACAGCTGCTAGAAGTCTATAAGAAACTGAAAGAACTTTTTTCTCACCTGTTTTTGACACCTCAGCACTATTCTCCCCAACTGGTAGATGCATTATCACAAGTTAGAGTAAGTCTTTTGTGAAACATATTGAGGGCAGTTCAAGAATGATTTTTTTCTTTAGGACTATAACTGATAGGCCAAAGAAACTTTTGTGCATAGTTTAAATTAACAGGTTGTGGGCCATTCAATTGAAGGATGAAAGAGAAAAAAGGGATTTTTAGAATTTGAGTCTAGAATCCAGGTGTTTACTTGAAGGATGTAAAAGTGCTTGGGCAATAGCTTAATATTTTTTGTTACCATGGTTGGGTTTACAAAGATCTGCATAGAAATGAGTTATATTTTTAGTTATCTTCATTTGGAACTCATCTACTAAGTACCTCAAATAAAACTTACAAATGTTACCCCATGGTCTTTGAAAGTTATATTGATGGAACAAAAATATAATGCTATGATTAACATTGAAGAGATAAATGTATTGGACATATTATTAGCCCTTTTCATGCAGTTATTTTGTTACACCTTTTCTACCTCCCATGTATTACATGAACATTATCTTTTTTGTTGTTGATGTTCTTTGAGTATGTCAAATTGGAACAAATCCTAAATGTTAAAGGCTAAAGGTATTTAGCCAGATTCACTTCATGTTTTTATAGTTTGTAACCTGGTATTTCATAGAACTTTGATTTTTGAAACTAAATGTATCATTTTTGCATTATGTAAAGTCTGCATTGGATTGGTATCAAATTTTCTTTTATTTTTCCTTCACTCTACAACTAGATTAGATGGATGGTTTTTGAACCAATGGGCTTAAGGCTTTCTTCTAAATTTAAATAGAAGGGAAAAAAGTGTTAGCCATTTCAGTCAGAACTAATAAAGAATGCATTGATTTACCTGGCTACATCTTGAACAAGAAAACAGTAATAATAAGTGATAATAAAACTTAGTGTGTGGGTCAAAGAAAACTTAAGTCATTCAAGTTTTTAACTTTTTTTTTGTGGTCAATTTCAATATTATTTTCTTAAAATCATATTTATTCTTGACTTCTAGTACCAGTTTTCATGTCACTGACTAGGCAACTCTGATTTAAAAAATGTACTTCATTTATTCAAATTCAGTTTTCCCATTTGTAATGAAGGCTTTTTTCTTTTTCCTTTTTGTTTTTTTAAACTTCAGATAGCTATTAGTAAAGATTTACAAGACTATCGAGAATATCTGAACGTAAAGGCTCAAAGAAACATTACCATGACCAGTTATATTGATGAGTTTCCTGGTCTCATTCACTTTATCTTTGTTGATCGTCTATTTCATCAAATGAGTGCTCCATCACTAAATATATCCTTGAACTTGGGAGAAAACACTGATGCCACTAGCTTCTTGAAAGAAAAGGTTGTAGATACAAAAATAGTTTTTTGCAGAAATTGTTTTTACATTTTTATTTCATTAAACATAAAAGAAATGGTACTAGAAATGAATATTAGTTTTTCCTTGTCAGAATGGTTTTGGTCTAGATCTAGTAGCTCCTATAAAGAGAAACAGATTTCATGAACTATTTCTGATTGCTTCTACAGATCTGGTCAATGTATCAACATGTGATGTGCAAATTAACAGAAGGCTACACCACTGTACTTTTAAGAGAGGGGGATTTCTATTTCTCTTACTTTTTGTGGTTTGAAGATTATCTGGTGAGAAGCATTCTTTCCTCATTGTTACCAGATTTGATTTTTTGACATGTTCATTATGCTTTGATTCAATATTTGTGTCATCCCCTATTTAGGGAAATCCATTGCCAGTACAAGAAAGTTTTAAACCATCTTCCAAGTTTTCATTCCCTGGCATATTAAGTGGATCTTTCTATAGGTAATTAATCTTAGTTTTTATTGAATTAAATTGAAATTTAAAAAAATTACCACACAGCAAAATAAACAAAATGTGTGATTTAACCTTATAAACTGCTAGGCTGACTATCAATAGGGCTCTAGTTTGAATCTTGATTCGAGTTGAATTGTATTGTCACAATATTTCAGAGCTCTGCTGACATTCTGCTTCCCTCATGCCATCCAGAACTCTGTCCACTGTTTGGAAATGTTCTTGATACACCTGGGAACAGTTCATCCAGAGTATATCTCAGCACACTGTAAAAGGTTAGCTCACAAAATGCGGGAGATGACTGGTGAAACGTACAAACCTGTAAGTCTTTTGTAAGATATTGAAAGAGATTCTAGTCAAGTCGAAAGACAGAGGAATGGAAAAAGAGGGTCAACAGATCATAGGTGATGCTCTAACAGTCCAACAGACTAAGGGATAGTGAAGGTTAATGGTGGTGAAGCTGCTATTTTATTTATTAAAAAAAAATACTTCCTTCAGGGGTGCCACATATTTTTCAATAAACCTAGAATTCCAACTTTCAAAGTTAAGAAATCTTGAAATATAAATATATAAACATTAAATTTAAAATGTAGAATGTATTAGCTGACATTTTTTTATTCAGAATTTTATGAGAAAGTGAACAATATCACTTACGTACCTTAAACTGCCTTTTGGGGAAATACCAAAAATAAAGGTTTGCTAGAGCTTGTAGTTTTTCACAAATGGCCGTTGTTAGGTTGCAAATCTTTCAAAAAAATTTCTTATTGAGCATCTAGGATGTAAAAGGAACCTGTGTACGAAATGTGATGCAGATACATACAACAGTTTAAGAGATCTAATAATCAATGAATGTGTCAGTCAGTCAGTGGTATTTTACAAATACATAATAGATAAAATAAACATTTAATATGTATCTTTATCTATATGGTATTCAGCTGAAAATGTATATAACATTTTATTTGTAGAAGTTATTGATGAAGACTGAATCGAGATTCGTTGAATTGCAGATGTGACTTGATGGGCTTTAATAATTGATGAGATGAGGTTGTACTAAGAATTGAGTTTCTTGATGTGTAGACTGAGGTATAATAGTGGAATTAGTCAATTTTGTTTTGCTCTAGTGTTTCTCTATGACTTGGCCATTTATTTTATTGATGTTTATCCTTAAGCTTTACATGGGCTTTAAATAATTCCTGTAAATCATCTTAGTTTGGTAACATTTTTTATGCAATTCATTATATTTCCAGCAACTGACCAGTACATATTGAGAGTAGGCAGGCCATTAAATTTGACCTGAAGATTTAACTTAAGGTCAATGGTTTTGAAATAGATAAGATAATTTTATTGATCCAATCTAATGGAAATTCAGTTTGACTACAATTGACAAGCTCAGCGAAACTACTGTATAAAAACAATATTGATTAAAAATTCGAACAACATTCACACACGAAATACACATTCACAACCAGCGCTTTATGAATTTGACTTCTATGTACCTCTCGATGGTGACAGCTGATCTTGTAACACTCTGACCGAAAGTGGGATAAAGGAGTTTTTAAATCTTTCAGTTTTAGTCCTAAAGGAAAGGAGATGACCACTTCATTCAGATCTTATGTAACAGTGGTTTAATGGGTGCAGGTTGACTTTAAGAATCAATGTTCATCTAAAAAAAAGTCATTGCCAAATATCAAAATATTTTATATTTATAGGCTGTTGTGTAATATAGATCTTTAATTGAATGTCCAAAAAATTTGACTCAAGACCTACAAACAGTTATTTTCTTGCTTCATTCTAAGGTGCTTGTGGTGAAGTGACGCTATCTTTTAGCTAATGACCACTGTCATCTTCATTGTTTTTAACAATGAAGCCCAATGCATCTTTACTATTTTAAGTTCTATTATTTTAGCAATGAACTTCTAAGCTCATGAAATAGATATATAAAATTAATTCAAATCATAGGTAACCAAGATTTGAATAAATTTCAGCTCTAAACCTGTTATTTCAGAAAAGTGGCACCCCTGTTTAGTATTTGCCAATGTCTAAAAATCTGTTATATATAACAATGTTATGCCTTTAAAGTCTGTGATTTTTTTTAATTATGATATTATAAGCAATGTCAATGTGAAATAAATGATTTATGTAATTGTTTTATAAAATAAATAAAAAGATCTAATAATTTCTGACATTTTATACTTTCTGTAAACTGACATCATATTTTACAATGGTCATTGGGTTAAACATTGTCCTGATCTCAAATGCAAAAGTTATCAAGGATTTGTTTTTTAGAAAATTAATTTGTATTTAACAAACCATGTATAATTTCTGCATCAGAAAAGGAAATCAGAAATTATTTTATAACCAGATTTTTTTCTCTCACTAATCCTCACAGCTGTCAGCAGCCAATAAAATCAGCTACCAATTTGCACTTATAGTGGTGACAAATTATTTCAGTGTCATTGATTGACATTGATGGATTGTTTTGTCAATTCATGTTTCTGTTATAGACATTTTTACCAAAGCTACCATGTAATCATCTTACTATTGGTAGATTAAACTTTGTAGAAAAAATTATTTTTAGGTTAGTCTTCTTTCTTTAGTTTGTTTATCTAGTTTGTTTTACAGGTTTCATGTGCTTCTACAGACAAGAAGATTGTTCTGTCCTGTTACCTCCTGCAGGATGGCAGCGGGCAGGGTTCAAACTCATAACCTTCATGACAATCTAGAACTCATACCACATGACCAAACAGCCAACCTCAAATAGAAATATAATCATAAAAACATAATGCTACATTCAAGTCTAGTCTTGATCTAGGCATCAGATTTGATTAGAGAAAAAAATTATGATGTTGATTTTGTTTCTTTAAATATGAACAAATAAGTTATTTTAATTTTATGTTATTGTTATGAACTATCATTCATGGTGAATACAAATGTTTGCTCAAAGCTTGCCTATTGATTCTTGTCATTCTTTATTTCAGTAACTCCAATATTGTTTTTTTTTAATTTGACTTCTTATTCAACTTTCAGGCTATATATTGTTAAAAAGGAAATTGGATACACTTTCATAATATACAAAATTTAAAAGACAAATATTAGTTGGCATTAATCTGGGGTGCTATGGGGAGTAATATTTAAGTCCTAGTAAGACTAGGTTGGATCAAACATGCTGCAATTACTATTATTATGATTACAGAACAGTAACTTCAAACTGGTCTTCTAACCTGTGACACAAGATTGCTACAACAAAAGGAGGAAAAGTATAGATATATTTTTTTTTCCGATTATGTCTTGTTCATTATTCTTTTTATGGTTGAGTTGTCATATTGAAGTGAAAAAGTGAATCATTAAAAAAATAAATGACATTGCCCACTTTGGGTACATCAGAACAAAATAAATTATCTTCAATATTTGCAACAAACTACAGAAGCAGATTGTTGTTTTTAAAAAAGGAAACCATCTGTTTCATGGATTGTCTGCTCTTTTCAATGGAAAATGTTCAAGTAATAAGAGCTTTTTTTTATCCAAAGGGAGGAAACTATTAGTTTGAACAAGTAGTGTTTTTTTTTGTAATTGTTCTATTTCTAGCTATTTGTGTAAGTATTGAATACTATCATGTAAAATTATACCTAGTTTCCAGACTTATTGTATACTGTTGACACTTTCCTGTAGCTTTAGCTGCTAGGTGAATAAAGGTGCAATATGTCATGAGACTTGTAGATATTTTATCAGCTATTTTTTTGTTTGTTAAATTGTCTGCATATATTCTGCTCACACACAAGTAACTGTAATGCATGTAATTGCTAAACTTTTTAAAATATGATGTTTACGGTTGTTTCAAAGTAAAACATTTGTAGAAGGTGACAAAATAAAAGCAATGAAAAGATAAAATTGTTGTTTGTTATGCATTTATTATACAGATAAATGATATTTAAAAACAAAGTATTATATATGTGTATATAATTTGAATCCTCTATGAAAACATTTAGACATGATCTCAGTAATAAAATTTTTAAAAAATCCCAAATTTGTACATTTTGTTATATGAATGAAATCGCTAGCTGCTTCTTAAAATAAATTAAAAAGTAAAAAAAAAAAAAAAGTAAATTGAAAAAAAAGGTGCAATTGAGATTGACAAAGCCAACAACATAAATGAAAGTATATAATACAACTCTTGCATCACCAATTTTGTAAACATCTTAGTCCAAATTTAAAATGATCATTGCATTATGGCTTATTCCCAACTGTGACATGCATGCTTATGGAGGAATAGAGAAAAAAAAGTTTCTTAATTACAGGAAGCCCCAAAAAATACAATTGAAAATAAAATAGGTACATGTACTTGAAATCAAGCTATACAGGTAGAGTTTTCCTTATCTATTAAATACCATAAATAAATATTAAATCACAGTTTTCTGAAAACAATTTATATCCAGTTTTTGCTAGACTTTATTATAGCTTTTCATAATGAGCTCTCTTTCTATAGTGACAGGTTTGAAAAAAATGTTATCTAAAAGCTAAACCCTAATTTCTTCAATCTCACATTGACATGTAAACATGATTGATCAATATTATCTCAATGAAATGAAATGCTTTCATTTCAACATAGTGTTCATTCTTTCATATGTATAGAAACAACATTTATAAGCATACAGAGTGAAATTAACAAGCTCATCCCTCTTGGAATTTAATGTTATTAAACAATGGAATCATGCTTTTTTTCTGCTTCAGTGTTTTAATTAATTAGTTCTACATAGTTGGCTGGAAACATTCCATAGGAACCATCTGGAGCAAAGCCTTGCCACCAGCCATCATCTATCTCTGCAATGTTTGTAATGATTTGGTCTGGGTCAAAACTTATTTCTGTGTCGTCCGCTGTTGACAAAGAAAAAAGTTCCAATTTTAATAAAATTCTTCAAGAAACATCTTATATTTGCAATAGAGTGAGAAGAATGAAAACTGCTACAATGTGACAGTGCTATTAGGTTAAGAATTATTTCTAAAATATTGTAATTAAAAAAGTTATCATAACATTACATTTTTTCAAATAGCAAAACTATGGATTCTTTATATATTTATACTACTCCTATTTAAAGTGACACAATGTCTAAAGTGGCAAAACTCTAAGGGTTTCAGAGATGAAGGTCAAGAATAGTCTTTAGATTAGATGATGAAACACTGTTCTAATAGGTTCCTGACTTCTGTTACATTATAGGCCATTTATAATTATGCTAGCCAAACAAAAACCTCCTCTAAGATAAATAACTTGAACTTTACTTCAAAAGCACCATGCAATTTCAGTAATCAACCGGGGACTTTATTATTTTAACCCTTTTGAGATGACCCGGCCCAGGACAAAAGGCTGACCTATCGGCCACCATAGTTCCAACTAAAGGATTGGCTAGCCAGTGTTTGTAACAGCTAATCAGATTAATTCTTACTATTTTTACACATTCGTAAACTGTAATGGCGGCTTCCTTAGCTGTTTTTATAAGATAATTTGTTTGCATTGATTTTTTGAAGTTAGCTAGTGATAGGTGAAAAATTTGGTGAAATTGATGAAAGCATACTCACTGACTCTGATTTTAGTATTTTAGTGACTCTTATATCCCTAATAATAATGAGGACAGTGTTTAGGAGAGCTTTAGATCTAGGTCCACACTAGATCTAGCACTAGTAGTAGAATAATGTGACAGAAATGTCTGATGGGTATCCATGGGACTTGTTTCCCCAAACACAAGTAAAACTTAAACTTCTAAAACTTGTTTAAAAACTCTTAAATTTTTAATTCAGTTCAGTTTTTAAAAAATTTGTTTGTAAACTGCACATAAATTATGCAAATTAGCTTGGCTTATTTTAATAAATGTTAATATTTCAGTTGGATTTTGTCAGATTATATAAGCTCATTCTTTTCTCTTCAATAATATACATAGTTTTGTGTATGTAAAGTAATTAGTTTATTTGTTATGAATTTTTTCTAATAGAAGTGTTCAGTTTGTAAAAAGTGCTCCGTCTACTAGGCACCAAATGTGCCAAAAGTCACAGTCTCAAAAGGGTTAATAAGAGTAAATTAAAACCAACACATTGGAGGAAAACATTATTGATTGAAGATCTGCATAACAATGACTAAATATAATGTTCACTCACAAGCTTGGTAATCATATAATGCCCGGGCACACTTGCCCATCTCAGGTGTGATATTGACAGATGGTACAGTTGCCTCAACCTCTTCCAGCTGCTCTTCTTCTTGCTCCTCATAATGCTGAACTCCACTCACACGATGAGACTGTGTGTCAGCATGGTGGGTCTCTGCGGAGTAATCTTCATGATAGGATGGAACTCTTTTCTCTCTGAATTCAAAGTCTTCAGCTGGAGGTTCTAAAGATGTAGCAAAAAAAATTTTAATACGAAAAAGAAAATGACTGGTCACTTAATTTTGACATATTCAAAAAAGAGAAATAAATAAAAAAGATGCTAAAACACAAACTCATTCAACATTTTTAGGTGAATAATAGATAGATATCAGTGGTAACAAAGAACTCCAGATAACATTAGTTTGAAGATCTTTTTACTAGAAAATAACTTAAGCATTGTGGTAAAGGAAGTTGCCAAATTATACATATATAAAGAATTACTTATGATTATTAGTTGAAAACCTTTTTCTGTGAAATAATAATTTTGTTATTTGTTTAACATATTTACAGTGAATGTGTGTTATAAGCAACATGAGATTTGTTTAAGAGATAATTTGCATCAATGTTGATAGATTATAGTTATACAGAGACCTTTGGACTGTCCAATGGGACACCACAACATGGTCAGTTGAGATAGTTTTAGTCTAAGTCATGATTGAATAGAGCAGTTTCTTACATAAGCACAGGAATAACTATATCACTAATGTATAGATTTATCATAATCTAAATATATAAATTATTGTCTATAATGAAAATGTATATTAATCATCACATTTTATCAAATAAGATTTTAAAAAGAAAAGGCCTACAAATTAATTATTACATTTAATATAGTGTAGGATTTTTTAAAAAGTAAGACATCTAATCACTAGCACATCTTATAAAAAAGGAAACTTAAAAAAATTTCTTAAAATATTGTTTGTGTATAAGTGAATGCCTTGCTATTTTGATTAGTAGAGAAAAATTGTTGTTTTTTAAACAAAAAACTATTTTATAACCCTATTTTTGTTTAAATTTTTTATAAAAAAGTGTGTATAGATATAAAAAGAATTGTATTGGTCAAGTTTCAAACAGTTTATGTACTTGCTGAACATTTGAACTCTAATGATACAGTTGTGAAATTTCAATACAGTCTTTCCTCTAATCAACAGAAAA
Source organism: Biomphalaria glabrata (assembly GCF_947242115.1). NCBI lineage: Eukaryota > Metazoa > Mollusca > Gastropoda > Planorbidae > Biomphalaria > Biomphalaria glabrata. The sequence continues at coordinate 22,221,936 of NC_074711.1, read as the reverse complement.
GTGTTTTGATTAAAATCACAAATTTTTCATGGAAATGAGGAGAATCTCGAACTCAATGAGCTGCTTCTAGTTTTATTTTTTGTTTGTAAATTTTCTGTGTTTATTGGAGATTTTCATGATGAAATCAATTATGTAAATCAGATATCTTTTAAAAAACATAGCTTATCAAAATATTCCTTATTATGTATATGAGTTAAACCAAAATGCTAGATATTTAGAATTATTTCCCATGTATGAAAATCTCCACTGAAGTATTTGTGATTTCCTTAGAGTCAAAACAAGTTTTTTTACCAAAACATTTTCTCACAACCAAAAGTTTCATTGTATTAACAAAAATGTTTAAACTGTTTGAAAATCCCATTAAGAAAAAACAAAAAAACTAGACTAAAAAAAAAAGATTCTATTTGTCAAAGCAAAAACAAATTTTAATGTTTTTCAGTTAAAGCAAAAAATAATAAAATATAATTTTAAGGACTCACCAACTTTGGAATCTTAAGATAAAAAGACAAAAACATCTTCAAGTTTAAATCAATTTAATATTTATTGCCTACGCATAATGGCTTTACATTGTACAAACCAGATCAAAATTTTAATTCTCACCATTCCATTCTTGTTCATTGTCTTCTTCATTGTCAGAGTCTTGTCGAGGAGGCAAGTTACTTCGAAGTAAATCAGGCGTGTGTGAGAAGACTGGGGATGAAACCTGTTCAGGTTCACTAGGTTGTTCTTCTGTATAATTCTGTCAGGAGAAGGTAAAATGAAAAGAAATATTTATTTGGTATTACTTTTTCTAATAATCAAATACAAACATTCCAGTAGGTTTATATTAAAATTTACAGAATAAGCTTCAGGTTCAGGTTCTGGCTCAGGTTCTTGCTGTCTGACAGGCTCCGGTTGTCTAAATGGTTTACTGGAAGACTCATCACTGGTGGGAAGTTTAATTGGTTCTTTTCTGGCAGGAGTAGCTGCAGTGTTGTTACTTTCATTTTCAAGAAATCCACCTCGAATTTTTCTGTACAAACCAAAAATAATTTATCATTAATTTAATACCAGTAATATCTGTACGTTGTTTTACTGTCATTATGGTACTTAGGAAACTACCAGAATGTTATGTTAAGTTGAAATGGGAAAAGACTGTGTAAAACCATTTATATTTCTCCATCTCTTCTCTTCTAACAAAACTTAACAAAAGATTTTTACCAAATTATTAAATTTTTACTACCTTTACTATTTTAACTGTGAATAGACCTTATTTTTAATTATTTAACTGTATAGAATTTAGCCCTTGATATATAAAGGGATAGTGATCCTTAAAGGATTACGGGCACGACATGGCCTAAATTGTGCCGATGTGCCTAAACTCAAAACTCAAAGTCACCGGCAATTGCGATGTTGGGTTGTATCGTTTACACGCACACTGCTAGTTTTTAAATAAGTAATTATTATACCTTTACAAACTCTGATCTAAGTGATAGTGAAGCAGCATGTTGGAATGGATTTTTATGATTTTTTGAAAATTACATTTTTTTGCTAGCCTACAAAAATGAAACATATATTGGCTAATATGTAGGCTTTAATTGAATATGATTTTAATGGGAATATTAATTTTTCAGATATATTAAGGAAATGTTTGGGGTAATATTTTTAGAGCCATTTGAGACCAATAGTAATGAAAGTAAAGAAAAAATCAATGCTAGATTCAGTATTGATTATGTTAGAGCTAGTCAAACTGGAGATTGGAATGCTAAATCTGAGGTGATATTTTAATGTTTTTGAGCTCTGTAGACCTATTTATCACTTGAAACATGATACTAATTCCAAGGTCTATTTTTCTCTATTATAAAAAGAAGAGAATTATTGTTTTATTTTTTTCTGTGAATTTAGTCAAATTATTGATTTTTTAAAAATAATTGATACAGAGTTACATCCCTTCTCTTAGGGATGGGGAAGATAGTTTCGGACAACTGCTTAGTGGTGAAACGGTTAAGCACAATATGCGATACGAGGTGAATAAATGAAAATGGTGAACTATAACAAAAAATCAATAAACAGTTAATAGCTGAGATTAATAAATTATTAATACAATATTACAACATTTGAAAATATTTACTTAGGAGGAGGCGGCGCCTTCTGAACAGATGATGGTCTTTCAACAGATTTTTGCTTGAAGAAATCTCTAGCATTAGTTGATGAAGAAGATACCAGCTGAGCTGCTTCCTAAAGATAAGACAGTAAAATAGAATGTAAGAAATATTAAAGTATATTTTTTAAGTATACCTCGACACACACACAATTTACATTACTACAGTCTACTAAATGCAACTGTTAACTAAAGCTTTACACAGGCAAAATAAAAAATTTAATAATCAAAATATTACCAATGCTAACTTGTAAAATTTTTAAGGCTTCAAAGTTAACCTTGTAATTTTAATTTACAAAATCAGAAAAGGATTTTTCTAAACACTAAAAAATAAATTATTAGAGTATTTGATCAAAGCTGATTTAAAATCTGGTACCATAAACCCATTTTCGCTAAGAAACAAAGTTTCCTCTTATATGTATTAACTTCAAAATATTATATTAAAACTATTGACAATAAAGGATTTTTTTTCTATGGCTCTGAAATAGTTTGGATAATTTAAAATAAAATAATAAATAACATTATAATGTACATACAGCTGCTCTTTCTTTTCTGAGCTGGTCACTTCTGTGTCCACGTTCATTCTCATCTATACTTGACTCCTTCTGCATTTGTTCCTAAATAAGGAGAGGAATATAAAGTGGGATGAAAAAATAAAGAACAATATCTTTAATTATTATGTAGCTCTCATAGTGACAGTAAAAATTTAAAACTTTGAAAAAAAAAACAACTAATTCTACATATGAACATTTAGTTTTAAACAAACTAAAGCAACAAAAAATAAAAATGAAATATAAACATTTGAGGTTGTTGGCTACATCTTGGGTAAGAGGAAATCAGTGTGAATGAACATGTGTATGCTTTCAAACTGGGAAAGGAGTTTTTATGCAAATAAAATAATAGGAAAATGCAGATAGGATTTGCAAAGTGACCAAAATGAAATTGTGTACCTTGGCAAATAATAATCCTGCAGAATAAATAGAAACAGTCAAGAAATATGTTGTAATGTCTCTCATGCAAAGCTATAGATCACAACTATAACCTAATGTTTTAGTTAGACAACAAAATAGTGCAATGAGATTCTTACCCAACGTTTTTGCTCTAACTCCCTATTCTCCACTTCAGCTTTCTTTTCAAACTGCCTTAGTTTCGTTACTTCTTTAGAATGCTCTGATATCTTCTTCTCCCTCTCTCTTGTTTCACGCATCTGATGCCAACAAAATGCTCACATCACAGACATTGGTTTGACATAAACTATTACAGCAAGTCCTCTACATAGACGGGAGCTTGGCCTTACTACATTACACTATTAACACTGCATATAGGGAACTAAGTGTATGAGTATGGTGATGGACCAAAGAGATAGCTATATAATGCTACAGGCAATAACCAATTGTTTATATCCTTATTGCTCTCACTAATTGTCTGCCTACTCCTTTGCAAATTATTCCTCAAACATTATTAGACCCCAAGAACATCTATATAAGCACTTCTATATATTTGTGATTTTTTTTTTTTTTCGAATGACGAAATAATTAACATACACATCAATCAGAACATCAAGTCAGTATTTGAGTATAAAAACATGAACTTAATGGGTAATGAAGAAACCCTTTATGGTTAAAGAATTTTTTTAAAAACCCTATCATTGGTGCAGTTAAAATAACAGTTTAACGAGTAGCTTAATTTTTTGTTAGTTCATTGAAGAAGCAAACATAAATCTATTCCAAACGAGCATTTTTCCAAACGCTGTTCAATTTTGTTTTTCAAAATATCTTGAAAATGTCGCATAAAATGACCTACCACAAATTTTTAATTATAATGTAGAGGACTTGCTGTTACAAACATTTTAATACTTGAATGTAACCTGCTAGCAATGTTTATCTTTTTAGCACATATGTTTCTTTATAATTGAGATAATTAGAAAACAAAAAAAGAAATATTAACAAATACTATTTTAATTCTTCTTTTGCTTTTACAGCTATGTACTTGTTTGTTTTCTTTTTTCATTAAATACACACACACTTTTCTATTAGTCAATATATGCTTGTCAATTTCAATCATGAATGCTCATTCAATTACTTAGCAAGTAACAGTAACTAAATGTGTCTGTCAAGTGCTCAAAAGTTTGTTTAAACAAACCGATTAACATAAAGGTTTATAGAGTGATCGAAAGTTTGTATATAAAGTGATAGGAGAACAGGTTGTGATCTGAAGGTTTGTTTAATAAGTTTGAGGAAGAAATGTGCAAATATAAAAGCATCCAAAAATTTGTTTCTTATTATTAGCCAAAACTTTATAGAAAACAAATAATTATTTTAAACAAAAATAACATCAGATTATAATAAGATTATTAAAATGAATAGTTTCTTATTTTATAAAATACAATTTATTTATCAATCAGTGCTAAAGGATGCTAAGCAGAAGTGGTGGTAGAGTCACAAATTGAAATGTTTTAGCATTATTTACCTCCCTCTCTTTTCTTTCAACTTCTGCTTTTTTGCGTTCTTCCTCGACCCGCAACTTTTCAGCATTCTGTCTTTCAATTTCCTCTTTCTAAACAAATTGTTAAAAAAAATCTTTAAAAACAAGTTTGGTTGTCATTAATCATTTTAAAAAATGAAAAAAATAAATATTAACTTAATGTAAAACTTGAAAATTAAATAAAAAATTATATGATAAAAAGTGTTTATTTTTAAGTAGTGTGTCTCCAAGCTGTTAGAGCATTCTGGTGCAAACTATATTCGATGATATGAACAAGAAAAGTGGCTATTTCTAACAGCTTTTTCTACTGGCTAAAAGTAGAAAAGAAAATGAGAATTGAGCTTGAGTTGAATCCTAAGCTAACAAGTGTACTTAAAACATTTAGTAATTATTTGGAAGCTGTATTGCAATGCTTCTAAACAACATTAATACACTGAAATCTTTTTAAAATTTGAAATGATGATATTCTTGATTTCAAAATCATGTCCAATTATTAAATATAAAATCCCACTGGGAACAAGTTCTTGACTGATGATCAATGATTCTAAGTGTAAATCTGCACGTAGGTTGGGGTAACCCTGGCTAAAGATATGAGCTCTATTTTACCCGATTCATAGTCAAGTCTTGAAGGGATTTTAGGATATTAAATATAAATACACAAAATGTTCACCTCAGCCTTGGCCCAAAACTGATCTCTGGAATTGATGTTAATTTCTTTTGTTGGAACAACTCTCTTGTAATCAGTACCCTAAGAACAAGAAAAATCAGTTCAAATATTAGAGAGTCACTAAAATCTTTTAACTGAAAGTTTTATAGTAGAGTAAGAAAAAGTACTTACCACAGGGCCAGCTGGCTCCACAGGCTTAGATTGTTCTTTGTGGAAACTGTAGTTTGCACCAGAGGATTTGGCCACTTTTTTTACTATTTCATCTTCATCAATGTCCTCTTCACACCTTGCAGGAAATGTGACATGAATACTCTTGCAAGAAAAAAAAAAGATTTCCAAATAAATTAGAATCACTTAAGGCTTTTCAATATAAAACTGCAAAATTATAAATACTTTGCCAAGTTAATGAAGATAAATATATAGCTCCTCCTTCGTGATTGAAGATGAGCACATTTATCATATCATATGGACCCGAAGATGACTGTTCCTCACTTTAAAAAAGCCAGCTGCATATGTGTCATGGGTAGGTTTGGTCAGTTGCAGATAGGCCTGCTTCTTCTCTCGGCTTTTTGTTGGTTCGGCGCTCTTTCACCCTGGACACCCTTCTTGCTTCAAATCTCGAGACTCACAGCTTCAAGCCATGACGATCGATCGAGAAAAATGAAGATTGAGAATAAAATTGAAAATGATTTAGCTTACCTTAAGAAAACTTTGAACATCTCTAAGATGGGATGTGTACTTCAGCTTTAAGTTTTCTGGAACACTTTCACCTGTCTGAAAAGAAAGTTGCATTCAGTTCAATTAGCTTCCATTCTTTTTCCAAAAATCTCAGTGAAAAATACTTTCAAAACAGATGTTATCTACTTCAGAATCAATTATAATCCTGAATTTTATAATTCTATTTTATAAATATTTTTATTTTTAATACAGAGCACATTGCCTTCTTATTATGTTTTGAAAACAAAAAGCTAAATATAGCATTTATATATATTGTTTCAATATAAAATTATACATAAAATAAAGAAAACAACTACCCAATGAATAAGAACATATTTAAAAAGTCCAGTATTAGGATCTTGAACTCTGCAATAAGCATACAGCATTTTACCACTGCTAAGTTCTTCTGCCATTTCTTCAATACCACCATCTGAAAAAAGAAATTGGCAATTATTGACATATTGAACCCAATTCAACTCAAGTTGTTATCAATATTTTCATCTCCAAAAAAAAAAAAAAAATTATATGTCTTTAAATTTCTTCTAAATCTATAGAAGTCTGAATAATAAAATGAGCTTCTTTTTATTTTTTTTTAACCTATAATAAAAAAAATTGATTAGATAGAAATTTAAAAATAGAGCTCAAAATTTGATTGACTAATTTAAAATATGGAATATCAATAAATTTTTAGCCTATTATAATTTACATCCTTTTAAAGACATTATTACAAAGAATTACAAGATTCATAAGCATTACAAAAAAAAAGTTCATGCATGTTAAAAAAGAAAGAATTCTTAAAAAATACAAGAAACTGGGCAGAAGGCTAAAGATAAATGGAAATTCTGTTTGACTATAATTATCCATCTCAGAATTACTGCTATGACGATTATGATATAGGCAATTTTATCCAGATGATATTTGACACTAAAATTTTTGATGTACTCACTTCCTGTTTCAATTACTTTTAATACTGTAGTTTGCCCTTCGTAACCAAACAGTGCCCTTAAAAAAAAAAAAAATCAAACATTTACAAAAGAATTCTAAAGAAAATGTTCAAAGTACTAGTCCAAACAAAAAATGTATTAAGAGTATAATTTACCAAAAGTGCTTATATACAGTTTTTTTTTGGTTAAATTTAAGATAACTATAACTAAGACATATTAACTCTCTCCCCAATAGCATCTAAATTACTGATAATGTAAATCTATGTTCTTCCATCCTGCCTTCTTTTCCTTATGCACAGATATGATGAATCTTAATGAGAGACAGCTTCCAAGGCTCTTTGACCTTTGTCAGACCTTAAAACCTGACAAGTGTAATCCATGGTGAAGCAATGTTGTTTTGTGAAAATTTGTTCATGCTAAAACACAATTACAACATCCTAACATTGGAAAGTAAACATCATTACTTCTTTATATCAGTTACAAGTGTAAAGGTTTGCTGTATAATACATTTTTGTTATACAAGTCTCAGATGTTCCTTTAGAAATGAAGATTACTGTGTTAGTTTTAAAAACCTTCTGCATACTGACATGGGGGATGATGGAAGGCAGAGTTTTGAACTTGAGATCCTGCTGATGACAATCCCGAGCGTATCCCACTTGACTAGCAGCCTCCATTTCAAATACAAATTTCATTTAGAAAAGCTCTTTATTTTAAATTTTAAAAATGTTACAGTGAGTCCGAGAAGTTTAGTTTATTAAACTATTTTATTTATGATCTCTAGTTTTGTAGTCACTTGTCTTAATCAATAGTGTATAGAATTTATTAATAAGAGTCATTTGAGTCTACTATCTAGATTAATTACTAGATTCTACTATGTCTAGTAGATCTATTCTTAAAAAAAGTATTCTATGAAACTGAGATAAGTGACATTGAGAAGTCTTTTTTTTTTGTTTGAACTAGAATCACTATCTGAAATTTAACTAATGCATCTAACTAAAGTGGTCTTTACTTTACAAAGTTCAATTCAGATATCTATATTTACATGGCTGGCTGGTCGTGTGGTTATGTGCACTAGACTTCTATTCTTTGTTGTTTCAATGGTTTCTGGTTCATACCCTGCCTGTTACCATCCCCTGTCATCCTGGAAAAAGGGGGGGGGGGAGGAGGTTTGGACTAGGAGTAGGAAGTAGAATGTAGATCTAGAATAGTTGATTATTAATTTTCTCAGACTCTGAAGGAACATCCAAAACATGTACAGAGTTTACAGAGTAAAACATTTTAAAAACAAACACTGTTGACACTGTTGTTACTTTTACTTTTAATATTGTCTTGTCTTAGACCTTAGCGCTAGAGTCTCCTATCTAGATCTAGTGCTAGATCTAGAATCTAGTAAATTCTAGTAGAGTTGAGACAGTTGAGTTACTAGAGTAGATCCAAATTAATTATTTTGAATATTAGATCTTTATAGTTTATAACTATAGATATAGACATTGTAGTTTTAGTGATATAAATTATAATGATTAGTGACACTAAATAATTAAATTAATCATTAGTCGATTTACGATTTAGATCTATATACTTGGCTTGATCTAGACTAGTCTAGATCTAGATTTAGATCTAGAATTCGTGAGTCGTGAGATCTAAAATTGCCTCAAGTTCAAGTTAAAATTAAATAAAATAAAAAACGCGCACAAAGAAAAAGCTTTTTAAATTTTACCAGTTTGTATCATCTTTGTCGCTTATTACTTTTTCATAAGCATTTGTAAGAGAATCTTTATTTTTTCTTAAATCTAAAGCCATAATCAAAGATATTTCAATATTTGTGGGAGGCTACCAATACCAAAAAGCAGGAAGTAGAAGTAAGAAAATTAATTTGTAGTCTTACTAAAACATTAGTTATAGTTTTAAATGGGAAGTCTATTAGTAAGTCTATTTGCAAATTCCTTCGCTATAATCGCTATATATACGACGAGAGTTATGATTGCGTTATGGGGTCAGTAACAGGTAGGCCTACAATTTTAATACTTTTTTTTCTATAATATAATGCTTTAAAAACGTAACATGTATCCTATATTACCTTTACCTATCCCTTAGTCTGTTGGACCGTTGGGGCACCAAGCAAGACTTGTCGACCGTCTTTCTCCATTCCTCCCTGTCTTTTGCCTTATTTAAAACCTCTATCAATGGTAGGCCCGTCCATTCTTTTATGTTGTCCTCCCATTGCTTTCCTATCCTAAATCATATATATTAGAGGTTATTTATACTATTCTTTTAATTTTATCTATACAAAATATTTTACAAAACGTTTAAGCCGTTATTTAGATCTAGATATTAGCACTTTAATGTGACAGTTCGAGTAACCAAATCCCTCTACTTTTCCAGAGCAGCTGTTCTTGGCAGGATAGAGAGAGGCCGGTTCATTCTTTTATGTGTTAGCCAGCTAGCTTTTCACTGAAGAATGACTTTTGGTGGTGATTCATGTTTTACAATATGATCAAACGAGCTCATATTTCGTCTCTTCTCAGGAGGCTTGGACTGGGCCGCCGGGACACAGGGAAATCCCCGGTGGGCCGGCGGCTGCCAATTGCCAAAAGAAAGTTATTATATTTTTAATTTTAACTGAAATTACCGTTAATAAAGTAATTGATGCTATATTAACATCTTTAACAAACATGATGGTGGAAGAGATTAGAGGAGCTGCTATGTTTAGCGTTCAAATTGATACCACACAAGATATTAATGTGCAGGATCACGTGTTCTATTGTGATCCGATATGTCACGGATACTGTACACGAACGTGTAATAGCTATATTTATATAGTCCATTGCACACCAACGACTGGAAAAGGAATGTGTGATTTGGTTTGTGGCGTCTTTGAAAAGTTAGGCATTGATGTCAGTCAAGGTATTGGCAATTCCACCGATGGTGCGTCTAATATGCAAGGTCAATACAATGGATTCAATGCCTGGTTAAATACAGTTTCTCCGGGCCAGATTCATGTATGGTGTTATGCCCATGTTTTAAATTTGGTAATGGGTGACGTCACTAAAAAAGCGGTTGAAGTTGTTACTTTATTTGGGGTTTTAAACACATGTGCAGTCTTTCTTCGGGAATCATATATATGATTTAATGTTTGGCGTGAATTTAGCAAATTGAAATACATATCTGTAATTGGTGAAACCCGTTGGTGGGCAAAAGACGGAGCTCTTACTAAAATATTTGGAAACTTTTTCATCAAACATTCCAATCATGGCAATCAAGAAACACAAGTTATCGATTTTTTGTACATTGACATGCTACAAACATTTTATGATATTTCTACATCAAACAAATTCAATAATGATATCCGATACAGAGCAAAAGCTCTGTTAGATTCATTGACAAGTTTTGAATTTATTTCTGAAAATATTTGAACACACAACGTCATTATCTGAATATTTGCAAACAACTGGAATGGATATACTATGAGCCTATAAGATGGTTCAAGACAGTATCGATGAATTAAGCAAAGTAGATAGAAATTTTGATTCTATTTTTCAAGCAGCTACAAATTTCTCAACATTTGCAAACAGTGAACTAGAAAAAAGAAAGCTCGACATTGAAGTGCAGACTGTTTTGAAAAAAACAAGAATTATATCAACCAACCACTTGTTGAAAGTGCGAAAGATAAATTTTGTGTAAATGTTCACAACATGGTTATGGATCAAGTAATTAATAGTTTAAAACAGAAATTCTCTGAGCATGGTAGTCTTTACGCTGATTTATCTTGTTTAGATCCAAGAAATTTTGCAGAAATTCTGAAAAGAATGCCCAGTGATGCACTGCAGCACCTGGGTGGGTTGCTCAAAAATGTGATCATACTGTAACAAAAGATCAGCTTCAAACTGAATTATTGGATTTTGCAAGGAAATGAGACAATTTTCAAACAACTCTTGAAGATGAATATAATTTGATCTTTGAAATGGAAGTATCAGACTCTGTCTCAGACAACATTCAACAGTCTGAATCAGTAGAATTACCAGGCAACAACCACAGAAATAAATGTAAATCTTGCAAAAAATGTATTGTTTGTTGTTATTTTGTTCTCCAGAAGATTAATTTGCATAGTCTTGCTTATTCAAATTTGTATCCGGCTTACACATTTGTTTTGACATTATCCTCATCACAAGTTGCTTAAGAGAGGTCGTTTTCAAAATTGAAATACATTTTGAACAGATTAAGAAATTTGCTGAGCCAGTCAACTTTACAATCATTCATGCTGATGTCTTGTGAGAAGGACCTTCTTCCAAGAATCAATAACAATGAAATCATTGATGTTTTAGCATCGACTAGTGAAACGATGAAAAAGCTATTATACTAGTTAATAGTGAATTGAAATTTAAGACTCTAGTGTTTCTTATGTTTAGGTTGTTAAAACTAGGAGTTATTTAACTGTTTAATGTTGTTTTGCATAATTACGAATTTGAACATGTAATAAATAAAAACATTCTTACAACTTTTGAACTCTAAAATTTCATTATTATTATTATTATTATTACTATTATTATTATTATTATATGAAATAATTATAGAAACTAAATAAAAATATATAAAAATTAAATAAAATTAAAAATAAGTAGTAATATTAAATTATTGAAAACATTTATATGAAACTAATGATGACGTGGGCCGCCGCCATGATCAAATTTCCCGGGCCGGTTTTTTTTAAGCCAGTCCGACCCTGCTTCACAGTACTGAGTTATTCATTTTTGCTAGCCAGAGTTGATTTATAAAAGTACAAACTCTTTTGTCTCATTTTCCTGGTATCTGATACCCAACATTTTTCTGTAGCATTTACTTTGAATGGCTTGGATTCTTCTTTCAGTCTCAGCGTTCAGTGTCCAACTTTAACAACCATATGGGCGAGCTTGTAGTAGATACATTTGAGCCTAGATGTCCCTATGGAAAACTTTATTTCAGCAACCGATAAACTATTTTTAATGTTGGTTTCAAAACAAGTCGCTGTTGATTTACAAAAGTTTGATATTTGAATAGAAATATCAGACTGAGAAGACATCTATAGGCATCTAAAGTTAATCTTGAATAAACTAATAACTGAAAAGTATAATCTAAGCCTACATTTCGTACCACCGGCGTGTCTTTGATGTCAGTGAAACATGCTGTTTCAAATTAAAGTTAATTAAGTAGGATACTATTTAAGATTGACAAAGTAACAAACACGACTTTCATATCTAGCAAGTTGGTCTAAAGAAAGCAAAGTACGAAAGGATATTGAATATGATGAAGTTAGTGATAAGTTTCCAAGTTTGAAATCTAGACTAGGAAACTTTATTTGTAATAGCATTTTAAAATATTAAGTTTATAAACATATTTTTTTTTGTTACCTCTTAATGTATTTTAAGAAAGTTTAAATTGTTTCAGACTTTACAAATATGAGAGTAGAATGTAGAATATTTTCCATAAGGATTTCTATAAGGTCTAACATAGAGCAGGTGTGAATGTTAGTCTGTTTCTAATTTTCATAATCTTACATTTTAATGCATATACAAACTATTGATAAATTATTGTCATAAGCAACTAACGTTCAGAATAAAACTGACAATCATTTTACAGTTGTCTAACAATCAATGACTGTAGGGAATTAGCTAAATTTATTGTTACAAAAAAAATATTTGTGTTGTTTTTTTGGGGATGGGGACGGGGGACACATCCTATTGACGCCACTGTATAAGATTACAGTTTTTATTTTATTAGGTGGCTCGCCAAAAAGAGATCGCCTTTGGTATGCGATCTCCCCCCCCCCCCCCCCATACGAGATTGTTGTCCGACCCAGAGCAGCTGTTGAATGATAAGTGTTCGAAAAGCCACGGATGACCTCCTATAAAGCGCCCAGGTCTCAGAGCCATACAAAAATGTAGTTAACATTGATTTTCGTCGGTAAGCATTGGAGGCGACCAAAAGTGCTGCTAGTCTTATCCAAACGATTGCCTATTTCATAAGACAGGGACGCATCGTTGAACACTGAGCTGCCCAGGTACTTAAAGTGCTCTATGCACACAGATTTGTGGAGCTGTTGATTCAATGGAAGATGAAAGTCAAGCAAGCCAAGAAAATGAGTTGTGGTTTGAGGCCATTGGGTTAGGGTGGTACGAAACGAAGGCTTAGATTATAATACTTTCCAGTTATTAGTTTATTCAAGATTAACGTTGACACTGTAGCACAAGCTAATGTCATTTCAGAGTCAACGTGGAACACTTTAGAAACTGATAGTTAAAGTACTCAAATACTACCCTACGAGCACTAGGGGATGAAGCATTAGATGCTGAAGGGAGTTGCATCGGTCAAATTTAAAGTCGGCGATGTAGAAGTTAAAGAAGGTAAGTGATCAAGAAAAGTATCAATCCTAGACGAGGTCTAAAGACATCTATTGCTTTAAAACTAATTGAGGCAGAAAGGAAACGTGGAAGTACATGATGTTAAGCAACAGAATGAAGTTCCACGAGAGTTGATGCAGAGAAATCAACTAACAACAATTCATACGTCAGGTTCTCAATGGCATGAAGATGATAAACTATTACGTGGTCAAGAATAATCGAGATCTGATGATGATATGCTGATGACAAATCAGAGCGCAACAGAAAAGTTTTCCGGAAGTGATCAGAAGATTAAAGAAATTCGTCACAAAACTGAATCTGATGTTAAACTGAAGTTATTGAGCAATTATGTCAGAAAAGGATGGCCAAAGTTAAAAACTCAAGTTCATGAAACCGTAAAAGTGTATTGGTCATGAAAAGAAAGTATTCATGAAGAGAATGGAATATTGTTTTATGAGAACAGAATTATAATTCCTTCAAATTCTCGACAAGTTGCACACAAGTCATTTTGGTCTTGAGAAAACTAGATCCAAGGCAAGACAGAGTGTGTTTTGGCCAGATATTTTTTCGACAATAATGAAATGCTCAACACTTGCAACGTTCAAAAGAAATAATGTGAAGGAAAAATTGCTACCGCATGCTGTACCAGACAGACCATGGAAAAAGGTTGCGACAGATTTGTTTGAATGGCGGAACAATGACTTCTTGCTAGTTGTGGACTATTTCTTTCTGGAGAACAAAACAGCAGAATGTGTTATCAGGGCACTGAAAGGTATTTTTGCTAGACATGGCATACCAGAAGAAATAGTGAGCGACAATATGCCATTCAACAGTTATCAATATAGGGAGTTTGATTCTGAGTGGGGTTTTAAGATAACAACATCAAGCCCTAGGCACCCTCAATCAAATGGTCAAAGTGAGGTGTATGTTGGTGTCGTAAAGCAGATATTCAACAAAGCATACAAAAGTGGGAAAGATCCATATCTCGATATGCTCGAGTATAGAAATACTCCGATAAGCGGACTGTTTTATTCGCCATCACAACTGATGATGAGTAGAAGACTCAGGGACATCATTCCGACTGATCTAAAACTATTGAAACCATTGGTAGGCCATCTAAAAATGCAAAGACATTACTCAAAGAACGACAGATGAGAAGCAAAGTGAAATACGATGCAAAAGCAAGACTACCTAAAGATTACTCTGTCGGAGAGTGTAGAATATTCGTATTACACAAATAACAAACTAGTGTTTAAGAGGGAAGACTTATTACGAACTCCGTTTATTACGTAAACACAAGCGGTGTTGCACTGACGCGCTAGTGTGCAAATGTACATATAATACTATTATGTTACATCTCTCTTCTTTAATTTAGAAAATCTTTTTATCAGAATAACTAACAAACTAGTCAACTAAAAAGTCTAATCAGTTCATCACAAATCAAGTCTCTTGGGTTTGTTAACTATTCTGCCTGAGCGTGTTACATAAGGTTCATTTGGTCTAGAGGTGTTAAAAGAAGCAGTGTGTAGTGGCGGCTCAAAATCTAGTGTAGTTTGTAAGGTAACGTGGGGCAAAAAGCCCTTCGGGGTAAAAGGCCTTTCTTAATTTTTGTGCGAATGGCTTATTGGATGATTCAAATTAAGACTTCCTGAGATAGCTTACTTCCGTTCTTTTAATGCACATTGAGCTTGATGTAGTAGCTTTTCAATTTATCGTCACAGATCACTTTGAATTTTTCTACCTATCTCACTATAAGGTAAGGGCTCATTTTATTTGTCTGTATTTTTATTATGTGTTATTTTATCCTTAATTGTAAATATTCTTTGCAAAGGATTTTCAATTGAAATCCTTATAGATGTTGCTATACTCTAAAAGCGACATGGTGAAATTTAATATATTGATCGTTTCAACATCACCTATGTTGGGGTAAAATGCCCATTAGAGTTGGGGGCAGGAAGCCTTTATCGAAATCTGGTCATAAAAGATCTAGATGTATAATGTACAAAATCTAGAAATCTCTATAAATTTTAGACTTCATTGTCGCTAGATTTAAGATTATTCTAGATTTATATTTAACTAGAATAACTAGATCTATAATATACAAATAATCTACAAAATTTTAGATTCTAGACTGGAATCTAAGAATAAATTATATAAATAGGTCTAAAATGTAAATTAGAAAAATATATCTAAATCTATTATTATATTATTATAAATAAATCTAATAATCTAATAAAATATCTAGTCTAGATCTAGATCTAGTAGATCTATTTCTATATGATAGTATATGTCTATATCATTATATTATTATATAAATCTATAATAATAGATTTTTGTTCTGTACGCAATAGTGATTTGGGGTATTCTAGTCAATCCAGATGAGACAGCAATTAGTATGCGTATTTGTGATACTTAGATTAGAAAGTAAGCTTAGTAATAGTAAGATCTAGTAGGGCTGTAGATCTAGTCTATAAATTATACCATATTAGTAAGTTTAACTATAGATTTATATTTTCTGTTTGTAAAATGTTTCAGATGTTCCTTCAGAGTTGAAGATTATTACTTCCTAGTCCAAACCTCCCGCAGGACGACAGGGGATGGGAGCGGGCAGGGTTTAAACCCTGGACCACTGACAAATCTGAACGACAGTCCAGCGCGCAAACCGCACGACCAAGTAGCCATCCATTTTCTAGATATCGTTATTATTTATTCTACTTTTGCCTGCTATGTTTGGAATTATATATATTTATCTTTTGAGATCCATAAGCTTTTAAAGTTTAAAATGTGCACAATTTATTTTAAAAAAATTTTTCTTTAAATTTTTTTTCATTTCAGAAAATGTTAAGAAATTACCAGAGAAAAACACAAGGCTCGTATGGTCAACATTCTTGACAGGAGCTTTAAAAGCTATCGCTGATGGGATGCCACTTAACAATGTCTCCGAAAAAATTACATTTATAATTATTAAATATTTCACTTATACTTTTTAAATTTGTTTGTCAAAATTTATTATTTATGTTTGTGTATACCAAATATCGCAAGCTAAAATTATTTAAAAACAAATTCATGTGTTTATATAATTACATACTGGTACACTAATACATACAACTAAGAGCTGAAAAACATAAAAATAATTTTTAAAGTTTTTAGTTTTCATTAATTTTGCTTCTGCATTTTAATCAATTTTCTTTTTTATCTTGTTTACAAACTAAAATTGAAAACAAAATTACCAGCCTAAATTTATACACAAAAACAAACATCTACGAAGAAAAGAAAATCCTTATTTGCTTGAACATAATTAATAATCAATTATCATTATTATTCTTGTGTGCAAGGATAAAAAAAAATTATTTGAAAACAAAATTACACATACACATATATATACACAATAATATATACACCTAAGAGATTTAAAAAACAATTAAATTCTTTATTTACCACAATTTTTGCTTTTGGGGTAAGTGGCCCTTGGAAGGGCTTTTTGCCCCAAGTGTGGGGTAAAATGTCCCTTAAAATTTTTTTTTAATTTCATGCAATAATTTTTAGATGCATTGAAATAAATTTATTTTAAAAACTAATTTGTAAATTAGACGTAACACTAAATGAAAACCAAATTTAAGATAAAATTATATTAATAAGCTAGCTTGTATAGGCCATAGAAGCTTAGGGGGGGGCTTTTTGCCCCACGTTACCCTAATCTTGGACTCTCTAGATCTAGTGGTTCTGGTTGTTCTGAGATGTCACCTGGAAAGTCATAATTGTTGTCAAATCTGTTTGCTTTCTCAGAAGACTTTCTGATGTGTTTTCTGTTTCTTCTGTAGACCTTATTTCCACTTTTGATATTATATGACCTAGGCCTAGAATGCTTCGAAACTACTGTTCCTGGTTTCCACTTAGAATTAAGTTGCATTCTGACTGCCGTTTCGTCTTGTAGTGGATTATGACTCTTAACTCCTTTCCTCTTATCATAATAATGTTTCTGAGACTGTTTCTCGGAGTCAAAGTGTTTCTTCACCACCTTGAGATCTGGTGTCTTGGTAGGTATTAGCGGTTCTGACACATTTTTATTCTGATGTTCAGCAGACCTGCTACAATCCCTAACTGTCACTTCAATGTCTGCATTCATGCCTGGCCAATACATGACTTCTCTGGCTCTCTGCTTACACTTGACTATTCCTAAGTGAGACTTGTGAATCAGATTTAGCATGTATTTACGTAAGCTTGGAGGCATGACTATTTTCAGACCTTTGTATATAATACTATCAGAAGTTGATAACTGGTCTCTTGAATCCCAATATGGCCTGACTTCAATTGGAGTCTCGCTTCTTGTGTCTGGCCAACCAGTCATAATTACTTCCCGAAGCATTGAAAGTTCCTTGCTTGTACAGTCTTTAATTTCACTGTATTTCGAATCACTTACAGAGATCATATGCACTGAATCATCTGTAAATTCACATGTCTGTGTATCAGTATTTGGTAGATGTGCGCGAGAAAGTGTATCGGAGATAAACATTTCCTTGCCTTTTCTGTAACAGACTTTCAGATCATACCACTGCAGTCTTATTAGCATCTTCTGTATTCTCATTGGTGCTGACAATAGAGGTTTCTTGAAGATTTGCTCCAGAGGTTTGTGATCATTATAGACTGTTACTTCTTTACCAAATATGTAGCAGTGAAATTTGCTTGTAATATACACAATTGAGATCATTTCCTTCTCAATTTGAGCATATCTTGTTTCTGTATCTGTGAGAGCTCTTGATGCGTATGCAATTATACGACCTTCCTGGAGTAATACTGCTCCCAGTCCATCTTTACTTGCATCACATTCTATCTCTACGTTCTTGTTGACATCATAATATGACAAAACTGGAGGGTTTGTACAAAGATGTTTCAATTCTTCAAAACTCTTGTTTTGTTCATGATTCTATTGAAATTCTACATCATCTTTTAGAAGCTTTCGTATTGGAGCATCTGCTTGACTTAGATTAGGAATAAATTTTGCTAGGTACTGAATTAAACCTAGAAATCTTCTGATTCCATCTTTGTCTTGAGGAGCTGGCATGTCAATAATTGCCTTTATCTTTGCTGGATCTAGTTCTAAACCTTTCTCTGACAAGATATGGCCCATATAAGGTACTCTGTTTTGCCTTATCTTGCACTTGTCATAGTTCAGCTTTAGATTGTACTTCGTTGCTCTTTGCATTACTTGTTTCAAAATGTGATCATGATGCTCAACATCTCTACCAGCTACTAGAATGTCGTCTATGATGACATATGCTCCTTCAATTCCTTGAAGCATTTCATCCATAATTCTTTGGTAAATTTCTGGCGCTGATTTGATTCCAAAAGGTAATCGTAACCATCTATATCTTCCCAGAAGTGTGTTGAAAGTTGTGAGAAATGAAGATTCTCTTTCAAGCTTTATTTGCATAAACCCTGACTTGGCATCGAGAACTGAGAATATCTTCGAATCTGGAATATTAGTGATAACATCTTCAATAGTTTTCATCGGGTGATGTTCCCTTCTGATTGCTTTATTGAGATCTTTTGGATCAATACATATTCTAACTTTGTCATTCCTGAACGAAACAACCATGGAGCTAACCCATTCAGTAGGTTCATGTACGGCAGTAATAAATCCATCAGCTTGCATTTCTTTAAGTTTTTCTTCAACTTTATTGCGTAGAGATGCTGCTAAGCGACGTGATGGATGAATAACTCCTTTAGCATTTTCCTGTAACTGAATCTTGTATTCTCCTGGCAGTGTTCCAGTTGTTTTCAGCATTTCAGGAAATTCTCTTTGTAACTCGTCTTCTGCCTTGGATTCTATGCTGTCTATCCGTTGTAGTAGCCCTAAACATTCTGCTGTGTCACCACTCAAAATGTTCTCTTGACTAATGTCTACTACCTCAAACCTTGCTTTCACCTCTTGGATATTATTTTTCAAAGGTAGCTCTACTGCTCCTAAAGTCTTAATAACATGATTAGAGTAAGACTTGAGCGACTTTGCTGAATAAACAAGTTTTACTTTGTCTTTGAGCTTTTCAAACTCTGACTTGACAAGAATGTTACATCTTGCACCAGTGTCGATACGAAAAATTAATGTCTTGCCATGCACGACTAGTTTTACAGTCCACTTATCCCTCCTTAATTTCAAAAAAGAAAATACAGACCCAAGCATACTACAAGTCCACTTTAGGGAACTGCAGGAGAGCTACGGAGATTGTGGCACCATCTACACAGACGGATCCAAAATGGAGGGAAAGGTCGCGTGTGCCTGCTCCTTTCGGAACAAAACAATCTCCCGTAGACTCCCCGATGGCTGCTCCATCTTTACGGCCGAATTGCACGCAATATTGCTTGCACTTATGGCCGTAAAAGCATCAGAAAGGAGTAAATTTATAATCTGCTCCGACTCCAAATCTGCATTGCAAGCTTTGGGGCGGATGAAGACTGACATCCCATTGGTACATAAGAACCTGAAGCTGTTGGACCTAATAACAGCCGACCGTAGGGATGTCACCTTCATCTGGGTCCCCTCCCATGTTGGCATTGAGGGAAACGAAGCCGCAGACAGAGAAGCAAAGAGAGCCCTAAATCATGCGGTGTCAGGAACCCAAATTCCCTACTCGGACCTGAGACAAAGTATTGCCTCTGCCACCTATCGAGAGTGGCAGAACCGATGGGAGGCTGAGACTCACAGTAAACTCAGGCAGATTGTGGCGGATGTCAGGTGGCGGCCCACATCTAAGGGTCTGACAAGGCGTGGTAGCACAACCATGTCCAGACTTAGGATTGGCCACACCTACATCACGAACTCTTTTGTACTGAAGAGAGAGGAGCCCCCACTTTGCGAGTACTGTGACTCTCGCCTCACCGTGGAACATATCCTCGTTGATTGCCCCAGATACCAGGATGTCAGGGCGAAACATTTTAGAGCCACTAATCTAAAAACACTATTTAATAATGTCGACCCTGGGAAGGTACTGGGCTTTATTCGGGAAGTGGGGCTATCTACGAAGATCTGATTTCTGAATTTGTGAACATGCACTATTTACATTAGATTTTTACCAAATATTTAAATTTTTACTACCTTTACTATTTTAACTGTGAATAGACCTTAATTTTAATTATATGACTGTATAGAATCTGGCCCTTGTTGTTTAGAGAGAGAGTAGTCCTTAAGGGACTGCAGGCACGACATGGCCTAAATTGTGCCGATGTGCCTCAAATCAACAAATCAACAATCTTCGACGACATTGATGTTCTCAATATTACCCTTTTTATACTGGCTACTTGCAGTGCTAACAGGTATAATATTTTCATCACTGTGACTGTCATCTTCTACTAGATTGACGTTGCGTCTTTTTCTGCACATTTGGAACCAGTGGTTTTTCTTTTTGCAGAAATTGCATGTGGTTCCTATTGCTGGATATTTTCCCTTTTCGTGGTTCTTGCCGCATTTACTACATAATTTATCTGAGTTGTCTTTAGACTTCTGCTTGAGTACATTGTGTGACCCTCTCTTGATCGCTAGAACTTCTTGGCCCCTAAACATTTTCACTTGGCTTTGCGACATCTCATATTGTTGTCCTATTTCTATAGCCTTGCTAAGGGTCAACTTCTGTCCCTGATCAAGAAGTCTTAACTGTACCTTTTCGTGTATGACTCCACTAATAATCAAATCAATAAGCATATCGTCTGGGTTGTCATACTCACAGTCCATAATGAGAAGCTTTAGGTCTTTAACAAAGTTATCAAAACTTTCTCCTTCTACCTGCTTTCTCTGATGTGCTCTAAATCTAGACACTCTTTTATTTTGTCTTGGCCTTATGTAGTCTTCTATTTTCTTTAATAGAAATTGCGGATCTCCCTCTTCACTATCATTAATATTTAGAGTTTTGTAAACTTCTCGGCCCTGTTGACCTTCCCAGCCATCCGGCTTTTTGTTTACTATCGGCACCAGCTAACGGTCCTTTGAAACAAAAGCTCACCTGCTGTTGAAATCTTATAAACTCTTGATATAGATCTTTAGCATTCCAATTCAAGATTGGTTGCTCAAAATAAAAAGAAGCCATTATTAGATTAATAAAAACCTTTGTCTGGACAGCTTTTCAAGTTTTATTCTGACACCATGTAGAATATTCGTATTACACAAATAACAAACTAGTGTTTAAGAGGGAAGACATATTAGGAACTCCGTTTATTACGTAAACACAAGCGGTGTTGCACTGACGCGCTAGTGTGCAAATGTACACAGTGGCGTAGCTACCAATGTGCGGGTGGTGCGGGCCGCACAGGGCACCAAGTGGAGAGGGGCACCAAAATTCCCCCAGTGTGTATTAATTTCCTATTTCCCTGAGCATTTCAGTAAAAACGACTAATTGTATGGACACGAACAAACATAAACTACTGTATTTTAAACATGAACTAACGATTTATAAACTAGTCATGTCGCTATTTTGTTTCATCTCCTTGACTATTTCTTCAATACAATGTAAGCTATAGAACAGTTTGAATCTAATTTACTAGATTTATTTCGGACACACGGTACATGTTGTTACTACACTGATCAATGCTCTGTAATATAAAGAAGAAGAAGAAGATAGGCCAACCTTTTTTTACTTCATTGTTTAGTCCATTGGTTTAATCTAGATATAGAGTTTACAAATATATTACTAAACTCTAGCTCTAAACAATTGTCTTAGTTTATTCATTTCTTTATGATTCTTTATAGTTTAATTTTGGAAATAATTCTATTGTAATGTCAATATTTTTAAATAAGCTAACCTTTTTTATCTACGAGTTTTTTAAAACTAAATAGTTAATTGTAATACTGTAACGTAAACGTAGTCTGGCTGGCGCCTCAAAACCCTTTTAAGCTAAGATGGAGAAATCGACATCTCTGGTTCTGTCCGGTCTGGGTAGACTATAAGGGCCCCATACCCAGATCTATCGGGGTCCCTAGTTACCGACTTATCGGTATAACAGAAAATTGCATCTGATGGGTAGGACTTTAGTGTAGCTGATGCCAAGTTTTGGAGTATGGCAGGTGTTAATCGCCTCTTGGTGGCTCCCTCTTGCCCTATGAGGGACATGTTTATTTGTGGGGCCGGCAATCTCCTACACGGAGGGCAAGTACTAATTCTTCTAATAGGAATTCTATCAGTGGAGAGCCCAGCTGATTTTGACAAATTGGCCGCAATGTGGAGGAGCGATCGCATTTTATGCGGTTCCACTCTCTCCACTGTTGCACTAAGATTGTAGTGGGTAGCCTAGAGTCGCCCCTTTTGTAGCGCTCGTAGGCCGTAAGTACCGCCCTCTCCCTCCTTAAATGTAAAGGGGCCACGTTTGTTAAGATTTCAGCAGAGTTTGTTGGGCTTGTCCGAAAGGTGCCACAAATGAACCTTAGTGCCTGCGATTGTACTCGGTCGAGTGATTCGAGGGCAGTTTTACTAGCATATACTTGAACTGTATGGCTGTACTCAATTTGTGATCTGACTGCCCCTAAGTACAATGTGCGTAGCATGTAAGCTTTGTCACCCCACTTTGTGCTGGCCAGCTTTCTTAGTAACGGTAACTTCTCCTAGGCTTTTCTTTCAACTTCCTGGATGTGCTGGAGGGAACTTGAAGTTCGCCTGAGAGTAGGGAACAATATTGACAACAAGGCCCAAGATTTGATTATACAAGAGACGAAAACCTGGAGAGTTAGTAAAATTACTATCAAAGTACGATCCACTTTGAGGGAGCATGTGCTTCGAACTAAGCTTTGTTCCAGACCGAATACATACATGTCTCCACAAATACAAAATGAATTTATTACAATATTGGGGGATCACGCTAAAAACAAATCATACAGCAAGTAAAACAAGCCAAATATTTCTCAATTATTTTTGACAGTACACCTGACATCTCAAAGCTGGATCAAACTTTCCAAATTTTACGGTGCGTTGTCATGGATAATGACGGGGTGCAGGTTCGTGAGTCTTTTGTTGACTTCATCGACACAAAGGACAAGCATGCTGCTGGAATCGCTGAGATGATTCTAGAGAAACTGCGTTCGGATGGCTTAGACATAATGGACTGCAGTGGTCAAGGCTATGATAATGCTGCGGTCATGAAAGGTCAAAACTACGGTGTCCAAAAACGTATTTTAGAAGTCACTATTCATTGCCTGCTCAAACCTTTCTCTTAATTTAGCAGAAATTCGAGCTGCTGAAGCTGAAGTCAATTCGGTAACATTTTTTGGTACACTGGGCCGTTCACACTCCTTTTTCTCATCTTCAACACACCGCTGGGATATCCTCATCAAAATAACCGGAACTAGCCTTAAACGTTTAGTTGAGACCCTCTGGAGCGCCAGAGGAGAAGCCGTCAAGATGGTTAGGGATAAATTTTCTAAAATTTTAGAAACTCTGGAGACATTAACTAGCAGAGATGAAAATTCATCGACTAAATCTGAAGCAGGTGGATTATTAGTTTCTATTCAGTCTTTTAATTTTCTCACCTATCTTGGATTTTGGGCTCCTGTATTAACTGAAATTAATGATACGCAATTCTACCTTCGAAAACAAGGATTGTCTATTCGAAACATTAGAGACATTTTTAAGTAGTAATTGAGAGGACATCGCTGAAGCCAGCATTACCTTTGCCGAAAGCGTGTGCTCAGAACTGAGAATCAGTACAGAACCTCAAAAACGTATTGGCCATAAGAAAAAGATGCCTGGTGAGAAAAGTGACGACTCTGTTCTTACACACAAAGAAGAGTTACGAAGGGAAATTTATTCTACCTTGGACAGGATTGTTCAAGGTCGAAATCAATCTCGATAGTACTCCTAGCGACATTGATAAAAACGAATTTCTGCTGGAGCGAAAGAGGCTTCAACGGTTTGTCACAGTTTCATCAGAAGCCTCCGAACTTCCAAAACAAGGACCTGTTGAGCTCTTGAAATTTATAAAAAAATATCAGCTAGATGATTCAGTCCCGAATATCATGATTCGCCTATTTTCGACTATTGCGGTAAGCGTCGCTACATGCGAGAGAAGTTTTTTCCAAACTTAAACTGATCAAGAATTACTTGCGATCAACGATGACAAATTTACGACTCACTAATTTAGCCATTTTGTCATTTGAACAAGAGCTGGTGGAAAAAATTGATTTCGATAAAATTATTGATACTTTTGCCAGCAAGAAAGCGTGTAAAATTCATTTGTAGTATGTTTATGTAAAAGTGAATTAACAATATTTGATTAATGAATGCATATTATTTTGCACAAAAAAGTAAGGTTTTGCAATGTGATTAATTAGTTAGTTTTTTTTTTTTTTTTTTGGGGGGGGGGCATCATGATGAGGTACCGCACCAGGCATCATATACTCTAGCTACGCCACTGAATGTACATATAATACTATTATGTTACAGAGAGAAAGTGAGAGTGCGTCTAGGACAAACATGACAGAAAGCAGTTGTCATAAAAAAAAACATTCAGCACCCAGATCTTACATCATAAAGACAAACGATAGAAAAACCTACAGACGAAATCAACGCTTTTTAAATAAGAGTTTCGATGAAGACATCTCTGGGTACTATGATACCGATGAATTCAACGAGCAGAAAACTGTTGAAACAAACGAAACAGACAGTTATAGACCAACGTCTAGAGAACTTGATGTGCCGGTCAAGACAATCAGAAGTGGTCGAGTTGTTAAAGTTCCTAGTAGATATCAGTCTTAATAACTTTAAAAGGAAGAATGTGATAACAATTTTAAAAGGAAGGATGTGATAACAATTTTAAAAGGAAGGATGTAGCCTACTAATATGTTTATATGACGTCATTGTTTGTTGTGAATGTTTTGTTAGAAAGTAATTAAAAGGAAGTGAGGCAATAAAAAAGGATAGTCTTCTATGTCTACTTGTATAAACACAAAGTCTCTGTTATTTTTATTGTTATTATTGATTAATGTCTACAGTATGTTATATATTTATTATTTATCTGTGACAACAGAACAGCATGACCTCCGTTTTCCTGAGATTGATTGATATCTATCTATATATCTTATATAATACAGACGTTACTTCAAAAAAGAAGATGATTACGCCCTACGCGTCATGCATTTAGTCATGCATATTAACCAATGACCTGGCTAGCTCAGTCAATCCACTCCATTTTCTAATAGCACTAGGGAAGAAGGAGCATTTGTACAAATGACCAAACGAGGCAGCAGCTAATTTAATAACGTCGCAATCATCTGTATAATGATACTATGGCAGAGTAAGCGGAACTTGATGTAGGCCTATATGGCCTCATGCAGTCAGCGACGAACTGTCCTCTGAGCAAAGAAAAAAAAACGACCTTCATTAAATTACGTAAAGGATCTTTCTTTTATGTCTTGCTGTGTAAAATAACGTAACATCAAGTTCCTATTCTATACCTGGAATAGATTCTCAGCACCCAACACCTGCCTCTAACATAGCTCGATTTTGATCCCGTCTTTGCTGCTTCCTCCTACACCTCAAGGTCTCTTGTGACTGTGAGGATAACGACTGGACACCGAAACACTGGAGCCAAGTTAAACACACATTCCTGCAGGTTTGTGAAAGCAAGAAGGTTTTGATACACTCTGAAGGTTAGAGAACCATCACGATCTCTGAGCCTTTCAGGAAAGTGAAGACAGAGGCGGCCATAGTGAGCCCTGCACATAAGAGTTAGAAGAAATGATGGTGAGACTGACATTTCTCTTTTTGTGATCGTCTCACATCTTTTGTCGCTCTAATGTCGCTCTCATCTTCACCTTGATCCGTCGTTGAGTCGCCTCCCTTACATTCGTTGCAGTATGTTCCTGCAAGCTTGTGTGTGTTTGTTTGTTCTGCTTTTTAATTACAACAATGCCACAATCAAGCAATCTTTTTGTTTTGACGTCTGGTAACCCTCGCACCATATCACCCATTCCATATCATTCTAGTCAGAAACATTTAAAAAAAAAAGTACCGACACTAGCAACACGGCACACTGTGCATCGAGTTTTTATTCAACACTCTGGCTTGAGAAGAAAATATGTCAGCCATATCTAAAGGATTATACATTTCGATGGACGAAAAATTGAGTTGGGTGTTTATAGGCCTACTGCTCAACATCTAGGCTGGTGAAGGCGGAAAGTTAGCGGGCTGGCGCCGAAAAAAAAAGTTTTTACAGGGACAAAGCTTTATTCCCACAATGGAGAAGTGACCAATGCCACTGACTGCTATGTAGCCTGAGTTAAGTATATAGAAACCTTCTTAAGGCCAATATGTTATGACACTTTTCAACACTTATGGTCAAAACATATTTGATAGCCGAGAAACACTAGAACAATACAATACTAGAAAGATAAAGAAATGTGCTATCGGTTAAAGACCCCTTTTGAGTGTTTTGTAGTAAGTTCATTGATAAAAAGACCGCAAATGTTTTGGATTAAAGCTTGTTGCTCGCTTGTGTTGGAACCTATTTCATCTGAAGCGAAAAAAGTAGAAAATATAAGGCCTACATTTTTTTTAAGTCCAGGGACCGGTAGGCCTATTTTAAATACTTTGTGTTATATTTTTGTAAAAAGCCCACCCTAGCTTACTTGGCTTACTATAGTAGCTAGAGACGTGCTTAAACAAGTGAAAAAATAGATTTTATGATACCAATTTAACTAGTTTCTTACTCATAAACAATGTGGCGATTATTTTTTCGCCTATTAGTGTTCTTTAACTTCTACATTTTGCTGCTAGTTAAATGTACTAGGCCAGTGGTTGACAAACTGCAGTTCGAGATCGCATGCGGCTCTCTGACGCCTGGGCTTCGGCTCTTCCACAAAATGTTTAGTTCAGGAGTGGACGTGTTTATTAGCTTGTCTTCTAGAAGACGAGTAATCATTTTAGAAACCAAATTTTATTTCATTTATTAAACTAAGATATATTTAGCAAAGCCAAACTCTCCTCGATAATTTCCTTTACGTACCAATTATTTCCATAAGGAAGTCTATTTAAACAAAGCCTTATTGGGTTTTTTTAAAGGTCAACGGAATAAACATCAATTTTCTGTTGTTTATATTAGGAAAACGAGTTTGCCAACCATTGCACTAGGCAGGACAATTTTGACGGACTCGAATATTTCAATTGAATACAAACAGAAAATGTTTACGCGATTAGATTTGGTCATTGAGCAAACCCTATAGATCTAATAACCCGTGTCCAAATGGGTGAGCCACTTAGCAATTGTTAAGGGAGATAAATGTCTTTTTATTTCGAAGTATCCCCCGAGTAAATGGAAGAAACGAAACGGCCAGGAATTAGTCGAAGTCAGCAGCCATTTTTGTACAGGATGTTTGGTCATGAGCATTAAAAAAAAAGAATAAGAGGGTCAACTGTCAACACCAAAGATTAAAACACAAACGTGTACCATGCTTGATAAGAGATCAGCAAAGATGGTGAAATGTGTTACTCGATTTTCAGTAGATCTATAAAAAGTCAACAGTGGTGTCCCCACCAACAACTGGAAGATCCATTGTGTATGCGAACGACTCTGCAGTCTCATCTCAGCTGGTATACGGAAGAGCAATTCTAAAGACAGAAAGCCTCACGTGGACCAGTATTGTTAATTCGCTAGATTTCACATATTTCTAGATGACTTAAAATCTTCTGTCTATAATATATTTGCGAAATACCACTCATTGACTGCTCATCAAAAGATCATTGAAACAGCCGAACGGATTCGCAAGAAATTCTGTATTTTTTGTAAAATACTCCTAATGTAAACTCATATTCCTTTAAACCAGGCATGTCAAACACGGCGTTCGGGGGCCGCATGCGGCCCGCGACCACCTTGCATGCGGCCCGTTTGACCACCTAAAAAATTATCAAAATAATGTTAAACTATTACTGGAAAATAAGAGATGACAAGCTACTTGTATAGAAAAATAGTATTTTTTAAACTGAACAACGAGAGTCTGCAGTGAAAGCCAGCTTCATTTTACAAACTTAATTGCAAGCCATAGCAAATTATTAAGTGAAAGGAATTTTATGAAGGAGTGTATCATTAAAGCTGCCGAAGTAATTTGTCCAGAAAAGGTGAAAGTATTCAAAGAAATAGCGATAAGTCAACTGATGTAACGGGTGTAGCACAGTTGGCTATATTCATAAGGGCCTGTGACAGGAATTTTGAGATACATGAGGAGCTACTTGTTCTATGCATAACGCCACATCGAGCTAGGATTTTTTTTTGAGAAATAACAGGTGATATTGCTGTACAATTTACTTTTGGTAAAGCTAGCTAGTCTAACAACGGATGGCGCACTAACCATTATGAAATGGTTTCGATGCAAAGCTACTTGCAAAAATAAGAGAGACTAATGCTAATTTTAAATTTGCTCATTTTCAGTGCATCATTCAACGCACAAAGGAATTACAACTCTAATATGTCATAAGACTGGTTTTAGTCACTATCAAGTTTATTCGTGCCCGTGGCTTAAATCGTCGTCCAATTTTCAATGTTTCTGAATGACATTGGATACGAAATTTGCTGGCTCTCCTGTCATAAAGAATTAAAGAGATATGTTTACTGCGTGAAGAAATTGTATTGTTTCTGAACATGAAAGCTGAACATGTTGAACATTTCCATACTGACGAATGGGTTCAGGATTTGTCATTTGCAATTTATCTCACTGGTCACCTGCAAGACTTGAATTTTAAACTTCAAAGTAAAGACCAAATTGTCACAACTGCGTGTGATCATGTGAAGTGCTTTCAAGAAAAATTACAACTGTGGATAAACCAAATATGAATAGAAAATCTTGTTCACTTCTCAACATGTCAGGAACTAAAAAGATTAAATACGGCTACAACATTTGGTAAATATGTCTTACACCTGGAAACGTTAGTAAATGCTTCCACTGGCCGTTTTCATTACTTCGTTTCATACGAGCAAGAATTTTCGTTGTTTTTATCTCCATTTTCATTTGCTTCTGAAAATGCTGCTGGTAATGTGCAACTAGAGCTGATAGAATAGCAATTAGATTCTTTGTTGAAACCGAAGTATAAAGAAGTGGCTGCGTCAAAATTTAGTTATTTACGTTGAATTGCTGCCCGAATTCTAGCTATTTTTGCAAGCACTTCTTTTCTATAATGAAAGCTACAAATCACCTCACCGTTCGAGATTATCTGATCAAAATTATACGTCAATGATGATAGTGTCAGTGGCAAACAAACTTCCACTCGAAATTAATAAACTTGTATCCCAGAAAGATGTCAAGCATCAGGACAAAGAAAACAATGCGCTATCATAGTAATTTTAAATTTCCAAATTGTACTACAAATTTAGCTAGCTAAGTATGCCATTAATTAATGTATTCTATTGTATTGTTTCTAATTTACATAAAACGAATAAGCTGATTTGCAACTGATTTTTGCTGCTGCCCCTCAGGCCATATTAAGTTTTTTATGCAGCCCATACACCTTAACGAGTTTGACATGCCTGCTTTAAACTAAAACAAAGAGGCGAAACATATAGATCTACCCATAAATGACTATGCTACTCTAAGAACATAATTAAATGTTGTTTTTTTAAAGAGCAATTTAACTTTAAAAGGCTGCACGTGGTCCTGTGGTATGCGCTGTCTTCACGATTGTCCCAAGTTCGAACCATGATCAATTGCCCACCGTCATCCCCTGCTATTTGCCTGAAATATGAACAACAACAAAAAAAGGGGACTAGATATTTTAGATGTGACATCCTGTGGAGACGTCGCGCAGCACTCTCCTCGGCGCAGAAACACACATTCTGAGAACCGTTGGTGAGATGTTAATAACGTTCACGCTACGCGGGCGCGAGAAAAATGACACACGAACTCGTTGGATAACGTCTAAAGTAGTACAAGGTTAAATCTGTACAACCCAACGAAAACAACAACATGCGCATTCATCATTTTCACACAGTAAACAAGAGAGAAAAAAATCAGTGGGCTACAGGCAGTACCGAGCTGCTTATAACTGCTTTTTAATGACACCCACCCCCCCATATATTTGATATATGTTACAGGAATTTCACTAGCGTTACTAATTATGTTCAAAAGTTCCATTTCACCCACGTAGCCTATATATTATTGGAATTATTATATTTCATCCAGTAGTATTAAAGTTCATACATGATATAAATAAACAAATGAACATAACATTGTTGAAAATACTTTTACAATTTCCCACTGCATACCTTAGTCTAGATCTGTCCATCATGCGTTAGACTAGGCGGCTCTAGTGCACTTTACGTTAGAATGGTTAATATGTATTTATCAGACGCGATATATGAAATTAATCCTCTTAAACCAGCAAGTCTGTAAATCTTTTAATATGTAGCAAAGCTCAATAAGAATCTTTAATATTAAGGCTTTTTTTTTTTTTTTACTAAACAAAGTAAAACACGAAATAGAGCCTTTATGCGATTCACGTCTTAACAATAATTCGAAAAAGACAAGATTACAAAGAGAGTTTGTGTTATCATACAAACTCAGAGGCGGCCCCCGTCGGATCCCTGTCGGATCTGCCTATTAGCAATGAATATTCAAGACGTGATTTTATTTTGATTGTCAAAAGTAATAATGTTTAAAAGATTTATTTGCCGTTGTAAAAAAAAAATATTTTTTTTTTCAGTTTTAAATGTTTCGGATGTTCTTTCAAAGTTAAAGATAACTAACTTCCTTGTCCAAACCTCCCGCTGGACGACGGGGGATGGCAACAAGCAGTGTAATAACCCGGGACCGTCGAGATAATCAGTCCAGCACTCTAACCTCACGACCAGGCATTGCTGTTAAC
This sequence comes from Biomphalaria glabrata, assembly GCF_947242115.1. Lineage (NCBI taxonomy): Eukaryota > Metazoa > Mollusca > Gastropoda > Planorbidae > Biomphalaria > Biomphalaria glabrata. The sequence goes on along the minus strand of NC_074711.1, from coordinate 22,190,785 downwards.
TTAATAACAAACTGGTTACAAACTAATAGCCTATTATTGCTAAAGAGATATATTACACATTACGGCATGACATCTACCGGATATGAACAATAGGCCTATGTCAGACGAGAGATTTTAGATAATTTTTCAGCATTGATTTGTAATTGAAAAAAAAAAAAAGAAGAAAAGAATAGATATCGTGCTTGTAGGCCTACTTCGATGTCTCAGCACAGTTAACAACAGAGCTATTGGCATTTTCACTTAAATGGAACTAGAATGAGGATGTAGATCTACCTAAACTGATGGCTGATGAAGGCACTCATATCATGTGCGTCTGCAGCACAAGCTTCTGTTAAAATGTAGGCTTTTTCTCTTTCTTCTTCATCTGTCTCTTTTTGTAAGTCACCATTGATCACATTCTGAAAGCCAGCCAACATCTATTCTTGAAAGGTGATCAATAGCTCTACTACATCGGGTTCTAACTCGAACAGGTAGGTGTCCGGATCTTTACCTTCTTCAGTTAGGTCTTCTCGGAGGCGTGATTGCAAGGTTTCTTTGTTTCCGATTGCCTTCAGCCCTTGATCACGGAGTTCTCGCCTCAGTTCTTTCAAATCAAGTTCGTACAGCAGTTTCAGACGAGCCATAGAGCCTCCAACAGCCAGATAGAGCAAGACAACGTTGTGTCTTACCCTAAGCTTGTAGCAGAGGACATTAAAGACATCTGTCAATCTACCAGTGCTGATGAGAGGAACTCAAATTTTGATGGCTGCACCCAGATGTTAGGCAAGAACTTTACCCGTCAAGCTTCGCAAGGAGAACGCAAACTCCAAGAAACCCAACGTCAAGTTCTGCACCCAGCAGACGTTTGTCCAGCTGCACAGACCAGAGAGAGAAGTCCTGATGGGGTTCAGAAAATTGCGACGAAACCTGATGCAGCAGTTGGTGGACTCCTGCAAGCTGAAAATCATCGACGGGGCCTGCACTCAACAGACGATTGGTCCGCTGCTGAGACTAGAGAGAGAAGCCACGATGGTGGTCCAGGAAGTCGATTGAAGGCTAAAGATGATGACATGTGCCACAATTTTCCATCCTGTGAACCTGAAACCCATCCCCCAAGTCTTTCTGCTCAAATCCCTATGAAGAAACCTGTTAGACCAACGATCTTGGTGACCCAGGTCCTGACATCCTATCCCTCCCCATGTGTTAAGTGGCTGCCTTCAGTAGTGAATGACAGAAGAAATCGACGTTTGCTGAGTCCAAAGTGCATGGCGATAGAACCATGACGTCACTGCAACAAGATGAAGGTCGACTGGAGGAGAAGGCGACGTTTGATGAAACCAAAGTGCAAGGCAATGCGACCACGACGTCAGTGCAACCAGGTGAAGGTCAGCTGGAGAAGACGAAAGTGACATTTGCTGAATGTGACGTGAATGGCTTCGTCTAGCTCTAGAAGCAAGCTCACTGTCACCCCCACCGGCAGCGATAAAACTTCACATCCCAGGTCATGAGATTGATGCTGTCCGGGACGGACAGATCTAAGGAGGGGACAGTGTTATAAACCTGGTGGTGACATAGATGGTCGTAACTGTGTGTTTTTTTAGCCTACGCAAATCGCCACAGTCCAGCGCTAGACGAGCGGTCAACCGGCACCTTCAACCGTCACCAGTGACAGTACACGCCAGCTCGGCAAGGACCTGCGTGTAGATATTTCGCACGCAAGTCACGGCGAAAGTGATTAATTGGAGTGGTCAAGCAACGTTCCATCCGGTTGGAATCTTGCATGTTCCGGCGTTGGAATCAAGACACTTCACCTCGTACTAGTTACATAAAAAGTCCATTTTTAAAAAACACCTTTTACTAATATAAATATTTGCAACAAACATTCCTTGTACATTAATATATATATATTTGACTTAGTGATACTGAAAATACACAAAGTAGTGTCTTTTTTTGTTAACATATTGTACAATTATCTCCCTTACATTTATGTACTGTTTTAGAATTGGTGTAATTTTATGAAAAAATCGCTTGCATAATTAATGTTATAAATTAAACGGCTTGCTTTTAGAAAACCAAAAGTAGCCGTTGCACCTAAACTTTTCAAGCTGCATCGCATGGTGAAATAATATTTTTCATTTCTTTTCTAGTTTTCGAGATCTGAGTGACAGACATTTTGCACAAACCTACTAGCGGCTTTTCCCCTTACGGGAGCCGCTAAAAATGGGAATTCGGTGTTTAGGACGATATAATAGTCTAAGGGCCTACTTTTCTAACTTTATTTAAGAATTACGGCCTAGCGCCCTATGTCCACGACAGAAGATGAAAAGCTTTCGGTGAACAGACGATTGAAATAAGATTTCTGTACAGCCAGCACAACGATAAAATCTAACCCGCCTTATATAATCTAACTTTCATGTATGTAATTTTCATGTCATGTATCCATAGACTAAGGGACGTAATAAAATTCGTTCTGACACTTTTCGAACTCGAGACCATCGGTTGCATTAAGTACGCTCGCAAATTCTCTTGGAATGATCTAGAGATAAAAAGAAAATGTAGGAAAGTGGAGATGACATGTCCTCTCCGTCTCGCTCCTTTTTTTTTTTTTTTTTTTTTTTGTAGATTTAAATAGAAATAAATAGGTTAGATGTTTTATGAAAACCAGTGGCATGGAACCGCTTCTAAATATAGCGACATTTTTTCAATGTCATTGGCGCTAACGTGTAATGATGAATCTAGTAGTGAACATTCTTGTCCTATTTAAATTTTCTTTGTTGCTTGAGTGCTGATTTCAAGACAGTGGCCATATATCGCCTGCCTAATTTTTTTTTTTCTTTTTAAGATGGAATAGAACATACATTTATTTTTTTTTTGGATAATTTAATTTATTATTATTTTATTGAAGTTTTTTTTTTTTTTGTTTATAAAAATGTTCAAGATTTTACTTCTGTCTTAAAGTCAGTCTATCTAGATCTAATTTAGATCGAGTTTACGTGTTTACGTTACAACAGACTCTAACAGAGTTCGAATTCTGTTATAAAAAAATCATATAAATTGGAAAATTAAAGGTGAAAGTATTATTTTCCGTGTTGCAAGCGAAAGCTATTTTTATCACTAGACTAGAGCTACTTTGTTTACTAACAAACGAAAATTGGCTTAGACCCTAGAATGGCCTAGATCTATAACTTACAAGGCCATGCATGCATTGTAATTGTATAGATAGATCTGTATTTAGTTCTACGTCTACTGTTCTAGTCTAGTGATCTAGATCTAGACTCTAGATCTATTCATTGTTACTTTTGTAGTCAATCATCAATAATTAATAATCAATGTAGAATTTTTTGTAGTGTTACTAACTTACTATGATTATGATACCTACTAGAATTAGATCTATCTGTATCTCAGTTTGAGTTTGAGTATCTCACTATTTTCAGTATCTCAAACTCAAAGTATCTGTTACTAGAAATTAGAATGACTAACTAGACTAGATCTAGACTAGAATCTACTAGGATTCTAGATTCTACTAAATTCTAGATCTAATCTAGAATTCTAGATTTATTAGATGAGTAGATGAGATCTAAAATCTAAGTCAGTCAAGTCAAGTCCTAACCTATTACTATTATTATAATAAATATATTTAATTATAATAATAATAAATAATACTTAATAATACTAATAATAGTAATACTAAAATTCTTTTACCCTAAAATTCTAATTCTAAGTAACACTTATCTTAGACTTAGATGTAATAGATCTAGTTATAGTATAATTCCCCATAATATATATTATTATATATTATCTAAGACTAAGTTAGTGTAAGTTAAGTGTAACTGTTGAATGTTATTAAATATTTTAAATTTTGTCTTTTTTGGTGTTATACCTTTATATTATTATATTTATGGCTATCCTATTCATTGCTATGCTAAGTCAAAGTAGATCTAGATCTAGTTAAATTTTATTTTGGCATTGTGATTCACATTTTTATCAATCACACTTCACTTGACTGACTTGAATTAATTATTATATTTATAGACAATATAGTCAATATACTAATATATATCTAGATCTAGATGGCTATCATCTAAAACTAAATATGTATATATTTATATATATTAATATAATATACATATATAATATATAGTGGGAAGCATGGTCGAGAGGCTAAGTGCGCTTGAACTTGGCTTGGCTACCTAGAAGGGGGCTCGAGGTTCGACACCCGACTCGGGCAGAGTTGTGTTTACTGAGCGCCTAAAGGCAGCACGGAAAACCTACTCCTAGATACCCCCTCCCCCCCACTGGTCCACAAATGAGATTGGACCAAAAGCGCTCTGAGCATGCTATAAGCATGAAAGTAGCGCTTTATAAAAGCTATAAATATATATATAGACTCTATACTAATATTATATAGATCTAGATCTATATACATGGTAACATGTATGTATATATAATATATATAGTAGATCTATATAGATCATATTATTTATAATACTAGATCTATAATAGACTAAATAGTTAATATATATATATATATATATATATATATATATATATTATCCAGAAAGATCTAGATAATTTGGTCTATTTCATTCAGACTATTGAGTCTAAGTGAAGTTAAAGTTGAGTAGATGAATAGGTCTAGAATGATCTTCAACGGTGGCTAGTAGTTTTTAGTCCTCATGTGCGTAATGAGTAAATGTTTATTATTGATAAATAAACTAGGCAATACACTGACTAATTTCATGCTAGACTCAAAGTTCCAGTCTCTTTGCTGTCCTGAGCTGAACTGCTTTACACACTCTGTCTCTGGTCTACGAAGGCTTTTGATCACATGACCATAACACTGGTCATATTTGCTTGTACTAGTAGTACTGTTCTTTGTCTAGTGACAGCCGTTGACCTGTGTCATTTGCCTGAGCCATTTGTTTCAGTAGGTGTGTCAGTACAGTTACAACAATATTGAGAATGAGCATTAGCAACCTTGCCTGTTACTGGAACATGTGACTGGGCTTTCACTTTTATAATGTGGACCAAAGAGAGTGGCATTGATAGTGATATTAGCTAATACTAGACTATATCCTTGGATCAATTTCACTTTTTGCTTCACTAGCTTCTTTACCAATCTGTTCTTCACAATTCCATCTTTTGTTTTCAACAGATTTTTTTTTTTAGCTTCAAACCAACTTCATGACTATTGAATCCAATCATGATAAACGACTCTGTAACTGGGTTAGAGGAAGTTATCAAATGTGTAGTGGTTGGAGATTCTGGAGTTGGGAAAACTTATCTGACATGTGCCTTTGCTTGTAATGCTAAATACAGCTTAGAGAAATTGGTCAAGCCTCATCAAGCAACTGTATGGGCTATAGACCATTATCAACATGACAAAGAGGTTTGTTTTTGTATAAGTTTGTTTTTCACTTAAAATCTGTCATATATTTTTAAAATGACAAAATTTAGTAACTGATGTCTTTTATTCTCTAGATTTTAGAGCGTTCCTTATGTAATATTGATGGCTGTCAGGTGTCTTTGAGAATATGGGACACATTTGGATATCATGAACAAGACAGATCCTTTGCCTATAGAGAGTAATATTTTTATCTGTTTGGTCAAATGATTTATATCACAAGAAAGGTTTATCATGCAATCACTATATCTATTAAAGTAAAAATAAATTGTATATAGAAATTGAGAAAAAAAGATTTGAAGTTGAATTGAAATTTTAAAGTTTGCCTTTAAAATTTAAACAGATGTAAAAATATTATATAATAGAAATTGTGAAACTAAGCTTCATATTTACTTTTCAGGGCTGACGTTATCATTCTATGCTTTAGTGTGCTCCAGCCTATGTCCCTTCGAAATATTCAGCGTATCTGGTACCCAGAAATATGTCGCCACACCGAAAATACACCAGTGGTACTCTGTGGTACTCAAGCAGACTTAAGATACTTGTGTTTAGATGCCAGCCTTATAGAGATGGAGAAAGGCTTCTTTTTTAGGTATGATGGCTGTGATGGTTGCTTAGTATGACATTGATGTGTTTTAGGTATATTATTGATAGTATATTATTATAGTCTCCCAATACAATAGCCACAAACAAGTTTATTAAAGTTACACACTAATTACTTAAACAATGATGTGAAACATATGGATGGCCACCTGGTCATGTGGCTCTGGGCTGTTGTTTTGGGGTCCCAGGTTTGAATCCTGCTCACTGCCATTCTCCACTGCACTGCAGGAGGTTTGGATTATAATGTAATAATCTTCAAATCTGAAGGAACATATGCAAAAAATTAAACAAACAAAACATATAACATGATATTATCAAACACTTCTGATTGAGTGTGCAGTCAATTGTGATACTTAGTATTCATCCTACATTTATCTTCAAATAAGTATTATTATATTGTTTGTTCTAAAACAGTTTTAGGTGTTCAATTACCGTTATGCTTATTTTTTTCTCCTTCAAAATGTATCTCTATTATAATGACTTCAATATCATCATCATAAGTCTGTTTATTGTATCTTATCAGGCATGCATCTCCTAAGGATATTATCATACCCAGTGTTGCTAAGGCTGTGGCCCAGGACATTGGTGCTCCCTATTATGAAACAAGTGTGCTGAACCATTATGGTGTTTGTGATGTCTTTATTAATGCTGCAAGGGCAGCTCTTGTGGAGAGACATAAAACTGCCTTTTGGAAGACACAATTAAAAAAGGTGAAACGTCCACTCATTCAGGCACCTATGAAAATGCCAGTGCCTTCATTTCCGGACATCAAAATAGCCAAAAACTTTCTTAAGTCTGACATTTCATCTCTTCTAAAAAGCAAATCCGAGTGTGACATTTGTTTTCTGGTTCAGGGGCAGAAATTTCAAGCTCATCGCATTTGTTTATCAGTGGTATCAGATTTTTTTAGACAGCTGTTTTCTCTGGAACCACTTATGAAATTCAAAGTCAACAGAAGGAAAAGTGATTTGCTATGCTGTAAATACCCTGAAAGGTTTACACCTCCGGAGAAAACTTTTAATGACAGTTTTTTAGATGAAATGTTGTTAAATAACTCAGAAAGATTTCCTCTGAAATTAGCCTTTAATCATCCATCAGTCCAATCCATTGAAATATATTTAGAGACAGATCTGTTTGAGTCCCCTCACAATGTCTTTCAAACATATGTAACACTGTGTGAAGAGATCTCAGCTGAATCATTCTCAGTCATTCTTCATTACTTGTATGCTGGCAGACTGGAGTGTCATGAGAGGAATTTATTGGAAGCTAGAAAGACAGCAGAACTTCTTAAGGTATGAAGCATAAATAAGATTTTCTTCTTAACTGTATATTCTTTTATGAAAAAAAAAGGTTATTTAGATATTATATAGTGTAGTATTTATGAGATGTGTTGAAATCCCCTCAAAGAGTCTGGTATATACAGTGCTTTTTTTTGAAAAAAAAAATAGGTGCTGATACTTAGTGATTAGGTGCGGTACTCAGTGATGAATTGCCTAACTTTTAACTACTAATAAATTAATCATAAACGTTAAAATACAAGAAAAGTAATAATTTTTCCCCACATTGAAAAAGGTGCTGGTACGCCATACCTGTGCATACCGTCACAAAAAAAGCCCTGGACATATTTATTTATTTTCTTACAGAATCATAACTTGATTTTTACAAAATTCTCTGTCTGAGTCTCCCACTTCCCATTCTTTGATCAAGCTGAAACTTTGCACATTTATTCATTGGTAATGGCAACACATGACTCAGTCAAAAAATTAACCAATAAGCTAATCTATAAGTCATAATCAATTAATTTTATTTTATATAGAGAATGTAGGAAGGTGGGGCTAGTTGTCACAATTTTCAAATTTTGATGTTTTAAACATATTTAGAATTCATTGATTCTCACCAAACTTAGCATGTTGTAACTTAAACATTCCGACAACAACTAGAGCAAATAAAATTAACTTTATCTCTTTATTTATCAGAGTTATACAACAGAAACGTGGTTGGGTTATGGTTGTGACATCTTGCCCCACACCGGGCTAAGTTGACACAGGGCATGGGGTAAAATGTCACACATTTAAAAAATTGCCATATCTTGCTTTGTCTAAAAGAAATAACATATTTAGCCAATACTTTGTTCTTGTAGTAATTTTCTTGACTTGTCGTCATGAAAGAAATATATATATGTGGAAATTCTTAAATGTTTTGGACCTAACATGGAAAGCTGTAGGTTTTTCTTTAAAATAATGTTTATTTTTTTCTATATAATTTTTAAAAAATATCTGTTCACTTCTCCCTGCAATGCACCTCCAACGTATCTAAATAGTAGGGCTAGAGAATTTTTTGCCAAAACTAATTGTTGTGCTCAGAGGACAGATATTGTCTGTATGTTGATGCTGGCATAACCTTTGTAAACAACATTTTTACAGAGAAAGTTGCTGAACACTGTTTAGGTAGCATCCATAAAAAAGAATTAAAAAAACAAATAATTAATAATAAATAAATATTAATATTAAAATTTGTTTCAAAATGCTTAATCTTCATTGGGGCAAATTGTCACAACTGTGACAAATTACCCCAACCTGTGTGACAACTTGCCCCACAACAATTTTCAGAACATTTATTTAAATAACATTTTATTGGGTCGAGCTTTAAGAAAAAAATTAATTTCAATGTGTAATTAATACACAGAGACATGAAACAATGTAATGTTGGACAATCATTTCACAGTATAAGTGTTTTACAACAAAATTATGCAAAAAAAAAAATCCACTTTCAGAACAGTCAAAAACTGCCTGGTCGAGCGGTTTGCCCGCTGAACTGTCGTTCGGATTTATCGATGGTCGAGGGTTCAAACCCTGCCCGCTATCATCCCCCGTCATCCTTTGGGAGGTTTGAACTAGGAAGTAAACTATCTTCAACTCTAAAGGAACATCCAAAACAATGTAAAACATTTTACAAAATAATGATTCCTGATAACTTTAAAATGAGAAAAGGTATCAGCTTCATTTTATAACTATTTGTATGTTTCCGTAAACATCTCAAATGTAGTTTCACATTTTTGATAGCGCATCAAATTATACCGATATAGTGTTTGTGACAATTTACCCTTGTGACTTTTCACCCCATACTCCCCTACTAAGATAAGAGGAGATTAGGCCATTTGCTAAAGATTTAAAACTGTAGACTTTTTTAGACAATAAAATATTCTTTTTATTTTATAAGTGGCTAACACATCTGCTTTCCATCATGATGGCTTGATGCCTCAACTTCAAATTCAGATTCCAAGCAACTTATTTTTTAAATAGCTTTTTCCACAGGGGTAGGGATATATCTTGGAGAAGGTTCATTTTTCCTGGTAGTTTCTACATTCAGAGTCAACGTTTTGTTTCTTCAAATCTCTCATTTCAGTAATGCACTAATATTAAATGGTATGTTACCCTTCACATTGATATCAAAAGAAGACAACCCTTAATGATGCAAGAGAGATGCACACACAAGATTTCAAGGTCACGTCTCAAAACAGCAGCAGAATTTTCCAAGAATTAAAAATAACTGTCAAATCATTTCACTGAAAACTAAGTATTTTTCCTACAAGAATATTGCAAAATCTTGATTCAGTTCAATAAGGTTAGGACAGTTAATTTGGTTGGGTTCGTATCTATACGTTTTAAGGCTCGTTTCAGATCAATCGTAAGTGAGGTTTGGTTTGGGTTCGGTTCCCATCTCTTGTTAGCAGGTTATTGTGGGGTCCAATTGCTTTATTAATCCTGTTTCTAATCTCTTCTTTTGTGATGCGGTCTTTGTAAATGATACTTAGGATCTTTCTGTAGCATCTCATTTACTGATTTATGAACATTATATATTTCATTAAGCAAAAATAATAAGCAGCAATAAAATCTTTGTTCTTAACAACTTTTCACACCTTTTCAGCTAACAGATGTAGTGACTGTCATTGAAAATGTTTTGTCTGGTCAGAGTTATCTTAATTTGACCTTGGAAAAACAATTTCATGAAGACCGAATTGTTAATTTGAGAAAACTTGCACTGCATTCTAACTTTCTTGAAGGTAGAGTTTAGAATAGATTTTATTTGTTTGTATAAAATATTTGATTGTGTTGGGAATGTCTTTTTTTTGATAATATATAAGATATATTGTTATGAACATAATGATAACAGAGTCGAAAATCATGTCTGTTTGAAAAATGAGCTTGAAAAAGCCGCCGTATTGATCCCAGTCGCCCTTTAACCATTGAGACGGATGCTTCTGATATAGCCATTGTGGCTACCCTTAACCAAGATGGCCGGCCTGTTGCTTTCTTCTCTCATTAACAAAAAGTGAAAGAAAACATTCTTCAGTTGAGAAAGAAGCATATGCCATTGTTGAGTCATTGAGAAAATGGAAACATTTCTTAGTTGGTAAAGCGTTCACACTTGTTACGGATCAGCGATCTGTCTCTTTCATGTATAGCAGGTCAAACAAGGGAAAAATTAAAAATGAAAAAATCCAGAGGTGGAAACTAGAACTAACGTGTTTCCACTATGACGGCATCTACCGCCCTGGCAAGCAGAACACTGTAGCTGATACATTTACCAGAAACTATCTATCTGCCATCACTCGCAATGACCTTAAATTGCTGCACACTAGTCTTTGCCATCTGGGCGTTAATTGACTGTTGCACTACGTAAGGGCTAAAAATCTTCCATTTTCCTGTGATGACGTCAGAACTGTGATAGAACAATGTCAAACTTGTGCAGAGCTGAAGCCCATTTTTTTCGACAGCTGACCGGAGAGCTGATTAAAGCGACTCAACCTTTTGAGAGAATTAGTATGGCTTTAATACACTGAATGATTACACAACACACATTTCGTGAACACATTCTTATGGACAAGTTACAAGCACATGTAAACATAAGAACAACAACAAATACAGCATATCATTTTCATAACATATATATATATATAAATTAGCCATTATCTTTTTTTCCCTCTATTGTATCATCTTTATCTGTGAACATAAATATCTAATACTGGAATTAATTTCAAATATCATATCTTTGCTTTGCAGACATTTCCTTTCAAGTAGATAATGGTATTGTTTCGGCTCACAAACCACTGTTGATGGCTAGATGTGAAATGATGTCTGCCATGTTCACTAATGATTTTATTGAATCTGCTTCTGACATTGTAAGAATATCAATATTTATACAATCTGATCTTCTTTAGTATAAGTTTTTTTTTTTAAACACTACACCAATAGTGTTAATTAGAATGTGAAATTTTAATGTTTTTTATGTTTTTTTTTATAAGCTAAGAGCTATGGTTGAATGTATACATTGAAAGAAATCCAGTCTAGGACTACTATTATAAGCCAGCTTGTTTAATGTTTTACTACTTTGGTGTCTGAAAAAAATATTTGTAAAGTATTCATTCTTAAGGAGTCTATTGCCTCATAAACTATACAGTCTAAGAAAATTTTAAAAAATACAAATAAAGCACATTTGTTTTTCTTATTTTTAAAAATGTATTTTTATTGTTTAGAGATTTTTAATAAGTCAAATCATTTTAAAATTCAGTCCTCATTTTTACAACTGCAATTTTTTTTTTTTGAGCATGTATCTTACTAAAAATAATTTCTGATCTTCATGGAAGAAAAAAATTTATTTAAGCCTGAGTTTTCCTTTTTAAAAATATTTTTAGTTCTAATGTTTGCCATTATTCTATACCAGATACCATTTCCTGGAATTACTGTAGAAACATTTAGAGCTTTAAAAGAATATTTGTATACGGGGGAGTCTCCTAGCCTTGCTGATGTTGACTGTATCATGCTGATTGAAGTGGCCAATAGATTATGTCTACCACAACTTGTCAATATGGTTGAAGCATCTGTGGTGCAGGAACTTCTTACCTATGACAAAGATGAAATGTTACAAGATGCTATAACACTTCTAGAACCATCTGAGGTATTTAGTATTAGTCCTTGCTGCTGTTTGTCTTCGTTTTTGTTTTAAAAATTCAACTAAACTATAAAGGGAATCAATATCAATATATGACATAATTAATGCCAGGAAGAATGCGAGGCGTTGTGGCTGAGTGGCTTCTGAACTGAGGAGTCAAATCTTGGTGAAGACTGGGATATTGAATTTAGGGGCTTTTTAAAACATCCTGAGTCCATTCCATTGGTTGGAAAGGCAGATTGTCCTTGTGCTGGCCACATGAGACCCTCATTAACCATTAGCCGTAGAAACAGATGACCTTTATATCCTCTGCCTATAGATTGAAAGGTCTAAAAAGGCCACTTAACTTTCAATTTTTAGTGCCAGAAAAAAAAGTAAATGAACTCAACAATGATATTGGAAAGATAATAGTCACTAAATTGATATGAAATAGTTAAAAATTTTAAATATATATACTGCTTTTGAGAACTATTATAAATATGCTACTGACATGACATTTGTTTGGGAAAAGTAATGGGAGCTTTCCATGTACTGGCTTGGACTGGATACTTGTTAACTTTGTATATACTATCTTTATAAATGATTTAAGAATGAACCTAAATATTAATGTCAATAAATATTACATTTCCATTTAGCTTTACAATGCCCAACAATTGTCCAAGTTCTGTCAGTATATCTTGAGTATTAATTATATGGATGTGAAACACAAGCACTTGAAATTGTTTTTAGAACTTCCTGTAGAAAAGCAACGACTGATAGCTGAGAGTCAATGGCCTCCAATATGGTAATAAATTTTAGCTAGACTGTGTCTATCGATTGTAATAAATTATTCTAAATATTTGTCACCTTTTAAATAAAAAACTTTTTTTCTTCCCTTTTCAATAAAGGTTTTGTTCAAATATTAAACTTATTCAATGTTTCTTTCTTGATAAAATATTTGCCAACACTTTTTTTTTATGAACTAATTAGAGTACTTTTGTTACATTCAGGTATCTAAATGAAGTGGATCAGTACAGCAAAAGTCAGCCCTATGCTTCATATCAGCAAATAGTAGGTCAAGAATGTAACAAAAGTTTAGGCTGTTGGTGGTTTGTTTGTAGAACTAAACATTAAAGATGCTTAGATGAGTGAAATATTTAAAATTTACCAGTCAACATTTTTTGTCCATTTCTTGCTTGCTTTTGTTTTCATCAAAAGGTTTTTTGTTTCAGAATTATTTTAATATCTACAACACAACATAGCCAAATTTATGTATGTATATATGTTTACATCTAAGTGACCTTATTTTATGAACCTTCCATTTTGATTTATTCTGAAAGTGTTGAAAAGAAATTAAAGAAATTGTCTAACAATGTTGCAAAAAAAAACTTTTTAAATTACCTTGATATTAATGCCATTTTAAATATGTGTGAAAATGGGATGTTTAAAAATGCCATTTGATTCATACTTTGAGATTTAACCAAATACGCTTTGTTCTGTTATATTTATAATTTAATGTTTTACATATTATATGCTTTAACCTTTTGAAACTTTCAAACTCAATTTAAGGTTATCATTTTTACTACCTTTTGTTTTTTTACCTCTTGTGTTCGTCTACACAGGTGTTATTATTCCAAAAAGAAAGGGCAAAAGAAATAGATGTAAGACATATGTAATGGAGAATGGATAAAAATGCTGCATATAACTAAATACTGCTCACACACGCACACAAAAGTCAAACATTCAATCATCATTAATCATGAGAAATAATAATATAAACATTCTGAATTGTAAAAAAGGAATGTTTATTGCATATTTCTTATTTTTTAAAAGTAGAAGTGTAATATGTCAAAAGTTACAATTGCATTTTCATTATCCTCTGATTTTACAACTGTTTTAAAAGTTTGACTACTACTATGCCATTTACTACCAACATATGTATTGATTTATTTCTTATGGGTAAGTGATACCTTTATTTAGTCTTTACACAGTCAGTTGCTTTTCATTTTTGTTCTTCAATTGGAAACTGTTTGGTTTATTTGTTGAGTGCTTGTTGACTTGTGTGCAATTCTTACATTTAGATGACCACTTACCTGTATATTGACTTGTTAATGAATGATATTAACTCACAAACTGATGTTTCTTATGATTTTATGATCAATAATATTCATGCTACATTTTAAAATAACATTGTATGCTCCCTGATTGTATTATTAAAATGTAAGATTCTTTTGTTCTAAATAAAATATGTAGAAAATTCTTTGTAAAGAGTTTTTTTTTTAAATAATTTAGGATGCTATGTTGCTTCTGTATCATATATATACATAAAAGATTCTATCCTTGCAAGATTTTTTGTGTGCAAATAAATTATAAATGTTGACTTCATATATAAAACATATATAGGAGATGAAAGTCAGTACTGTAAAAGTGGCTTGTTACACTAACTTAAATAAAACCATTATTTATAGCAGCTTAAATTGTTTGGTTTCTACTATACTATCATAAGCAAGCTGTCATTTTTTCAGTAAAAAAAAATATATTTTATTTTATTTTACAGAACATTTTTTAATAAGGTTAGAAAGTGTGTAAATTGTGCAAAATGGCTGTGTGTGTCTCCATCTGACTGTTCTTTGGGAGGTGTAAAGCAAAGATATTTCATTCCTGGCAACTAACATTAATGGCCAAAAAATCGTTTGGTTTGTGATTTGGGGTGCAAGCACTTCCACTGAAGCATGTTTAGAGTAACAGAATAAACCAAATACAAATATTAAGTCCATCACAATTTTGTTTAGCTTGAGTGAAATACACTCTTAATACTAATCGTTTTCAAATACTGAAAAGGTGCCATTTTACACTCACTGGAATAGAGAAAAGTAGCTGGCAGCAGATGGCCTCTGAAAGAGACTGTTTTGGAGATCTCTTACAAGACCATGGAACACACATTTGGGACCCAAAGAAAAGCCCTTATAGAAGACAGACACAGAAGACAAAAAGAAAACTTAAAATAGACCACAGGGCAACAGTTTTGTAAGTTCAAGATGCTGTAAAATATGCAGGTTGAAACTGGGTTTGCGTAGTTATGTCAAGCACTGCACTCATCCTTAATCTGGAATGGAAGACATTGCCAATATTATTATAATAAGTATAAAACACAGCATCTAATGTATGATAGACACATTTTATTTCCAATTTTTCAATCATAACTTATCTTTGAAAAAGCTTTTTGGAACAATATGTGTACGCACATTTCTCATGGAAAAAAAATTAATCAGCCAAATAAATGTATTTTATTATAAGTCACCAGTGAGATACTTCAACTTTCCATAAAACAGAATATTACAAATATTTACATGTATCAGCAGTTTTATATACATGATTTTTCTTTGATGACATTCATGAAAGTAAGAGAAACATTTATAACACAATAAAGTTCCATTTTTCCAAGTATCCATTAATATGTCAATATTTTATCAAATATAATTTAATAATTGAAATAATTTACAAATAAACAAGATGCATTTTTCAAATATTAAAATTTTGGAATGTTTCTTTTAATGAGCAAGCAAGAAGAATTGAAGACCACGAGAAGACTCTAATCTAAATGGCAAGCTTTCCACACTACAGATGTATGTTTAAAATGCATACGTTGAATGCTGATTTTTTTAAATGATAAGTAAATAAAATATATTCTAAATTTTCTTAATAGTAATAAAATAAGCAGTTTTAAAAAATTTCAATAAAATACTGTAATAAATTGTAACTTTATCTCTTCACCAATTTTTCAATCTATAATTCATGCAGACTAAATAATAGGAAATTTAACCATGTTTTGTTTTAAATGTTTCAGAGGTTTCTTTGGATTTAAGATTGTTACATCCTAGCCCAAATTTCTAGCAGGGCAGTGGGAATGGCAGAAGGCAGGGTTCAAACCAGGGACCATCAAGATCATTGAACGTCAGTCCTGAGCCCATACCACACAACTAGGCAGCCCTCTAAACAACTAAAAACAACTAGGCGAGTTAATATTGAAATCTACTACTGCACAGTACATACTGGATGTTCTGTTGTTGTTGTTGTTTGTGTGCATGTGTTGTATTTAGCCATTTACTTGTCAGAAACAGAAACATTCACTCTAGTTTTTTTTCTTCTTTTGTGTTATTTATAAACAGACTTATTATTATTTGTAAAATGTTTTATATGATCCTTTAGAGTTGACGATGGGGGATGGGAGTGGGCAGGGTATGAACCCGGGATCATGGAGATGACCAAATGACAGTCTAGCACACATACTGCACAACCAGTAATTTTACTATGATTTAGGTTATTAATGATCATTTACTTCTACTGACACTTAGATTCTAATAGAAAAACTGTAATAGGATGTACAATGGTAGTAAATGATATAAAATTCAAGCAAATATCACAGTCCAGTAGAAGCAGTTTAAGATATATTAAAATATAACACCAACAAAAAAAAACTTTTCAAGTATATGGTATTAAAGTATGATTCATTTCACCAATTCGGTTATACTATCTATTTAACAAAGAAATAATAACATTTCAACGTCTGTAGATATCACAAGTTTTACATAAAAATGATAAAACATAAACAACTTACAACAGTTATAGAGTTTCACACATTTATTGTTATGGACCAAGTAAAAAAAAATTCAATTAATTCTAACCAAAAAGTATTTGAAAATATTGTAATAGATTGATTTAATTGTATCATGAGAAACAGAAAGGATTATTGGTTATTATTTGTATATCTTTAAATTGCCACATATAATAATTTCTGAAAGCTTAAAATATTAAATGTACACTTACAAAAGCTAGCTAAATACATTTTGACAATTAATGGTTTTCCTGCCATAGTGAATATTTTCTGATTTATGAGCTTTGAATGATATATTTCGATTTTCAGGTAGTGCCTTAAATATAAACAAATAGTTTCTAGCTAATATATAAACAAATATATTTTAACTAATATTTTTAAAAAATATTTCAAATTAAACATCTACAAACTCTTAGCAAGAAGCATTTACATGGATATTTTATGTAACTACTACTACAGTTATATTTCAAGGCTCCAAAGTTCTTAGGTTAAATAAAGAATTGTTCCCTTGTTTAATACTATACTGTACTATTTAGAGCTTGAGAGATTTTGAAAATTATTTATAAAAAAAAAGTATGTATATAATAAATATTTAAAGTTAATTACTTTTAAGTTTTTTTAATGTAGGTTAAAAATAGCATATTTTATCATCCACCCTAAGAGCACACCACATATATGACTTTCATTGAGATATTGGCAGTATGTTTTTCATTTAGGATAGAAATACATTTGTAGTATTAATTAAAAAAATAATATTTTTTTTAGCTTAATATGTTCAACCATTATAGTTTGTGTAAATAAAATATTATTCCCAAAATGTTATCACACAGCAGTCTTTGACTCAAAGAAAAACAAATTTTAGATTAGTGTTTTAATAATTTGGCATAGGCATTGTTATTAACCTGCATATTTGTCTTTTCAAATTAACTCATTCAAAAACAGTTCCATACAAAATATTGAAAAGGTAACTCTACATTAAATACAAAGTTAAAGCTTGTAGGGAAAATTTTAAAACCATTAACTTATAACTATTTATAACTAGATTATATAACTATTCTAGATACAGGTACATATTTTCACATTCTACTTACAATATATTATGTAAAGGTAGATAAATAAATAAAAGAAATATAGAATGTTTCTATTATTAGCACAAATAAAAGCACACACAAACAAAATAATAACATAAACTTCAGTAACATTAAGCTGTAAGATGGAACTTAAATGTATTCAAATTCTTTCCACTAGACTTGAATGATTCACCACTTGTCTGCATTATCTGAGTGAAATACTTGATTGCTTAAAGAAAAAAAAAATCATTTATTCCAAAAGAAGTGTCTATATATATAAAATAAAATAACTTATACAACACTAAACAATTCTTATGAAATCACTCAGAATGATACAAAGATAATATGTGTATAAATAATGGTATCAGTACTCAACAACCCAAAAACAACACTTACCAACTTGAATGAAAAGGATACTAACATGAGGTGGTTTCTTTATCAAAATATAGTAGTAGACTATTATACCTTTTATTTATAATTTATACACCTGTTTTTATAACCAATTAAAGTAAAAAAAAATTAACGTTCCCCTTTCAGACCTTGTGGTCTGTAGGGCAGATGATGTAAATGTCATCTCTTTCGTGGCCTACGGCTATAACCAAGTATTCATTCAAATCAATTATTCGCTATTTAGAAATTGCAGTTTCCAGGCATATTATTATAAATAACTTATTGATTTAGTCAGAAGTAACACAAAGGTTTGAGGTTATGAATGAATGAACCATAGTAATATCACACCAATCTTATTCCAATGCATATAAAAAAAAAAGTTTTTTCTTGCCAAACATACTTTTGAATATAGAATGTACTGCAATAGCTAGCCATGAAATCAACTGAAAACTTTGTACACAATTTAAATTTGTTGAAAAGATTGATTAAAATGTGTAGCAATGAATGTCTCTTACTAAACTTGAAATAAAAACTTGTATTAACACTTCAAAATAAATGTTTAAAAACATGAACCTAACAATAACAGTGAATTACTTTTTAAATCCCTGATGCCAGAAAGAAAAAGAACCATCTTAAAATTAAATCTAATTGAAGAAAACAAAAAATGTTTAAAAGAAATTTTTTTGCAATAGGAAAGTTGTTTATTTTGTCAATAAGTGTAACAAGTGTGCCTGTATAATATTGTTGGTATTTAGTTGTGGTAATGGCAAACTTGGCAAATTCCTAGCATAACCTCCTTTTCCCGTAGAATCCACAGAGCTCCAACTATTAACTTCACTCCTCACAGGAGATATTTGAAAGGAAACATTTAGTAATAGCTTTTTTCTCTCAACAGCATTTGAAAAATCATAATCTGAATAGTGGGGGAAAATTTCTTCTGAACGGCTAAGTTCTTCCCTTTAAGTAAAAGAATCAGAAATAATTATGTACATCAATCTCTCTCTCTCTCTATTTGACACTATTTTGTAAACATAAAATGTAAAAATGAATATAAAAATATACTAAAAAAAACCAACTAGCTACTTACTTGAAAGGATGCGATTTTTGCTTTTCAGGGGAGACAATAGTGCTGTAAAATAGAAACAATTTTTTATTCTACAAGTTATTATTTTTTTTAAATTTTCTTCTTTTCAATTTTTTAATCCTTTTTAATTATTCTAGGGTTAAAAGCTTTTCTGGCAATATGTTTTTAGTTTTACACAATACATTATTTTTGATCAATTTAAATGTATAACTACAAGATATTATAAAATGTTAGTAAATATATATTAAAGAAAATGTGTAAGGTGTATCACAGACTACTGTATGTTAAACTAAATTTTATTTTAAAAAAAGTACTTTTACTTACTCAACAGGTGGCCTGAAAAAAGACAAAAAGCATAGTTTGCAATTGTTTAAAATGTGTCTTAATGAAAGAAGAAAGGCTGTAAAATTATCATGAAACTAAAATAGACATGAATCTATACTCTTTGTATACATAAAGGATTTATCCTAATTTCCATAACCTACTTTGATGAGATTTCACTGTTGTATCTCATTTTAAAGAAATGTTTAGATGTAACTACTGATGTGCAAGTTGATAACAGTAGGAAAAATATTGTCCAGCCTAATGCAGCCCACCAAGCATTCTGAAATAAACAATTCAAATATTTATGTCATTGTTAGCTTCTACAACAATGCTTAGTGCACAATAATTTAGCTTTAAATGTGAACTGTTTTATTTTTTTAATGAAACATCTCGACTGTGCATATATTTTTTTTAGCAAGATTCTTGCATTTAAGTATTTTTCGTTATGATATCATTATATTTATATTTATGATTTTCTTGATGTTGTGTTTTTATGTGTTTTGTGTTAAAACAATGACTTACTTTGAAAACAATAACAAGAATATTAACTAAGTTTTTGACATGGAGCTAATTTTGTTAAGAGGAATGATTGAAGGACATTTAGTGCACCAGAGAAACCTTTTCTATAATTGTGTAAATGTGTACAACTATATATATAATTCAATCTAAGGCATTACATTAACACTTTGATCATTGTAAACAAAGGAGTAATGTGACAAGATGTATGCTTACTTTAATTTAATTCTTCAGCTTTTACCCTGAAGGTGATGGTAAGAGCTAAAGTAGATAGTTTCTTGCTAGGTTTGGGGCTCTAATGAAATGTAAACTCTTATATTTTGTTTTCTTTCATTACATCTTACCAACTGTTATTTTTGGCATTACATTTCACAACTGGATATATTCTTAAGTTTTGTTGAGAAATCAGATTGGACTAAAGTAAAGCATTAAATCAAACGTTAAATTTTCTTGTGTACTTTCAATTGCTATGTGAATGCAATCAAATAGAGCCTCAAAGAAGTTGACGCTGATGACGACAAAGAAAGCAATGGACAGTGAAATAACAGAGTCCTCTTCTCTGGAAGAAAACCAAGCTATACAAAAAATGGCTGTGTACTTTACCACTTCAGCAAGGTGATGGCAAACATACTTTTGCACAGAAATTCTATAATTGATATAAATAAGTATTGAATAATGTAGATGGCATATTGTGAAGATGGGTATGTATTTTAGTTAATTTGGTTCTGTTTGATGTAGGAGATGTCAACATTATTCTGTACACCATGCATAAAAGTTTTTCAGTTTCTTGCTAAAGTGTAGTCAAATAGGAAAGGCAGACAAATGAGATATGTCCTTTGGTGGGAGTAGTGAACCTCTAACAAGAGATTAGATAAAAACATTAAAATGAATCATGTCTCTGATAATGTATCCTTGATGGCTGTCAATCCCTCTTTCTTTATTTGTAAATCTCCATTTATTTACCATGAGTGTTACATCCTTTTAATCTTGAGATATCTATTTTTTCAATCAATGTTGACGTCACCCATCAACTTGTGAATTCATGTCACCTATATAAGTTTTGTTTAAACTCCATTGAGTTTTAGAGCCATCATCTATTTTTGTGTATGTATTTCTATACTTATCGATGCTGAATAGTTGTTATTTGTTAATAACATTAAATTTTATGTTTATTTTGTCACACTTATTGTCATAAAAAAAAATTATTTGAAATATTGCTGATTTAATAGTTTTTATAGTTCAAATTTCTTGATAAAAAGATCAGAGGATTAAGTGACCAGGTGATTAAGTGTCTTGCCACCTTATATAAAATTCTTACCAGGGAGCCAACAAGAGAATCACACAAACTGTTGATCAGTATAGAGTTGTAGATATTCCACAAAGGAGTACATTTGCCAAGGTCATTTTCCACCTATTATATATACACACAAAAATTATCATTACAATAAAAACTTTATAAAACATTATGTAAAATAATTTGACAACAGTTCTATGAAAAATTAAGTACAAATGACATTAGGTGAAGTGTTGCTACATTAAATATTATTAATAATTCTTTTTCAAAATATGTACATTCTTTGGAATGAAAATTGAAAAAAAAAACATTACCTTGTGTAATTTTGAGTTACAATTATGTCCAAATAATTTTTATGCCATTTCAGGTTATCTTAATAACTTAAAAATGAATATTATAAAAAAAGACATGATAAAATATTCTGATACTATTCAATGAACTCACTGTTTCTTTAACTAATGAAGTAAATGTGTCAAGTATTTTCCTTAATCTGCTCTCGAAGCTGTTGACTGACTGAAGAAAAAAATGAAACAAAAGACTCTTTTACGTTTCATTACTATTCAATATATTTAATTATTAATGCAAGTGTTGCATAAATGAAAACGAATTGTCACAAAAAGGTGATGCAGTGGTTCCTCATTTCAATATGCAAATTAAATAGGCACAGTAAAATGATGCAGTAAAATAAACTCAATTCATAGAAATATCATAAGAATCTTTAGACTAGAATGACATTTATCAATTGACAACTAAATTTCTTCTTCTCTCCCTATTTATATATCCTTGAAATGTTTATGTATGCGTAAGTGTCCACAATGGTAGCATAACTGTTATTTTTTGTGTTGAGAAACTTCTGCTCCCATCCTAGTAAGTTTTTCGACTGAAGATCAATATGTTTACACTTATTTTATATCTAAAGAGGCAGCACAAAGTGTTGGCAACTGCCCATGGCCTCGCAGCTTGCAAGCCTCAGCCCTCGAAGGTTTATCTATTTTACAATACATGAATCTGGTAGTACATATGAACCTCACTCCATTACTTCAAAATGTCAACAACAGTTATGGATAAAGTGATTTGTAGTGTAAAAGAAGCAAAATTATAGAAACTTTTGTAAAGTTCAATAAATGTCAGTTATCTTAAGATTTTGTTATCAATCAGCTCAATAATAAAAAACCTAAGTGGATAATATTTAACTATTACAACACTGTGACAGTTAAAAAATTATCTTAAATATTCAAAACTGTTGTGTTCATATATTGCAGATTAATCCCTAGTTAAAAAGTGATCAAAAAGAGGAAATAGTCCTATGAGTGAGTGAGAGCAGTAACTTCCAACCTGTTGAATTGAATAAAGAATGGCAGGAGCTTTTCAAAACTAAAATGTAAACTATTAAAGAAATACAATGGGTCAGTTAAGACTTTAAGTTTGGAAATTTTATCATTAAAGTCAACATAAGATAGATTACAATGCTATAATAAAGGACTTCAGTAAGACTTAAAAAGGAAATTTCTATTTCTTTTATTCTATTTTTTTATTTTTATAAATGGTGCTTATAAAATATAAACCTGTATATACATATACTTTGCCTCATAAGAAGACCTCTGTAAATATATTTTGCCCATATAAACTTTACACGACGTGTCCTAAATTGTGCCAAAAAACTAAATCTAAACTCATAAAATTTAGGTCTTGCACCGCCACTGGAAGTAGAAGTAGGATTTTGATAGTTTGTATTTCATAGCTTCTGATATTCATGCTGAAAATATTAAAATCTACCTTTTTACCCACATTGCTGATCAAACAGATAACCCATGTTTGGACCCTTTGGGAGAAGCCTCTTTGTAAGATTGTTAAATCAGACAAAGAAGCATAAAAATTGTGCCTATTATCATATAATACACTAGAAGCCCTGTAAATACTTTCCATAAATAAAAAATTAACAGGAAAAAATTATAAATGAATTACTTACATTCCTAAATGTTTCATTTGTGATTTGAGACAAATTTGATTCAATGCTTTTCAGGTTAGTTTTGAGAGTGTCACTTTTCATTTTCAGCTTAAGACAAGAAACAAAACAGTTCTAGCAAATCTATCAAATCTTCTTAACAATATATTTCATTATATTTAAAGTATTAATTGAAACATACAATATTATCTATTGAACAAATAGTACATCAACAGAAAACAAGGCATTCTTATGTCTACAAGATAAGATACAAATATTAAGTTTGTGTTTCTTCTACCTATAAGTTTAAACAGATAACCACATTTGACATAACTCAAAAATCACAAAATAGAGGGCAACTCTACACCAAGATAAAATATAAAGGTTATTGATTATTAATAAGCACTCTTCAATATGAAAAAGGATTCAAATGATTTAGTATTCACTTCAATAGCAATTAAAAACAATTTTTCTGCTGACCGTATTACTTGGTGGTTGGGTGGTAACACTTTTTATGTCCTCCAATGCTTGTTTAATATTGTCCTGTGTGGTAAAAAAAATTAGGATATGTTTTAACCATGCATGTTTTAAACAAAAATTTTTTTTTTGTGCAATTTGAAATTTAGTGCTGAATTGGATTATTATAAACATAGTCATTTATTGCACTGCCTGTTTTGAGTTATAAGAATATAGAATATATCAGAATATATTCTGAGCTTCCTATTGTAAACTACAGCAAGTCTGCATGTTGAGCATCCTTTTGGTTGATTCTTTAAAGTCTTGGCTGATTTGCCAATTCATGACATTTGGCACCACCGTTTTTTGCTGCCTGCTGTTTTGTTGACATTAAAAAAAACAACATTTCATTGATAATGAAAAATAATAAACTTAACCATAGAAACTTACCAACAAAAAAAAAAATTATGGGATACCTCACAATGCACATTTTAGTATTTTCAAATATTTGTTTAATTTTTAAATTTTATAAACTAGTAAAAATTCCCTAATACCTAGAAAAAATTCAGACTATATGGAGAAAACAGAAACACAAGCACACATGCAAACACAAATAGATAAGCCACATTATTTAATGAATGACATTTTAAACCACACAACATGAGCAATTATGATATAAAATGGCTTAATAATTTCACTACAAACTAGAATCCAAGACCCTGCAGAAGAAAAAAAACTACTCTACATATAAGTATATATATATATATATATATATATATATATATATATATATATATATATATATATATATATATTGTTACGAATCTCACTATCCAGGCTCTCTGCAAACTGCACCATACACCACCAACTTAAAGAACTTGACAAGTCAGGGCTCCAAAATAACGTAAAGGTTTAATGTCCATAAATAACAGCCAATACTGTACAATTGGCAGCACGTAGAACAGTACAAATAGCTCTGCGATAACAAATATCTCTCCGATAACACCGTTTCGCCGTATCAAGTCTTGCACTGGCCTCTCCGTCTCGTTCCAATTGTACTTGACAGTACTCCGCACTGAACCGTCGTAATGCTCCGTACAGAACCACACCGTTGAACTGTGCTGTAGTCGACCGTGTTCTGAACTCCTGCCGTGAACCCGCTTTCTGAACCGTCTTGACTGCGTCACCTCCGCTCTTATATAGGGTCCCTACTGGCCTTCTCGAACCGGACAGAACGCCGCTCGACGTTTCTAGGTGGTCAGATGACTACAACTCTCGTGACGCCCCTGAGCTCTGTTCACGTCGGCGATCCTTCCCGAACTCTCTTGTTGACACTCGTCTCGGCCGATCGTCATAACTCGTCACGGTTGACCGCTCGTCTAGCGCTGGCCTGGGGCGATTTGCGTCGGCTGACTACACACACACCACTACCCCTATCTGTGCCACCACCAGGTTTATAACACTGCCCCCTCCTTAGATCTGTCCGTCCCGGACAGAATCAACATCATGGCATTGGCTGTGAAGTTTCATCGCTGTAGGTGGGGGTCGATCGGTGGCAGTTGGCTTGCCTCTTGAGCTTGACGGAGTCATCCATGTTGCAGTCAGCAATGGTCGCTTCCTTTTTCTTTGCCAGTTTGCCTTGACCTGGTTGCCCCGCCGTCGTGCTTTCATTGCCATCCACGTGGAATTCAGAAGACGTTTTCTTCTCCTCCAGTTAGCCTTCATCTGGGTGTATCGACGTCGTGATCGCATCGTCATCCATGTTGCACTCAGGAAAAGTCGCCTTTTTCTTCTTCTCCGCCAGTTGGTCTTCATGTGGCTGCAGTTATTTCTTGGTTGAATCACCATGCACGTTGGACTACGCAAACGCCGCCTTCTTCTTTTCCTCCAGTTGATCGTCCTCTTGTTGCAGTGACGTTTTGGTTGCATCGCTCTCTTGTCTGTCGGTACTGAGGACAGCCACTTGACACATGGAGAGGTATAGGATGTAAGGGCAGGGATTATCAAGATTGTTGACCAAAGAGGTGGCTTCATAGGGCTTTGCGAAGAAGGACTGGGATGGGCTTCAAATCCACAGGACAGGGAATTGTGGGACAGGTCATCATCTTCAGCCTTGTCTGGAGGGCATGCTCGTGGGGCAGGTTGGTAACACTTCACTTCATCTTCGGCCTCAGGCTCCATTCGGCTTTCTTCACCATCATCAGGACCTCTCTCTCTCGTCTCAGTATCGGGCCAATCGCTTGTTGGTTTCAGACCTTGTCGATGACTTTCGTCTTGCAAATGTCCATCAACGTCAGGCTGCCTTGGATTCTCTTGACCACCATCAGGACTTTCTTCTCCAGTCTTAGCAGCTGGACCAACGTCAGGCTTCCTTGGGTTCTCTTGACAGCCATCAAGACTTTCATCTCCAGTCTTGGTAACTGGACCAACGTCTGTTGGGTCCGGACCTGGCTGGTATCCCTCAACTTGTAGATGTCCCTCAACAGCTTCGTCAGATTTCATTGGGTTCCTTTGGTCACCATCAGGGCTTCTCTCGCTGGTCTTAGAATCTGGGCAGGCGTCAGTAGGGTCCAACCTTCGTAGGCCACTTTCAACTTGCAAACGTTTCTCAGCAACATGCTTGGACGCGGAGCAAACATTCACTTGATCTGGCTTGCTGTTTGAGGTGATTTCTTCTTGCATAGCTGCCATCTGCCCCTGCATAGCTGTCATCTGTTCTTGCATGATACTGGTACTGGTGGTCAGTTGCTGCATGCTACTGGCGAGCTGTTCCAGCAAGTTAGGTTCGACTTCAAAAAGATATGTGTCCGGATCTTCTTTTTCTTCCAACATGTCTTCTCGGAGGCGTGCTTGTAAAGTTTCCTTGTTACCATATACCTTCAGCCTTCGTCCACGGAGTTCTTCCTTCAGTTCTCTAAATTCAAGTTCGTACAGCAGTTTCAGACGAGCCATAGTAGATCCGATCCAATCCGATTCCGATCCCACTTCTGACACCAGTTGTTACGAATCTCACTATCCAGGCTCTCTGCAAACTGCACCATACACCACCAACTTAAAGAACTTGACAAGTCAGGGCTCCAAAATAACGTAAAGGTTTAATGTCCATAAATAACAGCCAATACTGTACAATTGGCAGCACGTAGAACAGTACAAATAGCTCTGCGATAACAAATATCTCTCCGATAACACCGTTTCGCCGTATCAAGTCTTGCACTGGCCTCTCCGTCTCGTTCCAATTGTACTTGACAGTACTCCGCACTGAACCGTCGTAATGCTCCGTACAGAACCACACCGTTGAACTGTGCTGTAGTCGACCGTGTTCTGAACTCCTGCCGTGAACCCGCTTTCTGAACCATCTTGACTGCGTCACCTCCGCTCTTATATAGGGTCCCTACTGGCCTTCTCGAACCGGACAGAACGCCGCTCGACGTTTCTAGGTGGTCAGATGACTACAACTCTCGTGACGCCCCTGAGCTCTGTTCACGTCGGCGATCCTTCCCGAACTCTCTTGTTGACACTCGTCTCGGCCGATCGTCGTAACTCGTCACGGTTGACCGCTCATCTAGCGCTGGCCTGGGGCGATTTGCGTCGGCTGACTACACACACACCACTACCCCCATCTGTGCCACCACCAGGTTTATAACAATATATATATATATAATTGTAATAGAAATGCACATACAAATACATAAGCATGTAGCAATCTTCTGAAATACTGAATGAATATAAAACATTTGTATATAATATTTAGCACAAAACATTCAGCTGCCCAAAACAGAGATACTGAAACATCCTGCTTTAAGATTTGCTGTCTGCAGAGATTATTAGGTTGTTTGATGTAATGTAATTTGTACAATAAATAGATGGAAGGCCATCATTATGATCTGTTTTATAGATTACTAAGGGAGAAATTTTATAGTTAACGTAAGTTTTCTAATCAGATAACATATGTCCACTTCACTTTTTCCATTTAGGGTACCAAGGTCCATATGGTTAGTTTGTCTGAGTATGGTGATGAACACAATGTTACAATTTTGTGTTTGGTTTAAAAATGGTTTATTGTTATATTATTATTTAAAGAAAATATAATAGGGCTATATTGAAACAAAAATACTTACTATGGACTTTTTAAGTTGTGAGCCAGTTCCATTAATCATTTCAGAGGACAAATTTGTCTTTATAGTGTTAAGTTCAATCTATAAAAAAAATTAAGTTAAAACTCAACTAAGAAAATTCTAAAAATATAATAATTTATTTTTTACAAAAATTTTTTTTATGGACAAACAAGAAATCTATATTATTTTATTTAATCTTCTGTGTCTTTAAATGCTTATACACTTAGCCACTCTGCATTTTAATGCACTCAGTTTAACCATGTCATCAGCTCAGTCACTCTGCTACTAATCCACTCAGTCCTTGACTTTTTCATCCAATCAAATCAATTGCATGTATATTTATTATGAATATTGTAATATTTTTAAACAAACAAATATTGATGCATTTTGTATGGACTAAAAAAGCTACCAAATCATTTTTTTTTCTTTGTATATAACAATATAGCCAAATAAAGAAGAAAGCTTACTATAGCTGGTGAAGCACTGTGAGAATTAATAAAAGTTATTATCTCAGTTAGGAAGT
This sequence comes from Biomphalaria glabrata, assembly GCF_947242115.1. Lineage (NCBI taxonomy): Eukaryota > Metazoa > Mollusca > Gastropoda > Planorbidae > Biomphalaria > Biomphalaria glabrata. The sequence goes on along the minus strand of NC_074711.1, from coordinate 22,162,536 downwards.
TGCTGCTTTTATTGACTTTATTATCCAGGAGCTGTAACAAAAAGAAAATGAAATGATTTATCCATTTTTTATTTGAACTGTATGTAAAATTTTTAATCATTAATTTAAAAAAATGTATGTAAGCAACCAGTCTGTAATTATAAACATATAGAATTAGAAGACTTAGTGAGATTCTTTAGTTATGTATCTTTTTTTTACCCTTAAATTATAGAATGCCAACTGTTCACCAAAACTCAAATGATGTGTGCAGCAAAGTACAATCCTCTATAACTTTCTGCAGCATAATGCAAGTTTTTATCGAACTGCGTCATAATTTACATGCTAACTAGATTGACACATGGATACATGTAAGATGTTTTTAAGGAGCATCTTGACTTTACTGTTTTGGCCATTTTTTTTAGGATAAGATTATATCCTAGCCCAAATGTTGTCAGGGAATGGCAGAGGACAGAGTTCATATCTGAAACAATCAAGATGACGGTCTGGATTGCATACCACTTGAGTCCAAAGCCCATACCACAAATAATTTATAATACTTATAATACAAGAACTGTTTCATAATCATAATTCAGGGCTGTATGGAACCTATAAATACTATAAACATGACAAAATTCTTTCAGAGTTTATAATTGATTTTAAAGTATTCATAATTCAATATAATAGTATAATATAATAATATAAAATAAATCATTATAATACATTATAATTAATCTAGACTAGAACAGGTTACAAACTTTATTTTCAAAGTACCACTTCATCTGACATTTTTATTTTTTAGCACCATTTTCATTTTATATTTGTAAATAGTTTTTTTTTAATATACATTTTGTAATTAAAATTCATTTTAAATATTATATCTTTAATTGTAAATTAAAATGATTAATTTTGTGTACCCTTAATTGTTTAACTGTCGGGGTTTTTTTTGGTGACAATAGAAAGGATCAATAAAATTTAACATAATTTATGTATTACTTGTTATCTAAGCCAAACCTTCTTTTTACAGCCTTTTATTAAAAACCAACCTATTATAATTATTTATGTAATGAAACTTACTGTATTGTTATATGCAGTATAATTCATATTTTCTTCAAATGCTGACATAAAGTCTATAAATCTCATCATTTCCCCTCCTGTTATATTCAAACCATCAAAGCCAACATTGAACTGGTTTATTTTATCACCAATATCGACAGTCTGGAATTACAAAGGACCAAATGTTTATGAATGTTTGTTTATTTAAAAAATATACAGAGTTAAAAACAAGCAGCATAGTAGCATAACATGAACAGATTACAAATATCAGTGCAACTAAAGGTGACATGATGCAATACTTGTAGGCATTATTTAGATTGAACAATGAATTTTTAAAAAAAGCCAACAAAGTAAGCAGTCGCCTTTACCTTGCTGTAATCAGTTATTTGAGTCAAATTAAATAGATTGCCTTTTTCCATTTTTAAAGCTTTGTATACTGCTTGATCAGCTTTGCATGCCCTGGAGAAAAAAGATTCTTAATAGCCATTTTGTCTATGTATCACTGATTGTTAGTCATTTTATTAAAAAAATCAAGAAACAGAATTTCTATCAACAATTTAACAGAATAGGTCTAAAGAAGTGAATTTAAAAGAAAAAGATTTATATATCCATCATTGACAGTTAATATAAATATAATTATTTATAAAATGTTAAATGTTTGTTGAAATAGGCTATGGTTTTAACACATAAATATGTTTTATTCTGTTATTAGACCTATTATTATGTCTTTATTGTGTTTCACTTAGTAATTTTATTTCCCTTAAAGTCTTAAACAGTATGATTGTACATACACCAAAACTTCTGCAACTGATAAATTGACTCCTTTATTGGGGTAAACAATGTCTCCAAGCCAGGATTTCCCATCATTTGAACTAATCACATCAGTTATTACCTAAACAAAAAAAAAATTATTGCATAAGTTACATTTTTATTTATTTCAGATTTGAAATGCAATTTTAAATGTAAATAATAATAATAATAATAACAAGGTTACAAAGACTGTGTGGAAACACAAACTCAAAATTGGCCCCCCAAGGTGGTCCAACCAGGCAGGTAAAAAGGCAAGTTTCAATATTTTCAGAAAGAGCATCAGAATGAAATTCTATCAAAGACAAATGACAGAGAAGAATGGAGAAAGAAGGTTGACAGATCTTGTGCTGTGCCCCAGCTGTCCAGCAGACCAAAGGGTAGGTGAAGTTAGATGTGAACCTGGCCTAACTGACATCTTATAATGAATAACTAATTGATCTAATTGTTTTATAAATGGTCGATCTCTTATTCCTCAAGAAAAAAATTTTTCGGAAAAAAAATAAATTTCCTTTAGTCAGGTGTTTTATAGTTGTAGTGCAACACTGCAGCTCATGCGATAATATGAAAAACTACTTATTAATTGTTGTTTTAAATTATGTCCAACTTACATGAATATTAAATAGATTTTTTCTCTTTAAAAAAAAATAGACATTTTTTGTGTGTAAATGTAGTAGTTAGTATAATAGAAATTATTTAACCTAGCAATAAAAATGTAAAAAAAAAAATTGTTTCGGGTCTTTGTTACTATTAATAGTGAATAGTTTTAAAAGTGGTGTATTTTTATGGAAAAAACTGCTTACATAAGTGATTTAAAAAATTAGATTTTTTGCATTCAGAAAAGAAAAAAGTAGCCGTTGCATCAGAACTTTGAATGGTCAAAAATGTTATGATATCGGATTTTCACTACCTTTTCTAGGTTATGAGATCTAAACAGGACGGACAGACACTCCACACAAAATTAATAGCATCTTTTCCCCTTTTGGGGTCGCTAATAATAATAATAATAAAACAATATTGTACTCCATTAGGATGATACTTTTTTTTTTTATTGATTAATAATAAATAATATTGTTCATTTCTGAAAATTAAGGACCATTATGGAGTGTTTTACATAGCCATGCAAACCCAGTTGTGTTCTACATATTGCAGACAAAGCCATTGTCTGATGAGAGACTATTTCATTTTGTTTATGCTTCTACACCTGTCCTCTACAAAGTCTTTTCTCTGGGCCTAAAATGTTTGTGCCTTCATGAGAGCTCTCCAACTGTCTCTTTCAGAATACCATGCTTCCCAGATATTTAAAATGGTCTAATACAATGAGATGTGTCCATTCAAAGTGATCTTTGGGGCTAAGATGATTTTATTATTTGACTTCTGAAATGTGATTTCTGTTTTTCTTAGGTTTATTGTTGAACCAAAAGAACTGGCAGCTATGCAAATTCATTAATGGTGAGCTAGAGCTTGTGGTCTGTGTGAGCAAGTAAGGTGCTATCATCGAAGCATATATATATATATGCTATATAGTTTGTCCATTGTGGTTTGATGATGACCACTTTTGTCATCCATAGGGATGAGGGCATTGCACTGGGGTTTTGTGCTTCCTCATGTAGCTGGTGAGACCTATGTGAGCCCGGAATGTTCGGCTGCACACTGGGCAGGTTATTCCAGGTGGAGCTAGTGTCATTGACTTTGCTTTTTTTTCTCTGGCACTTTTCTTCTGCCAGCGCTGTTCTTATTTCCTCAGCAATTAGTGCGAACGGTTTCACAGCGCGACGCCATGATGCTCTTTGAAGTGCTTCTGCCTTCCAGGTGGCTGGGTCAATGCTGAATGCTTTCAAAGAAGCTTTGAGGGTTCCCTATAGCGTTTTCTTTGTCCACCTTGTGAGCGCTTTCCTTCCCTTAATTGGCCATACAGAATAACTAGGATTACCATTTATGTCAGTTTCCACTCAGCTGGCAATGTGTTCAACCTTATGTGCCTACTGTTGTTCTGTTCTCACAGAGAAAAAATTGTTGTAGACAATTAAACGTAAGCATTAATTAACAGAGACTTTGTGATTGCCACTGAGAAGAATATGAAGCCTGAGCTAGTCAAGAAAGCTCTATATTGTTACACCTGATTGGTGAACCTGCTAGTGAATATTGTTACACCTGATTGGTGAACCTGCTAGTGACATCTACAATACTTTTGAAGTATGTGAAGATGATGTGGTAGACAAAATAATATAAATATTTGAAAATCATTGTTTGCCTAAGTCTAACACTTTTTATGACAGATTCAAATTCTTTACAAGAAATCAGAAAGAAGGTGAAACGTTTGAACAGTTTGAAGAATTTGGTAAAAGAATTTAAGTTTGACAAACCTTCTAGATGAACTTATCAGAGATGTATTAGTATGTGGCATACAATCGGATCGAGTGAGAGAGAGACTTCTTAGAGTCCACAATAATTTATTTCTCTGTAAAAACAGAACAACTGTCCCTAACTAAAGCAAAAGGATTTTATTAATAATGCTACTATTTAAAATAACTTTATTAAGTTAATCAAATGAGCATTGTTTAAACATATGGTGCTTCTTTTAAAGTTTGTTTGCTTATTGCTTTCTTTAGTTTTTATTACATAGTTTTTTATTTTTAATTTGATCAAATTCAATGGAAATATTTTTGAGGTTCAAGTCTGCCAAACCTTTTCCTAAACCGAAATATAAGGATTAAAATTAATTGATCTATTGAAAATAGATTTTTAAAAAAGAAAAGTGCTAATCTAGTATTAAACCTACTTGATCCAACAAATCAAGATCATTCAATGTCCGACATGCAAACTTTTCCACTGGTGCTCCAACCACAAAGATCAGTGTTGTCACCAACATCAGCAGCCATCCAAAGATAAAGAACAGCATGTTAGAGCTGTTAGAATTTTAAAAAAGTTTTTTCTTAAAATAGCATTTTTAAGATTATTATTATAGTAAAGTTTCTTTAAAGATATATTCTAAATTACTTACGCTGTCAAAAAGTTCCCACCATGATTTGAGAAAGAGCTTCTTTCTGTTGGTTCAATAGAGGCACGGCCACCAAAAAAACCACAAAGTAGTCCTGACACTAATAGCAAACTTATGATAAGTGTTATACAAGCTAGACCTATTCCAGCATACCATCTGAAAAGTCAAAATGGGCATTTACTGTATTAATATTTAATCAAGGTAAATTTGATTTTTTTTTATTTGTTTTATTTCAATAAATAATTCTTCTGTTTATTTGTGTTACCTGTACTTCTCATAAGTAGTTCCTGTATCTAGAAAACTTTTGGCATCTGACTTCAAATCTTCAAAGTCTAATTTCCCGAGAAACTATGAATAAAATTTTGAATTTTTTTTTGTTTTATTAATTAGGCCAAATGAAATAATTTTTAGATGCTGATAATTTAAAGTAAAGTTAAAAAAAATATATGGAATAAGTAGCTATGTATAAACTAAGATACATAAGAATGTCATAACAAGTTTTGTATTCATAATACTACTCCAATACGAGGAAAGCGCAAACAGGGACATTCTCGTATAACTTGGCGTCAAACCTTCATGGAAGACCTCAGAACAGTGGAAATCAGGTGGGAGGAGGCTTCACACATTGCCAATGACAGATCTTTATGGAGACTGCTTGCTGCCCAATGCGCCGAACAGTGTGGGAGGACCTAAGTCTAAGTAATAATACTCTCCCTATTGCCAAAAAAATGCAAAATTAGTTTAAAAATAGTCTGCTATTACTTAAGTATCTTTTCTGCAACCTAAAGCAGTCTGCCTAGTATAGCATACTAAAGATTTTTTAAAAAGTAGTATTTGTAACCTTATTGGTAAATTCAGAAAGCAGATACAATTTAAGGCATGTCACAATAAAAAGTGACAATACTATTTAGTACTAAAGACGTTATTTAACAACTCACATCATTTCGAATTTTCTGAAGATTTTTGGTGATATCTTGAACATCACGTGTATAATCTCCAGCTTTAGTTTTTAATTCTGAAACAAATATCAAGTGCATTTCTTTTTATAAATAATAAGCTATTCTTTCATCATGTTGAAACAATTTTTAGTGGATATTAATATTCATTCAAATACTGTGCTGTTTGAATTTCTCTAAAGGGATTGATAATATTTATAACTATGATGAACATTTAGACCTATGTAAATTAACCATTGGCCAAAGAAACATCACCTTAACATGATCTGCTAGATAGATTACAAGGTTTGAAAGGAGAACTTTTACTTTATTAAATTTGCATAGATTATATAGCACTGAAAAGAATTTGAAATATATATTATCTTATGGCCATTAATAGATATATAGGTTTTGTTTTGAATTAAACAATTAAAAAAGTAAATGCAATAAACAATTGTTTTAGTCTTTTACCATTTCACAAGGTCAAAAAAGCTTTTGTGTTTTTCAAGTTGAGAAAAAAAGATGAACATCAACAAGATTCAACAATGAAACATATTGATGCTGATTTTTAAATTTTCTTATTGATTTACCTTCCCTTTCCTTGGCTGTTTCATTTTGAATGCGTTCTGGGATAGTATTAAGATCATGTCTAGACTGAGAAGTAAAATATATTTTATAATTTAGCATATTTTGTTTTTAAAAGGGTTTATTGACTATTAATTGTCTTTTAGATTTAAAATATAAAGGTATTAGGCATAAAACTACATTAGATCTCATAATATATAGTGGTAATTGTTTTCAGTCATAAAAAAAAAGAATTTTAATTTTAAAATGTGTGTGGGTGATTTTTAAATAATGCTTATAGCTCGAATCACCCTAACTAGCTATAAAGGGTGTGGACATATCTTTTTTTTCAAACTCTTTCTAAAGGAGGAGAGTAGGCCAGTGACAAATAAATGGTTCAGCTATATGTGTATTAAACTGTTAGATTTTTCAAATAGTTCAAACAGTAATGTGTTCAAAAACAATAAAACTAATATAACATCCATATAGACAATTTGGCTTATTGGAAACAAGAAAAAACAATTGTTAAGTGAGTTTATCACAAAAATCTTTAAAAACAAATTTATAAGCATAAGTATCAGAAATAATGAGAAATTAAATAATCATCAAATTAACTTACAATTTAAATTATCATATACCAACATGAATTTATAACCATTTATATGAAAAATATACCACTTAAAAAGTGGGGTTGAGTAATGCAGTACTTACTTGTTGTGTTAATGATTTTACCCCAGACTGTACAAAGACAGCAAGAACCACAGATTTGTTGAATTCATTTGGTAGCTGCGGTAAAGTGAAAATACAATTTAAAAAAATAATTAGACAAAAGTTTTTGAGCTGTCTGAGTTGACTGAACAATAAATAAATTGTAGGTCATATGTGACTAGCCTGTTCTAAACCTTTAAAATTATGCAGTGAATTTTAAGTTGTTAAAAGTGGATATATTTTAAATGTAAAGAAAGTCAATGGAAATTTTTAAAATGCACTAAATGTTACAAGTATATTGTCTAAAGGCTGCTTAGCACTTAAGCTAATCTAATGTGCATTTAAAGTCAGTCATCTTTTAACACATTTTTTTTTACATTTTTAAGTAAAGATTTCTACTGTCTGCACAAGTCTAAGAAAAAGAGATTAGGCTACTCCCAGTGGTCATTAGGGATTTAAAAAGTGTGTTTTTGTATGAGAGAGAAATATTAATGCGAAAGGAAAAGGGTCCCAACTATGATAGGCTAACAAGTTGTACTGATTGTCTACTTCCTAAATATCTATCATATGGGAAGTATTTTTTAGAAATAAACTTTGGACTTCAGAAATGAAGAATATTAGTGCAAGAGATTAAATCTGGCTAGGTTTGAATTGGAAACCATAGTGATGACTGTCAGAAGTGCATACCACACAACAATGCAGCTATCCAGCAAGCTGTGCAATAAACATACTTAAGGGGTCAACACACACAAAAATATAAATATAACCAAAAAATCTCCCACAAGAAATGCAGAATCAATATTTATAAATTGTAAAAAAACTAGCATGTGATTGATCCTTCTGAAATATAGCTTAGCTTGTGCTGTGCTTCAGTAAATTGGGTAAATGATGTAGAAATTTAACTTATAGATGCACATTTTAATAGATTAATTCACAACATCTTAAACTTTTAAAACCTTTTTTTATTTAACAATTTTCTTTTTAAAATAAGAATGGTAGAAAGCCTACCTCATTTGTGTCAAAAGATTTGTTGAGTTGATGGTTAGGGCACATGGTTGTTATGTTAGAATCTTTTGAAATAGCAACATCAATGGTATTCTGTAAATCAGCGATGAATGTGTCAAAAATTGGCATTAGTTGGAATAGAAAAATTTTTTCTTGAACCAAAACTGTCAAACTAGTATTCAATTTGTTGGCATCTGTCAAAGAAATTGTTTAAAAAAGTAGAAATGTAATTAATATGCTGCAAATTTTATAAACATATTAAAAATCTATTCTGATGTTTTAACCAGGCAAAACTTGATAAAAAAAATATCTCTCTCTTTTGATTGTTTAATCTTTTCCCCTTGTGACTGAGGTGCAATTTTACCAAGTAAATAATTTTCTCACTTTATTATTAAGCTCACCTCACCCCCCCCCCCCAACCCAAAAAAAAAAAAGTGCTGAGGTTACAGAACAAACAGAAGGGTTGCGAGAAAAATCAGTCAGTTAATTGTAATCTAAATGTAAATACAAGCAGTCTTTCTATACAAAATTATTAATTTGAATCCTTGTCTTTAGAGCAACTAGTTATTGTTTGGATTATTTATAGTGTTCAAGATAATATTAAAATTCTGTTCAAGATAATTAAAATTCAATAGATCATTTTGCATAGCTTTTGTTTATTTTAGATGTTCCTTCAGAATTAAAAACAATTACATTCTGTCCCAAGTCTACTGCAGGATGGTGTGGGATGATGGCAGGCACATTTCAAACTTGTGACCATCAAGATGCCAGTCTAGAGTGCCTAGGATACCACACAATCAGGAAGCCATGTTCCTGTGTCTTCTTGGAGCCTGCATCTCATTCAAGTAATAAAGTGATACATAATGAGCTGCTTATTGCATTATAGCTCATTAATTTGACAAGACAACATTACATCATTAGGAACAAGAGTATGCTATTTATTTTATTTTTAAAGAAATGATGTGTAGCTAAAAAGAAAAGTTGCTCAAGTCTGATTTCCAACTCCAGCCTTCATGAAGGAAGGCCGACATGTTTTGCCACTAAGTTATTGAAGTACATATAAACAAAGAAGGTTTTATTAGTCTATTGCTAGTTAAAAACTTTTAGATTGTTAGTCGGAATGCATAGATCTGTGTTTTATTGGTCACCTGCTGCTGATTTTCATAAAAAACAAACTTAAATAATTATGACTAATTAATTTTTTGATTGATTCATTGGTTGTCATCAACCAGAAATAATTGGGGAAAGTTTAAACTTAATCAGAGAAAAGAAAGTTGGAGAAATAACATGTACAAGATTTTTATCAGACAGACAGAGAGACTTAATATATAAGTTAAAAAAAAAAAGGGGGAAATGCTTCATTACAGTTCAATTAAGATTACCTGAATCCATGTCGTCTATACCATTGTAAACATACTGCAAACCAGATTTTTTAATTACATCGTCTTTGATTGGCTGGCCAAGTAAGTATCCAATATCTAGAGAATGAAAACAAAAAATTAAAACAAGAACCCAAAAAGGTTTAAGGTTAACTAGATTTCCAGTAGCTTTTATTGAAACACAAAATTATGTACATGACTTGGAGGATTTGCTTGCCAAAGTGACACTATTTAATGATTTATTAACTCTATCCATAAAGATGTATGAAGCAGAATATTTTATTACTTACTGTCTAGATCACGGAATAATACTTTTAATGTAAAGTTGAAATTGTCATTTACAAGGATGTTGGTTTGCTGGCAAAGAGAACAATAATGTTTGAAACTGAGTAATGATGTCAATAAGAGTTATTAATAGGTTTAAAGTATGCTACTTTGTAATAAGGCTTCCAGAACATACAATTATTCACAAGAAACCTATTTTATTCCTACTGAGTAAGATGAGTGACCAAAAGATTTAATTTTATTAATTTAATAAGTCCCCTTTAATCATATCTTGGTGATCTTTCTACATTTTGAGACCAGTTCATAGGTCCACTGATGACAATAATACTTACATTAATAGTTGAATCAAAGTAAACAGTGATGTCATCAAGGGTGTCAAGATCTTTGTCTTTGATGTTTTGAAAAGATTTAGACAACTGCTCATTTGTAGCAAACATCAATGCACTCCCAGTTCTGTAAAATATTTGAAGGAAACAGAGTTAAGCATTAGTGCATTAAAACTAATTGAAGATTAGCAATAATGAACTTATTATAAAATCCAAATCAAAACATATTTTTTATAGTATTATTGTCTGGCTCAGTTTCTGTCTGTTACTGTATCATTTCCTCTATTGGTTTCTCTCTCACTTTCTTTGTCTTTTCTTCTATTTGTTTCTCTTACTTTCTTAGTCTTTTTCTTTTATATCTCTTCGCACTCACGCATTTTCATCTATTTAAACTCAAAGATGAAGTAGTGGATTCATTCATTCAGATCTTTATTAAAAGCAGGTCACTTAAATTAATATTAACATTTCTCATCAAAAATATGTTAACCAGTAAACATGGTCAACACAATTTAAGTTGCATGTCCATCACAGTTATGACACATTGAATTATTTACTTTGTCATCAAGATAATGACACTTTGAACGCTTGAACTATTTACTTTTTAATCAAGATAATAGCTCTTAGAACTACTTACATAGCCATCACGGTAATGACACTCAAAACAATGATCGACACTCTTCGACCAATCACATCCTCAAATCCGGCTTCTTTTGGTTCATTGATCACACGAGCCCCACCACATCGACCACAGCATCGACAGCAGCAAAAGCACATTCCAATGATAGGGCAGAGAACAATGAAGACAATGCCTACAGCTATGGCAATGGCATAACCTATGTAGGATTTTAATATCTGCAATCAGAGATAAAAAGTCATCAGTAATTCATATTTTTTAATAACTTGGACAGTTGGAGACATTACAATTTTTCCGTTGACTGATTCTTGTCTTTCCTCTTTCTTTTTTAGAATCTCACCCAGTGGTGATATCCATTGAGTCATTTATTTTGTCTTTACATGGAATACATGGACTTTAAACTGATGGAGACCCTTTAAATGGCATAAAATGGAAATAAGGAAGAAAACTGATCAAAAGCTTTTTGTTGTGCCCCAGGAAACCCTCTGGCTAAGAGACTGTTGACTTAAGACTGTCTCAAAGCAGTCTCAATGAAGATTTTTATTAAATGGTGCAGGTTATAACTGTGAAAATATGAATAATATAAATGAGATATGCTCATCTAGTACATACATTTTTATATTTAGATAAACTTACATCTTGCCATCTGTCTCCAATGATGCTGAACGATGATTTTAGTTCTTTGGCCAAATCTGTAGGATAAAAAGAACATTTTTACTGGAGCTAATTATGTCTGTGTAATTAATTATAAATATAAAGGACAATAATTGTATTTGGTAATACACATATGTAGCAAAGAGTCAAATTAAAATGTAATACACCATTTTATCTCATCTTATAATTACAGAGGTTACTTCAAAAGAGAAGACTTTTATGTCCTACATATATCCATGTGTCAATCTAGTCAAACATTTGAATTAGGGACTTAAAGTCAGCCAAGGTATTGTTTTTTCTGGGTGATTCAGGCAACCCATTCCATGCTCTAATAGCATAAAGGAAGAAGGAGCACTTACACAAGTTTGTCCTAGCATAAGGAATAGTAGTGTGTCTCTATCTTTGTTTCTTACTGAGTATTCTATTAGGTATTGTTTATGTAATTGTAAATTATGGTTCAGTGTTTTATAAATATATAATTGCTACTTTGCTTTATATTCTTCTATTCTGCATCATCTCTAAATTTAGTGATATTACAAATGGCGTTACTCTTAATCAAATGTGAATATAAATTTGTTATAAATTTCACGGCTCTATATTTATAGTTTCTTTATTTTTGGGAGTTGGCTCAGCCAAAGTTAAATAATTAGTTTTATGTTCTTGTTTAATTTGTATAAATTTCTTTAGATAAACCTAAATGATTTGTTTGATTTTGTAATAATTTGGTCCATATGAAAATCCCATGGAAACAAACATTCTTATTAGAAAAAGACATTAACCAACCAGTCGATGACCTCTGGAATTTCATTAAAAACCATCTTAAAAGCATTATAGAAAACCATATACCAACTAAATACACATCAAACAAAATAAATAAATGCTGGTTTAATAATAGACTAAAGAAGCTTTGTAAACAGAAGGAAAACCTATATAGAAAATTTAAAGAAACTAATGCAGAAAGAGTTTACAAAAAGTATATAAAAATTAAACACTTAACCCAAAAAGTAAGCAGACAGCTGCAGAGTGAATACATAAACAATGTAATATCTAAAGATAACAACAAAAACCTATGAAAGATGAACATAACATAATACATAATGATAATGAAACTAAAGCAAACATTCTAAACAAATACTTTGCATCAGCATTCTCAGCCCCAGGAGACAAAGACATATTACTGAATTTGAACCAAGTAGACAACATAGAAGATATAGTAGTATAAGAAAATGGAATTCAAAAACTATTAGCCAACACCAAACCAAATAAAGCTTCTGGATCTGATGGTATTCCAGCTAGATTACTCAAAGAACTAAGTAATGAGCTAGCCCCAGTGTTCAAAATACTCTTTCAGGCTTCACTTAACCAGGGCAGAGTACCAAAGGACTGGAAAGAAGCTAATGTCACCCCCCTATTTAAAAAAGGAGAAAAATCTGACCCAGGAAACTACAGACCAGTATCACTTACCAGCATCACATGTAAAATCCTAGAACACATAATATGTAGCAACATCATAAACCACTTAGACAAACATAATGTCCTCACACCATACCAACATGGCTTTAGGAAATATAGATCATGTGAAACACAACTAATAGGACTAATTGATGATTTTTCAAAAGGTTTAGATAATAGTGAACAAATAGATGCTATCTTACTAGATTTTTCTAAGGCTTTTGACAAAGTTCACCACCATAGTTTGCTTAAAAAATTAAAATATTTCGGCATTAATGGTCCACTGCATCAGTGGATTAAAGACTTTCTGATAGGGAGAGAACAAACTGTAATAATAAATGGCTCTAAATCAACACCGATAACAGTAAACTCAGGTGTACCTCAAGGAACAGTCTTGGGTCCACTACTATTTTTAATTTACATAAATGATTTACCAAATTGCATTAGTTCAGGAACAAAAGTCAGATTATTTGCAGACGATTGCATAATATATAAAACAATAAAAACAACACAAGACACAGATATTTTACAAAGAGAATTAGATGAATTACAGAAATGGGAATCAAATTGGAGCATGTCTTTCCACCCAGAAAAATGTCAGTTGTTAAGAGTAACAAAAAAACTAAAACAAATTAATTCCACTTATCTTATTCATGGCAAACCAGTAACACAGACTAAAAACGCAAAATACCTAGGTGTTATAATAAATGAAAAACTGTCATGGAATCCACATATTGATGAAACTACAAAAAAATCAAACAAAGCATTAGGATTTATTAAAAGAAATTTCTATAAATCAAATAAGAACATAAAACTAAAATGTTATTTAACCTTGGTTAGGCCAATAATAGAATATGCATCCTCTGTTTGGGACCCCTCAACTCAAGAAAACATTAAGAAACTAGAACAGACACAAAATAGAGCAGTGCGATTCATAACAAACGAATATTCACATTTGACTAGAGTAACACCTTTAGTAAAATCACTAAATTTAGAAAGCCTTCAGGACAGAAGGCTCAAAAGTAAAGTAGCAATAATACATAAAACACTGAACCATAATCTTCAAATACAAAAACAAAATTTAATAAAATACTCTGAAAGACACAAAGATAAAGGCACATTCCTCGTCCCATATGCTAGGACAAATTTGTACAAATACTCCTTCTTCCCTAGTGCTATTAGAGCATGGAATGGGTTGCCTGAGCTAGCCAGTAAAACCAGTGACTTGGCAGAATTTAAGTCATTGGTTAATATGCATGACTAAATGCATGACGCGTAGGACGTAATCATCTTCTTTTTTGAAGTAACGTCTGTATTATATAAGATAAGATAAGGAAGCTTGTCATTTAAAATACCTAATAATTAATATATCATGCGTTTTTAGTGTGTGTAATTACTTTATTAAGAATAACATACCTCTATTTTTCTATACTCTAACTCTATGTAAATCTTATCTACTAATCTAGTATCTTCATTTGCTTTATTTTGTTGTTGTTACTTTTTATAATTAGTGAAACCTGTAGAACGTGTAGAATGAGGCGGCGACAGTGAACCCCGCAGGCCAGAGCTAGAGGACGTGATAATCAAGGCGAACATTTTGTTTATTGTCATATTCTCACGTCTGTTATCACCTTAATAAACATCATTCATCTTATATTGATCACTCGTTTAGTTGCCTCTCTTAGATTCATTATAATATTAAAGAAAGAATGCAAAAGTTTGCGATTGATTCATTTCAATGCGGAACAATTACTACTTGCTAGTAGTTGACTATTTTTCTAAATACCCTGAAATTAAGCGACTGTAGATTAAAACAGTGGAACATGTAATCAGGGCACTGGGGTGATTTTTTTTCTAGACAATCGCATTACAGTGAGCGTCAATATGCCATTCATGATTCAACAGTTACAAGTACAGGCAGTTTGCTATTGAATGGATTTTCATTTTTCATAATTACCACAAGCCCCTGATACTATTAATCAAAAGGTCAAAGTGAGGTGTATGTTGGTATCGTCAAGAAGATATTTAACAAATCTTACAAGAGTGGGAAACGTCCAGAAATTCCAAAATGGCGACCTATTCATAGCAACAATATTTAAAATCACGAAAACTAAAAAATACAACATGACAATAACAATTTGCGATGGTACAGGTTTTGGGTGCAGGTTTATGAACCTATAGGCTACTTTTGGACCATCGAAAGAACCTGATCGGGCGTGAGCGGTATAATATCTACTATTACCAACTTCCATATCTCGCTATGCTTGACAACAGAAATACTCCAATAAAGAAGACTAACATATTTACCATTACATCTACTGATGAACAATTGATACTAATCTGTTGAAATCATCGGTACATGAGTCTGATGAGAATGTGCAGCCATTACGGAATGAACGAGACTGATGAGAAAGTGAAATACGATGCTCATGAAAGTTTTTCAAGAGATTACACAGTCGGAGTGAAATTGAGAATTCGCAACAGAGAAACTTGTCAGAAAGCGATTGTCGTGAAAAAAACAACAACATTTGTCACCTAAGTCGTTCATCATTATGATTAAGACCAACGATGGCAAAACCTACAGTTGAAATCCAGGATTTTTAAACTACAAAAATTAACAATAGTAGACCTGCGTCATTGTGCCAATGTAGACAACTAGAAGCGATAGAGTTGTATATTTCAACCATAAGAACTGTACAAGGAAAGATTTGACAAGAACTTCTGTTTTGTGAAGGCAGCTAGTCAGGAAGCCTACTGTCTACTCTTTCTCTTTGCTCACTGTTGTGTTTATTAGTTTACACTAGTTTTTCTCTTTGTAGAAACAGTACAATAACAGCTGATTATTTTGTGTTTTTAGTCCGAAAATTTTATCATGAATAAAATCAGGGCCGGCCTAAGGCCACTGCTACCTATGCAACCGCAGTGGGCCCCATACTTTCATAGGCCCCGAGCTAATTCTAGCCCTAGGTGTAGATCATTAAACTATTTATAACTTAAAACACATTTCCCGGAAATCTACTAAATTTGCAAAATATCCACAAATTCCAGGAAATATCCTGAAATTATTGAACTCTTTTGAAAACTCATAAAATCTTTTGAAAACTCATAAAAATCTCCTGAAATATAGACAAAGTGTCATTTTGTGATTCATTCAATATGGAAAACGCCAGTCCTACG
Organism: Biomphalaria glabrata; assembly: GCF_947242115.1. Classification (NCBI taxonomy): domain Eukaryota; kingdom Metazoa; phylum Mollusca; class Gastropoda; family Planorbidae; genus Biomphalaria; species Biomphalaria glabrata. The sequence continues at coordinate 22,146,577 of NC_074711.1, read as the reverse complement.
CACGGTAAAAGAAACGGCATTATTCAATACCCGCAACAGTGGCATCTAGGGAAAGAAGCTTCTCACGCCTAATGAAGAATTACTTGAAGTCAACAAATCTCGAAAATAGATTGAAACATTTGATAATTCTTGCTATTGAGCGTGATCTATGTAGGAAACGGAAGTTTGAATATAAACTGTAAGACTTCGTTACACGCAAGGCTCATAAGGTAAACATAATTTGATCGAGATTTTGGACTTAGTAAAGAATGAATAAAATGCAAAGACGAATTTATCTTAATTTTCACTTATTATCCGTATCCTTACCTAAACTGGGCTCCTCTCAATCGGTTTCGCATAGGGCCCCGCAATGGTTATGACCTGCATTGAATAAAATAAGTAGCCTAGTTTTTGTTTTAGTTTTATTGTTACTCTTGACAATTTGGCATTGGAAGGACATGCTCCAATTTGATTCCCATTTATGTAATTATCTCTCTTTTCAACATTTTCAGCATCTTCTATAGTTTTTATAGTTTTATACTTGGGCGTAGCTGGGAAGGGGGATCGGTTGGGGGTTCAACCTCCCCCCCCCTTAAAAATGAAATTACCCTCCCCGGGGGATTTCATGACTGATTATTTGCTTACTTTTTATTTTATTTTAGGTGAGATTTTAATGTTACACCATCACTTGCCCCAGAGCAGCCAAAGGAGGTTTTGAGTTTAAAATCCCACTTCAATGAATTTTGAGGTTATAGGTGTTGATTTGAAGCCGTTTATAATTACAATTTGTTCTCTCCTAATCGGGAAACGGAGGCGCGGTGGCTGAGTGATAAAGTGGTAGGCTTCCAAAGTGGGGATTCCCAGGTTCAGATCCTGGTGAAGACTGGGATTTTTAATTTCGGTATCTTTAGGACGCCTGGGTCCACCCAGCTGTAAGGGGTACCTGACGTTAGGCCTATTTAGGGAAAAGTAAAGGCGGTTGGTCGTTGTGATGGCCACATGACATTCTCGTAAAACCGTGCGCCACAGAAACAGATGACTTTTACATTACCTGCCCTATAGCAAGGTCTGAAAGGGGAACTTACTATATCACGAAATCCTAATCCATTTGTCTTATGTACCAGTAGTGCCAAACATTACACTAGATCTAGAACTCACCTATTGGAAAGTCACCAGGAAAGGAAGTACCAATGATACTTCGAGCTAAATCGTAAAAAGGTCCCAAAGAGCCAACATCCGATCCTGATCCTGCCTTGTAGTTTTGGTTGCCATTGTACTTTGTGTACGTGACATTGCTGTCCTTGTCAGCTGTGTTGTCACCCTCAATAAGAGTTTCTGGATCTAATTTTGTTACGTCTTGAGCACTGACCAGTGCCACCACGAGACATAGAAATAAAGGCAGATGTTTGGAGAACATTGTGTTGAATTGTAGACTAGTCAGTGTGAGAGATAGGTTGAGATAATATCACATTTTGTTTTTACTCTGTGACCTCTGACACTTGTCCATGAATAAATCTGAAGCAGACGAAATGCAACAATTATTTTTTTTGTCTATTTAAAAATTAGTATGAAGGTCCGAAATGCTATTTTAAAACAAAATAGTTAAAACTAGATTTGCAGCCACAGCAGACGACAACCGGTTCAACGAAATTAACGAAACATTGCAAGGACTCAGCCTCCTTCTTTCATTTACACACACACACGCACTGATGAAACACACTCACACACAGAGCACTCTAATGCATAGAACTTCTTTATATTTATTTTAAACTCTTATCCCTCTCACACTTTGGTTGCTTCACATCATCACAATAACATAGGCCTACGGATTTTATAGTATCGCAGCCACTTGCAAAATGACAATGATGGTCTCCATTATTACGAATTGAGGGAGTTCCATTAAGGCTCCTTGCAGTCTGGGTGAGTTTGACATGTTTCTTCAAAATTGAAGCCCAAACCTCTCCCCAGAACGGCTCTTCGAACCCGGAAACCATCGAAGTGACAGCCCAGAGCTCATGCTACACGACCAGGCAGCCATTTGCTAGAGCTAGAAGTAAGCGCTAGAGCTAGAAGTAAGCAGCTAGAGCTAGAAGTAAGCAGCTAGAGCTAGAAGTAAGCATCTAGAGCTAGAAGTAAGCGCTAAACAGAAAATCTGTGTGATGGATTTTGAACTGTTAAAAACAACAACTAAGTTTTAAAGCCTGCGTATACCATGAGCCGAGTAGAGACTGCGGCTAGACTTAATATCATTCAATCATTGCTTGTCAAACTGAGAAAAAAAAGGGGGGGGGTAAATCTGTTTTGTCTTCTATGTATACATACAGATATTTGTCTGAGTGTAAAAAAAAAACATTCCATAATTGTTTGTAGTTGCACCAGTTACGTATGATCAGGGGCCTTTAGTTGAGTTTCTTTTGTGGACGTGTTGAAGGAGAAAGTATCGAAAGGGGCAGACTGGTAATATGGGCAACCAGCATATGCCCGGAGGGCCAGTACCCTTATGGGCCGGTGGGGTCGCCGAATGGGTAACTTTGAACGACAATAAGTACTGTAAATGTTATTGGCATTCTTTTACAGACTTTACTGTGTAATACTAAACACATACTATCATAATAATGGAATAACCGAGATCTAAAACATATACCATCTGAAATTGTCTAGTAGTGTTGTGCGTTGCACTTGGAACACTAAGGCCAGCATGACGCGTAGGACGTAATCATCTTCTTTTTTGAAGTAACGTCTGTATTATATAAGATAAGATAAGAAAGCCAACAAAGCTCCCTTTCACCAGCCTGAAATGGGCGGCGGGTTCATATACTATACCAAGCTAACCGTGCGGGGCACGCTATTTATGTAACAGCCCCATGAGGGACGGCGCCTGGACGTTGACAGATCGGTGCGGGGGCTCTTTTACATCACCGCACAGTGCAAAGAGAATACTCTCGTACTCTCTAAGACATTCCCGCGGGAGCCTTGTTTTGCTACCCATTTGGCCTAGTCGTCCCCTCTCACGACCACCCGGGCGCCACGATGAGGCAGGGCAATAAGCCCGGGATAACAAAACTAATATATCATGCTGCTGGTGATTTACAATCCTCTATAAATACTTAACGATTTGAACAAACAACATAAGGTTTATATTTTGTATAGTCCTGTAGAAGTTAGTTTGAACAAGCTCGGGTGAATCTATATCGAGACGCTGAGCTTAAAAATTAGTAACGAATTTCCGTTTTTAAAGAAGGTATTATTGTATACAGCAGAGGCGACCTTAGCAGTACGCAGGGCCCCTCGGCGAATGTCAAATGCGGTGCCCTGCGCTGTAAGGGTAGACTATATATATCGGTTGTCCCACTTGCCATCCCCTAAGGCCGCTACTGGTATACAGTAGCCTACTCTTTAGATCTAATGTTACCAAAAATGACCCAAACATAGCTTGTCCTGTCAAACATGCATACTGTTATTGGGTTGGTTCGTCGAAAGATCCCAAGATTTCGCCACTACGAATTTTACACCTTTAGGGATAAAGGTGTGTGGGATAAGAAAATAAGTACAATTCATTGACAGAGGCGTGTTTTGTAATCATCAGCTTGGCCTTTCAGTCGGTACGCAAGTGAAAAAGTTTGTTGATGAGGCTTCATGTTTAATGCTGTTGATAAAGTTTGTTGATGAGGCTTCATGTTTAATGCTTGTTGATGAGGCTTTATGCATAATGCTGTTGATAAAGTTTATAGATGAGGCTTCATGTTTAATGCTGTTGATAAAGTTTGTTGATGAGGCTTCATGTTTAATGCTGTTGATAAAGTTTGTTGATGAGGCTTCAGTTTAATGCTGTTGATAAAGTTTGTTGATGAGGCTTCATATTTAAGGCTGTTGATAAAGTTTGTTGATGAGGCTTCATGTTTAATGCTGTTGATAAAGTTTGTTGATGAGGCTTCATGTTTAATGCTGTTGATAAAGTTTGTTGATGAGGCTTCAGTTTAATGCTGTTGATAAAGTTTGTTGATGAGGCCTCATGTTTAATGCTGTTGATAAAGTTTGTTGTTGAGGCTTCATGTTTAATGCTGTTGATAAAGTTTGTTGATGAGGCTTCATGCTTAATGCTGTTGATAAAGTTTGTTGATGAGGGAACTTTTTATCCTTGATAAATTAATGTATTGCAAGAACTTTCACGTTGCTCCATTTTCAAGTATTATGCATCACTCTTTTAATATATCAAATCGTTTCAAACTCATGTAATAAAGACATAAAGTATTCTATTCAAACGAAATCATCTTGCAACTGTTACAATTGATTGTGTACACATTGAGAGTTCCTATAGCCTCTAAAAGTATCTGGTCACAAAAGATGTACGTCGTAGGGCAATCCATTTGTGGGCCGGATGGTATGGTAATGCCAGGGCCGATATTGACATCCAGTCCGCCCCTGAGTATCGGGGAGAAAATTACGGTTAAGCCTCTACCCAGCACCGTTGACACATTAAATGATGAAAAAAAAAACGTTTTCTCCTTCAGTGATTCGAACTCGTACTTTCCAAGAACTCACTCAAAGAACTAGCTCGTGAGATATGTTCCATCTACATAGAAAAACAAAAGTCAATACTTCCTAGAAAGAGTCGATTTTTTATCATCAGCCATTGACGATAAAGTTACAAACATCGCGACATTCATGACATTGCGATCGATTGTATTGATTAGTTGCTTTTAATAGTTCTCCCCCCCCCCCCCGGACTCCCAGAGCCTGTGAATTGTTTAGGCCCCTATAGGGTCTCAGCTAGCGTGACGAGGTCTTATCGCAACCCTCAACAAGAACAATGAGGTCTACACAAAGATTAATGTGTTAAACCACGTGACATTGGCTTAACGATTCAACACTGATTTGTTACACGATTAGTGTTAATGTAATTATTGTGTTTGTTACCTTCCTCCCCTTAACATATTTTTTAGTTTTATAATGAATTTAAAAAATAAACAACTGATAAGGACTTTATGACTTTTGTAGCGAACAAAACTATTCTATTGAGATTTGAGAGGCTGTTAACATCTGATACTGCAGTCGCTGACAAACATACAAGCAGGCACAACAATGAAACAAAACACACACATATTTGTATGTAAATAGATTTTTGTTTGTGTGTGTGTATATAAATATTATAGATAGATAGACTAATAGGCAGACATGCAGACAGACAGACAGACAGACAGATAGATAGATAGATAGATAGATAGATAGATAGATAGATAGATAGATAGATAGATAGATAGATAGATAGATAGATAGATATTTCACTGAACAAGGGAAGCGATACTTACCACAGTCTAAGAACCACTACAAAGGCCTAATTTAAGTCACAGAAATAAAACAAATCCCGTACCGACAGGTAATCCACGCTGTACCGCACTGAACCTGGTCAACGGAGTATCACTACCTTCTCCTTCATACCAAGGCTTATCTTTTTAACTAAAACAGAAAGGGAAGAGGGTGTCACGAAGCCGAGTGGGGTGTCGCGAAGTCTGACCAGCAGTAGAGAAGAGGGGAGAATTGTCTAGAATAGATTCCACGAACTGACAAGGTGCTTTGATTTTCAAAAAAAGGTGGTGTAAATGTAAAAAACAAGCTAATACAAAAATTATTTTAAAAAAACAACAAACAAAGCATATATTAAGTGTATCAATTAGTTTGGATCAGTCATGTAATTAAATTTGTAATTGATCTAGACCAGGGGTGGGCAACCTTTTTCCATCGAGGGCCGCATTAAAAAAATTGGGGAATGGGGGGCCGCATATATGTGTATGAAATATGTAATTACAAATCAGAAAAATAGCTAGCTTACTGTGTATAATATCTTTTAATTCACATTTATACTGTTTTATACAGTTACATTTCATTTTTTTACACTCCCAATTGAGGAATTACAACAAGAGCTATTTCTAAAACTAATTTTACGAATATTTTTTGTTATTTTGCTATAGTAATGTTACATCACAACATTTCACCACAAATGTACAGGTGTAATTAATGTGAAGTATTTAACTGTTTACACTAATGCAGAATGTTCCGGAACTGTGGAGCTAGCTTACTAGTTGTTATCCTCGTGACTGCATTCAAATTACAGTCAGAATCGACAAGTGATTACACTTGTTTATTTTCAAACAAGAAAAAAATACTTGTTTAGCGATGTATGTGGACCCAAATAATATGAAAGTTTAGCAGCAAAGTTTTGTTTAAAGGTGAAACTACAGATTCTGGCACCCAAAAAACTCCCGCGGAAGAACTGACTGGAACTTCTCTTTTAGGTCGTAAAAATGTTTGTAAAATGCTTTACATGTTTCGGATGTTTCTTCAGAGTTGAAGATAGTTTACTTCCTAGTTCAAACCTCAAGCAGAACGACGGGGGATGGGAGCGGGCAGGGTTTGAACCCGGGACCATCGATAAATCCAAACGACAGTCCAGCGCGCAAACCGCACGACAAGGCAGCCATCCTGGTCGTAATTTGTTTGTAGGTATGTCCTCTGGAGCTGAATCAACTTCTGCACCAAATGGGGAGCTGAGGGTGTTGAAAACTGATTTCAAGCTCTTGACGTCTTAAAATTTTATTTCGAATCCAAATAAGTCTTGTACTTTTAAGCCATTTCACTAGAAATAGTTTCACCTTTCAACAAAGGAAAATGACTAAACCTGGTTCCAATTGCTATGCCTAGAGAAATGGGATAGCTTTGTTTGAAAAGATTTAATTTGCCTATACATTCCATGTGGAAACAACCCACTGCAATATTCCCGATGGAAAAAGTGAAGTCTGTGTTTCACTCTTCATTACAAATATTAATCATAGTCAAGTCTTTCAAAGAACAGTTTCTTCCTTGAGATTCCATACTCTTCTCAAAAACAATTTTGCCCTATGATATGTTTGATAGGAGCCTATTCAATGCAGCTTTGCGCAAACTTTCGCGTTTTAAATTTTATGGTTGGGATATTGTTCTATTTTTTCTCAGTCTGTCACGTACACTATATCCATAAATGGTAACAGTCTATGTTAGCTTGCCGGCAGAACTTGACCTAGCTCGGGAAAAAAACCAAGCATGTAATTACTTTCAGTTTCAAAATGAATATCATTGGTTTCGAAAGTTAATTGTTGTACATTGGGCTGCATTTATTGGTTGGTCTAGCAGGGTAAGGTTGTTGATCACGTGATGACGCTCTAGAGCCCGGGGAAGCGTGTAGATCCCGCCATTCTTGTATGGAACATGAAGTAGAGAACATGTACCTTATGTTTTAGAACTCAGTTATATTATTGTGTAGATCAGATATTCTATTCAAGTACATTTAACCATTGTAATTATTTGTGAATAGCTTTTTCAAGTTCTGAATTAAAGTAGGCCTAATTGTTTTTAGACGAAGAGAAGTTTCTTTATTGAATATAGAACGTACTTAGATCTTATTGTCAAATAGTAACTCCTAGATCTAGATGATCCTCTTATCAACTGGCAACATTCTGAATGATCGTATCATCAACTAGATCTAGCTACTTCTATACGATCATCTTGTTAAAAGAAGATTTCAAGATCCTCGGCAATCACGATCATTGATGGTGTGATACAGATCAAGATAATCTACAACGTGACATCCATCATAGCATCTTCATAGATCTTGACATCTGACATCCACAATCAAGATTGAACGTGATATCTGACACCATCTTAGATTGTGACATCAAACACCATTGAAGATTGTGACACAGTCAAAGCACGGGCTCTGTCAGTTGTTACACTTGTCATCTTGTTCCAAGCCAACCCAACACTTTCAACACAGTTCTTTATAACATTGAATAAATTCTGGTCTGAGTTTGTGTCTTGGACTGTTTTGAAATATTTCCAATAAGAATAATCTTTGTTTAGTTTTAAACTTTTTAGAAGACATGTAGAGACAATGTTTCTTTAGCCTCTCCTCATAAGTGATAAGAATCAGATTCAGAACTTTCAAAAATTTATATAGATATTTAGAAATATTTATTTTTTTAATATATTTGAATTTTTATATGTATAACCTGTGGGCATACCTGATTTCTTTAGGTGTCCGCGGGCCGCATAAAAGACTCCGGCGAGCCTTATGTGGCCCTCGGGTCGTAATTTGCTCACCCCTGATTAAGACTAAAAACAATAAATCTTTGCGATTAGAAATATTTTTACCAATTATTTTTGTTTAGTGCAATTTCATGCTTATAGCTATCTCAATACACTATGATCCAATCACCAGTTGGTAAGTGGTGGGGGAGAAAGAACGGGGTATCTGGGTGATCGCTTTTAAAAGTATTTATTTAAAAATAAGGTAAACGAAAGGAAATATAGATCATGTGAAACACAACTAATAGGACTAATTGATGATTTTTCAAAAAGGTTTAGATAGATGATAGTGAGCAAATAGATGCTACCTTATTAGATTTTTCCAAGGCTTTTGAGAAAGTTCACCACCATAGTTTGCTTAAAAAATTAAAATATTTTGACATTGATGGTCCATAGCATCAGTGGATTAAAGATTTTCTGATAGGGAATGGATAGAACAAACTGTAATAATAAATGGCTCTAAATTAACACCAATAACAGTAAACTCAGGGGTAACTCAAGGAACATTCTTAAGTCCACTACTATTTTTAATTTACATAAATGATTTACCAAATTGCATTAGTTCAGGAACAAAAGTCAGATTATTCGCAGACGATTGCATAATATATAGAACAATAAAAACAACACAAGATACAGAAATTTTACAAAGAGAATTAGATGAATTACAAAAATGGGAATCAAATTGGAGCATGTCTTTCCACCCAGAAAAATGTCAGTTGTTAAGAGTAACAAAAAAAAAATTAAACAAATTAATTCCACTTATCGTATTCATGGTAAACCAGTACCACAGACTAAAAACGCAAAATACCTAGGTGTTTTAATAAATGAAAAACTGTCATGGAATCCCCATATTGATGAAACTATTTTAAAGAAATCAAACAAAGCATTAGGGTTTATTAAAAAAAAATTCTATAAATCAAATAAGAACATAAGACTAAAATGTTATTTATCTTGGTTAGGCCAATAATAGAATATCTATCTGTTTGGGACCCCCTCAACTCAAGAAAACATTAAGAAACTGGAACAGGCACAAAATTGAGCAATGAGATTCATAACACACCTTTAGTAAAACTACTAAATTTAGAAAGCCTTCAGATTAGAAGACTTAAAAGTAAAGTAGCAATTATACATAAAACACTGAACCATAATCTTCAAATACAAAAATAAAAATTTAAGATACTCAGAAAGACACAAAGATAAAGGCACATTACTCGTTCCATAGGCTAGGACAAATTTGTACAAGTGCTCTTTCTTCCCTAGTGCTATTAGAGCATGGAATGGGTTGCCTGAGCTAGCCAGGAAAACCAGTGACTTGGCAGAATTTAGGTCATTGGTTAATATGCATGACTAAATGCATGACGCGTAGGATGTAATCATCTTCTTTTTTGGAAGTAACGTCTGTATCATAAGATAATTCGAACTCGTGGGCTAAAGCCTTCTCAGCCTTCTCAAGCCAACACGGTAACCACTCTGCTGGAGAAGAGCTTATGTCCACAATTTTCTGGCATATTGTCCTAAATCATTTTGTTATATGTGAGTCAACGTATTTTAAAAGTTGTGATGGTACGATATGGGCTCCATGCTGCTTGCCAAGACTAAGTCGTCCCTAGGTGTTTTATTGATTATACTGTAGATGGGATTGATCTCGAATTGGTATTTAGATTTGTGCAATATTCTGTCCACCTAAGAAGTATTCTTCCGTCAGTTTCATCGTTGTTTTCAAATACGGGTAGCTAAATAGTAAAATAACAATATACCCCATCATTATATCAACCGAGGAGATAACAGCATCTGACCTCAAAGATACCTTCAAGGCCCTTAACATTCCTAGGAACATTCTCGTTGCCTGTAAGTGGGCGGTACTGCTGCAGACCTGCTACATCACCAGAAAATTCCTCAGTGGAAACTGATAAAAGGACTACGATAAATTTTATTCCCCTTTAACGAAACTCGACCCTGGCAGAGCCAGAGAATGAATACTCGTTCGTTTCTAACATAATAATAATAATAACAACACTAATTTAATTGATAGAGCACTGTTAACAAACATGATGTAGGACCTGTAGGCTCTAGGCGATGTGGTAACATAAATAACAACAAAAAAAAAAACAACAACAACACCGTCCTTTGAATTGACTAATATGCTAGTTATATCATTGAGTCGTTCTATGATGGTGATGGTACCATACACTTACAGTCATTACTCTGACACATCTAAAATCAGTGTTCAATGATGCATGATAAAAGAGTTTAGAACTCCTGAACCGAACGGTGAACCAGGAAGACAAAGAATGGAGAATTTCAAATGTCTTTTAAGATAATGATCAATAGAAAACAGGTGGGTTGTTTTTAAAACTCCGTTATGTTGTCAAGGTTAGCAAGGGGCCCGCTATTACGACGCCACCACCAGCTATCGTTGAAGATAATCTGACAGATTAGCATATCTACACTGTAGTAAGAACATTTTGAAGTGCCCAACACTATTCTGTCTTGAATAAATAAACATGTTCGATACGCGTGTCATGGACGCATAAACACACACACATGTCGTCCTATGGAACCGATCTCTGCAGACGTTTCGAGAGGCCAATGTTAGGACAGATGTAGCCCTACAATGTTAGGACAGTTGTAGCCCTACAATGACAGGGCGGATGTAGCCCGCGGCTCGTATGCTGAGTATCACTGGTCTGGTCTAATTATTGACGAGCAGTTTATTTTTATTTCTTCAACTAGTCAGAATTATTGCTACCCTTTTATTGCTACCCTCTTATTACTACCCACGTGATAGTGAAGTGACAGCGACAACTCAAAACAGTAACAAAAGTAACGCAACAAAAAAAGTGATAGAAACAAATGCTAACAAGCCCCGACATGAAAGTCTAGAACTGGGCTGTCCTATCGTTGCTTGCAGTGTGCTGCTGCTAACATGGTGACTGTAAATTATAGTGTAAGATTGCTTTGCATTACTGAAATGTTATCAGATTGCTACATATTGTATGACTTTTGTATATCCCATCATTGTTTTATAAAATGTGCAATTGGTATTTATGACTGCTCTTTAAGCTTTCAAAATATTTTCGGCTTGCAACACATTTTAGGCCTAATTATTTATCTACTTAATAAAAAAGGGGGTTGAAAGCAAACTCTAGCGAGGATAATTCATACTACTTATTTATATATTGACTTTTTTTTTCCTAGTGCCACATTAAAAAAGTTTTGGAGAAGGTCATTCAACTCCAGTAAGGGTTGTTGAATGCTCTCCCTTCTGTATATTAGCGTTAGGTTAGTCATGTATTAGTGATACAAAAAAATAAATCGCAGACAAATAGATTTTCAATGAAAGACAAGATTTGTTTATGTGTCATACAGGTTAGTATTTGTAACAAAAATAAAAACAACACGGAACTAAGTAGTCATGGAGACGGTGTAACAAATCGATAGACTCAACAGGATCGTTTATTTTCTCCTTCTGATTTAATATTGACAAGGTATTATAGTTTATTCCTAAAAAAAAAACGGTTTAAATAAGCTAATGAAGCCTAATGTTAGATGTGTGAAATGGACGCTCAATAATTTATGAACAAATGCGCCATGCAGCACTGATAGTAATCCTATTTTTAAACAAAAGTTTGTTCTTTCAAATGTTTAAAGAATAAAATAGTTTCTGTTTACTCTTTTACTTTGTCAAGAGGGTATTTTTGTTGAAAGATATTGAATCATCCCCGACATCAAATACCATCACAATGTTTTAGAAGTGTCAGGCATTGTTTTTAGAAGTGTCGGACATTGTTTTAGAAGTGTCAGACACTGTTTTAGAAGTGTCGGAATTCTTTTAGAAGTGTCAAGACACTGTTTTAAAAATGTCGAACATTGTTTTAAAAGTGTCAGACATTGTTTTAAAAGTGTCAGACATTGTTTTTAGAAGTGTCAGACATTGTTTTAAAAGTGTCAGACATTGTTTTAAAAGTGTCAGACATTGTTTTAAAAGTGTCAGACATTGTTTTTAGAAGTGTCAGACATTGTTATAGAAATGAAGATTGAAACGTCTTAAGCCCTCAGACCCTTGGTTAATGCCATTTGACCATCTTGAGGACACTCCGAAGTGCCATTTGACCATCTTGAGGACACTCCAAAGCGCCATTTGACCATCTTGAGGACACTCCGAGGCGCCATTTGACCATCTTGAAGATACTCCGAAGCGCCATTTGACCATCTTGAGGACACTGAAGCGCCATTTGACCATCTTGAGGACACTCCGAAGCGCCATTTGACCATCTTGGATAGCGGATATCGCTCTATGGAGGCTGTCCTGGAATCTAATATTGTCTCAAAAAATTATTTAGAAAACAAAAGTTATTAGTGCTCCTGTATTTGTCTCAATTTTGGCAATTTGATAAACACTAAGAGTAGATATTCCAATAAATCAGACAGCAGCAACATGGATACATAATGTAGGACTTCACGAGATCGTTTCTCAATGTATTCCACATACAGAGTATAATTTGAACTCAATATTTCCTGGTTTCCTAAGACAGTGCACCTCTTTAAAAATAGTTTCTTTTTCCCTGTTTGCATTTTTTTAGTTTATTGGCACATTATATCAGTGAATGAATCTTGCAGATACTAAGCTTTTGACAGTAAACATAGCTTCCTGGATTAGGACAATGTGAGTTTGAATTGATTAAATGCTTTGTTTGGCGCCAGATTAGCTGGTTCACTAGGAAGAGACGCTATGTATTTCTATAGTACTACAACTCAAGGATACATTAAGGTAGTGACATGCGGGTGGTACCAAATAAAACTGAATCCCTCAAGTTCAAGGACTGCGAGCCGGTTCCAGCAGATAAGTCATTGCGATTTTGTTGACGAAATACACATCTGTTTACAAAGCGTCTATCAACTCACTCTGTCTGTCTGGTCAAAAGTTTGTACACGTGATTTCTCCCACACCCAATCTCGGATCAAGCTGAAATTTTTCACAATTATTTCTTTCACCCGACAACACAAGAACCAATTTTAAAAACAACAACAATAATTATTCAATTAACTATTCGTAATAAATTATTTTGTTTGGTATCTCGAACAAGGGAAAGAAATTGTAATTGACTGAAGTGGTGGTATAAGCTGAATTAGTCCCCTTTATATGTCGTCGTCTGAACCTTAGCGCAAACCTGCGAAATAGGTCAAGACTATAGAATCAATAGAAAACTATTGTCCATATAAGCTCTATAACTATAAGCTCTCCACCAGCAGAGTGGTTACCGTGTTCGCTTGAGAAGGCTTGAGCCATGAGTTCGAATTCAAGTCGTCCCCCTATTTTTTATTCTTTTTTATTGTTAGTCTAGAACTCTAGATCTATTGCAAATTTAATTACATGACTGATCTAAACTAATTAATAGAAGTATACTTAATATGAGCTTTTTTTTTAAAAAGTATTTTTTTAAAATAGTTTCTTAGGGCTACGTAATACATATGCTAGTGACGAAACTTCTATGCATTACACTTACAAAGCGAGGGGGGGCGAGGGGTTACAAACATTCTAGAAGGGGTACGCATAAGTCAAAAGTTTGTGAAACACTGATCTAGATCTATTACAAATTTAATTACATGACTGATCCAAACTAGTTAACAGAAGTATACATAATATAAGATTTTTTTAAAAAGTATTTTTTAAAAATATTTTCTTGTTTAGATTGAACTTTGAACCAGTAAGTCCACTACTGGGGCTATGATAGACTATAATTTGAGAATACGTAATGCATAGCAATGGACGCAACTTCTATGTATTACGCTTGGAGATGTCCACACGTAGCCACCTTTTATATTCATTTCACGGAACTGGTTGAAAGAGAGATGCACAAATAGTTAATTAGATGTCATTTAGCTTGCTCATTAGGCATATCTTTGTCTAGCCTATACCACCAGAGAACTAGCTGTATTGTGTTTCGTGACAGTCTACACCCTCCCAGCGGTACTACTAAATACTGAATGAGAGACTTAAATGACAGGACGTATGAAATAAGGCCTCAATAGCTTCCCAGAAAGAATCTCCCTTACCAAGTCAATATCTTCCACAATATCAACAGACAGACAGACAGACAACAGAGGTCCTTTTCCCTCCTCTTCAAACTCATCGAACTTAGATTATATTAAAATACGGTTTTCACAAAACATCCATTTTCTTTTACATTTTTAATATGAAATGTGATTCTCAAATTGCTCACAAGGGTTGCCCACAAAGTCGATTACTATAACACGTGAATGGCCTTAATTGTTAAAGTACAGGTTATCTAGTGGCCAAGGCTTCCAAAACACGCCGTGTTGTTAGGCTATAGATAAAAGTAACCTGCCTATAAGCGATATTTCTTTTCTATTTTTTGACAGAAACAATAAAAGAGAGAGGTGAGGTATGCATTTATTATAGGCCTACATTAAAAAAAAAACAATACAAAACAAAGCAATGAGATTTCATTGTACGGGTATTGAAAGGTAAATACAAAGTCACAGAAAGCAATATCAAGGTCAATTCTGTTCTAGACCGTTCGAGCAAATACGAAAACTTTGCGCATTATAGACATTGGATATTCCATAGTATTCAAAATAGGTTACTAGTGGGAGCAATGGAAGAAACGCCAATTAGGTTGGCTATACAAGCAGGAGAAGACAACTACAGACGGTCATGTGGCCAGCTCAACCACCAACCGCCTTTACTTTTCCCCAATTAATTTCAGGTACCCATTAGAGCTGGGTGGACTCAGCTTAAGATCCCGAAAGTAAAAATCCTAGTTTTCATTAGGATTCGAACCCGAGATGCCCGGTTCAAAAGCCAAGAGGTTACCCCCTCAGCCACCACGCCTCCTTTTAAACCTTCACATTTGACTGTAGATGAGGCAATGAATGTAAGAACAGAAGGCTTTGGGTGATGTTAGCCAGCTCTATGCAATAGGAATCTATGTTAGAAAGCTTTTTGTTGATCTTAGCCAGCTCTATTGAATAGGAATCTATGTTAGAAGGCTTTATGTTGATGTTAGCCAGCTCTATGCAATAGGAATGTATGTTAGAAGGCTTTATGTTGATGTTAGCCAGCTCTATGCAATAGGAATGTATGTTAGAAGGCTTTATGTTGATGTTAGCCAGCTCTATGGAATAGGAATCCAAGTTAGAAGGCTTTATGTAAAAAGGCATATGTTTGAATGCTGTATGTTTGAGGCTTTATGTTGAAGTATGTAGTTAGAAGGTGTATGTAAGAAGAATATATGTTAGAAGCTGGAAGCTAGAAGGATATATGTTTTAAAGCTTATTCTAGTAAAATGTATGTTAGAAGCTGCATGTTAGAAGGATGTAGTCCTATTTAGAAGCTGTATGTTAGAAGGATGTAGTCCTATTTAGAATCTGTATGTTAGAAGGATGTAGTCCTATTTAGAAGCTGTATGTTAGAAGGATGTAGTCCTATTTAGAAGCTGTATGTTAGAAGGATGTAGTCCTATTTAGAAGCTGTATGTTAGAAGGATGTAGTCCTATTTAGAAGCTGTATGTGAGAAGGATGTAGTCCTATTTAGAAGCTGTATGTTTGAAGGATGTAGTCCTATTTAGAAGCTGTATGTTAGAAGGATGTAGTCCTATTTAGAATCTGTATGTTAGAAGGATGTAGTCCTATTTAGAAGCTGTATGTTAGAAGAATGTAGTCCTATTTAGAATCTGTATGTTAGAAGAATGTAGTCCTATTTAGAAGCTGCATGTTAGAAGGATGTAGTCCTATTTAGAATCTGCATGTTAGAAGGATGTAGTCCTATTTAGAAGCTGTATGTTAGAAGGATGTAGTCCTATTTAGAAGCTGCATGTTAGAAGGATGTAGTCCTATTTAGAATATGTATGTTAGAAGGATGTAGTCCTATTTAGAATCTGCATGTTAGAAGGATGTAGTCCTATTTAGAAGCTGTATGTTAGAAGGATGTAGTCCTATTTAGAATATGCATGTTAGAAGGATGTAGTCCTATTTAGAATATGCATGTTAGAAGGATGTAGTCCTATTTAGAATCTGTATGTTAGAAGGATGTAGTCCTATTTAGAATCTGCATGTTAGAAGGATGTAGTCCTATTTAGAATATGCATGTTAGAAGGATGTAGTCCTATTTAGAATCTGTATGTTAGAAGGATGTAGTCCTATTTAGAATATGCATGTTAGAAGGATGTAGTCCTATTTAGAATCTGTATGTTAGAAGGATGTAGTCCTATTTAGAAGCTGCATGTTAGAAGGATGTAGTCCTATTTAGAATCTGCATGTTAGAAGGATGTAGTCCTATTTAGAAGCTGTATGTTAGAAGGATGTAGTCCTATTTAGAAGCTGCATGTTAGAAGGATGTAGTCCTATTTAGAATCTGTATGTTAGAAGGATGTAGTCCTATTTAGAATATGTATGTTAGAAGGATGTAGTCCTATTTAGAATCTACATGTTAGAAGGATGTAGTCCTATTTAGAAGCTGTATGTTAGAAGGATGTAGTCCTATTTAGAATATGCATGTTAGAAGGATGTAGTCCTATTTAGAATATGCATGTTAGAAGGATGTAGTCCTATTTAGAATCTGTATGTTAGAAGGATGTAGTCCTATTTAGAATCTGTATGTTAGAAGGATGTAGTCCTATTTAGAAGCTGCATGTTAGAAGGATGTAGTCCTATTTAGAAGCTGTATGTTAGAAGGATGTAGTCCTATTTAGAAGCTGTATGTTAGAAGAATGTAGTCCTATTTAGAAGCTGTATGTTAGAAGAATGTAGTCTTATTTAGAAGCTGTATGTTAGAAGGATGTAGTCCTATTTAGAAGCTGTATGTTAGAAGGATGTAGTCCTATTAAGAAGCTGTATGTTAGAAGAATGTATGTTAGAGTTTGTTTATTAAAAATAAAAAAAATCAACAATTAAGTTTATCACCCTCATTATAAGGAGGCGCGGTGGCGGAGCGATAAAGCGCTACTTCCGAAAAGGGGGTCCGAATTCTTGTGAAGACTGCGATTTTTAATTTCGGGATCTGGGTACCTGACTTTAGTTAGGAAAAAATAAAGGCGGTTGGTCGTTGTGCTCGTAAACCATAAGCTACGGAACCAGATGACCTTTACATCATCTGCCCTATATACCACATGGTCTGAAAGGGGAACTTTACCCTCCTTATAAAAATGATCTTTTTCTGAATTCCTCCCTCGCAACCTCTTGACAAGACAAAAAAGACATTCAAATTGCTTCGCTATTGTGTCAAAAATTATATTACATTTTACGCAAACCAAAAACAAAAATTGACACGTTTGTATCAATTTACTTTGTGTTATGATGAAAAGTTTCCAGAGTTACTTTTTTTTTTAAATTATTAAACTCTTACCATTCAATGCCTGTAGATACGTTTTTTTTTTATTTTATAGGTTTTGTTTGTTCAAACGCATTGAAATTGAAGTATATTTGGCTATGACACATGCAAGATAAATAGATTTATAAACTTAATCAGTTGTATTATTTGTTAATTATTGAATTTCTTAAAAGTTGACATCTCAACAAATTCGACCCCCAAATGATCTCTAAATAATAATGTCTGTATTTTACTAAAATTAGTCAAGACACTTACTGGGGCAGCCGCAACTTACTACGAATAATTGGGTTAAGAGTTAGTTAACGCTTGTAACACATCTAAATTAGAAACAAAATAAACAAAAAAATCGATGACTGGAAAAAAAATGTACCTTTACCAGAACAAAGTAGTCGAGACTATCACAGAGTCACAGTACACAAAAAAAAAAAAAAGAAAAAAGAATACACTTGCGTGTCTGAAACAGGAAGAGATGTTTATCACCATGTTAACGCCACACCCGGAAATGGCACCAAGGTGGCTCTAGTAGCTGGACAAAGCAGAAAACATGTTTCTACATGGCAAAGACTGACGCCACGGTCGTCATAGAAACATGTAGGTGAGGCTAATTTATTGAGAATCGATCTTGCAGAACTGTGTTTAGCTACTACGTGGACAAGCTCACTTCCAAGAATAAAAAAGCTTTGGCCTAACAAACAATGAAGCACGTGGGGCTCCTATCGTAGTCTCCTGTAGACAAGACTTGAGTACAGGTTCATTCCTGTTAAAATTACATTTAATCTGGTGTAATCTCAGAAACGTCAATCACAATTATTTTACTTAGGCCTAGATCTTATTCGACTTTTGTGTTCACTTCAACAGGACTTATTCGTTTCTAAATTGAAACAGGGTCATCCAGTTATGACGTCCATTAAAAAGAAGATGTTGGGCTGAGCAGCGAGACTGAAAAGAATTCATTAAAATAATGTTGGACGAGAACAACATAAAGGCGATTTTGGTGGTCAAGTAGTATCCACACCGGGTGGAGGGTCCAGTCTCGAGTTCGAATAGCACTGAAAATTTTTGTGTAAAGCTAATATCAACTTTTTGGTACAAATTTTGAAAACCTTATTTCCCCCACACCCAATCTCGGATCAAGATGAAACTCTGCACAATTTTTTATTGCACCTAACAAAACAAGAATCAATGAAAATAATTAATTAGTCAATTAATTATTGGTAATCAATTATAATGTATGATATCAAAAAGGGAAATTAAACCTCCAGTGTTAAGAAATATGGCTAAATATGTCCCCTTAGATAATTGTATACATTCTTTCTTCCACACCTATTCGTGGATCAATTTCACGCTTTACACAATTGTTTATTGAACTTAACGAAAGATGAATCAATTATAAAATTAACCAATTAGTCAATTTAATATTGGTAATTAATTATTTTGTTTCATATCGTAAAAGAAAAATAAATAGTAGGCCTACATTATTGAGAGTTATAGTTTAAATGTGGTGTTCTTCCCCTTAGATACTCTTTTTTTTTTAAAGTATATTTATATTTTGCTTGTTTTTTTATTTCGGGATTTTCAGGATGGAGACCGCCCCCTTCCATTTAGTGTGGGAAGTTGGTCATTGTGGTATGCCTTCATGAATGTGACAAGGTGGTTGACGTCACAGAGACAGAAGTATTCAGGAGGTCATGTGTGTGTGTGAGAGAGAGAGAGAGAGAGAGAGAGAGAGAGAGAGAGTACAATTGTATAGCACTAAGTTCATAAGTCTGTTTTATGAAATAATGTGAGTTGCTATAAGATGGACACTTGACTTATGACTTGACACTGCATTAGCTGAGTTTATTTGTTTTATTAGTAGTCAATATCAATCTTTGGAGGGTCTAGAGACGGGCTAGTATCCCGTGGCAGAGCGCAATGGAAAATTTAGACAATTTGTGTCAATAATTAGTTAATCGTGTAAACTCTACTTGCTATTAATTGAGGTCTAGAACCTTCTCTTAACAAAAGCTTCTGAGAGTGAAGCAGCTCTACAACAGATAAAAAAAATCTAGAAATCATTAGTAGGTGGGGGGGGGGAGGCTTTACGTGTTTTAAGGACGCCATAAATCAAAAGTGTTTGGTGATATTATAAACCCACATTGGCAGCACTTTACAGAAACATGCGGTCACATAATCGGTAAAAGAAATTCGCTGAGGCTGTCGGCTGTCTTTAATATAAGAACAAAGTGTACGATAGTAGCTGCAGTGGTCCATTGACTTTCAGACTTTCTAATGAAAAAAATACATCCGCCTTTTTTTTTCCTCACGTCCACCCGATGTAAATAGCAGTAACTTATTGGATACGTCATGGTCAAACTTTCTGGATGCTGATTGGATACATACGAGCTAGGTCACATTACCAAACAAGGAATCAACAATTTAATTTTTTTTAAATTTGTTTTGCCAAAAAAGCACAAGTGCTACAAAGGCAGTCTAAATTACAAATAACAATATACAAATAAACCTTCTTACACACCCTGGTCCCTTTTTTCTATGGCGGACTAAATTAACAGCATATTTACTGTATTATATTTACAGTACTGTATGACTCTTTATTTACGAAATAAACGATTTTGATTGGTTGCTTCCGTTTAGGCGTTGTTTTTTTTAATGCCAATGTGAACTGTACAGTTAAACAATGATAGCCGCTTATAATTGACAGGCCATAAAATGCTGTCTTTACCGAAACTAAAAAGTGTATCGAAACCAAAAATGTGTTAAGAGCTTATATGGTAGTTGGTATCAAATAGATGCCAAGAAAGGCTTCCAAAATAGTGAGCAACAAATCCTAGTTTGAGAACTGGTCTGGTTTTCAAACCTGACGGTGACAAGGAAATCTCCTATCGCGGGGCCCCCCTCAGGCGCGGGGCCTGGGACGGTTGCCCCACTTGCCACCCCCTAAGGCCGCTACTGTATGTAAGATAAATGCATTGGGCACCCTGGACAAGGTTCTAAGAACTCTGCTCGAGATTTGGTAAGACAGAAACGCAGAATAAACTTTACCATCTAGGGACCTTCAACAGTACACAGGGCTACGAATCTTTAGTCCATTCCTGACCGCTGGGAGAAATTCTTCCTGGCAGCATAGAGTTTGTGAAAGTCATACAGTTGCTGTAACTCTCCACGGACTTTATCAAGGAACAGTCTTGACATCTACTTATTGGTGGAGAAAAAAAAAAGTTTTAAAAGTGATTTTTGTAATTATTTTTTTTTTCAATTTATTTATCTGTTAGTACACGGTTACTATGATACACAAAACTGCTGTTCAACACGAGTATTGTTCTTACTTTCGATTCTCAAAGCTTCTACGAATGAATTTAATGACTTTGTTTCGAACCTTCATCAAATCACACTTTAATGTTATTACCTGTCATACAATTGTTGTCTAGTCCTGCCAGTGTCAAGTGCACTGGGACATTAAAAAATTTTAATGGCAAAGACATTTTTATTTCTAAAATGTTTATAAGAGGACAATGCAAGAGCTTATTTTGGACTTAAGTTGTTACGTATTGCTATGGAGGCAGGTCACTGTAGGACATTCCCACAGATAGTCGTGTCAAAGATTTTCTCACAGTTTAGAGAGGATAAAAGAAATGAGTCTAGTGACCTGCAGGTTTTTTAAAAGCCGGCTTCAACGTTTCAACGTGACTTGAAAATAATTGAGTATGAAGGACGATAACAACTGGTATGAAGACTGCGTGACTTACAACGTTTTGAAAAATGGAATGAATTGAATCCAACGATTTCAAATTTCTTCTATCCAAGAGTTTTATCAATTATTCTCTAGACCTTGTCACTGCCCTGGGTGCCCGAGTGAGTATTTGATCTAATTCTAATAGCCCAATCAAGTAAATACTTCTCATGATCAGTCGGGGTGAGAAACACTGCAGTTATTGAAACAGACATGTCCACTAATTACATGTAACCTACGGCTACTGATAGAATGACAAACATTGGTCATTGATTTTATTGAACATCATTAAAATGCTTTCATTAACGATGTGTCTGAGAAGAAAAAAAAATGGCTGCCTTTATTCCCAAACATTCTATTACTTAATCCTAACAAGCTTATTTTCCAAGTCACTTTATTCTCCATTAGAGATGCTAGCCTTCTACACTAATCTATACGCATCACATGTGAACTGCCTTCTTTCTTTACCAGAGTTGACGCTCACGAAATGATCCGTTGACTTTATAAAATACGTATGACCTGGGTCTATTCATCTGGCAACTCCAACTGCTGTAAAATCAATGAAGCGATGCCTGGTTGGTGTATAGAGAGTTACAAACTATTGCTTTGTAACAGCTTTTTCTTTTTAATGACTTCAGAGATCTTGATGGAGTGTAACGCTACCAATCACTTACAATTGCATTGTTTTCCATGTGAGTAATAATAAGGCTTGTCTTCGAGCCAGAAGATTAATGAGCAATGCAGTATTTCCCGTCGTTACGCAGCCCTATTTGCGACCTACATATTTTGCCACAGATAGCGCAGACATAACCATTGTCCGCCGGTGGTCGATTTAGATTTTCTATTCGCCGTCTACGTCTGTCTTCAGCAGCGGATTTTCTTTTGGTCTCAAATGTGTATCCCGCGGCCGTTATAAGTGACTCCAGCTGTGACCTCCAGCTGTCTCGTGCTGCGACCAGGTGCTCTCTTCTATGTCAGTTAAAGCAAGTTGGCGCCAAAGCTGATCGTTAAAGCGTTTCCGTTGGGCACCTCTATTACGTATATTTACTGTGTTGCCTCCAGCCTGCGCAGAGTATTTTTAAAGTGACAATTGAGACTAGGAAGTAAATTATCTTCATCTCTTAAGGAACATTCGAAACATGTCAAACATTTTACATTTTAATAATTAAACTATTCCTCTCCTAGCAATGAATTCTCTCTACCTTTCATTGCTTCGTGTTCCTATTTGTGTGGTTTCTATGGGAACTCTGCCAACAAATGTTCATTCAGGCTCTAGATACTGACATTTTGGTTGTCATTGCCCAACACCTGACACCAGTGTCACGAATTCCTGTAGTTTTCATTTTATGTCTGACAGTCTGATCGTGTCAGATCGATAGAGCTACAGACACATAAAGAGAATGCACATGTTAGTTTCAAGTGTAAAACAAAACAAAAATTAATTTGGAGTCATGCCAAATAAGAAAACGTTAGTCACTAGTAGGCCTAATTCCATACTGATTAAGTTCAGCGGTTCTCAATCCTGAGGATGTGTACTCCTAGGCGGGACACTGAGTGGAGCTAAACACTTTCCAGTAAAGGGTGGGGGGTGGGTAACCTTTGAAAAGGATTTTTGTTTGCACATGTGACCAAAAGAGGCGGGGGACATGTTGATCAACTATGACGTAATAATCTGTTGGACGTCAAGTGTCTAGTTGATCCAACATGATGCCATTCTTGGGTCTCAGAACGAGAGCGCTCTGTTTATTCCTTGGTTTTATTTTTCATATATATCTTGTTTCTTTCTTTTGTTGACCATTCTTCCTTTCTCTTGAGACTGTATACTGCAGAACGTATCAGATTCTTGTGTTGTCAGGTACATCAAAAAATTGTGGAAAAGTTTCAGCTTGATACGGGATTGGGTGTGGGAGAAACAAATTGTACCAACTTTTTACCAGACAGACAGAGTGAGTTGATATAAGCTTTGTAAAAATGTTCAACTACCGATGCCTACAATTTCTTAATGTTCAACTACCGATGCCTACAATTTCTTTTCGAATTTTTTCAACGGTCAAGTAAAGACAGCCTTCTCTCCTCCCTTTGAGCTTACACTAAACTGAACACAAAATTGATTGTAAATCCAGATAAAGCAACAAAAAAAAGTATTTTCTTTTCTTTTTTTTTTTTATTTATTGAACGCTGTTATAACAGTTTTACTCATATACTGTTCACTGAGTTATAATCAAGATTCTAGAATCAGATTTGTTCGTAATAAAAGATGTTTTCACTGATAAATTGTGATAAACACAGTGCATTGTATCCACTTATCCACCATGGTGACTACATAAGATATAACGCGAGTGAAAATCTCTTCTAGAATTAAAATGTAGGCTATAGCGGTATGCTAATTTATAAAACCAATCAAGAAACTAAATAAGTTATTCAAATGATGTCTAAATGTCGATTACATTAAAATGCAACTCATTGAACATAATTTTATTTTACTGCGAATTACTTGAAAATATTTTTCTTTTGACGCCCCTCTGAGTGTGACGCCTCCCTGGATGTGGCGCCCGGAGTATGATGCACCCCTATGTCAATGAACCCAATATTAAGAATAATACAGCCGTGACGGGTGACAATGGACGAGGTCAAGATTGTAGACCAATAAAAAAAAAACACTTCACAATCGCAACGGTGTCAAGAAAAGAGGTTGAAAAGGAGGGGGGGGGCCTGCCTCGTGAAATCAAACGAGATCTAAAACCTTATTTCAACAACAACAAAACTACTGTCAAATCTCTAGGGCTAGGGGATCTTTGTTACACTATTATTAAAATCTATTATTAGCATAAAAACGTAAATGGAGCCTCTAATAATATGCAGTGTAAGTGAGACCCAAGTAGTGTCAGCCCTAAAGTCCGCCTGCTACAATAGCATCTAAAAAAAAAACAACCTTAAATTCTTTAAATAAAGAATTTATAAGACTATCTAAAATATGTTTTCAGTCCATTAACTTTATAATCTATATTTACACTTTGGCTCATTAACATTTCGTATTTCAAAATACAATGTGTAAGTGAGAACACAAATCTTGTTGAATTCAGTGAAACTATTTGGACACTGAACATTTATAGCTTATCATTACAATACCTGTCATTGTGTCAGACATTGTACCCCACCAGGAGATATTGAAATGTGTAGAGACTAATAAACAAAACATGATATTATGCAAGATCAACTAAATCTTATCTGGTATTAGACAAGGCATAAGCTATTGTAAGGTATCGATTTTAAATTTAAAATGAACCGGATAGTCACGATGACAGTATAGTGTTGTTTTTTCCCTTGTGTACTGGCTTTGTCTGCTTGATTTTGTGAGATATTTTAAATCATCAAAGTCTCAACACAAAGAATAGTACATTAGGCTATAGACCTGAGAAATGAAAAAATATAGGTTGAAATCGATGGGATATTGAGATGTATTTATATGAGAAGTCTGTCACAATAATTCTTGTGGGTATCTGACATTTGCTAGGTAGAGACAATGAGGCCACTAGTCATGGTATTGGTCAGTTCACTAGATTATTTTTCTCTAAAGAAATAGTTTCACTTTATTTCATATGTCCTCTGTGCATTTAGTTCGCTAATGCTAAAAGATGTTTCAAATATGTTTGGATAGTATATTTAATATAACGTTTGAAATAAACTGACCAGAGATATATACAATCAAGTCCTAGGTTTTGTTTGTAAGTCGAACTTTTAAACTATCGGAAAAGAAAAACTATTTCGTCCCTATGGTCTCTGTTTAGTTCATGTTGATGGTGTTAATCCATCGCATGTCTATTTAGTCCATTCCGTGCCAGCGCTTTCTGTTTAGTTCATGTTGTACAATCTATAGATTTCCAGTTGTGTATTTACTAACTTATTTTCTTTCGTTATTCTAATTTAAAGTTATTATTCTCAAATTGCTAATTAAAACTTACTATAAAAGTTCTCTGTGAAACTTGTTGAGTTGGCCTAGTGCCATCTGCCAAGTGACAGCAGAGTGTCCAGCCCAACGTAAGGGTTGCGAGAAAGACTATACAATAGAAAGTTGGAGTCTGCAACGAAAAACATCACACTGAACAGAAGAAGGTTTTTAGTATGAGACTGAAAGTTACCTTGTCATTGAATACTAATTGACACAGGGGTGTCAGTATTTACAAGGCATTGGCAAAGAATTGACTAAAATAAAAAGAAAGTACCAGAGAGAATGTGAGATAACAAACAATTGTAAAGTGTCTAAAAAGAAAAGCCACTTTCGACTTTTAACCAAAGGAAACATTTTTTCCCAATGGACAGAAATAAGAAAGACAAAACTCTTCACTGACTTCTCTGTCCGATGAGCATCCATGGGAGTTCAATTCATCATTAAACGGTTTCAGGGTTTCCTCGTTATAGGCCCCCCAGACATCCCTCCCCCGCTGAAAGCCTGTCACGAGGTAAAAACAACAACAACGGGGAAGCCCTTCGTGTTTCTAGTCAGCACAGTCAACAACCGTGTGAGGGCCGTCACTCTGGGAGGGGGACTGCCGTGGTGAGGATTTGAAACGATGTGGTAGCCTTTCTTTCTCACCACATGCAACCTACTCAGCACTGCGGTAACCCACAGAGGGCGTGGTGTTAATTTCCCTTCTTTGACTAAGAACGTTTCCAACAAAGAAACAAAGAAACAATGTCCTAGACAAGAAAATGTACCAGAAAGAGAAATGATCTAAATATCTGAACCAAATAGAGTCCAAATGTACTAGTGTGAGCCAGGTATCAGACCAAAAGAAAATCAAAATTAACTAGATCAAGAGAAAGTAAAAAAAAAAAAAAATACAGACAGAAAGTATAATTAGTCATGGTTGTTTGTTAACAAAAATGTCTTTTAGTGTCCTTCGCTTTTAATGGCATTTCATAAGATTCTGATGTTTTCTATAAAATAAACACCAAATAAAAATGATTGTCCTACTGAACGAGGGTCACAAAAACAGATTCAGGTTCTCTAGTCAAATATGGATTGAAATGGATCTAAAAATCTGCAAGGCGACTTTCTACCAACTATATCTACCACTTAGATCTAAAATTATATATCTACCAACTATATCTACCAATTAGGCCTTGATATTAATTCTATATCTTTCAACTATATCTGCCAATTAGGCCTTGATCTAAATTTTATATCTGCTAACTATATCTACCAATTAGGCCTTGATCTAAATTCTATATCTGCCAACTGTATCTAAAATGTGTATCTATCCTCTCTATTTATCATTTATGTCTCATTCTGTTTAAACTAACAATATACTTGCCTTACTTGCGTCATGGTAGAAACCTTCAATCTGTTGAGTCTAATCTCTGTATTGTGTGCATTGATTGTATCATTTCAAGATTATATTTTCTACATTTCGTCTGTCTCACTTTAATAAAAGCCTATTATATTTTTATCGACAAATCAACAGCTGCATTGAGATCTAAATACATTTTATGATACTATTACGTATGAGAATTAAATTGTTTTCCATACTGGTGGGTTATCTAGGTGTAAACTGTTTTCGCTCTTGGATTTGTTTGTAGAAAAAAAACCAGTAAAGATTCTCTAGTTAACACATGCCACAGAGGACGACATGACAATTATATAAACTTAAATGTTCAATAAGAAAATCCTATGTGTTCCCGCCACCACCATACTGATCTAGTTTCATCACACTGTCCACCGCTTTTTAGCATACCTTTTTCTACTTTACCTGGACTCTCTTTGCTAGGATATATTGTGCGTTGTAAACAAAATATTTTGGCCTGGTGAAATTTTGAGAAACACTTTGATATCGTCTATACATTTAGAATGTAAAACTTTATAGAGCATGTTTCGTTTTCTTAAATATTTTGATATTGGACAATGAAACACATTTACAGCCTGTCTTCTACACATTTACAGCCTGTCTTCTACACATTTACAGCCTGTCTTCTACACATTTACAGCCTGTCTTCTACACATTTACAGCCTGTCTTCTACACATTTACAGCCTGTCTTCTACACATTTACAGCCTGTCTTCTACACATTTACAGCCTGTCTTCTACACATTTACAGCCTGTCTTCTACACATTTACAGCCTGTCTTCTACACATTTACAGCCTGTCTTCTACACATTTACAGCCTGTCTTCTACACATTTACAGCCTATCTTCTACACATTTAGAGCCTGATATTCTTCCAAACTCATTTAGATGGTCTGGACATACCTTAAAAATAGATATTCTGGTATTTCTAAAAAATATTTTAAGACTGGGAAGTTTTCTAAGTTTTAATCTTTGAGTCTGGGCGTGTCCGAAACAAATGTAAACGAGAATTCAAAAATACATTTTTGTTCTCCCCCCCCCCCCCCCCAAAAAAAAAAAAAAAAGAAATTTATAAAATAGTAATAGTAATAACATGCTGAAGAAATTTAAGCTGAAGAAATATTGTCAATCAAGGCGGTGCGGCAATGTTTACCCCTAAGGCGAGACAACTTGTATGAACAGCGGGAAAAGACACTCCTTCAAATGTAACTTCCACTAGTAACTAGTCCTTTCAGATGGACTGAACAAGCGCGTGAACATTTCAAAAGTAGAAATGAAGATCTAATGCTAGGAGACATACGATTGTTCATGTAGATCTGTGATTGTCTCATCTGCATGTGTACATAACGCGTGTGTCTATACAATCCGATTTCATTGTTCCAGATTACTGATCAATCAGAAAAGTTTGAGGAAGAAGTCCGCTGTCTTACCATCACTCCTCACCAATATCATTATTTATTTACGTATAAACATTTTAGTTGCAACCCCCCTCCCCATGTGACATATACCGATATCTAAAGCACACCCTTGATGTGAAATGTAAAGTCTGAAAATGAAACTGACTAGAGAAGACAGGTAAGATTGTTGACTCGCAGACATGTTACATCAAGGTGAATAACTTATCGGGAAAGAAACACAAGGCTTCTGTTCAATAAGGTCAAGTTGATCAACTAATAGTGTTAACAAATAAACGAGGTCACACGTGACAGAATGAAGACTACAACAAAAAAAACAACATTTTTTTAAAATAAAATACAAAAAGAAACAAACAAAGCTTATAAGAAATGTAATTGTATCAATTAGTTTGGATCAGTCATGTCATTTAATTTGTAATAGGTCTAGACCAGAGGTTCTCAAACTTTTTGGACCCCTTTAAAACATGCCCACGGACACGAACATTATATAGAATTAAAAAAGAACTTCTCCGCTAAAAGCCCATTTATCCGATCGGATAGTTTTAATAATAATCAAATAGCCAGGCACTACTGTTTAATTATAATTTAATATGTACTGTTCTATGACGACTTAAACCACTTGTGCGTGGACAAACTCTAATCAAAATCCTAATCACAAGTGAATCCATACTGCTACAGGAGCAGTTTATTGAAATAACCACAAACGAGGAACTTTAAGCAATGTCTGTACATGGATACCAACAAGTAAAACATTTTAAAAACTTTTTAAAAAATAAAAATAAAATCTTTTAAGAAGTGTAATTGTGTCAATTAGTTTGGATCAGTTATGTAATTAAATTTGTAATAGATCTAGACTAACAACAATAAATCTGTGCGATTAATAATATTTTGACCTATTGTTTTTGTTTAGCGCTATTTCATGCTTTTAGCTTTTTCAATAAGATATGTTCCCTATCACTTATCTAAACCAGTTTGGAAAACGGGGAGGGGGTGATATCTTGGTGGATTTGACCGTAATTGGTTTTTAAAAGCATTTACAAGGAAAAAAAAAGCGGAACGACCTGAATTCGAATTCGTGGCTCATGCCTCTACAGGCCGACGTGCTAACCACTCTGCTAGTGAGGTACTTATGACTAAAGAAGATTGTAAAGTTATATATTGTTTGTTTCAATTTATAGCGGCGACCTCTAAGGGAGACCAATTCATTTTATACCATCACACTGTCTTTCCATTGTTCTAGTTACCAAGCAAAATAATTAATTACCAATAGTTAATTAACTAATTGGTTACTTTTTTTTATTGATTCTTGTGTTGTCATGTAAAATAAATATTTTTTCAAAATTTCAGCGAGATCCGAGATTTGGAGTCGGTGAAATAACGTGTACAAACCTTTTACCAGACAGACAGAGTGAGTTGCTAGAAGCTTTGTACCAGACAGAGTGAGTTGCTAGAAGCTTTGTACCAGACAGACAGAGTGAGTGGATAGAAGCTTTGTACCAGGCAGACAGAGTGAGTTGCTAGAAGCTTTGTACCAGACAGACAGAGTGAGTTGATAGAAGCTTTGTACCAGACAGACAGAGTGAGTTGCTAGAAGCTTTGTACCAGACAGACAGAGTGAGTTGATAGAAGCTTTGTACCAGACAGACAGAGTGAGTTGATAGAAGCTTTGTACCAGAAAGACAGAGTGAGTTGATAGAAGCTTTGTACCAGACAGACAGAGTGAGTGGATAGAAGCTTTGTACCAGACAGACATTGTTTGGTGAATAGAGTGAGTGAATATAAGCTTTTTGTTTAAAAAAATTATGATTATCCGATAGCACAGTTAAAGTAAAGAAATTGCAATAATAATACGACAAATATTGCAAACTAATACACATTGT
This sequence comes from Biomphalaria glabrata, assembly GCF_947242115.1. Taxonomy (NCBI): domain Eukaryota; kingdom Metazoa; phylum Mollusca; class Gastropoda; family Planorbidae; genus Biomphalaria; species Biomphalaria glabrata. The sequence goes on along the minus strand of NC_074711.1, from coordinate 22,116,759 downwards.
AATTAAATATAGAGACACCTTGTAGACCAATAAATAGACTGCAAAACACGCAGACATGTTGTAGACAAATACAAAGACACATTGCAAACAGCGTCTTCAACTTAACACTAAAACGTATTTATGTAACCCATAGACATATAAGCTAAGAGCAAAACATAACTTATAATGTCCTAAATATTAGTATAAATGATAATTACCGACTCGAGAATAGACTCTGACACGTGATCAACACGCTTAGTTCACCCACTTATCTATCAACTAATCCGATACAAACTCATTCCTGCTCTAAACTCCAGTTTACAAAATTATAAAAGTAAAAGTGTTACTTTTTTATTTCCTAGTAAAATCAAATTTTGAATCTCCATACCCCCCCCCCCTCCATAGCTCGACATCTCCTTGCCTTACAAATGTGTGCTGACCTGGTGATGCATCATCCGTGTTGACGTCCAGACTGTCACAGCTCTTTACGTCTGCCTGGCTGTTGAAGTAGCTTCGCAATGTTTAATCATGCATTTAATCATCTTTATGACACTGGTCATAGAAAGACAAAGTGAATACAAACATCACATTCGCCTTTCAATTGATGGATCACTCCTTCATTTATAAATTTATAACGCAAGAGAGGCGGCAGTGCGGGCCCCTATAAGCAAGGTCCTAGACATCGAGACAAAATATTGAACTAATTAAAGTAACTTAGTTTTTTTTTAAGTTCTGTCATATATTTCTCCATTCCCAGCAACACATGACCAATTATATTTTAATAGAAATGAACAAAAAATGTTCACATATACATCACCTGTATATATATTTAAAAATTCTAAGACATTAAAAAAAAAGAACGACAGAATTGTAAAACTATTCACAGCGTAGAAACCTATAAGGAAAACAGATGACCTGTATATATATTAAGGAATTCTGGGACATTAAATGGAGGGAGAAAAGAGACACAGAATTGTAAAACTGTTCAAAGCGTAGAAACCTATAAGGAAAACAGATGACTAATTGATGAAGTCAAATTTTAACCGTCCATTTTTCTTTCATCTTCTATGGATAAAAACTTGAAGTTAGAAGAGTGCAGCCTATAGGCTAAAGTTCAGGTATTTAAAAACAAAATTGAGTAGGGTCTACAGATACAGCACCGTGAATTAATTAGGACTAATTAGGTCATTCAGTAGAAGGGCAAATGAATAAACTTCAGAGTTAAAATTACAAAAGCAGTAATAAAAGGATTGAAAGTAATAGATCTAGTCCTAAAAAAAGAAAAGCTCTAGAACTTAGGCCCAACTAACAATTATAAATGTTTGTATTGTTTGTAAATGCTTGTCAAGTCTCAGAGTTGTATACACTTCCTAGTCCAAACCTCCCGCAGGATGACGTAGAAGGCAGCTGGCAGGGTATGAACCCGGAACCATCGAGACGACCAGTTATAGTCCAGCGCGCATACCGCAAGACCAGGCAGCCATCTAACTAGAGTAGAGACCTAACTCTTGTCTAATTAGAGTCTATTAGGGACTCACTTAAGTCTAACTAGAGGCTAACTTAAATCGAACTAGTTCTAGATCTATATTTACCTTTGGTCTTAATCCACTTAGCAGCCTTTCGTCTCAAGTTTTATGAGAATTTTAAAGTTGTCATAATCGTCGTCGATCGATTAAAAAATCTTTAGAATAATCTTTATCTAAATTCTAAATCATCAATCCAGGACGCATTCGTTATTGATATGTCTAGATCTAGATCCTAGATGAAACACCGTCTCCACTCATACATCATTACAGTCGACCTGTCCACGTCAGTAATGCAAGGATACACTGCTGACAGGTCAAAATGTCTAGATAGACGATACAACAGTCAGCGTCCATTTTCAAACACTTTTTTTTTTCTAAAAAAATGTATAGCTAGGCATCTACATCTATAGTTAAAATTGTATCCTAATAAGGCATAATAATGCATACATCTTACACTAATGAACGCTATACCTACAGTGTGCAGTTTTTAAATAGTGATTCTAATTTTTAATAACTCGGGGAAAAAATCGTGAACATCTTTTGGAAATTTAACCCATGGGATACACATAAAAGTATAAATAGCAAACTTGTATGCTTGTTCCTCAAAGAACTGTTATTTAGTTGACAACGGGGGACAGTACCAAGGGGAAACAAAAAAAGGGGAAACAAAAAGAAGAGGCAGACATAGAAAGAGACGGGAGGACAACATCAAAGAATGGACAGACGTGTCATTGAAAGGGATGGGAAGACAACATCAAAGAATGGACAGACCTGTCATTGAAAGACATTCAAGACAAAAGACGAGTGGAATGGAGAAGGTGGTCAACAGATCATGTGTGGTACCCAAGGGGTCAACAGACAAAGGGTAAGTGAAGATAAAGATATGACAACAATAATCTTTCAATAGTAACTCAAGAAAATATTAAGAAACTGTAACAGGCACAAAATAGAGCAGTGAGATTCATAACACACGAATATTCACATTTGACTAGAGTAACATCTTTAGTAAAATCACTCAGTTTAGAAAGCCTTCAGGAGAGAAGACTTAAAAATAAAGTAACAATTATACATAAAACACTGAACCCATGATTTAACCATAATCTTCAAATACAAAAAGAAAACCTAATAAAATACTAATTAAGACACACAGTGAAATACATTCCTTGTTCCATATGCTAGGACAAATTTAGCTAATAATTCTTTTCTCAAAGATATACATAAACTGTTAACTTTGTAAGAAAATCTTTAGAGACATACTCGAGAACCTGTCCACCCAGGATTTGTATTTTCCTTCCGACCTAGTTTTTTCAATGAAGAATTTGCAAGCTGAGTAGAGGAATTGTAAAAATGATACAAAATGACGACTGAGATTTGTACTACATAAATTTCTTGCTGATTCCTAATCAAACATTACATCACGCACTCACACCTAACACCACTATCTAGGCAGTGACCGCAGAATGACCACGAATAGGCCATCATTTCAAATTTAATAGAAAGGAATTGAGATAAGTTTGGTCAGTTTCTTTTGTAGATACGTTCTGGTGGGGTCCCTAAGTTATTGTCATTCATTTCGACACTATTTCTTGGGATTAATTATTTACATTGAATATTTCTATTGTGTCTCTACACTTGAAGAGTGTGTGGGATCATTCATTGTATGAGTCCAGCTTGTGATCAAAAGTATTTACATTTAGTGGAGATTTTCAGACATGGCAGAAAAACTATAACTAGCTAGGTCTAGGTTTCACAAGTCGTGTTCACTTGATAACAAGATATCGTAAGAAAATACAATTATTTTTCTTTGTGCTCTAGCGCATATAACATGCTTCTGTTTCAAGAGCCTCGTTTGAAATCTGTCATGGCAAAAGCGAGCATAAGGCTAATGAAGATTGCAGTGGCGTAACTAAGGGGGGGGGGATGGGGGGGAGAATTTTAAAATCCCCCCGGGCCCCCTACCTAGGGGGGCCCCCAAATGGGTGTCCGAAATTTATTTGTAAATACATAAATTAATATATTTGATTGACAAATAGTGTCAACGGGTGTCTTTTTTTTTTATCAACATTTATGGATTAAATTTATCACAAAGACTAAACCTAGATATTTTAAAAATATTTTTGCCGCAGAGATCAGTTTTTAAAAATGAAATGAATCTTCCATTCTAAACTTCTTTGCCACGAATAAAACTGCATGATATACAGCGAATTCCAGGTATCTTGTTACCTTTACTAATAATAGATCTAAATGGCTACACTAATTAACCTTGAAGCAAAATTTACAGAATCGAGTATAACTAAAAGTTATTCTAAACAATGCTAAAATTGTCCATTTTTCGGGTTTGGCGTCTATAATTTAAGAATTAAACTTCACACTCGAGTTATTACCCCTTTATTCATCTTTCCTCAATCCAATAGAAACTCTCTCTTTTTATTTACATCTAATGATCTAGTCCTTTTGCTTTCGCACAAAACATAAACAAAAAATAATGACGTAATATCATATAATATTAATACATCCTTCCTATTGAAGTTATTATCACACCCTTCCTTTTAAAGTTCTTAATAGTGATATCTACTAGCAGGGCCGGCCCTAGCATTTGCGGGGCCCTATGCGAAACGGATCGCGCGGGGCCTAGTCTGGGTAGGGATAAGCATAATGTCAAAATTATTTTTTTTTATTAGAAAATATGCCTACTTTCGTCTTTGCAATAAATTTTTATCAAATGAAAGCTCGCAATGCCACTTTTTATTTAATGGCACCCCAAAACGTCAATTTCGTCTATTCTTCAGGAGATTTGAATAAATTCAAAAAAAGTTCAGGACTTTATCGTATATTTTGCCTTTTCATGAGATTTCCTGGAGGCCCTGAAAAATCAGGAGGTCGCGAAAACCCTGTTATTTTATATACGTTATAATTGTTTAATTTAATAATGTACACTTGGAATTAGCGCGGGGCCTATGAAAGCGCGGCGCCCACTGCGACCGGCACTGTCTACTAGGAACTTTAACAATTCGTCCACTTCTGGTTGTCTTGACTGAACAAGTTCTCTAGACGTTGGTCTATAACTGTCTGTTTCGTTTGTTGCAACAGTTTGCAGTTCATTGTTTCCATTGGTATCATAGTACCCAGAGATGTCTTCATTGAAACTCTTATTTAAAAAGCGTTGATTTCTTCTGTATGTTTTTCCGTTTGTCTTTATGATGTAAGATCTGGGTGCCGAATGTTTTTTTATGACAACTGCTTTCTGCCATGTTTGACCTAGACGAACTCTCCTACAGAATAATCTTTAGGTAGTCTTGCTTTTGCATCATATTTCACTTAGCTTTTCATCTGTCGTTCGTTGAGTAATGTCTCTGCATTTTCAGCTACCAATGGTTTCAATAGTTTGTGATCAGTTGGAATGATTCCCTTCAGTCGTCAGCAGTTGTGATGGTGATTACGGCAGTCCACTTATCGGAGTATTTCTATACTCGAGCATAACGAGATATGGATCTTTCCCACTTTTATATACCCTGAATCCTTTTGCTTTCGCACAAAACATAAACAACCAACAATGACGTAATGCCATATAATATTAGCACAGAATCTTCTTCATGCAGTGGAAAATTAAGAATTTTTTGCCTATCTGGAATTCTGGTCAAAGCTCCTGTGCCCAATTAATATAGTTCGGAAGAAACTACAAAAGTCTGGACTGCATATACGGGAATCTGCTAAAGAAATTAGTACCCTTTCATGCTTTCTGCAAAATGATGAGAAACTGACAAAAACCCAATACATCGAAAAAGCAAAAGAAGGTAGTGAATACTATGGATTCCCTGTAATCAAAACAACCATATAAAAGAAAAGACTTGATGGGAAGTTGAGTTCTAATGTAGGACTGTCAATACAACTGCAATTCAAACGTGTTGTGACAGAAGTGCTGGACAGATTTCATATGGAGATGAAGGGCAGATTCCAAAGGCTGGAAAGAAAATGGATACCTTTGGGTTTCTTCTTGAACCAAGACACCTGTTAGAAGACACGCTTGTGACAAACTGTGCTACTTTTCCTGTTTGTATGATGAAATAAATGGAAAATAGCTTTTTCAATGATGTCATTGATGCACGATCACTTTTCATCAACAAACAGTAATACAATCACCAATAGACATATTGAGGAAACAGGCTTCATATGGGAATTACGTGTGCTCAAACCTTGCATCCTCCTCCGAATACTGCTAACTCAGGCCACTTCCATTACGTCATTACGTCATGTGAGAGATCATTCTCAAAGCTCAAGCTCATCAAAAAGTATCTCAGGAGCACAATGACGCAAGAAAGGCTTATCATTGTTTTAATGTCAGTGAAGTCACAAATACTAGAAAGTATCGATGTAGTTGATAATATAGATGTCTTTGCTGCACAGAATGCACGACGTGAAGCGATATCAATTTAGATTTTTCACTTGTGCATTAATTAACTAATAAATAATATTATTCATTAAAAGAGTCTTGATGATTACTTTTTGTTAAGTTTACTGATGTACGGAACCAATTTGATTTGGGGCTTATATATTTTTGTGTACATTATCTCATGACATATGTCGAATGTCAAAATGCAAGGGGCCCCCAAAGAGGTCAATCCCCCCGGGCCCCCAAATCCATAGTTACGCCCCTGGAAGATTGTCTATCTATTCCCGCTACTTTAAAAAAAAAAAAGAAATGTGGTTACATTCCTGGCGGTTAAGTCGAAAGAAATTTTTTACTCCTCATAAAAAAAGCAATTATTTTTGTACCTCTCATAATCAGAGTGTACTTTCAGAATAAATGAAACATTATTTATACAAAAACTCATTTCAGTTAAAGATTTTGTAAAACGTTGTAGGTGTGGCAAAATATGTAGGTCAAGGCTGGGACTTCTAGCCACAGGAAATACTGCACTCTTCTTTAATCTTCGGATTCAAAGATAAACTTTCATTACCATTCTTAAATCATCACTGAACTCTCGGCAAAGTAAAAACTTTCATTTATATGTTACTTTCGACCTATGGTTCTAGTATGTTACATACATTGCACAACAAAATCGAAACATTTCAAAATATTTGTTTTAAAAGGTAAAAGATCTTATCTTTGAAATATCTCGGATTAAGTTCATCTCTGCTTTCAAGCAATAATCCGTTTGATCGCGTTGCAATGCTCCCCGGTTAACAAATAAAATAATACAATTAAAAATACATATCGACCAACACACAAAAGGTTTACGTCGTTACGTGCCACTGAGTTTGGAGAAAAGTGAATAAACAAAAAGAAAGAATAAAAACTCATTCATTGGTCAATGATGGGAATTCGGAAGCTGACATTGACCGAGGGTCCAGTGGTCCTAAATAATTCCGTTTAGTTTGTGAAATGTCATTATTTTTTTTTAGGGACCAATATTACTTTTTGGGGCCCTCACAACTAAACTGCATTCTCAGCAGTGATCGCTAAGTTACCGATGATAGACCATTATTCTCTTACAAACTTAATTTAAAAAAAAAGAATTAAGTTAACTTTGGTCGGATTGTTTTGTAGATACATTCTGGTGGGCACCTGATCAATAGAAATTATCTTCCGAAAATTCAAACCAGTCGCGACATCTGCGACGTTTACAAACGTTAACTCCTATAAAATAAAAGTGTAACAAAATGAAAGAAGATATTGTAAAGAGACTAGACTGCTGTCTTTTAATGTTGCCGTGTCTGGATCTGTCATGCCTGCAGCAGTAAATCTTTGGTATTACAAAGCTTATATCAACTCAGGGCATAGGGGGTACTGGAAAGGGGTAGTACTTTTGATGGTCCGGCATGCTGCACCTTTAGGTGGACGGTCTCACTGGTCCCCTTCCAACACCTAAATGTCTCACATGTGGCTCCAAGCGCTATGCCCTGGAAAACCGCTTCAGCTGGCGGACTAAACCATGTGAGGGGGTGGTAATAACATGGCACCACTGGGCAAAAGGCCTTCTAGACTAAGGTCAACGGCCAGGGCGGAAGAGTCCCAGGATGGACTACAATGGCACATGTTCAGGACAAAGGCGAACCACCAAATTGGAGGTACAGTCCTAACGGAGAACAAGACAACCAGATCGACTATATTTTAGTGCAGCAGCGTTTTAAGGCAAGCATCCATACGGCCAAAACAAGAACTTTTCCTCGAGCTGACATTGAAACCGACCACGACCTTGTTATGATGGCCTTCAAATTACACCTAAAAAAGGTGTGAGCTTGCGCTCCCAGAGCTATATTTTTATGTATTCTATTTTTTATAGGCTAGTGCCAAATTTATTATTTGTACTTCCGCTTTTTGTGTAGGTTAGGGTGGGGTGTATAAAAAGTGATGCCACGCTGTTTTAAAAAAGTTGAGTGGACAGTTGACCAGTGTACAGTCAGTACAGCATCTTTGTCTGTGTGACGAGAGGTCTTGGTGATCTTAAATGCTAGTAATTGTTTTCAATATTTTTATTTCTGCACCTGTGACGGCCTGCTAATATTACTGATGCAATTACTCTGCTGTTTCAAACTGCTGATTATAGCTGCTGTGTTACTGCTGCTATAACCTCTGCTGAATTTAAGCTTCTGCTATATTTATTACTGCTATTGATAGTATTGTTATTGTTTCTGTAGATCTATTCCAATTCTAGAGAATCTAGTGTTAGTTTGTTTCTGTAGTGTTGCCTTAGGACTTAGTTATAGTCTGTTTCTGTTCTTAGTGAATACTAATAGTAAGGTACTAAGACTAAGGTGTAGTTGTTTTAGTTTTAGTTATGGGTTGGTTGTAGTAGTAGGATATTGTAGATCTAGACTAGTTTATTGTAGTGTGTTTGTGTAGATCTAGGTCTAGGGTAGTAGTTGTAGTGAATTAGTTAGATAGTTGGTTTAGTTCGTTTGTTAGTGTTTGTAGTGGTGTAGATTTAGAGGGTTTTAGTTAGTTGCTGGGTTCAGTAGTAGTGGTTAGTCAAGTTAGTGTATATATTATATTTTATTATTGATTCATTTATTTTTATGTAAATAAAGTTTCATTTTGTTTATTTATCCTAAACTAAAGTTTCGTTATCTTGCTTTCCTTTAGTTTAGGTTAGTATAGTTAGTTGTCTGGTTACTTAAGCAACTCTAGCCCCTTGGTCACCATACCGAGGTGCACAGATTGAGCCCACCCAGTAGCGCTAACATCTGCCTACTGTTGGTAAATTTTAATGTTGAGCAGCAGAGAATAGGTCCTCCCTCACTCAGAGCGCCTCCTGACCTGCTCACAAAGGTAACAAAACAAGGACCTACCAGGATAAAATTTGACTTGGACAAGCTGAAAGACCCCCAAGTAGCTGCCATATTCGAGGCACGTAGGAGGACGCTTAGCAGCCCTCAATATCTTGGACTCCAATGACCAGGATATCGACACAAAAGTCAATATGCTAAACACAGCAGTCACAGACACAGTCCTGGAAATACTAGGGAAGCTCCACCCGCTCAAAAAACCCTGGGTAACAGAGAATATACTCCAACTCTGTGACAAGCGACGGGAGCTTAAAGGGAACAAGTTGTCCGACCCAAAATATGTCCACGAATACAAAAGTGTCAACAAACGGATTAGAAAGGGGAATGAAAGAAACGAAGAAATAGTGGATAGAGAAGAAGTGTCAAGAAATTGAACAGGGACTTAACAGGGATGACAGTAAAAAAGCGTACCAACTAGTGAGGGGCCTCACTACCTCAAAGCATGGAAGAACTAACACAATACAAGATAAAAACAATAGATGCTTAACTGAAGAAAAAGATGTGTTAAAAAGATGGACGGAATACTGTTCAGAGTTGTAGAACTTTGAAATCTCAGGAGATACAGAGATAGTAAATGTCCCGGCAGGATCCAACATAGACGATTATCCGATTCTTCGCTCGGAAGTAGCATCAGCAGTAAAAGCTCTGAAAAAGGGAAAAACGGCCGGAAAAAACATACAAATTATGACCAATAGCCAACAGGGCTTTAAAAGAGACATCAGTATTGGAGTCGAAAAGCTGACTAGTGTTAGCAGCTTCAAATACCTCGGAGCTATTGTCTCAGATGAGGGAACGAAACCCGAACTATTGGCCCGAATAGCACAGTCCACAGAAACCCTTTCAAAACTTAAAATAATGTGGAAAGACAAAGGCTTAGCCTTCGGCACCAAAATCAGACTGATGCGCTCCCTGGTCATGGCCACATTTTTATATGCTTGTGAGTCTTGGACGCTGACTGTAGAGCTAGAGAGGAGGATCCTAGCAATGGAATTGAGATGAAATAGAAGGATCCTAGGAATCACGTTCAAAGACCGCATCACAAACAAAGAGATTAGAGACAGGGTTATTGCAGCGATCGGACCCCATGATGACCTGCTAACTATAGTAAAAAAAAAAACGCAAGCTCAAAATCTATGTCCATATTACAAGATCTTCGGGGCTCGCAAAGACCTTCCTTCAGGGAAAAGTACCAGGAAAAAGAAGAAGAGGCAGACAGAGAAAGCTATGGGAGGACAACATAAAAGAATGGTCGGGCATGCCATTGAAAGAGGTTCTAAACAAGCCAAAAGACAGGGAGGAATGGAGAAAGACGGTCGACGAGTCATGCTTGGTGCCCCAACAGTCCGACTAAAGGAAAGGTAAAGGTGCATATCAACTCACTCTGTCTGTCTCGTAAATGTTTGGACACGGTATTTTCCCACACCCAAACTAGGATCAAGCTGACATTTTGCACAATTATTTATTTACCTGACGATGCTAGAATCAATTTTAAAAAAAAACAATTTGTAATTTGGTATCGAACAAGAGAAAGTAATTTACTTGAGTAATGAAGAGGTATAAGCTGAACAAGTCCCCTTTATAGGTCGACGCTTTAAAGTTTGAAACTAACAATAAATAACTATAAACCTTCATAAGCACTTCACTAAAAGAGTGGTTAGTATGTTGGCTTGAGCACTGAGTTCGAATTCAGGTCGTTCCCGTTTTTTTTTTATAAATACTTTTAAAAGCAATTACGGTAACATTTTCTAGATACCCCCCCCCCTTCTTTCTCCCCCCCCCCCCCATTTCCCATTTGGTCCAAACAAGTCATAGGATCAAAGCGTATTATCTTCTTATCTTATATAATACAGACGTTACTTCAAAAAAGAAGATGATTACGTCCTACGCGTCATGCATTTAGTCATGCATATTAACCAATGACTTAAATTCTGCCAAGTCACTGGTTTTCCTGGCTAGCTCAGGCAACCCATTCCATGCTCTAATAGCACTAGGGAAGAAGGAGTATTTGTACAAATTTGTCCTAGCATATGGGACGAGGAATGTGCCTTTATCTTTGTGTCTTTCAGAGTATTTTATTAAATTTTGTTTTTGTATTTGAAGATTATGGTTCAGTGTTTTATGTATGTTTGCTACTTTACTTTTGAGCCTTCTGTCCTGGAGGCTTTCTAAATTTAGTGATTTTACTAAAGGTGTTACTCTAGTCAAATGTGAATATTCGTTTGTTATGAATCTCACTGCTCTATTTTGTGTCTGTTCCAGTTTCTTAATGTTTTCTTGAGTTGAGGGGTCCCAAACGGAGGATGCATATTCTATTATTGGCCTAACCAAGGTTAAATAACATTTTAGTTTTATTTGATTTATAGAAATTTCTTTTAATAAATCCTAATGCTTTGTTTGATTTTTTTGTAGTTTCATCAATATGTGGATTCCATGATAGTTTTTCATTTATTATAACACCTAGGTATTTTGCGTTTTTAGTCTGTGTTACTGGTTTGCCATGAATAAGATAAGTGGAATTAATTTGTTTTAGTTTTTTTGTTACTCTTAACAACTGACATTTTTCTGGGTGGAAAGACATGCTCCAATTTGATTCCCATTTCTGTAATTCATCTAATTCTCTTTGTAAAATATCTGTGTCTTGTGTTGTTTTTATTGTTCTATATATTATGCAATCGTCTGCAAATAATCTGACTTTTGTTCCTGAACTAATGCAATTTGGTAAATCATTTATGTAAATTAAAAATAGTAGTGGACCCAAGACTGTTCCTTGAGGTACACCTGAGTTTACTGTTATCGGTGTTGATTTAGAGCCATTTATTATTACAGTTTGTTTTCTCCCTATCAGAAAATCTTTAATCCACTGATGCAGTGGACCATTAATGCCGAAATATTTTAATTTTTTAAGCAAACTATGGTGGTGAACTTTGTCAAAAGCCTTAGAAAAATCTAGTAAGATAGCATCTATTTGTTCACTATTATCTAAACCTTTTGAAAAATCATCAATTAGTCCTATTAGTTGTGTTTCACATGATCTATATTTCCTAAAGCCATGTTGGTATGGTGTGAGGACATTATGTTTGTCTAAGTGGTTTATGATGTTGCTACATATTATGTGTTCTAGGATTTTACATGTGATGCTGGTAAGTGATACTGGTCTGTAGTTTCCTGGGTCAGATTTTTCTCCTTTTTTAAATAGGGGGGTGACATTAGCTTCTTTCCAGTCCTTTGGTACTCTGCCCTGGTTAAGTGAAGCCTGAAAGAGTATTTTGAACACTGGGGCTAGCTCATTGCTTAGTTCTTTGAGTAATCTAGCTGGAACACCATCAGGTCCAGAAGCTTTATTTGGTTTGGTGTTGGCTAATAGTTTTTGAATTCCATTTTCTTGTACTACTATATCTTCTATGTTGTTTACTTGGTTCAAATTCAGTAATATGTCTTTGTCTCCTGGGGCTGAGAATGCTGATGCAAAGTATTTGTTTAGGATGTTTGCTTTAGTTTCATTATCATTATGTATTATGTTATGTTCATCTTTTAATGGCGCTATGCCTGATGTTTCCATTTTCTTAGACTTAATGTATGACCATAGGTTTTTGTTGTTATCTTTAGATATTACATTGTTTATGTATTCACTCTGCAGCTGTCTGCTTACTTTTTGGGTTAAGTGTTTAATTTTTATATACTTTTTGTAAACTCTTTCTGCATTAGTTTCTTTAAATTTTTTATATAGGTTTACCTTCTGTTTACAAAGCTTCTTTAGTCTATTATTAAACCAGCATTTATTTATTTTGTTTGATGTGTATTTAATTGGTATATGATTTTCTATAATGCTTTTAAGATGGTTTTTAATGAAATTCCAGAGGTCATCGACTGGTTGGTTAATGTCTTTTTCTAATAAGAATGTTTGTTGAAAGTTTAGTGCAGCTTGGTGTAGTTGTGTTAGGTTACATTTATTCCAGAGTAAGATTTTTCTTTTGGGTTTTGCATTGGCTACTGCTTTTATCTGACTGTGTATTTTTATGATCTCATGGTCTGATAGACCAGGGATAATTTCATAATCAACTACTAATCCAGGTCTGTTGGTTAAGAAGAGATCTAATGTGTTGTTTAATCTAGTTGGCTTTTTAATGATTTGATCTAAACTTAGGTTGTGTAAAGTTTCTATGAAAAGCTCATTTATGTCCTTAAGGTTTTGGTGTTTATCTATGGTTAGTGTTTTCCAATTTATATCAGGTAGGTTGAAATCACCCATAATCCAAAAAAACTGCATAAGTGTGGTAATCTGATTACATAGTTCCTGCATGTATTCTAAACTAGAATTTGGTGGTCTGTAAATGCTGCCTATTATTAGGGGTGTTGAGGTGGTATTAATTTTACAAAATGTTGATTCTACATTTTTTGAGTTAGGTAAGGTAATTTCTTCTGCTATAAGAGTGTTTTTTATTGCTAAAAGAACTCCTCCATGATTATCAGCCCTATCTTTTCTAAAAATTTCATAATTACTATTGAAAATTTCTGCATTATAAATTTCAGGATGCAGCCTTTTACTCAGAAATGGAGACGAATAAATATTTACATTTTATGTATCTTGGCATTAAACATTAAAAATTGTACATGTTATTTCTTCCACTAGTTCCACATCTCATATGAACCCACTTCGCTCACACACACATTTTCTAAACCAAGATTTAACGTTCTATTTAGTTGTCCAACACTTCAGTCAGGGTTGCCCTGTCCATATGCTGGCCGTATTTTAAAATGGTTGGGGTTATTTTTTGTAGCATTTTTCAGCATTTGCTTGTAGTAGGCCAACAAAATGGCGTTCTTGACCTAGTTTAGTTTGTTTCTTTTGAAATCTCTCCTAATCTTCCTTTTATTTTCATACATTTTTCATGAAGCTTCTTAATAGCGACTCAGCGTTACTCCATATTGCGTTCTCTTCTGTGTCTATGTTCCTGCAAAGCAGATCTTCAACACGAGCTGACCATTCAAACGACAAACAGAAGCAACAACAAAAACAAGTTGAAGGACATCGTGTGTTGAAGAGGGGAAGGAAAGGAAAGAGTTGTTTTTGTTTTGTTTTGTTTGACAGACGTCCCTGTTGTTGCACGTCAAGCGTTGACCTCATTTCTCTATATTCCGTAATGATTAGTTCACTAAATAGACCTACATTTGGTATACAAGTATTGCAGAGGGCGTAGCCACTATAACTGGCGCCCGTTGCATGACACAAAATTAGCGCCTCTTTATTTCCCCCTTTCTTGGAAACATAGGCCAGCGGCGGACTTTGCTGTGATTGGGGCCCTGGGCAAGTGCCGAATCAGATAGGCCCTACAGACAGTGACAAAAGATTCTCTTTATCGCGGGGCCCCCCTAAGGCGTAGGGCCTGGAGCGGTAGCCCTACTCGCCACCCCCTAAGGCCACCTCTGCATAGGCCTATGTATCAGCAAAGCGGGATCTATATTTTCAATGGAGAATGGCGACTAAAAATAAAAACCTAACCCTAACCACACACAGACACACATGTATACATATCAAGTTTGTTTTTTCGTGGAGGGTTTTATGGGCAATTTTGTTTTTCCTTTTTTTGTCTTGGCACACACACACACACACATATATATAGAGAGACAACAAGGTATGAAAAGGGAAAGTTTACTATATATATGTATTTAACCCCAACTGTCCCCAAGCCACCACCGAGGTCAGCAACATGACTTCATACTTTGACACGTAGATAATCTTACGACAATCAAGCCCATTAAAGACCGACCTGCGCATGTACCTTGCAGAATGGTATTGGACAGTGCTGCCACTTTCTATATTAGAGTTCACTGGCCCACCGGGCCGCCCTACCAACCTCCTCTTTACTTTGAGAACAAGTGCGGGGAGAATTTAGAAGCCCAAGAATACGCTGTGCCCCGCGGTAGAGATTTCAGGGCTCCCGCAGACCTTTTGCTGGCTGAAGTTTAACCTACTGGTTCTTAGTACTATCTCTAAAAAGATTTTTTTTTATTATTTAAAACAGAATTATCTACGAAATATTAATCTCCGTAAAAATAGATGACTAAACGGACTATCTTTAATGACTATTCATCATATTTCAATTTGGATTCCAAACATAATGTAAATATATACGCAAAGAAAAACGGAAAATTGTCTTATAATTATACATCTATGGCAGTGATGCCCAAAATACGGCCCGCTGGTTACATCCGGCCCGCGACGTGATTCCATCCGGCTCGCCGAAAAGTCGCACAAAGTGGGAGAAAATCCACTCTACAAAAAAAAAAAAAAAAACAAGATAGAATGAATAAATTGGTACCGATTATAAGCCAATTTTTTTGTTTAATAAATAAAATGTCGCTCTTTTTGAAGGACACAATATTAAACTTACTTAGACTTAGGTCCTCACGCGCCGTTCGGCGCATTGGACGGCAAGCTGTCTATGATATTAAACAGCTTTCTGACATCATTTCCGTTAGATTACACCTAGAATGGAGGATTGATGAGAATATTTACAAAAAAAAAAAAAAAAAAGCACAAGAAAATGAGACTGCAAGGCTAGCTAGTTACAGAGTTGCTTACATTGTAAGTAAAGACATGAAGCCACTTTCCGTCCGCGAATGCATACAATATGCATGGAACCACCAATGGCGAGGTCCTGTCAAAGAGGGTTCAACAATCACAAAGGATCTTTCTCTTCCATGCGAGATACTAGTGTGAATGACTATTGGTGGCGCCACAAATATTATTGACAGCTAGTGTAACTAGAAAAGTTTTCGAGACAATGGAATCGGGCCTCTGGCTTCTTGAATTAATCCCCAACAAAATCTATGTTGAAAGATGTTCATAGTTTCAATGTTCGTAGTTTCGAAAATCCATCTGTGGCCAATGTGTCAAGTGCCCAGACAAAGCTGCAGCTATAACTTACTGACTTACAAAGTCAGACATCTCTGCTTGACAAATTGACAAGTGATGCAGACAATTGATTTCTACTCCTTGTTTTTCTTAATCTCCAAAAACTACCTGAAACGGTGATCACATTAATTACAAGCACTTATTTGTGAGGACAAACCTTTTCAGTAATGAATCGTGAGAAACCATTTTACGTAATCGTCTCACGGACGAACATCTAGACACCTCTGTGCTTCAACTTGATGTCTCATTCCCTTAGTCCGGATATTTAAAACTTGGTTTAGGAGAAACTTCTCATGAATTGATGTAAGTACTTGATTCACGGGTTTCTAAGAAAAATGGTTAATTGTTAATTTCCTTTTTTTTTTTTTACCTTTTTTGTTGATGTGGCCCACGACACGAGTGTCGGAACTTAAAATGGCCCACGACACGAGTGTCGGAACTTAAAATGGCCCACTGGCCTAACATCATTGATCTATGGCTTGATATTTACTTTATATTTCATTGCATTCTTAAAACCCTCTCGACCCCATCGTAAGAATTTATGTGCTCCTTCAAACCCCGAATTAGCTAAGGGGGCGCGAAAGAAATTTGTGTATAGGGATTCCACTGATAAAAGTTTGAGAAGCCCTGATCTAAAGCCTGATGTCCCTCACACATATTGTAGTCAACTCTTCTCTCCCCACTTCTTTCCCTTTGTCTTCCTGTGCAATCAACTGACTGACATCTCTGAGCTCTCTCGGTGTTGGTTAAGTCATTGAAGAGAATGATCAGTATTTATTCAATGCTATGAAGAACTGTGTTGAATGTTGGGTATGTTTGGAACAAGATGGCAAGGGTGACAACTGGTGGAGCTCGATCTTTGACTATGTAATTTTTTATTTTTTTTTTTTGTTATTGTTGTAATATCCCAACCATAAACTTTAAACAGGAAAGTTTGCACAAAGCTGCATAAAATTTCAATACATTAGTGGTGATAAAAATATAGTTATCAACCTTATTAAAGCTAGATGTGTTAACCACATGTATTACCCATTTAGGAACAAAATGATCCAATGTATGGGCAAGGCAAATGAGAACAATATCGAATCTAAAGGAAGAAATTGTAAAGATACTTGAAGGACAATGACTGTGACTTTGTTACCAATATTTCTAATGAAGTGTGAAACACAGATTTCATATTTCATAATTACTAATGAAATGAGTTTTTTTGCATATGAAATGTAAATGCATGTTAAATCTTTTCAAACAAGGCTTTCCCATTTCTATAAGCAAGCAAAAGAAAACAGTTTTTGTCATTTTCCTTTGCTGAAAGGTGAAACTATTTCTAGTGAAATGATTAAAAGTAAAACACTTATTTAGATTCCTTAATTTTGCAAATTATAATTATCAAATTTTAAGACGTCAAGAACCAGTTTTCAATACCAACTCCAAGCAAAGCTCCAGTCAGTACCCCCACGTGAGTCCCATGGGTGCCAGAAGATGTATGTCACAACACTTTAAAAAATTTGCTGCTGCTCACACAATTTGTGTACACATACATCTGATCTTCTTCGTTCTCATTTTAAATGTTGGAGGGTTCAGGTCAGTAATATCTATATACCTATAGCTAATCTACCCATATCTGAGATGAACCGCGCAGTGATTTCCAGATCAGGCAGTTCTCCGAATAGTTTTGGTTCTATACGAGGGCTTTGGGGCCAGAGTCCTCTTCGTGTCTCCGATTTAGTATGCACCATTGAAGGACATGGTCAGTATTGTCTTGTGATGCTCAACAAGGACAAGTGTCACTCGTCCCGACATTTCACTTCCGGAACATATATTGTCTCATCCAGTGAAGAAGCATTATTTTTTTTTTTTGGGGGGGGGGGGTGAAACTAAACAAGTATAATTATTGTTCGATTTTGACTGACTAATTTGACAGCAGTCACAAGGTTAACAACAAGTAAGCTAGTTCCACAGTTCCGGAACATGCACGAGTGTAAAAGGTAAAATACTGCACATTAAGTACAACTGTATATTTGTGGGGTTATTGTAATATAAAAAGACAATTGTTAAAAAGTTCTTAATTTGATTTAAAAAATTGTTAACTCTTGTTGTAATTCCTTAACGTGGAGTGTGGAAAAAAAGAAACGTGAGTATAATACAGTGTAACTATGAATTTAAAGCTATTGTACACAGTTAGCTAGAGTATCTTTCTAAGTTGTATATACATATGCGGCCCGCCATTTCCAAATTTTAAAAAATGCGGCCCTCGATATAAAAAGGTTGCCCACCCCTGCTCTATCTTGTAATGATGAATGTAATCAACTTTCTTGGACTTTAAGAAGGCATTAACAAGAACGAGTGGATTGACAAGACAGCATTGAGTCTGAGAAGGGAGATAATGACCCAAGAAGTAGCTAGGGGATATATTCTGTCTATAAAAGTTCAGGAAAATGCTTCATGAAATGGAACTTAATCGGAAAAAAATAAATAAACAAAGGATATTTAAAAAAGGGGGCGACAGATAGGCAAGTATTGTAGGCTCGTCTAAGTCTCTATGACATTGGAGTACTTATAGTTGAACACAAAAAGTCAAATTGTATACTATTCTGAACTAAATCTATTGACTAGTGGATCGGGCACGTAGAAAATAGCTACACCCACTGTGATCAACGTACAATAGGGAATCAGGTTTAACAAGAAGTATAACCAGGGAAAAAATTCAACTTAGAGCTTTCAGATTGTTACTTCCCCTTGCCTTGCACAAGATGTCTGTTAATAGGCTCGTCCATTTTACCAAGCTTATATCAACTCATTCTGTCTGGTAGAAATTGTGTACACTATTTCTCACTCTTCCTAAAGTTGAAACTTTGCACTTCTATTGATTGCTCCTAACACAAAGCGTTTTGTTGACAAAGAGACAGCACTGGCTAAGGGGAGATAAGCCTGATGTAGTGAATTAGGTGGTCGTCTAAACATTGGAATCTATTTTCACAAGCTTTTGTCTAGCTCAGTTGCTAGCATGTCAGACTTCCATCTAGGACAGTGATGCCCAAAATACGCCCCGCGGACCAGATCCGGCCCGCGACGTGGTTCCATCCAGCCCGCCGGAACGTCAGCACAACGTGTAGAAAATCCCACCTAAAAAAATTGAAAATGAGTCGGTGGCAATGCCACATTTTAAGCAGAGAAATGAAGCTATATACCGACGAGTAAACAATCATATATCTTTAAAACCCCATAATTAATGTAAGTACTAGATCCACGGGGTTCTAATGAAATAGAACGAGATCAATTTAATCTAGTTTTGGCACCTTTTTTTTGATGATATGGTCGGCGATACGAGTGTTGGTAATTTGAATGGCCCGGAGACCGAATTAGGTTGGGCATCAATGATCTAGGAGACTTGAGCCCTTGATTTCAAATGCCAAGCAACTTTTTTTTAAAATAGCTGTTGAAAAGGTAGCACGGAAACCTCGCCACTCTTTCTGGTGCACGGGACTGGACCCTACAGCAGTCAGAATGCTAAGAACTAAACAAAAACATTTGGTACAACTATTTCCAAACGCACAAATGTATTATTTTATTATTGTTAGTCTAGATCTATTAAAAATTACAGGATTGATTCAAAATGATACACTTAATAGCAGCTTTGATTTTTTTTAAAGTATATTTTTGTATTTTAATTCATATTGTCAGGAGTAATCACTCAGCTTAGCAAGTTTCATGTACTGCTACTGAGTTTAACTATTGTGTTGCACTTAATGCACTGTAGATCACAATTAGTACATAATAACATACAGCCCAGCCCTTAGCATTTCCTATTGAAAGTAGTGCTTTGTATGCTCGGTTTACAAATACCATGTACTCAATGTCAAGATTGAAATTTAAAGGTTTTGGTTGACCACAAGAAAATCTGGAAAGACATTATTTTGCTATACCATACTATAACTACCTTACTATAACTAGATCTAACACAAAACAAGACCTAACAATACTAAGATCCTTTTTTTTTTAAATCTATATATTTTGGTAGAAGGGAGCCAGGTGGTTTGAATGAAACCATTACTGAATAAGTCATGATCAACTGGTGCTAATTGAGCAACAAATTAGCACAACATTAAACACACTGGTGTACAGCTTTCTTAATGGATACTTCTGACAGCACTAAGTATTTAGTATTCTGGTAGACAAGTTCTTCAATGGTGTTCAGGAAAGTCTTAATAAAGTGTTGTACAACTTTTAAAAATATTGATGATGACCTCTGGGTTAATCTTTACATTCTGGATGCACACTAATTTAATCTAGATACATCACAGACTACACCGAGTTATCCACATAAACTGCACATATATTCAGAGACATTATATTCTTTATAATAGAGGTAATGTGTCATGGGCATTAGACTAAAATTATTTAAACTATATTTTTTTGTATCTGAAAAGATAGTTGGATACAAATGTTTCTCTTTGCAGTGAATATTTTATTTTTTTAAACATAATGTTTATAAATCAATACAAAACTAAGAGTGCAGTGTCGAAGCACCTAAATTTATTCACTATAGGTGAAACTCAGCACAAAAGTAAAATAAAGTAACAACCTTTATTACCAACCTTTGGTAAATCACAAAATACTTAGAAAAAAAAATGTCCATTTGTATCTTTTAAATGTCCAATCAAATAACTTAATTATTGTCAAGTTATTAAAATATTTTGTACTCAGTTATAAGCTTCCAATATAATGTTTAGAAAAAATACATTATTATTTAACCACTAGTTTTAGATAACAGCAACTTGACCTTTGGCCCACAGTTTTATTTTTTTTACTCTCCTGCTTAAATGTGACACCAATGATATATCAGTAATACTAACAATGTCAAAAAATCATTGAAATAAATTAAAATATATATAAAAATATCGCCATTCATTTACGGTGTATACCATGAAAGAATTAGTATCACATTTCAGTGTAGCACAACATCTTTGAAGAAACAAAGGGCAGTAATGAGGTGATTCTTCCACTACAAATATATCAAAAAAATTGTCCTCATGTCTTTGAGTGCTTAAAAACACTTCCTTATCTAAAAGCCTACTGAAAAAACAGATTAAGTGTTACTTCATTTTAGTTCCCAGTATCTAAAGCTGGTTAATAATTTAACAATCTACTGTTTGTTCAATTAATCATTTTTATCAATTTCTGACAAAATATTTTGTAAAAGTACAGATTTGAGTCACTTTGAGTGATATGAAGTGAACTATTTTGACCTAATGTAGTTCTGAAGTATCATGTCTGATGAATCAGAAACCAAACAGAATGTTAAAGTCATACACTAAACATTGACAAATGTGCTGTGGTGGGACATTAGTGAAAGCTTCACAGAAAACAACTTATTGATATAGTTTAAAATAGCATTATACACTTGCAGATTGGTAATATAAAAAATGATTAAGGTCATTATTATTATTATTATTGCACTTTTGATTTGTATTGTTCCATAGTTTGTTCTTAAGACTTTATACAAAATTTTATTATGCTAGATCTATAAATTATTATGAAACACCAATAATCCACATAACTAACTGCAATACTATATTTGTGAATTAAAAAGGTCCAAAAGAGATGCAATAAACTTGTTCAAATTATTAAACAAAAGTAAGGACTGAATCAAAATAAAAAAAAAAAAATTAGAAATAAAGTTTACATATTTAACACAGTGTCAAATGTAAATGGACTAATTATGTAAAAAGCATTTATATCTTTTGTTTAAATGCATGAGAATCAGTACAAAGCAAAAGAAAATTGACTTATTATAAACCCTGTAAACAGATTCGTTAAGCACAAGCCTCAAGAGATCTTCACAAAAAGAGTATATCTAAAGACTAACAGGCATTTTTACTAGACACAATAAAAGGTAGATCATAAAGTTCTCACAACCTTCAGTAAAGCGGAACAAAAAAAAAAGGCATAGAAAGGTTTCAGTGAAGTCAGATTTGAAGACAACATCTTCCTCACTACTAGTCAATAAAAAAAACAACTTTCCTAAATGCTGAGAATTTAAGAGATTGCATTCATCTAGCATACAATTGACTAGCAATCTATTTTCAAACAGGACATATCTGTAATGTACTAAATCAGATCTTTGATGATTTCAGAATTGTAAGAAAATATTGTGAGGCAACTTTAGAACAGTACCTCAAGAAAATGTTACCTAATTACAAAGATTCTGAAGAAAAGTCTTAATTTTTTGTCACCTATTTAAAGTTCAAGATAACTCTTGAAATAATGTCCACACATTCTCTCAATTGTTCCTCTGTTAGCATCAAGGGTGGAGCGAATCTAATGATGTCACCATGAGTGGGTTTTGCCAGTAGGCCATTATCACGCAGCTTCAAACAAACTTCCCATGCATCAAAACCTGGAAAGGCAATTAATGGAAGAATAGATATTTCATTGAAATATTTTTGTTTTAGCTCTTATGAAAACAAATGTATACCTTTAATAGTTTGAAAATTATCTTCATGTTAAATATACCCTTTTATTGTGCAACTGCCATAGTGTTAAAACCATTTCCAACCCACTTTTATTTTTTTAAAATCTGTCCAGATTCTGTGTAACTTTTTTTTTGTTTTTTTTTAGAATAAAAGAAAGGTGTAGCATATACTAATATAAGTTTCTAGGCTACTGACTTCTATGAAAAGGGTAAACAGAATTTTATAAAGTTTAAAAAAAACATTTACCTGGATTAATGACAATAGCATTTAGAAGACCTTTCCCTCTAACAATGCTAACAATATTCTTTGGGAGTTTATTCAACTCTTGCCTTAAGATATTACCAAGTCTCTCAGCATTCTCTGCCAATTGCTCTTCTTCAAGCACCTACATATTAATACAAAGAATAATTAAAATTAGTTAAATTTTTTTTTTTTGAAATTCTTTATGGAGGAGGGGGAATATATTCATGTAAAAGATGATCAAAGTTAATTACACATGAAACTTGTACTTGTGACAGACCTGCAAGGCTTCTAATGCAACTTTACATGCAAGAGGATTACCACCAAATGTGGATCCATGTTCTCCTGGGAGGATTGTTAACATAACTTCATTGTCAGCCAGCACAGCAGACACCTGCAGAGGTGGGGGGGTGTGGATACAAAAGTGAGAAAAATATATTAAAGTCAAAATCATTTCTAAGTATTGAGCTTCATTCATCTGCCTTGATTACAAAGTTTTTCTTTAGTCCAATGAAATTTTGATTCAAATGTGCTAAAAAATGTTTCACCATTTTTTTCCTATGACATTTAACCTATACTTAAGAGGGAAAAATGTTAAGAATGCTATCCTAAAATCATAACAGGGCTATTTTAAACTAAAAAAGAAAAGTCTTCAAACAACAATTGTTGATGCTTCTTGTAGATCTCGTAGCATAAAGTAATTACTTACGTAATGGGACATTTTTTTTTTTATTCTGGGAAAATAAAACATTTTCTAGCTATAATGATCAACGTTTATGTACTCACAGGCAATACACCTCCAGAAAGAGCTTTGCCCAAAATCACAATATCTGGGCGTACATTCTCATGGTCGCAAGCCAGTCGTCTAAAAATGTCAAAATTATTAGCATTTTAAAATTGTTTCTAGATAAAACATCTAACATTTAACCAGAACTCAGACACAATGCTGTTATACATATACATGTGGACTTGATAGATTCAACATTTGCAAATAAAAATCCAGCTTTTAAAATTTATACACAAATAATGAAAATTTAAACTAGTTCAAAAATCCTTACACAGAAATTTTAAAACCCAAATATACATTACAATTTTAAACATTGATCTGAGGTATTAAGGTAGGTATGCTTTGAAATTTCTATGGGACTTAGAAAACTGGATTAAAAGGTTTATATCACATGTTATTGCTTTATGACCACAGACGATATGAAGAAAAATTTACTGTTTAGCTCCCTTTTAACCCCCTTAGGCTTGTGCTTGACTTCAGTTTCCACCAATTTAGTGCCCAATTGATGTGTCCTTTTTGGAACTGAAGTCAACATTTAAGGTAAATTAAGAAAACTAAAGTTTTCAATAATACAGTTGGATAGTTTTTGATCCTTCTTTCAACCAAACTAAAGATAGTGGAAAACAAAAATTGCATACTCATTTGTTAATAATGTTCATATTACAAATTTTTTAAAACCTTTTTTGTTTTTATAGTCCTTTTTAAAACACGCAACGATTAAAAATTAGCAATAAGAACTTACACCACTGAGAAGACTATTCAATGCCTGCAAATGATCTGCGGTCACTATTACAAAGTCTACAAAGGGCTAACTTCAGCTGTTGACAGCTGAAGCGTTAATAAATATACTATCATTACATCTTACATCTGTGTGGCCAAATATTTCTTAATTACCTTCCTGTTCTGCCCAATCCTGTCTGCACCTCATCAGCAACCATCAAAACATTGTATTTGGTACACAAGTCCCTAACCTTCTTCAGGTATCCATCATGAGGAACCACAACTCCAGCTTCACCTTGTATAGGCTCAAACATAAATGCACACACATTAGGATCCTGGAATTCTTTCTGGGGAAACAAACAAAATTCTCTTACATTGAGGAATGGCCAAACCTTGTTTGGGATGTAGTTTTGACTTATTGACAAATCACCTCTAGAGATTCCACATTGTCATATGGCACAACACTGAAACCAGGCATGAATGGGCCATATTCCTTGAAGCTAGATGGATCTGTGGAGGATGACACTGCTGCAAGAGTTCTACCCCAGAAGTTGCCTTCAACAAAAATAATACGGGCTTTGTTTTCTGGAATTTTCTTTACTTTATATCCCCACTTCCTGGATAGTTTACATGCTGTTTCTCCTCCTTCAACACCTGAAAATATTTTGTTAAGTGCCAAGAGATGACTGTGTTGATATTTTGAAATTATAGGTATAGCAAACTAATAGAAGTGTTTTTAAGAACTTAAGATTCATACTTTGATCTATTCAACTATTTGTACTGAATGCTTAAGTTCACATTATTTCAATTCGTGGGTCAAATATAAAAAGTAATAAAATACATACAATATTAAGATCTAACTATACTTTGTAAAGCTTCTCTAACAAATGAACATTTACAATTAAAATAATTACCTGTGTTCATAGGCAATACTTTGTCATAGCCAAAAAGTTTGGTAATGTATTCTTCATATTCACCCAGGCATGTGTTGTAAAATGCACGAGATGTTAGCGTAACAATATCTGCTTGTTTTTTAAGGGCACTAATTATTCTGGGGTGACAATGACCTTGATTTACTGCAGAATAAGCGCTAAGAAAGTCGTAATATTTGTTGCCTTCTATGTCCCACACAAAGACACCTACAGAAAGAAATAAGATCACAATTCATAGTGCAGGGGATAGAGCGCTAATTATTTTGCATTCTATTCAGAGAAACCACTAATCCACAAATGATTTCAGTAGAGGTTTTATGTATTATCCTGTTTGTTTGTAAATCTTTAACTATATTTTTTACCTGTCACATAATAAGTAACAGGTCCTTATTATATAAACAAATGTAATTTCAAGAAAACAAAGTAAGCTTCAAATAGAACTAAAAATTGCCAAGAGAGTTAAAAAAAAAACATGGATCTTTTGAGTAGTACATTCTGGTTCTTACCTATCTATTGGAGACTATTGAAGAGAGGGAAGAGAATCTAGATATACAAGGGAAGATAAGTTGTCAATAAGTTTCAAGCTTCAACATATTCTTAGATTATATTTGTGCTCAATCTTTTCATGATTTCTATTTGAAGAATTTAAGTTTGTTTGTTTTTTTTGTTGTTTTTTTTTGTGAAGAGGACTTTCTTTCCTTAACATTGGACATTAGGTCATCAAATTTAACTTCAGAAAATACCTAGAGATACTCAACGCACCCAATTCTAATGTAACATTAACAAATCACTAACAGTAGTGGAAAACTAAATTAGACATCGTCTACCAGTAAGTGACAGTATCTACTTATGGTTTGGTTAGAAATAAGCTCTCATAATATTTGGATCACTACTTAGTTCAAAGGTCTCAAATTATTTCTCCTGCATTCCCTTAGGTTAATATTTCTAAAAGAAGTAAATTTAGTTTATTATTAACTTCAGTAAGGATCATATGCACCATAATTACAGCAAGACTAACTTGACAATCAGCAAACTCTATGTACCTTTGGCTTTCTGAATGGCCACTGGTAAAGGGTGATAGTTGTGAGCTCCAAACTTATCTTCTCTGTTAAAGACCTGCTCAGATTTGACACCTATTTTTGCAGGGCCAACAGCTGGGGCAGCCTTTGTAGAGTGTTGTCTCAAGGCGCAAGTCAAAACATAGACAGTTCTCTGCACTGGACTAAATAGTTTACTCATCATTGTGTCTTGTTAAGTGATTTATCTAGACAAAAATAAGGTAGAATAAATGAATATTTAGCCAAGTTAAACCATGAGAATATTTTTTCATGGTTGCTGAAACCAAACAAAATGCTTCCATTTTATTTCTTCATCAAATCTTTAGTTATAAAAATCTTCAAATAATTAGTTATTTGGGAAAAAAATTAAATGGAAATGGAAAAAAAATGCAAACAAAAAAAGTTTTTTTTTGATTATCTTTATGTGATGATATGTTAACAAGGTTAGTAAACCTACTGCAAAGGATATGTAGTTTCTTATTCTGAATATGACAGCACAATAAAAATTTTTAAACTAAAATTTCCTTAATAAGGTACATTATCTTCCACTTCAGTGGCCATCAATATATGAAACAAGTGGACAACACAAGTTTCACAACCAACCACCAATACTTCTACAGCAGACAAAAGGTATCCCTTTAGAGCTGGACACACTCAGGGAATTCAATTCTACAAAACTGAATAAAAAATTGTCTCTTCCAGGATTTAAAAATGGCACCTAAAGATGTAACCACTATGCCAACGTTTTTTTAAAACTTTCAACCAAAAAAAAAGTTTATTTTACAAGTAAACAAAACATTCAAGAATTGAAGTTAATACACTACCTAGATAACAGAATAGAAGAAATCTAGTCCGTAGGATAAACTAAACTACAGCTGAGAGTCTCAGCTCTGCATAGAAATAAGTGGCCAATCCTATCTAAGGGCACTGTTTATCCATTTAATTCAGCTTTTATCAAGAGCATGACCAGCACATGCCTAGGTCAGTTAATACCAAGTACCCCAGCTATGATAAGGTGGAAGATAATCCTTCAATGCAAGATGTATATCATTATCTAGCACAAAGCCAAAGGTCATCATGTTTATCTTAAGTATGAATTCAACATTTAAAGAGGCTCCTTGTTTTTGTCTCCTATCTTGTCACTTATAGGCAAGAAATGGTGTGCAGAGGATGAGACTAATTCTATTATCTGACTGCACAGGTTCATATGTTGATAGTATTTTGTGTCATAACAGAATTTGCTATTTAAACACAAGCTTACGCATAGAGATATCTAGATAGAAATATAGCAATATAGATATAGTAGCTATTGAGGCAGAAACGTTTTGATCAATGCAAACAAAACTACTCATTTTACTTGACATCTAAACCTCTAAATTTTAATATTAATGTGCATGCATTGATATGTCCATTTGATATGCAAGCCCTTCTTAGTGATAAAGCATTATCTTTTTGGATCTATATAAAGTCTACATCAAAATAGCAAATACAAACAGACACAAAAATGCTGTGCCCCTGGAAATCAAATCATTAAATAGAAACTAGATTCTATCTGATATAAACTTTTTGCATGTAAATTATGAGTGAGTCAGGTGTGAATGTATATTTTGGTTTTCTATAATTATGTTTTGTTTGGTGTAGTGCCCAATTGTAAGACAAATTTCCTTATAGATAAGATTATTATTATTATTATGAAAATGATAATAGATTCTAGTGTGCAGATATTTAATCAATTTATCAGGCCACAACACAATCACAAGCAAAAACACTTAACCTAAGCCTGAACATGACATGAAAAGTGTACACAACAGTCTTGAATTTGTGTATGTCACTATGGGCTTAAAATAAATAGGCCTACGCCTATAGATTTATATCTAAGCCTACATACACATGACTTACTATAAATATAGATGTATATGTAGTTTACTGACTTGCGAGTTGTCTTGACCTGCCTCGTTATGGAATAAAGATCTATTACTAAACTATTACTTTTGAAGGCCTAGATATGTCACTGTGGCTGTATTGATAGTTTATCATTCAATATATCTAGAGATCTAGATATAGAATCTATGTATAGATAATTTAGACATCACATTAGACTACGAATCAAGATCTAATCTAGATCTACATTTACCTAGATACATGTAGTACATGTCATGAATAGGCCTTTTTTTTTTTTACTAGACTAGATCTATTATTAATCAGAATCGATTACTCTATTTTAAATTTAATTTACTATCTATTCTAGATTAGTAATAGATAGATTCTAGATATCTATAATAATCTTTATAATAATATAATAATTAATATAATATTTGTAGACAGTATTGAGTATACAAATAACACATGGTTTAGTTACAATAGTTACATTAATTAATCATTTTAATCTATCAATATCATCTATCAATATCAATCATTCTATCTCTATCTTATCTAGTCTACTGATTGTAACTGATTCTAGATGCAGCCTGTAACTAGATTCTTAATTATAATTAGTTAAATTAGGGCCTATGACTGATTATCATTAGACTATGACTTAGATCTAGATGTAGCCATAGGCATTCACTTACTTTTTTGGTCTACTTTTCTTCTACTTCTAGGTTACATAACATGAAGTCAAAACCTATCCACGAAGACAGTGCAGTCAACTATTTCGATGTAAACCTGTGATGCAAGAGTTCCCTGCCCTTCACGGGAGGCCTTGACACCATGACTTATTTATACATTTTATTTGTTTTGAGTCACTGCATAAGTTATTACAAGACACGCTGTTCCTCGCTCAGGTGTCAGAAGAATCAGCTAGGTCAAGGAAGAAACTCATGTGATTTTACAATTTAGAAATAATTTAGGCTACTCTATATATTTGTAGCGTTTCACTGACGTAGGCTAGCCAAACAAGATTAGAGTCTATAGGCCTATTGTGTTATTGATTTATACAAACCGTGTTTTTGGAAAGTATCTTAAAGTGAAATTTGAACAGTAACAATGGGAAACTCAGATACCATTGGACACGTGCTTAACCCGCCCGCTAGAATTTCGTTTGAAATAGTTTTTCAAGCTCCGCCTTTACTGTCCCTTTAGGTCTACTATAACAGGCAATGTTTATTCATTTATTGTGTTTTGTTCAGTAGGTTACACTCAAAGGGAAACGTGCAAAGTATGTTCGCGTACCCTTGTTATAAACCAGGTTACCAGGGGTTCTCAACCTGTGGGTCGCGACCCCTTTGGGGATCGATTGACGATTTGCCAGGGGTCGCCTAAGACCATCGAAAAAATGAATTGTTTTTGTCCATTCTTCTATTGCTTTTTGTGTATACGGAAAGGGGGGGGGTCGCGGCAGAGTGGGGTTTGTAAAAAGGGGTCGCCGAGCCTAAAAGGTTGAGAACCACTGTTATAAACAGACGGGGAATGTTCAACGGATAAGCTAACATCAAGAAGAGGCTGTTATCTAACTCCTGTCCCACGAACATTTTTTTTTTTTTGGTATTTATTGAGCCTCCCCCTTTTTGTTTCCTCAGCATTCAAGTCGCCGTTATGTTAGACTTCGAGCTATACAGTAATACTCGGATAAAAACAGTTTTAACCAAATGAGAGGACAACCAATCAAGTTACAGCAGGCGTTCTCAAACTGTGGGTCGCGACCCTTTTGGGGGTCGATTGACGATTTGCCAGGGGTCGCCTAAGACCATCGAAAATATGTATTGTTTTTGTCTATTCTTCTACTGCTGTGTGTGTAAGGGTGGGGAGGGGGTCGCGCCATAGTGAGGGATTGTAAAAAGGGGTCGCCGATCTTAAAAGGTTGAGAACCGCTGAGTTACAGGGAAGTGGAAGAAAACCTTTGAAAATCCCATCCCCCCGTAAACAAGTAGATTGCTTCCTAAAGATTGTGGGAGAAGGAACCAAAAGGTAGGAGGGTTCAAGAACATAGGCCAAGATAATGACAAAAAGTAGGACACGGCATAAATGACAATAGGCCATGAGAATGACAAAAAGTAGGACACGGCATAAATGACAATAGGCCATGAGAATGACAAAAAAAAAAGGCCGTGACTACATGAAAAAAAGGTCATGGAATTAATGATAAAAAAATAGACCATGACATTAATGACAAAAAGTAGAACACTGCAAAAAATTGGGGCATTAATGTCAAGAAATATAGGCCATGACAAGTCTGGCGCATCAAAAGCAACAGGGGGGGGGGAGAATTTGAAAATCCCCCTGGGCCCCCAATTGAAGGAGGCCCCCACATGAGTATTTTTTACATTGAATATTAAATATTACGCAAAATGCAGGGGACCCCAAAGAGGTCAAGCCCCCCGAGACCCAAACTATGGAAAATTCCTACTTACGCCCCTGTTAAGCCAGGCCTAGATTATGTTAAGATTATTATAAGGTCTGAATTGAAGCTCCTTGTCTCACGCGCCTGTAATGTCAAACAAATGTGAAGCATGTGAAGATGTTATATGTTCTAATAATTATATTTTATTAGAATCGCTAGGTCCAAAAAAAAAAAAGGTTGTGTGATCAATGGACCTCATTCACCAATCGTAAATAAACACATTTAGCCACGTCATAATATTGATAAAACAATGAAAAATACGTATCACGTGACAGCCACTATGGATTACATAATTTGTATAGAGGATATATAGAATCACGTGGTTAAATGTTTGTTTACGATTGGTGAATGAGGTTAATTATGATTAGCGTAAGCCTACGTGTTTTATATTTCATTACACAATGGGCCGTATTTTCGGTAGGGTACAACATTATCCTGTCTTGTTCAACGCCGAGCCCACTGAAGGCATATTGGCCCCTATATTTTATTGTTGAAATAATGGGGGGAAAGGGGAAGCCAGATGGCTGTTGCTATGACGTTGTTATTATTTCGAAGCGGAAACGAGTACATAAAGTTTAAGAAAACGCACGAGCTGTCAAGGTTTAGCTCCACACATTACATTCACTGGTCTAAATATAACACTCAGAATGTCATGTACTACTGATTGTGACATCGGCCTCGAAATTTAGCACACCGCCCATCACGCAAGATCAGCGTGCTAGTCTTCCCGTATCTTTTAAAAAAATAAAAAGTTAAAAAAAAAAGAATGCAATTTCTAGACATTTTTATTGCTAGCAATCTAGATCCAGATTCAGATCACTCTTAAAAACAGATTTACAAACTCATGGATGTTTCATAAGAATTGTAGTGGAATAGGCCTACATTTTATAATTAAAAGCAGATGTAATTCAGCAGACTTGGCCCAACCAATGTCACTGAGTTCAAAGCTGTCTTCGTAAGACGTAGACATCTTGATCTAAAGATTGTTCTCATTTTCGCCTACGAAGGCGGAGCTTCATACAATTTCAAAGTCAAGGTCATTCGAAATGCGAGCAAAGCAGATTTAGAGCTACATGCATGTTACCGAAAGATTTTGTTGTATTTTATGCTGTCCAGTTATGAAAAATATTTATATGAATATGCTGAACACATGAAAGCGTTCATTTTTTTTCCTAAATTCATTTATGCATATTTTTATGTGCCAATAATTTTTAAAAGTTTTTTGAATAAGACGAATTAGTCATCTCACACACAGCACGTACGGTTTCTAATATCCAATCTGTTTAAATATGTAAATGGATATGTAAGTCTTATGAAAGTGTGCCCTGCAAGAAAAAAATGTCTATACAATGATTAATGGAATTTTAAGCAACATTTATGACTAGGAATCAGGAAAGACTATCATTTGCCTCCCCCCCCCCCCTTTTTTTTTTTTAAATCACAAAATGAAATCCCTGTCGAATTTTAGGAAATCGGCTTATCGATTGGGCGTTTATCTTCAATGCCACTTCTAGCATTATCAATAAATTTCGGCATGGACTTTACAGTTAGACATTTCAATTTTACGACCATTAAATAAAACATGTGGTAACATCGCACAATGACGTTTGAAACTTGTTTCCGTTGGACTCGTTGCTGTCATGTGCATTGCGCGTAATTTCCCAGTTTTGTTTAAATAAATATTATTTATGTTTATTTTTAAACAGATCTAGACTGTTGTCCGAATGAATGTGAGGGATTATCTTTCAGTGTGATTATCTTTGGGTGTTTGTACAAAGAACATGAAACATCTGTATGAAAGTGTGTGTGTGTCAGGAGAAAATTACTACAGTTTTGAAATGTAAATACTAGTAAATGATAGTGTGTAGAAACATTTTGACGAATGTAAACGTGTGTGTGTGTGTGGAGGTTATGGTGCAGGCAGACGACACAACCACTGCTGATATGCATAAGAAGTCTGTGCATACTCTTTATGGGAGGGAGGGGGGGTTCAACTATAGCGTAGCACGGGTGTCAGCTTGTAAAATGTATAGGGCATTTAGCCTACATAAATTCATGTTTGATAGGATCTTAATAGAGTTCGTTGGTTCACTTCTTGAATTAGACAAGGAAAAACTCAGACTTACATTAGATAAACTATATAAACTTTAGGGATAAGATTTAATTAGCGGCACTTAGACTGTTAAGAATTTTGGTATAAAACCATGTCGATATGGATGAGTGAGTTAACTAATGTATACAAGTCATGTGATGTAAGGCCTAAAGTTGAATGAAAAACTAAACTCGAAGTTTTATGCTACATTCGTGTTTACACAATTTGACTGTTGGGCTTTTAAAACAATGCTTCCTCTGCGAATCCCAACGATGCTTACATTGGGGTGTAGAATGGGAATGAAGGATCTCACCAATATTTCACGTGTTAACTTCTAAAGTTACAAAAAATATATGAAGATTTCCCTATCTTATTGCCATCAGGCCCAGAGTATTGTGTGGTATCTTTTACGTCGTTGTACCTGGCAAGTAAGAAAACAAGCCACTGCTGAGAACTGTGCGTGAGAGAAGTCAACACTTGACATCACAGAGGGTTTGAGATCTAGGTCTCTTGGTGAAGTTACCATCTATAAACTCGGTCTAAGTTCAGGGCTCCAAGGTCTTAAGAAGGTCAATAAGAAAAAGTAGGCATCGGAATGCTTATAATGCATAGGCTAATAGAAGTCCAATCATCCTGGACAGCACACTGTTTGAAGCCATAAGTTAAATACAGCCTCAAAATGTGTTATATCAATAACTACAATACATACTAATAATACGTATATCTACCTTTAATTGTGAAAATGATGGCTTTTAATTTGAATTGTTGGCAAGATCTTTGTAAACAAGATACGAACTACGCTAAGACCAACTTACTGTAGGCCTTTGTCCAAATGGTTGGATTTCTGAATGGTGATGGATTTATTGAGTGTAACAAACCAAAGTACATTCAGAATAGTTTGCTCTTATGTGTGTTCACTTTTCTTCAACATTGCACGGAGAGTTAAAAAAAAAAAAAAAACTCAAACACACGCTCATGTAAAAACATATCATACAAAAATGCCACAGACACACACACACATTTGCCTATAAGCTCTCTCTACACCGGTAGGCTATATGTTTATTTGATATACCAACTTTAGATTTTTTATACAAAGCTTTTATCAACTCTGGTAAAAAGTTTGTACACATTGTCCCTCAAACACCCAATGATCAAGCTGAAATTTTGTACAATTATTTCTTTTACCTGACATTACAAGAATCAATTTAAAAAAAAAAAACAAAAAAAAAACAAACAATTAGCTCATTAACTTTTGATAATTAAATATTTTGTTTGGTATCTTGAACAAAGGAAAGAAATTGCACTAAACTGAAGTGGTGGTTGCCGCTCTAGCACGTCGGCCCGAGGAGACGTGAGCCACAAGTTCGAATTCATAAGCCTTATGAGACTAAATGATGACTTTATTGCAGAACTTCCCATAAGCATTAATCTACTATCAAATGTGAAATTCAAATCATTTTGGTCTCGCACTATAAATAAAGATTGTCTTCGAGTCTGAAGATTAATGAAGAATGCAGTAGTTCCCGTGGCTACCATTGTCCGCCGGTGGTCGATTTAGATGTTCTTTTCGACGTCTTCGTTTTTCCTCGGCAGCAGATTTTGTTTTGGTCTCAAATGTGTATCCCGCAGACTTTGTAAGTGACCTCCAGCTGTCTCGCTCTGAAGCCGCTGCAACTAAGTGCTCTCTTCTATGTCAGTTAAGGCAATTTGGCGCCTAAGCAGGTCTTAAAAGTGTTTCCGAGGGGCACCTCTGTTACGTCGACCACCTTTCAGATAAAAACAACAACAACAAAAAATTGGCATAGGTTCGTCCCCCATACGGGAAACGTGCCCTGCCCAGCGTAACTGTTGAACCATAAGAAGTCCCTCATTACTGTTCATACTGTCGTTCGCAAGGACATCGCTATTTGAAGTGCGGTCTTGCCACTGTATGTCCATGATGGAGCGCAAGCATCTTTGGTGAAAGCGTTCAAATAGTCTTATTTGCTTTCTGTAAAATACCGATGTCTCAGATCTATGTAGAAGGGTTGAGACAACCACTGCTTGGTTGACACTGATTTTTGTAGGCAGGCAGAGCGATTTATTCCACAAAACTCTCGCATGGAGGCGTCCAAAAGCACTACTGGCCCTGGCCAGATGGTTATCAACTTCCCTTGAAAGCGATGCTCCATTTGATACTATGCTTCCTAGAAATGTGAAGTGATCTAACACGTTAGGAGGTTGTCCATTTACTGTGATCTTTGGGGGCTGAGTATGTTTTATTGGGTGACTTCTGAAACATGACTTCTGTTTTCCAGAGGTTTATTGATAAACCGAAAGAGGCGGCAGCGTATGCAATTTTTTTGACCGCGATCTGCAGGCTCAAATGAGGCAGCGATTGCACAAAGACATCTACGTCAAGTTTTGCTCAGACGGCTATGTGTTCAATCTTCGATGTCTACGCTGTGCCATACAAAATCATAGGGAATGGTCATAGCAGAGCTTCTCTATGCACTATTATTAGAAGTGGGACTATTAGTAACATAGACTTTGACCTAGTTACATTTTAGGGTGGTTACTTATTAATTAATAATTAATCGTATTTATTTATCATTACCGATTCAATTAAATTTCCTATATTATATTACAATGAGTGTTTCATCAGGGCTCTACCACTAAGGTGTAGTGTCCCGGGCGCTAAGTACTGCTCGTTACGTCACTGTCAACACGTTATTTAGTGTCAAGAATTGTTTGGATTTTTTCTCGCCCCCACCCCCTTGCCTGGGTGCATCACATGGACCGTGGATTGTATTTGACTTTATGTTCTCTCCTTGTGTATGTAGCCTTAAGTTGTTCACGGTTCAATGAAAATGCAAGATTTATAGACGCAGATGGATCTTGTCACCTTGTGGAGTTGTATGGTACTCTCGGCGAATTCCTTTCAATTCTATCTGGTTATTAAAGCAGTAGCCATTTCAACCAGGCAACTAACCAGTATGTACTATTTAGCTGTAATTTACGGAGAGTACTTTAGAATAATTCGGTGGATTAATTCAATTAGTTTTGGTTAGGGTAGACAAAAGGTTGAGGTGCCCGAGAATTAGGCCTAGGCCTAATTGATTATGGTACGCCAAGGTCAAGGGCTTGATGCTTAAATATTTAGCAAAATGAATTAAAAAAAATAATAGTATTTGAGTGTCTGTGTTGAAGCGTCTAGTACATATTGAGTGTGTGTTGAAGTGTCTAGCAGATATTGAGTGTGTGTTGAAGTGTCTAGCAGATATTGAGTGTGTGAGTTGAAGTGTCTAGTACATATTGAGTGTGTCTGTTGAAGTGTCTAGTACATATTGAGTGTGTGAGTTGAAGTGTCTAGTACATATTGAGTGTGTGAGTTGAAGTGTCTAGTACATATTGAGTGTGTGTTAAGTGTTTAGCACACATTGAGTGTGTGAGTTGAAGTGTCTAGCACATATTGAGTGTCTGTGATGAAGTGTCTAGTACATATTGAGTGTGTGTGTTGAAGTGTCTAGCATATATTGAGTGTGTGTGTTGAAGCGTCTAGCACATATTGAGTGTGTGAGTTGAAGCGTCTAGTACATATTGAGTGTGTGTTGAAGTGTCTAGCACATATTGAGTGTCTGTTGAAGTGTCTAGCACATATTGAGTGTGTGTTGAAGTGTCTAGTACATATTGAGTGTGTGTTAAAGTGTCTAGTACATATTGAGTGTGTGTGTTGAAGCGTCTAGCACATATTGAGTGTGTGTGTTGAAGCGTCTAGCACATATTGAGTGTGTCTGTTGAAGTGTCTAGCACATACTGAGTGTGTGTTGAAGCGTCTAGCACATATTGAGTGTCTGTTGAAGTGTCTAGCACATATTGAGTGTCTGTTGAAGTGTCTAGCACATACTGAGTGTGTGTTGAAGCGTCTAGCACATATTGAGTGTGTGTTAAAGTGTCTAGTACATATTGAGTGTGTGTGTTGAAGTGTCTAGCATATATTGAGTGTGTGTGTTGAAGCGTCTAGCACATACTGAGTGTGTGTGTTGAAGCGTCTAGCACATATAAAGTGTGTGTTGAAGTGTCTAGCACATATTGAGTGTCTGTGTTGAAGTAGCTAGTACATATTGAGTGTGTGTTGAAGTGTCTAGCACATATTGAGTTTGTGTTGAAGTGTCTAGTACATATTGAGTGTGTGTTGAAGTGTCTAGCACATATTGAGTGTCTGTGTTGAAGTAGCTAGTATATATTGAGTGTGTGTTGAAGTGTCTAGCACATATTGAGTTTGTGTTGAAGTGTCTAGTACATATTGAGTGTGTCTGTTGAAGTGTCTAGCACATATTGAGTGTTTGTTGAAGTGTCTAGTACATATTGAGTGTGTGTTAAAGTGTCTAGTACATATTGAGTGTGTGTGTTGAAGGGTTTAGTACATATTGAGTGTGTGTGTTGAAGTGTCTAGTACATATTAAGTGTGTGTTGAAGTGTCTAGTACAAATTGAGTGTGTGTTGAAGCGTCAAGTACATATTGAGTGTATGTTCAAGCGTCTAGTATTGTTTTCCAAACTTTTCCCTTCACGGAACACTTCGCACATTCTGCGGAATACTGCTTACTTTTTTTTAGACAGTATTCAAGTGGTGGCCTACTAGTTAATTATTCCAGTAGTTCGTGGAACACCTAGTCAGGCCTCGCGGAACACTATGGCTCCGCGGAGCATAGTTTGGGAAACACTGGTCTAGTACATATTGATTGTCAGTGTTGGAGTGACATATTGAGTGTCAGTGTAAAAGTGTCTAGCACGTATTAGCTTGGTGTTCACATCATCATTGGCAGCTTAAAACTAATTTAACTTTAAAAATATTTTACAATTATATTCCATTAATTCTCAGATTAGACATGGGCCTTGTGTTAAAATGATATATACCGTATTGACTTATAATTTGTATGTTGGCCAAAAGTCCCACTAAAATGATCCCCCCCCCCTCACGTTACACTGTTAGGTTAGGTTGATGGTTAGTGTACATAAAGGAATGTGGAACGTAAAATTTAGGATTCATGTATTATGTTCATGTATTATGTTTATTTTGGATTGTGGTTTTATGTAGAGACACTAACGTCCGAATAAAAACAAAGACGAGTTAGATATCAAAGACAGTTCACATGAGCTCCTTTAGAGACCAATATGTATAGTTCATTGAGAAGTTTTTGGACTTAGTGATTTGGTTCACGGTGACAGACGGAGTCTCTTCATGGCCGGATGGAATGTTTGAATCGTCAACACTGTTGTCTCATTTCACTGATGGCCTTAATGTGTTCAGTTGTTACCTCCGCCTGAACATAGTCAATACACAACTCATAAGTCAAGTAGCAGCTGTGTGGTACCAGAAGGAAGGTTTTAGACCAGGCATGTCAAACTCATCAAGGTGTATGGGCCGCATCAGAACTTACTATGACCTGAGGGGCCGCAGCCAAAAATCAGTTTCAAAACAGCCTACTAGTTTTATGTAAATTACAATACAATAAAATACAATAACTAATGGCATAGTTAGCTAAATTTATAGTACTATTTGATAATTAAAAATTAATATGATTACGCATTATTTTCTTTGTCCTGATGCTTGACATTTTTTATTAATGTCATGTTGAAGTTTGTTTTCCACTGACACTTTCATCACTGACGACAAATTTTGATGAGATAATCTCGAACGGTGAGGTGTTTTTGTAGTTTTCATTATGGAAAAGAACTGCTCACAGAGATACGTGCTTGCAAACAGCAAGTGTTCTGGCAGTAAATTTCCGCAATTCAACGTACCTTTCAAGATAACTGTAAAATTTTGGCACAGCCAATTCTATATACTTCGATTTCAACAAAGAATCTAACTGCTATTCTATCAGCTCTAGTTGCACATTACCAGCAGCATTTTCAGAAGCAAATGAGAATAGAGATACAAACAACGAAAATTCTTGCTCGTACGAAACGAATTCACGCAAACGGTCATTGAAAGTATCTACTAACGATTCCAGGTGTAAGACATATTTACCTCTTCATATTTGGTTTATCCACAGTCGTAATTTGCTTGTAAAAACTTGACATGATTACACGCAGTTGTGACAAATTTGTCTACACTTTGAAGTTTCAAATTCAAGTCTTGCAGGTGACCAGTGAGATCAACCGCTAATGCCAAATCCTGAACCCATTCGTCAGTTTGGAAATGTTCAACAGGTTCACCTTTTATGTTCAGAAACAATACAATTTCCTCACGCAGTGCAAAAAATCAAAGTATAAAACGCATAGACTATAAACAGGTCTATGATCATAAGAAATAATTGTCTTGAACAGACTATACGGAAACGTCTTCGGTTATTTCCGTATGTAGTCCCTATTATATTGCGAATCGTCTTCTAAATCTATATGCCTATCATAGGAATATTATTAAGTCTAGTAAATTTACACTTTCGATTAACCAGGATTCTTTCTCATAAAAAAGGGAGGAGCGGGGGTGTTCCATTTCTTCACATCTAACTTTCATTAGTTATTAACAGAAATATATTCGCTCTATAATTTGTTTAAAGGAGGTGTCTTTTTTTCAAAAAAAAAAAAAATTCTATTCACCGCACATCGAGACACAGAATGTTGACAATTCACCAGAAAGTTTTAGGACACTAGGTTGTAATAGATCTACCAATCGACAAGTAGAGCTTTTGTCTTTACCATTTAACGATCACTTTTTCTTTGTTATGAAATGCACTCTTTGGGGAAGAACTGAACTTTAGGGCTGGATCGTTCTCAACCTCTTTAGTTTTAGTGTCAAGACTGTCTAGGTGCCTTACCTTAATCAATGTAGTGTTCCTGTTTGTAATGCCCTAGAATTGAAGCTGTTGAAAACTAACGATGGTATACCTCACTTGTTATTTGAATGGTAGTGTGGAGTAACAGGGGTCTTAAGCGTCACCTAAGTAGAATTACACGCCATAACCTGGTTTACAGTTAGGTTTATTTTGTTTTGAAGTGAGAACGCTAGACAAAGTCATCGAGAGAGTACACTTGCCAAAACACGTCTGGATGGAACACCTCCATCTTTTCTTATAGGAAATCGATCAGTTCACAGTGACACAAACCTATGTCAGGACTGTTCAATGATAAAGTATAGGACATTTCTGCCTGTCTCACAGTGCTCAGCGGATACAGAGTTTGATTTCTCTGCAAAAATCGTCCTTAAGCTCCTTGGTGGGCCACAAATATTCCCTATAAATATAGGTGATGTCGTTCTAAGCTGTACTATTTGATTTATATTAGCCAACACTTGGAAAGTTAGTGGCTCAAGGTAGATGAATCCTTTAAGTAAAATATTGAATGAATTGAGTACTCATTGATAAATGGCCAGGTCATTGATCTATTAATTAGCCTAGAAAAGTGTTCCTATTTAATTAGCAATAAATGGAAACAATTTAATATAGCACTTATTGCTAACCCAATTTTGTAGATCACATTAACATAGGTCGGCCATGGCACACATAGGACAGTCATATCACACTATAACACAAATATAAAATAAGTCATGTCACAAAGACCAAGATTTAATCTGCATTCTGCAGAGTGTGTAATAGTGTAGTAGTACAAAGCAGTAGTTTGTTTTGAACACCATGACAGCAGTTGTGGATTTAAAAACAAACCTTGATACAACTAGTATCTGAGTTCAAAGGGTGTACACAACAAATACATGCACACACAGAGACTCAACAGTTTCTTCAATGTATTTGGTTCTATTTCATAATGCACAAGTTTAAATAATATCAAACAATGAAACCAGCAAAACCAAACTACTTCTGATATGCTTAATAAACACAACCATTAAAGCCATGCCACCCAGGTCGCCTTTACATTCGAAATACTTGAGTCTGGGACTCCACTAGTGTACACACATACATACACAGACTGAGAGTAAGCAAAGCTTTTCATTGATGTATCAGTGGAAAACCAACAAAGTCTAACGCGTTTCTAATCAGTTGACTGACATACTATCTCACTGAGATAAATCCCAGTGAGCAAGTTGTTTATGATGACAAGATGTCTTCTAAGTTTCAAAAGTATCCAACAAGACTTTGTCCCATGAACTTCACTAGACTAAGGTGAGAGACTGGGTGTGGTATGTGAACATGAAAAGACTAGGGATGATGCCAAGCTTGTTTAGGTTTGGAAAATATTGAACATGACAAAATAGCAATAGGAGGAAATGAGGACAAATCAATAATGACATCCTTCCAAGAGCTAGGAGAGTTTGTGCACTCAGCAATTAGATTGATATACAGTCTAGGAGAGTTAGTGTACTCAGCAATATGTAGATAGATTGTATTGATATACAGTCTAGGAGAGTTTGTGCACTCAGCAATTAGATTGATATACAGTCTAGGAGAGTTAGTGTACTCAGCAATATGTAGATAGATTGATATACAGTCTAGGAGAGTTTGTGCACTCAGCAATTAGATTGATATACAGTCTAGGAGAGTTAGTGCACTCAGCAATATGTAGATAGATTGATATACAGTCTAGGAGAGTTTGTGTACTCAGAAATATGTAGATAGATTGATATAAAGTCTAGGAGAGTTTGTGCACTCAGCAATTAGATTGATATAGTCTAGGAGAGTTAGTGCACTCAGCAATTAGATTGATATACAGTCTAGAGAGAAAACAAACAAGGAAAATAGTATGTACTGCAGAGGTTCAAGTCAGTAGGTGTGAACTGGCTAGATTAAAATAAGCTCAGTGCAATCAAAAATGTGTAAAAACTGGTCTATTTTGAAACATTTAATGATTGCTGTTTTTGATGAAAATTGTTCACACAATTTGTTTGAAAAATTATTTTTGAAATTTTGGTTGAGCAATACTGAAAGTATAACTTTCACAAGAATGCCAATGTTGAACTCAACGATCTATAAACAGGTGACATGTGAGATTCATTGTTGATCAAGATTCATGAAAAATAAGAATTTAAAAAAGGCAGTTTTTTTACACTTAACATTGAGCTTGTTGAAGGGTTTTGTGGAAGCAGGTCAGAAAATTCCATGGAAATCTTTTTACATTTTTTTGTTGTTGCCATGTTAACTAAGACCAAATAATAAAGGCCAAAAAAAAAACAACAACAACTGTTTAGAAAAAAGTGTGTAGAAATAATTAGAACATTGATTAGGCTCTTTTATTTTGTCCCAATGCAGAAACTTTCTTCCAGGAATAGCTCCTTTAAAGGTAGTTTGCTCTAACCAAACACTAAGGGGTAGCTCTGACTAAAGTACATCTTGCAAGAACATCAATAACTTATGTATATATATATATATATATAATTAATTTTGGTAGGGGTAAAAAAAATAAAACAAATGTCCCACTTCTGGATTAGAACTGTGTAGGTTTACAAGATCACAGCAGCTAGAACAATATTATGAATAATATTATCTGAACAGATTCCAAAAGATAATAATTCTGTATTAGTAACACAATCATATCAAATGTGAACATGCGCAATAAATATGTTCAGTGTGTCGAAAAAAACAAAAACAGAAATGAAATTAGATACTTATAAAATATTGGAATGTATCCCAAAAAAAAAATCATCAGATTCTAAAAAAAATAGTTACACACACACAAAGTTTAACGCTAAAAAAAAAATGGAACAAAGGTCCTGCTAGGTGCATTGAATTTTACTTTATGCAATCACTGATGTCTTCATAGTGGCTAAGTCAAGCCAAAAGAAGTATGTGACTGCTTCAATGAAACATTTTCAAGTATCCTAGCAGTAGTTTGTTTAAATGTTTAAAGAAGCATCTTAGTAAGCATTGAAAATCACATGCATTAAGACAGTAAGATAATATAGAAAGTATATTGAATTATTGATTATTCTAGAAGACTGGTAGTGAGAAATCTTTTTACATAGTTTAATTGCTTTAAATTAAAGTGCCTTAACAATGTTAGATATATTCTGTTTTTCTTTAGAATTTTATTTTCAAAGTGTCTTATCAGTATATTGAAAAAGAAGGTTTCCTCAGCACCACACTCACAGAGCTTTTAGTGAAATAATTGGGAAGATATCAATTTAGTAAGGGTACTTCAACTTAATAAAGTTGAAAGAAATTAAACTTATTTCCCCATATTTACATAAATGTACAGCCATGGGTCAGTTAACACAAAAATTAAAATATTGCAGCAATAACAATTCTAGTTATGGAAGTGTTTGTCTGGATGATAATCACACAGGTTGACATTAAGTACTTAGAGAGGACACATAGCTTCCATAACTCTCACTTTCAGTAACTTTCAAACTGTGTAACACATAGGGAACATTTTCTATCTACTGAAACTATGTACAAAATGAAAGGGAAATTGAAGCAATGGATAACCTTAAGGCCCATGAAATATGAAATCAACAAATCCCTTTACAAAATGCTGATTTGGTGACTCTGGAATATTGTATTTGAGGAGGAAACATTGGCGACACAATTTTAAAAATATAAATGTAACACATCTTTACCCTTTTAAACATCAATTTACAATCATTGTAGCTTAGCACATTTTGTGCTTCGAAAATGTATCCAATAATATGTGAATTATTATATTAAAGGTTTCCATCCAAATAAACTTGAGGTCTATTCTTGGTCACTTCTATTCAAATGAACAAAAACAATCCACTCATAAATAGATGTTCAGTCAAGTCCAAAGAAATAGGTATATAAAACGAAAGACCTTGGATCTATTCAAGGCGTGGAGATCATGGTGGAATAATGGATTTTCTAGTAGTTGCACGAGTACGAGCCCTAGATCTTGGAACTGTCCCATAGGTGTTGATTTGTTTAGTCTGATGAAAAGGAAAAAAACAACAACATTGGAAACATAATAAACTTACATTGTTTTTTTATTTTTCCTAAAACAAATATAATTATTTATTTTTTTTATATTAACTCAATCTTTTTAATTTTTTTTCTTGACTTTAAAATTTGGAATGTTGGTAATGAAATTTTTGTTTTAAACATATCAAACTGTCCTATTTCTCAAATATTTTCATTAACTGCAAATGTTTCACCTCTAAAAAAATGCTTTGAATTAAATGGTAACTATAGTATGAAATGAAAAGGATGTAAGTATATGTCTACAGTATTTATGCAATAGCCTGTAACATACTAAGCCTTCAAAGAATACAATTAAACTAATTTTAAATGCACAAACAAAAATCTAAATTAAAATATAAAAAAAAAAGAAAAAGATTAATTTGTCTTTAGTCCAGATCAAAACATCTCACTAAAGGTCAGATCTATGAAACAACAACTTCACACTAAATTAAATGAAATGATCTAAAACTAAACAGAGTGTTTCCATGTCCAAAAAAAAAATGAAGACATAAGAATGACTCAGACCCTAAGCCAAACAACTGTTACCTTCTTGGTTTTCTGGAAATTAGAAATGTGTTAAGGTGAATCAATTCTGTTTATGGAATTCAAAATAGCATAATTCTTGAGGTTTAAAAAAAATATCTCTGATAACATGCAAAGTGCTGTAACATACTGGTAACGGTGCATTCAAATTTGTCCTAAAGGGTTTCATTTAAGTATAGGCCTTAGCTACTGATCTATCTTTTATACAAGTTTTCACATTTAAAAAAAAATATTATGCTTGAAAATTACACACACACACACACACAAAGAGAAGCTTGTTAATTTAGACTAGCCAGCCATAATGTTCTTATTTATAATTTATAAAATTAAGATATAAAAAAAAAGTAAAGCATGCACTCCATTAGAAAAATGAGAATTTTTTAATTACTTTGTTTTAATACTTAATATGCTACTTAAGTTTTCAAATACAAAGCAGCTAGCCAGATAAGTAGAGCGAGTGAGATGGGCAATATAAGATGATACCACAACCCAGCTACAACATCAATGTCAAGAGAGGGAATGTTAAAGAACAAAAATGTCAAAATCATTCAAAATTATTTCTTAACTGGCAATGAAGCTTGCAAGTAGTATATTTGTTACTTCATGTCAGAAGAGGGAGTATGACTAGAGTAGAGCTCAGTATCTAACTACAAAAAAGTCTTTATACATTTTTGTTGCGAGGATGCAGCAGGATTACCACACTATTTACCTCATCAGAATATCAGTTAAAAATTGACGACCCCTCTACAGTTTTGTAGGGACTGTTTTCATGGATCAAATGGCTTAAAGATTTGTCAAACTAATGTAAGGGCTAATAGTTGGGAGGTTGATGCTGGGAACTAAAAATGAATGCAGCTATAAGTAATCACACAGTTAAACTCTACTTCTGCACAAGTGAAGCACACCACAATGTTATTGCTTCATTAGGTCTAAGAAGGATGGTCCTTCTTAAAGACATTTGTT
Source organism: Biomphalaria glabrata (assembly GCF_947242115.1). Lineage (NCBI taxonomy): Eukaryota > Metazoa > Mollusca > Gastropoda > Planorbidae > Biomphalaria > Biomphalaria glabrata. Next base: position 22,072,055 of record NC_074711.1, on the reverse strand, counting down.
GAGGTATCTACGCCTTGAGAGCTGAGGGATAGTGAACGAGGACGTGAACCTCCAGCAGGGTTGAAAATATGCACTGGCAGGTTTTTGGGTCTTGCACCTTCCTTATCAGAGCTAGAAGATAGGCTTTGATTGATTTGGGATGGAGATGCCCAGCTCATTGTATGCCAGGTTCTAAAAGGGTCAACATTACTTTTATCTTCTTTGCTTTTCAGTGATCTCTTCCACAAATGGGAAGGCAGTTCAGATCCCTCAGAGATGGATAAGCTTCTTTTAAGAGGTGGTACTGATAATTCTCTTCTCAGCCTGGCCATAATTTGAGAAAACTCATCCCTTCGCTGAGATATTACAGGTGTACTTCTAGAATGACTTTCATGATGCTTGGTCAGAATGGCAGGGCTGTTTGGCGCACTCCAAGGTCTAGGACTTGTGTCTAACTCAATATCTTCATTAATGTAATGCAATAGTGAGCCTGAACTGGCTTGTGAGAATGTCTCCCAATAGTCATCAGTCTCATTATCACTATCTGTATCATCAGATGGAAAGTGAGTATGTGAGATTTTGGATTTCTTTCCGAAATGTTCAGTAAGATTTTCTTGTGTAGGGTCTTTACTTTCTTTGTCTTCAATTACAAGCCTAGCTGCAGTTGGTACTTGTGACAACGGATCATGCTGAGGTGTTTCTACAACTGGTGCTTCCAATTCTATAATAGTATCAATATAAATCAAGTTATCAAAATCATCTTTGTTCTGCAATGTGTAGTTGGATAATTCTTCTTCTTCTCCAGGTGTGTCAGTAGGACAAATAGTTTCCTTTCTGGACTGTTCACTTTCTTTGTTGTGTTTTTCAATGTGTTCTTCCTCTAAAATCTTTGGCCCTTGAATTGGTGCAGTTTCTAAAATATTTGGCCCTTGAATTGGTTCAGTTTCTAAAATATTTGGCAATTGACTTTGTATATTTTGAGCGACTGGCTCTTCAATATGTTCATCATTTATGTTCTGCTCTTCTGTATCAATGTTGATGATGTCCAACTTTTCAATGTGTTCTTTACTTTCATAAGTGGTTGTTTTCATTGGTTCACTTCTGCCAATAGATGTTTTCATTTGTTCAGTTTTGTCACTAGATGTTTTCATTTGCTCAGTTTTGTCACTAGATGTTTTCATTTGCTCAGTTTTGTCACTAGATGTTTTCATTTGCTCAGTTTTGTCACTAGATGTTTTCATTTGCTCAGTTTTGTCACTAGATGTTTTCATTTGCTCAGTTTTGTCACTAGATGTTTTCATTTGCTCAGTTTTGTCACTAGATGTTTTTTTTGGCTCAGTTTTGTCACTAGATGTTTTCATTTGCTCAGTTTTGTCACTAGATGTTTTCATTTGCTCAGTTTTGTCACTAGATGTTTGTGTTTGCTTATTTTTATCACTAGTAGTTTTCAACTGTTCATTTTTATCGCTAGTTTTCATTTGTTCATTTTTATTACTAGATGTTTTCATTTCTTCATTTTTATCACTAGATGTTTTCATTTCTTCTGTTTCTTGACTTAGTGTTTTCCTCTCTTTAATCTGTACTTTTTGTTCTACATTTTCATTACTTGCTGTTATGTTTTGTTCCATTTTTTCTTTCTTCAGTACTTTTTGTTCCTCTTCTACTTTGCTTGACTTTTTAATTAGTTCTACATTTTCTTGATAAATTTCCTGATCATGTCGATGACCCTGAAGATTGTGTTCCACTGATGTATTCTTCATGTTAGATGCACTAGAGCTCATCATCTTTTTTTCTTCTTCCACAGTGTCCACAATTTGTTGGATAACGTAACGGTCAGTTTTCTTTTGTCCTATCTTCATGGTTGCAGCTGATGTATTACTCAACCTTGCCTCTTTGTTTGTTGGAATTTTTATTTCACTACCCACTGCTAAAGCAGTAGATAAGTGAATTTTTGTCGCTTCCAGAGTTGCACTACTAAGTAAAGAAGACAAATTTTCTGGTCGTAGGGATCCTGTGCTATCTTGAGATAATGACCTGATCAGGACTGATTTCCTAGGGTGTGACTTAGTTGAATCTTGTGCAGGGCTGTCATGGGATAATGCTCTCACCATAACTTTGGGCTGAAAGTTTTTGTTTTCTGGACTGTTAAGTCTAACAGTATCAAACTGTTGACTCTTGATCACAGATGGAACTCTAGCCCCAATAGTCTCAACTTTTATTACCTGTTGGTGTTTAGGTCCTGCAACGTTTTTAGGGAAATTTTGGGAAGGGGGTAGGGACTGGCTACGAAGCTGCCTCTTTGCTGACATTATACCCTATATTTGAGAGAGAGAAAACACATTTTAAAAGATAATCCCACACTTTTATAAATGAAGCAAAGCAAAGATGAAAAAAATCTTGTGATAGAGGAATCTAAGCACCAAAGGTTAATCAGCTGTTTGTATGAGGGTACGTTTAACCAAAGTGAATACTAAAATGTTATAGATTCTCACAATCAGCTAGTCGCCCATCAAAATCCCAGCTCTGCTGTTTTGGTTTATGGAGTTTAATGTCAATAAAGCGTTTCTCTTTTTAAAAAGATAAGTTTAATACAATATTTAATCTTAAAAAAAAAAAGGACATAATTATACTCTATTTATAATTAAATATTTTTTTTAAAGGCACTATGATTAAATATAAAGTAAAAATTCAATTAATTTTCATAAACTTGTTCAGAGTTTATTTCTATCAGTGCCTTTAATGTAATGAATGCTCTTTGTTATAGAAAAATACAGAAAACATTCTCCGCACAGTTTAAGACAAAGTCTGACTTAGATTTTGAACTGATGTATAAATAGAGTTTAGGAAATTATGTCCATGAAAATTAGATTTAAAAAAAAAAGATGAAACAAACTATTCTGTCTACTAGTTAAGCTAAAACAAAGTGAAGTCAGATTATTATGTTTGTTTGCAATATTTACTTATGAAAGTTTCCAATTTGGAATTCATTGGTCCTCTATCAACTTTCTGTAGTCTAGAGTCAAGTTTAACCTTAAAATTACATCAAGTCTGTGTATTACAAGGTGATTGTAATGAAATTTTTATAGGCTGAACTATTAACAGAACTGAAAGAAAACTGATGTAAATGCAGATTAACAATGATCAGGTAAAGATGTTTTGTTATTGGTATATTTGAAATGAATGGTTTAGTGAAATTTCTCATTTTTCTAATTGCCAATTAATATGAAGATGATGTTAAATAATGAGAACCAAACCAAGACTATGAACTTAATAGGGATGACAAAAAAATAAAATAAACCAATGTCTCAGAGTAATACAAGTTTTGCTCTGACTTCAATGTATACATAGTGTAAAGTAGTGTACATCCAGATGGTCTATTTAGTTCTTGCTACTTGCATCAAATAAACATTAAGAAACAAACCTCCTTCATGGAGTAGTGCCTTTTACTAGTGGTTGCTGGTATAGTAAATGTTTCTGTGATGACATGTTCTCCATCTTCACCTTCCTCTTCCTTAACACTAGACAGTGAGAGGGCGGCTAAACAAATAACAGAATTGGATCATTGTTTCAAAGCGCATCAGAACATTCAAATACAACTGCATGCAGAGCATAGACCACTTGAAAATAGAAATATGTATTCATTTAATGAAGAATAACCTAAAAGTTGATTAGAGTTGCTAAAGATCTTAATAGGAACTTTAATAATAGCCTACACTCAGGAATTAAAGATTGAACAAAACTAGTGTATAGACAGAATTTGAGATATATTAAAAAAAAAAAAACTCAAGGAGTGATTATATTAAATAAGGGATTTCCTTATAATGCTATAAAAACATGGTTGAGTTCAAACAAAACTAATTATTAAAACACCTTCCACTAAACAAGTGAGAGCACAGGTACACAAATACAAATGAGAAATAAACAAAAAAAATTGAAACATGATATCAAGAAATTACCAGATGATGTGCTTTTACTTTTTACAATTTGTAACCTCGAACGTTTCTCTAACTCTGCATTATCTTCTCTTAGTCTGTTGTCTGAAATAGGAGCATTGTTTAGACAACTTGTGTGACATTTTCTTTTGTTGACAAAATATTTTTTTTGTAACATTCATGAAAATGTGTTTTTTTTTAAATAAGCATGTTGGTTTAAATCAATAAATGGTTAAAAGAAAAAGAAATACCCAATTCATCTTCTTCTTCCTCCTCTTGATTGTCTAAAGCCTCATGACGTTTGACCAAGTTTTGTCCATCATCTGATAAATCACTTGTGCTATAACTTCTTCGTAGATGATCCACAAGTTTTGACTGGCCCTGATTGAAGTAACATAATTGATCAATAATATTACATTACCAAATAAGTTACTAGTTTATTATTATTATAAATGGTATTAAATATTTGCAGTTGATAAAAATGATTTACTGTTTTTCTTTTAAGCAATTTTTAAATATAATTGGGTATTTCCTATGGATGTTGGGGAACATAGATTTTAGTGGATGTCCCATACTTAAAAATGAACAGGTTATAAACTTAAACCTTGGTTCCAAATAAACCTATAATTAACAGAAATCCTTAGTTAGTCATTGGTAATGAACAAAATGCTCTGGTATCTATGGTTATACAAAGAAACAAGATTTTAAAGTTACAAAACTTTTAACAATATTTTCTCATATTAGTATGTCATTCATATTATATATTCATAATATTTTGAAGAAATAAAATCATCCTAAAGCTTTAATGTAGTGTTTTGATGTTGTTACCATGATTGCAGTTTTCATGACAGCCTGTAGACCTTTAGTGCCTAATGTCAAAAGAGTTGAGTAGCCTTGTTTGCTGGCTTGTTCAATCATCTCATCTATTTCCTGAAAAGTAGTTCACAAGAACAACTAGACTCAAATATCAACTTGACTATCAATTACCAAAACATCAAATAGACTCTCAAAGGGTGAAACAAGAAGACCAACTCTGATCGGAAATAGTGAATTGTGAAATAGAGAATTGTGCTAAGATTTCAAATGAGTGAAAATTGTAACTTTTAAGACTGTCTGGTTAAATGAACATATTTTGATTGAAGAAAGAATTAAATCTTCTTTTGAATAATGTGCACTTTTTTAAAAAGTGACAAGGTCAACATTAGTATTTGAATATCATTATAGAACTAAAGAGAGAGCACCTGGTAGCATGTTCAGAATGAGACAGCTGGAGGTCATTTACAAAGGCTGCGGGATACACATTTGAGACCAAAAGAAAATCTGCTGCTGAGGACAGATGTAGACAGCAAAAAGAAAATCTAAATCAACCACTGGTGGACAATGGTTATGCTTGCCTATGTGAAAAAGATGTAGGTCACAGCTGGGGCTGCATAGCCATGGGAAATACTGCATTCTTCATTTATTTTTTACTTGAAGACAAGCCTAATACTATTATTATCTTTGATCCTAATTTAAAACAAGGTAAACTGATAAAACAAAAGTCATTGTGTCTTACTTTTTCTCTCCTTGCTAGATGTGGATGCACAAACTTTTTAAATAAAAAGCTTGAGCCTTGAGTCATTGGAGACAGCATCCATAGTACAAAGACTATTTTTAGCTCATAGTAGAAAGGTAACCTGGTAAGTACAGAATCAGATGACATTTAGAATTTTATGAATTTCAAATTACAAACAAATAAGAATACAAACTTGATTTTTATTTCTTTAATGTACATAAAGAATTTGTCTCTTTTAAAAAAACAAAGGCATATTTGACCTGCAGACATGGAGGTGTACTAATACAATGACAAAATGTTATAATGGAGATTAACAGGGGACATTTTATCTAATTTTAAATATAACAGACATTCCTAGTATTAATCTAGTCATTATGTTAATTAAGGACAACCTGTTACATACTCTAATGGCACTAGGGAGAAGGAGCACTTGTACAAATTTATCCTAGCATAGGAAATAAGAAATGTGCTTTCATCTTTGTGTGTTTCTGAGCATTATATTAGTTTGATTTTTGTGTATTATAAGTTATGGTTAAGCATTTTATGTATTACTGTGACACTTTACTTTTTAGTCTTTTGTCCTGAAGTGTCTCTAAATTTAGTGATTTTGCTAATGGTGTTACTATAGTCAAATGTGAATATTTGTCTGTTGTAAATCTCACTGCTCTGTTTTGCGTCTGATTGGACTTTGAAATTTAAGCTTGCTAAAACAAGTTCCCATGATTTTTTTATTTACAAATCTTTTAAATAAATAGTCTTACTAGTAAACTATCTAGTTGCACACTGTTTGATAAACATTGTCAAGCTTAGATCTAGATCTATATATACTTTCTAGCAGCAAAAAAATATCCTGTCTATGGCTAAATAGCTAGAACTGAGAAATATAAATGTAACTTGTTAGAATTACCACGAAAGGAAGACATCTGAAAATGTTTCTACGGAACAAAATAGTGCAAAAACAATCCAATACATCATCCACTTCACCTGAAAAGAAGAAAAATAATTTTCTAAAGAACACATTTAAAAAAAAAATCATCTAACCTAAATGTTGCTTTATAGACCGTATTCAAGAACCATTACTCATCTATAAATTTGATGATGTTTTATAGCGATTCTGTCCCTTTGAGTCTTGTTACATTTACAAAGAAAGAAAGGAAACCTTTTTTTATTTCTTCTTTCTCGTAAATATTTGTAAAGGAGAGGGCGTGTGTTGTACAGAGATCTGGGGAAACCCATTCTGTGCCTATGACTAATCCGAAAGTTACAAAAACGAGAGTTGGTGTTACTGACAAGCTCAAGATGTACAAGGGAGATTACATAGAGCAAACGTAACATGGTGATACTATTCATTCGGACCTATCACTGTGAGACACAAGTCTAGACAAACAAACTAGAAGACTCAGACACAAGTCTAGACAAACTAAAGCATATTTTAAATCATAAATCTATTACAAAAATGTCTACTTGTTATTATTTTTATAACTTCATTTAAATGAAAACAATAAAATCTACACCAGTTGGGGCTGGTCAAAATAGAAAGGTGTCCTGTTTGAGCTATAGAAATATTTCACTACCAGATTATCCATTTTAATAACGTTCTATTTTTTTTTTTATAAACAACAAATGCAATGCCCCAAAAGAATGGCATTTGATTGATTAAAATACGGTTACTCTGGTTAAACAACAAGAAGAAGAGAAGACCAACACGAGATCTAACAGAATTATTCTACAAACGGAGATAACCTCCAGTTAAGGTCTAGTGATGGAAAGCTTTACATAGTCAAGGGAAAATAAATACATTATACTTCAAACATTAGAGAAAAATAGTTCATTGCAAAGTAAATTTCAAATTTAAAAAAAATCTTCATACCAGTAGTTAATGTTTAATTGTTATGCCATAAGATTGGGGATTTAGGTTGTGTCTTAAAAAAATAGATATTTACATTAATTTCCCCCACGACCTGGATATAGAAAAATTTACATATTCATGATATTGTATCATATAGTTTTATAACCTATTTCAGTTACCATAAAAAATGAACAGAAAATAATAAATGAAATGGTCTAGAATCTAGAACTAATAATGGGGTACAGTGAAATATCTAAGTGAAGTAATATTGTTTCATAAACTGTGATGAATTTCTAGATTTGAACTAGAGGTACAGTTCTGTGGCGGTACATAAATGGAACTAAATCTCTAATTATAACAACACTAACATAGTTCCTTTAAAACAACTCATCTAGATCTATCTATCAGCAAAAGAATGTGGTTAAGACGGCTAATTACAAGAATTATTTTTTTTTTTTCGCCTTTGGGTAGAGCCATTGGTAGTGTTATACCCTAATGACAACTAATGACAAGGTTCCCCTGATCTATGCTGTTTTTTTTTTTTACAAAACGTATAATCAACCCACTCTGTCTGTTTCAATGGTAAAACAAATGTGTGACCACGTTATTTCTCCCACACCCAATCTCGGATTCAGCTGAAACTTTGGCACAGTTATTTCTTTTAACGGACAACACAAGAATAAAAAACAAACAAACAGTTAATTAACTAGAGTGGTAATTAATTCTTTTGTTTGGTATCTTGAACGAGGGAAAGAAATCGTACTTGACCGATGTGGTGGTATAAGTTGAATTAGTCCCCTTGAGGACTCTTGAGCCCTGGCATTTTTTATGCATTTAAAAAACGATCATGTAAACATTCACCAAGATACCCCATTCTTCTCCCCCTCTCACAAGTGGTCCAGACACGTGATAGGATCATAGCGCACTGAAAAAGCTAAAAGCTAAACAAAAACAATTGGTAAAAATAGTTCTAATAGCACAGATTTATTAGGCCTAGGTCTATCATGCTTATAATTACATGACTGATACAAGCAAATTGATACAATTACACTTTAATATAAGTTTTTTTTTTTTTTTAAAGTGGGTTTTTCTTCTTTCTCTTTTTTTTTTAAATTCGCAGAAAGATTTTTGTATTAAAGAAAATTTCCCTAACTACTAGAATCTAGGTAATAACGTTAAATTCAACGACTCTAGCGTTTTCATTTAGTTGTGTGGGAAAAAAACATTCCTTCAGTGAAAGACTCGCTTGTTAAGATGTGAGGTCTACATTGAAAGAAGTGTAAAACAACTTAAGACAGTCACGTGGTCAAATCTTCCATATGGAATAACTTGTATGTGCAAGCAAAACATCGCAGGGGGGGTGTCGGAGTTTAGTGACTGATCTTTTGCTTTAATTTCGTTTATTTTAGGTGAAATTGTAATACTAAACCATCACTTGCCCTTGCACAGCCAAGGGGATTTTGAGTTTAAAAACCCCTACCAGGGGGTTTTGAGTTGGAAACCCCCTACCAGGGGGTTTAGAGTTTGAAACCCCATACCAGGGGGTTTTGAGTTTAAAACCCCTTACCAGAGGTTTAGAGTTTAAAACACCCTACCAGGGGTTTTGAGTTTGAAACCCCCTACAAGGGGGTTTTGCATTTAAATCCCCCGCTTCTTAAAAAAAAAAATGCAAACGACAATCCCAAAATTCCAAGAGCACACCTAAGAAAGATTTTGATTTTAAACCACTCTCCAAAATTTACGATAAACCCCTCTTCAAAATACAAAAGCAAATTACACACTCAAAATTGTATGAGCGTAGCCAAAGGGCTTTTGAGTTTAAACCCCTCTTCAGTTGGGTTTGAAGCTAAAAATACCTCATCAATATAAAAAAAAGCAAATTACGCACTCAAAATGCTATGAGCATAGCCAAAGGGGTTTTTAGTTTAACCCCCCCCCCCCCCCGCAAGCGGGGTTTGAAGCTAAAAAATAAATCTTCAAAATTAAAAAAATTCAAATTTCGCAATCAAAATGCTATGAGCGAAGTCAAGCTTATTGGGAGTTTTGAATTTCCCTTCAGAGGGTTTGATGCTAAAAAAAATACCTCTTCAATATAAAAAAAAAAAAAAAGCAAATTACGCACTAAAATTCTCTGAGCCAAGCCAATGGGGAGTTTTGAGTTTCAACACCTCTCCTCCAGATGGCTTTTGTAAAAGTTTAAAACCCCTCAAGATAGTTTTGAGTTTAAAATCCCCTTACAGAGCGTTTTAAGGTTGAAAGCCTCTCTCTTCAATATTATTTCTAAAGCAAACTACAGTCACCAAATTCTATGACCGTAGCTAAATGTGGTTTTGAATTAAAAAAAAAAAAAACAACTCCAGATATATTTTAGTTTAAAAAACCCCAACAGATGATTTTGACGATAAAACTTCCCTTTTCGATATAACAGCTAAAGCAAAATAGTAACCTAATTTTAAAATCGTAATCAAGAGAAGTTACACGTCTACCAGTGGCTGGGCTCCATTAATAAAGTACAATGAAATTGAAAAGCACTGAATGTGGCTCTACAAAGATGGCTAAAACGGATTTTAGGAGTCAGTTATAGAGATCGGGTCTAAATCAAGGACAACTTGGCGCCACACTTTCATGAAGGTCCTCAGAGCAGGTGGGAAGAGGCTTCGGACATTGCCAGTGACAGATTTTTGTGGAAACAGCTTGCCAGCGAATGCGCCGAACGTCGCGGGAGGGTGTAAGTCAGTAAGAATAGCACATTTAGTTTTTGAAATAAAACTTTTAAATAGCAAAACAATGCACTGTAGGTACCTCAGAATATGCATTTAGTTGGCTTTCAATACCAGAAATAGTTATTGGCGGCGGGGCTAAGCTCCGCGCTGGGGGAGCTCTCAGCGCTCCCCCAGACCCCTTGCTGGCAAGGGCGAGGGGTATACAATTTTTTCACTAACTACAGGAAGAACCTATTCTTGGGCACAATTAACGTATAAATATAGTATCCATATAAACATATATATATATATACATAATTTTTTTTCGGGGGGGGGGGGGTCCCCAAAAAAAAAGAAAAAATCCTGGCTACACCCATGAAGCCAACACTAAGAGTGCGCAAATGCATTGGTCAAAAACTTGGTGTCAATTTGTTCTCAGGAATGCAGAGAAGGTTAGAGCATGATTCATTTTACTTAGCTATCATCAATACAAAGAATGTTATTTAAATAGATGTTTAAATGACTTGTTTGATTTTGGTTAAACTTGTAAAAAAAAAAAAAAAAAAGAACGTGATCAGAAACAGAACAGAGCTCTTCATGTCTTGAGTTCATTAGTTCTCGCTAACCCAGATTGTCTGATGCAGTCCAGTGGGGTTGACATAGTACTGATAACTTTATCAGGTGAAGATAACCCTAACACTATACAGAACGATGCAGGCACATTCAGAATAGAGTATTAATACTATAAACTTGAATGATTCATACGGTCATTTTCCTTATTCTTCATTTCCACATGTCCATGTATTTCAAGTCAGCTACAACATGTCCTAGACAACAGTTCAACAGAGTCAAGCATAAGATATTTTTCATTCAATGGATAAGTCACATTTCATATGTACACCTTTGTTTCGGTTAAAAATGGACAGAGTTGGGTCTACACATTACAACACGTTTACTTGGCGCCTTTTTTCGTGTAAAGAAATTGGCAGTGACGACAGTGAGAAATGAAAGCCCAGTGTCAGACAAAAAAAAAAAAGGAAGGGGGTAGGATGGTAATGTGTGTCATTGAAATCGGCCGCCTGAACGTGGGTACAGAAAGTAGTGGGACACCAATGAATAGTGTGACCTGACTTGACAATCAATTGCCTCTCACTTTTTCATCGTAGGCTTCACTTCACAATGAGTCCACCAACCCCTACCCCCTCCTTTTTTTTTTCTCGATGTCTTGTAAAGAGCGTGCCACTAGAGTCTCGAACATCAAGAGGGGCTAAACAATGGATAACTCCGGCAACCAGCAACAAAAACATCATGCATACATTGAAATGAAGCTTTGCAACTAGTAGAGAGACAAACTGATAAGACATTCTGTGTACGTCTAGTAACAAACATTAGAGAAGACGTTAGTCCAGGAAAAGGGTCAGATACGGACATAGAACCATAGACTTGTTTATAGATGCCGGTATTCTACATGTATATACACATTTAAGAGATTTTTTTTGAAAGAATATTAAAGTAAGGGCAATGGGTTTTAGGAATCTAGGAAATTTAGGCACCGGCAAACTGGGCAATCTTTGACAAGGCGGAAAATTAGGCACTCCATATTAGTGACCTTAATTTTGAAGACAAATTTTCTAACGTCTATTTTATCCATAGGGTATGAGCCATTGGTGACATGATCAAAAAGACCAACTATAACAACCTTCACTGCATGTTCATGCTATAAAAGAAAACAGAGGCTACATCCAAAGAACCGGTTGGTCCACGTACAAAACTCCTGGGTTCCTTTTCCGCGACATGCTAACTAACATGCTGAGATAATCAACGTTTTTATCCAGCTACAACCAAGTCGGGCTGTCCAGTGCGAGTGGACTGTTTTAGCTAACCACTGGATAGAAGCCGCTACCAAGTCTCAATGTTCTGATAGAGAACTAGAGTGTTGTTTTTTTCTGTACGGTTTTGTGTAGAGTTCTTTCTTCAAGTGGAGCTTAAAATAGTTTGCTGTAAATAAACAAATTCTTTAGTAAACATTACAGACTGCTATCACCTTGAATTTTATGTAATTATCAATACCAAAAAGACTCCCGTCAACCTTTGGGGTGGGGGTGGAAGTGAAGAGACTCTACCTCCCTTCCCTGAATCAAGTGATGACTCTTAATCCAGAGCCATTCCCCCCACCCCCAACCCCACTATCTCATGAGAGCCATTTTTTCCGCTTTCTCGTGAGTGCCCTTTTTCCGTTTTGTCAACTATTCGTGTATCATGAAAATCAAATCGTTCAAGTTCGTATGTTTTGATCACGTCACCAATAGCTCCTACCCTAAGGGTTGCTATTTAAGAGTGCCCAATTGAACGTCGTCTACATTTCCAGACGAGTGAATAAGTCTATATTTTGACTGGACAGAATATCCCTTCCTTTTAAGTTAACTGGCAGGAATAATTTGTCGGGCAAATATTTTGACTTGCCAAACACTTGTACCATACATACATGTAGGCCTAGATGTTTTTCCACGTACTATCTTCATTTAAAGTGGACCCACATACTAAAAATACGCCTCTTTCAACTAAAATCCACCAATCGAAGTTTGGGCTGACATTGGCTCTGTTGTGATTCCAAGGTTGGTTTTGGAATCTGATTTTTCATGTCGATTCAATGAAATAGTTTACCTTTCTGTTACCATGTCTAACAATGGCGGGTGTAGCTCTAGCTATGCTATGCACAACAAGAGCACTTCAATATAGGTCTATAGGATTTGATCGTATGGGGGAAAAAAGGGGGAGGGGCAAGAATGAGCCAGCTATATTAACATACACGCAGTACGATGAAAGCTTGTAGATGTATGCCCGTAGATGTAAAGTCTCTTCTTCCAGCGATGATATCTCGTTATATACCTTTAAGAACCGCTGGGGTGTAATTAGGTCATGTAAACAGGTGCAGGGTTTTGTTGTTGTTGTTTTTTTTAGCTACCCCCCCCCCCACTTACTTTTCTTTCGTTGCCTTGAAAAACGTTGAAAGAACTGCGTCTTATGTAATAGAACACATTAAGGTCGTGTCTAGCCAGACAGCGGGTCACGTGAAGAAATGGGTGTGCTACACAGCGTTCAGACTACAACCTTACTTGCAGGGAGACATGCTCGGTTGATGGTAGGCCCCTATTCCCATCTGGTGGGAATCCTGATGTGTGTGTGTGTTTAAAAATGCTAAGGTAAAGGCATATGTATATTGTGAAAATAACAATTAATGTTAATTAATATTAATGTTTGATGGTAGTTTTGATTTAGGTCAAGCATCGTTTTCTTTTTTTTTTTTGTCATTCCATTCCAAATTTAATTATTTCCAGAAATAATAAATGTATAAAACTTTATGGTATAAATAATTTGTCGTTTTAACATCCACAAAACATTAATCTCTAAAGCTGCGAATTTTTTTTTAGCAAGATTTATTGTTTCCATACAAGCCTAAAGCACAACAAAATGACAGTTTCAAATCAGATATCCATCTAGTGTTCGGCTAGTCCAACTGACACACACACACCTACTATAAATATAGTAACAGGCTTGCTGACGTAAGATGTGAGAATGAACCAGAAAATGGGCAAAGACGTCTATTGATCTGGGCTATTGTTTACTGGGCAGCTGTGGCTTGAGCAGCAAGAAAACAAATTTAGTACAACATATGGCGCAACATTCTTTGGAGACAGTTATCACACAATTCACTCAGCATCTTATTAGTGTGGAAAAATCGGTGTGGGGAGAAGGGGTGTGTATTACATCTATAAGACTAGATTCGCGAGCGGTCATTTTTTTTTTTTTTCAACCAAAGCTAACTATTACCATGCTCAGATGTCAAAGTGCCCACACATTGCCTTTTGTTCACACGAATCAAGAAATCTTTGCGAAATGTAGATTGAAACTTTAAAATGAAGAAATTCCCGCGCCTATTATTATACCGTGTCACTGTAGAAACGCCCATTAAGTATAGGCCTTGCGGTTACTTTGCACAGCAGTAGCCTACCCTAAGCTGGGTGGGTCCCAATTAGTCCCACTCCCAAATGGCATTTAGAAGGCGCGGGAAGACGGAGTGGAGTGTGTCTGGAATGAACTCTACGATAATGCTAACGTAACTGATGCCGAATCATGACAGACTTCTGTGCAGGTCATGTGTCGAGAAAACAAACGCAGCACACTAAGACTCGCGTGCCTGCTACATGGCCCGACAGAGCAACAATAAATTGATCAGATTTTTAAGGAAAATATATAAATAAATACGCATCATATGGGCTTTGCTTAGCAACATAATGTCATTGTTAGCCTTGTGAGACTACTATACCTGGATGTGCACTCGTGTTACTGACAACATTATCATCTACTTTCTCATCATCCTTATTCGAATCATTTTCAACCACAGACCATGGTTTCTACGTTTATTGAATACATTATTACTATTTTTTACATATTTCTTTAAAAAATGACCATGATGTCTTATCAAAATTCAATGAATTAATAAAAAAAAAAATAATTCAACAAGCATTTGTTTACTATTAGCTTTTCTTTGAATTAAGAGCAATAGAAATGTGTCTTGAACAGACCCCACATAATTTGTCAGTTAACTGTGTTAGGAGTTCACGAGAAGGTGTGTTCTGATGACTGCATTTTTGTTTTGTGCTCATAGACTCTCTACTCTTAAAAATACGACGAGGGTCGTCCAATTCCAAGCAGTGTTAAAGAGTTCATGTCATGTCTGTCTTTGACAATTACGTGTCTAGATCACTTGACCATGCAAGTGCCTCGATACAAAACAAAAACAGAGTGCTCGGCACTTTTGTTTGAACAGAAGGAAGGTGTGACTTTGAAAAACTAAAACAAAAGTAACAGCAACATGGCCACGTTCTTGTTACACTATTACCACGTTCTTCCCTTCAACACGCAAAGCCAAAAAAAGAAAGCATATAGTTGAAACACGTTTAAAGTGTATGCACGTTTCCATGGTTAGGTCTGGATAAGGGCTAAATAGTGGAATGACAAAGGTCACGTGCCTATAGAACGGTAATATGCTTTACACTTGGAGGATTCAAAGAACAAGAAATCCATTACATTCAGTCCACATGAACAGTAGATGAGTGTGAGGATAAAGACTTCTTTAGTGATTTACTGAGAAATGTCCGAACTGAAGGTTAACCTCCTTTAAAAGTTTCAGAAGTGGACCGTTCCACTCTTGAAGGGTAAAATTTAGTCTGTTTTGAACACCCAAGCAATAAGTAAGGGTAAAATTTAGTCTGTTTTGAACACCCAAGCAATAAGTAAGGGTAAAATTTAGTCTGTTTTGAACACCCAAGCAATATGTAAGAGTAAATATAAAAAAAAAAAACATACTTATATATACAATAGTTTCACATCAAGAATACAAACACTCACACTAAACTATGTACTTACGTATTCTTTTACATTCTTGGTTCTCACTGCCTTATATGAAGCATAGGCTGGATATAAAGTCCCAAAGACCAGTCTGAAAGTGATATAAATATAAGGGGCTACAATCGTTTCAATAGCAAGGAAAAGGTCACGACAATAATTGGTCATTCTTAACCAACACTGACATTTTGAATGGCATCTTTCGTTTTCCTCGTTCTTTCCTAGCGTTTGTTGTCAACTAATGTGTTTGAAGTAAAGGGACGTTGATTATTAGCGGACATGATTTCCGAAACAAAACTTAATCTCACATACTAGATTTTGATTTAAAAACAAAATAAGATCTGCTTTTACACATCAAATAACTTTCTACATTGAAAACAAAAAATCGCGATTCGAATCGGAATTTCACTACTAATGTCAGATCTATCTAGCCAGTAAGAATGTGATCTGTTTTAATATCTATAAGTTTTTTCCAAGACGAACAGCAGGCAAGGGAAGAAGAAACGCAAAATCTAAGATGTAAAAAAAAGTCCACTGTCAAAGAAGACCGAAACGGTAACAGAGTTAAGAAACATTGCAATAGTAAGGTAGTAGAAGACCATTTTTAGAACCTATTGTCAAGCATGTTTAAGTGACGTTAATTTCAAGGCAGAGCAAAAGATGTATAGCTTCGAAAACGACATTCTCGAACAATAAGACTTGGAATCGCCGCTGTTGTTTGATTAATATTTTATTTAATATATGAATAGAGAGAGCGAGAGGAAGCTTTGAAACAAGCATACATGAGTATTCATGGCAATAGCTAAAATCAGAAGTCATATTTTTTCCCCTAAATCACGGAATAAAAAAAAACAAAACAACGTGCTCCACCAGGCGGTAAACACAAGCTAACACGTCCCACTTCCACATTCGTGGAGGACCCGCTAAGTCAGAATTCTCAATGCTCACACTGTTAGGATTCTGCAGAGAAAAAAAAAACATCAACTCAAGGCTAAAAACCGAAAGGCAATGTTTTAGCTTTATCCACTGTACAGAAGGTGAATCTAGGTCAACAAAGAGTTCAACTTCGGCGTTCACACACTGCTGCTGCTGGTAAGAGATGCCACTCATTTTCTAGCCTACAGCACCATGCAGGTTACAAGGCGTTCTTTTTGCGCCTTTCATATTAACTTTCAATAGACGTACACCATGAGGTCATGCCGAATGGTCACATACCATGAGGTCATGCCGAATGGTCACATACCATGAGGTCATGCCGAATGGTCACATAGTTGGAACAAAAACAAACGTTTTTTCGAGCAACGTAGACCAAAAAGAAAATGTTGGGTGCTCATTGTGCAATATGCAGTAGAGATGCAGCACGATATCACTGGATGGAGATATTATGCAACGTGCACATTCAATGAAGCCTGACAGGGATACAAATAAACTACGAGGACACTCAATCTCAATCCCATGATAATTGCTAATTGCTAAGACGATGGTAAAAATGGACATTTAAATAACGGTTTACTATATAAACGATTCAAAAGGGGGGGGGGGGGGGGCCGCGCGCATCAGGTTCTGCTAGAGATGGACATTATTAGAATATGATACAAGATACTGATTTAGAATTGTACAAACTTTATGATCGAAATTCTTTTAATCTTGGGCTTATTTTGATGGACAGATTAAAAGTAACAATAGAACAGGAACCTTTTTTTTAAAAAAAAAAAAAAAAACAATACGACCCCAATCTATGTTTACATGCATTTGTATTGACTAAATTTGCAAACTTTAAAAGTAGGTACTTGTTGTTTTGGGTAAGCAAAATTAGAAATGTATAATTTACTCAACGTGAAGAATGATCAAAGATAAAAATATTACCCGACCCTTTATAACGTATTTAAAAAACAAACAAAAAAACTAACTAGGTCTAGGTCCTGCGAAATTAATGTTGTTGACAAAACTCAAGGTTGGTGCTTGTATAACACGGAGATGCTTCTAACTGAACTCATAGACAAAATGGGTTGCTACAAATTATACTTCAGAGAGAAATCTTCTCTTTTCACGTGACTAATACAGACAAAAGGTTATATAAATCATGGATCTATCTTTCCCTCATTGACACTGAAGAAAGAAGAAGCGGTTAACCAGTACCCTTGTTCGTTGCCTATGAAACTGCCTCTGTGCACACTTCTTTTCAGAAGTAACCCAGAAATTCAGCAAAAGTGGGTCAAACACAAAGGAAAGAAAGTAGTCCCAGCCAGAGAGCCCGACCAGGTCATAGGCAGGCGGGCTTACACACGAGCCAGTTCAATCAATAACGGGTTGATAACGATTGCATGGATCTAACACAAGTATTGATTGTTCCAGTCTTTTTTTTTTCTCTCTCTCTCTCTTTTTTACTGATGCTTCCCTTTGATATATTCTACATTGTCAGATCTAGATCCATCTAGTTGGCGAAGTGAAAATGTAATAACGAAGGTGAATAAAAAGAGGCAACTAGATCTAGAATTAGATGACGACTGGTTAATCTAGACTCAAATTCAATTGAACTTAATCTATGGTAATCTATCGCTCTAAATAAAAAATCAACAGACACTTTGAATTTGTAAGTTATATCGTTAGACACATACTATACAAAGTCTAATTTAAATTAATAAATGGAACATTAAATAAAAAAAGAGAGCGATCTAGGAAAAACAAATATAGACCTAGATATAGGTCTCAAAAAATTTCCCCAGTAGACGTGAATGCTAAAATAATGGGTTTAAAGCTAAATTAGCTAAAGTTTGAGATGATATAATACATCTATTCGTACCTATAATTTTTTTATTTTATAAGTATAATAACAGTAACAGGAAAATGTCAAAACCACTAGTAGGCCTACTTTATATAGAAAGACTTAAAAATCCTTAACCTTAGAAATAAAAAAGCTAATCTGGATACCACTGCACTGTTCACCTATTTGTCTAAACCCTCCAACATAAAAATTAGAAAGATGGAGAAATAAAAACTATAATATAAACCTTGAGTTCAACAGACTATTTATTAAGCAATGTTTAAGACATCTCACAGCAATTTAGTGTCACAGACCACAATATTTTATAAACTTAGGTGTCAAAGTCACTGTATATGAACCAATGAGGAATTAAATTTAGCCTTTTTTAAATTATAAAAAAATTCATAATTAATATTGAATTTTCAATAAGATTATAAATGCAATATTTTCTGGCATAAATTTTCTACACAGGTTAAATATTGCTATTCTCAATTTCAGAAACAAGTCTTTAAAACAGCACTGTTCACTTTTAAGACTAAATTAGGCCTAACATAGGTGTTTTTAATGATACATCTTAATTTTAGTCACCACAGTTGTTTATATATTCTTTACACTAGTGACTACTGCCAACTAATTATTAAATTGTCAAAGTATAAAAAAAAAAACACCTCAACTTCTATGCCTATTGAAAACTGAAAATTACAAAATTAGTTAATTGGTTTATGTCACATCAACATTACTTGTCATGTATCTTGTGAAATTACTAATGAAAAAAAAACAAATATTTTAAAACTATTGCATTCTTTAACATTTAATATTTTACAAACTTAGGCAATGTAATTATGTTAAAACAAAGGTGTGCAGATGTGTATGACAAGATAACATGATTACAATTGATTTTGCTACAAAACTACTACAGTACTTTATAAGAAAAAAAAAAATCTTTACTTCTGATTACTTAAAATGCCAGTGAAACATGGAAATAAAATAGCACAGGTTATCAGGCTATGCACTTTAAAAAAGACATCAACAAAGACTACAAGAAAGACTTAACAGATGACATGCAATGACTAGTGCTATGTTGACAGGATTGCTGCAAACAGAGATCTTTACAGAATGCTGGATGTCCAATGAGACACACTACACTAATCAAACAAATTTTAACTAGTATTAACTGTGCACCTATATTTCTTTTTAGTAGAAAAAAAAATGTGTACGAATTCCCACTATATTAATTCTTTTAAAAAGTATAACAACAATATGGTATGTGCTCTATAAAACTATATAATGACCAAATAGAAGTATATTGTAAAAATGTGCACTTTAATTTATACAAATTAATAGAATTAATTTTCTTTTCTGTTCATTAGTGGGATAACTGAGAAAAATGTTTTGATTTATCTATTTTTTTTAAATTTGTATCTATATTGTAAAAACTGAGATTTGTCATTATGTTACATCAAATTAGATAAACAACAAAAATATTCTGAAAAGCTCAATATTGATGGAAGTGACAAAATTTGGAGGTTACATATGGTGGAACAAACTTTATACTTTAAAAAAATAATCATTTCAAGGATTAGGCAGTGTTCTTAATAAAAATATTCCCATACCAGTTTATCATATTTTTAAACTAGTAATTTTTCTATGGTTATCTTTCCTTTTGTCCAGATAACTCATTCAAAGTCAAGCTAATCATGATAAGTGAAAAAAATGAATTAAAAGTTTATAAATTTATTCTGTATCTATAACCTAGATAACTAGATTAAATATTACTTAGAATCTAGATTAGACAAGATTGATTTCTGACATTTACTCTATTCTATTTATATAGATTTAGAGTCTAGATATCTAGATTAAGCCCAAGTCTAGTTCATATTTTTAGACTAAATATAATATTAATATTATATATAAACTAATTGACATAAATTTAATATAGTGTAGGATGAGACCTTGACACCTATATAATATATGCGAAGGAAATAGATTACTAGATCTAGAATAATCTATATATTTTAGAATAACTAGATTTTAACTAGATCTACAATTATGAATCATGGTTTCTAGACATTCATAATAGAAAAATATCTAGTTGATGAAGATCTAAAATCTAAATATATCTTTAGTCTTAGATGTAGACTATAGAATAATAGATCTGGAATAAAAAAAATATATATATAAATATAATCTATTCTATAGAGAATTAAATAGATACTAAGAAATATTATCTTGACAAGATCTAGATCTATAGTCTTAATAGATCTTAGAAGTTAATCAGGATCTATACACAGTACATCTAGATCTATTAAACTATAATATTATATCTTAACTAAAATAGATTTAGAGATCTTTAAATCTAGATCTATAAACTACTCTACATTAACTAGATCTATAATAGTATATAGACAGATCTCTAGATATCTATTATCTAGTACTAGAATTAGACCTAGGAGACATGAATCATAATGTAGATCTAGTTAGAGTCTAGAGCTGTAGATGTAATAATAATTGCGTAGAACGTAATCATCATCTATTTGAAGTAACGTGTATTATACAAGATAAGAAGATAAGATGTAGACGAGTAGACCTAGATGGTATTACACTGAAACTGGCGATGGTGTTACAATATGTTAATAAGTAGTATAGAGAGTATAATAATTATTGATAGATTTAGAATCTAGTATGAGATAATAGAATCTAGACTCTAGATCTATCCAATACTACTAATAATAATGATCTATTCTAGACATCTAGACTTAGACTTAAGGACTTAGGTCTATGTTTTTATCTTATCTAGAAAAAAAATAGAATCTATTCAATCTAAATCTAGTCTAAAAAAAAAATATAGACTAGATCTACATATATATTATATTATAGACTAGTCTATATTCTATATATATATACTATATAGCTTATACTACTTATAGTCTAGATCTAGTATTTGTATAGAGTATAGACTATAGTCACTATAGACAGTATAGATATAGATAATTAGTAGATAATACTCTACTCTAGTCTAAATCATCTACTTCTAGATTATATAATATAGATTTTAGATCTAGTTTAGACATCTAAATTTAAATCTACTAGATCTAGATTATATTTAGACATTTAGACTCTAGACTACTAGACCTAGTGACTAGTGCCAGTAGTGGTCTCTAACTCGAGTCTAGATCTCTAAATATAGAAATATAGAGATCTAGAATCTAGATCTAGAGATATCTAATCATTAATATATCTAGAAATAATCTCAACTATAGTTTATATATAGACTCTATAGTGACTATAGATAGTTAGGCTAGTCTCTACTTAAGACTTAATCTTAACTCAGTCAGTTGAGTCAGGCTACTCTCTCTACTACTCTACTGAGCTATTCTCTAGAATTGTAAAATCTCTAGATTCTAGAATCAGTAAATAATCATAGTGATAGTCTAGTGACTCTAGTCTTGGTCTAGACTCTAGATCTAGAACAGATGATGTTGAATTTATAGCTTACAAGATCTAGTCTAAGTAACTTACATAACAAGTCTTGAAAGGATCGCGGAAACCATGATTCTGAGTCAGTGAGTTGAGTGAGTGAATCTGGTTCTCTACTACACTACTAAAATACTAAGAGCTTGAAAAAAAAGTAGACTAAATCTACGTGGAAAGATTCATAACACCATTAAATTGGCTTAGATCAATAAAATAAGGTCTAGATTTTGAACCTAGATCAATATGTTAAAACATTCCATCAATTTTCTAAGAGATAGATTTATATCTATCTTGTGTCTAAGTATATTTTAACAATTTTCAAATTTTATAAGCTAGTCCATTCGTCAGCCATATTTGTGTCGTCACTAAAGTCACGTGACGAAAACATAACCACATGTAGGTCAAACAATAGAAATATCTACGCCTAGGCCTAGGCTCCCAGCACAACATATTATTTAACCCATTGATTTATTCATAGCGTGTACAGATCTGTATCAAAATTTTAAATTGTGTATTGTACATGGATAGTTACTATCTACAAAGTTGAATAATATGATAGATCTACTAATCTAAGTGAATAGTTATGCTAAACATTTCATGTCAATCATGTGTTTTGGAATTTTTTTTTTTGAAACGATTGGCAACTATAGGGAAATATGAGAAATACAAGTTTATACCGTATCTATATTTTTATCTTTTGTTTTAGTTTTGCAATCTTCCAATTTACAGGAAAAATATTTATTAGGATGCATCAAAAATGTATTGCTTAAAAGAATTTTATTAAGAAATGCGAAATTTGATTGTTTATAAACAGTTTAGAACTATATGTTACCCGGCGCATTTACACGTGTAACTGACCTTTTGACCTACTAGATGTCAGTGTATTCATCCACAACGTAATCGGGTGTAGTGACATTCCTCGAAATTTAGTGTCTGTTTGTTATAAAAATGATTAGAAGTTTTAATGGATTTCAATTTTATATGTAAAGCATGGCTTACAAAAGTCGAGAAGAACTAGTTGGAAAACGTTTTATTTCTGTTAAAAGCGATGGAAAGCTAAAATTATCTAAAATTTTGGATTGGGAATGGCGGTCTGGATTTGTTCGCGCTGTTTCTTCAAGAGATTCTTCTAACGCTAAATTTACGGTATGCTACTGTGTTGTTAACATAAGACTAGATCTAGAATCTAGATCTAGTGAATTCTTGTGTCTATAGATCTACTATATACTCTTAACTCTAGAATCTGGATCCAGATTTATATATCTAAATGTATAATCTTGATCTCGACTAGACTCTACTCTAGATTTTTAATAGCGGCTACAGTGTATAGATCTATCTATCATCTAGTATAGTGACTATAATGTCACTAGATCTAGATCTATCTATATTGTCTATATAACTAGATCTAGTGTCTATAGACTAGACTATACTTATAATACTAGTCTTACTAGATCTATACTTACTTAACTTACTAGATTCTATATCTAATCTATTCTAGATCTAATCTATTTCTATATAATAATGAATAATATTCTAGATAATCCTATAAGTATAATCACCACTCAACTAGATCTAGTGTCACTAGTAAAAGTAGTAATGTATGTAGACGTAGTCGTAGACTCCAGATTAATCTAGTCTAGATCTATATAGATTCTAGACCTATGTTAGTATGTATATAGTAAATCGTAATATAGATCTAGCACTCTAGTATAGATATACTTCACCTCTTACATCATAATTATTATCTCTCTAAATCTAGTCTAGGTCCAAATTCTTAGTCTAGTCATATAGATCTAGATTCTAGATGTGAATGATCTAGAATACAGATTCTATTTAGATTATTAAATATAGTCTCTAGTAGACTGATCTAGAGTCTAAGTTAATTAATTAATTAAGTTAATTCTAGACTAGATCTACATTTTTAAAACGTTTGGACATTTCTTGTCTATCATTCATCAATAGCTCTATGATAAGTAGATTTTAAAATGTGATTTTCCGATGGCCTAGGCTGGGTAGTACGCTGTAGTGTAGATCTAGATATTTAGATCGAAATCAATCTATATAGATCTAGATTTAGAGTCTAGATCTAGTAAAAAAAATGGGATCTGATCATGCACACCAATATAACATTATAACTTTAATCACAGTTACTCATGCCTCATGTCTAAACTGTCTCTTGTTCACTTGTTACCTGTTAAAATAATTGCAAAATAAAAGTTACAACAGAATTTAGATCAATGGTATACTTAAATCACTTTCCACACTTTTGGCGAGTAAATTGTAGTAGCACTTTTGTCTTGTTTCTCCCGTGTAACTAAGAGATTGTGTACTCCTTACCAAGAAAGAAATATCAATTAGATTTTAAAGTGTTATCCTTGTTTTGGTTTTTGATCGCAAAAAATAAAATAAAGAAATTTTACATTTAGTTTCATATTTTGTTACTCATTGATCTAGATCGCACACTCTCGTTTTTTACGCGTCTAAAAGTGCATTTCAGTGGTTTCCAGATTAGGCAGTTATCTATACCGTTTATCTAAAAGGGTGTTCTGAGGTCAGTATCTTGTTGGGGCCTCTTAATAGCTTTGATGAACGTGGTCATCATTCTCTGATGAGACTCCACACTGGCATGTTTATTATAGTATGACCTAATCCTTCTAAACACTAAAATATCCCTTTAGGCTTAGGGATAAACTTCTTTTTTTAATATCTGTCCTTTTGTCTTCTTGTCAGTTAAAAGGGCTATTGTTATTGTTCGCTAATGGCGCTATGGCTACTTCTGGTCCTGCAAGTGCACTTCGTTGTCCACGCGTACGTCACTGTACGTGTCATGGTACAACCGCGAACATTCCCATTGACTATTGTCTTCGTGGTATTTCAACTATCTTAAAAGGTGTCGGAGCTACATCTGATTTTCTCAGAGCTTACCGTTTTGTTTGAAAATTAAACATACATATTGTGTACACACCCGTTTAAAAACTAGTTAAGTTTATGTGTAGTCCCATGTGTGAGCGTAATTGACTCGCATGAGTTTTTAATTGTTAAAATCATCAATGCCCATCGATATTGACTATTCTATAGTTGTTGTTTTTGAAATATGATTATATATTTAATATATTTTAATTTTTATGTCCTTTGCCGAAAGAAAAAGCACGGCCTACTTCAGACTGCATATAAAACTAATATCTAAATCTACTTGATGTACTATTTTTTTATATGGTTAATTGACGACTTAAAACATAAATAACAGCCCTGAAAAACTAAACTAAAATTGCACTAAAATTAAATAGTTTATTTATTTAAATGGACGAGAAAAAAAAACACTTTAATATTGGTTGCGTGTAAAACCAAGACTCATTGCGCTTTAAATTGTTTACAAAGAGCAGACATAAGACCGCATTGAAATACGTTTGTTTTGAAAGACACAGCCTCCGTAGTAGAGAAGTCGAGGCATACCAGAAAACATCGAGTCTCAGTCTCTTAATCGGCTACCGAAACATACACTCTTCCAGAGCGCAGACCTTCTTGCAGAGTTGGTTTTAGATGTTAGCTCTATCTATGTGCGTCTACTCTTTAACCGTCCTGACATACAGGCATAGAATGACAAGAGTGGCTTTACCACAGTTATATAGAGCTAGATCATGAAATTATGATGGCCAGATTCTCTGCCACTTTTGGTTTAGCAGGAATCGTCCTTAAGTGGCTTGGATCCTACCGGACTGATCGCACTCAAAGTGTCGTTGTTAACGGAACAGAATCAACAAGCTTACTCTTGAAGTACTGAGTACCCCAAGGATCAGTTCTAGGCCCAGTACTGTTCACTATGTATACATATCCACTCAGCGGTGTCATACGGCCAACCGGCATCTTAAACCATTTCTTTCCCGATGAACAACGTCTCAAAAGTCGAAAACTCAGATTCTCTTTTTATGACGACCTGCCAGGTTCCTTATGTTCAAGTAGTGCGGAATCTTGAAGTTTTCTTCGACTCAACACTATCTTTCGAGCCACACATAAGTCAGCTCTGCAAGGGTCTTTATCTTCAGCTACGCAGATTAGGCCAGATCCGACCATATTTAACAACGGAGTCAACAAAAACGCTAGCTGTGGCATTCATACTCTCCCGCCTTGACTACTGCAACGCCGTGCTAGCAGGTATACCCGATGGCAAAATAGCCAAGCTGCAACGTATTCAGAACGAATAGCCCTTAGAAAAACAAGACGAGATTCTAATACTACGCACTTGCGCACGCTCCATTGGCTTCAGGTGAAAGCGAGAATCGCCACACTTTGTCATCAGTGTTTATATAACAATGAGATGCCCTTTTACCTTAGCGAACTGATTACTCCATATGTCCCCCCCCCCCCAGAGAGCCCTGCGCTCAATGCTTATGGTGGTGCCCCTCAAAAGCTACGGTCTGCGGGCTTTTTCAGTACACGGATCAATTTGGAACTCATCTCAGACAGACAACATGCTACACCACTTTTAAGAAAAACATTAAGACCTGTCTGTTTAAAACTTTTTTAGATTGTCATTTTAGCTGTCGTGTTTGTGTTTGTAATGTTATTTCAGCGCCTTGAGCCTACATTTTGTTTGTTAACAGCGCTTTATAAATAAAATTATTATTATTATTATAT
This sequence comes from Biomphalaria glabrata, assembly GCF_947242115.1. Lineage (NCBI taxonomy): Eukaryota > Metazoa > Mollusca > Gastropoda > Planorbidae > Biomphalaria > Biomphalaria glabrata. The sequence goes on along the minus strand of NC_074711.1, from coordinate 22,045,756 downwards.
CTTTAGACATTTAAACATTTCCACTGTAGTACATATAGGACTACATTTAAATTTATATACTCTTTGTTTCAAAATACTAACCTATCTCAATCAAGTTTCTTGTATGATTTAATTATGACATAAGGTTTTCTCATTTATATGCTAAAATTTTTCATGGCTGAAATGTGGTAGTTGTCTGATGGAAGACTGGTCTATTTGATCAAAGTCTACCTACGTTGATGGCGTATGATGCTGATTCGAAATGAAACAATTAATGCACATTACACTGCCATTATTTAAGAATTAGAAAGAGTTACTTAGTCTCAGTAGTTTAATTGTACCAGTGCAAGTTCTAGTTACTTATGTGATGTCCGTTAGTCGGTAGACAAAAGTTCGGTGTCTGTATCTGTTAAAGCACATGCAATCTCAACCTTTTATCGTTGTATTAGATCTATTTATCTTTGCTAAATTACAGTATTTTAAGTTGAAATAGTGGATAGACAGGTGGATAGCATTAAAAGAGCCTATTGATTGAAAAGAACTGGTTTTGAGTGCTGAACATCTTCCATTTCAAAACTTCTCTAACACTCTGATGTTAACATTACGTCGTCTATTGTTTCTGTGAAAAAAAAATTAAAGCTTCTACGTTGTCTATTAATAAACATTTAAAAGCATTTGAATGGCAATGTTTACAACAATGTCTTGTGACATTTTCATATATAATCGCATTAGTCTAATCGTCGTTTACATTTTGATTTTAAAATCCGCTTTTCATTTAAAAGATCCCCTTTGAAGCAGTAATATACAGTAAGAAGCGATATGGCGACGAAATGTGGAGGGACAGTAGGCCACCTGAAACACCAGGAGCTGACTCTGTAGTGGAAAGGTCACTTTTGCCAATTAATACAGATGTAGCGACCACGCTTAGAAGTATGACTTAGCAGTGCTAAAAAAATGCTTTTTAAAACATAGCTTTTCGATACGGGTACTTCCTTCTTATGTGCATCTGATAACCAAATACAATTTTATAGAGTAGCATCCATTTATAGAAATCCTTTAACGTTCCCCCTGTTTATCAAATATAGAGACTAAATACTTTTGATCATTTGTAAACTAGAAAGCTGAAATGGTATATACTTTTCAACATGTATATTTTTATAGAAGAGTTCCGAAATCAATTTAATCTCATTAATTTACTTTTGTTGACGTTTTTCATCAATAGACCTGGTTTCCACTTTTTTTTTAATGCGGGAAAGAGAAAGCAATACAAATCAAATGACTATATCAGTAACATTTTGGCCGTGGACGTTATTGCTCTATCCAAAAAGATGTGTAACTGTGTTTTGTGTGTAGTCAAGGTCATCGAGAGAGCAGGTCGTCAATCAGAACACAATTGTTTTGTTCTTATGGACCCGTTTGACATTGTTTATACTTTGCATATTTGTCTGTCTGGGTTCATTACCACTTTATCTATATCATCAGGCTTGCAAAACTAGAGACTACAAATGTCATATTGTTTTTACTATAGGCGGAAAAGTTACTTTAGTGCTAAAAAGTACAAACAAATAAAATATAAACGTGTCAAATATAGATCTATATATTTAAATCCTTCATGTTAAACTTAAAACATTTTTTTTGTTAGGTTTGTGTCTCCATTTCGGAATAGCTAAGTGCATCAAGACTGTATTATTTCTCGACATTTGAGACTCATTACTTGATAGTGTACATTAGTGTACAATAGAGAGCTCTATAGATTTCGTTTTTTTTTTTATTTCTCACCATACTGTTATAGATTTTTAGGAATTTGATTATTTTTTGACTTTGTCACTTGGTGGCCTGTTGTAAATATTTACAACAAATCTCTACATTGGGTCGATCATGTACTTTTCCCTTCAACTTCAATACAGACCAATCAACTTGTATGCAATAACCCAGTGTTCGTAGTATTACCGATTTTTATAGAACTGAACTAAAAAGCCCTTTTGTTACAAAGACACACCTGTAGTTCAGAGAAATGTACATACAACATGTAACTGTATATAGCAAAGTTTGTTTCCTGTCATAGTTCATCAAACATACAAGAGTTTTGCGTGCACGTATTAAAATACTTTATCTAGTCTAGTGTGTGCAATATATCACTCGAGCATAGGCTACCAAAACAAAATATGTCGTCTAACATCATAGCGTTGTGTGCAAGAAATTAGGGTTAGATGCAGCGTGTTAGTTGATAGAAAAATAAGATTTGACAATTCTGTAACAAACAAACAAAAAAATCCAGGTAAAAGCTAAATTTTTTGTATGTCTGAATTTTTATGACGCTCATTGGTCGAGTTGATAATTTAAAAAAAAATGTAGGCATTTCGCTCCAAATAAAGTGAAGAAAGTTTGGAAAAGTTGTCAAGAAGATATGAAGAACTGGCCTGGCTTATCACGTCTTTGTGAGAGCCCTTTCTCTGATCCAGTCACGTAGGAATGGATAACTTTGGTTACACGTCTTGTCCTTGTCAGTCTGTGTCCAATGCCCGACTTGTTTATATTTTTAGGCAGTAAGCAAGTGTGCGTAAGTTTGAAACAGAACTGATTTCTTCTGTTCTATATTACTATTATTTATATGAAGTATGCATTGGTATCTCTTTATTATTGAAAACGTGGTCTATTTTGATTTAAATGGAGTGATTTAAAATATACTACAGTGCAATATCCATAAACTTTATTGCTAATTGTAATGAAACTTGCTAATATATTTTCCATATTATTTGATATGATTAGAGTTGAAAAGATTAAATGAGATAATACATATTTATTATCTCTTTTTTTTTTAAACGCCAACATTGAACTTTGTAGCTCGTTGGTGCAAGGTTTTTCAAGATTTTCTAAGAGATGAAATGCAATTTTCCACTCATAAAAGGTCAACGCCCTAGCATATTAATTCTCTTGTGTACAAAGTACAGTTGGCCTGTAACTAAGATGATCTATTTTTTTCATGCACCATTTATGCCAAACCAAAGAAAAAAGTCTGTATTGGTTATATAAAATTCAAATCAATATTGTTATAAACCTGGTGGTGGCACAAATGGGGGTAGTGGTGTGTGTGTGTAGTCAGCCGACGCAAATCGCCCCAGGCCAGCGCTAGACGAACGGTCAACCGTGACGAGTTACGACGGTCAGCCGAGTCGAGTGTCAACAGGACGGTTCGGGAAGGATCGACGTCGTGAACAGAGCTCAGGAGCGTGTAGACATCTGACCACCTAGAAACGTCGAGCGGCGTTCTGTCCGGTTCGAGAAGGCCAGCAGGGACCCTATATAAGAGCGGAGGTGTCGCAGTCAAGACGGTTGAGAAAAGGGGCTCAATACAGCAAGGTTCACGAGAGACGGTTCACGACAGGGGCTCAGAACACGGTCAACTACAGCACAGTTCAACGGTGTGGTTCTGTACGGCGCATTACGACGGTTCAGTGCGGAGTACTGTCAAGTACAGTTGAGACGACTGGCGTCTTGATCTTGGTCTGCGATCGAGTCCGACACAACAAGCCTAGTGTGTGAAGTCAGTCCTGAACTGTTGAACCCAGTGCAAGCCCGGAACGAGACGGAGAGGCCAGTGCAAGAGTTGATACGGCGGTACGGTGTTTATCGGAGAGATATTTGTACAGTGTACGTGTTGCCAATTGTACAGTATTGGCTGTTATTTATTCAACCATTAAAGTGTTAACGTTATTTTGGAGCCCTGAGTTATCAAGTTCTTTAAGTTGGTGGTGTATGGTGCAGTTTGCAGAGAGCCTGGATAGTGAGATTCGTAACAATATTATAAGTTCCATTCCATGGACTGTTCCAAAATTATGCGTAGTGTCGCTATCTGATCTGTGCATTATCTCCCCTTTCGAAAGCCGGCTTGTTGGTCACTGAGATGTGGATCTACAGCGCCTTTCATTCATTTGAAGTCCAAACAGGAGTGAGACAAGGCTGTTTACTCTCTCCCTTCTTGTTTCTACTAGCCATAGATTGGGTCATGAAGACAGCAACAGACCAGAAGTGGAACGGTATACAATGGACACTGTGGAAACAGCTAGAGGACCTCGACTTTGCAGATGACTTGGCTCTTCTTTCTCACACACAGCAGCAGATGCAGGAAAAGATAAGCGTTGTTGCTGACAATTCAGCTAGAATGGGTCTTACAGAGGGAGTAGCAAGGTGTTCAAGATAAAGTTTTCCAACAATACACCTGTTACAGTCCAAGGTGAGGCGCTGGAAGAGGTGGAAAGCTTCACCTATCTCGGCAGTATCCCAGACCACCATGTTGAACAGATGCAGATGTCAGAACCCGCATTGGTAAAGCTCGAACAGCCTTCCATCAGCTGAAGAACACCTGGGGATCTAGGGAAATAAGCACCACCACAACCAAGATCAGGCTCTTTAACGCTATTGTTAAACCAATACTACTATATGGAGCAGAAACCTGGAGAACTACCATCACCACCATGAAAAAAAATACAGTATTCATCAATACCTGCCTGAGGAGGTTACTTATGATCCGCTGGCCAGACAAGATCTCGAATGGGGAACTGTGGCAAAGAACAAAGCAGCAGCCCATTGAAGTAGATATCCTTCAGAGACGCTGGAGATGGATAGGTCACACACTTCGCAAGCCTGCATCCAACATAACAAGGCAAGCCCTAACCTGGAACCCCCAAGAAAAGAGGATGAGGAGACGGCCCAGGAATACATGCCGCCGCGATTTGGAAACAGATGCCAAGCAGATGGGCAAGACGTGGGGACAGTTGGAGAGCCCAGAACCGAGAAGCCTGGAGGAAGCTGGTTGGTGGTCTATGCCCCAGAAGGGACCACAGGCAGAGAACGAGATGAATGTACTTAGCTTTGAATAAACCAAGTTTAAGCTGCTATTTTATTTTTTTATTATTTTTTTTTGTCAGTCTGGATTCATGTCCATCATATGTTACTTGATAAGAATCGGTCTTTATTTGAGGTCGGAGTGTGACTTTTCTTTTGAATATGTGTATTTCACGAGTGTGTTTGATGAAGTGGTCCTGTTGGATAAACTTATTGGATTCAAGTGGTGGTGTTTATTCCATAAGCTTTACTCCTTCACACAAACGTTTTCTTCAAATTAAAAAAAAAACTGAAAGTAATATAACTAGCAATTTTTATTTGGACATAAGTGACCTTTATTAAAAAAAAAGTCTAAGCAATTTGTTAAAAAGAAAAAGAAATACATTAAAGTCTAAGCAATTTGTTAAAAAGAAAAAGAAATACATTCATGTTTATATACAAAATTTAAAGTGATCTGCGCTTTGTCCGTATAGCTGTTTGTATTGACTAATTGCACATTGTGGTCATATGGAGTTTCTCTCTCTCTCTCTCTCTCTCTGTTTTAATCAAACCTACATTGGTCACTTGCTACTCTTTCAAACAAAAAAAAATCAAACATATTACGTGTAAAATTCACATTGTATTTTCCCAGCATCAAGAGAAACAAATAATACGTACATTAATTACTTTCATCAAGTTTTTATAGACATCATGTTTCAGCAATATTCTCAACACTCTTTGGTTATACAGTTTATTTATTAAGCTTATGCTTTGAAATTTGTTCTGTGTGGATGTCTCTATTGAGTTTGCACTCCACCGCTTACCGATCAATATTCATCCACTTGTATGTTCTCCCCCAAGTCGTCATATATGGAGGATCCCTTGTCTAATATTGATTTTTTACTTCAAGACACACCATCTTGCATGAACCAGGTTTTAGGACACTACACATCTTAATCACATTTTCTGTGACAATGCATTTACTTACACTCCGGTATAATTGTACATAGTATTTAATTTCTTGCACATCCTACAGTTTCATTAAGTTATCTTATCTAGATCAAGATTATTTTGTTGTCCTTAGTGACTTAGTAGTTTTAGAACTGCTACTCTTTATAGACGTAGAGTGTATACACTTCATACTAAATCATAAAATGTGCATTTACGCATGTCCTGTGCTGTCTTATTGTGATATACATTCTTGTTTATTGATAGGTTTTATGTTTTTCCTTTGTGTTCAAATATCGTTTATATTTTTTATTGAACAAGTATTACATATTGCCTAACAAGGTATATAATATAAAATGGTTTAAAAATTGGGTCGCGTTATGACGTAAACACTTTTTGTGTCTGAGTGGGTGTGAAGGGGAACTTGTGGACGCCATGTATTATTTAAATTAAATTCATTATTCAACACATGTATTGTGACAAGGCACTGCAGCAATTGTGACATTCTGAATGACTTTCCTACATTTTAATCATTTCAATCTGTGTATCTTCTCCTAATTATTGTATGCGACAAAAGAGACTTGGAATGGGCTGATCGTAGTGGGGAAGGAAAAAAAAAGGGTCACGAAGCACTACTTTTTTTTATTATCTATGCCTACAGCTGTTTCCATTCCCTTGTTCATTGTAAGATATTGTTTACTTTTGTTGGCTTTTACCTTTCAAAAAAAAAAAGTGCGTTCTATCGAATCACTTAACGACATCTATACTGCTGTAGAAGTGTAAACGCAGGGCACTTATCCTATCGATAATCCTCCTCTTTCTCTATCATTCTTCGATTATCTGCCTTTTCCCTCGTTTATTTTTTGGCTTTCATGTTTCATTTCCAGTGTATGATATAATATGGTGCTTGTGTCAATCGCAACATTTTTGTTTTTGTCTGGCGTTTTAAGTATTAGCAGTGTTTAAGCAGAAATGGTGAATGTAAATAGAACTACATATCAGTACAATTTCTAGTCCATGAGGTCTAATAAGGCTCTCAATACTTTCACGGAGAATGCATTTGTTGACCTGCATCGTTATACAAAAACATCTATCTGAAGATTTGTATTTAGTTATTGACACATTGCTGAATATATGCAAATAGAATATTTCTTTGTTTTCTTACATCTCTGAACAACTTTTTGAGGGAAGAAAACTGTCTCCATGAGCTGCCTCTGTGTTTTTTTTGTTCGGGTAGGGGGCATCTAATAGGTTAACTTTTTTGTGTGTGAATAAGGTGATACCTATGCAATAAATATGTTAACAGTTTGCTCTTTATTGTTTGTTTTGTTTATAACTAAAGAGTACATTTTGTCATTTAATTCCTAGCAGCAACCTAATACAAATATGCACTACAAATCTTACAGAGATCGTTGAACAAGTGTACACTGTTTAGATATAGCATCAAATGTTACATTAAATGTGAAATGTCATGGTAAAAAAATGAAAAAAAAAAAAACGTGATTATAAATATATTGGTAGCTTATACAATTAACTAGTCATTTAATATTGACAAAATCGTTTAAAGCAAAATTACTTTGTATGCAAAATCTAATTATAGAAAACTATTTGCTTTTACAAAAACCTCTGGACACGGATCTCAAAATCGGCTCAAACGATTTCCCTAGAAATGTAACATTTGAGAAAAAAAAAAATTACTAGCTCGTTGGCCACACCGGGAAAAACTAGCTTGATCGTTATAATTTTTCAAAGTGAAAAAAGAAATACACTTAAATTTGGCTAGAGAATGTGGCCTGGATCTAGATCCAAAATAGGTTTTGAATGGTCTAGCATGTTATTGTTTCAAGAGTTAAAATTAATGTTCAGGAAAAAATTGAGCCTCATATTCTAGGTCTTGATCGATTATTATATTGCCCTGGGTGTCACAAAATATGTAGGTCACAGCTGGGGAAATATTGCATTCCTCACTAATCTTCGGACTCGAAGACAAGTCTTATTATAAATTTGAGTAGATCTGTATATTTGCTTAACCAGGATTTTTTCTTGGGGAAATTATGGAATGGGGTGGAATGGTGTTTTTTAACCTAACATTCAATAGTTATTTTCTTGGGGAAATTATGGAATGGGGTGGAATGGTGTTTTTTAACCTAACATTCAATAGTTATTTTCTTGGGGAAATTATGGAATGGGGTGGAATGGTGTTTTTTAACCTAACATTCAATAGTTATTTTCTTGGGGAAATTATGGAATGGGGTGGAATGGTGTTTTTTAACCTAACATTCAATAGTTATTTTCTTGGGGAAATTATGGAATGGGGTGGAATGGTGTTTTTTAACCTAACATTCAATAGTTATTTTCTTGGGGAAATTATGGAATGGGGTGGAATGGTGTTTTTTAACCTAACATTCAATAGTTATTTTCTTGGGGAAATTATGGAATGGGGTGGAATGGTGTTTTTTAACCTAACATTCAATAGTTATTTTCTTGGGGAAATTATGGAATGGGGTGGAATGGTGTTTTTTAACCTAACATTCAATAGTTATTTTCTTGGGGAAATTATGGAATGGGGTGGAATGGTGTTTTTTAACCTAACATTCAATAGTTATTTTCTTGGGGAAATTATGGAATGGGGTGGAATGGTGTTTTTTAACCTAACATTCAATAGTTATTTTCTTGGGGAAATTATGGAATGGGGTGGAATGGTGTTTTTTAACCTAACATTCAATAGTTATTTTCTTGGGGAAATTATGGAATGGGGTGGAATGGTGTTTTTTAACCTAACATTCAATAGTTATTTTCTTGGGGAAATTATGGAATGGGGTGGAATGGTGTTTTTTAACCTAACATTCAATAGTTATTTTCTTGGGGAAATTATGGAATGGGGTGGAATGGTGTTTTTTAACCTAACATTCAATAGTTATTTAGAGAAAAACAATCGCTTTATAAGTTCTATAAAGGCAGTGGCGTAGCTAGGAATTTTGCCATCATTTGGGGGATTGGGGGGCTTGACCTCTTTGGGGGCCCTTCTTTTTTGCGTAAAATTTAATACATGTAAAAACAAATCATTCGGAGGGCTGGGGGGTATTACCCTAGCTACGCCTCTGTATAAAGGAAGTATTGTCTTTAAACAAAAAGTATTTTTAATATTTTTCTTGTTAATACACTAAATAAGACTTACATCTAGAAATGTTTTTTTTAATGTTTTTTAGGATTCGACTTAGATACTAGATCTATTGTTATTTGCATTAAAGTTTCAAGGTTGTCTAATATCTGAAATGTTAACATCTACTGATTACAGTGAAACATTCTTTATTTGCAGCGTAGGTTTAGATTTTCTTGAATATCTGATACAGCTGTAATTTTGTATCATGGTGCACCCCAAACGTTGTATATGAGGGTTTTTTTTAAACACTTAACAGTTCATAATCACACAGGGATTATATATGCTACAAAAATCCCAGGTATAGCCCGAGGCTTTCAGAAAAGGAAGAAAGGCACAATTTATTCATATCATTAGTTATGTCATTTATATTCGGGCTTTATTTTTAATTTTCTGTATAATTAACATAAATGATGTAGATGAATTTGCTTTTTAGTGCTGTAGTAGCTCATTATTTTAAAACTTAGTTTTTACTTGGGGCATTAAACTGGCACGTGTTTTACTTGTGTGTGTTTTCATTGTATGCGCTAGTTGCTGTTACCCAGACAGTACGTGTAATTAGACGACACACACCATTCTGTGCACACCAGGGAAAGCTCGCCTCTAGGCTACGTTATTCCCCTTCGTGACTTGTGCGTTGTGTTTAGTGTAAACACGCGTTCGTTCTTTCCAAATTATGGGTAAATGACATGTTGGCAGAAGATATTGGGAACATCTTGGCACTCAAATGTTAACCTGAACATGTGCATGGCCGACGCAGGAGCCTCGCATCAGCCAGTTTTGTTAACCTGTTCCCCCCCCCCCCCCCCGCACCGGTCTTACTCCCGTTTTGCTATTCTATTTTTATACCCACCTTTTACTCAGACTTATTTCCCACGTTGTGGTTATTTTGGTATCTACCATTACCTGTCTGAGAAATGTAGAGATTGTTTAGCCTACATGTAAAATCAGTTTGAAATATTTGTTGAGGCAAAAACATTTTTTTTTCCTTTGAATCAGAGTTGTTGTTTTTTTTAATCTCTATTTAAGCTTTGAACAAGTAAGCATATTACACTCACTAAATTCACTCACATTCTCTCCTCTTTCTTCATATTTCCAGGTGCTAGTAGAATTCGATGATACGGGTTGGAAGTCACGTGAGTATGTTAAAGTTCACGAAGTCTTTCAAGAGTTTCTCGTAGAGCACACGCTTGTTTGGATTGGGAAGAAAGATTCCAACAGTCTGCCAGAACTAAGGTCGGCCCTGGTAAGTGCCTTCTGCACGTCTTAGCTGCTGTATTGAATGACGCGTGTTACAAACTGCGTAGTAGCTTATTGATTTGAACGGTTAGCGTGCGTGTTGTCAACAACGTGGTTAGAAAGGGGCTGGGTAGAGGAGGAACCTACATGTAGAGGAGGAACCTACATTTACTTGAATCCGTCGATATATTTGTTTGTGGTATGTGTGCTGCGCGTGTGTGTGTGTGTTAATTGTCGGGAACAAAAAGAAAAAAAGATGTGTTTCTACATTGAACAGTGAGTCTTGTGCGTTGGACTATGTTGTGTGCTGTAAACATTGGTTAGAATGACAGTCAAGATAAAAGATGTAAACCAGCACAGCACAACTTCTGCTCTGTATAATATTCTATTTACGTTTCTAAACACCATTCGACACAGTTTTTTTTTTTGGTCTGTCTTTCGTTTAGATTTAACGATAACATCACGCTGGCCTGAACAAGATGAAAAGGGGGCGGCGCTTTGAATGCTAGTCTGGTTTTACTTTCTCTCCCCTCACCTATTCCCCATCCCCCCTCCCCCTACCAGGAGTACGTTCAAGTTGCTTTTTAGTCAGCTGTGACGTGTAGCTCAATGCTGGTGGCTTTTATTTTCATTCAAAGGAGCGAAGGAAGAAAAGAAGAAAGGAGAGGAAGACGCCTATCTAATGAAATATATAAAATATCTCTAGAACGTGGAAAGCACATTGAGATTGATCCTGTCAGGCAAGATGAATTGGTGGCTTGAATTGAGAAAGGATGTGTAGAGGTGGGGGCCCGACCCTTGACATTTTCTCCCTTGTGTGTAGCTGGTACTGTGCGAGGGGGCGTCTCATAAGAACAATTATATTTTTCTTTTGTTTATTCTTTTGAACTATGGGAGTTTTTTGTTTTTTTTGTCCACTCCGCTGAGTGCAAATTGCTCGGTCTAAAAACATTTTCATTTAGTACTTTGTGTATAGATTTAGAATATATAAGTTCAAAAATGTGTGCAAGGTTTACGATGCTACTGCAAATAGAGTTATGAAGTTATGGTATTATAACAACACATACACACAATGTAATAATAGCCAGCTATTCAAACAGCAAGCTTTTTTTTTCTCCAACACACATTAAAACCTATATTACGATATATTATATTATTATATTTAAATGAACATGTACGAGGGGATGACTATAATGCATCAGAAAATTGGTGTCGAAAAACTTTTTTGTTATTTCTATGACAATTTGAAGCGCTGAAAAAAAAAGATTTACAAATACAATTGAAAATCTGTTTTTGGTCGGCCTATATTGGGTAACTAGACACTAATCTTTCCTAGTTGTAGTAATAATAATTATCCCCTAAGCCTAAGGCAAAGAACACAGAAGAATGGTTCTTTATTTTCAATTCATTAATGATGACATTAATGACAACTGTTTGAGATTGAGTTACAAAATTCTGTTGATTTGAAAGATTTATATTGTTATAATACAAAAGCCCAACACGGATTTTAAGTAGCCTTTACCAAACAATTAAAGCTAATGGTGCAGCCATTTACGCGTGCAAGTTTATGGTCAAATCACTTGTGCCTAGACTAAACAAAACATGTTGATTGACATAAAGGTAGGGGCTGGGAATTGGGTTAAACATGTCAGCGTGTCAGGAATTCGCTGCTGCAGGTCTATGTTACGAACTAAGACACGCGAGGATTGGACTCTCTTCTCTACCACTTTTCATTGTCAATTGATTTTTGTTTCCTTCTAATCCGAGCAGTGTTTCAAGCCTGTTGTGGACAAAGCCGGTCTGTTTCAACACAGCAAGAGACCCGTCGAGTTTCTCAGTGATCGTTTGATAGGCATCGTTGAGGAGAAAGACATCAGCTTTTATAAAGTAAGTATCTATCTGTACGTGACATGGGGTGGGGGGGGGGGCAGTGTATAAGTAGAGAGAGAGAGAGAGAAAGTCTTGCTAGTAAGAAGTGCTTGTGTTGAGCGTCTAATCAAAGTGAATGGTTCAAAGAACAACTCACAATAAAGATGCACAGCTTGCTGGGATGATTTTTTTAACGCGTGACCTAATTACAATATTTCCAGTTGAGAACAATGAATTGTCTTTGTATGCAGATGTTCGTCTGTGCAATTCACGCCCCCATCCCAAGTTGAACCACGCGTCGTCCGAAATGTGTTTAAAAAGTCAAAGAACATTATTGGAGCTGTTCTTCTTCTTCATCGTTCTCATTGTTATGTTGGAGTGTTCATATGACCAGACCAATACATGAGATGAACTGCGCAGTGGTTTCCAAATCAGGGAGCTCTCCATATAGTTTTTTTTCTGTTGGGGTGATTTGGGGCCAATGTCTTATACGGGCCGTTGGAGCTGTATTAATGGGGTTGTGACGAATACCATCAAATGGGCATATGTGGAAGGACTTTTCCTGTCGCCATATTCAATTGATTACTGTACCTTTGATTGTAAATTTAATTGAAATTCAATTCACCCTGGTAAGTAGGCTGGTATTGATCACAATTGTTTAGCTATTATAATCTTATAGAACTAAGTAAGGTTACTATTGTGCACAATGATTTAATGTAGTTTTACTGTGTTAGATTATGACTTTCATTGATCTACATCTTGGATCTCTGCTTTCAATGCTGATTTATATGTTTTAGGAGGGTGACGAAAATACGCTTTTGGCTGTGAGGGACAATCCGGACGTTGTTAAGTGGATCAAAGCCTGGACTGACTACCAGGACGGACAGAAAATACTGCTGACCACGCCCACTGTCCTACTGGGCTACCGTGTTGAGGTGTATCGAACGGAGGGCACAACCCAGTGGTACACGGCTGTGATCAAGTCGTACAATCACGCTAACAAGGTAAATACGATCTGTTTGCTCTTTAGGTGCATCCCGTGTCTTCTGTCATCACATTACAGATAAACAAAGGGAAACCATTCATTCAGTTCTTTTTTTTTTTTACGTTAGTGATTATTGAAGATGCATGACACTTTAAAAAGTTATGTTGAGGTTTAATGGAATGGAAGTATATAGTAGTGAAGGTTACCAATAGGCGAAGCTCGTCAGAATTCTAGTTTGAATTATTTTTTGCTGCATGTAAAAAACATGGTCACTTATACAATAACTTGGACTTTCTTTACATAAGCTGTGTGTTTAGGACATTTCTAGTGCTCAACCAGTGAGACTTACAGAGATATAAGTTTCAAATACATGTTAGATTCATTTCAAAATCTTGTTCATATCTGGCTTGAATTCACACAAAAAAAGTTGGGTGCAGCTCAAAACATTGATCACATTATATTGTGTTCATCCCTTTTTTTAATGCCATTACATATCCACCACAATTGTTAAGCTACATAACTCTTTTTTTTTCATCGTTGATTGGTTTATATAGGTGAAAATAGCGGGCGTATGCATACAAGGTAGAATTGTATAAATGACTTTGAAAAAGCAAAGATTTGTCCTGTAAGAATAAATTGTGGGAAACTCGCGCACACACACACAGCTACTTAAGCTAAACATAGTGTTTCACTGTTGACACTGTGTCCATTACAGGCCATGTCTGTGTCGAAATGTCGCGGGTTGGATTTCGCTTGTGCACACTCTGCCGCAGCCAGGGATTTCTAAGACTTTCTTCTTTTTTTTTTTTTTAAGTGTGTGTGCCCTACTTTTGTACAATCACCCACCTGCCGGCTTGATGAATGTCACTTTGTTGTTAAGCTTTCGTCTACAGGTCGTCTGGAGAAGAATGACTAAGTAGAAACTTTGTCTTTCTATTACCATCTCGTTGGAGCCGCGTGTGTTCATGTACAAAATAAATCTTTCCACCTCAAGTTTTTGTTGAATAGAATTTTTAAAACTAATAAAAGGCGGGAATCTTTGACAACACTGTCTGTTGGCTAGGCCTGAAGCTGAACTTTACGTTCAGACGCGGAAACCAGAAAAGAGTGCGCCTGCTAGATGTAGATAGCAACCTTCCCTTCTCCTTCTAGACTTTAGTTAATTCATAGACTATTGGGAAGGGGGGGAGGGCGGTATTCTACTATTTCCCCTACAAATATGTTTACTCCTTAGTGTCTTTGTTTCTCAAACGTCCTTATAGTTTGTGTTGACTTTGACAACGTAACAAAAGACGTTGAGATATTTGTTTTCTTTTTTATCTTGAACTTTCCATGTGTTCGGGTCTAAATATTGCAATCAGCTGCCATAGGAAATGATAGGCAGCATTCTCTGGGAGAAACTGTCAAAAGGCTGATAATGGCTTACCTTTGGCTTTGTAGCACACACGCACACACACAGGGCCAGGGGGGGGGGGAGATGAAGTAATTTGTGTTGAGCAAGGAGCGGAAACCTCGTTAAGTGTGAGGCCCCCCCCCCCCCTCCAAGCCCCTTGGGCAGTGCTATTGATCGATAGTTTCGTTTGTCTGTCTAGTGCGTGTGTGTGTCTTTGTAATCTGCCCGAGCCGGTCTGTCGAGTGCGTGAGTGCTGGCTTTGCATAAAGCTGTTACACCATCTACTTGGGCATGTTTAATGACCTCACTATGGAATGGTCTTTTTTAAATTGTAGTCCGGCTGGACAATTAATCTAGCTTTTCATGCATTGAGTAAGTTAACGGTTTTAAAAGACTAAGCATTCTATGACAGCTTTTAAATGATTTCAGTTTTGATCTACTTTTGTTGATAAGAACTGTGTGAACATTCAGATAACGGTCAAAACTGTGATCTGTTTCATTGACTTGTAGAGTAGAGACTGATAAGTGAAACACGTTGACCTGTTCTGAACGTTGAATACCTCATATATGTATATGTTAACTTGCAACTGAATTGAACCCATTTCAAAGCTGTCCAGCATTCCATACAAAGTACACCCGTATGGCGAACTAATGAATGAAATCATGAGACAGTAGGATGACAAGTTTGAACTATCTATACATCAAATATAATTCTGTTAAGCTTACCGAACGTTTAGATTGTTGCTTGTGTAAACTCACTATTTAATTCAATCCATTTTCTTTCATTATTTTCTGGGTTTCTGCGTTTATTCAATGATTTCAAGATTTCTTCTTAAAACCTTGTTTGTTTGTTTTTTCAGTAGCGCATTTATAGAGTGGGATTTTATTTGAAGTGTATTTGTTTAAGTTCAAACATTGTGTTCTGCTTGCCCAACTTGCAAATGGTTTGTTTAGAATATTTCTTGGCTCAAATTATGTAAAGCAAGATCTGTTCATACTTCAGTTAATTAGACTCAGTTCGTAGTTTATTGTACGCAGGCCTTCTTGCTGTTTTTTAATTAACATACTTGGTTCTGCATTGTTATTGTTGTGTTGTGCCACACACAGAATTCAGCGGAGGACTAATGATGATATGTCTACAATTAACATTACTAAATTTGGCGAGGCATTTTCAGATTTATTTTGCCCCCCTCCAACATAATTAGGGGAGGGGGGATGAACTGTCCTAATGGAGTTGACGATGTCATCTTACTGGGCCAAGTGCCGGTGTTGGCAGCTACAAACTAGGGCTTGTAAACGTATCGATTTAAACCATGGTGGCTGGTAACTAGTTTCTCTTTCTTCCACCCCTGCCTCTCCTTTCCTGGGTTATTGATTTGTGACTGGCGCCAGTATTCACCGCCCACCCCCTATACTAGGTGGGGGAAGACTACATGACCCCCCCCCCCCATTTTTTTTCGATATGGGTGAATGCCTAACTTTACTAATAGAAAATTGTGGTTGAAAAAACTTGCAGACACACTTGCTTCTATCAAGTCACATGTAGTGTGTTTCATTTAATGTGTAGTTTATATGCCAAACAACACGTCTCTTTGTTCTATATTTATTGCACAATTAGCTGAAAAAATAAATGAGCTGACCGACTTGTTTTGTTTGAAAAGTCTACACATGAAAGCTTACTACAAAGTAGTGTCTATCTCTTAATCTATAAATGTGTTGTTGTCCTCTTGGTTTTCCACGTTCATTAAGATAAAGAAAGCCAAAACAAAACAAAAAAATACTTGGCAAAGTCCAAGGTCTGTATGCAAGCTTTTTGTGGTCACAGATGTGTCTGAAGTGTTGACACTAGTTCTGCCCCGTCCTCCAGCTCTTATGTTCATCGATTGGAAATAAGCAAACGTAAGCCTGCATTAGATGGATCACATGTCTGTGGGCTGGATGGTATCTCAATGGGACCAGGCTGCATTGATTTGGTGTACACAAGACGGGAGGAAATGAGATTCCAAACCCATCGATTTTTCTCCCATCCCCTCTCTTATGTGCCTCTCCGCTCCATTCGTTCGTGTTTTAGCCCCCACCCCCTTTTTTTAACAGTTGCCTCACTCCTGAGCTGTTTTATTGGTTTGGTCTGTATAAAACGACAATTTATCACTACTGTCAGTGGCTGTAACTGGTGGGATATTGTTATTTATGTAATAATCCCTCCAAAGTAACCCCTAAGTGTTAACATAGTTTAGAGCCACTATAATACAAAGCTATTATATCCTATCTAAATATAAAATTAATATGGACATGCTGGTCGTGACTTGTATTACTACTTAAAACATTCAAGGAATGACGCAGATCATACATCAACAAGGATTTATGGAGTTTTAAATGGTTCAAACAAAAACACATCATTCTGAGTGTGAAGTTTTGAAAAAGTCAAGAAAAGTTCAGCAGAATATTTTCCACTGCTGGCCTACTGGAAACAAAAGTAACTATTATTTTATAAACTGTCACCCCCCCCCCCCTCGGCAGTGATGCTTTATTGTTGTTTTTTAACCTGGTTTCAAACAAGAAACCTAAACCTGTTAACAGCTGACTCTTTGAAGTAACAGAAAATATACTGGGAATCTATTTCTATCCCATGTTAATTGAGCTTTCAGGCGTAAATCAATCAAATCTCGGTTATCCTCTAACATTGTTGGACGGACATCTGTCAATGTGTATGTCTCGAATATAAGTTGATTCATCGTTTTGTTTTTTTTTTATTTATTTTTTCTTGACGCTTTTGTTTCTGATGTCACACTCGCTATTTTCAGAGCCTGACCTTGACAGACGACACGGTGTTAGAGGAGCACAATGAGGACCCGACCCTTATTCAGATGCACTTGATTGGTGACGGAGGTAAGTGTCTGTTTCCGTTCCCAACACTCTGTTACTTCATGTGTGTGTGTGTCTTAGCACATTATGATTACAATGTCTACTACTGAATTTGCCACAGTGTGTGATATCAAACATCTGCCTTGACCTACACGACTTTCAGATGGACCCCCCCCCCCCGCCCCTCTACAAGCACTCCTTGTTGAAATGTATTTTATCTCATTGCACCGTACAGTTTTGCTGTATCTAGGTTAGATCTAGATTCTTGGTAGTTTCAACGATGTCCTGTCAAAGTATAATCGCTTAAAATATAATCTAGTAGCAGTAGATCTAGTCTGTATGACAAACAAACAACACTACAAAAACAAACTAGTTACCTTGACGAAAATAAGTTTTTTTTATGCGTAGATTGTTAAACTCAGGTAAAATAAAACATTTTTTAGCATATTCATTTTTTCTTACTCTTTTGGTCGTTCGCATTATTCGAACATTTCTCGCCTTGGTAGATCTGTAGTATACATCTGTACTAGGTGTGTTTAGTTTTCTTATTTAAAAAAAAAAAAGGAATCAATGTCCTGAGCCGCCTCTGATCTCACTTCAGTTATTTAATCATTGCACTGAAACAGACCGTAACGCTTCATTCTAGAGAACGTAGTTCTCTTGGTTTTGATCAGCGTTTGACCTCGCGTCCCCTTTCCTAACGGTGCGCCACTGTCTTGTGCCCGAGGGAAACCGGGGTTGTCGGCCGTGTGTTGTGTGTTATCTTGTCTCTCACCGCCAACACTGGGCCCGATTCGTCAGATAGCTTGTTTTTAGCTCGGCTTTCACTGGCTTAGCGGTGCTCTAGGCCAGCGGCACTTTGGAGTGTATTATCGACAAGAAGTAACGTGTTGTAAATATACTCTGCTGTGTATCTGGGAATAGACTGTGATTATTTTTCTTTGTTTTACCTTCACATACGGTAAGATACTATACATAGAATCGTGATAGATCTATAGTATAAGTATGTATAGACATAGACGTCATAGACTTAGATTTTTAGATCAAGCTAGTTTCGTTAAAAATTGCATAGCCTCTTCGCCTCTTGCCTAGCTAGACCTAGATCTAGCTAGAAACCTAGCAATCTTAGACTATTATTATAAGTAGTAATATTAGAATCGTTTATAGAACTAATAATATACTTAGTCTAGATGTAATCTATATTGACTGTGGGTCTTTTGGCGCCTAATAGATCTAGTTAGGCTACACTAGATAAAGGATTTAGATCGAGAGACAGTATTTATTACTATTTTAAATCTTTCACTTTCTAGATCTTTAGGTTAATGAGGGTGTCATGTGGCCATCACAATGACCAACCGTCTTTACATGTGCCCAACTAATGTTAGGTACCAATTAGAGATTCATAAAGATCCCAAAATTATAAAAAAAAAATCCAATCTTCGGGATTCTAACCCAGGACTCTCCAGTTCAAAAGCCTATTGCTTTACCACTGACTCAGCCACTGTGCCTCCAGACTCCAGATCAATTATTGCATTAAATAAATGTGGGCTTGTCATTGGTTACCTGTAGATAAAACAAATCTAGATCTAAATGTTTAAATTGTTTGAGATACCTATAAATAGTAGTCTCTAGATTAGTGTAGATCCATACCTAAATAGATCTACGACTACATTAAAGTGGTAAATCATCACTTGATTAGTGGTGCCATTGCTTTTCTTTTTTTTTTTTGTACATAACTCAGCTAGATTCTATTCTTAGAATGCCTGACAATAGTAGTTGTATTAGGTCAGGCACAACATTGCAGGTGTCAGTACTATGTCTACTCACACTCATAAATACATAGAGTTAAGACTAGGCAGGTTGACTTAGCTTTATATGAGTCCCACATTAATTACAGACTGATACTTTGTAAAAGATCAAGAAATCTGTTCTGCTTTTTCATTGCTTCAAAAGTTCACAAATATGTTGAAGGAAAAAAAGTTATAGTCTAATTAGGTCTATCTATTTAACTAATAATACAACTTATTTGTGTATGTAATATAATATAATGTTTATCGGTAATTCTCGGTGTTTAAAAGATAGATATAGTTAGCCATTGTTAAAGCCTGAAATGAGATAGATATAGTTAGCCATTGTTAAAGCCTGAAATGAGATAGATATAGTTAGCCATTGTTAAAGCCTGAAATGAGATAGATATAGTTAGCCATTGTTAAAGCCTGAAATGAGATAGATATAGTTAGCCATTGTTAAAGCCTGAAATGAGATAGATATAGTTAGCCATTGTTAAAGCCTGAAATGAGATAGATATAGTTAGCCATTGTTAAAGCCTGAAATGAGATAGATATAGTTAGCCATTGTTAAAGCCTGAAATGAGATAGATATAGTTAGCCATTGTTAAAACCTGAAATGAGATAGATATAGTTAGCCATTGTTAAAGCCTGAAATGAAAAAAAAAAAGGGGGGGGGGTTGGTTGTGATTTTTGGTAAATTGAAGTTAAAGAAAAACCGAATCTCTGATTGTCACTGCAAATACACTTGAACCCGTATTTCAGTGACACTGGCAAACTTAATGGATAGTGGTTGTAGTAAGACTAACAAGAAATAAGTCTTTTAAACAAAAGTACACAAGCTCAACATTTGAGTCAGACGATGGTTAACATTTTGGCCAGACGAAACTATTAGTTCGAAGCAGGGCTCATTATGTCTACTTTTTGTGTTGTAAAGGCCAATTTGTGTTGTATTAAAGATGTGCTTAATTGTCAGATAGCAATCTCCTTGTGTAGTAGAGACGTTGACCTTGTCCGTGTCACGATGCAAATGAGTGCTGGCGTGTATCATCTGTTTATCTACTTTTATCACGTATATAATGCAGTGAACATTTTTGTTTCAATTGTGATAAATGTCTGTGAGAAGTGTTAATACTAATTAGCTTTAAAAGCACATGTGAGAATGTTATTTCGTAGCTTACATAGCCCTCTCTAAGTTGCTAATGTTTTCAAAACATTAGAACGATACTTTTTTTTAAAGCTGTTAAGAGAATTTTTGTTAGGCCTAAACCAAACCAGAACTCTCCTAATCATCTCCAGTTTTGACATTTAACGTAGTGTTGACAGTGTGGACAAGACTGATGATGACATTGATGTATTAACTAGGGAAACAAAAAAAAAACAAAAAAAGAAAAAGGGATTGTGGCTTCTGTTTCATCTTTTTAATCTCATGTTAGTAACATGCTTGTATTTGACTATACTTTACTGCAGCATGTTTTCTCCTGGGATTAAATTACACAGTAATTAACAAGTACCTTTTTTTTCCTTTCTAACTTAGGCTACAATTAATTAGCCGTTTTGTAACTTAGGCTACAATTAATTAGCCGTTACTTTTGTTAGGCCGACTATGTAACGTTCTGTCAGTGTAGCTAAATGAACCTTGAGCTAGCTGTAGGCAAGTCACCTGTTTATTGCGTGTCTCTCCCCGGCCCAAGTAGTTCATCCTGCTCCTGATAGGCTCAGTTGAAGTGCTGTTCTAACCTGGCCCCATATCTGCTTTCCCTTCTAGTAAGATAGAGCTGAAAGAAACCCCGATAAGAGGTAAGGGGGAAAAAAAAAGGGGGGGGCGGGGTGCAGTTTTCTTTGTTTTCTGGCCACCGACCGGAACAACCAGTGTAAAACCATTGAACTCAGAATATTAAAAAAACACACACACACACACACACACACACACAGATGTATGCGTATGATTTCTCCTTTTGATCGTAGTAAAATGTTTTTGGTTGGGGAAAGGCCTAAGCAATAAATGGCAGACGTGTTAGATGTGTGTGTGTGGTGCAATATTGAGTTATCCACTGCGCGTGGACTAGAAAGTTTGGAGTGGGTTGTAAACAAATTTCTGTTGAATGGTGATAATTATCTCAGGTGCACAGTATTGTTTGATCTACCAGTTGTGTGTGTGTGTGTGCCCCCGTATGTTTACCTCCTGGAATACCAGTGCTTTCCCATCCCTTTTTCGTCTTCAAACTAATATTGTGGACGTCATTCGACAATCCCATTGTATTTTTTTATTATTTTGGTTTAAACCAGCCTTCAGTGTATGACTGGGGATTCAGTGTACATGGTCTCACACTGTAGTTCACTCAACAGGACACACTCTGATACATTAATCCAGTTTTTTGTTTGTTTGTTTTTCTTGAACTTTCTGGACCGTCCTACAAAGGGTTTATCTCACCTTGCTCCGTCCATTGACTCCCTCCTAATGGGTTTGGTCGGACACTAGGTTGAGATGGAATGATTTTTGTTGATTATCGCCATCACTCGTCCTGCACGTGCTGCCATGAACGTGCTGTCGCTAACCGATGATGAGCTCAAGGCTGCCTTGTTTCTTTTTTCCCCAGTTGTTGATTCCATTCTAAACGGAGTGGATGTTGGAGTAGCCCAGAGGAGAAGGCCACGGTGTACAGTGACCAAGCAGAACAGTAAAGATTCAGCTTCGGTGAGTCAATGACACATTTAGGTTCAGAAAGATTTAACATAGGACTACAATAGGTTCATTTAACAATTAACCCGTATTTCATGAACACGTTTGCTTTTTGTGAATGTAATTGGTGAATGTAATTACTCGGATGATCTAGATATAGTTCCTTTGTATATACTTATGTGGACGTAACATTTATTAATAGCCACGTTTAGTACTGAACAAAAAATAATGATTATGGTAATCTTTAAAATAATGTAGTTTATGCTTTATTTATTTGGCTTGTATTCTTTTCTAATTAAGACGCAGTGCTATAGTTCCCTTCATTTATTGAACAATAGAGTTTAACCCACGAATTGAACCCTTCCCCCCCCCCCCTTTTGAACTAAAAGTTCACTCAAATGTCTGGCGGGGAGAACATTATTAATAGCGGCGTGTCAGTGCACTGCACTGCACACCTAGATTGTAAGTGGAACGACCTTCCCCTGCCGTTTTGCCTTTTGAAGCCGTCAACCTTAGCCCATAAATGTTGGACAAATACTCGTGTCACGTGCTTTGGTGTATTGATCGTTTACAAGTCAAAAGTATCCTGTTGTAGTGTCTTGAAACAAACAAGACACGTAGGTAGCAGGTAGGCCCTGTTGACATTTACATTGACTTGAAGGATAGGTTGCTGCTCTATTTCAGTTTCAAATTGGAAACTCATAAAACACACACACACACATAGACGTTTTTACCTGTAATTTTCTGTAATTAATTTTCCTTCAAATTATATCATTTTGACAACTGTTTTTTTTTTAAGGGTGTTTGTGTATACAGGGCGGCAAGTAGGTTCATTAAACGTATATTTTCAAATTGGATTATCCATGTCGTTACGTCTGTGTAGACACATCTGTTTATAGTAATTAATCTTGTCTACGTTAGAAGTGATGCATCGGTAGCGGTACGGCTATTGTTGCTGATGTGATCCCATTCTATAACTCAGATTATTGAACTCCAGATGAATGCCTCTCTTTACAAACTCGCCAGCCAGTCTTACCGGTTCGAGAGTCTCTGTTGTAATAGGAAAAAAAAAGTATTTCACGGAAATGAGGTCATTCTTCCTGGCAGCCAAAGACTTTGGGGAAGGGAGGCGAGAAAGGGGGGAGGTCGGCTCAGTCCTCCCTATGAATAGAGGTGATTTGAGCACAAAGAGCTACCGGTGTGTGGTTTCTCTCTCTCTCTCTCTCCTCTTTCTCTACCAAACATTGACCAGGCAGTTTTTTTTTTTTACTACAGTTATTCCCATCTCACCCCCCCCCCTTTACCAGTTAATCATTTTTTCCTGAGCAATACTGTACTGGAGGGCATCCTCCTGGTCCATATGTACAACTTCAGCCTGTGTTGTTATGAACTGGCAGTAGAACATAAAGCCATCTATTGTGAGTAGACCAGAGATCTGTGGCTAACAACGTAACAAGGGTGCGAGTCTTAGCATACAAGCAGTAACAGTACAGAGCTACGTTTCTCTGCTAGAACTGCAGTCTGGGAACTAAGAGGTTTTGGCACAAATGTCGAAGATCGTAACTTGTAGGTATTTGGAGAATTTTAAACCACTAGTTTTAGTTCTAATAATAATCAAAATGAAATAAATGCGCGCTCGCACACAGTATCAAAAATGGAGCCTGTTTTTTTCTGGTTTAGTATGCAAAGAATTTAGTTTACTATACATTACCCTTCGTCAGAGTTGAAGTATTGTTTTAAATTGACTTTTATAGAGTCTAATAATATAGTCTGTAAACTAGACGTAAATGTTTGTTCAGCAGCACATTTGACTTTCATTTCTGTTGCAAACATTCCAACAAAATCCAGACGTTCTTTTGTTTTTCTAGATCATGTTTATACTTCGTCTCAAATTGTAGAACATTATGTGGAAGAAACCAAAAAAAAAAAGTTTGAAAAGATCTTGAAGTTTATTTTGTCAACGTTTGAAATCTATTCCATACAACTGTTTCACTTGTGTAGGTACCATAGATCTGTACATTGTGAGTGACCTGATGGTTTCAATCCAAGCAAGACTGTTGTTGTTTTTGTCTTGGCCCATCCCTCTAGCCTTGTGAGAGAGAGAATGGTGTTGGCGGCTAGCCAGGTCACTGACAGGTTTGGATAAGCCTGGAGGATTCATTTCCCAGTGTTTGACATTCCTTGTGGAGCAGGTCTTTCCACCTCCCCCCCCCCCTCTCTCTCACACATACACACACAGTGTTACACCGTCCCTTCCTAGCAGCCTTGAAGGTCACATGTGTGGTTGAGAGTTCAGCAGACAGTTTCATTGTTTGAGTTCTGGCTTGTCCCGTTGATGTGCGATAGACTAGGCATAGGTCGGATGGGGTGATAGCGTGTTCGTCTCTGGAATTCCTAGACAAAAGTCTAGTTGAGCATAGTCCCACTTTGTACACTCACGTGACTCATCGATCACGCAATGTCGTGTCATTAACTTGGGTTGACGGCGTCCCATGTGAGAGCACACCACCGCTGTCTGCAGTATTGGATTGTTTGAATTCTTTTGCTTCGTTTCCCAGGGATAAATACACGAGCCGTGACCGAACTGTGCTCTGCTCTACTCCGGATTGAATTTCTTGTGTAGTGGTATGCACTGTCTTTTGTAATAGGTCATTGCTCTAGATTTAATTAGAATTGTCAACCCATCAATTCATATTTTAGCAGTGAATATAGACTTGCTACAGCTACACATTACACACTTTATTATTTTTTTTTAATGTCAGAAACCTTTTAGGCGTAACTGACATATGCTTCCACGTACCACGGGAAATACTGCATTCCTCACTAATCTTCGGACTCGAAGACTAGCCTTATTACTATTATTGTTATTTTTTTTTTTTTTTTTTTTTACAAACGTATAATTATTTACCTTTCATCAAAAAAAAAAAGTAACTTGAACGTTCACCAGTTTGTGTTGCATACCTGGGTGTCGGTCAGTTCTTTAGTTCATACATTTGTACTTCTCGCGTTTTCTTGTCTTTAACGAGGCTTCTTGAGAAATGAATATGTAAGTGTAAGGTGTATTTTGAAATAAAAGCTCAATTTCTAAACCAGTCGTCTTTGTCAAACTGCTATGACGTTTAGAATTTTTAATTTTCAACATTTTTTTTCACACGTATTTAACATTCCTTTAGGTATTTCAAATCTTGTGTGTATTTCTGGTGATAATTTGTTTACTGTAATCCGAATAAATCCTTACATCTTTGGTGTTTCTTTGTTCACAATGACTAGACCTTACATCACCTCCCCTCCATGTGCTCAAAATACAGCAGTTGCCACCACAAGATGCGTATATCTTTCACACTAATTGGTGTGGTGCATCGTGCAAAATAAAAGACAATTTGAATCAGGATGAAACATATCTCTTTACACGGACTTATAAACCATGGAAGGGGAGATGAAGCTTGCAGTGACAGTTACTATAAAACAACAACTCTTTTTTAGTCTGAAACATAGATACACATAGCGTCTGTCTTTCTCTTTTAAAAAATATGGTAATGTCATCACTTAAATAGAACACATCTCATTAACACTTGATAATAGCCACAAGCATTGCCCAGAAGTCGACTTTTTCATATATAGATATCTACTTACCTTAAAATGCTAATAAAACAACTTTATCACGTCTTATACATTTGTTTAGTTATCTTTTTGTTCCCCCAATTCCTAAAAGAAATTGCACAACGTAATGTCGTCATGTATTGCTCATGTCAGACTGAAGCTTTGTTCTCTCCATCATGAATCGCCTGCCTCAGTCCAAATGCGCATCGACCTAAATAGTTAGTGTTAAGGGGAAATGTAGCCAGTGTTTGTATTAGCTTTCCATGACAGTGTTGTCATCAAATGAAACAGAAACCTAGTATGTAGAATACAAGGCTTGTACCCATTTTATTTGCATTACATACAGAGAACCATGAATTTAGACAATTATTTTATCCCTCTTTATTTGTTTCAAACTGAAAAGCTTAATTGTCTCTTGAAGAGATAATTGTATGTCTCGACACACGGGTGTCTGACATGGGCTAAGTAGTCAAGTGGTTCGTTTAAATAAGTACGTTGACAATCTCTTCAACTGTTAATTAATTTTATAAGCACACTCTCGTATTTTAGTTTTATTCTAATTTGAGACTGTGTAGGCCTTGCGGTTATTTATCGGTTCTTGTCTGTAGATTACACGAAATACATAACTTCTAGATTTTCAGGTGGTATGTTTGTTGTTTTTTATTCTTACCAGCTTATTACCACCACTCGTGGACCAATTAGTGTAGGCACTGGCAACAGTAACAACTCAGCTGTATGTCAAGCGAGGACGTCTAATAATAACACATGTACACAGCCGCCTGCATTTATCAATAATAAGGTCGCCAAATCGCGCCAAACAAGCCTAGCAGAAGCGTCGGTTTCTGGAACATCTGCTGGATCAGAAGCTGCAGAGAAAGGTTAGTACGCTCTCTTTTTGCCGTGTAACGAGCCCATTTCTCTAGTTTTGTGTGTGTGTCTGTGATGCATAGTTTGGCCACTTCACGGGGCTTCAATGTTCGACACACGTGACCTACATTCTAGAGTAGAACGTGTGTCCTTTGAAAGGGGGCCAAGGTCACAAAATTGCGGTGAAGTTGTGTTGTTGTTTTTCTGGTGATCATAGAAAATAACGTTGGGACTAAGCAACACACTTTTATCTCATCAACGGAGTCGCTCTATCAGCCACTAGCTACATGTTTTGTATTGGTCACCCGGTCCAACAATAGCTTTCCTTATCGCACTATCGATTTTGCAGTAGTTTAAGCAAACGCGTCGATAGTAACGGCTGCACATAATGGTTGATTCAATTTTTAAAAAACAAAGTCATCTGGCTAATGTCGTTGGTTCAGGGATGTTTCCAAAGTGTGTTAGGGGAGGGGGGACACAAGCCCAATGCACACCTCTTCTTACATTCTTAACGCTGTAATGTGGCTTGCAATGCAGCCCACCACACAGTCTAGGTGCAATGAATAGAAACTATGGTCTTCTTTTGAAACTTCTCAATCGATGTAAACTTGAGATTAAAACACACACACACACGCACATTGATAGTGGGTTTTTTCCCCCTCCTGTGTACTGTCACGTTGTGCACAAATCTATACAACTGATAGCAGTGGTGGTTAGCTTGGGTCTGAATAATATGGCTGGTAGTCTGGGTCGCGTCTTAGTGAGATGGTTAGCCAGAATCTGATATGCTAATAGTAGGCTTTACATGGCTATGTTATGAAAAATTAGATAGATATACCACGCGTCCCCTCACCTCACGTCTTTATATTTCTTTTTAAATACTTTGTATACTTTGTATACAATGTATATTGTTATAATGGTAGGGCGGGGTGAAAGCTAAGTGAAGGAGTCTGAAACAATCTGTGTTTCATAATAAACTGCAGACAATCACAAAAGTTCATCGGTAACAAACAAACCCCATTTGGACAACTGATTGAGAGAAACATTTAATGGCTTAAAAGATTTTTAACCTATAAAAACACCTTTAGGATTTAGTGATTTTATCATCACAAAGGACACTGCTTACAAAAACACACAAAAACTCATTTATTCCCCTGGCAATCAAATCACTAATATAAACTTCTGAATGATTCTGGTGGATTGTATATTTTGTTTTTTTATAGTTATAATGCTTTGTTCGTTGTAATACACAAATTGTAAGACAAATGTCTTTGGATAATGATTATTATTATTATAGGAAGGGGGAATTATACATAATCAATATGCATGCTTTTTTTTTGTTAGTAGAGATGTTAAAAAAATGGCCTTTTTAAAATTACCATTTGCCTTGCAATTGAAGTCCTAATTGTCCTTTTCTTTCTCCACAACTAGGACAACTTCTGTCCAAGAGCTCTAAGCAAACACCTAAAAGGAAATCTGACCCCACTTTAAAGGTGGCCAAGAAGTTAAGTGCTAGTAAGACTTTAAAGAAATCAGCCAGTGATGAAAATTTAGAAACAGGAAGTTTAGTATGTAAACAGACATGTAATGTACTTGTGAAGCGTATTGAAGAACAAAGTGAAGAGTCCTCTAAATCCCAACGATTGAGAGACAGGTCTGTACAAAATAAGAAAAATTCAAAGTCAGTAGTCATTAAAAATTCTGCATCCCTTGAAGAATCCAACAGTCTCCTGAATCCTTCAGAAACTTCCAATGCTAAGGACTGTATGACAGAAAGTGAAGAAAAGCCCAAAGACAAAAAAAGAAAACAGACTAAAGAATTAGAAAATGTTTCCCATAAATCCAAAGAATTTAAGGGCTCATTAAATGAAGTTCCTAAAGAAAGTTTATGTCATGGCCTAAAAAACACTCCTGATGCACACATATCTGTAAATGCTAATGTAAAAACTCCAACTAATGTCACTACTGACGTTTTAAGTTCTTCATCACCTGCGCTTGTTAATGTGAATTCATTAAGGAAAGAAGTCAATCATCTAGAGGAAAAGACTAGCAATCATGAGCTTTGCAACCAACCAGGGCTGAAGGCTCAAAAAAGTAAATTAGATGAGCATTCAACACGTGTGTATTTGGGGGGTAATATAACTGGAAACATTTCCAATTCTGTAGAGCAAACAGATTCTAATTTTGAAGAGGACATGCACTACAAAAAACAAATGTTAAGGGCTGGAGGAAATATCAGCTCTCACCCAAGCACTCCAACACTTTCAGTCACTGAAGGGATTGATCGTTCCCTGACTGAGCAGCTCACCAAAAGAAATACTAAAAATGAAAAATTTTGCTTAAATGGTGACAATAAATTAGGGCCTGAAGAAATATACTCTTCCACTAGTTCCTTATCTTCACAAAGGTCAGAATCCAGCACCACTTTGGGGAAATCAAATGAATTAACTTCTGATAGACAAAGTGCATTCACTTGTGTTCAGTCTAGCTTATCTAGGAGTAATAATGCAACTCCAGCGTCAGAGGATAGAGCAGACTCCAGAGCCAGTGACAGTCAACTATCTGGTCACTTGTCTGAAGACAAACGACCAGGATCGCGACTGGATGAAATTCGTAGTGTAAAAAGTAGTCCAGGGTCCAGTCCGCTTGTTGTTGATAGACATGAAGCAGTTCATGTATACCGTGATCCAGAATTGATGCGCAAAAATCCTGTACAAAGTAACGTTCAAAACATTTTAGCTCAAAAGATGAATCAGCCGTTTCCTGCTGGGCATTCGTCGTCGCTTCCTGGAGCATCAGCAACTTCTCAGTCTGTTACTGCTGCTGCATTTACTGGAGTCCCTTCTTTGTCCACAAGAACTTTGTTGAGTACAATTCCACCTTACACAAATCCTCATCAACTAACACCGTCCATATCACACCACTTGGCTCTTCCGTCTCATGGATATCCAATGGATGCTGTTGTCAGAGTCCAACAGCACCAGCAGCAGTTAGCAGTCATGCAGCAACTACAGATGGGAGCATACAATCTTGGAACTTCTAGTTCACTGGAGGCTTTGTGGCAAAGAAAGCTCCCCCCTACCAATCCCATCCCTGCACAGTGGTTGCAACAAAAGCCCCCAGAAAGTCTTCTGGCTAGTGAACTAGCTGCAGCTTTACACATTCAAAAACTTGAGCAAGAGCGTAGAGAGCATGAGCAGAGGAGAGAGTTGGAAAGACTTGAACGTGATCGAGAGAGACTAGAGCAAGAACGTCGTGATAAAGAACGGAGAGAAGTACTTGAAAGGTAAGGAAACTATAACACGTTTTCTGCATTGAGTGGTGGACATTGTCACCAATCAGCACAACTAAACATACATAATGTAAAGTTTTATATGTGATTCAGCATAAGTACCGGTCCGTAGATACAGTTATAATGTAACGGAAACCAATCAGGTTGTTTTATGCATACCTTATCCAAACTCACCATCTTTTATTTTAGAATTGGACCAAAAAAAAAGTGTCAATAAACGCTTTCCTTTCATCTAAGGAAACGTGTAAAAGGGTTTGTGTAGGTCTTAGTCACTTTTCAGGAAATTTGAAGTGCACTTTGCATACTGGCTGTATCATGAGACCACTTAGGTTAGACGCCAAGCATTTGGAAATATCTAGATCTAGTCCTTTTTTCTTTTGTGATGCTGGGAAGATGCATTTTGGTTTAAATTATCAGTTCATTGCTCATGCCCGTTAAATGAAGAGGTGATAGAAAATTAGACGACCAAACACACCATCCCGAGTGTTTAAGAATAACTTTATTTAAAACATATTCTGATCCAAGTAATTATAACAGCATATGTGACATCACTAGATCTATGACCTACGAAAACAACAGCATCGGTGATGGTTGCTTACAAGTACCAATACATCTTAACCCCCCCCCCCTCCCAAAATGGCACTTGATTTTATTTTTTTTTTGTGAGTGCGTGATTATATTTTAGAGCTGAAAAATGATCGAGGAGTAATAATCAGTATTGAATTAATCTATAATATTGATTCCGCAATCTATACTGACACGCTCATTGATCAAGGAAATCTCTTAAACTGTCTTAGGAATTCGCATGCAATTTCGTACACAGAGCTAGCTACCTATGCAGCTAATGCAAATTCATACACACACAAAAAAAGATTTATGATGTTCGAATGTTCGCTTTACAGTTATGGCAAACATTGGGACTTGAAACACTGTCTTAATAGTCTTGCTAGTGAATGAACCATTTACTCTCAATGTCCCCGTCCCCCGCCCCCACCTTTTCATTACCATTCAGCATAAGTAAGAAAAAAACAAAAAAAAAAAAAACGTTTCAAATATAAATATAACAAGGGTCTATGGAAATCTATTTATAGATACTAGCTTTACTAAATGTTTTCGATACAATGTATATGTTCATTTTATTTTCTTTATAAGGAATGATACGTATCTATGTTTTGTAAGTTTTTTTTTCCTTTTAAACGTATTTTTAATGTGAAGAACAATAGTTAATCTTGACCAGAAGTTTTTTTTTTTTTTAATGTTGTCCAAAAACAAAACTGAAGCAATGGTAGAAAAAATCAATGAAATGTGTGTTCTCTCTAAAAATGGTTTATTAAAAAAAAAAAAAAAACGATGGATGTAATCATGTGCGTTTTACACGCCTTGCATATCAATATCGTGATTTCGGGTAGGTCTCGCTAACATAGTTGGTAATATTTATTCATTGATTTAAAAAAACTTTATTAAACCATATTTTTATATACTATAGTTTAGTGAAAATTAAATTATTATATATTCATTTTTAATTATCGGCAGAAATTATTGCGCCAAAACTTCAAAACGTCGCATTCCGCGTGTGTATGTGTTTTGTTGTTAATCTGACGCAATAACACTTATAGGACTACAAATGCATTAGATGCATGTAGTGACTTATAATGGTACACGTGTATAGTATTACACAGGGGTATTCTTTTCTATATATAGGAAGAGTTTCTGTTGTTTACGCGAAAATTACTATTGCTTGAGGGTAAATTGTGGGGAGGGCGGTGGGAAAGCTAAGGCTGTGGCAGTTCATTGATTGTGTCGTCAGCTCCCACTCGCTGATTCATCACATGGCCTGCCCCAGCACACAATATTCGAGTCAGGAAAAGCAAGTTCTTACATTCTTCCCAACGCGTAACACAGCAAGGCGCGAACTGTGGAGCCGTGTGATTATCTTCTTGGCGTTGTTTCATATCTCAGCCGAAGCGTTGAATGCATGTGTAAGGCTACTGTGTTGTTAAATTACGTGTAGTCCACCCCACTATAGATCTAGCAAAAGTGGGTCAGCAGCCATATTGAATTTTTCATTTATCAGCCAGGCTGCTTGTGACGAATATTGCTTTTGCGCCATAGTCAAGATCTAGATTCTAGTAAGAGATTAATATTCTATATATAGAGTCTTGGGTCTATAGATCTATATTATATATATATAGTCTAGATTCTATTCTAGATATAGATCAGATCTAGTCTAGGACTAGATCTAGGTAGGGTCTAGAGACTCTACTCTATATTACATCTAATATCTAATAATATTAGAGTCTAATATCTATTAGATCTAACTAGATTTTATATGATATGATCAGTATATCATATCATATGACATAATAATAATTAAATTCTAGATCTAGATCTAATAATAGCTAGAGTCTAGATCTAGACTAGTCATTAGTTTAGTGACTGGTGACATAAAATAGTCACTTTTTTAAAATTTATCATCATCATAATTTATAATGTTATTGTGTAGTCCTGGATCTGCAAGAAAATCTAGATTATTATAATTATATTATTATTTATTATAACAGAGTCTAGATTTAGAAATAGATCTAGTCTAGACTCTATTAAATAAAAGTATTAAGTCACTATTATACCAGACAGTGGATGTGTTTCCATTAGTGATTTCAGATTTGTCTTATAGAGCTGGATTGCTGCTGGATAGTCTACTACTCTAGACTATGATCTAGATCTTATTCTATAGATTATACTATTATAGATCTAGAATCTAGTATAATCTAGTACAGTATAGTAGTATTAAGTCACTATTATACCAGACGGTGGATGTGTTTCAATTAGTGATTTCAGATTTGTCTTATAGATCTACTACTCTAGACTAGAATCTAGATCTTATTCTATAGATTATACTATTATAGATCTATAATCTAGTACAGTAATGTATTATCTAGATTTATCTATTTTTATTAATATTATTATTATTATTATAATATTATTATACTAGAGTAGAGTACATCTACTATAAAATCTAGATGAAGATTTCATTAGTCTAGATTTAGATTTTAGGATCTAGATCTAGGTCTACACACTAAAATGTGACTAAACTAGTCTAGATAAGATATATCATAAAGAAAGATCTAGTTGTTTTCTAGATCTAGAATCTATATATATATATATATATATATATTAGATACTAACTACTAAGATAGTCTATAGATTTCTGGTACACTCTTGTGTCTTGTGTAGCATTCTAGATCTTAATTCTTATCTAGTCAGTGTTATCTAGATATATCAAGTCACAATCAAGTCTATCTAGAGATCTAAATGCTATCTCATCATGAATTAAGGTTCGACTCTTGAGTGTAGATTTTGAGATGGTCAAGTCAACTTTGAGTGTCTTGTGCATTAAATTCAATAATCTTAACTGCATATGGCCTATTTTATAGCTTTAGAGCTATAGTCAGACTTGCAGATTGGATATATTTTATTATATCTGCTCTACATCTATATATCATCTTGTCTAGAAATAAAAATTGAAAAAGCTGGATTGATAGTCTAGATTCAGACATCTATATCTTAGAATAATCTAGAAGGCTACAAATGATCTAGATATCTCTAGAGTTAAACCAGCTACATTTGTTTTATACTATTTATGTGTGCATATTTTTTCAGTGCTTAGGCCTAGCAGCTAAAGGATTTTTTTTTAAAAGTAATCTACGTAGTAGTATAGGTCTAAGAAATTGTAATTTAAGATCTACCACTAGATTAACAGGTCAATTATGTTTCTTCTTAATAAAACGGCTTTATATGCTACTTTTTATGGTGAAAAATCTAGTTTAGATTTGTCAAAATTGGACATATTGGCTCTAAATATCTAAATGTATTCTAAAATATTTTAGGTCTTAAGGTATTTGGATCTAGAATTATAAATGCGTCATCGAACCGTCTAGTGAATCCTACACGCGGACCTTCTTGTCTGTATTTTAAATCTATTTGTTCCCTTTACTAAGTTTGTCTCGTACACTTCGCTTTGTATAGAAAATAGGTGAACATCCTTTTTGCTTCCTTTGTTAGATTATTTCTAAACATTGATAGGTTTATACATTTAACGGATAATTCGGTTCACTCACTAGACTACTCTATGTATAATGCTTATTCTTATGAGGCAGAATTTAGTTTAGATAATTTATAAAACGTGTGTGTGTTTTGGGAAAGCTAGCAACACGACATTTGTCAAACAAGCACATGAATGTGTATACCGTTCGCTCCCTTGTAAGGGTCAAGGTCATAACTAGACAGCTTCAGCCAGGCTAGTTACAGTTGGCTCTGACAAGGAAATAATATAGACCTAGATTTACTGTCTAACGGAATATGACAAGTCAGGCAACCTTTTTTTTCCCCTTGAGTATGCCTTGAATAACGAAACCCCCCCACCCCCCATTTAAAAAAAAACCCAAAGTATTGTATAAAAATATTTTTTAGAAACTAAAACTTATCCTCCCCCATCCCTAATTAAAAAGTACTGTTATTGTTGTTTCTACTAAAGAAAATATTTATTTTTAGAGAACGGGTAGAAAAGGAGAAGATCGAGCGAGAAAAGGCTGAAAGAGAGCGGTTAGAAAAAGAAAGAATAGATAAAGAGCGCCAGGAACGTGAGCGCCAAGAGTGGGAACACAATCAAAATCAGGAGCGTATTTTGCGGGAATCTGTTGATACAGTAGCAGCTGTTGATCAACATTTTGCCGAATCATTGACCAGATTGGCCACACAACAGGTTTGTTATTTGTTTGGTGTAGGATAATAGGAGCATTGTTGTTTTTTTTAATCTGCCTCCACCACCCCCATTTTGTCATTCAATGGATGACATAATGAATGGTGTGGTGGTGTTTTTAATTTGTACTTTTAATTCATTATTGTCACCTGAATATACAATTGTATTTGGGTCACTATTATATCACTCGTGCTTTAAAAGTGTTTTAAACATTGTTTTTTCGTGTACATGTAATATTTCGATTGACTTGCTGCTGGTTATTTATAGCCTCAAACTAAAGCTTCACTCTTGAAAGCCATATGCCAAACCAACATGCCGCCTTCTAATCGGGTCAGTGCACACTTTTTAGCTCGAGTGTGTACTAGCAGTGTCTCACGCAGCTAGGCTAACACCTGTAGGCTAGCCTGTTTAGCCTAGGCTATTAGCTTCTCAGTTCAACACGAGAAGGCAGGGGTGTTCTTTATGATGGTGAAACTTATGTCTTGCCACCATACGAAACCAGGGTCAAGGAACGTGTCAAAATTTGATAGAACATTACTGTAAGCCATAGTCTGGTATTAGATCTAGATCCATTTAACGAAAAGCTGGTTAGGCAAGGACTGTTGAAAATTTAAAAAAAAAAAAAAAAAGAGCATTTAAAATACTACATAGACAAATGTAATAAGCAACTCTTGGTTTGAATTTTTTAGCATATAAATCTAATACTATCGTAAATATATACACTGTGTAGTAGCATTAAATGATTTTTTTTTTTTGTCTTTAATTAGCTTTTACAATGTTATGAAAAGCCTAAATATAAAATCAATAAACTATTATTAAAGTAGTACTTGTATCTTTGTACTAGTTTGTCTCATCTTTAGGAATGCAAGCAATACTCTAATAATTATAGCTAATATTTATAATAGCTATACAAAAGAAAAGTGATACATTTTTTATTTATTTATTTATATTTGAATAGGGAATAGGTATGTTTCCCTCAATTACAAGAGGCACAGGAAGGGGTTTTATTCCCAAAACTGAAAGCCACCATTCTCTTCCATCACACAGTCTACCATTTGATAAACAGATAGAGAGGAAGGATAAAATCAAAAGGGTATGTTAACAAAAGATTATCGTGAAGTTGTTTAATATGTTGACAAAATTTAATTTTTTGTCTGCAATTTTTATATATATATTTTTTTTAACCAGGAACCTGAGCCTCTACCTGATGATAAAAGATATTTGACAAAGCCTTCCAGTGAAAAATCATCAGTATTTGCAAATTATTCATACAACACTAACTTCCAAACTAGTTCAGGGATTACACAGCCTAACCAAAAGCCAGTTTTTAATCTGTATGGATATCCGTTATCACATTCAACAATAACAACTGAACAGCTCAAACAAAGAGGTCTTGTATCTGAGCCCAGACAAATCAAGGAGGAAACCCAAGACAAAAAACTTTTTTATTCCAGCAATTCCCCTGTCATGTCAATGCATAGCAGTCAATCATATCTCCCCAAAGACATTAAACGGGAGGCACACAGTTCTGTTATTGTGAAAAGAGATACTAAACCTGTTATAAAAATGGAAACACCAGTGGCAGCACATTCTCATCACAACTCTCCATCATCACCACGACCTCAACAGCCCAGACCAGCTCATACTCCAGAACATAGACCAGATCGACCATTATCTTCATCCACTAGTCCTGCTACTGGTATCCATTCTCACCTTCTACACCATTCCAGCCCTGTTCCTAGTGGCACACAGACATCTCTTAGTACAAGCTTTCATTCAGTTGACACACACAGTTCACCGAGATCTCAAAGTCCTTATAAGCCAGCTACTAGTCAGTCACAACCATTGAACTTTTGTAAATCTCCAAATACTATCAAGAAAGCACATGAGCAACAGCTTCTACAAACTCATTCAAATTATTCTGCTCCTATAGCTCAATTACCTGTCTCAATGCCTAGTTCAAATGCTTACAGCTATAGCCTCATTCAACAAGGCCTAGTCCCCAACCCCATCTACAGCCAGGGTGGATCTTCTCATTCTTCAGGACCACCACTTTCACAGCACACTCCTAGCCCACTTGTAGCAAGTTTACCTACTAATTTATCTCAGGTCACAAAGCCTTCTCAACTGAGTCCGCCTGGTTGCAAAAGAAAAAGTGGCAGCAAGGATAGTAGTAATGCCAACAGAAAAAAGCAAAAAGGCCTAAATGATGTGCCTGGTGTTGGACAACCTTTATCCATTCCTGTTACTACTCCTCAAATTCTCACAAATCCATCACCATACACAACCAGCAGCAGCACATCAATTTCCAAACCTAATACAGCATTATCTACTGCATTGTCCTCCAGCAGCCTTCCATCTGTAAACTCCAGCTCCTATAATGACAGCTTTAAATCTTTTGTAGAACAAACAGTTCAGATAGCATTCCTTCAAGATGAAAAGAATACCCAAGAAAAGGCTGAGAGAGAGAGGTTAATGGCATCTTTTGGCAGCACTAAGCAAGATGACAGAAAAGCTGAACCATCTGTTCAGTCAGTGCCTAGTGTAACTCAAGCTGCAGCATCAGCATTAATAGCATCTAGACTAGATTTGCCTCCAGCCTCAGACTCTTACAATAATCGTATAATGGAAACAATCAATCGGGTTGCCAATAATCAAGCAGACACGGACTCAGATACACTTAGTGCCTCCAGTCCTCCTCCTCAAAGTAAACCTGACAACCACAGTCCTCTCAACAAAAATGTTAGTTTGTCAGGTTCCAGTCATCCTCACCATATGAAGAAAGCTTGGTTACAGAGACATGATGAGGATAAAAAGTATGAAACACCTGTGTTGTCTCAGTGTGAAGATGACTCAAATACTAGTATTGGTCATTCAAGGGATATAATAAGTTGTGTGGAAAATTCCACTCCTCACTCCGACCAAGGCAATGAAAGTTTAGGAGCCACACCTGCTAATGTTGTTGTAACATTGTCCAATGGCACTGTCAGTGATCTTAACCACAACAGTGATGAATCTACCTCCTCAGCATCAGAATCTGAAATGCAGGTAAGTTTTCATTGTAAAAAGAAAAGAATTATATCACATATACAATTGGTTGATGTCAGATATTTAGTTCAAATGTCTTGGGTTTTAGATGTCCATAAGTGTTTTTGTCTTAAACACATTCTGCAATAACTTGCATTACAGTATATTTTGATCAATAGTGTAATCTAAATGTATTATCACTTGTTTAAAAGTCAATGGGTAATGAGTCTTATATGGCCAGCACAAGTATCTTTCCCTAGATGAATTAAGCATAAGTGTTTTTGTCTTAAACACATTCTGCAATAACATGCATTACAGTATATTTTGATCAATAGTGTAATCTAAATGTATTATCACTTGTTTAAAAGTCAATGGGTAATGAGTCTTATATGGCCAGCACAAGTATCTTTCCCTAGATGAATTAAGCTCCTTGTGTAGAATAGAGCTTAGGGAAATTATAATCAGGTGTTTCAACCAGATCCCAACTGTGACTATTGCATAGATAATTTAACCACCCCACCAATCTATCCCTTTAGTCTTATTACTTTGTGTTGATTGATATATGTTTTTAAAATAAAATGTTAAATCTTTTTTTTTTTTTTTTTTTTTTTTTATGGTTTCTAGAATTCATCTAAAGATTTTGGTACCAAGAAACGAAATCAGCCATCAAAGCCAAATTCTGGATTGGCAAAGAAGAGTAGGACTGAATCAGGTAAAGAGTCCCCAGTGTCCACTCCACCTCCATCATCTAGCAATAGTAGTAACTCCTCACGGAAAAAAAATAGCACAAATAAGCGAAATAAATTGGAGAAAGACAAACTAAAGGTATGACATTTTTCTTTTAAAGTATTTTTATTTTAAAATATCAAAAAATTTTATTTAAGCTTCCACATTTGGTTTGATTATTTTATTTTCTTATATGGATGGATACAAATAATGAAATTTATTTTTAAAAATTCTATAGGATGAACAGGGTTACAGCTCTGCAAAGCAATCTCGAGATAACAGTCCTGTGCCACCCAAACAAGATAAGAACAAAATGTCATCACTGCCAATGGTTTCAACACCATCTCCACATTCTCCAGAACGATCTAATCCTTCCCCTGCATTATCAGAGAGTAACACAGCCAACATGTCTCCTGCTTCGTCCACATCATCAAATAGCAGTAATACAGCTACATCTTCCAAGTCTGGTAGCAAAAATCTAAATAAAGACAAAAAGAAGACACGGCGTAATCAAGAGTCATCATCAAAAGACAGTAAAAAAAGTAAATAAACTTGTATTTTCACTGAATAATTATTTGTACTGCTACTAAATTTTAAAAAGGTCATTTTTTCAACACAATTTTGTCTTGGTACATTTTCCAGGTTCATCTTTCAACAAACCTTTAGTTAAAATGACTGTTGCAAATTTGAAAAGAACCATGATTCCATTTATTCAAGATGGTCCATGTAGTGAGATTACACCAAAATTAACCAAATGTAGAGAATGCAAGATGACACCAGTTCAGAGAAGCAAAAAACAACCAAATATTTTCTGTAGATTTTATGCATTTAGAAGGTACAGCATTGACATTTAGCTATGTTAATATTTTTTTTTATTTACATTTTTTTAATTTTGTATTTAATGCAATATAATCAGTTAATCTGCATTTCTGTTTTTCTTCCCATCACAGACTTAAGTACAATCCAAGAGGACTTGTCACAATTCATGGATTTTCTGAATTGTCTGATGCAGATCCTGATGATATAGAGCCTTGGCTCCCACGTTTTCCAAGTAAGCTATATATCCTATTTAAGACATTGTGGTCTGTAGAACAGTTACATGTTTTTTTACTTTATTTTAATAATTTCTCTTTTTTTAAAAAAATCTTTAGTTGAGGAGCCTGAGCTTGATGTTGAAAATTCCAAATTTATAATTGCTAAAGTTGGTGACAAGTTTTGTGAGCTTGTTGAACAAGAAAAAGAAGCTAAGTCTTGGGCACGGGATGATGGTATGTACAATTTTATTACTTAATACATTTTTTAATGTTTTTTTTTTTTTAGTGCAAAATTTCAATATATTTTCAACTTTTTCTTTTTGAATGTATGTTTTTTAGTGCAAAACTTTAAATATATTTTCAACTTTTTCTTTTAGTAAAAATTGTTTGGAAACGAGCTGTAATGGGAGTTAGAGAAATGTGTGATGTTTGTGATACCACCTTATTTAACATGCATTGGGTCTGCCAGAAATGTGGATTTGTTGTTTGTCTTGACTGTTACAAAGTTCGGATAAAGGAAGGCAAAAGTACGTTTTTTTAAATCTTTTTCTTATTTGTGAAAAATTTACATCAGTGTTTCAATAATTACTCTTACAATCTAAACCCTTCAATGTGGTATTGCAGAAGCTTTGATTGATGATAAATGGCTAACTTGTAGTGCTAATAGACAAGCTCATAAAGCCAGTGAAATGATGCTTACTCAGATCATTCCTAGTGATGGTAAGTAACATTTATTTTAGTTGTTTAACATGTTAACTTTTGCACTTTTTGTGTATTTGAATGCTTAATAGCTTTTGCTAATTATTTTTTTTAAGCTCTTTGGGAGTTAGGTAGACTGATACATGACATTCGCACAAAATGGTCTATACCTTCTAATTGCCCTTGTGGTGGAGGAAATTCAGAGAACAAGCTTGTTCCCAAAAATGGTATTAATCAGGTAATATTTCTTTATATATTTATATGTTTTAATATAGAGTATTTTTTTAAATGAATCAAGTAATATATCTTTATATATCGTATTTATGTTTTAATATTGTGTTTTTAAAATGCATCAATGTAATTTCATTTTTTTCCTTTGCATTTTTTTTTTTTTGGAGAAAATTGTCTTAAATAATTTTCTTACATCAGCAGCTTCTTAATGCTGTTAACACACGCAAACTGCCAAATGGTTATGGTTCTGAAGAGCATGGCAACAAGCACTCTAACAAGTCTAAGAAACCTCAAGAGAATATTCCTCTAAAAAACTTAGATAGCTACAATCCAGACACAACATCCTCTCCTTTAAGCATTTTAGCTGAAATTGCAACAATGGAGCCAGAGTCCAAATTAGATGCTAAAAGGAAACTGGAAAAGACTAGCGTGCAAGATGAGTCTTTGGAAGAAACTGATAAAAAGTCAGGTTGTTCCACACTAAGAGAACTTTTAACCAAGACAGCTGGAAAGGTAAATGTTAGCAATTTATTTATTGATCATGGCTTTTTATAAAGTTTCTATTTGTGCTTAGCCATCAATGTCTTTTTTTTTTTTTTCCTTCAGCCCAAAGTAACCAATGACAAGAAGGGAAAGAAAGGAAGTGGATTAAGTACATTAGATGATATAATCCAATCAGTTGTTGAAAAAAGCTGTACTGATGGTGGTAGTGCTCCTTTCAAGTTCCTTCATTACACTCCACGTCTTGGTGGATGGAAAAGAGAGGTACCCATCATGGTTCATAATCTAACAGAAACAAGTGTATTATATCCTGATGTGCCACATTCATGGCTGTGTGATGGAAGACTATTAAGATTACATGATGCTCACCATAAAGGAAACCTACAGATCTTTCAAGAGCAGTGGAAAAGAGGCCAGGTATTAAGAAATTCTTTATATAGCTGTTAATTATTCTAATGTACTGTACCACAGTTGCTGACTCTTTTTTGTTTGTTTTTACAGCCTGTTTTGGTTTCTTGTGCAAATAAAAAAATGAATATTAACTTATGGAAGCCAGAAGTATTTAGTAAAGAGTTTGGACATTTGGAAAATGAAGTAGTTAACTGTCGCACAGGAAATACAATCATAGGTCATACAATGGGAGATTTTTGGGATGGATTTGAGAACCTTACAAGTGAGTTTTTCTGTAAACAGCTTAAGCCATTCAAAAAATGCAAACTAAAGTGTTGTTTTTTTCCTCCTAAAATTTAAGAATTATTAATCACCTCAAGATCTTGTTACATAGTTCACATGACTTTACAATTGAAACAAAATGTTAAACAACTCTGTGTAGCTGGTTATTCTTCAGCTTATCTTAGTAGTCATTTGTAATTGAAATGGAGTTTGTTTTGTGTTTGTAAATTAGTATTCTTCTTTTGTGATGTAAATGATAATAAATGTTTTAAATGTATATTTTTCTTTTTTGAACAGATCGGCCTGTAGATGAAAATGATGACCCTATGTTACTGAAATTAAAAGACTGGCCTCCTGGTGATGATTTTAGTGAACTACTACCTTCCAGATTCCAAGATCTAATGCAAGCACTTCCTCTTCCTGAATATACTCAGAGAAATGGAAAATTGAATCTTGCGTCACGCCTTCCTGACTTTCTTGTACGGCCTGACCTCGGGCCTAAGATGTACAATGCTTATGGGTCTTCACAGTTCCCTAAAGAAGGAACTACAAATCTTCATTTGGACATCTCTGATGCTGTGAATGTAATGGTTTATGTTGGTATCCCATGGGATGGTCCAGGTGGACGTAAAGCTCAAGAAGAAGGTAGTTCTTTGATTGATTTTTATTTAAGCTCTTTAAGGGTTTGATTGGTGTGGAAAATATACAAATTTAATGTGTATAAATATGTTAGTAAAATTTTACTGCTATTCTAAGACATTTCACAATGTTCAGAGTTTGTCAGGGACTCTCATGTGACAGATATACTTAATTTTTTTCTTAATATTGTTTACCTTTACATTAGGAAAACATTTTTTCAATGTATTTAGATATGTTAAACTTTTCTATTTAGCTGCTGTTAAAGCTATTGATGATGCTGGTTGTGATAGTATTACTAAGAGGCGAGTTCGAGAAGTACATGAAATACCTGGTGCTCTTTGGCACATCTATGATGCTCATGATGCAGATAAAATCAGGGACTTTTTAAACAAGGTACCTATGTAATGATTATTGTTGTACGATATATTTATAAATACAAAGAACAATAAATATGGACTCATTATTGATAATTTTTTACTTTTATATTTCTAAACCATATATTTGTTTAAATAGTATGTAAACAGAATTTTAAAGACATACCTTAATTATCTATTCTAGATTAGAAGTTAGGCATTGTATAGCACATT
This sequence comes from Biomphalaria glabrata, assembly GCF_947242115.1. NCBI lineage: Eukaryota > Metazoa > Mollusca > Gastropoda > Planorbidae > Biomphalaria > Biomphalaria glabrata. The sequence goes on along the minus strand of NC_074711.1, from coordinate 22,003,390 downwards.
TGTACTACTTTTTCACTAGGTTGCTAAAGAGCGTGGTGAGATCATTGAAAAAGATCATGATGCAATTCATGACCAAAGTTGGTATTTAGACAAAGAGCTTTGTGACAGACTTTTGAAAGAGTATGGTGTTCAAGGTTACACAATTGTACAATGTCTGGGAGATGCCTTGTTTATCCCTGCTGGAGCCCCACATCAGGTACATATTTAGTGCAATATGTATTGTTGTTCAGTATCTTGTGTTTCAAGGCTTTTAGTGATTTGGTTCAACATTATTTCAAAACTAATTAATCTTTTTTTTAAGGTACGCAATCTTCATAGTTGTGTCAAAGTTGCAGAAGACTTTGTATCCCCTGAACATTTGAACCACTGCTTTAGATTAACTCAAGAATTTCGTCAGTTGTCTGAGACCCATTCCAATCATGAAGACAAACTGCAGGTACAACTTTACTTAGTATATTATTCATACCTTAGATATTATGTATTTAGTTTATATATATATTTATATATGAAATCCCACTGTGTGGTCAAATACAATGTGACTCCAGAATACACAGAATACAGACACACTTTCTTTATGATCTCTAGCTGATGCATGGAGCTTTAAAACTTGCTTTTAGAAAGGCATAAAGAAACTATAGAGCTAATGCAATCCAAGTTGAATTAAGACTCACCTACTCATCAGCTTTTCAAAGTTACTCCTTGGCTATCTTTATTTGCATAGAATATGAAGATTCGTTTATCTCTAATCACAAAGAAAGTGTTTCTTATATACCATTTTAAAGCTGGTAAACTATGGACTTCATATTAAGCCTCCAATCTGTAAATCTGTAGTACCCGTCTGCTTCTGAATGCCTGAAAACTTAAAAATGCTGATTGTCAGCCTATTAATACAACTTACAATTTTCCCTTGTAATAATGACACATTTGACTGATCGCTTTGTTTTCTTTAATTATCCTAGGTGAAGAATATCATTTATCATGCTGTGAAGGATGCAATTGCTGTTTTACGAGAACACAACCCTGAAGATGAATAAGACAGATTTGGATGCAAATTCAGTACAAAAACAATGCTGCTACAAAAGCTGCAGTTAGACATATTCCTGAATTCATATTCAGTACAAAAACAATGCTGCTACAAAAGCTGCAGTTAAGACATATTCCTGAATGCATATACAGTACATAAATTGCTGCTACAAAAGCTGCAGTTAAGACATATTCCTGAATGCATATACAGTACATAAATTGCTGCTACAAAAGCTGCAGTTAAGACATATTCCTGAATGCATATACAGTACATAAACTGCTGCTACAAAAGCTGCAGTTAAGACATATTCCTGAATGCATATACAGTACATAAACTGCTGCTACAAAAGCTGCATTTAGATGTACTTTTATCTCCCCCTGTTCTAAACAGTGAATAAAGAGATTTCTACATGTGTGACAAAACATTAAGTGACTTACTGTGTTCATGGAGATGGCTGCCCAAAACATTTCCAAAGACAATGGTGTTTGGATGGAAGTTTATCATTGTGTACGTCTGTGATTCCATGTTGTCATTTCACTACATCATTACTTAAAATCTGATCCTTTGTTTCAAATCCTGTAAGAGGCTTAGTTTGGATCACATTACTATTTTTGGTCAGATTTCACAAAATATGTTGTCTCTATTAGTTCATACCATGGTTGTGACTGAAATGGCAATTACTTGTAACAATGCTATCGTACCTCTGCAGTCCCCTCTCATTGCAAAGTTTTATGGCTGTCTGACTATATGTCAAGTTGCTCTTAACAGAAATTAGTTTTATAATAAATCTAATCTATACATCTATACATAAATCTATATATACTAATAGTTATTTGACACTTGATAAGAACCTAAGTAAGTTGCCATGCTTTATTTGCTGCATTACTATGTTAATGCTGTGTATTACACACAAAATTATTTGTGTATAAAAACTATAATTACTGTTTGATCCCAGTGTGTGTACTATCAAATACAAATAGATGTAAGCTACATTCTGTCATCCTCTGTTTGATAGTCATCATTTGATGTTCACATCTCTGTACATAGCAGAGTGATAATATAATATATCCCATGTAGATATGTAAGATTATATACAAATGATCTAATAATCATGTTTCTGTGATTGTTCTCATAATATTGATGTATTGGTAGATGAAGAAAATGTGATTTTTTGTTTGTTTGTTGGGTTCTCTTTATTTGGTGTTTTTTTTTTTTTTTTTTTTAAAGCCTTCATTTTTAAAAAGCTTATGTTTTTTGCCATTCTTTGTCAAGTTGAATTTAGTTTTCTATACTTTCTCTTTAGCCATTCATTTCTTAATAAGCTTCAGAACTTGACATGTTAACTGAAAAATTAGTTTAGGAATAATAAAGATATTTTATCAAAGCTTGTAATTTAGAAATCATAATTAAATTATTTGATATTCATTATGTAAGCATTTGACATATGAGACATATTGTCTGTGTGCCAATTGGTCATGTCACCACAACTTACGGTGATCAGATTAGACTGATATCTTGATTTATTTATTAGTTATTTTAACTTATGATCATAATTGTTCCTGACTGATTCCTATCACATAATATTTTGCTCAGTTTCACTCACACAAAAAAAAATTGCATAATTCACAAGTCAATAGATAATATATGGTCTCAAAATTTGTCAGCTTATTGACAATTGAGGTTTAGCTTTTTTTTTTTAAAGTGTTCTTCAGAAATTCTACTAGATTTGTTGTTGTGACTAGAAAGCTAAGTATCAAAAGTTTGTTTTGGGTTAAATGGTGTCTTGTTACTATACTGAGTATTATAAAATATGCCATTAGGGAGTGTCTGTGAATGACAGCTGTTATTTCCTGTGTTTATGCATAACAGCTAGAGATTTTAGCTTTGTCTGTCATGTACACTTGAATTATAAAACAAATGAATCTAAAATAAAGTTCTTTAACATTTCTCTCATGTGTACACACTTCCTTATTATGGTGAGGACTAAATGTCAGAACTGCTAAATAGACTAATTATTGAATTTGAGTACATTGTAATGTATGCTTTCACTAATGGTAAGCAATACGCTAACAAAAAAATACTATACCATGGATTACTACAATGAAAGGGATGACATTTATTCAAAATACAAGTTATTGCTCAAAATAAAACAATTGAATGTAAGAATATCTGTGAGCCTAAATAGTTTAAGTACAAGTGATAGGATTGAAAGTACCGGTACCAGGTATCTCATTAGCAAGAGACTTATCACAATCCATGGTATAGTGTAACATTCTTTATGTAATGCCTAACATTAATTTGTCTTTAAAAATGAAAAAAAAATAGAACCAATACTGAAAGAATGTATTATAAGAGGAAAGCTTAGCAAAATAAAATAGCGTAAACAGCTCTCTCCACATTTCTAGTAACTCTCCAAAAGGCAGGATATGGATTTAAGACTGGCGAAGCTAAGCTCCCTGCCAACTCTACGAGTAACATGACCTCGGAGTTGGCATGGTGACCAAACTAGAAGCACTATATGCAGTTAAAATGTACCTGGTGGTTGCAGTCAACAAATTTACACTTAATATTTTGCACAAAAGTAATCGCGGTGAGGTCTACGACGACTTCCTAGGGGTCTACTTGTGTTTAAAAACAATGAATTGGGAGGTCTACGCTACTGGATGTCATCTAAGCAGGCATAAAATATAGGCCAGAGGATTATGGCCTAACAGGGGCTATAAAGGAAATTGCTGCCCTGGTCTCTTTGGATGAAAGAAAAGGAAAAAAAAAACTGTCCCAATTCACCAAAATAGAATCCTTAGGCACACAAAACCGACTAAAAAGAACTCGTTTGTTCAGGAATCACAGAAGCTTAAAATGAAATATCACTAGTCAACAAAACAGCATAATGCTTTTCCTCCCTGGGACCAGAGTTCCCTCCCTCCTATAAGAGACAGCATCAAAAGAGTAACCAAAATATCCGATCACAACCAAACAGAACTCAAGGAATTAGTGAACTCGTCTTAAAAACCCATTACCCCCAACAACCAATGGGTCAGAGTCTACACAGATGGATCCATTCAAAAATCCAACACAAACGGAGGATCTGGCATACTAATGGAATGTCCCAATGGAGAAAGAGTGGAAAAGTCCATTGCAACTGGCGATCGCTCAGACAGCCATAGAGCAGAAAGCATACGCACTGGAACTAGCAGCTACCACACTAATAAACTACCCAAGTACACCAAACAGCCAAATTGTCTTACTGGCAGATGCCAAAACAGGCCTTCAAAGCCTGAAAGACTCGGATACTTCCCATATAAAGCAACTCTTAGCTCTTGTAAACCTTCACATCAACAGCAAGGAAACTGTTCTTCAGTGGGTTCCGGCACACATTGAATTAGAAGGCAATGAAATAGCAGACATGCTATCCAAAGATGGAAGAATGAACAAACAAATGAAAATTCCTCTCTACCCAGAAGAAATGAAAATAATAGAGAGTAGAATAAATGAGAATTGGACTAGCTCACACCCCAATTACAAGAAAAAGGATACCTATTATAAGCTATGCCTATTATAAGCTATCTCCACATGACCAACGCATAATTTTTCGACTGAAAACCGGACACAACAGAATGAGACAACATATGTTCCAGAAGCTTAAAGTCGGGATGAGCGAAACTTGCCCTTGAGGAGCATCACCAGAGGACACCATGTCCTTCAAATCTGCATACTATATCAAGAGGCCCGAACAAGACCCTGACCACAAAACCTTCCTATAGAACAAAAACTATACGGCGGATAACTGCTTATCCGGAAACCACTGCGCAGTTCATCTCAGATATAGGATTACTGATCTGAACCCTCCGACCTGTAAAATGAAAACGAAGAAGAAATCTAAGCAGGCCAAGCCTTAAATTTTATTTCCAATTAATATAATTAACTCATACACACTTATTATTTGTTCCTTAGTTAATCGTTTGAATTTCAACTCTGATATTAAAAAAACAAAACAAATCAAAAAACACAAGGTGACAAAGACAGTTTGTGTGGAAACACAAACTCAAAATCGGCCCTCGAAGTAATCTAACCAGGCAGGTAAAAAGGTAGGTTTCAATATTTTCTGAATGAAATTCTACCAAAGGCAAATGACAGAGAAGAATGGAGAAAAAAGTTTGACAGATTTTGTGTGGTGGCCCAAAGGTCCAGCAGACCAAGGGATAGATGAAAGTGAAGGAGAGATTAAATGTGAACCTGGCCTAACTAATGTCATATAATGATTATCTAATTGATGTAAAGGGTCAATCTCTTTTTCCAAGCCTCTTTTATAATACAAAAGTTACTTCAAAAAAGATGATTACGTCCTAATAAGAATTAGTTATTACCTTTTAAGCTGTATTTATTTTATTTTTTCAGGAGATAAAAAGCATGTAGATATTTGTTAATTTAAATGTGGTTTATGTTGCTTATAAAAGGTAATTCAAATTAGGACCTACTTCATAATATTAATAATATTAGAACATAAAGCTATAATAAGTAGTATTACAATTTCATCATCATCATCATATGTTGTAAAATCTGGCTTATTTTGTGAACACAATTCTGATTAGATCTCTAAGGTAAACAAACAACTGATTTTCCATTCATCATTTGGTGTAAAATTGATGGTCTCTTTCATGGGCGTAGCCAGGGGGGGGGGGGGTTTGGGGTTCAACCCCCCCCCCCCCGAAATGAAATCCCCCCCCTCGGGGGGGGGGGGGAGTCGGAATTTAGTGACTGATTTTTTGCCTTGATTTTGTTTATTTTAGGTGAGATTTTAATACTAAACCATCACTTGCCCCAGCACAACCAAAGTGGTTTTGAGTTTAAAACCCCCTACCAGGGGGTTTTGAGTTTAAAACCCCCTACCAGGGGGGTTCGAGTCTATAAACCCCTACTAGGGGTTTTGAGTTTAAAACCCACTACCAGGGGTTTTGAGTTTTAAACCCCCTACCTGCGTTTTTGCAGTTAACTCCCCCGCTTCTATAAAACAAAACAAGAAAAATGCAAACGAAAACCCCCCTAATTTCAAGAGCAAAGTTAAGGAAGATTTTGATTTTAAAACCCCATCTAAAATTTACGATAAACCCCCTTTTTAATATAAAAAAAAAAGCTAATTACACACTCAAAATGTTATGAGCGTAGCTAAATGGGTTTTGACTCAGTTTTGAGTTTAAACCCCACTTCAGCGGGGTTTGAAGGTAAAAAATACCTCTTTAATAATAAAAACAAAGCAAATTATACACTAAAAATGTTATGAGTGTAGTCTAAGGGGTTTGAAGCTAAAAAGTACCTCTTCAATATAAATAAAAGAAAATTACTCACTCTAAAATCTATGAGCGTAGTCAAAGGGGTTTTGAGTTTAAACCCCCCGCCAGGGGGGTTTGAGGATAAAAATACATCTTCAGTGTAAGAAAAAAAAACAAAATTACGCACTCAAAATGCTATGAGTGTTGCCGAAAGGGGTTTTGAGTTTAAACCCCCATTCAGAGGGGTTTGGTGCTAAAAATACATCTTCAATATAGAAAAAAAGCAAATTACACACTAAAATTATTTGAGCGTAGCCAAGCCAATCGGGGGTTTTGAGTTTAAACCCTTCTTCTACAGATGGCTTTTTTTTTAAAGTTTAAAACCCCTCCAGATGGTTTTGAGTCTAAGATCCCCCTACAGAGCATTTTGAGGTAGAAATGCCCCAACAGAATATTTTGACGATAAAACTTCTCTTTTCGATATAAAATCTAAAGCAAACTACAGTCACTTAATTCCAAGAGCGTATTCAAGAGAGGTTACACATTTTTACCAGTGGCAGGGCTCCATTAATAAACTGCAGTGAATAGTCATCTACCGAAATCGAAAAACACTAAATGTAGCTCAACAAAGATGGCTAAGACAGATTTTAGGAGTCAGTTATAGAGATCGGGTCTAAATCAAGGAAATCCTATGCCGAACTGGGAGTCGACCCCTTAGTAAGATTGTGAGAGAACGACGCATGAGGTTTGCGGGAAATGTTCTCCGACATAATGAATTACGCATAAGAAGAGTTGCAGTGATATCCTAGTACAACATGACGCCACACATTCATGGAGGTCCTCATGGTAGGTGGGAAGAGGCTTCAGACATTACCAGTGACAGATTTTTATGGAAAAAGCTTGACGTCAAATGCTCTGAACGTCGTGGGAGGGTCGCCCCGCGCTGGGGGAGCTCCTAGCGCTCCCCCAGACCCCTTTGCTAGTAATATCGGTGAATCTACAATTTTTCCACTAACTCATGGAAGAACCTATTCTAGGGCACAATAAACGTCTTCCGAAAGAATGAAGGGTCAGAATGTAATAAAGATTATGTACACACACACACACACACAAATACATATTTTTTTTTTTTCGCGGGTGTGGGGGGTTCGGGGTGGGGACCCCCCCCCCGAAAAAAATCCTGGCTACGCCCATGGTCTCTTTATATAGTAAAGTAAGTAAACTGATTCACCGGAAGTCATTCTACTAACACTACCCTGCAACCAAGGACGCCTCGGTGTACGGGACATATTAAATTGAAAAATATAGGCGTGGTGCGCACAGTTGGCAGTCCTGTATAGTGTTGTAACTCTATTCCCGCACTGAGATACATGGTGCGCACTAGACACTGTTCTACACGAGTGCGGAACAAGAGGAGGGAGGAAATGGAGACATGATAGTAGATGCCAGCTTATTTCGTTAAATCAAACTAGATCTAGAACAAATTGACATTCTGTGGTTTGTATGTGTTATTTATTTGATCATTAAATCCTTATCTATGTTATCATTAACCTGTTGAGTGTTTTCCTGGAAATTTATAGCTATTGGTGTCAGAAGTGGGATTTATAATGGCTACCACGAAAACGCTAGACAAACTCATTATGATATGAAGGAACTGAAGCGGGAACTCCGTGACCGAGGTCTGAAGACAATTGGAAATAAGGAAACCATACAGGCACGCCTACGGGAAGGTTTGATGGAGGAAGAAGCATATCCGGACACCTATCTTTTTGAAGTTGAACCAGATATGGAATTTATGCAACAACAGATGGCAGCTGTGCTCGAAAATATTGGTTCTATGCGAGTTAAACTCAGGGCTAGGAAACACCAATGACAAGCTAGATGTCGAGGACACCAAGATAGATCTCATGGAATCGGGAATCAAAACCGAGTTATTGGCTATGAACCAACGCGTGCAAGATGTGGAGGAGAGAATCACCAACATGGACAAACAGATGAAGCAGAGGGTAGACGCAGTGGAGAAGGTCATCGATGAAATAAAGATACAAGCTCAATGCAAGCACAGAAATGTACCAGATGCCGATATGACGTCATTTGAACCTGAAGTCTCCAAGAAAATGAGGGCCCCCGTATTTGATGGTTCCGTGTCCTGGTCCGTGTATAAGAAGCAATTTGACGCAGCGGCAAAAGTTAACAAATGGAACAATGATGAAGAGAAAGCCACCGCCCTTGTGTTATCTCTAAGAGGAAAAGCCTCCGAATTGCTTCAGTTGCCTCTACCGAACCAGCAGGATTTCGCCGCTCTGGTCCAAGCTATGGAACTCCGATACGGGGATGAACATTTGCAAGAAGTATATCGTGTGCAACTAAAGACCAGACAACAGCGCCCCGATGAAACACTACAGGAACTAGAGACAGACATCGAACGCCTCGCACATTTGGCCTACCCAACCGCCGCACAAGATTTCTTGGAGGTCATCATCACAGACGCTTTCATTGATGCGCTTCGAGACCCTGATTTGAAGAAAGCCACAAGAGATAGTGGTAAACGCAGGGCAAGCGAAGCCCTAGTTTACGCTCTGTCATACGAGGCTGCAAAGACGCATCTGGGGGCACTCACCAAGGCCGAAGGCTGGACGTCAAGGAGGAAGAATTCGCACAACTTGTCCGAAGGGTGACAGAGGCACTGGACGAAAGGCGAACAACCCGGATACCAGAAAATCAACCCAGGGCCCCTGTACGATGTTGGAATTGTGGTGAACTTGGCCATATTCAAAGAAGCTGCACTGGAAGATCTCGACAAACCGGAACCCATCACAGATCAGAAATGAATACACGAACTGGTTCCCGGGGCTACCAGGGAAACTAGCACGCGCCGGCTTCAAGGGGCGGAATCCGGCGATACAGAGAATAAGAGCCCCCGCAACCGTCATCCCAGTCGCCGTGCTGGGGCAGAATAAGAGTTTAAAGGTAGAAGGCTAATTCGGTGTTGAAAATTATCGTTTTCTGCTAGACACTGGTGCTTCTCGATCAGTCATTCGGCCAGAGGTCGTGAACAAAAACATTATAACCAAAGTGAACTCATATTCCTTAAAAACCGCCAGTGGTGAGTTGATACCTATACAAGGATTGACGAGTGTTCAATTCGAGCTCGGGAATCAGTTATTCATTCATGAATTCCTGATCACCAATATAACCGATGACTGCATTATAGGACTCGACTTTATGCAGAAATTCGGGTTTTCTATTGACAGTGGCGGAGGAGCTTTGATATGTGGGAACGTAGAGATTCCTTTACTAAATGATGAGGATGAGGAAGAGAATGATCGAATCAGAAAAATCATGTTGACGGAAGATACGAGCTTGCCTGCACAGTCTGAATTGATTATTTGGGGAAAATTGGAGCCTGGTCATACAAAAACTAGAACGGCACTGGTCGAGGGCAAGGAAGATAACTACAGTGAATTTGCCGTAGGTAAGACGTTGGTCATGATCGATAGAGATCAGAAAGTACCTGTTAGAGTTATGAACCTTAGCTTGGGTGAACAAAAACTAAGAAAAGACAGCATCATAGCTGTTTGCTATACCGCATCATTAAAAGAATCAACGACGTCGTGTACCGCATTCAGAAAAGTCCCCGGTCTAAGCTGAAGGTCGTCCATGTAGATCGACTTCATCAGTACTGTGGCAGTACAGGTTCTGTTCGGGACGAACAGGTTTGAGAAGGGGGGAGCAGTGTTGTAACTCTATTCCCGCACTGAGATACATGGTGCGCACTAGACACTGTTCTACACGAATGCGGAACAAGAGGAGGGAGGAAATGGAGACATGATAGTAAAATGCCGGCTTATTTCGTTGAATCAAACTAGATCTAGAACAAATTGACATTCTGTGGTTTGTGTGTGTTATTTATTTAATCATTAAATCCTTATCTATGTTATCATTAACCTGTTGAGTGTTTTCCTGGAAATTTATAGCAATATATATAGTCTATGCTTGGGCCAAACAGCAAATAGACTTACAAAGAGAATAAGAAGACAAAAGATGGCAGGAAAAAAGAAAAGAAATAAAACGAGAAACATGAAAGCTACAAAAGATAAAAAAAAGTACGAGTTTTTTTAAAATTCTCAAACAGACGCAATTTCGCACATAACGGATTATGAAGAAAGAATGAAAATGTAATGTACTAGTTTAGAGAGTATGTTAGTTTTGTTAGTTAAATATATTGTGTATAGTTTTAGCGACGGTAAAAGTAATGACGTAGTAAGACAGTCTAATGACGTAGTAGACTTAGGCGAACAAGAGACCAACATGGCGTTATGTTAGAAGTAGCCTGTTTTGAATAGTAATTGAATAGTAATTAGATATAGCGACGTTTTAGAAAGACTGGACGGATTTCCCAGTGGTTAATAAAGTCTCATTTTATAGAACTGAATTTTGTTATCAAGTATATCTATTTTGTAATGTTCTGTGGCTAATGTTAAAGTAATAATTGATACTAATGATACATAGTCGAAGTCAGACTAGATTAGCCCACAACATTATTTTGGCGACCCCGAGGCCAGAACGAACGCCACGCCATTATTTTGACGACCCAGATCGAAGAACGCCAGAACATTGCCTGAAGTGAGCCAGAAATTTGTAGCAGTTGAACTAGAGTTCGTGGAACATTGAGAAGTCGACAGTTTTACTTCGCTGTCAAGTAAGTCATTCGTCGTGAAGTCGGCCTACAATATTTTGAGCGGCGCTCGTTATTAACTTTGTAAGGTCATCGAAGTTGACCGTTAGAATCACTTTGTCAGACAGTGATGTATAGAAGACGTCATTCTTCTAAAGTACTAGTCTAGATCCACTAGATCTACACACGAGTGATGGTATACCCTACTACCACACTGCGTGATCGTCTGTTCAACCTGTGAGGTTGCGTATTTTGTTCATTAGAGAGAGAGTTGGACTTAGCCATTTTTTTTATATCTCTCTTGAGTGAGACAGCACTACTAGCTTGTCTCAGTATTGACTTTTGCATACTGTTGTTCCTGACCTGAAGATAGTGGAAGTGAAACATTGAGCTATTATTTGGAACTTCATCTTTGTCGCCGTCAGGATTGTTTTGAGTCGTCGCAGACTACATTTTCGTCGTATACCTCACCACATCTGTGAGCTTGTTTTCATCGGGGACTGCGCTGCACCAGAGACATTATCGTCAAAGTAGTTGTGAATTATTATTATCGTCATCATTGAATCAGACGCCGTAGAAGGGATTCGTCGTACAGGACATTGAACTATTACTGCCAGATTGACTGCACTCTTACCACTTTAGAATCATTCATCGAAGAGGAACCTGAGCCGTTACTACCTGCCTTGAGGAACCGTGGAACCGGAAGTTTGACTGAACCGATATCGTCACCTTCAGAGAACATTACACTGTATGTTGGGTGATTGCAACACTTTACCAGGTGTTGGTCTACACTTGAGCTGAGAACCGAAGCCATCCAGATTGCCAGGACGGAGGAGCCTGAACTGACCACTGACCCTTGTGTGATACTTGTTGGCCGAAAGGGATTTCAATATAAAAGATAAGTTTATTTTTCCTTCTATTAGTGTGTTTAAAATAGATTCTATAGGACTCAGTGGCCACTTGCTAGTTTATTGCTACCAGGTTAAATCAGGGTGAACCGGGAGTGTTCTTAAAATTGGGTATTTACTAGCAAGGAGCCCACGTATACGTATAGTTGTAAACTTGTCTTGTATGTAAACGTGAATCATTTCTTTTTTAAAGTGTCGTACCGTTTCAAAACTATTGTATCACTATTGTCTCTAATCTTTCTATCAGACGAAAGTCTCATCTCTCATAGATGTATTTGGTGTATATATTTATTTCTTTATTCAATTAGTTTTGTGTGTGTGATAATCTTAAGTATTGATAAAGTAGGCTACATTTATTTAGCCTTATCTAGTAGTAATCTAGATCTAAGGTGAGTCTAGACAATTAGCAGTATACTATTGTCTATGTAAGAAACCAGTGTTAAACTAAGTACCCTTGTCATATATAGAAAAAGTGTTGTTGTCTAAGATTATAATAGTAACATAATGGCTACAGCTCCAGGAGATGATATGGAGACTTTTCGCCAGCAAATTATTGCTGAGGCTAAACAATTAAAACTTAAAGGGAAGGACCTAACTGGCTATGTGCAGCAAATGGCAACAATAGAGAGAGATAGAATAGACAAGATAAGGGAGAAAGAAAAAGATAGAGAAGCACAATTAATAAAAGAAGAGGCAGATAGAAAATTACAGTACGATTTAGAGAAATTGAGGTTAGATGCTGAATTGAAAAAACAAAACACAAATGATAGACCTACTGTTCAGAGTGAAAACATAAACAATAGTAATAGTACAAGTAATGGTAATAACATGAATGAAAATAGGGATAATCAAAGTACTAATCATTGGCTGAAAAAGAAACTGCAGCCCTTTCTGGAAGATAAAGACATTATTTCAGACTATTTAAAGCGTTTTGAGATCAAAATGAGCAGTTGTAACATAAGAGAAAATGAATGGACTCAAATCTTACTTGATTTTGTTCAAGGTCAAGCACTAACTATTTGTCAGAACCATGATCATACCATTCAGAATAGTTATGATATATTAAAGAAAGAGCTTCTTAATGCCTATGGTCATAATGCCAGTACATTTAGGAAAAAATATTTTGAAAATTTTCCTAGTAGTCAGATAGATCCTCAAACAACAGTAAATCTTGAAAAAGATTATTTCAGTAAATGGATGTCATTTGAGCAAATTGATCAAAGCTATAAGGGACTTAAAAACTTTATTTTGATAGATAACTTTACAAACAAATGTGAATCTCAGTTACAGTCATTTATAAAAGAGAGAAAACCAAAAACTTTAGAGGACATAGTTATTATTATGAGAACTTACAGCAGTGCTTATCCTAATAATTCATTTTCAAATAAAGACAAGAAACACATTGATTTTGTAGGATATAGTAAAGAAACTAAGATTAAAGAGAGACATGAGAGCAGAAATGATAGAAATAGAGATAATACTGACTATAGAGAGATAATCTGTTTTAATTGTCAAGGTAGAGGACATATTGCAGCACACTGTAAAAAAGTGAATTACAATAGATCAGAAAATAGGGATAGTTACAGAAAGCAGAGTAGGAAAGTTGAGTTTAAAGAGAACAGAAACAGAAATAACAAAAGTAGAGTGTATTTCACCAATGATAGGGACAGTAGAGAAAGTAGTGATAATGAAGAAGTAGAAGAGATGAACTATTGTTGGGGTGTAGAAGAAATAAATTTTGTTGAAGATGAAACTAACAGAGTGAGAGTACACTCTGGTTTTATCAATGGGAAACCTATGAGGTTTGTCAAAGATTCGGGATGCAGTACAGTTGGAATTAGGAGTAACTTAGTTAAACCAGATTGTTACTTAGGCTATGAAAAAAAAGTAAGGTTGATAGATGGCAGTATCAGGCGCTATCAAGCCTGTAAAGTTTTCTTAGAAACACCATTTTATACTGGTTATTGTACAGGTTTAGCAATACCAGGATTGTCTCATGATTCGCTTTTAGGCAATATACATGGACTAAAGGAACTGACTCAAAGAGAGATAGATAGCTGGAATAGAAGACATGAATCCAAAATAAGACAAAGAAATTCTTATGGTAAAGTGAGAAGAAACATTATTTGTTTTAAATGTCAAAGAAAGGGACATATTGCCAGGCAATGCAGAAGCTGTGTCTATTCAGATAGGAGATCTGACCATTATGAGTATGACAGAAATTTTGATAGCAATGCCTATGATAGACAGTATCATAGAGGGAACCCTCAGAGAAGATGTAACTCTGATGAGTACCAGGGTACAAGGGACAATTGTAGGTCATTTAGACCTTACCAAAGAAGAAATGGAGAAGCAGAATATAGTTGGAGAAAGTAAATTCTTGATGGTTTACTTATAAGTATATATAGATATATATACTAGCAATGGTTTAATTGTATAGTGCATGAACATGTTGAGTTCTTTTAGATTGTAAATAAGTTGTATATGTTATGATATTTATTTGTATGCTATAGTATGGCACTCATAAGACTGTGTTGATGAGAAAGGGAAATAATTTGAAGAGTTATAGTTTTAAAGGGAGATAATATATATAGAAAGCTTATTGGAAAGTAAGTATGAGCATAAGTATTATATTTTCTTTGTGTGTATCATCACATCGATCATTTGTAAATTTTAGATTCCTGAGGAAATAGTAAGCGAAGGAAGAAATAAGCTTGAATCTATTGATGGGTTGGAAATTTAGGGATGCCTCAAGTATCACTGTTTAAACGTTGTAATGAGTTGTTAATGGATTTTTACTTTTTGTATCCATAATAGGAAAATGTCATGAAGTTGTGATGCTTCTTGATGCTCTTGAAGATGGACAGTGAGATGGTACTTGGCATCGTAAACAACATTATTGTGATGTGATGAACTTTTATCTTGTACAACGTAGAGCTTGAACCGTGTACAGCATAACTTGTGGTAATTACAACGTGAAGTTTCGTACTTATGGACTGTTACACTATGTGCAGAAAGGTCACCACTTTGAACTATGTGTCACATCACGTACCGCATTCAACAAAAGTCTTAGTATTGAACTGTGTATCACGTCAGATACCTCACTCAGCAGTATTGTGTCAGAGACTATATGGACTTTTTAAAGTTGTGTTTTACAGTGGCATTACTATTTGGTCAGTAATAGTGTGTTACTGAGCTTACCTTGTTGGATGTCAAAGGACTTACTTTGGTGAATTGTCATTGAACTTAACGCAGTGAGATGTCTGTGAACGAACTTTGTGAGATACCAGTGAACCTACATGAGATGTCAAGAGAATCTATTTGTTGTGTTGTCCATCCCCATATTTACTGTATTTGTTTTTTCAAACAAAATTCTCCTTGCTATTGTAAAGACATTTTACTGTACTTTTTGTAAAAAAATGTTAAACAATTTTTTTTTAAGAAAGGGGGAAGGAAATGTAATGTACTAGTTTAGAGAGTAGGTTAGTTTTGTTAGTTAAATATATTGTGTATAGTTTTAGCGACGGTAAAAGTAATGACGTAGTAAGACAGACTAATGACGTAGTAGACTTAGGCGAACAAGAGACCAACATGGCGTTATGTTAGAAGTAGCCTGTTTTGAATAGTAATTGAATAGTAATTAGATATAGCGACGTTTTAGAAAGACTGGATGGATTTCCCAGTGGTTAATAAAGTCTCATTTTATAGAACTGAATGTTGTTATCAAGTATATCTATTTTGTAATGTTCTGTGGCTAATGTTAAAGTAATAATTGATACTAATGATACATAGTCGAAGTCAGACTAGATTAGCCCACAACAAAAGTTATGGAGTATTTTCACAGATCAAGATTAATGAATTGAATCAGAAGAAGATTTAGAAGACTTTTCCAATGAAAACAAAGAAGAAGAAAAGACAAATGAAGACACAAAGTCACAACACATGAAAGTTGAATGTAATAAGAAACAAGAAGAAACGAAAGAAACTACAAATAATATGCAGAAAAAGAAAACTGAGACAAATGAATACATAAATGAACGTCAAGAATTCAATGTTATAGACAACATGTCAAAAGAATCAAATGAACATATAACTGAATTACAAGAATTGAATAATACAGAATTCATAGATAAACAAAAAATGATACAACATTAACAAAGAATAAATCAGATTACAAGGTCAGAACCAACAACAATAAATCTATGCCTTATGACTCAAGCAAATCTACAAGGACATCCCTACCTAGCACCTACTACATGTTCATCCCTACCCGCCACTACATGTAGGCCTACATCCCTACCTACTACTTGCCCATCCCTAACCACTAAAATGACTCCATAACTCAGGACTTAAACAAAACTACATGTACATCAATATTTACCCTTACTCTGATAAGTAGCCCTATTGATAATTCCTGCTACAATCAATAAGAGACTTATCAACCAGAAGCAGATACAAAAGAATTTTAACTCCAGTCAACTTCAGATACATCAGACAGAAAGAAAACAATTTAGCCTGACTGTGCTACTGATTCAAGCTTTACATCAATACAGGAATGTGAGAAAATACAAGAAGACATTATTGAACATTTGACATGCTCAGCACCCATTCCTGAACTGGAAGAAAAAGTTACCTTATCAACATCCATTGAAATTGACACTCCAAAGGTCATCATACTAGATGACATACCACCGCATAAAGTTCCTGACACATTACCAGTTCTCATCATTGCAGTCAATTCAGTAAGCAGCAACATTAACATTACACATTCTTATCCTTCATCTATCCAAGGGACAGATTTTCAGAAAGAAACAAATGCACTATTTAGACATTGCTTTGTTCTCCAGTCAAATTCACAGTATTCTGCTACAAACATTTTACAGCGTCAATGGTCGTCAAAGAGAAAATTGAGTTTCGGCACCGGACAGTTCTTATTTTCGCAGAACGAACACATGTTTCATACAGACATTTTTTGTGAATCGAATATGGCATGGTGAGAATATCTTCACAAACTGAGAGACATTTTCTTCAACACGTATAATCAAAATGGCAACTCAGAAGTGGTTCCGGACTTCACATTTTCTTTCTATAGGTGTCTTATATCAAATTGTGTGACACTCGCTTCACTATCATTCAAACTCATCAAGGAAGAACACTATCCAGATGTATCTAACCAATTACTTTGTTTGTTTTCACACATATGACTTCAATTACATGCAATATTAATTTTGATTTTCATTTAAATGTATTGTAATTTGTTTCATGTCTAATATTATTGCATATATACTTTTTTATTATGCTTTTACAGATACATGACATACGATTGTAATTTTGATTTTGGTTCACATATATTGCAATTTGTTTCACATTTCATATCATTACTCAGATGATTGGCATCTACTATCATATTCAATTATTCTATTTCAAATTTATGACATTTCATATTTTTGCATGTAAATATTTTAACGTATACGCATTTTTTTTTACTATCATATAAAATACTAAAAGAGAACGGGGGGTATTATGTCACTTATCAATTTAAAATAAACCCAAGTCTAGTTTAAATAATTTAACATATCTATGCCTGTAAAGCACGGATTTTCCTATGACGTAAGCAGTAAAGTAAAGTAAAGTTCCCCTTTCAGACCTTGTGGTCTATAGGGCAGATGATGTAAAGGTCAGCTGTTTCTGTGGCCTACGGTTAACAAGGGTGTCATGTGGCCAGCACAACGACCAACCGCCTTTACTTTTCCCTAACTAATGTCAGGTAGCCATTAGAGCTGGGTGGACTTAGAGGCGCCCGAATTAAAAATCCCACCAGGATTCGAACCCCGGTCCTCGGTTCAGAAGCCAAGAGCTTTACCGCTAAGCCACCGCGCCTCCTTGACGTAAGCAGACATCTGTCAAATTCTTGTATGACACGTATGACACTTGACAGGAAATAACTTGATTAGTTGAAGGTAATGATTTCATTGGTTAAGCCAAGTGTCAAAATTAGACGGTTAGAAAGACGCGCGAAGAGAAGGTCAGTCAGTAAACTTGGTAGAGATAGGACGTATTTTAGTTTTGAGTTAGAATTTGTGCAGACAAGTCTTTGTATTCTATTAAATCTAGTAGTAATCAGAATATGTTTCATTATTGAGCTTTTAATGAAGTTATTCATCTGATACGGTTTTATTTCTGTATATATTATATATATTTTTGTGCTTCCAAAGTTTCGAATTAAAGTTCTGTATTTGAATTAAAAAGGATCTTCATTTATTGAATCTCTAAGATAGTAGGCCTACATAGATCTAGAATCTAGAGATATACATCTACAGAATCCCCGGCACGTCACAGTAACTTCTTGTAACATCTGAAATCTCAAGAAAGGGTCTACAATCATAGCACATCTCAGCACTATCAATGAATTAGCACTTTAATAAACAACTAGAGAGCTGTGACAGGTGACTTATGTTGAATATTAAAATTTTCTGTTAAGGTTTGAGGATATTCTGAATACGGTAATACCTCAATTGATATTCAGTCCACATGATAATAACAATAAGGCTTGTCTTCGTCTGCGCCAACTTACCTTGGCTGACATAGAAGATAACACATGGCTGCATATGTCTTAAAACGAGACAGCTGGAGGTCACTTACAAAGGCCGCGGGATACACATTTGAGACCAAAAGTCCACATGATACTGATATAGAAAAAGACGGACGTAACATTACAAGAAAAACAGGCCATCAATACATAACAGTTATGTCATCCCCCCTACTAAACAGCCTCCCGTGTTTTTACTATTAAAAGTGAATAGTTGTAAAAGTGGTCTATTTTTATGAAAAATCTGCTAGCGTAGATAATTTTTAAAATTAGATGGTTCACTTTCGGAAAAGAAAAAGGTAGCCGTTGCATCAGAACTTTGAATGATCTAAAATATCGTGATGTCCGATTTTCATTTTCTCTTCTAGTTTCTGAGATATAAACGGGACGGACGGACAGACAGGCCACACAAAACTAGAAGCGTCTTTTCCCCTTTCGGGGGCCGCTAAAAAACCCCACACATTTAAGTTCATGAATTTTGAAAATTGAAAAAGCAGGGGTCTACCAAAAACCGGAAAACATGGTGGTGTATATTTAGTGATTGCATCAGGCAAAATCGACAAACTAGATTCGAAAACTAAAATTAACTGGCAAATCACTTTATGGATAACCTGATAGCCAAGAAGAAAGGCACGTTCTATTATGAAGGGCCCGATCAAATATTATAATGCCCCTAAAAGCCACTTGAAATAGATTTTTTAAATATTAATTCTTTAATTAGGTTACTTATGTGAATTCAAGATGCAGACCATAAGTCAGGGGTTCTGAACCTGTGGGTCGCGACCCCTTAGGGGGTCGAATGACCTTTTGCTAGAGGTCGCCTAAGGCCGTCGGAAAATTGGTTTTGTTTGTTTTCTTGTACTATTTTTCTTCGGAAGTTTTTTTGAAAAACGTTTTTACGGTTTTTACGTGCTTAACGTGTTGTGAAAAGCCTTTTTGTAGCTTGGTCTGTGTCTACATTTTGTAGCTTGGTCTGTGTCTACATTTTGTAGCTTGGTCTGTGTCTACATTTTGTAGCTTGGTCTGTGTCTACATTTTGAAGCTTGGTCTGTGTCTACATTTTGTAGCTTGGTCTGTGTCTACATTTTGTAGCTTGGTCTGTGTCTACATTTCTAATAATGAAGTAAATAGACATTACTTAGATTATATTATTACCACACAAATTATGAAGCAATCGTCAATAAATGCCTCATTTCTCATTTGTAATGACGTTCTCTCTGCCATATGTATGAGGCTGAACAAACCTCCGAGCTGTGCCGATTAGGACGTATTTTGGTTTTGAAGGCTGATAGAAAGTCAAGAAATCCAGACTTGACTCGGGTGTCAAGTAGCATAATTAAAACAAGCAGTCCTTGAAGCTTTTTGTTTGGTGGCTCTCAGAATTGCCAGAGCCATGAAACCTCTCACCATTACCAAGAGTTAATATTGCCAGGGGCCAAAGAAATTGCTCGAGTTATGATTGGAACCGAATTCTGAACTAAAGTTTGTGCCATCTCATTATCTAATGACACTGCTCACAGGAAACAAAAAATTGTCATGTATGCTGATATTATCAATCAGGTAATTCATGAAATATGATATCTTATCCATTTCCAATATTTGGCATCCAGATTGATGAATCCACAGACGAATTAAATTGTTCACAATTAGGCCTACTAGTTTTCTTGAGATATTTACATAATAGCAATTATTAAGATTAGTTTCTATGTAAACTTCTTGAAATGATCTCTGCTGCACGTGATGTAATTGACAAAGGTCATTTTTGGAAAAGTAAAAGACCTCTTGGAAAAATATGTGTGGTGTCTGCACAAATTCTGCTGGATTTAAGTGAGTGGTACAGAATAAGTCACCTTGAGAATGCATCGTAACTCAATGTATGATTCATCGATATATATTAGCAACAAGGATACTACCACAAGCATTACACCAATAGCAAGGCAGCTAAATATGATTTCTCATCAATGTCAATTATACAATTCTGCATCCATTGTTTGCAGTCATTATGTTATATTTGAGAATTATCTCTCGACATCCTCTTCCATTTCCAACAACATATCTTTGTGTATCATTATTTATCTGCCTGTTATCAAGCCTAAATACAGACATAAACTTGATGCAGAAAATGTGAATTCCTATCTAGTGAACTAAAAACAAGCTCAACCTTCGCAATAACTTTGGCGTGTTTCAAAACACTGTCGCAACACTAGTACAGCTTAAGTTGACGGTGTCAAAGACTGTACGTTTTGTCATGCTTAGTAATACTTTTAAATCATCCGTTAGGTATGCAAGATAACTATATTATAAACACGCAATAAAAACGTAAATAAATGAAAGTTATAAAAGATAAACTTTTTTTCTTGTAATTGAAGCATAAATTTATTTGACACGAAATAAAGCATTTGCTATGTTCAGTCTCTAACAATGGAATTCTTCTTCTTCCTCTCCTAGCCCGCTTTTTGCTGCTGAGCTGTCAGCTCTTTAAACAATGGAATTAACATCAGTGATCTACTGTTTGATAGCGATTTCATATCATCAGCTAACTCACATTACTTAGGCTTATCAACGACAATTTATGGATGTGGGTCGCCGCCAAGTGAAAAATTGTATTAGGGGGTCGAGGAGCTAAAAAGATTGAGAACCGCTGCCCTAAGTGAACATTTTGATTCTCTCTAAATTAAAAAGTTGAATAAACATTCAAAAGAAGGAAACAGTCATGCGAGTGGGCAAGAGCAGTGACTTCCAGCCTTAAATATTTAGAGACCATATGTACAATAGGCCCGAAAAGATTTTCAGCTTTTTTGTTTTAAGTTTTATATAGGTTGCAAGATCAATTACGATACTATTAATGTCTATTATGATGGAGTTCTGTTTCTTTTTTTTTTTAAAGTTTGTCTTCAACTGCAATTTCGTAAATAAAAATGTATTTGTTTCAAGTTTATATTATTTATAAAATAAGGTTGTTTGACAAGATACACCTCGCCCACACCAAAACTAGGTCTTTCTCCGCCTCAGTTTCCACGCTACTAGCAGACAGTTCTTCACCATGACAGAATTTGCCAACCGTAAAAGATTTTAAAGTATTGTCGGTAAAAATGGGAAAAAAATATATACAAAAATACTAAACGTAAAAACTGCTGATCCGTCGAATTTGGCTAGTTTAAATCAGTGGTTCCCAAACCTTTTTGTCTCGTGGATCCTTTGGCATGTTTTCCAGTTTTTTGGTAGACCCCCTGCTTATCTAATTATGAATGTTTGAAAATTCACAAATTTCTATGTTTTTTTTTTCACTGATTGCTAAGTCATATATATTTATTAATAAAATTCTAACTAAATGGAAGCAAAATAAAAATTAATATTTATTACACGAAAATACAAGCCCTAGCTATTAGTGGGCTGCTTTGATGATAAAATTTCACATTTGGCCTTCAATCTAGTTAGGTTTAATATATGAACTTCTCGTTAGTGATTTATTCTTATTATATGGCAACCTTGCTAAAACCTTTTCCATAAACTAAATATGAACATGGAAAAACAGAAACTTTCTGGTGATAATATCAGATAAATATCAAGTATTCTCTCTTGCAGCCAGAAGACTTTATTTCCATATTTTAAATTGATTTTCATTTATTCGAGCAGTTCTTGTAATGTTACATCTGTCTTTCCTGTATCACCATCAAACTGATTATTACATCTGTTGTATTTTACGTCTCGAGAGACTTGTGTGACTAAAGAGGCCAATCCTTGATACACAGCTGCGTTTACAGGTTGGGCATCACCAGGCGCCGTTGCATTTTCTACTACCATTGTGTATGGCATCTGCAATCCGGGACCCTTCCTTTATGCTCGCTCTCCATGTGGATCTATACAGTGCCACTTTTTCCAAGCTGCTAGTGAAATTTTGAAGAGCTTCATATCGCTTTTGCATACAGGGTTAGGCTGATTGAAATATTGCCATATTCAGAAAATCCTCATACTGGAAAATTGGAATAAAGAGGAACTTCAAATGTTCAACATAAGTCAAAACCTCAGCGTCCTGATACTTTGAATGTTCTAAATTTGTAAATGTGACAAATTCGTCCTGTTCAATAATTTTGAGTGATCAATTTAAATGATTGCAAGAAATGATGAGATTATGATTATGATTATAAAATTTAGGTTACCAGCATAGACATAAATAAATATAGACTGGCCGAAGGAAGTAACTTCATGTAACTTGAAAACATGTATATCTATTGTATTCGGATTTCCGAATTATGAAAAATTGCATGATCTTCATTCTTAGAGATTAAACAAAACTACACTGCCTCCTTATTTACAATATATGTATATATAGGTGTGTGGCTGAAATAGATATGAATACTTAACTTTTATACTGCTCATAAATGCTATATAATAAATTGCACAAAATTGCAAGTCACAAATTTTCGTTTCATAAAACTCTTTAATCGGCCAGTCTATACTTATTTATGTCTATGGTTACCACCTTGTAGCCGAAATTTTATTTCATTAAATTTATAAAACAATCTGCTCAATAGACTATGATTTCCAAGAACTCCAATACAGTGTTTAAAAAAACAAACATCATACTTCAGTGTGAAGAAACAACTGATACAAGTTTTCGGCAAACAGCAGTTCCTCGTGGATTTCTTGATTCATACAAAAACGAAAATATGTCATTAATAATGTTTCATTATCAGGCAAGATTAACTTGACCAGATTTATAGAGAAAAAGGCTATGTTGTTTGCAGCTTTCAATGTCATAACTCATTTCACCAATACGCCTTTAAAGTGTATTGTTGCTTACAAGAATTCGTTTTATGATATCGAATGCAGATTTGTGTAAAACAGTTCTTAAATGTCTTCAATGGCTAGCAAATTTAATGTTTGTCTTTAGTGTGCGGTGTTCCAGATTTTGCTATAGGTAGAGATAGTGTAAGAGACTCGCAAGAGGCCCCATCTTATGTTGAAGCGAAGATACTGTCCCCTGTGGGTCTATTCCGAACTTTAAGTGTTCAAAAGTGTTTCACGTGTTTAGGCCTATGTATTTCATCAAGGTATTATCGTCTCAAATGATCCTCCTGCTGGTTTCATGGCGTCATTACTTACAACTTTGTTGCATAACACGCACATAAGTAACGGAGGAAGGAAGGAAGCCCAATACTCACCACTGTACTCTCTACATTTCTTTTTGGATTGTGTTTCATAATAGTTCCATGTAAACACAATGAAGACATTTAAATATTATGTGAAAATTTAAAAATAAAAAGAATTCATTCACGGTTGATAGACTTGATCTTCTTAGTTCAACTATTGTAGACCCCGTTTACATCTCATTTATCCCCAATTTATTTTTTCACTCTCGTAAACCGCTTGGGAGTCACCGTAGACCACTGAGGCCTATATAGACCACTGGTTTAAATTGATCTCTTTTGTGGAGGTCCCGCTCTTGTGGCATCCCCGGGGCAGAAGCCCTCCCCCTATATTCGCCCCTGGGCCTATATCTATTTTATGCCCTTACAATAAGTAGGCTAAAGCTAAATTTTAAAATAACATTTCGCCTTTAGAATGTGAGCAGGTCAGGCAGGCCAGGCACGAGTGGATAGAGAGAGATGACCTATTCTCTGCTGCTCAACATTAAAATTTACCAACAGTAGGTAGATGTTTGCGCTACTGGGTGGGCTCAATCTGTGCACCTCGGTATGGTGACCAAGGGGCTAGAGTAGCCTAAGTAACCAGACAACTAACTATACTAACTCAACTAAATGAAAACAAGATAACAAACTTTAGTTTACGATAAATAAAACAAAAAGAAACTTTATTTACATACAAAAATAAATCAATAATAAAAAATATAATATATACACTAACCACTATAGAATCTAAACAAAACTCAGCAACTAACTAAAACCCTCTAACCTCTAAATCTACACCACTACAAACACTAACAAACTAACCAAACCAACTATCTAACTACATCACTACAATTACTACCCTAGACCTAAGCTTAAAATTAATAAAATATAACAAAAAAAGGTACAAGGAGGCGATGGCAGACTAATGGCAGTCTAATGGCAGGCAGTAGACTAACAACAGCCTACAGGCAGTAGACTAACAACAGCCTACAGGCAGTAGACTAACAAAAGCGGTTATAAACAGCAGCTATTAGCAGTAATATTCAACAGCAGCAGTTAAACGCAGTAACACAGCAGTAATAATAGCCTGCAAAACATAAATGCAAAACTATATTAGATCTATATTCTATTAGGACTGATGGACGCCGCCATCTTCCGTACAGCATGTTGCCAACTATTATGACAAATAGTACAAGTAGAAAATAAAACAACTACCTTACACATAGTATAGATCTAGTAAAAAATATAAAATATTTCTACACTTACAGGCCGTCCCAGGTACAGGAATAAAAATATAATTAGATGACAGACCACAAATATCTTCAGCTGTCACACAGACAGATATGGTACTGACCACTGGTCAACTGTACACTGAACTGTTTTTAAAACAGCGTGGCATCACTTTTTATACACAAAAAGCGGAAGTACAAATGATAAGTTTGGCACTAGCCTATAAAAATAAAATATATAAAAATATAGCTCTGGGAGCGCAAGCTCACAAGAAGACCAAAAGAATCCATTGTAGGCTAAATTTCGTACATTTACAAATTACATCACACTGCAATACAGGGCCGCCGCGAGGGCTGTGGCCATCTGCGTGCAAAATTTGAAAATGCCGCCCCCCCCCCCTTCTTTTTTTAGCAAAAAAATTCATTAAGACTGAGCTGGACACTGTGACCTAAAACGCTCTTTGATTTATATCTATTTGTGTAGTCGATTCCTTTTTATTTCATATTCGCATTGTTTTCGTATCCCCATGCCCTCTAAGATGTTCTGCTATCCATTTTAGCTTTGCATATTTTTTAAAGAATGTAACGAAAAAGAAAAGAAACACAATACTTAGGTTTTATTTTTTATTTATATTTTTTAACACTATGTATAGAATCCAAATTTAGGAAATGACATGTCACCAAAAATAATGGTCATTTTTTTCCCGAAATGGTGTTGCCTACATAAATTTTAAGCGTTGTAAAATTTTCTTCATGGAGATAGAATTGAAGATGCACAGGTTTTCGCTCAAGTCGGCAAGGGGGTTAATTCTGGGCGAGATTCGGCGCTAAGCGTATTCTGGCCTTTTTTTTTTTTTTGTAAGAAGAGAGAATTAAAAAAAAGGCTTACATTGATGTTTTTTCTTTCAGAACGCACTGTTCATCCTAATAAAAAAAAAGTCGAGGGCCATATTAAATCTTATAATAAAGAGGCAGCCCTGGCCAATAGTATTATGTGAGGGACATCCTAGGTAGGCCTACATATTGCGCACGTACGTCTGTAATGGGCGTGATCTTTTTAGAAATATTTTTCCAGTTAAGTAAGACGTCTCTGTCGTGGACGTTTTTTTCCCACACAAAAGTCGTCACTATAA
Organism: Biomphalaria glabrata; assembly: GCF_947242115.1. Taxonomy (NCBI): domain Eukaryota; kingdom Metazoa; phylum Mollusca; class Gastropoda; family Planorbidae; genus Biomphalaria; species Biomphalaria glabrata. The sequence continues at coordinate 21,977,427 of NC_074711.1, read as the reverse complement.
TAAAGTGCAATAGACAGAAGAAATTCGACTATTCTGAGACGAAAAAAAAATCCAGAAGAATCACACTAGCGGAGACGTTTTAAAATGTTTTCTTCAAAACGTTTTCACCCATATTGTTGCATACGCACCTCGCAAAAAGCGGTCTAAATTTAACAAGGTCTTATTAGAAGATAAAACGACATCTCCTACTTAATATATTTTAATTTTTAAACATGTAATTTTCTCATATTCAGATAAGTTACACTGAAAATAAAACATTTTTTTCGACGCCCCTCTCCTTGTTGTTAGTCGTTGGTTTGTCGCTACAGACAGCTAGTACAATTGAAACAATAAAGGCGTTTTATATTTTTACTAAATAAACTTTAGATAACTTGATATAACTTCTTATGTGAACTCAATATAGCCTAAATGTTATTACAATATTCACATGTTTAACTTGAGATTGAGATGAGGCATTAATGAACTATACAGATATTTAAACGAAATCTAGCCATCCACAAAACGTCTTTACTCTTTCATGGAAAGATCACTTTTTTATTTCTGCAAGTCTCACTAGAATTACCCCCACGTGACTTTAGCGCTGAAAAAAAAAAGAGGGGGCGGGGGAGAACAAAAGTAATCTACTCTGTATTCACCCTCACTAAATAACAGGGCCGGACTTAAACGTTGCGGGACCTTATGCGAAACGGATTTCGCGGGGCCAAGTTTGGGTAGGGATACGGATAATAAGTGAAAATTTAGAATTTGTATTAGAAAATAATTTCGTCTTTGCATTTTATTCATTCTTTACTACGTACAGAATTACTTTACGAGCCTTGCGTGTAGCGAAGTCATACAGTACATCAAAATAATTCTGTTTTCTACATAGCTCACGCTCAATAGCAAAGATTACCAAATGCTTCAATCTATATACAAGAATTGTTGACCTCAAGTAATTCTTCATTAGTTTGAGGTGCGAGAAGCTTCTTTCTCCAGATTCCACAATTACGGTTATTGCATAATGCAGGTTTTTTTTTTTATCGCACGTAGGATTGGCGTTTTCCATATTAAATAACACCCCAAAATGACAATTTTTTCCTATATATTTCAGGAAATTTGTATGAGTTTTCAAAAGATTTTAATAATTTCCGGAGATGTCCAGGACTTTTTCGTATAATTTGCTATTTCAGGAGATTTTCGGGAGGCCGCGGGAATCTATTATAAGTTATAAAATGATTTAATTTAATAATTTACACATGGGACTAGCGCGGTTCCTATGAAAGCACGGAATCCCACTGCGGTTGCATAGGTTGCGGCCCTGCAAAATAGCGGTGTATGCTACGCAGTGGGTCGACTAATTTTGTAATAAACGTAATTGTCTTAAGATCATCATTGGGAGTCTTGTAGCCGGTCTGTTTTTGTCGCACAAGTCAACAGAACAGTAGAGAGAAATTCAACCTTCTGAAATGTTAGAGTCAAGTATAATCCCGTTAGGGAAGACGCATTAAAAAATAAACGGTTTTGTTGCAGACGCCTCTCTTGTAAAGGTTCCAATATACATTATGAAAAGTCACAACTTAGAAAATGGATCTGTTCTCATAATTTGAGAAACGCTGTGAGGACTGTAAAGTTGGCGAAGACGATTTAGGCGATCATACATATTTAGATTTACATTTAGTCTAGTGTGAGTGAGATGCAAAGCCGCAACTGGATTGCGTAGCCATGTGAAACTCTGAACTCTTCAGAATCGAAGACAATGCCAAATAATACCTACTATTATCAAATGCTGAACTAATTTGATCAGTGACGAAGAAATATCTAGACTCTAGATCTAGATCTCGATCTAGAATTATAGATTATGCCAATTTAGAGAATCAATATATCGTCTAGATCTAGTCTTCTATATAGGTCTAAATCTAGATATCTAGAGCTTTTTACAGAGCTTATATTAACTCACTCTGTCTGTCTGTCTATTTATCTGTCCCTCCATCTGTCTGTCTGGTAAAAAGTTTGAACATGTATTTTCTCCCATTTTCCATTTTCAGATCAAGTTAACGGATCAAGTTAAAACTTTGTACTATTATTCATTACACAAGACATGAATCAATCAAAAAAAAATTAACAATTTATATATATGGATTTAGCCCCCTTATTATGTTTCGACACGTTTTTTCTACCATTTCCCATTCTCGGATCAAGTTGAAATTTTGCATAATTATTTCATAGTAGTCGGTCGATAACAATACAGGAATCAATCCAAAAATTAACACCAAATTTAATCCGTTAGTATTAATTAATTAATTTTGTTTTATATAGCAGAAAGGAAGTTATAAACCACGTAATTTTCAGATAAACTAAATGGCAGTACTTATCGGTTCCTTCCCCTAGATAAGCTTTGTTTTTTTAAAGTATTTTTTTTATTGCTTGTTAGCCTTGTTTCAAAATGAAACCTCTCGTCACTTTCGGTATTTAGAACAACCGAATCAATTTATAGATCTAGATGTAGAAACAAAAATGGCTAACCTCACCAACAATGAAGAGCCCAACAAAAAGTCTTTTTATCATAAACATGCTTCTAAACTTCTAAAATCATTGAATGAATCGAGAGATCGACCAAATTTATGTGATGCAGTTGTTATTATAGGATCCAGTCAGATACCAGTTCAAAAGAATATTTTGTCTGCAGCAAGCCACTATTTTCGGTATGGACAATTGATGATAATTGTTAACAGTTAATTGATCATTCATTGGAACTAGACTAGTCTAGACAGTACTCTGACTCTCTAACTCAAACTCTCTACGACTCTAAACTAAAGACTAACTTAGTTATAGATCTAGTTAACTTAGTAGACTTAGACGACTTATAGTAACTTATAAGTTATTCTAGTAACTACTAACTAGTCTTAGTCTTAGTCTAGACCTAGATATCTAAATTGTAGATAGTCACAGTGACATAGTCTAGAATCTAGAAGTAGAATAGACTTGAATAGATCTAGAATCTAGTATCTACTTTAGTTTAGTCTAACACTAAGTCTAGTTCTAGTAGAGGAGGTTCTTAATTCGGTAATAGGTGATATTATGCCGCCCACGCCTGATCCGGTTCTTTCTGTGGTCCTACCGTAGACCATAGGCTCATAAACCTACACTCCAAAGCTGTACCATCGCAAAATAATATTAAGTCATGTTTTTTAAAAGTACTTCAATGTTGTTTTCATCTCTTGGCTTATATTTAGACAATCATGCAATGTTCACTCTTGCCCAATGCAAACAAGCAGGACCTTGTGCAAAACACAGCATGATTAATCTGCTCGTACTTGCCATTGTTTGAAAATCTACATCATTTAAGCTTTTTCCTCTAAAAAATTAATATATACATGTAGTAGTAAAGAATAGAGTTAATAGAGCGAATCTCATGACAGAACTTGGTAGCTTGGAATAGTAAATGCTGTGCATGTAACTTCCAGATAATAAAACATATTTAACTAATAATTGCAAGGCAATTTAAATATATACATTTTCAACCACAGAATGCCCTTTACAATTGAATATTTGCAAAAACAATCAATGCTCTGTAAATTAATAATTAAAAAGTATGCCATGGGATGTTTCAACATATTAGTTTTTAATGTTTTTAATTTTTAATGGAGACAAGGAAAATGTTTCCTTAGGAAATAAAAAAAAACAGTCAAATAGTTTTCATGGACCACATAAAATGCTAACACTTGACCTGTAGAATTTACTTAACTTAATTAATAGTCAAATAAACCCACAAAAGGTTTGTTTTGTATAGTAATGATTTCTAAAAGAATTTCTAAAAACTTCTAGGGCTCTATTTGATTATGATGATCATATTACCAACAATGCAAAAGAAAAACAGGGAGTATCGTCAGGCTCTACAGTGTCCTTGGATCATATGGGGATAGATGAGAATACTTTCAAAAGCATTTTGGATTTTATCTATACGGCAGAGGTCAAGTTGAATCCTCACAACATTCAGGACATGCTTCAGGTAGAGTTATCTTTTGTCTACAGGCCCATAATTAACTTTTTTTTGGCAACCAATTTTTCTCTTTTAGATCTTTTATTATCATCATTATCAAACTTCATTTCAGTGTGGGCTTGAGAGGTTCTAATCTTCTCTTGCATAAGCCCAGAACATAAACCCTGATGTTACTATACAGGTTAAGAATTTGTGGTTTCCCCCACCTGCCAAGCTCTTATTATCCTAGCTTTCAGTGTCTGACTATAACTTAAACATTTGTGAACAATTATTTCTTTAAAATTACAGTATCTTTGAATAACATATACATGATGGTAATGTAGTTCTTCATTATTTTGTATTTAGGCAGCTGACCAGTTATTGATGTCTGACCTGAAAGACATTTGCTGTGAATTCCTTGATACTTGCATCAATGCCCAAAACTCTATCGGTATTCTGGACTTCACATCACAGTTATCATGCTCCTGGTTGCATTTAAAAGTCACCCAGTATTTAGATGCACACTTTAAGTAAGTAAAACTTCATTCTATGTTTAATGTTAGGGTATCTTCTTCTTTGTTCTCATTTTTCATGTTATAGGGTAAATACATCTGAGCTGATTTCTGCAGTGGTTTACAAATCAGGTAGTTCTCTATTTAGTTTTTCTTCTACAGGGTTTTGGGGCTATAGTCTTATTTGGGCTTCTTGATAGACTATGTAGCTTTGAAGGACATGGTAAGCATTCTCTGGTGATGCTCCACAAGGACAAGTTTTTCTAGTCCTGACTTAACATTCAGAACATATTTTGTCTCATTCTGATGTGTCCAGTGCTGAGGTGAAAAATAATGTGTTGGTCTAGTCAGGACAACTTATATAAGGCATTGTTTTTCTTGTAATTGGGATGTGAGATGGTCCAATTCTCATTTACTCTACTTGCTATCTTTCTTCATTTCTTCTGGGTAGAGAGGGATTTTCATTTGTTTTTTCATTCTTCCATTTTTGGCCAGCATGTCTACTATTCATTGCTTTCTATTTCAATGTGTGATTGAAGAACAGTTTCCTTGATGTTGATGTTAAGGTTTACAAGAGCTGTCCTGAGTTGCTTTTTTAGGTAGTATCCAAGTTTTTCAGGCTTTGAAGGACTGTTTTGGCATTGGTCAATAAGATAATTTGGCTGTTGGGTAGTTTATTAGTGTAGTAGCTGCTAGTTCTAACTTCTTGCCTTTCTGCTCTGTGGCTGTCTGAGAGATCGCCAGTTGCAATTGATTTTTCAATTCTTTCTCCATTGGGCCATTCGATTAGTATGCCAGCAAGGGTAGCGACAGCATTCATTAGGGTTAGCTGCGATCTAAAAACAAAATATCATTTAGATTTTTGTTGAACTTTCCTCCATTTTGTTGACTATCATTCTTCTCTGAGCTAGTTCAATTATTCTGATGATATTTAGCTATTGCAACCTCCTAATGTACACAACTACAATTTAAAGTTAATTTTGTTTTTAAGCCTCTAACATTAGTTTCACTGCTAATTTATCTGATGTCTAGACCACAGAAGAATCATTATTTTTTCTTCATTTCTGAATTTTGAAACTAAATAATTTCATTATTAAATTATTCTAAAAAAAAATGGAGTTTTGAATATTTTGTTTTCTTTGATTGCAGTGAAGTGAGTCAGTACGATGAGTTCTTGCGACTAGATGAAGAAAGAGTTGCCAAGCTTTTGTCACGGACAACAATTGATGTGAAGAAAGAAGATGATGTGCTTGACATCATCCTGCGTTGGTACAGATTTGAACCAGAGAATAGAGGAAGTCAAGCCATAGACCTGATGAGGAAGGTATTATATGCTCATCAGCTGAGTGATGGGGCACTGTCTAAGTGTACTGAACTGAAGGATCAGCTGGGGCATGAGTTTCTTCATACTATCATGAAACTGAGGGAAGAACAGAGAGGCAACCCAGTGATTCACAGAGGCTTCACTAGAGTCATAGTAGCCTGTGGAGGGGAAGGTACATGTGTGTAAGTAATTTAGGTTTTCATCATTTGCCTGTTGTTTGAAATATTGGCATTTTATTTAGAATATGTACCTGGAAACAGTAGACCTGCATATCAGGCTGCTTGGCCCTGTGCTATATTTGTCCATACCTTTGTAGGCACCCTGCTTAAGTTATCTACCACTGTCTTGCACGAGGTTTGGCCTCTGATAACATTTTCTTCTTCTAAGAAAAACATCTAAAACTATAAAGCAGTGAGATTTTCATTTATTATTATATTATTCAAGCATTGAATGCAACAGACTTCAATACAAACATCTCTAAAAGAAGTATTTGTAATTTATTATCTTTATGTAGGTACATGAAAAATTGACAGATGAAATGCAAAATTATACATTTTTATATATATGGTGATCAGTTGCTATAAGAAAATATTGAAAAAAAAAATGGGTTCATTCTAAACATCAGCAGAATAAACACATTTTAAAGTTATTTGTAACATACCATGATACCTGCCCATAGTTGGCACCTTTTTGTATGCTTTTGAGGTCCCAAATAATGCAAAACTCTCAACAATCCTAAAATATGAGCTGGTTATTGTGTTTGTTTTTTTTAAATTAAAAATGTATTATGTTATTTTTTTGAGTTAATATTTTTAAATAAATAACAAATATGCATATTTATTCATTTATCTAACAGAGACAGAGATGACTGTGAAATAAAAAACTATGTTCGATGTGTTCGACCCATTAAAACAAAACACCCAGCCACTTGGATTGAATTAGCTCCTATGTTGAACCCAAGATGTGGCCATGGATTAGTGGAAGTTGGTAAGATGACTATCTGTAAGTTAATAAAATATAGATATTTCTCATCATGTTATCAAAATTTTTATGACCTTTTTTTTTTTTTCCAGGCGGCTATCTTTATGCGGCTGGTGGTCGTGACAGCAACTGTCGTATTTTAAACAGCTGCGAGAAGTATGATCCTTTTACCAATACATGGACATATGTGGCACCTATGAATCATGCAAGAGTGGGGTTTGGCTTAGTTGCCATAGAAAATATGATCTATGCAATAGGTGGAAGTAATGACATGACTGATCCTCTGATGTCAGTTGAGGCTTATGATGTCTTCACTGATAAATGGAAACCTTTGCCCGACATGATTATGAAGCGAGCCTGGGCTTGCTATGTAGCAGCAGGATCAAAGATTTATGTTCTCGGTGGTGGGATCATAGGCAAATTTTATGAATCGGTAGAGGTCTTTGACACTAGATCACTTACATGGAATGCTGTGTCGCCCATGAGGGAGAGGAGATGTGATGCCAGAGCTGTAGCTGTTGGCAATGATATTTATGTGTTTGGAGGTTTCCGTCGCATTGAGTGCCCAAGCGCTGCCCACTCTGGACACAATCTGAAGCTCTGTGGAACTGAATTCTATTCAGAAAAGAATGACTACTGGATGCCAATACAGAACAGATCTGGGGCAGTCACTATATGTGCTGTTGGTGAAAGCACCAATATAAGTGGGGTGCTATACGATGAGGAGGATATTCTTATAGTTGGAGAGCTGGACATGGGTGGCGATGAAGTGCACACTGTCCGGTCATTTAACCGACATACTAACACATGGGACTGTCTTGTGGTAACAAGACCTAAGTTACAAACTAGATACCAGTGCTGCTTGTTGTCTCTACCCAAGAACCTGTTGTATAAATTGCTATGGGAACAAGGCAAGTTAAACTACTCAGATATTTTAATGTGCTAAGAACTGTATCACTAGTCTTTGGAAAATAATAGTATAGATTCAATCTAATTGACTTACTGCATCTGGAAGTGTAGACAATATTTGATAAGGATGGCATTTAGAAAAACAAAAGATTCTAAGGAATCACTTTTGAACATTTATTTTGCAAGAAGTTTTATTTTTATTGAACTTCCCTATCAGTTGATTATTAAACTAGGATAAAATCTGTAATGAATGTAAACCAACATTTTAAGGAACTGAACCCAAATATTTTGTGTTTCTTGAAAGCCTGAAAGTTTATTTGCAGAGAACCAATGAAATTCTTCAAGGAGAGTCTGTCAAGATGTTGAGATGGCTAAGGTTGAATTGAAATTGTCACAGATAGTTAATATTATATTATTTTTTTTTTTAAATTATAATTTAACAAATACAATGTTGTGAAGACAGATGATAATAATTTTTTTGTCTGAACATTTTCAACCTCACAAAATGTGGTACAAAATCTTTTAATACCCAAAGTAAGAAACAAAACTGAAAACCTAAACACAAGAGGTGAGATTTGTTTTGATCATGTTATACATATCACTTTATATAGTTGAGTCATTAAAAGATCAGGTAGGGTCTACCATTAAGTGTATCAATGTAAAGGCTTTAAAAGATTTAAACAAGTAATATTAAGTTGATCTTGATTGTTAATATTGTGCACTTTAAAACACTGATCCATGCTTCATGTATGGTTACATAATATTAATTAATTATGTTTTTTAATGGGGAAAAGCATATATTATAGCTGTCTGTAGCAAGTTTGATTGTTTTTCTTTCTGTTGTAAAAATACTTATTTTGTCACACTTTGTCCATAAATGGCATGCACTTAATACTAGTTCAGTCAATAGCTGGTTCTGTGCCATATTTCATTTGTAAGAAAGTATTCTACATACCGGTACCTTATTTATATAAATGTTATGTATATTTTGCCATAGACTTTTTATTAATTTTGTAAACTCTTATTTTAGTGTGAACTTTTTGGTTATAGTTTTCAGTAACTAAATATATAGTAAGATATTTATTAATTTTGTTATACAAAGGAATACAAGATGTATCTTTTATATTTTATAAATCATAATTGAATTATTTTCTATTAATTTCTTTCTACTTTTAAGTTTAGATTAAAAAATCCTAATTGATCACTTGTTTTAGTCTAACTATTACTGCAAACATATTTTTTGTTATTTTTTAGGTTAGGATCTTGTCATATGTTCTGACATGTTTTCTAAAACCAACAAATCAACTTGAAAAAGTTGCACGTTTATATTTGTAATATGATAAAACTTTGTTTGCCTCTACAACTTTTGAAGCTCTAAAATTTTTTAGAGTTACTGCAATATTGTCAGGCATTGACAACTTTGACACGTTTATATCAAATTATTGAAAAAGGATTAGGAAGTAAATCATTTATGAACCATGAAAACTACAAGTTAAATTTGAAGCTAAATATTATTATATTATAATATGCAATTTGTAATATTGCAAGATTAGAAAATGCTTATTATTAGGTAAGGTAGTATTCCCCCTTTCAAATAATGCATTTCCTTAGCTACTGCCTTCACTTATTCTTAATGATATTTATTTGGTTGACTAAAAGTAAACTGTTTGCAACAAGCAACTAGGTGCTAAGGATTCTTTTTCTATCACTTACTTTTGAACAGTTGTAATGGCAACAATTTTCAGAATCTTTTCCGCCCTTTAATTTTTTTATTGTTCTAAAGCATATTTTTTAATTTCATTTAAAGTGAAGGCAAAGTAAACGTAAACTTTTGTTTACTATCTAATTTCTTTGCTGGCCTCCTTTATGGAGTGACAATCAGGTTGTATTCTATTCTGTAAATTAATACTTTGACTCAGCTTCCAAGCTTGTTTAGAATTGACTTTGATTGTATTCTATTTGTATCAAGCTTGATTCTACCCATTGACCTTTTTTGGTTGTACTTTTAATGAATTATTATTTTTTTATCCCAGATGAACAAATATTTTGTAAATAATGGTTTTGGGTTTCATCAGTTTAAATGTAAATATTTTGTAGCATTCCAATATGTTTAGGCTCCCTAGTCAATTGGATTTGTCCACCAGACTTACTACGTCCACAGGGTGTGTACATAGCTCTGATACCAGAGAAAACAAAAAAACTTTGTCTACTGAAGTAGTTTTATTAAGGTGTCCATGACCAAATCAGTTTCTCAGCTTTCTTACAAAGGCAAACATGAAACATTGTAAAACTTTTTTTTTTTAAACTGTTACATACTTTTGTATTGGATAACATGAAAGTCTTTCTAGATAGCAGTTCTCTATAGCTATGTCTAGATGTGATTGAAATTAGAACAACATACAGTTAAATCAAACTGTCTATGATGTTTATCCACTGCTATAGTATATCACACCTTTTTTTCCCTGGTCTTAGTTCTATGGATCTGTGTTGAATTAGTCTACTTTACTTGCACTGTAGGTCTTCTGAACAACTAATTACATTAAAAAAAAATTAATGTAGATTTAAGTCAAATAAAATTTAATTGAACCTATAATTCTGTTTTTTTTCTTCTAAAAATTCTTAAATTTTCACTAGTAGATAGTACCAGGTGACCGAGCCTCGCTCGTTTGAATCATTTGTTGAGGAAATATATTTAGTTATTTTGAATCAGGTAATAACTCCCAATTTGAAAAGTTGCTTTCATGTTCATTTAGTTCTAAATGTCAATGTGCATGGCAATTAGGTGTGACACTAAAACATTTGTTACAAATGAAATTTATTTATTACACTCTCTGTTATTGTCGTAGTGCTGTTGTAATGAAAGGTGAAAGTTCAACCTTGCTATATGAAAAAAGTGAAAGCTATGGGTAGAGATGTGGAACCTGGAAATGTACTAGAGAATACATTCAACTAAATATGTTTAATACATTTTGAACAGCTAGTCTAGCCTCCCAAATTAAAAAATCAGGAATATGTCTATAACACTTAATCCAGGATCATTAGGGGTCTGGGACAAAACTTATTTTTGCTTGTCCTATTATCCTATTTCTTCACTTTGCCTTCCAAAAAAAAAAAAAAAAAAGAATTCTAACTTCAGCATTTTTTTTTTCTTTCCCATTGTATTGAAGTAACTAGAGTGCAATCTAATTTTATTGAACTATTGTTCTGGAGGAGGGTGGGGTAAACTACTTTGACATAAATTCCTCTCAACTCTGTCTTGCATCTGGTGTCTTAAGCAGAAGAGGGGTTTTATTTTTTTCTAATCCCTTCACTATCTTTAGGTAGTAATCAACAATGGTTGATGTCATTTCTGAAATTCATTCATATGTCTATTTGTTTATAATTTGTTGTTCATATGTTTAATGTCCAAATGTGGGACTGCCATAAGTTCTCCAATTATCCATAGGTTATATGGAGATAGGGTCAGTGTAAGATTTGTTTGTTTCTTATTTAATTATCGCGTGTTGAATGAGAGAGTAAATGTACTTAATTGAAACGATTTCAATTATTGCTTCCAAGTCCATCTGATCATTGAGATTTATTTCTATTAGAGTGTCACAAAAAACACATTTTTAAGCGAATTTATTGTATTATCTCCCTTTGATTAGAATTTAGAAAGTTCGCGTTAACGGGACTTTAGTAACGTTTCTATATTGTCCTAAAATGGAAGAGGTGGTTAGATACATGTCGATATGAAGAGGCAATAGTGTTTCTTTCCAAGTCTTTTATTCAATGTAGACATTTGTTGAACACATACTGACTCCTATTGAAGAAACATTTCAGCCAATAATAAGGTCAACCAAAAAAAAATATATATAAAAAAATACAAAATTTAAATAAAAAGTATTTGTTACATTTCACAAAAGATATATAACATTCACACTTGTCTGTACATTGACAGATGCAGAGTATGGCTGAACAGTATTTCTCAACAGGGGCTAAACCTGATTTAAAACAACGTTTTTAATCATAAACATCTTCAGGATTTGTAGATTTTGTATTCACCAGGGACTATAGGGAACAACAAAACATAAAGACACTGGCACATAATGAAACAGAGAACATTTCTCTCGTGAAACTTAGCCCGAGAACTAGTGAACGAGACTTGTCCAAGTTGCGTCATAAAAAAAAGTTGCTTTCATAAAAGGATGAAAACATACCAAAATACCAGGTACATGAAATAACTTTCATTTCAATCAATACAAGATCAATGTTTGTTACACCTTTGACACTGAAGGTAGATCATGAAGTGGGCAGGCAGTCTTATAATAGTTTATGACTAGTTGACAGACCGTAAATAGCAAATATAAAATAAAGGAATTTATATATTAGTTTATTTGTAATTAAAGTATTGTATACACATTATAGATAAATGAACGGGTTAAAATTAGAAACTTAGTTTATAGTAAAAAAAAATTCAAAGATTGACAAATCTATAGGCCTATTATAAGCGCAAAATATCACTGGCTGACTGATTGATCAAAAGATCTCACCAACTGTTGCACGGATTCGCATTAAATTTCGTACAAAGGTCCTTTTACCTCATAGGAATCGGCTTTGACAGATTTGCAGCCTGACCACCGCGATTCGCGAAAAGAACCGCAAGCTTTCTATCAAACCTTTGCATTTTAAATTTTGTTATTTCCCAAAAAGCCAGTCTATATACGACACAAATATTCCGCATTTTTTAAAGTATTTTTTTTTCTCATTTCCGTTTCCTTTTAGACGAGCACCAAATAAAACGAAAATTCTGAAAGCATATAAAAAGATCGATGTAGTTCTATTTTTTTTCGGGACAGACCAAGGAATGATAATTTGTAGCACTGTACTTTCTCTCGTTCCTCTACTTTCAAAAGGAATCGAATAAGTCTTAACCCTACAATGAATAAAACCAAATTGATATTTCCTTATATTTAGAAAACAGAAGACCAAACTAAATGTAGTGTGGGGAATTCCCCCTAAGCCAGAAACTGGTGGTTTAAAGAAATATTTGCAGTGTCTAATACCGCACATTGTTTGCGAAAATCATTTTTGAATAGGGGCCAATGCTGATTCAAAACATAAAAATTATCAATGTTTTTTGATTAATCTTAAAGATTTGAAGTGTTTGTATTGGTCTGAGACCAGAAGAACAAACAAAAAAAAATACACTGGCACATTATAAAACAGGTCACATTTCTCAAGTGAAACTCAGCCCGAGAACTAGTGAACTAGACTTGTCCAAGAAAAAAAAAATAAGTAAAACAAACCAAAGGTGCTCTATATAAAGACTTTTAAAGCTGAAAAGTGTGCAGGGTCTATCAATCAGATGCTAAAAATGTTTTGGGTTGTCGTTGTAATAAAAAAAAAGGGCCGAAAAGTGTGACAGCGGCTGTTAGTGTGTGTGTGGGGTTTGGTCAAAAAGCAACATAGGGTAGATTAAATATGGAGTTGAACATCAGAAGAAAAGTGAGAGATTTTGTGTAGTACTAATTTTTTATGTGGGCGGGAGGAGGGGGGGGGGATAAATTAAAAGTGATACTAGAATTCACGGACCAAAAGCATATGCGCGTATGTGTGTTGGGGAATGGCATATAAAGCGGGTCTTTGCACATCAAGTCACACGTCTATGTCGGAGAATGAAAGAGAAAGAGAGCGGGCCGTTAAACTGCATTGTAACAGATACACTAATTCACGGGCTGAAACACTATGTTAAGGGGATCGTTAAAATGTGGCCCGTTTATAGACAATAGAAAAAAAAAGGAAGGGATGTTCAGGTCATAATAAACACTATCAATCATGGGAACTAATCAACGGGCGTAGCCGGTGTGAAATATTAGTTTATAATTATTTTAAAATTCCAACTTTTACCTCTACGTTCTCCAATTGGGAATTTTCCCCCCTAAAAGTGAATTTGCTCTTTGTTTACACATTGATTTTTAAGATCCACTTTACTTTATTTAAGAAATACAATACAGTTGAAAGAAAAAGAAGAGAAAGTGATGCTGAGAAATGTGGTGCTGATATAATAGAACTCGAAGAAAAACGCAAGAAAATTGGGAGAAATTTTGAAAGAAATTGAGGAAACAAAGTCAAGGACGCCATATCGAAAGATCACTGTTGCCAACTAAAGAATAAAAGTTACTTAATGGTTTGTTTTTTTTAACATGGACTTTTAAAACCATTCTTCTACTCTTCCCAGTTGGAAATTTAAAAAAAAGTACTCTGCTCTTTAATTATATTTTGCTTCCCATTTACTTTCTTTAAGTAAACAATAAAACAGAAAAAAAAAAAGAAGAGAACGTGATATGAAGAAATATGATGCCCATAGAATGAAACAAAGAAAAACGAAAGATATGAAAAGGTGAAGATTGGAAGTGATTTCAAAATAAATGAACAAAGTAAACAATGTCAAGGACGCCATAGTGAAGGGTCACATGTTGCCAACTACAGAATTCACATGACGTATTGCTACCAGCGAAAGAGCTTACATTCTACAGTGTAGAAAAGGACACACACACACAATGATTTGGTTGATAAAAACACTTCACCTATCAATATTTCTGTATTCCGAATACACCAAAATGTTTGCAATTTATGGATTCGATCGCTCCATGTATGAAAATCCCAAATGCCTTAATGAGATCCTTGTTTAAACTTAAACGTTGCATTCTCTATAAGCTGCCTGTCGGGCACTCTGACTTCCATTGTTTCAATGTTGTGCTGAATGTATTGCAGATATGCCAAGCGTTCATGTACACGATGTCCGAAGACGCTTCCCACGTTCTTGAAGTAGCCACTTGTGAAGTCTGCTCTCCTAAGGAGTGAATTGCTTCCCTTAGTTCTGTGATAAGGTGGCCGAGACTGGTGAAGTAATCCCGGGCATACTGGACATCGCTAGTTCTGGCCGTTACGTAAGGGAATTGTGTGGAATTCAGTCTGACCAATTCATTCAGGTAAGTGTTGAGTCCGTAGTGGAAACTACAAACAGAGACAGACTGAAAAAAAAAAACAAAAAAAAAAAAACGTCCGTGAAACAAGAGTAGCAACAGAACACACACACGAACTCACACGCACATACCTATACTCTCTCTCTCTCTCTCTCTCTCTCTCTCTCATACACACACACAAACACAATATCTTCAACATACACTTACTTACTTGAAGATTCGGAAAACTTGACGTCGTCTCGTCCAATACAACTGCATATTCCTTCTGGTAAGAGCAAACAAGTGTGTTTAGGGCAAAAACTAAGAGAGATAGACTGCTGGAACTATATCTGGGCAATGTCAACATGAATAAGCCAGTTTTTGTGTGTCTGTTTATACTTTATCACAGGAAATGCGACTATTTGCTCTAGACTTAGGCCTAACACTGGAATTCTAAAAACTAGAATTTTTTTAATGTCAAGAAGATAAATCGGAGTTGTTAAATTGTTTATGTTAATACATGGCAAATTTATTAAGAGGTTCCTACAAAGAATATAATTATGCACTTGTGTGAATTAAGCTGTTTTGTCTAAATCTGTTTGAAACTAGTTGCAACATATCAATAAACAATAATCAGAATTCTAAATTGAACTCTTAAGCCTTGACATTCATTTTAGCCGGATCAAAACTTAAATAACCTGAGACTTAAAAAACCTACCAGATGTTGAGCAAGGTTATCAGCCCAGTGCATACATAGTTCTATGTGATCTATAAAGGGTTTCTTGCAAAGATCTTCGACAGGTATTGAAAATACAGACGACGCAACGAGAGCCCCTGAGAAGACAAAATAAAACACAATTTTCGTTAATTTTAAAATAATATTAATATAAAAAAATAATTAGACATTGTGCAATACACAAAACAAAACTTGTCAAAATGAGAAATTGTTGATTATATTAAATTACATTGATAAATGATTCTCAAAAGATAAAGTTATATTGACATAGATGAATGATTCTCAAAAGATAGGGGCCTAAGTCTAATAAAAGTCTCAACACATCCTGTCACGTGGACGTGGACGACATATACAATTTCTACTCAAAGATTCACGTCTGCTGTCTACTTTGTACTTTGTGACCTGACCTCAGTCTGATGACATGCTTAAAGCTTAAAAAATAGAAACTAAAACATAACAAATTTCAATGCAAGTAAAATGGATGAACAATTTTTGTAGTTTCTGATATCTATTTAGTAAGCATGTTGAACTTAATATAGACGTAGAAAATATCTTTTAAGTGCAATCCTATCGCTGGCATTAGTTTAAAAAGTTCAAAGCTCATTGATATAAAACTATGAAAGTCAGACCCAATAAAAGAACACTCATGTTCATTGCTACGAGTGTGACTTATACGTTAGATTCAATAGATTCTAGTGGAAGTTTGAAAAGCTGTTTTGTGCTCGTAATCATTCCAGTTAACGCAGGGACACTTATATAGTTTGGGAAGCAATGACTAAGGAGATAACTTTAAAACAGTTTCCATTCTATTTATTATTAAAAATTTTCATTAAAAAAATTCTTCCCTAAATTATAATATGAAATTGATTCTTGTCCACTTCTAGATGGATGAAGCTGTCTTCACGTTGGAACGAAACTTTGGGGAATGCGAAGCTCTAGAAAAGGTTGGTCCTAATCTGGTTTTTAAGTCGTCTTTCTAGAACTCTTGGAATGTAGAAATTATTATTTTACGCTCAAAACGTTTAATTAAGCTCTTCTAACAAAAGACTGGGTATTCAGAAATATTCTGATAAAGAGCTAAAAATATTTACATGATTCCATTGCCAAGGTCAGGGTTATATTGGAGTGTATTAAACAAATATCGGTACTTCAAAAGGTTACATTGAAAAAGATAACTTGTAAGATTTTTCCTGTTTACTTACTACGGCACTTTAAAAAAAAATATTTTTAGAAGACATAGAAAACTCTCATTATTCGTTACAAATCATTTGCTGTGTTCTATTATTTCATGCCAGTTGAAAGACAAATCTAATTAAAGATTTTTTTTTTACTGATAGTGCAAGTGATTGTTGGCGGTTAAATAGTTTCGTATCCAATGCAGTTTTTGGCTAATAGAACTGAACCATGAGAAAACGTCACCAGATGTTTGAAATCAGGAGTGCCATGTTTTTCAAATGGGATTCAATCAACTGAGGAGGGCCATGTTTTTCAAATGGGATTCAATCAACTGAGGAGGGCCATGTTTTATAAAATGGGATTCAATCAACTGAGGAGTGCCATGTTTTTCAAATGGGATTCAATCAACTGAGGAGTGCCATGTTTTATAAAATGGGATTCAATCAACTGAGGAGTGTCATGTTTTTCAAATGGGATTCAATCAACTGAGGAGGGCCATGTTTTTCAAATGGGATTCAATCAACTGAGGAGTGTCATGTTTTATAAAATGGGATTCAATCAACTGAGGAGGGCCATGTTTTTCAAATGGGATTCAATCAACTGAGGAGGGCCATGTTTTTCAAATGGGATTCAATCAACTGAGGAGTGCCAATCAACTGAGGAGTGCCATGTGCAGGTCTGGAAATATTTAGTCTCCATTTAGGTCACTTTCGACCAAAGTTTCTCAAACTGTGAGGCGCGTCCCTGCCCGCTCCGTGGAGTATGGGGAATGACCTTCTAACAAGGGAAATCCACGAAATTTGTCTTAGAGGACAAACAATCTGTTGTAATTGCATTGTTATTATAATTCCACACTTGAGCAATAATCAAGTGAAAACAACTTATTAGCAATGTTTTTAAAAAAAAGGCTTTTTAATTAATTTTCATCCTCTAAGTAGGACCTGTCATATCGTCTGCAACAAGATGGATTCAAAACTTTTTTGTTTAAATAGGTCTTCTCCAATGCGATTCTAAACTTCACGTTTTTCTTACGCCACAATGGTAAACATTTCTCTTGAGTGACTTACCACCATTCTGTTGACTTCTTTTAAAAAGTGAACCAAACAGGCGCCCGCTCAACTCAAGCATTATCTTACGACAATTAAGCCCTTTCCAATGTAGATGCTCTATTGAGAGTCTAAAATGTCTCACACGATTCAATATTACCCCTTCCCGTCCTTTTTTTAGGGTCTTGAGTTTGTTTGAAAGCGACTATACATACGTCAAGGTTCTTAGCACCCAAGAAACATTTCTGCCAAGTTTATCAAGATTGTTCAAACGATTTTGATTTCTATTCGGCACATACATACATACATACATACATACATACATACATACATACATACATACATACATACATACATACATACATACATACATACATACATATATATGTATAACTAGCCCATTATGACGTAATGACATTTTTTCCCTTTGACATCATATAGAGTTAATATTTTAAATGAAATGCTAAAATAACTCGGAGCACCAAGGTCTATGAACACTCGACAACTTGCTCGTATTGCTAAAGACATTTTTTAGTCTAACTAGGCCGTGTGAAGTAGTGGATTTTTTTTCCTTGACTTCATATGGAATAAATTCTTCAAATGAAATGTTAAAAGAACTCGGTGCATTAATGGTTATTAAAACTCGTCATATTCTCGTATTTAAAAAAGACATACTAGCTAGATTTAGATCTGATCTAGATTTTTTACACTAGATCTTGATTTATTTGTACACAAGCGCTAGATTTTTTACACTAGATCTAGATTTTTTACACTAAATTTAGATTTATATTTTAATTAAAATCATTGTAGATTCTAGATCTAGAACTTCTAGGTCTAGTTTAGAATGATATAGACAAGATCAAAATCTATAATTTTAATTTCTAGACTTAAAGTGTAGATTTTTATTTCCAAATGTCTAGATCAATATTGCAATGCTATAAAATAGTAAAACTTATCTAGGCCTACCATTTTTAAATTTAAAATTACATTCAGTCTATTGATAGAATATCTAAGCTTTTTTTTTATACATAAATCTTATCTAAATTACATCTACATTATTCCAAATTTATATTTTAGATCTAGATCTAGTAGATATAGATCTTAAGAATGCAAAATCAGAAGTTTAGGTAGATCTACATCTTCATTATAGTTCCATTTAAATGAAAATGCCACTAGCTCTGTTGGTAACTGTGCTGGGACATCGAGCAGACGTTGCCGAAGTACTAGCTTGATACCTGCTCCTTTCTTTCTTTTTTTTTTTTTTTTCATTTACAAATCAATACCAAAAGATGATCTAAAATCTTTCGTCTGACATATTGTACATATCCGGTAGTTGTCATGCCGTAATTTGTAATATATCTCTTTATCAAGAATAGGCTATTAGTTTGTTATTAAGTTAACAGCTATGCCTGGTCGTGCGGTTAGCGCGCTGGACTGATTATCTCGACGTTCCCGGGTTCATACCCTGCTCGCTGCCTCCGTCGTCCAGCGGGAGGTTCGGATACGGAAGTAAATTCTCTTTAACTTTTTGATAAAACATCCGAATCATGTCAAACAGAAAGAAACATTTTTTTTTTACTACGGCAAATTAATCTTTGAAACATTTTTATTTTGACATTAAAGATAAAATCACGTCTTGAATATTCCTTGCGAATAGGCGGATCCGACAGGGAACCGACTCCGAAGGGGATCGCCTCTGAGTTTTGAGTTTTTGTGATAACACAAACTCTCTTTGTAATCTTATTACGTTTTAAATCGGGAACAACAATCCACATATAGAAGTTAATTCAGTTCGGCTTCTCTACTCACTTAAAAAACAACAGAAGATACAATAACAAAAATTTGGCGCCACAGCATCGATCCTTTAACTTTTGCTATAACTAAATATTTGATTAAAACAACAAAGTCAATGCAGATTGTTATCTGTGTTGTTTCTGCTACCCAATGGAATCGTGCAGGTATTTTTAGACCAGATAAAAGTCTCTTTAAGAAGGTGTGGTAGCAGTTTCTTATTGGTTCATTAGGCCCACACTCTTTCAAAGACATTGATCAATAGAGAATTGAAAGAAAACGAAAGTTGTAGACTATTTGCTCTTGTAGTTCCTTTATTTGAAGGACTGTTGCACCTATACAAACAGATTCTAATTATTTCATGAGCGAAGGACAAGTCAAGTACAAATATAATGAACTGTGAGGTCATTGTAAGTTTGTGCACGTTTCCAAAGATATCTTATTTCATATCTGTTTAGTAGGCCTACTAACATAATTTTTTAAAACTATTAGCTTAACATTTTTTTTTATTCTATTGTCTTTTTCCATGATATTGTTTGACAGGGCCGGATTTAAGTCAGTGTAGGGTAGGCACTGGGCTGAATGTTTAAAAACTTTAATGAAAGTGCAATTAAATAAGGCCTGAGTAATGACACACTAACATAAGTAAGCCTATTAGTATATTCAATAATGCCAGAGTAATGACACACTAACTAAAGTAAGCCTACTTTTATATTCAATAATGCCAGAGTAATGACACACTAACTAAAGTAAGCCTACTAGTATATTCAATCTCATTTTCTTTCTTTTTTTATATTTAGCATGATTCTAATTTAAAATAACATTTTTTAGTCAGTTGAGCCGAGACCGTTCGTTACCCTGGACGTCGCATCCTGTGGCCAGTTTAAACCAATAGCTCTTTTTGCCACGTCGCAGGTCAGTGTTTAGTCCTTCTATAGCAGTCGGTCTCGATGAGCTCCTTTGTCAAGGCTCTGGGCGGATGCACACGTCTGCACTGCGCCGTAAATCTGGCATTGGCATTCGTTCAAATTGATGATGGTTGAAAAGTGAAGACTCTGTGTCCGATTTGTTTGAGAGACCAACGGTCATTGAAGGTCATACATTTCTAGATGGCTCAGAGATCTTTTCGTTTGCACGATTCTTCAAATTGCTCGGGAAACAATAATTTTACAGAGTGATGAGAAATACTTGGAATTATATTTTGTCTTCCAACATTGTTGGGAAACCAGTTTGTTGGACAGCATGTTTGCTTGGAAACAGGTGTAAGGTGTAACTCATTAAACTGTCGCATAGACAGTTCCTACTCTTTTTTTACTTAAAAACTATTTAAGCAGCCTTGCTTTAATCCATTTATATATAGTCTGTTAAAGCTCTAATTGTAAATAACTACATATACTGTTAACTTGTCTGTGCAAACAAACTATACAACTAATTGGTAACCCCAATGATAAGATATAGTCGTATAACGACAATCGAAAAAGTATGTATTAAAGCAGATTGCAATCTAGTCAACACAGCGACTGTACCATATCTATATATATTGGAAGACAAATTCGTATCCGACCGTTATGTACGTAACTCCTTTACAAGCTATAAGGGAATTCACCCTGAAGTTTGGAAAATCTTGTGTCTTAGAAAAGTAATGATCTTTAGTTTTTAACATTTAGAAATAATACGATCCCATTGTGCGGTTTTTAAATAGAATGAGCCATCAAGCACATAAATATATAATCACGCAAATCTTTGATATAAAGTAGTTTACTTTTAGTTTCCATTGAGATAATATTTCGACAATTCTAGATCTAAATTATTCAAGCCTGTTGATTTCAGACTTATGTAGTGTTTTTGTGTTTACTGCTATTACTGTTACTGCTATGTTGTTAGGGTATCACATATGATCAGTCGAACATCTTTCTCCATTCATCTCTGTCTTTTGCAATGGATAGAATCTCTTTCGATGACAGGCTTTCCATTCTTTAATGTTGTCTGCCCATCACTTTCTGTGTCCTTCTTTTTCCTGGTTCTGTTCCCTGAAGGAAGGTCTTTGAGAGCCCTGAGGACCTTGTGATATGGCCATAACGTTTTAGTTTGCGTTTTTTTTTTGGCAGTGGTCAGAAGGTCATTGTGGGGTCCTATTGCCCTTGTCGCTTAGTATTGTTACAAATGAAATATCTAACCAAAAAAAACAAGGTTACAAAAGACAGTTTGTGTGGAAACACAAACTCAAAATCGGCCCCCGAAGTAAAATGTTTTACATAATTCGGATAATCCTTCAGAGTTGAAGATAGTTTACTTCCTAGTCCAAACCTCCCGCAGGACGACGGGGGATTGGAGCAGGCAGGGTTTGAACCTTCGATCGTCGATAAATCCAAACGACAGTCCAGCGCGCAAACCGCACGACCAGTGGTCCACCCAGGTAGGCTTCAATATTTTCAGAAAGAACATCCGAATGAAATTATATCAAAGACAAATGAGAGATAAGAATGGAGAAAGAAGGTTAACAGATCTTGTGTAGTGCCCCAACCGTCCCGCAGATCAAAGGATACGTGAAAGTGAATGTAAAGTTAGATGTGAACCTGGCCTAACTAGTTTGTGGTCTATAGGGCAGATGATGTAAAGTTCATCTGTCGTTGTGGCCTACGGTTAACGAGGGTGTCATGTAGCCAGCACAACGACCAACCGCCTTTGCTTTTCCCCAACTAATGTCAGGTACCCATTAGAGCTGGGTAGACTCAGAAGTTGAAAATCCCAGTCTTCACCAGGATTCGAACCCGGGACCCTCGGTTCACTAAATAAGTTAATTTCTTTGAAAAGGCTCAATCTCATTTTCGAATTCTCGAAAAAAAAAAAAAAAAAAAAAAAAAAAAATCTCGCTATATAGAAAATGTTCACAAAATGATGTTTTTAAGATTACTATTCGTCTTAAATTAGGTGTAACATATAATGCATACTAATTAGCTTTTTCTTATAAAAAACTTCTTGCATAATTGATTTTAAAAATTAGAATTATAAAAATTTTCCTAAAAGATTTCGACAAAAATGTAGATCCGACCATGGAACTACCAGTCAGAAGTAACGTGAAGACATCGGCCCTATAGTGAGTGAAACCAGAAACCAAACATAGAACGATGATGAGGACTCTATAGTGCTTTCACTTTTCTGTACTGATGAAAGCTCGGGGCTATGTGGGAATTATGTGTATTGAAATAAAAAAAAATCAAAATCTACCGACTCACAGATTGTTTTCATTTAGTCATTCTAATGTTTAGAATAGATACCATACAATGACCAAAAAAAAAAAATCGCCTCAGTGGCCAGTCTATATTTGTCTTTTGTCTATAGTCGTTGGCTATACCAGAAATACACTTCAACAAATAGAAAAAATGATGAAGGAAAAAAAAAAAAGATTTATTTCAAATTAGAGCCTTCTCATCTTTTTTTTTTTTTTTAATCCGATTTAAAACGTTTTTTTTTTTGCAGTGATAAAATCAAAAAACATTTTTGCAGTAACTTAGTAGTGAGAATCAAGAAATGACGTCACATAACAAGCAAAATGAAAATACGTAATTGTTTTTATTATTCATTGCAGAATCATAAAAATACACATTGAAATGCTTTATACAAAATCTGATCTTTAGGGTTAAACTGAAAACTGTATACAGAGAACAAGGTAACAGACTACACAATATATATATTGTTACGAATGAACAGTGACAGGTAGAGGTCACTATGTGTGACCCCGGCGAGAAGACACAGCACCGAGTGTTATCTGGAATCTATGCATGTAAACAAAGACAGGATGGGACGTGCCTCACGTGTTGTTCCAGAGGACGAACAGATTTACGAAGGGGGGCATTGTGACAAATGAACAGTGACAGTTAGAGGTCACTACGTGTGACCTCGGCGAGATGACACTGCAGCAGGCATCCTCTGGAATCGACATGTATAAACAACAACAGGATGTGATGTTTCCTCCCATGTTGTTCCAGAGGGTACTAGCAGTGTTTTTGCAACAATAGACAAGCGATTAGGGACTCTTTATAAACCAGAGATGTTCATGTGAAAAGAGTCAGTACAGTCGTCGATACTGTTCTCTACTGTGCGAGACAGTAGAAGAGAGTGGACTTGAGCCGTTACAGTCGATACAGTCGATGTAAGACGTATACGCTACATGTTACAGTGACGAATTGTTATAGTTATAATTCAATAAAGTTATTTAAAGCTGAAAGTTGAGTCGTCAAGTTCTTTGCAGAGTTTCTTTTATTTGTGTGCCTAGTACATTTAGCCAGAAAATCAGAAATACGTAACAATATATATCCAGATCTCCGTCTTTTCTTTGTCAATTCAGTTCAGTCCATTTCAAACGTTTTGTTTCCTGTGTATGTAACAAGTGGGAATAGGAAAAGTTTGTTAACATTCAATGCAGACAAAGGCCCAGTAACTCAACATGGCTTTATATCTTTCAGTGACGTACCAAACCTGCCCCAGGGTGTGTGTATGGGCTGGTAACGAGAGTCTTTCGACCGGGGTGGGGCTGTGGAGGCGCCCCACGTGCTCCATGTGGCGTACTGCAAGAGAGGTCGCACCAATCACAGCTCTGAGCTTTGAACTGGCCATTTCAGCCCGAGGGCTAGTGTTCAAATCTCGGAAAACTTGCTTGTACCTCCTCAAGACATTATATAGGTCAGTGAAGTTTCCCTAAACAAAACAAAAGGTAAACTTTTAATAAACGTGTGAGGGGTAATGCAGAAAAATAAAAAGGAAATTAGATATGCAATACATATAGCACTGAACCATAGCTTAAACAATACACAAGGTTACAAAAGACAGTTTGTGTGGAAACACAAACTCAAAATCGGCCCCCGAAGAGGTCCACCCAGGCAGGCTTCAATATTTTCAGAAAGAACATCCAAATGAAATTATAAATGAGAGATAAGAATGGAGAAAGAAGGTTAACAGATCTTGTGTAGTGCCCCAACGGTCCCGCAGATCAAAGGATAGGTGTAAGTGAATGTAAAGTTAGATGTGAACCTGGCCTAACTAGTTCCCCTTTTAGACCTTGTGGTCTATAGGGCAGATGATGTAAAGTTCATCTGTCGTTGTGGCCTACGGTTAACGAGGGTGTCATGTAGCCAGCACAACGACCAACCGCCTTTGCTTTTCCCCAACTAATGTCAGGTACCCATTAGAGCTGGGTAGACTCAGAAGTTGAAAATCCCAGTCTTCACCAGGATTCGAACCCGGGACCCTCGGTTCTGTTTTTGTGGCCTACGGTTAGCGAGGGTGTCATGTAGCCAGCACAACCACCAACCGCCTTTACTTTTCCCCGTGTCAGGTACCCATTAGAGCTGAGTGGACTCAGAGGCGCCCAAAGATGCCAAAGTTGAAAATCCCAGTCTTCACCAGGATTCGAACCCGGGACCCCCAGTTCGGAAGCCAAGCGCTTTACCGCTCAGCCACAGCGCCTCCCCTGGCCTAACTGGTGTCTTATAATTGATCTAATTGTTTTGAAAAGGATCAATCTCTTATTCGAATCCTCCAAAAAAAAAAATAAAAAATTCCGCAATAAAAAAAAATGTTTTGAAAAATGAAATTTATAAGATCACTATTCATTTTAAATTAGGTCTAACTTTATAATGCATACTAATTAGCTTTTTCTCTTTAAAAAACTGCTTGCATAACTGATTTTAAAAATTAGATTTTTCGCTTTCAGAAAAAAAAAATTAGCCGTTGCATTAGAACTTTGAATGATCTAAAATATTGTGATGTCGGATTTTCAATATCTTTTCTAGTTTACGAGATCTAAACGGGACAGACGGACAGACGGACAGACGACAGACATTTCGCACAAAACTAATAGCGTCTTTTCCCCTTTCGGGGGCCGCTAACAAATACAACCTTGTAGAAGTCAGAGAGACACTAACATAAATGCACATTTCTTATTCTATATACTAGGATAAATTCATACAAGTGCCATTAATGCAGGGAATTAACATGCATGACTAGATTTCCAAATGGGATATGTATAGTATAGAACAAAATAAGAATATTAGACTGAATAAAAAAGTGGCCGCCCTTTTATTCTCAACACGTTGAATGAAATCTGAAAATTATTGCTAATAAAACACGGCAGGCGATATTGTTTTTTTGAGCACGAAAACCGAGATAAGTGTTTGAATGAAACGAGTCTGTAGTAATGTAATAGGAATACATTTCCTGTGGTTAGCGTGACCTTCTGACGCCTGTAGCGAAAGGGCCCAGAACAAGAGGACCGAGAGGTCTGACGCGAGCGACACAATTGCAGTAATTGTCGTCTGCATTGTGGAACCTTCCTAACGGTCAACGGAATAAATGGAACGCACAGACGCTTCGATTTATGAATAGAATTTTTCGAAGGTTGAGACATTGGATACCACTATCAGTATATCAGTCCTTTGTCAGTATGGGAGCATTTTATGACACCGAGCATTAAAAACAGACACGGGAACTCTTGTTCCCATCACAATTCAATTATTTAATAACAGATCCAACTTTTTAAACTTCACAAGTAGGGTATACTTTTACATGAATCTATGGTATGGGCGTATACATCGTTAGGTTTCAAATGTATTCTTATATATCTTGTACAACTGTAAGAAACATTTCCTCAAGGATAACGAAGGTTATTATTATTATACTAATTTTTATTATATGATTATTGATCTTATTAACTTGCTATAACGTAAACTTACCACTTCTATGGGAAGATGTGACAGATTCGTCAACTCTAAGTTGGCACTGTAATTTTCCTGGAAAATAAAATTGATGCAGCCAATATTTAGAACTCAATTTATCATCGTGTTAATCTGGCTATTTATAGCTTGATCTATTCTCATTCTGGCTACTAATATTGTCTTTTTTTCTATTTCAATTTTTATAATTAGATCAGCTAAGTTTTAAGTTGTTTTCCTTTAAACCTTGGTCTGCCATGTTGAAATACTAGAACCTTTTTGGATATTATGTGCATGTATAAACTGTAGAAGTGATTTCAACGTGAAAGATTATATCAAAATGTATCACCATGGATTAGGGTTAGGGTTGTTAAGTACGAACTTCTCAATATTACTGTCAGTCTTCTCACGTGGTCTTAATAGGGAACCGTCGGAGCACTCATCTAAACAAGTGTCATATCAGACATATCAAACAACTTTTAATTGATCAAAGGGAGTTTGTGTTAAATGCAAACTCGAAAGAAGCACCGCACTTGCAATTTCACTAACTCACACCTAAATATCATATACAGTTAGGGTTATCGGATTTCCAATGGTGGTTTTAGTTTTTGATAGTGAAAGGCGGAAGACAGACAGACAGCATTAAAACAATAGCAATCTTTCCCTACAGAAAGTCGGGTGCTGAAAATTAAAAAAAAAATATTTTTTGCTTCCATGACAACCTCTAAAGTTAAAACTTATGAAATGGTTTTGGAACTACCATTGATGAGACGATACTATGATCAATGCTAAAAGCCAGTTTCGTACAAATTTCAGGATCTTTCTTCAATGAAAACATCCCCTAAAATTAAGACCACAAATACTATTGCTTTATGAGTAATGAAGTTCTTACCACATGACGAACCAGACGTGAGCCAGCAGACGAACAGTTGCGAATGTATTCCCGGAGACTCGTCCTGCACAGGTCGTGACTGGAATGTGACATGGCGGTGTTAGAGCACAGTGACAGAACACCTAGAGACAGAAGTGCATTTCTATTTAGTGATTGATTATATCGATCAATCTCGTGATTTGTATATGTTTAAAGCGTATTTTGAAACCAATATATGTAATGGATCTGATTCTTTGGACTTGTGAATTTTTGTCTTGTTCATAATGTGGCAGAAACATCTTTTTTTAAAAGTATCAGACAGAATGAGGTATTATTTTACTAATTCTGCATATTTCTTTTCAATAAATCTAGTCAATAATTTCTATATCAAACGTTATTTACAATTCTATTAGAACATTTCTTTGTTTATTATATCTGTGTGTGTGTGCACCAATACGTTCTTTTTTTTCTCTCAGTTTTTGTTTGCTTTTTTTTTGGTTTAAATCCTTGAACTATCTAGAGTCAATCTAGACATTTCACATCATACTTCTCAGATTAGTTACAAGCTATCTAGACTAGAGTCAATCTAGACATTTTACATGATACTTCTCAGGTTAGCTACTGGACTTGTCTCTAAGAACCAGCCATCAAAAGTAATTTTGTGTTAGTAATTTTGTTATTATAATCTTATTTGGTAGCCTACTAGCCCAATTTAAGACTAAATGGCATTCTTTAAAAATAAAACAGAAGTGCGTTGTCATAGGCAAAACTCAAGTTAAAGCTGAATACATCTAATTAGGGACTTTGTTTTCCAGCCGAATGCCCTAATAAGCTAACTAAAATGAAAACAATTTTATAACAAAAGATGATAATTATGCCCGCCTGCATAGAAGCCACGACTACAGATATTTAATAATAATAATACAGAAAATTTTCTATTAATTTTATATGTTACGGCTGAAAAAAACAACTATACTTTTATTACTTTTATACTGTTCATAACTGCTGTATAACCCATACAAATATCTCTTTTTGCACATTTTTCCCTCGATAAAATCTTATCTATCGTCCAGTCTCTCTCTGTATATATATATAGGTGCCGGTACTCAGTGATGGATTGCGTAGCTTTTAACTACTAATAAATTAATAAAGAAGGTTTAAAATGTAAGAAAAGTAATAATATTTCCCCACATTGACAAGTTGCCGGTCCGACGTACCAGTGCGTACCGTCACAAAAAAAAGTATCTCTATGTCTATGGTGTAAAGCTATAGTTCAACCAGAAAAATATAACTAAAAAAAAAGTCGCACTGATTATCTATGCAACAAATGCTATTGCCAGATATCGTCAAGCCTTACTAAGACAAAGCATTAAGAACAACATTTTCCCAAAGCTTTATGAGTGTTGTAAATAACAATAGTGCTTGTATATCGTAGACAAAATCTCTACAAGTGTAACTTTATGTCAGCAGTAGCGTATTTATATATGCATAGCATCTGAAGTACCAGATCGAGCTCTTCAGATCCAAAATTGGACCAAAAAGTTGTTTTGGTTTCACTAATTTAAAAGTTCAGATTTGCATAAGCTGAACTCGCCTAAGCTCCATTATAAAATATCTAAAATTAGATTTATGCTAATTAAAGGTACGGAAATTCCCTGAGTCCACATTCTTTGACAAGGTATTAATGACAATAGAACTCCTGTCTGCCATTTGTAGGTTGAAAACTCAATAGAGTTGCGGTTATTTGACCTTGTCAAGGTTTTTACGATCGCCTCTGACACACCTGTTACGGTTCACTGCCAATGAATGGAGACAAATAACGAGAAAATGAAATTAAAAAAAAATTGAAACAGAAAAAATTGGAAGCTGTTTATTGTTCTTGAATCCTTCCCTTGTCGATTGGCTTATTTACCTGGCCGAAATGTCGCCCAAGTATTGCGTTTTTTGTTGTTGTCACTCAGAGTTACTTAGAACTTTATTTTTCCAAAAAAAAAAAGAAGATACAAAAAATCAAGCAGGCCAAATAAATTTTCCACTTGAAACTTTGGGTTGGCACCCAAAATGTGAAAGTACACACTTGTGTTGGGAGAGTTTTTGACATTGATTGAAAACTCCCTCTAGTTTAAACTCAACCAATAGAAACAAGTTTTTCTCAAGAATAATACAAACATATTTTCTTCTTCTTCTCTTCTCTAATAATAGTCGCGAGATTTGGAACATTGCATGAAGGCAGTTCGATGTCTGGGCTTCAATTCCCTTAACCACTGCCAAGCAGGACGTTTTGGCGCAGACGTTTTGGCGTAGCCGTTTTGACGCGAAATGTTCACATTATATATGTTCATTTTATTCTGTCCTTTAAAAAGAATGATACATATTTATATAAATGTATGTGTGTTTGTGTTTAAACTTTTAAAATGTAAAGTAC
The DNA here is from genome assembly GCF_947242115.1 of Biomphalaria glabrata. NCBI lineage: Eukaryota > Metazoa > Mollusca > Gastropoda > Planorbidae > Biomphalaria > Biomphalaria glabrata. Next base: position 21,948,041 of record NC_074711.1, on the reverse strand, counting down.
ACTAGTTATTTTGTGTTCATTTTATTTGGGATTTACGTTTGTTGTCTAATTAGTGTTAAGTCACTACATTTGTTTGTGTGAGGCAGTGGATTTCGGTCCGCTGGGTTCAAACCCGGGACCATCCAGACGCCATGTTCCGAGCTCATACCATACGACCAGGCAGACATCCATAGTTCACAACATACGTACATGAAATAGACAAAAGTATTAAAACGTTTTATTTTCGGGAGGGGGTGATAATGTACACTAGAGCGTAGTCAAATGAAAAAAAAGTTATAATCAAAAGATAAGTGTTTCCTAAATAAGGAACACAATTTTTACACCAAAATGGCTTCACCAAAACAACTATTGCGTACCATCACCATTATTCTAAACCTTTGCATATCTAGGTTGTATGTTTCAGATGAATATCTCTTTGGAGTGTCTCATGCCTAGTTTCCCACTAAGTATGTACGCTACTTTCGTCCTTTGGGAGTCCCTCAAGTCTTTCTCTTCGCCATTTTTAGCTGGATTAAACTACGACCTTAAACTGAGATACTCGCGCGCTCTATCCAGCATCTTCACTACCCGCCGGATTCAGGATGATCGTAGCCCGAAATTCATCCTCTCTGGACAACTCGCAATGGGCACAAGAAAACTGGTCATCCCCACCTCCGATATGTGCATGTTATCAAACGAAACCTCAAAGCAGTGGCTTCGATATCAACTCTTTGGAGGATCTAGCCCTAACCCGCCTTATGTATACGAGATAAACCCTGGTTGTTCTACGAGATGAACCCTGGTTGTTCTACGAGATGAACCCTAGTTGTTCTACGAGATGAACCCTAGTTGTTCTACGAGATGAACCCTAGTTGTTCTACGAGATGAACCCTAGTTCTACGAGATAAAACTTAGTCTTTCTACTAGATAAACTCGTCTTTCTACGACTAAAATAGGTTAACAACAAAATTAGTGGTAGCTAATAATAGCAGACTTAGTTACCATGACATATGGACAAGTGTTCCGAAGCTTCATTGTTGACCTCCTTCAGTCGTAGGACGACTAGGGTTCATCTCATAGAACACTTATTCATGTGACTTTGGAGCCTTATTTTGGAGAGACACTCCCGTCCACATATATATCACATGTTAAAGGGGCTTTCGCTTTGGTGGTAGAGGAGCTGGACATTTTTAGTTTTTCTTCTAGAGCTGAGGCCGATGTTTTTTTTTTTACTTTTTACTGTTCATAGTTTTCTTGGTCACAATCTCTCCCCACGTAGTGAGGTCCAGAGCTATGTCTTCCCAATGGTCAGTATCACTGTTCACTGTTTTGAGGTCTCATATTATTACGGACAATGGGGCGGCCAGTATTTTTTTTTTAGCTAGACGCGAATTGCCCGTAAAGAATGACTTTGGGATGCGATTGTCCTCCATCTGGCGAACATGTCCGATCCAGCGCAGGCGGCGTTGTCTGAAGACTGTAAAGGTGTTGGGAAGATCCGTTCGCGCAAGGATCTCAGTATTGCACACTCTCTCTTGATCCTTCGGAGGCAGTGCAAGTGGAATAAGTTAAGTTTTCTTTCTTGCTTTGTAGTCCACGACTCACTGCCGTACAATAGCGTGCTCAGAACGCATGCCTTGTAGACCTCCATTTTGGTCGCTGTAGTTTGCTTCTGGTTTTCCCAAACTCTTGGCCTCAGTTTCGCGAAAGTGGAGGCAACTTTCCCAATGCGTTTTTTTGATCTCATCTTCTAGCTGTCGAAGCTTCATAATATGCTCATTAATTGTTTCAAAATGTCCTATTAAAATCACTTAAAATCTTTATTTGTTACACAGTTTATATAGAAAATATAAAATATAATTTTATCTTATAAGTTACAGACCTTATTTCAAAAGAGAAGATAATTACGACTGCACCTTTCATGTGTCAATATGTGTCAATCTAGTCATGCATGTTAGGACAGTGACTTAAACTCTGCTAAGTCATTGTATTTTTTGGCTGATTCAGGCAACCCACTCCATGTTCTAACGGCAAAATGGAAGAAGGTGCACTTGTACGAATTAGAAATGAATAAGAAATGTGTCTTTATCTTTGTGTCCTTCTGAGGATTCTATTAGATTTTGTTTTTGTATTTGAAGATTATGGCTCAGTGGTCTCGTATAATTACTACTTTACATTTTAACCTTCTTATCAACTGTGCTACTCTATTCAAATGTGAATATTTGTTTGCTATAAATCTCACTGCTTTTTTTTTCGTCTTTTCTAGTTTCTTTATGTTTTCTAGAGTTAAAGGGTCCTAAACAAAGTATGCATATTCTAATATTGGCCTAATCAAGGTTAAATAGCTTTCTAGTTTTATCTTCCTGTTTAACTTATAACTTATTTTGATAAACCATAATGCTTGTTTGAATTTTTAAAAATAATTTCATCAACAATATGGGGGTTTCATGATAACTTTGAATCTATTATTACAAATAGATGTTTTGAGTTTTTACAATACCTCTATTCAAGTCAGAACTTCTAGAACCAGCAGGAACAGGCCTGGACGCTGTTCACTGATCTCAAAAAATGACTCTAACGATTTTCCTTGAAATTGAACAGTTGATGTATTGCTGAGAAAAGAATGACTAACTCGTTGGCCACACGATATATTTTTCAAAGTAAAAACAAATGTAAATTTAGCTTGAGTAATACTCAGAATAACCTAGAATAGCTTAGAACAGCCAACACCGGTTTTGAAAGGACTACGGCGTTCTTGAAAAAAAAAGACTATTGCGTTCGGGAATTTCCGAATTTAATTATTATTGATTCAAGAGTTTAATTAATTATTGTTCAGAAAATTTTGCGCATCGTTTTTTAGCGGCCCCCGAAAGGGGAAAAGACGCTATTAGTTTTGTGTGGAATGTCTGTCCGTCCGTCCCGCTTAGATCTCGTAAACTAGAAAGATATTGAAAATTCAACATCTTGATATTTTAGACCTTTCAAAGTTCTGATGCAACGGCTACTTTTTCTTTACTGAAAGTGAAAAATTTAATTTTTAAAATCAACTATGTAAGCAGTTTTTTCATAAAAATAAACCATTTTTACAACTATTCACTATTAATAGTAACAAACACAAAAGGCTATTTAGTAAGAGAGATAAACATTAGCCATATTTTTAATGCATTTATACTAACGTTTTAGATCTTGTGTCTATTTTTTTTTTGGTAAATGTCTTGCTAAGTTAAGTAAGTTCTGTCATACTATTTTTCTTGGTCTGTTTTTAACCTTTTCTCCGCAGTCTCTTTTTCCAACGCCATTTTCCTTTTCCCTTTCAATTGCAATCTTTTCGTTTTTAAGTACCTTCAATTTGTCTTAATTGATACATTTCAATGCAAACACAGATTTTATTATAAAAGAGGACCATAAAGATTAAGACTACTATATCCTGGTTTAATGTTTGCAAAGCAAAAGAAAATACTTGTTAAGGTTTAACCATGTTCCCCACATATACAGTATTGCAAGTTTTGACATCATCACCGAATTGCTGCTTGTAAAATCTTTGGAAACAAACAACTTGGACACTTAATCGAGGAAAATATTCTTATAAAAGCTAAAAAGATTCTAACCATAATAAAACCCTCATAAAAACACTTTTTTAAAAAGCTTATATTAAGTGTCATGTATGAATTAGTTTGGATCAGTTGTATGATAATGTACCCAGGTGACCTGGACATAATAAATCTGTGCCATTAGAAACATTTTTACCAATGGTTTTTGTTTAGCTTTTAGCTTTCTCAATGCGCTATCATCCTAGCATTTGTCTGGACTAGTTGTGAAAGGAGGAGGGAAGAAGGGAGTATCTTGGTGAATGTTTACATGATCGTTTTTTTTAAAAATGTTCATGGCTCAAGGGGACTAATTCAACTTATACCACCACATATATCAAGTACGATATCTTTCCCTTGTTCAACATCCAAACAAAATAGTTTTCTTTACCAATTGTTAATTATCTTTTTTTTTTTAATTTTTAAATTAATTCTTGTGTAGTCAGGTAAAAGAAATAGGTGTGCACGATTTCAGCTTGATCCGAGATTGGGTGTGGGAGAAGTCACGTGTACAAACATTTTACCAGACAGACAGACAGACAGATAGAGTGAGTAGATAAAAGCTTTGTAAAGTCACACTTTGGCACATGATTTTATAATCACAGAGAAAATACAAAAAGATATAAGAGTTCCTTCGTTCCCATGGAAACAAATTCACAAGTCAACATCTTTTAATTCACATGAAAGCTTCTGTTATATTTTTAAAAATGTTTTGTTTGTGTAATGCACTATTGTAAAATGAATTTCCTGAAGACAAAAAGCTATAGACATATTATTATTATGTTAGAAACCAACGAGTATTCATTCTCCGTCTCTGCCAGGGTCGAGTTTTGCTAAAGAGAAACAAAATTCATTGTAGTTCCATTAACAAATGCCCACTGAGGAATTTTGTGGTTATTTGGTAGGTCTACAGCAGTTCTGCCCTCTGACAGGCAAGAATGTTTTGGGCCTCGAAGGTGTCTGCGAGGTCAGTTGTGACCATATCCCCATAGGCTCATTGAACCACAGGATATAGCGTTATTCTAGTTAATGGTTGCTTATCTTGAAGTTCAGGCTCATTGTGGATGTATTATTGGTTTTATTTTCAGCTTTTCATCTAGTATGTTATTATAAAGTATGGTGTGAATAATGGTTGTGGCTTTTTCTAGTTTATCAGTCTTTTAAATCCACCGGTCTTGTCAGTCCAAATATGTCTACCCCAGTATAGCATCAATTGACTCAAGAACCTCTTGTGACGAGTATTCGTATTATTATTATTATTATAAATTTATTATAAAACGTGTTTCGAATTCTCTGGTGCTGCCAGGAGCGACACACATTATAGGGGAAATATAATTCTAGTCTCCCTTAAACTGAACCCTTGACATTTTGTTTATACTAAGACAGATCTGCAGCAGTGCCGCTTTCCTTTGACTAGTGAAAATCTTCCTTGAAATTTTCAGAGGGACGAAGATGTCTCTATCGGCTGATACATTTATTATTGTTACGTATTTCTGAATCTTCTGGCTAGATGTATTAGTTGGCACACACAAAAAAAAACACAGCAAAGAACTTGACGACTAAACTTTCAGTTTCATATAACTTTAATGACTATTAACTCTAACTATTCGTCACTGTAACATGTAGCGTAGAAGACTGTACAATATCTGTCAGTTTACAGTTAGCTATACTTCGTTGCAATTCATCTCTTCACTTCGTTGCAATTCATCCCTTCTCAACTTTCCTCGAGCCGTATTCCACAGAACAGACCAACGACACACTTCCCAGTGTCGCCCCAGATCTCCCAAAGCTGAACCAAGTCGTCCTCAAGTCTACCGAATCAGAGCCGCACACGTCTTACATCGACTGTATCGACTGTAACGGCTCAAGTCCACTGTAGTTCGCTGTATAGACTTTAACGACAGTAGTCCACTCCAGTTAACTCTACCCTAGTTAACTTGCATCGAGTCGTACACATTTCTCTTCCACAGAGCCGCACACGTCTTACATAGTCTGTATCGACTGTAACGGCTCATTCACGACTCGTTCACGACTGACTTTCACATTAACTCTCTGGCTTATATAGAGTCCCTAATCGATTGTCCAAAGTTGCACAAACACGGCTAGTATCCTCTGGAATAACACGTGAGGAAACGTCCCATCCTGTCTTTTGTTTATACATGTAGATTCCAGAAAACATTGGCTGCAGTGTCATCTTGCCGGGGTCACAAGTTGTGACCTCTATCTGTCACTGGACATTGCTAGTACCTTTTGGAATAACATGTAAGGACACGTCACATCCTGTCTCTGTTTATACATGTACATTCCAGGTGTCACAGATGCCATTATAGATTTATTTGTATATTTCACATTTAAAAGCTTATGTGTAAATAGAAATATAAACCCTTGACTGAGCCTCAGGAATTACCCCACAAATCTAGATCCTTGACAGCGCCTCAGGTTTTACCCGAGACGTAATTACGATGTTGCAAATCTATTGGTTGATTTGAAAATAAATAAAGACATTTTAGCGCCAGAGAATTGACGAGAGTAGAAAGAACGCCAGTCGATAAAAGAATTTCCTAGTAGACAGTCGCGTTTTCTAAGAGCTCTGATTTAAAGCCTTTGTAATGTTATTTGTGCTTGTTGATCTGTAACTTGTACATAAGCTGTACTTACGTTTTATATTTAAATAAAGTTCCAGAGTTGTGTTTTAACAAAGAATCTTTTATTGTGAATCCTAGATCGTCATTTATTCAACTATTTTAATTCAAGTGAAATCCCCGGCGCCACAACGCACGTTGTGACACCAGGGAACACCCGCTGCTGTGTTATCTCGTCGGGGTCACACGTTAACCTCTTCCTGTCACTGGTCATTTGTAACATTATTATTGTTATTATTATATATTTGGTTCTATAGCTAGCTAATTTACGCTTTCACGCCAGTTCACTTAGTTAAACTCTCTCTTTTTTTCAGTTTTATCAAATCAAATATGTCGTGGAAACATTTTAATTAGCCTGGTCTCAAATATCAGAACGTCATTACATGTTGCTAGAAAATAAAAAAAAGTTTAATTTTGAAAAGTGAACAACACAAAACCATCTCGAAAAGAAATCAATACTCTTGATTGATTTATTTCCCACATACACAGTATATAGATATCGAACAATGCTGCCTGCTCGCCAATGAGGCTAATATACATTAAAGTAAAGAAACATTAATATACAATAATATCAAAATACACAAGAGATAAGTCCAAATTATTGCATCGAGAAACTATAGACAATGGCAACATTTAGTTTGCCCTGACATGAGTAAAACAAATAAAAGTATTTAAGAATCATTGGCAGAATGAACTATTTGTTCACATCTAGAGATCGTTCAAGAAAATAATTTAGTACACCCTCACAAAATTAGTTCAATAATACCACTACATTTGTATTAATTTAGATCACTCCCCAAATATTTAATTCAATAATAGAATAATACCACTACATTAATTCAGTGTGTTATTTCAATCATTTTTTCTTGTTCAAAAAATTCCAATGTGGCCTGAAGACTTTCTATGAATGAGAACAGTGTTGTTAGATCTAGGTCGAGATTTGTCTTTTGGCTTGTTCTCTTGAACTCTTGAACTTCAACCTTTTCTTTTAGGTTTGTATTTGTGTGTGTGTGTGGGTGCATTTCAATATCAAATGTAAACTCTGGACACTTTGTTATGAATATAATATCTATTCTTTTGACTTTCTTAAGGATTGATCAACAGTCTTTTGTTTCCTTCCTTTCTGACCTTTCTTGAATTCCTTTTTTGGCTTTTCTTCTGCCGGACTTTTTGTTTCACTGGTTTGTTGATCTTTATTTTTATTTTTATTTCGACTTTTTTCTTTTTTCTTATCCATTTTAGAATTGTGTGTTGTCTTGGCGACGGGTGGTGGACTAACAGAAACAGTTTCCTTCGTTGTCTTTTTATTTTTACATTTAGCTCCCTTAGCAGAAGTGACGCACTTCCGGCGGATCTTTTTTTTGCCTTCATCCACATTTTTGTTCAGATTCCCTTTTTTGACTTCACCTCTGTGACCTTGACCCTGTGTTGTCGTCCCGTTCAAAAGATGAGTTTGAGACTTCACTTTCTTTCTTGTATTGGTGATAACAGAACCGTTTATTCCTTTACTTAGCTGACGAGTGTTGTTGCTCTGAGCACCTTGTACTCTGCTTGCTGGGATGTTAGGATCCTTTGGTTTTGTTATATTTGTGGTTGAATTAGTTCTCCCGGACATCAGAGTGTGACATTTGTTGCACATTTTTCCCCAACACTCTAAAGCGTAAAGAAACTCTTTGGCTACTCTGTGTGTGTGATGATATAAAGATTGGACACTGGTCACTTTGCCACACTTGTTTTCGTCTAGCGGCTCTCTGGAAAACAAAGTTATTACCGAGAGCTCGGAAGCAGACTTGATGTCTTTAATCACTTGCTCCAGTAATTCAGAATAATTGTTAGCGTTTTGTTTCACTTCGTTTTGCCAGCTCTTCTGGCCAGATTTTTTTAGTTGTGTCATGTTCATTTTGAAGTGATCAAACTTAGATTTATAAGCTGTGAACTGAGGAAGAAACAAAGATAATTTAATAGGATACAAATTGAAAAGTGCATTCGATGATAAATACTAAAAATATTAATTACATTTAATTCGCTTTTTCCCCTTCGAAGTTTAACTGGATTTTTACTCGACTATATGAGGGTGTATTTTTTTAAATATTTCTATTGCACACTAAAATAATAACAAGTTGTTTTGAAGATGTGTTGGCTATTAACGTAGTAATCAAGCTAATGAGAAGAAACATTAATTAATTATTATTGTAGTGAATTCAGTGAATACACAAATGTCCTTATCGGTATAGCGTTATGTGGATCACTTTTAGTCAGAATTATTTTCAAGTATATACCCAGTTCAATAACACACAACCCTATTCCTTGAACTATTGAGTGTTAGGGTTATATAGAGGCATTTCAAATATTGATATAGTGCTAGGAATTAATATAGTGCTAGGAATTGATGAAGTGCCATGACTTGTAAAAGTGCTATGAATAAATAAAGTGCTATGAATAAAGTGCTATGAATAGATAAAGTGCTATGAATGTTATCTTGAGCTTGTTGAAGCTTGCTGACACATATATTCACGAGCAGGAAGAAGGAGTAAAACAGAAGTAGGAGAAACTGAAGGGGGGTGGTGGCTGGGAAGTATCTTTTCTCAATGCTTGGAACATTTTGTTGTTGTTGTATTGACTTGTTGGATAGAGAAGTCTTGCTTAAAACCAAGGTGCTCCATAAAGTCACAGTGGGTCAATGAGAGTAGTCTAGTGCTAACATCATTGAACAAGTGCAAACATAGTCATGACCTACTTTCATTCCTTAGGTAATTGGAATAAGACAAAGAAAAATCTGTTGGCTAATAAATTGTAACACTGATATGTTTTCAAATATTTGCTTGTCTTTTAGAAATAACTTCACACCTTAACCTTCACAGACCATTTAATTTATCCCAAAACAATCAGTCTGATGAGGATTTGATATGATCCGCCCAAAAGGGAAATAATTATATTCTATTAAAATCTTTTGCAGTAATAGAGGGACAATAATTGTGAAAGTGTGTGAATTAAAAAAAATGACTGCATGGTCCAAAGCGCTTGTGTTAGGGACAGCCAACTTAGTGCTAAAAGCAGACGAGATCTATGTAATACACTTACGTTGCTTTTCCGACAGGTCATGTGACAAGTCCAGTTTATCTCATATGCTTTCTAAAATATTCAAATAAAGTTTAAATAGTAAGAACGTTATATCCACTTATCTTTCAATTTACAAGCAACAATACACACACATACAAATTAAATACACATATATACACATTAAATACACACACATACACATTAAATATACACACATACACATTAAATACATACATATACACATTAAATACACACATATACACATTAAATACACACATATACACATTAAATACACACATATACACATTAAATACACACATATACACATTAAATACACACATATACACATACAATACACATCAAAACAATCAAAAGATGATTACAACTAGATTGACATGGTGTCCGACGTGTGGGTGGTACTATGGACACAGCATGCTAAACTAATTACTTTCAGGTTTTCGTTGTTGTCTTGAGTCCATCAAAGTGACTTCAATTGTAGGCCTACTGCAACACGATCGTAACTTTTATAGTAAGTGTAAGTACACTCTGTAATGTGATCACGTTTGTAGGAGGAATGCATATCAAGTTCACTTAAAACTGAAAGTCTTCCTATTGCGTCATTTTTTCCCATAACTTAGTCATTTCTTCCCATAACTTAGTCATTTCTTCCCATAACTTAGTCATTTCTTTCCATAACTTAGTCATTTCTTCCTCTATGTCTACTAAAAATCCCCCCCCCCCTCTTTTTTTCTTAAGTAGCAAGAACTTTGTTCTACTACTTATTCTTTTGAAATGTAGGCATTACATTTGTTATTGAGATGTCAAAGTACATGGTTCTTGTGCCAGGCCAGTTCACCGCACCTGCTCCATGGACCTCTGACCCTTTATCAGTCAACGTTCGTTCTGGTCAAATATCAAACATACCGAAGGCCACTTAAAAACTGACAATACTACCTACTAAAACCGCAACTCTTACGCAGCACAGCGATTAGTACTTATGTTAGAAGCAATCGTAGTAATGCCAGGGAACCTATTTATATCACATGCCAGGGAACCTATTTATATCACATGCCAGGGAACCTATTTATATCACATGCCAGGGAACCTATTTATATCACATGTCAGGGAACCTATTTATATCACATGCCAGGGAACCTATTTATATCACATGCCAGGGAACCTATTTATATCACATGCCAGGGAACCTATTTATATCACATGCCAGGGAACCTATTTATATCACATGCCAGGGCACCTATTTATATCACATGCCAGGGAACCTATTTATATCACATGCCAGGGAACCTATTTATATCACATGCCAGGGAACCTATTTATATCACATGCCAGGGAACCTATTTATATCACATGCCAGGGAACCTATTTATATCACATGCCAGGGAACCTATTTATATCACAGTAAAGCAGGAATGGAAAAGAGTGCTAGAGCTTAACCCACAGGGCATCGCTTACCTTGATTACACACGTGTCATAATTAAGTTGGGTTCTCTATCTATCTATCTATCTATCTATCTATCTATCTATCTATCTATCTATCTATCTATCTATCTATCTATCTATCTATCTATCTATCTATCTATCTATCTATCTAAAAATGCATAGTATGTATATAATAGCAAATGTTCTATTTTATTAAAATATTTACATTTATACTTTTGATTTCAACTGTTCTACTTATAAATGCATTCAATAAAGCATGTAAAAGATATAAGGACAGGATTTCACTTCTGCTAGCTTCTTGACAAGTTGTTCCGTATTTACAGTCCTACTTTTTAAAGTTAGCCTTGGATCCCCCCCCCTCCCCGTCACCCTGCCCCCTTTCCATCTCCCCCCTCCATAATATGGACTAGATTAAGAAAGTGAGATGCTTTGATGTTACATTCTTGTAGTCTAGTCATTGTTGACTAGTTTGATTATCAGCAACTCTGTGATAACTTACAGACTTTAACATGTACAGTTGACGTGAAAGACTTACTGTAAACTCGCAAGACTGTGATAACTTACAGACTTTAAACTGTTGAGGTGAAAGACTTACTGTAAACTGGATCAGTTTCTGTATAGATGTCTTACAGTGATCGACTCGTTCACATCTTAGTAACACTTGGATGTCATCTTTTACGTCGTGACAGGCTGGACATGTAGAGATTAATGTCAGGAGACAAAACCCTTGGAAAAAATAAAAGCAAAATCAAATAAACAAATGGGCCTTTTTTGTTTTTGAGCCAAATATTTAACAAAATCTTTTTCCTGGAAAATAGTCAAACAATTATGTCAATGAATATAAAATTTGGTAGCTTCTGAGTCATGGTTCATCAGACAGACAAACATTTATATGAAAACAAAATAGTTATATTGAAAGTATGAAGAGTTTCTCCTTTTCTGCAAGTCTCAGTTCGCAGCCTATGGGTTAAAGTCACTGATAGAATCAGAATGAACAACAGCACGTCTCTTCATTTGAAGTGAAGACAGAGCCGTTAGTCATTTCTAACATAAAAAGATTTGAAAGACCGTCTCTATCTTTTCAGTCTTTTAGGGATGTAATATAGCTAGGGCTATTAGCCTTTTAATGTCTTCATGTTGACTACTGGGAAGACATCGCCCTAGACCAGCCTAAGGAGGAAAGAGGTAGTGACATGGACAGCTATGGACAACGAGGACGCAATGGTATCGGACCTGAAAGAGGAACGAGCCAAACCAAAAAGGTTAGGTTCCTCTACTACCAGAGCAGGGGCGTTACTTTCACCTGGTTGAGAATATTTCCCCAGCTCTACACTGACAACAACAAGTGCTCTTTAAAACGAACCAAAGTTTTTATACGACTGAAAATATCTTATCTTGTAAATTACAGACATAACTTTAAAGAGAAGATAATTACGTCCTAGACGTAACGATGTGTTAATCTAATCATGTATGATAACTCGAGAATGTCGTAATGCATGCATTTTGTTGTTAAACATATTTGTTTATTGAGTTGAACGAATAATTAAGTTTTTTTCCCTCTCTAAAGTGTAAGTCCTACCCCAAAAAATGAAATTTGACATTTTTATATAACTCAATTAAAGACTTCCAAATACTGAGACAAATTCTAATTTTCAATACAGTCGATCGACTGCTTACTAGAGACATTGGGATCTCTTTATATATGAAGCCTAGTTTTCGTAGTCTATAAAAAGATTTGGTGATTGGGGCTCCGCCACATCTGTTTCTGTTCTTCACTCGACTCAAACACTTTCCGAAATGTGATCATCGCTGATCTATTGGGTAATTAAAACCTCAAGATTAAGATCGACTCTGATCTGCACGCTGAGGTCCTTCAGAATGAAAGAAAAAAGTTATATAAAATTCACACTTCTTAAACTATATTTAGTTACAACGTGGGTATGGAATTATCCCTCTTGTTTTCTTTTTCTCTCTAGTCCCACAAGGGTTAACGATAGTACTAAAATGTATGTGTGGATATGTGTGTGGATGTATGCGTTAATGTGTGTATGTGGATGTAGCGCTAACCGCAGCTAAATTAAGAAAATTGATTTTGGAAAATCACTTAAAATGTAATCAAACTTCCTTGATTCGCCCGCCTCTCCCTCCTCCTTTCCCTTTTACGACTGTCTCAACGCATGCGCTATTCAAGGGCATGCCACTGTTGCAGATAGTTGGGGGGTACTCTGGGCCAAATAAAATGTATCGGCAATTTTTAATGGTAGTGGGCTAAAACGATCTAAAGCCTAGAAGTTTCGTCTTGCCTATTGTTCTGTCTACAAGGTTGTTTGGTCAAGGGAAGTTCCCTATTCCTGTCTACATGGTTGAAGCCAGTTGAAGGTAACGCGAATTTCCCTATTCCTGTCTTTTTATTCGAAGTGAGAGTTCCCTTGAACCTATGGTTTTGACTCACAGACTTTTGTGAGACCAAAGTATCGACTGTAATGTAATATGTAATTGTGTAATTATAAAATATGTAACTTTGTAATATAATTATGTAACCATGTAATTATGTAAACATGCAATTATTGACTACATTGTAACACCTAATTATGTGATTATAAAACTATGTAAATATGTAATTATATGCCAGGTAAAAATGAAAAACTAGTAAATATGTAATTTTGTAAATATGTAAATATTTAGAACCAATATATAGGCCTATATCATGGGCGTAGCCTGGGTAGGGGGAAGGAACGGAATTTAGTGACTAATTTTCTACTTTGATTTTGTTTATTTTAGGTGAGATTATAATACTAAACCATCACTTGCCCTAGCGCAGCCAGGGATTTTTGCAGTTAAACCCCCCTCTTCTATACAACAAAAAAATAATGCAAACGACTATACCACCCACATTCCAAGATCATAGCGAAGGAAAATTTTGATTTTAAAGCCCCCTCCGAAATTTACGATAAAACCCCTTCTTCAATATAAGACTATTAAGTTACCAGATTCTATGAGCGTAGCAATGAGGGGCTTTGTCTTTGAAACCCCCTCCAGCGAGGTTTGCAGCTAAAAACCACCTCTTCAAAATAAAAAAAAAGCAAATTATTCAAAATGCTATGATTGTAGCCAATGGGGTTTTGAGTTTAAACCCCCCTTCCAGCCGTTTGTGATGCTAAAAAATACCTCTTCAATATAAAAAAAAAGCAAATTGCACACTCAAAATTCTATGACCGTAGCCAAGCCAAGGGGGTTTTGAATTCGTTAAAAAAACATGGGGTTTGCGGGACATGTTCTCCGACAAAATGAATTACGCATAATAAGAGTTGTGATGACATGGAGACCATTACAAGGAAAGTGCAAACAGGGACATCCTAGTACAACTTGGCATCACACTTTCATGGAGGTCACCAGAGCTGGTGGGAAGAGGCTTCAAACATTGCCAATGACAGATTTATGTGGAAGCAGCTTGCCGCCCAATGCGCAGAACGACGCGGGAGGATCTAAGTCTGTAAGAATAGCACATAATGTTTTTGAAATAAAACTTTTTAATAGCAGGATAATGCAGTGTATATACCTCACAATATGCATTTTGTTGGCTTTCAATACCGGAAATAGTGCTTGGCGGCAGGGCTATGACCCGCGCTGGGGGAGTTCAAAGCGCTGGCAAGGGCGGGGAGTCTACACTTTCTCCACTTACTCCAGGAAGACCCTAATGTAGACTACAATAAACATCTTCCGAAAGAATGAAGGGTCAAAATGTAATAAAGATTAATTATGTGTGTGTGTACACACACCCGCACATACGCATATATTTTTGCGAAGGGGGGGTGGGACAAAAAAATCCCTCCCCACCGAAAAATAATCCTAGCTACGCCCATGATATATATATATGTCATATGTAAATGTTATGTAAACACGTATTTAGGTAAACCTCTTATTATGTAAACATCTAATTATGTGAACATTTAATTATCGGAATGGGTTAAACCCAAAATTTTATGCAATCTTTAAAAAAAAAAATAATAATCTGGTTTCGAACCCTTGAACATCGGACTCAAAATGTCCTAGAACAAAGAGGGGTAATCCATGCAAAAATTTTTTCCTTACTGATTAAAAAATTGTCATGATAAAAAAAGGAAACATTAAACGAAAAAGTGGAATTAATTAAATTAAATCTAATGGAAACAGTGGTGGACCAAATTTTAATCTTACTTTCTCTAGGGAATATTAGATTACAACCCTAGATTTAAACTACACACTCACAGAATGTAATTGCAAGAACGTAGAACCTATCTAGATATATACAGAAGGATTGTACAATGTAGGATAGATAATGTGAAATAAAAAAGAGAAACAAATGAAGTCAAATTTACATTACATTTGTGGACATTGTAAAGCAGAAGAATGTAAATACTATATTTCAACAAATAGAACTTAGAAAACAGAATAGGGGAAGAATGGAATAACGTTTTTTTTTTAAATCATAAGGCAGTGAAAGCATCGACATCTAAGGAAGACAACTCAGGTCACCTAAGAAAAAAACATCACTTTCAACAGTCTTGACCCCTGCGAAAGCACCAAAGGGGAGTGTCGCAAGAATTGCATCCCTTGGAACTGAAACAAAAACTTGAGCAGCCAGGAACCGGACAAACAAAGAGAGCTGTAAAAAGAAAAGGGAATTTGAATCCCTCCCCCCCCCCCCCCGATTGATTGTAAAGCAAAGGCCAAGCAGAGGAACAAGAAAACAAAACGAAGCGGAACACATTTTGGAGCCTGAGAGACCATATACAAAAGTCACTCTGCCCTAATTAATCCAAAAGAATATCAATGAGTATTTGGATATCTACGATCTAAACACGTACTTTCGTATGTATTGAACTGTCATGGTGAAAGTAATCTTAATACTTAAAGACTAATTAACTATGTTAAAGCTTTATGGTCTATGAAATAGTTTGAAACAAGTGTAAATGTAAGATTATTAATAATGTAATATTAACAAGTGTATAAGAATTTGTTTTGTTCTTTTGTTACTCTAAAATGCAAAGAATGGTCCTAAATGAGAAATATAACATCAAGATGTAGAACGGGTTTTGAAAGTTTATGTTAACACTGCAGATGAATTATGGACAAAATCCAAACCTCTCGTAATGTGAAGAAAGAAAGGAGGTTTTGAGAAACTTTGACACCCCTGAACTATATAACAAACGACTCTAACAGAACCCTGTGCAACTGTGATATAAAAGAATGGTCGTGAAAGGTTTTACCTCAAAACGACTCTAGAATGAACCCTGTACAATTGTGATACGGAGGCATTGTTTTTGGAATGCGTTACCTTAAAACGAGTCTAATAGACTCAAGTGCCATCTTGATGATGCTGGAGTGGTCCTCGGGGAGGCCCTTAAGTCATTGTCGTAAGAGGAATAACCTTTACAATTTGTAGAAGAATTCACTATCTATTAAGCTACTGAGCAAAGATTGAAGACGATGTAATTGGTATACAAATAGGTCATTACATTTCAAGCTGGTATCAAGTTAAAGGTTAATATTCTTATAGGTTTAATCGTTCAAATAATTTGTCAGTGTTTTGATTATTCTTTGTATAAGCTATGTACTTTGTTTTTTAAATAACTTATAAATTTTATGTTTTTTTTTTTAAAATAACTTCTACTTAAAGTAGCCCCAAAAGAGGAAAAACAAAAAAAGGCAAAAGCCCAAGGATTCCTAGGATAGCTCGACAATTCATGTCAAAAGCTAAAAAAGCTGTGGTATGCTAAAAAAGCTGAGGTATGCTAAAAAAGCTGAGGTATGCTAAAAAAGCTGTGGTAAGCTAAAAAAGCTGTGGTATGCTAAAAAAAAAAGAGAAATAATTTAATGTTGAATGTCGCTATTCTATAAAGAATGAAAGTTTACAAAACTTCTATCAGCTCACTCTGTCTGTCTGGTCCAATGTTTGTACACGTTATTTTCTCCCACTTTCGGATCCAGCAGAAATGTCGCCCAATTATTTCTTTGACCTGACAAGACACGTTTTTATCTCCAACTTTCCATTCACGGATCAAGTTGAAACTTCGCATAAGTATTTATAGTCGATATCAATAAACAAACCAATCCAAAAATTAACCAATTAGTTAACCAATTAGTTCTAATTAATTAATTTTGTTTTATATAGCAGAAAGGGAGATAAACGCCGTAATTTTCATAAAAGTGGAAGTACTTAGCGGTTCTTTCCCTTAGATAAGCTTAGTTTTTTAAAAAAGTATTCTTTTTTTTTTTCTATAGCTTGTTTTTTTTAAAAGGCATAAAAAAAAAAACGATCCCCCAGATACCCTCTTGATTTCCCCCCTTATTTTCATAAAATTACGCTAAACAAAAACACTTAGTAAAAATAGTTCTAATCTCACAGATTGTTGTTGGCCTAAATCTTTTACAAATTTGATCACATGACTGATCCAAACTCATTGATATAATAACACTTCGTAGATGTTTTTTTTTTTAAAGAATTAAAAATGTTTTTATTGATTTTTTTTTTCGTTTTTTTAAAACGTCTGTAAATATAAAAATAAATGTGTCGTGTAAGTCATGGTAGGCTATTTCTTTAAAAAAATATTTTTTGAATAATTTGTTTTATTAATATTATTCTCTCTCTCTCTCTCTCTATCGTTCTCTCTTTCTCTCTCTCTCTCTCTCTTATGTCTCTCTCTCTCTCTGTTGTTCTCTCTCTGTCTCTAAAAAAAAAAAGAAAAGAAACCAATTTAAACAAGGTTACAAAAGACAGTTTGTGTAGAAACACAAACTCAAAATCGGCCCCCAAAGTGGTCCACCCAGACAGGCTTTAATATTTTCAGAAAGAACATCCGAACAAACTGTCTTTGTAATCTTGTTTTTAATAGGTTAGGTTGACTTTGATTGCATTCTATAGATATTTTGTAATAGTAATAATCGAATGAAATCTATGATATATGTTCCCCACAATTGAATGTTTGGTTTTAAAAAGAATGTGCAATATCATTGAGGCCTAACAGTTGAACTACGTCTATAGCCATTGCCTCTTCAAATACATATTTTTTAAAATACATAATAAATAAGTTTAAAACTGTGTTAAAGAGTTGTTGTTTTTTTTCATAAAGATACCATGAGTCTGGCTTTTGACAAAGTTCACCACCATAGTTTGCTTAGAACATTAATTTTTTTTTTTTTTTGGCAATGATGGTCACTGCATCAGTGGATTAAGGATTTTCTGATATGGAGAGAACAAACTGTAATAATAAATGGCTCTAAATCAAAATCAATAACAGTAAACTCAGGTGTACCTCAAGGACGATAGCATAATATATAAAAAAAAATAAAAATAACACTAGATACAGAATTTTTACTAAGGGAGTTTGATGAATTACAGAAATGGGAATCAAATTGGAGCATGTCTTTCCACCCAGAAAAAATGTCAGTTATTAAGAGTAACAAAAAACTAAAACAAATAAATTCCACTTATCTTATTCACAATAAACCAATAAAACAGACTAAAAACGCAAAATACCTAGGTGTAAAAAAAAGACAAAAATGTCATGAAATCCCCATATTGATGAAACTATTAAGAAATCAAACAAAGAATTAGGGTTTATAAAAAGAAATTTCCATAATTCAAATAAGAACATAAAACTAAAATGTTATTTAACCTTGGTTAGGCCCATAATAGAATATGCATCCTCTGTTTGGGTCCCCTCAACTCAAGAAAACATTAAGAAACTGGAACTAAATGATGCTCGGCCAGAATTTGAATTTATATGAGGACAACAAAATTTCCGATAGCATTATAGAATGTTAGAGATCGAGTACAGGACAATCTACCACGAACAAACAATTCAGTGGAGGGATGGCACCATGCATTTCAGTTGTCTATTGAAGGTCATCACCCGAATGTGTACAAGTTAATCTCTCACTTCCTCAGAGAACAGAACACTGAGAACAAGATTCTGAGGTACAATGCTGGAGAACGAAGTAAAGCTGCAAGCAAGACAAAGTACAGCTCCAACTTAACTGACGACTTGAAGCTATATTGCCAATGTATGGAAACAAACCACTG
This sequence comes from Biomphalaria glabrata, assembly GCF_947242115.1. NCBI lineage: Eukaryota > Metazoa > Mollusca > Gastropoda > Planorbidae > Biomphalaria > Biomphalaria glabrata. The sequence goes on along the minus strand of NC_074711.1, from coordinate 21,929,247 downwards.
TTGGAGTATCTACGTGACGTTGCATACAATTTAACTTTGAGAAAGTTTGTGTTTGTGTGTGTAGAAATCTGATAATTATGGAAGTATCTTTGCGTGTTTTTGACGTGCTTTTTTGGATGTAAATAATTTAAATATCTTGGAATTTCCATTACATAAAGTTTGCATATTTATATTTTAAGTTATCTAAAGTGTTTCCTACAAAATGACTGAAAAATAATGATAACATAAAAAAAATATTGGCTTTATTCATATTTTAAGATATCTTAAGTAGCTCTAGCAAAATGACTGAAAAATATTTTTTCCGCGCTTTTTTGTTCGCGCTGTTTTGTCGGCGCTATTTTGTTCGCGCTTTTTGTCGCGCTATTTTGTCAGGCATGATGCATGTTAGTTAGGGACTTAAACTCTGTTAAGTCTTCCTGGCTGATTCAGGCAAAACCCGATACATGCTGAAAGAAAGAACACTTGTACGAATTCGTCCTAACATATGGATTCAGAAATGTGCTATTCTCCTTTTACCGAAGACTTTTATAGTGGATGATTTAAAAAAGTGGATGTAATAAAAAAGTGGAATGTAATCTTTTTATAAAACAAAATAGAAAGTCGACATAACAAACAAACACTTTTAATGACACACTATTTAGTAAATACAACAGCAATAAATAGTACAAATAGAATAGAAATGCAATTCCGGTAATGATAAGTTTTAGTGTAAAATAATTCAATAAATGCAAGGAAAGAATTCATTAAAGTGTAATATATATACATATTATATGTAACTAGTCAAATAAATGCAAGTCTGGTGACATCAGTAACAGAGTTCAATAACAAAAGAAATACTGGTAGATGACTTTTAAGGTCCAGTCTTTCATCACATTTTGAAGAGACGATCCAAAGTCGCCTCGTGACTGGAGGAGTGCTATATATGTATAGGTATATATGTATATGAGTCCAGGCATACTTTGAAGAGAATTGGACAAAGTGGTTTGGGTTAAGTGTATTGGATAATAAATATTTCCTTTTAAAACTGATTACACAGCATGTTTTTTTTATTACAGCGTTAGGCTTGTACAAATTATTATTAACAAGTTAATTAAACATAAAATTGAATGAACAAAAGAAAATATAAATAATACGCACTAAACAAAGATGTATTATGACGTGAACAAACTCTACATCACAATTAATATCTCACAATAGTCACGTGGTCTCATCTGGACCGGATTAGTTTCGGAGGCCATATCCTCATCAAGCTTAAATCTAAATGCACAATGACAGAAAGTTATTTCACAACAGTGAAGACTTGCAATATTGTAAATCCGGCCCTGATTCTCATGGACATTTACAGACTTTTAAAGCATTAGTACACCACATTTACAAAAGGGACTATAGAAGATTTGTATTACAAATAATATATTATAGTACATTAAAATAGTGTTGAATGGTATATCTACAACTCTGGTGTTGTACGGAGTTTATATTAATGCGATTATATGTTTTTATTTACAGAAATCATAAATGCAGTTTGGAAAAATATTTTTTTTTGTTACAATTCTGACTCACAACATGGGCAACATATTAATTGTGTGCATAGCACATACATAACTTTTGGCCTAGGAACTTAAAACCAAAAAGTGACTCGTGACTAATGCCAACATTACATAGCGCTAACACTACTTCTGACTTTTGCACCTAAAACCATTACAATGAAACGTAAATAAATACTTCTACATCTTGTACAATCCCTAACTATCGTGCAGTGTGAACGTTTCAAAAATAAACTGTTTGTCACCGGTGTACTTTGAGAACATAGAGGAATAGCGAACCACTTGAGAACACTGGATGAAGGATTCGAGCCAACCAAGAAATAGACCAGCTCTATGAAGACCGCTCCATAGTGACACCAACCAAGAAATAGACCAGCTCTATGAAGACCCCTCCATAGTGACACCAACCAAGAAATAGACCAGTTCTATGAAGACCCCTCCATAGTGACACCAACCAAGAAATAGACCAGTTCTATGAAGACCGCTCCATAGTGACACCAACCAAGAAATAGACCAGCTCTATGAAGACCCCTCCATAGTGACACCAACCAAGAAATAGACCAGTTCTATGAAGACCCCTCCATAGTGACACCAACCAAGAAATAGACCAGTTCTATGAAGACCCCTCCATAGTGATACCAACCAAGAAATAGACCAGTTCTATGAAGACCCCTCCATAGTGACACCAACCAAGAAATAGACCAGTTCTATGAAGACCCCTCCATAGTGATACCAACCAAGAAATAGACCAGCTCTATGAAGACCCCTCCATAGTGACACCAACCAAGAAATAGACGAGCTCTATGAAGACCCCTCCATAGTGACACCAACCAAGAAATAGACCAGCTCTATGAAGACCCCCTCCATAGTGACGAAAATAAAAAGGAATAGATTACGTTGGGCAGGTCACCTCGAAAGAATGTCAGAGAACAGAGGAGAAAAGATTGTTCATTGACAAAAACCTAAAGGCTGGCGCCCCAAAGGCAGACCACGAGAACGTTGGCTTGGTGACGTAGAGGCAGATCTACAACAGCATGGAGACGTAAAGCCCAGGATAGATCAGAATGGAGAGATGTGCTAAAGTAGGCCAGGCCCCCCTCCATGGCCAGTAGCGCCACTGGGATGTAAAGAGGAATCGTGCAGCAAGGCCGTAGTTGACATTTGTTTACAACCAGTGTTTCGCTGACTTTTTATTTATTAATGGAACACTTTACATTTGCTAAGAATTTAGCGCAACCATTGGCTAGTTTTGTAGGTCGGATTATTTCCCATTTGTTTAAAAATAATAATTAAACCACATTCTAAATTGATATATGATTAATGTTTTTGATTTTCAAGTAGTAAACTACTGTATAATAAAGTCTACAGCATAAGTCTCAGAAAAATTAAGGTCGAATGACTCCTGGAATCGCTTTGACATGGACACATAAAACTGTGTCTTTCAACCATTCAAAGAAACACAAGGGATCAATGAAGAAGAGAAATAAATGATTTTTTGTTTACTATTGAAATATGTCTAGTATTATAGTGATCCTAAGTTCTAGAATAAATGTCTAGTATTATAGTGATCCTAAGTTCTAGAATAAATGTCTAGTATTATAGTGATCCTAAGTTCTAGAATAAATGTCTAGTATTATAGTGATCCTAAGTTCTAGAATAAATGTCTTGTATTTATTTAAACTGTATTTCTGTTAGAGTTTATACTTTAAACTAGTATCCTCGGCATTATGATGGTGCTGAAGTGATCAGGTATTTCCTTGAGCAATCGAAAGTATAAAATGTTAACATCACAATCTCAATGACAATATATGCAACCGCATAATGTTATTTCAACAATGTCACGTAACAACATGGATCTCCTTCTGAAATGTCAATCGTTTGTGTAGTTTCGAAAAACCATTGACTATCTAATGTTGCACACACCTCCCGCAAAGAAAAAAAACCCTCATTATTTTTGTTACTCTTCTACAGATAAAAAAAAAAAGAGAAAGAATATTCCATCAAATACTTACTACAAACTAAGATTACTTTAACGTATTTTAGAAACATAACCAAGTCACAGAATTGAGGAGAGCAGTGTTTCCCAATCCTAGTGATTCCCGAGGCCTGATTAGGTGATCCACGAACTACTGTTATAATTAACTAGTAAGCCAGCCCACCAGGTGAATTAACCTCTCTATAAATAAGTGAAGTGTTCCCCTAAATACTCAGAATGTGCAAAGTGTTGCCGTTAAGGAAAAATGTTGGGAATGCCTGGAGTAGAGTGTTGAAACAAACTTCTATACAAATACAAATAAATAGAGTTCTTAATGTAAAGCCCGACCAACAGGAGACACACTAAAGTGACTACAGCAGCGACAACAACAAAAACAAAACAACAAAGAATTTATTCTATACACACTACATCTAATCTGTGTCAAGTTTTTTTTCTATACAGAAATGAACACATCGAGGATCTTACTGATCAGTACTATGTTCTATAAGGAAAACGTATGAACTCCAAAAAAAAAAAAACAAACACAAAATTTTGAGAATACTACTTACATAGGGGATTTAGAAATAGGTCCCTCATTGTAGAATGGTGTTTTATAAAGATATTTTATTATTGTCCTTATTTGTAACTTTCTTTCTGCTAGAAGATTTATTTCCATTTTTTATAGTGCCGTTGATTGTGATATTTTCTCCTGCTACATTGAGTGGATCACTCTTTCCAGCACGTGGCTTTAATCTATGCTTCTTTTGTTTTTTAGAGACTTTGATTTCGCAGGATGGAGATGAAAGCACATTTTTAGAATCCACACACTTGTAAGATTGTTTTAATTGGTTTACAGAATGGCACAGCTTTCTAGACATTTCTGCTATCAGTGCGTACAATTTGTTGCCATGATTAGACTTCTGTAAATCCGCCATTATTTCTGTCGTGTGAGGCCGAGGGGCAAGTATTCCAAGGGATTGGATCAAATGCTCCATTTTCTCAGAAAATTTCAACGATTCAGAGTGGATGTCTCTTTTGACTTTGATTTCTGTTTTTTTCATGTATTTGTGGAAGGAGCTGCTCATCAACTCAAACATTTCCTTATATACGACGATCTCCTTTTCCTACAGAGAGAAAGGACATGAATGGGAATGTTTAGAATAGAAAATTACAGAGCAAATATAAAGTCAATGTCTACAGCTTAAATAAAACTGCATTCAATAACCCGAGCGCTGCTGAACAAGCTTACATTTGTTTGTTGCCAACTACTAACGAGGGTGTGGTATAGTCAACAGCTAACGAGGGTGTGGTATAGTCAACAGCTAACGAGGGTGTGGTATAGTCAACAGCTAACGAGGGTGTGGTATAGTCAACTAACTGCTAACCAGTTCGCATCCCACCCACAAATGACTAAAATGAAGGTTAATTACTAGTTTGTAACATCGTTGGTGCATGGGATTATCCTCTAAACTATCAAGTATTTCAATCCCACCCTAAGTTACATCTCTCCCAGTGCGTGTGACAACCAGGCGCTTGGTAAGTAAATAAGACAAAACTAAATGGTCAATTTATTGCTTTAAGTTCTCATAGATATGTTGGAGATGTACAAATGGTCATGTTTTTAAACCGTTATATTTATAATGCAAAGGTCTATGATTATAATGCTGTCTGGGAAAGACTAATGAGTAAATTTAATTGATCTATAATAAATCACAAAGACACTTACAAGTTCCATTAATTTGATTTCATCAAGGTTGACTTGAAGAGTTTTCTTCTCCTGAAAGCAAGATAGAATTCCATGTTACTTCATGTGTCGCACCAAACAATAGAGGAATGAGATTAGATTGAAACAAACAATTATAATTTTTAACGGCTTAATGTCTGTCTGGTCCTTTTTTTTCCCTGCGTGTGCTGTCACAGTTCTGTGTGTATTGAGGAGAGACAATCACAAAGTTCTTTTGTCACTTGTCTGTATTGTCCTGTTGTTAAGTTCAAATCTGAAGTATAAATAAGAAATACAAAAAGTCTTACCAAGAGTTTTTGGACTTGTTTTAAGGAGCCTTCCACATTGTCTATATTGAGACATAAATTGTTGGCTATTGGCGCAGTGCTAGTCAGAACCAGAGCAGAGAAACCTGAGATGTGCAAGAGGAAATGTCTTTAGGCAAATATATTTTAAGAAAGGAGGAATACATCTATCTATCTATCTATCTATCTATCTATCTATCTATCTATCTATCTATCTATCTATCTATCTATCTATCTATCTATCTATCTATCTCTATATATATATATATATATATATATATATGTATGAGAGAGAGAGAGAGAGAGAGAGAGAGAGAGAGAAAACGATTATTTTGATAATATCATGTTCACTAAGAGTAGCTAAGATGTCAAAATTTTCTGAAATAATTCTTAAATTAAATTAACAAAATCTAGGCATCGCTATACCTATCATTATCAACAACATTTCTAAGCAACAGAAACAGGTTTGAACACAATAAGACGGACTAGACTAGGGTTTTAGAGACTTAACTCTTGACAGGCTATCTCTCTTTATATACGATAATCTTGTGTAGATGACAGAAATTCCAATAATTATTTTGATTTACGCCCACCAAATTTTAAAACAATCTAAAACTGATCAACTCCAAGCAGACACATGGAGGATAAATTTCCCTCTGATTCACTTGTAGTTAGTTCTTTAGTCTTCCCCACCCCCCCAACCCAGACCCGGACTGGTAGATATAGGGGGGCGGGGAGAATACTATAACCTGTAAAACCGTCACGGTCTGGCGATGTTAAAAGACATTGATATTGAAAAAGTACTTTTTTCTTCTTCTTCTGTTATTATACAATAAATACGAAATACCAAGAGGCTTGTCTTCTTGGCCGAATGTAGGGAAAGGGAGAAGTATTTCACGTGGCTACGCAGTCCTAGCTTTGACCTACATAGTTTGCCCCAGCACCGCAGACATAATGGTTGTCTGCCGTGGAGGGTTTAGGGTCTCTTTTCGCTGTCCTCGGCAGTACAATTCGTTTTGGTATTTTGGCGTTGTGTGATATGTCGCTGACAAGTGACGTCGCGTGTCTTAACTTGAGCTTTGCAATCAGCTCTCCCTAAGAACAACGACCTGCAATAATAATGATTGATCGCAAGACGATTTGTTATTTGTGTGTGTGTGTGTTCTTTCCACATGCCTTTTTTATGTTTATTCGTGTGCGCTCTAGCTCACTCTTTCTCACTCTTTTGTTCACTACAAGATAACAAACCCAACAGTTCATGACCCATGACCTATACAAATCAAGGGGAAGTGTTTTTTTCTTAATTTTTATATATAAAAAATAGTTTTGATTAAAACACAACAAGAATAAAGATTAAAATACTTTTTAAAAAGACCGGTGACCGGTCATTTCATTCCCGGTCTTTTCATCCCCGGTTACTTCATCCCCGGTCATTTCATCCCCGATTAAATATTTTTTCTTATTTATTGTTTAATTGTGCTGTTAAGGCTTTGACCTTAAGCCCTCATTTCATCTAATATATAAATATGATTATGTAAAATGCTTTTTGATATTTTTCTGACATGTTATTATTGCGTTTAGAGTGTTTCCCCTTCCACTTTACATTCTTGATGAGAAATCTTATAATATATTGTAAATCTGGTTGTGTACTTGGCTAAAGCGTTTCTATTGAATGTGGGAGATGTAATATTATAATATTATCCTGCGCATAACATAAAGATTAAAAGCCAAGGTCTTGTGGAAATAGTGGACATCTTTTGAAAGATGAGAACGATTAGAATAATTAGGACCATGACACTGATAACTTATCACCAAAGGTCAAGGTGTGGTGGAAGTACTGGAAATCATTTTAGAGATGAGAACGATTAGAATACTTATGGTCATGCAGCTGATAACTCGTGACGACCATCTTTCATTTTATTTTATTTTTCAATCGCTCTTTCTTGAAAGTGGGCACCTCATTTTTAGCCTTGAAATAGGGTTTTATTTTTTTCTAATAAAAGTTGATTTCACCCATCCTTAGGATATCATGTCGCCTATATAAGTTTTGTTTTAATATTTTTTTAAACATTTTATTTGTAATTTGTAAATTGTGTTATAGGCAAAGAGAATTACAAACATTGTTCAGCGATATGAATCGATGGATCGACTTCTGTAATTGCAATAGCCTATCTATGTTATGATTGCGAGTGTATACATAAAAACTATTTTACATGACCTCTATATCTGTAAATCTACTACACTTTATAATAGTCCAATGATAGGCCTTAAGATCTAGACTTCGAAGATGATGCGCAACATTTTCCTGAACATTAACTTATGAAACTCTTGAATCAATAATGCCCTTACATTCGGAAATTCCCGAACGCAATAGTCCTTTCAAAACCGATGTTGACTCTAGATCTAGAACTAATTCTCTAACCAAATTAAAATTGATTTATTTTTAGCGGCCCCCGAAAGGGGAAAAGACACTATTAGTTTTGTATGGCCTGTCTGTTCGACTGTCCGTCCCTCCGTCCCGTTTAGATTTCGTAAACTAGAAAAGATAGTGGAAATTCGACATAACAATATTTTAGACAATTCAAAGTTCTGATGCAACGGCTATTTTTTTTTCTGAAAGCGAAAAATCTAATTTTTAAATCCCTTATGCAAGCATTTTTTTCATTAAAATTCGCACCACTTTTACAACTATTCATTATTAATAGTAACAAACACCGTAGGCTTTATTATCACACTAACGGCACGTCACGAAGTTTATAACACATTTATGCAAACGGTTGTAGATTTTTGTCAATTTTTTTTTGGTTCATATTTGTATTGTTAAGCTGTGTAAGTACTCTTATACTAAGAAATGTGTATATTTTTTTTAAAGAGAAAAAATCTATTTAGTATGCATATAAGTCAGACATAATTTAAAACAACAATTAATAAGTAGTTTTTCATATTATCGCGTTAACTGCAGTGCGATGGCTACTGTAGAACACCTAACCAAAGAAAATTTTTTTTTTACGAAAATGTTTTATTCTTTAGGAATAAGAGATTGGCCCTTTACAAAACAATTAGATCAATTAGATATTCATTATAAGACATCAGTTAGGCCAGGTTCACATCTAACTTCACATTCACTTTCACCTATCCTTTGGTCTGCTGGACCGCTGGGGCACAACACGAGATCTGTTAACTTTTTTTCTCCATTATTTTCTGTCATTTGTCTTTGGTAAATTTCATTCTGATAATATTGAAATCTGCCTTATTACCTGCCTGGGTGGACCACTTCGGGGGCCGATTTTCAATTTGTGTTTCCACACAAACTATCTTTGTAACTTTGTTTTTATTTCTTTTGATAAATTATAAATGTCAAAATGGAGCTTTTCTAGTGTGGCCAATGAGCTAGTAATTCTTTTCTCATCGATATACATTTACTGCTAAATTTCTAGGAAAATCTTTAGAGCCGTTTTTGAGATCCGTGTCCAGGCTCCACTCAGTTTCAGCACTCTCAGGTTCCTCCATAAAGTTCTGACTTGAATAGATGTATTGTAAGAACAGTTTTGTTTTTGGATTTAGATTTACATTTTAGATGTTATGGCACATCTGCACAATTTAGACCATGCTAAGCCCTTTTGTTTTGGGAAAATTATATTTAAACACGTAGGCGTGTCAAATATGTGCGCGTGAGACTGCGCTGTGTGTGTGTGAGACTGCACTGTGTGTGTGAGACTGCGCTGTGTGTGTGAGACTGCGCTGTGTGTGTCACTAGCGGATCCAGAACTTTGGAGTGGGGGGGGGGGCGATTTTTTTCCAAACCCTAACCCTAACGCCCAGTAAACCCTAACCCTACGCATAAACGTGCATACAGCGCGCGCGCGCGCGCACAAACACACACACAAACGCACACACACACGCACACACATATATATATATAAATATGAGAATAAAAAAAGCAGCATTTCTCAACCTTCGGCGAAAACCAAAACAACTGGGGCAGCGCTATAAGGTTCTCTGGTGAAGTTCGGGGCGAAGCCCCGACGCCATAAGCGTTTTCTTGCTTTTTTCACTGCAGAAACGCATTCTCCTGACAAGTACAGCTCATTATTCATCAATGGAGTTCGGGGCGAAGCCCCGATGCCATAAGCGTTTTCTTGCTTTTTTCACTGCAGAAACGCATTCTCCTGACATCTACAACTGATTACCCATAAATGAAGTTCGGGGCGAAGCCCCGACGCCAAAAGCGTTTTCTGGCATTCTTCTCTGCAGAAACGTATTCTCCTGACATCTACAACTCATTATTCATCAATGGAGTTCGGGGCGAAGCCCCGACGCCATAAGCGTTTTCTTGCTTTTTTGACTGCAGATACGCATTCTCCTGACAAGTACAGCTCATTCTTCACAATGTAGTTCGGGGCGAAGCCCCGATGCCAAAAGCGTTTTCTTGCTTTTTTCACTGCAGAAACGCATTCTCCTTGACAAGTACAGCTCATTATTCATAAATGGAGTTCGGGGCGAAGCCCCGACGCCAAAAGCGTTTTCTTGCATTCTTCATTGCAGAAACGCATTCTCCTGACATCTACAACTCATTACCCATAAATGAAGTTCGGGGCGAAGCCCCGACGCCAAAAGCGTTTTCTGGCATTCTTCTCTGCAGAAACGTATTCTCCTGACATCTACAACTCATTATTCATCAATGGAGTTCGGGGCGAAGCCCCGACGCCATAAGCGTTTTCTTGCTTTTTTGACTGCAGATACGCATTCTCCTGACAAGTACAGCTCATTCTTCACAATGTAGTTCGGGGCGAAGCCCCGATGCCAAAAGCGTTTTCTTGCTTTTTTCACTGCAGAAACGCATTCTCCTTGACAAGTACAGCTCATTATTCATAAATGGAGTTCGGGGCGAAGCCCCGACGCCAAAAGCGTTTTCTTGCATTCTTCATTGCAGAAACGCATTCTCCTGACATCTACAACTCATTACCCATAAATGAAGTTCGGGGCGAAGCCCCGACGCCAAAAGCGTTTTCTGGCATTCTTCTCTGCAGAAACGTATTCTCCTGACATCTACAACTCATTATTCATCAATGGAGTTCGGGGCGAAGCCCCGACGCCATAAGCGTTTTCTTGCTTTTTTGACTGCAGATACGCATTCTCCTGACAAGTACAGCTCATTCTTCACAATGTAGTTCGGGGCGAAGCCCCGATGCCAAAAGCGTTTTCTTGCTTTTTTCACTGCAGAAACGCATTCTCCTTGACAAGTACAGCTCATTATTCATAAATGGAGTTCGGGGCGAAGCCCCGACGCCAAAAGCGTTTTCTTGCATTCTTCATTGCAGAAACGCATTCTCCTGACATCTACAACTCATTACCCATAAATGAAGTTCGGGGCGAAGCCCCGACGCCAAAAGCGTTTTCTGGCATTCTTCTCTGCAGAAACGTATTCTCCTGACATCTACAACTCATTATTCATCAATGGAGTTCGGGGCGAAGCCCCGACGCCATAAGCGTTTTCTTGCTTTTTTGACTGCAGATACGCATTCTCCTGACAAGTACAGCTCATTCTTCACAATGTAGTTCGGGGCGAAGCCCCGACGCCAAAAGCGTTTTCTTGCTTTTTTCACTGCAGAAACGTATTCTCCTGACATCTACAACTCATTACTCATAAATGGAGTTCGGGGCGAAGCCCCGACGCCAAAAGCGTTTTCTTGCATTCTTCACTGCAGAAACGCATTCTCCTGACCTGAAGCTCATTATTCATACTATTAAAAAACAACCTTTCGAATAATGTTGTACTTGAAAAATATTCTAATTTGAATTTATAGACCCATAATACATTGCAAATAAAACCGATTTGTTCCTTGAAAAGATAGGATACCCCACGTATTTAGATTTTTGCTTTGAGGATCGCCGCCGAAAAAAAACTTATTCGATAAATAGTATTCAAGAAAACTCTAGCATAAATTGTGAGTTATAGTCCCAAATTTATTTAGCTAGAAAAATATCAGATTGAGTAAAGGTTGGGAAAAGGCGACTATGAAAATGTTATTTGAGTCTAGAACTCATCTCAATCATGACTCTTATACTGAAAAATTTCGTTTGAATTCTAACTTTTCCAATGCAAAGTCTTTCTTAAAATATTTATGATAACTTCATGTGAAATTACAAAAACTCTGTTTGGAAATGGGAATGGCGGTAGAGTGAAAACGATTAATCCTCGCTCCTTTAGTAATTTCTGCTAAAGATTGCATTTGGCATTAAAGAATAGGTATGGGGCGACTCGATATAAGAATTTAATTTATAGTATATATAAATTATATTAGTGACAGATTTTTTTAATTTTGTAATTTCTTAACTATAATACAAAAAGAAAAAGTATTGATTTGTCCGATGGGGGAAATGCGATTACATGTATCGCCCCTCCCACCTGGTACAACCCTTTTTCATTTAAATTTTCTAATGATACAATTTGAGATTAGAGTGTGATACGACATATTTACAATGGGTCACATATCAATACGTAGTTTATATTATATAGATATTCAACTAATTTTATTCACAAACTATGATTCTCCACAAAAATAGGACCGCCCCCCCAGCACTCAGAGGGCTAGAGTGGGGAGGGCAGTACTTGCAATCGCCCCCCCCCCCTCACCCCACCGAATCGGCCAAAATAACAGAAAGGGAGCGACATAATATAAAATGTATATATTAATTCAACTAATTTTGTTCACAAACTATGATTTCTCAATAAAAACGGACCGCCCCCCCCACTCAAAGGGTTTAGGTGGGAAGGGCAGAAGAGGTATTCGTCCCCTCCCCCCACCAATCGGCAAACAGGGAACGACATAATATAAAGATCGGTTAAAATATCAATAACAAGTTACAAGGATATAGATATTTAATTGATTTTGTTAGCAGGCTGTGATTTCTACCAATAAATTGGACGAAACCCCCCAAACGAAAGTTAAGGGGGGGGCGGGATTGATACCATCGCCCCCTCCCGACCCCACCAAATCGGCCAACATACTAGAGGGGGTGGCGAAATAATCTAAAAATAGGTTGAAATATAAATAATTAGTATATATTTTTAACATAAGTAATAAATTCGTATACAAATTGTGTGAATCCTATACTAAAGTTCGTCCGCCCCCCCCCCTTCGGGGGGGGGGGGGGGGTCGGCCGAGTGGGGGGGGGCGATCGCCCCTACCGCCCCCCCCCCCTGGATCCGCCAGTGGTGTGTGTGTGAGACTGCGCTGTGTGTGCGAGACTGCACTTTGTGTGTGAGACTGGGCTGTGTGTGTGAGACTGCGCTGTGTGTGTGAGATTGCGCTGTGTGTGTGAGACTGCGCTGTGTGTGTGAGACGGCACTGTGTGTGTGAGACTGCGCTGTGTGTGTGAGACTGTTGCTGTGTGTGTGAGACTGCTATGTGTGTGTGAGACTGCGCTGTGTGTGAGACTGCGCTGTGCGTGTGAGACTGCGCTGTTCGTGAGACTGCGCTGTGTGTGAGACTGCTATGTGTGTGTGAGACTGCGCTGTGTGTGAGACTGCGCTGTGTGTGTGAGACTGCTATGCGTGTGTGAGACTGCGCTGTGTGTGAGACTGCGCTGTGTGTGTCGAGGTCAATGAAGGAATTTTTCATGCGTGAGCTGTGTGTGTACTGGTTGTGTGAGTATGTTTATATATGTGCGCACTTGTATGTCAATAGAAGGTTCCTGTGTGTTTGGATATAAAAGTCTAACAGTCTAGTGAACACAATAGACAATGATTTGGTCACGTTCATAAAAGAACATTTTTCATCAGGCATAAATCAAATCAATCAATCAATCAATCAATTCACTCCGTCTTGTCTGTTGATCACAATCTTTAACAGATTATTTCTCCCACTTCCCATTCTCGGATCAAGTTGAAAATTTACATAATTATTTATTGTCGATGACAACACATGAATCAATCCAATAATTAACCTATTAGGCTAGCTAAGAATTAGACGCTATTAGTAAATTGTGTTTGAAATTAAAAATATAACAAAGCTAACGGGAGATAAGCCTTGCAATAATGAAAGACATGGCACCGACTGGACGATGCTCTCCCCCTAAAGTGCGAATTTGACTCCCCTTTCAATACTTATAATAGTAGATATGTATAAGTTGCAAGACCAGGGGAGTAACTTTAGCAATTTTGTAAAGTTATGATTGAATTAAACATGATTGATACAATATCACTCAATATAAGGGAGGTTTTTAAAAAGTGTATTTTTAAAAAATGTAACTTGCTTTGATGTTAATCTGTTGTTACTCTGTTGCTAACGTTATAGCCTTCTAAACGGACACACAACAACAACACAACAAAAAACAAACACATAAACAAAAGAAAACAATTTGCAAACTACACATAGCCTATCATGTTATTTTCAACAAAATAAACATAATTTTTGTCTTTTAATTGTAAATGAGAATACTGTTATTGATGACTATATCAACTTTTACAGAAAAAAAAAAGTTTTTTTTTTAAATTGTAGCACTAAATCCGTGTTAAGTTATTGAGTAGAGCGTGGGAACTCGTTACACCGGAAGACACGCTTGAGTGACCCGGGCTGTACCAGGTGAGTAGGTGGTTTCTGTCAAATGAGTTAGATATAGGTAGTGACAGCGGAGACATTGAGCTCCATGTGACACATCATCAAAGTTCCCAACATTTGTATGTGTGTGTGTGTGTTTCCTGCCCTACACGTCCACTGAGATCGATCTAATTGTGTTCAGTGCTGCAACATCTACCTGGCTTCAATGAAAATAAGGTCAAGGTCGTCTACCCACTTACCCGAACTCCCCAAGATCTGTCAGTGTGGTACTATGCGAGAAATGGAATTATTCCAGGAAGCACTTAATGCATCTCTCCTTTCTTTCTTTCAATTCATCTTTCATTTCTTTCTTTCAATTCATCTTTCATTTCTTTCTTTCAATTCATCTTTCATTTCTTTCTTTCAATTCATCTTTCATTTCTTTCTTTCAATTCATCTCTCCTTTCTTTCTTTCAATTCATCTTTCATTTCTTTCTTTCAATTCATCTTTCATTTCTTTCTTTCAATTCATCTTTCATTTCTTTCTTTCAATTCATCTTTCATTTCTTTCTTTCAATTCATCTTTCATTTCTTTCTTTCAATTCATCTTTCATTTCTTTCTTTCAATTCATCTCTCATTTCTTTCTTTCAATTCATCTTTCATTTCTTTCTTTCAATTCATCTTTCATTTCTTTCTTTCAATTCATCTTTCATTTCTTTCTTTCAATTCATCTTTCATTTCTTTCTTTCAATTCATCTTTCATTTGTTTCTTTCAATTCATCTTTCATTTCTTTCTTTCAATTCATCTCTCATTTCTTTCTTTCAATTCATCTTTCATTTCTTTCTTTCAATTCATCTTTCATTTCTTTCTTTCAATTCATCTTTCATTTCTTTCTTTCAATTCATCTCTCATTTCTTTTTTTCAATTCATCTTTCATTTCTTTCTTTCAATTCATCTTTCATTTCTTTCTTTCAATTCATCTTTCATTTCTTTCTTTCAATTCATCTCTCATTTCTTTCTTTCAATTCATCTTTCATTTCTTTCTTTCAATTCATCTTTCATTTCTTTCTTTCAATTCATCTTTCATTTCTTTCTTTCAATTCATCTTTCATTTCTTTCTTTCAATTCATTTTCATTTCTTTCTTTCAATTCATCTTTCATTTCTTTCTTTCAATTCATCTCTCATTTCTTTCTTTCAATTCATCTCTCATTTCTTTCTTTCAATTCATCTTTCATTAGTTTCCTTTGATTCATCTTTCATTAGTTTCTTTCAATTCATCTTTCATTAGTTTCCTTTGATTCATCTTTCATTAGTTTCCTTTGATTCATCTTTCATTAGTTTCTTTCAATTCATCTTTCATTAGTTTCCTTTGATTCATCTTTCATTAGTTTCTTTCAATTCATCTTTCATTAGTTTCCTTTGATTCATCTTTCATTAGTTTCCTTTGATTCATCTTTCATTTGTTTCTTTCAATTCATCTTTCATTAGTTTCCTTTGATTCATCTTTCATTAGTTTCCTTTGATTCATCTTTCATTTCTTTCTTTCCATTCATCTTTCATTAGTTTCCTTTGATTCATCTTTCATTTCTTTCTTTCAATTCATCTTTCATTAGTTTCCTTTGATTCATCTTTCATTTCTTTCATAATATTAGTCAGGGCTTTTTTTTTGTGACGGTACACACCGGTACGGCGTACCGGCAACTTTTTGAAAAAATTATTACTTTCCTTGTATTTTCTAACATATATTATTAATTTTTAGTAGGTAAAAGTTAGGCAATCAACTACTGAGTACCGGCACCTAATCACTGAGTACCGGCACATATTTTTTCTTTTACAAAAAAAGCACTGATATTAGAAAATAAAAATTTAAATGATTATGTTTCTACATAACTAACTAGCTGATACCCGCGCTACGCTACGGTTGTAACAGTTAATATGTATACATTTATTCTGCCTGGAACTCTCTTAAACCTATCATTCAAACGGCCCGCATTACAACGATCCCCCACCCCTAATGTAATTTTCAAATTCAATGTCCTTTTTTTGTTTTTGTTTGTTTCATATTACAAACGAATGCCCACAACCCACTAATATAGAATGTGCACAACCCACTAATATAGAATGTGCACAACCCACTAATATAGAATGTGCACAACCCACTAATATAGAATGTGCACAACCCACTAATAAAGAATGTGCACAACCCACTAATATAGAATGTGCACAACCCACTAATATAGAATGTGCACAACCCACTAATATAGAATGTGCACAACCCACTAATATAGAATGTGCACAAACGCTTCTTAGGTCCATCAGTTGTAGCCTTTCACCCCCCTCTTTTATAGATCTACTCACAATAGTTTCAAATGAAACGACCTTTCCCGCGGATCAGTTTGAAAGTAGAAACATTCGCAATTTAGTCCACTCATTACATATTTATTGTTATTTTATCAGTCATAGATGTAGATCTAGAGCGGCACCTTATTTAGAATTACCCATCTTCACAAACTGTATTATACCCCCGCCAAAAAATAAATAAACAACTACAACAAACAAACACGTATACACACAGCCACACTTTTAATGGCCGTCATATTCAATGTGTACAGTTTTTTGCTTAAGGCTGGAGGACTACGTGTAGATCTAGATCTAGTCATTTTAAAATTGTTCTACACATTATCATTCACTACAGTCTTTACATTTCAAATAATGTTAATTTTCTCCACACACACGCTTTCATACAGATGTAAAAACGCATCTGATAATCACAATGATCACGAGTCTCTGCACGTAGAGGAGAATTAGTTTTAAGATCTAGATGTGTGAAGAAATACACATAAATACAAATGGAAAGAAAGTTACGCACCAAAAAGTGTTCATAAGTGCTTAAGCGGAAGTTGCCTTTTGTACTTTTAACATTAAAATGTCGGCTTTCAAATACACATTTGGTAGAAATTAGGAATAAAAAATCATTTTGGTCAATTTAACCGCTGCGGTTTCGATCTTGAAAATGGCTTAGTTGTCCTAGGTTTAAGTTAAATAAGTACAGGTTAAAGATTTGTATTGTATCGTCCAAGGCAAGGGGGAGAATGAGTGATCATGTCAGAATGCGTGATTGATGAGTGGGTCAGGGCCAAGAATTGGAGATTGTAGAACATGTACGTTACTAAGCTCCCGTTCAAGATATTTGTTTCGTTCTCTCGCGCCAAATTTAAATTGATTTCTTTTTATACTTTGAAAACTTAAAACGTTCAAACTAAAGTGTTCCAAGTGTGGCCAACTAGCTAGTAAGTCTTTTCTCTGTTAAAGTTTTAGGAAAATCGTTAGAGCCATTTTCGAGATCATTGCCCAGAAAGGCTGCAAGTTCCACAAGGATACGAGTTGAATAGAGGTATTGTAACAAAACAACTATGGCCACATTTCGAAACTTAACTAAAGAATAAAGATAACTATTCCTGACAATAAGCACCATCAATGTTACACGAAGTATTTTCCTATTTAGTAGCTGAAGCGATTCATTTCAGTGGGACAAATATAATAAAAACACATGACCTCAAGATCAATCTGTACAGATCACACTCTTAACTTGAGGATCATTTTTGTGATCTTTTGATTTCAAATTAAAAAAAAAATGACACTTGAAGTTATTTCTCACGCTTTTTTTTTTAATGTTAGTGTTTATTTTAAAAAAGTAGGATTACTATAAATGAGTGTTATCTCCCACTTTAATGGAAACTCGTTTAACGAAAAGGAGGTAATTGATATGTAATTTAGTAAAGGGAAGGAACAATATTATAGTATTCAACATTCTGATCGTTCACAGCTTAATATACACACACACATACATACATTTATATATATATATATATATATATATATATATATATATATATATATATATATATATATATATATATATATATATATATATATGTATACGCTGCATACGACCCATAATGTGTATCTCCTGGAAGTATCATGTCTCCAACCAGGACATTTTTGAAACTTATCAGGTCCTTATATCTTATATAATACAGACGTTACTTCAAAAAATAAGATAATCACATTCTACGCGCCATGCATTTAGTCATGCATATTAACCAATGACCTAAATTCTGCCAAGTCACTGGTTTTTCTGGCTATCTCAGGCAACACATTCCATGCTGTAATAGCACTAGGGAAAAATGAGCTGTCACGACTCTATTCTCCCCTTCTCATCACTACCTCATTTTACTATATATGTAGCAGCATTATTCCATTGGCTCTTTTCGTCTAATGATGATTCTCATGGTGCGTGTAATTACTTTGCATAATTATTAGAGTTCTTTGAATCTATATAAATTTAACTAATGACAACAATGTCACAACATCAATGACCACATAATGAATACTCATAAACTCAAACTTTCTAATTAAAATTAATATTTAATGTTCTAATTAGGGCATCGATGGCCACTTTAAAATCATGTAATAAATGTAATGATTGATTGATGAATGAATTGATAATTGCAAATATAGATTATAAATAACATAAAATAAAAACATAAGACAAGTGACTTCAATACTACAGACTAATACAACTAGTGTATTGGTTGACATAATACATTCAGTAACGCTGCCGATGTCATCTGATGCCAATCACTGCATGTCGCTCATGTCCATGTCATCTGATGCCAATCACTGCATGTCGCTCATGTCCATGTCATCTGATGCCAATCACTGCATGTCGCTCATGTCCATGTCATCTGATGCCAATCACTGCATGTCGCTCATGTCCATGTCATCTGATGCCAATCACTGCATGTCGCTCATTGTCTTGCCGACTGGTCTTCGCCACTCTCGCTAACATCTATTCAGTCCCTCAACGCTTAGACTGTCACATACTAAAGACTGCTACCAAGACTGCCATCTACCGCCTCGGACTGACATTGACTCTAACTTTGACTGTCAGACTCTTGACTATCACTCTGACTGTTGGTCACTCAGACTGTTGGTCACTCAGACTGTCACTCTAAATAAACAAATAACCAAAATATCGCGAACAACTAGCTAAAGTGCCATTCTATTTATTCATAATCAACTAACATCTAATGCTAGATATATAACGAATAAAACATGTGTTCTTACCCTGGTCCCTTAGAATTAATTCCTACATGTTGTCTCTGGTAAACAACTCACACCTCTTGGAGCCAAGATCGCGAGCCAGCCTCGGCGACTTGCTCCCAAAGTCCGTATGTGTCGTTTACCAGAAAACGCCTAGCACACGACACACGCCCCTGCTAGCACTACATGGCGCTGTGACCCGACTGCCCCAAAACTCTACTCTATAAAGGCGGAGACCCTAACCCACGCCTAAACTAACGCTACTAAATCTTCGGTGTCTGTCCCACCTACGGGTATTGAGTCGCCCTACAAGCTATACATCTAATTGTCACACTATTCCTAGCCTTTGTCTATACACTGTCAAGTCCGTCCGTGAGCCGTGAAAACACCTTACAAATCATCTATATTGGCGTTTGCTGATATGGTGCTTCCCAGATAGACAAACTTTTTGACATTTGTTAATTTCTGGCCATCTATGAGAATGTGTGGTTCTGTGACAGCTTTATTTGGAGGAGGTTGGTGCAGCACTTCTGTCTTTTTTACATTAATGGTGAGGCCAAAATTTTTGCAGGCATTTGCGAAGAAGGACAGGCTCTTTTGAATTTCTTCTTCGTTTGCGGCATTAAGGGCACAGTCATCTGCGAATAGCAGGTCTCTGATGCAGTCGTAGTTTACCTTGGTCCTTGACTTGAGTCTCTGAGCGTTGAATAAACTTGCATCAGTGCGATATCGTATACCAACTCTAATGCTTTCTATGCGAAAGGCATCTTTCAGCATGGTGGTGAACATTATGTTGAAAAGCGTTGGAGCCAGCACACAGCCCTGCTTCACGTCGAACAAAATCAGAATCACTTTGACCAAATGTCTGTGGACTGGTCACTGGAGTAATGTCTAACAATAATGTATATAAAGTTTTAGTAATGTACACCGAAATGCAAAACTGACCGTCTGAACTGAATCTCCCCGATGACAATGTTTCAAAAGATAGAAGGTGGTATAAAGGTGGAAGGTGGTCAAAAGGTTGAAGGTGGTCAAAAGATGGAAAGTGGTCAAAAGATGGACAGTGGTCAAAAGGTTGAAGGTGGTCAAAAGATGGAAAGTGGTCAAATGGTGGAAGGTGGTCAAATGTGTAAGGTGGTCAAATGTGTAAGGTGGTCAAATGTGTAAGGTGGTCAAATGTGGAAGGTGGTCAAATGTGGAAAGTGGTCAAATGTGTAAGGTGGTCAAATGTGTAAGGTGGTCAAATGTGGAAATTGGTCAAAAGGTGAAAAGTGGTCATATGGTGGAAAGTGGTCAAAAGGTGGAAGGTGGTCAAAAGGTGGAAGGTTGTCAAAAGGTGGAAGGTGGTCAAAAGGTGGAAGGTGGTCAAAAGGTGGAAGGTGGTCAAATGTGGAAGGTGGTATAAAGGTGGAAGGTGGTATAAAGGTGGAAAGTGGTCAAATGTGTAAGGTGGTCTAATGTGTAAAGTGGTCAAATGTGGAAGGTGGTCAAAAGGTGGAAGGTGGTCAAATGTGGAAGGTGGTATAAAGGTGGAAGGTGGTATAAAGCTGGAAGGTGGTATAAAGGTGGAAGGTGGTCAAATGTGGAAGGTGGTATAAAGGTGGAAGGTGGTATAAAGGTGGAAGGTGGTATAAAGGTGGAAGGTGGTATAAAGGTGGAAAGTGGTCATGGTGGAAAGTGGTCAAAAGATGGAAGGTGGTCATATGGTGGAAAGTGGTCAAAAGGTGGAAAGTGGTCAAAAGGTGGAAGGTGGTCAAAAGGTGGAAGGTGGTCAAAAGGTGGAAGGTGGTCAAAGGGTGGAAAGTGGTCAAAAGGTGGAAGGCTGTCAAAAGGTGGAAGGTGGTCAAAGGGTGGAAGGTTGGCAAAAGGTGGAAGGTGGTCAAAAGGAGGAAGGTGGTCAAAGGGTGGAAAGTGGTCAAAGGGTGGAAGGTGGTCAAAGGGTGAAGGTGGTCAAAAGGTGGAAGGTGGTCAAAGGGTGGAAGGTGGTTTTAGCACTACAGAGAAACATTATCAAGGCTCTTCCATTTGTAGTTTTTTCCTATTCCATAAACGTTTAGTTTAGCATTGATGACATGTTATTTATTTAGCATAGAGGACATTTTGTTTATTTAGCATTGATGAAATTTTATTTATTTAGCATTGATGACATTTTGTTTAGTTTAGCATTGATCACTTATTGTTTAGTTTAGCATTGATCACTTATTGTTTAGTTTAGCATTGATCACATATTATTTAGTTTAGCATTGATGACATTTTGTTTAGTTTAGCATTGATGACATATTGTTTAGTTTAGCATTGATGACATATTGTTTAGTTTAGCATTGAGGATATATCGTTTAGTTTAGCATTGATGACATATTGTTTAGCTTAGCTTTGATGATATATTGTTTAGTTTAGCATTGAGGATATATCGTTTAGTTTATCATTGATGACATATTGTTTAGCTTAGCTTTGATGATATATTGTTTAGTTTAGCATTGATGATATATTGTTTAGTTTAGCATTGATGACATATTGTTTAGTTTAGTATTGATGATACATTGTTTAGTTTAGCATTGATGATATATTGTTTAGTTTAGCATTGATAATACATTGTTTAGTTTAGCATTGATGATATATTGTTTAGTTTAGCATTGATAATACATTGTTTAGTTTAGCATTAATGATATATTGTTTAGCATTGATGATACATTGTTTAGTTTAGCATTGATGATATATTGTTTAGCATTGATAATACATTGTTTAGTTTAGCATTGATGATATATTGTTTAGCATTGATGATATATTGTTTAGCATTGATGATATATTGTTTAGTTTAGCATTGATGATACATTGTTTAGTTTATAATGAAAGTCCACAGCAGATGCTATCTACTTAATACTAATACGTAGGCCTGTGTGTTCTTTTTATAGCTCATAGCCTGCCTCGGTGCTTTTTGAGTGAGTGGAAAATTATTTTTAAAATTATTTTAATTTAGGACAAAAGCAATTTTCCCCGTCTTTCTCTCTCTCTCTCTCTCTCTCTCTCTCTCTCTCTCTCTCTCTCACACACACACACACACACACACAATACACTTCGTTTTTCCCCAACATTTGAGTATATGGGATATTATGATATAGTCAGGTCATGGTCAGGTATTAACGAGCAAGGGACATAACTTCAATGTCAGAGTAAATCTTAAAAAAAAAAAGAAAAAAAAGAGCTTCATTGGTATTGTTAAATTGTTGCATGAGTGTGTGATTGTGAGTGTGACTGTGTGTATGTGTGTGTGTGATCACATAGATTGTTTATCTGTTCTAGTACTTTAAATACAATAATGTTAGTCATTCTTCTCAAGTCTTTCTACTTCACTAGTTTCCGATCTCTTACTAGGAGATGTGGAGGAAGAGGAGGGAGGGACAAGTATTTGTATCTAGAGCTGGGTAAGCAGGGGTGGCGAGAGGCAGGATTGAGTGTGGGAGGAGAGAAAAGATATGCAAAGACGTATTCTTTTTTTTTTCTAACTTTTGTATGACCCATGGGCGTAGCCAGGATTTTGTTTCGGGGAGGGTTTTGGGGGGGGGAATCCCCCCGACCCCCCCCCCCCGGGCGGAAAAAAATTATATGTATATATATATGTGTATGTGTGTGTGTGTGTACATAATTAATCTTTATTACATTCTGACCCTTTCGGAAGACGTTTATTGTTTATTGTAGACTCCCCGCCCTTGCTATCAAGGGGGTCTGGGGGAGTTCGCAGCGCTCCCCCAGCGCGGGGCGAAGCCCCGCCGCCGAGCACTATTTTTGGTATTGAAAGCCAACAAAATGCATATTCTGAGGTATATACAGTGCATTATCTTGCTATTGTAAAGTTTTATTTCAAAAACCTAATGTGAATGTGCTATTCTTACTGACTTAGACCCTCTCGCGCCGTTCGGCGCATTTTCCGGCAAGCTGTTTCCGCAACTCTTATTTTGCGTAATTCATTTTCTGTGAGAACATGTCCCGCAAAACCTCATGCGACGCTCTGTCACAACCTTACTAAGGATTCGCCTCCCAGTTCGGCATATGATTTCTTTGATTTAGACCCGATCTCTATGACTGACTCCTAAAATCTGTCTTAGCCATCTTTGTTGAGACACATTTAATGATTTTCAATTTCGGCAGAAGACTATTCACACTTTATTAATGGAGCCCAAGCCACTGGTAGAAATTTGTAACCTTTCTTGACTACGCTCTTGGAATTACGTGCCTGTATTTCGCTTTAGATTTTATATCGAAAAGGAAAGTTTTTTTCGTCAAATCATCTGTTGAGGGGTTTTAAACTAAAAAATCTCTGGGTTTTTTTTTTTTGTTTTTAATTCAAAACCCCATTTAGCTACGATCTTAGAATTTGGTGACTGTAGTTTGCTTTAAAATAATATTGAAGAGAGAGGTTTTCAACTCTAAACGCTCTGTATGGGAATTTTAAACTCAAAACCATCTGGAGGGGTTTTAAACTTTAAAGAAAAAGCCATCTGGAGGAGGGGAACTTAAACTCAAAACCCCTTCATAGATTTTATAGTGTGTAATTTGCTTTTTTTTATATTGAAGAGGTACTTTTTAGCTTCAAACCCCAACTGATGTGGGGGGGGGGGGGTTAAACTCAAAACCCCTTTGGCTACACTCATAGAATTTTGAGTGTGTAATTTGCTTTTTTATATTGAAGATGGGGTTAATCGTAAATTTTGGAGGGGGTTTTAAAATCAAAATCTTCCTCAACTGTGCTGTTGGAATTTGGGGATTGTTGTTTGCATTTTTTTTTTGTTTTGTTTTAAGAAAAGGGGGGGTTTAACTGCAAAAACCTCTGGTAGGGGGTTTAAAATTCAAAACCCCCTGTAGGGGGTTTTAAACTCAAAGCCCCCTGGTAGAGGGATTTGTATCTCAAAACCCCCTAATAGGGGTTTTTTAAATCTCAAAACCCCCTGGTAGAGGGTTTTTAACTCAAAACTGCCTCGGCTGTGCTGTGGTAAGTGATGATTTAGTA
The DNA here is from genome assembly GCF_947242115.1 of Biomphalaria glabrata. Classification (NCBI taxonomy): domain Eukaryota; kingdom Metazoa; phylum Mollusca; class Gastropoda; family Planorbidae; genus Biomphalaria; species Biomphalaria glabrata. The sequence goes on along the minus strand of NC_074711.1, from coordinate 21,905,043 downwards.
TTAAAATCTCACCTAAAATAAACAAAATGAAAGCAAAAATCAGTCACTTAATTCCGTTCCCCCCCCCTGTGGGGGGGGGGGGGGGATTTCATTTCGGGGGGGGTTTGAACCCCAAGAACCCCCCCCTGGCTACGCCCATGGTATGACCTCATTAATTCTATTTCCTTTTCTCTCGAATCTCTCCCTCTCTTTTCTCTCTTCGATTCTCTCTCTCTTCTTTTTTTTTCTCTCTCTTGCTCTCTCTTTCTCTTATTTTTCCATTCTCACTTTTCTTTCTCTCTCCCTTTCTGCTTTCTCTCTTTCTCCCTCTCTCTCTAGCTACCTCTCCCCCTAAAGAAAGTTCAAGTTTAGTGCTGACACACACAGCATACAGCCAATACGACCTTTTGCCCCTGACAGATACAAATACACGTATTCAATAACGGGAAAAAAACTATCAGTGTTATTCCAAATGTACTGTACTGTACCAACAAGAAGCAATAGAAATACAAATTGGGTGGCCGAGGGATTAGCCGGTACTTCAAATTCCCAAGGCTACACTAAATCTTATCTTACCACATGTACAACTTAGTCTCGAGTTGGACACATTTTACTAGCATGAATACGGTAAATATTCATAAGTTAGGGCCTAATTATTGTTTCCAATAACTCTCCTCTTGAAAACAACTACACGATAAAGGGAGGTAATAGAAATTTTAGGGAGGTAATCATGGTAGAGGTCAGAAGGAGATAGTCGTAGTATAGGTAAGAGGGAGGTAACCATATACATAATTAGAGGTAACTGTAACATAAACCAGTGGGAGGTAACATTGTATAAAATAAAGGGCAGTAACTTTATACAAATTAGAGCTCGATAGTATTAATTAGAGTGAGGTAACTATAGTATAAATTAGAGATAACTGTAGTGTAAACTGGAAGAAAGGAAGCTGTAGTATAAATTAGAGGGAGATAACTGTACTACAGGCCAGAGGGAGCTGTAGTATAAAATAGAGGTAGGTAAATGTAGTGTAAATATGGGGAGGTAATTGTTGTATAAATACGAAGGCGGTAACTATAGGGTAACCCAACGGTCACATTAAAATCATTGGCATTTGCAAGACGTGAGGATACTGACATCTAATATTAGAGATAAGATAACAACTGTTGTCCAATAATCAAAGAATAACTCATTCTTATCTAATGAAAAACAGACGTTACTTCAAAAAAGAAGACGATTACGCGTGTTCCTAGGTCAATCTAGTCAATTGGTTTCATGAAAGCGTTCTTTATTTATTGGAAGTTCCAGAAAAAAAATAGAAATAACACGCATTTGTAACATACAAAAGTTTAGTTTTAATTTGCAAATTCATATTGTAACATTGAACAACATTTCAGTAATCAACAATATCACATTTGTAACATACAAAAGTTAAGTCATAGACTTATATATTATAGCTAGGCTGGAAACCGGAAAAAAAGTCTTATCCGCGAATGATCGATTCACAGACCTATACATATATAGATTTTTATGTACGTAAACTCTTTTTTCAAGCTCTAAGGGGAGTCGGTCGCCCCAATCAATCTTTTCTGTCTTAGAAAAGTAATGATCTTTAGTTTTCAAAGTTTAGAATTAATGCAAAATCATGTCTTGGATATTCACGCAAATATATGAAACAAAGCCATTTCCTGTTTGTTTCCATTGAGATAATGTTTCTAAAATCCTCGAAGGAAATAATTCATGTTGATTTAAATCATCGTAATGCACATTTAAAAAGATTGATTACCTAGATCTTTCCAGATTATGTATCTAAAAAATTGCAAATTAATAATTATGAGACGAAAGTACTCTTATTTTTGATGTTCAATTACTAGATCTAGATCTAAAAATTAAATTATATGTTACATAGGTTAGGCCGGTTAGGGTTGAAAAAGACATTACTTCTTTTCACTACTTTACAAAACAACGCCTTGATCCAACTTTCTAAAAAATTTTCACGACATTTTTTGTAGTGTTAAAAAATCTCCATGTACAGTCTAGATATAGTGTATATATATATATGAGTTAAGTTTTAATTTGCACACCCATATTGGAACATTGAACACAATTGCAGTAATCAACAATATCACATTTGTAAAATATTAAATTTGAACTAAAGAAACATCAATGAAAGTAATATCAACAATGTATCACCTTAAAAATGGAATTTCAGTAAAAAAACAAATATTTGCTACAGAGTACAGTACCATGAAATTGAACGATGAAATTTGTTAAAGGTCACATGTAAATTACCTGCTCCTAATGACATATAGAATGAAATATATCATTCAGATCTAATAAGATTTTTCAGATTTATTTCTAATTGCCGTACATTGTCCACATTAAAGATTGACTTCACCAATAGGAAAGAAAAAAGGAATAAATCTAATTTCACAACTAAAAAATACAATTGTTTTTAAATCACCGACATAAAAATGAAGAATTAAGATAGTTGTAAAATAACCATCAATCGAACAGTTGGATAATGAGTCAGTGAATCAATCACAAATAAACAATAGAGGTATCAGTTAAGGGTTAGGGTTAGGGTTAGGGTTAGCAGCTACCAGTTAATGAGTCAATGAATCAATCACAAATAAACAATGGAAATATCAGTCAATGAGTCAATGAATCAATCACAAATAAACAATGGAGCTATCAGTTAATAAATCAATCAATCAATCACAAAAAACAATGGAACTATAAGTGCATTAAGCAATAATTCAAAGAACAAAAATTAATGGAACAATCAGTTAATTAATCATTGATTAATTAATCAATGAATCAATCACAAAGAATCAATCGAACAATAAGACTTTTTAAATGCGTTGTCATTATGATGGCTATGTAATATTTTAGAAGATAATACAAACATAAAACATGTGTTTATTGTAATGAATACATTACATGACATTTGAAACTGACTATAAAAGAGAGAACATAAAAGCGTGTCTCCAATGCATCAGATGACAACCAGTGATGGCACACGACATTCAAGACCACTTGTCGCCTTAGAAATTGGAATCGCCCCCTGTCTAATCATAATAGACAGCACCCATTATTTTGAAGAAAATGCTTATTACTGTCACATCAGTTCACATAACTAATAGTCTCGTAACAACACATAAATGTAGATAAAGTTTACAAATGCACAGACATAGAACAACCTCAAAAGATGCAAATCGAGAGATTCAATAAAATCCTTTCTCTAAACAGAAACTCGAAGTTATTGGATATATTGTTAGATTTGAGGTTTGTAAATAATTGCACTAGCTTGAAATCACAATCACAACAGCAAAAATAGTCATAAGATTTGTTTCCAGTCCAACGTTTTAAAACTCGAACTGGTTGTAGCTCAACACTCAATTATACAAACACATACAAAAGACTAGAAAGATCTGTTGCTATGAATCCAATATGGAAAAAGTCTTACAACCTTGGAAGTTCAGATTTATGTCAAGAGCAAAATTTTTAAAATGCACTCAAGTAACGCTGCCTATATTAACAGTTGGAAATTTAAATTGAAACAGTAAAAATATTGAGGTACCGTTTATGAGCTCCTTCTAATGGACTTGCTTTTATTAGTTGCATTTTTCAATTTATTTTTATCATTTTTCTTTTTGTTCTTGTTTCTTTTATCCAAGTGTGTAGTTAACACTAGAGGTGTAGTTGACACTAGAGGTGTAGTTGACACTAGAGGTGTAGTTGACACTAGAGGTGTAGTTGACACTAGAGGTGTGTTGCCTGCAGCTTTTATTTTCGTGTTTCTCCTTGAAGTGGTCATTGTTGTGTGATGAGTTGCAGAGTCATCGAGTGGACTCAGAATTGAGCCAGCAGACTTCAGGCGCTCTCCTGATGTGCCGCCCAATCGAGATAAGTTCTACTTCTTGTGTGTTCTCTTCATTTTTGTAACCATTCCATTGGCCGCCATTGTGGTGGGGGTTGTTGCTGTTGGTTTCTTTTGCTTCTTCTTACAGGTCGGAATTTTGCTCGTCACTTTTCTGCAATTTTCCAAAAGTTTTTGATATTTTCTCAGCACGTGCGCAGTAATGGCGTAGACTTGATTAAAATGTGAGGATACATTCCAATTGACGTCATTAGATTGACATTTCATCAAGGTGAACATCCGGCCGAAATCTTGGTTCAAGAAGGTCACGTTTGATTTAAAATTCAAAAACTTTTTTCTTATGTTTGCGTTTCTACCCTCCAGCCATTGATATCTGTTTGAGTTCTCATAGCTGACGATTTCGTGTTGCAGGCTTTGGAATATCTTTTGATATGGAGGAAGTGACCTTGATAGGCACTGGGAATAGAGACAAGTTGAAAGTTGAAGTCATACATTATTTTACAGCAATTAGTGATTTTATTTTTTTTTACACATAGCTTTATAAATAGACTTGAAGCTAAAAACTCTTATAGAGAAGATGAGAAAGAATTACCAATACTTTCAAAATATATAAGAGAAAGAGAGAGCTAGGAAGAGGAAGAGCGTGGGAGGGAGAGAGAGAAAAGGAGAGAGAGAGAGGGATGGAGAGAGAGAGAGGGAGTCAGAGAGAGGGAAACAGAGGGTGAGGGTGACACAAGGAGAGAGAGGGCGAGAGAGGGAGGAGGAGAGAGAGATAGAAGGAGAGAGAGGGAGGAGGAGAGAGAGATAGAAGGAGAGAGAGGGAGGAGGAGAGAGAGATAGAAGGAGAGAGAGGGAGGAGGAGAGAGAGATAGAAGGAGAGAGCTGTCTCAATAGTTCAAAGCTATGAGAGAGAGAACAACGTAACTGTGCCAACTCTGGATAAAGAATGTGGGGGGATGAATGGTTAAAATGGGAGTCTACAAAATAATAATGCTAAGATACGAAATAAAACTTACTTTTTCCGAGAATTTTCCTAAACGAGTATCCTTTATTAGAATTCTGTCTCGTTCCTGAAAGCAAAATAAAATTAACAAAACTTAGGCACATGTGGAAAAGCTTATATATTTTTGTTAATAATAATTCATGTAATTAAAGTCTGAATTTAATAACAATTGAGCTAAATTTCCCTATTTCTTCTTTTTCTTAATATTATTGTTTGCTTTTCAACCGACCTTCCCCCCATGGGGTTTTGGAGCAAGATGTGAACAAGGAAGTATTCTTAACATAGCTTTGTCGTCTGCTAGAAGACAACTTCACACAAACTACGCGTGCCGGTAAAATATTTACAAGTATATATGGATATCATTGGATATTTCTCTTGAACAGTCTTCATCTATATTGATCAGTATCCCTTCGTGCATTGCTAGTTTTGACCATGATAATAATCGATATTTGGACTTGCCCATTTTTTTTAAATAATTAAATAAGCAAAAATAGGTGTGTTTATATCATGTGCATTTTTATGGCTTCAAGACTAGTAGATAGATATTTGAAATTGCAAGTTGACACCTACAACGACAGTGTAAGTTTTCTTAGCAGACGCCAAGCAGTTATCTAGAGCATATTCGAACAGCATCTTGCTATTTTGTGCTGACTTCTTTAGTGACATCGTTCGCGCCATACTTGATACTAGGACAACCAAGAACGATAACTCTGTAAACAAAATATATAAAATCTGAAATTAACAAAACGTTGTTGTTTTTTTAAATAATGGGGTTAAAACAACGACAAAAATTGTATGCACGATTCTTGTTGAAAGAAAACAAGAAACAATAAGATCTGCTAAAAATATCTTTCTTATACGTCTGCTTGGTTTAACACTGTCAAATAAAGTGTATTTACTTTATAAAGAGAAGCTTAGAGATAAATGTCATTTCTATGATTAATATGCGTGAGGGAAACCCTTTATTTATAAGTACTATACATTGGCACTAGAAGGACGCCAATACTTCAGTGTTAGGACCATCAGCAATCAAGCCGGGGTACACGGGTGTCAATGACGTGTCAACTAAGCCACTTAGTCATGGTCTAGAAAACACACTAACTTAGAGCAGCTCATCTTTTATTAGAAAACAAAATGGGCACTTGGTCGATCTGCTGGCTGCCTAACACCATGGTAAACTGTCTGCCTAACACCATGGTAAACTGGCTGCCTAACACCATGGTAAACTGGCTGCCTAACACATGGTAAACTGTCTGCCTAACACCATGGTAAACTGGCTGCCTAACACCATGGTAAACTGGCTGCCTAACACCATGGTAAACTGTCTGCCTAACACCATGGTAAACTGGCTGCCTAACACCATGGTAAACTGTCTGCCTAACACCATGGTAAACTGGCTGCCTAACACCATGGTAAACTGTCTGCCTCACACCATGGTAAACTGTCTGCCTAATACCATGGTAAACTGTCTGCCTAACACCATGGTACACTGGCTGCCTAACACCATGGTAAACTGTCTGCCTAACACCATGGTAAACTGTCTGCCTAACACCATGGTAAACTGTCTGCCTAACACCATGGTAAACTGGCTGCCTAACACCATGGTAAACTGTCTGCCTAACACCATGGTAAACTGGCTGCCTAACACCATGATAAACTGTCTGCCTAACACATGGTAAACTGTCTGCCTAACGCCATGGTAAACTGTCTGCCTAACACCATGGTAAACTGTCTGCCTAACACCATGGTAAACTGTCTGCCTAACACCATGGTAAACTGGCTGCCTAACACATGGTAAACTGTCTGCCTAACACCATGGTACACTGGCTGCCTAACACCATGGTAAACTGTCTGCCTAACACCATGGTAAACTGTCTGCCTAACACCATGGTAAACTGTCTGCCTAACACCATGGTAAACTGGCTGCCTAACACCATGGTAAACTGTCTGCCTAACACCATGGTAAACTGGCTGCCTAACACCATGATAAACTGTCTGCCTAACACATGGTAAACTGTCTGCCTAACGCCATGGTAAACTGTCTGCCTAACACCATGGTAAACTGTCTGCCTAACACCATGGTAAACTGTCTGCCTAACACCATGGTAAACTGGCTGCCTAACACATGGTAAACTGTCTGCCTAACACCATGGTAAACTGTCTGCCTAACACCATGGTAAACTGTCTGCCTAACACCATGGTAAACTGTCTGCCTAACACCATGGTAAACTGTCTGCCTAACACCATGGTAAACTGTCTGCCTAACACCATGGTAAACTGGCTGCCTAACACCATGGTAAACTGTCTGCCTAACACCATGGTAAACTGGCTGCCTAACACCATGATAAACTGTCTGCCTAACACATGGTAAACTATCTGCCTAACGCCATGGTAAACTGTCTGCCTAACACCATGGTAAACTGTCTGCCTAACACCATGGTAAACTGTCTGCCTAACACCATGGTAAACTGGCTGCCTAACACATGGTAAACTGGCTGCCTAACACCATGGTAAACTGGCTGCCTAACACCATGGTAAACTGTCTGCCTAACACCATGGTAAACTGTCTGCCTAACACCATGGTAAACTGTCTGCCTAACACCATGGTAAACTGGCTGCCTAACACCATGGTAAACTGGTGAACGTGAAAGCGAGTGAGCTTTACTGAATGTTTGGGTCCAAATGTGAACTAGAAAATGAGTTATAAGTCTACCTGTTAGAAAAGATAGATTCATTGTGAACTTAAATTTTATTTAGTCAAGTTCTTAATTATGCTGTAACAATAGATCTCCTTCAGTAAGTTCAGGAGCTTATGTTTGTAAGAAATATTCAATCAGTTGTTTTATACCCTTTTCAATCCGATTTAAAACCCAAGGTTATTTATAAACAAATAAAAATGATCACTTTGTATTGATAAATAGACCAATGGTAAATCAACCTTGTATTGATGAAGCTGGCGAAAGGTACAATCCAATCAGTCACACGCGGGAATTTCAACATTCGAAACTCTCTAGTAAAGATTTCCCTATTCTACCCGGCTGTGTGTGGGTGTGTGAGCAAGTTATTGGGTCAAAGTTTAATGAAGTGTGGATGGTTTTAATACGAAACTTTGTTTTTCTTCATTTGATTCGGTAGTCCACCAATTATTATGATTAATAATGACTCATGGAAATAATGACATAACACTCTATACGGGGCTACTTACGTTCGGTCTAACAAACTTTATACTATACTTCACCTGAATTTATGAATGGTAGGGCTAGGATCTTGCAGCCTGAACATATATATGATTGTTTTTGTAACAGTATGTATGGTTTCTATTTCACAGCGTTTTAATTCACAGCGTGATCTAGTCTGTACATTCATATGAGAGGGGTAGTGTCGGAATGAACAAAACAAATACCAGCATATCAGGCTACCTGTCGACTACATGTAAATACCTGTGTGTAGGTCTGTTTCGTTTGATGCTCGATATATTCACACAAATATTTATAGCATTGACTGAAAGAAAAGGGTTACAATTTCCTCTGTTAACTCTTTGACCGGACAGTTCACAAAGTTCAAAGTACTACTGCCAGGACCTGGGACTACACAAAGTTAAAAGTACTACTGCCAGGACCTGGGACTACACAAAGTTAAAAGTACTACTGCCAGGACCTGGGACTACACAAAGTTCAAAGTACTACTGCCAGGACCTGGGACTACACAAAGTTCAAAGTACTACTGCCAGGACCTGGGACTACACAAAGTTCAAAGTACTACTGCCAGGACCTGGGACTACACAAAGTTCAAAGTACTACTGCCAGGACCTGGGACTACACAAAGTTCAAAGTACTACTGCCAGGACCTGGGACTACACAAAGTTCAAAGTACTACTGCCAGGACCTGGGACTACACAAAGTTAAAAGTACTACTGCCAGGACCTGACACAAAGACAGATACCAGATTAGAAATCAGCAATGCATTCTTTAGAAGAAAAAAAAAACGGGGACCTTAATTAATATAAATGTCTACTTTCACAAGTCAACACTCTGGCTGGCTAAAGCTGTTAAAAGTACTGGTCTGGTTTGGTCATATTGTAAGATAGACTCAGTGTCATCTTTCAAGGGAAAGTGGAGAAAAAATGAGAATGGTCAAAGAAAGGCTATCTAGACAACACGAGAGAATGGACTGGCCTCTCTTATGCATTCTGGACAAGGATTGCTGACTTTGAAGAGTGGAGGGATCATGTTAGCGAACCGTCACAGCACCGTCACAGCAAGAGGTCACAGCACCGTCACAGCACGGGGTCACAGCACCGTCACAGCAAGAGGTCACAGCACCGTCACAGCACGGGGTCACAGCACCGTCACAGCAAGAGGTCACAGCACCGTCACAGCACGGGGTCACAGCACCGTCACAGCAAGAGGTCACAGCACCGTCACAGCACGGGGTCACAGCACCGTCACAGCAAGAGGTCACAGCACCGTCACAGCACGGGGTCACAGCAAGAGGTCACAGCACCGTCACAGCACGGGGTCACAGCACCGTCACAGCACTGGGTCACAGCACTGTCACAGCACGGGGTCACAGCACCGTCACAGCATCGTCACAGCACTGGGTCACAGCACCGTCACAGCACGGGTTACAGCACCGTCACAGCAAGAGGTCACAGCAAGAGGTCACAGCACCGTCACAGCACGGGGTCACAGCACCGTCACAGCAAGAGGTCACAGCAAGAGGTCACAGCAAGAGGTCACAGCACCGTCACAGCACGGGGTCACAGCACCGTCACAGCACTGGGTCACAGCACCGTCACAGCAAGAGGTCACAGCACCGTCAAAGCACCCCAGCAAGCAAGTCAAAGGGTTGATGATGCCTATGATGATGATGAATAATTTAATTTGTATTCACATATTATTAATGTCAACGTTTAGTAATGCTTTGATTAAGATATACTTATTAATTCGTGAGGGTTCTCAAGGGTATTAATAAAAGCCGCTCTCATCTTTCCCCAAGGTAAATTAGAGAATCTAATATCACATCGTGGACTTGATCCAATAGGAAACCGTTCTTGTTTATTTACACTCTTTTCAAGAGAATACTAAGTATTTTTGTGAAGCGTTTTGACCCAAAAAGCCACTATTTGTTTTTTTTTTTTTTTTTTGTGGCCTGTCAGTTTAGATTTTGAAGACTAGAAAAGATACAATAAAAATCAAAACCAATTTAATGATATTTTTGCAGCTTGCTAAGTTTTGGTACGTCTGGAGCAACGGTTTTACATTTTATCTTCTAAAATAACATATTATACGAGCTGGGGTTTTTCCCTATAAAAATGTGCCTTCTTAAAAAAACAACTAATTGCTAAAAAAAAAACACTACAAAAAACAGGAGAGTAGATTATGCAAAATATGTGATAATGGTTGTTATATTTTATAACACTTGTGCATACAGAGAAGGGATGTAAGGCTGAGAGTTTGTACTTTAGAGCTTCTGATATTCGTGCGGAAGTTCTTGACACCTGCCTCTTGAACTGCACCGCAAACCTAGGGGCGGACAACACAATCGTCTGTGTTTCTTTTTCTTGAGAATATCTTTAGGCACTACCGATAAGATGCAAACTTGATTTGAATGGAGCTTTTTTGAGAACAGTGAATACATAGCCGCTTATGTCTAACATACGGAGAAATATTGTAAAATTTAATGCCGAATCGAGACAGAGTGGAAAAGACCGTATTAGACATACTCGTTTTTTTAACACTAATAAAAAAATGTATTTGCCTACAATATGGGAACTTTATTTTTAAAGCATATGTTAACACTTGCAGGGAATACAAAGTAGAACAATACATACAATGGTGAACTGGTTGTTTTTTTTTAAAGTATTTTTATAAAGATCTTAAAGTGACAGACAGACGGATAGACAGAAAAAAAAAACGACAACATAGCAGCTTTCCTATGGATTGGAAGGGGGAGGAAACAAAACAGCACGCGAAATAATCCAACCTTTGAGTTACACATTTTCTAAAGCTCAACATGTGACTCAAAGATGAATCACGTCAGGGGGATACACCTCGTTCTCTATTCTGACTTAACTCCTAGAGTTTTGATGGTAGAGCAGGATTTCCATTTTATTTTGGGATGTCTCACTTTCCCTGGTTGGACTTGGATCCCTCCACCACGGAACAAAAACAACAATAATACGACAAATCAATTCCCAGGTCAAATCATTGTATGCTATTGTGTTCAGTTATTATTAGAGCAACTGAAGTGGGGTTACAAGGATCTGAGAATTCACGTTTTTCAAAGACGCCGATTTTTTTTCCGCTGCCCCTAAGGTATGACAACAACAACAACAACAAAGATAGAAATTATCATATCCTTTTAAATGTGGAACATAGACATAGTAATATAGGTCTGTGATTGGGACGTGAAACTCAAGAGTGCCAGCTAGGCGTGGCGCTGTGATGGTAATATATTTCTAAGCCAGGCTACTAAAAAAAGCAACTTGTAGTGGGAACATGCTATACTGTACAGTAAAATTAAATTCGGATTCTAACAAAAATAGCATCGAAAGTTCATGTGCAGATGAAATTATCTTTTTAATTTGAATTGGAAAAAAATTAAATATACACTATAATTAAGTGGGTTATTACAGAATTTTATTAGATGCAAAAGTCTAGATTTGTGCCAATCCCAATTCCATTGTTAAATATTCCCCTCTCACCAAATTATTCAATGTCCGCTGTGTTTATGTTACCGTAAAACTGTATGAAACTACGTGGATGCAATAACTAGTATACAATATAAAGATCTTAAGATAGTTTAAGGATCGACTATCCAAATATAGTGCTTTATTTCCCCTGGTAATACAATACTTCCAAGGGAGTTACAGTCACCAAGCAAACTTGCAGACAGACTGTCGGGCTGTTGGTCTTCCTTCATTGAGTGTATACCACATTGCAAGGAAGCCACTTAAAAACGCCGCAGAGTTGAATATTCAGACATTGTTACAGAATTGTCAACAGCGTTCTTTCTTTACAACAAGATTCTGTGAACCAAGGACATGTAGTTATGGACATTGATGACCAGCAAAAGGAAAGTCTAGTGTTGCTTTGTTTTCCCTGGGCAAGTGGTGTGAATATGGTATGCCAAAAAACAACAACTTTGAAAAGATATATATATATATCGGACAGAAAGGCAACTACCAGCACAGTGCTGTGGAACACTCTAGAGCAGGACAAGATACAAAAAAGTCTCTGGTCATCCACTGCACCCAAACTCGTCCCCAGACGTATTGACCAAAACTTGCTTCCGGAAAAGGATGGGCTTTAGGGCGAGAGAGTGAGGTCGACGTGTTGCACGAATCCTCCTCACTTAAATCAAAATTCTAGCGCAAGTCATTTAGTCATCCCTCCAAAATACCCTCAGCCCCCTGGATGACAAAAGTGGTCATCATCGAACCACAATGGACGAACTATATATATATATATATATATATATATATATATATATATATATATATATATATATATATATATATGTATATATATATATATATACAAACTAACATTACCCACAGAATATGCTCGTTGATTTGTTACCAGGCTATATATTCTTATTTTGAAATATACTTTTTTTTTTTACTTACTATATAAGGTTTGTCTACAAATATACATACATATATGGCCTCTGTTAGTCTACAAATTTACATACATATATGGCCTCTGTTAGTCTACAAATATACATACAAATATGGCCTCTGTTAGTCTACAAATATACATACATATCTGGCCTCTGTTAGTCTACAAACATACATACATATCTGGCCTCTGTTAGTCTACAAACATACATACATATCTGGCCTCTGTTAGTCTACAAACATACATACACATCTGGCCTCTGTTAGTCTACAAACATACATACACATCTGGCCTCTGTTAGTCTACAAACATACATACACATCTGGCCTCTGTTAATCTACAAACTTACATACACATCTGGCCTCTGTTAGTCTACAAACATACATACATATCTGGCCTCTGTTAGTCTACAAATATACATACATATATGGCCTCTGCTAGTCTACAAATATACATACATATCTGGCCTCTGTTAGTCTACAAATATACATACATATATGGCCTCTGTTAATCTACAAACATACATACATATATGGCCTCTGTTAATCTACAAACATACATACAAATCTGGCCTCTGTTAGTCACGAAGTGTGTATTGATCATCTCATAAAAAACGAAATATATTTTCTTGGCATTAGTTTGGTCGAAAAGATGTCGCCCACACAGCACTTTCTCCCCTCGCCACACAGTTGATGTCACCAAGTAAGTCTGCAATCCTAATTTAAATGTATACTCGCTGATTACTTCTCCGTCAATTCAGACTGGAACCTTGGGGTCTGCTGTGTGGCCTCAGAGAGAATAGATAACGTTTCACCTTGGGGTCTGCTGTGTGGCCTCAGAGAGAATAGATAACGTTTCACCTTGGGGTCTGCTGTGTGGCCTCAGAGAGAATAGATAACGTTTCACCTTGGGGTCTGCTGTGTGGCCTCAGAGAGAATAGATAACGTTTCACCTAGGGGTCTGCTGTGTGGCCTCAGAGAGAATAGATAACGTTTCACCTTGGGGTCTGCTGTGTGGCCGCAGAGAGAATAGATAACGTTTCAGCCTCGCGTTTTTTAAATTACTTATTTGATTGAGACATACAGCTTTTCGTCTGTTAAACTACGAAGTCAATGCTGGCATGTTATATTCTGTCAGAGTGGGAGGGAAGAGGATGAGGCTGTCGGAGGCCACCCTGAGAGTAAAGTCAAACTACAGTCAGTGGCTGGAGTGAAGGGATACAAAGTGTGAACCTTGGTTTGTTTTCATTATTTTTACATGGGCATACCAACACACCCGCTCCAAAACATTAATTTTAGACTTAAAAAAAACAACAACAACTAAACAAAATACAGCTAATGTGAGATTAGGAATTAGGTATTTGTTTCGTAAATAGAAGTTTTGACTTAAAGACAATGACGCAACTAGTAAAAACTAGTCTGGGTTTTGAGGAAGAATAGCGAAATAAAAACAGACGTTAACAGAGTTGACAGCTTTAGAGAGAGGAGCTTTTAATGAACGTAGAGATTTAACTTGACGACATTCGACCGTTCCTTTAGTTATTATTAAACTTATTCGACATTCGCTATCAGTGTCTCGACTAACTTATAGTGTTGGCCTTTCGCCTGTGTTACAGGATTTCGTTATTGGAGAGTTACCTCCGTTTGATTTAGCTGTTTAAGACACAGTTCAGAGGCGCCTAACAACACATACGGTTCTAAAATGTAGAATATCGCTCAAAACCACAAGCTGCAGTAGCGTTCTCTCATTTCGTAATTGTGTCAAAATCTTGATTAATTTTCTGTCTACTCATTCATTAACCCCACTAACTATGGCTTTCAGTATGTTTATAATCAATGTTCTCGTAAGTAAATGAGGTAAAACTGGCAAGGAAGTTTTTTGTGGGCTCATAAATGAAGGCGGTATTTCTATTTGCATGTTTAAACAAAGCTGAACATGTCAAGGCAGGCAGCAGATGACGGGATGCATGATAGTGTTCAGAAAAAACCAACCTATGTATGGTAGTCATCGGATAGACCGACAGTAGTGTTCAGGAAGATACAGCACAAACGAAACAAACCAAACACATGTTGACATTTTCTCTTCATCTCTGTTGATATTAGAAGAGTCAAGTGTTCCTCAAACATCGTGTGGCATGAATGATAATAAAAATTATAGTTTTATGGACTATTCGGGAAAATAAACTGCTGCCGTTTCGATCGCAAAAGGTGCTCAATTATTCTAGGCCCAGGATAAGCAATAACTGGTTAGATTTTTGTCCAGCTTTTTTTGTTTTACTTTTTTAAAAAAAAATTTTTTAGACGCTCCTTCAGAAAAAAATAATTTCCCTGCGCAAACTTCCCGCATGACGTCAGATAATAGCTGCGGTCAGGGGTTTGAATCCGGGACCATTATGAGGTCCGGTGAACAGACCACAGGATCATAGAGTGACGAGCATGGGGGAGATAACTATCTAATTATTTTGCATATAACATAATTGCTAATTACTAATTAAGACATAATCCGAAAAAAAAATATCTCACAACGAGTTTAAATCAATTAATGTATGCAAATTAATGTACGCATATACTATGTTACTGGTTCAGTTTTATAGTGTAGAATTTAGATAATGTAGACTTGTTCCTTTACAACGACTATAGTGTCCTACAACAGCGAACAGAGTGGCTGCAAATAATTGAACACACTTGATGTACATCATCTTGTATATTACCAATGCATTATCATGCAGATTAGGTAGGATCGTCTTATACCGTAGTATCACTAAATTAGACTTCTACCTAACCTGCCAGTCGATACACTAAACTGGACTTAACCTAGACTCGGATGCTCTCGCCCCAGATGATAAGCTCAATTCTGTATTTTTTTTGCTTCGACCTTAGACGTAGTCATTTTTTGTGAGTGTCACGTCAGTACCTCTAATATTTCAAAGTACCCGTAAATGCGCTTTACTTATATATATATATATATATACATCGCTTTTTTTATGCTTGTAGAATGAACAGTAAGGGGTGGTAGTATCTTGAAGAAGGTTTCCGTGCTGCCTTTAGGCGCTTAGTAAACACAACTCCGCTAGAGCCGGGTAGCTATTCTATCCTATTTACTACACCTGAACACGTAAAGACTAGACAAAACACTGTGGGAGCAGTATCTATAGGTATTTATTGTAAAGATATAACACTGGCATGGTGACCTATTATCAAATTCTATTTATACAATGTCTTGTCATTACACATCTAGTACACGTTACATTAATACAAGATCTTGATGTAAAGATCACGTCAAGCTTTGGTTATCTATAAACCTAGAATAAATCTAGAGTTCATAAAATTACACAATCCACTGTTACGTGTGTGACAGAAGAGCATAAAAAAGAACTTACAGAGAATGGAATAAATAGTAGAGATATAACATGCAATAATGTGTACATGGTCCTTAATAAATAGTATAAATAGTGGAGATATATCATACCAAAATAAACATAGCCCTTAATAAATAAATAGTTGAGCTATATGGCAGAATGAAATGTACGTGGCCCATAAAAAAAAGTTCAGCTATTTGGTAGAACTATATCTACATGGCCCTTAATAAATAGTTGAGCTATATGATAGAGCTAAATCTACATGGCTCTAAATAAATAATTGAGCTATATCATACGAATAAATTAAATAAATAGGCAAGACAAATAACAGTTATATCTACATGTCCCTAAATATATGTGGAGTTTGAAAGTACGAACTGTCTACATGGTCCTCAATTAAAAAAAAAACATCTTCGAACTAATCCGTAGAAACGGCCCATAATGACTATATATAACATAACATAATGACTATATAAAATATTCATGTATGTATATCTATTGAAATGACACCAGTGATACCATATGTAGTGGAGGAGTTAAATAATAGAAACCTACAGGCTAGCCATTCAGTAAGAGATTTATCAAAATCAAAACACTGTTTAACAAAACAAAGAATTCTACTGTTTAACATGTCCGTATACAGATCATGAATAGTGAAATTGGTGAGACAAAATGAAATCAATCTTTATAAATAAACAGATGTAATCTACAACAAACATATTTCATAAAATGATGATATAGAAGATCTTCTTGTTCTATAAATTGTGCGAGTGCATTTAGTACATGAAAACAAATCGTTCAATAAATAAATAAAAACGTAAGCCTACATTGTACTTGACTCTTTAATCTATTTTGGCGCACAATCAGGAACGTTAAAATGTCCTCTTTGAGGAACTCCTATGAGTTTACAAAGAGAGGAACCCTTACAAATTTTTTTTTTGAAAAAATGAAAGTGCATAGTTCGCAAGCTGTTTTAAAAATGTTTGTCCTTATATACTATAAGCCTAATGCCTCCGTTATAATTGTTCACGAGTAATGCCATCATATAGTGATGAGACGCTTTGTGAAGAAAAAATGCTCATTGTACATTTACATAGATAAGTGATCTTAAGAGAGGTCACGTGACAGCCGTGTAGCATTCCGTTAAGTGATGTAGAGGGACTTTATAAACAAACTAAAGAAGCGTTCCTTTTGAATTTCTGAACTTTTTTGTTCTTCTCTTTATGAACTTTTTAAATGGTTTCTAAAAGCTGATATTGTGCTGCCCACATGACACCCTGCTCTTTGGCCAAAGAAGCAGATGACCTTAACATCATCTGCCCTATAGATCGCAAGGTCTAAAAGTGAAATATTTGTATTGATCTCTTAGTGCTACAACAGAATGAAACAGTTGAGAAACTTGTTGTTTTTTTTAAGACAGGAAGAGACATTGAGAACCCTCCAAAAAAAAACAACAAATCATGAATATTAAAGAATACTTTTTAACTGTTACGCATACTTACAGATTGAAATTATTTCTTTATAAAGTATTATCGCTAGATTTATAAAATTCATTTGATATTTATAACATAAAATTAATGAATAAGTCAAAGAACATACAACGTGATTATAATATATCTACATAAACTGTGCATAGCACATACTTTGATTCTTACTTTACAAAAGTCGACTTTACCTTCGACGATTTTGATAGTTAAAGCAGATTATCTGCTAGATGAACGACATTTTATCGCATTAATTGGAGAGTTTTGATCTAGAACCCTTGTTCTTGCCTTTTTTGGACTTTCTTTCCTTCTTTTGGACTATCAACTTCTTAGACTTCTTGCTTTCCTTCTTGTCAATGATGAGTTTAGGTCTGTCCCTGCCTTCACGTCGCTTCCTGCCGGTTGAACAGGGACAGGCGAGATAGCGGTTCCTAAGGAAGGTCTTCAGGCGGTCAGCCACAAGATAGTTCTCCCCGTAGATTTCAACCACGGTCTTCAAGCTGCCATCTCCAACGATGATGTCACCTTTGGAGGTCACTTGAAAGTCTGTTGCAATCTCACTTATAAGGACTCTCAGGCTAGATTGGTAGGAGGTCATATTTGGGGTGGGTTGCACCACTGGCTTGATGACGTCCAGGTAAGCGTTCAGTGAGGTATTGAATCCAGTGAAAGTGGACAGGTATAAGATCAAATCATTTCTGGTATCCACCGAATTGTTCTGAAAAAGAAAAGGTAGATACAGGTCATAAACATGTATTTTAAGCTGTCTTTAACGATCACAATTTATAACCCAACAATGCTTCCATAGTTTGTTCAAAGTCTCTTTGCATCACATTAAATGACACAGCAGTTTTCTTTAAAAAACAATGGGAGCTAAAGCGTCGGAGCATGACTTCCGAACGGATCAGTTAGAGTCCAGGTGAATACATGGTCTTTGAATTTCGAGAGTCCTAGATGTTGGTCCCAGGATGTGGTGGTTATTGGTGAAGTGAGGTCTATGGGTCAGAATCCCAGTAAAGACTGAGATTTTGATTTTAGTGATTTATAGAGACATTTAGTAGACATTAGTTGGAGAAAAGTAAAGTCAGTTGGTCGTTGTGCTGGCCAGATGACACCCTTGTTGGCCACAGAAACAGATGACTATTATGTAATCTTCCCTATAGATTGCAAGGTCTGAAAGGGGTAGGCCTACTTTACTTTTTGTTTTACTTTCAGATGGTGGTCACCTTGTCATAATTGGTACCTGAATCAATGAACGTAAAGGCGGTTATCTGACCTGCTCCAAGAATCAGAAAGTTTGAAACAGAGCTTTATTTTTTTTAATGATATTTTTTTTGTTTGGTTTGTTTACTGCCAGTGTCATCTTCCTATCACTCTTTTGTAGAGGGGAAATAACCACGTGACGTTAGAGGAAGCAGAAGTGTATGTTGGTGTTGGGTTTATCTGTTACAATATATCCATAGGTTTTGAAGATGGTACAGAAAAAAGATTTTATCTTACACATGTTAAAATTGTGTAGCTTGTAATTGACGACATTAACACAAGTTTTGAACAAATTAAATGTATTAGTTTTCCAGTATTTTTAGAGGAGTACATTTGCTTTTCGGTCTTACAAGCACTGGTTCTGTATTAGACTTTTATTTTGGGGTCTCTTCTTGGTTTTTGGATTTTAATTTTGGTCAACATTTGAGGATTACTAAAAACGGAACGAAACTTGAAATGATTTGTTTCGTTTATTTAACCCAAAGATCCGGTCTTTTAACAAAAATTTGATGTCAATACGATTTAAATGAAACAAATAGACATTTACACAATCTACAATCATCCCACAAGAGAGAAACTTTCAGAACTTACACTACTGAAGGGCAGGTAACTATAAACTGTCTCATTCAGAGTTAATTGATTGCCGTTCTGTAAAAGAAAAACAACAAAATCATGTTACACTAATTATCTGATTTCATTTTGTTTGGACTAGATATTAAAAATTGAGACATAAACAACTAAAGTATATGAGTCTGGCACATACCAGTAGATTGAGTAGATTCAGGTTTTTTGACATACAACTTCGCAGAGAGGCACAGCTACAGGTGAGATCAGGTTGACCCTTGACAGTTACAACCATAACAAACACCAGACCTTAGAAATGACAGAAAGAGTAAATCAGTACGTGTGTCACCTGTATGTCGTCACTTTACAATACCATTAGCCTTGGTCTCATAACAATTGTTTACACTCCATTTTGTTGTCACTAAACTATTGGACACTTCGCCTTTTTCGTAAAGATGTTGCTCTACATTTAGTCTGGGGTGGTGAGAACATTAAACACCTAGTCTGGGGTGGTGAGAACATTAAACACTTAGTCTGGGGTGGTGAGAACATTAAACACCTAGTATTGATCTCTTTATTTTTTTGTTTCATTTAAAACATCTTTCTTCTATTTAATTCCCCTTTTCTGTTCATTATTCGTAAGAATATTTGCATTAAATAAGAACAATCTGATATAAACTTTGTCACATGTAAATTATGAGTGAGTCTGGCGTGAATGTACACTTTGGTTTCTTTATAGTTATAATGTTTTTTGTTTGGTGTAATGCACAAATTGTAAGACAAATTTCCTTACGGATAATAAAGATTATTATTATTATTATTATTATCTCACTGTGAAAACATGGAACCTCAATCTAACTATGTATCAACTTATCAGCTTGTCAATTTATTTCGTTCCATACTTTATTTTATTGTATATACGATCTGGAGTCACAGTTCAGTTGACTATACAAAGTGTACAAAGATTTAAAGAAGTACCTAGACCCAAAGTGAACTGTTCACTAGCCATTGTAAATAAACTATGGTGCTGGACTACAAACAGAGCACTTAATGTGATCTTTCGAAAAGATGAGAGAGCTCTGTTTAATAAGGAGTTGCAGCCCTGTATTTATATCCCTCGCCATAATAACCAACTAAAAATGATTATTCGAATGGTTATAAAAATAAAGTATCTACTAGTGATAATCTATTTTAAGTACGAAGGGGAGGAAACAAAATCAATTTCGATACGAAAAGTCAAAGTCAATGCATTTTTCAGTTGTCAAATTTCCCAATTTTTTTTTCAAGGGAGAGAATCTGAGCGTCTAGCTATTGGACGATCTACACTCTGCGGGCAAGTCCGGGAAGAAATTTAACACAAGCCTTCGTATAGCAAACATCTATCTGAGGCCGCGTGTGACTGAAGCACTGACACGTGAGTCTGCTTGGACACAAAGGGATTTTGTCTCTGGTTGATTTTTTTTTTGTCTTAATCATCGAGATGTAGAATCT
Organism: Biomphalaria glabrata; assembly: GCF_947242115.1. Lineage (NCBI taxonomy): Eukaryota > Metazoa > Mollusca > Gastropoda > Planorbidae > Biomphalaria > Biomphalaria glabrata. The sequence continues at coordinate 21,884,398 of NC_074711.1, read as the reverse complement.
CCCATTTAGAACACCTTAGTAGAATTATAGGGATGAAATTAATTGAGAATAAGGACATAGAAAAAGGATTGTTGGATTTTTTTTTTTTTGCACTTATTACCTTTGTTTTAATATTTGATAATAGTATCAATAATTCATTCTGTCTGTCTGTCTGTCCTTAATTAAAAAAAAAAACAATAAAAAAAAAAACAACCAGATAAAAAAGTGTTTGGTTATTTTTGCTACTAGATTTGTCAAAAGTGTGTCAGTGGGTCACTATTAATTAAACTGCCTTGGTGCAAGTGTAGTACAAACTTTCTTGACTTCCTTAATTAGGTCACTAGCATACCAACATACACGCTAATACAATGGTGTTTTTGTTAGTACAGCCAGGCTGGCTGAATGTCTGAATCACATGCCCCGCAAGGCATTGGTTGTAATCTTCTTAATGAGAATCTTACAGTATAGAAAGTAGAATTATTTGAAACGCGGCAATGGTGGAAATACAGAACTGACAAATACATACGTATCTATGACATTAGTTGAAAAGCCAGTCAATCGGATATTTCTAAGTGTTTCTTAGTCAATGGAGATATATTTTCGCTTCGGTTAATAAGTGTAGTCTTTACTTAAATCTGAACGGTTTTTTTCCCCTAGGCGTCATGTGACCAGTAGGCCTAGGGTTACTTTGGGGAGTTATTGTCCTTGTTATCCCACGGTTTTAGGTAGGTGGTTAGAACAAAAGGACAATCTTGCCGAGTGTCTACGGAGACCAGCAAAGTGTACAACTAATTTATAAAGATGTTTTAATGTAAAAGACAGTTTGCAACACGCATAGAAACGGATCAAACATGTGTTAGTGTCATTAGAAAACAACAACACAGCTACAACATGTTTTAACAAAAGCCAAGCAGAAAAAAAATCTTTGTTTACAGTCTGTGCAAGCAGGACTTATACGCCAGGTCACAGCGACACTTATTCGTCAAGTTTCTGAAGTGTGACCCATATATTGCAGGGGCAATACAAATGTATACATGTTTAAAAAAATGTAATGGATGTTTTTATATGAGACTTTTTTTTTTAACTGGGAAGTAACTCTGAATCAGCGTATGCAACTATTGAGTTACGGGGACTGAATAGGCAACTCTTCCTGAAAAGTTCAGATAAGTCAATAAAGCAAGGCTAGTGAATGCTAGCTCAACAAAGGAACACCGAGTTGTTCTCTAGAAACCTACAAGTCCTAGAAAGGCGTTTTATTAAGGCGTTTAGACATGATAAAAGAAAAAAACAAATCCAATGTCTGAAATGTAAAAGTGCTTTACTCCAAATCAGAAAAAAGTGGCCGAGTAGCAGTGTTATGTAAGTTCCCAGACTTTCCAGACATCAAAACATCCTCAACTTGATTTTATTACATTAGTTCAGAAACATCTTTATGTCTGATTACATGAGAGGAACCCCCCCCCCAAAAAGTGTTTTAATTGTAAATTTGTAAATAAAGAAATTATTATAAGGCGAGTGATGTCCAGCAGTCCAGCATTTTGTTTTAGTTGGAGTGATGTCCAGCAGTCCAGCATTTTTTTGTTTAGTCGGAGTCGAAAATTGTTCAATGATTTTGTGTCTTAAATTGATTTCGTATTGGTTGCTAAAGCCTCTCTTCTCACCAAGATTCACTGTCGCGCTAATTTCACCTCTATCTCCTCTACCACAGGGTGTGGTTATGGTGTGTGTGTATGTGTTTCTAAGGTGACGGTGACAAAAGGTTAGCGATTGGTTGGTGGCTATGCAGTGTGAGTGATGAAATATGAGCTGGTTAGTCCTAATGCAGATGTTGAGAACGGGAGATAACCCAGAGATTTGAAACAGTAAAGTGAGAGAGATTTTGTTTAAAATACCATTTTATATTAGTACTGCTACATTTATTTCCTTTGTTCTCAAATTGACTTTGTCTACATTGTTATAAAAGTAATATTTAGTTTTGATGTTATAAAAGAAGTTTGTAAAGTTCTACAATGAAAACTAGTATAGGCATACAACGATTTAGTTGGACTAGCAGTCTAGCACTATAAGTCACTGACCAGCCAACAACACAGTCTCTCTATCATCTGATTGTCTCAACAATGGTTGCCTTTACAAACCACCAGGAATGTCTCCCACTTGCAAGAACGAACCTTCCACTGTTTCTCAGAGACCTTCTTGTCAAGACAACCCACGCAGAGCACGTTCACCGCTTTCACCTTTCTGAACCGTCCACTAGCGGTGATCCTTTTGCTAACTCTAGACAGAGACCCAAGCTCTACCTGTAGATTTTCTTCCTTTCACTTAGGTAGATCTCGACTGTCTCTCCTTGGGGTCATCTAAAGAGTCTCCTCCATCTCCAGTGCTGAACCGTTCGTTGGTACACACCATAAGCGTCGACAAAGAAGAATAGTTATTACATTTTGAACAGTATCTACTATCTTCTATATCTAATTCGCCCCTCTTTAGGCTATGGATAAGGTCAAAGATAGAGCTAACTACAATGTCAATATGCTAAAATAATAGCTACAGTGTAAATAGTGCGTTCATTGTGCATAACAAATAATATAAAATATGTCTATAAGACAATATGAATGTAAGTTTATTAACATATAGAATTAGACCTTCATGGTTAATTATCTGTATACAGAATCTTAACACATATGAACTTTGAAATTTAAAAATATATATTAAAGTTAATTGTTGTTAAGTTTATTTGAATAGTTTCTTTTATTCACAGATTTTTGTATGTTGGTATAACTCCCTATAACTGCAGTAGTAGAAATAATGATAACAAATATAAACATATAATAGTTTCTCTGACAAAATTTTTTTACAAATATTATTTAACTAAGAACAACAAAATAGTAGAAGTCTCCAAACAGATAATTTTGTGCATTCTAAATGTTTAGAATGTATTTTTTTTTTTACATTCATGAAGAAATATTTTTTTTTACTATATTTTATCCGGAAATATTTGTTTACCTCATGACATTCTCTGAGTAGTGGATTTGACTAACTGAGACTTCAACTTCCTGTACAACCCAAGATAGCAACAAAGTAAATACATACAAAAAATAATACTAATATTGATTAAATTAAGAAATTCATGATAAAAAATATTTTTTAAAAATTGGAGAAATATGATCAACATACTTAAATACGGGAGAGGGGGGGGGGGAGTGGTAACCGAGTGGTACAGCACACAGCGCTTGGCTTCCGAACCGAGGGGTTCTCGGGTTTAAATCCAGGTGAAAACTGGATTTTGAATTTCGAGCTATAAAGGTCGCCCCTCAGCCCACTCGAATGGGTACCTGCTATTTGTTGGGAAAAGCAAAAGCGGTTGGTCGTTGTGCTGTCCAGATGACAACCTTATTAATCGTGGGCCACAAAAATAGATGACCTTAACATCATCTGGCCCATAAATATAATGAAAAGAAAGAAATGGATCACTTGAGGTCACAGAAATGCTGTAATGTTAGAATAATGAATCAGTAAGTACTGGGACATAATGATAAAATACAAAAGTATTCATATAAAAATAGTTCATATTATGTCTCTAAGATGTACTACTGGCGATGTCAAAAAATAATGTATTTACATAACATGATAAGATGATATAATTTACAATAGTCTAGTTTTAAAAAAAGACATAAAAACTGCATTTGTTTGCATTGTTAAAACTCAATAAATTGATCAAAGAAAATTGATCAAATTTAACACACTGATCAATTCGTAACGAGATCCATTCTATAAATATATACATTAATAACATCAGTCTACTTAGTAAGTACCATTTAGTATCACTAAGGTGAAGTTGTGCTCAGTTTGAGCTACTTAAACATTCAACATCAGACTAGTTAGTGAATGATTCCTGATGGAACTACACAGAATTTTTCCTAAAGGAACAGAAATGAATCCTCCCTAATGGAACTGCTCATTGTTGATCATTTTTACATCGACAGCACTTTACCAAAATGTTAATTTGTTACAATACATTTAAAAGCAATGATCCAAAATCTTACTTAAAAGTAAATTTAAAAAAAGATTTTCATGATAGCAAGATAATAACATTCTAGGGATATTCATATGTTATATGTTAGTTTAGTTTTCAATGCTACATAAATGCCCATGAACTAAAATCTCTTTTGGTAATGACTAGATAATGACAAGATTTTGTTAAATTCTTCACCAAAATTAATTTACATTCATTTTCCAATGTCACAGACCTCATTCTATTACATCTTCCGCATCTCACTATACAATAACTCTCTACCTTCACATCAACATTTCTAAAATCTTTTTATTTTTCTTGTTGGTCTTTTTATTTTTGCTCAATTTCTGATTCACTTTGTCCCGCTTTTTTTCCTGCCTCTTCCGGTTACAATTTTTGGCGCCATTAGCACATTGACTTTTCACGCCTCGTCTTTTTTTCCTATTCTGACTGCTGCAAGCAGTTTGTAAGTAGCTGTTGAAGAAATTCTTCATGCAGCTAGAGACCTTGTTGATTGCTGTAAAGAATTCATTATAGTTTAAGCTACATTTAAAAATGGCACTCGATGGACAGTAGCATCGCGCCATCTGCTCCAGTTCCTGCAACGTCCGGCTGAAGAGATCTGAAAAATTGTTATACGTCTGCTGGATATCACTGGGAATGAAGACGTCAAAGTCGGACTTTAGGTCATAACTGGCGTTGATACTCTTCAAGGCGCAAATGTAGTTCTCAAGAGTTGCGTTGATGTCTAGTGATTTTTCCTAAGAAATGTAAACCAATATGAATGATTAGTGATGCTATGAATACACTACTACCATTTTAAGTTTCCTAAATCATGCTGACAATAATATCTGAATGTTTCGTTCACATTGTGTTCTATCGATTCGGAAGGTTTCAGCAGTACGCGGGAGTCGAATGCGAGCTCTAACACAAGCTGATAATGAAAACTGTTCAAATGAATACTCCATACCGTAGTTCAGTTTTTGCATTGGTACAGTACTTTAGAATGTGTGTCAGAGATGCCGTATGGTATGATAGTGACTTCAAATGCTTCAAATAATTTTAATATTAAAGACTGTTACGGATTTAATGCGGCGAATAGCATGTGACGGTTTCAACACATGAACTAAGTCTGTTTAGCGTGACCTTCAATATGCTATGGACTGATCACTGATTACTGACATCATTTTTGTACAGACTACAGACCATTACGTTCATTGACCCAAGCAGTTCAACTGATTGAAAAAAAAAAGTTATATTTTACAGTAAATTTGTCCTACAAACATGCTTCCATATTAAACCATTTGTAGGCTAGATAAAAAACATGAACTTACAACTGCTTGTGGCAGCTTGTCAATAGCGAATCCTTGTGAAGAACATAGATCGCTGTAGTCGGCTAAAGTGATTGATTGCCTGGACTGCAAGAAGTTTTTAGTCATTGGTCATAAGAAGTGTAAAAAGAAATCACAAACTTAACTAACAACTTAAATGATGAATGTATAAACAAAGTTTAAAAAAAAATGAAAGATACAAACTTGGACATAATCTTTATCATAGCAAGACATATGGAAATAATTGACGTAAACAAATAGCATCCTATATAATGTATACCTCGTATAATTATGAAATGAGTATCTTAACAATAATAAAAAGAAACTTTTTTATACAAATCATGAGAAACAAAGAGATCTGCTTATAGAATGAATGCATACGAATTATCATAGACTAAAATAGAGACTTACTGTCCAGTTTACTAGTTGCCAAGTATTCTCAATATTAAGTTTGAGTTGTGTACATAGAGGGTTACTGAATACATTGTGAGGCTGAGATGAGGCTCTACTTGTGAGGCTTAAGATTAGACCACCTTGGGAAACACGGGAGACAGAATACACTGACAATAAATGGGCAACGAGAACGAAAGAGAGAAAGAGAGAGAGAGAGAGAGAGAGAAACAGAGAGAAAGGGATTGGAGCAAAGAGAGAAGTAGAGAGCGAAGCTGAGAGAGTTAAGCAAAGAAAGAGAAAGAGAGAGAGAGAAGATACAGAGACTTTATATTAAAAAGAGAATGAGAGTTAATAGCGAAAAAAAGAGAGAGTAGGGAGAAAGACAACAAAATAAGAGAATGATGTGTCGAAAATAATGACAGACAGGTCCAAAATTTTACAAAAGAGAGCTAAAAAAGAATTACGGAAGTATGAAAATTACGTTTTAAAAAAGTTATTTACAGTGCGATCGTTTGTCTCTAAATAACTAATGAATAATAGATTAAAACCAAAAATGAAACATTTCTTAACCCCGCCCCATCCCACTGCCCCTCCACCTTATTAAGCTAATGTATAAAGTACTAGACTTTCTAATGTTCTAGTGAAGGCAATTTCAAACTAGACTTAAAAAAAACGGTGCGTGAAATGTCTTGAATGAATAAATCGGACGTGTGGAAATGCTCGAAGACGTGTGGTCTCTTTAAGAAAATTTACTTATTTCTAGTTCTCTAGCCAAATTTAAAATTATTTCTTTTTTTTTTTTTTACTTTGAACAGTCAAAGGAGAGTCTTATCCAGTGTGGACAACGAGCTAGTAATTCTTTTCCCATCGTTGTAAACCAACTATCAAATTTCTAGGAAAATATATAGAGCCGTTTTCGAGATCCGTGTCCACCCAAGTTTCCACAAAGGTACGAGTTCAATAAAGGTCATGTAAAAAGATGCAGAGAGTAAATGAATAAATAATTTGAACAACAAAAAAGACTTCAAAGCGACAGAGTTTTCTTAAATGTTAACTTCTGTTATATTAAGTGCGGTTACCAAAAACTATTAGCTTTGCGAGAGTCCACATTGTGATATTTTGATAGCTATGGATTAACTGACCATTTCTAGTGTAACTGGACCCTTTATATGCTGCTACTTTTTGGAAAGTACCGTTTCTTTTGTCTTGAGTTCCCTACCCTCTCAGTTTTACTTATTGAAGATATCTAGGTACTATTTCACGATGGGCAGGATTTCCCATCAACCCTTGCGAGGACTGTTGAACAGGTGATGATGAAATGAACTGTCCAGCCTTGATAGCGGGAGACAGTCGGCTGCTAGACACTTGCCTGTGAGAAAAAGGACAAGAGCAGATAATTCACTTATGATAACGACACGTGAATCTCAGACTAGTCATTCATCGGTTAACAGAAAAAAAAATAAAAAAAAAATAACAGGAAATCGTTTTAAAATACCGCAGACCTTTGTGGTAATAGGACGGGGAGACAACGATAACAAGAAAGGGAGACTATTAAAAACCCTTGACCTTAATTGACCATGTATTCATCACCATCATTTAGAAACGCACAATAGCGTTGTCCAATCAAGTGGGTGGGGAATAATTGCGGGCTGTTTTCAGGGGGGATTATAGAAAAATTTCTTTGCACTAATGATTTATTTAATAATAATAGATTTATATAAAATAACGTTTACGTTAAGACTAAAACAGAGTACAAAAAGTTGACGTGAATAATTTCAAAAGGGCTAGGTTAGTAGGTCATACCATATGGTTGTACATTCTTGTCAAGGTATCCAGCAAGTCTTTGACTTTACTCAGAGAGACCATTCGTTCTAGAAGACTTGTGACGTGGCAACGAGCTATTGGTCTAAACTGCAGGTCAGTATTCAGGCCTTCTATCACGACTGGATCCCTGAAATTAAGGATGAGATTTCTGACGCAATGTAGTGTAGTGTGACGCAATGTAGTGTAGTGTGACGAAATATAATGTGATCTATTGAGGTGGATAAGACAGACAAGAGTTTGTGGAAAAAAAAAATTGAAAAACCTAGACACATGCATTGATTTAATGGATGAGAGAGACACGAGTTTGAGACAAAAAAAAAACACTATAAAAACCCAGACATAAGCACTGAGTGCTTCCAAGTGGAACGATTCATTGATCAAAGAGCCTTCATTGTTGTCTCCGATTCGTCAAGAGCTTACCAGAGTCTCAAAGTTTGAGTTATTCCATTGGCTTTTTTCAATGATGCTAAAAACACAATCTACTTCTGGTCACATGTTTTATTCCTATGTCCTCCAGCGTTGCCCACTGGTTTTTCCCGTCATCAATCCATATTTCACACGTTAGGAATGATTAAACAATAGAACTGCCTAGTTATTAGAAGAATTAAAATCTAAGAGCCAAAGTTTTGTTTTAATAATGAGCAATGATAATATAAACAAAGATGGACATAGAGTATTGTAGTTTCCACGGCCATGCTAAGTTTAAAGTGTGACCTGCATGAGAACTAAAAAAAAACAACTCTTGTGTGATAATAAATAGCACATTAATATTAATATAGTTTTTAAAAAAAACGTATTTCGAACTAATCAAAGTGAGTCTGTCAATACAATGCTACTCCTTGTATCCTGCGTTTCGTCAGCGCGTCACCTTGCGTAAGTTTGGAACTGTGTTCTTTTGAAAATATCGTCTGCCTCTAAAAACTTTATTTTAAAAATAGATATTTGTGACACAATATGGGATTAGGCGTAACTTGAAAGTAGATGAATACAAAATGAACTTACTCTCGATTTTATGTAATTTTTTTATTGTAGCAAATTTTATAACGGGTGGAGGTTGAGTGGTAAAATGCTTAGCTCCCAAACCCAGGGCTCTCTTGTCTGAATCTTGGTTAAGACTGTGATTTTAACATTTTCAACCTAACTCTGATTGGGGAAAATAAAGGCGATTGGTCGTAGTGCTGTCCACATGAAACCCTCGTAAACCGTTGGCCGCAGAAACAGATGTCCTTTACATTATTAGGTCACAAAGGGTAACTATTATTACTGTTGGTAAACAACGTAAGCATACATCATTCTCGTCATTACAAATAAAACTACTGCAGTTCTATACCAAATAAAACTACTGCAGTTCTATACCAAATAAAACTACTGCAGTTATATACCAAATAAAACTACTGCAGTTATATACCAAATAAAACTACTGCAGTTCTATACCAAATAAAACTACTGCAGTTCTATACCAAATACAACTACTGCAGTTATATACCAAATAAAACTACTGCAGTTCTATACCAAATAAAACTACTGCAGTTCTATACCAAATAAAACTACTGCAGTTATATACCAAATAAAACTACTGCAGTTATATATTAAATAAAACTACTGCAGTTATATATTAAATAAAAATACTGCAGTTATATATTAAATAAAAATACTGCAGTTATATATTAAATAAAACTACTGCAGTTATATATTAAATAAAACTACTGCAGTTATATATTAAATAAAAATACTGCAGTTATATATTAAATAAAAATACTGCAGTTATATATTAAATAAAACTACTGCAGTTATATATTAAATAAAAATACTGCAGTTATATATTAAATAAAAATACTGCAGTTATATATTAAATAAAACTACTGCAGTTATATATTAAATAAAACTACTGCAGTTATATATTAAATAAAACTACTGCAGTTCTATACCAAATAAAACTACTGCAGTTATATACCAAATAAAACTACTGCAGTTATATATTAAATAAAACTACTGCAGTTCTATACCAAATACAAGTTTTAATTTTGTAATTTTAATGTGCGCCTCTTTGTTCTGGAATATATTTGGCCATATAACTAAGTTGATAAATAACCTAAGTGCTTAATATTTGAATTCTGAACGATTGCAACTCTTATTTATGTATTGTTCCAAATAAAATTTATTCTCAAGATTATTAATTCCGCTTTGCTCCAAGACATCAATCAAATATCTCCAGCGTGTTTCTCACAAAGACCAAATCAATCCATCAATACCATTGGTTACATGATGTACTTCCCTAGTTAGTGAATAGCATTTATTCTCAATGTGTCTACATTATGTTTGATGGGTCTCCAACCATAAAAGGTGAGGGTATTTTTCTTTTCTTTGACTCAAATCACTAAACATGAAGCTATTAATCTTAGCATTACTTACACAAGGAAGATAACTCTATAAGGGAAGCTGTGAGGCTAACACCTTAGCACACTATTTCATCACTACACCTTAGTGACTGTGTTTTGGACTTGTTCAATGTATCTAGGTAAAAGAGGAAGTTTACCAAAAAAAATCAGGGAATTGAATTGTCAGGTACAACGGTAGAGGTCAGTTAGGGCGCTAGCATCTGTAGTGTACATTTTGTTTTCGTTTCAAAGTCTTTTAAAAAAAATTTCATTTAAAAACATTTAAAAATTAAACTATGACTGATGTTTTAAATCTTGTTGAGTTTGTAAAATCTTTATTTAGAAGAATTTCTTAGTTTGAAATCAAACTTTAAGCGAACACTATTTCAAGTCAGTAACAAAGAGGCGAATGTCTTCAGTCTCCTGAAATTCTCTTCTGGAAATTATTTCAAAAAAAAATTTTTTTTCTTCTGCTTTCAGTTTTGTTTTTCTTTTGAATGAATCAACTTCCATGAGCTGACAAGTAGTGGAGGTTGGCCAGGAATTTTGCAAGAGCAGAACTTGACACGAATCTGAAATCCAGAACTTGCCAGAACGTCTGGGTATAAACTCTAGGTGTATGTAGGAGTGTGAAGAAGGAAGAGGCTTTAAAAAAAAAAAAAACCTGGAGTGACGTCATATTAGGTCAAGGCGACATGATTTCTTGCTTGTGTACCTTTACATCAGTGATGCCGAATTTACACGCTCCCCACTCGGGCTCATAACATGTGCTCACATGATGAAACCTCAGAGGCCTCAGAGGCTCTGCTTGCACCAGTCAGAACAGGAAGAGGAGACAAGGCGTGACAGTTTTGAAGTGATGTGTCCAGTAGCATGCGTGTCAAAAGTGTCTCTGGTCCACAGCGTCTCACATAAGAAGCAAGTTTCCATTTCACTTTCTCTTTAACTATTTAGTTCTTATTTCGTCTGGCTTTCTTGGTCGTCAGATTTCTTTGGAATGCATAAAGCTCTGGCTTTTAGTGCTAGAAACTTCTGTTTCGATCTGTCCCTAGCGCGAATTGGGACAGGGTACAAATTAAAATAAACGCGGGGAGTGTAGTAGAACTGCTAGAGCATTGTCTATGTGGCGTAGCTGGGGGGGGGGGAGGGGGGTCCACATTTGAAAATCCCCCGGGTCCCCAAAATGAGTGTCCGAAATTTGAATATGCATTAAATATTAACACATTATCTCATGTCATGATGTCGAATGTCAAAATGAAGGGGCCCCTAAAGAGGTAAAGCCCCCCCCCCGGGCCCCCAAATCCCTAGCTACGCCCCTGGTGTCAGCTAGCAATGACATTTTGTATTCAGTAGCACAATGTGTTGACGAGACAAATGCTGAATGAAGTTGAAAACAAACACCGTGCACATGTGTCTGCATGTGTCTTGCTTGTGTGTGTGCGTGTGCTCAGTTTAATGTGTATGTGTATATCTATACTGTGGTGCACATTTAACATTGAGAGAAATCTAATTTCCTTGGAAAACTTTGGCGTCCGGTGGTATCCCAATGACACATTCAGAGGAGAACACGCTGTGTGTGTGTGTGTGTGTCCTACTATAGTCTATTCTCATTGAGACGAACAAGTTTTCCAGGAAAATGAAACGCCCTAGATATTCGTTTACTTCAACACATTGAGTACGGAAGTAAAAGAGAAGGCAGTAAGAGAAAAAAAAGGACCTAGTTACAAAAAAAAAAGAACCGCAACAATGCAGAAGATTTGGAGCGTGTTTTGTAGAACTAGGTTAAATATATAGGTCAAATCATCGGTTGTGAAGGCTGAATTGATACTTTAGGTACTTCTCCAGCGTTCTTATCAGACTTGAAAACTTCAAGTGTCAAATCACTTGCAATACAAACAGTTTGTTTCGTTTAGACGTGACTCCCTAGTGACTTTTGGATACGTTTTTTTAAATCCTTTTCCCTTCGCTTCTTCCTACAATCAAATGGTCTACATATAATTGTAGGCCTAACTTTGTATACATATAATTGTAGGCCCTAACTTTGTATACATATAATTGTAGGCCTAACTTTGTATACATATAATTGTAGGCCTAACTTTGTATACATATAATTGTAGGCCTAGCTTTGTATACATATAATTGTAGGCCTAGCTTTGTATACATATAATTGTAGTCCTAACTTTGTATACATATAATTGTAGGCCTAACTTTGTATACATATAATTGTAGGTCTAACTTTGTATACATATAATTGTAGGCCCTAACTTTGTATACATATAATTGTAGGCCTAACTTTGTATACATATAAATGTAGGTCCTAGCTTTGTATACATATGATTGTAGGCCTAACTTTGTATACATATAATTGTAGGCCCTAACTTTGTATACATATAATTGTAGGCCCTAACTTTGCATACATATAATTGTAGGCCTAACTTTGTATACATATAATTGTAGGCCCTAACTTTGTATACATATAATTGTAGGCCCTAAATTTGCATACATATAATTGTAGGCCCTAACTTTGCATACATATAATTGTCGGCCCTAAATTTGCATACATATAATTGTAGGCCCTAACTTTGTATACATATAATTGTCGGCCCTAACTTTGTGCCACCCCCCCTTCTCCCCCAATCTCTCTCACACACACACATCTTTTCAACTGTTTTGTTGGTGCCCAATTCCCATCAAATGTCTCCAAATGAAGAGATATCTTCAAACTATTTAGTTAAGAAGCCAGATATACAATCTATGACTGCTGCTTTAAACGATGTTGGTGTAACGCTACAAAGAATGAAAAAAACAACAACACACATTTCAAACGAAGTATTTTGTCGTGTCATTAAGTCCTCAACAGTCTCCTTCAGCTCATTAACTTTGTCTATATATTCGAAAATCTCTCAAAATATTTCTTTTGTATTGAGTTGATTCTGTTATCCTTTAGGTTTCCTTACATTGAACAACAGCGCAGTTCGTCATATCGCATTCTCATCTAGACTAATGGGTTTTATGTCTAAAACTAGTTGAAGCAAACAAAGCGGATCTTCAAAATTGAAACGCAAGGAAGGTGAAAATATCGTGTTTCTGACTGACCGTGACTATCCCGAGTACATACATCTTGAGGAATTGTTTTGTTGAGCTTATGTGGGATTTAGTAGCCAAGTCTATTGTATATATTTTTAGAAGTATATTGCACATACTATTCTAAGAGTTTCTGTTGAACATAATGTTAGAGCGTAGATAAGTTATATTGCATACAGTATTCTATGAATATATATTGGATACCTTTTATATGGTTAAAAATTATTTCTTTTTAGAAAAGTGTATTAATGAATGAAATTTTTATTAGATATCTCTTTTTTTTTTTAATTTTGGATTGCTTATAGTTCTTAGATTTATGTTGGAAATATTATTATCATTAGATTTATATTGAATACAGCCTCCCCCGCTACTACTGTCGATGATTTTCGAAATGTTTAAAGTAGAACAAAAGAAAATAAACGTGTATTTTTACAGAGATATTTATTTATATTATCGTAAATAGTCATTTTTAAAAGCTATATGATATTTTTTTTATTTTTTTTTTTACAAAAGGTAAAAAAGATTTACCATTGAATTGAAACCAATGAAATTATATACAAAAGCCTTTGAAAATAATATGAAAGAAATACCCATCTTCTTTTGTGACATTAATAATAATACAATTATAAAATTCTAAGTAATTTATTTTTTTTCTACCAAAGAAAAAAATATATACATTTGGATAATTAAACAAACAAAAGAAAAACTGATATGTAATTGTCATATTTATCAATTGTTTATTGTAATATTTACAAGAAAAACATTCACAATTATTTGTAAAAGACAATACTTCTTTTATACAATTTATAGAGCGATTGTTTTTCTCTCAAAAACTAATAAATGTTAGATTAAAAAACAATGGACAATTTATACTGCCCCCCCCGCCCCCCCCCCCCCCGGTACGTATAGATCTACTAGACTTTGTAATATTCCAATGAGAGGCCTTTAGATCTACTAGACTTTGTAATATTCCAATGAGAGGCCTTTAGATCTACTAGACTTTGTAATATTCCAATGAGAGACCTTTAGATCTACTAGACTTTGTAATATTCCAATGATAGGCCTTTAGATCTACTAGACTTTGTACTATTCCAATGAGAGACCTTTTAGCTCTAGACTAAGAAGACGATGTGCACAACTTTGCTGAACATTTATTTGTTCAACTCAATCAATAAGACCTTACATTTCAAGAACGCCATAGTCCTTTCAAAACCGATGTTGGATCTAGACCTAAATCTAGTTCTCTATCCAAATTTAAATGTATTTCTTTTTTACTTGATCAGCCAATCCAGATTTTTCCCCTTGTGGTCAACGAGATATTAATTATTTTCTCAGCGATATACATCAACTGTTAAATTTCTTGGAAAATTGTTAGAACCGTTTTTGAGATTAGCGTCCAGTTTCCACCCTCCAGAATCCAGGTTCCATGAAGTTCTAACTTGAATAGAGGTTTTGTAATGATAGAACGTTCAAATGTTTTTTTTTTGTATCACTTATATTGTCGATGCATTATTTAATTTGAAAAACGAAGTAGATCTTAGGATTGTGCTAATCAAAGAAATGTTATTATCTAAGAAATGTATTCTTAAGTCTTGGCATGTTCATTTATTTAATTTTTGTTTAACTGGAAATCGTCCTCTCCTGGATCACATCTTCGTTTTACCGTCATTCTATTGGGGTCAGTGCATTGACTAGTTCATTTTAGACATTTCTTCAGAAATAAGATTAATACATCCTAGACCAAGTGTCCAGCAAGACGGCGATGCACAGCAAGGGGCAGACTTCGATCTATGGACCATTGTGAGGTCAACACGAACAGAGAGCCTTAAGGCAGATACATTAAAGATGGAAGTTATATACGTACGTGTGAAACGGGAGTAATGAATGAATTCCTAAATTCAATTTGATTATATGACAAGAAATCGCCCCGTTCCTTCAAAACTTACACTCGGATAGGCTGCTCATTAATAGAGAGCCGAACTAGAAAGGTCAAAACAAAAAAAAAATAGAATAAAATAATTATAATACATAACTGTTATTCCTAGGATAAATATCTAAATCTTTGGTTAGCTGTGAGATCTGATGTTTATAAATGCATGAGCTGACACATATTTTAAATAACATTAATGACAATAAACAATAACATACAAAACTGTATAGAAATAGATTTGCTATTTTTATACCGAAATATTATATTTTACATTAATTTTTCTACAGAAAATAATCTAGAAATGTCTTGTACTGATCGACTGACTCAAAAAGAGTTCTTACAGTTAACGAAAAGCGTTGTAGAAATCTAATCTTTTTAAAATACAGTGGTGACCTATGTATTCTTTGAATCAAAAGTATTTCTATTATTAAATGGGATCGAAAGTATTTTTATAGTTAAATGTGATATAAAGTATTTTTTACACATAAGAATGTCCTCTACAACGTGTCGAGATTGTATTGTAAACACTGGACCACAGCGGGGCAGCAAAGATGTCCTCTTCCATAAGTCAATAAATGCTTCAATCTGTTAGAGATGTGTAAGATTCTGTTGCGAAACTCGTCCACTGTTAAATCAGATACTCCTGGGTCTGCCTCCACATCTTCGCTCGCGTCTGTAGGCAATGCTGACTCAAGGTAAGAGACAAGTCTGGCCAGGCTTTGTAAGGTATCGGTCTCTGTACTTGATGGCCAATTGACATATTCTCTCCACTTGCCTAGATACTTGCCCAGAGCGCTGTCTCGACTTGAATTAGTACACTACAATAGAAAATGTATTCATTATAGTTCAGTAAAATTCTCCTTTCAGACCATGCGGTCTATAGGGCAGATGATGTTAAGGTCATCTGTTTCTTTGGCCAAAGATTAATGAGCAGGGTGTCATGTGGCCAACACAAAGACCAACTGCCTTTACTTTACCCATCTAAAGTCAGGTACCCATTAGAGTTGGACTCAGGCCCCCTAAAAATACCGAAATTTAAATCCCAGGATCCCAGGTTTGGAAGACAAGCTCTTAATCACTCAGCCACCGCGCCCCTATTCATTATATTCATGAATTAACATGCGTTTAGTTTAAAAGAATTTTGGCATTTCTCGGATGCATCTATATAATAATAATAATAATAAAAGATAATGTAATGTAATGTAATATTTGATTTCACTCATCTAAACCTTCGATCAGTTCTTTACGAAACAAAACTCACAAATATAACTTCAGTTCTTTACGAAACAAAACTCACAAATATAACTTCAGTTCTTTACGAGTGGCTTTACATGACATCATAATACAATCGTGTTTAGTTTTGTTTATTTTGATTGAGTGAACTTACCATTTGAGTAGGCAGGTAGATGTAGGCATCAGCAGAGAGCTGGAAGTAAGAGTCTGCCTAAAAATACATTTATTTGATAAATAGTCATCTTCTCAATCAACAGGATTACACAATGATAAGGAATAAATGTGTGCACAGTTTTATTAATCTTCGAATAGTCACTTGGTGATAGAACTTTTGTTGGAATAGCAACAAATACAAAGGGAGGATATTTTAAAATGGTTTGAGGAGCACTCTTAAAATACTTACATTTAAGTTTTAAACACGCGTCTTTTTAGTGCATTTGTGAAACAGAAAAGGTATTTTACGTTCTTATAAAACAAAGATGCTGACATTGTACTCTTTTTATGTTTATAATTTAACATACGAAATATAGGATACGAATATAACATTGGAAATCAAAGGATAATAAGCGACAACATATAGTAACAAATGAGAACATAAGGTAACGGTTGAGAACATGGTTCAGTGGTCGAACTCGTTTCTGCTTAATAAAATCTCTAGATCCACAGATCATTCGTTCACTCGACATAGCTACTACTCTTGCCAATCAGAAATACTTTTTTATTTCATAAACATGTAAGCGAAACGTTTTAAGCAACGAGCCGTTTTTATGCAGCCAAAGATCTGCAGACTCTCTACCTCAATTAGAAGTTCTTTAAATGGGCGATGGTAAAGAGCTTCAACAACAATGGAGTGGATCATCTTAATCACAAATTTAATTACTTTGTTCAATTCTTTTCAGAAATGTCTGCGCAAATAGCGCTTGATTCTGATGAATAATGCAATGGTTGTATGTATCTAGTGACTTTATGTTGTATCTTTTTTTTTTAAATGCAAACTCTGTTACACTATTTGTTTGTCTGTTCAAATTGAGGCAATTTTTCTAATGATATTCAATGTTTTTTGAAGCACTTATTTTACAACATGTTTGTCTTTTTAGATTCTTTAGCGGAGTTAAAACTCACACAAGATTCGCATGCACTCCCCCCCCCCTCCCACGCCATGGTTGATCTGGTCGTTTGGCCAACCAAATAATGTAAAAGTAATAAATTCAGAAAAACAAATATACCTATGTACCTATGCTGCTTTTGGTAGTTGAATCGATGCCCGTTGAAAAGTATTTCGGCGCGTAGCAAGTCGACAGAGATAATGAGAGACTCTACACATGTTTGTGTCTGCACTAAGCATTTCGAGGAAGTGCCGCAGCCAAGGAGGTAAAAAACCGCTAACATATGGTAACTAAGACTAAGAGTAATAAACGACATCACATGATAGACTATAAACACGTTTGACATCATCGAAATGTCACGTGGTACTCTTTCATTGTAAAGAAATATTTACTAAACTTAATATTTTCTAGAAGCAAAAATTAAAAAAAAAAAAAAAAAACACTGAACAATCCAGAAACTTACAACGTGAACTAATTAGTAGTTTTGGTACAGGCTGGCGCTGCTACTAAGTAAGTAAGGCCTAAAGTTTACTGACTGCACTGTAATTTACTATTTAGGGCGACCTAAAGTTTACTGACTGCATTGTAATTTAATATTTATGGCCTAAAGTTTACTAACTACACTGTAATTTACTATTTAGGGCCTAAAGTTTTCTGACTACACTGTAATTTACTATTTAGGGCCTAAATTTTTCTGACTGCACTGTAATTTAGTATTTAGGGCCTAAAATTTACTGACTGCACTGTTATTTAGTAAGTAGGGTTTATAGTTTTACTGGCTGGTACTTTTACAAGTATATTTTTACTGGCTGGTCTTTTTACAAGTAAGTATAGTTTTACTGGCTGATATTTTTACAAGTAAGTATAGTTTTACTGGCTAATATTTTTACAAGTAAGTATAGTTTAACTAGCGTGCATTGTTTTGTTTTTCTTTGACAAGCTTCAGACGTCTTCAGATATGAACCAAACCGGTAGGCGATAGCGGCGGGCAGGCTCAAATTTGGGACAATCGTGAGCACACGACCAGGCAGATATCAGACAGTCATTGTTGACTAGATAGACGACCAGAAAGATATCAGACAGTCATTGTTGACTAGATAGACGACCAGACAGATATCAGACAGTCATTGTTGACTAGATAGACGACCAGACAGATATCAGACAGTCATTGTTGACTAGATAGACGACCAGACAGATATCAGACAGTCATTGTTGACTAGATAGAATGTTCTCTAATTGTAATTATTTCTCTTAATGCTGCCTACCAATGAGGCAGAAAGTGTTCTGCTTTCCTGATAGATTTGTTTCAAATAAAAACATCTGTCTCTAGTCCTGCTACCAAAAGTGGCTCTACACAAGGGATGACAACAGCATGCAACAGCTGTGAAGAAATAAAATCAATTTTTTTTCATTATCTTAATCATAAATTATTTTTTTTTTAAAGTATGTATTATAAAGATTATACAGACTAAAGATATTGAAATAATATGTGCACTTGAACTCAAATGTACCTATAACCATCTTTATGCTTCTATATCAAGTGATTTTTTTTATCTATAGATTTTCTACGTATTCAATATATATCAGCAAAATACAGAAGTCGATTATATTCAGAAGTTTTGATCATTTTACCTAAAAGTAATAACAGACAAAGTGTGAAGTTCATGTCTTTAAGGGTTGAGGACTTTATGTCGTGTTTTTTAGTTTGTTTTGCACTGATGGTCTTGGAGCCAACGGGTTGATGTTTAGACCATTTTTTTTTTAGTATATATAGTCCTAGGTGAAAGTTTAAGACTAGGAAAATCCTTGATGAACTTTGCGACCTTGAAGGAAGCGAAAGAGCTCTTTTGAATGTCGACAAGCCATGAAGTGTGCAAACTGATTTTTAATGAGCGCCAGAAAAGACTCGTAGTGAATGACTTGAAAAGAGACACTTTGGTTCAATACTAGCGGGAAAAAGGCACAGAAAAATATTTAAAAAAACGGGCAATTTGTTTGCATTAGTGAAAGTTTGATCTTATTAATGTGGTGTTGTTATTATTTTAATTTGAGATCGATCAATCTATTAGGGCAAAAATTGGATTTAACAGCGGTGAACCTTTCAACCACCAACTGTAGACCTCTCACTTGATGCGCACATTTTGAGTCAGATTCTTTTCATCTTCGCGACAAATAGACCAACATTTAATTGTAAAATCCGAGCAAAAATGGTTGTAATCGCTTTGAAAGAGTTTTAAATGTGTTTTTTTTTTCTTCTAAGTACCCACTGAACAGATTGATCACGTAATATTCACACAATAATCAGACAAGGGAATGGTGTACTAGTTCAGGCAGCAATGTTCTTTAGTGTCTGGAAATGTTTCAAAGACATCCACATATCTCAGGGGGGTGGGACGTTATTGTCCTAGACATCTACATCAATATACTTACACCATTGTCTTTCTTTGTGAAACAATCTTCGTATTCTTTCCTTTAAGCAGACGATGGGGGTTGGGGGGGGGGGGCAAACAGGACTATAGTCATGGGTCCCAACTCTACCAACAGAAAAGGAAGAGGACCTTCACGGCCAGAAGCTACATTTACGAGAGAGATGTGTTGTATTTGATTTTGGATTCTGTGTTTGTGAAGATGAAGTTTTGGACAAACTATTCAACCCATTTCTAAATCTCATTTTCTTGTGCAGAAATGTATGTCATTAAGTATCCTCGTGACCTTACCAGCTTCTTCAAAGAAGACTTGCTTCCCTTGAAGTATGTATACGATATGACCTTCAACTTGCAGGAAGTGTCTGGGTCTGCCTCTGCGTCGTCTGATCCACTTCATTATTTGTACTCGCTTTATTCAATCGGACTGAAAGGAATATTCAGTGAAATCAGTATTACTATTGATGGTGGATTATATGTTGTTTTCCTGTGTGGGTGAATTCTTCATAGTCACATGTATCATAGACTTAGAAGAATTGGCACTACGAGCTATTGGACCTTGAATACTTAAAATTATATATAGAAATACTTTGGTAAATTCAGGTTTAGGAAAAGAAAGGTGACTTTCTTTTTGTAACGCAAACAAACAAAAAAAAGTCTAGCAATGATTGAACTTTGACTGGATAGTGCGGGCATTCCCGATAGAATGTCGTAATAGTTACTTATTTCAATAAGCACTACAGCGACTACATTGTTTACACCAGAGTGATTTAAGTGTATGGTCTATTACAAAATGGGGTCACTAAGTAGGTAATGTTGTAACCTAGTTTACAGTATGCTCTGTAGCAACGACCACAGTTTTACGGTAATATCCGATAATGGGGTATTTAAAAAAAGAACGCATCAATGGCGTGTGTTCCGACAGAATGACGGATTACAACCACAGCTGAATAAAACCTTAAACATAGAAGCATTTTTAGCAGCGGCCAAAACCAGTTGAATGTATTTTTGAGTTTCACAATTTTAGATATTCCTTTCAGATATTCCTTTCTGATGCCACAATCCTTTTTTTTTTTCAAATATTCCTTTCAGACCAAGAATACTTTAAAAAAGACATTTTAACCTTTTACATTAATTGTGTGTCTACGCCATTTTAGTTGAAGTTTGGTTTAATGAAAAAAAAAATAGGACTCTTATTTGCATACCTGAAGTTGGGACAACCCAGAGCGGGATGCAGTGTTTCCCAAAGTGGCGTACTTGACCCCCTGGGTACAGGTAGAGTTTGAAGGGGGTACACGTTGCACATAGTTAACTATGCTAATTTTTTTTTAAATACCCATTTAGTCTGTACATTAGAATAAAATATCAAAAGTTTTAAATTCTTTATTTATTTTATGTTTTGACAAACTCAAATACGGCGTTATTTTTACATTTTAAGAATCTCTACGAAGATCAGTAAATGGATAGGGATGTTACGGCTTCCGTCGACACGCCCACTTTTTCAACGTAAAAACTATGTTTCCCTTTTTTTAGAATACATTTGATGTCTCTCTGAAGCATGCGCACAAACAAACAAAAAACAACAACAACAAAAAAAAAACTCACTAATTAAATACTTAATCATGATAGAGTCATTTATTATTTTGTTATTATTTTGTGTGTATCTAGGCCTCCAAAACCAAAAGTTGATTGTTTTTAAAATAGATCCTTTTTTGGAGGGGAGGGGGGTTACTCAGCGTTACGAAAATTCTAGAAGGGGTATGCATAATAATAATATAATAATAATAATCTTTATTGTACGTACGAAAATTTGTCTTACAATTTGTGCATTACACCAAACAAAAAATATTATAACTATAAGAAACCAAAGTGTAAATTCACACCAGACTCACTCATAATTTACATGTGACAAAGTTTATATCAGATTGTTCTTATTTAATGATTTGATTGCCAGGGGAACAAAAGAGTGTTTGTGTCTGTTTGTCTTTGCTATCGGTGTCTTGTAACTCTTTTGTGATGGTAAAATCACAATTTCCTGATACAAAGGGTTATTCTTTATTTCGAGGATCTTGTTAGCTTTTTTTTTTATAGATGTTTGTCTCAAACAACTGCCCTAATGGGGTTTGTTTTTAGCCAATGATTTTACCAGCAGCATTTAGGATTCTATAAAGTTTATTTTTATTTTATAAGTCAGAGGTTTGGGAAACACTGCACTACTGTGTCTAGTTGCTATTGAAATCTCTATTTAGCTTGCTAAGGCTTCATGCATGCTCTATCATGAGCTGTCGTACAACTGAGATGATACCCATTCTTGAAACCAAAAGCGCACACCGACAAGAATGTCGAGACAATAGATTCTTTAGTCTGCTGGGTGCGTTGGCATTTCTGGAATGGCATTGACACTTCTATCTAAATATAGCCTCGACTATACAATCCAAAACTTTGGTCTACTATACTATTTAATACTCTTGTCTTGTTTGTATTTCCGGGTGGATTTTACGCTTCACTGATAAACACTTGTGCTTGTGCATTGCTATGGGGCATCAGCTGGCGATGACTCGGTTTAGGCTGATGTACACTTGTACTTGTGCATTGCTATGGGGCATTAGCTGGCGATGACTCAGTTTAGGCTGATGTACACTTGTACTTGTGCATTGCTATGTGGCATCAGCTGGCGATGACTCGGTTTAGGCTGATGTACACTTGTACTTGTGCATTGCTATGGGGCATCAGCTGGCGATGACTCAGTTTAGGCTGATGTACACATGTACTTGTGCATTGCTATGTGGCATCAGCTGGCGATGACTCGGTTTAGGCTGATGTACACTTGTACTTGTGCATTGCTATGGGGCATCAGCTGGCGATGACTCAGTTTAGGCTGATGTACACATGTACTTGTGCATTGCTATGGGGCATCAGCTGGCGATGACTCAGTTTTTCGCTCATGTACACTTGTACTTGTGCATTGCTATGGGGCATCAGCTGGCGATGACTCAGTTTAGGCTGATGTACACTTGTACTTGTGCATTGCTATGTGGCATCAGCTGGCGATGACTCGGTTTAGGCTGATGTACACTTGTACTTGTGCATTGCTATGGGGCATCAGCTGGCGATGACTCAGTTTAGGCTGATGTACACATGTACTTGTGCATTGCTATGGGGCATCAGCTGGCGATGACTCAGTTTTTCGCTCATGTACACTTGTACTTGTGCATTGCTATGGGGCATCAGCTGGCGATGACTCAGTTTAGGCTGATGTACACTTGTACTTGTGCATTGCTATGGGGCATCAGCTGGCGATAACTCAGTTTAGGCTGATGTACACTTGTACTTGTGCATTGCTATTGTAATGGTGAAAAAGTAATTTATGGACAGTGAAAAGCATTGACCTCAGCTCTGCCTCTGGAAGAAAAGCGTCCCCCCCCCAAAAAAAAAAATGTCCATGTTCCTCTACCACCCAAACCAGTGCGTTACATGAGGACGAGAAGCTACTTCAGAATAGAACTCTACAGCGAGACCAATCGTTCTAGACTCTAGTCATACACACACTTACACACACAGACAGACAGACAGACAGAGAGTGCTCTACTAGATGAACCCTAGTTGTTCTGAGTTAGATAGAGGCCAGCGCATGTTACTGCCTAATAACTTTGAGTTTAACTATTTATTCCTTAAGTGTTATGTGAGTAGACAGTTGAGTAACATAATAACCGAGATGGTTGTCATTTTTTCGCTTGGAAAGTAAACAAGTGGTTCTCCTGTATTTTATTTCTAGCAGCGCTCAAACAGTTATGTCAAGCAGGGCCAGCCTTAACAAGTGCGGGGCCCACTGCGGCCGCATAGGTTGCAGTGGCCTAAGGCCGGCCCTGATGACAAGTCCTCTTTGGCTCCTAAAGTGCTGCACAGCATTGCCGTTTCTTCCTATGAAAATAAAATGCCATCAGTGCATCTCTGAATCTTTGCTACACTTTGTCCAATCTTCAATTTGCCCGCTATGTGATGCTAAGAAAACTTTAATACTTGTATAAAACCACTATGGACGTCCATAATCTAGTCAAGTAGACAGTGTAAGTGTTATCTGCTTCTATGACAGTCGGTAATAAGCTATTAGAACGTCCCATCTGTAAATCTTACAAGAATGCAGAGACAGATGTTCAACAGACCAAAATGAAAGCGAAAGAATCAGAAAAAAAACAACACTTAAACATACTAAAGGTGTTTAAGTTAATCCAAGGCACTTCCAATGCATCTTTCGAAAGACTTTCTTGATTCGATTCTAGCACTAGGTATTTGTTGTACTAGAGTCATGAAAGAACTTGTTCAGGTCCACTCCATAAAGAGAAGGGGATGCATTGAGTATGCGGATGTGAAATTCGTGTATGTGTGTGAGTAGGTGTGAGTAGGTGTGTGTGTGTGTGTAGCCTCTAAGGAAGTTCAATTGAATGACATGGAATTTTGTGTTGAGAAGTGGAAGATGTTCATTGAAACACTTTCCAGAGGTCGTCATCTAGCATGTAGACTACAGCCATGGCGACATTATTATTTTTGTTTGTTTGTCCACGTTGTAGTGAACGAAGTGTGTGGGCACAACAAACAAGGTTTGGCGGGAAGCATTTTCAAAACCCATTTCTAAAAACTTCTCTCAAGTCTGATTTAACGCTCCACTCTTCACTCGCTTTTGTTTTTCCATATAAGTAACTGTGGGTAGATTTGTGTGTGTGTGTGAGAGAAGTTTATTAACATGTGGGACAGAGACGATGACTTTAGGAGTAGCAGGGCATAGATTAAGGCTATGTCACTTTAGATTAAGGCTATGTCACTTTAAATTAAGGCTATGTCACTTTAGATTAAGGCTATGTCACTTTAGATTAAGGCTATGTCACTTTAGATTAAGGCTATGTCACTTTAAATTAAGGCTATGTCACTTTAAATTAAGGCTATGTCACTTTAGATTAAGGCTATGTCACTTTAGATTAAGGCTATGCCACTTTAAATTAAGGCTATGTCACTTTAAATTAAGGCTATGTCACCTTACATGAAGGCTATGCCACTTTAGATTAAGACTATGTCACTTTAGATTAAGGCTATGTCACTTTAGATGAAGTCTATGTCACTTTAGATGAAGGCTATGTCACTTTAGATGAAGGCTATGCTACTTTAGATGAAGGCTATGTCACTTTAGATGAAGTCTATGTCACTTTAGATGAAGTCTATGTCACTTTAGATTAAGGCTATGTCACTTTAGATTAAGGCTATGTCACTTTAGATTAAGACTATGTCACTTTAGATTAAGGCTATGTCACTTTAGACGAAGGCTATGTCACTTTAGATGAAGGCTATGTCACTTTAGATGAAGGCTATGTCACTTTAGATGAAGGCTATGTCACTTTAGATGAAGGCTATGTCACTTAAGATTAAGGCTATGTCACTTTAGATGAAGGCTATGTCACTTTAGATGAAGGCTATGTCACTTTAGATGAAGGCTATGTCAATTTAGATTAAGGCTATGTCACTTTAGATGAATGCTATGTCAATTTAGATGAAGGTTATGTCACCTTAGATTAAGGCTATGTCACTTTAGATGAAGGCTATAATATGTCACTTTAGAAGTTTTATTTTGTACAGGGACAGTAGGGACATATACAACTTATTAGTCGCAACAACTAGGCGTCATCTCGTAGAACACTTTGAGATGTGACTGTGGAGCTCTATTTTGGAGAGACACTCCCGTCCACATATATCGCGGGTTAAGGTAGCTTTCGCTTTGAGGGTAAAGGAGCGATGTTGGACGTCATAAAGCAAATGACCACGACGAAGTGGGGCGCCAAGGCAAGCGTGCTGAGGACGATCTACATCGGTGCGGTAAGGTCGCAAATCGAGTACAGTCTCTTACAGTCTCTTAGCACAACGTCTCTAGCGGGCTTGGGCACAAAAAACAAAAGAACCAAGCAATAGGGCTAATCTCTGTTACATTTTGGACAACCCCAATGGCCGCTCGAGAAATCATGGTGGATATCCCCCCCCCCCCCCATGGCTTTGCGAAGGGAACGAGCCGTTTTGTTTGCGTACGAAAAATACCAACTGGTGGAGAACAGCTGGCCACTCAGATGCCTAGTCGACGAATGTGTGGGTAGGGGGTCGGCTCAAAGTGAGGCCTTGAATGAGAGATTGGCCCTTAGATAAACGATCAATTAGATAATCGTTCAATAACATCAGTAAAGCAAGATTCACATTGAACCATACATATATCCTAATCATCAGTACATTATATGCATTGTAATAATATAAGATTAATATACGCTAGTATCTCTGCATTATGTGGTCATTAGGCCTAACAGTATAATACAAGGTAGTGGCACATTTATTATTCCATACGCTAGAACAAATTCGTACAAGTGCTCCTGAATCAGCAAGGAAAACCAACGACTTAGCAGAGTTAAGTCATTGATAACATGCATGACTAGATTGACACATGAAATGCGTAGTGCATAATTATCTTCTTTTTTGAAGTAACGCCCGTAATATATTAGATAAGATAAGCTAATAATATAGGCAAAACTTTCGATAAGTACGCGTCTCGTCTTTTTGTATTGGCGAAGTTAGGATTGTGGTTATTGATAGTTTGTGTTCATAGCTTCTGATATTCTTGCTGAAAATATTTAAAGCTGCTTTTTTTTTTACCTGACTGACTGGACTACTTCGGTGGCCAATTCTGAGTTTATGTTTCCACACAAACTATTTTTGTACTTTTTTTTTATTAAGATTTTAAAAATGTTACTGTTTAGCGTATTAAATATAAATGCTTCTAAGCATCTAAATAAATAAAAACGTTTAATGTTTACTTAAGTTTATTATTACAACTTTTACTCAGAATTGAAATATGTCTACATCTTAGACTGAAAAAAAAACTCGAATTTTTCCCATCTATGACGTAACACTGCATGAACTAACTAGGACAGGGGGCCACTTGCCTAAATAGCACGCATGGTTGAGTCTGGCAGATAGTCTCCCCCTTTGCTTGTCAGTTTCCTCGGAAAAAACAATTTTTACCATGACAGATTTTGTTTTATTTTCTTGCCACCCGGTCCTCCCTCACCCGATTGGGGAGGGGGAGGGAGGGAGTGACATTGAAATTGTACAGTCATTGTCATCCCTACTGTTATGGTACTGTTGTTAGTGAAATCATAAGAAATTAAAATATGAAGCTTACAGAAAGAAACTTTGTTGGCCTAATGAATCGAATGTTTTGATTTAATTCTGTTTCGTGTCAAGAACATTTCAAAGCTCAACTAGAAAGATACATGAGAATCGTCGCATACTATTACAGCATAGGGGGACAATTATCCAATGTTACACCTTTGCACGAGTTTCTTAGTCATCTTTTCAAGGTTGAGAACTTTTTGTTTTAGAGACATTTTTCTACCGGGATTTTCTCAGGTCGGCATAGTTTGTTTTTTGTGCCCAAGTCTACAGAGTACCCCTGGGGTACATTATAGACGGGTCGGAGTATAGTGTAGACATTATTAACATACATATTTGTCGCCACCCACTCGGGGTCAAATCCTTTTCCAACATTCTTAGCCTTAAGAGGTTTTTGTTTTCTCACAAGTCTGTTCTCACCTGGTACTCATGCACCTAATCCCTGGGAGATTTGTGGTTTGTGGTCGTTTTGTGGTTTACAATAAGAACAAGAGTTCACATTTATTGAAGGCTGTAATACTGTCAGGGTATTAAACAAGATTAAGATTGAATCTTTTACTTATTAACTTTTGATATAATAATAATCACTAAGGACTCAATCATTTTTTTTCCCTGTTTCTTGCCTGTTTCTTGAACAAAAAAAAATATGAAAGATTTCTTGAATGGTTATAAATAGAAATATAATATTTAAATGTACAAAACGCCGTGTTAAAACAATTATATGAGACAAATGCATCATGAAACACAAGTGCATCAAATGTGGAGAGATCCATCATGGGCAGAAAACTATAAATAGCTTGCAAATGGGGCATCTAACTTGGTCAGCTGTTTCCTAGAGACACATATTTTTACGTTTTATTTGGACGCACATTGTCTAGAACCAAGGAGTAATGTTCAAATAATCACACATTAATGTGTTCATGAAATGACTTTTACTTAATACATAAATTAAACCTGTATGTATGTTACACTTTAAAACAGTTGATTAATCTTAATGAAAGTTGACATGAACATTCCATATATTATTATATAGGGCGTAGGTTATGTTGGGACTCCCCCTCCCCCTCCAAGTCATCATGCACACATGTTTTATTTCCTTTTTTTTAAAACTAAGTAATAATAAACCGAAACATTTGCCCAATTTGGATTTATTGCATGCGAGAGAGATTAGTCTGTGTGAGAGGAAAGGCGCCGGGGGGGGGGGGGGGAGATTATAGCAAGGATGTACTGACCAGAATCGTACAATAACTTTTTGAATTGTATTTTCTAAAGACTTCTTGCTTTATGAACCTTGATTCCATTGAAAGCATTTAGAGTAAAAGTATCACGCTCCTTTCTCCGCCTCCCCCCCCCCCAACAAGTTTCAGTAATGATATGCCACAGAGTGCATGTTTTTAGGACACACTTTTTGCACACGTTACATCTCCCATTGGTCGTTACGTCAAGGTTCAATTGAAAATTAGATCCAATAACTAGCATCTAGGTATTCTTCTTTAACTAATCAGCATTTTGGTGCTGAGCTGTAAGCTAATAACTAGCATCTAGGTATTCTTCTTTAACTAATCAGCATTTTGGTGCTGAGCTGTAAGCTAATAACTAGCATCTAGGTATTCTTTTTTAACTAATCAGCATTTTGGTGCTGAGCTGTAAGCTAATAACTAGCATCTAGGTATTCTTCTAGAACTAATCAGCATTTTGGTGCTGAGCTGTAAGCTAATAACTAGCATCTAGGTATTCTTCTTGAACTAATCAGCATTTTGGTGCTGAGCTGTAAGCTAATAACAAGCATCTAGGTATTCTTTTTTAACTAATCAGCTTTTTGGTGCTGAGCTGTAAGCTAATAACTAGCATCTAGGTATTCTTCTTGAACTAATCAGCATTTTGGTGCTGAGCTGTAAGCTAATAACTAGCATCTATGTATTCTTCTTTAACTAATCAGCATTTTGGTGCTGAGCTGTAAGCTAATAACTAGCATCTATGTATTCTTCTTTAACTAATCAACATTTTGGTGCTGAGCTGTAAGCTAATAACTAGCATCTAGGTATTCTTCTTGAACTAATCAGCATTTTGGTGCTGAGCTGTAAGCTAATAACTAGCATCTATGTATTCTTCTTGAACTAGCCAGCATTTGGGTGCTGAGCTGTAAGCTAATAACTAGTATCTAGGTCTTCTTCTTGGACTAGCCAGCATTTTGGTGCTGAGCTGTAAGCTAATAACTAGTTTCTAGGTATTCTTCTTGAACTAGCCAGCATTTTGGTGCTGAGCTGTAAGCTAATAACTAATATATAAGTATTCTTCTTGAACTAGCCAGCATTTTGGTGCTGAGCTGTAAGCTAATAACTAGTATCTAGGTATTCTTCTTGAACTAGCCAGCATTTTGGTGCTGAGCTGTAAGATAATAACTAGCATCTAGGTATTCTTCTTGAACTAGCCAGCATTTTGGTGCTGAGCTGTAAGCTCTTTGGCTGTCTGTACCAAGAAAAAAAAATTAGGTAAGCATCACAGCCGAAGCTAAGTCAAAAGAAAAAAAGAACTAACACATAGTCGGGTAAAGGTATCCTAGTCTATACTTTCATAACGTATGCTTCTGAAGCAGGGTCGGGGTTCAGAGTTACATAAGCCCTGAAAGATCAACACGCTTAAGATGCTTTGAGACTTGAGTGCCTTGAGACATAAGCGCCTAAAGACATGAGTGCCTTGAAGTCCGCTGTCTTGTAATGTTTTCTGCACCTCTAAGGTTCCACTAGATTTATGAACAGATTGAAAGTTAAACAGAAAATAGCGTAAGGAGACTAGATACCTTTTTAAAAAATACATGTATAGTATTCATACAGAATTACTTTATTAAATCGAGCTAGACATAGCTTCATCCAAATGTAACTGTTAGTGAATTTTGTCTTCAGCGGTTGTTGGGGGGTTATTATCATTCATATCTTTGATTGTCACAAAAGCTCTTACTATTTATGAAGTTCATCCTCTAAAACAGGGATTCTCAACCTGTGGGTCGCGACCCCTTTGGGTGTCGATTGACGATTTGCCAGGGGTCGCCTAAGATCATCGAAAAAAATGAATTGTTATTGTCCATTCTTTTATTGCTGTGTGTGTGTGCGTGGGGGGGGGGTTCGCGGCAGAGTGTGGGCTTGTAAAAAGGGGTCGCCGAGCCTAAAAGGTTGAGAACCGCTGCTCTAAAAGGAAACCAGATTCGTTGAAAACTACTTAGGGTGTGTCCTTTAACAATATTAAACCTAAAGTGAGCAACAGTCATCCGAAGTTCAGTTGAAGTAATGAAAATCATTCAAATCGTGTCCAATCGTAAATTTAGGGGAGGTAATTAAGAAGCCACAATAACATCTATATCAAAATATTAAATAGAAACTGCCTTTTTAAAATACTCTGAAACCTAGAGGTCATGTTAGTGCATTCTTCAAAACTTTCGCTTAGCGTGTAAGATTGTTTAAGTTTTCATAGCGCTAAGTCAATGTAATATCACGTATAATGTAAGAGTACTTTCTTTTGTCTTCAATTCAAAGAGCTAATAATGTTCCCAAAGGGTTGCTACGCCACTTAGTGAATGCTATAAATAAGTCATGACTCATGGTGACAGTAAAAAAAAACAACTTTCTGTCTTCCTTTCATCCTCTTTGCAATAAGTTCTCAGCTAGAGTAGTGTCCCTCCTAATAGTTTTTTTTTTAAATTCAGTCCCATCATTCATAGAAAGTAAAAAAAAAAAAGTAAGTCAAAGTTGACAGAATCTCTAGAAGTTCAATGTTATTTATGGCTGTTTCAAAATAATTAGTCAGCCATTTCTGAAACGAGGCTCTACCTATTAATAGAGGATTCCCGTTGATTCATGCATTGCTACTGGGTGTTTTCCTGTTTGAAATTTTTTTTTTAAGAAATCGGCGAGAAGAGCCCACTGAAAAGATAAAGAAAAGTGTGCTTTGATCAGAATTATAGCATTTCAAATGTCAAGGACGGGGAGATTTCATACCACTAACGAAAAGTCTGAATGAATAAAGCAGAGCAATAAAAAAACAAAAAAACTTAATATTTCATTATTGATTTGGTTAATATAATCATCAGGGCCGGCCTTAGCCCGATTTAACCGATTGCTCCGAATTGGGCTCCGCGCATGGCAGGGGTCCCGCAATTTATATTTAGCATATCACTATTAGTCGTGGCTTTTGTCACAGGCTTTAAAGATAAAAGGACTTAAACTGTTAATATATTTAGTGTATCGTATAATTAAAGTAACTTTAATCAAGCCACTGGCGCCTATTGCGTACAGTTTGATTCCTAGGCATGTTGTCTAATAAATGTTAATATAATGATCTAATTAATAGTAGTGACTGTTAATGTATTATTGTATGACAGTAGGATTTAATAATTAAAACTATCATTATATATTATTGTAGGACAGTAGGATTTAATCATTTAAACTAAAATTGTAATCGTAGGCCTATTTAAATGTAAGTTAAGAAAAAATCTGATGGGTACCTTTCATTACAAAAAAAAAGTGCTATTTGTCTACTATTGGCATTGGCTGTTTGGTAGGTAATAGGTACGAGCATACATAAATCCAATATACCAAGCATTGGGCCATTATTTTAACCTCGCTGTCTGGTTAGAATATAGAATTTCAGAGACCAGTCATCAGTCATCTGTTTCTCTTCTATTAAAAGAAAGCAATCAAATAAACGGCTTGAAAATTTGACTAATAAATAGAAAACTTTTCTCTATGATGTCTCTATGATGTCTCTATGATGTATCCATGCTGTCTCTATGATTAGACTTTCCTCCAAGTAAGTCATTGAAATATGAAGATTCTTCTCTCTCTCTCTCTCTCTCTCTTCTTGAAGACTTTTCAAGATTTTGTTTAAAGTTTTCTACGTTCACCCAGGGAGAGAATTATAAATAGCCACACTGTCTCTATCGCGTTCACCCAGGGAGAGAATGATAAATAGCCACACTGTCTCTATCGTGTTCACCCAGGGAGAGAATTATAAATAGCCACACTGTCTCTATCGCGTTCACCCAGGGAGAGAATGATAAATAGCCACACTGTCTCTATCGTGTTCACCCAGGGAGAGAATGATAAATAGCCACACTGTCTCTATCGTGTTCACCCAGGGAGAGAATGATAAATAGCCACACTGTCTCTATCGTGTTCACCCAGGGAGAGAATGATAAATAGCCACACTGTCTCTATCGTGTTCACCCAGGGAGAGATAAATAGCCACACTGTCTCTATCGCGTCACCTTCTACCATATTTTCGACCTTTGTGTCTACTCTAGCCTTCAGTTTGGTTCAGAGTAAAGTGTCCTCGAAATGGTCCTGCCCTCTAACCTTTTTTTTTGTAACTTTTCAATATCTCTCTCTCTCTCTCTCTCTCTCTCTCTCATTTCACTGAAGTGTGGAAAAAAAAAAGTATTGGTGACAGATTTGTAATTTCGCATGATGACTAAGTTGACCCAGGAAACACAATTAGCAAATAGCATTCAAGGCACTTTAACGGCAGAGTTTTAATCCAATTATTGAGGGATCTGTTTGTCCACTAATTAGACTGTTTGGATAACTGGTTATTACAGAATTATTTCTGGGTCATTCAGCAAGTGAAAGTAATGGAACCACTAGTGAAAATTCTAAAAGACTAATTAGATAATTTAAAAATAAAAGGGAAACTACTAGCTCTATGAAGTACTTTCTTCCTGGACATTGTCTACCCATTGATCATCAGCCTCTTGCAGTTATTTCCCCCTCTGAAAGAATTGGCTTAACAATTGCAGTTGGTCATTATTTAGTTCTAGCAGTTAAATTTTATTTCTACAGATGCATACACACACACACTGCGCACACATACACAAAGACACACATATACACACGCACAAATATAGAGTGCTTTTTCTTTTCCCTTTCAAAGTGGGTATAGTATTTTTAAATTAGGAGATTAGTTATTTTCATGTGTATTATTCTTTGTATAGTGTTTCATCCAGTGCTTTATCCTTTGCATTATGATGTATTTTATAATATGTAATGCCGTATCGTTTTATTCTATGTTTATTTTTATTTTTTTATCCTATGTAGTGTCATATATATTATCTTACATATTATCATTTATTATGCTCTGTCTTATTATCGATAATTATCGAAATGCATACACATTTTTTGTTATAATACTTTGATTAAAAACTGTTTTGCACTTTAATATTATGAAAGTGTAACTGCACTCTTGGAGATCGTTTGGAGAAAAACATTTTCTACAGACATCTGAACATGGGAGGATGGGTGGAAGGGACCGCTTGGCTGCCTATCAATGGGGCTCGAGTTTGAATCCCGACTCAGGCTGAGTTATGCTTGCTAAGTGGCTTCGGTTGGTGGTAGTGTCTATTGTTTGCTCATAATTCACTCGAGATTCGATTTTGTAATGATAAAAGTGCTTATGGAACGAAAGTTGCGTTTATACGCAAAAGTATTTTTTAAAATATAGATTTGAAATGACCTCTATATCTTTTATTTCTTTTAATTTGTTAAAAAAATCCTAATAATAAAACATCAATTAGCTTAGAATCAGCACATTCAAGAATATGTTAAAACGAAACAAGGAGAAAAAGGAATTAGCTCGAACTTGTCCCTCCTTTTTTGTATGTTTGAATGTTTATGTTTGATAATGTGTAGTTACTTCCCCTGACCTCGCTTCCCGCGGATGAACTTTTCAATGTTCTCAAAAACTATTTCCTAGGAAATTAATGAGGATCTGTTGCCAATTAGAGTGTGTGTATATAGGCATGTGAGGACACACAAACGAATCCAGAGTTTCGTGTTACGAAATACCTTTCAAAAGAGAAAAAAAATTACCGCCTCCTCTGTTTGCTTCCATATTTATTTATAATTGTCTGAGATCATTGTTCAATGGTTATTGATGGGGGTCCTGATCTAGACTTTCTACACTAAATCTAGACCAAATTGTCAACTAATGGTGGGGATTTTGTCTAGTTTCGCGATGCAACGAGGAAAACGGAGATGCGAACTCTGAAAACCTACAGCGCAAGTTTCAGCTTCATGTTGGCACTGTGACGTCACCTTATTGGACTTGGGGCAGACGAACACGCAATTCTTTAGGTTTGGGTTGAAGGCAAATTGATTATCATAGAAGTACAAGAAGAAAGTGTCAAGGACCAAGACCAATCGGTTTAGAAGGCCGGAACACTAAGCTGCGACGTCGTAACCTGTGGGCAGTTTAGACCAATAACTCGTTTCCACGTCGCAGATCAGTGTGCAGGCTTTCTGAAACGATTGGCCTCGCAAAGATGTGGTGGACATGAAAGGCAAAAACAACACTAGACGGTCCTATTCAAACTACAGAGGACAAAACGTAGGTCTCAGTCCTTCTTCAACTTATCCAGTTGCCTTGTTATTTTTTTCCCTGGCGTCTCTGATTGTAACAGCAAGTCTTTGAGGGAAACAAAATCTAGGTATTTTGACAGACACACAAAATCTAGGTATTTTGACAGAAACAAAATCTAGGTATTTTGAATTTTCAAAGATATAAACAAACAAGCTGTCCTATTTCTATTCTGTTTTTTTTTAATTACTTTCTTTATTTAGAATTCTATTTTATTCTTAACCATTTCATTTTAATTAAAGCCAACATTAAAAGGTTAAAATCTGGCAGTGAGGAGACAATGACCTTTTCAACTTCTTGTACAGATTGGACTGGGTGCTTCGCGATAATTAGTCCATGGTCCGCCCACTCAAAGATATGCTTTAAAAACAGACACATGTGTACAAACACGAAGGTCACGCGTACTGACACACAGACACACAGACACACACACACTTACATTAATGCATAACAGAAGCATTTTTGTTTAATGGTTAACTGAGCTCTTGTAAAGCCCCGACATTCCAACAGATGAAGGAAACTGGTCGACTGAAGAATTGTAGTTCCCCTAACAAAGTCTACAACACACTAAGGAGGGAAGCCATGCATTTTTCTTTATCTTGAAGTAGCCTATTTGGAAGCTCTACTTCTGTCCAGTTCGTTGTAAGGATGACAGTAATTGATGTCAAAAAATGTAAACTCAAACTCAGCTTTCGCAAAGACCTTCCTTCACGGAACAGTAACAGGAAAAAGAGGAAGACAGAGGAAGCGATGGGAAGACAACATCAAAGAATGGACAGGCCTGTCATTGAATGAAATTCTGTCCAAGGCAAAGGACCGAAAGGAAAGGTTGACAGATCTTGCGTGGTGCCCCAACGGACTAAGGGATAGGTGAAAATGGTGTAACTGTAATTGATCAAGGATTTCTTATTCTAAGATTTTAGTATTTGGGTCAAATGTTACATCATTTAAAAGAAGCACAAAAAATAAAGTATCGTGAATTGTAATTATAGCTAGACCTACAGCTCGTATTACTCCATAGATAATTTTGTTTTCTATAAACGAGAAATATTTGAATAATAAGAGTCCAAGAGGCTGGCATTCTGTGTTTCCTATTGCAATTTAATCATTAAAACTTAGATCTATAATTATCGCAATGTCAGAAAACAATACGGTGTGGATGAACGAGTTTATGACAATATATGAAATTAACAATTTGTCAAATTCTTCTTTACTACTGAAAATAAATCACAGGATTATGTGATTTAATCTGATATATATATTTCTTAGTCTTGGTCTTGACCACTCATTCTTTCGTTCCCTCTTAGTCTCTTAGTGACCACTAATTCTCTCCCTTTTCCATTGGACGATAAAATGTGAACGTCTGCTAACCTAATTTAAGCCTAGACGACTAAGCCATTTTCAAGATCAAAACCGCAGGGGTTAAATTTATCAAAAACGATTTTTTGTTCTTAATCACTATGAACTATGTTTTTGAAAGCCGACATTTAAATGTCTGAAGTACAAAACAATAATTCCTTCCGGTTAAGCACTTATAAACACTTTTTGTTGCGTAACTTTCGTTCCAGTTTGTTATTGGTGTATATTTCTTCAGAGATCTAGATCTTGAAATTTAATTCTTTGTGAAGAGAATTGTCAGCGTGAACGGGATGGGTTTATCCTTAGATCATTGAGATTATCAAATGCATTTTCACATCTGTATGAAAGCCTGTGTGTGTGTGTGTGGAGAAAATTAACACTATTTGAAATGTAAAGACTGCAGTGAATGATAATGCGATAATTATCCCCAAATAACGCCTTGTGAATCCTTTCAAAATAAGTGCTCCGATAGCCGGGGTAGAGCTCGCATGAGTGCATCGAGGAGTATCCCAACACAACTGGAGATATAAACTGATCTATGTGTTTCATGGTAACCTCATACTTGTTGAGAAATATAGAACATTCTCTCTGCTCTTATTGTGCATCACACTCAGCTACGTTATACATCTAACGGATACGCTTCAATTCTAAAACAAGCTGAGTCATTGGTAAAGTCGCTTCATTCAATAGATTTCTAATTGCTAGAAATCAATTAGGAAGCAGGTAGTTCACGCTTTAAGTCCCATTGAAGAGATCTAAATTAAATCTTTGGCTTTGGTCTCTTAAGATTTGTGGAATGGATTAACATTGAAGCCCACGTCTGCTAAGACAAAACAGATGGTCACATTGACTGGGTATTTTTGTTGTTAATTCATTGTGTGAGTTCTTGAGTCGAAACAACGACACGATCTTGTCCCTAAACTGGAATGGAATGCCTGTACAGTCAGAGAATACAAGAAATTGTAACCTCCAAAAGAATATTCCTGTTTTAGCGTCTCTTTTTTCTGGGTCACGCTTATCGCAAGGGCCTGTGTGTGTGTGTGTGTTTATGTCTGTAATATGTGATCTAATCCTTGTTTGGTAATAAAATACTCTTTATCTGTTTTGCGTTTTTGTGGAATCATAAAATACCACACTGGAGCATCCAGCGAGTGGGAGGGGTTTGCTCTATTCCCCTTCCCCATTCATGTAATTAAAAAAAAGGCCTTATTTAAAGAGCATAAAGTGTGTGGGGAGGGCTGGGTAGATGAGAGGTGAAAAGAAAGGCAGAAATGCCACGTAAAGGTGAAAAAAAAAAAAGATGTTTGTTACATTTACTATTTTACTTGCTGAAGATTGTTTAGATGGTGGCGAAGGCAAC
The DNA here is from genome assembly GCF_947242115.1 of Biomphalaria glabrata. Classification (NCBI taxonomy): domain Eukaryota; kingdom Metazoa; phylum Mollusca; class Gastropoda; family Planorbidae; genus Biomphalaria; species Biomphalaria glabrata. The sequence goes on along the minus strand of NC_074711.1, from coordinate 21,847,385 downwards.
AAATTAGTTTTACATTGAAATTGATTTATGGAAAATCCCTTTTTTTCCCTTTGCTCTTATCTTTTTTTTTTGTTGAGTCCATGTCTTCATTATGTATGTGAAAAATAATTCCAATCCAACTTAATCTTAATTTTTTATTTTAAGACAACACAGAAACCTTCTCCCAAATACTCCCCCCCCCCCCAGATCTCCACACACACACACAAAAAGATTGAATCGGAGAATACTCAACATACTACAACATGAGAGATGCACTCAACAAAAGAATCTAAAAAAAAAGGCCCTATATCTAATTAAGTTTATGAATAATTAAAAGATTACTTCTAAGTTAGTTGGTAATTAAAAAGATAATTAATCATAACTTCTGAGAAAATATGCGTTGTTCTCTATTTGTATTAGACTTTTAAAAATAATAATATATATTAAAAAAAAGATTATTTAATTGAAAGCCAATATTTTTTGTTTTATAATGTATGAAATACTAAAAAGTATTTGAATGGGATTTTTAATTTAAACAATGATAGAAAAAAGAAAAGTGTAAAATTATTAAAATACAATAAGATAAAAAAAAAAAAAAACGAGAATTTTTGATAACACAGGAAACGAAGTCAATATCGCAATCAATGAATACCAAACATATTTTGATAGTTTGAAATAAAATTGATTGAAATGCTTAGTTTTTATAAGGGAGGAGCGCTAAAGTGCTTGGCTTTCAAATCGAGGGGTCACGGGTTCAAATCCTAGCGAAGACTGGGAATTTTTATTTTGGGATCCTTAGGGCTCCTCTGAGTCTACCTAACTCTAATGACAGTAGTTAGGAATAAGTAAAGGCGTTTAATCATTAAGCTGGTCTGTAAGTGGTTTAAGTTACTGAACAAGAAAAATATTTTTAAAAAAAATTATAATAAGAAGAAAGCTTATATAAAGTGTAATTGTATCAATCAGTTTACATCAGTCATGTAATTAAATTAATAATTAGAAATCTCAAAGCATGAAATTGCGCTAAACAAAATCAACATTCAAATCGCACAGATTTATTATTGTTAATCTAGATATATTTACACTTATTATAAGCTTCGTTTTTTTTTTAAGTAATTTTATTATTTTTTTCTTGTTCATAACTTGATTGTCTTATCATAGGGAAAAAAAAGGGGTCCATAGTCCATACGCGAAAAGGATATTGAACTCGATAGATAGTGAAAATGTGTTCAATAAAGTGTTCATATTTTTCATTTTGAATCTGACAAAAGTGCTAGTCAAAGGCAGGAACTAAAACGTGGAAATATAGTTGGGGAATGAACACCAAGGTTACCAAAGAGAAATAACTATTGCTATTTTATGCAATTAAAAAAAATAATTCTTACCTCCCTTTAAAAAAAAATTGCCAATTTAAACGTAGAATGAGAATGAAAATTAGTTCATGACTACAATAATAGTAGTGATTGTTTTTGTAAAGCTATAGCATGCTCAGCGCTTTCTGGTCCAATCTCTTTAGTGGTCATGTCGGGGGGGGGGGGAGGTTATGTGGGAAATGATTGCTGAAAGCATCTACTTTCAATTTCTCAATCTTACTTTTAGATGTAGATCAATAAAAATGGTAGCAGATTATATATACGTATCTTTGTTGTCAAAAATGTCGCTTCCGCGAGGAAAATGGTTTAAGTGAGGGAGATGTGCACTGCATCAGCCTCAATCTCTCGCCACTACATCCCGTGAACAGGATCCAGACAACCGGAGCTGGTTTAAGATACAGACGTTGACCAGTGAGTTTCATAGGTAGGGTTACCAAACTGTACCAAACGATTAGCAAAAGGAGGGCGTGTCCTCCATTTCGGGGTCGTGTCCTCCGTCGGGCTTGCATTGATCTAAAATGTGTAATGTTGGGCTTTTGCTCAATTGTTTATCCAATTGTTTATCCGTCCATCCAATTCAACCCTTAAAATCTTCTGGTTCAAGCACACCCGGGTACGCTGTTCTGCCTCATCGTGGCACCTGGGTGGAAACGGCTACTTGAGGGGGTAGCTAGGCTAAATGAATGGCGAAACATAACTCCCGTGGGGATGCCCACGGGTAGACGAGAGTCAACCTCTTGCACGGGCGGGGTTGTAAAAAAGTCCCCACGAACACGTCCCATATCCATGCGCTGTTCCTCAAAGGGACCGTTACATCAATGGCGGTTCCCACACAGCTAGCTTGGTACAACGAAGGAAAATGACGGTGGCTCCCGGTGCCCTCGGCCTTCGGCCATGTGCAGCCAAGCATGCGTCGGGGCCAAAGGCATTGGAAACAGCAATGTTTTACATAGGCATTGACTCGGGTCCCTCTCAAACAGAACTGTGTTCCCACAGGTTTTTTTTTTTTTACTGTTCGGCTGGACGTCCAAACAGGTTTTTTTTCAAACTTAGAGCTCGAAGAGCCTTCGGCTCAGCTCTTAGACATCAACAAGGTTCAAGCACATACACTCAATTAGAAATATAAAAACGAACAGTTTTTGTTACTCTTTTTTATTTTAAACAAGCTTATATTAACTCTCCGTCTGACCGTCTGTCTGGTAAAAAGGTTTGTACACGTTATTTCTCCCAATTCCCATTCTCAGATCAAGTTGAAATTTTGGACAATTATTAATTTTCCCTAACGAAACGTGATTCCATTTAAAGAATAATAATTTATTAATTAGTAGTAATTAATTAATTAAGTTTGATATAGAAAAGGAAAATAGACATTACATTATGGAGAGATATCGCTGTTAATGTGCATTTCTTTCCCTCATATAAGCTTTGTTTTTGTAAAGTACTTTTTAAATATTTTACTTGTTTTTACCAAGCTTATCTCATTTCACCTTGTCATAATCTTTTACACGTTATTTCCCCCATTTCCCATTCTCGGATCAAGTTGAAACTTTGCACTATTCATGTACAACTGGATAAAAGAATATCTGAACAATCGGAAGAGCTTCGGTTTGCAAGCAAGGGAAAAAAAGTCACACAGTGAGCATAAAAAATGGTGCTCCCCAAGGTGTCCCCAGCATTCTTCTTACTTAATATTCAATAAACATTCTGAACCCAAAACTACCAAGAACAAGAGAAATATTTAGAAACAAAAACAAAGCTCATCTAAGGGAAGAGTTCAGCATTTACAACTATAACTCTCAATAATGAAGAAGTTTTTTCCCTTTGTCAATATCAAGCAAAATAATTAATTAACAATAATTAATTAACTAATTGGTTATTTTTAAAAAATTGATTTATGTTTTGTTAGGTACAATGAATAATTGTGCAAAGTTTCAACTTGATCCGAAAATAGGGGTGAGAAAAATAACGGTAGGCCTACGTGTTCAAACCTTTTACCAGACAGACAGAGAGACAGACAGAGTGAGTTGATATTAGCTTTGTTAAACTCAAAAGGAGCAATATGCAGATGACTCTGCCTTAATCAACAAAGATGAATATGAAGGAACATCAATATCTCGGCAACAAGACGCTCACGATAAACTGATTGAATAGTCCACATACTAAGGTATGATTATCAACACACACACACACACAAACATACACTTTCTTCTCACTATCAACGAAACAATTAACCATAAAACTAACAATTGATAAGGAAGCTCAATGGAAAAAAAAAAAAACTTTCCATATATCTTGGAAACCTAAAAACATTGGTGCAGTGGATCAGTAATGTCAAAATATTTTTTTAAGCAAGCTATGGTGTTGAACTTTGTCGTATGCTTTGAGAAAATCTAATACAATGGCATCTATTTGCTCATTACTACGTAAGCCCTTCGAAAAGTCGCCAGTTTAATCTAGCTTTTAATTAGTTTCACGTGACTTAAATTTTACACGTGATGCTGGTGATATTAGTCTGCGGTTGTCTGGATCAGATTTATCTCCTTTTTTAAATAGGGAAGTGACCAAGGCCGGCCTTATGCCTATTTTACCTATTGCTCCAAACTGGGCCCCGCGCCTGGCAGGGGCCCCGCAATTTACATTTAGTATTTCACTATCATTCGTAGCTATTATTACAGACTTTTAAAAAGGTAGAACTTAAATGGTTAACATATGTAGAGATTCATACGATTTAGGTACCGGTAGCTTCCATTAACTAATGCGGCTACGCCATGCATATATTTCTAACTTATACATTTGGAAAGAAATTCACGAGTGCCATAATTTTAATCTTGTTCTTGGAGATGTTCAGATGCCATGACATTTTTAAAACCCTGCAGCGTGGGCCTAAATACATACATTTTGCTTAGTTTACTAAAAGATGGACTGCTTAAAAAGCAAGTGAAAGGTTTGTCTGTTAAACCATTCTCAGAAAAACGATGGGAATGTACAATGGAAAATGTTAGAACTGCAGAAGTGTGTGATGCTTTAAACTTTAAAAGAACTAGCAGGAAGCATAATATAGATGATGCTCAATGAAAATATGAAGCTGAATCCTTAGTAACCCAAATGAGAAACTACAGCTTTGGGTTGCACTATCTTTCTGGCACTCCTTACTGTTTCAAGTAAATTTTACTAGAAAGGAACTTCTGGATAATTGCCTCAGGGCTGAAGTCATTTGAAAAATTGTGTGGTGGGTTAAGGACATACTGAGAGACCGAGAGATAGGCTTTTAGGCTGCTTTGATTATTGTCAATGAGATTGCAAATGAGTTCGAAATTGACCATGTGTTTCAACAGAAGAGCTGATATAAGAAAAAAGAGAATCCTATTTTATGAATCTTCTCATGAAACCATTTCATACCTCAAGACAGAATTTAGAGAGACCTTTTCAACCAAGTTGTTGACAAGGCATTGTAATTTCTACAACCAGGGATTATGCAGTTGAAGGAAAATCACAAACTCTTTAGATTTCTGTATAATGTTCAGAATATGACAAATAACAATATCAGAAAATGTTCAGCCGACCTGGAGATGGCTCTGACAGGCATCTCAAAAGACAAAGATGATTTATGGATATATGTTTTCTGAAGAAATGGAGAAAATAAAGCCTGCTCAGCAACAAACCCCAAGGAACTGTTTTAATATCTTGCTGGCTTGATATAGGCCTATCGCATTCCCTAAATTGTTTCCTTACAAATATTGATGATAATTCCAGAGATAGTCTCTTCTGGTGAAGGAATCTTTTCCAAACTCCAATTGTTCAAATCCTTGGGTCAGTAATTCACCAAGAGCGATGGAACAATTTAGCACTTGTATCTACTGAATCTCCTATTAGCAGAGATATCATTTATCTAACAGACTTTGCTATGAAGAAAGCAAGAAAGGCACGGTTTTTAGTTTTTCTGTGTCGTTATATTATAAATGGTAACTGATTTTTCGGAAAAATTCCTTTTAATACTTTGTTATTATAGTTTAGATGTAGGCAACAGCAATTCGCTTGTGTGTGAAGTTGTTTTGACTTTCTTCTTATACAGAATGAATAATAAAAGTTCATACAATGATCTAATTAGTAGAAATAGTTATTATAAAAATATATTAGAAGAATTTAGGGCCTCGCAAGCATACATAAATTGGGCCTCGAAAGTCGTAAGACCGCCCCTGGGAGTGTAGTTTCTTTCCAATCCCCATGGTAATCTACTATGATTTTTTAAAGTGATATTTTGAGCCCTGGTGCTAGCTAGTTAGATCTAAACTTATGCCTATTTCTTTGAGTAATCTAGTAGGAATGGTTTATTTAATTTGTAGTTTTTCGATAGGCCTATGCATCATCATATGGTTCGGTTACCATTCCTTTTTTCTTAACGCCCAATTATAAGGGACATATAGATTATACATACAAGTTGAGAAACTCTGATCTAATTATAGTTTTTATTTAATATTTTGACACGTGGAAAAACTATAAATAGACACTAAAATTGAAACCAAATATTTCGGATTTTTCTTTTTGTTTTATCATCGCAGATTTGATTCAAGTAATACTTAACTATTGCACTCTTGCAATTTACCAAATACATAAATCTATATTTTCTTATTACAATATAGCCCTTACTTCAATTTTTTAATTCCATTTCTTTGCTACTTTCTTTTTATTATTTCCCCTAATGCAAATTCGCCAATTGGCTGTTTTTCTGACTGCTCAACATTACATAACAAAAGTATTTCCTTTAAAGCTGATCAAATAGATCACTTGAATGACTCCTTATCAAAATAAATCTTTGTGATTCAAACAGGCAATAAAATATAGAAATCTATTCTATAACCGATATTAAGAACTATACATACACGTTCTCCCATTTATTCCATTCTGATTTTAAAATAAACAATTTAGAAAGTATAAGTCTGTTTGAAAAACGTTATTCTAAGAATTCTACCTACTATTACTACTATAGTATTACAGTTTAATAGTAATATGTAATAACTAGATTTTACTAGAGTTATCTCTTCAACTGCTGGGTGGGTGTAGAGTGCGAGATCTAATTTGTTTTAATAAAGATAACAACCAAAGCCTTTTACAAATATACATTTAGATTTTAATTTAAAAAAAACATTTAAAATACTTAAATCTAAAAAAGAACAAAGCACAATTTGTACAATGTTTGAGCTGATTACTCTTGATTTAAATCAAACGAATCATTCTTTCTAACTCTACCTAATAAAAGAGTCCCTAGTTGCAGGCTGTTAAAGGAACACTTATAAATAAATTTAGACTCTAGAGTACTCTAGACTCAATTAACAATCTGATTTAAGGTTCTAAATAATAGATCTAGATATATAGTGATACTGTTTGTTAATAAGGGATTATGTCGGCAAGCTACACAATATTTTTCGCACTTTGTTTTGCTTTGGTATCATATTTATTTTTTAAATATTCGGATAACAATGTGAACCGAGAACGTGTAATTATAGATTCATGGACTGATTTTATTAAACCACCAACAAAGCAGTTTCAGAAACTTTCAGTCGGGTAAGATAATTTATTTCTTTAGACTCAGATCTATATAATTAATAATTGCAAATATAGATCATGTGAAACACAACTAATAGGACTACTAAATTTACTAATTGATGATTTTTCAAAAGGTTTAGATAATACTAATAATAGTGAACAAATAGATGCTATCTTACTAGATTTTTCTAAGGCTTTTGACAAAGTTCACCACCATAGTTTGCTTAAAAAATTAAAATATTTCGGCATTAATGGTCCGCTGCATCTGTGGATTAAAGATTTTCTGATAGGGAGAGAACAAACTGTAATAATAAATGGCTCTAAATCAACACCGATAATGTTCAGTAAACTCAGGTGTACCTCTAGAAACAGTCTTGGGTCCACTACTATTTTTAATTTACATAAATGAGTTACCAAATAGCATTACTTCAGGAACAAAAGTTAGATTATTTGCAGATGATTACATAATATATAGAACAATAAAAACAACACAAGACACAGATATTTTACAAGAGAATTAGATGAATTACAGAAATGGGAATCAAATTGGAGCATGTCTTTCCGCCCAGAAAAATGTCAGTTGTTAAGAGTAACAAACAAACTAAAGCAAATTAATTCCACTTATAATATCTTATTCATGGCAAACCAGTAACACAGACTAAAAACACAAAATACCTAGGTGTTATAATAAATGAAAAACTCTCATGGAATCCACATATTGATGAAACTAAAAAAAAAATCAAACAAAGCATTAGGATTTATTAAAAGAAATTTCTATAAATCAAATAAGGACATAAAACTAAAATGTTATTTAACCTTGGTTAGGCCAATAATAGAATATGCATCCTCCGTTTGGGACCCCTCAACTCAAGAAAACATTAAGAAACTGGAACAGACACAAAATAGAGCGGTGAGATTCATAACAAACGAATATTCACATTTGACTAGAGTAACACCTTTAGTAAAATCAATAAATTTAGAAAGCCTTGAGGACAGAAGACTCAAAAGTAAAGTAGCAATTTAAACATAAAACTCTGAACCATAATCTTCAAATACAAAAACAAAATTTAATAAAATACTCTGAAAGACACAAAGATAAAGGCACATTCCTCGTCCCATATGCTAGGACAAATTTGTACAAATACTCCTTCTTCCCTAGTGCTATTAGAGCATGGAATGGGTTGCCTGAGCTAGCCAGTGACTTGGCAGAATTTAAGTCATTGGTTAATATGCATGACTAAATGCATGACACGTAGAACGTAATCATCTTCTTTTTTGAAGTAGCGTCTGTATTATAGAAGATAAGAAGATAAGATATAGATCTAGATCTATATAGGTTTAGACATGATTATGACTTATGATGGTGTAATGCTGGCATTGATTCTTCAAGTGCAGATTCAAGATTCAGCCTTTAAATGACTTTGACTTTAATAAACTTATTGTCTTATAGTATCTTATACTAATACTAAGTTATAAATGCTTTAAGGAATGGTGGAGCAGCTGCGTCTTATACACTTAGGATACAGATAATCTTTTGTCACTGTCAGCCTAGCATACAAACATTCTTGGCCCTTAAATCACACAAGTTCGCTCAGGGCCCTGCACTGCTAAGGCCACCTCTGAATTTGTGTGACTGTGGCATGCCTACCACGTACTTGGTGGGCTTTGTTAGTCCTGAAAAAAGCCTTTAATAATTTTTATAGCTGCCCCTGTAATATGAAAAGCTGCTATTAGTTAATATATAATTCATTATCAATAATAGGTTTTTCAGTTTGTTCTTTCTGTGAAAACCATGTTAAATAATTGCAATTGCTCTTCTGATGCTGTTCAGTTTGTTTTCAAGTGAAAAAAATACCTAATGGTTGTTTGAAGTTTTATTACTTAGACAATCAAAACAAATTTCTTGTCCACAGGCAGATCTGGTTGGGGCCACCACCTTTTATTAATCAAAATTTATATCTCTAGATTAAAAATTAATTCTATAATCTAGATCTAGATTGAGATACACCTAGATCTTAACTAGATATTGATCTTCTCTACATTCCAGTTAACATTTTCTACATTTCCTAAATTATTTCTAGATTTTTTACTCCAGAGCTCTACTCTAGAATTAACTTGCTAGACATAGATTGCTAGATCTTACTTACTACTTAAAGTAGTAAGATCTAGAGTCTTGGTCTTCCACCACCATTTTGCACATAGGGGGCAAGCTCTCTCCTTATAGATTGGCTATCATGGGTGGCTTCCAAAGCCACTTTCCAGCTGGCGCCAACAGATTTTAGGTCTTACTTATTAAAGATGCGATGCCATGACAGCTTTGTTTTTGCTTTCCTCTTTTTGGCTTCCATATTATGCCATGTTTTATCTTGTCTAAGGATATGTCCCATGAATCTCATACAACATTTGTACAAGTTTAAACTGCTTTTCTTAGAGGGTGAGTGCTTGTGTGGGAAAAGATTTCATTATTGTTGACATGATCTCCATATATATATATATATATATATAGATATGTTATTTCTAGGATCCTTCTCAGCCCTCAGTGCTACGCCACTTTTCTCTTTACTATGGATAACTCCCACATCTTGCAAGCCTAGGTTGCCATTGGGACAGTGATAGTATTGACGAGGTGGATCTTGGTCTCCTTGCTATTTGATTTGTTTGCCCAGATAGGTCCTAGTTTTTGATAGACAGCTACTACTTTCCCTGACATGCAACATAATGATATTCATCACTTGCTATAACGCTGCCTAAATAGCTGAACTTTTCTATTTGTTCAAGCTCTGTATGATTAATGTTGACAGGGGTATTAGTTGACTTGTAGCCAATATGCATAACTTTTATCAAGGTTTATCTAGAGACTGATTTTGAGTGCATTTCTAGTAGTCTCAAACTCGTTTAGATCTAAATACTTATTTATATGTTATCATCTAGTTCTAGTGATTAGCTATTAAATTAAATATATTATATAGTCTTATAATTGTTATGATAGAAATTAAATATATATAGTCTTATAATTGTTATGATAGATCTAGAGTCTCCTAAGTTGTAGAATAAGTGCTGAGTCATTGTCAGTCAGTCAGGACTTAGACTTATGTAGGCCAATGTATCTAGATGAATAGCAATTTAAATCATATTGATCACAGTCTTCACATTGACACATATTTTTACAAAGATTTGCTACTAACATGTCTCAGCCTATATCAAATGTGTACTAAGTTCTAAACTCATGTGTAGCCAAAAAAAATGTGGGAGGCTAAGTATTCTTTACTATAGCCCTAATTAAGAATTTAATATTTGTCTGTGTGCTAGTTTTAGGTCAATAGTGTTCATGTTTCCTAGCTAGGTCATTTTCATTTTTTCCTCTACATTCACACCCACACTTCTTGGCCCATCAGTCCAAAAAGAAAAGTGTGCCTTTGCTTTGACTCATCCATAGTTCCATCCCTTAAACACACACACACATACACACTATTATTATCACTTCATATTTAGGATTAAACCTTTGCTTTTATATTTCCAATAGAAAATCCTTATGAGTATTAAATTTCTCCAGCCAGATCTTATGCTTTTTTTTTTTTGGGGGGGGGGGGTAACAATTCACTTACACACACTTTTTTCCCTCTTTACACATTAGCCCCGCACACACATGCGCACTCACATTTCTCAGGTTTATCAGTTTATCATTTCTAGTAACCTCCCTTCTGCAAAAGCCCCTCCCATCCACACGCACAGTTCTACTTCTAGCCTACTCCTTGTACTGAGCTGTTTAGTAAGCTATTTTGTAGTCAGTGTCATAAAAAAGTAGCATGAGGTTCTTCTCAGCTACTCTCCTCTGGATACAGAGTATTTGTTTTACTCTAAGCACACACATGTACAACGAACTTGCTTTATTTGGTTCATTTTGATCCTTAAAAATAGACATGATGTTTTTTTCTGTAAAAGCTTATAATATATTAGTTTTTTTCTAGTACTACTGTTATAAGCTACAGAAATGCCCTTGCAAGTGAATTGGGAAATTATGTTGGAACATAAGCATTAATAAGAAGATAAAAGTGTTTTAATAAAATTAAGTTTATGATCACAAGGAAATTGCAGTTAGAAGCAAGGAGATGACGGAAATTTTTAAAAAATATTAAATCTATTTGGATGAAAAGATTGGGATGTCAGAAAGAAATTTATCTCTGGATAGTGATTATTTTCCATGCATATAAACATTAAGTACAGTGCTTCGTCTTCACTTCATTAAATGGATGCAGTGATTTAGAGCTATGTCAATAAAGAGAACAAGACAAAAAAGAATTGACATCTTTCTTTTTTAAAAATGATCAGCTATCACATTTGTAAATCAATTTAGGTTAGTTTAGATCTGCAATACATATTAGTAATTGACATGGAAGTCTACATTTTAAAAGTGTATTTCTAATCTTTATATTTTTTTTAACTTTCAAATGTTTGGTCATTACATTTTAAAGGTTAAATTTTTAATTTTTTTAAAGCATAGAATCTACTAAATAGAAACATGACAGTCACTAATACACTATGTGTATATATATCAGCCCTCTCCATCACCTACCATTAATACTTTTATCTAGCTATCACAAGAAATTTATACTAACATTTTGATAATGAAGCTAATAAATTGGGTAAAAATTAAAATAAAGCAAGAAATATTTTCTTCCACAGGGTCAATTCTAATATTGACATTATTGTATCAGGAGTTTCCCTGCTAAAAGCCTTGAACATCTCCCCAGGTAATAAGAAAAATAACAATGTTTTAAGTTCTTTTAGTGAGCTGCAAGAAACTTTCTCATACTATTTTGCTAGAGGGAGTGCAGCTGAACGAACATTTGCAGACCAAGTGGTGTATCAAAAAATTATACAAGCTGCTGAGACACTTAGGGATGTTGAGGTACTTCATTTTTTAAGTTTACTATAGCTCAATGTTTTTTTTTTAATTGATAGTTTGATTTTAATGAGTATGATACATGTCTCTCTGGGACATATTTACTAATAGGAACATATTAACTATACATTATGAGTAGTAAATAGCAGGTCAACTTGAGTTAAATGGATTTGTGGCAGAGTGGCTAAGTAAGGTCGAGCTTGGCTTGACTACCTACCAAGGAATTTCGTGGTTTGACACCTGACATGAGCAGAGTTGTGTTTACTGAGCAATTAAAGGCAGCATGGAAAACCTTCTGCCAGATACCCCAGTCTCCCCACTGGTCCATAAATGAGATTTGACTAGAGCACTCTGAGCTAGTTGAAGGCATTAAAATGTGCTTTATAAAAGCAAATTAGACATTGTAAAAATCTAAATGTCTGATAAAGCTGCCATACTATACTACTGTCACTTAATCTTTTTTTATATATATATATAGCATTTTATAGGAGGGAATGCTGCTCTGATGGCGAAAAAAGCCTCAAGTCTTTTTCCAAAATTGATTGTAAGTATTATTCTTATTAATATTTTATCCCAATGCAGTAAGATATTTAAACGATCTAATATTCATCATAAATAAAAAAGAAAAGATAAGAGGGTATTTTTTGTTTCTTTGAAAGATACATTTTGTTGGACCAGTTGGACCTCTTCTTGAAAGTTTGATGCCTAAATCCATCAAGATTCCTGAGTCATGTCATATCCCTAAGGATGAAATACACCTCATAATGGAATACAAAATTGGAGAGAAGTGGGGAAATCTTTCGGCTCCTGTTGCGAATCGATTCATCACTAGCCATGATGAATCAAATTCGAAAGTTGTAATGCTAGAACCTTTCTTTGAGAGTATTAAAGTCTTCCAGCCAGATCTTATGCTTCTTTCGGGTAACTTGTTTTTTAATTTCTTAGACAGAATTTTAACCTGGTGATTTTACAGAATAATCAGGCTATAACGTTGGCCTAGCATTCATGACAGCTAAAATTCTAAACAAATTAATTAACATGTGTTAATTCTAGCAATATTAAAATTAACCTCTTTACACATAAAGACACATCCTGGCATGTTACCCTTGATACTGGGTATATAACTCAATACATTGAAACATGCAGCTGTATAACTTTATATTTATTTATTTGCATACTTATTATTAGATGAAATGTTATAATTACAAAATTCGTCTTTTTAAACCTACTCTAAATATGCTAATTCATCATTTCATCAGGACTCAACATAATGGATGGTCAAAGTCAAGAGTTTTTCAATGAACGCTTCACTAAACTTGTAACACTTCTGAAGGATGTACCAAGTTCTATACCAGTACATTTAGAACTGGCAAGTATGGCTACCAAAGACTATGTTAAGCTTATTATTGAACAGGTAAGAATTTTTAGGAATGATCTGTTCATTTTTTTTTTTAACATTTAAAAAAAAAAATCCCACATACCAGTATCTTTCTTGATTTCCTCTCACATATTTTTAAACAGATCTTATTAGCTGTCTGTCCTTATTTGACATTATCGTGCAGTTTGAGGACCCCCCCAATATGGTGAACTACAAAACAATACTAAAAAATCCATATTTTTAAATTTTTTTTTTTTAGGTCTTGCCTCACTATCAATTTCAATTACTTTTAAAAGCTGTTACATTAAAAAAAAGTACCACCTAATTTGGTGAATAGCTGATATTCACTATATGTAAATTTTGTTGTTTTTTTTATTTAAAGGTTTTGTAAAAAAAAATAAAAATCAGATGCACCATTTAGCTTGTCTTGTTCTCTTCCATTTGTCTGAAAAAAAACACAAGTTAGGTTCCTTGGTTTTTCATCTCAGTATAATAATTTTCATTGGCTTTAGATTGATATTTAAAGATACACTTAAATAGACTCAGTGTATGAGCAGTATGAGCCTGAATGCAAGCAAGTGCACGCTGCAACTATTGAATACAATTATTATTCTACAACAGGCTAAGAGTTTCAGAGATTTTTCTAAAACTATTTTAAACTTCTTAATCTAGTAAAGTCAGACAAAAAAGTAGCTAGATAAACTTTTTTTCAGCTTCGTTAGTAATAAAAAAGAGAAATTTTACTTATGCTTATGATAATAAAATAGTGGCATATGCTTGTGATAATAAGATAATGGCATGATTCTCAAATACCTGACTAATCACATTATGACCTAAAGCTGAAAATCAATGAAGTTTAGATTTTTAATTAAGATATAAAAGCATCTTTGAGTCATCCAGCTTAAATTGGTACCTGATGTTAGTTAGGTAAGTAAAGGCTTTTTGGTCATTGTGCTAATAAAACATGTATATCTTTCACTTATCATGTTTCAGAAGAGAACTCCTTAAAGAAAATAATTCATGTTACTAATCATCTCATGTATGTTCTTACAGGCTGTACCGAATGTGGACTCACTTGGTCTCAATGAACAAGAAATAGTGTTTGCCTCTAAAGCTTTAGATGGACCACACCATGATCACTTTGATGACGACCATACGGGGCAGCCAGAAATTTATAAAATCTCTGATATTATGCTGTGGACCCTGAAGACATATGGCAAATCTACCCAGCATCCTTTGTCAAGGTTAACACGCATTCACTTCCACTCTCTAACATTTCACATAATTGCTGTTGAAGAATCTGCCTGGTCAAACGTGGACAAAGCCACTGCTGCAGGGGCCCAGGTTGCAGGTCTGCAGGCATGTAACATTGCTAAAATGGATGAAAACTTGGTAATGCTGAAGATACCTCTGAAGTTTAAACTTTTTACAGGTGATGTAGAAAAAGAGTTTGATCCTCATAATCCTGTTATAACATGGAAAAAAGATAATTATTATTTTGTATTTAGTCCTGTTTTAGTATGCAAACATCCAGTGAAAACAGTAGGTTTAGGTGATGCAATATCAGCTACTGGTCTGATGTTTTCTGAGTTTCATTCATAATTTATGTGGGTACAAAAATCTGTAACAGGAGAATTTAATAAATTCCATATTGATTTATACATTTAAGAATTGATGTATTTGCATTTTATGATTGTTATTATGATATTATATTTAATGATTTTCCTTTGCCCTTATTCAATGAAAAAGTTATTTAGCTTTGCAAATGATGCAATTTGAGTAGAAGAATCAATTTAACAAAATTTACTTATGATTACAATTTGTTGTTTTAAATACACTGTTTGAAGTTATAAAGGGCTACATTGAAATTTCTCTAATAATAGATGAGCTTTTTTTATTTGATAGATTTCATGATTTTTTTAACTGATCCACTTTGAATGTATTTCAGTAAATTTTCTTAATATCATTTTCTTTTACTATGATTTTTATTTTCTTAAAATAAATTCTCTATGAACATAAAGTTTTGCTAAGAGCACTTAAGATATATGCAATAATTTAAACATATTTTTAGCCTATGATAATGTATGTCTTTTATGTTATAATATTCATATCATTTTAAAATAAGTTTAAATCTAATTCCTAACGACACAAGTCCATCAAAGCCCCAAATCTCTCTTGTAGTACACAAGGGCCATACTAGTCATCTGTGATTGTTGAGGCTGAAGTGGTGGGTATTGTTTCTTGACTCTAAAGATATGTGTTGTGTACACAGATAGTAGATCTATAGGGCTTGTTCAGGCAAACATGTTCTGCTATAAACTGTGATGTGCTTTTAAACTTTGGTCTCTACATTTTTTTAAATTAACAAATCCATTTGTTTTCTTATCTAGTTATATGCTAGTAACATGCCATTTGTTGCTGATAAAATTAAGCCTGTACAAAAATTGGAGAATGATGTTCATAATAACAAAACTACTGATGTAATATTTTGAACTGATGGTGCCCTGGACTTGTCTTTTTTCTATACAAGGCAAATATCTACTTTATTCATCTTAACCCCCCTTCCCCCTTCCTTTCTTCAAATAGAAAATTATAGTGTATGATCCATTTTTCTTTTATATCTAGTTTCCATGACACAGTTGCAAATATCAATAAAAGCTTTATTTAATTGCCTAGATCTTTGCTTTTCCTACTCCAACTAGTTAATGAGTACACAAAAAGTGTGTGAGCCTTGTTGCTAGCACATTATGTAGCATAGAAATCCACCAGATGGTAACAATGTCCAACAACAGCAACAAAAAAAAAAAAAAATAGATTTTAAACCTTACTGTATTTTGTTTTATTTTTTGGAATTGCACAGAAAACTTTCTACAGTGAAATGTTGTTGAGATTCTTTAGTTGTACTGTGTATGTTTTGAAAAGTGTATTCAGCTTTGTTTACAAGGTATCGAGTAAAAGAAGGGAGGTGATAAGATTATTAATGCTGCTGTCATGGCACTGAAGCCTAAGTGTGTGCTATATTCTTCTATAGCTAACTTAAGATACAGATTATCAGATAATGCATTTCATCTATATGTTATTTTTAAACAAAGATTGTAGTTATAATAAATGATAGTAGAAATGTTAGAATTGTGTTTAAGTTACAATATAAAAGAGTTGACTTCAGTAGTCATGTCCATTTAAAAAAAAACAGGAGTGGTTTGGGGGGGGGGGATCAAGACTAAGAAAGATAGATAACCTGCTTAATTGTTGACCACAATTTTTCTTGTAGTCCTCCTCTCCTATTGCAAGTTTGTTTATAGAATAAGTATATTTTGTAGTTATAGCATTCAACATCATTTTTTTGTCTGTATTCTGGAACCTTTTTTTAAAAATATTTAAACATCGTATCCATCAGTAAAATGAATTATTTTATGATTGAATTCTTGCATGGTTTGTTCAGCCACATCCTTGTTCCCATTATTTATACTTGTGTTTGTCTCTTACTGCTTACCAATGAATGTGTTCAATCTTCACTGCAGTTGATGGTATCAATCTTTTGTTTGTAACACATTCCTCTATATCCAGATAACGCAAACCTTAATTTTGTTTTCCTTTTATATTTTTACTGGCACCACTTATAATTTTTGTTGACAAATCAAGTACTTATGTTTATGTGCATTTAAAATAGTACATTATGTAATGATCACTAATTATTACATTCACATGTTCAGTATTGAAACTATTCAGATTGCACTCTATTTAGTTTTCACTCTGTATAAAGGGACATAGTGTTCTAGTTTTATTCCTATGTTTTAAATTTATTCAGTTACTCTTGACTAGACTGTTCTGTAATACTCGGGTTTTAATTTCTCATTTTTTTTAATTATGAGAATTGAAAATCTGAACATGAAGTGATCTTAAATGTATTTTTCCATTTCTTTGTTGGACCTTTAGGCTAGGCACCACACTTCACTTGATCTTTAAACATAGAAGAAAATGAACATGAATAAAATGTTGCTCTACAGATTGAAATATAGATTTGAGCATAAGTGATGTTATAGCTCCACTGTTATTTTGGGATGCTCTCTAACATTCTCCTGTTATGCCAATTTAATTTTTTTAGCTTATAATTGGGTTTATTTAAAGTGGATATTGATTTTAATTTCTGTCAGTTGAAAAATATAATGTATAAAAATGTATTAGGATTTTATTTCAAGGCTTACACTAAACTAAATAAGCTTTTTTTTTTAATTGGAGTGATCAGCAAGTCTTAAAGTTATCATACATCAAGATAGTTTGATCAAGTATTTTAACATCTAATGATTTTAATAAAGGACTACTTTTATCCAATGTTATGAAGCTATCTTTTTATGACCAAATCAAGTGAATTAAGTGAAATGGGAATAAATGTTTTATGATCCCCCCCCCCTCCCCATTCAGTTTAGTAAAATGACATAGCTCCCTTTGTGATGAGCACATTTCTCATTTCCTATGAACTGGAAGATGGGGATAAACTCTAATCCTGGCTATAAAAAGCCAGCCTACTGTAGATCAGCTTGCTCTCTCAGCCTTTGGTTGGCTCTGCAATGCATGAGGGCTGCTCTCCTTGCCTTGTATTTTGAGATTCCTACACTCAGATTCACACCATGAGGAGTGATTGAGAGCTAGTGTTCACCAATGGTGAATGTCAATATCACACTCCTTGAGAGGGCTCTTAAAGATGTCTTTGTAATGCTTGTGTTGGCCCCATGAGAGCGCTTTCCTGCATACAGCTCCCCATAAAGAAGTTTTTCGGAAGGCAATTTTCTGGCATACAGACTACAAGTCCCACCTATCGAGATTGGGATCTTTTAGCTGTGGCATGGATGCTGTTCATATTTATATGTAAAATGGTATTACACGATCAAAGTGTGTTTTGTCTTCAGTGAGTAGCAGTCATTAAATTACTTTTATCGAAATGTTCATTAAGACTCATAAGTTGATTAAAGAGAAGATACAATTTTGTTTGTCAGTTGAAACTTTGCTCAGAATATATTGTTACAATTTTTTTTTGACAAATGCTCATTGTGATTTTGTTTTGAAGGTAGTCAGACCAATACATTTTTTTTTGGCCACTGCATTTTACTATGGAAATATAAATAAATATATGCAATTTCTATACATGTGGTTGTGTGTTGATATAACCAGAGTGTATCACTTTAGATATGTCTATGTTTTAGCAATATCCTAAACTATTTTTTAAAGCACAATGCTACTAGGAATGGATCAATTAAGAAATTGAGTTAACTTTATCATTAATTATTATAACAAAATCATAAGTCCATTTTGATATCTGAAAACATTTTTTTGGTTGGAAATTTACCTTTGTTTGTACTATTTAATATTTTTAAATAAACATGTTGATGCCAATTAAAAAAAAAGCTTGCATTTTACTAATAAAAAAAAATTGTTTTGTAGTAATTTAAAATTATATATATATATATATATATATATAAATATATATATATATATATATATATACACAGGGCCGCCGCGAGGGTTGTTGACGCCCCCTTACCCTTTTTTTTTTCTAGAAAAAAACATTCATTTAGACTGAGCTGGAGTCAGGACGTTGTACCAAAAGTACTGTTTGATTTAAAACTATGTTTATAGACCAATCGTTTTTTTTTTCTTTTATAATTGCACCGTTGTTGTATCCTTCATGTCCTCTTAGATGTTTTTTCCCCCAATTTTAACTTTGCATTTTTGTCTACTACAAAGTTATGAAGCCCTTTTCCAGTTCATGTATTTCTACATGAGGTGTATAAGAAACAGAAGCAATATTAATAAAGATTAGTTCGGTATGAGACATATCTGGTGAAGAATCTAATCTAATTTTTTGTGTAAAAATATTTGTGTGCTTAGACAATTTCAAGGATTTCATCTTCTATTTCACTCAAAAATTCGTCTTTATTAATTGATAAAAATAATCTTTTTGTATTGGTGTTAAATTAACTTTTCATGGATCCTCTAAAACCGAAACGTTGTCGATAATAATTCCTTCTATAACAAATTATTTAGGTTTCTTTTCAAATCATCTGACTTACGCTGATTCGGAGGTGCCTACACATTTATCCAACACACCACCAGGACAAAATGAAGCCACTCGGCGCTGATTATTTTTCTTGAATTAATACAAAATAAATAATCCAAGTACAAGTCACTTATACAATGATTTGAAATAAAACACAATAAGGCAGTGCTTCTAAAAAATTACAAAGTGCGACACCCTACATGACAAAATTTTCATTGGAGCCCTCCCTAGAAGCTGGGGATCTATAGGAGCAATGTGGGCCCCCACAGTGAGGTCCGTGAGTGTTTGTTTTAAGAAAGTAATAAAAAAAAAGAAACATGTTCATAATAATAACACAATTTTTAGTTGTTTTTTTTTTTCATTTATATTAATTTAACCCTATTTTTAGAATCCAAATTTACATAGTGAAATATCACAAAACGAGCACGTTGCTAATTTTCGGAAATAGTGTTACCTATATAATTTTAAATGTTTTCTAAAACGTTCTTTCTGGAGACAAAATTGAAGATGCGCGGCAGGTTTTCACTCAAGTCGGTAAGGGGTTTGATTTCGGGATGGGGCCCCGGCGCATTCCGGCATTTTAGCTTCAGAAATGTTTTTTCCTAACGTCTACAAGCCTTTTGTCTTGTAGTAAGAATGTCTAAAAGGTCAACATTGATGCGTGTTTTCGTTTAGAATGCTTTATTCATCCTAGTAATAAAAAAAAAGTTAAGGGTCATATTAAGTACAATAATAAAGAGGTAGCGCTGGTCAATAGTAGGCCTATAATGCGAGGGACATTCTTGGTACATGTAGAGCGCGGACGTCATGATCTTTTTTAAGATCATCTTCGTGTATATCTCTGTTGTTGACAGTCGTCACTATAATGAAGTGCAATAGTCGGAAGAAATTCGACTATTCTGAAAAAAAAAATCCAGAAGAATCACATTAAATGTTTTCTTCAAAAAGTTTTGACCCATATTGTTGCATACGCCTATCGCAAAAAAAGGTCTACACTTAAATTAGAAGATGAAGCGACGTCTCTTACTTAAAATATTTTAATTTTTAAAACATTTGAAATTATGGAATTTTAATAATATTCGGACATGGATTAATGACTACAATGAAAATAAACATTGTTTTTGCCGCCCCCTACCTCCCCTTGTTGCTGGTCGAAAACTAGCTTAAAGCTTCAAACAGCTAGTAGGCCTACAACTGAACTGATGTAGGCGTTCTATAATGTTAATAAATACACCTAAATAAGTCTCTTGTGAACTATAAAACTGTTATTATAATATTACAATATAGTCTTCATATAATTAACTTCTTCAAGATTAGTAATAATTGGACGCCTATGAAAAAATCCATGGAATCCTCGAGCGCCGCTGTTTTATTTTAAAATAAAGTTTCTTAAATAACTTCTTATATAACAATGTCGTTTTTTAAAAAGGATAATGGAATAATTAAAATTCATTTAAAATATTTCAGTATTTAAGAATTTATTTTTTGAAAACTAAAAATAAAAAAAAAAGTTAACCTTGCAATAATGATTTGGCCGCCCCTTACATTCAGCCACCTGCGTGCAATGCACACATTGCACAATAGGTAGCGGCGGCCCTGTATATATATATATATATATTTATATATAAATGTTTCTTCTGGGCTTAATGGCTCTTTAGGAAAAAAAGTCTTTTAACATGTATATTCATGAATTCTGTAAAGAGATATTCACAGCTCAACAGTTTCATAAAGGCATTCTTCTTCTTCTTCTTCTAGCCAGCTTTATTGCTGCTGAGCTGTGAGCTCTTTTGCAGACTGTGCCAAGGAAAAAAAGTGTGCTGTTTTCTTCAGTTGTTCAGCACTGCCGTACAGGGTGTTGGTTATGTTTGGCTATAGTGGAAGTAGGGTCTGCCTAAGGTGGATTAGGGAGGGGCATTCAAAGAGGATATGGTTTACAGTTTCAAAGGGGTGGGCGCAATGTCTGCAAAGGGGTAGTTGTGTGGAGTTTATTTTGTTCAGGTGGTAATTTAATAGTGGTGTGTGTCCTGTTCTTAGTTGGAAGATTGTAGATTGTTCTTTGCGGGGGAGGAAGTTAATACTGTCCAGTTTGTTAGCTTCGTGTTGATGGGGCACGTCAGCCTAAATAACGCAACCCATCTAGGAGAAGGAAAACTCTGACTCCAAACCTCCACTCTGTGGCGATACTCCCCCGTGTGGGTATCGGGGCTTGGAAATGACCAAGAGAAATAAATAACCCCACTGCCTTTCCACTTGCATTTCACTAAGTGAATAATAGTGGACCTTCCCCCCCTCTAGGTGCTTTTTGACAGAGGTCTGGATTGCACTACACCAGACGGAGGTCCTTGTCTCACTACATTCTAATACTAGACATAAACCCATCATGAAGTGTTTTTTTTTCTAAATCTGGTGAATGTGATATCGTGAAGGGGCCTGGATCCAGGATGTGACGATTCCACAGAGCATACCCAGGGCACAGTCCACTTTAAGCTTTCTACTGCTGAAAAGTTCCATTTGGAGAGCTCTATGGATGGCGGAGAATGGACCATTGGCCAACCCCACCTTGTCCCATGGATATTCCGGTTACAGTCTTCAGACCTAGATGTTTCCTTTTATGTCAGTATTGGAGAAAATTGCCAAGACCGAAAACTCCCGGGGACTATATATTTATATATTTTAAAAAAGCCTGAGGAAACACCCAGCCTACACTAAATGCCAAGGAATTCATAAAGGCATAAGAAATAACAGTTAAAAATAAAAACAAAGATGGAAAGTCAAGTTGAATGCTATTTGTAGGCAAAAAACAAGCAATTCACATTAGTAAACTATGTTTACTCAAAAACATTAGAAAAAGTCTTAAGTCGAAAACTAAGGCATTTCTAATATGAACAATGAAAGAAAAATTAAAGAATGAATATGAATGCTTTATAAACAAAAAAGACAACGGCAGGATCACACTTTAAATCCTATATATAATAAAAAAAATTAAAATATGAATAAGAAATGAATTATAGATTTAGCATAAAAAGGCTTCTTTATACATGTTTAATAAGTATTCTTTAACAGAATCCAATTTAACAGTATAAATTTCATTTTCTATTGTCTTTTTTTTTTTCAACTTTATTATCCAAAATATATATTTTGTAGGGTGAAAAAAAAAGATTTTAATTTAAAAGATGGAAATTTTACTGAAATAGTTTTAGTATAGAAAATATACATAATAAATCAAAGGTTTCAAAATATTAATGTTATTTATATGAGTAAATATTTTTGCAACAGTTTAGGCCTTTGATAATTTATAATTGTGTCATGAGATTCTACGTTTCTTAGTTGCCTTAGTGTTATCAACAAAAGATTTTGTTTACATTCTTTATTTAAATTTTTAAATGCCTTTATTTTAAGGTGCCCTATAGTTGTTTTTTTTATATGTGTTTGAGACAATTTGCTTTTTATTTCAATTCCCTAAGCCATTTCCTTATTGTTTGATTGACTTCATCTGGCTGATCCATCTGAACAAAATGCCCAGCATCCTTGAAACGTTTCACTGTTACATTGTCAATTTGCTTTTCAACTAAATCCGGAGCAGTATTTGTGAGGCACTTATCTGAACATCCCCATAGCAAAAGAGAAGGCACTGTGTACTTGTAATCTGGAGGTACTGGTATCACTTCACTTAAGATGGCTCTGTAGTAGTTCAGTGCAGAAGTTAAGGCACCTGGGAAAATAGTTTCAAGAACAATACCAATTAGTAATTCAAAAAAAAAATGATTGTTGAGCATGGTTACCATTAGCACCATCACCTAACTAACTCAATATTATTATTTTATCCCAGCAATTTTTTCCCTTAATAAATACAACTAAATCTACTTCTTCTTTGTTCTCATTTTTATGTTGGAGTGTTCATATGACTAGACCAATACATGAGATGAACTGCGCAGTGGTTTCCAAATCAGGGAGCTCTCCATATAGTTTTCTTTCTATTGGGGTGATTTGGGGCCAATGTCTTATACGGGCCTCTTGGTAAAGAGAGCAGTTTTGGAGGAAGTGGTCGGCATTTTCTGGTGATACTCCACATGGGCAGATTTCACTGGTTCCAATTTTGAGCTGCTGGTACATGTGTTATTGCATTCTGTTGTGTCCGGTCCTGAGTCGAAAGATTAGAGGTTGGTCTTGTCGGGATATCTTATAGTAGGCGTCATCTTTCTTGTGATTTGGATGGGAGCTCGTCCATTTCTCATTTATTTTATCTACAATTAATTTCTTCATTTCTTCTGGATAGAGTGCAGAGTTTATTTGTGAGTTAGTTCTCCCACTCTTGGCGAGTGTGTCAGCCTTCTCATTTCCTTCTAGTTGTATATATTAACTGGTATCCATTGAATAACATTTTTTTTGCTGTTGTTGTTGAGCTTTGTAAGTGCTGTTCTCAGGTTTTTAGGGGAATCAGAGTTTTGCAAGCTTTGGAGGGTTGTTTTCGCATCGGTTAGAAAGGCAATCTGACTGTGATCTATGATCTAAATTTCAAACATTTTTAAACAGTAGTTACAAATGGCAAACAGTATTACATTCTGCTGGGTTTCAAAATATTTCTTTTACTTTAAATCAAGGACAATGACTGTTATCTTGAAAGCCAAAAAAATGTTGGTTTGCAAATTAAAAAAAAAGATCATTTTATTATGAAGAATGTCTATTTAAAACCATTGGTACATATATTTCAGTTGAAGAACAACTATGGTTTATTTCAGAGCACTTAATCAATATTAGGAAGAAAAATTGTCGCCCACATTCATCACAGATGAAAGTGGTGCATTAGCAGGCTGGGCATTAAATGAGCTTTTTTCCTTGTGTTCATTGTAACTTGCAAATAGAGCATGACTAAAGAGAATTAATTGTCCTCCATACAGCAGATGTGACCTAACTAATGCAGGGGGCAAAGGAGATACTTGGAAGACCTGTTTGAGCAAGTTATCTTGGTGTTTCTAACTCTGTGACTATGCAAATGGAATAAATTAAATTTTTGCTTTGCATATATAGTCCATTTTTCACTTGCATTGTAGACCTCAATTTGGTTTTAATGGTAAGTTTCTGGTTTTCTTTAACTCACAATCTAATTAGGTAATATTGTAATATCACAAATAATTGAGCTAATAAAGCTAAAATATTTTTTTATTTTTTTTTTATTTTGACATTTTTAATATAATGCATATTTGTGAGCAATTAGTAAAACACAATGTTTATAGATTGTTAAGAGAATTTCTTAAATTAAAACTATTACCTGACTGAGAAAATACATATTTGTAAGCATTTAGCTCTTCAGTTGTCATGGGCTTATGAAGTGGGCCAGAGAAACACAGGCCTCCAGTTTTCTTAATGCCAAAACAGCTCTCTAAAGCTTCATAGTTCTTCATTCTTAGATAAAGCTCGGGCAGGTAGGGAAGAAGAAAAAACAAGCAATACCTGCAAAGGTCAAGAGAAAAATACTTCAACATTTTTAACTTTAACACTGCCTTGCTGATATGACTTTTATTCTTTAAATATTTTCCCCTCATTACAAATATAATTTAGCTCAATCTATTTTTTTATTCTAAATGTTGATAGTAAAAAAAACAAATTACCAGGACAACTTTTGTTGCTCTCTGTCATTTTCAAATATTTGTTTAAAAATCAATGGAGGTGGTCCACTAATAACAATTAGTCTATCCACCATTTTAGGAAACAGGCGACAGCATTCCCAAGCAACAAGTGCACCCCAGTCATGACCCACTAGAACACAGGACTGGTATCCTAGCAATGAAAAGAAAAAAAATGTTTCAGTTCTATTTGGTTCTTTATCAATTTAAGTAACACTGACATACATAATTTAGAAACTTTACAAATTTCAATCCTTCAAGTTATGGAGGATAATAAACCTTATTTATGATACACTGTTAGAGACTCAAAAAATATTGATTCATTGCATGCATTTGGTAATAAAAAAAAAAGTATTAAAATCTAAGAAATATTTCATTTTTAATTTTGATAAATTTGTATTAAAATATTTAAAATTTAGAATAAAAAAGAAGAGAGGTTCTGTAATCCTTTAAGGAATTAGAAACCAAAGTTTTAAATGATTTTCTGTTACAAGAAATGTGTATTTTTTTTTTTAATTCTTTCAACTTTTCTTCTACCTTACTTGTTGGGGGCCACCCCTAAATGCATGGACTTATAGAAGTGATACACTGTAAGTCACATAGTAAGATATTAATATATATAAATATATCAAACTATATTATAAGACAATGCTTTAAAAAAGAATTAGTATATCCTGTGATTATTCTTGATTATGTTTTAAGGTTTTAAATGTTCTTTCATTATTTGTGCTTATTTTCAGCAATATGTTGTGGGTTTTTTTGCATAAGTGGCTGTATTTATAAGAGTTTTCCAGAAGTTTTTTTTTTTTTTTGCAATCCAGTTGCTGCAAGGATTTCTTTTCTATGCCAATAAAAAAAAGGTAAGCTAATGCATGAGCTGGCCTTTAAAGAATATTTGTGGAATGTTTTTATTATGCTGTCTTCCTTAATGCCATTTATAAACATTGCATTAAGCATAGGGTCATTCCGCATATGTTATATGTATCCTACACAGCACATTGTAATCAGCACAGGGTAATCTTGCCATAATGAACTGGAATGGTGAAATTATTAAAGTAGTTTTATTAGCTTTCTGAATGTCACCCAAAAACTGTGTAAAGTACTGGCTGGTAGGCTTCCAATGTTGCTAGATTTAACCAGATTACTATTTTCTTAACAGTGATGCATCATTGGTGTCGTGAATTTGCTTATTTGGATTGTCACCTCTTAGTGTTTGTTACATTTGTTAACCTGTGTACTGACCGTATTTCGTAGTCCATATTGTGAACTCTACTATGTGTGTAGTTGTTTGTCATTCAGTGAAATAAAGCTTTGAATGTAACATGGTATTGTTATTATTAAGTACAACAATTTATTTCACTGAATCTGTCTAAACATGGATAGACTACTTCGGCCTGAAAGGTTCGATGTGGAACCTACCTCACCTCGAGCACAAGAAAATTGGCTGCACTGGTACGAAACATTTAAAAACTTTGTGTCTGTAGTTACAATAGAAAATGTTGATAACAAGAAACTACTAATGAACTACATTTCGCCATCGGTGTACCAGATGATTAGTGACAAGGAAATATATGAGGAAGCGATCCAGTCACTAAACAACATCTATGTGCAGCCCAATAATGAGGTCTTCGCAAGGCACAAGTTAGCCACGTGCAGACAAGAACAGGGTCAAAGCGTTGACGCCTTTCTACAAAAACTCCGCAGTCTATCCAAGGATTGCAACTTCAAAGCCGTGACAGCTGAGCAACATCGTGACGAGTCCATACGCGATGCATTCATCACAGTGATTGCCTCCAACAGCATTAGAAAACGTCTCCTAGAGAAAACAGATTTAAAGTTAAAGGATGCATTTGAGGAAGCCAGAGTACTTGTACACGCCTATCAACATTCGTTGTTGTACGAGTCACAGTCAGAAAACACTAGTGTGGCTACTACAAATGCTGTAAGAGAACACCCTGCTGATCCTGTCGCTCCCCAGTTGCCTGATCTACGAACCTCGATTAATTCGACTCAAACAAAACAAGAGGTAAGCGCTATATCTACCAGAGGAGGACATCCTCGTAATGAGTGCCCCGCACGTGAAGCCACATGTAATCAGTGTGGCAAGAAGGGACATTTTCAGAGATCTTACAAGTCAAGAAAATCTACTGCATTTGCCCTCGCTACGTTGCACTCTTTAGGACTAGGAAAATCAACCTCCTTGATTCTTCTCAATGGGGTGCCACTTAAAGCCTTGATAGACACTGGAAGCTGTGAGAGTTACGTATCAGCTCGAGTTGCCAGGAGTCACAAATGGCCGATAAAAACCTCCGTGGACAGAATATTTATGGCTTCTACTCACCTGTCTCGAGTTACTGAAGGCCATATCTTTGCTACCATTCAACTCAAAGATGAAACATATGAAAATATTAAACTCACTTTTAGATGGATTGTGTGCAGATGTTATTCTAGGCTTGGACTTCATAAGCCTACACGAGAATCTACAGATTCCTTTTTGTGGAAAGAGACCACCTTTGTGCGTAAGTACCCTTAGACCAGATAAAGTAGAGGCGCCTAGTCTTTTTGGTAACTTATCTCCAAACTGCACCCCAGACACTCACTACAGGACTCTAAGTTTATTAATGATGAGATTCAGAGACTGCTCAAAGAAGAAGTAATAGAACCCTCAAAGTCCCCCTGGCGGGCACAGGTTCTAATAACAGCCAATGAGAGGCACAAAAGACGGATGGTTATTGACTATAGCCAGACGATAAACAGATTTACGCTGTTAGACGCCTATCCCATGCCAAGAATGGATGAATTAGCAGAGATAATATCACAGTTTTCTGTCTTCAGCACTCTGGACCTCAAAAATGCTTATCATCAGATCCCGATTAAAGAAGAAGAAAGGCCATATACAGCTTTCGAGGCTGGGGGTAGACTTTACCAGTTTCGAAGAATTCCATTTGGAGTTACAAATGGAGTGGCTTGTTTCCAGCGAACCATAGATAAAATAATCGAAGATGAGCTACTAGAAAATACATTCGCTTATGTGGACAATGTGACCATCTGTGGACATGATACCGAATCTCATGATAGAAACCTGCAGAGATTCTTCAAAGTAGCTCAGAAGTATGGTATTACCTTCAACGAAGCTAAAAGTGAGATTGGAACACATAGTGTCAGACTGCTGGGATACGAAATATCTAAAGGTCAGCTCAAGCCTGACCCAGAAAGATTCACAGCCTTGCGGGAATTAAATGCTCCGTCGAACCTGCGAGAACAGAAACGAATAGTGGGCCTGCTGGCTTATTATTCTCTATGGATTCCTAACTTCTCAGACAAAATCAGCCTCTTAGCTAGAAATAAACGATTTCCTGTCCCGGAGGAAGTCAAACAAGCATTCCAGAACCTAAAGGACGAGCTCGAGGAATCCGCCGTGTACACCATTGATTACACTCGCCCGCTAACAGTGGAGACAGATGCGTCTGACATAGCTATAGCAGCTACACTTAATCAAGACGGCCGGCCTGTGGCTTTTCTTTTCCCGGACACTATCGCAAAGCGAAAGAAGGCACTCATCAGTGGAAAAAGAAGCGTATGCAATAGTAGAATCTTTGAGGAAGTGGAAACACTTTCTTATCGGAAGACCATTTACCCTTGTCACAGACCAGCGATCCGTGTCGTTTATGTATTGTAGACAAAATAAAGGCAAGATCAAGAATGAGAAGATCCAAAGGTGGAGGTTAGAGTTATCCTGCTTTCACTACGACGTCGTTTACAGACCAGGTTCACAGAACACTGCTGCTGACACTTTCAGCAGAAATCGCTACTTATCCGCAATGTCACGTAACGACCTAAAATTACTCCACAATAGTTTGTGTCACCCTGGTGTAACAAGAATGTGAGATCAAAAAATCTACCCTTTTCCACCGATGACGTCAGAACAGTGATCGACCAGTGCCAGTCATGTGCTGAACTTAAACCTCGATTCTTCAAGCCACCAATAGGACAACTAATCAAAGCCACCCAGCCATTCGAAAGAATAAGCATGGACTTTAAGGGACCTCTCCCTTCCAACTCACGCAATAAATATCTGCTTACCATGATCGACGAATTCTCTAGGTTTCCTTTTGCCTTTGCATGCCCAGATATGTCATCTGCTACTGTTGTTAAATGACTAAATGAGTTGTTCGCCTTATTCGGGCTACCTTCCTATGTCCATACCGACAGAGGTACTTCCTTTATGTCTGCTGAAGTACAGAAGTACCTTAATGAAAGAGGAGTTGCTACGAGCAGGACCACGGCTTACAATCCTAGAGGAAATGGTCAAATAGAGAAACTGAACAGTACCCTTTGGAAAGCTATAACCTTAGCTTTACACTCCCAGGACTTGAGTACGTCTCAGTGGGAACTAGTATTGCAAGACGCGTTGCACTCAATTCGGTCACTTCTGTGCACGGCGACGAATAAAACTCCACATGAAAGACTCTTTGGATACTATGGCAGAAGTACTTCTGGAACATCCCTACCAACGTGGTTAACATCTCCTGGCCCCGTGTTGTTAAAAAGAAATAATAGATCCTCTAAGTATGACCCATTAACAGAAGAGGTAGAGCCTGTGAACAGCAACCCTCAATACGCTCTTATCAAAAACATCTACGGGCCGAGAAGAAACAGTTTCTTTAAGATTAATGGCGCCCAAAGAAAAAGACTGTTTCACAGAGAATGTGAGACCCCCTGTGCTGAGAGACGGATCTTCCAGGAATGCGACACCCTCACTTCAATGCGAAACAGAAAACAACGCAGAGAACTCTTCTCTGAACCCTCCTGTTAATCGAACAACCAAACCACCCCTATCGGGGGAAGTGGACCCGGTTGAAGCCTCGACCATCGAGTCACCAAGTAATGTTGTTAGTACTGATACTGATAGTACTAATAGTGCCGATCCAAACTGCCGCTACAACCTGAGAGAAAGAAAATCAAGACCCAACTACCGGGTTTAACAGACTAATGTGTTTGATAAACAGTTTGCTATTAACCAGTATTGCAGATGTGTTTAGATGCTTATTTTTATTAATCTTTGTATTTGCTTTGACTACTTGATGTTGTGTCATATGTATAAAATTTAAATGTGGGGTGAATGTCGTGAATTTGCTTATTTGGATTGTCACCCCTTAGTGTTTGTTACATTTGTTAACCTGTGTACTGACCGTATTTCGTAGTCCGTATTGTGAACTCTAATATGTGTGTAGTTGTTTGTCATTCAGTGAAATAAAGCTTTGAATGTAACATGGTATTGTTATTATTAAGTACAACAATTGGATTGTCCAGGGATATGTAAATTAATGTACCATGTAAAGAGAATTGCCTAATTCACTACGTAAATCTCATTGGGAGAATTCAGTCTTTGTTTTCAGACAGTAAACAGTTGGAGGAGAATCTGATGCACAGGTCCACACAGCTGGATTCTAAATTGAGTCTCCAAAACAGGGGTCACAACTTTTAGTATCAAAAAATGTAAAGAAGGAAGTCTAACATCAATTTGAGACATCTGAAAAGGTAATTAGGCACAATCCACTGATTCTAGGCAACATCAAAGCATGCTA
The DNA here is from genome assembly GCF_947242115.1 of Biomphalaria glabrata. Classification (NCBI taxonomy): domain Eukaryota; kingdom Metazoa; phylum Mollusca; class Gastropoda; family Planorbidae; genus Biomphalaria; species Biomphalaria glabrata. The sequence continues at coordinate 21,816,941 of NC_074711.1, read as the reverse complement.
AAAAAACACAAAATGCAAATTCATGCCTCAGATGATCATAAGTGCACTAAAAAATAATTTTTGCCTTTCAATTGAACAGAATCTTTTAAACATTTACCCAGAGCTTCCACTATCTGTCTGCAGTCTGAAGTCAACTTATTGACTCTGTTGTCTCTAACATGCTTTGGCTTTTCAGATTCACCATAACCTCTTTGATCATAAGCAACAACTCTGTAAAACAAAATAACAATATCAATAAAACAACAACACCAACTTTATATTTTGATAGTTGAAGTAAAAAAAATATTTTAAAATATATTTTTTGAATAGCAAAAAAAAAAAATAATAATAATTTTAAGAATCAGGTTAATATTGTAAAAACTATTTTTAAGCACATCATGAACAACAAATTGACTGCTCTAACAAATATGTTGGTCCTTTTTTTTTAATGTACTTTTTGAATTTTGTATGGTATGTTGACACTGTGTATTTAATGCAATGTGTATTGATAGAACATTTTCAAAGTTCAAAGCTTGCAGAGACAATATATAAATATGTTCTATCTTTTTCCTCTGATCAAAGAAGCTTGAACTTTTAAAACAAACTTTTTTCAAAATAACTATCAATTTATCGATAAAAAAAATCTTTATTGCCTGTAATCCTTCTGGAACTCTGTGATTTGATATCTCCATGAAAACCAAAAGTCTGGAAATCCATGGATAAATAGCATCAGAGGTTTATCTTCAGGGCCACTTGCAACATAATGAATCTTGATATCCTGTAATATAAAAAAATGAACAAAACTATTTACATGAAATGAAAGACACAGATGGGCTGGAATAGTAAAATAAATATTTAAGAGAAATAAATAAATATTATTAAATGTCATAGTGATATGCCCTTACTATCTAAAAATCAAAATAATGTTTTGTTACAAGATAAGAATTTTGATGACCAGATCTTCCAGAGAAGCAAGGACATTCCAGGGTGGCTAGCATTTCATGTCTGATTTGTATACAAATGTTGGTCACTATGTGTCATGCTTTAATACACATATGTAGCTATATATATATATCGCTTCAAATTTTGTACTCTTACTGAAACATTCAGAAATATCTCCATCTGTATTTTGTACTAGATCTATATTTTATAGCTTACAAAGTCTTCTTAGCAATAGTATGTGTGCATGTTTACAATCAAAACAAACGGTTACATGCACATGTAATAAATGCTGCAAGAATGTTTTTATACTTTAAAGAATGGTAATTTACGGTAAGTATGAAATTTTATTCTGCAAGGTAAAACTGCCAAAAGTGAAAATATATCACAAGCTTGATCTATTCAGATTACATGATTAACTAAGTGCATTCTGGGATGTAGTTTCTTTTAATATGCATAACTAAATGGCACTAAGTGAACAAATTTACAGTAAACACAAAAGGTTTATATCAATCGACTTACTGTTAAAGTAAGAAATCCATGATTACCTAGACGTGTATCATCTAGACAAGCAGGTCTGGCAATTGGTTTCTTGGCAAACACTTCAGAGAATCCAACTGTGAAGCATTCTTTTAAAATCTTCAGTAGAACCCAAATACTATATACAGCACCAATGACTCTTAGAAAGATTTGTTTGATAAATTCAGACATTCTTCTGAATTCTTTGGGATAGACGAACTAAAAAAAAAAAAAATTATTTGATAAATTAGATCTAGAGGAGGTTGAGTCCCTATTATATATATAGTTCAGGAACAAAAGTCAGATTATTTGCAGACGATTGCATAATATATAGAACAATAAAAACAACACAAGATACAGAAATTTTAGAAAGAGAATTAGATGAATTACAGAAATGGGAATAAAATTGGAGCATGTATTTCCACCCAGAAAAATGTCAGTTATTAAGAGTAACAAAAAAACTAAAACAAATTAATTCCACTTATCTTATTCATGGTAAACCAGTAACACAGACTAACAACGCAAAATAACTAGGTGTTATAATAAATGAAAAACTGTCATGGAATCACCATATAGGTGAAACTGTCAAAAAATCAAACAAAGCATTAGAAATTTCAAAGCATAAGAAATTTCTATAAATTAAATAAGAACATAAAACTAAAATGTTATTTTAACCTTGGGACCCCTCAACTCAAGAAAACATTAAGAAACTGGAACAGACACAAAATAGAGCAGTGAGATTCAGAACAAACGAATGTTCACATTTGACTAGAGTACCACCTTTAGTAAAATCACTAAATTTAGAAAGCCTTCAGGATAGAATACTTAAAAGTAAAGTAGCAATTATCCATAAAACACTGAACCATAATCTTCAAATACAAAAACAAAATTTAATAAAATACTCAGAAAGACACAAAGATAAAGGCACATTTCTCGTTCCATATGCTAGGACAAATCTGTACAAATGCTCCTTTTTCCCTAGTGAATGGAAAATGGAATGGGTTGCCTGAGCTAGCCAGGAAAACCAGTGACTTGGCAGAATTTAGGTTATTGGTTAATATGCATGACTAAATGCATGGCGCGTAGGACGTAATCATCTTCTTTTTTGAAGTAACGCCTGTATCATATAAGATAAGATGAAGTTAGATATTTAACAGTGAGTCTAAAAGTGAACTGGACAGTTATGGGGACTAGCTTAGAGTCTTCATTCTGATTCATAAATCTTGATTAAAGTCGTTAGATTTTTAACAGTGAGTCTAAAAGTGAACTGGACAGTTATGGGGGTAAAGCAGTAGGTGGCCTAGTTAGTCTCCATATCTATAGTCACATGGGCGCCCGCAGACACGTGCAAGGACTGGTAGTGTACGTGGCACCACCCTAAATTCTGAGTAGCCAAAATTAACCCACTTTTTTGCACCTTCAAATCAATTAGCTTCTTACAAGTAGCAACTTAACATGTATTATAAATGCTTACACAAAAGTACAGTTGTAAGGATAAGTTATTGTAATAGACTAGTGAGGCTAATCAGGACTTGATGGTCAATCATGTACGGCGGGTACGCTATTGGTTTGCAATTATTTGCACTATAAAGGGAGTGAACATTAGTCGTGACGTTATGTCTTCATTTGCACATAATCTTAGTCGTAATTAAGCTTAGGCCTAGAATGTGATAAATGTTTTATTTATTTATTTTTTTTTGCCTTGCCTTGCGGGAGAAATCCTTGCCAGCTGTCTTTCGATTTGATACATGTGAAAGTTCTTTTATTAAATCGAAAGTTCTTAAAAACAAGAGTGAAGAGTGCAGTCTTCTTGGTAAGTTTATTTTACGTCTTACGAGATGCGGTTGGTGTTAGCGTTAAAAAAAAAAAACAGGCTTAACAAGCCCATCAGTCATAGATTATTAAAAAATTCTTCACATACCCTCGTCCAAGTCAAAACGTTGATTTGAATCAACGGTTCACTGGCAGTAAACCAAAATAAAAAAAATACGAGCAGCAGCATTAATTAAGTACACTTTCTGGGTCTGTTGGTAGGCTACTGCAGACAATGCGCACTCCATAGACCTAACCTTGTTGTCAATGACATGAATTACGTTTCAGATATATATATACGTTATGCTAGGCTGTTGGTATCATCAAGAACATTAAATTAATTATGAAGTTCCGCACTTAGCAGTCCCAATCGACGAGCATTGGTACTAAATTTACCTCTTTTGTGTGAGACACGATGGACTAAAAATACAAATCCATTCGCGCTTTCGGTCACAACTTTGAGAAGACTGTTTTGCGGATCTTGGAATAACGGCTGCTGGCGAAACCAGACAAACTACACGTGTGTTACTCTCTGCTCTTGGTATACGTTTCTGATTTGTCTTTTCATTGTTGTCAATTATTCATCGGTTCTGATCCAGTTTTCAAGATGTTGCAGTCGGTCCAACTTAACATGGTGGCAGCTCAATAGCACATCAGCAGTCTCAGTGACATAATTAAAACCCACCGTGACTTTGCCAAGGAACATTTCAGAGATGACGTCCAGAGTAAGACAAAACTGCTGGCAGACAAAATTAGTATTGAGTTGGTGCTGCCGAGGATTTGCAGTCGACAGACACATCGAGCAAATATAACTCTTGTTGTGTCTGCATCCTAAAATGATGCAACTTGTAACATGGACAAATACTCTGGCTGCAAGTCTGGCATATTCCGCTATGCACCCTACAACTTAAGTAAATGTTTAGTAAATGTTAGCCAACACCAAACCAAATAAAGCTTCTGGACCTGATGGTATTCCAGCTAGATTACTCAAAGAACTAAGTAATGAGCTAGCCCCAGTGTTCAAAATACTCTTTCAGGCTTCTCTTAACCAGGGCAGAGTACCAAAGGACTGGAAAGAAGCTAATGTCACCCCCCTATTTAAAAAAGGAGAAAAATCTGACCCAGGAAACTACAGACCAGTATCACTTACCAGCATCACATGTAAAATCCTAGAACACATAATATGTAGCAACATCATAAACCACTTAGACAAACATAATGTCCTCACACCATACCAACATGGCTTTAGGAAATATAGATCATGTGAAACACAACTAATAGGACTAATTGATGATTTTTCAAAAGGTTTAGATAATAGTGAACAAATAGATGCTATCTTACTAGATTTTTCTAAGGCTTTTGACAAAGTTCACCACCATAGTTTGCTTAAAAAATTAAAATATTTTGGCATTAATGGTCCACTGCATCAGTGGATTAAAGACTTTCTGATAGGGAGAGAACAAACTGTAATAATAAATGGCTCTAAATCAACACCGATAACAGTAAACTCAGGTGTACCTCAAGGAACAGTCTTGGGTCCACTACTATTTTTAATTTACATAAATGATTTACCAAATTGCATTACTTCAGGAACAAAAGTCAGATTATTTGCAGACGATTGCATAATATATAGAACAATAAAAACAACACAAGACACAGATATTTTACAAAGAGAATTAGATGAATTACAGAAATGGGAATCAAATTGGAGCATGTCTTTCCACCCAGAAAAATGTCAGTTGTTAAGAGTAACAAAAAAACTAAAACAAATTAATTCCACTTATCTTATTCATGGCAAACCAGTAACACAGACTAAAAACGCAAAATACCTAGGTGTTATAATAAATGAAAAACTGTCATGGAATCCACATATTGATGAAACTACAAAAAATCAAACAAAGCATTAGGATTTATTAAAAGAAATTTCTATAAATCAAATAAGAACATAAAACTAAAATGTTATTTAACCTTGGTTAGGCCAATAATAGAATATGCATCCTCTGTTTGGGACCCCTCAACTCAAGAAAACATTAAGAAACTAGAACAGACACAAAATAGAGCAGTGCGATTCATAACAAACGAATATTCACATTTGACTAGAGTAACACCTTTAGCAAAATCACTAAATTTAGAAAGCCTTCAGGACAGAAGGCTCAAAAGTAAAGTAGCAATAATACATAAAACACTGAACCATAATCTTCAAATACAAAAACAAAATTTAATAAAATACTCTGAAAGACACAAAGATAAAGGCACATTCCTCGTCCCATATGCTAGGACAAATTTGTACAAATACTCCTTCTTCCCTAGTGCTATTAAAGCATGGAATGGGTTGCCTGAGCTAGCCAGAAAAACCAGTGACTTGGCAGAATTTAAGTCATTGGTTAATATGCATGACTAAATGCATGACGCGTAGGACGTAATCATCTTCTTTTTTGAAGTAACGTCTGTATTATATAAGATAAGATAAGGCGCCCCCTCCCTTTTCCACCATTAAAGAATTAGCCTACTTGGACCACTCTTCAAGCCCAGTCACCTTACATTAATTTCAGCTAAACTGTAACCAGACGTCGGCACCACTCCTTTTTTTTTTGGGGGGGGGGGGGGGGCTGTTCTTCATTCGTCAGACAAAGGCCTGTATACGGATTAAAGCGCGAAAACATTCGGATTTCACTTCGTTTAGTTCAATCGCACCAGTCGAATTATATCCTTTATCATCATGTAATTTAAATGAAGAAAATGTGGATGGAGTTACAAGCGTAGGCCCTAGATCTTTACATGCAGGCTTAGGATACTAAGAGAAGTCGCTTCGCGTGTGAATATGATATGCCTAATTTAATGACTTAATATAGTAGGCCTATTTATAAACTTTTGATTGACTAATATGCCTATGTTTCATCAAATGCATCATAAGTTTACTTTTTTTTTTAAAAAGTCGTCCTTCTTTGAAGCCTTTGTCATTTTTTCATTCTCCCATATGCATATTTATAATTTAATTATGATGTGGTAAGTGAAGTCTACTACTACTGCTTTTTAATTTCAGATTAATTCATTCAATGCCATTTCTATTAACCGTAAGCGATGTATTGATTTGACTAAATGAATCTAAATACTCCACATTAAAGCCCACATCTAGAATATTTACCTATACCAGGTTCTATAATTGAATGACCTCTTGATGTAGCAAAAACTTTTGATATAAAATTGAGGCTATATTCCAGTCGGAATCAATACAGTTGACACATGTGTCACTTGCAGAATGGAGAGGAGCATGTTGCTTTGCTGACTGACACAGCTACTGCTGAGCGGAAGGAATCAGTGTTAGTTGTAAAAAAATATTCAAGTTCAGAGGAAACAAAGGGGGGGGGAGATATAGACCAAAGAACGTAAAAGTGTATGAGAGAAAACATTATTCCTACATGTAATGTGTGCATGCAGGCTGCACTTAGTAGTAGGCCTATGTCGTGGCGCTTTTTCTCTTTAATGACAACTTCTCAAAACTAGATTTAACAATTCATTTCACTTAGGGCTTATTAGACCAAGAAACTATATTCACATAATATGATTACATCAAGCGTTAAAATTACAGTTAGCCTACAAGCCTAGGCTTAGGCCTACAAGGCAGGATTTGAAAACATGGTTTTCATTGAGAATAGTTCGGGTATAGGCTGAGATATTCGGTCCTGTGTATAGGCTGAGATATTCGGTCCTGTGTATAGGCTGAGATATTCGGTCCTGTGTATAGGCTGAGATATTCGGTCCTGTGTATAGGCTGAGATATTCGGTCCTGTGTATAGGCTGAGATATTCGGTCCTGTGGAACTGATCACTGATAGGAGAACGGGTAAAGGTGATTAACTGTCACCTATTTGATATACTCTTATAAATTGAAAGCTAATTTTAGACTATTTCAAATGTGTTCACAACCACTTATTTGCAACCCGCCCGTCACTCCTCTAAAAGGATTTTGTTCCTCTTTACAAACTCTCATTGTGTAAGTGTACATTAGACTGCTACAGAGATAAGATTGTAAGGTCAGATACCATAAGGAGAGAGTGAAAAAGACACAATTTGTTATGTTCTTTGATCTCGGGTATTTCATGTGCAAATAGCGATACTGTTATGTGTTTTTCCTTCTTCATACATGCAAGTCGGTTAGTACGCCGTTAATTTTTTTTTAATCTGCCGATATGAGATACACGATCGAAATATCACTGAATGTGTTAAAGGAAAAAAATCTTATTTTATAAATTACAGCGATGAAAAGACAACATAAAAGAATGGACAGGCGTGTTATTGAATGAAGTTCCATCCAAACTAAAGACAGAGAGGAATGGAGAAAGACGATCAACGGATCTTGTGTGGTATCCCAACGGTCAACAAAACTATTTATAAGTGATAGGGGAAGGTCAGAAGGTGAAAAATTACAGACAAATTACACAACAAGATATAGGCTAAGCTTAGGCTTATATTCTTATCTATGCGCTTATGTTCTGGTTTCAAAATTTGTTCTAGGTTTGAATAAGCAATTGTCTGTCCTAGCAAATAAAACAATCAATGAAGTTTTATCAATGTTTCTTCATGGTTCATTTTTAAGGCTTTTTTTTTTTCGCTATTCGACCTTACATTCACTCTATTACCTCATCAACTAAGTATAGGCCTAATCAACACCCTGTAGAGAGAAGGGAAGAACTGCTCTCAACTTTCCTCTAACATAGTGTTAAAGAAACATATGCTCTGCAGCACGGTACTTTACTTTTTAATGTTCTTCCAGGAGTGTCTCTAAATTTAGCCAATGTCACCAGGAGTAGTAGCGTTGTAATCATGGCTCGAAGGGGCTCATTGAACCCGGGACCATGGACTAATAGGGACCCACAATAACACTTTAAAACATCGAAAACAAAATATGTTGACCGTGAGAATTGAAATATAGGCCTATCGAATTCTTTTATAAGTTTGCTTGCATCCATTGTGTTATTGTATTTCTTTAAAAAAAAGCATCATGAAAATTGCGAAAGAACAAATTGATGTAAACCATATTAGTATGATGAAACATTTTATTTGGCTGCATCGCCAAGATTATCATAGGTAATAAAACACATTTTTTTATATTCAAGTATATAATCTATCCTTTCAAGAACTTCTTAACAATAAAAAAAATAACTGATTATATCGTCCCAAAGTCGAAGTCTTAAACTTGTTGGTCAATAGGCCTATATATGCCCTATCTCTAGTTGTTGAAAGGAAAAAAAAAGAGATACATTTAAACTTTTATTAAATTGATATCACTCAAGACAAAAAAAAAAGTCGATTATATTAGAATCTGTTTGTGATGCTAAGAGCAGGTCTACAAGAAGTCTGCATAATTGGTTAAAGGAATACACCTAGCAATGAAAAGTCATCAATTGTCTTGAAATAAACTGCAAGCCCCTATCTATGATGCTGCTTTTATCATTTAAGTTGATTGAACGATAGTCTTCGAACAAAGCGCACGTACAGCACCAACCAAAGCAGACGCAACATAAGCCTATTTTCTGCTTTTTGTCAAGACCAAGGGTGTGAGCGCAAATTTGGTCAAAAATGTTGGCACCTAACTCCCTACTCCCCGGCTACTCAGTAGGTGACTAGTTTTAGTTTTTCTTCGGTATCGCTGCTTTAAATCATCGAAAGTTTACTTTTTTAATTGAGCCCATAGACGTTAGAAAACAGATCCGTGTATATATTATTGTATGAAATATTGGGGAGGGGGATTTCAAACTATGAGTCTATGACGGTATGCCCATGCATGTAGCCTTAACTATTCTATTAAATATCGCTATGAGTACGACTGTAAATTTCTTACCAAGGTGTACAAATAGGATCAATGAATTTAAGTCATTGGTTAATATGCATGACTAAATGCATGACGCGTAGGACGTAATCATCTTCTTTTTTGAAGTAACGTCTGTATTATATAAGATATAAGATAAGATAATAAAACTAATTTCTTTTTTTTAACGTAGTCTCCCCTTAGAAATTAGACTGGTAGGACTGGAGTAGCAAACAACATTTCTACTGAGACAGAAAAGCAAGCACTCACAATCTAAGACGATCCATTCAAAGGCCAAGAACGCACTTAACTCCGGTTCATGGCAACGTTTACTCTTTGCAATAGTAAAACAATAACAAGTATTCGAAAACGGGCTCATTGCTTGTCACTTTTACTTGATAATTATAGGTGGATTATAGATTCTTACGTTTCGGTATGATTCTAATCTTACTTAGTCTTAAATTAAAGAGTTACTTAGTTAGACTTTAGACTACTTAAAAAGTACTTAACTTACTAAAGTTACTTACTTAGTATTAGAGAGAGTTGTTAGTAATGTTAGAGTCTTAGACTCAACTAACACTCTGACTCTAACAGTTAGTCTAGAGTCTTAGAGTTACTTAGATCTAGATTAAGTTAGATCTAGACTAGATCTAAGTTTACTTTTAGTTTAGACAAGTTTAGTCTTAAGTCTTGGTGAGTCTTCTAATCTAGTCTAGACTCTAGACCAGAGCAGGAAGGACTCGATCCTCCCGTAGTGCTCTGGCAAGAAACTGGGCTGTTCTGCATAATGCCTCAGGCTCATAGCTACCATACAAGTCGAGTGACTGCTCAGACATGTCCCCCCTTAGCTCTTGGAGCTAACCTAACCTGGCCTAGAATCTAGATCTGTAGTAATTTTCATCTTCTGAACAAGTTAAGTCAAGTGCTGCCACCGCAATGTCTACATTTCCAAGAGCTAGTCCTAGGAAAAAACTGGAAACATCTATAAACTTGTCATCCATTTGTCAAAAAAATTAGATAGACTCCCTATATAGATATTGTTTTATTACGCTATGCATAGTTACAATAAAATAGGATGTTGAAGAAGGTCAGGTCAATGAGGTTCAGTGCTAACATTAACCAACACCATTCCTTGCTTTGTAACTTAATGAACACTCTCAGTACACTAAGGAACACTTCATGTTATTGTATTTAAAAATAATATTATCTTCAATTTTCTTTTTTTAGCGGCCCCTGAAAAGGGGAAAAGACGCTATTAGTTTTGTGCGAAATGTCTGTCCGTCGTCCCGTTTAGATAACGTAAACTAGAAAAGATATTGAAAATCCGACATCACAATATTTTAGACCATTCAAAGTTCTGATGCAATGGCTACTTTTTTTTTTCTGAAAGCGAAAAAATCTAATTTTTAAAATCAGTTATGCAAGCAGTTTTTTAAAGAGAAAAAGCTAATTAGTATGCATTATAAGTTAGACCTAAATTAAAAAGAATAGTAATCTTGTAAACGTCATTTTCGTGAAAAAAAATTTTATTGCGGAAATATTTCCTTTTTTTTTTTTTAGCATTCGAATAAGAGATTGATCCTGGTGAAGACTGATTTTCAACTTCAGAATCCTTAGGTGCCTCTGAGTCCACCCAGTTCCAATGGGTACCTGATATTAGTTGGGGAAAAGTATAGGTGGTTGGTCATTGTGCTGGCTATATGACACCCTCGTTAACCGTAGGCCACAAAAACAGATGAACTTTACATCATCTGCCCTATAGACCACAAGGTCTGAAAGGGGAACTAGTTAGGCCAGTGTTCACATCTAACTTTGCATTCACTTGCACCTATCCTTTGATCTGCTGTACCGTTGGGGCACTACACAAGATCTGTCAACCTTCTTTCTCCATTCTTATCTCTCATTTGTCTTTGATATAATTTCATTTGGATGTTCTTTCTGAAAATATTGAAGCCTGCCTGGGTGGACCACTTCGGGGGCCGATTTTGAGTTTGTGTTTCCACACAAACTGTCTTTGTAATCTTGTTTTATATCAATTTCTTTATTTTTACACCAACTCAAGACAGACAGATTAGTGTTACTTTTCCCACTCTTAATTGCTCCCTTCTATGCTAAACCCTAACGCCACAAACTTCATAAAGGGCCATCTACTGTGGCCTACCTAAAAACAATAACCAAAAAAAAAAAACAACAGTGTGACCCCACGCATCTAGCCCCCTCACTCCACTCAGTGATTGTGACCTAATTTGGTACCTGATTGATCAACAATTGTCCCTCCCGCTAGTTTTTTTTTTCTGGTACTGTGTTGATGATACCATGCTTGGTACCTACCTAGGCTGGTCGATCAATAATTGGGGCCCAAGGAGAGACAGAATAAAAGAGAGAGAGAGAAGGATTGTGCCACTCATAAAAAAAAATATTTTTTTCATACATATTTTGTCCAGCTCTGCCTCTCATTAGCACAATGTTTAACGATATTCCCTGTCTTTTTACCCATTCACATCACATCTAAGAAAAGAAACAAAAATAAGTAAGAAAAAGTTATACAAAATAAATGCCTTGAGTTACATCCCTTTGATATATATGCATTTTCAACATTAAAATAGCTTTCGTTAGTGTCATTGATAAATTGGGTTAGTTAATGTCATTGATAGTGACAAACGAATATTATGGAACACCCCATATTTACACAAAGGTTTGTGTTTTTAAGCCAATTAGAAATATTTTAGATAGGTCATAGTTAGTTGATACCTAAATTTTCTAAAAATAATCTCCTTAACCCCGGACACCTACCCTCCTTCTGTCACAGAAGAAAAAAGTGACTTTGTCATATCAATGCTCTTTGAACGAAAGTAAACCCTTGTTTTTCAGAGTAAACAAAACTAAATGTGACTGAACTATAAAGAAATGGAGCATGAACAAAAACAATAGACTAGTTTCATCATAGCTATCAAAATAAAGGCTCATTTTAACAAAAATTGTGGGGTGTTGGCTTATATCAGAAAATTGTGGGTGTTTGTAATATGAAAATGACTATAGATAATTCTAATACTTCTTGATCTAGTACTAGATTCCAGATCTATTATAATCTCTACTAATGATTTTTTTTATTTTACAGGATTTCTACACATCAACTCACTGGGGTAAATTACCCAAATCTGTACAAGAATATTTTGACAATGTGGATCCTGCACATTTTGCTTGGCTATTAGAGAAAAATGAAGTTGCTAACACTAACAGGCTAATTCCACCCTTAATCTTATTGACACTTCATTGCTGCATTCACAATTTTTCCTTAAATAGAATAGGAGTGGATATTGAATCTCCCCAGACTCAACAGGACATAGCCTCTGCACTTCTTGAAACTAACGATGGAGATATTGTGGACACTCGGTGTATACAGCAGTGTAATTACAAAAATGGGCAATGTATGGATATGGAATACATGTTCAGAAAGCATGTGAAACCCAAGAAACAACACGAGATCAACAAACTTGGGCAAGTGAGGAGATATCATTTTAGTTGTCTGTTTAATGTACATATTAAATACTATTAACAATGTAGTCTTACAATATATCTCATTTATAAAATGGTCATAAAAATCAGAAAAAGTTTGCATTTGTGACAGAAATTTACTGCTGTTTACACAGCATGCTATATACAGAGCTCTATTGAATTAACATTTTTGTGTGTTTTACAGTCTTATTACAAAGGAATTCTCAAGTCTAGTTAGTGTGAAGCTCCACAAATGCTTCTTAATTTGCTCTGGATTGACATGGATGATTTATCACCACTTTTTCCCATTTTCTTGTCTTGTTATATTTTATCTTTTAGGTACAGTTGTGCTAAACAACTTTAAAAAAAACAACATATCTCCTAAGTTATTAGAATGACTACAAATTTTTCTTTTATTAAATGTAGATGTTACAGTGAAAAATCATTATATCAACATATGCACAGATATATTAAATGTTCCTTTAATTTAATTATAATATATATAAAACTTACCTCAAATTAAATTTAAATTACTATTTGATTATGATTGTCTTGCAGACAGTGAAACTCTTAAGTAAGACATGCAGCGCCAGTCAGGTCATTGATGTTGGTGCTGGATTAGGCCATCTATCTCGGATCTTAACGTTTCAGCATGGGTTGAAAGTAACTACAGTTGAAGCAGCTGATGGTCATGCTCCCAAAGCTTGTTCTTATGATAAGTAAGTGATAAAGCTATGTTAGTCAACAATCACAAAGAGGAGTGGCTCAACCAATGGGCATCAGGAAACACAGGCAGATCCATGTACAAAGAAATGACTATGCCAAATAAACTGGACAGTATTAACTTCCTCCCCCGCAAAGAACAATCTTCACTTTACCAAATAAGAAAAGGACACACACCTCTGTTAAATTACCATCTGAACAAAATCAATTCCACACAACTCCCCCTTTGTAGACACTGCGCCCACCCTTATGAAACCATTAACCATAAGCTCTTTGAATGCCCCTTCCTAATCCACCTTAGGCAGACCCTACTTCCACTAAAGCCCAACATAACCATCACCCTGTACGGCAGTGCTGAACAACTGAAGAAAACAGCACACAATTTTTCCTTGGCACAGTCTGCAAAAAAGCTCACAGCTCAGCAGCAATAAAGCTGGCTAGAAGAAGAAGAAGTGATAAATCTAATGCAGTTGTAACTTGTGCTTAAGGCAAAAAAAAATTTTTTGAATTCTATTTATTTATTTATTTCAGAGAGGCCAAAAAAGATGTATGCAAGGCTAATGTAAAGGTAGGATCATTTAATACAAATATTTTTTTAAATTACCATTTCATTGGTTAAAATTGTTAACCTTTAACCAAAGTGTTCCTATCCCTAGACTTAGAAAAAAATAATACAGATCTTTATCTTATCTTATAAAATCAGACTTTACTTCAAAAAAGATATGTCCTACATGTGTCCCTAGGTCAATCTAGTCATGCAAGTTAATTAATGACTTAAATTCTGCCAAGTCATTTGTTTTCCTGGCTGGCTCAGGCCACCTATTCCATGTTCTAATAGCAATAGGGAAAAAGGAGCATTTGTACTAATTTTTCCTAGCATATGGAACAAGGAATGTGCCTTTATTTTTGTTGTTTTTCTAAGTATTTTATTAGATATTGTATTTGAAGATTATGGTTCAGTGTTTTATGTATAATTGCTTCTATATTTATAAGTCTTCTTTCCTGAAGGGTTTCTAAATTTAATGATTTTACTAAAGGTAAATAGTCGGAATGTGTGAAGTGTTCTGTTAAGGAAAAGTTTTGGTAAACACTGTTCTAATCAAATGTAAATATTGCTTTGTTATGAAACTCATTGATCTAAAAAATGTTTGTTAAATGTTTTACATGTTTCAGATGTTCCTTCCTAGTCCAAACCTCCCGCAGGACGACGGGGGATGGGAGCGGGCAGGGTTTGAACCCGGGACCATCGATAAATCTGAATGACAGTCCAGCGTAAACCACATAACCAGGCAACTCTATTTTGTGTCTGTTCCAGTTTCTTAATGTTTCCTTGAGTTGAGGGGTCCCAAACAGAGGATGCATATTCTATTATTGGCCTAACCAAGGTTAAATAACATTTCAGTTATATGTTCTTATTTTATTTATAGAAATTTCTTTTAAAAACCCTATTGCTTTATTTGATTTTTTTTACAGTTTCATATAGATGGGGATTCCATCTTTCATTATATAACACCTAGGTATTTTGCGTTTTTAGTCTGTGATACTGGTTTACCATAAATAAGATAAGTGGTATTTTTTTTAGTTTTTTTTTGTTACTCTTTATAGCTGGCATTTTTTCTGGATGGAAAGACATACTCCATTTTGATTCCCGTTTCTGTAATTCTTCTAATTTTCTTTGTAAATTTTCTGTATCTTGTGTTGTTCTTATTGCCCTATATATTTTGCAATCATCTGCAAATGATCCTGAACTAATGCAAGTTGGTACATTATTTAGGTAAATTAGAAATAGTAGTGGACCTAAGACTTTATGTCCCAGAGTGAATCTCTTGATAATGACAAGACACATAAAGGTTTGGTCATTTTGTCACAATCATTCATATATTTATTTTATATCTCGTCTTTCAGTTTACCAGCTTTTGGTATTTGAAACATATTATTGATAAAATTTCTACTCCTTAAAGTCTGAATCAAACAAAGCTAAATCAGCTAAAGATTTGAAGTGCTTGTCTGATCAGCTGCTTCTGTCATTGTGAAGTTTCAGAATATTTTTTATCATTAAGCCACACAAAAGCTATTCAAACACCACTTGAGCCAGTCACTTTTAGCTCTTAACCATTAGTTTGATCACAATGGTTTAATTTTTTTTTAATAGTTTGTGATGTATTTTTTCAAGTTATTGATAATATCAATGGTTCCAAAGAATTAGGTACAATGTTGTAGTGGGCAGATTCTGAAATGATTGAAAAAATGTTTTGGTGGTCTGGTATGGTTAAGTTTTGAATTGAATAAAGAAAGAAAAATAAAGGTGATTCATTTGTAAGAAAAAATTAAAGTACCTATTGTTAGATAATTTCTATTCCTTGCATATTAGTTTAAATTTACCATTCACAAAAACAACAAAATTTACAAGTTCTGAAATTGTTTTTATTTTGTATCCTGTATGTTAATAAAAAAAACAATTAAACATTTAGTGTTTCATTTTTTTTTTTTTTTTCAAATTTTGGTGATCTTATATTTAGTCAATCTTACAAACATTTATAACTGATTACCAAAAAAAAATATTTTGTATCTCTATTTCTCTATTGCCCTTTTTTTTTTTTAATGCTTGTATTTTATTCCTCAGAAAATTTGCCAAGTCATGCCAAAGTCCTTGGAAAGTTCAATGAAATCATTGGAAAATCAAAGAAAAAAGGAAAATAAAATAGAGCAAAATCATTGTCATGACTCCTGTATAAGGAAATGTAATTCTTCATCGACAAACTACTATGGTATTTCTAAAAATGGGGAACAGCATGTTAGTTGTGATGATAAATTTGACTTAGTTATCACTGATGATAAAAATGTCTTAAAATCTGACTTGTACAATAAATTCACTGAAGATAATGATTTGGATTATTTACCTAGCCATGTGATCTGTAAAGTAAACCCTGATATTGACGCCTCAAATTTTTTGGATATAGTAAACATAAGAAATAATAATGGTAAGATTTATGAAATTTCTTATTTACTATTAATCCTGCTTTTTTAAGTTATTGATAATAAAGTATTCTAGAAACAAAAAAAAAATAAAAATGAGTTTCAATAATACAAATAAATTTTGACAATTAAATTTTTTAAATATAAAATGTTATTGAATTATTTAATGATTTTGTCTATTTTGAACTAATAAGCTTAATTTTTTCCAGGTCAGAATCAATTCATTCTTGTTGGTCTTCATGCTTGTGGTGATTTGACACCTACATTGTTACGGGTCTTTGTTGATTGTCCAGAAGCTATTGCCTTGGCATCTGTTGCTTGTTGTTACATGAAAATATCAACTGATGGGTAACTTTTTAACATTTACAAAATGGTAGAATCTAAACATGGTAATTATAATCTAACAGCTTCTACTGATTAGAAGTCTGGTAAAAAGTTTGAGCTTGTTTTTTTTCTCCCATTTCCCAAACTTTTCACAATTATTCATTGTACCTGACAAGACATGAATCAATCAAAAAAATTTACCAATTAGTTAATTAATTATTGATGATTTATTTTTATTTTGATATCCTAAGGTGAATAAATGCTACTTAATGAGAAATGTGGATGTATGTACAGATTTATTCCCCTTAATACATTTTTATATGTTTTTATCCCACTTTCCAATCTTGGATCAAGTTGAAATTTTGTATAATTATTCATAGTTGATGACAATACACGAATCAATAAAAAAATTAACCAATTAGTTAATGAATTAGTAATAATTAATTAATTGTGTTTTATGTGGCAGAAAGGGAGTTAAACCCTGCTATTTTCAGATAGATGGCAGTAATTAGTGGGCCTTTCCCTTTGATAAGCTTTGTCTTTAAAAAGTAATCTTTTTCTTTTGCTTGTTTGTGTAGAAATAAAGTATGATATTGTTATTTCTCTATTAATTTACAGAAGTACAAGATTAGCCAACTTTCCTATGAGCAAGTTTAGTAAAACTCTTCCCTTCTGCTCATTGACATATGTCTCCAGAGAACTGGCTTGCCACTTTATTGATGCTTATTATCAAAGGTTAAAAGGTAATTTTGCATGTAGCATAGGATCATATGTTTTGCTTTACACTTTTTTTCCTTTCTTTTTTCTTTATATCTAACACAGGGTTGTTATCAAAGTAATTAATATTTTGTTCTCAAACTTATCTTTTGAAGCTAATGATCAACACCTAAAGATTCACTCTTACAGAGCTGCCCTTCAGTGCATTTTAAAGTTTGCCTGCCCACAATTTAAAAATGGTGACTATCGTTTAGTGAGTAAAAAAGGATCAAGAGGCACTTTCACAGAGTAAGTTAATTTTAAGAGCAACTCTGTTAGTGATTTAGTGTATCCTTAATTTCAAGCAATGTCATCAACACTATTTTGTAAAATTTCTATAGATATGCTGTAGAGATCTTAAAGAAAGTGGGCATTGATGCAGATTCTGTACCACAGGAGATGTACCAACATTGTGAAATGCTAACGCAGTATTGGAAAAGAGTTGTGGCTTTTTACACAATTCGTTTAAGTCTTGCTCCTGTTGTGGAAACATTTATACTGCTTGACAGAGCTTTGTTTTTAAATGAAAAAGGTTTGGGTTTTTTTTGTTACTGAAAAATATTTCGATTTTTTTATTTTCTACAGTATTTTTTTAAACTTTACAAAGCAATATTCAGACTTGTCACAGCTTTCCTATTATATAACTCTATCTACTTACAACTCTGTAGAAACTACCTTAGGTCTCGCTACGTCTAGGTGTCCCTGGTTCAGCTGTAGTTAACCAAATAACGCAATTCAACCACTAGATCAAACACAGTGCCTTTAATAAACTTTTACTGTATATCACACACAAGCTGGGCTCTGTCTAACCACTCTCTGACAACAAACACATTTCCGGTCATTTGCGCAGAGTATAAAAATAGATTATACATACATGCACACATTCATCCGTGACAAGACTCATTTTGGTCAATTCAGACAAAATAAATGGACACAATTTCCAGACCCACATATTACTTGGCCAATATTACTAAATTGTCTGATGTGTCCATCAGTAAAAAATATTGCCTTTACTGTTTCTAAAACAAATCATTAGAGCTAGCACACCTCAAATGCCAAATAGTAATTCCTGTCTCCACTAGAACTTCAACCCTGGACCTTAAAATCAGAAAAAATTAAGTACTCAATTACTCAGGTTGCATTGTTTTGTAGCTAATTATTTTAAAAAGATAATTAACCATAAATGAATATATTTATTTAATTTTCAAATCTTTCTAGGAGTATCCAGTGTCCTTGTGCCAATTTTTAATTCAAGTATTTCACCTAGAAATTTTGCGCTATTGGCCATAAAACAATGAAATGATGAAAAAGTCAAAAATTTGAACAATTACTATCATACGGGTTAGTTTTACCTTGTCGCTAGTCAAAAGAAATTTTTAAATATTCTATTGTACGGTACTGTTGATTTTCAGCATTGTTTTATTTAGCTGTTATAAATTATAGCTAGATTATAATGAAATGGTCAGATGTTTAGTATTTTGTATTACTTATGGTGCAGTTGTTCCCATGTGGATATAAACCATTTTAAATGAGGATTGAAATAAAAATTGTGCACTTCATATGCTTTTTAAAATTTTATTTCATATAAATACCATTATGTGGTATATGTGATTTCACTATGATCTTTATAATGTTTTAAAAAGCTTACAGCTGTAATGACTTCTCATTTTATTCATTAGCTCTAGGAGAAAATAATTATCTACAATTTCAACAAAATTACTGAACAGTCAACAGTGATCCTCAAAATGTGTTCAGAATCATAAAATAATATTAAATAATGCAAGTTGTGACTGTGATGTATGTACTCAATATGTAAATTCAACTGACCACTATGGCCACTTACTAATTTGTGTGTAATACAAACTTCCATTGACCTCTTGCTTTTTTTCTTCTTTTATGATTCACTTAAATTTAACATGTAAATGTTTGGTATTACAATAGTTTTGTTTGTAGTTGAATGTTGTATTAGCAAAATATTTATCTACTTTCAAATACACTTTTAATCTGATAAGGATTTCATGTTATAATTTGTCTATTTCAGTTCATTTCTTTTTTTTTTTTTTTCATAAAAAGGTTAATATTTATCCTAATGACATTTTTTTTCATAGTTAAAAAAGGGAAACAAAATCTTGTGCTTTTACTTACAAATTTGTTTGTTTAAATACTTGTAATAAGGAAAATCTAAAGATAAAATAAATAACAACATGGGAAACAAACATTCTAAAGAAAGACAAAACAGTGGAGCAACATGTTTAAAATTGTTTGTTGTTTTCTGTGTTAAAATAAGACAATAACTTAGATCCATTTTTGGGACATGTTACTAAAGACTTTCAATAAATGTTACCAAAAACAAAATAACTATAGTAATTTTTTTATAACAAAAAAACTTTATGTAAATTAGGTAATAAAAAATGTATATACCTGCTTAACGTCACTAAAAACTGTAGAAGTATGACATAATTTTTGACTAGCTGTTACAAAAATTATACCTTTACCACATATTTTTTTCTTTGTTTGATAATTTTTGTTGAATAGGGAGAAATGAAATGACATGCAGTAAAATGTAAGTTTCCTCACTGACTATTGTAAATATTGAATATACATATGAATTGATAAAATATTTCTGATTGCCAAAAAATTAAATATAAATATATTAATCAAGGATTTTAAGACAATATGAAGCTTCAATAATAATAAATTTTGTACACAAAATATATAATGTACAATGAATAAATAAGTACACATGATACTATTATGTTTGATAGCATGTACATGTATATACATTCTGTTGAACATTCATTCCCATGGCCAGACCAGGTGAATGAATGAATCACTAAGACAACAATTGTGGAATTTGATTTGATCCAACCAACAAGAGCATGAAGAAAAACAATAATGTAACAAAACACATATTATGTTGTGAGTAATGCTTCAATCATATTTCAGCCTACCAATTGAAATGATCAATTTTATTCTTGTCTTGTTTTGTTGTATAGAATTCACAAAAAAACTGTTTTTAAAACATTATGACCTTGTCAAATTAATTGATTTCTAGATAGCATCTTACAGAACTTGAAGTGCATGTAGAAAAGAAAAACAAATTCTTGTTTCTTTCAATAGCTATTCAGGGCATAGTTATGGGAATATTAGTTAAAAGCCCAAGTGAGTCACAAATAACTGAATACTCTCCAAAAAGGATTTATTATTTTAAAATTTCTTGACATTGAATGAACAAAACACACATATTTAAAGAATTGTTAGTTGCATAATTTATTTGCTGTCACTGACCAACTTCCAAAAAATATGCCCTGTGTATAACAAAAAGATAATCAAATTCATCTTTATATGAGACTGAAAATTTTAATGGGTATAATTAAAGGGTTATACAGTTAATATTTATTATTCAAATGTTAATGTGATCATTTCGAACCTATCACAAAATATTCAACATATAACACACGCATAAAACAAAACAAGTTTCAAACATGCATTCATTTTGATTGAAGCAGTACACCATTTTGTTTGGATAGGCTAAGTTACTAGATTTAAAGGTAAGTATTGTCCATTCTTTGAACTGCATCTTGATGTATATATAGATTGACTGACCAAAGGAGGAACAAATAAAACATTTTTTATTTGATAAGTAAACTTCGACATTGTTTGAACCGTGTTCTACACACAAATGTAACTGAACTCTATATGAGACATTAAGTTGAGTATCAAGCTGTTACCAATGATTGCTTCCTACTTTTTAAACTCCCACATATTCTGACGTGAAACTTGTGCTATTCTCTGAAGCCAGAAATCAAAGGCAGTGATAGGAAGACGAAACAAACTGTATGACGTAAAGTCGTAGACTCACTATGGTTTTATTCAGAGAACACTTTGTGAGTTTCTTTTGAGGGCATAGGCCTACTAAGAGTTGAACCATTCATAAATCAACCACTTTCAGACATAAGTTAATAAGTTCTTTCAATAAACAGATTATGTCATCACCCTGTGTAGGCCTGTATTGTCTCGTGAATCCAGTCTGTGTAATAAGCCACCCTGGTGAAGACACTGGGGTAGCCTGTAGTTTGACATCCGCTGACTCCCCAAGAAGTCACTCCTGCCAGGTAATGATAGCCATTCTTTCGACATACCAATGGTCCCCCGGAGTCTCCCTGTAAAGGTAAATACGCATGACTAAACAGAACCAATAGAAACTTAACAGTAGACATATTTTTAGAATTACAGCCGCAAATATTTTTTTCGCCGCTACAAAATGATTTCTCAAATTGATATTGAATGTTTAAACCAGCGCATAAACAAAATTTGAATGGTCACATAATTTCCCCTTTCAGACACGGTATACGATAACTTTGTTTTTAATTGTTAGTACTGTAGAATCAAATTTCCAAGTAAATTTCCAATCTCTGAAACTTGAAGTATAAATAATTTTTAGAATTGAGTTGACAGCAGTGTCCTTGACATTGTTGAGAAGCGAAAATTTATCGCGAAAATTCCCAAATTGGACCTCATTCACCAATCGTAAACAAACAACATTTTGCCACGTGGTTCTCTATATCTTCTATACAAATTACGCAATCCATAAAGGCTGTCACGTGGTTTTTATTGCTTTATCAATATTATCACGTGGCTAAATGTTTGTTTGTTTACGATTGGTGAATGAGGTCCATTGGACATTGCATTACAGTACATTCAAATTCTTGACTAGTCCGTGCACATGAGGTGTTACTCCATCTCTCTAACCTTCACGACTCTATGCGAACACATGTTTGACTAAAACTTACATTGCACGCTCCTCTGTCTCCATTGCCAACACAGACATGGGAGTTTAAAATTCGTTTCCAACCCCAGCGAGCTGAGCACTCCGAGTTCTTCCTGATGTTCACTTCCAGCTCCATCAGCTCAGTTTCAACATGATCTGAAACATTGAGAATAAACATTAACAAAAAGAACAAAAAACACGATATCTGCATATTCCACATTAGTAATGTTACTTATTACAATATGAATTAATCGACAATTTAATTTTTTTTTAAATTACCAAACACTGAATCACCAAAGGGTGCAGGGATTAGGCTTGGCCTCATACATGCTGCGCGGAGCCATTTAGTCGTCGGATATCGCAGCATATAAGCCAGGCATGTCAAACTCGTTAAGGGGTATGGGCCGCATAAAACACTTACTATGGCCTGAGGGGCCGCAGCCAGAAAACAGCATGCTAGTTTTATGTAAATTAGAAACAATACAAGAGAATATAATAACTAATGACATATCTGTCCCTTAGTTAGCTAAATTTGTTGCACAATTTGGTAATTACAAATTACTATGATTGCACTTTTTTTTCCTTGTCCTGATGCTTGACATCTTTCTGGGATACAAGTTTATTAATATCGGGTGGAAGTTTGTTTGCCACTGACACTAACATCACAGACGACAAATTTTGATCAGTTAATCTCGAACGGTGAGGTGATTTGTAGCTTTCATTATAGAAAAGAACTGCTCACAGAGATCACTACTTGCAAAAATAGCTAGAATTCTGGCTGCAAATTTCTGCAATTCAACGTACCGTTTAGGTAAATAACTAAATTTTGGCGCACCCACTTCTTTATACTTCGCTTTCAACAAAGAATTTGACTACAATTCTATCAGCTCTAGTTGCCAGCAGCATTTTCAGAAGCAAATGAAAGTGGTTATAAAAACAACGAAAATTCTTGCTCGTATGAAACGAAGTCATGAAAACGGCCAGTGGAATCATCTACTAACGATTCCAGGTGTAAGACATATTTACCAAAATGTTGTAGCCGTATTTAATCTTTTTAGTTCCTGACACTTTGAGAAGTGAGAAGCCAGCAAATTCGTGTCCAATGTCATTCAGAAACATTGAAAATTGGCGATGATTAAAGCCATGGGCACAAATAAAATTGATAGTGACTGAAACCAGTCTTATAACATGTTGGGACTGTAATGGCTTTGTGCGTTATGTTTCTTGGTGAATGATGCACTGAAAATGAGCAAATTTAAAATTAGCATTAGTCTCTTATTTTTGAAAGTAGCTTTGCGTCAAAACCATTTCATAATGGTTAGTGCGCCATCCATTGTTAGACTAGCTATCTTTACCAAAGATAAATTGTACTGCAATATCACCTGTGGCGTTATGCATAGAACAAGTAGCTCCTCATGTATCTCAAAATTCCTGTCATAGGCCCTTATGAATATAGCCAACTGTGCTACACCCGTTACATCAGTTGACTCATCAAGAGCCAATGAAAATAATTCAAACTCTATTTTGTTCTTTAATTGTTCATGCGAGCTGATTGACATGTCATTTATTCTATCTGCCACAGTATTCCTAGTTAACGCTATTTCTTTGAATACTTTCACATTTTCTGGACAAATTACTTCGGCAGCTTTAACGATACACTCCTTCATAAAATCCCTTTCACTAAATGATTTGCTTTGGCTTGCAATAAAGTTTGAAAAATGTAGCTGGCTTTCACTGCTGATTCAATATCGTTGTTCAGTTTAACAAATGCTATTTTTCAATTTAAGTAGCTTGTCATCTTTTATTTTCCAGCGTAATAGTTTAACATTATTTTGATAATTTTTGAGGTGGCCAAGCGAGCCGCATGCAAGGTGGTCGCGGGTCGCATGCGGCTCCCGAACGCCGTGTTCGGCATGCCTGATATAAGCACTTTAATTTATAGATCGATATCCCGAAACGCTAGTATACAATTTTCTTTCAAATTCGATGAACAGAATTGCGGTATACATTGATATACTATAGGCCTAATAATTAGTGTGCTCCATCAGTACAGAAGAATCCTATTACTAAGCTCTTCTTCATTCTTTTTGATGACAATTAATGATCTTTCAACATGGCGTCCTTGACGGTTTTTTATTTGTCTATCCCAAAATCTTTCCCAATCTTGCTTTTTTATTATTATTTTTTATTTTTTTTTTTGCATTTTCATTTTTAAGGTTCCACTATACCCCGCCCCCCCCCCCGGGCCTTTTTAATTTCGACGTATCGCTCTCTTCTTTTTCTCTTTCTGAATTTTGTTGCATAAAGCAACAAAACACAACGAACAGTAAACTACTGTAATTAACTTGGTAATAAAAAATATATTTATACCGGTAACGCCTTTATTTCTGAGCTTGATGTCATGCTAAATGCGGCCACATCTTATGAGTTTACTCGGTAATAAACAAATAGAGGTAAATTTAGATTCCTTTGAGGTTGTTTAAGTCTGCGTGTAATTCCATTACTGGAGGGCTCGAATACATGTGATAATACCCCGCGTATTTAGGCATATATTAAATAAAAATACACTTAAGTCTCCAACTTCCTTGATTGCACATGGGCACCAAGATGCTTGGAACGTCAAAGGCCAACAGATTATCAGGATTACTCTTTGCGTTTGCATACTTACGCACTTTGCCTAAACACGTATGCAAGGTGAATTACTCGTCTGGCTCCCTCAATCGCCTACGCATCTTGTAGCCTAAATGTTTAGACAGAGCAGCGGTAACCAAATAAAGACCTTCGGGTCGAGGTCTATGAGCTTAAATTTAGAACCGTTTCCGGGCTAGGGATCTCGTTACATTTGTATGACGTCAATTTGTCCACCAGCTGCATTTGAATTAACCCGGGGTTTAGGCCACTCTCAGTCTAGGACAATGTGTGTAACAACTGTCATGGCTGTCTAAACAGAGGAAGTCTTACCTTTAGCTTCGCCCCATCCCATAATCCAGCACTCCTCCCATTCTCTGTGGATTTTTTCTTTCTCTGGTAAGCAGGCATGGCGGACATCGAACCCTGAGACGTCTGCTGCTTTAGACAATCTAAGTAGAGCAATATCATTGGGATAGTTGTCGCCATTAACGAAGTCCGGATGCTGAAACATTCAATACAAATCTTTTTATAGTTTCTATGTTCTACATACTTTTACACTTTAAACTCAAAATGTCTTTTGAAATTTTCATTTTAAGCGAAAAGCCTACATATTAGTCAGTGGAAGCACTACATGATATGACTAATTATATTGTCAATAAATAAATGTGGTCGGGATGGGAATACATTTTATGTATGAGATGGTAATTTGTAAAAGAATTATAATTAGTGTTTAAGCGATGATATGGGTTTAAAAATGTCTGGGATTACTATGAAGAAAGAGTGTAGAAAGAATCTCGTTGACAAATGTAGGCTAACTAAAGCATTGTCTTCAAACTAAAACTTTGTCCCTCCCCCTAAATCTTGTTTTACAAAACACAAAAACATAGACAAAAACATAGACACAAACTTAGACACAAACTTAGACACAAACTTAGACATAAACTTAGACACAAACTTAGACATAAACTTAGACACAAACATACGAGCGCTGCCCCCCCCCCAAATCCTTTCCAACCTTGTTTTACAAAACACATAGTTATACACAAACTCGTAGCGCTGTCCCCCCCCCCCCCCCATCCTCTCCAAGTCGTTAGGTAAATAAAAAGTGTTTGGTGAAAGTGTTAGTTCAAAGTACAGACATATTTGTGCGGATTATCCTTACTTGATGTCGGGGAAACCAAAGAGAGGAATGTACAATGTAGTCACCTTTGTTCATAAAATGCTTTTTTTGTAAAATTAAAAGTGTTGTATAAAATTTACCTTCACAATATAGTCCACACTTTGTGCGGAGCCATGTTGCCAAAACACAGCTCTCCATTCGTCAGCAGTATTAAAGTCTGGCCTGAAAAACAAAACAAAACAAAAAACAATTGTTTCATTGGCAATCTTCTGCTGAGAGGCACTTTAACTGATCAACTAATAAATTCAGTCGTCCTTTTGGTTGCCATCGGGCATATGCAGTAAAAGTGTTCAACATTTGATCTTCGGCTGCTCTGGTGCTGGACTTAATAAGATCATCTAGTTCTAAATGTGATATCTCAAAACTCACCCAGCGACGCAATGCGCAGCAGTGACAACCCACTGGGGATGGATCAGCGTTGCTCCACACACATGCCTCTTGGCCCATGTCAGCTGCAGCGATACCACCCACGGCCACCGTCCACGTTTGGCAGGGAGTCCTCCTACAATCATGCTGGTGACTGATACTCCACATTCTGGGAGATAAACAGAATCACACATAGACCTCTGGAGCTATAAATCGATTTTTTTTCTCTTTGAATTGTGGAGAGAAAAAATCCACTAATAAACCAGCTTTTTAAAAAATATTTTATTATTTGAAAGGTTAGGGTTTGAAAGTTAGGAGTCAGTGTTTATGTTTTATTGCTTCTTGACTACTTTGTTTTCTGTTTCGGAGTGTCTCTAAGTTAAAGGATTTTACTGACAATTAGGCTACTCTAGTTAAGCATGAATATTCATTTATTATAAATCTCACGGATCTATATATTCGCGACTGTTCTAGCCTCTATGTTGTTTTTTTTATTTGAGAGGAGTCCCAAATAAAAGACGCATATTCCATTGTTGGTTTAACGGTAGTCTAACCAATGATAAATAACATTTTACAAAGCTTATATCAACTCATTCTGTCTATTTGTCAGACTAATAGAAACGCTGAAGAAGTTATATCCCTCACTTCCCATTTTCGAATTAAGTTGAAACTTGACATTTATTGTCGGAGACAACACATGAATATCAATTAGACAATTTTAAATAGGCTACAGGTATTTCATTGTTTTTTATCGAAAATTGAAATAATTAACTTTTTATATTTTGCCTGTTGTTTAATGTTCTTGTTTGATTTGTAAAAATTCCTTTTAATAAGCACAAATGCTTTGAAATTTCTAAATAATCTCTTCAATATGAGCATTCCATGATAAAGTTCATGTATTGCAATACCTAGATATTTTGAGTAACATGTCACCCCGTTGTTTTTAAATACTTGAAAATGGAACGTGCAATATCTCTGTAGATTTTAATGTTTTCATTGTGTGTAATATTTTTGTATTTACTGTTACGTCGAA
Source organism: Biomphalaria glabrata (assembly GCF_947242115.1). NCBI lineage: Eukaryota > Metazoa > Mollusca > Gastropoda > Planorbidae > Biomphalaria > Biomphalaria glabrata. The sequence continues at coordinate 21,789,629 of NC_074711.1, read as the reverse complement.
CTATTCTTTCAGCTAGAACTATTTTTAGCTAAACATCTCCTAAAACATATTTTTGCACCTTAAACATCCAGACAAAAAGAGAACAGTTGTGAAACCTGTCTCCTTCACTCACCTGGAAGATATGGAGGAAAAGTGGTGCTGTTGATTGCTGGGTGTTTGACAGGTAGCGATGCTCTGGAGTGGCTAACTGGTCGAACTTTTTCTGGAGGAACTGGTGGGCCTAACGTCACTATGTCAACCCACCAGCTAGTAGTTGGTCTCGACGTGCTGTGGGTCTGGATTTCCACCACAGGCGTGGTTTGAAGGGATTTCACATCTACACTGACTTCAGCGGTAAGATCCGGTTTATTGTCGGGCACATCGTATCTGTAGTGGAGCCGGTCAGTTTTCAGACGCTGGTTGTTCACCCGCTCTTTCCTAGCTCGGGGTTGAACATGCTTCTGCCGTGTCACCTTTGATCTCCTCCTTAGCAGCGGGCCTAGTGTTCCGATGTACACAGGGAGTTTAGTGATTGTTGTTGGAGGCGGTGCTGTAGTTGTGGTTGTTGTGGTTGTGCTGGTGGTAGTTTGTGTCAACATGGTTGTTGCTGCTGGTTCTCTCTGTTTGCCGTTGTGGTTCCAATAACCACGGCTCGTGTCGGTTCCACGTTGCTTGTACCTTCTCTGGGCATTAGTTCTTGTGGTGGATGGAGATGTGTAAATAGACTTTCGTTTTACGAAAACACGAGAGACTTTCTTTGTCTCTGGTAGCTGGGGCCCTTTCAGGGCGGCCGTCTGATGAGAAGGCTCTTTATTGGATACGGGCTGTGTGGTTTTCAATATGATGTATTCCCCATGACGCCTCACCGGATTCAGACGCCGTCTTCCAGTTTTAAATGCACGACCGTTGCCATTGTGAGATGTGGGATTAAGTTCTAACTGCAGCCTTGGTTCGACCTTGTAGTTGTTGTCTTCGACAGTTAAATGTTCTGGTGGTTCTGTTGTAGATGTTGTCGTTTCTTCAGTACTGGTCGTCGTTGTTGTAGTGCTAGGTGTTGTACTTGTCGTACTTGTAGTCCAATCTTCTTTTTGAGTGCTCTCCCATTCATCATGGTGCAGACGTGACTCGCTTTCAGAACTATAGATACGTTGGTCCCCGTGCTCGGTCGTATGCTCAGATTCATCTACGGCTGTGCAGTCATCCCATCTGGACTTCAAGGGCACGCAATTAGTCGCTCTATTAGACCACACCTCGTTACCGGGGCAAGTCATAGCCGCTGCCATTCGATTCCTGACGCAGACAAAGAAAACTCCACAATTTTCTTCATCTCGCACCCACTGTAGGTTTGACCTTTGACATGGAGTTCTCGCCTTGTACGTCTGCAGAAGAATCTCGTCCTTGAGTTCGGTGTATTCGGGTGTGCTCTGGTAGCCTTCGATGTCTCCATGAAGGTTTGGATGATCGTACACATTGTACGGAATTCTGTCATTTTTGCTGGGCACTAAATCTAACACTTCTTCTGTAACGACTTCTCTTTCAGAATTGGATAACATGACATGGGTATTGCCTAAGACTGGTCTGCTACGGCCTGACTTTCTAAGAAACGGTGGCGATTTTCTGACTCCGTCTTGTCCTCTACTTAGTGCAACTTTTCCCTTTTTTAATGATTTGTAATAATTTGGCAAATCGGTTAAATTCGGTGCCTGTTCTGTGGGATATGTTTCTATATGATCATTACTTAGGGGCATGTTGGTAAACTCTCGAGAAGAGCCAGGTCTGAGCTTCCTGCCTCTTAAAGGCCTGTATTCCCCGCCATTGAACAAGACGAGCTTTATTGTCCGATTTTCTTCCACATCGTCTCTGACCAAAGTCTTCACATTATTATGACTAGCGGTGGCTACGTGGAAACATTTGTACACCACAAACGCCAAAAGCAAAAGCCGGAAATTTATAAGAGTTCTGAATGTTTCATCAATTACTAGGATCAAACTTTTCCTTCTTTGTCTAGGTAAGTTGTACCCAGTATTAATACAATCTGTATATATCTCGTAGTCACTGGTCATCTCTGTCCACTTCATAAAGCAAGTAAGCTTCCCCGATGAAACATTAGAATGGCATTGTTTTTGAAAGTCCAAGTTAACAGATTATCGTCCATCAAAAAATGATGAGCACATTTTCGTAGATTTTTGTGCGAAAAAAAGACAAAAACAAACAAACTTACTGTAAAGTTTGATCTATTATATCCTCAAGTGAATGTAAAGCACAACTTTCCAAGAAAATTCCTTATGTTTAAGCGGAGAGCTGCATATGACTGCACATTGGAACGGTCTGGACTAAAGCTGAAAGTTGGATCAAAGTTTCCAAGTTGAAGGAGGTATAAAGAAAAAAAAGCCACATACAAAATGGTTCCACGAATCCTTGGCTGTGCGAGCTACAAGTTCGAAAAATGATATTCTTCCAAACACAAACCAGACGGGGGAGTTAACTGCTGAATTCCCTTCGTCATCTGCTATGTTGGACAAAACATTTCAAACGTGAGGCATGCAGCCGCTAAGGATTTAGTTCATTTACGGGCGGCGGGTGCCGCGACGTCGTTTTATAACCTAAGGAAGTCTTCCTCTGCCCCCCCCCCATCTTCCTACGACCCGCTCCCTCCCCCATTTTCCCTATTTCTTGTCAACTTTCTCAACTGCATGACGCCGAGAACGTGTGTAGGATAGAGCGGGAGAGAAACAGGAAGGGGAGGGGCAATTCAGTGAGGGAGAGGAGAGAAGATAGAAACAGCCTGTCCGGCTACTGGTCGATGTCTGTGTTTGCCTCATCAAGAGATTGTTTAGCCAGGCTCATCCAGTCAACAGAGAGAATTCACCTTAATACATCTATATCATCTCAGGAATTAATTTTACATTTATGTACAAAAAATTCCCCCCTCCCTTTTTTTCCCCCTGTAAGTCGTAAGTCTATATCGTTAAAGATGTTAACTAAGTCAAAGACAATAACAGTACCATCATTGTAAGTTTAAGTCTTATTGGATTGCTAATAATTTTAATAAAAGATATTCCTTTAAAAAAAGATAATTATATTATTATAAGCACTATTTAAGTTAACTACTTACAATATTGGATGAGAGCATCTTCAAGAAATAAGATTGATATTTGTTTTTTTTTAAATAAAATGTATTACACCAATGAAGTGCATTTATATAAGCACTTTTTTAGCGGCATGATCAACACATAGGCCCAAATAGCCCATTTTCTGGTCTGTAAAATGGGAACAGACAGACAGCTCAAAAACAATAGCGGTTTTCCCTTAAGGAGCAGCTAAAACGTCAATAGTATTATAGGCAAGGACATATAGTGCTTGTGTGTAACCGTGTAACGTCCATAGACATAAATAAATATAGACTGGCCGATGAAAGAGTTTTATGAAACGAAAATTTGTGACTTGCAATTTTGTGTACTTTATTATACAGCATTTATGAGCAGTATAAAAGTTAAGTATTCATGTCTATTTCAGCCACACACCTATATATATATATTGTAAATAAGGAGGCAGTGTAGTTTTGTTTAATCTCTAAGAATGAAGATCATGCAATTTTTCATAATTCGGAAATCCGAATACATAGACATAAATAAATATAGACTGGCCGATAAAAGAGTTTTATGAAACGAAAATTTGTGACTTGCAATTTTGTGTACTTTACTATACAACATTTATGAGCAGTATAAAAGTTAAGTATTCATATCTATTTCAGCTATAACCTATATAAGTATTACAATATTTTCACTTGTTTTTTTTTTTAATCTCTAAGACTGAAGATCATGCAACTTTTCAGAAATCGGAAATCCGACAACAATAGATGTACATGTTTTCAAGTTACATGAAGTTATTTCCTTTTACCAGTCTATATTTATTTATGTCTATGTCCGAATACAATAGATATACATGTTTTCAAGTTACAAGAAGTTACTTCCTTCGGCCAGTCTAACGTCATTTAGATGTGTTGCTTCCGACGTTCTGTGGGAAAGTTTCCGATGCAAATTTTAACATTACCGAGTGACGACCTTGTCAAGAGTTGGGTTCACAACGTAACAACATAATAGGAGGACCGTGGCCATGTCGTCATACAGGACACAAAATAGCTGAGCAAAAGACAAAATCTGGAGAGGCGAGTTTAATCTAGTGTGTTCAATTTTTTGTCGTCGTCTTGTGTTGCAATGCTGCGGGCGAGCCGTGAGTGTAAATATTGATATGCCGGAGGATTGCAGTCACAGGAGGAAGGGCGGAGCTCCCGAGTTGGCCTTGGCAGTGTTGGCGATGCCAACATTAGATGGTCTGGACCCCATGTCTTTTACTTGTCTACAGTAATGCCAGGGAGCCCGCTAGAGGTCGTTGCCATTGACAAGACAATTAAAGGCGTTGAGAAATTTGCGAGGTAAACTTTGTAGAGTGAATGCGGCTTTTTGGGTCAACAAGGACGTTCAACAGAGATGACCACAAACATGGACGTGCTAAAAGATGCAAACAAGGGAGACAAATGACATTAATACTAAAACTATGTAAAGGGAGGCAATTGAATAAAATCAAAATAATGCCAACATTATGAAAGTGCTATTGCATAAAGGCCTAACAATATTTTAGAACTTCTTAACTAACTATATTATTATACTATTTTGTTAAACAAGCTGGGGAAAAGATAATATATATTATATGCAGTTATATTTTAAAATGTGCCATTCTTACTCAGATACAAATACAGGATTATGAAAATTTTCTTCAACTCAACGTCGTATGTTAATAGTCGAAGGGGACTTCTAGAAGAGAAGTTGAACTCCGTGAAAATCGGACCCATCAGTGGCGCCACCCGGTGTGTCAGCTCAGGGTGACACTCGCCCTCCCACTTCCATCAACATTTCCCAATAAACACTAGCGTTACTTTTGTTGAACCAATACAGTGAGATGATGACCTACTTTCATTGACTGTTACACAAATGACAATGTCAATTGTGTTCTAAAATCCCATTGTTTATGACATCTATTCAATTGTTATTGCATATAAGTGCAGGTTTATTAAAATTAGAAACAGACTTTTCATCACTTGAACATGTTTTCTTGTTTATACTTTAGACTGAAACAATATAACATTCTGCTGTGTTATTCAAACATCGACTAACATCTAGTCCAGAAAATGTACGTTTGCCGCTCTCTTTGTCAGCAAGAGTCCAAGACAACGGAGACTACTCCAAGCCTTTTCCTGTCTCAAATGGCGTGAAGCAGGGCTGTGTGCTGGCTCCAACTCTCTTCAGCATAATGTTCACCGCCATGCTGAAAGAAGTCTTTCGCACAGAAAGCATTGGAGTTGGCATACGAAATCGCACTGATGCAAGTTTATTTAATGCTCAGAGACTCAAGGCAAGGACCAAGCTAAACTACGACTGCATCAGAGATCTGCTATTCGCAGATGACTGTGCCCTAAACGCCGCAAACGAAGAAGACCTTCAAAAGAGCCTGTCCCTCTTCGCTAATGCCTGCAAAAATTTTGACCTCACCATTAATGTAAAAAAGACAGAAGTACTGCACCGACCTCCACCAAATAAAGCTGTCACAGAACCAGACATTCTCATAGATGGCCAGAAATTAGCAAATGTCAAAAAGTTTGTCTATCTGGGAAGCACCATGTCAGCAAACTCCAATCTAGATGATGAGGTTGACTTCCGTATTGCTCGTGCCAGTGCTGCTTTTGGCAGACTTCAAGAACAAGTGTGGCAATGGAGAGGACTCAGCATATCCGCAAAACTGAAATCTACAGTGCTGTAGTTCTCCCGTCACTCCTATATGCGTCAGAGTCCTGGACCCTTTACTCCCGCCACACCAAAAAGCTAAACTCCTTCCATCTATGCTGTCTAAGGATGCGTTGGTCAGACCACATACCAGACACAGAAATTTTAAAGCTGTCCAACATGCACATTATCAATGCAACAGTAAAAAGGTCTCAACTTCGATGGGCGGGACACGTAGTCCGCATGCCAGACAATCGCCTTCCCAAGCGACTTCTGTACGCAGAGTTGTGTGCAGGAAAGCGCTCCCAAGGACACTATCAAGAGCTCCTTCAAGGAATGCGATATCGACATCCACGGCTGGGAAGTACTAGCTCTCGATCGCTCCTCATGGCGTGAAGCTGTAAGTCTCGAAGTCTCAAGATTTAAAGCAAGAAGAAAGGCCAGGGCGAAAGAGCGCCGGATCAACAATAAGCTGAGAGAAGAAGCAGGCCTATCTGCAACTGACATAACCCACCCATGCCACATATACGGCCGGATTTTTAAAGCGAGGATTGGACTTAACAGCCATCTTCAAGTCCATAGGAAATGAAAAATGTGCTCATCTTCGACCACTAAGGAGGAACTATATAGAATGAAATCAAAATGAAAAATGTTGAAAATGTTGGTACTGATCATCAATATTATAAATTAAAAAAAAAAAAAAAGCTATACGGAAAATAGTGCCTGTTACAATCTGGTGTTTTATACATTTTGAAATGTATTATGGAATCAGATTTATTATCATCTTAATAAGTGCAAAACCACAGACTTTGTGTGATATTTCATTGTTAACAAACTAGAACTGGCATAGGAAAAGATTGAGAATTTATTATTTGAAAACAACAACTAAATGTTAATGCGCACTAATTGACATGCATATAACGATATTTTATTTTGATTTTTGAACACTAGTATTGATGCACTTGTTCAAATGTATTATGTATAAATCAAATATACTGATCCATTTATCCAAACAATGAAGGAACTTATACTTTGGGTGACATACATTTTGTTTCCTATAGTGACGTAAATTTAATGACCTAAATAAAGCACATTTGCATTTTATAATGAATGAATCAACAACAACAAAATTGAGTGTGTGTGTTTGTTTTAATATACAAAACATTTGGCTATATAAATTCATCAAATGACACAAACAATCCTTGTTGTATAAAAAAAACAACTTTTTCTCTCACAGTCATGCACATTTCTGCATACATTTTGAAATCATCTAGCATCAGCACTATAGCCTTCTTGCTTTTTTAGGTCTGTTTCCATTGTGAGGCAGTCTGGTGGTATCTGTGATGGAAACCACATTTAAACCAGAGAGTTGGAGAGCTTTCAAAGCAGGCTGCAAAGTATTCAAATAATTTGAATTGAAGTCAAAGCACAACTTTATATGATGGAATAAGAAAGGGAAATATAATTTACATTACAACGGTAACTTAGATAAAAGACAAAGTGTATGCAATGAAATAAATGTCCAGTTAGCGATAGGAAATCAAATGTTAAAAGATTCAATGAATTACTTTAAAAGTGGAAAGTAAATATGTACTTCCATCAGATATGTTACAAGGAATCCAGGGTATTGCTTAGTTGACAGAATGGATGGTAGATAAGCTTTAAAGGGGAGGATGGGATGGGATACAACTGGCCAAAGAAGTTTGTGTAAGATCTGAATTGAGACGAGGGTTGTTCCTAAGACTGCTCCATAGAAGAATCAAAGACAAAGTATTTCAGTCTTAATAGAATTCACAGGTCAAAAAATATGTAGCTTGGTGGAGAGGAGGCATTATAATGCAGGCTATTCTACTGAAAGATGAAAAAAAAAGAGGCTCTAATAAATAAAAAAAAAAAAAATACATTAACTTTAAAACCAAATATAATTTCTTTTCAACCAGTGCGCGAAAAAAAAAAAAGTTAAAAAAAAAATCACATTTTTAATGTAGCTAAGCAATAATTCATGATATTTAAAATTTTCAACAAGATGATTGTGTAGGGTCATAAAAAGCTTATATTGAGTATGATACTGAATGGATAAATTTTGTCAAATAGGATTTTTTAAAGTAACACTCCAATTCTGAGATAAACTGTGCAGTGATACATGATTGACCATTTTCAATGTATGTGCAAACAAAAATTGAAAATGGTCAAACAAAAAGCATACTTCATTTAAAAAATCAATAGGGTTAAAGACTTTGGCAAGACTTCAATAAAACTTTGGTAAGACCAAAGGTAAAAATTGCACCAGTTTCAAGCATAACATGGATTTTTAAAAGTAGTTTTAGTTTTTGAGAATCTAAACATGGAATATGGACGGAGAGCAAAACTACAATGGCTGCTTTCCCCTCAATGGGCTGCTTGAAACTGACTTCTAAACCTTGCAATACATGATAACCAAAATGTCTACTACAGGAGTCACTTGTGAGTTTCTTTTTCCTTAGGTAACATTCTTTGTATCCTTATTTTCTTTAAATTCAGAAAAAGTTTTACAAGTAAAATGTTATCAAAATTTTTAAAAAATTTATATAGTATGTTAAAGTATGTCTGTTTTTATTTTAATATTTTAAATGAACATTTGTCTGAAAAGAGTCTTCAAATTTTAAAATAAAACCTTTTTTCTTTTAATGTAAAATTTCATCTTAATTCTAAAGTAAAACCCAACATGAATTGTGTATTTTTAGACACAATTTTTCATTTATATAAAAATAAAATTTTCATTAAACTCCCTGGAGCTTAAATTTATTATTAGTATATCTATATATTTATTTATTTATTGGAGTACAAATTATTTTGAATAATTAGATATTTAAATTAGATATCTAATCAAAACATAAACTACTGACCAGTCTTCCTGGGCCTATTCCTCTTAAACAAACTCGCACAGTTGTGATGTCTTTCTTCAAAACATTCTGTCGAAGACATTCATTTTTGAATAGTGTTATTATCCTTTTACCAAAATCCTACTAAGACTACAATTAAGACTACTATATTGATCCTTATTGGAAATTTATTCTAATTACAAGGACTCTTTTTTTTCGATTAAAAACAACAACATTCAACAAAAGAGAACAGTCACAACAAACAGAGAAGTTCATAGAGTAAATCCACTATAATAGTTTGTAGCAATGGGATTGTACACTAGTCCACCAATTCCACATTATTCCCAATATCCAGTAGTCAGAGTGTAGGGTGGACTATCTAAAAACTAATACTTTAGTAGATTTTCAGTTACCTTATTTGTAGGACATGCCACTTACTGAGTTTAAATACATTTAATGGGCAATTGATATCTATATGGGATACAGTTGGTCACTGTCCAATCCAGAGAGAACTAATTAATTATAATCTTATAACTCTTTTTCTCTGTAATTATTTTCCACGGTCCGACAAAATGTTCAATTTTGCTCATTTGTATTTTAATACCTTGTTATGATTCAACTTCTACAACTTTTTTGTTTGTTATCAGAAAATATTATATTCGGTATAGAATTAAAGAGAAATGCACACTCTTTTTAGATAAAACAAATTGATGTTAATAAAACTAACATTAAATTTTATTTCAAATAATGTAATACACTAATAAAAACTTACTAACCATGTCTAAGTCTCTTTAGAACTAGATCTAGAAAATATTTTTTTTATACCAATTGAGCTAAATGTATTTTTTATGATAGTTAATCATATTTTCACAAGACTTAAATGTATAACCATATATAAAACATATAAATGAATTGTCTCTTGCTCACTATCCCATACATACAACATATATTATAGAAAAATAGAGCTCTTAACCCTGACTCTTTAAAAACATAATTTTTGGTAAAAACACAATAAAAATGAAAAAAAAAAAAAGGAACAAAACAACAGATTTTTTATGCATTGATGATAATATTGCCAATTCAGCTGAAAGAATGAGATCAAATCAACAATTGTAGCGTTGATTAGGAGAGACATAGTTAACAACAGGGCCGGTCCTAGCGATTGCGGGGCCCTATGCGAAACTAATTGCGGGGGGCCTAGTCTGGGTGGGAATAAGGATAATAAGTGAAAATTAAGATTTTGTATTAGAAAATAAATTCGGCTTTGAATTTTATTCATTCTTTTCTAAGTACAAAATTGCGATCAAGTTAATTTTACTTTACCAATCTTGCAACCTAATGGGCAATGGGCTATTGATATCTATATGGGATACAGTTGGTCACTGTCCAATCCAGAGAGAACTAATTAATTATAATCTTATAACTCTTTTTCTCTGTAATTATTTTCCACGGTCCGACAAAATGTTCAATTTTGCTCATTTGTATTTTAATACCTTGTTATGATTCAACTTCTACAACTTTTTTGTTTGTTATCAGAAAATATTATATTCGGTATAGAATTAAAGAGAAATGCACACCCTTTTTAGATAAAACAAATTGATGTTAATAAAACTAACATTAAATTTTATTTCAAATAATGTAATACACTAATAAAAACTTACTAACCATGTCTAAGTCTCTTTAGAACTAGATCTAGAAAATATTTTTTTTATACCAATTGAGCTAAATGTATTTTTTATGATAGTTAATCATATTTTCACAAGACTTAAATGTATAACCATATATAAAACATATAAATGAATTGTCTCTTGCTCACTATCCCATACATACAACATATATTATAGAAAAATAGAGCTCTTAACCCTGACTCTTTAAAAACATAATTTTTGGTAAAAACACAATAAAAATGAAAAAAAAAAAAGGAACAAAACAACAGATTTTTTATGCATTGATGATAATATTGCCAATTCAGCTGAAAGAATGAGATCAAATCAACAATTGTAGCGTTGATTAGGAGAGACATAGTTAACAACAGGGCCGGTCCTAGCGATTGCGGGGCCCTATGCGAAACTAATTGCGGGGGGCCTAGTCTGGGTGGGAATAAGGATAATAAGTGAAAATTAAGATTTTGTATTAGAAAATAAATTCGGCTTTGAATTTTATTCATTCTTTTCTAAGTACAAAATTGCGATCAAGTTAATTTTACTTTACCAATCTTGCAACCTATGGCATATTTATATGCCAGTGAGAATAATAGTAAATACGTATTGGAACTTCCGGTTAAGGGAAAATTCGTCCGATTATTACATTTTATTACATGAAAGCTGACAATGTCTTTTTGTTATCGCGCGTAGGAATGGCGTTGCCCATAATGAATGACACACACAAATGGTAATTTTGTCTATTTTTCATGAGATTTTTAGGAAATTTTAATAAGTGCAGGTTATTTCCAGGAATTTTTCGTATATATTTTGCAATTAATAATTACACATAAAATTAGCGCAGGGCCTATGAAAGCGCGGGGCACACTGCGACCGCATAGGTTGCAGTGGCCTAAGACCGGCCCTGGTTAACAAGGCTGACTTACCCCTGCTAATGCTATAGCAGCAGCTTGAGCAGCAACATTGGTTCCTTTTTTAGCATTCCTAAATCCTACAGTGCCCTGGCAAAGTAAGCAACAGAGTAAGCATATTAATTAGTGGAGCACAATAAATCAGCTTGGCATTGATTACATTTAAACATATTGAATGAAATTGATAAGTTTAATTTGAAGAATAAAACTTTTACAACTAAGAATTTTATTTAATTTATTGTATGTAATTTTAATTGGACAACTTACAGCTGATTCTAGAGATACAACCCTTCCTAGAAAAATGAAAAAGTAAAAATTTGACTAAATCAAATAAACAATAAAAAGAAACAACTTAAGGTCTATTTTTAGAAAATATATTGAAATATAAAGTTAATACTATTTCCTTACCATTGGCTTCTGTTGCTGATAGTATTGTATTGTTATATGTAGCTTTTACATGAACTATGGGAATATCTGAGAATCTGATGCCATTGAATATCTGATTAGGTGTCTCAGATGTTGGAAATGAAGTAGTCCTAAATAAAAACATTGTTTCAGAATAAATTATAAAGTCAGTAAAAGTAAATTAACTTGTCAAACTACAAATATGTTAATTTTTTCTATATCATATATATGCTTATTGAAGTTTTTGTTACCTTATTAGCTCATAGCGCCAACCCTATATCCCCTTTAAACACACTTTTTGTTTTACAAAATGGCCCTTTGACATTTTAAAATTCAAGCCCTAAATAGTTCATTAGTTTAAGTACCCCAATGATAATCCAGACTCAAATGGTGCACCATCTTCCTTGCTTGCCACATCTTTCTCTGAAACAACTTGACGGACTTTATCCAAGACAGGATCATATCTCTTCTGTAGCTTTGAGCCTGTTGCTATATAACGAATAATAAGAAATTAGGTATAAGATTGAAATTAAGTAAATTATAATTAACAGTATACTTATAAAACTAATATATATATATAATATATACAATCTTGTTAAAATTGGCATAAATGTTCTTTAGATCATGGCAGAGATTGTAGTGTATGTTTAATGTCCCTTCCACAACCAGGGGCCTTAAAAAATAATAAAAAAAAACACAACAATTTTGCTATTAAAGGAATGCATGTTCGAGAGGCTAACTACGCTTGAACTTGGCTTAGCTACTTATGAAGGGGGCTAGAGGTTCCACACCCGACTAGAGCAAATTTATGTTTACTGAGCACCTAAAGTAAAGGCAGAACGGAAAACCTTTTCCCAGATACACCCTCACCTTACTGGTCCACAAATGAGATTGAACCATAGCGCTCTGAGCATACTATAATATAAGCATGAAAGTAAAGTAAAAGTAAGCTCCCCTTTTGACCTTGTAGTCTATAGGACAGATGATGTAAAGGTCATCTGTTTCTTTGGTCTACAGTAAACGAAGGTGTCATGTGGCCAGCACAACGACCAACTGCCTTTACTTTTCCCAACTAATGTCAAGTACCATACCCATTAGAGCTAGGTGAACTCAGAGGCGCCCAAAGATCACGAAATTTAAAATCTCAGTCTTCATCAGGATTCGAACCCGGGACCCCCATTTCAGAAGCCAAGCGCTTTAACCGCTCAGCCACTGCGCCTCCAAGCATGAAAGTAGAACTATATAAAAGCTAGCTATAATTTAAAGAACAAAAGTTTTTAACAAATCGGGTTAAACCATTTTCACAGTATTTTAAATCTGATATAAATACGTCAGCTGGATAACATTAAAGCCTCTCTCTTGATATTCTGTTAAGAACAGCTGCTGACCAAGAAAAGTGGAGGGATTTGATTAATGTGAACTGTCACAGCATCCCTAGGATAAAAGTCAAGGGATAGATGATGATGATGACTTTTATTTTCATGACAAAATGTTTAAAATGTGAAGGGGACCATGTACCATGTTTTATTATTAGTTTGTGCTTACGTTGTCATGTACACAAATAGCTTTGTCAACAAAGTTTCTAGACATTGACAATAATGTTCCTGAGAAACATCATGACACAATGGACTCAATAGTAATTTTATACTAATAGTAATGACAATCAATAAATTATGTGGCAACAAGAAGTTTGTTGAGGGGTCATCTTATGTGTTGAATGAATGTGGATAATATATCAATATATCACATATATATCTTATATCATAATATAAGGACAATATGTACTAGAAAGAACTATTCACATTAAAATTAAATATGTCACTGTATGTTAAGTTTTTGTAGTCAGTAGATCTCTAAATGAAAGATCTACTGGCTTTAGTGTCTTTAGAACTTCAGATCTAAATCTATATTAGTATATTATATATAATATATATAGATAGATCTATAAATAATATAATATTATAATAGATTACCGTAATCAGATTAGTAGTGACAAGTACTAAGTAGTGACTATTAGTACTTCGGCTTATAATTAATAGACTCTACTAATAGATCTATAGTAGTTTATTTATTTTTGGGACATTACATGAATTCGGACATTCGCTGTTTTCGTGGTCATTAAATAATTATTTTAATATTTATTATAAAACTATCCCGCTGTATAATGTGCTTGTCCATTTTCCAATGCTTCTGACCCAATTTCCTTCCATTTAGCTGTCTTTTTATGTAAGAAAAACAAATTTCCAATTTGTTAGTCAGGTTGTTGTTTTTTCCTATGTTACCCGGATGACTTTACCTCTTCCTAGGGTTAAGACTATATTTTTTGATTGGCTAAGTCTATACTAATGAGCCCAGCAAAATTTATTCTGTTTTTGGAGCTGATTTATTTGATTTCTGGCGTATAGCCAAATGTCTCAACCAGGAAGAAAACAGAACAACTCCTATAGTAATAGAAAAGGACAACAAACACCTGAAAGGCCAAGAAGCAGCAAATGAATTCATTAAGTTTTTCCAAAGCGTAGGACAAATACAAATTAATGAAAGTAGAAATAAAGATGTAAACTCAGAAATCCAAGATAAATTTAAAGAAAACAATCCAGCTTACTCCTTGGGAATGACCACTAATCTTAAAATGAAGGAACTAGATGAATCCCTAAAAGCCCTCAAACCAAAACAAGCCCCGGGCCCAGACAAAATATCAAATGACATGCTTCTTCACTTGGGTCCTCAAGCCAAAAGGAAACTGCTACAATTATTCAATGCTAGCTGGAAATCTGGCAGAATTCCAAACATCTGGAAAAAAGCCATTATGATCCCTATACTAAAGCACGGCAAGCCAAGAAATAAACTGGATAGTTACCGTCCCATCAGCCTCACTAGCTGTACTTGCAAACTGATGGAAAGAGTGATAAATAGAAGGCTGACATGGATCCTTGAGTCAAATAACCTACTCACTGAAGCCCAGGCTGGCTTTAGAAAAGGCAGATCAACAGAAGATCAAATTGCCTTCATCACACAAGAAATAGAAGACGGCTTTCAAGAAAAGAAACCAACAACAATTGTGTGGGTTGACTTAGAAAAAGCATTTGACAAAGTCTGGGAACAAGGTCTCTTGCTCAAGCTAATCCAGCATCACATATCCCACAGAATGTACAACTGGATAAAGGAATACCTAAATAATAGAAAAGCCTTAGTTTGCATGCAAGGACAAAGAAGCCACACAGTGGGTATAAAAAATGGTGTCCCCCAAGGAGGAGTCCTATCCCCAACACTTTTCCTAATATTCATAAACGATCTAAATCAAAACCTACCCAAAAAAGTTAAGAGCAGCATGTATGCAGATGACCTTGCCTTAATTAGCACAGAAGAATATGTAGGAACATCGAAATTTCGATTACAAGATGCTCTTGATAAACTCAATAATTGGTCCAAAGACTGGGGCATGTCCATTAACACAAAAAAGACAACATATACCATATTCTCACTGTCAACAAAACAACAAACAATAAAATTAACATTAGATAAGGAAGCTTTAGAAAAAAATGACAGCCCTACTTATCTTGGAGTCACCTATGACCCGAGACTAACCTGGAAAAACCAAATAGATAAAACACAGAGTAAAGGCATCCAGAGACTATTCCTCTTGAAAAAACTAGCTGGCACAGATTGGGGAGCAAATCACAACATCCTGAAAAAGACCTATACCAGTTATGTAAGACCTGTACTAGAATATGGTGCCACAGCATGGGGCTCAGCAGCCCAAACCAACCTTAGAAAAATAGACAAGGTTCAAAATATTGGTCTAAGGATAATGACAGGAGCAATCAAAACAACACCCATAAGAGCTATGGAGGAAACCGCTGCCCTGATCTCTCTGGATGAAAGAAGAGAAATAAAAATCCTTTCCCAATTCACAAAATTGGAAACCTTGGAGAGGCACCCACTCAGAACAAAAATCCACAAAACTGGCACAAAAAACCGTCTCAAAAGGACCAATTTCATACAGGAATCTCTAAACCTAAAAAAGAAACACCAACTTGAAAAAATTACTCTGGAATCCTCGATACACTATAATGAATCTCCACCCTGGGACGAAAGCCCTCTTCCTACTATAAGGGACCATATTGAAAACATAAAAAGAAAATCTGATTACAGACCAACAGAGCTCAAGGAAATAGTGAACTGTTTTCTACATACCAATTACCCTAGCAATCAGTGGATCAGAGTTTACACGGATGGCTCATCCCATAAAGCCACCACAAATGGAGGAGCTGGAATACTTATCGAATGGCCAGATGGAGGAAAACTAGAAAAATCCTTTGCAACTGGAGAGCTCTCTGACAGTCACAGAGCAGAAAGGGAAGCACTAGCACTAGCTGCTACCATGCTAGCAAATCATCCAAGTTCCCCTCACAGTCAGATTGTCTTTCTAACAGATGCAAAAACAACCCTCCAAAGCCTGCAAAACTCTGATTCCCCTTATATTAAAAACCTCAGAACAGCACTCACAAAGCTCAACCACAACAGCAAAAAAACTGTTATTCAATGGATTCCAGCTCACATACAACTAGCAGGAAATGAGAAGGCTGACACACTTGCCAAGAGTGGGAGAACAAACTCACAAGTAAACTCTGCACTCTATCCAGAAGAAATGAAGAAATTAATTGTAGATAAAATAAATGAGAAATGGACGAGCTCCCATCCAAATCACAAGAAAGATGATGCTTACTATAAGCTATCCCGACAAGACCAACGTCTAATCTTTCTACTCAGGACCGGACACAACAGAATGCGACAACACATGTTCCGGAAGCTCAAAATTGGAACCAGTGAAATCTGCCCATGTGGAGTATCACCAGAAAATGCCGACCACGTCCTCCAAAACTGCTCTCTCTACCAAGAGGCCCGTATAAGACATTGGCCCCAAATCACCCCAATAGAAAGAAAACTATATGGAGAGCTCCCTGATTTGGAAACCACTGCGCAGTTCATCTCATGTATTGGTCTAGTCATATGAACACTCCAACATAACAATGAGAACGATGAAGAAGAAGAAGAAATTTGATTTATAAGCCAAGTTGTCTGATTCCATACAAATAAAAAATTAATAGGGTGTCCAAATTAAATTACGATTTTCTTACCAAAATTTATTTCGGACAGCCAGTTTTGGACATCAATAAAAATGATCTTAAATTATATTTGTTCGTTTGTTGTTGTTTTTTTAATAGAGAATGAATGGGCAAATGTTTGGAGTGAGCTTGGTACATTGAATGAAGTTAAATGCCTAGATCTAGACCTACTAGATAGATCTAGATTTTTATATAGAGAATATAGAGGATTCAGTTAGGCAAGAATGGCTATCCTAACATGTACTATACTACAAAAGATCATCTGACATCTTATTAGAAATTTATTAAATTATTAAACAAAAAAACACAAACATTCAACACACATCTAATCATGCAAACAATTCAAACATAAAATAAGTTTAAAAGTCGGTGTATAGAAGTCACTATCCCAGTGACATAATTTTGGTAGAATAAGTGTGTTCATCTTTTTACTTTTTGTGTTCGTATTTATGCATCTTAATGATTTAATGTGAGGGGCTATGCCTGGGGATCTTAAAATTTAGTTAATGTTAATTAATATAGAATAAAAATTTGAGTTTATTGAGGCCTAAATATAGAGACTGTCCGAAATAAATTATGGTGTCCGGAATCAAATAATGACATAATGTGAGTCAAATTTGTCCGAATTAGATGAAAACACACGGCCTCTTTGACCTTAAATATAATAACAAATATAGGTTAGGGGTACAAATATAAGTAGTCATCCTTATTCTCCTTAAACTTAAAAACTAAACTAAAACTAAAGAAGATTTTGATACTTCATTTTCTTTTAATCTATGTCGAACCATTGTCAAATAATGCGCTGTCAAAGTCAAACTTTCAAATTTGGGCCTATAGTAGTTGTCCGAATAACATAAACTACTCTAGATCTAGAATCTAGATCTAGAGGTCTAAGTCTATCTAGATCTATAATCTATTATCTAGATCTAGTAACTAGTACTTACAAATATTTTTTGCTAACAGATCATGGTGCCTCACAACGCAAGTGAATGGGAACCGCTGCATAAGCTTTAACATGTTAGAATGTTGTCTGGATTTAAAGGACTATCTGACGTTTAAAATCTAGAGATCTAGATCTAGTTATAGTGCAGATCTAGAGCTAGAGAAGCCTTGTTCTTCAGCTTGCTTATAAAAGGACATATCTTATTGACTTTCGTTTTCGAGTTTATGTACACACGCAGTGCTTTCCCTTTGTTTTTGTTAATTATTAATTTCTTTGATTGAAACTGAGATGTTGGCTCAAAACAATCGTTAAAATTGTGTACTTCCAATTCAATATATTTTATAATTTAAATATTAGATTAATATATGTATATATTTTTTTATTAACATTCGAATCTATAATTCAATCGATACATATTTTGTTTGATCTGTATCCTTTTCTGGGGTTTCATTCAAAAGTACAATCAATTTTCCCTATTCCGGTTTCTTATTTTAAGGAGGACGTTTGTCGTTGAGGTCAATCACGTCTTACTTGGAAAATGTTTAGAATAGCAGTAAGAGCTTCAAGTGCATTGAATAATGCTGCCAGACAATGCCTTAAAGAACAATCAAAGGGTATTAATGTATATTAGTATAGTCTAGATCTTCATTTAAAAATTTTATTGTTGTTAATCAACTTTAGACTTATTAGTAATAAATAATGATAGTAATATTACTTTTATTAGTAACACTTTAAAAAGTGACTTTTTAATTAGTTTATTAGATCTAGGTCTAGTTCTTAATTCAAGACTTTAATTTTAAGACTAAGTCACCAAATAAGACTAAGTCAGTAAGTGTCTTAGTCTTAAGACCAACATTGAACATGATACATTCATACATCATTTACATGATACTTCATTATTATTATCATTATTAATGATTATTGATTATTAATAATATTGTTGAAACATGATTTTGTGCGAGAGTTAGTTCCCTTAGCGGATCAGGGCGTGTGTGTTGCTGTTCGTTATCTAATATGGTTGAATAAAGCCTGTGTATGTTTTGTTAATCTGCCTTGTTGTTTATCTATTTCTACTTGTATTTAGATATCTATGACTATGAGTATATTAACATAGTGGCTGTGGAAACACGTTAATTAAGTAAGAATTGTTCTAAGTTTCATTTTTTAAAAAGCGGAGTAGATCTTGTTTTATTAAATAATACCAGAAATTTTGTTAAATCCACCAACAGAGTTGAATGTGGTAGACGGTAATATTTCCGAAAATTACCAGATATGGAGAAGACAGATGGAGATTTACTTCCTAGCGTCAGGCGCCGACAAGAAACGGAAATGTCAAAGAAAGGCCATTATCCTTCATTGTGCAGGAGTACAAGTTCAAGAAGTATGTGATCATTTTATTTATGGAGACCAAGAAGATAGCAATGATCCATACATTTGTTACAAAAGCTACATGAATACTGTCATCCAAGGAAGAATGAAGTACTTGAAGCTTATAGATTCTGGAATATGAATTGTGTCTCTTCATATGATTTGTTTATTACTAGTTTAAGGACACAGGTTGAGAAGTGCAATTTTAAAGACAAAGACCGAATGATAAGAGATAAACTATTTTTATCTGCTTATCAACATTTACAAGTGTTCAAATTTGACACTAGAAAAAGCTATAGAAATCTGCCAGGTCTACGAACAAACCTCCAATAGTCTCAAGGAAATGAATAAAGAGTCTAGTCAAACTGATTATGTTCTTAAGCTTGAAGAAGCAGATAGCCACAAAGCACTACAAAGAAAATTTATCAAGGACTGCAAATTTTGTGGAGGCAGACATGAATATAACAGACAGTCGTGCCCAGCTTGGGAAAAAACTTGTTCAACTCACAAATGATTAATCACTTTGCAGTGAAATGCAAGTCACAGAAGATTAACTCTAAGAAGAAGTCGTCATCGTCTAATCAATACACTAATAATAAGTAGTTGTAGATCGTCATTGAACGTTTTAGAGAACAAACTAAGGACAGTAAACTTCCAGAATGTAGATATGCTAGGCAAGATTTAAACTAAATCTATCTATATTCATTCAAGATCTAATTACACTCTAAACTTAGGCTGTTATCCAGTACTCTGTCAGATCTAGCTAGATCTAGATTTTTCTAAAAATAAATATACTTATGAACATTGAACTCATGCATGTCCAATATCCAACTTTTGATAGTCTCTTCATATGTAGTGTGTTGAATGCCATTTTTTTTTTACCTTTGATCGTTGGTAAAGGAAAAGACTTCTGTTCTTTTCCTAGTCATGTAAAATTCTTAACCTTTTTTTTATAAAGTAAACAAACTTAGATTGTTTTGTTTTTTTTAAACATATTTTAGTTGTTACTGCTGTTCGCTATAGCCATGGGAAGCAAGAGACAGATGAAGAATTCGACACTAGATATCTCAATTACTTGAATCGTCCTGATCTAGATGGGTGGATGCTTAGAAAGGCAATGAATGATCTTACTGTAAGTAACATTTTAAGGTCAAATTTTAATTTGCTTCATGAAACAATAATGTGAAAACTTTTCCTGGCATTATCTCAAACATTCGCATTCAACATTTCAGGGTGAAGATCTAGTACCAGAACCAAAAATTATCATTGCAGCTCTAAAAGCTTGTAGACGTTTGAATGACTACTCACTAGCAGTCAGGTATCTGGAGTCTATTCAGGTGATTAAGCAGTTGTTTGAAATACAATATATCTTGTTACTTAAAATATTTAATGTGATATTTAGTACAATTTATTTATGTATAAAGCAATATTATGGAGATAATTTCTTGTATGTTAGTTAAGAACACAATGTGTTATGATTCTATGATTCTGTATCAATTCAGTTAATAAAAAAAAGTTCCTATTTCAGACATTACAATCTATAGGGCAGATGATGTATAGGTTGTCTTTTTCTGTGGTTCACAGTTAAAGAGGGTGTCATGTAGCCAGCTCAATGACCAACTGCCTTTACTTTTCCCTAACTAATGTCTAGCACCCACTAGAGCTGGGTGGCTAAGAGGTGCCCAAAGATCCCAAAATTAAAAATCCCAGTCTTCACCAGTATTCAAATCTGGAACCCCCTCGGTTCAGAAGTTAGATGCTTTACCACTCAGCTACAGTGCCTTAGTTAATTATTTTCTAGAAAAAAGGAACATTTGATGGCTTTTGAAAAAACTATTATGATGTTACAATCCATTTTTGCTGTTAGTTATTTAATGATGCTGATTGGTTAATCATAGTATGAACTATTGATACAGAAAATGAAATGGCTAGATCTCATTCAGAATTAAGCCTAAAATATGGAATTAATTATGAAGAAAGATGTGATGATGATGCTTGAGAAATGTTGAAAGCCCAATTTTTTTTATATTTAAGCTCTACTCAGTGCAAGTACAATGTTTCAGTTGAAAAGGAAAAAAAAATTATTTTAATTGGAGATTGATGTCTGTGTAATATATAGGAGTAGAATAAACTTTCAATGACTTTTCCAGACAATTGATATTGTACAATGGTACACACTTTTGTTTAGTGCTTATTATGTGTCCAATTCAATAAGATTTGGTTGTAGGTATTGTTATCTTTTTTACATTTTAATATTTCTTCTGATGATGATTTTGAATCTATATTTTTTTTTTTTGTATTAGTGGAAATGTGGCAATTACAAGAAAAAAATCTGGCCATGGATCCTTCAAGAAATCAAACCAACTTTAACTGAGTTGGGTATTTTGACACCAGAAGAAATGGGTTATGACAAACCAGAGTTGGCTTTAAAGAGTGTTTTTGACATGTAGATTAAAGACAGGTTTGTTCTTCTTTTTTTTTTTTTTATTTATTTATTTTTTTTTGATAGCAATTCAATCTCTTAGATACTTAGTTTTCTTGATTATTATACTCAATTTAATTAATTAAAATAGTTATAGATGACTTTTCAGTGTGAATTTTTTTTATTTGGTTTGACAGAGTCCTGTTTGTAAATTTATGGAATCAAGTACTTCAGGATTGGATGATTAAAAGATGTTATATGATTTCCAGACAGCCAATGTTGTATCATGTGTCAATAAATAGTTTAAAAATGGTCTTGTTGTATACTTAAGTTTAACTAATAAAAATGAGTTGCTAATGTTGTTCCAGTTTATTCATTCCATATGTTTTTTTTCCTAGCAAATTATCATACAAGTCATAACACTACCAACACATGGAAGTTCAAAAATCATGTCTAAATAAAATATTTTTCTAACTTTATTGTTTTTTGGGTGAACAAATTTAAAACAAAAATTTATGTGGCTTCTCATTTTTTTTGTATTTGCTACTGATTTTAATTCATTTAAAGTTTTATTGGTTCTTAGCATTTATACATGTTCTTTACCAAAAATATTTTAACATGTAAATGTTGAAGCTCTATAATCTTTATAAATACAAATAGTTTTTTTAATTCTAGCACCTTAAGATTTTCAATTACAGTAGTGTTATAAATTCACATGAACATGATGTTAGTCTTGGATCAAAACGGTATGTTTAGCTAAGCTAATATCATTTTTTCTCAAACTGTTTTTAGCAAGGCCTGACTTGGTCTTCATCCAAAAACTGAAGCAATTAATGTGTAGGCCTACACATTAAAATAAATGGAGAACAGAAAAATAATGAAACAATGTCACTATGAATTCTGAACGGCTCTAGATTTGACTATAGTTTGAAACAAAGATCAACCATTAAATCATTATTTTACTTCCATTTTCTACAATTTATTTGTGCTAAGCAGCATTTTATGTTGAAGCAAAAGAGAAGATATAGTAACAGGCTTGACACCAGATATTGGAACTCAGTTTATCAATACTGTGCCTGATACCAAGAAGTTCTCCTCAAAGACTAAATGCCATCAAAGTATCATACCTTAATTTTTGTAATGCTTATATCTGTATTAATTATACTTTTATATTTGAAATGAAATAATGCTAAATTTAGAATGATTTAATTATTTTAACAAACATGAAATAATTCAAACTAAAAATAATCAAAGTGTTTGCTCAATTTTCAGAATATATGAAATGTTCCATTACAGAAAAAGTTTGAGAAACATAACAAGGTTACCAAATTGCAATTTGTCTTTTTTTTTACTTTAAAGAAGTCTCTAAACTTTAAGACGCCAGCGAGACTTGTTAACTAGGCCATGGAATCCCCATATTGATGAAACTATCCAAAAAATCAAACAAAGCATTTGGGTTTATTAAAAGAAATTTCTATAAATCAAATAAGAACATAAAACTAAAATGTTATTTATGCATCTGATTTTTGGGACCCCTCAAGAAAACATTAAGAAACTGGAACAGGCACAAAATAGAGCAGTGATATTCATAACAAAGGAATATTCACATTTGACAAGAGTAACACCTTTAGTAAAATCACTAAATTTAGAAAGCCTTCAGGACAGAAGGCTCAAAAGTAAAGTAGCAATCATACATAAAACACTGAACTATAATCTTCAAATTCAAAAACAAAATTTAATGAAATACTCAGAAAGACACAAAGATAAAGTCACATTCCTCGTTCCATATGCTAAGACAAATTTGTACAAATGCTCTTTCTTCCCTAGCGCTATTAGAGCATGGAATAGGTTGCCTGACCTAGGCAGTAATACCAGTGACTTGGCAGAATTTAGGTCATTGGTTAATATGCATGAATAAATGCATCTTTTTTGAAGTAACGTCTGTATTATATAGGCCTAAGATAAGATTCCCAAGGTTATTACTCCAAATGTCCATAAAAATAATAAATTTCTTGCCTACGAATAGAAGTGACTTTTATCGGTGGGAACCAGACGTTTCAATTCTGCCAAGTCATTCGTTTTCGGGAGAAAAAAAACATTTTCATCCACATCCCTCCCTGACCTAAAAGTAACTATCTAGGCTGAGAGTCCAACTGATGTTATCAAACTGGCCAGAAATACGTAGGCTACACATTTAGGACATTGTCACATAGAAACTCGTTCAAAATCTGATTGTTTTGGATGCGCAGAAAAATTACGACAGAACAACATCAATTACTAAGTTATTACTGAAAATAAAATGAATAGATTACTATATTCCTTATCTGTAATTTGAAAACATATTATATCAAAAATTGTCAAACCTATCGGAGGTTCCTTTTAAACATATAGGGCCTATCATGTTTGATTCTTTGACCGTAAGCACCCCATAGGCCCTATATATGCCTCTTCTTGAGTATAAAAAGCAGTTATAGAGAATAGTTTGTTGGACTTTCGTACGAACCAAAGGTTTTATTAAAAAGTCTATTGATTGAATGGGGCAGGGTAGGCTACTATGTATTGGAGAGATAGTCAATGTTTACTGGCACTATCCACATCTATTATCTGAGCTCCATTGTAGTTGTGAGAAATGTTTTGATTAGTATCTTCATGCCACGACTAAATCATCTGCCATTTGTTAGATGTCGTTTAAAAAAAAAAGATAGAAAGGATTTAGACCTAGATCTAATTTTAAGAAATACACTTTGCGCAGATAGTTTTTTACTTTGACACATGAAAAGACAAAAGAAGATCCATTGATTTCATTATATAATAAAATTAATCTTCAATTTTGTGTTTCAAAAGCATTTTTTACATTAATTAGTTCCTTATATCTGTGATTACAGATTTCCTGACGAACATTCTTTCATTAGACAATTCCGTAATGAATCGCGTACTAAATATTAATTCGTTTAATTGTTTACTTTATAATCCCATCCCTAGATCTAAAACTCTAATTCAACTCTAAGATGATAAAACTTCTCTTCGCACGGATAGTTTTATACTTTAACACATAAACATATTAATTAAAGTCCATTCATTTCATATTTTGATCAAATAAACATTCAAATTTGGTTTTCTAAAGCTACATTCGTTTACGAAAGCTGCGAAGCCGAGTTGAGATAGGCCTAGATCTATATTCATTCATGAATCGCGTACTAAAAATTATTTCGTTTAATTGTTCACTTTATAATCCCATTTATTTAACAAAGCTATCGCTCTTTTCGTTTTTAATAGATAAGAATGTATCGACTTTGGGTAAACCATTTTCGCAAAACTAATTTTATTTTCGTAGCGAAACTGAAATAACGTGAAAGGATCATTAGCTACGTTTAACATACATCTAAATCCAATCCACTAGAATATTCAAAAGAAATGTTTTAATTTAAAAAAAAATGGATTTAAGCCTATTAGCTATTTTGATTTGATAGCATTATTCACACTATTTTTACATTGACACATTCGCTTTACTTATTACATTATTATTTCGTTTAATTGCTTACAAAACACTCTCAGTGACTATATCGAAAGTAATGCGCAAATAAAGACCCGCGGGTCGCGGGTAACATATGTCTAGTAATATATATAATAATAAATATCCCCACCCCCTAAAAAACCCCCACACTTAGGCCTATATTCACTGTTTATTATTTTTAGGATTTTTAATTTATAATATAGGCCTACTTGTAGATCTAGTCAATCTAAATTTTTCTACACATGATCATTAACTATATATATATATATATAGACTTACAGTCTTTACATTTCAAATTTTACAAATTCTCCTTCTTCCCTAGTGCTATTAGAGCATGGAATGGGTTGCATGAGCCAGCCAGGAAAACCAGTGACTTAGCAGAATTTAGGTCATTGGTTCATATGCATGACTAAATGCATGACGCGTAGGACGTTATCATCTTCTTTTTTGAAGTAACGTCTGTATTATATAAGATAAGATAAGAAACTGTAGTCATTTTCTCCACACCCACACCTTTCATACAGATGTTTCGTGTTGTTTGTAAAAACAAATTTGATCATCAGACTGGTCGCATAATAATCGATCACGTTCGCTCTGACAATCATCTAGATCAAGAGAGGAATAAGATTTAGATCTAGATCTTGATCTATGTAGAAATAAACATTGAAATACAAAATAGAACAAAAGTTACGAGCCGAACTAGTGTTAATAAAGTGATTAAATGGAAGGACACTATTAAGATATTTCGGCTTTAATAACATATTAGTTTGAAATTGTTTCTGGTAAATTTAACAGCTGCGATTTCAATCGTGAAATGTTTTAGTTGTTCTAGGCTTTAGGGATGTAATAACAAGTTCAATATTCGTATTTTATCGTCCACCGAAGTGGGGAATGATAGGGACGAGCAGTGTTAGGATCGTAGCGTATTGAGAAAGCTAATAGCATGAAATTGCGCTAAACAAAAACAACTGGTAAAAAATATTTCTAATCACACAGATTTATTATCATTAGTCTAGATTACATTACATGACTGATCCAAACTAATTAATACATTTAATATAAGCTTTGTTTTTTTAAAAGTTGTGTTTTTTTTTTTTTTTAAATTTTGCTAGTGTTTTTCTTGTTTCAGTTGTTCCGCATCGCCATCCGATTTAATTTAGTTTCGCAGGAACAGCGATGTCCGGTAGGTCATAGATGGCCAGTTTGGAGACATCATCATACATCTCTTCAAGCGTAGCAGGCTGGAGTGGACTGACTGGACTGGTCTTAGTCTGTAGATGTACAATTGGCCAAGATAGTCAACGTGTATGCAGAAAACAACACACAAGTATTTCTTAGCTCGCGTTCTAGTGTTAGTGTTTAAAAAATAAGGGGGTGCCTCAACTGAGATTTTGTTTATTGAAAGCTTGTAGAAAGTACCCTATTCAGTAGGTCCTATGAATTTTTGTCCATTGACACTAGTATATAATTAAAACAAAAGCTGTTGTTTGTTTGACGTGTTGCGGATGTGTTTTTTTTTTCCGAATTGAGGGTTATTACCTCCTAGCTCAAACCTCCAACAAGATAGTGGGAGTTAGCGGTGGGCATGGACGCATGGTTTGTACCCGGGACCATCGACACGACAGTCCAGAGCGCATACAGCCCGACCAAGACAGCCATCATGGAGGTCTAGTATATAATTAAGTGTCTTATTTTTTTTCCTGCTCAACTTTTTCTAATCGAAAACCGTGTCAGCCAAGTTTTTGTTTTTTGACCCGATGAAGAATTTGTAAGCTGAATAGAGGAATTGTAAATAGAGCGAAAACATTTTTTTAAATTGTAGGCTAGATCTCGATGTAAAGATGTTATGTTTAAGACTCAGTGTCCTTGAAGTTGAAAAAAAAAATTTCAATCTGGGATGAAAAACAAAAGTTCTAAAATAAATAAAGAAACAAATATTCTTTCCGTACAGTCAAAACAATTACAATCACAACTTCTTACAAAGGCGATAACATTTAGAAAGAAAGGGAGAGAAGTATGAGATAGTTGCACAATGTAGAAGTATTTCTCTCTCATGCTTTTCTCTTGCCATATTCAGTGAACGAGAGCTTCAAAATGGTCATCATATTTTAAACGTACCAGTCTAGTTTTGGTGCTTCTACAGGCTGATGGTAGAGAATGGCACATGGAGCATAAAAAGCTGCAGAACTCTCCGATGGTAATGGCAGATAGACCCAACCACAGTCCGAGTTGACCTCCAAAATCGCTTATAAGGTTCATGCTCTGCAAGAAGTGTATCAAACATATTGAAATGATAATTGTTGAAAGAAATTATTAGTTTAAATGGGTTAAGATATAAATATTAAGAAAATATTTGCCATAATTTTTTTAAACTAAGGAAAACAATTACATACAAGATGTACTTTAACCCTAATGATGCTGTTACAGCGTCCAAAACAAATTCATGCCAAAGGGTGCTAGAGCCTAATTTCTAGACTTAAATCTCTCACTTGGGACGAGAAAGTATCCTAATTTTTCCTACCTCGTAGCTCTTTTGTTCTGTGATTTCTTGATAAATCAAATCTTGATAATAGATCTGAATCTTGGCAAACTCTTTTTGACTGTTTGAAATTACAATTAAAACAATTGGGATCGCCACCCTAAATAAACATGTCACTAACATTAAAAGATTCAAAGTTAGTTCAAGAGCATGCATCATGTAAATGTGTCTGAGCTGTTGATTATAACAACCTTCCACCCATCTATTCATTGTCTTCTATTGAAATTAGACACAAGCTTTAATTGCGCTTATATCTTATCTTAGAAATAAATATCGACTTTACTTTCAAAGAGAAGATGGTTACGTTCAACGCGTATCCATGGGTTCATTTAGTCATGCATGCTAGTTTTAAATTTTTCTAAGGCGCTGGCTTTTCTGGCTGATTCAGGCAACCCATTCTATGCGCTAATGGCACTAGAGATAAGGGTCACTTATAAGACTTTGCCATACCATATGGAATAAGAAATGTGACTTTATCTTGTGTTTTTCTCAGTATTTTATTAGGTTGGGTTTTTGTATTTGGAAAATTGAAGGAGAAGACAGTACCAATATGAAGACGTGCGTGCACACACACACACACACACACATGCTAACTTAACAATGAAAGTATTAATAGACATAGTGTGTTGCTTTTTTTATTTTCACCTTTAATTACTTTGGCTATTTTCAATGTACACTACAAGATCATTCTGTCTTACCTATTATCTACTTTTATATACAGAGCGTTTGTTTGTTTCAGTCTTTGCAATAGATAACTCTGGTCGAAAAATGAAAACAATATTAATATAAGTACTAGCTAAAACAAGAAGAAAATAAATCTATCGATATTTTTTTTAATTTTTTGTTATAATTTTGTTTGGAACCTGGACACGGATTTCGAAAACGGCTCTAACGATTTTCCTAGAGATGTGACAGTTTATGTATATCTCTGGGAAAACAGGAATTCCCACACGCGACTCAAATGTTTCTTTGTATTTAGTAAAGAGTTGAATAAATCAATAGACGTTCATCGTTTTACGCAGACATCATTAGCTGACTACTAGAATTAATTTTGACAATATACATATGCTTATAATGCTTATACAATTTATCAGTATACAGTATCAATACTATAAGTAATTACTATTACAAAAAGTCATCATAAAGAAGGAATGGATAAAACAACAACAACAACACTATTATATTACTTATTAATGTCAAACATTTTTTTTTTTGGGGGGGGGGGGAATAATTGAAACAAATTACGTTCTAAGATGACTGTCTTGGCATCTAAATAATTTTAAAACCAAAAGAATGATTTACGATAAATTGTACACACAATACTGATGTATGTATACATATCACCTCATATTGATCAGATGGCCACATTGCTTGGGATGAGTGCAGCTCATAACGAGTTTCTCTGTGATCAATAAAAAAATGGATCTGTTAATTTATCAATAGGTAGAACTTGAAGGTTTATTAAATTTTTAGAAATAGATATTTTAAACAACTAGTCAAAGTTGGCATCTAGTGTTAGCTCACACTTTCGTTAGAATAACAAAACAATTGATATTGACAACTTTTCCCATTCTCCCATCCAGCTGACATTTCGCACCTAAACTCGCACTTCGTGACCACACATTTTATTGACATTTCAGAAAGATCATTTCGTTAATTATGGAATCTCACTACAAAGCTTATAACAACTCACTCTGTCAGTCTGGTGAAATGTTTGTACATTTTATTTCTCCTACACCCAATCTCAGATCTAGTTTAAACTTTGCACAATTATTTATTGCACCTGAAAAAGCAAGAATCAATTAAAAAAAAAAGACCAATTAACTATTGGTAATTAATTACTTTGTTTGGTATTAAACAAGGGAAAGAAATCGTACTTAACTTGACCTAAGTGAATACGTTTTTTTATGCATTTAAAAAGCGTAATATTCACACAGGTAACCCCTTCTTTCCCACCGCCTCCATTTTCCAACTGGTCTAGACATAACATTTTGAGAAAGCCAAAAGCATGAAATTGTCCTAAACAAAAACAATTGGTAATAATATTTCTAAAGGCACAGAATTATTTTTCTTACTCTATTACTTGTTCTATTACAAATTTAATCACATGACTGATCCAAACTAATTAATACAATTACACTTCATGTAATTTGTTTCGTAAAGTGTTGTTTATGTTTTTCTTGTTTTATTTCCCCCTCAAAGTCCAATGTTCCATCTATGGAACTCAAAGTCCAATGTTCCATCTATGGAACTCAAAGTCCAATGTTCCATCTATGGAACTCAAAGTCCAATGTTCCATCTATGGAACTCAAAGTCCAATGTTCCATCTATGGTACTCAAAGTCCACTGTTCCATCTATGGTACTCAAAGTCCAAATGTTCCATCTATGGTACTCAAAGTCCAATGTTCCATCTATGGTACTCAAAGTCCAATGTTCCATCTATGGTACTCAAAGTCCAATGTTCCATCTATGGTAATCAAAGTCCAATGTTCCATCTATGGTACTCAAAGTCCAATATTCCATCTATGGTACTCAAGTTCAATGTTCCATCGATGGTACTTAAGTCCACTGTTCCATCTATGGTTCTCAAAGGAACTAGCAGCTATACGGTAATTTTCTTACCACTGAGAATATGTACTCCCGTCTTATTTTTGCATATTACCACCCACATGCAAAAGTAAGACAGAATCTTTATTTTTTATTAATATTTAAACATAAATTAGGAATCGATTTGCAATTTGTTTTGTAAATTATTTGTTTAAAACTGAAGACTACGTACGAGCAAGGCTGTGGACACAAATCATCACATAGCTTGTAGCGATCAGGTACGGTTTGTGGCAAGTGATTGACACATTCTTCTAGACAATGAAACAAGTTTGAAAAAGTAAAGAAAAGAAAATTGTGTTAATAACAAATGTAGATAGACAAGTTTCGTCTGAATATACGACTTGACATAATCAAACGGTTTTACATTATTCAATAAAATTTTCTTTACCATACAGCCTTAATTAATGAGATTCCTTTGTGCGTAATAACTGTCATCATATGTGAGCTATTTGTTAACCCTAAATTTTGATGGAATACTGTCTTGTATTTTAGTATCAATTATCAGTTGAATGACGTGGCTTAGCTGATGTTAGCGTCTCTTGACTTGAAAATAGACGAGGGCATATAATTACCATTCATTTCCTTTTTTTTAAAGTTAATGACTAAATCGCCAGTAAGTTATTAAAAGTTAAAAGCTATGTGTATCTACAAAATCCCTTGTCCCAGCCAGTGTTGGCTAGTAATATAAATGAGAATCAATTAAATGAGGACATTTGCATTTGTTTGTTTTATTTGTATAGTACGTGTTTTTGCAAATACAAAATTAACGTACATTCCTAACAAAAGAGATTCGTTTCTTTAACCCATTTTAGTGTCCACCGAGCCAAGGGGGGACTGGATGTCAAAATCGGCCCTGGCATTTCTATACAATCAGGCTCGTAAATTACATATCTTTTGATGGACATCCAATTATAGGTCATCAAAATCATTATATTACTTTGAGCATCGATAACTGTTCACATGTATACAATGAGCTCTATATTTCTATATAAAAAAACAACAACAACATAGCCCTTATGTTGCTTTTTAATCGCCCAGTGTGTAGGCCCTAAAAGCATACTAGTAGCACTGTCTACGGATGTAAGCTATTACATTATTTCGAATAATTTATTAAATTAAATTACAATTACACTGTAGAGAGATTTAAGAGGGCCCCGTTTGTAAAAGAATATTATAAAACCTGTAACAATTTAATACATAGTGGCATCCATGCGGCCCTTTCTGTGGTCCTACTGGCCCATTTGGGTAGGCTACTGGCCCACCGGGCATTTGCCCGAATGCCCATATAGCCAGTCCGCCCCTGCACCGAGCAGAGCTTGAGAAATCCTTACAATGGCACCTAACTAAATACACTCATACAGAAATATGTTAGCCACTTCTGACATTTAAATTAAAACTGTAATACAATTAACAAGGCAGGTGTTGATGAAGAAAGGCCTATTAAGAACTCTGTTTAATATATATATATATATATATATATATATATATATATATATATATATATATATATATATATATATATATACATATTTCGGTCTACCGTGGTTCGATGATGACCACTTTTGTCATCCAGGCGGCTGAGGGCTTTGCACTGGGGGTTTTGTGCTCCCCCCCCCCCACGTGGCTGGTGAGACCTATGTGAACCCGAAATGTTCGGCTGCACACTGGGGAGGTTATTGCAGCTGGAGCTAGTGTCATTTGCCTTGCTTTTCTTCACTGGCGCTTTTCTTCACTGGCGCTTTTCTTCTGCCAGCGCTTTTCTCTTTCCCTCATCAATTTGTGCGCCAGTTTTCACAGCGCGACGCCATGATGCTCTGCCATGTGTTTCTGTCTCCCAGGTGGTTGGGTTTATGCTGAACGCTTTCAGAGAAGCTTTGAGGGTGTCCCTGAAGTGTTTTCTTTGTCCGCCTTGTGAGCGGAGCACTTTCCTTCCCTTAATTGGCCTTACAGGAGTCGTTTAGGGATGCGGCGGTCTTCCATTCTGCAGACTTGTCCTGCCCATCGCAGCTAGGACTCCATCAGGATTGTGTGGATGCTTTGCAGACCCGCTCTTCTAAGGACTTCAGTATCTGGTATTTTTTCTTGCCATTTGATATTCAGTATTTTTCTCAGACATGTCATGTGGAAGTGGTTCAGTTTCTTTGCATGTTTACTGTACACTG
Source organism: Biomphalaria glabrata (assembly GCF_947242115.1). NCBI lineage: Eukaryota > Metazoa > Mollusca > Gastropoda > Planorbidae > Biomphalaria > Biomphalaria glabrata. The sequence continues at coordinate 21,757,347 of NC_074711.1, read as the reverse complement.
TCCACGTTTCTGAGGCATAGAGCAATGTAGCGAGGATGACAGCTCGATAGCTTTGTATTTGTGTTGATACCTCGTCTATTCCAGACATTTTTAGACAGCCTCCCATAGGATGCACTGGCCTTGGCGATGTGCAGGTCGATTTCATTAACGATCTTTCCGTTTATGGAGAGTGTGCTGCCAAGATATGTGAATCTCTCAACTGCATTTATATCATCCATTTATCTTGATGCTTGGATCCGAGTAGGCTTGACCTGGAGCAGGCAAATATAAGACTTCAGTCTTTTTTGTATTGAGAAGTCAGTGGCGATGCTCTTCAGATCATTTTCAGAGCAGGCATTTAGGGGCACAGTCGTCAGCAAATGGTGAGACTATTTCATGATGGCATGAAGGCTCGTGTCCAGGAAAGTGAAGAACCATCAGAGCTCTGATGGTGCATGGTATATCTAGGAGGGGTAATAAACATTGGATGTGTGTTTATTACATAAACACAAGAGAAATTGAACTGTTGCGCTAGTGTGCAAATAATGTACATAAAAAGTACCAATATGTTAAAGTTGTTGTCATATTGCAAATCTTGAAAATGTAATTGTCTGAAAATCCTGCTAGGTCTATATGTTAGCTACTTTAAAAGGTTGTTACCTGTGACATTGTTGGTCATATTGCAGATGGTGCCATTCTCTATGATGTAATAAAACGGTGCCGCACATTTGCAAGTTTCGAGGATCAGATCCTGATAACAGGACTTCAAGCAAGATAATTTGCTAAGTGTTGTCCCTTTGTATTTAGCATAATAGTCTGTGGTCATTTGGCTGTCACTGCAGGTCCCATGAGGGGGCTGCAGCCTGTTATAAGTCACCTATAAAAAATGTGATTTATTGAATTGTGAAATCAGTTAACGTCCGTATCACTAAAACATGTATGTTATAACTCACAGACTTCAGTCTCAAAGCATCACAACAATTACTAGATAAGAACGGGACGCGAAGAATTCCCCTGCCGGGATACCTTGGGTGAGCATTTGTTAGTTTTTTTTTCTCTCACTCGGGATGTGGATGGAAGAAGTCCGCCACACCGTTCCATTAAGGGGCCAACATCTGTGTCCAGTTAGCTGGAGCGGCGGTCTCTGCATGGAATGTGGTGGTTACAGAATAGGAAGATGATGTAAACTCCCCATGGTTAGCGTTGCCCTCCGCCACTTATAGCAAGTGGACCCCAGGAACGGCGCCTTCGACATACAAAGCCTTAGCTCTGACCACGGCGCGGCTTACGTCATCACTCGTCAGAGGCCAAGGTTATGCGTTACTGATGATGCGTGTGTGCTAAACCACTGTGTTGCTGTCTAGTGTAGTCTACATAGATAGACAGAAAGATTTCTTTTGAAACAACTAGAATCTAGAATCTTCATCTAAATATGATTTAAAGTTTTCAAAACATTCATCATGGATTAAAACTCTAGATCTACAATGGTGAACAAATGTCTCGTTTTGTAATGGGTCACGGAGGTCACGACAGGAACGAGGCGCGGTGCGCTGTGTACCGTGATGTATGTCGAAGGCGCCGTGTGTACGCGATACGGTCTCCTTACTCGGTCCATGGCCGTTACTGCTTGGAGCCCTCAGACAGGACGGCAGCCCTCAGACAGGATTTGCGGTGAAGAGCTCCCGGTCCAGGCCTGTTCGTTCGATAAAAGCATTTCCTACGATCAACGGGATAAGGGCGCCATTGGACTGGACTTTATCGAAGAAACTTTTGACTAGGGCTAAAACAACGTCCTTTCGACTCCATACAGAATTGACAAACACTTCCAATTAGATTCTTTTTAGGACTCTAGATTCTCGAGAGTTCTGTTTGCCGACCACGACGTAATATGGGTCACAAAGGTCATGGTTCACCTCATCTTGTATTGCTGCTTTGCGGTACCATAAAGCTACTATTGTGTATGTAAAATGTAGATCTATGAAAATAGAAGAATGTATCGAACCTGCCTTATCCCAATGGATATGGACTGTCCTGGCATTACAGCAATGCCCTCATCTTCTGGAAAAGGCATTGTGCCCTTCTTGTGAATAACAACACGGGCTCCTGCTTCAGGTGCTAGATTGGCAACATACTGACCTTGATTGATGAAAAGTTCCAACACAAGACCTGTAGGAGGGTAGGTCGTAGAGTTAAGAACAAAATAGTTTGGGGCTCTATTTAGACCTCGAACATAAACATTATGGGCCTCTAACTTTACTATTAACTTTTATTTTATCAATAAATTATTAGATTTTAAAAAAATCGTATTGTTTTAACGTGTTCACGTCCCCCCCCCCCCCCCGGCGAAAAAAAATAAATAAATTATTATTTAAAAAATATGGTAAGCTATCGTAGTTCATCATAAAATTTTAAGAATGTCTTTCAAAATATGCCTATGTAAAAAAGCATGCTGTACTCATACGCCTTTGAATTATTTACACCATTCATTAGAATCTATTATCCTTTGGAATACATTTTCATTGTTTACAACTCAATAGTTTCTTTGGCTGAATTACGTGAGAGAATGGACCGACCGGCCTCTCTCTTGATGTCCTACTACAGAACAGCTTCTGACCGGGAAAAGTGGAAGGATTTGGTTACGCGAGTCGCGAACTGTCACAGTACCCCTATGACGAAAGTCCAGGGATAGATGAGTGGAGATTTTTTCTGGTTAGTTCTGACATATTATTAGGGTCAAAGTATTTCTTACAGCAGTGATGCCCAACCATATTCGTCCAGAGGACCATTTTAATTTCCAACACTCATGTCATGGCCACATGAACGAAAAGGTACACAAAAAAAAAAATTAAATTGACCTGAAATTATTTCATTACAAATCCATGGATCTAATACATTAATTAATGAGATATTTAAAGTTTATCTTTTTTTCCCCACGTATCAGAAAAATGGCTTCATTTCTCTACTTAAAATGTGGGCAACATTGTAGCTAGCTAGCGGGAGGTTATGACTAGGAAGTAAACTATCTTTAACTCTGAAGGAACATCCGAAACATGTAAAACAAACAAACAACCGACTCATTTTCTTGTCGCTTTTTTTTGGTTAAATATTCCCATCGATCCTCTAATATCTAGGCTTCAAAAAATTTAACAATTATTTTAAATATGGGCTCAAACCAAGAATGCCGTCATATTTGTTTTATAATGCCATTTATATTTTGTTCTTTTTAAAAACATCCATACATTCTTTACAAAGCAAAAAAGTTAAGGCGTTCACTGTTCCTGTTAGATTCTACATTCAGAGTCTCATTTAATAAACGCACAAATGTTAAAGGTCATGGTACCAATCCATCAGAGAAAATGTGAGAGCCCTAACGTAGGTAAGGATACATTTTTTTACCTTTTTTTTTTTTTTTGAAGAGGGGATTTTCTACGCTTTGTGCCGATTTTCTGTGGGCCGGATTGAACCACGTTGCGGGACGGATATGGCCCGCGGGCCGTACTTTGGACATCACTGTTTTACAGCATTTCAGCAAGATTAGTGAGTCTGTATCTCCAAGATTAGTGAGTATGCTTCTTCTCATAATTTAAACCGTTCTTTAATGTGACTGTTTAAAATTTAAATACCGAAGTAAGTTGTGTGTGTGTAACTGTGCTTCTTTTGAAGTTTGCTTCTTGTTGGTCTTTTACTATTGAATGGAAGTGGCTGAACGTTGGTACATCACCAGTCAGGTACGGAGCAGACAGAATGGACAAGTTCTAGAGACTAGAGAAGCTATCAAGAGCTCATAATAGAGCTTGTCTTCGAGTCCGAAGATTAATGAGGAGTGCAGCATTTCACTTGGATACACAGCCCCGCTGCGACCTACATATTTTGCTACATCCGGCGCAGACTATGAAACTAATTGATACACTTCATCTAAGCTTTGTTGTTTTTTTAAATATATATTTAGCTTGCTTTTTCTTCTTTGCGTAAAGAATAAACGCTTATTTGGGTCATAGTGGATACCACATGGCGCTATTTTACCTCTTAATGTAGTTTAACCGTTTGTTTATTTTGGGGTAGCCCTTATTTCTTTATGTGTGCATTAATAATCTCAGTGAAATAATGTTAAAAAGAAAAAAAAAGTTTGGACGCACTCTACAAAGCCACATGTCACTAAATGAGCCGAATATATTTAAAAGTTTGATAAATAATTAGAAAACATTAGATAAACATAAAGTTGCATGACGAATATTCAATGGGTAGCCTACTGTATTTATTCAATAGGTAAGTTACCCACTTCTAAATAGGGTGATCCGATCACGATTAATCAAAGAAAAATGATTATAATTACATCCAGTGACCGGAAGATTTATGCTAGAAGAATATGTCAATCAGTTGCTCTGAACTTTAAATGACCGCGGACCAGATTCTGAATAGCAAAGCAGACAGACTAAGTAGTGACCAAGCAGCGAGTCGATCAGGAGTGAAACAAATAAATTGTGTCATGATGCTTAGAGTGTTTACTGACCGTGACCAGGTCCCGGGAATTTTGTTTTCTGTGTAGTGTTTTCATTTTGATGGTTGAAAGTGTAGCAGTTCCCGTACTTGTGATTGTGGAGGTACGAGAAATTCCTAGGAGAAAAACAAAACATAGTTTCAGTTGGCAGGCTATTTATAGGTACGTAAAAACGTGAAGTATATTTTGTTTAGAAAGCTTCTATCAACTCATCCTGTCCATCTGTCTATCTGCTACACATTTTGTACACCTTATATCTCCCAGTTCCCATTCTAGGATCAAGTTGAAACTTTGCTCAATTATTCATTGTCCCTAACAAAACATGAATCAATTTAACAAAAAATTAATTAATTAATTAGTGGTGATTAATTAATTTTGATTGATATAGAATAAGGGAAATGCATCTTACAGTAATGAGATATATGTCTATAGGGCCTAGGGCCTCCAATTGCCTAAGGCCGGCCCTGCCACTACCATCTATATTTCTTTTTTGGAAATCAGGATTGTCGAGTGGATTCTTCCGATTCTTCGCCTATTCCAGTATTGGTGCTAGTCGAACAGTACACTTACAAAACAAAACAAAACGTATTGTAAGAGTCAAGAAAACAAGACTTAAAACGAGCATTGTCTCTGAATGTTAGACTTACGCTGGGGAACAAAAGCGACTATCAAACTTGCAGGATGCTATGAAGTCGTTTTTCCTGTGTCCGGCATTCTCCACAATGGATTGGTTAAGCTTGGCAGTGATGTAGCTGTATGCCATGGATGCCAAATACTCATCGTCCTTTGTTGCGTAAAACCTTCACAGATCAAGTACAATCAAATGTTTAAAATGTGCTGAGTAGAGCCATCAGAAATCATTTCACACTACATGATTAGAGAAAGAAACTCCTGAAACCAAACACTACCTACGTTGTTACGTTGTCCCTGGACTGGTCCAATGCCTCCCATTTGCAGAATGAAGAGTTGGAGAGGACATCTGTCCAGTTTAAGGGGGAACTTGACCTATCAAAGTCATTCGCTGACCTGATCTTTCTGAAATTGTTGGATCGACCTAGACGATAAATATAAAGTAATTCTCTCCTTCATGAGATATCTAATGATCGTGTTCCATTGACAATCTACTGTCTACGTCTTTGTATGCATTGAACTACGTCTTTGTATGCATTGAACTACGTCTTTGTATGCATTGAACTACGTCTTTGTATGCATTGAACTACGTCTTTGTATTCATTGAACTACGTCTTTGTATTCATTGAACTACGTCTTTGTATGCATTGAACTACGTCTTTGTATGCATTGAACTACGTCTTTGTATTCATTGAACTACGTCTTTGTATTCATTGAACTACGTGTTTGTATTCATTGAGCTACGTCTTTGTATTCATTGAACTACGTCTTTGTATTCATTGAACTACGTCTTTGTAATCATTGAAAAACGTCTTTGTATTCATTGAACTACGTCTTTGTGTCCATTGAACTACGTCTTTGTATTCATTGAACTACGTCTTTGTACTCATTGAACTACGTCTTTGTACTCATTGAACTACGTCTTTGTATTCATTGAACTATGTCTTTGTATTCATTGAACTACGTGTTTGTACTCATTGAACTACGTCTTTGTACTCATTGAACTACGTATTTGTACTCATTGAACTACGTCTTTGTATTCATTGAACTACGTGTTTGTATGCATTGAACTACGTGTTTGTGTCCATTGAACTACGTGTTTGTATTTATTGAACTACGTCTTTGTACTCATTGAACTACGTCTTTGTACTCATTGAACTACATCTTTGTATTCATTGAACTATGTCTTTGTATTCATTGAACTACGTGTTTTTATTCATTGAACTACGTGTTTGTATCCATTGAACTACGTCTTTGTATTCATTGAACTACGTCTTTGTATTCATTGAACTATGTCTTTGTATTCATTGAACTACGTGTTTGTACTCATTGAACTACGTCTTTGTACTCATTGAACTACGTCTTTGTACTCATTGAACTACGTCTTTGTATTCATTGAACTACGTGTTTGTATGCATTGAACTACGTGTTTGTGTCCATTGAACTACGTGTTTGTATTTATTGAACTACGTGTTTTTATTGAACTACGTGTTTTTATTGAACTACGTCTTTGTATTCATTGAACTACGTCTTTGTATTCATTGAACTACGTCTTTGTTTTCATTGAACTACGTCTTTGTATTCATTGAACTACGTCTTTGTATGCATTGAACTACGTGTTTGTACTCATTGAACTACGTCTTTGTACTCATTGAACTACGTCTTTGTATTCATTGAACTACGTCTTTGTATTCATTGAACTACGTCTTTGTATGCATTGAACTACGTGTTTGTGTCCATTGAACTACGTGTTTGTATTCATTGAACTACGTGTTTTTATTGAACTACGTCTTTGTATGCATTGAACTACGTCTTTGTATGCATTGAACTACGTCTTTGTATGCATTGAACTACGTCTTTGTATGCATTGAACTACGTCTTTGTATGCATGGAACTACGTCTTTGTATGCATTTAATTACGTCTTTGAATTCATTGAACTACGTCTTTGTATGCATTGAACTACGTCTTTGTATTCATTGAACTACGTCTTTGTATTCATTGAACTACGTCTTTGTATGCATTGAACTACGTCTTTGTATGCATTGAACTACGTCTTTGTATTCATTGAACTACGTCTTTGAATTCATTGAACTACGTCTTTGTATTCATTGAACTACGTCTTTGTATTCATTGAACTACGTGTTTGTATTCATTGAGCTACGTCTTTGTATTCATTGAACTACGTCTTTGTATGCATTGAACTACGTCTTTGTATTCATTGAACTACGTCTTTGTATTCATTGAACTACGTCTTTGTATTCATTGAACTACGTCTTTGTATTCATTGAACTATGTCTTTGTATTCATTGAACTACGTGTTTGTACTCATTGAACTACGTCTTTGTACTCATTGAACTACGTCTTTGTACTCATTGAACTACGTCTTTGTATTCATTAAACTACGTGTTTGTATGCATTGAACTACGTGTTTGTGTCCATTGAACTACGTGTTTGTATTTATTGAACTACGTGTTTTTATTGAACTACGTCTTTGTATTCATTGAACTACGTCTTTGTTTTCATTGAACTACGTCTTTGTATTCATTGAACTACGTCTTTGTATTCATTGAACTACGTCTTTGTATTCATTGAACTACGTCTTTGTATTAATTGAACTACGTCTTTTTATTCATTGAACTACGTCTTTTTATTCATTGAACTACGTCTTTGTATTCATTGAACTACGTCTTTGTATTCATTGAACTACGTCTTTGTATTCATTGAACTACGTCTTTGTATTCATTGAACCACGACTTTGTAATCATTGAACTACGTGTTTGTATTCATTGAACTACGTCTTTGTATTCATTGAACTACGTCTTTGTATTCATTGAACTACGTCTTTGTATTCATTGAACTACGTCTTTGTATTCATTGAACTACGTCTTTGTATTCATTGAACAACGTCTTTGTATTCATTGAACTACGTCTTTGTATCCATCTAACGTCTTTGTATTCATTGAACTACGTCTTTGTATTCGTTGAACTACGTCTTTGTATCCATTTAACGTCTTGTATTCGTTGAACTACGTCTTTGTATCCATTTAACGTCTTGTATTCGTTGAACTACGTCTTTGTATCCATTTAACGTCTTGTATTTGTTGAACTACGTCTTTGTATCCATTGAACTACGTCTTTGTATCCATTGAACTACGTCTTTGTATCCATTGAACTACGTCTTTGTAATCATTGTATTCATTATCATTTTGGCTTATGTCACTTTCTTCCTTAGATTTAATCCAATGACATGTTAAAGGCAAGAAGAATATTTTCTTCATAACGTCTACGTGTACCACTGTTTAATACAAACTCACCTTTCAGTTCCGTTTGTCTATGCAATTTCATAAAGTTGACATAGCTCTTGTAGAGTGCTTCTGTTGCAAGTTCTCTCCCGTGTTCTGTGTTCAGGTCATAGTTCATAGATTGTAGTTTGTCCAGAATTGCAATGGGAACGCCTTGATTGTTATTTCCTACCTGGAATATATTAACTTGTAAAGTTAATAAAAGATTTTAGGTTGAAATGTCATCAGTATGGGATTTCAAAATACCTTCAAGACATTTGGGTCATTAAGGAATCTGTTAAATTAACCCAATTAATTGAACAAGGAAAACTTTGTTAAAAATACATTTTTCAAAACGACAGTAGCCTCCCTTATACAACTTTTAAACCTAAAATATTTTTTAAAATTAATAAAACAAAAAAACTCAACATGAGTAGTACACTCGTGACGTTAACACTGTCAGCTTCTTGATTGAACGATTCTAACAATAAGGCCAGACGGCATTGTACGGCCTATAAGATTTATATTATTTATTGGTACGTTTATTAAACGTAGAACTCTTCTCTAGTCTAGATCTAGATTTAGACGTAACCTATATTAGAACTACGTAAAAATATAAACAAAGCTTATATAAAATATTAATACATTTTAGTATACCAATAGCCCAATAAACAACTTTTTAAAATATGGAGTGTTCTATAATACACATTTGTATGCACTACGCAAAACAGCAGGGTATCTGTCCAGGGCTATTGCAAGAGAGAATTTATGATGATGATGATAATACCCATAAAATATTTTAATTTTGAGAAACCTAACGATAAGAACGGTTATTTATGAAACCATTCATTCTGCTTCTATGTATATCTTGTACAAGCTCTGTAGCATTGATTCTGACCTACTTAAATATATGTTATATAAAGCCGTGTTCTCACTTACATGGACATTGGCTGTGTCAGCTCGTCTTTTGTATCTAGGAGATGCACTTGTTGTGGAGTTCTGAGAGTTGGCAGATAAACTCACTGTCGTAGAGTTGTGAGAATCGCTAGATGAGCTTGCTGTCGTAGAGTTCTGAGAGCTTGCAAAAAATTGAGTTGTTGTATCCGTTGGTGCATGATATGCACTTTGTGACGAATCTTCTGACCCCGTTACGGATGCTTCTAAAGAAAAAAAAATATTTTCAAATGCTATTTTTCTTTTCCTCTTATCAGCTTGCCAATTCTTGATGGGAACAAAAAAAAAACACCCAACAACCTGGAAACTAAAACCTGGACATGTATCTGGAAAACGGCTCTAATGAGTCTCCTAGCAATTAGACAATTTGTGTATAACTTTGTGAAATAAGTTCTAGCTGATTTGGCATATGGAAAACTCTGGTTTGACCGTTGACATTTTTCTAAATATAATCTTCTTAAAATTAATTGTTACGATACATGATAGGTTCTAAATGGCCAAACAAAGTCACTAACCACGATCTACCATAAGTGACCCAGCAAACACCAACAGAACAGAAAATAAAAAGACGCAAAAGGGACTGGATTGGCCGGACAATGCGTAGGACAAGGGAAAATAGAACAGGCTCAGAACTGGAACTCACAGGGGAAGATAAATGCTGTGAGACCAAAGTAAGCATGGAGAAGATAAACAGAACAAAAAACAAAGATGGCAGGTTGGTCATGGCCCCGAGGGATATTTTTCAGAACAGAGTACGATAGCGAAGTATTGTTGCGGCTTCACTAGTAGTCTAAAGGTTAAGTCAACTAAGTCAACCAAGTCAAGTAAGTCAAGTGAATGCAATAAAGATTTTTTAAACACCATACGGAGCAACCAGTCACTCTTAGGGAATTGCTTATTCGCCCACTGCCACGCGGAAAGAGGGGCCTCGCGTAGAGACATGGAGAGTACTAAATAGCAATGCAGACACGCTCCAGGCATTCACCAACAAATGCTTAAAGCCTATAATGGGTGCTAAATGGTCCAACAAAATCTCCAACTACAGTCTATCAGAAACAGTCCAACAAACATCAATAGACCAGGAAATTAAAAGACGCAAGTGGGGACTGGATTGGTGAGGCAATGCCGAGATCAAGGGCAAATATTGCAAAGCAGGCCCTGAACTGGAACCCACCAGAAGATAAAGGCTGTGAGAACAAAGTATACATGGTGGAAATCTACAGAACAAAAAGACAAAGATGGCAGAATGGACATGGGCCGATGGAAAATTGCCCAGAACAGAGTACGGTGGTGAAGTACTGTTGCGGCTTCACTGGTAGTCTAAAGGACTAAGTCAAGTAAGTCAAGTGAATGCAATCATGTTTTTTTAAAAATCATACTGAGGAACCAGCCACACTTGGTGATAGCGATTCGCATTGACACAAAAGGTCAGTTTAAAATTGATAATATCTATGGTGTGAGATGTTATCGCAAGTCCAATTGTGTCATTCTGTACAAGCAGGGCCGGTCCTACAGATTGCGGGGCCCTATGCGAAAAGGATTGCGCGGGGCCTAGTCTGGGTAGGTATAAGGATATTAAGTGAAAATAAAGATTTTTTGTTAGAAAATAAATATATCTTTCTACTTTATTCATACTTTACTAAGTGCAAAATCTCGGTCAACTTTACTTTACGAGCCATCTACAGTAGATGGTAGTTTTCCATCAGAAAGCCGTTAAACATTCAGATCTGCCTTTTAGATTTACTATCAGCTAGTAAAATATCACTTTTGATTTTTTAAGAGATCGAGATAGATTTAGATCTATATTTATATGTCAATGACTATTAAAGTAAATTGAGTACTGAAACTTCCTGTTTTTTTTTTTTTTGTTTTTTTTTGTTAAATTCGCCCTATTTTTTACATTTTTATTAAATGAAAGCTAACAATGCCTTTTTTTTAATCGCGAGTAGGATTGGCGTTTTCTATATTCAATGACACCCCAAAATGAAAATTTTATTGTTTTTTTCACAGGACATTTTTATGACTTTTCAGGATATTTTAATAAGTTCAGAAGATTTTCATGACTTTTTTCGTTAACATTGCAACTTCAGGAGATTTCCTGGAGCCCCTGGAAAATCAGGACGCCGCGGGAACCATATTTATAATAAGTTAAAATGTTTAATTTAATAATTACAACTAGAGTTAGCGCGGGGCCTACGAAAGTGCGGGGCCCACTGCGGCCGCATAGGCTGCAGTGCCATAAGGCCGGCCCTGTGTATAAGTCCACTTAAGGCAATGTTCTTAAGTATTTGTCTATATTTCATGATTGGATTATACAAAACCGACTAACTAGATTCCAACAAGAAATAATGCCCAGGCAAAAACTAATAAATAGAAGCCAAGACGAAAAGAATGTTCGACTGTGGGTGAGGCCGTAATAAAAATTATTATCCCCAAAAAAAGGAAATAGATTTTTAAAAAAATAATGGGACTAATAAGCTATATGGACTCAAAATGTATTCGTCAACATTTATCCTATTTTATCTTATATATAATACAGACGTTACTTCAAAAGAGCAAATTGTCATCGGAGTGTGTGAGAGGAGTGTGTGAGAGGAGTGTGTGAGAGGAGTGTGTGAGAGGAGTGTGTGAGAGGAGTGGATGAGAGGAGTGTGTGAGAGGAGTGTATGAGAGGAGTGTGTATGAGGAGTGGGTGAGAGGAGTGGGTGAGAGGAGTGTGTGAGAGGACTGTGTGAGAGGAGTGTGTGACAGGAGTGTGTGAGAGGAGTGTGTGAGAGGAGTGTGTGAGAGTAGTGTGTGAGAGGAGTGGATGAGAGGAGTGTGTGAGAGGAGTGGATGAGAGGAGTGTGTATGAGGAGTGGGTGAGAGGAGTGGGTGAGAGGAGTGACTTTCAACCTTATTAATGACAAAACTTGATCCCTAATTAACCCGACTACATTAAAGATGTTAATTAGTTTTTCCAAGCTTCAGAAATTAAAACTACTAATTAATAGTTTTGAAATAGCACCGAAATGTACAATTCATGAAGACTATCAGAACTTGCTGGCTGAGAAAGCTGTAAATGTTCGACTGATGCATGTGACTGGTTGAACTAACGCTCTGTGACCTACCTGTACAGTTAGTGTTGTTGGGGTACTCGTCCTCACCCTTCTCACAGTCGGGCTTAGTGTCACACAGCCAGGTAGTATTGAGACATCTTCCTGACTTACACTGGAAGTATTCACTAGGACACCTGAAAACTGAACGACAACACAACGAAACAATGCACACTTTGGAATCAATAGGTCTTACTTTTAAAAATATTGATTTTCAGTTTCATAAATATTAAATAGAACAATGATAATATACTGTCACAATAAACTAGGTATACACAGCAATATGACATGTGACTGACTGGAATTTAGAGACACATAACATTATATTGACAGGAATACAGTCATTTGACATGAGATTGATTTGAGTATAAAGACATGAGACGTGAGATTGGTTTGAATACAACATGACATGAAATTTTCTACAATACAAAGGCATGATATTGTATTGGCGATTCATATCAAAAGAACATTGGAGCATTAAAACATGGAGAAAACCGTAAAGAACCGAAAAGACCACCAATTATGACTTGTTTACACAAGGAACACAATTGACCGCTAATGATGATACTTTTAAGGACTTGTACCTTTTACTTTAGAGATAGCATTTTTAACTTTTCCCTACCCCAGATAAATACATTGTGAGTTGTATGTATATGCTTTGGAAAGACTGCTCCATGTTGTAGATGCGGCCAATGTAGATGCGGCTCATGTTGTAGATAAATAAATAAATTATAGCTTTTATATAGCACTACTTTCATGCTTATAGCATGCTCAGAGCGCTTTGGTCCAATCTCATTTGTGGACCAGTGAGGTGAGGGGGTATCTAGGAGAAGGTTTTTCCGTGCTGCCTTTAGGTGCTCAGTAATCACAGCTCTGCACGAGTCGGATGTCGAACCTCGAGCCCCCTTAATAGGTAGCCAAGCCAAGCCAAGTTCAAGCGCACTTAGCCTCTCGAACATCGACACAAGATCTCACCATAACTTTATTCACAATAGTGACCTCAGATTTGCCAATTATTTTACCAAAGATATACATCAGCTATCAAATTTCGAGGAAAATCGAGAACCGCGTTTCATTCATCCACCCACTCAAGATTTTCAGCCCATGAATATTCAATCTGAATAGGGTATTATAAAAAGTGCCTTAAAAATAAATATTAAAAACCAAATTTGAAAAAAAACAAAGTCATTTTTACATAAACAAGCAAGAAACAAACAACAAAAAAACAACATATAAAGCTTATTTAAGGGTAAGCATCGCACAATCACTGTCATTTATCGAAATACTGCATAATGTATATCCTCTTTTTGTATTTAAAGCACAATTAATTAATGGTTATCACTAAATTATTATTTTTTTGATTCATCCATGTATAGTCTTCAACAATTAATAATTTTGCAGAGTGTTTAATGAATAAACTGAAACTGGGAAATAAACGTGTCAAAGAATGCTCCCAGTCTGTCGGAGTGACTCAATAAAGGCTCTGTACATAGCTAGATATGCCATTACATATGCAAACCTGTTTGTGTTCAAACACCAGCACATTGTGGAATGACAATAATAAATCCACTTACCATTACAATGGTCTTCATCGTCATTGTTTCCACAGTTGTCTTTTTTATCACAGACTTGAGTGTACTCTATGCACTTGCCGTTGCTACATTTATATTTGCCCTTCGGGCATTCTCCTTTGGATAGAAGAATATACCGGTCATTTTTGGACATAATTCAATGACCGTTTTGACTAGCAGAGCTAACGTCTTTAATTTGTGGAACAGCGAAAACAAAGACACAAGTTTTGATCACGGAAATCAATTTATTTGTAGCATTGTTTAGTTTTGTTTCCACCTCAGAGATGACATAACATGAGCTAAAGTTATGCCATCACAAAAAATAAAGAAATATATATATACAGGGCCGGTCCTAGCAATTGCGGGGCCATATGCGAAAAAGATCGCGCGGGGCCTAGTCTGGGTGGGAATAAGGATAATAAGTGAAAATTAAGATTTTGTTTTAGAAAATAAATTCGGCTTTGCATTTTGTTCATGCGATCAAGTTAACTTTACTTTACGAATCTTCCAACCTATGGCATATTTATATGCCAGTGACTATAAAAGTAACTAAGGTATTGGAACTTCCGGTTAAGGGGAATATTCCCCCAGTTATCACATTTCATTACATGAAAGCTGACAATGCCTTTTTTTTTTATCGCGCGTAGGATTGGTGTTCTCCGTAATGAATGACACACACAAATGACAATTTTGTCTATTTTTCATGAGATTTTTATGAGTTTTCAGAAGATTTTAATAAGTGCAGGACATTTAATAATTACAAATAGAATTAGCGCGGGGCCTATGAAAGCGCGGGGCCCACTGCGACCGCATAGGTTGCAGTGGCCTAAGACCGGCCCTGTATATATATATATATATATATATATATATATATATATATATATATATATATATATATATATATATATATATATATATATATATATATATATATATATATATATATATATAACCAGCAGCGAAACATTGTTTAATTCCTAATGCAGTCCCCTCTGCGAAGGACAGGCCATGTATTCAAAGTGGACAAATCTCGCATCCCAAAAAAGGTTTCTGTATTGCTAGCAAGCGGAAGGAAAAGTTAATGCTTCAGGGGCACTGTAAAAGCGTGCCTAGAGTCTTTGTCATCAGGCAGCAAATGATAGGACATTTTGGCGGAATGGGACCTCTTTCACCCAAAGGGAAAGGTCACGTCATAGCCATTGATAACGACAACGGAAAAAAACTGTCACGTGATAACCATTGTTAATTCGAATTAGGTCGTACTTTGTATAGAAGAGATAGGGAAGCGCGTTGCTCAGTTTTGTTTGTTTACGAATTGGTGAATGATGTCCAATATTAATCTTCAATTTCGGAAATCAATTACTAGAAATATAATACATGGCAGCACCCTTACAAATTTGAGCCCTATAGTTACATTTTGCTTAGTGATTAGAAAACTTCTAACGGTCCAGTGAATGTATTGATGTTCATGGGTGATTAGTAAGAGGGAATGTAACAAAAGAAATGCTGCTGATATTGCCTGATTATCTTGTACTATAGATATACTTAGTCAGTTAAAGTAATGAGAATAGAACTCTAAATGTATCTTGTGAATCACAGTTCTGTGGGGTTTCTTTTCTTCTTTGCTTTGTTACTGTGTTTTTTTTTCATTTAAATTTTTACAAAATATGGAATTTGAACAGTAGACCTAATTATTTAATTCAATGGAACAATGTTTTGTATCTACGTGTGTTTCATGAGAAATCCCAATGTGTTCTAGGTCAGAAAGACAAAAGTGTAGCCAAGTGATGGCCCAAACTATAGTAACACTTGGCCCTTTGTTTAGAACGTTAGCAAACGGGAATACGTTTTAGATATTTGTTGGGGTTTCTAAAGTGAACATTTAAATCTATGAAATTATGAAATAAAGTAAACAGACACATTTCAAAAACTGTGGTGAAGATTACTGGGTTATCACCTCTCTAATTCTGTATCAAATAAACCAGCTATCAATGTCTTTGCCTAAATAGGTTCAGTTTTAGTATTAAATCAATTGTTTTGTTTTTTTATCGCCAATGTAAAATCACTTGTTTTTTTTTTTAATCGCCAATGTAAAATCACTTGTTTTTTTTTAATCGCCAATGTAAAATCACTTGGTTTTTTTTAATCGCCAATGTAAAATCACTTGTTTTTTTTAATCGCCAATGTAAAATCACTTGTTTTTTTTAATCGCCAATGTAAAATCACTTGTTTTTTTTAATCGCCAATGTAAAATCACTTGTTTTTTTTTTAATCGCCAATGTAAAATCACTTTTTTTTTTAATCGTCAATGTAAAATCACTTGTTTTTTTTTATCGCCAATGTTAAATCACTTGTTGTTTTTTTTAATCGCCAATGTAAAATCAGTTTTTGTTTGGAAATGTTCCACTTGACGGACTAAAGCTCTATTGACGCTGACCTGAATGTGGACCCGCGGAATTGATTTCACAATTCAAGCCGTAACGCGTGATGTATTTAGTTATTGGTCAACACTGGGGAGTAATGGCTGATTAAATACTTGCTCACGTTTAGAGATTAAAAAAAAAAAAGCCCTTAAATTAACGGATCTCTTTTTCTCTTCCTCGGAGTCCTGATGCACATATTCTCGTGATGCCGTATTGCGTGGAGATCCATTAGTTGACAACATTTCGTGATAGACCGATTTGTAATGCTAAACATAATGACGCAGGGAGTGCAATGAAACAAAGAAGGAGTATAACATGGAGCGTCCCGTGTTCAAGTCTTGATCAATGTTAAAAATCAAGACAACCACAATTTAATTTTTTTCCCAGTTTTTATTTGTAAAAGAAAAAGAATCCTGAACTTAAAGTGTATTCATCTTCAATAGTCAGCTATATACTGTTGATCCCTTTTTCCACAATAGTAGTTCAGGCTTGTGGCATTCCCGAAATACGATAGAAGGCTGCCTACTATCAGCATCGGCTTCTGGAAGCAGTATGAAAAGACTTAAGTCTTCACAGGTACAGTCTAGGCCGCTGAGATGGGCTCGAAAGTTAACCAGGATAAATGGCTCTCTAATTTGTCGTTCTTTTTTCGGGGACTCATAGCACCAATACTGCGCTACTGATTTGATTCAAATTGTTTCAAAAGATAGAAATTGTACTTATAGACGGTACAAAATATTTTGCATAAAGTAAGTTTCCGTCTCTACGTGGGAAAAGAGTGAAATGCAAAACAAATTCAAACACACTGTTATAAAGTATTTGAATAATTTGTAAACTACCAGAGTTGTGGGACGTTGAAACTGATGTAGCTTTCTTGCCCGATATTGAGCTTCACATTTTTCCAATTTAAAAAGAAAACACAAATGAGTATTTATTAAAACAAAGCCAACACAACTGGCAGAGAATTCTAATCATTAGAGCCGTTTTCGAGAACCGTATCCAGTTTTTTTCCACCCAAGTGTTGCCGGTGAATTTACAAGCCGAATAGAGGAATTGTAAACTTCAAAAAACCAGCACCATGATTACAGTATTTTGCACTCTGATTTTATCCTCACCTAGTGTTGATTTAGGTTCACCCAGTGGGATTAAAGTACAATATTTGATACTGTTATACTTTGTAAACCTTGAACGCTATGCTTGTCCTATTATATTAGCATTATTGATTCTTTTCAAACTCTGATATTTTGTCTAGAGTTATGGCAGATGATGATACAAGAGTCACTCTCGACTTAAAAGTTCTGAACCTATTGTAAGGCTATGTGACAATGTCACGCTGTAATCCAGCCCCGCACTTTGCCTCAGTTTAACAACTCTTCAAATAGAGTTCATCATTATCTCCCTTAATTCACTTTTCATTGCAACAGCATCGTAATACCTAAACAAATGAGAGAGAGAAAGAGAGAGGGAGAGAGAGGGAGAGAGAGAGAGAGAGAGAGAGGGAGGGAGAGAGAAAGAGAGAGAGAGAGAGAGGGAGAGAGAGAGGGAGAGAGAGAGGGAGAGAGAAAGAGAGAGAGAGAGAGGGAGAGAGAAAGAGAGAGGGAGAGAGAGAGAGGGAGAGAGAGAGGGAGAGAGAAAGAGAGAGGGAGAGAGAGAGAGAGAGAGAGAGGGAGAGAGAGAGAGAGAGTATTAAAAAAGGTAGGGCGGAGCGTATGGGTGTGTCACGTGAACATTTTCCGTACTTCAAATGACCCAGTACGACCAGAGTGACAAACACAAAGTCAAGAATTATTGAAACCAAAAGTTATAAAGATCATCGTTTTTTGTTGTTTCTGTTTTGTTTTTCTTTAGAGTCACAGAATTAGAAAAGTGTTTCTAGAGTGACAAATGTTTTGAGAAACTTGTGTACAGTGGAGAAATGTCTAATCACTGAGGTCATGTCAGGTGCCTAGAACTTTTAATACCTGGAAAAGTCCAAGATTTGATCATTTGTTTGAAGAGTACATCAGACGTTACAGGCTCTATAAACTCTGCCAGGCCTTTGAAAGGTTCGTTATTAATCTCGTTTCTTCGAATCGGGTTCAAATTACACACTGTTACACTTGGAAACTCGAGCTCAGATGCAGCTTTGAGCTCAATTTTCACCTGATGAAACAAAATAGAATCTATTTAAATACTGAGTCACTGTTGAGTCACTGTAGACCTATCTTAAAGAAAATAACAATAGAACTATTTGTTTATGTTATACAATGTGTGCAGGATTGTATAGAAATGTCCGGACTGATTTTGACAAACGGTCCGCACCTACTTGTGCATTTATATTTTAAAAATCTGAAGTAATTACTGAGTGAAAGATGATAATATTGGCGCTATTTTGTCATAGGCGCTATTTTGTCATAGGCGCTATTTTGTCATAGGCACTATTTTATCATAGGCGCTATTTTGTCATAGGCGCTATTTTATCATAGGCGCTATTTTGTCATAGGCGCTATTTTGTCATAGGCGCTATTTTGTTATCACTATTTTGTTATAGGCGCTATTTTGTTATCACTATTTTGTTATCACTATTTTGTTATAAGAGCTATTTTGTTATCACTATTTTGTCATAGGTGCTATTGTGGTATCTCTATTTTGTTATAGGCGCTATTTTGTTATTACTATTTTGTTATAGGCGCTATTTTGTTATCATTATTTTGTTGTCACTATTTTGTTATCACTATTTTGTTATCACTATTTTGTTATAGACGCTATTTTGTTATAGACGCTATTTTGTTATAGACGCTATTTTGTTATAGACGCTATTTTGTTATAGATGCTATTTTGTTAGAGACGCTATTTTGTCGGCATTCTTTTTTTTCGTTTGCTATTTAGTGGGGTCACGATATTAAGCTTATTGGTGCTCAAGCCTCTCCACATTTTAATTGTAGGCTAATGTTCACTATATTATATATAGGCTTTGGACATCGTATTAGCCACATTGTATCAAAGATAGTAGTAGGTACAGCAGTTGCGTGGCACTTAGAAATAGGTACATCAGTAGTCTAATTGAAACACTACACAGTCTCTATAGTTTTCATAGCAGCTTACAAACTACCAGCTCATCAACATCTAGAAGAATTGTTTAACCAGCAAAAAAAAAAAATGTTGAAACAAAGCTTATTCACTGTCATATAAAAGTCAATACTGCAAAAAAAAATAAAAAAATAACAATAATAAACTAATGAGTTAATGTTTCTGTTTGATTCATATTTTGTTAGGTACAATAAATAATTGTGAAAAGTTTCAACTTGATCCGAGAATGAAAGTGAAAGAAATAACGTGCACAAAAAATGTACTAGACAGACAGATTTGATATAAGCTTTGTAAAAACTAGTCCTAAATAGATGAACTTGTGTATCCATACATATCTAAGTCAGATAACCCGTGTATCTTAATATGTACCTCAGTAGGGTAAGCCAAGAATCTATCCAATAGCCAGTAGCACTGTACAGCTGTCCAGCCAGAACAAGCCAGGACCACGAGGATCCAGATCAGACGTTTCAAGAACGAGGTGGAGTTGTAGATGACGATGAGAGGCGTGAAACTGGTTTCTGACACAAACATAGAGAACTCATCTCTGACTCGACTCTCCTGCAGATAGACAAATCTTGTAGACAAAACAAACATAGAGAACTCATCTCTGACTCGACTCTCCTGCAGATAGACAAATCTTGTAGACAAAACAAACATAGAGAACTCATCTATGACTCGACTCTCCTGCAGATAGACAAATCTTGTAGACAAAACAAACATAGAGAACTCATCTCTGACTCGACTCTCCTGCAGATAGACAAATCTTGTAGAAAAAACAAACATCTCTGACTCGACTCTCTTGCAGATAGACAAATCTTGTAGACAAAACAAACATAGAGAACTCATCTCTGACTCGACTCTCCTGCAGATAGACAAATCTTGTAGACAAAACAAACATAGAGAACTCATCTCTGACTCGACTCTGCTGCAGATAGACAAATCTTAAATCATATAGTAAATTTTATCTTCAAACTCAATATGCCTTTATTAATTTATATAAACGTTGCTTCCCACTTCATATCAAAAAGTTATCAATTCATTAAACACTTTTTAAAAAAATTGTTTTTGTATAAGCTATATTTCAGGCTGTAGCCTACTCAGTGCTCTATTAGATTGTGTGTTTGTGTGTGGTATCTGGAAGGTTTCCTGGCTAGTTCTCATTAGACATTCTATTATTAAGTCCTAGTCCAAACCCCCTGCAGGACGGCTGGATGCAGGCAGGGTTCGCTCCTCGGGACAGTCCGAGTCACATGCCACACGACAAAGCAGCCCTCCTCGGCAAACATCCTGCTTAAAATGCAGCCAAGTGCTTTATGTCACACTGCCATACATTGTTGACTTTCCTAATGAAGGCATCTCCACTGACTTGAGTTTTTAAACCTCTCTTTGAGTTGTTCATTATATCGTGATCCAGATCTGTATTTGTTGAACAGCAAATAGAATCTAAATGGAAACATTTTTTTATTAGGCTTCATGTCAAATCAATGTCAATGTTTGATAACCTTTAGACACTTCATTCAAAAGTTAAACTTGATACACTTGAAAAAGAAATAAAACACACCCACACATATTTACATGGAGACACAGCCACAGACTAATACATGCAAACACATACACAAGTAGCATCATTTCATTTCCTTAGTTTGATCATGTCATTTTTTTCCTCGTCTGGTACAAGATATAATTTCACTTTCAGAATTATAACTCAGAGTCATGTAAACTCTAGTTTCGCATCCAATAGAGTTACAGACAAGATTAAAGCCCATTACAATAATACACTTAACAATGCTGACAATTAGTTTCTCTAAAGCTGAAGAGTTACCTCAGTGAAAGCTTGGATTGCCTGAAGCTTATGCAAGTTGTCTCTCAGTTTTGGTTTCATTGCGGACGATGTTTCTTGCCACATTTCCCCCAACACTGGAGTGTAACATAAACAAACTTTTTTATAAAGAAAATACTTCTTTAATACAACTTATAGAATATCTAGCTTAAATGTTAATGAATGTTAGATTTTAAAAAAGAAAGAACATTTTTTTCACCCGCTATCCCTTCCCCCCGGAAAGTAATCTGGTTAAGCGAATGTATAAAGTAAAAATCAACTACACTTTCTAATAATCAAATATACCTTTATATCTATAATTAGATCAAGAAAACATTAAACAAGGTTACTAAGACATTTTGTGTGGAAACACAAACTCAAAATCGGCTCCCGAAGTGGTCCACCCAGGCAGGTAAAAAAGGCAGGTTTCAATATTTTCAGAAAGAACATCCAAATGAAATTCAATTAAAGACAAATGACAGAGAAGAATGGAGAAAGAGAAGAATGGAGAAAGAAGGTTGACAGATCTTGTGTGGTGCCCCAGCGGTCCAGCAAAACCAAAGGATATGTGAAAGTGAATGTGAAGTTAGATGTTAACCTGTCCTAATTGATGTCTTATAATGAATATCTAATTGATCTAATTGCTTTGTAAATGGTCAATCTCTAATTCCTCAAAAAAAAAAAAAAAAAAAAAAAAAAAACACACACACACACAAAAACATTTCTAGAAAAAAAAATTTTTTTTTAATTTCCTTCAGTTACATGTTTTATACTTTTATTTCCCTATTTGAGTTCACGCGATAATATGAAAAATTACTTATTAATTGTTGTTTTAAATTATGCCCAACTTATATACATACTAAATAGATTTTTTCTCTTTAAAAAAATGTAACTTTTTTTTGTATAATTGTAGTAATTAGTTTGACAGAACTTACTTAACTTAGCAATACAAATGTAAAAAAAAAGTTTTCTTTTGACAAAAAATAAAAAACCGTTAGCATAAATGCGTGGCAGGTGGCCCTCTCCCCTACTAAAGAGCCTCCTGTGTTTGTTACTGTTTATAGTGAATAGTTGTAATAGTGGTGTAACTTTATGATAAAAACTGCTTGCATAAATGATTTTTAAAAATTAGATTTTTCACTTTTAGAAAAGAAAAAAGTAGCCGTTGCATCAGAACTTTGAATGGACTAAAATATTATGATGTCATATTTTCACTATATTTTCTAGTTTACGAGATCTAAACGGGACAGACGGACAGACATGTCACACAAAACTAATAGCGTCTTTTCCCCTTTCGGGGGCCGCTAAAAAGCTTATATTTTGATTCTGTTAGAATGCTACTTTACTTTTAGAATTTCCTCACGCAATGATATTTCTTGAACTATTTTTTTATATCCTTTTTATGTTTCCTTTTTTTTTTTAATAAAAGTTTTGGCTAAACTTTTTCAACTTTGCTCTTTGACCTGTCATATTTTTCATTTCCAACTAATAACTCACACTTTTTTTTCATTGTCTAAAGAAGCAGGGCCTGCCTTAGGCATAGGCCAACTAGGTAGCCACCTAGGGCCTCCGATTGATGGGGGTCTCGCACAGGACTCGAAATAATTTCTATAGAGAACTAGTGAGACTTGTGACCATTTTTATTGTTGATTCACTAGATTTTAAATAAGTTGCGTTATTTTATTTTTTCGATGTTTTTATTTAAATTTCATTTGCTACCACAAAATTCCCTTTGCCTAAAGTTCCCCTTTCAGACCTTGTGGTCTATAGGGCAAATGATGTAAAGGTCATCTGTTTTTTGTGGCCTACGGTTTATGAGGGTGTCATGTGGCCAGCACAACGACCAACCGCCTTTACTTTTCTCCAACTAACGTCAGGTACTCATTAGAGCTAGGTGGACTCAGAGGCGCCCGAAGATCCCGAAATTAAAAATCCCAGTCTTCGCCAGGATTCAAATCCCGGTCCCCAGTTAGGAAGCCAAGCGCTTTACCGCTCGGCCACCGCGCCTCCATCCCTTTGCCTAGGGCCTCCAATTATCTAACGCCGGCACTGAAGGAAGATGGTTTAAGGGTGGAAGTTTGTTTGAATACATAACTAAAAAAAAAAACTAAAGTAAAAAATGTATTCATTTATTTCAAACTAAACATTGGCACATGTATGGCTGGATTCTGAATAACTAAGTTGCTAGAGCATTGCGCTAATAATGTTGGGTCTTCAATCCAAACTGGCCAATTTTTTTTTTTTGTTTTTATTTTTCTATGGCAATTAAAATGTGAATGTTTAGTTTATTATATTATTTGAACATAAATAAATTTGAACTGAATAAAAAAATGTATCACTTTTACGTTGTTGGTCTAAATTTTAACTGGCCTTTGCTTAAAAGCCATTTAGAGATTTGAACTTGCACCCTTCTGTAAGATAGTTAGCTACACAGCCAGCAGAAATAAGATACCCTAACGCTAAACAAGAACATTGAAAATCTTAGGGAAAAAAATATATTAAAAATGTATCCTATAATTTAAAAACAATAACAACAAATGTTGAAGGCAATAAGATTAAACGTACCTAGTACTGGAGCTTTTAGTCTGCCACAGGGTGGACAATAGTCTGCATGTTTGAGGATACGGTTCACTTAACTCACTAGTGAACTGGAAAGTGAGATCAATGCTCCCATCTCTCTCTCTTTATTCTCGTCGCGTTGTTTCAATTGGTTTAGTCAGAGATGTCCTACTGATGACAAATCTGTTTTATTTTTTTGTCCTACCAATCTTTTTTTTTGTTTTGTGTCCTACCGATCTGGTAAATAATTCAAGAAGGTCGATTTTCAAATAAACAGTTTTTGACGTAGATCTAATATTGACTCTTTTGATATTTGATTCATAGAAATATTTTTTTTAATTACATTTCTTCTATTAACTTGCAAAAATCTTCATGGATTCAGGTTGGGCGGACAAGGATTTCGAAAACGGCTCTAATGATTTTCACAAATTTGAAAGTTGATGCATATCTTTTGGAAAATGATTACTAGCTAATCGGCTGCACAGTGAAAACTCTGTTTTTTTTTATTAAAATTTTTCAGAATATAATCATCTTAACATTTAATTTGGTCTGGAGATCTATATCTTAAACACACGTCAGTGGACTTTCACGCATATATTCGCTAAACAGTTATATAACAAATGAACCTTTATGGACATTTTGCACACAGTCTAGACTAGGTTACTGTCTTTTTATTCTTTTTATTTTTTAGACACTAGATCTTTATCACCAAACTAGATTCTTCTATATCGTAATCTAGCTAGATCCAGTATTCGTGAATTCTTGTTAAGACAGCTGTCTTTTAATTGACTCATTCTGGATCTATATCACTGAACTACAATTTGATATACTCTAAATTTATATATTTATACACAGGCGTAACCAGAATTTTTTTTTCTGGGATTGGGTCGGGGAAATAATGTTCGATTTTGTAAATCTATTATTCATTAATTATTAAACAAAGTAATTGCTCTTACAAAAAGTTATCAGGTTCATAAAGAGAATAGTCTTTTTAAAACAACAACTTTCTATTTTTTTGTGTGTCATTGTGTCCGATTACATTTCATAGACAAAGAAATGATTTATCTTCCAATGAGTTATGATGGTGAGTTTAGTGAATACACCTCTAATTAAAATTATTAAATTAATAATTCACTTATTCCTAACAACACTTTTTAGAAAAAAAGAAAATGAACCTCTTACGAAAGTGAGTACCAGGGGAGAAATGATGGCATTGTGACCAGAGCACACTGAGGTCATACAAACATTTTCATGCAGAAATAGGAAGTGAGGGTTGTTGTGCAGTGGCTATGTACTTACTGTCTCTAAAGAAATGCGTGTCTAGAATTAGATACTACATTGACTTCAAATCCTCTCTAAAGAAATGCGTGTCTAGAATAAGATACTGTATTGACTTCAAATCCTCTCTAAAGAAATGCGTGTCTACAATAAGATACCACATTGACTTCAAATCCTCTCCAAAGAAATGCGTGTCTAGAATAAGATACTACATTGACTTCAAATCCTCTCTAAAGAAATGCGTGTCTAGAATAAGATACTACATTGACTTCAAATCCTCTCTAAAGAAATGCGTGTCTAGAATAAGATACTACATTGACTTCAAATCCTCTCTAAAGAAATGCGTGTCTAGAATAAGATACTACATTGACTTCACATCCTCTCTAAAGAAATGCGTGTCTAGAATATATAGGAAATTGATTTGAAGTGGATAAAGGTTCTTGAAAGTTTTACGTTACGAGGGAAACCAAATTGAAACAGAATTAAATGAACTTTAAAAAAAATAGAATTGCTTACAGAAACTAATTTAATGACTGATTACTGTATTTCGGAATCATACGCTTTATTTTTCTTTCTTTGTTTTTTACCACATGTAACTAGGTCATTGGATTTTAAAAAAGACAGTGGGGAAATATGGACATTGTCTCGTGCTAAATTATACAAAAGAAAACGGCTTTTACGACATTGTCTTTTGTAGGTAAATGAGATTTTAAAAAATAAAACTACTATCACAAGCAAACAAAAAAAGCTTAAGTTTAATGATAATCCACAGTTAATTAAGGTAGTCTTGTAACAGAAATAAATAAAGGGCAATAACAATGTTTTGCAATAAATTAAAAAGTTGTTTCCCTTGTTGGGTTTCAAAAAAAGGTATCATTAACCCGCTCAAAGCAAATAAATAAATAAATAATAAATTGTTATACTCTAGATCAGGGGTGGGCAAATTATAGCCCGCGGGCCACATGCGGCCCGTTGAACTGTTTTATGCGGCCCGCGCACACCTACAGAAATCAGGTAAGCTTACAGATTATACATATAAAAAATGCAAATATATTTAAAATATATTTTAAATATCAATATAACTTATTGAAATTTCTTATTCTTATCACTTATGATGTAGAGGCGAAAGAAATAGGGTCTTCACGTCATTCTAATAAGCTTAAAGTAAACGAAGATTATTCTTATTTGCAATATTTCAAAAAATTCAGTCAAAGATTCAAACTCAGACTAGACTGACATTTATGCAATGCTTTGGAGAACTGTGCTGAAAGTCTTGGGTTGGCTTGGAACAAGAAAGCAAGTGTAACAACTAATGGAGCTCGTCTTTCGACTGCGAAAAACAGTTGTTGGTTTTTTTTAAATAAATTAAGAAAACAACATCTCAGCCATAAACTCTAAACAGGAAAGTTTGCACAAAGTTGCATTGTATCTCATGCATTTTATTGGATCAAATATCTCAGTGATCAAACTTATCATAGCTAAGGGTATTAACCACAGGCAGTTCCAAGATGTACTTGACGATTTGGAAACAAAACATTCCTATGTTCAGTACCACCTGTTTGCATGAACAAGGTATTGAGAAGAATATAGTATCTCAAGGAAGAAATTGTTATGTTCCTTGAAGGACATTGTCTATGACTTTGTTACTAATATTTCTAATAAAGAGTGGAAGACTATCTGTTTTTCATCGGAGGTATGGCACATGAAATGTATGTGCATGTTAAATCTTTTGAAACAAAACTTTTTCCCAGCAAGCAAGTGAAAAAAGGTTTCGACATTATCCTTTGCTGAAAAGTGAAACTATTTCTAGTGAAATGTTTGAAATATTAGAATTCTTCAATTGTAGAATTTGAAAGCAAATTTTAAGACTTCAAGAGCTTGGAATCAGTTTTCAACTCACTCAGCTCACCATTTAGTGCGAAGGTTGATTCAGATCCAGAGGAAAAACCTGCAAGCATATTATGACGTGAAAGAATAGTTCCTGTGGTGATTGTGTTTGTATAGACCATCGTTGACAACACCTTATAGAACCTTGGTTGTAAGATGTGAGGATTTCTATGTTTATTTATTGTATTTATTATTATTCCATTGGTTGACTAGGTAAAGCGGGGTGACGGCCCTTGAGTATTATTATTGTTGTTGTTAGAGGCCAGAGTTGTGGAGCTTAGCCGTACGATACGAGTTATATGGAAGTCAGTTTATAATTATGTACATATTCAGTTAGTTAACGTTTGATGAGTTGTCTTCAGCTACTGATACCTTGATTTACTTTTATTAAAGTTATATATTTTATTGTTAATTAATCTCTGGCGTCTCTTGAGTTATTGAAAGAAGTATTACTAGTACGTTCTGTGTCAAGTATAATCCCTGTAAGGAGTTCACAACAATCACAACAATGGTGGAGCAGCAAGTGTGTCAACAAGTTGACAGGTGAACTAATTCATCCTTATAGTTGTTATCTATTATCTTCTGGTCAGCAGTAAGCCCTACTGACTTCAAATATAGGGCTAGAAAATCAATTAACTCAGGGACTAAAAGGCTTGTCCTAAAGTATAAGAACAAACCTAAGTCCATAAAATGGCCGAGAAAGTATACGGTGACCTACTAAAACTATATGAAACGGGGAAGAGTCTTGGCTACCAGAGAGAAGAATTGGACGAGTGGGTTGCTAAAATCATAAGACAGAATGAGGAGAGAGATACTAGAATGGAAGAGAGGAAAGAAAAGGCGAAAGTAGAAGAGGAAGAACGGAAACAAAGGGCGAAAGTAGAAGAAGAAAAGGCGAAAGTAGAAGAGGAAGAACGGAAATAAAGGGCGAAAGTAGAAGAAGAAGAAAGGAAAGAAAAGGCGAAAATAGAAGAACGGAAGATGGCAATGCTGGAAGAAGAGATGAGATTTAAATGGAAACTAGAAGAGGACCAAGTAGCGGCCAAAATAAAAAGAGACGACGAGGAATCGAAGGCCAAAATTGCCGCAATCGAAAAAGAGAGTAAAGCAAAGGGTGTAGAGGAGCAGGAAAATAGAGACACGAGGAAAAGAAATACGCCCCAAACAAAGAGACAAAAATTCGTGGAAGGCACGGATAAGATGGATGCATTTATCAACAGATTTGAAATGCTGATGAAACTTGAAAAGGAACCACAACACGAATGGGCCATACAACTTCTCAGTTTGGTCGGAGGAAAGGCCCTCGATGCACTACAAGTCCTAAGCGATGACGAGGTAGCAAACTATGCCATCCTCAAGAAAACATTACTTGATTTCTATCAATACAGCGAGGACGACTACCGACAGAAGTTTCATGAGCTAAAACCACCATCAGACGGCAACATGAAGCAATTTGTTTCTGATGTGAAAATAACGTTCGAAAAATGGGTTCAAGCGTCTGGAATTGAAGAATCCTTCGAGAGTCTAAAGCAGTTTATCATCGTGGACAAAATCGTATCAACTGCTGGGAAGCATTTGTTTGCTTTCCTACAGGAAAGAAAACCGAGAAGTGTGGAGACCGTTATGGAACTGTGTCAAACTTATGTAGCGGCACATCCGGGCGAAATATTACAAAAGGTTGAAAACAATGAAGAAATCGAATTTGCCGCAGCAGCAGTCTCTACAACAGCACGATTTACAAAGGAAGAAACAGCACAACAACATAGTTCACCACAAAACAGAGATACACAAAGAGAACGAAATGATTATAGACTAAATCAGTCACCGGCCCAGAGAAGTGAAGTGAGATGCTACAACTGTGGGAGAATGGGGCACATAGCGAAGTATTGTCGAGATGCCCGGAGAACAGAATTCTACAAGGACGATGTTGTAGCCCATGTTGGAGGCTTGGCGGATAGCCTTTCACCGTACGTATGTCCAGCTATAGCAAATGGCTATCATACCCACGCCCTGCGCGATACTGGGGCCACCAAATGTGTACTCTTAGCTAAACTTGTGAGACCTCACCAGTACACTAAGAGACAATGCAAAGTACAAGGTTTCGGAGGGCAAATAAAGAGCTACCCAACAGCTATAGTACACATTAACTCTCCGTATTTCAATAAAAAGGTTGAAGCTATAGTTGTTGAGAATGGTCCATTCGAAGTGGTGATAGGGAATGTACCAAATATAGAGTGTCCCAGTGAGGCTCAGATCGACAGATGGAAACAATTTTTTAACTGGGAGCCAACACAAGAAGCTGATGACATCGATCAATCAGCGACGACTGAAGTTCAACGCCAACAACAAATGAGACAAGGCTACGATCCTAAAGACGTAGAAAATAGTAGTCAAACAATACCTTTAGAAACGATACAACAAGTTGAAGACAGACAACAAAAACTAAAACCAGAACAAGAAAGTTTTGATCATGTTGGCAGTAACGAAAATAAGGAAGATTTATGTGTGCACCAGACGGCCATAGTTAAAAGCAACCCAAGGAAATACCCCACTAGTGTTACAGAAGGCGGAAAAACGGAATTTGACGTCGTCGAAGAAGAGAAACGAAAGGAAACAGCAAACGTAACCGGTCCAGGTGGTTCTAATGTGAAGGGCAGTAGAGATTCTGCTGGCCAAAGTAGCTGTAGGACGAGTGGATGGTATCTATGGTACAGAGAAAATGGCAATGGAGGAAGGCGGCAGTACCCAGAGGACCGAGGAGAATTCCAGCCTCAAAGATACCAAGGCTATCAAGGACGTAGACCGTGTTACAGACGCAATAGATATTATGGCAGCCCACCAGCCAACAGATACTATGGCAACCCGCCAGTCAACAGATACTATGGCAGCCCACCAGTCAACAGATACTATGGCAGCCCACCAGCCAACAGAGACCACAGAGAGAAACGTTTTACAACTATGTTCTAAGGGCAGCGCACGCTCTAGTAGTGTGATGAATTTTTTGATTGACAGTGGTGGCAAAATTGAAGGCTGACCTGATCCTAGAATGTGCATGTATTTTGAAGCTACACATGTGTAGAGCTACTAGTATAGTTGGACTAAATTTCCTCAAGGTCAAGGTCAAAAAGAGAGTTACAATCATACTGTAGGTGATTGTGTGTGTGTGTGGAGACTACTTTCAGTTCCTGTGAATGAAAAAAACAAAACAAAGTGAACATACCTGTATCGAAATGTTAGGCAGAATATTTACTTAGTGACCTTTGATCTAGCGACCAGAAAGAAACAATTGTGCGTCAGTATGAGACAATGTGAATCTATCTGTACCAGTCACAAGTTCGATGTGTATAGAGACATTGTTGCTTAACAACTGGCAGTACTTTCTCGTACTGACTTTGAGTCACTCTCGATGAAGACGATGTGCATCAAAGTTGAAAACAGCAACAGAGCAGATTGTTAACAGTTCCTCTCTCCCCCCCCCACCCCCCAACTACATTTGATCAGATTGTAGAGCATTGTCAACATTTACCCCGCTACATTTAATCCTTTTGTGTGGGAAGAACATGTTTTGAAACCTGAGCGTATGCGACTATGTATTTCTGGTTAGTGCCTACACCACCAACAGAAAGATGTATCTACACTTGTCACTGTTAACATCAACGTTACCATCAGAGAATACAGAAACAGTGAAGAAACAAGGTGACGTCTGACAGTACAAGTCTTTTGGTGGGGCAGCTTACCGCCATAACACCCTCAGAACAATTGACCCCACCGTGTAGAAATAGAGAGACCATTACACATTGACTTTCGTTATTGAGCTTCATAGCTGGAGACCTTAGAATGAACTGTAAATAACATACCGAGAATGATGTTGAAGTTGTTGAATTGTTCAATGTACTTAGAGGCGACCTAACTATAAACTAAATGTATTCTACTATAAGGTTAAATGTAAAGAAATGAATGTGCTAATTCCCTTTCTCTTAGGTTGCCACCAATCCTATTGACATGAGTACATGAGTACTTAATGACCAGTTTTGAGTAGTTTCAACTGATGATGTGTAGTTAGTGAAAGAAATTAGTTGAATTTGTGAACAAAGAGAGTTCATTGGGGAATGTAGAGATGTCAACTTGTAATTTTTGTGTGATTCTGTCATTTTTCTTTTTCCAATTTGGTTTTGAGTTCAATGCCATTAAGGGTAGAGTGTATCTGTGTATTTTGTGTGTGCACTCATTCTTTACCTGATACCGGAATCTAGGCTAATAACTTTGTACGCTATTAATAAGTTATATTAATAGCTTATTTTGGTAAGGGGGGAATGTGGTGATTGTGTTTGTATAGACCATCGTTGACAACACCTTATAGAACCTTGGTTGTAAGATGTGAGGATTTCTATGTTTATTTATTGTATTTATTATTATTCCATTGGTTGACTAGGTAAAGCGGGGTGACGGCCCTTGAGTATTATTATTGTTGTTGTTAGAGGCCAGAGTTGTGGAGCTTAGCCGTACGATACGAGTTATATGGAAGTCAGTTTATAATTATGTACATATTCAGTTAGTTAACGTTTGATGAGTTGTCTTCAGCTACTGATACCTTGATTTACTTTTATTAAAGTTATATATTTTATTGTTAATTAATCTCTGGCGTCTCTTGAGTTATTGAAAGAAGTATTACTAGTACGTTCTGTGTCAAGTATAATCCCTGTAAGGAGTTCACAACAATCACAACAGTTCCATTCAGTTATTTCGCGGGAGTTTTAGGAGTGCCAGCGTTACGACACAAGACTCTTCAAACTAATAAGACACTCTCAGGTTGTATTCTAGCAATACTTTCATATTATAACAATTTATGTAAACATCAGCATTTCATCTCTCTCCCTGTCACTTTCTCCCGGCTTTCTCTTTCTTACATCCCTTCCATTCATTACACCAATTCGCGCCTTTATTCATGCACACCATGCTGCGCTACGAGTGTAACACCCCAAGATACTGATTGATTGTAAGTTTGAGGATAACAACTAGTAAGCTAGTCCACAGTTCCGGAACATTATGCACGGGTGTAAAAAGTCAAACACTTTAAATTAAGAACAAATGTATATTTGTGGTGAAATGTTGTGATGTCATTCACATCTATACTGTATTGTACATTTACATTTAATTTTTTTCATATATATATATATAGTATAAATGTGTCCCCCATTCTCAAAATTTTTGTAATGCGGCCCTCGATAGGAAAAGGTTGTCCACCCCTGCTCTAGATATTTTGTTAAGTAACACAAAATTTTTTGACAACAGTGTACCTTTTAAAGAGTAGCCTATTACATCTTCTTCCACTCCGAAGACCTATTTACTTCTGAATATAGAGATGTCGTGATGATCTACACTGTTTTGTTATAGGAAAACATTCGCATTAAGAAAACATTTTCCTTTATACCATATCTCCATACTCCAATTACTGGAATTATAAATCTGAGTACTTCAAATGTTTCCACTATCCCAGTGTTTTGTTTTTTGTTTCGTAAGCTAGAAGCCATTGCTATTGCTATATTTTGATCGTCAATTAGTTATTGACACATTTGTGTCGATGTTCCTTCAAATGTGAAAATTAGTACATCCTAGCCTTAACCTACGGGGTGCGGTTGCGGGAGGGGGGGGGGTAATAGCGGCCAGTATTCGAACTCGGGACAATGGAAATGTCAGTCTAGAGCGGATACCACGCAACCAGGCAGCCATCCTTCTAGTTCTATGCCAACTTTGCCAACGGTCTAACTGTGGCATCCAATGCTGAAGTCTAAATATTTCGGATTGTGTTGTAATCTGCAAACTTTGGTTGCCTATGTATTAATTAGCTTAGTGCAGCTCAATCATGGTTTTCAAAAAAAAAAGCAATATATGTAGTGCACCGTAGGCATAACACTCCTATAGTTGTTTATGTACTTAGCTTATCACAGTAACCATTGTTAATGGTAATAATATTTATGTAGAACTATAAAGTCACTTGGCTCAAGCCCTCGTGCAAATTGTGAGTATTTGTTGAATATGTGAAAATTATTGAGAATATTGTGTCCATTCACTTTTCCGATGGGCCTATAATACTTCTAATTATTATTTTTTGTAATATAGTAATACATTATTAGTAATCTTACCAAGGTGGATCCGAAACAAATAGGTATCTTTTTTTTTTTGTTTGTTTTCTTTTTGGGTTGGGGTGGGCATAAATTCATTAAGGGAGCGCGCCCATTTCAGCAACGTAAAATAAACAATAATTTCAATAGAAATGTGTTCCTTTTGGAGCTATTTGTGTCAAAGTAACTTAGCTTATTAAACAATTGTTTATTAAAGCTTCATTTTGATTTACAAATATTTCAAGACTTGCTCCTGAATACAGTTGTGGAAGGAGGGGGTGACCTGGGAACAAAATAGTCAAATCATGTTTCTTGAATACTAGCCACAGCATTAAGCACTGCATTAGATACAGCATTAGATACAGTACTAGACACAGCATTAGACAGTGGCGTAGCATCCATGGCGCGAAAGGGCTCAATGAACCCGGGCCCACAACCATTAGGGGCCCACTGCGCTTGGGCCCATAACTCTTGACTTATTAAGAACTTAGGAGTGACACAAAGGTAAAAAAATAAATTCACTTTTGTAAAAACCGGTAAAAAATACAATATAAAAAGCTCCCTCAAAATTTACTGAACGTTGTATGAAAATTAATATGAAGTTCAAAACCAGTGTTTGAAGCTTTAATGTAAGAATTTGCCTTGCATCAGGTTTTGTAAATTGTAGAGGTGGCTAGCCCTAACCGTGCCCTTGAGGTGACAATCGTTTCCATTTCGATACAGCTGCAAATTATTCCATTTTTTGTATTTAAAATATGTAATATCATCTCTTTCTATAATAATTCGAAATTATTCAATCTTAGCGGTCATGCTGATCTGTGGGATCTAGAAGATAGACAGGTGACTAAATGGATCATGGAATGGTACCTTTCACTGACGAATGCTTACTATTTGGTTGGAACCTGGTTCATTGCTCTTAAAGAAATTTAACGCCATATATTTATACAAAAACATCATAAAATTGCTATGAATATTCAAATTTGACAGGAAATCAAAGCCCAGCAGATTCAAAACGAGATAATAGATATTGTTACGTATTTCTGAATTTTCTGGCTAGATGTATTAGTTGGCACACAAATAAAAACACTGCAAAGAACTTGACGACTCAACTTTCAGCTTCATATAACTTTAATGACTATTAACTCTAACATTACTGTAACATGTAGCGTAGAAGACTGTACAATATCTGTCAGTTTACAGTTAGCTATACTTCGTTGCACTGCATCTCTTCACTTCGTTGCAATTCCTCTCTTCTCAACTTGCATCGAGCCGTATTCCACAGAACAGACCAACGACACACTTCCCAGTGTCGCTCCAGGTCTCCAAAACTGAACCAAGTCGTACTCAAGTCTACCGAATCAGAGCCGCACACGTCTTACATCGACTGTATCGACTGTAACGGCTCAAGTCCACTGTAGTTCGCTGTATAGACTTTAAAGACAGTAGTCCACTCCAGTTAACTCTACCCTAGTTAACTTGCATCGAGTCGTACACATTTCTCTTCCACAGAGCCGCACACGTCTTACATAGTCTGTATCGACTGTAACGGCTCACTCACGACTCCATACGACTGACTTTCACATTAACTTTCTGGCTTATATAGAGTCCCTAATCGCTTCTCCAAAGTTGCACAAACACTCCTAGTATCCTCTGGAATAACATGTCAGGAAACGTCACATCCTGTCTTTATTTATACACGTACATTCCAGAAAACACTCGCTGCAGTGTCATCAAGTCGGGGTCACACGTAGTGACCTTTATCTGTCACTGTTCATTAGTAACTGTCCCCCCTACTTAGATCTGTTCGTCCCCTGGAACAACACGTGTGGACACGTCACATCCTGTCTTTGTTTGTACATGTAGATTCCAGGGAACACTAGCTGCTGTGTCATCTCGCCGGGGTCATACGTTGACCTCTACAAATCACTGTTCATTTGTAACACTGCCCCCTTCTTAGATCTGTTCGTCCCGAACAGATTCTACTTCATCACGATACTGATGAAATCGATCGACGATCAAGTAGGAAGCTTTGGTGGTTGCCCCCTTCTCAGAGATGTTCTTTCAATCTGGCAGTTGTCCATCTTCTTTCCATAGAAGAATGGGAGCCAAATCCTCATTTTTCGGCAGTTCCTCACAAATGTTTTCATCAATCTTGGTATGGAAACATCGACCTTCAGATGACGACATTGGGCACTCTTGTCGAGAAAATTCATCAGCATTCTAACGAGTTAGTGCTTCACTGGCTGAGTTTTACATTTTCAAGCATCTTTTTCCAGAGCTTCTTCAGAGATGACCAGGTTCATTACAGTACAGCAATGTTCACATGTTCTTCTTACAACAGCAACTGACTTTGGGTTTGTACGATGTTGGGTTGATCTTCTTGTACAGTTCTGTCACAGATGGTTACTCACTACAGTTCTGACATCTTAAACTTTCAACTGATTTGTAAGGCTTTCTTCTTTGGTCTGATGGTTCCGGACAGAATCTTTCTAAAAACATGGGCTGTGGAGTTTCATCAGTGCAGGTGGGGGTCTATCAGTGGGAGAAGTGGTGGGCTTGTTTTCTAACAACATGGGCTATGGAGTTGCATAAATGCAGGTGGGGGTCTATCAGTGGGAGAAGGAGTGGGTTTGTATCTTGATCTTGTTGGAGCCATCCACGTTGCACTCTGCATGTGTCGCTTTCTCCGCCTCCTCCATTTGATATTTCTTTGGTTGCGTTGATGTCGTTGTCGTTGCCTTGCTTTCTTGTCGATCAATGCTGATGGTAGCCACTTAGCACATAGGAAGGTATTGCATTTCATAGCTGTAGTCATCAAGACTGTTGATCTAACAAGTTGCTTCAGCATTATTCTTCGATGGGTGCTTTGCGAATGAGCTGCAAGTCCACTTAAAGGCAAGTTGTCAAACACGTCATCACCTTCATCCGAGTCTGGAGGACTCGACTGTGGGGCAGGTTGATAACATTCAACGTGCAAAGGTCCCTCAACTTTAGCATCAGTTTCTATTGTAATTCCTTGACTATCACCAGGGCTTCTCACGCCTACCTTGATAGCTGTACAAGCTTCTGTTAAGTCTAGAGCTTGTTGGTGTATTTCTTGGCATTCACAGTCTTCTTGCATAGCTACGTACGTACAGTTCTTGTCAAACGCATGGGTGCAATAATCCAGCTTCAAGTTCCTCTCGTAGACAATGGCAGATAGACAGAAGTCTTTAAGGCCCACAGCAACAGGCTTGGACGCAGACCCAACGTTGTCTTGATCTGTTTGGCTAGTTGAGGTACTCATATCAGGTGTATCTATAGCTAAAGCTTCGGTCAAACTATAGGTCTCTTCTATTGTTTCTTCAGCGGTCTCATTCTGCTTTTCGTTGAAATAGTAACAGCTATCGTCTCTTTTCATTTCTTGTGGGCCACATTCGTTTGGTTTGCTATCACAGTCACAGACAGCACAACCATCACCAGCATCCCTATCGTAATTGTCTGTATCGCCACATTCTTGGTTGGACAATTGTTCGCTGTTCATCAATGGTATAGCTCTTTCATCTGTCGACTCAATCTGATAATGTTGGGTGTTCAGCAGCTCGTTAATCATGATTCTAGTTTGATCTTTTATTTGTTCTTCTGTCTTGTTGGGCTTGGTAACTATTTGTTCATTCTCATTCATGGCTTTGATCAAATGATTAAATGAAGAAAATCGAGTGTTGATTTCTGATTCTATCTCCTTGATGCTCTCATTCACCGAGTTCATTTTGTATTGCAAAGTTCTCAGGAGCTCAGTCATATTAGGTTTGATTTCAAATTGGCAAGTGTCCGGATTCTCATCTTCCTCCAACAGGGCTTGTCTGAGACGTGCTGTTAGAGTTTCCTTATTTCCGTTAAGCTGTAGACCTCTTTCTCGAAGCTCTTGTCTAAGTTCTTTCATGTCAAGTTCAATAAGAAGTTTGATGGAACACATTCTAGCCAGAAACATCCCACTTCTGACACCAATTGTTACGTATTTCTGAATTTTCTGGCTAGATGTATTAGTTGGCACACAAATAAAAACACTGCAAAGAACTTGACGACTCAACTTTCAGCTTCATATAACTTTAATGACTATTAACTCTAACATTACTGTAACATGTAGCGTAGAAGACTGTACAATATCTGTCAGTTTACAGTTAGCTATACTTCGTTGCACTGCATCTCTTCACTTCGTTGCAATTCCTCTCTTCTCAACTTGCATCGAGCCGTATTCCACAGAACAGACCAACGACACACTTCCCAGTGTCGCTCCAGGTCTCCAAAACTGAACCAAGTCGTACTCAAGTCTACCGAATCAGAGCCGCACACGTCTTACATCGACTGTATCGATTGTAACGGCTCAAGTCCACTGTAGTTCGCTGTATAGACTTTAAAGACAGTAGTCCACTCCAGTTAACTCTACCCTAGTTAACTTGCATCGAGTCGTACACATTTCTCTTCCACAGAGCCGCACACGTCTTACATAGTCTGTATCGACTGTAACGGCTCACTCACGACTCCATACGACTGACTTTCACATTAACTTTCTGGCTTATATAGAGTCCCTAATCGCTTCTCCAAAGTTGCACAAACACTCCTAGTATCCTCTGGAATAACATGTCAGGAAACGTCACATCCTGTCTTTATTTATACACGTACATTCCAGAAAACACTCGCTGCAGTGTCATCAAGTCGGGGTCACACGTAGTGACCTTTATCTGTCACTGTTCATTAGTAACTGTCCCCCCTACTTAGATCTGTTCGTCCCCTGGAACAACACGTGTGGACACGTCACATCCTGTCTTTGTTTGTACATGTAGATTCCAGGGAACACTAGCTGCTGTGTCATCTCGCCGGGGTCATACGTTGACCTCTACAAATCACTGTTCATTTGTAACAATATGTTGGGCAATGCAGTTCTGGAAAAAATAGCGGTACTATAGGATATCAATTCTGTACCATTTGTCTCTTTCATTGGTGGCTCAAGACGAATAAAAAGTTGATATCAAATTCCTATTATTTGTTATAATGTTTAGTGATCTCCGTCTCCAAAGAAATAGAAATTAGATAGTTATTTCTAGGTCTTCATATATGTGAGTATCATGGGCGTAGCCAGGATTTTTTTTCGGGGGGGGGTTGGGGGGCGCATCTTTATTACATTCTGTCCCCTTCATTCTTCCGGAACACGTTTATTGTGCCCTAGAATAGGTTCTTCCTGGAGTTAGTGGAAAAATTGTAGACTCCTCGCCCTTGCCAGCAAGGGGTCTGGGGGGAGCGCCGATAGCTCCCCCAGCGCGGGGCGGAGCCCCGCCGCCAAGCAGTATTTTCGTTAATGGAAGCCAACTAAATGCACATTCTGAGGTACCTACAGTGCATTATTTTGCTATTAAAAAGTTTTATTTCAAAAACCTAATGTGCTATTCTTACTGACTTAGACCCTTCTGCGCCGTTCGACGCATTTGCTGGAAAGCTGTTTCCACAAAAATCTGTCACTGGCAATGTCTGAAGCCTCTTCCAATCTGCTCTGAGGACCTCCATGAAAGTGTGGCGCCAAGTTGTACTAGGTGTACTAGGATGTCATCGCAACTCTTATTATGCGTAATTCATTTTGTCGCAGAACATGTCGCGCAAACCTCATACGACGCTGTGTCACAACCTTACTAAGGGGTCGACTCCCATTTTGGCATAGGATTTCTAGTGATGGGCAAAAGTTAACTAAAAAGTTGCTAACTTTTAGTTTAACTAAAAAAAATTAGTTAAGGCCAAAGTTTAATTATAAAAAAAAAGTTTAGTTAAAAACCTAGTTTAATTATTTTTTTTTAGTTACAAACTAAAAAGTTTAATTACAAATTTTACAAACTTTTTTAACATACATACCAATAAATATTTACATCTATGTAATTTGGAGAATATAAATAATGAATAATAGAGAGGAGAATAAACTAGAGGATGCACAGGTCACTAGAAAGCCTTTTGACCTTTACCCTATAATGGCCGCTATTCCCGCCAATTCAAGGTATTTGAAAGGCGAGAAAAATAAACGTGTTCATTATATTTCTAGCAAGTTTCGCTGCTTGATAAATCCTGATAATTCCTTAATTGCTTCTATAGATCTACATTTTGCTGCTTATTATTAAACACCACTGTGTTCCTGTATAGCTGCAGGCAAAGAATTTTGCTTTACTATAGATCTAGATCTAAAAGAAATGTCGACTCTTTTTATTTTAAAACTTTTTACTAGATAGATCTAAAGTTAGAGTCTGGTGACGTCTAGTCTATTTGTATTAGTCTATTACTACTATTAGATCTATAGACATAATAGTCTATATTTAATTATTTTAGTCTCTTAGTCTTAAGTAGAGTCTAACTCTTAGTAGTCTTAGTCTTAGATCTAAATGTAAATTTAAAATTATAAGTCAATAATATAGATCTATTAGTTTAGAGATTCTACTATTCTAGAAATATCTAGATTACTTATTAGGCCTACACTAAGACCTAAGATGCATAGAATCTATGATAGATGATAGATCTATAATATTAATGACTATAAAAGGCATACTAATAATAGTCGTCACTATACTAGATCTAGATCTAATACCAAATTAACTAAATCTAGACTAGATCTACATCTACTTCTATTATAATTAAACTTATATCTCTACTATCTAGATCTATTAGATCCAGATCTAGTATTATCTACTAGAGTATATAGATCTAAATATCCATATCTAGATTCCATATCTAGTTATAATCATAATTATAATAATCTAAAATCTAGAGTTACTAAGATATCTACTAGACTCTATTTAGATCTAGTAGTAGTAGTAGTATCTAGTATTTCTTAAATTATTTTTAGATTAAAATATTAATTATTTGATCTAGGTCTAGTAGCTAGATCTAATTCTAGATCCAGATTATATTTCTGATCATTTCGTTTGTAGAAGATATTAGATCCAGAATATTCTAGAA
Source organism: Biomphalaria glabrata (assembly GCF_947242115.1). Taxonomy (NCBI): domain Eukaryota; kingdom Metazoa; phylum Mollusca; class Gastropoda; family Planorbidae; genus Biomphalaria; species Biomphalaria glabrata. The sequence continues at coordinate 21,717,209 of NC_074711.1, read as the reverse complement.
TCTAGAGTTAGTTAGCGAGTTAACATGCAGTTTTATCATTAATTCTAAAAAGGTAACTTGGACAATTACTTCTAATTTCTTTCTATAATAGTATCATTCTAGTGATTCTATTAAGATCTACATCTATCCCATAAAGACATTTAAATCTTTTTTTCATGTGCACAAATAAATGTTTATTACATTTTGCTAAAGAGATTGGTTGTTGTTTATATTTTTCATGTTTGGCTGTTTCGTCCTTAAAAAAGGTCAAAATAGTTAGTAAAAGTTTAACTAATGTTTCTTAGTTTAGTTTAACTAATTTTTTTCAATTTGTGATTAACTAAAAGTTTAATTACTTTTTTTTAGTTCAAACTTAGTTTTAGTTTAACTAAAAAAATTTAGTTTAGTTCCCATCACTAAGGATTTCCTTGATTTAGACCCGATCTCTATAACTGACTCCTAAAATCCTTCTTAGGCATCTTTTAAGAGCCACATTTAGTGCTTTTCAATTTCATTGCACTTTATTAATGGAGCCCAGCCACTGGTAGACATGTGTAACTTCTGTTGACTACGATCTTGGGATTAGGTGACTATTTTGCTTTAGATGTTATATCAAAAAGGGAAGTTTTATCGTTAAAATCATCTGTTGGGGGGTTTTAAACTAAAATATATCTGGACTTTTTTTTAAAATTCAAAACCACATTTAGCTATGGTCATATAATTTGGTGACTGTAGTTTGCTTTAGAAATAATATTGAAGAGAGATGCTTTCAACCTTAAAACGCTCTGTAAGGGGATTTTAAACTCAAAACTATCTTGACGGGTATTAAACTTTTTAAAAAGCCATCTGGAGGAGAGGAGTTGAAACTCAAAACTCCCCATTGGCTTGGCTACGCTCAAAGAATTTTAGTGTGTAATTTGCTTTTTTTTTTATATTGAAGAGGTATTTTTAGCTTCAAACCAGCTGAAGAGGGGGTTTAAACTCAAAAACCCTTTGGCTACTCTCATACAATTTTGAGTGTGTAATTTGCTTTTTTTATATTGAAGAGGGGTTTATCGTAAATTTTGGAGAGGGGTTTAAAATCAAAATCCTCCTTAGATATGCTCTTGGAATTTTGGAATTGTCGTTTGCATTTTTTTTGTTTTATACAAGAGGGGGATTTAAATGCAAACCCCCTGGTAGGGGGTTTTAAACTCAAAACCTCTTGGTAGGGGTTTCAAACTCAAAACCCCCTGGTAGGGGGTTTGCAACTCAAAACCCCCTGGTAGGGGGTTTTAGACTAAAAACCCCCTTGGCAAGAGATGGTTTAGTATTAAAATTTCACCTAAAATAAACAAATATTAAAGCAAAAGATCAGTCACTAAACTCCGACACCCCGGTGGGGGGGAGAATTTCATTATGGGGGAGGGGGGGGTTGAACCCCCCCTGGCTACGCCCATGGTGAGTATTAAACGTCAGCAGAATTTGCTGAACAAATGCTCCAAGTAATTAAAAAAAAATACAACATTTATCCTTAAATAAATTACTAGGCTAAAGCTATGAAGGTGCTTCCAATATGATTGGATACTAGAATGGCCTTTGGGCATTGTTTCATCAGAAGAAGCCGCTCGCGCATTTAGAAATAGCTGCACTAGTTTCTTACTTTGCTACTTAGTAGGCCATAGAAATGTTCAGAAAATAAATATTCGATCTATTTACTGTAAAATAATGGACGTAGAACTAGATACTAGTTTGTATCAATGTTTCAAAGTTTGACACCTAGAAGTGTTTTAGGAATGTAAATGTGTAGAATGGGAACTAGAACTCAAAAAACATTTCTTTATATATTTGAAACTCTGTTACCTCGTTTCATTCTGTTCAAAAAATTATACAAACATTGACTTTTAATTCGTGTTGGAGTTTTAACAGAGTCAAAGGAATGAGATTATTAAAAACCTACTCTACTTGCATTGTAATGTCTTTTGGTCAATGTGCCGATACATTCAGATTACTCAATTGTTTTGTCATACATTGTATTCGTTTTATTGGGGGAAGGGGCCCACCAATAAATTCTTGAACCCGGGCTCACGGGTATCATGCTGCGCCACTGGCATTAGACAGCGCATTTGATACAGTTTTAGATAAAGCATTAGACAGAGCATTAGACACAGTATTAGACACAGCATTAGACACATCATTAGACACAGCATTAGACACATCAGTAGACACAGCATTAGACACAGTATTAGACATAACATTAGACACAGCATTTGATACAGGTTTAGATAAAGCATTAGACACAGCATTAGACACAGTATTAGACATAGCATTAGAATCATCATTAGACACATCATTAGACACAGCATTAGACACAGCATTAGATACAGCATTAGAATCATCATTAGACACATCATTAGACACAGCATTAGACACAGCATTAGAATCATCATTAGACACATCTTTAGACACAGCATTAGACACAGCATTAGACATAACATTAGACACAGCATTAGACACAGCAATAGACATAACATTAGAATCATCATTAGACGCATCATTAGACACAGCATTAGACACATCATTAGACACAGCATTAGACACAGCATTAGAATCATCATTAGACACATCATTAGACACATCATTAGACACAGCATTTGATACAGTTTTAGATAAAGCATTAGACACAGCATTAGACACAGTATTAGACATAGCATTAGAATCATCATTAGACACATCATTAGACACAGCATTAGACACAGCATTAGATACATCATTAGAATCATCATTAGACACATCATTAGACACAGCATTAGACACAGCATTAGACACAGCATTAGAATCATCATTAGACACATCTTTAGACACAGCATTAGACACAGCATTAGACATAACATTAGACACAGCATTAGACATAACATTAGAATCATCATTAGACACAGCATTAGACACAGCATTATAAACAAAAAACCCGGCTGGAAATATAAAGAAAGATTAAGGTTGTTTGAATCTGCCATTTATTCTGACTAGAACACACTTTAGATTCTGTTGCAGTACAAGCCGTTTTCGTTTCCATTTTACTTTAACAACACTGTATTATCAGTTTACTACTAAAGGATTTCATAGTTAAGCCTTCATATATGAGACAAAAGAATAATAACAGCATAGAAAAAACAACACAATACAAATTTTCATTTTTGTTTCAAGTCTTAACAAGAACAAGCTACCAATGTTCAAACCTCCAGGCTAGTTGTCTGCCTTTGTCCATCGATATGAGATTATGAGGATCTCACTTGATGAAAATAACGATTATGTAACAACAAAAGTAGACCCAAGTTACCCCTAACCCTACTTACCAATGACCCACTACTTACCACTGATCCTACTTACCACTGACCCTATTTACCACTGAACCTACTTAACCCTGACCCTTAAAAAAATAAAATATTTTAATTGTATATCCCTCCTTACTTAATATATTTAGCTATAAGTCCCAAAGAGTTGAATATGTGAAAGGGTTGGGGGGGGGGGGGGAGGAAAAGAAAAAGAGAAAACTCTACAAACTCGTGGGTTAGAGTATGCTACGTCAGTCTGTCAGTTCCGTCCAAGCAAAGAAAAGGTTTTCTGACGCCCTTTCAGCATAAAACGAACTCTGATTACGAGGAAAACGCCGTCGACCACTGTGCCGAATGTGGTTGAACCCATAATGCCCTCGCCGCCTGGGGTTTAAACCATTTAGTAAGGTCCATGGCCCCCCCTACTCTTCCTACCAAGGTTGGTCTTAGATGTCTTTTGTTGACGGCCGCGATGTTTGGGCGTATTGAAGTGTTGGTTTTCGTCTTGTGATACCCCATCGAGACCAACACTTAGGCTTAGACGCCAGCGGGGAAGGGGCTGGGGCCGCTCGAGGTTCTTTTACAATAACGACTTGCTGACTGAAAGGGCGAGGGGGGGCATTTAGCAAAGAGCTGGGAGAGGGGCGGCCCAATTGTTTTGTACTTGATGACCTGGACACAAGTGTACTACGTTGTCTCTTGGTGTGTAGTTCAATCGATACCATGGTGCACTAAGTTGTGTTCTGTACAGGTATATTTACAGGTAACTGCTTGTATCTGTCACTTTTATTGACTTTTAGCTCCAATGAATCGCATGCATGTACACACGCCATGAAAAGTAGCAGTAGTTCTCACAAAGATTGGATTGACTCTGACCTGTTCTAGCGCTACTTCAGTTCAGTCCTAACGACAGCGCACAGTTTGACTTGTTTTCCAAGAGGCTTTTCCAGTTTTCGATTTCTGTTGGACAATAATTTGGTTTTTTTTTCTTAGTACTGAACATAGTTTCAATAGTCAAGATACTTAAGGTAACCCAAACTGACACATAAAACAAGCAAAAGAAGAAAAAAAAGACTACTTTTTTTAAAACAAAGCTTTTGTAATGGAAAGAACCGCTAATTACTGCCATTTATCTGAAAATGGCAGGGCTTAGCTCCCTCTCAGCCATATTAAAAACAAAATTAAATAATTCATACTGATTGATTGAATAATTGATTAATTTTTGGATTGATTAGTGTATTATGATGGACTGTAAATAACTTTCCTAAATTTGAACTTGATCTGAGAATCGGAAGTGGGAGGAAAAAAAGTGTCAAAACCTAAAAAGGGGATTAAATCCATATATACATCCACAACTCTCATAAAGTAGCATTTATTCCCTTTATTTTGATATCAGACAAAATAATTAATCCCCAATAATTAAATGACTAATTGTTTAATTTTTTAAATTTGATTCTTGTCTTGTTAGGTGCAATGAATAATTGTGCAACGTTTAAACTTGATCGGAGAATGGGAAAAATGTCCAAACTTTTACCAGACAGACAGTCTGACAGACAGACAGAGTAAGTTGATATAAAAATTTGTAAAAAATGCCACGTTTTTATCCCCCTTTAGTTTTTCAGTTAGAAAACAACTAGAAGGACGTTACAAATTGAAAGTATATTCCTTACAATGATACAAAGTATGTAGAAATAGACCCACACAGTAAAGTCCATACAACGTCTGTAATGATATAGGCTTACTCTAGCCGCTCTTACGTTGAGTGAAAGTTTTCAATTATTTTGAATCAATCAAAACTGTAGACAATTGCAAAAAGTGACATTCCTGGTCTTGCGATTTGAACGCGTCTGCTATTATGCATGTTAACAAGAATCCAATTTGCACTTTAGGAGGAGAGCACCGTTCAATCGCTTCCATTTCTCTTATTATTGCAAGGTTTATCTCCCGCGGAGGCTGAGCGGTAAAGCGCTTGGCTTCCGAACCGGCGGTCGCTGGTTCGAAACCTGGTGAAAACTGGAATTTTTAATTTGAGATCTTTGGCAACCTCTGAGTCCATCCAGCTCTAATGGGTACCTGACAATAGTAAGGGAAAAGTAAGTAAAGGTGGTTGGTTATTGTGCTAGCCACATGACACCCTCGTTAACCGTGGGCCACAGAAACAGATGACCTTTATCTTGCCCCATAGATCGCAAGGTCTGAAAGGGGAAACGTATTTTTTTTTACTTTTTTATCTCCCTGTAGCTTAGTTACATTTTCGTACAAAACAAAACTAAGTAATTGCAGCTAATTGAATAATTGATCGTTTTGTATGTTATTGATTCGTGTGTTGTCATCGCCAATGCATAATTGTGCTTGATCCGAGAAAGGGAAGTGGGAGACATAACGTGTACAAGATTTTGTCCTGACAGACAGATGGCTAGACAGACAGAGGGAGCTGGTATAATCTTGAGAAAAAAAATGCTACAGACTTTTGGGATAGGCAACTAGTTCATTCATTATCAAGAAGGAACTATGATTATTGCAATCCACTTTAAGTTGTCTTATAATAAACTTTAGTAATGTTTCAGTATTTGCTCAATACGAGATTATATCGTGTAAGTAATGTACTTATTCCAATACTTTTAACTTAATGGTGAAATTGACTGTTTTTAGATAAAAAATAGGCCTATAATTGTATAAAACAAGATTGCAAAGAGAGTTTATGTTAAAAAGAAACTCCAAGGCTGCCCACTAAGGGTCCAAGTAACAAACGAAGAACAGACAAAACTAACAGAGGTGTTTTCCCCTTTCGGTGGCCGCTAATAAACTCAAGATAAACATTTTAATTAACTCCATACGTAATTTTTGCTTTTATTCAAAGCATTAAAATTAAAATGTTAAGAAACTTATCTAAATAATTCAGATAATGTACTCTAACACTTTAGCTGAGATCATTTTTTTTTACTGTCACCAAATGTTTATACTAAGACCAAACTTTCATGCTGTGACAAGTAATTTTTGTTTATTTTTAATGTCTTCATATAAATTTCATGCCTCTAAAATATCTGTTTAAAAAGTATATTAAGATTTTCTAGAACTACGAGACAGTGTGACTGTTACATTTGACCTAATGACCTCACCGTTAAGTCTAACCCAAATTGTCACACTATAAATCATCATACAGTGGACCTAAATCAACACTCTACACAAAATCAAGTATATCAGAAATAATTGAATGATAGAGTTAGTTCTGTTCGGCTTTCTTGTAATGTGTGTGAGATAGAGATAAAGAGACAAAGAGAGAGAGAGAGAGAGTGCGAGAGAAAGAGAGAGAGAAAGATATGGAGACTGAGTCAAAGCGAGAGAGAGAGAGTGCGAAAGAAAGAGAGAGAGAGAGTTAATATCTTGTTAATATCTTCTTGTTTACTGGCTCACTGGCTTATATTTCAGTATTTTGACAGCGTCAGCGAATCCGTTGCACCAAGAGATCATTACCCCAACCTTACCGAATGACCCAAACAGGGGTCAACAAACAATGTAGTTCTTTGTCCAGGTAACTAGGAGGGTCTTACAGTGCGTGCTAGATGTTTGTTGACTACTAGAGGTATTTAGACAACAAATACAAACACAAGATGGTGGCATTGATTTTCTTGTTGTCTTGTTTCTTCCCCCCCCCCCCCCAAAAAAAAAAAAAAAGACTCGATGAGTTTAGGAATTAAAAACATTTTTCTTATTTTGTCTGTAGAGGTTGAACGTTTTAAGACATAAAAAAGATATTTTTGATTTTTTTTTCTTAATTACGCTTAACTGTGATGATCAAGTGGTTGATGTCTCAAACTCTCTAAATTCTAAACAGTATAAAGTATAAGTAGATCTATACATTCATGACTCCATGATTTATCTTCTTTTGGACTTCACTCATTTTCTTTATTTATTAATTTAGAAAAATATTCCTTGTAATCACCAATTTTTGCATCCAATAATAAAATAATGATAAGTTCATAGTCTTTATATTTAGACAGAAAGGTCCGAGGGATCACTTACAAAGACCGCGTCCCAAACGAAGAGATTAGACACGATATTAATACAGCGATCGGACCCCACAATGACCTGCCAACTACTGTCCAAAATAAAAAAAAATAAAAACGCTAACTAAAAATCTATGACCATATCACAAGGTAATCAGGGCTCGCAAAGACCTTCCTTCAGGGAACAGTACCAGGAAAAAGAAGAATAGATAGACAAAGAAAGCGATAAGAATGGACAGACGTGCCATTAAAAGAGATTCTGTCCAGGGGAAAAAGACAGAGAGTAATGGAGAAAGACGGTCAACAGATCTTGTGTGGTGCCCCAACAGATTAAGGGATAGATGAAGGTGATATTTCTACAAGGTACACGATCTTAATTTTGTTTGCCTTGTAAGGTTCAGACGTTCCTTAAAAAATAAACATGGCGGCTTGTAAGTTCTGAGCCTGGGACTAAAAATGAGGTCAATCAAGATGAGGGCAATCAAGAGCGTATACCACAAGACCAGTCACCTAGCCACATAAATAGTGCATGTGTATCATTTATCTTTATGATACTTTTCACTTTTAGACTCAGAGCCAAGTCTAAAAGGTTATGCCTATTAACAAAGATAATCTTCATGCATTATGCATCTATGCATTAATCTCAGAACACTGACCTATAAGATTACATCAGAATGTACCAACTGACCTCTGTTCTAATGGAGAAAGCAAATGATTAAAAACGTTGTAAGGGGAGGTTATCCTAAAGTTTAGGTATCTGTACAGGCGAGTTATTTATGCATCAAGAGAACCCTATGGCTGTGAAATCCCCGCAAATCCTTTTCTTAATCCTTTGTTAATCCCAATCTCAGAGACGTTCAGGCAGGACGCCACGCAAAATAACAAATAAACCTTTTTACTACACTTCTCGTATTTCTGTCTTGACATGGTTACCTAGAGCTGACTGCTCTATAAATAATGTAGGGTTAAACGATGGCAGAAGAACAACAAAAAAAATAAAAAAATAAAGCCACAAATGACACAACTAATGGGGTTTAATTTAAAGATGCCCCAAAATAGATACACCTAAGAACAAAATAGAATACCAAAATGTGTCACACTGAATGCAGTGGCGTAACTAGGGATTTGCCATCATTTGAAGGACCGGTGGGCTTGATCTCTTAAGGGGCCCCTGCTATTTGACTTTCGTCATTATGACATGAAATAATGGCGTAATATTTAATATTTAAGGTAAAAAAATGTGAGCACTCATTGGGGGCCCCCCTCAAGTAGATTTTCAAATTATCCCCCTACAATCCCCCCCCCCCATCATAGCTACGCCACTGCTGAATGAAATATTAAAAAAAAAAACTCTGAATGCTAGGCCTAATCTATAAAGCATGAAACGAATGATACTTTATTTAAACATCACTCTAAAAGACACAATTGGCTTATATGAAATCACACTGCATAGGCTACTCCAGAAAAGAACAGAAAACTGTGATACATAAAAGAATCTGGTCAGCTCGTTCACCAAAACGAACGGTTGATGTATAAATCACCCCCCCAAAAATACGGGCATGTCTACATCCATGTTTGATTCGAAGTAGGTCGTAAGTTGTATAGAAAAGATGGGGTAGCAGTTAACTTAAGGGGTGTTTGTTTGCGAATGGTGTAAGAGGTCCATTCATAAAGACAAAATGTATCGCTTTCTAATGAATGATGCACTGAGTTTTACTATACAAAAAAAAAAAAAAAAAAATATGAAAATTTAAATGCAATCAGATTATCAACAGGGCGTGTAAAATACTGCGTAACCCGAAGCGCCCCGAGACTTTTTTTAAAACAATGTTATTAGCAAATAGTTAAAAAGTACGAGCACATAGTATTTATTGTTAATCTTAAAGTAAACAAGAAAAACATGTTTAAAATACTTTAAAAACAAAGCTTCTATTAAATTTAGTTGTGGAGTGTCACCAGCGAATGCTGACCATGTCCTTCAGAACTGCATTCTTTACCAAGAGGCCCGAACAAGAAACTGGCCCCAAAACACCCCAATAGAAAAAAAAAACTATATGGAGAGCTCCCCGATTTGAAAACCACTGCGCAGTTCATCTCATGTCTTGGTCTGGACATCTGAACGCTCCAACATAACAATGAGAACGAGGAAGAAGAAAGAAGAAGTATCAATTAGTTTGAATCATTCATGTAATTAAATTTATATTAGATCTAGACTAATAATAATCAATCTGTGCTATTATAAATATGTTAACCAATTGTTTTTGTTTAGCGCAATTTCATGCTTTTAGCTTTCTCAGTGCGCTATGAGCTTTTAACTTGGCTGGACCAGTTTGGAAAGGAGTACGGGGCGAATGAAGGAAGGGGGGGGGGGATATCTGTGTGAATATTACCGTGATCGCTTTTTAAATGCATATATTTTTTAAAAAGTTGAAAGACCTGAATTTGAACTAGATTATTCAAGGCTCCTTAAGCCAACACACCAACCACTGTGTTAGGAAAGCGCTTACGAAAATAGAAAGTTTTATAGTTATCTATTGTTAGCTGTAACTTTAGAGTAGCGACCAATTTCTCTCTACAACTTATACCACTACTCAGTCAAGTACAATTTCGTTACATTGTTCGATACCAAAGAAAATAATTAATTACCAACTAACTGGTTATTTTTTGTTATTGATTATTCTTTTGTCAGGTAAAAGAAATAATTGTGCAAAATTTAAGCTTGATCTGAGATTGGGTGTCGGAGAAATAACGTGTACAAACTTTTTATCAGACAGACTGAGTTGATATAAGCTTTGTTATAAAAGGTAAAGTTTTCTTCGGACCAAAAATAGCTCTTGTATCTATTTCGAGCTAGATGGCCTCGGCAATGAAATCAGATTTCCAATAGAAGATTAACTGAACTATTCTGAACGTGACAGACAACTCAACAAACACAACAGCAGCTATGCCCGACGGAGCCTTTAAAAATGGAATCGTGACTCTAATATATAAATAGACAAGACGTTTGACAAGATATCTTGCTTCACTTTTGAAATAAAGGAACAAAGTGACTCGGTCTTATAACAATACGTGTATAGATAGTCTAAATAAATAAATGCTATCACGGATATATATATGTATAATATTATATAATGATCACATGCCAACACTCTAGAAGGCCAGTGAAAGATATAAGCTACAATGTATTTATGATACCTGCTAAAAATAGCACATTGAGTCTAAGTTTATTTATTGCATTGTAAACTTGTCAATGTATTCACCTCTATCTAGTTGGCTATGTTGGTCATGTGGCCACGCTCTATACTTAGTGCTGGAACATTGTCTATGTATTCATCTCTATCTAGTTGGCTATGTTGGTCATGTGGCCACGCTCTATACTTAGTGCTGGAACATTGTCTATGTATTCACCTCTATCTAGTTGGCTATGTTGGTCATGTGGCCACGCTCTATACTTAGTGCTGGAACATTGTCTATGTATTCATCTCTATCTAGTTGGCTATGTTGGTCATGTGGCCACGCTCTATACTTAGTGCTGGAACATTGTCTATGGAGTACGTCTGTCGAAGGAAATGTGACACTGACGTGGTAAGTGTAATCAAATGACCCGACACACTTCACAAGGCTCTAATATTACATTACACCTAAATTTAAACACATTACAGGTTAGATTTAAACACATTACACATTACATTTAAGCAAATTACACCTCAGATTTTAATTATAGTTAACATTTTTAATAGAATATTATTTTTAAAAAAATGTAGGTGTGATACAAAATGACTTTTTTGAAACACCTAGATCTATGTAACTTCCCTTTCTAGTCACGCACCAGCCGTAGACGTTTTTTGCATTTATTTCTATTCAACTATTAAGCCTCCTCAGATAACAAGAGATAATTGCAGACTGTGACAAGACGGAGTTATGGGACTTTGTCTTGGTGTGTGTGTGTGTTTGCATACAGCAAACGGGGGAGGGGCACTGTACAGATATAATATCTCTCTTCTTTCCATTCTTTCAATGGGGCTCCCAGGCTAGCATTGTTCTGGCATGGAGTTGAATAAAAAAAAAAAAGGGGGGGGGGGGAAGGGTGCTTCGCAGACGATCCGGAGAATCAGCTCACGTGAAGTATCGTATATTCTGATAGCTTCACGGAACATCTCAACTGGCGGGCTAATTGCAGTTAAGCGTGAAGACGGCTGTAGAAAAGATGAATGGGGTGACGGTGGCAGAAGGAGAGAGAGAGTATAACTGCAGATTTTGTCTTGCGTTCCCAGCAGTTTGTCCTGTGGAGTGTCCTGATCGGGGTTAAGCAACCAAGGGACGTCACTGCACAAAATAAAACAGCAAACAATCTGACAAGATCACACGGCTTTATATTTAACAGGGATTATTAGATGTTTCAGGGGTAAGTAGAGATCTAGATCTATTCTTTGCCTTTGGAGTAAATCACATTAACAAAGCATGAGGTTAAAACATAATACAATTGTTTTTATATTAAAAGAGAGGTATGTTATTAATCGTATACTTCATACTTGATATGACCACCACATTTTTTACTGGGATATGGTAGCAAGAAGCCTGTGGACCCAGATGCAATGATATCTCACTAATAGGTGAAGTGTGATAAAGATAGAGGCAATTTTCTTATTCCATATGCTAGGACGAATTTCTTACAAGTGCTCTTTCTTCCCTAGATTTAATGCAGTTAGAGCATGGAATGGATTGCCAGAATTAGCCAGGACATCCAATGAGTTAGCAGAGTTTAAGTCTCACATTAACATGCACGACTAGATTAACACATGTAGAACGCAGTTATGTTGTCTTTATAAAGGTACATCTGAGGTTTATAAGATTAGATCGGATGTATCCAACAAAACGTATGCGTTCAGTGTAGTTAGACTTAATTGGGGGCTTGGTCATGGACAGATATTATTGGATCGAGCATGATAGATGACTTTTTAGAAAAACACATTTGCTATGTTTTTTTTTTGTTTGTTTTTGTTTTGTTATTGTTGTTGTTCTTGAGCTTGACTTACATCCTTATAAACTGAGATTAATTTTTAAAGAAAAAGAAATTTACCAAATTGCATTACTTCAGGAACAAAAGTCAGATTATTTGCAGACGATTGCATAATATATAGAACAATAAAAACAACACAAGACACAGATATTTTACAAAGAGAATTAGATGAATTACAGAAATGGGAATTAAATTGGAGCATGTCTTTCCACCCAGAAAAATGTCAGTTGTTAAGAGTAACAAAAAAACTAAAACAAATTAATTCCACTTATCTTATTCATGGCAAACCAGTAACACAGACTAAAAACGCAAAATACCTAGGTGTTATAATAAATGAAAAACTGTCATGGAATCCACATATTGATGAAACTACAAAAAAATCAAACAAAGCATTAGGATTTATTAAAAGAAATTTCTATAAATCAAATAAGAACATAAAACTAAAATGTTATTTAACCTTGGTTAGGCCAATAATAGAATATGCATCCTCCGTTTGGGACCCCTCAACTCAAGAAAACATTAAGAAACTAGAACAGACACAAAATAGAGCAGTGCGATTCATAACAAACGAATATTCACATTTGACTAGAGTAACACCTTTAGTAAAATCACTAAATTTAGAAAGCCTTCAGGACAGAAGGCTCAAAAGTAAAGTAGCAATCATACATAAAACACTGAACCATAATCTTCAAATACAAAAACAAAGTTTAATAAAAATACTCTGAAAGACACAAAGATAAAGGCACATTCCTCGTCCCATATGCTAGGACAAATTTGTACAAATACTCCTTCTTCCCTAGTGCTATTAGAGCATGGAATGAGTTGCCTGAGCTAGCCAGGAACATCAGTGACTTGGCAGAATTTAAGTCATTGGTTAATATGCATGACTAAATGCATGATGCGTAGGACGTTATCATCTTCTTTTTTGAAGTAACGTCTGTATTATATAAGATAAGATAAGAATGTGAAAGGTTTTCTATTAACTCTTTAGCTACACTACACAGTGAGGGACTTTAACATGTGTATTTGTATTGACTGATTAAAAATAGACAAGCGATAAATGTATTCAAGGAGTTGACGCATAAATTATAGGCTATTACAATTTGAAAATAAAAGCAACAAGATCTATGTCAAAATGACTAGACAAACAATCTTAGATTGTTATCATCTTTTTTTTCCCCCACATTTGTAGACTAAGGCGCTAGTTGAACAAAAAATTTCTAATCTCTTCCTTCACCACCCTCCTCTTTCCGCCCCTTCTGTTTATTTTTTTAAATTTTAGACTTCACGTAAAAAAAGAACTCATTAAATAAAATGCAAATTTACATGACTGGGTGGAGGAAATGGAAGAACAAAAATAAAAAAAATAAAAAAACAAAGAATCAACGAAAGGATGCCGTAGGAGCGGGACCAAGAACTTTATTACTATTATTACTATTATTATTATTATTATTATTACTACTATTGTCATTTTCCTGTGACGTAGCTAGGATGGGGGAAGGGTGATGTCAAATTTGAAAATCCCCCCCCCCCGGCTCCCACTTGAGTGGGGTCCCCCAAATGAGTGTCCGAAATTTGATTTTACATTAGATGTTACGCCATTATATCTCATGTCATGATGTCGAATGTCAAAAATACAGGGGCCCCTAAAAAAGGTCAAGCCCCCTGCCCGGCCCTCAAATTCATAGCTACGCCATTGTCATTTGCCTTTAAGAAGGGACTTATAAACGATAGTGAAATTCAGCACCTAGGCGCACTTACTGCCTGCTTACCATCATTTTGTAATGGCTGAATGATTGTATACCTGTATTCTGCTCAAAGCTTTATGACCTGGAGGGGTCGCTAGCAAACAATAATATGGAAAGAAAGCCAGGCAAATGATTACGTAACAGATAAAGCGGCAATAGTGAAATGGCCACTGGCGCGCAGTTTTTATAACCAAGACGTCCTCATGAGGACAAGTGGTACATTGACCTCATGTTTGAACGTCAACCGATAAAGGAGAATACATCATTAAAGACAGACGACTGGAAAATAGTTGCATAGACATAAGATTATTTTGAAAATAGCTTTTACGGGATAACCTGATCAGAAGGAGGTTCAATGGTTCAATGCTCTGAACTTAAATATTGAACATAGATCCATACAGCACAGTGGGGCCTTTATCAAAATTAAATCAAAAATTATTTTTATTTTTTCTACTACATAGATAAGAGTCTCTTGTATGAATAGTTAAGAATATGTCAGATAAAGGAAAGGCATGCAATATTATAAGCATGACACTTGAAACTTCAAAGCATTTCTTCTGCGCCGCTAAACTGATAACAAATGTGTGCTGTAAGTCACACTATAAATAATACATCTTTAATATTATGAAATGGTTACCCATTTATATTAAAGAATTGGGGCAATTTCAGGCATCTTATTTTTTTTTCATGATGCTCAGTTTATCTATCTATCTATCTATCTATCTATCTATCTATCTATCTATCTATCTATCTATCTATCTATCTATCTATCTATCTATCTATCTATAGAGATGTAGAAAGTAAGCAGAGAGAGAAGGTATAAAGAGTAAGCAAAGAGAAGGTATTGAAAGTAGACAGAGAGAGAAGGCTTAGAGAGAAAGTATTAAGACATAGAGAGTGGGCAGAGAGAATGTCTTGAGAGTAGTTAGAGAGAATGCATAGAGAGTAGCCAGAGAGAGAAGGCAAACAGGGTTTACAATAAAGGGCATGCATAACAGTAGGAGGGAAGGCAAATGTTTTGCATTGAAACAAGGTCTCAGTGCATCGGTACTTTAGAAAGCCTCCAGGAGAGAAGACTTCAAAGTAAAGTAGCATAAAACACTGAACCATAATCTTCAAATACAAAACCTTATAAAATACTCAAAAAGACACAAAGATAAAGGCACATTCCTCGTTCCATATGCTAGGACAAATTTGTACAAATGCTCCTTCTTCCCTAGTTTATTAGAGCATGGCCTGAGCCAGCCAGGAAAACTAGTGACTTGGCAGAACTTAAGCCATTGGTTAACATGCTTGACAAGATGCATGACGCGTAGGACGTAATCATCATCTTTTTTTTTTTTGAAGTAACGTCTGTATTTTATAAGATAAGATAAGATAACATACATTGACCACGTTCCTGTGAATCAATCGGAAAAAAACAACAACTTTCATTTGATATGTTTAAAAGTAATCTTCATTTCTAATTTTAATATATAAATATATAAACAGGAAGATGCCGATTTTTTTCTTCTTTTTCGATTATAATATGCCTACTAGAAAGGGAAGTTATTTTTATAGGTAAGTGATCAACATGGATTATGTTTTTCTTTTTCTTCAATAGAAATATTTCTTAAAATTACTAAAATTAAATGGGTAGATAAATGCGTAGACATCATCTTGTTCGATTTCTCATCTTTTTGTATGAATCATTATTTTTTGTACAAATTCCAAGACACTCAATTTTATAAGTTAGCAATAGCTACATTATACACTGCCATTCAACGTCTAGTATCTAGAATAATACCTATCTCGAGGGTAAAGCCGAAAGCGTCAAGGTAGCCATAGAAATGAAAACAGGAAGTTGTTTACATTCTAATAGTTTCCAGTTTTTATACAGAAGAGTAAATCAATGAAAGGGAGATGATTTATATCCTGTTAAAGAATATTTTCCGTTTGATCAACAATGTATGGAGCCAAGTTATTTCAGGTTCCAAATCAGTTTCACTAGTTTATCATTTTTAAGCTTCATTAACACAGTTAGGAATAGTACTGTCTGCATTATTAATCGCCTCCATTTTATTTTAATCGAATGTTTCTTTTGTCTGCTTGTTTAATTTTTCTGTTTCTTAACCTGTGGATAAAAAATGTACAATGTTACAGTACCTGGCATTATGTTATTTAGGGCTCAGAACTTTAGGAAGAGGCACAACTGAGGTATTATGAGAATCGTTAGATACAAGACGCACTGTACTTAAAGGTGAATGACACATCTACAGCAAAATTGATCCATTAATCAGTTAAGTTAAGTCTGATTGTTTTCTGGAAACACCCAGAATGACATAGTCAAACTTTTAATTTAATGGTTATAAATTGGTGATCATAAATGGATGGCTATAAAGAGATGGTTTTAAATTGATGGTTTTAAATTGATGGTTATGGATTGTTGGCTCGTGAGTGCATACGAGTTACACCTAATTCCATGTTACACCTAATCCTGTCACCTAATTCCTTGTTACACCTAATTACATGTTACACCTAATCCTGTCACCTAATTCCTTGTTACACTAATCCTGTGACCTAATTCCTTGTTACAACTAATCCTGTCACCTAATTCCTTGTTACACCTAATTCAATGTTACACCTAATCCTGTCACCTAATTCCTTGTTACACCTAATTCTATGTTACACCTAATCCTGTCACCTAATTCCTTGTTACACCTAATCCTGTGACCTAATTCCTTGTTACACCTAATCCTGTCACCTAATTCCTTGTTACACCTAATTCCTTGTTACACCTTATCCTGTCACCTAATTCCATGTTACGCCTAATCCTGTCACCTAATTCCATGTTACACCTAATCCTGTCACCTAATTCCATGTTAAATTTAAGTTTTAAATTGATGGTTATGGATTGTTGGCTCGTGAGTGCATACGAGTTACACCTAATTCCATGTTACACCTAATCCTGTCACCTAATTCCTTGTTACACCTAATTACATGTTACACCTAATCCTGTCACCTAATTCCATGTTACACCTAATCCTGTCACCTAATTCCTTGTTACACCTAATTACATGTTACACCTAATCCTGTCACCTAATTCCATGTTACACCTAATCCTGTCACCTAATTCCTTGTTACACCTAATCCTGTCACCTAATTCCTTGTAACACCTTATCATGTCACCTAATTCCACGTTACACCTAATTCCATGTTACACCTTATCCTGTCATCTAACTCCATGTTACACCTAATCCTGTCACCTAATGACTAAAATGTCGTTTTCAAAGATATCCTAATGGGCAAACAAGAAATTATTGTTTTTAAGATAGTGAATTGAATACCTCATTACTGGTAACAAGCTCATTGCAAATAGTTACACCTTACATTCAAGAGTGTAACTCTAAGCCCACTTCAAAGCTCGAGCAAGATGTAAGAAGTTGACCCAAGTCTTTTTGTCAACTGTGGCTCAGATCTATGTGTTTGTTCGGACCTGTTGTTGCCTTTAGGATGGCGTCACATAGACTTCCTGTCTGTTGATAAACACAGCTTTTTTTTTTACATTTAAACTTCATAGTTACACACACACACACACACACACGATATACTAAAATCACGAACCACAAATTTCATAAAATCTTACAAATAAAAACATAATTCTTAAATTCCATATTTTCAGCTCCGTAATTACATTTACAATGTCTATGGATAAATTATCAAAGTGAATTCTCCTAGTTAATGAAATGACTTATCATACGTTGATGCAATGACATATCATGCAGTTGATGAAATGACTTATCCTACAGTTGATAGTTCAATAATGTTGTTGATGTTATTTTATTGTTAACTAGATTACTACATAACCTTTCATATTCTTTGTATTATATTGTATCTATTAGACATTTAATAGGGTTGAATGATATGACCTTTGAATTACAATAATTTTTTTTAAACACGCATCTAAGGAAATACAAATGTTTTCAACTTGTTTGGATTCAAGAGCTCGGCACTAGTAGACTGATGTCCCCTTTTAAACTGTTTCCTTTTTAGTTACAGCGCAGATTCAAAATCCTAGCCGATGCACGTTTTTGCATTGTGGTATTCTTTTACTGACAGGACCTACTCAATCGTAATCATGACTCAGATCGAATTTGTTATTTTTAAATGAGTAGTTAACATGTACTTCTGTCTTGAGATCTTGGTACTCCATGACTCGACAATGTAAGAAATGTTTAAATCGTCTCATGCTCAGAAAGACTTGAGGACTTACTACCTAGGTTAGGGTATTCTAAAGTTTCCTGTGAGCAAAATAAAGCTTTTATAGATAGAAGCCAACAATTCTCTGAGATATTTAGGGCTTTGGATGACATTGTTCTTCAGAGGCTAGGGAACAAGTTGGTTTGGTTTTAGTTTGCCCTGCAAAGCTTCTCTTAGTGCCTGATGTGTAGGGAACTCGTTTTCAGCTTTTATATGCATGATGCATACCTTTTGTAGAAGGACTGTAGTTAGAAGTCATGTAGATTAACCCATTCGAGTGTCATCGTACTGCTCGACCACCTGTCCAGACGTCAAACTGTTCAGTTTGTCTGTACAAACAGGGACACTCTGTCATGTCTTAATTAAGATGGGTTTCTATTATGGAAAAAATCATTCAATCTTTTTTTTTGCACCCCGCCCCCTCCTGCCACTTCTAATTCCAGGAAATAGGCTAAGTAAATGAAAGTAGAGATAAATGTTATTTGAAACCATGCTCGTGTCTCCCTCCCCCCCCCCACCACCACCACCACTTGGGATCGCCTGAACGGAAATGACGCTTAGAAAACTTCTTCCTTAATTCACACAATATGTGTGTGTCTAACACTGTCTCTAACACTGTCTATTTGTTCTCATTTTCTTTTCTGTTTCTGTCTCTACCCCCCCCCCTCACTTTCTCAATGAATTTATGATTCTTGTGTATGCATTGTTCTTTGTAAAAAAAAAAAATATGTAAAGATATCTAGATCAATGTTTATCTCTCGGCTCGAGCCTCGTTACGAGAAAGTCGAGGAGTGAGAGAGGTGCCATCGGGCCAGGTGTTTTCCGTGTCAACATAGCGGCCAAGTCTGCCGCGAGTTTACCTTTTGTCCTTCACTGCAGCCTCTCTCATCCCAGGCAAATACTTGGATCAATCTTTGTCTATGCACACACAAAGCAACCACAATCTGTGTCAATAAATGCATGTAAGTTATTGCCCCTGAATGTCACATCTTTAATATCACGTATTCACGCATCCGTTGTCTCCTCGCCCGAAACCACACACAACACGAGATGTGACATAGATATGTAGTCATACCTTGGTAGGGGATACAAAGGTAAATTGCGTTACCCAAGGACTGTTTTTTTTTATGACTAAAGTATATGTAATAATCTTGATAAATACCAAACTATATGATACCAAACTATATGTACTATAATTATCTAGTATAAAAAAACAGTAATTTTGTAACATATAAGGAGTAATATTTTTATCACATTCTAAAACAAAGAAGTGTTCGTATGTTGAGTAATACAAACTTAGGACTTTATCAATGAAAGGGCTTCAAAAACTAAACGTGAAAATGAAAGACCATAGTTATAACATTACCGGCAAGGTGCAAACTCCATGCATTTTATAGAATGTCTGACATTTTCAAGCAAAGTTGGAAATTGACTAATTGTTTCTAGTTTTGACTTTCTGTAGTAAATACAAAATTTCAAGGTAGGCTAACTAGCTTAAAAATGGTCTCAGTGAAGCTATTATAAATTCGAGACTAACCCTAAAGAATCTGGCATTTAAAAATTTATTTTATCATTAATAATAATAAAAATAAAAGAACTGAAATAAATTTTGAACTGTAACAAAAGAAATATTGATCAATGCAGGCATGAGTTTTGCATTCATCTTTTTGATTTTGTTTTGATGCTGCCTTTTTGTCTACTACCGACTTAAACGCCCTTGCACATTACTTCAGAATAAGTATAAAAAGGTCAAAATGCACTTTGAAACCCAGGGTCTTGGGAAGGTCACTTCGTCCTGATGTATTATAAATCCTATTGGATACTGCTCTAAAAATAACCATCACTCTTATATAATACAGACGTTACTTCAAAAAAGAAGATGATTACGTCCTACGCGTCATGCATTTAGTCATGCATATTAACCAATGACTTAAATTCTGCCAATGTCAACATTTTGATAAATAATAATAAAAAAAAAATTTTAAAAGTCAGCTGAATCATATTTACAGCGACGGGGGTTCTTGAAATGAAGAGATTAGAAGTACTTCATTATAATTTTGAGATTTTTGTTTTACTAAGCTTATATCAACACACGCTGTCTGTCTGGTAAAAAGCCACACAATTAGTTAATTAACTATTGGTAATAAATTATTTTGTATGGTATTTCGAACAAGGTAAAGAAATAGTACTTGACTGAAGATGCGATATAAGCTAAATTAGTCCCATTTATATGTCGTCGCCTGAGCCTTAGTGATGACAAACCCAAACAGTAGGACGAAACTATCGAAACAAAAGATAACTCTACAATATTCCATATTCATCAGCTCTCCAATGGCAGAGTGGTTACCGTGTTGTTTTGAGATTCCTGAGAAGGCATAAGCCATGAGTTTGATTTCAGATCGTCCCCCGCCCTTTTTTAAAAATATTTTAAAATATTTTTTTTATGTTAGTCTAAATCTATGATCCAAGCTAATTGATACAAATAAGCTAAATATAAGCTTTTTTAAAATATTATTTTTAAGTAGCCTATTTTTTCTTATTTTCTTGTTTTACGAACACTCTTTATAGCGTTTATTTTGAATGTTTTTTTTTTATTTTATCGCATGCCCAGTCTGCATAGTTCTCTCTCCACGTGATCGACTTTTGGAATTTCCAAGAATATTTACCAACACAAGAAATGTGCTTCATTGTGAACAAAAAAATACAGCTTTTAAAAACTTGAGAGCCGTTTAGCATTTCCCCAACCTCCAAGCCATACTAGTTTAGAAACGGAAATATGATATCGGTGGGGTCGAAAAAGCAATAACAACGGCATTTCACGTATTATTAGTGACCTACTTGGAAAAGTTAGCACTTGCGAAACAACCCAAAATGAATGTTTTCTTCCTTCTATTGATCTATTGGCTAGATACAGACCTATGTAATATAAAGAGACGTCGTCTTGTTTTTGCTTGAATCTTGGTCTGGAATGAGCGGTTTAGGAGATGTTTGAAAGGTCTTATTGTGAAGTATGGTGACTACAAGGAGTGCCCGCGGCTAGCTGCATGTTCCATTGTGGCCGAAAAGTAAATAAATGGACCAGCTAAACATCAAAAACAATTTCCGGCACTTCATGGGTGTCTGTGTGTGTGTCTGTGAGTGTGTCTGTGTGTGTGTCTGTGAGTGTGTGCTTTGTGTGTTGAGAAGGGGAGGAGAATAGGAGTACTGAAAATTAATTGAGCCAGGGCGTCTCAAACTGCAGTCTGTCGTAGTAGTCTAGCGGTGTGCACAGTTTCTGCACACAATTTCAAAATAGAGGCGACGTAGTGTGATGTATCCGCTGAATTCGCTACTCAGCCAGTCGACCTTAGTAAGAGTTGATGGCAATGTAAACTCCAAGTCGCCTTCAAGTTGTTTCTGGTGTTTGTATTAGTTTGGGGTTGGGTCGGGGAATAGATCAGTGGAAGGTTGTATGAAGTATCTAGATATTCCTGATACATTTAGCTTAGTCAGACAGAGATTGGAACTCTACACCTCCTAGTCATGTATGATACATGTAGCTTAGTCAGACAGACCTTTGAACTCTACATCTCCTAGTCATGTATGATACATGTAGCTTAGTCAGACAGACCTTTGAACTCTACATCTCCTAGTCATGTATGATACATGTAGCTTAGTCAGACAGACCTTTGAACTCTACACCTCCTAGTCATGTATGATACATGTAGCTTAGTCAGACAGACCTTTGAACTCTACATCTCCTAGTCATGTATGATACATGTAGCTTAGTCAGACAGACCTTTGAACTCTACATCTCCTAGTCATGTATGATACATGTAGCTTAGTCAGACAGACCTTTGAACTCTACATCTCCTAGTCATGTATGATACATGTAGCTTAGTCAGACAGACCTTTGAACTCTACACCTCCTAGTCATGTATGATACATGTAGCTTAGTCAGACAGACCTTTGAACTCTACACCTCCTAGTCATGTATGATACATGTAGCTTAGTCAGACAGACCTTTGAACTTTCCACCTCCTAGTCATGTATGATACATGTAGCTTAGTCAGACAGACATTTGAACTCTACACCTCCTAGTCATGTATGATACATGTAGCTTAGTCAGACAGACCTTTGAACTCTACATCTCCTAGTCATGTATGATACATGTAGCTTAGTCAGACAGACCTTTGAACTCTACATCTCCTACTCATGTATGATACATGTAGCTTAGTCAGACAGACCTTTGAACTCTACATCTCCTAGTCATGTATGATACATGTAGCTTAGTCAGACAGACCTTTGAACTCTACACCTCCTAGTCATGTATGATACATGTAGCTTAGTCAGACAGACCTTTGAACTTTCCACCTCCTAGTCATGTATGATACATGTAGCTTAGTCAGACAGACATTTGAACTCTACACCTCCTAGTCATGTATGATACATGTAGCTTAGTCAGACAGACCTTTGAACTCTACATCTCCTAGTCATGTATGATACATGTAGTTTAGTCAGACAGACCTTTGAACTCTACATCTCCTAGTCATGTATGATACATGTAGCTTAGTCAGACAGACCTTTGAACTCTACATCTCCTAGTCATGTATGATACATGTAGCTTAGTCAGACAGACCTTTGAACTCTACACCTCCTAGTCATGTATGATACATGTAGCTTAGTCAGACAGACCTTTGAACTCTACACCTCCTAGTCATGTATGATACATGTAGCTTAGTCAGACAGACCTTTGAACTTTCCACCTCCTAGTCATGTATGATACATGTAGCTTAGTCAGACAGACATTTGAACTCTACACCTCCTAGTCATGTATGATACATGTAGCTTAGTCAGACAGACCTTTGAACTCTACATCTCCTAGTCATGTATGATACATGTAGCTTAGTCAGACAGACCTTTGAACTCTACATCTCCTAGTCATGTATGATACATGTAGCTTAGTCAGACAGACCTTTGAACTCTACATCTCCTAGTCATGTATGATACATGTAGCTTAGTCAGACAGACCTTTGAACTCTACACCTCCTAGTCATGTATGATACATGTAGCTTAGTCAGACAGACCTTTGAACTTTCCACCTCCTAGTCATGTATGATACATGTAGCTTAGTCAGACAGACATTTGAACTCTACACCTCCTAGTCATGTATGATACATGTAGCTTAGTCAGACAGACATTTGAACTCTACACCTCCTAGTCATGTATGATACATGTAGCTTAGTCAGACAGACCTTTGAACTCTACATCTCCTAGTCATGTATGATACATGTAGTTTAGTCAGACAGACCTTTGAGCTCTACATCTCCTAGTCATGTATGATACATGTAGCTTAGTCAGACAGACCTTTGAACTCTACATCTCCTAGTCATGTATGATACATGTAGCTTAGTCAGACAGACCTTTGAACTCTACACCTCCTAGTCATGTATGATACATGTAGCTTAGTCAGACAGACCTTTGAACTCTACACCTCCTAGTCATGTATGATACATGTAGCTTAGTCAGACAGACCTTTGAACTTTCCACCTCCTAGTCATGTATGATACATGTAGCTTAGTCAGACAGACATTTGAACTCTACACCTCCTAGTCATGTATGATACATGTAGCTTAGTCAGACAGACCTTTGAACTCTACATCTCCTAGTCATGTATGATACATGTAGCTTAGTCAGACAGACCTTTGAACTCTACATCTCCTACTCATGTATGATACATGTTACTTAGTCAGACAGACCTTTGAACTCTACATCTCCTAGTCATGTATGATACATGTAGCTTAATCAGACAGACCTTTGAACTCTACATCTCCTAGTCATGTATGATACATGTAGCTTAGTCAGACAGACCTTTGAACTCTACATCTCTTAGTCATGTATGATACATGTAGCTTAGTCAGACAGACCTTTGAACTCTACATCTCTTAGTCATGTATGATACATGTAGCTTAGTCAGACAGACCTTTGAACTCTACATCTCCTAGTCATGTATGATACATGTAGCTTAGTCAGACAGACCTTTGAACTCTACACCTCCTAGTCATGTATGATACATGTAGCTTAGTCAGACAGACCTTTGAACAATACACCTCCTAGTCATGTATGATACATGTAGCTTAGTTAGACAGACCTTTGAACTCTACACCTCCTAGTCATGTATGATACATGTAGCTTAGTCAGACAGACCTTTGAACTCTACACCTCCTAGTCATGTATGATACATGTAGCTTAGTCAGACAGACCTTTGAACTCTACATCTCCTAGTCATGTTTCTCCCGATCGTTGCGATCTTAAATAAGATGATGCTAGACATAATAGATTACTTTACAGAGGTGTCACTTTAATGGAGATTTTTTTCATATATTTTCTCTTGACATATATTTTTATGTTTCCAATCCTCTCCCATTTTCTATCGTTCTCCCTCCCCTCCCACTTTCTCTCTCTCTCAGTGGCGTAGTTAGGAATTTGCCATCATTTGGGATCCCAGGGGGTCTTTACCTATTTAGTGGCCCCTGAATATTGACATTCGACATCATGACATGAGATAATAGCACAGTATTTAATTTTAAATGTAAAAAAAAAATCGAACACTCATTTCGGGGCCCCCCACAAGTGGGGGTTCGGGGATTTGCAAATTCCCCTCCCCCAATCACCCACCATAACTAAGCCACTGCTATACCTCTCATTACTTTTTTTTTTCATTTGATACATTTCTCTCCTCTGTATCCATGAATTAAACTCTCTCTTTTACGTCTTTTTCTTCTCTCCATCTCCATCTTGTTCTACAATGTTCACAATCTTTTCCTTTGCCTCTCTCTGTCTCTCTCTCTCTCTCTCTCTCTCTCTTTCCTGAGCTTTGTCACAGTTTATCTCCAACCTTCCATGCATTTTTCTTTCTCTCTCTCTTTCACTCCCTCCCCCCCCCCTCTTTCTCTCTCTCTCTCTCTCTCTCTCAATCCTTAATTATGTCACTCGTTACATTCTCATGGAACCCTTACTGCTTTGAGAACCTTCCATAGCATACTATTAAAAACTCACCATCTTGTCGCGAAAACGAGTACACACACACACACACACACATACACACACATACACACACACACACACACACACATACACACACATACACACACACACACACACACACACACACATACACACACACACATACACACACATACACACACACACACACACATTGAATGCGTTGAGCATCGCCTTAGTTTATTTTCGCCTCTCTTTTAGAAGTGGTGCTAGCTGCATCTTTGAGTAACCTTGCCTGACTTGGGCAGTGATAACCACACACACACACACATTTAATTCTCACACACACACACTTAAAAAGTAGTACACACTTAAGACATACACTCGTGTGGGAGAATTCTTGAAAGAACTCTCCTCGGGATTATCTTGAATATTTCTTCTATCTTCAGGTTTGATATTATTTGTACCGAGGAATAAAACTTAACAAAAGTGACCATAAGAATTGTGCAGTAGTTGTATTTTTGTTTATATAAATTTTAAGCAAAGCTTTTGTTCTACATTAAGCTTGTTATATTTATTATTAAAACAACAACAACAAACGTCTCACCATTCAAACTACATTTGTAAACGTAGACCAACTGTTTTCTTACATTTGATGACAGTTTACATTCTTTCAGTGCTCTGATCTTCTATTTCGATGAACTAGTGTGTGTGTGGTGTGTGTGATAGAGAGAGTGGCTATGTAGGTGTACGTGTGTGTATGGGGAGGACGTCTCAAAATTGAAATGGATATATTCCTCTTCCTCCCACTTCAAAATTTTCATTGACGTTATAACTACCTCCCGCCACTCCACCATCGCTGTCTGTCTGTCTCTCTCTTTCTGTTTCCCTATTCAGTGATATACTGTTATATGCGTATGGTTTTTAAAATGATCTATCCTTGGAGGCGACGCCGAGTGGGAAGAGAGTGAGAGAGAGAGAGACAGAGAGACTAGACCCGGCCATTCATCAGACTAAAAGACTAATGGCTATGACACACAGGACTTAACAACTCTTTAACTCCAGTACCAGCTGGCTTTAGATCTAAACCCACCTTCGCTTCTACGCTTTTCATTCTGTCCCGTTAATGCATTCGTGAAGGGTCCCCTATTTTCAGATATATAAAAGCTTCCATTAACAGCACTCGACTTGGCTTAGCCGTTTTTTTTTTTTTTGTCTAAAGATCATGTTAAAACTAGTACAAATCATTTCATCCGGTGCCCATTAGATCTAGGTGCGTGTGTAGACTCTAACAGTCTGTGGATGGCGACCACAAATATTGGGTTTAGAATTGATTCATTAGAATTAATCAAGAGCTCCATCATATACACTTGGTTTTGATCAATGGCTTAAAAAAGTAACGTTCCCCTTTCAGACGTTGTGATCTATAGGGCAGATGATGTAAAGGTCATCTGTTTCTGTGGCCTACGGTTAACGAGGGTGTCATGTAGCCAGCACAACGACCAACCGCCTTTACTTTTCCCCAACTAATGTTAGGTACCCATTTGAGCTGGGTGGACTCAGAGGCGCCCAAAGATCCCGAAATTAAAAATACATGATCATTATCTTTAGTCTGTCTCTAAACAATAAACACTAAATAGTTCTCTTATCTTCTAGCTTGTGATTCCTTCTCACTACAGACACACACAACCCACACCAACACACACACACAAATACAAACACACCCACTCACATATGTAGCCGTGTATAATGACGTCATCCTCAAAGTCTTTAGAATCAATAATACATTCAAACGTGATGTCTCCAGTCACACTAATCTCATTTCTAGATTGTCAGTTGTAATAAAAAAAAAAAAACTGACTCTCAAACTCACACATCTATATACATAACATAGATACAAAGCACAAAACACACACACACACACAGAATATACCTAAAGCTACGTTTATACGCTTAGAAACACACACACACACATTCTAACTTATTTTGTTACATCAAGTTGGTTAGCTTATTTATAATCATTGTCCATTTTATGTAAAGAAAACATTCAGAAAGACACAAAGATAAAGGCACATTTCTTGTACCATATGCTAGGACAAATGTGTACAAATGCTCCTTCTTCCCTAGTGCTATTAGAGCATGGAATGAGTTGCCTGAGCTAGCCAGGAACATCAGTGACAGAATTTAAGTCATTGGTTAATATGCATGACTAAATGCATGACGCGTAGGACGTAATCATCTTCTTTTTTGAAGTAACTTCTGTATTATATAAGATAAGAAAAGATAAAGAAAATCAGTTTTTTTTTTTTTTTGTGTGTTTTCATTGTACGGTGGTCTTCAAAGAGGAAGTCTAATAGTTACAAGTGAAATTCTTGGGGGAGTAGCGGGTAATTAATACCATTGCGTCAAGGGGAGGTTACTTCTCACGCTATGCTTCTTTCTGCTGCCAACTTGAATCATCACATCTACTTAAAATATCTCAGGGTGTATGGCTTGATATAGACTTTTTTTTTTTACTAGCTCTTTCTTTCTTAGTGACTTGTCAAGAACAGTCAAAGTTGACATTTTATCAACTCATTTATTACACCGATACTGCATTGTTTATTTTTATTTCTGGCGTTTTGGACTTAGAAAAGTGGATCTCACCACTTCATAATTCAGGGCCAGGCTGTGGTTATTAAACATTCCCTAGTTTGAACATTCCCAGGTTTGAACATTCCCTGGTTTGAACATTCCCTGGTTTGAACATTCCCTGGTTTGGTGAAACTGAACATTAAAAATTCAATGAGCTGAAAGTCAATCTCTGACACTAACAGGATCAATAAACTGTAAAATAAAAATAAACGCATTGCACTCTGTAGTCAATATTAACCACATCTACAACTTTGCTGCCTTTTGACTGGCATCAAGAATCTTTTTAGTTACAGGATCTTGGGAATATCTGCCAGGTCTGGTCTAACTTCCTTTTGGAAAATATCAAAATGGGAGCCCAACTTTCTTTTTCATTTTTATCTCCATGAATGGTTTTTATAATACCTCTTATTATCTTGCAAACTCTTCATCTTTTAGATGGTGGGTTGACATGAATCTCAAAAAACGGCTCTAACGATTTTCCCAGAAATTTGACCTTTATAGTTTTTCATCTTAAAATTAAATTTGTTCCGAAATCAATGTCTCGCACTCATCATTGGATATTCCCGCTTTTATTTAACCCCCCCCCCCTCCCACGCGAAAAAAATCCTGGTTAAGAGTATATAAAATTCTAGTTTGTTGATAGATCCAGTTTTTGTAAACATTAAAAGACTGTAATGTAGACTAGAATACTGGATCTAGTAAAAGATATGGTATAGAAGATATTAGTTTGGTGGTATAGGCTAGATCCAGGCCAAAAAGTTAGTAGTCTAGACTGAATTCTACATAAGAAAGCACAAAATGTTCCTGAACATCTATTTGTTTATTTAATTCTTTAGTGAATGAAATCGGGAACGTCCGCTGATCTCTAAACCAAATTTAATTTTAAAATGATTATATTTTGAAAAATTATAACGGTTAAACCAGAGTTTTCTCTTTTGTGGCCATTAGCTAATAATTTCCCAGAGATATGCTTGCATATTTGAATGTATTTAATATTGCTGAAACAAATCATTACAAGAAACTGAGCTCGACATGACAAGTGACCATGGGCGTAGCCAGGGGGGGGGGGTTTGTGGGTTCAAACCCCCCCGAAATGAAATCCCCCCCCCATTGGGGGGGATCGGAATTTAGTGAATGATTTTTTGCTTTGATTTTGTTTATTTTAGGTGAGATTTTAATACTAAACCATCACTTGCCCCAGCACAACCAATGGGGGTTTGAGTTTAAAACCCCCTACCAGGGGTTTTTTATTTTAAAACCCCCTACAAGGGGGGGCTCGAGTTTAAAAACCCCTACCAGGAGTTTGAGTTTAAAACCCCCTACTAGGGGTTTTGAGTTTTAAACCCCCTACTTGGGGTTTTTGCAGTTAACTCCCCCTCTTCTATACAAAAAAAAAATGCAAACGAAAATCCCCTAATTCCAAGAGCATAGTTAAGGGAGATTTTGATTTAAAAACCCCCTCCAAAATTTACGATAAGCCCCCTCTTCAATATAAAAAAAAGCTAATTACTCACTCAAAATGTTATGAGAGTAGCTAAATGGGTTTTGACGTAGTTTTTAGTGTTAAACTCCCCTCCAGTGGAGTTTGAAGCTAAAAAGTACCTCTTTAATAATAAAATAAAAACAAAGCAAATTATACACTTAAAATGTTATGAACGTAGCCAAATGGGTTTTGAGTTTAAACTCCCCTCCAGTGGAGTTTGAAGCTAAAAAGTACATCTTCAATATAAATAAAAGCAAATTACTCACTCTAAAATCTATGAACGTAGCGAAAGGGGTTTTGAGTTTAAAGCCCCCGCCAGGGGGTTTGAGGCTAAAAAATACATCTTCAGTGTAAGAAAAAAAGCAAATTACGCACTCAAAATGCTATGAGCGTTGCCAAAAGGGGTTTGAGTTTAAACCCCCATTCAGAGGGGTTTGATGCTAAAAAATACCTCTTCAGTACAAAAAAAGCTAAAATTATTTGAGCGTAGCCAATCCAATCGGGGATTTTGAGTTTAAACCCCTCTTCTACAGATGGCGTTTTTTTAAAGTTTAAAACCCCTCCAGATGGTTTTGAGTTTAAGATCCCCCTACAGAGCATTTTGAGGTCGAAAACCCCCAACAGATGATTTTGACGATAAAACATCTCTTTTCGATATAAAATCTAAAGCAAACAACAGTCACTTAATTGCAAGAGCGTATTCAAGAGAGGTTACACATTTTTACCAGTGGCAGGGCTCCCTTAATAAACTGCAGTGAATAGTCATCTGTCGAAATTGAAAAACACTAAATGTGGCTCAACAAAGATGGCTAAGAGATTTTAGGAGTCAGTTATAGAGATCTGGTCTAAATCAAGGAAATCCTATGCCGAACTGGGAGACCCTTTAGTAAGATTGTGAGAGAGCGACGCATGAGGTTTGCGGGGCATGTTCTCCGACAAAATGAATTACGCATAAGAAGAGTTGCAATGATATCCTAGAACAACTTGACGCCACTCATTCATTGAGGTCCTCATCGCAGGTGGGAAGAGGCTTCAGACATTACCAGTGACAGATTTTTATGGAAACAGCTTGACGTCAAATGCTCCGAACGGCGCGGGAGGGTCTAAGTCAGTAATAGCACATTAGGTTTTGAAATAAAACTTTTTAATAGCAGGAAAATGCACTGTAGATACCTCAGAATATGCATTTTGTTGGCTTACAATATCAGAAATAGTGCTTGGCTTCGCCCCGCGCTGGGCGAGCTCCTAGCACTCCCCATGGAAGAACCTATTCTAGGGTACAATAAACGTCTTCCGAAAGAATGAAGGGTCAGAATGCAATAAAGATTATGTACACACATAAAAACATATTTTAAAAAAATTCGCGGGGGGGGAGGGGTCGGGGGGGGGGGGGGGAGAAAAAAATCCATCCCCCCCCCCCCCGAAAAAAAATCCTGGCTACGCCCATGCAAGGGACATTTCGTAAGCACTAAGTAAAATGAACAACTTTCTGTCTCAACTATTGGGAGTCATAAACGTTTGTCGCCTGTGAAGTAGATGTCTGATAACATTTGGCCTGGATGACTGCACCCTAGGAAGTCTGCATCACATTGTTTTGTTGTCTTCCCTGTTGGATAAGTAAAAAAAAAAAAAAAAAAAAGTAAAGTACTTCTTTCAACTAATATCAGGCACCCATTAGAGCTGGGTGGACTCAGGTGGGTCATAAAAATCCCGAAAACCAAATTTCTACTTTTCACCCGTATTGGAACCTGAGACTCCTGGGTTCGGAACCCAAACACTTTACCCTACGTGTTGTATTATAGTGATGTTAATTTAATAATGTTCAAATGTCGGTAATATTGGTTTAGTTTTGTAAGTCTAGGACTTTCCTTCAGCAATGAAGATTATTATCTCCTAGCTCAAGCCTGATGCAGGACGGCAGGGGATGGAAGCAGTGGAACTCGGGATCACCTAGCTCAAGCCTGCTGCAGGACGGCAGGGGATGGAAGCAGTCGAACTCGGGATCACATAGCTCAAGCCTGCTGCAGGACGGCAGGGGATGGAAGCAGTGGAACTCGGGATCACATAGCTCAAGCCTGCTGCAGGACGGCAGGGGATGGAAGCAGTCGAACTCGGGATCACATAGCTCAAGCCTGCTGCAGGACGGCAGGGGATGGAAGCAGTCGAACTCGGGATCACATAGCTCAAGCCTGCTGCAGGACGGCAGGGGATGGAAGCAGTGGAACTCGGGATCACATAGCTCAAGCCTGCTGCAGGACGGCAGGGGATGGAAGCAGTCGAACTCGGGATCACATAGCTCAAGCCTGCTGCAGGACGGCAGGGGATGGAAGCAGTCGAACTCGGGATCACATAGCTCAAGCCTGCTGCAGGACGGCAGGGGATGGAAGCAGTCGAACTCGGGATCACATAGCTCAAGCCTGCTGCAGGACGGCAGGGGATGGAAGCAGTCTAACTCGGGATCACATAGCTCAAGCCTGCTGCAGGACGGCAGGGGATGGAAGCAGTCGAACTCGGGATCACATAGCTCAAGCCTGCTGCAGGACGGCAGGGGATGGAAGCAGTCTAACTCGGGATCACATAGCTCAAGCCTGCTGCAGGACGGCAGGGGATGGAAGCAGTCTAACTCGGGATCACATAGCTCAAGCCTGCTGCAGGACGGCAGGGGATGGAAGCAGTGGAACTCGGGATCACATAGCTCAAGCCTGCTGCAGGACGGCAGGGGATGGAAGCAGTCGAACTCGGGATCACATAGCTCAAGCCTGCTGCAGGACGGCAGGGGATGGAAGCAGTCTAACTCGGGATCACATAGCTCAAGCCTGCTGCAGGACGGCAGGGGATGGAAGCAGTCGAACTCGGGATCATCTGAGTAACAGCACATAGCTCACGACCAGGCAGCCATCCTGAATGAAGGTGTGAATACATGATGGGGTGACAACCAAGATTTTTTTATATTTCGACCCCCTGTCAAAGCGCATAAGCATAAAATATCCAACATTTCAAAAAATTTACATGGATTCTAAATATTTCGTGTGAGGCTATATGTGTGTGGTAATTCCTAATTGTACTCTCAGAGATCGTCTATAAATAGATTTAAAAAAAAAAAAAAAAAAAGGTTTGCCTTTATTGATCGTAATTCGAGATGTAATGGCTTTTTAATTGATTCAAGAGAAGTGCCTTCTTTATCTCCCTTGTTGTGTGTTCTATATTCAAACTATACAGGTAATGGACAGATTATAGTAGAATCGGAGTTAGCAACTCTTTTTTCATGGTTCGCTGAGTAACATTGAGCTATTGTTTCATTTGTCTAAGCTTTGAGCTCTGGACTATCTATGTCGTGACACACTGTGTGGGGGATATATTGAAAGGATTTAACAAACACGGTTTAACGTGAAACAAATTAGTTTAACACTTGTCATTGTATAAGGCTTATTGATTTTTTTAAAACTTGTGGCTTGAGAGAGAGAAAGAGAGGGGGCTGGGGAGGGAAATAGGAAAAGAAAGAGAGAAGGGGAGAGAGGAGGAGAAAGCGAAAGGGAGAGAAGAATGAGTAAAGTAAATAACCCTATATTGTCCTAAACAAAACAGAAGCCTATGCCAATGCACTAGTTCTAGTGTTAACTGTAGCTAGCGTAGGTTCAAATAATTTTTTTTTTCTGAAAATATATGACAGATTTAAATGAAATGCCCAAGCGGACTAGTCAAACTTAATTTCCATTTATTTGGACCAATAAAATTATCTTATCTTATCTTATCTTATCTAGAGAGTAAGAACAAATAGTTATAGTGTCATAGAATTATGTTAGCATTGTAAGCAATGACTGTCAATGAAATGGGACGATGAGAAAATAAACGTTCTTTATGAGGCAGCTAGCTGAGTGGCATAAACCGCTTGGGGGCTAGAGTTCGAATCCCGATTTGAGCTTCATTGTGTTTGCAGAGCGGCCAAAGACAGCACGGATAGCTACTCCCAGATACCCCCTCTCCCACATCTACACTGAAGAGACCAGATCATATCACACAGAGAGTGCTATAGCATGAAAGATAAACTGTAGGCCTTATAGAAGCTATTTTAATAAAATAAGTATCTTCTGTGGCAGATCTAAATCTACTTCTATAGTCACTAGTGACTTAGCTAGGTTTCGTTACTTAGGAAAACCTATATTCAAAGAATAAAAAAAATATTTTAAATCAGATGAGAAGTTTTAATTTAGTTCGTGTGTCTGACAAAATTATTTATATAACCTTATCTTTTGAGTCATAGTTTATACTGTATAGTGACTTTGTTAATTGTTTATATTTTTTCTTTTATTTTGTGTCAATTAATCCGTCGGATTCTCAATGGCAGATAGTATAAATTCTTTCTTTACAAGCTCTTATACTAAAGTATCGCCCATCAAGAGTGTTTGTGTTGTTTGCTATTTTACTTTCAAACCTATCACTTAATCGTCCCATTGAAACACTTTTGTTTTCTACACTCTGCAGACGACGATGGCCTTTTACAGCCACGTGTTACTGGCCTTAATACCCGTGGCCTTGTGGTGGATGTGCCAGGAAATTCAAACCGACAAGACTTTTGCAGTGAACCTTGCCATAGATTCAACGAGTCTCTACGAGTTCATGAAAGACCCGCGCAACTTGCCGAAAATCCATCCAAAAATGTAAATAACTTTTTTTTCCACGAGTCTGTCAAACTATGCAACTTCAATTTCGATATTCATTTTTCTACTTTAAGCTCAATACAGGGGACTTCTTTTTTTTTTTATAAAGAAATCAAATTAGCCAAAATGTCTTTCGGTTTAATGAAAATAGATCTATATTAAGACAAATAGATATATGACTACATATACACAATGATACTGATGTAAAAATAGTCATCTCAACACTGCCTCTGATTCCGTCTGGGTATAGGCCAACAATCTGTGTCCTCCAGGCGTCTCGGTCCTGGGCGAGTCTCTCCAACTGCCCCCACGTCTTGCCCATCTGCTTGACGTCTGCTTTCAAAACAGGACGCCACGTATTCCAAGGACGTCCACTCTTCCAACTGAACCACTAAAAGTTAGTCCCCCTTTCCTTGCGATCTATGGGGGAGATGATGTAAAGGTCATCTGATTCTGTGGCCTGCGATTAACGAGGGTGTCATGTGGCCAACACAACGACCAACCGCTTTTACTTTTCCCCAACTAATGTCAGGTACCCATTTAAGCAGGCGCCATAAAGATCCCGAAAGTAAAAATCTCAGTCTTCAAGGGATTCGAACGCGGGACCCCCGTTTCGGAAGCCAACCGCTTTACCACTAAGCCATTGCGCCTAATTGAATAACTAATTGTTTAATTTTTTTTATTGATTCATGTGTTGTCATTGGCAATGAAAAATTATGCAACCTCTCAACTGGATCCGAGAATTGGAAGTTAGAGAAATGAATTAAGCTCTGTATAAAGTTAGTTTACTCTCCAAAGTCAGGTCCCTGGGAGAGTGCAGCTAGTTGTCAATAGACTTTTGTTTATCCTCGTTTTGAAACTGAGACACAAGTAAAGCTGATTCATTAAAAGTCTTGCTACTTACGTTACTTGTTGCTCTCCGATACAATGGATTTAGACAAGTTTGATGAATCACATTCGTAGGAAAAGAATGAATGGAACAGACTCCTTTAGGCTTTAAGAGATTAAACTGTCACTGTGTCACATTTTCAGTCGGCAGGTCTCCAACCTTCAGGTGGAAGGTCAAGTGACAAAGTTCAACTTTACAGAGTCTTACCTCCTGATAAACTTGACCTTTCCGATGACCCTTGAAGCTGACGATACCAACCTTGTGTTAAACTATCAGACCGCTTCGTCGGTAGCCGATGGTAAGTTTCGATTAGCTCAGATCGAAGAGTTCTTGTTCTGTTGGACTGTGCTTGGCATAAAAGGGATATGTTTGCTTTAATTTGTTGATTTTCTTCTTATAATCTTTTATTTTTTTTCTTTTTGCTGCTGACCTCTGACCTGCGCAATCCAAGTCACGAACAATAATATTAAAAAACTGAAAAATCATTCTAACTTAATGAAGCTACCGGTTGACTATGATTTATTACATTCTTGTTATACTTTATTATTATAAGAGGTCTGTTAATATTCAACAATAATAAAAATACAATATAAGAGTTAGTTCCCCTGAGTCACATAGCTAATAATAAGGCTTGTCTTTGAGTCCGAAGATTAATGAGGAATGCAGTATTTCCCATTACTATGCAGCCCCAACTATGACCTATATACACTTTGCCACATCCACAGTAGAATTAACATGCCTAATAGTGGGAATCCCCTTCCTTAAAAGTAAAGGGTGTTCTTATGTACTAACAGAAATAGTTTTAGAAAACATAGCATTGTTAGGTGAACACTTGCATGAATATTACATCAACACAAGCATATCTCTCTTGCACGTATACATGTAAAATAATAATTAAAAAATTTCCTTTCATTTCAGTCAAGGTAGACTTGTACATCAAAAAGTTGACCCGACCTCAGCAATCCACAATGGGGTCAGCTCGACCTACAGTATCAGTTGATGGACGTCTGACTATTAAAGCCTGGAGGATATTGAGTTACATGACCTGCAGTCAACTTGTTCATATCTGGACCAGTACTCTCATGGCCACGTCCGCATTTATTCCAGGTTCTTGACAACATTTTTCTGAGTAGACAATGACTTGTAGATCTACATCTATTTCGTCATCAGATTTTCGATGCTGCCATTTCTGGACGCACGCTATTGTTGCTTTGCAGCACGACTAGAACTAAGTCTAACGTGAAACTAGTCTGTTGACTTTTGGGATAGGAAATGCTTTGTTATATTCATACCATCCTCGCTTTCAAAACGAGACTTGGGATTGGCTGCTTGTTACCTTGTGAGAAACCTTATGACACATTGCAAGGCTCCAATGACTAATCCGAGATGGATCTTGACATCTATAGCTCAGTTATTTATCATGAGAAACTGTTGGATTCAACTGTCTGGCTACAATGGGCAATGTTATAGAAAAAGGGGAGATAAAGGAACAGGAAGGTTTCTCACCTACCTTCCCCCTCACCCCACACAGTCATCAAATTGAATTCTATGATTTATTGGTAATGATTGACCACAGGAACTTGTTCTGTTATGTGTTGTTAATATTTATTATGTTTAATATATTAATGTTTCAATAAAATTTCACCATGCTCTCGAAAAAAAAAATTGTATGAAGACACCTAGCAATTCAGACATGTGATTCTGTCCAAAATGCACAATAGTGGACTATTCATTTCATAATTGTGATATATTCTGCACTCTAACCATAGGCCTATGCCGAAAAGGCGGAAGACCTTCAAACTATGGTAGATCTAGTAATTAATAAAATCTTGTATTGAGTTACTGATGCTTAAACTGCGTGCCTTTCTGTACATCTATATTACTCTTAATCCTAAAAATTAATATTCATCTGTCTCATTGGAGCGACTTGGTAGAAGAGTTGCTTGGCTCATACACATTCAGTCCCACAATGATTGGTTAAAGTCCGGTAGGTCGTCATAAAATTATGGCGACCAAAAAAAAAGGACATTTTGCTTGCTCAATAGACTCAACCTACGTTTCTTACCTAGCACCCTCTGACCCTTTTTTTAAATTTTGTTTTCTTATTTCAGTTGTTGTTGATTATTCTTTTTGTTGCAATGCTCAATGTTACCTAGACTCTAGCTTATTGGAGAGAATTGTTACAAAAAAAAATGTTAATGTTGTAACACTTATGCGTTCATACGCGATCACGTGGTAGCCTACATAAAACATTGTAATAATACAGTTCTATGTGCATGGAGACCTAATAGAAGTGGACGTTTAAACATCTCATTTCAATGTGCAATGTGACTTTGAAACTGTTTTGGACTCGCATATTTGTTAGTAGATTAAATTTTTAAAAATCTTCAATATATTTTTTTAATCCAAGAGCTAAGTTCTTGGCTTTTATATCAAGCTTTCTCGGGTTTGAATCTAGTTTAATTTTTAGATTTTTAAAATGATTGAAGATAAATAACAGGAATAACAGGTGCCTTTGTTTATGGTATGGGGTGTGGGACAGTCGAGTGTTCATACGCTTGTTACAGAACCTGGACGTCTCAAATCTTGGTAGTTAAATCTGGTTAGTTATTATTTCTTTTTCTGTTTTTTTTTTTTTTTTGACATGTCACCTTGCGAGTCTGATCATTCCGTAGAGATTATAATCTTTCGAATTGTTTTTTTGTTGGGGAAAATATGTCAGTACTTATCACGAGTGTAGCATTATACCAGAGTAAGGGTCGGCAACCTGTGGGACACTTTCCAGCGATGGGACGCTGTGCCAGACAAGCTGATAGAAAAGTGGTACCCTTGACCTTATCTTAAATAATACAGACGTTACTTCAAAAAAGAAGACGATTTCGTCCTACGGACCTGCTTGCTTCATGCTCTCTTTCTCTCTCTCTCTCTCTATCTCTCTTTCTCTCTCTCTCGTCATGAAACCTGTGAACTTCGCTTGTATATTGACATTTGAACATTTTAAAACATTTAGTTTCCTCTTAAAATATACCATTACGCCTTGTTTCATTTGTATTTTATTAAAGGGATGTAATTTTATTTTTTAAACACAATATAAAGTATTTATAAAAGTCGTCGTTATCTCCCTTTTTTTTTCTATTTATTTTTCTTAGACTTGCAAATGAATTAAATGTCTCATTATTTTAATTAAGAAAAAGCGTGCTCAATAACTTAATCACAAGAGGACATTACTCAGATACTGATCATCCTATGATTATATTTATAGTAAAAAAAAAATAGTTTTATGAACTGCATGTTTACTTCATCATATTGATATTTTTTTTTTCAATAAATATTAAGGGAGGAAATTTCAGCCAATCGTTAGAGTATAGAATGTATTATTTCCCTTATACCTTTGGACACTACCTACATGTGATAAAATTGTTCCATATTTTCCAAAAGGTTACCTACAGCAACATAATATTTTCTAATGTAATGTCGAGAATAAAATAAAATGTATGTATATTATTTACAGTTTGTTTTCATATAGGGAAAGTGAATTTTTATTTTAATAAAAAAAAAAAAACAATCAACTGTAATTTAAAAGTAGCTACACAATTAGCACAAATACCAGTGGCCAGAGACTACATGTCATGTACAGTTACTCTTAAAATCGGAATAATAAACATTAATTGTATGTTGTTCACTTGTACAGAAACTTAGAGAGCTATAAGAGTTATAGTTCTTTTTTTTTTTTAATTCAGATTTTAATACACAAATTTAAAAAATGTGAATATAAAAAAAATATATTGAATTATGTTTACATCAATCCTGTGTTTGTATAAGTTGGTGGAGGCTGCGTAACGTTGGTAATTATTGTATTGCATACACGTTTTTTTGTTTTGTTTTTGTTTTGTTTTTGTTTTGCAGAGCGATTCAGCAGAGGAAAGACATCAATGTGCCACCTATTTGAATTATAAAGCTACTATCAAACCCTATCTCACTCCACTCCCACACACCTATCTCACTCCACTCCCACACACCTATCTCACTCCACTCCCACACACCTATCTCACTCCACTCCCACACACCTATCTCACTCCCACACACCTATCTCACTCCACTCCCACACACCTATCTCACTCCACTCCCACACACCTATCTCACTCCACTCCCACACACCTATCTCACTCCACTCCCACACACCTATCTCACTCCCACACACCTATCTCACTCCACTCCCACACACCTATCTCACTCCACTCCCACACACCTATCTCACTCCCACACACCTATCTCACTCCACTCCCACACACCAATCTCGTGCACGTTATTTCTATCGATTTCTATTTTTGTGTGGAGTTAAAACTTTGCATCATTATTCATTGCCGGTGACAACACTTGAATCAATCAAAAAATCGACCAATTATTTGATCTATTAGTCGTAATTAATTAATTTAGTTTTATTTAGAGACAGTAGTAGCTAAGGGGAGATAAACCTTGTGTAGAGAATTGATTCGCTGGATAAAAATTTGAAAATAAAAAAAAAGATAACCGTAAAAACTTTTATTTTTACAGGTACTTGTATAGCTCAGTGGCTAGCATGTTGGCTTTCAAAAAAGGATTCTCAAGACTTCGAGTTCGACTCAGCTTTTGAAAAGGCAGCACGGAAACCTTCTCCCAGACACCCCTTCCTCCTCCCATCCCACTGTTTCACAAAAGTAATTGAATCACTAGGCACTGAGTATGCTTATTTAGCATGAAAGATACTCTTAACAAAAAATAAATAGGAAGACCAATAGGCCGAGGACGAACTCGTGACAAAAATCTGGCATGATCGTACCCGGCAAACAAGCGTTCTCTATACACCTCATCACTTTGTTTTAGCAAAAATGATTTCCACACCAATTTTGCAACGAGGTTTCTATCGTTCTTCTCTTGGCTAAGACGGAACTAGGGCTTGGAGTGGTCGAGACTAGGGCTTGGAGTTGTCGGAACTAGGGCTTGGAGTGGTCGAGACTAGGGTTTGGAGTGGTCGAGACTAGGGCTTGGAGTTGTCGGAACTAGGGCTTGGAGTGGTCGGAACTAGGGCTTGGAGTTGTCGGAACTAGGGCTTGGAGTGGTCGGAACTAGGGCTTGGAGTGGTCGGAACTAGGGCTTGGAGTGGTTGGAACTAGGGCTTGGAGTTGTCGGAACTAGGGCTTGGAGTGGTCGGAACTAGGGCTTGGAGTTGTCGGAACTAGGGCTTGGAGTGGTCGGAAGTAGGGCTTGGAGTGGTCGGAACTAGGGCTTGGAGTTGTCGGAACTAGGGCTTGGAGTTGTCGGAACTAGGGCTTGGAGTTGTCGGAACTAGGGCTTGGAGTTGTCGGAACTAGGGCTTGGAGTGGTCGGAACTAGGGCTTGGAGTTGTCGGAACTAGGGCTTGGAGTGGTCGGAACTAGGGCTTGGAGTGGTCGAGACTAGGGCTTGGAGTGGTCGAGACTAGGGCTTGGAGTGGTCGAGACTAGGGCTTGGGGTGGTCGGACATTGAAATAAATAGTAGCGTAAGTAAAAGCTAATCACTAATTTATAGGGAAAGGATCATAAGAAATCAAATTAACGTTGGCAGCTTCTCTGAACATTTTATACGTAAAACATTCGGATAATCAATAGCAATGATTCATAGAAAACAAACTGTAATGAAAAAAGTTTAAGTTTAAAGTTTATTTGTGTATCACTAGACTTTATGTAAACACTACAAATTGTATCAATGATTTGCACATATTCAGTGAGTAAAAAGTTCTAAATGTTATTGGCTGTAATGCCGATAGCAAGTTTGTATGTAGAACGTAATGGTCGAGCGTTTCGTCATTTATTCTGCATCTGAGCCTGGCGAGTAGTTGTGATGTTGAACTGAACAACTGCTACTGAAGTTGAGGCGAGTAGTTGTGATGTTGCACTGAACAACTGCTACTGAAGTTGGAGGTGAGTAGTTGTGATGTTGAACTGAACAACTGCTACTGAAGTTGAGGCGAGTAGTTGTGATGTTGTACTGAACAACTGCTACTGAAGTTGGAGGTGAGTAGTTGTGATGCTGCACTGAACAACTGCTACTGAAGTTGAGGCGAGTAGTTGTGATGTTGTACTGAACAACTGCTACTGAAGTTGGAGGTGAGTAGTTGTGATGTTGCACTGAACAACTGCTACTGAAGTTGGAGGCGAGTAGTTGTGATGTTGCACTGAACAACTGCTACTGAAGCTGGAGGTGAGTAGTTGTGATGTTGTACTGAACAACTGCTACTGAAGTTGGAGGTGAGTAGTTGTGATGTTGTACTGAACAACTGCTACTGAAGTTAGAGGTGAGTAGTTGTGATGTTGTACTGAACAACTGCTACTGAAGTTGGGGGTGAGTAGTTGTGATGTTGCACTGAACAACTGCTACTGAAGTTGGGGGTGAGTAGTTGTGATGTTGCACTGAACAACTGCTACTGAAGCTGGAGGTGAGTAGTTGTGATGTTGTACTGAACAACTGCTACTGAAGTTAGAGGTGAGTAGTTGTGATGTTGTACTGAACAACTGCTACTGAAGTTGGGGGTGAGTAGTTGTGATGTTGCACTGAACAACTGCTACTGAAGTTGGGGGTGAGTAGTTGTGATGTTGCACTGAACAACTGCTACTGAAGTTGGAGGTGAGTAGTTGTGATGTTGCACTGAACAACTGCTACTGAAGTTGGAGGTGAGTAGTTGTGATGTTGCACTGAACAACTGCTACTGAAGTTGGGGGTGAGTAGTTGTGATGTTGTACTGAACAACTGCTACTGAAGTTGGAGGTGAGTAGTTGTGATGCTGCACTGAACAACTGCTACTGAAGTTGGGGGTGAGTAGTTGTGATGTTGCACTGAACAACTGCTACTGAAGTTGGGGGTGAGTAGTTGTGATGTTGCACTGAACAACTGCTACTGAAGTTGGGGGTGAGTAGTTGTGATGTTGCACTGAACAACTGCTACTGAAGTTGGGGGTGAGTAGTTGTGATGTTGCACTGAACAACTGCTACTGAAGTTGGAGATGTTGACTTGCTCTTTTTGAAAACTTCAGGAACTGTTGACTTTGTTGATAACTTGGTTGCTGACTTGGTTGCTGACTTGGTTGCTGACTTGGTTGCTGACTGACGTGCTTGCTAAATACTTTCAGCCAAGACAACCAGGTTAATAATATTTATTTAGCAACGAAATCAATTATACACCCACACGCTGACCAACTATAACCAACAAACGTGGTGCTTTTACCCCTTTATAACGAAAGTGTTGATATTAAGTACTATCGCGTTGAAAGTGTTGCTATTAAGTACTATCGCGTTGAAAGTGTTTAAATTAAGTACTATCGCGTTGAAAAAGTTTTTTAAAAAAATTATTCAACTTTTAGTTTGTAGCTAAAAAAAAATAATCAAACTTCGATTTTAACAAAATATTTTATTTTTCAAATAAAAAATTGGCCTTAATTATATTATTTTAGTCAAACTAAAAGGTTTTAACTTTTTAGTTAAATTTTGCCATCACAACACGTCATAGGTAGGGCTATCTAAGCTGCATCACTGGAATTAGGCTATAGGCGCATGTTTTGGATAAATTTAAAATACCATAGGTTAATAAATGTTCTATATAACAGGTATTTGTTGTTGAATTGCGGCTGTACAAATGCTGACTCTATACTAGACCAGGTATTTGTTGTTCTATCGTGGCCATACAAATGTAGACTTCTATTTACCAGGTATTTGTTGTTATATCATGGACAGACAAATGTCGATTATATACCAGGTATTTGTTGTTATATTGTGGCAATACAAATGTCGACTCTATACCAGGTATAGTCTGCTCGGTGTTCTGCAGACCTGAAGGACGAAGAAAGAATAAACTACCTGGTCTGGCTAAATGACCTGTTCGTACTCGGTTACAGATGTACCTGTATACCAAAGGGAAGCAAACCTGTGAGTTCCAGACATCGGATGGTGTATTAAATGCCTGAGTGTGGCGACCCCTGGCGGTGTTAATGAGGTTGTCAGAAATTACTTAGTACCCCACTCTGTCTTGATCTGAATAAGTAACAAGATGACTGCCCTTGCATAGAGATAGGTTACCAAACTATCTTTTTGTACACGATACTAGTTCTCTTTC
The DNA here is from genome assembly GCF_947242115.1 of Biomphalaria glabrata. NCBI lineage: Eukaryota > Metazoa > Mollusca > Gastropoda > Planorbidae > Biomphalaria > Biomphalaria glabrata. The sequence goes on along the minus strand of NC_074711.1, from coordinate 21,674,132 downwards.
TCTCTCTCTATCACACAAACACACGCACCCTTATTCACTTACACGCTCTCTCTCTCCACCCCTCTCTTTAACAATCTCATCCTGTTTAGATTCTATATCTCTCTAATTCGATCTCTCTCTCTCTCTCTGAATATCTTTCTACGGCCTCTACTTGTTCATGATTGAATGTGTTTTAAATTATTTATATCATTCAAGAGACTCTTGTTTTCTCAATATTGACTATTCAAACAAAAACATTCACCAAAACTTTTCAAAACCCCAAACCATATCATTGACTGCGGTGTTGTTTGTTTTTTAAACAAGAAAATGTTCCAAACATGGCGAAAACAAAAATTTATTATTTAAGTACCAATGATGCTATAGTAACATATTTGGTATCAAATGTGACAGGTGGGGAAATGTGACGTGTGTTTGGCGCGTTTTATGTCTATGGGATGATTATTTTTAAAGCTATCACACACCAACCTATCAGCATATGAATCGGGAGCAGACACGCAACGAGGCAAAGCAATGAAAGATAGATACAAAAGTTAAAATTGAAAAATATTTATTTACATAAATATACATATAAGAATAAAAACGGGGAGGGTTTGCTTCTATCTCTAAATAATACTAGCTTTAATCATCACTCTTGCACCTAATAAGAGAGTATGTCACTTTGTCCTCTGACTTAGCTGGTTTTCCTGTTGATGTCGCAGCTGGCTGTGTCCTGGCTTGAGGTTCTGCAGCTGGAGGTGGCGCTCTAGCGGATAGAGGGACGCCGGTGATATAGTTCTTGTGGAGTTTCAATCCCAAAATCTAATATCTGTAGTGGGCACAGTAAGGCGGGTGGCCGGCTACCGTGGGCACAAGGTTACTGCGGGCAGAGCTGATCTGCCGTGGGCAGCGTAGTTGACAGGATATGTCCAGTGAGTTGCAGAGGGTTGGCGTAGCTATGACGTCACGCACAGACCTGAGTCCATAGGGACGTCGCACCTAATAAGATGACAGGTGGGCTGTCGAATAGGTGGGCAATGCCGTTAGCGCCAAGTAGTATAGTTGAGTAGTGTCGAGTGGACACTGAACAGCAATTGGCAAATAGTTGAGTAGTGTCGAGTAGACACTAAGCGGCGAATATGCAGGTAAATAGATCGTTGATCCAATAAATAGATAGGCAATAGGCAGACACCTGAGGGAGGCTGCGGATAAATAAAGACAAGTTAGGACATGTCTCTCATACATCTTATCGATGCCCTCGACTGAGGTGCATTCGTCAGATTGGTGAAATTGCTTTAGAGCACAATGAGGAGATGATGACAAATGGGATTTGGAAAATAGATGGCAGATAGTAGCATTATATAAATGTACATAAAAGGGGAAATACTAATATAAAAATGTACATAGAAGGGGAAATAATAATCTGAAATAAACAACACAGGTGGATAGAGAAAGAAAAAAAGGGGGGGGGGTGAATTGGGCGGAGGTCGGCGACCAAGACGGTTTGTTTACATATGACCGTAGGTCGAGAACAATGGAGCGCGCTTGAATGGAGAGGGTGTCCGTTCAAGAGGCGCAACTCTCGTTAGAGTGAAATGACTACAGGGGAGATAATTCAATACAGGGGAGATAACTCATAACTCTTTTCTAGACGCAGTGTTAGTGCGCTAGTAAAATTATCAAGGCGCTCAACCGAGATAAAGGAAATAGAATAAGATGTACAAATATATACATGGTTGCATCAACGATCAATTGAGCAACGTAGCATTAATAGATTAATGCAATGCATAAATAAATACATAGGACATGTTTATGTTTTCTACTTACGCCAGTGAGAAATACACAATGCACTAATTAAATATAAATGAAATAATAAAATACACATAGTAGTCTCCAGTGAGAAATATGCACAAAGTAACTAAGATGGAACTTGTGATTAAGTTCGGCTTACCACCAGGTATTCCTCTAGGAGAAAGAATGTATGAAGTAGTCCAGACTCGATTGCTCAGCGATAGAATGAGAATGAAAGAGAGTCTGATCTGATTTGGATCTACTTTATATAGGCCTGGAAAAGGCGGGCGGAAACAGGAAATGTCCTAGGCTAAGAATGATCTTACACGTGGGTGAATTAGACTTAAGATGGGAGCGTCGAGAGGCACTTTGACTCGAGTAATCTCCTAGATCAAAGAGAGACGTAGGAGAAAGATCAAATACTTCATTATTACTATTTATTTGTGATAAATTTTAGAATAATTATAAAGTTTCTTCAGTAGTCAACATTGTGGGTGTGTCTTGGACTAGCGTAGTCATGGCGACGTTTTTTTACATTGTAAAAAAAGTAATAAATAAATGTCTAAATAAAGCCAAAAGCTTCTCATTTCTATGTAAACAAAGGATGAAGAACTCTTTTATAAAGTAAAAATAGTTCCACTGTTGTTAGTTAAAAATTTTAATTTAAAAATGCAACGAAACAAAGGTGGGGTAAGAACGTCTATGGGATAGACGTTCCGTGCGTTTAGGGGCAGACAGACCGCCTATGTATAGACGTTCCGTGCGTTTAGGGGCAGACAGACCGCCTATGGGATAGACGCTCCGCACTCATTGAGTTAAAAAAACAACAAAAAAAAAAACAACTGCTGTATTAAAATTCTGTTCTTACTCTGCATTTTTGAAACAACTCGTTTATGGACTATTTCTAGACTAGTCAGGCTACAATCTATCTGAAACATACATTTACTATCTATATTATTTTAAAAACAAAAACATCGTTCTTGACTAGATTTCATTGCTCCAACTAATCAAGCTCATTACATCCACTTCTACAGGAAGGTTTTAACCCGCTTCCATCTTCGTTTTTCTTTGGTTTTGAGGATGGCTCCATATCGTCTATCCATCTACACCGTGGTCTGCCTTTAAGTCCTTTTGTGTGTTTTTGTTGTTGTTTGTTTTGAATGTCGGCTTCACCTCTCTAAGATTGGATATTCTTTCTAGAAGCCTCTATCCATGACAGTATTCTTTTCTTTTAATGCAATTCTTGTTAGATCTCGATATTGGTTTGTAAATTTTTTTTGTATGAGATGGCTTTGGGACATTTCATTAGATATCAGAGAACAGGGCGTCACATTCCACTAGTAGCAACTGGTTGAAAAATTACAACAGAACTACAAGAAAACAGTCATCTGAACAATACTAAGATAGGCGATAAGGTATAACTAAAGCGCTTGGTTTCCGTACCGGGGGTCCCGTGTTTGAATCCTGCTGAAGACTAGGATTTTCAATTTGGGGATCTTTAGGGTGACTCTTAGTCCACTCTAATGGGTTGGGGAAATTAAAGTCGGTTAGTGTTCTGCTGGCCACATGACACCCTCGTTGGCCGTGGACCACGAAAACAGATGACCTTTACATCATCTGCCCTATTGTCTGAAAGGGAAACTTTGCTGTACTTTAAGGTATACTAGTAAAACACTTGACTTATAACTGTGATAATTATGCAAGTTAGACTTTGACTAACAACGGTGATAATGTATGCTAGCACACAGCAGACAATTGTATTCATTCGCCGTAAAACAATTCAGTTCATCAATGGCAATATATTTGGAGTGAATACTTGAAGACACGAGAGCGATGAGATTAGATTTGGATTATACCATAAAAACTAAATACGTCATCCGATACAAGGCTACATTAGAAAATACAATACAAGAATATATAAATCATTAGATCAAAGCATGCCATAGATCACACAATTATAAGATACAAAACTACATTATATTTTATAACATAAGAGTGTAGGTTTGTGTTTAACGAAATTTCTATGTCGGCCCAAATATATTTTTTTAAAATCAGAAATACATATTCCACATTTTTACTAACGATATTTAAGGTGTATATCTTTTAAAATTAGTTAAATTTCCTCAGTTCTGATTCAGCTGTGTAAATAGATCTAAGTTACACAACATCAATATTTCAACAGCAGCTTACACCGACTACTTCGTTGCAGACAGCTTATTAAATATGTAATGTTTTAATTATGTTTATGTAACTGTCCCAGGCCATAGGTCAAATGTCAAGACAAGCACTTTTTAACCTTTGAACTATCTTAGTTATGGCAATATTGCGCATGCTCACTGTTTATGCAATAAAACAACCGAGTTCTGGATTCAGAACTATATATGTGAATTTATTGTGTTCAGCTTTCTGAACGTCAATAAGCCCAATTTAATAATACATTTTATTTGCTTTATTAGTTGTTTTTTTTTAAATTTTATTTAGGAAGCTGTCTGGCACTCAACTTATACTTAAGTTTGAAATGTTTTAGTTACATTGCAAAAAAAGTATAATAATAACCAGTAACTTAAATTCTTAGCGAGCTCATGGAGTATCCGGCATTTAGCGTCAAAATAGAACAGTTCAGTACTATACAATATCCAGATAGAACAGTTCACCACTATCAACTTGGTATGTGAGGTTCAGATAGAACATTTCACCACTATCAACTTGGTATGTGAAGTTCAGATAGAACATATGTGAGGTCCAGATAGAACAGTTCACCACTATCAACTTGGTATGTGAAGTTCAGATAGAACATATGTGAGGTCCAGATAGAACAGTTCACCACTATCAACTTGGTATGTGAGGTTCAGACAGAACAGTTCACCACTATCAACTTGGTATGTGAAGTTCAGATAGAACATATGTGAGGTCCAGATAGAACATTTCACCACTATCAACTTGGTATGTGAAGTTCAGATAGAACATATGTGAGGTTCAGATAGAACAGTTCACGACTATCAACTTGGTATGTGAGGTTCAGACAGAACAGTTCACCACTATCAACTTGGTATGTGAGGTTCAGATAGAACATTTCACCACTATCAACTTGGTATGTGAAGTTCAGATAGAACATATGTGAGGTCCAGATAGAACAGTTCACCACTATCAACTTGGTATGTGAAGTTCAGATAGAACATATGTGAGGTTCAGACAGAACAGTTCACCACTATCAACTTGGTATGTGCGGTTCAGACAGAACAGTTCACCACTATCAACTTGGTATGTGAGGTTAAGATAGAACAGTTCACCACTTTACGGCCCGAAGTTCTGGATAGAAAAGTTCACTACCGTATTTTCGCGGGTTATACAAGTTTCACAAACGAATGGCAGCTGTGCGGGATATACAAAGGTATAAAAGTATTTTACTCATAGACATAGTATAACGGAAACTATGGACATACCGGTAGGTCTTTGTACCTCCTACAGTTGGCTGTGTGGTTGTGTAATCTATATTGGAAAGCTTTATGAACAGCTCATTCTAAATCTCAAGATAATAAGTAGTACCAATGCGATAGGTTGTGACAAGTTTACAGCGAGTCACGCTGTGCACATGCGGGGTATATAAGGGTGCGGGTTGTACGATTGGTTTTTCCTTATGAGATCCCTAAATATAATGCGTCCTCAGCTAATTTGCCTGTTAAAATGTTTTCTGCTCATTCAGCAATAGAATAGATCGCTACTAGAAGATTCGACAAATCTCGGTTTAAAAAAATATAATTAGAAGAGATACAATTATTTCAGGGGTCTATCCAGTTCATTGAGTTCCTAAGTCTCAAGCTTCACGTTAAGTCTACTTCTGTGAAGTTACTAAATTTTAATTATGTATTTTTACTCAAAGTAATGTGTATGTTCTTCTATGTTAACATTAAGTTATTCTATTACTAAAAGAGAAGTCATGTTGTCTCTTCTCTATTATAAAATCCCCGGCATAAAATTGGATATTTGGTCATTGGATATATATCTTCTCTAGAAACAAAGGCATATATAACAAACACAAGGTATTGAACAGTAGACTAGAACTTTTAGACAACACCAAGCTTTAAGAAAATATTACAAGTAAACAATCTAATCCCCTGTGGTCGAGGAAGAGAATAAGTCTTATAGAATTAAAAAGGACAACCTACAAAGCCAACAAGGCAATAATGGCTTCACTCTCTAAATAGTAGGGAAAAAATATGTAAAAGAGTAAGAGTTTTTTGTCCCAAAGTTCCTACTTCTGACACCAATCCAGAGAATTAAAAATAAAAAAAAGGTCCTGACCTCTCATTGTACTCAAACCCTGGACGTCTAATTGATTTCTTGTAGTAATGTGACAGGCGTAGATGGCTCAACACAATGTTGACTAGTGATGAGGCCAGGAGAAATTAACGGGGGCAGACAACAAATCTTTGTGTGTGAGTGTTGACAAGTCCAAGGGAGAAAATCGTGTAAAATTCCAAGAGATTTCCATCAGTACAGGGTCATTGTGAGCACTGGGAACAGATTGATTACAGTTACTTCCCCTTATAAGTTTCCCCTGTTGCTCTATTTTTGTCTACCCCTTTTGATTTCAAAAGCATTTTTTTTATCTCTACCTCGTCAATCTGTGATGGCACACAGGAGAGAGAGAGAGAGAGAGAGAGAGAGGAGGGAGGAGAGAGGGAGGGGAGAATTAACCATCAGATTTCTTTAATAAGACAGCCCGTTCCTTTGTGCTCTTGTTATAGCACAGAGATTGAAATATTTTTCTAAACGTTTGTGGAACTAACTATTATTGAAAAACAAATAGTTGTTCGGTTAAAAAAATAAAAATCATTTGTTATAATCTAAGAATGTATCCATAACTAGTCTATATTGTACGTGTGTACTGTTTCTAAGTGCAAATGCAAGAACAAATTATATATCGTTTCTTTCGTTCTAGTTCCTAGTTCTGGCTTCATACATATATATATATATATATATATATATATATATATACATATATGTATAAACTAAATCCCAGTAGAATAGAACAGAGACAGAACTATTCTAAAGTGTTCCACAAATAATTTGTAATGTAGTTTTCCTACCATTGGACTTTTCAAAAGAACTAAAAATAACTCACTGTATTGATGTAGGGGAATAACAAATATTTGAAACGGATTGATCTCCCTTATTCACCTGTGCCACTGTTGCTTTACCAGACTCTCTATGATCAAACGATCATTGTTACAGGAATAGCTATATTTCTAGTAAATGACTTTCCTTTAGACTTGATACTAGTTTCTAGTTAGAGAGGCTGTTAGGAAACAAAAGTTGCTTATAGTTTATTAACAAAAAGACAAATCTAGCTACAGACTACAGAAAGGGTCAAGGTTTGGGGTCAAACCTAAAAAATACTTCCTATTTTTACCTCCTACTACGGAATGAAATTGCATCCATTATTTTGAATCAATCATGTAACTAATTTGCAGTAGATGTAGTAGATTTAAACCAGTGATTCCCAAAGTGATCTATATAGACCCCCAGGAGTCTACGAAGACCTCCAAGGGGTCTACGAAAGTAAAAAGATAAATTGGGGGTCTATGAGATGTCCACGGGGGACATTTAAGCAGGTCGTTACTTAATTTTCACATTCCATTAATGTAATTATTTCATACACTAATCTATGATTTGTACCCGAGTTAATCCTTTCAATATTTATCCTGCTATTGAAACGAAACATTGTTGTATTCAATGTCAATACTTATTTAAATAGCTTAATTTTGTCTACATGTAACTAATATTTAGAAAAAAAAAAGAAATGTAGACAGTACAGCATTAATTATTTAAAATTGGGATTCATTCCTTCCTTGTTAAACACACAGTGACTCTTTTATGACGATATGAGACCAGTTACGCTGAAGGATCATCTGAGACCATGCCACCCTGACAATAATTAAGATTTGAACAACTTTTGAACACTCAAAGTTCAGAATAGACCCACAAATTCTCTGTTCGAAATCATATAGAGATGATTTTGGTTTGTGGGAGTCTTTCAAGATTTCTTTACTTATAGCAAAATACGGAAAACAGCAAAAGTCAAACATTGATTGTACCAGCCGTTTTACAAAAACCTACATCTGTTACTATTAAAAGAATTTCTTTAAGCGACAATATAGTTTAAGGTCGCTTCGGTGGCATGAGTTATAAAATTAAAAGCTTCTTATGTAAATCTTTGCAAAAGATAGAAATACAGCTTGGTCTGACAAGGTGTAGCGCTGTGTGCTAAAAACTGTCTAACCATCTTATCTCATCTCATCTATGCCTGTGGTCCTTTCTGGGCATAGGCCACTAACCAGCTTTCTCTAGGCATCTCGGTTCTGGCCGAGACTTTCCAACTGTCCCCACGTCTTGCCCATCTGCTTGGCATCTGCTTCCAAATCGCGGTGCCATGGTAAAGCTCGAGCAGCCTTCCATCAGCTTAAGAACACCTGGGGATCTAGGGAAAAAAGCACCACCACCAAGATTAGGCTATATAACACCATTGTTAAGCCGATACTACTTTATGGAGCAGAGACCTGGAGAACCACCATCACCACCATGAAACAATCCAGGTATTCAACAATAGCTGCCTGAGGAAGATTCTTATAATCCGCTGGCCAGACAAGATCTCGAATGAGGAACTGTGGCAAAGAACAAAGCAGCAGCCCATTGAAGTAGATATCCTTCAGAGACGCTGGAGATGGATAGGTCACACCCTTCGCCAGCCTGCATCTAGCATAACAAGGCAAGCCCTAGCCTGGAAACCACAAGCAAAGAAGAAAAAGGGACGGCCCAGGGATACATGGCGCGAATTGTCACTGTCTCTTTATATTTCCTTAAGGTTGACCCACGAGACCTGGTTTAGGCTCCAGTTACTCGCCTTTGCCCCTCTCCTGTTAATGAAAACAGTTCCGCAGATTTAATATTTGAGCCACACATGAAAGATCAAGAAATACACGAGCAACTGCTTTTTGCGAAACCTTTTACAATGATACTTAAGGCATATTAATTAATTAATTAATTAATATTTAATGTTAGAAAGACTAATTCATAGAAAAACAGATTCGTATATAAAACATTATATCCGTAGATGTGTAGTTTTAAATTACAATTTCACTCTTCAACGCACTACAGTTAGAAATTTGTTTAAAAATAATGTTGATGAATTTGCAAAAATTTGCAAGTTGAGTAAGGGGTCTACCGAAAATTAGAAAACATGCCAAGGGGTCTACGAGACAAAAAAGTTTGGGAACCACTGATTTAAACTAACAATAATACATTTGTGCGATTGGAAATATTTTTTATCAATTGTTTTTGTTCAACGCATAGTTTCAATGGTATCAATCACTTCTGTGGACCAGTGGGAGAGGGGGGGGGGAGAAAGTTTCCAAGCTGCCTTGAAAAAAAAAATTAAAAAAAAGGTTGCACGAGTCTTAATTCAAACTCGATCCTCCACGATGGAAGGCAAACTTATTAGCCACTAAGCTAACCAAGTACCTATAAAAGTAGAAATTTTACAATCTGTTTGTTCAAAATTTTAGCGAACGACCTAATTCTCTTCACAAGGCTTATCTCTCCTTAGTTTAATAGGTCTGACTGTCTCTTAATAAAACAAAATTAATTAATCATCACTAATTGATTAACTAATTGTTTTTTTTTATTTCATTAACATGTGTGTTGTCAACGGCAATGAATGATTGTGCAAAGTTTCAGCTTGACCGAGAACGTGAGGTGAGAGAAATATGTGTTCAAGATTTCACCCAGACAGACAGACAGAGTTGATGAGAAACAAAAAGATATAAAAATACCCTCTACTTGATCTTTGTTGAAACTATTTCCTTGTTGGTTACGTTTAGAAGGGAACAAATGTGGAGAAGCAATAAAATAGAAATAAAACTTAAGCTTCAGTCATCTAGACTAGACTGCTTTTAGAGGAAACTATCATCTGAAACTGTACATAGATGTACTATATGTCATCTGAAACTGTACATAGATGTACTATATGTCATCTGAAACTGTACAAAGATGTACTATATGTCATCTGAACCTGTACAAAGATGTACTAAATGTCATCTGAAATTGTACACAGATGTACTATATGTCATCTGAAACTGTACATAGATGTACTATATGTCATCTGAAACTGTACATAAATGTGCTTTATGTCATCTGAAACTGTACATAGATGTACTATATGTCATCTGAAACTGTACAAAGATGTACGTTATGTCATCTGAATCTGTACAAAGATGTACTATATGTCATCTGAAATTGTACACAGATGTACTATATGTCATCTGAAACTGTACAAAGATGTACTATATGTCATCTGAAACTGTACAAAGATGTACTATATGTCATCTAAAACTGTACAAAGATGTACTATATGTCATCTGAAACTGTACAAAGATGTACTATATGTCATCTGAAACTGTACATAGATGTACTATATGTCATCTGAAACTGTACATAGATGTACTATATGTCATCTGAAACTGTACATAGATGTACTATATGTCATCTGAAACTGTACATAGATGTACTATATGTCATCTGAAACTGTACATAGCTGTACTATATGTCATCTGAAATTGTACAAACATGTATTATATGTCATCTGAAACTGTACAAAAATGTATTATATATCATCGCGTTATATTATCTTCGTATGATATCATTATCATATCTTATACTCACATACTATGACAAGATTCAATCCTTAATATCCATTTCAATTTTCCTTGTAAGTGTGTAGGTGGAACTCGAGACAAAAAAATTTAACTTTCCATTTGTTTGATGTGCGTCTGCGCTCATAACTTTAGATCTTTTGAAAGTTAGAACTTTATTAGAACTAATCAGTGGTTAATTTCTAAATTTTTTTTTTACATTGATTTTGTCAAACTATTGTGAGGAGAATATAACCTTCATTTTCGGTCCTTCTCTTTATTTGTGCTGTGCATTGTATGAGTCACTAGTGGTCTGTGGTATGTAATGTTATCCGGCGTTGCATAGACATAATAAAATTAATTCTAGGCTGACCAGGTAATAGCACCTGTGTGGTCAGTTAGTTCTATTATTAAACTCTTTTTTTTTTTGGAGTGAGTGTACTGCGCGTGCGTGGTATGGGGGTGAGTGGAGGCGGTGACCCATCTGGTACTAGTGAAATGGATGAATTCTCTGGTGTCTCGCAGCCATTTTCCCGTGCAAGCCAACAGAGGTTCTCAATCAATCCACATCGGACCCTCACATCATTTACACACGCACAAACAGAGTTGCACAGCTGTTTAATTTGTCGCAGTTGTCTTCTACAAATCAAGTTCAATGTTACACGCCCTTTTACAACTCGCAAATCATCTTTGTTTAGTTGCCTCTAGTTTGGAGCTAGGCTTATTTTATTCAGCGTAAGTAGATTCTAGCCACAACATAGTCTTATGCATTTATACTTACTTTATAACTAGTGTACGTAAAGGAAATAGTATGAGATATAAACCTTTCCCAATGAGAATATTTTCATTGACTTTTAAGCCGAACGATTAGAGAAAGGTGAACTTTCTCTCTTTTTATAACCAAGGGATTCCTAATGTGCTACATGGCTACCACAATGATCCGTATTGTGCTACATGGCTACCACAATGATCCTTTTTGTTCTACAAGGCTACCACAATGGCCCGTAGTGTGCTACATAGCTACCACAAATAACCCATGGTGTGCTACATAGCTACCACAAATAACCCATAGTGTGCTACATAGCTACCACAAATAACCCACTGAGTCACTTGATATCTTAGACTGGACATATCCACCACTGAGTCACTTGATATCTTAGACTGGACATATCCACCACTGAGCCACTTGATATCTGAGACTGGACATATCCACCACTGAGTCACTTGATATCTTAGACTGGACATATCCACCACTGAGTCACTTGATATCTGAGACTGGACATATCCACCACTGAGCCACTTGATATCTTAGACTGGACATATCCACCACTCAGCCACTTGATATCTTAGACTGGACATATCCACCACTCAGCCACTTGATATCTTAGACTGGACATATCCATCACTGAGCCACAGAGTTACATAATTATCATCTAGAGTTCTAGACTCTAGACTCTAGACGAAGTAAATTAAATCAAAATTCAAAATGACATTTTTTTACCATCCCTCCACTTCCTGAAAATGTTTGAATGTATTCTTGAGTGTCATCGTCTACTTCCTAGTCTATATTTCTAAATGTGTTTTGTTCTTTCTGCTCTTCAAAATGTAGTCAATAAATGACGAAGTATTTCTTAATTCTATATCTATTGCTCACTAGAACAAGAAAATGTTTAAAGTAATATCTTTAATTCTGACTCATACGATTTTATTATTGTTTGCTTTAACGAGTGGGTTGTGTTTTTACAGACCATTTGAACATAAAATGTATGGAGTTTATCTGTAATCTGAACATTTGTATGAATAAACTCTACTAACCTGAGATCAGAAACGTGTCATCAATTCAAATACAAATGATGAATAGATTGGAAGCAACATTAAGTCTTATGGGAAATTATATATTATCAATGTCCGATAACAAAGTCACTTTTTAAATTATGATTTTCTGTTTGGGATCAAATTATTCATAATGTTTAAAACTTTAAAATTGATTGATATTAACTTTTACATACGTTTCATTCTAATAAGCCCAGAGCAATCATAATAATTCACACACCTCACTCTGCACTACTCTGTGTGTGTGTGTGTGTGTGTGGGAGAGAGAGAAAGACAGAGAAAGAGACTTACATGTGTGTGTATACTGAGATTAAAAAACAAATACATAACAAAATGAATGAGTAAGTCAAAGACTACATAGAGACTCTATTTGTTTTATTGTCTGTTACATTGAGTGACTTGCATGACATTGTAAGATGTCACTTTGTATTGACTCTATTATACAATCAATGACCAAAAGAAAATAATACATTAACATTAAAATCATCGTTAACAAAAATTTGACATAAAAATGAATGAAAAGTATGAATTTTTGAAAACATACAACCATTTGAATGTACATCCACAGAGAAGACTTAATGAACAATATTTTGGGAGAAGTCAGAACCTCAGTAACTCAAACCAATCCTTGGTTTCTGTGTCATACACATATAGTTCAACATTTCACTCCGAGATAGCGGGATATAGACATTTATAAACCTTTCAATCACGTGACACCACTCTCCGTTTTGTTCTGACAAGTTTAGTAAATATGTGAATCTGATTCTAGATACATGGACGCTGCCTCATGAGTACATAGCCTTACGACGTTAGACACATTCAATGATTAATCGAAACCAGTTTTTGTTTTTAAAAACAATAAAATTTATGAAATTAAGCAATAAGTATAATATCTTGTAGTTTACTATAACAGTATAGAAGCTCTACAACAAGCACGTCAAGCAGAATAGAAGTCTGTAATGAACCAACTAGATTTGCATATAACATCCTGTCAGTGTTAAGTAACCTACATGCATACTGTGTTGCCTGCTAGAATGACATGTAGTCTACTAAAATGTTATATAGCTTATTAGAATTTTGTGTAATTACCAGAATGTCTCCTTAGATGTAACATTGATTCAGCAGCAGTTCATAAATCTTTATGATCCTTACTATCATATAAAGTTCACATTTTGGACGATGGTCAAGGATGGAGAGTGCTGGTCAGATACGACATGGATCTACTTGTCATACAACAATAAGAAACAAAATATCGGCAAGATTAAGGACGTCTTTGTAGTCTCTGAGTTACTGCAGTCTGAGGACAAGCGGCTCTTACAGCTGACCACAAATACACATATACCACATACATAGACATGGTCAGTGGTCCAATATAGAAATGAGGTATATGGTCTAACACAACTGACTAGAAGACCCTTGACCACACACACACACTTACACTGGCACACACACACACACCGTAGAAACACACACACCGTAGAAATGGTCATATAAATTGATTGGCTTAATGATCAGTTATAATGATGGATGTTGATGTAGTGGTCAGTTAATCTATTATTAATAGTAAACGTTTTAGAGACCTTGATTGACGTAGTAGTCGGACCGTAATTTACCGAGTGGTCAGTACGACAATGAAGCAATGGTCATTGAATAGTATAATACTGTTGACAATAGGCAACAACATTTCATGTATTTATAACATTATTTAAAAGAAAACTGAAGAAAAGCGCGTCATTGAATGACATGAAATGATTTGAGAAACCAAGTACAAAGATAACTCGAAATACACGATACACACAATCAATACCCAGCTTACGAAATGGGAAGAGATTATTTTAAACTGCTGAAACTCTACCCTTCATTAGTCTAGATCAGTGATTCCCAAACTGTGTTTCGCGACGTGTTCCAAAAATTACTCGATTAATTAACTAGTAGGCCTTCACGTGAATTAATCTCTGAGTAAATGCAGGGAAAAAAAAAGATATTTATTCTTGTTCGTAAAAAATAAATTGTATAAGATCACTATGAAGTTTGAGCTGTTCTAGATTCGGAATCTCATTTGAAACAAGGATACAATTCAATATCAACCAATGATTTCTGGTGGAGTTATTTGAGGAATTCCACAATATTTTAAAACAAACTGCTCGTTGTTGTACTTCAGTTTCCTAGAACCTGTTAATGGCATGTGTACAACATGTTAATGGCATGTGTACAGCCTGTTAATGGCATGTGTACAACCTGTTAATGGCATGTGTACAACCTGTTAATGGCATGTGTACAGCCTGTTAATGGCATGTGTACAACCTGTTAATGGCATGTGTACAACCTGTTAATGGCATGTGTACAGCCTGTTAATGGCATGTGTACAACCTGTTAATGGCATGTGTACAACCTGTTAATGGCATGTGTACAACCTGTTAATGGCATGTGTACAACCTGTTAATGGCATGTGTACAACCTGTTAATGGCATGTGTACAACCTGTTAATGGCATGTGTACAACCTGTTAATGGCATGTGTACAACCTGTTAATGGCATGTGTACAACCTGTTAATGGCATGTGTACAACCTGTTAATGGCATGTGTACAACCTGTTAATGGCATGTGTACAACCTGTTAATGGCATGTGTACAACCTGTTAATGGCATGTGTACAACCTATTGGTGCGAAGCAGATTTTTGTTTATTATGTTGCAACAAAGTCAAAGTCTAGAAGCCGGCTTGACGCCATACAAGATATTAGAATTTATATTTTGTATTCATATGTTTATAGTCATATATAAGAAGTTGTCAACTTGAAAAAAAAAGCTTAATTTATAATTTGGCTTAATTTTTATTTAATTAAACAAATAAAGAGGAATCTAATACAAAAAATAAGCAGAGTGCTCCGCTAAATACTCAGAATGTGCGAAATGTTCCGTTGAGGTAAACATTTGGGAACCACTGGTCTAGATAGTAGATTAATGTCTGAACGATTCACAGTAAAGCGATGAAATAGTAGAGAACTAGACTCCAAATTGAAAGACAATAGCTAGCTAACTAATTAATTAAAGAAGAAAGATATGTGTGTGTGTGTGTTTGATTTCAATCGTGAATTAATCTGGAAATATTCAAGTTAGAAAATGGTGTCACAGTTTAGACTGAGAGTGTGTACATTTGATCTTGGTCTAAGCAGCTAGGCAACAGATATACAAGTCATCTCGAAGGGTAAGAGTGTTTTAGGTCAGTTGCGCCAATTCAAAATCTTCCAGACTTTGTTTGATGGATTCAGTGTATTAAGTACTAGCTTTATAAATTTCGCCATTGTGTGATATTGTTATTAAACAGTCTTTTACTAAGTGGTATTGTAGTAGACTAGTAGGCTTACTTAAGAGTAAGTAATTTTTTTTTATGCCATACTCCGCCTCAGTAGCTCCACAAAGGTTGCTTCAAAGAAACAACTTGAAAAGGTAGATTGAACAAAAATTACGTTTTGGCTTGTATTTACAAAGACAATAATTAGTCACCCTACAACCAAGTGACTCGTTTCATCATTGGTACGTACAAATCATTGTTAACTTTTTAAAAAAATATGTTTGAAGCAAGAAAAGAAACAAAACAAAAAAAAGATTCTAAGTTTGTATAAATATACACAAATCCCAACAATAAATAAATGAAAGTTGATACATGTATAAATATATTAATGTAATGGTGTATATACAGGAGAGGGAGACGGTCTCAGAGGTGTAAGATATCTGATACTGTAACCCCTGATGAGAAAATTGGATGGGTCAGATGGGTGGACAGCTACAGAAGTCTTTCTCGTATTACATATACACACTGACTTAAACAGTTATACATTGCTGGTTTATATACCTCACACACAAACACACACACATGGCATTCATTGTCTTTAAAAATCAATCCATCAAACACACATACACATTATTCGATGTGAAGTCAACTTACACTTTAATTAGTACACTATTCACATTGAACCAATCCTTCATGGGGCGACAACACATGTCATTAAGCACATGTCATTATAAACTTTTTTTCAAATGACATCAGTTAGACTAATATTGGCAGTGTTCTCAGATATCGATTAGTTTAAAATATAACTTACAAATGAACAAAATCAAATCAAAATGTACCCTATTCGCCTACAATTAGAAAATGGTCAATTCCAATGACTTTTTATTGAACTATAAGCTTATAACCGTTAGTGTCTTCATACTTTCATTCTTCAATGTCATATACAATGATTCATTCAAATTGTTCTTTTTCATTAATTGAATTCTTAGAATACAACATATTGCTAAATTCATATTATATAAATTAATCCTTTCTGAAGATATTGCACAGTCTTAGAAAAGGGAAATTAAATTTTACATTAAAAAAAGACTTAAAATGAGATTGTAGACTGATAAATAGATCAATGTGTTTCTACTGACTACTATCTTTCTGTTTCACATCTCTCAACTCACAATATACATTACACAATTTAAAAAAAAAAGAGCATCAGGTAATTTTTTTTTTACGATTTCAAAAGAGTTTGATTTTCTATAAGAAAAACATGTGAATACCTTACTCACTTCAGATTTATTGTATAACAATAATGTGACATCATACTGTTCAGTATTAAGTTACTGTTAGCATGAAATGTATGATGATGCAATGATGATAATGAACATGGACAGCTATTTCCTTTAACAAGTAGATATTGATTTGAAATAACATCAGGTACAAGTGTACATCACTTTCCAGGTCGCCTTTCCAATCAAGCAAAACAAAATCTCCTGCTCACTAGTTACAAGTAAAACAAAATTTCCTGCTCACTAGTTACAAGCAAAGCAAAATCTCCTGCTCACTAGTTACAAGTAAAACAAAATCTCCTGCTCATTAGTTACAAGTAAAACAAAATCTCCTGCTCACTAGTTACAAGTAAAACAAAATCTCCTGCTCACTAGTTACAAGCAAAACAAAATCTCCTGCTCATTAGTTACAAGCAAAACAAAATCTCCTGCTCACTCGTTACAAGTAAAACAAAATCTCCTGCTCACTAGTTACAAGTAAAACAAAATCTCCTGCTCATTAGTTACAAGTAAAACAAAATCTCCTGCTCACTAGTTACAAGTAAAACAAAATCTCCTGCTCATTAGTTACAAGCAAAACAAAATCTCCTGCTCACTCGTTACAAGTAAAACAAAATCTCCTGCTCACTCGTTACAAGCAAAACAAAATCTCCTGCTCACTAGTTACAAGCAAAACAAAATCTCCTGCTCACTCGTTACAAGTAAAACAAAATCTCCTGCTCACTAGTTACAAGCAAAACAAAATCTCCTGCTCATTAGTTACAAGCAAAACAAAATCTCCTGCTCACTAGTTACAAGCAAAACAAAATCTTCTGCTCACTCGTTACAAGTAAAACAAAATCTCCTGCTCACTAGTTACAAGCAAAACAAAATCTCCTGCTCACTAGTTACAAGCAAAACAAAATCTCCTGCTCACTCGTTACAAGTAAAACAAAATCTCCTGCTCACTCGTTACAAGTAAAACAAAATCTCCTGCTCACTCGTTACAAGTAAAACAAAATCTCCTGCTCATTAGTTACAAGCAAAACAAAATCTCCTGCTCACTAGTTACAAGTAAAACAAAATCTCCTGCTCATTAGTTACAAGCAAAACAAAATCTCCTGCTCACTCGTTACAAGTAAAACAAAATCTCCTGCTCACTCGTTACAAGCAAAACAAAATCTCCTGCTCACTAGTTACAAGCAAAACAAAATCTCCTGCTCACTCGTTACAAGTAAAACAAAATCTCCTGCTCACTAGTTACAAGCAAAACAAAATCTCCTGCTCATTAGTTACAAGCAAAACAAAATCTCCTGCTCACTAGTTACAAGCAAAACAAAATCTTCTGCTCACTCGTTACAAGTAAAACAAAATCTCCTGCTCACTAGTTACAAGCAAAACAAAATCTCCTGCTCACTAGTTACAAGCAAAACAAAATCTCCTGCTCACTCGTTACAAGTAAAACAAAATCTCCTGCTCACTCGTTACAAGTAAAACAAAATCTCCTGCTTATCAGTTACAAGTAAAACACTAGAGGGTACGACATGTGCCTAGGAAGTTCATCTCTCGCAAACTTTCGTATTTTAAACCAAAAGAATGTTTGTGTGTGAGTACTAGACACCTAGCCGGTGTGGGTGCTGAGCGAAGAGAACACCCTGGTACATGATGCCGTTGATTTCCATACTGACCACGAGAGAGGTGTCAATCTCAGAGCGACCATCGTCTGTGGACAAAGTCAAACAGGGAACATTTAAATGGCTAATATAACTAGAGATGCAGTCATAATGTATAAAGAGGCGATAAGGTGCAAGTATTCTGATAACGATAACAATATGAGATGGTACAGTAACCACAACATGGAATGGTACAGTAACCACAACATGGAATGGTACAGTAACCACAACATGGAATGGTACAGTAACCACAACATGGAATGGTACAGTAACCACAACATGGAATGGTACAGTAACCAGAACATGGAATAGTACAGTAACCACAACATGGAATGGTACAGTAACCACAACATGGAATGGTACAGTAACCACAACATGGAATGGTACAGTAACCACAACATGGAATGGTACAGTAACCACAACATGGAATGGTACAGTAACCAGAACATGGAATAGTACAGTAACCACAACATGGAATGGTACAGTAACCAGAACATGGAATAGTACAGTAACCACAACATGGAATGGTACAGTAACCACAACATGGAATGGTACAGTAACCACAACATGGAATGGTACAGTAACCAGAACATGGAATGGTACAGTAACCAGAACATGATATGATACGTTCTTTTATTACATTAAAAATACGAATCAATAATTTCATTCGGACATCGTACCCGGAGTGGAGAAATAGAGCAAACTATTTAATACCATCAAAATATAATGGGGATTTAACTCTTGAGATAAAACCGAATGACGACAGACGACTAGACAAAAGAAAAAAAAATATACAAAATACTTTTTTAAAAATAAAACTTATATTAAGAGTAGTAGTATTAATTAGTTTGGATCAGTCGTGTCATTCAATTTGTAATAGGTCTAAACTAACAATAGTAATTCTGTGTGATAAATAATTTTACTAATTGTTTTTGTTTAGCGCAATTTGTTTAGCTTTCTCAATACGTTAGGATCCTACCACATGTCTGAACCAGTTGGTAAAGAAAGGAAGGGGTATCTGGAGAATGTTACTGTGATTGCTTTTTAAATGCATTTAAATAATAAAAGAAAGAAAAAAAGAGATTAAAGACCTGTATTGGAACTTGAAGACTCAAGCCTTCTTAAGCTAACACAGTAACCACTGTGCCAGAGAAGTGCTTATGAAAATAAAAGGTTTTATAGGTATCTATTGTTAATTTCATATGTTAAAGCTGCGACCTACAAAGTATAAAGGGAACTAATTCAGCTTATACCACCACATCTGTCAAGAACATTTCTTTCCCTTGTTCGATATTAAAACAAAATAATTAATTAACAAACGTTAATTAAATAATTGGTTGCCTTTTTTTTTAACTGATTTTTGCTTTGTCATGTAAAAGTAAAAGAAATAATTGTGCGAAATTTCAGCTTACTACAAGGTGTGGGAGAAACAACGTGTACAAACTTTTGACCAGACAGAGTGAGTAGATATAAGCTTTGTACAAAGTAAGAACATGCTCAGTGGAACTAGACATTAAAAGTTATTGTAACACTATATATATATATATATATATATATATATATATATATATATATATATATTATGAAATAAAGACTTTTTTTTAATTCATTATTTGTAATAGTTTTTTATACTGCTTCTTTTTTTTTATCTAACCCGATGATTGTTATTTTAAAAGCCAAAGAACATAGATAAATTGCCTCACATCTTATGCATACAAAGTACAAAGTATGTACAATAGCGTAAACAGCGTTCTACAGATCAACAATGTCTACAACAAAAGATGGTGAATATTTAATATTGTGTTTAAAGATGTATGCTGGAAAAACACATCAAAAGCAGAACGCAAAGGTAGAAAACAAAAAGAACAACAAAGAGACCATTTTATTTATAATAGAGTCAAAGTCTAAGCGAAATGTCCGCAATGGGAACATAAATAAACGCTGAATTGGATTTCATATATACACGTCACCCTAATGCAAAGGTAGCACCACTCGAACGAAGGGAGACAAATGTATGCAGTAAAGAGGTGTAGAGGGTTAGACTTAGAAATGTATTATACTATGACATCCAAAGACAAAGGCCTCAAAGGGGCGCCTAACCTACTTTACGATTAACAACTTAATATCACACAAAAATACACATGTCTGCCTTAAAACACACACATGTATTCACATCTATGCCTTAAAACACACACATATTTAAACATCTATGCCTTAAAACACACACATGTATTCACATCTATGCCTTAAAACACACACATATTTAAACATCTATGCCTTAAAACACACATATGTATTCACATCTATGCCTTAAAACACACACATGTATTCACATCTATGCCTTAAAATACACACATGTATTCACATCTATGCTTTAAAATGCACATATGTGTGCACATCTATGACTTACTTCGACTAGTTATTTTAAAATGCGCACTGTGTAGACCCGTTGGCAAAATGCGGTCGTTTTCCGTGAGCATGCGTTTCCTGGGAGGACCGTCGTCCCCAAGTGACGCCCTAGTAGCCTGCTCCATCTTTCTGGTGGCCTCTTCCATGGCCCTGGAAGCAGCCTCCATAGCCAGGGCGTCTCTCTCTGTTAATCCCCTATGGTGCGCTGGTAGAGGTGTTGGGGGCAAACTGTCATCGTCGACTGAGGAAAGAGAAGTTTTAAAACATGACAAGTTATGTTTTGTTGTTTTTTTAAATCGTATTCAATTTAAAATTGAAAGTCTTTTTCAGGGGCGTCACAAACAAAGGGGTGGGGGAGAAGGGGTAGGTGTTAAAGAGATCAAAATTTCCAGTGACCATGAGCATACTAATGAACTCTCCAATGTTATCTCTGGGATCATGCGGGTATCGCTTTCAAGAATAGGAGACTCAAAGGGGTACGATTTTCTTTGTTACTTAAACTTGCCAAATTTAGTGCCATGACTCTCAACAGTGATCGTGCACTGACGCTTGTTTTCTCAACAGTGATCGTGCACTGACTGTTGAAACACCAACAATGTTAGTGATCTGCCTCTTTAATTCTCAGAATTGATCCTGCACTGATTCTTCAATTCTTAACAGCGCTTTGAAACTCACAGTAAGAGAATACTGCTTCTAAAGTGAACAAAGTAACAAACATAAACTTTTGCTTGGTCTATTCAGAATAATTAATGTTTTCAACGTAGGAGTTGGAAAATAAAACATTTGTATCTTAATATTCCAACACATTCAAGCTTCAATGCTATCAAAAGTTGCTGATAAGTTGGGATTTTATATCTTTCATTCTAAGTTGTTTCATTCTAAGTTGTTTCATTCTAAGTTGTTGTTTAGTTCATAAGCATTCTATACTTGCAGTGTTCTACCTAATAAAGGGACACAACTGTGAAAGGCAACTATCTTGGTAGTCGTTGATATTAGCAGCTGATTATAACTTTAGTTGGCTAAAGATATTTAGATCTCAGAAAGTCAAGCAAAGCTTGTTTAACTAGCTCATACCATCAGCTTTTCGCAATATTTCGAAATTATTAAAGTTCCAAACTCTCAAGAAAATCTAAAATTTGAACCCCTTTACACGCATGCGTTTTGATCAAACAATTTTATATTGTACAATTTTATATTGTACAACTGTCATTGAAAGACAGGACAAGATTTTAAGAAGTCTTTAAGCTCCCCTTTCTCTCTCTCTCTCTGTATATATATACATACATATATACATATATTGTAAGTATAGACATACTAAATCTCTTAGTTGTCATGTGCAAATGTGTAAGAAGGAGGCCTTAAAAGCCCTAGCTATCAATCATGGCCTATAAATGTGTACAGATTCTATGCAAGTGTGTGTGTTTGTGTGTGTGTGTGCTTATTCTACAGTCATCAATCTGCGGCTAATTCCACGGAGATAAAATAACATCTTTGCACAATGGGTGAATTGAATCCAATCAAAAGTCTCTGGGACCAAGCCATTCTTTACCCTCCACCAATTAATCCTGCTCCCCCAGTCCTCTAAGTCGGACCAAGTGATATCAAAGTTCAAGTTATAATCTTGCCCTAATCCACACAATTCAACCATTCACGTGGGCCCGCAAAATTTGGGACCGCGTCAACCTTGTCATTATGGACGATTGCAGCGCCCCCTTGTCTATACCGGGAGCAGACGACAGAGGTTCCAAGGTTATTGTCAATGTAACTGAACTATCATGGTCACGATCTGACAAACGACTCAATGTCCGTCATGTGGGACAAGTTCATGTGGATCTAGTTTTAGGAGCAATATTCTAGTATAAGAATTATTTTGTCATCAAAAATGTGAATGCTCGCTGTGTAATTATAAACTGACATTTGACAGAACAAGAATGCGAATGTATTTCACTTAACAAAATATTTGTGTTAATTCCATCTTTAGATTAAGCAATTTTACGCTTGGGCAAATAAACATTTAAAATTCTCAAATTTTCTTACGACTAATAGATTTTATTTTCAAGACAAACTCAGATACACAAAGTATCGAATGGTAAAACAATCACAATTCAAAATTTTAATGTGTGCTAATTTATTTGCCAGTAATTTGCAAATACATTTACAAATCCCACTGTTTTTTGTTTATGTGGTCTCACTAACAACATATTATTTGCTCAAATGAGTCAAATATTAGGTCAAATGAGTACATTTTTTGGAGGTAATATTAAATTCTTGATATAAAATTAATTTGAGGACCCTTCATTTGGTGGTCCCTCTTCCCCATTCAACCTCGCTACATTTCTTTTCTTTCTAACTTTTTTTTTCGGAGTCTCTCTAAATTTTTTTTTTTAGTTTTAAAAACATTCTAGATCTCGTAATTGAACCTTTTGTCCGAAATCCTTGACGGGGGCAAGGGGGATTTATCTTTAGAATGTAATCTTTGGTCACATCTCTGAGCATGCGCAGACGCTCGTGGTGACAAAGAGAATTTTTCTAGAGGAGATGTCCCAGTACACAGAACTGAAGAGACTAGCTGTAAGCTTTCCGGAGCTACTGGCATGGAGTTGGGGGGAGGGGAGGAGAAAACTGGAAGCTCTCGATATCAGGTAAGATAAACTGTAAGGTGAGCCAGCTGGCAGGACATCCTCCCATTCAGACGACCTGCCACTGAAGTTCAGACAAGCGTCAAATACCCGGATGATTTCGAATAGGGTATTTTGATCTCATACTGGTTGCGCAGAAATTAATGCAAAGAAATTATTATATTTGTTGCTAATTTTTGAATAATGAAAATAATAATAAAAATTATATTATTATTTAAGAATTATTAATTACTTTGAACCTTTGTTTTAATGAATTCAGTGTGTATATCTATCTATCTATCTATCTATCTATCTATCTATCTATCTATCTATATTATATATATATATCATGGGCGTAGCCAGGGGGGGGGGGCTCTTGGGGTTCAAACCCCCCCGAAATGAAATCCCCCCCAGGGGGGGGGGAACGGAATTAAGTGACTGATTTTTGCTTTCATTTTGTTTATTTTAGGTGAGATTTTAATACTAAATCATCACTTACCACAGCACAGCCGAGGCAGTTTTGAGTTAAAAACCCTCTACCAGGAGGTTTTGAGTTTAAATCCCCCTACCAGGGGGTTTTGAGATTTAAAAAACCCCTATCAGGGGGTTTTGAGATACAAATCCCTCTACCAGGGGGCTTTGAGTTTAAAACCCCCTACAGGGGGTTTTGAATTTTAAACCCCTACCAGAGGTTTTTGCAGTTAAATCCCCCTCTTCTATAAAACAAAACAAAAAAATGCAAACAACAATCCCCAAATTCCAACAGCACAGTTGAAGAAGATTTTGATTTTAAAACCCCCTCCAAAATTTACGATAAACCCCATCTTCAAAATAAAAAAAGCAAATTACACACTCAAAATTCTATGAGCTTAGCCAAAGGGTTTTTGAGTTTCTCCCCCCCCCCCCCTAGTTGGGGTTTGAAGCTAAAAAGTACCTCTTCAATATTAAAAAAAAGCAAATTACACACTATAAAATCTATGAGCGTAGCCAAAGGGGTTTTGAGTGTAAATCCCCCTCCTCCAGATAGCTTTTTAAAGTTTAAAACCCCTCCAGATGGTATTGAGTTTAAAATTCCCCTACAGAACGTTTAGAGTTGAAAACCTCTCTCTTCAATATTATTTTAAAGCAAACTACAGTCACCAAATTCTATGATCGTAGCTAAATGGGGTTTTGAATTAAAAACAAAACAAAAAAACTCCAGAGATTTCTTAGTTTAAAACCCCTCAACAGATGATTTGACGAAAAAACTTTCCTTTTCGATATAAAATCTAAAGCGAAATACAGGCATGTAATTCCAAGAGCGTAGTCAAGAAAGGTTACAAATTTCTACCAGTGGCTTGGGCTCCATTAATAAAGTGTGAATAGTCATCTGTCGAAAATGAAAATCATTAAATGTATCTCAACAAAGATGGCTAAGACAGATTTTAGGAGTCAGTCATAGAGATCGGGTCTAAATTAAAGAAATCATATGCCGAACTGGGAGTCGAATCCTTAGTAAGGTTGTGACAGAGCGTCGCATGAGGTTTTGCGGGACATGTTCTCACACAAAATGAATTACGCAAAATAAGAGTTGCGGAAACAGCTTGCCGGAAAATGCGCCGAACGGCGCGAGAGGGTCTAAGTCAGTAAGAATAGCACATTAGGTTTTTGAAATAAAACTTTTTAATAGCAAGATAATGCACTGTAGATACCTCAGAATATGCATTTTGTTGGCTTTCAATACCAGAAATAGTGCTTGGCGGCGGGGCTTTGCCCCGCGCTGGGGGGAGCGCTGCGAACTCCCCCAGACTCACTTGCTAGCAAGGGCGGGGAGTCTACAATAAACGTCTTCCGAAAGGGTCAGAATGTAATAAAGATTAATTATGTACACACACACACACACACACATATATAGATAATTATATATATTATATATATATATAATTTTAATTCCTGGCTACGCCCATGATATATATATATATATATATATATATATATATATATATATGTGTGTGTGTATATGTGTATATATATATTGGTTAATTTATTGGATTATTGGATAATTGGACTAGAAGAAGGGAAACCAATTGATTTTCATCTTTCTCAAGGGTCCCCCAACGCACACACACCCCTCTCACCCCACACACACACCTAGACACACACACACACACCACACACACATCACTACTTGAATGGGTGGAACTAAAGCAACGATTACACAACCTTGGATTAGTGTTCAATTTATTTTAAAAAAAAAAAGGGTGAGTATGGCGTAGAAGTTTTATGTGACTCTAATGACTGTGCGTGTCTGAAGTACAGGACTGTAGTAATGAGCTGTATCGCTGGACTATAATGTTTTCATCTTACTATTTTTTCAGCCTTAATCTCCCATCACGTAGAATTTTAGTTTCCAGAATTCAGTTTCTCCACACTTCGCCATGTTAAGACAAAGATTTGTTTTTAAAAAAAAGCAACAGATTTTGGCTAAAACAAACATTCCTTTTTATTTTTATTCCCTAACATCTAAACCTAAAACGTTTTTATTCTCTAGCCACATATTTTGGTTTAATGTCAACATGACTTTTCCAAGGACAGAAATTGTGTATGTGTTAGTAAATAAATATATTTACTCTGACAACCCAATTCTGGTTGGGTCTAACAAGCCAAAAACTGTATTTATTTCTATTTGGTTCAGCTTTTGTTCAACAGTGGTTTACAGTTGGATTAAATCGATTCTGGCTGGTAGAACATAAGAGCTTATTAAATTATGTTTCCGTTGTAAGCGTATTTGTTTGAATGTTGTGTCACGGTGAACTTGTCTGCCACTGTCTGGTGTCACCAATGTGAATTTATTTGTAAATGATTTCTGCTGTGATAATCTTAACAATTTAAAGTCAACCACAGACTTGTGCCTTGAGACTAGTATCGGTCAGAGACGACCCTAAGTGACATTCCTGCATTTTCCTACGCATTTTTCAAATAGTTCTTCTACCCAGACCTCTACAATAAGCCTGGATGATAAGTCTGGATAGTAAGCCCGGATGATTATCTGACCAAGGTCACGTGCATCAAAAAGTGATTAAACCAACCCAAGTCTCTTATCTTATCTTAAAAAATTACAGACGTTACTTCAAAAAAGAAGATAATTACGTCCTACGCATTTCATGTGTTAATCTAGTCATGCATGTTAATCAATGACTTAAACTCTGCAAAGTCTTTGTTTTTTCTGGCTGATTCCGGCAACCCATTCCATCCTCTAATGGCACCAGGGAAGAAGGAGCACTTGTACGAGTTTGTTCTAGTGTATAGAATAAGAAATGTGCACTATCTTTGTGTCTTCTGTGTATTTCATTAGGTTTTGTTTTTCTATTTGTAAATTATGGTAAAGTATTATTTTTATTATAGCTGCTTTCCTTTTTATCCTTCTGTCCTGAAGTGTCTCTAAGTCTCAAAGTTAAATGATTTAATTAATGGTATTACTCTAGTCAATTTGAAATATTCGTTTGTTATAAATCTCACTGCTCTATTTTGTATTTGTTCTAGTTTCTTCATGTTTTCTTGAGTTGAGGAATTGCCATTTTTAATTACTGAGGAGCTGCTTTGGCTTGCCTGATCTTGCCAATAACATTAACCAAATATCTTATACAGAACACTCATGATTACCAATTAATAAAAGGCGGGGTTGTACCAAATGTTCCTTTATAAATCAAAATCTTTTCTAGATGCAGATTTCTGAATATTTGTTTTTCTTTTCCCCTGACCTGTTCACTCGCAGAGGAGAATATACAAATAAAATATAAAAAAGTAAACTTAGAAAACAAAAACGATATAAAAAATAAATATTAAAAAATGAACACACACACACATACATACACATACATACATACACACACATACATACACACACAGAGACGTAAAAACAGATTCAGAAAAAAGAAATAGAATGGTGTCTTTGTGCTGGATGAGAGCTCACTGAGCGAGCGTGAGATCAACTACAGCATAAAGCGCGTGAGTAACTTGATGTCATTGCATGTACTCAACTGTGCTGAGTGATCGCAACAATGGAAATGTACAACAGCGGGGAAGAACTCTGGTGGCATGTTGGGGTAGGGGCAGGAAGTGGGGGTGGGGCAGGCAGATGTATTCTACATATATCAAAGTCAGAGACGCGGGGTGGGGGGAGCTCGGCTAGCTTTAAATTCTATGGTAGCCAGTCAATGAGAACTCTCTGATAGTTGAAAGTGTCAAGTTAAGCTTTTGGTTATAGAGTGCTACGATCGTATGTCTCAATGAGCTCGCGTCTTGTGTGTAATGTAGAACCCTAGTTGTTAAACAATGTCTGTTAGAATCAACCAACTTGACTTTAATCTATTTTTTTTTTTGTCTTTTGGCTAATGTTGTGACGATTTCGTTGGATATACGAGTTTTTATAACGTTTCGTTTTTTTTTCAAATTTCAAGTTTTTTTTAACCCAATCTTTTACTATCTTTGGGAAACAAAGAGCTCGCTATCATAAGTCCATAGAGCAAGCATATCAAATATCAGCTTTGTGATGATCAACTATTTATCACGAATACTTATCCAAGTAAGTCAACTGAACAGAGCTGCGTCCCACATTTCTTATAAATTATAGACGTTCCATAAAAAAATATATTACTTGAATACGTGGCGGACATTTTTGACTAAATCTACTGGGCCAAACAGTACAAACTGGTGCCTCTACTTACTGGGTGTGCTGTGCCTCAATTTCTCTGAGATCATGCTGCTGTAGATGTGATGGCTTAGAGGCATGAGTGCCGGGTTCAAGGTCAGACCTGGAGTGTTTGTACCGGCTAAATGCCGGACATCTGGTCGGTCACCATCAAAAGACACTATAACATAGAAAATATGATTTAATTAAACAGATATTTTCTACTAAAACTGAATGGAAATTCATTAACATGTCTAACTGGGATTATTCTTTAATACATATTGAATAATGTTACATTGCTTTTAATTATATTTTTTTAAAGTTAAAACGTGATAAGAACCTGTATCTTATAAGATAAGATAAGTGCTAAATGTCTCATATTTCGTGGGAGCATTCGACATTTTAAAAAAAATAATTTCATACAGTCAGCAGTTTTTATTCCTAAAATTGTTTTATATATTTATGTGTATATATATGTGAGAGAGACAGAGAGAGAGAGAGAGGGAGAGAGATTGTGTATATATATATATATATATATATATATATATCATTTTATTTTAAAACACTAAGAACCAAGGCCTAAATTAATTTCATGGCTAAATAACTTTTTGGTGCAATAGTTGTTGTTTTTTTTGGTTCTGTAACTACAGTCTCAACGTACGGGGTGAGGACCGCCCCAACTTGCCGTTCATGAGACCTCCATTTAGCGGATGACTTGAGGGTACTAGTGTCGGCCCTGGAGACATGTCGTAGCCGTAGCTTGATCTCCGACCTTCCCGTCTGTTGCCGTCTATGGCCGCCTGCAGTTCTGAGGGGTTGCTTAGCTTCAGCTTGTCACACTCGTAAGGATAGAGATATTTCATGTACCTGTAAGATACGTAAAGATAGAGATATTTCATGTACCTGTAAGATACGTAAGGATAGAGATATTTCATGTACCTGTAAGATACGTAAGGATAGAGATATTTCATGTACCTGTAAGACACGTAAAGATAGAGATATTTCATGTACCTGTAAGATACGTAAAGATAGAGATATTTCATGTACCTGTAAGACACGTAAAGATAGAGATATTTCATGTACCTGTAAGACACGTAAAGATAGAGATATTTCATGTACCTGTAAGATACGTAAAGATAGAGATATTTCATGTACCTGTAAGACACGTAAAGATAGAGATATTTCATGTACCTGTAAGATACGTAAAGTTAGAGATATTTCATGTACCTGTAAGATACGTAAGGATAGAGATATTTCATGTACCTGTAAGACACGTAAAGATAGAGATATTTCATGTACCTGTAAGACACGTAAGGATAGAGATATTTCATGTACCTGTAAGACACGTAAAGATAGAGATATTTCATGTACCTGTAAGATACGTAAAGATAGAGATATTTCATGTACCTGTAAGATACGTAAAGATAGAGATATTTCATGTACCTGTAAGATACGTAAGGATAGAGATATTTCATGTACCTGTAAGATACGTAAAGATAGAGATATTTCATGTACCTGTAAGACACGTAAAGATAGAGATATTTCATGTACCTGTAAGATACGTAAAGATAGAGATATTTCATGTACCTGTAAGACACGTAAAGATAGAGATATTTCATGTACCTGTAAGATACGTAAAGATAGAGATATTTCATGTACCTGTAAGACACGTAAAGATAGAGATATTTCATGTACCTGTAAGATACGTAAAGATAGAGATATTTCATGTACCTGTAAGATACGTAAAGATAGAGATATTTCATGTACCTGTAAGATACGTAAAGATAGAGATATTTCATGTACCTGTAAGATACGTAAAGATAGAGATATTTCATGTACCTGTAAGATACGTAAGGATAGAGATATTTCATGTACCTGTAAGACACGTGACACCCAGGTTACTTTAACAATGACATGTCCACTATTAGTAGGAAGTGAACTACTACAGACTCTACACAGACTCTACACAGACTCTACACACGGCCCACAACCAACTACAATTGTACAATGTCAGCATTGCTGCATGTCATTGGACGAGTTGTATCAGTGTTGATGTGTCTTCTGTAACGGTTGGTCTGGCTAAAAGTTACTTTAAAAAAAATATTCACAATCTATGAGAATTGTTTTGTAATTATTTTATCTTATTTTATAAAATACAGACTAGGAAAGTGCCTTTATCTTTGTGTCTTTCTGAGTATTTTATTAGATTTTGTTTTTGTATTTGAAGATTATGGTTCTGTGTTTTATGGATAATTGCTACCGTTTAGCTGGATAGGATAATGCTCAAAAGTAAAATACATACAACATACATATACAACACACATATACAACACACATATACAACACACATATACAACACATATATACAACACACATATACAACATACATATACAACACACATATACAACACACATATACAACACATATACAACACACATATGCAACACACATATACAACACACATATACAACACATATACAACACATACAACATATATACAACACACATATACAACACATATACAACACACATATACAACACATATACAACACATATACAACACACATACAACACACATATATATTGACAAATAAACTTGCTTCCATCAACGTATTATCAACTTCATCTTTTTTTTAAGCTCATTATTTAAAAGAAATTTTACTTTTGCATTTGAAGACATTCCGATAATGTTCTATTTCTATACTGCAACATTCCGATAATGTTCTATTTCTATACTGCAATGAATAGGTGGAAAAGTCCATTCAAACCCAATGCTTGGAGAGAAATAGTACCAAGTGTGAAGTCAAAGTGGACGCTAAACAACTGCAACCCTCAAAACCGGACCTGGTATTTCCATTAGAGTCGTCTCTGCAGAAGTTAACTCCATGAGATTTATTGGCATCGCGACCGGACCGGCGCTACCTTGATGATGGCGCATCGCACAGATTCCAGCGAAACATTAAAGTTTATAATATATGCCCCTAGAATCCAGAGACAGGAGATATACATTTCACAGTCAAGTGACCAGTCAGTGACCGGATGTTTGAAGGTCAATTTACAAAAGGTCATGGGTGCACGTTCTTTGTTTTGGTCGATTTCAACAGTGGCATGTTAGAGCCAGATCTTGTATTGAAGTTGTATCCTAACATTCTAATCAACAAATTTGTCAAGATCGTTGGTTGATGAACAACAGCAAAAAGTTTAAATTTCCTCCTGGTGTTCATATATGCTAATACGGCTCTGTTAATACATCATGCTAGACACTGAAAGAAAAAAAAAAGCTTTATATTGTATATATTGGCTTACTAATTGTGATGCTGCTGAAGATGGACTGAATGGCAACTGAGGGGCAACTGAAGCACAACCGAAGAGCAACTGTAGAGCGACTGAATGGCAACTGAGGGGCAACTGAAGCACAACCGAAGGGCAACTGAAGAGTGACTGAATGGCTACTGAGGGACAACTGAAGCACAACCGAAGGGCAACTGAAGAGTGACTGAATGGCTACTGAGGGGCAACTGAAGCACAACCGAAGGGCAACTGAAGAGTGACTGAATGGCAACTGAGGGGCAACTGAAGCACAACCGAAGAGCAACTGTAGAGCGACTGAATGGCAACTGAGGGGCAACTGAAGAGTGACTGAATGGCAACTGAGGGGCAACTGAAGCACAACCGAAAGGCAACTGAAGAGTGACTGAATGGCAACTGAGGGGCAACTGAAGCACAACCGAAAGGCAACTGAAGAGTGACTGAATGGCAACTGAGGGGCAACTGAAGCACAACCGAAGGGCAACTGAAGAGTGACTGAATGGCAACTGAGGGGCAACTGAATCACAACCGAAGGGCAACTGAAGAGTGACTGAATGGCAACTGAACGGTAACATCATAAAAATGTGTGTTGTGTTCAACAATGAGACGAAATGTCAGTTGAGAAGAACGGCTCCAGTTCATTTTAAAGATGTGTGGCCGAGTGGCAGAAACCCTTGACTATCTATCAAGGGGGCACGAGTTCGAATCCCGACCTGGGCAGAGCTGTGTTTTCTGAGCGCCTAAAGTCAGCATGAATAACTTTTCCCAGACACCCCTCCCCAAAACACAAAAGAGCTGGGACCAAGCGCAGACTGTAGCCTGCAATAAGCATGTAAGATGAGCTGTAAGCAATACAAGATCAGAAAAAAAAAGGCTGACTTCACAATTGTATGAAGTAGTTACGGATTGATTACCTAGTGGTTTGTTGAATTACTATTTTATACAGAGAGATTCTGTGTTGCTCTTCTGCTTTTAATGCGTTACACGGCGCTGACCTTTTATTACATGTCATGTTTGTTGAATGACACATGGACACATGCATTTTTTTCGGACATAAATGTGACAGTGACATACACTTACAGACATGCACATGAGCACGTGACTGGGGCATCAAAGGGCATATCTAGACAATAAAACGTTTTCAGAGAAGAATTGAAAACAAAACAAGACAACGATCACGTGATAAGGCCAAAAACAAGACAACGATCACGTGATAAGAAAAAAAAACGAGAGAGACAAAGAAGGCACTCTTGAAAAAGCACGAGATCTTCTATCAGCCTTGTTAGATACAGTCTAGATAGAAGCATCACAGTCGACGGGATAAAAGGACTACAAAGGGAGGGGGGATCACGGGAAGAGGGCGTGATAAGAAAGGGGAAAAAGGAGGGGAGGGGGGGGGTGAGGAGCGCAAGACGAGATGTGAATTATAATCCACGTGCATAATTTGTCATAGCCACAAGATAAAAAAACAATGATAGTGAAAAGATTTCCTCCGCCAGATCAGTTTCGCCTTGAGAAGGTTCTAAGGTAGGAAGACACTAATACATTACTTGAAGAAACCGAACCTGTTCCAGCCCACGAGAGACCTCCCCTTACAGCTCAACCATTTCATGGGATAGGCCAGAAAGAATATATATATATATATATATAAGAAAAAAAACAACAACTCACACACACACACACACATGCTGAAACAAGAGTCTGTTAGAGGCGCTCACTGTGTGATACAAAAACAATAGAATGCTTCATTTTTGCTCCCCCTCCCTACCCCAGGCTTGCACACACCCCCCCCCTCCCTGCTTTCAATCTCTCCCCTTTCCTTATGAAATACGTAGAACGATCTACATTGTGCATGTTTGGCTTTGGTGTCACGTGACGTTGACTATAGACAAGAAAAACAATGCAGATAGAATTTATTGTGCAATTGACGGATGGTGAAATGGAATGTTCGTATGTTTTTTGTCCTGCAAATATAGCATCAGATAACAGTCAAATGTGATATCGATGTTGATATATATATATGTAGGTATGTATATTATACCAACTTTACCCCACCCTCTTCACCTGGTAATTCGATCCAGAAGAGGCAAAAAAAAAAAAACAACCTTTCATTGAAATCCAAACATTGAGAGAATGTGGAAGATAAAGAATACTGAAATAGTCATGACGTCATAGTCTATGTGTAGAGCCTATACATTTTTGGCCCCGTTCCTCCTTTTTTTTAAAATTAACATTGAATGTGGTATCTAGCAGCTTGCATGAAATTATATAATCTTGAAGAAGTGAAAGTATTAGTAATCTGCTTAAGGACTTTTTAAAAACTGTTATACATAAAATAGTAATCCTCCAGTATCAAGGTGGTACTGGTTAAACCAGTTACAAGATGTGGGAAGTGATTAAATACATTATTTAATTGAACATGGGTTTAAAATAAAATAAATAAAAACATGACAGAGTTATAAGACTTAAGAGGCAGATCAGTGTAGTAGCCAATTCATTTATTTCATTTTAATTTATTTATACATTCTTCGATAATACCACTTTATATTCCATTTTAAAGACGATACTCAATACAGCAGTGTATACTTATGCAATACAGCAGTGTATACTTATGCAATACAGCAGTGTATGAGTGTGATGCTATAGATATAGTATTTTATTTTTCATGAGAAATAAATAGGAATGTTGGCCCAGTGCTCAGTCCACTAACGTAGTATATAAACATACATTTATTCTTGTATTCTTACAGACAGATACCTATCCAGACAATTTTATTTCTATTTTCAGAACCTAAAATCCCAATAACACACATTAATTGAAACTTAAAGTTAATAAACAATAGTAGGCAATGGAAATCATACAACATCACGAACAACATGTGAATGATGCCAGAAACAGTACACTATATTCGTTCTCACGAACACTCGTAAAATTGCTCTTAAATTTGAAATAGTCAAGCCATGTCGAGTGTACTGTATTATTTATGACTTCTCAGTCCAAAACGAAAAACAAAAAAGAACATATACTAGCACTTGACTTATCCTCGTGTTCCACTGACAGAATAGGGAAGCTCCAAACTGGGAGGATCTGAGGGGGGAATAACTCTAAGAGACATTTCTGAAATCATTCTCGGAAAGTGTATATTTTTGTTGTATTATTTTTTCCCTCTCAGGATTATTTCTTTTCATTCAGACGCAGCACAGGTAAAGATGAAAATAGACGCCAGGGACGTCCGCCATCACAATGTCTGGCCAGAACACTGAGGCCTGATGGGAAAACCAAAAATCCTGTTCAAGTTATTTACCATCGCATTAACTCCCTTTCTTGCCTTGATTACTTCCCCTGCTTTCTTCCCCTCTTGCTTGTAAATATCCAATAAATTCTACCAGCACGTTGTACAACAGCCATCATCTCCTTCCTACAGTTGCTACATAAATTAAATGTCTGCTCTTTAATAAATTAAAAAGCCCTTGAAGTATGATCCGTTTCCTTTTCATTTGTCATAATAATAACATAGAATGTTGGTTTGGAATAAGAAATGTAATTAAACATTTTTACTATCCACAGATTAAAACCGAGCAGCTCTAGAAAATATAAACAAAAACAAAAAAAAATTACATTTTTCAAGCGAATTGGTTTCGCATTTTTCAGAGTAAGAAGAGTTTATTTGTCTTGTACGATTGAAAAAGGGAAAAAAAGGAAATGGGGAAACAAACCAAAAAGGTTGGGGTGTAGGTACTTCAATGTCTGACACAACACATCACTTGATAAAATTACTTTTGTGTTAGCATCTTCCTTGCACCTACATCTTGCTCATTGCGCTCTGGTCTAGCTTCTTTGATGGACATGCGGGGAAAGAGGCGGTGTGGAAAAAAGAGGAAACATCGGGAATCGAGCTCGGGCCTCTTGTTGAGCATTCCAATTGGCTTAGGCAACACATCCCAATAACCAGGTCTAGATCCAGGTCTAAGTCCAAGTCTTGGTCAAGGTCTAGATCCAGGTCTAAGTCCAAGTCTTGGTCCGGGTCTAGTTCCAGGTCTAGTCCAAGTCTTGGTCCGGGTCTAGATCCAGGTCTAAGTCCATGTCTTGGTCAAGGTCTAGATCCAGGTCTAAGTCCATGTCTTGGTCCGGGTCTAGATCCAGGTCTAAGTCCAAGTCTTGGTCCGGGTCTACATCCAGGTCTAAGTCCAAGTCTTGGTCCGGGTCTAGATCCAGGTCTAAGTCCAAGTCTTGGTCAAGGTCTAGATCCAGGTCTAAGTCCAAGTCTTGGTCCGGGTCTAAATCCAGGTCTAAGTCCAAGTCTTGGTCAAGGTCTAGATCCAGGTCTAAGTCCATGTCTTGGTCAAGGTCTATATCCAGGTCTAAGTCCAAGTCTTGGTCCAGGTCTAGATCCAGGTCTAAGTCCAAGTCTTGGTCAAGGTCTAGATCCAGGTCTAAGTCCATGTCTTGGTCAAGGTCTAGATCCAGGTCTAAGTCCATGTCTTGGTACAGGTCTAGATCCAGGTCTAAGTCCATGTCTTGGTCAAGGTCTAGATCCAGGTCTAAGTCCATGTCTTGGTCAAGGTCTAGATCCAGGTCTAAGTCCATGTCTTGGTCCGGGTCTAGATCCAGGTCTAAGTCCATGTCTTGGTCAAGGTCTAGATCCAGGTCTAAGTCCATGTCTTGGTCAAGGTCTAGATCCAGGTCTAAGTCCATGTCTTGGTCATGGTCTAGATCCAGGTCTAAGTCCATGTCTTGGTCAAGGTCTAGATCCAGGTCTAAGTCCATGTCTTGGTCAAGGTCTAGATCCAGGTCTAAGTCCATGTCTTGGTCAAGGTCTAGATCCAGGTCTAAGTCCATGTCTTGGTCAAGGTCTAGATCCAGGTCTAAGTCCATGTCTTGGTCAAGGTCTAGATCCAGGTCTAAGTCCAAGTCTTGGTCTGGGTCTAAATCCAGGTCTAAGTCCAAGTCTTGGTCAAGGTCTAGATCCAGGTCTAAGTCCATGTCTTGGTCAAGGTCTATATCCAGGTCTAAGTCCAAGTCTTGGTCCAGGTCTAGATCCAGGTCTAAGTCCAAGTCTTGGTCAAGGTCTAGATCCAGGTCTAAGTCCATGTCTTGGTCAAGGTCTAGATCCAGGTCTAAGTCCATGTCTTGGTACAGGTCTAGATCCAGGTCTAAGTCCATGTCTTGGTCAAGGTCTAGATCCAGGTCTAAGTCCATGTCTTGGTCAAGGTCTAGATCCAGGTCTAAGTCCATGTCTTGGTCCGGGTCTAGATCCAGGTCTAAGTCCATGTCTTGGTCAAGGTCTAGATCCAGGTCTAAGTCCATGTCTTGGTCAAGGTCTAGATCCAGGTCTAAGTCCATGTCTTGGTCAAGGTCTAGATCCAGGTCTAAGTCCACGTTTAGGACTAGACTAGTTAGTCTCAGGTACATTAAGATAATGGTTTCAATCAGGACGAAAAGTTCACGCTCGAATGACTTCTCTAATGTATTCTTCAATAATTAACGAGCGGCTAACGAGGGGAAGGGGGGGGGCGGTAACCTTAGATCAAAACATCATACACATTTCGTAGCCTTTTAAATTGTAGCGATTCCTTGACATATGATCATTCACTCTCATCTCCAGTTGTTTTTTTTTTCCCTTCGCCTTTCAAAGACAATGTTTTCTCTTCAACTGGATGTTTGAACCCTTCCTTAGTTTCATTCTCTCCGCCTCTGTACCTCTAGCCTCTTCCCGCGTCTCACAATAGAAACAAGATTTCTACCAACAAATGTTGAGATAACTTGGATTGGATATATAACATGGATTAGATATATAACATGGATTGGATATATAACATGGATTGGATATATAACATGGATTGGATATATAACATGGATTGGATATATAACATGGATTGGATATTCTGTCGGCATACTCCTATTCATTGGCTTTGTTATAAAACTTTTGTCTTGTCTTCTATCAACCTAAACTCCACATCTATCACCCCCCCCCCAAATGAACGCCCCTAAATACCCCTCACCTCTTCAAGACCCCATCAATAATGTTCGTCAGAAACAAAAAGTGTTCAGGGTGCAGCCACGAATCAAATAACTTGTACCGCAAGTTATTCAAATGGTGCATTGTCTTCGCGGCAGCGGGCCGTTAATTGTATTGTGGTGTAGTGGCCTTTTAAATGATAGACAATTGTTGGACGTAGTCTGGGAGGACGGAAATGGGGGGGGGGGGGTGTGGGGGGGGGGCTAGGTCACTTGGTGATAAAAGAAGACAAACACTTTGAGGAGGTAAAGAAGAAACGTTGAATGTGTAACACGTGCTCAGCTTATGGCTTGTTAATTTCATTGACTCTAGAGAATGTAATAGACATGTCTAGATGACTTAGAGCTCTGGAAAAACACTGACGTACTGTTGGTCTATTTTCTTCTTCACTTGTGTTAATAATATATGGAGACTGGACTCTCTCTCTCTCTCTCGCTCTCTCTCTCTCTCTCTCTCTCACTAGAAATATATATATATATATAGTGAGAGAGAGAGAGAGAAAGAGATAGATAGATAGATAGATAGATAGATAGATAGATAGATAGATAGATAGATAGATAGATAGAGAGAGAGATAGAGAGATAGAGAGATAGAGATAGAGATAGAGAGATACATATACACAAATACATAATATATCATTTTAAGAATAACATGTGTAATACAGTACTATGAAGACTGACTTTGTTATATCTTTGAATCATCAAATGGTAATAGTAGCACCACAGATAATTGGAAAACTAAATCACAGTTTAGATCATCTAAAATTACATTAAACGGACACTTGTTAAATCTCCTAGACTGTTCGTTATGTTACGCTCCGCCCTGTGGCAGAGACCAAGTCGGTGTTCTAATATCGCCTATGAAATCCTATCCACCGCAAGATAGCATGGAGATAAAGCTAATATCTGAGTGGAGATAAGAACCAGATAGCATAGATGTACTCTCTTCTTTCCTTGGCTTCACACGCCTAGGGGAGGTAACGCTTGCTTAAACACGCCAGGAGCTTACACTGTCTACTAACAAAGACTAAAGTTGTTTTTTTTTTTGTTTTTTTTTTAATTCTTGTTTTTAAGTTGTCTCACTTCAGTGGGTTTTCAGCAATAATAAACAAATAAAAAAAAAGAGGAAAGTTCAATAACTTGTTGGTGGTCCAGTTGGATAAGTTTCTACAATTCTGCATTCAAGATATCTGTATTTAATAGACTTCTAAGACTTGTAAACATCAAATACTGCATGATTGCTCAGAACATTGGTTACGATGGTACATGGCTCAAAAACCTGCACGTCGCTTTTCCCTGCGGTCCTGCTAAAGTTTTGGACGAAATATCTTCATTTCAGAAAGTATTTCTGAAACTTGTCCTGCCCAATAATCAATTAGCTTAAAGAACTATGGTTCTGTTAAAAAAACTAGAAATATATGAAAATATCGAAACTCCATTAGTTATATAAACAGGCATACGCTCACATCTTGCTAAATTGCAGAATTGTTTCATTGAATGGACCTGTTTCTTTCACTTCTATGATGAGCTTTCTCTTGCCAGCTAAACATATCCCAGTCTGTAACCAGTTCAACTCAGAGGTTCTGTTACCAGCTAAACATACCCCAGTCTGTAACCAGTTCAACTCAGAGGTTCTCTTACCAGCTAAACATACCCCAGTCTGTCCCCAATTCAGCTTTTCTCAAACGTTAGTCACTGGACTGTGAAGCAGTACAAACTTAACCGGAGTAGAGACATTTTGTTTTATGCCCGCAGTCTCACAGGCAGAGAAAAAAGGTGTGAAGACAATCAATGATTGTTTAAAAAAATCAAAGAAATGATTGTACTTTTATACATTGAAAAAAAAAAGTTCTGATATAAAGGAAAATGACTAGAACTTAAATATTTTAAGAAATATTTAACATTTAATTAATCAGCATTTTAACGGAAAAAAAAACTGATTTAAAAAATACGTATGTCTAAAAATATGATTTGCCTAAGGCCAATAAAGAAACACAAGCTCGCGTGAAGGGCCAAAGTGATCTCATAATTACAGATGTTTATGCCTAGAATAAGCTAATAACGCTCTACGCGAATCATTTGTGAAAATATTGAAACAGTTGTTTAGGCACCATAAAATAGATTATTGGGTGGTTACTTCTATACAGTGCCACAACACTGCAAAGTGCATTGATTTTATATCATATAATTTATTATTGCTAAATAAATACATGGACAGTGGTATACAAATCTCATATGGTCAAAGATTGTAGATTTAGATGAAAGTTTTCGATAATTAAAGAAATTAAAATTTTTCTCAAATGAAATGTAAAGTAATACTATGAAATTAATTTTACTTACATCAAAACACAAAATTATTATTATTAGAGTTTCCTAATTTAATCATTGATTATCTACAAAGTGTTACACGGTCTGCGGGCCACCACCAGCCATCACTCTGTGATTCAAGTTGTCTGATGTGACAGATGAAGTCTCCGAAGAGATAGAAAGCCTCCTCCCTCTCCAGCTCACGCGCCGTTGGATTAGCACTCACTAATTGTATAATGTCCGCTTAATATGTCCTCCGATATGCCCCAATAAGAGACGGGACTGTCCCGCCAGGGGTCAGCATTCAATACTCGGACAGATAGCGGGGTCGAATAGTTTCCGTTCCAACACCCTCTCGGAGCGCGATCCCCGTGGCCAGGATCCACATGATGGTGTGAGAATTTTCTTTTCGAATCAAACCGAATCCCATCGGAATTTCTCCTTCACTGGAAATCGAATTTCAATTCTAAATTATGCAACGCAGATTTCTTTCCCTCCCTACCAGCTCAGGATTTTCTAAATTAGAACTTCAAAGAGGGGGAGGGGGAGGGATCGTTGAGATGGTTGCCGAAGATCATAAAGACAGACGAAATTCTTGTTTCAAATCTGCTCAGTAAAAAGTTGAAGTCGTAGAGGAAAAATGTACTCCATCTTTTATCTCTATTTTACCATTAGACAAAAGAACTTGCCAAGGTTTTCCAGATTAAAAAAAAAATTGTGTACATTAATTACCTACATTTTATGATTTTAATGTTATATTTATGTATTTTTAAAACAAACTATTTTGTCATCTTTTCTAATCTTAGAAAATAAAAACCCGATATATTGAAAAGTTAACCTTTGCATTGACAAGGTTTGTTAAAAAATTGCTCTTGACAAATTGTAGTTACAACAAACTGTCAACATGTCAATGTCATCAAAAGTGACATCTTCTTTGGATTTCCTCCAGACAGGAACTTTTTTAAAATTAGTTCTTAACCCCTAAAATAATATCGAGGTCTCTGATAGTTCAAAGCTTTTTGGAATTATAAATTGGTATTTAAACATTCCTTGGTGTAACTTTAGATCGCAAACTAAAAATGTGTGAGCACATCCAGGATGTTGCAAGAAAGGCTTCAGGGAAACTTTGTCTTGTGCGTAAGCTGGCATCCACGAAGTGGGGAGCCCGAGCAGACATGCTCCGATCACCGTATTTAGGACCGATCACAGATAGACTACAGCCTACCTGTGCAAATTTATGGCTCTAGGACTGCTCTTGAACAACTTGATAAAATACAGTCCCAAGCACTAAGATTTGTCTGTGAAACCTTTAGGACAAGTCCAGTAAATGCGGCTGAAATAATGGCTAATATAGGTCCACTAAACCTTAGGAGGGAAAGGTCAGTACTGACCTGCTATGAGCGGTATAAAAGGCTGGATGAATACCTCCCAGCTAGAAAACTAGTGGATGGTTGGAGATGCAGAAGACGTATCCAGATGCAGTCTTTTATGCATCATGCCACTAGACTATCTGATGAAGCTGGCCTCTCCACCAACCGACAAAACATTCAACGCTTTCATCCCCTTCCCCCTTGGTGTCGCACAACGGCCCCAGACATACGCTTGAAATTAGTAGACCCTAATGCCACTAAGCAAAGCCGTTCATCTAACGACCTTCAAATCCTAGCTCTGGAGACCATTAATACCTTCAAGCCCAGTGCTATTTTTGCATACACTGATGGGTCGGCATCAATAGATTCTGGAAGAGCAGGCTATGCGCTCCCAGACTTGGGCTTTTTGGGACTTGTCCCAGCACTCAAACCACTTTTCCATTTCTGTTTTTTGTATTATAGCCAGGGCTTGATGAAAGCTTACAGCCTGATCAGTGGGTGGAATTTGACAAGTCCCAAAAAGCCCGTGGAGTCTGGGAGCGCATCGACTTTCTTGGCTCTTACACAGTCAAAATCTTTGGACCATGTGGTAGTGTTTGCAGTTTTGATGCGAAGACCATGGCAGTCTGTGAAGCCTTAAAAGTCATTGACTCTCAACTCGGCGAGGGACATTTGAGGGCAACACAGATTGTTGTGGTCACTGACTCAAAATCTGTACTACAGGCTTTGCAAAGCCCCGGACCATGGCCCCCAATATCAACACTGTCATCATGGCTTCACATAACATTAAACAACGCTATGGCACCCCTGTAATAATGCCCATTCTATTAAAAAATCTGCAAAATGGTATTGCCTTTTTTCTAAATTTTGAAAACTAAAGAACATTACTTTTCTAAGACACAAAACATCGATTTTCCTAGTTTCAGGGTGACTTCCTTTACAGCTTGAAAAAGTGTTACGTACATAATATATATATATATATAGGTCTGTGAACTGATCATTATCGGATAAGAATTTGTTTCCGTTCTCCTGTCTAGATATAATATATCTATAGGTCTATGATTGCGCTTTATTTCAAATAGGGTTTTTTTTTGTTTTTTTTTTTATTAATTTCTAAAATGCAAGTGACAAATGCGTCTTTATAAAGATGAATAGTGAAAGTTGAACAATCTGTATAAAAATTTAAAAATTCTGTTTAAACAAATACTCTAGCCAACTTGAATACTAAGCCACACGAATCGGTTGAACTGTAATCGCAAATGTTTTGTCAGAAAATATATCGTATGACCAAACGTAGTTGAGACATAGTGTTGTGTAAACACAGAGTCTGTCAGTGAACACTTTATAGCATCATCATTCACCAATGTCACTGATGTCAGAATGAGATAAATAATGACACACATTTCAATACATAAGAAAACAAATCAGACAGGTAGTCAGCTACCTATTGTTAATATGCTCAGCAAACTAAACCTGTTCAATGGACCCGTTTTTTTTTTCAGCTCTATCAGAAATGTGTATAGTGTAGAAGAAGACGGGACTGTGTTTATATGGGAATTTTAAAAGATCTGATTATACACATTCTCTTTAGCCCAGATTTCCCACTACACGAGATCTTCGTGTAATTCTATCATAGATCGAGGCATGCCACGAGTAATGAAAATAATCAACTCACTGCGTTCGCAATGTGAAGGCGGCACTGGTGATTGACGAAGGTAAATTGAGTCCTTTGGTTATCTCCCGCCACAGCTTCTTGTTGATAACCTCCACCAGCCCTCCCTTGGAGACCACCAGACGAAATAACTCGTACAGATCCAAAGTCTGCTTGGCCATAATCGGTATCCGGTTAACTGGGGTACCTGTTGAAATTTATACACATATTTTAATAAACAGTAATAACATAAAAGTAATTTTAACAGATTACAAAATATAAGAGAATTATAACTAGAACTTATTTTGATCTTTATATTACTTTTTAAGCATATATATATATATATATATATATATATATATATATATATATATATATATATATATATATATATATATGTATGTATGTATATATATATAAGGTCACTAATGTCAAATAAAATTTTTAAATGTCTGCGAGATTTGGTGTACATTTCATGAAGATGTTATTTCTAGGCTATGTGTATAGATCTATATATATGCAGAACAGAGAGAGAAATGGAGGGGCAGGTAAAATAGTGATACAGATTTATATTTGTGTCTATACCTATTGCTTGAGCAGACATGTGTAACGTGATCCGAGTATGGATGATGTTTTTGAAGACACAGAATTGTTTCACTTGTCTTGTTTTCTGTGTTCCCATTTATGTTCGTATGTAGGTATGTGCATTTGTTTCTATATGTTTATACCTGCATCCTTGCTGTCTGTTTAGGTCAGTGCGAGTACCTCTACTATTGGGGCTTGCTACGGGAAGTTTTGGAAATGGAAGAGGCCAGAGGCGGGGGGTGTTTCTTTATATGAGACAAGAGTCCTTGTAATCACAACAAATTTCCAAATGG
Organism: Biomphalaria glabrata; assembly: GCF_947242115.1. Taxonomy (NCBI): domain Eukaryota; kingdom Metazoa; phylum Mollusca; class Gastropoda; family Planorbidae; genus Biomphalaria; species Biomphalaria glabrata. Next base: position 21,630,388 of record NC_074711.1, on the reverse strand, counting down.
ATCAATAAAGCAGTCTTAGTCTTAATAGGTAGAGAGAAGTGTGGGGTGCCTTGTGTGAGAGGCTGACTGAGTGAGTATGTATGTTGTGTGTGTGTGTGTGCCTTACAAAACGCGCGTATGTGTGTGTGTGAACCCCTATGCTGGGAATTAATCACTCTAATTGATGGCTGTGATTTCACGCCATGTCGTTCGGTCTATCAACAAGCAGTCTGCACCCAGCTGAGGCAGCTAATCAGCACCATCTGCATGGATCAGGCGTGCAAAGTTAAAACCAGGTATGTGGCCGTATTTAAGTAGCGGCTCTGCCACGCAAGGAATCCTGTCAAATTCCGTGACTGGAGGGTAGTGGGGGAAGTCCCTGGTAGAAAGGCGAAATACTCTCCAAGCGAAATACTCTCCAAGCTGGCTGGCAAAGGAAACACAAAATATATATATTTAAAAAAAAACAAAAACAAACTAACATCTTCTTCTTGGACGTGATGCTGTAATTATTCCACTATTGAACAAAACACAAATTTAGTCTTTTAGTGATTTGAATGACTTGAATAAATCCTAACTGAAACCTTTTCTCCAAGTGTTTTACAGACTTTTTTTTTAAAGTGTCTTTCTATTTATTTTTTGGTAATGACCTAAATCTAACTCGATGCTATGCTAATGCATGTACAATCAAGATGAGCTGATATCTCTAGTCCAATTCCTGCGCCGCGTGTGATCTTATAGTCCGTTGAACCATCAGTATCTTATACATAATTGTTTTAAACTTTAATGTTCTACAACAGAAACACATAGGCCAAGGTCATTCCTCATTATTTTTTACTTTATTTTCATCCATTTTACTTTTGCTTGTTTCAACATTCTCTGAACATTTTATTTTGCACTACACCCAGAGTTTGTAGTCTATTTCTTGATTTATCATTGTTTCAAGTCAATCTTTTGGTTCGTCGCGGGTCAATCCGAAAAACGGTGTGCTATGAAATGTATTTCCTGCAAAATATAAATACAAACTAATGGCGTTCTTGAAATTGGCCAAATTTTTGTTATAATTTAGAGAACAAGCGAGAGAGAGAGAGAGATGGGGTGGGGGGGGGGGAGAGAGAGAGAGAGGCAGAGAGAGAGAGAGAGAGCGTTTAGAGATACCATGGGTGGAGGGGTGAAGTTTTTTCTTTTTTTTTTTTTGTTTGTTTGTTGTTTGTTTTCTATTCCACTTTGCCTAGTCCAGTGAGCGCTGAACGTGTCACGTGGACTCGGGTTCCTGTAGAAAGTGGATACCTAGAGACTCGGTGTTTAAATAATGTACGCACGTTTGGAACCTGGCAGTAAATGGTGCAGAAACACAGTCAGAATTATTCTTTAATGGCCCGTTGCTAATGTACGAGGGAGAGGCCTTCGCGCTACGTCAGTGTATGTAACTACATGAAGATAATTGGAATAGTACATTCGATCTCTTGTATTCATTCCATACTTACCATCAGCCTAGCAACTTTTACTCTGACTCTGACTCAGTAAGACACTGTGTTAATCTATGACCTAACCCTAACTCTGACTAGCTCTAGCTCTGACACTCTAATTAAAACGCACTCTAACTTACTGTTAATTTGGACTTTAACATTGACTCTAGCTCTAACTAGTTCTGACTCTAAATTTGAATCTAACTCTGGTTCTGACTCTAATTCTGGTTTTGACTAACTCTAGCTCTGACTAGCTCTGGCTCTGACTCTATGACTCTAGCTCTGACTCTATAACTCTAGCTAAGACTCTATGACTCTAGCTGTGACTCTATGACTATGATTTGAGCTCTGACTATGATTCTAGCTCTGACTCTATGACTATGATTCTAGCTCTGACTCTATGACTATGATTCTAGATCTGACTCTATGACTCTAGCACTTTTAGATAAACTTCTTAAAACTTAAAATGTCAAAACTTAAAAAAAAAAATCAAGTTTAAAAAAAATATTTGTTTCACGCCTGAACATTTTAATGTGTTTTGATATTTGATCGTCTGCCACTTTTACAACTATTTGTGTCGAGTTTCCGTTGCACAATGAAAGGGGGTGAGGAGCGGGCCGAGTGTTAAACGTCTCTGACATGTACTCATCCTCCAGGCGGCCATGATGTCTGAGAGCTACCTCTCCCAACCCCTTCTCCCTAAACGTTATGAAACCACCCCCGCAAATTAGTTCTGATGATACGTGTTCCACAAGAAGTAACATTGTTTGGTGTCTGTAGGTGTAGGTTTTTGGTTAGGGGGTATATTAAACCGGGGAGTCTCGTAAGGTATTCAGGATAACTGGTAACTGAAGAAGAAGAGTGGCCCCTACTTCCTAGCCAAAATATACTTAGCGATTCAGGATGTTCTCATCAGTCCGGCAAGGGAAAGACAAATGTCAACTCAACCGTGCTTCGCTTAAGATTGTGCTTCTTATAAGATGCAGTGGTTCACAGAGGCAGTTGGTAAATGAAGGTTTACCAGATCTAGTGGACCGAGGTTTAAGGATGTCATCTGGTCAGCACAAAGACCAACAGTAGTTTTACTTTTCTCTAACCAATGTGAGGCGTCCATTAGATAGGGATGGACTTTTTTTTATATAATTGTTTTTGTGTAGCGCATAGCATGCTCAGTCCTCTTCTGTTTGGGGAAGGAGAAGTTTTTTGTCCGAATGTTTCCTTGTTCCTTGCCATTGACGGTAACAAGCTGGTCGGATATGTATATACCCTTATCACCCCCATCCCCTGGGCTGAAAATGATTGGAAGTCACTAACCTAGGAAATATGAAACAACCAAAAAATGATTCCACTAATATCTGTTCAATAAGTTGATGGTACTTAACTTTGCTTAGTTGTAATAACTATTGTGGATTGAAGTCAACACCTGGTTTTATTTATTTTTCTAGGTTGCAGTTTTCCGAGACCCAGAAGATGAGCACAATGTCATTTCCAATGATCTCGAATGGAATGAAAAGTTTGATCTTCACTTCGAAAAGCCGATTATGTTCAAGGCATGAGTAGGTTGGCCCTATTACAGTACTGTCCGCTTAGAATCGCCCTATTGCAGTACTGCCCGCTTAGATTGGCCCTATTACAGAACTGCCCGCTTAGATTGGCCCTTTTACAGTACTGCCCGCTTAGATTGGCCCTTTTACAATACTATCCGCTTAGATTGACCCTATTGCAGTACTATCCGCGCTTATAATGGCCTTATTACAGTATAACCAGCTTTTCCTTTAAGTTTTTTTGTGCGTTTCATGGCAAGTCTCTGACTCTCTTTCTTTCGCTGTCTAAGACATCAATATTGTTGAAACATACATTAAGGAACAGTACAGACCCCACACATAGATGTAGATTTGATAGCTTACATGTACACGCTTAGTCATAGTAGAAATATTCAACATACCGGTATAGAAACCAACATATAGCCTTTTTTTTGTAAATTACTTCTATTTTTTTTAAAGGAGACAAAATAACTGGTGATGAGGATCAACGCACGTCCCAAGACACCTGTTCTCGATCTCACATTCTAGTCTAGGGGCCCCAAAGATTGACTGACTAACCAATATGCAAATGGTTGGACATAACCTAAGAATTCAATCATGATTTAGAGCAGACATGACACAATACCGTCCCTGCTAGTCTCCCTGTCCGTGACTATCCTAAACAAGACATGGCGCTCTCTCAACACTTTAATGGTTCCCTAGTCGGCTAAGAGATTCGCCTGGTTAAATTAACCCATAAAACTTAATTACACTAAGGGAAATAATTACGAGATTTCAATCTAGCTCGAAAATAGTTCATCGTTTCTGATGTCTTTTGGCTAAAGGGTGAGATCTCCCGGGACTTGGACATTGTACTTCCTGTCACGAAACATTGGGCTCTCTTTGCCAGATTCTGAGACATTTAAAAAAAAAACTCTCAGACTATCAACAGACATTTTTGGATTCTCAGACTATCAACAGACATTTTTGGATTCTCAGACTATAAACAGACATTTTTTTATATATATTATTACACTAAATGCAATAATAAGCGTATCTATAAAAGAATTTTTTTTTTTTTTTTTTTTTTTTTTTTACATTTTTTAACATTTTAAAGTATAAGGGCGCATTTTTTTTCTTGGTGCAGGGTATACTGGGGGTACAAACCAGCTTGGTCTCTATCATACCATCTAATTATATCTCTAGATTCTAGAAGGATATAAGGTTCTATTTCATTAATTAAATTGGAAATATCCTTACTGGTCTTATGTGTACACATTTTATGTGAATTCTTACTGTAGGTAACAAGACCTTATGTTACTTGTTAATGACATAGTATAAAAATTGTATATAGTGAACTTAAGAAGAAAGAAAAAGATATTGTTACAATATAATATAAAGTGTGTTACTACTATCTTAATCCATCCTGTTGTCTGCGCCATTCGGTGCAGACCCCCACTAACTGGGCTTTTCCTAAATCCCAGTCCTCCCCTGACCAAGAAAAAATTATTGACCTTTGGTGTACTTGTACCAAACTATAAATGTATATGTCAAGGTTAATACTACATGATTTGTCTAATGAATCTGTAAGTATTTACATATTAGTATCATCCCTTTATTTACAGGAAAGTGCCTTGAAAATGTTTAGTGTTTAAAGATTGCGTAGTCATGGAAGTGTTGATTTTTAGATGTACAGTGACTTACAACTTAGTGATGGAATGTTTAGAATCACGCCATGCTTTGATTGGTTGGCATTGAATGTAATAAGTAGTGCTTTGAAATGTCAATGGAACGGTCCAGAGTTCAGATCCGTGATTCCTTGATGTGCTGTTTGATCACTTGTGCGAATTCTCAGAATTCCAAAAAGTTTGAGACAAAAATGAAAATAGCGTCATAGAAATCAAATGACACGTTTTAAGTTTGTGTCAACTTTGCCACATTGCGAAATACATTTCACCGCAGCCGCGAAATAAATAAATTATATATTTAATTTATTTAGTATATATATAAATGCTGCTTTGATTTCTCAATGATAATATGACGATGGCTCAATTCACAACTCTGTATAGAAGAGCAATCATTCAATGGCATGCAGACGTAGCGTTCCAGGGCCGAGACTCTTTTCTTTTTCATCCACTGGACATCACCCCCAATGTGTGTCACCGTCTGATGGATTCCCGTTCAGCGCGCGCATCAAATTGCTTCACACCTCTGCGACGTATGGTCTTCTGGGACAGACGGAGGGGTAGGTTTTAGGGGGGGGAGGGGTGAGGAGGTCTACTTGACACGCGCGCTGATGGAGTTCAATACCCGGAACACGTTCATCAGAAGACCCATTGAATTCAGTGACATCAAAGTGGACTTCTGGAAGACGATGCCATGACATTTTTGCTGTGGTTGAAAGAAAGAACGCAACTTCTCAATAGCGGGGCCAGTACATTAGTGTAACAAGCTTATGGTTAGGTCTGAGGCTTTTAGTGAAACGCTTATTCGTTATTCTTCTTTTTTCTTACTATTTTAATGTCTCTCTCTATTTTTGTCTCTCTTTTTCTTTCTCTCCTTTCTCATCTAATACTGCAGATTCTCTTTCAACTCTTTCTTCTCTTCCATATTTATCGCTACTCTCTTTGTCTTCATTCAATTTCCCTTTTCTCTCTCTCTCTCTCTCTTCCCTTCTCGATGTCCAATTTATCTCTCAATATTCTGTCTCTTTTTTTTCTTAATCAAGCCTCATTTCACGTTTAGATTGATGGTTACGCGCTCATTTCTCCTGACATCTTGTAATACATATTTTGTTTACAAATACATTTTCTAAATTTATTTTTGAAAGTAATTTACATTAGTTTAATATTAGTATTATATTTATTCATTGTCATTATCTGAATATTTATTACTAAAACTAGGTAACGGCATGAAACATGTATGAATTATATATACAATGAAAGCTGCTAACGTGTTTATCAGGAATCAGGAAGTGCTTATATATGTGTGTGTGTATGTCCATGACAAATTCAAAAGACGTCTCCTGTTCTCCGCGTGGCTATTTTACATTTTAAAAAAAAACGCCATTAATTCAATTAGGTGGTAAGGTTCTTTCATCTTTCACCTGACATCTGCAGACTGATTATCTTGATTATCATGATATCCCAAGTATCCTGAGATATCCGGGTTGGTCCTGGAGACATAGATTAGCGCTCTCGTCTATTACACGCCTTGAACATTGAGATTCAATCTTTTTAGTTTTAGTATTACAATAAATGAAATCCTTCCCCCCCCCCCTTTACCCCGTTTTATTTAGGATGTAATAAAGATTAAAGATTATAAATTGAGGGTTATACAAAGAGTGTGTGTGGAGCTAAAAGAAAGGGAGAGAAGCGAAGGAGAAGAAAGAAAGAAAGACAAAGAAAAGGGTGGGGGGGGGGATGAATCACATTCCAAGAAACGACACGAAAACGAGATTGAACTCTGTACCTCCAATCACGTCCTATCAACAGGTATTTCACTAATTCTCTCTCTTAATGATTCCCGAATGTTCACGTGTTGAAATGGCAAACTCTTAAAGGAGAGGGGGGGCTACCTTCATGGCTTGCGTACATATCCCTCCCCCTCATGTCTGCACGATTCACACATCTTCTGGATCAAGCATAAAGTGGGTGTTGGGGCGCCTTGGAGAAGAGGGGAGGGGGAGGGATTCACTCCGTGGATGGGGTAATGGGGGGGGGGTGCAAATATTGACCATCTTCATCACAGACGTTATCCCTTCTCTGTGGCGGATCAACATGAAATGTCCAGGTCTGCATTGAACTGCTGACTTTCTGTTTGACATTGCATTAAGTGGAGCTCTCCCCCTGCAGGGCTCGAATAGCCACTTGAAGTGAAGAGCACAGCTAGTTCGGCTATTTGGCCAATGAAAGTAATACAAAACAAAATATATGTATAGACTTTAATAGGACAACCCCGTTGACTTCCCTTGCTGCTGATCTGTTCCAAATGATGGCGGGAAAGTTTAATATGGGATTACAACGGCAGACGTGAGAGTATCTTTGAGGATTCTTTGAGGTTTATTTTTTTTAATAACCCGCCACTTCAGTTCTTTGATATTCAGGCATCTCTTGATTGGTCCATCAAAACATTGAGGAAGCAAAAGTACAAGTAATATGAAATTAACAATAAAACAGAATTAGAAAAAAATGTCTTCTATCTCCTAGATTAAATAAATATGCTAACATTCCGTGAATATATGGAGTCATGAACGTAGTGTCTTTGATTCCAGCTAGGAAGGAAACTTACAGCTGACAGGGACGACATCACAGGGACGTAGCAATGCGTCAAGTCCTAGCTACAGTGGCAGCCAAGGGGCTGGAATGCAGGTGTGAGAACATGTTTACAATTAAGACATTCATCTCATCTGACCAAAGAAAACATTTTGTGGATTAAAAATTTTGTTTAGTTAAGGAAATGTAGATGAACACTAAATTTAAATGTATAGGTAATGAGCTCGTTGCTAGTGTAGTGATAGAAACACACACACACTCACCCAACACTCAATTCTCCAGGTACTGAACGTCACTGAGGTCAAATAGTTTAGAAGCGATAATACATAAAACATTTATCTATAACTAACAAATACAACAATAAAACTTTAAAAATACTTTTTTTAAAGACAATACTTCATTTATGCAACTTGTGGAGCGATTGTTTTTCTCTTAAAAATTAATAATGTTCGATTTTAAAACATTTGTTTACCTCACCCCCTTCCACCTTCTCGCCGAGAAAGACTCTTGGTTAAGTGAATGTATAGATCTAGTACACCTTTTAATATTCCAATGATATGCATTGAGATCTAGACTTAGAAGACGATACGTAGGCCTACAATTTTCCTGAACATTAATTTATAAGACTCTTGAATCAATAAAGCCTTACATTCGGAAATTTCCGAAAGCGATAGTCCTTTCAAAACCGATGTAGAATCTAGACCTAGATTTAGTATTTAGCCAAATAAACATTTATTTATTTAACAGCATGAGAATTGAACCTAAAAAAAACAAAACAAAGGAGAAAGAATTGGAGATCATTTGAAACAGACAAAATTAACAATGTCAAGGATGTAATATGCAAAGATCACTATTGCCAACTAAATTAAAATTACAATGAGCTAAAGCGGGACTGAGAATGACCTAGAAATATAATTTGGCAGTCTTAAAAAGTGCACACACACAAATGTATAGGCTTTATAAAAGACATAGTTTATCCAAACCTATTCACTGGTTACACCAACAACTATTGATGAAAATGCCCCATGTGGTTATGAAGCAAACATGGACACAGTAAATGTTTTCAACCTTTGATTGGTCATAGAAAAATATCCGTTCCTAAAACAACGACCGTACAGTTTTAGCGCCAGCTCATTAAATTGTTTGATATTTGTTCTTGACATTAGCTCTAAGAGATGTTCACAATAAACCATACAATGTCAAGGACGCTCATTTCAACTTCCATGTTGCCAACCAAGAACAAAAAATGAGCTATAAACGGAAAGGCTTAGAAAATGCGATTGTGCAGTGCTAAAAACGGCATACAAATTATCATACGTGATTTTTTCTGTACGCCGGATACACCAAAAAAGTATATATTTATGAAAATATCTCAAAACAGCTTTAAAAAAAAAGTTTTGTCATTTAGAAATTATGTGATACATGTACAGTTCAAAAGCGTGTCTGGTAGGCGCGGTGACGCATTAAGCAAGCATAAAAAAAGTCCCAATTCTTTCCGACTAATGACAACTACAAACACGCCACCTGTTCTGGAACGTTCCAAACATTTATGACATCAACACACACCAAAAAAAAAAAAGTTCTGCCCACCTAATGGCTAAATAAGTTTTTTCCCTTATTCTGAAGCAGTTTTCAAGCATAAAAAAAATAATCTTCAAATGAAATAATGGAATTTATAACATCCCCTCCTATAAACAAGATCCACCTGAGTTGCTCCCCCTCACACACACACAAATCAAACCACACTCCACTCTCAACCTGACAGTCCTTTTTTTTTAATTTTTAAAATTTATTTTACCTACCAATATTCCATACATATTAGGTTTAATCGTTCTTTGAAACCTAAAGTGCTTTAGTTGGGGCGGGAAAAGGGGGGGGGAAGTGAAAAAAAAAAAGGGGGGGGGAGGCTTGATGGGAATATAAATAGTTTGTTTTTTTAAATCCAGATTTCCATTTTTTTTTTCTATTAGCTCAATTAACGCACAGCTTGAAATAGTATTTTTAATAGGAAAAAAAAAATTTAATTTTTACATTAGTTTTATTTATTTAATTTTTTTTGTGCAAACCAATGCGGGCGTACTGGGTGCACCGGGCGCAATTAAAATATAGTTTGGCATGAGTTATGGTTCGTGCGAGTTAGATAAAGAGAAACTACTGCATTTCTTATTGCTAACAAAATGAAACTCTCTCAGGACAGATGGGGAATGTGAGAATGTACTTATTTATTTAGAATGAGTTCAAATATTAATAGCCACTTGTATCCCTGCGCTCTCCAAATAGGTTAGTTGCTCTTCTGTTCTGCACTACTTTCTTCTAGGACTATATTTTTTTCTCATGTACATTGTCTTTCTACATCACGGCCATTCATTCTCTCCTTTGTTTTTTTTTTCTTTTTCGGTATTTAGGCTATTATCATCTCTATATCACTCTTTCCATTTCTCTCTAATTCCCTCTCTCTCTCTCTCTCTCTGTTCTATTTCTCTCTCCACTTCACGTTTTCTCCCCCCCCCCCCATCTTTCCCTCTCTCTTTTCTTTCTGCCCATATCTGTCTCTCAGTCTTGCGCCAAACATATTTTGTCATTCCTATTCGTCTCTTCCGCTTCATGTCTTCGTTTGTCACTCACCCTCAATTTTCTTTCATTTCGCATTGTCCATCACATAGTGACCTATGGCCTCCTAATATACTTGCCCCCCCCCCCCCGCCCCAATCATTCTATGCGTCTCCATAACGGACTTGGTTAGACTTGAATTTCAATGCCACTCAGATCCCTAGAAACAATTATGACACAGCGGTTATAAACCACTGCAAATTTAGATGGGAAAAGAAAAGAAGCGGCATGGTCGGAGATTAGTGGGTTCAGGGGGAGGGCTACAGTGTCAATCAAAATTTTAGAACAATCAGAATTAGTAGCAGTTTGACCCCCCCCCCTCCCCCAATTTCTTTCCCTTAACACGCACAGCCTTTTTTTTTTCCTCGTCTGATCCAGATTTATGTAGAAGGCAGTTCATAATAAAAGATGACTTCTAAACCATCGCGACAGGAACCTGGCCTCTCTTAACATCAATAGCATAATGTTCCAATCTTTTATCACGGTAGTATTACAATAGTGGAAGCCGGGAAGGGGGGGGGGGATGAGGGCACTGTGTGCAGGGGAGAAGCAACCATGGAGAAGGATGTCAGTGTTCTACTTTCTGACACTCACGTCAATCAGAGCACACTGGGAATAAAAGAACGGACGGGGAGAGCAGAGTCTGGGGGCACACCATCTTCCTGGACATGTACATCTTAACAACGGGCAGAAGTACGAGGTCTTCTATGTCGTTCATTGTCCCAAAGTGGCACCCCCCTCTTTTCCCAAATACATCTTTAGGTTTCCTAACCCCAGCCCTCCGTCGCCATCAGTATGTCAGAAATGTGTATGTCACTGAAAGATGACACCCAACGTTTAGCAGAATTAAAAAGTTCCGCCGGAACTACTTTAATCTTATTAGCTCTGCATCTCCCTCTCCCACCATATCCCAACAGGATAGAAAATCTTGTCATGACCAGGACACGATCACTGGTCAATACGATCGGGATGGCAAAAGAGCTGGCCACTTCTGTTTGAAAACATATAATCAGTTTAGTTAGCATCCGACTTCTTGAAATATGTGTAACTCATTAACACTGAAACGCTTGACTCTCCCCCCTCCCCACTCCCTTTCTGTTCATCATTACAGCTTCTCATTTCCCTAAACCAATTCGCCCCTCCTCTCATCGACTCGTTGAGTCCACAAATTGAGACTAAATTGAAGGACCAGTTGATATAGCTGCCTTCCCAATTAGAAAACACTTATCAATGATAATAGATTAGAGGGGGGGGGGGTTTGACATTTAAAGTCTTTAATGGATTGGTGTTTATCAGTAAAAGGGGGAAGGGATAAACTAGGTATAGGATTCAGTAGAGAAAAAGTAGGATGTTGAGTATAAATGTTGCATTGGGAGCGTCTTAACATGTCACTCTGACATGTCACTCTAACGGAATTACTCAAATTACATCTAACATTTTCACTTAAGACACTCTGGGAATGGCTTGGAATTAGATCTTTGAACTAGCAGTTCAGGCCGGCTCTACTGGGGGCTCTACTTTCTTTAAGTTAGAAAATGTAATTTGCAATCAGCGACGGCTAAAAGAGTTGAAAAGAACTGAGCTGTTCAATGGAGTACTTTAGGGGGTCTATCGGGTGCATCACTTCAGTCCCACTCAAATCCTCCCCCACCACACAGCCACTCTGTGAGTAAAAGTTTAGTAGATTAAAAAAGCTGACCACTAAACACATAGGTCATTTAGAAGACCACTAAGCTCATAGGTAATTTAGTAGACCACTAAACACAGGTCGTTTAGTAGACCAATAAACACAGGTCATTTAGTAGACCAATAAACACACAGGTCATTTAGTAGACCAATAACACACAGGTCATTTACTAGACCACTAAACACAGGTCATTTAAGTAGACTATTTAACACATTAAGTAGACCGTAAAGTACTCCTCCTTTTCTATTATTAGATGTAGATCTGGTGGAGATAGAACGATGTTTCAGGGCTAAGTAGAAAGTTATATTGAAAAACAAATAAGTGAGACCAGATACTCCAAATGGTGCCAACATAACACTGTCTCTCTTCCGTTGGGGTACCATTATATACTATAAGTTTCGTGAGTTTTATTCATTCTGATTTTCTAATGTAGAAAGTTTTCTCAAAGAACTCGCTCTTTGGAGTCTCACGCGTCTCTGGGGTCAGCGAATAAAAGCTTAGCTATATCTGCATCTGTTGGGGAGGATTTGGCGAGGCGGTACAACATCTCCCCTTCCCCTCTCCGCCTCACGTTCTTCTCACAAATGAACTGACCGCTGATCAGATAAGAGAATCCGAGCAAGATGAGCGTGGACAGTAACAATATTGACCTAAGGCTAGCTGTAACTGCAGGGAGCAGAGATGCAGAGACAAATGACACTTTCTTTAGTTCATGCTCATTTCATTCCATTTACTCGGGTTTCATTGATATAAAACATTTACACGAGGGCAGGTTTTCGTGGCCAAGGGGGATAAAAGTTGAATAATCGTTGTGCTGGTACTCTCCTTCTCTTATTTTCCTTTTATTTAAGACGCTTTCATTCTCTTATTTCGCCGAATAAAAGGTCGACCTAATTCTACTCAGTAAAAGCCATAAATATTTCACCGAATAAAAGGTCGACCTATTCTACTGAGTATCCATTTCCGAGAGGTACAGTCATGGCTCCTTAGTTAAAGGCTAAACTCATTTCCGAGATTTGTTCGAGATGGCTCTGCGTATTAGAAAGATGGCGCAAAATATTTTTGTTTGCATAGAATCTCACAGATACCGGTAACGTAATCGATGCATGTATCGTCTGCCAGTTACATAAGGAAGAACTTTTCGGCAGACGACACGTGAGAAGGACGTCACGGAGGGAAAAAAAGGAATTTGGAGCAGAAGAGATATACAGAAACTGAGTCAACAGTAGCTAGAACAGAAATAGAAACGCCATTAGTACACGTTGATACCACTTGAAACAAGAATAGCCCTGCCAATGGTAGTACCACTAAGAACGGGAAGCGTAGTGGGGAAGATTACAGAGAAGAGCCAAAGGAATGAGTCAAAGAAATATGACACATTAATTAACTAATGAAATATATCATGGAAATAAGAGTCTGTCTTTAAACAAAAAAATCATTGTTACACCTGTACAGGTAGAAGCTGTAGGGATGTGTGTGGGGAGGGGTTGCTGTGAGAGAGAGGGACGATCTAGTGGTAAAAGCTTTTCTGAAATATATTTATTATGTATGTATAGACAAGAAATAGCTAGTCCCGGGGTGTATGCACAAGGAGGAAGCTAGTGTAGCCATGCAGCAGCTAAAACTATAGATAATATAATTTAGTCTGTGGATCCATAAGTAGAGTCTGTCTACATTTGTTTTCTATTTTCTGACACAAAATGGCACTTCAACTTCTAGTGAAATGCGCCAAATATTCGTTAAGTTACTCTAGCTTTTTACAATCCAAACGATAATGGTTTAGGTATCGATTACACTAACATAACGTGTACCGATATAAGAAAATTTAAAAAAAAACAATAGCTGCAGTATCGATACTAAAATGTTCATGCTATAAAGAAGAAAAAAAGGCATCACAGTGATTTCCCCATTGTATTAACCCAAAGCAAGCCGAAATCAACCATAGAGTTAAAAATGATAAGAAGCCAATAATGTGTGCCGACTGCCGACCTACAATTATAAAGTTTTGTGTATTGTAATACTGGGCAGTGGTAATACTGATTTAATGATAAAAGGTTTTACCTGCCTGTCCTTTACAGTCCTAATGTTACTTTGGTATTTTAAACATCTTTATAAAACTTAAATTTTTACGTTGGGGATACGGTGAAATTAAATAAACATTCAACAGTCTTTGGGAATAGCGGGTTTCATATTGTTGAAGCAAGTCTTTATTATGTGTGTGTGTATTAAATGAAAATATGTGTATGAGACATTCACTATTATGTTAAAGAAATTGGAGTTGAATAGATTTACAATTGATAAGGTTAGACGTTTGCATTTTCATTTCTGTCACTTCAAAAAGATATCGCTCTGTGAGTTTAGCTTTTAACCCTTATACCGCAACTCGATTCACTCAACTCTTTGAAAAGTGAAAGCTACTTTTTAATATAATCTAATTCATACATTTCAAATGTTTTATTGATTTGTCAAACTTTTAAAAAGTCGCTACTATTTTCCTTAAATACCAAGTGGAAATGATGACATTGAACCGTGCAAACAAGACAAAAACAAAAAACAAACAAAACTGGGACTTAATTGAACAAGTTGATGTCATAACGCCTATTGCAAGTGGGAATTGTGTCCTACTTGTTATCAAACTAACCAACATCTGAACTTATTGTTTGACTTATTTCTGCCTGCCCTCTCTGCTACTTCAGCCTCCTATTGTCTGAACTGTGTGTGATGACCTTGATCTTCCTGCTGTACTGTCACAGTCATTTGGCAGTTTGCCCTTTAATTGACCCGCAACCTGTCATCTCACCCTAAGACTATTTGGCGTGTAATTGAATCGAAGTGGATAATAATAAAAATTTAAAGTCGATCACAACATACTGTTACCAATTCTGATCATTGTTTTCTAGGCCTTGATAAATTGTTGTTGTTGTTGTTGTTTTCTATTCATATATTTTACAGATTTTTATTTGTTTTATGTTGTTGTTTCTAATGGTGGCCATACCTTGGTGGCCATACCTTGGTGGCCATACCTTGGTGGCCATACCTTGGTGGCCATACCATTTTACTGAGTTGATATCAACACATTCGGTCTGTCTGTCAAGTCAAAATCTTTTACATGTTATTTCACCCATTCTGTGATCAATTTGAAACTTTGCACAATTATTCATTGTCAACGACGACACATAAATCAATTTTAAAAAAATCAATTAGTAAATCAAATAGTCATAATTAATTAATTTTGTTTTATATGGAAAAATACTAAGTTGGCGGATAATCAGGCAGAGTCACACCTCCAAAAAACAAGCTAATAAATTTAAACTAACAATCACCTAATAAAACCTTAATTTTTATAAGCACTTGAATAATTCAGTGTCAAAACAAGTCAACCTTCGATCATGGAAGCTCGAGTTTGAATTTTTTTAAAATTGCTTTTGAAAAGGTAGCCTTGAAAAGGTAGCACTGAAAACGTCTGCTAGATTCTCCCTCCCTCCACCCCTCTGGTCCACAAAAGTAATTGAGCCATAACGTAATGAGTATTGCGACAAGCTTAAAAGTAGCGCTAAGAAAGCGACAAGCTTAAAAGTAGCGCTAAGAAAGTTCCATCCAAAGTAAGGTCAATCAAAATCTAATTGGATTAAAAGACAAAAACGTTGGCTAGGCTAATTCTGATACTTCTCTTGATCGCACCCAAGCAGGTAAGGTCCACTGATCAACCAAACGGTTTATCCTTTTTGGACAATAAACCAATATGGTGTTTCATTTTTTAGTTTAATTTCAATTCATTACGATTAATTGCAGAGTCACAGTTCATAGTTGATGCCATTTCACTCGATATAAGCGAAATTTTAATAAAGTATTTTTATATTTAACTTGTTATCGATCAAATCAGTTGTGGAACTTTGACTCCATTAACTAGTTGAAAAATATATCTTCAACGAAGTGGGGAAAAATGCTCAAAATATCTTTATAAGTTTAAATTTTTCTTGGTATAAACTACAATTGTCCAACCCCAGCTCCCCCACCTCTTCTTTCATATTTCCTCATTCTTCGTATCGTTATTGCTTCCATATCCCCCCCCCATCTCATTTACCCCCCCCCCTTTTTTTTCCTCAACAAAAAAACAAAAAAAAATCTATTCAATCCAAAAGAGAACTATCAAATAAACATCCTATTCTCCCAGGTTCGTAATAGATTCTAAAAAGCCATATTTTACAATTGGTAAAGGAGAGAAACAAATTGCTCGTCCTCTCGGCAGATTCTCCACGACCACGCCTTCCTTTTGCCTGCGCCTTATGTTTCCGTCTGTCCGCAGGCTGATGAATGGTGATCTAGAGAGGACAGATGGAGAAACTAGAAACCAATAAATACACTCTCCTTCTTGGTCCTATCAAATTTATGTTTGAGTTTTACCTTTCAAAAAATGGCCTTTCATTTTTAAATCTTCACAACAAACATTGTTTTCGCCTTTTATCTCCGCAGAGTAAAGATGAACTAGATAGAGCTAGAAAATGTTCATGAATAGACATTAGAGCGCTGCCATGAACTAGATAGAGCTAGAAAATGTTCATGAATAGACATTAGAGCGCTGCCATGAACTAGATAGAGCTAGAAAATGTTCATGAATAGACATTAGAGCGCTGCCATGAACTAGATAGAGCTAGAAAATGTTCATGAATAGACATTAGAGCGCTGCCATGAACTAGATAGAGCTAGAAAATGTTCATGAATAGACATTAGAGCGCTGCCATGAACTAGATAGAGCTAGAAAATGTTCATGAATAGACATTAGAGCGCTGCCATGAACTAGATAGAGCTAGAAAATGTTCATGAATAGACATTAGAGCGCTGCCATGAACTAGATAGAGCTAGAAAATGTTCATGAATAGACATTAGAGCGCTGCCATGAACTAGATAGAGCTAGAAAATGTTCATGAATAGACATTAGAGCGCTGCCATGAACTAGATAGAGCTAGAAAATGTTCATGAATAGACATTAGAGCGCTGCCATGAACTAGATAGAGCTAGAAAATGTTCATGAATAGACATTAGAGCGCTGCCATGAACTAGATAGAGCTAGAAAATGTTCATGAATAGACATTAGAGCGCTGCCATGAACTAGATAGAGCTAGAAAATGTTCATGAATAGACATTAGAGCGCTGCCATGAACTAGATAGAGCTAGAAAATGTTCATGAATAGACATTAGAGCGCTGCCATGAACTAGATAGAGCTAGAAAATGTTCATGAATAGACATTAGAGCGCTGCCATGAACTAGATAGAGCTAGAAAATGTTCATGAATAGACATTAGAGCGCTGCCATGAACTAGATATAGCTAGAAAATGTTCATGAATAGACATTAGAGCGCTGCCATGAACTAGATATAGCTAGAAAATGTTCATGAATAGACATTAGAGCGCTGCCATGAACTAGATATAGCTAGAAAATGTTCATGAATATACATTAGAGCGCTGCCGTCCAGCTGTTAAAAGTATGTTGCCGTAATTGGATGTAATAAAAATGTTTTGATTTGTTATATTTTTTAGGAGAATCCCTCCAACTAGAGAGAGAGGTCTTTTACAACATTTCACAGTCGTAGTGCCGTAATAAAACGTGGAGATTTAGCAAACGGATTTTCCCGAAAATTTAGAGTTCTTTCAGAACTGATGTCACTGCAAAATGTTAATACAATATATAATACCATCGATATTTAACATTAAATTTAAAAGTAACATGTTGATTACCTCGTTCAATTAAGAAACTGAGATACAAAAAAAATGAGTTTAATATCAGTAAATAAACTTTGAAGGAAGGATCCTAAGAACTGTTTTAAAGCGTAGTGTTGACTGTAAAGCATGGCTCAATGAAAACATGAAAAAAAAAGTGCATGTTTTAATATCTAAAAACTACATAATTTATATTGTATCAAACTAAAATGGAAAGGAATGTTAGTCTATCAGGGCAAGTGCCAGATTGAATCAAAGATCTGAATATATATATATATATATATATATATATATATATATATATATATATATATATATATATATATATATATATATATATATCATCGCTGGTTAGATACATCATTTGATCTAAAATTTGTTTCTTGAACTGCAAGCTGTTTATTCTAGTTGTTTTGTTTTTTTTTGAATGAATATCCGGAATGACATTGCTTCCAAATTGAACTCAAAGTACAATATCATAATACTTTGGGAACATGGTACATTGGTGCTGCTTGCGCACAATTACAGACTTTTTAAATTTAATACCTTTCTTATTTGGTAAAACGACCCCAACAGCACCCTCATCCATAGTTTGCAAAATGCTTCTGACAAATTTTTTTCATCTCACTCTATAATTTCCTAATACATTAATCTGCAGAATTATAAGCGAGTTTCTTGTAGTTGAATTTCTCAAGACTGTTTAGAATTTTTTTTACTTTCTTTTAATTGAACTCTGCACGTGCATCTCAGCGGCACTCAGTTCAAGCAAGTCCCCACTCCCCCTTTTCATTCTCCTTCTTTTAGTTCTATTTATATTATATTGGGACGCAACTGCTACGAGTGTAATTAAAACATTCCTTTAAAAAAAAAGTGGCTTGCAAATAAAATTGTATATTGGGGTGGGGAGATGGAGAAATCTTAACGTTGTTAATGGCCGCACCGAACTATATATTCTCTAAGTACATGTTTATGTCGATCAGGCAACTTGTAGCCATCAAACCGAATTAAATTAAGGAAAACACAACCCTTGCCTCATACAGGGTTTGTTATTAAAGAGTGCTCATGAGGGGAGACAGTACTCGTGGAAAAAAAAAAAGTAAATTTTATACTTAAAGAAGCTTAGAAACCATATACACATTTTTATAGGTGTAGGGGGTTAGGTTGGGGGGAAGGTTGTATTTGTGTGTGTGTGTGATACAAGCATGTCTAGTTTAATGTCTATATAAAACTACATATTAGTCTGAGACAACCAGGCCACCGAGTGGCTGGATAAGGACCTGATAATCATCGGGATATCTCCGCAGGGGTCGGGCAGTGTTCCTTTCCAGGTCTCCCCTACCCTAGTGAGTCTTGATTAAACAACAGGCCAGCACTTGTACGCTGTCGTCACGTGTTTCTATTTAATGAACTCATCTATCCATCTAACCTCAAGATTCGACTAAATACCACTTGGGGGGGGGGGAGAACAGAGAGAGAGAGAGAGAAGGTGGGGTGGAGGGAAGAGAGAGGTAAGAGGTAACCAGAGACACTCATTCCGACATACAAACATCAGCTTTCTAAATGAGTGGAACTTTTTTTCTTTGGTTGTTTCTACATCGTTTCAAAGAACAAGAAAATGTAAAGACGTCCTACTTTGGATTGAAAGTGATTAATAATAGGAAACAAAAGAGTCGAAGTAGACCTACCCTAATGAGCTCAACATTGGACGGAAAGTGTAGCCACTCTCGGGGAGAAGGAGATGAGTAGGAGAGAGAGAGAGGATGGGTATAGGTAAGAATGGTAAAAGAAATTATACTTGAGAGAGAGAGAGAGAGAGAGAGAGAGAGAGAGAGAGAGAGAGAGAAGGTTATGAAATAAGAAAGGGGAAAAGCGAAAATATTTCCAATATAAAAATTTTTTGTTGTTATGAAAATTCTTGTTTTTATGATGAAATGTTTTATTATTAAGTACTGCATAAATACAATATCAAAAAAAAAAAAAAGAAATGGGAGAAGATACAAACCAAACTAATACTAAACATACAATTACACATCCTAATAAAAAATATAATAAACAGCATATTTAGCTGCACACCTATTGTCACACCTATTGAGTCTCTACCAATGTCAGTCTATGGTGCTTTTTACTGTTCAATTAAAGGTCTCATAAATCAAAAAGAATCAGTAGATAGGCCTATAGATTAAAACATATGAAAAGAAAAAGATGTCTATGATACTCACTTCATCCCGAATTCTGTAATTAAAATGGAAGTAAGGATCACGAGCTTATACGCACATTTTATTTGTATATAGATATATATAGAAATAGCTACAAGGAAAGTGTTTCAATATTAGGCCAGCGAGATAAGGTTTTTTTTTCTTCAAATACTTAATACATTTTTATGTCCGTAACGTTCCAGCAAATGTCGAGTGAAAGAAGGTGGGGGCTGAAACCAATTGGTTGGGCAGATTTATAGAAGTCTGTAGCCATGTCGAGCAGTTTGGCCAAGGTTCTCGTAAAACACAGACAGGCATGCTGCAAGTGCCTGAGCTATGAAGAGTGGGTCCCAAAAATAACACCAACTATTTACCATTCTATACGAGACGAAAGAAAGAAAAGAGGGGGGGGGGGAGGGAGGTAAAGAAAAGAGGGGGGGGCGGGTGAACGTAAGTAGGGAGGCCAGTTTAAATTTATTGTCGGGGTTGCATTAATTCCAAGAAACATAAAGCGTGACGTTGCCCCGGTGTGACGTTAACGACCAGATGAAAATAAGCAACAATTGAAAGAGCCATCTTGACGTGGAGAGAGTGGGTCCACTTGTACGGGGCACTGCTTCGGGAAGAGAAAGGGGATGAACTCTTGAGTCTACTTCTTAATTTATGTTAAATATATCAATTAGTTTTTAAGACGCAAAAGATATGTCCATTTTTTTTTGGGGGGGGGGGGGGTCTACATGGACTTCCAAGTTAGTTACTGACTTTTTATGTGAGAGTAAAACCAAGGTTTATTGCTAGAGTGTAGTAGATGTAGTCGTAGAACTGGCTGAGTGTATTGCCTTACAGCGCATTGATGCCGAACAGAATTGCAGGAGATCGAGTCCTACTCTAACGGGTCAAAAGTTTCCGAGACTTCCAGTTTGAGAGTTACTGTGGTTGAGTAAAGTCAAAAGTTTCCGAGACTTCCAGTTTGAGAGTTACTGTGGTTGAGTAAAGTCAAAAGTTTCCGAGACTTCCAGTTTGAGAGTTACTGTGGTTGAGTAAAGTCAAAAGTTTCCGAGACTTCCAGTTTGAGAGTTACTGTGGTTGAGTAAAGTCAAAAGTTTCCGAGACTTCCAGTTTGAGAGTTACTGTAGTTGAGTAAAGTCAAAAGTTTCCGAGACTTCCAGTTTGAGAGTTACTGTGGTTGAGTAAAGTCAAAAGTTTCCGAGACTTCCAGTTTGAGAGTTACTGTAGTTGAGTAAAGTCAAAAGTTTCCGAGACTTCCAGTTTGAGAGTTACTGTGGTTGAGTAAAGTCAAAAGTTTCCGAGACTTCCAGTTTGAGAGTTACTGTAGTTGAGTAAAGTCAAAAGTTCCCTTTTCAGACCTTGCGATCTTTAGGTCAGATGATGTAAAGGTCATCTGTTTCTGTGATCCACGGTGAACAAGGGTGTCATGTGGCCAGCACAACGACCAACCACCTTTACGTTTTCCAAACTAATGTCAGAGCTGAGTGGACTCAAGAGGCGCCCAAAATAAAAGAGATCCCAAAATTTTAAAAAAGTTCAATCTTCGTCAGGATTTCAGCCCGGACCTATGGTTCAGAAGCCAAGTGCTTTAACACTCAGCCACCGTGCCTCCTAATGTGGTTGAATAAGTTCAATATTGAGTTTCATGCATGTATTTGCCATTTTGACAGCAGCACGAAAAGAACATAGCTACCAAGACTAACTCCATTTATCTTATAAAGACGGTTATATATTTATATATATATATATATATATATATATATATATATATATATAGAGAGAGAGAGAGAGAGAGAGAGATCTACATTATCAATATTAATAACTGCAAAACTCTTCTTTTCCCCTCTAAAAAGAAAAAAAAAAATACAAACAAAATACTAGGACCAAGTAATTTAAAAGATTTTTTCCTTAGCCTAAATCGCATTAATGTCAATTATTTATTTGACTCGTCTTCAATGATCCTAATGCTGTGTAGAAGTAGGACAACTCTGCTCAGACAGACATCTCCAATGAATGCATCTCGCGCTCAACACATCAACATTTATCATCGCAGTTTTAAAGTGAGTTTTTTTTTTATAAGACATCAAGTTGAAGGTCGGCATATACCATTAGTTCACCCCCTCCCCCCCACCCCCCAAAAAAACAAAAAACCCTTTCCCCACTGGATGGCTTCTACTCTTGGAAGATTTGTGATTCGGGAAAGGATGAGAATACTTAATTCCTAAGTACCTGGTCTTGTCCTGGAGAGGATCATAAAACTCACTAGTTACAATTTTTATATATTTTATATATACATATTTTTTTTTATTCATTTGTTCTGCTCCCTCACCAACTCCCAATTTTCCCAGCATTTACTTTTCTCATTTTTCTAAATAGACATACCGAGGACGTTTTTTTTTTTTTTTTTTTTTTTCAGGAATCATAAATATATTCTAAGGGGGAAAAAAATGAGATTAAGAAGTTTTCATATGTAAAGTGGGTACATCAAGAGGACACCATCCTATTAGAAAGGTGCACACGCGGATTCTCTCCCCTTTTCTCAGAAAAGAAAAACCCGTTCATCTGGTATCGCCTTATATCAACTGTTGTATCATTATTCTAACATGAGTTGGGATGTAGCGGTCAAAACGGTTCACTGGAAGAGATGGCTTTTGGCATCTTTGTTCTTTCTATTTGACCCTTGATGGCGCCTAGCATTCAACCACACGACCCCGTGTATCCGCTTGAAGGCGCCTCCTATTCAACCGCGCCCCTCCTTGTATCTGCTCTGAACGCCACCCCCCCAATCTGTCACGTGCTACTTTACTACTTCACTTTACACTACAAAATGGTGGAGGGGGTGGGAGAGAATGGGGTTGTACAGAGAGCTCTTCTGGTCTAACCATCAGAACCTCTGTGTCTTGCTCACTCCGGAATCCAGCAGTGTCATACAATGGTTCTGGTGCTTACAAAATAGATGCGAGTATTCAATGCTAAAGCCTGAGTTTTGAATCTATGTGTGTGTGTTGTGTGTGTGTTGTGTGTGCTTGTGTGTGTGTGCGTGTGTGTTCACATTAATGCGTCTTGGTTGTTATTTAGAAGAGACTTGACTTAAAAAGTAAGCCTATATAACAGATTTATGAGACTAGAAATACTTGGCCGTTGCAATTTTCAGGGTTCATGAGATGGGCGACATAGAGACGTCACAAGAGAGACAACATGGAGACGTCACAAGAGAGGTAACATGAAGACTTCACAAAAGATTCCACATGGAGAGGTCACAAGAGAGGCAACATGGAGACGTCACAAGAGATGCCACATGGAGACGTCACAAGAGATGCCACATGGAGACGTCACAAGAGATGCCACATAGAGACGTCACACTAGAGGCAACATGGAGACGTCACAAGAGATGCCACATAGAGACGTCACAAGAGAGGCAACATGGAGACGTCACAAGAGAGGCAACATGAAGACTTCACAAAAGATGCCACATGGAGACGTCACAAGAGATGCCACACGGAGACGTCACAAGAGATGCCACACGGAGACGTCACAAGAGATGCCACATGGAGACGTCACAAGAGAGGCAACATGGAGACTTCACAAGAGAGGCAACATGGAGATGTCACAAGAGATGCCACATAGAGACGTCACAAGAGAGGCAACATGGAGACGTCACAAGAGAGGAAACATGGAGACCTCACAAGAGATGCCACATAGAGACGTCACACTAGAGGCAACATGGAGACGTCACAAGAGATGCCACATAGAGACGTCACAAGACAGGTACAGGTGAACTTCAGTAGAGAGGTGCAGAGAACTTTATAAAAGAAGTACAAGAGGACCTCTTAAAGAGGACTTCACAAAAGAGGTCCAGAAGTGAGAGACAAAATAAAATCTAATTGTTTCTGATGCCATTTTCGACAATGTCTAGAGTCTAGGGTCTAGAAAGTTGAAAGTCTTTGTATCTAAGAATACAGCCTTATAAATCAATAATCTAGCTTTAATGATATGTGATAATATTGTAGGGGGGTGATACAAAAACAATGTTAAGCAGTTCTAATGAGTTGCTTTCACTAAGTCTGAAGATTGCTTACATACGGTATGACAAGCTTAATTAAAATAATTACAATACATCTGGTCAGCAAGATGTTGCTGACAGTAACATTGAACATTATCAAAAAATGTAAAATACTTTATTTCAGTTATTCTCAAAAGCTATAAAATAATTATGTAATACTTCTAGTGTTTCGTGAATTAATCTTATTAATATAGGTCGTGTGCCTATACTATTAGTGCAAAGTAGTTGTCTAAGACACAGGTCTACGGCCTAAAGAGATACATATATATATATATATTAAAGAAGAAAGGGGGGAAACAGTACGTCCTTATCAGATCCAGAGAGTAGCGTGTCTCTTTGTGTTGTGAAAAACAAATGACAACCAATAATTCATCCTCTAATGAGATGTATGTGACTCTAGGTGACCAAGATAGATAGCAAGTTGACCATTACTGATACAAAACGTCACTGCTTTGTATCGAGGCCAACTGAGTCAAACCCGGGCCGTAAATCAATTCAGAGGCCATCATTAGCTACAAAATGCTCTAAACGTTGTCAACCTGAATAGAGCGCCCCCCCCCCTTTCCCTCCCTGCCTGCCGTGTCCACGCCCGCCCTTGTTTATCCCCGCCCTCCTCACAACATAATAAACATTCCCCACTTTTATTTTTTTTCTTTTTTTTACAAGTTTGTCCTGTCACTGGTCCCGTATCTTGTCACCTGATACCGTTGCTACTGGAGAAGTCGTGTGCCCGATCCCTCACGGCGCCCCACCATCACAAGCCATGAAGCAGGTGCAAGGCAGTAAATATCGGCCGATGCTTGCCACTGACACTGCTATTTTATTCAAATTTGATGCAATTCTGATATTCTGTGATTAAGAAGTGAAAAGACAAGACTCAAGGCCAGGAGGCAGGGGGCGGTGGGTGCCGGGTTAATTTTTCTCCAGAAAATTACTGGTCTCGCGTTTTAACAGAGTCAATTTTGTTTCCCGTCATGCAAAAGAGAGTTTCTTTTTTTTTTTAATAAAAAAGAAAAGATTCCATTGTTATACAACTGACTGTAAATAATGCCTTCTTTCTCTTGGTTTGAAAAAGATATGTTATGGCACAAAGAAATAAAATAAGTTTGA
Source organism: Biomphalaria glabrata (assembly GCF_947242115.1). Lineage (NCBI taxonomy): Eukaryota > Metazoa > Mollusca > Gastropoda > Planorbidae > Biomphalaria > Biomphalaria glabrata. The sequence continues at coordinate 21,605,751 of NC_074711.1, read as the reverse complement.
ATATAGATAGATAGATGGATAGATAGATAGATAGATAGATAGATAGATAGATAGATAGATAGATAGATAGATAGATAAATAGATAGATAGATAGATAGATAGATAGATAGATAGATAGATAGATAGATAGATAGATAGATAGATAGATAGATAGATAGATAGATAGATAGATAGATAGATAGATAGATAAATAAATAGATAGATAGATAGATAGATAGATAGATAGATAGATAGATAGATAGATAGATAGATAGATAGATAGATAGATAGATAGATAGATAGAGATAGATAGATAGATAGATAGATAGATAGATAGATAGATAGATAGATAGATAGATAGATAGATAGATAGATAGGTAGATAAATTAGGTTTGGTTAGGTCAGGTTAGGTTAGGATAGGTTAGGTTAGTTTATGTTAGATTAGATTAGATTAGATTAGATTAGATTAGATTAGATTAGATTAAAAATACTATTGTTTGATCACTGTTTATCACTCACTGTTTCCAATATGCGCAACAAAAGAAATCAATTCAAAACGATACAAATGCTGCTAAAAAATATATGAATAAACTATTTTAAACAAGATTACAAAGAGGCAGCCCCCATCAAATTCACCAATGGACAAGAAATATATTCAAACCATAGTCTTGTTTTGATCGTTTAAAGAAATTGTAAAAATTTGGAGTTATTTTTCACATAAAAGCAAAGAGTGCAACACGTCGTCTTTGATATGACCCTTCTAACTCTTCTGGGATAAGTAGAGTAGCGTTGAGAGATCACCTAAGATCAGCATAGAAACCTCCTGATACAGTGTCGCACCTAGTACGGTAGCTCAGGGTGTCACCCCTCCCCATCAACTTTCTTAAAATATGTTACAATAAACACTATTGCTACCTAGTTCTTTTTGTTGAACCAATACAGTGAGCTGATTACCTACTTTTATTGATTTTTACTCAAATGAAAAATCCCAATGTTTATTACATTTATTCAAATGTTATTGCAAATTTTAAAATAATACTTAATTTAAATTACAAACGGACTTATCGTCATACAAACAGGTTTCCTTTGTTATACTTTAAGACAGAAATGGTGTAACATTGTGCTGTGTCATTTACATTAAACTACCATCTAGATGTGTCTAGGCATATTTGGGCATATATCTAGAGATTTTATTATCTTTTCCCATGTGTCTGCTTTTACCAAGTTATAATTTTTCCAACTTGGTTGTCACCCCCAAAATGGTGCCGACCGGTGCGGACCGCACCCCTCAAACGCCCTCCCCCTAGTGATCCCACTGCTCCAAGATATATCTCGAGATTTTATTATTATCTTTTTCAATTTGTCTGCTTTTGCCACTGCTCCTAGATACCTACTTCTTCCCAACAATTTCGATTAATATATTGGAAAAGACGTAGTAGGAAATAAATAAAAAAAATGAGCCAGTACAACTAAACAGGTTTCCAATACGAACAGCATAGGCCTAATATACACTATTAGGCCTACCCACTAGTAGGCCTACTGATTCTGATAATAATCGCTCTATTTACTTAATAGGTCTAGACTAGATCCCGAATATAGAATATATCTAGAATCTAGATCTAGAAAGGATCTAGATTTCTAGACTAGTTCTAGATATAGTCTAGATCTAGATCTACATCTAGGCTGGATCTCTGAATCTCTTGTCTTGGTTGTTATTTAGAAGCGACTTGACTTAAAAAGCAAGCCTATATCACAGATTTATGAGACTAGAAATACTTGGCCGTTGCAATTTTCAGGGTTCATGAGATGGGCCACATGGAGACGTCACAAGAGAGGCAACATGGAGACAGTTCATCTCGCAACAAAGTTATACATAGAAGAAAATTCACACCACAACAATGACCGACTGCCTTCAATAGCCCCGTGGTCAGATGTCCGTTATGGATTACGTAAGTGTAATGATTTCATGGTTATTTCCTCTTCACATACATGCAATAATTTACAGTCTTGCGTCATCAAAGTTAGGGAGGGGGGAAGGGGGGGACCACTGCTGCTTTCCGCTAAAGAGTAGAAAGACCATGCAACCTTAGAGTGTCACTATTACGTCACAAGACCCTAAAAAAACAACTTTGATCACGTGATCTGATTACATGGGGTAGTTTTTTAGTTCAGGCCTTTAACTTGTTAGTTTGCAGTATGGACGATGCTTGTAGTTTTTCTAATATGTCTGTTTTACATTTAATTAATGCATTAACATTTACTCAATTTGTGGTCTGTATTTTTTTCTTTGTCCACCGTAAGGAATAGTAACAATTTATTTTGAGCTATCCTTCTGTAAGATTGTCAGTCACTTTTAGTGTGCAAATACTAGAAGCGCGATTGAAAATCCGTTGTTATAATTGGCTGTATCCTGCTCTAAAACAAATTACATCTACATTAGGCCTTTTGATGATAGAGATCCCGTTTCTTTCTTATATGCACTATGTTTTTTACACTTTCAGTCAAGTGGAGCTTTTATGTATATATATTTTATTCAAATACAAAAAAAAAACTTTAAAAAAAAATGTTTGAGCTAAAACCTCTCAATGCATCAGTTCGTGTGTAACTTGGCAGGTTTCTATCCCCCCCCCCCCCCAAGCTTCACTGAATCAGTTGCGGGGTACTGCAAACATAGGCCTTAATTAAATAAAAAGTAAGGTTATACATTATGTAAGATGGTAACACAATAGAAACATTTCGGCCCCCCGTGCAGGCACAGCAGCGATGTAAAGTACAAATTGACTATAAAGTATTCATGCAGCGAAGCAATCAATACGACCATTTATGGACATCAACTGGTATTGAATAATAACTGGAACTTAATGAAAAGATTACCGTAGCAAACAATTTATCATCAGGTAATCTCCCTTGACAGTCTGGCAAGTGTCTTGATCTCTGATTGCCTCTAAGCATGCTCTCATATTTGTGTATTCAGACCGTGCTTTTCAAACGTCAATATGATAGGCCCGCTATTTAGGGCTAATATAAACACCATAGTCACGATAGGATCCTTTACTTCACTGACTTATGGCGCCCTCCGTCTTTTCCCCCTCATTCACACATCGAACGCTGCTGGACACCCGCACCCCTCCTCAAACGCCCCATCCCCTCGACCCCTCGGCACGACAAAGCACCATCGGGGCCTGTAATTGCTAATTCAATAAATGTTAACTCCGATGACAAGGGAGATAAATGCAATAGAAACAGAGACGCCGCGGCCGGCGACTTGATCAATTATTCATTTAGTATTATTGCAAACTGTTCTCCACTGTCTTCAATGGCCCCATCTACAGCGGCCCCGAGATGTGCAAACTAACCTGATCAGACGTCCCCGGGATATCGTTTGGAGCTGGGAGCTGTAAGCGGCTGCTTAAATAACATTTATTGTAAGCTCCAGAGGGAGCTCCCCGCTCCGCCAACTACATGAAAACTACATTTTGATCCTGAGTCTTTAATGCTGCCTCTTCTCGCCATAGCGCTCCCCCGTCCAATCTAACTCACAAGAAAACAAGCATTAAGAGAAGACGGTATGGGGTTGGGGGGGGGGGGGGGACTCTTGGGGGCTCTCGCCGATACCCATAAATAAATTCATCGTCTTGATAGCTGGGTGCTGTTTCTGATACACCGAATTCATGACTATGTTTGGCTGTAGTCTCGAGATACCGTGTTGTAGCATGATATCCGGGACGGCATTCACGAGTTACGGAGGCTCACAAAGCGAACATTCAGACCGAGGCTTAATCGTGGATCGCTTTGCCTGGACAGATGCAAATCGGAACAACTGAAAAAAAAAAAGGCATCCAGGTAATCTGACATATAAATCTCGTCAAGTCTCGTGCAGGGACTGAATTATGGATTTGTTCTATGAACTTTAAAGGTGGTCGATCTTTTATTGGCCTCTCAGCAAACATTGATTGAGATGCACACTATGCACACAAATACGGAACCGATTATAAAATAATTACTTGTTAATGATGTTATCTGATTAATACTAGCCTACTAGCAGAGGGGGGGGGGTCTAATATTCAAACGAAACGTTTGGAACAAACCAACAAACCGTTAGGAGTTTCTCAGCCATTGCAACGACCAGGGGCGGACTGGCTATATGGGCATTCGGGCAAATGCCCGTTTGCCGTGGTAACCAAATGGGCTGACAGGGCCACCGAAAGGGCTGTATGGTTGCCACTATGACAAGCATTAAACTCTTATAGAAGTAGAAGTTGTCCTCTGAGCCTCGTGTGAAAATAAATCTTTAACAGACTCTACAGTGTAACACTAATTTAATGTAACACTAATTTAATATAACACATTTTCCAAAATAATGTAACAGCCTACATCCGTAGACAGAGCCACAAAATCTGGTAGGCCTCGTCCTTTTAGGGCCTGCACGATGAAAAAGCAACAAAGGTCCCATATTTCTTATAAGGATATAGTGTTCACTGTATGCATGTGTACAATTATCGATCAATTTTGAAAGTTAACAGTGACTTACAGGTAGACCTAGAATTGGAGGCCCATTATATGATATACAAGTTATGGGCCGGATGGTACAGAAATGCCCGTGACGATTTTGACAGCCAGTCCGCCCCTGCCCACGGTCCACCCCCCGACACTCCAAAACACAAGTTAACAATTCATTCTTTTACTTTAGAAACTTATTGACGAGTTAGTAGTCATTACTAATAGTTCTTTCAAGTATCAGAATATTTTTGAAGAAAACTACAGAGCCTTAGTTAGAGAAACTCTGATATTTGGTTGTGACAACGAGTGGGTGAACTAAAACAAGCAAAATATAAAAAACTAGTCGACCCACGGCGTAGCATACGCCGTTATTTTGCAGGGCCGGCCATAGGCCAATGCAACCTATGCGACCGTAGTGGGCCCCGCACTTCCAAAGGACCCGCGCTAATTCTAGGTGTAAATTATTAAATCAAACCATTTTATAACTTATAACAGAATTCCCGCAGCCACCTGATTTACAAGGAGCTCCTTGAAATCTCCTGAAATTGCAAAATATTCGAAAAAGTCCTGGAAATCTCCGGAAATTATTAAAATCTTTTGAAAACTCATAGAAATCTCCTGAAATATATAGACAAAAATTGTCATTTTGGGCTGTCATTCATTATGGAATCCTACGCGCGAAAAAAAAAACGGCATTAAGCAATACCCGTAATTGTGGAATCTGGTGAAAGAAGCTTCTAATGAAGAATTACTTGAGGTCAACAGTTTTTAGAAAGATTGAAACATTTGGTAATTCTTGCTATTGAGCGTGATATATGTAGGAAATACAATTTTTATGATATATTGTGTGACTTCGCTACACGCAAGGCTCGTAAAGTAAATAATGAATACAATGCAAAGACGAATTTATTTTCTAATACAAACTCTTAAATTTCACTTATTATCCGAATCCCTACCCAAGCTTGGACACGCGAAATCTGTTTCGCATATGGCTCTACAACGGTTGAGTCAGGCCATGCTTTTTAGTGACGGGTGAAAACAAGAAGATTACTTGTTCTCTTCCCCCCCCCCCTCTTTTTTTCGCCGCTAAAACTACGTGGGGGTAAAAATAAAAAAAAAAGAGTGATCTTTCCATGACTTCTAGGTCACAACGGTCAAGTCCGGACATACTATTTTCTGATGGGGGAATACTACTTGTTCTCCCCCCCCCCTCTTTTTTTTTGCAATGTAACTCTAATCCGACTTTGCAGAAATAAAAGAGTGATCTTTCCTTTACTTCTTGTCCAAACTCTTGAGTCATGAAGAGAATTATAAATATAGATAGTTTTTTTTTTTTAAAGTTTATCTAAGAGGAAGAACTGTATATTTATAGCTTTATCTATCAATACTTTAAGATTTATTTCCCTTAATCGATATCAAACATAATGAATTAATTACCACTAACAAATTAATTAACTGGTTAATTTTTTGACTGATTCATATTTTGTTAGGAACAATGAATAGAAGCCGCAAAGTTTCAACTTGATCGGAGAATGGAAAGGGGGAAGAAATAACGTGTACAAATAACGTGTACAAATAACGTGTATAAATAACGTGTACAAATAACGTGTACAAAATTTGTACCACATTCAGACAGAGGAAGTTGATATAAGCTTTGTAAAAAGTAGAAACACGTACTGTGAAAAGAAGGTGTGTAGGTGCAGGCTATATTACTACTTCAGAATGGGAGCATCAAGACAAGAATTAAGAGAGGAAGGAGATCAATCCATCAGCTCCTCGTAAGGTTTTGGATGCCAGGTCACTACTAAATCTTGATTCTCCATCTTTTTAGACCCAGTTACCTTTCGTCTATGTGTCTAAAGTATCTTTGGAAACACAAGAGGTTGGCGACCTTTTCAAATGATGGCTTTTAGTACGTGAAAAGATTTGAGATGATTTACTCGTGTTATAAAAATACACAGACAGAAAAGTGAATTTAGGTCGCTTTTAATTTCATTGATAGAATGCAGATAATAATAGATTGATTATTTAATACGCAACTCTTTCTTTCTCTCTCTACCGGATTTCAGTCTGAAGAGGGCCCTCGCAGGACTTTTGTGGATGTCCATATACTCTTTCGAAGACTTCATTTTTAAAGCTACGGTAATTACAAATTAGATAATTACATTACTTGTCCATTTAAATTAATTTCCATAATTATATATATATATATATTTAGTAAGCATATTTTTTTTTAGTTTGTGGAGATCTCTTTCGAGGATGGGCGCCCTTCCTCCCTCCCTCTCTCTTAATTTTTGCTTTTAATTATTGAATCTTTCATTCATTCATTCTCTTGAACTTGTTCAGCCCCTTCTTTCTTCTCCACCCCCACTGTGTGTCTTACCCACCTACACGCCTCCTCTTCCGTCTGTTCACTATCTATCTATATATCTATCTATCTATCTATCTATCTATATATATATATCTATCATCTATCTATTTATCTATCTATTTATCTATCTATTTATCTATCTATCTATCTATCTATCATCTATCTATCTATCTATCTATCAATCATCTATCCATCTATCTAACTATCTATCTATCTATCTATCTATCTATCATCTATCTATCTATCTATCTATCTATCTATCTATCTATCTATCTATCTATCTATCTATCTATCTATCTATCTATCTATTTATTTATCTATCTATCTATCTATCTATCTATCTATCTATCTATCTATCTATCTATCTATCTATCATCTATCTATCTATATATCTATCATCTATCTATCTATCTATCTATCTATCTATCTATCTATCTATCATCTATCTATCTATCTATCTATCTATCTATCTATCTATCTATCTATCTATCTATCTATCATCTATCTATCTATCTATCTATCTATCTATCTATCTATCTATCATCTATCTATCTATCTATCATCTATCTATTTATCTATCTATCTATCATCTATCTATCTATCTATCTATCATCTATCTATCATCTATCTATCTATCTATCTATCTATCTATCATCTCTCTATCTCTCTATCTATCTATCTATTTATCATCTATCTATCTATCTATTTATCATCTATCTATCTATCTATCTATCTTTCTCTCTTTCCCTCACTTTCTCTCTCTCTCACTCTCACTCACTCTCTCTCTCACTCTCTCTCTCACTCTCTTTCTCTCTCTCTCTCTCTCTCTCTCTGTCTCTCTCTCACTCTCTCTCACTCTCTTTCTTTCTCTCTCTCTCTCTCTCTCTCTCTCCGTCTCACTCTCTCTCTCACTCTCTCTCACTCTCTTTCTCTCTCTCTCTGTCTCACTCTCTCTCACTCTCTCTCTCACTCTCTCTCACTCTCTCTCACTCTCTCTCACTCTCTCTCTCACTCTCTCTCTCACTCTCTCTCTCACTCTCTTTCTCTCTCTCTCTCAATCTCTCTCACTCTCTCTCTCACTCTCTCTCTCCCTCTCTTTCTCTCTCTCTCACTCTCTCTCTCACTCTCTCTCCCTCTCTTTCTCTCTCTCTCACTCTCTCTCTCTCTGTCTCACTCTCTCTCTCACTCTCTCTCTCACTCTCTTTCTCTCTCTCACTCTCTCTCACTCTCTCTCTCTCACTCTCTCTCTCACTCTCTCTCTCCCTCCCTTTCTCTCTCTCTCACTCTCTCTCTCTCTCTGTCTCACTCTCTCTCTCACTCTCTCTCTCACTCACTCTCTCTCACTCTCTCTCCCTCTCTTTCTCTCTCTCTCACTCTCTCTCACTCTCTCTCTCACTCTCTCTCACTCTCTCTCTCACTCTCTTTCTCTCTCACTCTCTCTCTCACTCTCTCCCTCTCTCTTACTCTAACCATTGAGACTGAGTAAGTCTAGACGACTTCCAAAAAACAAATTGCAGAAAGAAGTAAAATAAGACAATAAGATTTCTTGTAAAGATAAATGATTTCTTAAAAAATAAGAGTATTTCTTTGAATGTAAGGAAAAGAAAAGGAAACAAAAGACTGTGTCTATATCTGTAATGTCAACATAATTCTAGCTGACTCAGCCAAGACAAACACACATCTACAATCCAATGTCTGGTGAAGAGATAACAGGCTCTAGGTGTGAAACAGTCACATGTGCATTCCTCTACATCATCTGTCGTTACCTTTTTTTTCTATCAATCTTCATCCAAACAATATCAAATTGAAACGAGGTTTGGGGGGGGGGGGTGTAGAAGTAGAACAGGAGTGAGTGCATAATAAAACAGAATCATTGATACAAAAGAAAGATAATGACGCTACAAAAAAAAAAAAGGTTTTGTTTTAATTAAAGCTCAATGAAACACAAAAATACAGTTTGTTTTTTTCAATCCTTAAGAAAAAAAGAATTTTTTGGGATATTTAGGGTCAGTGGAACCCATTTCGACGACTGCACTATGAATGAAATTCATGAAATGTCTTGCGCTCGCTTACAAAATAGAAAAAAAAAAAGTGCCGGGGTTAAAGTTCATTCTAAACTTACAATTCCAACATATAATTGTCATTTAGAGCTTAACTATATGTTTTTTTTAAATGTAGGTTTGACTAAACTTGTAGCGCATTGATAGGTACTATCAAGAAATACATCTATAAAAGCTAAACGATAATAAGTAGGCTTAGAGTACCCCAAAGTGCCGTTCTTTTTGCCCTCTCTATTCAAGAATATTTATAATCAAAGTTTAGATCCTTCTTTCATAGCTTTGAAGCTTTTTTTTGAAAGTTAGATCTGAAGCCAAGAAAAATCTAATTATACATAAATAAGATCAGGGCGCTGGGATCAAGTTACGAAGAAGAAAATGTGTGGATGTGTCCCTCCAAGTTCCATAACTCTGAGTGAAAGTAAAAAGAAGCTCTCAACACATACATTAAGCATCCACTTATTTATCTCCCATCTTTATTTAACTCCCCGCTCTTTCTGAGCCTAACTTTCATCCCGTTAGCTTCACAGTCTCCCCCCATCCCCCAAAACAAACCTCATAATATATATTTCTCGACTTCTTTCCGCCCCCCCACCTTTTTTTCTTCTCTTGAATGCCTGTGTGAACAGATACATTAAAGAAATTCTAGCCCTCAAAGAAAGCACTCGGATGTATGGGATAAATTAATCGCTTAGACACACATGGTTGAGCGGATTAATACGAGAGATGGCTACAAGGAAGATAGAAAAAGAAAGAGGAAAATGGCGGAGGTTTGGGTGAGAGGGAACACAAATGGGGACGGAAGGGGGTTAAGAAATAACAGAGAATTGTGGGGGGGGGGGAATAAGGGGGGGTGTGTGAGAGAAAGATGGAATTTGTCAGTTCATAAACAATTCCATCTATCTGGCGCGACCTAAAGGCAATATCAAAGTCTCTTCCCCCCACTGCATAGTTGGTTCGGGCAGGATCTGATTCCTTGCGTATAATTAATCTGCTATCCAATCCAGCATTATGGAATTTTGATGGGAATAGCAGAGCTTCGCGTCATCCGTTTGGCGTCACAGACAGCTGCGGGGTGGGAACAAGACGCTTGGCTTATGGCGGGAAAATAAAATATATAAAAGGGGGGAGCAATGCGGGCATCGTCAGGGGAAGATAACTTTTAATGTATGGCCCCACTGAAGCCTACCTTCTAATAGTTTCTCGCACAATGCCAAAACATAGTTCTTTCGTTTTGATTGGCCATTAATGATAATTAAATGCTCTACCCTCAAACAGAGGAAGGGGAAAAGAAAGAAGAGAGAGACGATAAAATTATTTCTGGAGAAACTAATTTGGCTACATGACTTTTGTTTTTATTCTAAAGTATCAGTAAGACAGACCTGCTTGATATCGTCTACTCATAAAGCAGAAGAGAGTTACACTTTTAGAATACCAATATCTATTTATTAATCAAATTATTTCTCCTACTATATAGTCAATTACGCCTATTATTATATATTAAAAAAATTACTTCACTATATTCTAACAGGCCACAGTCCTAACTTTAAAGTGGGTATCTATAGATTCCTAAAAGAAAATTTGTAGCAAGATGATGTGGTTAATCGTGCGAGATAAAAGTAAAATAACTTATCCTTAAATGATTTCCATCGAGTTGTTTCAGGTCTACTGGAATTAGAATATGTATCGCGTAAGATACCAATTTTTCATAGTGTTATTCAGAATTGTTTTCTCAATTACCTACATTTAGATTTACAACTTCATTTTACTAAGTGCAAAAAACATAAAAAGAAAAACGAATTTTTGACGAAAATATGTTTAGGGCCAAGAGAAAATAAGCGAGCAAAAGTATCACTACTATTAACTAGTCACTTTCATCAAATAAACAAACATTTCAATAACTTCTTTTGACCATAGAAAGTTGGCACTTGTGCTAATACTTTTTATTAAAATTTCAGACAGACGATTTCATTAATTATGTAATTGATTGTTGTTGGGGTTTATTTTTAAACTGTAAAGAAAAATTCCCCAGGAGAACTAACAATTATATTGTATTTTTCTTATAAGGGTCTATCGACAATCAGTAATATCGTTTTGCATACGACCTCCCCCTTACAAAAGTAAGACATTGTCCATTGCTGTGTATCTATATTAAGAATTGTTAAAACATTGTGAAAAACATAATATAAATGTTTAGTTTACTAAATTTACATATTATTTGAGCATAAAGTAGGAATACTTTTATTTGTATGTATTTAACTTTATGTGATGTAGTTCAAACCCTACAATATATTTATCATTGCCAAGCAGGTTAACACTATTACGGATATATCGTAACAGTGACTGTGTGACGGGTTGGGAAGAAATTTGTAAAATTGGCAGTTCAACTACTTATCTACAATAGCATCAATGAGATGTTATAGAATACGTTCTATTATATAACAACAAATGTTTATTCTCAACAGGGACAAAATGTCTTCTTATACCGTCTAGCGCCGAATTCGACTTTGTCTTGTGTCACTTTCCTTGAGCTTTGGCGTCATCAGTTTCTGTGCTGTACACAACTATTGTGAATTTCTAGAGTATCCTAAACTAAAAGTAGCATACACTGGCAACTTACTCCCTAGTGGCCAGATTTTCAAGATAAACTAAACAAAGTCAAGGTGCTAAATTGAAATCACAATGACCAACTGAATAAAAAAAAAATTTAAAAAAAAGATGTGCTACAATTTGAACATTTTGATCAATATGTGGCAGTTAATTTTTGTATCAAATCTAGTTTGTTACCGAAAGTTGGTTGCTAATTCGTTTTTAATTTTGTTTTTAGTCAAAGAGTGAGAGTTTACTAGGCCTGCTTCCTCCATATTGAAATGCTTGTGTGCTATAAACTAAAAAAAAAAAAAAAAAGATTCTGCAGTGCTAAAACGTGCACAAAAATGAGCACACACTGTTTAAAAAAAACCCAGCTCATCAACTGTTCATTGAGTTTGTACACCGGATACACCAAACAGCTTTTAATACTTTTTGTTCTCACTAGATATCATGATCTCTAATAGATCTCCATCTTCATCAATATTAGATTATTAATGGAACTTTCTTGAGCTGTTAATGTATGTGAGTGTCTCTCTGTAATTGCTTATTCAGAAAAAGAAATCAAGATTATAAAATTGAGCAAGTTAAACTTGGTTTCTGCCGGTCTGCATAAATAAGACAGAAGATTCACAATGAACATTTGCGCCAAGTTTTCTCAATTAAAGCTAATTATTCTAAGTTGACTCAATGAGGAAGGAGGTTCTAAAAGAACATTAGTTGATTTCCTCTGCAAGCGCTAAGTTCTTTCTCTAACTGTTAAGTGTCAAGTTCTTTTTTTTTTTTTACTAGAAAGAAGTAAAACAAAATTCAGGAAGGTAGGAGAGGGGAGGGAATAAGAGTCCACGAAATAAAAATGAAAACACTATATAAAAATATTTTAATCCCTTGCGATAATTAGCAAAATGTTTTTCAAGCTTTCAGAGCAGCGGGATTTCCTTTAAATGCAAGTCCGATTACCGCTACTGAAAATATCTGGGTCATTTTTGCAGGAAGGAAAAAAAAATATTCGCTCCTCCCCCGTCCACCCGTAATTTTTTTCCCAAGCGCCACATTCGGTGAGATCCATCCGCCCAACACGCTGATCGCATGGGAGGCGGATGAATCTGGTGGAGTCCCGCGTGCAAGGCCTTTCAATAGACCACATTTGCCTTTAATTGTTAATTGGTTTCTGATGCACTGAAAAACCTGCCAATAGAATGATAAAAACACATGGACGGCAATCTGGGAGGCCCGATTGGCTGATGTGTTCTCTCACCCCTCTTTACACCCCTCCCCGTACCGAGTATGTTGAGGGAGAGAGAGACAGACAGAGAGTGAGAGAGACAGACAGTGAGAGGCCTGTTGGACTGAGCATGTGAAACGGATTATTTCATTTGGAGTCTTGAAAGTTAATAAAGTTTCTTTTTTATTGGGGTGGTGGAAAGAGTTAAGTTGAAGGTTCCATTGATGGCAGGTTCCCGAAAAAAGATTCTGTACGGTATAGCATTGACAAAATAAATCAGCCCCATAATTAAATGGCGACATTTAATATACGACCCAAACTGCAGTCCTTGTTTTAACTGATACAAATAAATATTAAAAAGTTTGTAATAAAACAATAGGGTACAAATGTGACATGCATGAGAAGCTTTACACAAAATAGAAGATCTCCAACTGGAATGACGGCAGGTTCACAATAGACATGAATGTGATCGTAACGGCTACACAAAGATAAAGCTACAGTGCTGCCTAGCAGATCTTACAGAAATGCTTGAATAGACGAAAATGTGTACCTAAGAGAAAACTATGCGAATACATTACATGAACAAAACAAAAAATTAGTGCTAAAGGGCAAAAGGCAGCTGAGTGGTAAAACTCTTGGCTTCTGAACTGGTGTCTCGGGTTCGAATCCCAGTGAATTTCGGTATTTTTTAGGGCGATCGAGTCCATCTATTAACTAGGTATCTGACATTAGTTAAGAAAAAAGTCAGGAATTGTTCGTCCTTGTGCTTGCCACATGATACCCTCGATAACCGTGGGCCATTGAGACATCTGTGCCATAGATCGCAAGGCCAGAAAGAGGTACTTTATTTAAAAAAAAAACAACTGTTTGAACTCAAGCGTAAAAACAAAGCAAAAGTCGTAACAAATTTGATTTTCAACATGTATATAAAAGGGGATGGGGGGTAAACAATCGGGAGAGGTGCAGACAGAGGGGCGGGGGGAGAGTTTTCTACGTCTCTCTTTTCAAGTCTCGCTGCTCGAATGAGGCCTAGTTCCTGTTCTATAAATGGTGCCACATTAGCCGTGCGTCAAATGTAATAGAATGGCCAGGTAAAAAAAAAGGGGGAATTTATAATGTATTATAAATGTATATTATGGCGTGCGCGTTGCCAACAGTCTTGTGTTTCATAACAAAGTTGGATGGTTTTCACAGCATTGTTATGACTGTTTTCAAAGTATTCAGAGAATTTTTTTTCTGAATATAAAATATCTTTTGCTAAAAAAAATTGTGTCCGATTTGTGTCTACTATTTAATGATTTCAACAGGCACCCCAGAGAGATTATATTTAAAATTGTATTCAGATGTAAGTTTATAGTTTTATAGCAGCCCCCCCCCCCCCCCGCCTGCCTTTTCAAATATCAAGTAAAGAGATGGGGCGTCTTCTAACCGAAGGGAGCCAAAATCTCAGCTCACTTCATTATTTTAATCCAATGATTTTTTTTTTTGTGTTAATGTTTAACCAAAGCGCAATTGTACTGCTTTTAATGTTCAGAATGTTTGCAATGTTCATAATGTTCAATGTTTGTCTTTATTTAATGAACAAAAAACACCCTCTAATCTTAAATAAGGCAAAAATCTTTCAGTTTAAATATATCAATAAACCGACCAACACCTAGACAGACAGCTAAACACCTTAACAAATAGACCAACACAAAGACAGACAGTCTGACAGACGGAAAGCCAGATGACAGGACCACTCTTGCTTAACGTTACATAAAAAAAAGGAAACTCTTGAATGTCTCAGTTATTGAAGAAAATTATTTCCTAAGTTCCAGGATCAAAGTGTCAACTCGCCCGTGCACTTACAAGTTCAAATGGATTTTAAAAAATGAAGATTTTCGCAATCCTTCGAAAATCTGAAAACTGTAAATACTTTTTGGTTGGGAATTTTTTTTTTTAATTGAAGAAAATAGTTTTAGGTTTTGACATTCTGTTCTCTTTATTTGTACAGGTCATTTTTTTTTTTTTACACTTTTCTTCTAGCTAACGATAATTGACTGAGAAATTAATTTGTTCAACACTTTTGGTATTGCCATTGCAATGAACAGTCAAGTGTGTCTGTTCCCGGTTTCAGGCATTGAATGACAGCACTATCCCCCCTTACTCCACTCTCACCCACACACACAAGAAACGCGCTTGTTTAGAGTATTGCCTCATTTTTTGTATTTTCAAGCATCGTCCATCTTTTTCTTTCCTAAATTCCTAAATCATTTTGATGCCACATTTCACATTTTCAGTGAGATTTTTTTTTTTGGTTCACACCTGCTTTCAAATAAATTCATCTGAAAGTGATGAAAAAAAAAGTGTGAGGCGAATTGTGTATGGAATCGACCAGATGATTGAAGATGGTCAAGATAAATAGAAAAGGGTAAAAGTTTTTACATTGACACAAAGACATGTAACAATTGGGAAAAGACATTCTACTGAAAACACACAAAAGTAGTTCGATCTAGAGACATCCAATTGAGTTACTCCAAACACAGTGAAAGCTGTTATATCTATCTACTTGTAGTAGTCAACAGTAGGATAGAAGAGGCATGTTCAGACATTAGTGGGCAAACAAGGAACATGTTCAATTGTTCTTTAATAAAGACCACTTTCAGGCCACCAAAACTATAACCTGCATTACTGAACACTATTTAATACCTTACATTTAATTTGCATTTTAAACTGATTTTAAAATTAGTCAAGCTACGTCTTATAAAATACATCATTCAGTTGAAGTTATTTTATTTATACAATAGAATTTGTTCTGTCAGACCTTATCCATGGAAGTTCCCGCATAACACACATTGATTGGTTAAATAAAGGACTAGCACAATAGAAGGTAGACAACCTTCGCATTGTTTGACAATGAAATATGCTATGTAGACATTCCTTTTCTAACTTAACTTTTTGTTTTCTTGAAGGTGAGCAAAAGGGGGGGGGGGTGATCACCATATCAAGTCTTGTATTTCCTGTCACCTTTGTTTAGCTTTCTATAAAGAAACATCTCTCACCAAAATATGTACCTTTTGTCTTTGACCCTTATCATCTGCCCAGACTGAACACTACAATATTCTGAACGTTCCAAGCAAATGTGAACAGATCTCACCTTTTCGTATACAACATGATAGTAATACACAACTACATGTTCTCATCAAATAGAAAACATATTTTAAGAAAAAAAAACTGTTGCTTAGAAACGTGTCCGTCAACAGACAGTATTAAAATTCCGCTATTCGTCACAATGACCGGGGCACGAGGGTGGGGTCGTGGAGGATGGGCAATGGGAGTGGGGAAAAGGAGGGGTATAAAAGCGAGCACCCATGCTCACAAAGTCAAGGTGAATCCTCTTCATCCCGGGTAAATTTAGTTTGGCAATCGAAGTGAAATAAATCTGGCATAGGGGTCCGAGATGAAAGCTCTCATTTTCCACTTTCCTTGCCGGTTAAGCCGATGTTGGTGGAGGGATACTTGTTAGATTGTAGATCCATATCAACTACATACACCAGACCGATCCACAAGATTTGGGGGAGGAAAGAGAGAGATGTGGGGGGGGGGGGGATGTAAAAGAGTGAATTCCAAAAACAAGGCCGATGGAAGCATCAGTCCAATTCACATTCGCCACCCCCAATGATAACAAAGAATTACAGAGCTTCCTTTTTTTTTTCTTTACGGTAATCGTTCCTTGCGAACCCGGTATGACTTTAGAGAAGCAGAGAGAGAGAGAGAGAGAAAGAGAGAGAAGGAGAGAGACAAAGACAGAATATAAAATTCCTACCAGGCAAAGATGTGTGAGCGTGCATGAGAAAGAGGTCGGGGGGAGGGGAGAGGAAACAGTTTAGAATTACATTCTACAAGATCAGAAATGTGAAAGGGAAAAAAAAAACGTATTATGTAAAGGATGACTTTTATCTTATAAAAAGGACAAAAATAAAAAAAAATAAACTTGATTTTAAAGTAAAGGAAACAAAATAAAATCAATGAGAAAGAGCTAGAGAGTGTGAGATAGAAAGAAGGTAAGTGATAGAGAGAGCGAAATACAGAGTGGGCGGGGGTGTCAAAGGAGAGTAAAATATACACCGTGTTTTTATAGGTGTCAAAAAAAACTCGAGTTAACATTTCAGTAAAAACACAGAAAACCACAGAAACACCGGGACGTTTATTTATACAGCATTAAAAAACCGTTTGAAGCTCAAGTCCCCGTGGGTCCCTTCTGAACATGGCGCGTTAAAGTGAAAAAAAAAATAATTCAAATAGTGAAATAATAATAACAACTTAAAACTGAGTGAGGACACCGGGTGGGGGGTGTGGGGGAGTAAGGGAGTTTCATTGGATGTCTTAAGGAGAGAGTAATGAAATCTGTGTGACTATCAGTGTTAAATAACATTGGCGATTAAGTTGAGTAGATCAGTAGACTGAATGTATTTGTTTTCATAGCAACCCTTGGTAACTGGATGTACGTTGAAACACTCCAGGCAGAGAGATGAAAGTTTATTATGAGAAGTGACACCATTTTGACCTTTTTTTTTTTCTCCTTCATTTGAAATGTAGATCGTAGAGTTCAAGCTGAAACGTTCCTTTAATGCCATCCAGACTGGGATCTAACAAATGTCTGAACATGTCTAAGAAAAACAAGACTTTGTTATCGCAATGATTTCTTTGTTGTAGGAAGAGTATTTTCTTTTCAAACATTAAAACAACAAAAGAAACCTATAGCCTTGGTTCTAGTATCAACAGTTTGGTCTATCAGTCATTACAAAATGACATAATTTTGATTTCTGACAAAGGAGAGTGCAAAGATATTGAAAGTGATTCGAAAATACAGTTATTTCGATAATCGTTTGAGAGAAAATTAATAGGGAGAAAATGGTAAGATATGCCCCTACCAGGTACGACGAAATATCAATCTAGAAGAGAAAAAAACAACTCGCGTTCCTTACGCTAGAACAAATTCGTACAAGTGCTCCTTCTTCCCTAGTGCCATTAGAGAATGGAATGGGCTGCCTGAATCAGCCAAGAAAACCAACGACTTAGCAGAGTTTTAAGTCATTCATTAACATGCCTGACTAGGTTGACGCATAAAATTCGTAGGACGTAATTATCTTCTTTTTTTTAAAATAACGTCTATAATATATAAGATAAGATAAGATCATAAACTTTGAAGTAATCTTTTTTTCCTTTAACGTCTTCTTCAACTATTTTTTTCCTTTGTCTCTACTTGAAACTAGAATTAAAAAAAAACAAAAAAAAAAACATTTTTTTGTCTACTCTTTCTCTTGTAATATTCCGCTGCATAGAATGCTCCAATTACTATGGTAATCTACGTTAGTTCCGGACATAAATTTCTCAGGTTCTTTCTTTGTCCTGATGACCAGAGGCGAGCACACCGCACGCTTCTTGTTTACGAGGAGGGCCGGCGGCTGTCTCCATCGATGAAATGAACTGACGCCTAATGCATTGTTCGACCTAGCAGACGTGAAGCCACCAGACCTATCTTCATTCATACTCTACATATGTTTGTGTGTGTGTGTGTGAGGGGGGGTGGGTGCGCGAATATGGTACCGATAAAATGGTTAGTTTGTGAACAGAACCTGACTTACTGCTTTCACAGTCAGACAAAGAACTCGTTAGCATTTATATTAAAATGGCGTTATTGTTGCCAACTCTAATTTTTGTCATGAGACATAACTTTTGCTTTCACATGTCACATGAGGTCCTTATTCAGACTCATTCAACCTTGGCGAGGTCTACCTAGCACCCGTTGAGTGCATTAACATAAAAATGCACACTGGTCGGCGCCTCATCTTAAAAGGGGCGCCACGACAGGGTTCGTTTGAACTCTAAGAATACAGTTAATCAAGCAGAACACTTCCACCAATTATGTCATCGGCTCAGTTGTGTGTCAAACAAACTAGATGACTTAAAAAAACAACAAATTCATTTTTCATCTTCCTTTTTATCGTATGGCAAAGGCTATCCCCCAACCCTTTTTTTTTTCTCCCCACAAAATGCAACCCTATTTTGTTTTTCTCTTCAAATGAATTGTAACAGGAAACTGATAGATACGTTAGCAGACTTAAACACCATTGTCAACTTGTGCCAGGTCTTTAATCTCCCTTTCTTCAGTGCGCGCGTTGAGACTATCAGATATTGCGTTACGCAGACGTTACACGGGAAACTAATGGTGTAGCGTCCCGCCGGAGCAGGTGACGGAGGAAAAGAAGATGAATATATACTGTCCGATGTGATAACTCATTCCTTTCATTAAACTTAGATGTATTCATGCGCCACAACTCCCTCTCCACAAACCTACTTTGGATGACAAGGTGACAAGTATCGATACCTCCGCCCCGCTATTAGGAATGCTTAGTGGCTCGCCTTCATCATAACCTTTTTAGTCTATTCAGCCATATCAACTTGGTCATGCAGGGGGGGGGGGCGTAACTCATATGTTAAGTATGAAAAAAAAACAACTAAACTATTATAATATGCATTATGTTTATCGAGCTAGGATGTTGTTTTTTTCCCTTGACACACATTGCTGTAAACACGCGCCGAACATTCACGCTTGCATATCAAGACGGCCATTTCGTTTAACATGATCTTTATCTCAGCTAATTGTATACAGTGTGCACTGATACAGAATAACTCGGTAACAGCGTCAGATGTAATCAGATGTTATAGAGAGCTACTTGAAACTAATTATATTATATATGTTCACAAGAAAGTAAAATGTCAAGGATACTTAATTAAATTTCAGTGTTTCCAATTAAATTTAAATACAAAATGAGATACAAACAGAAGAACTTAGAACATTTGATTTCGCAGTACTAAAAAGTGCTAAAAAATAATCACCTAAGTTTAAAAAAAACTTAATAACACTGGATACACCCGAAAACTAGATATTTATATTTTGTTTTCGAAACGTATGCAAATCTCTCATTTTAGTTTATATTTTTGAGCTACACGCTAAATATTCACACTACTTGATTAAAGAGGGGCTTTAGTCGCTACCAATCAATAAGGCTTGTTTTCGATTCTGAAGATTAACGAGGAACGCAGTATTTCCGGTGGCTACACAGCCCAAGATGCGACCTACATATTTTGCCACATCCAGTGCAGACAGCCATTTTCCGCCGGTGGTCGATATTAGTTTAAAGAAAGTCAGGATTTAAAACAGAGGTTAGAATTTAAAAAATTTTTGTTTAAATTTGCAGTGAAATTAAATTAATGAATATATATTTATATATATATATATATATATGTGTGTGTGTGTGTGTGTGTTTTGTGTGTTTCTGGTGTCTTGGCAGCTTCATTAATGTCACTGACGTTCTGGCATTCAGATTAATGGTTAAGCTGATACAGCACTATATACCAGTTGCCAGTGGCGCAGGCAGGGGGTTACTTGAATGAAATGGGTAAAAGAGAAACACTATTAAATATAAACAAGTTCAGGGAACAGGGAAAGTTCATCCCTAAAAGTATAATAAATTTGTCCCTCTCTCTTTTCACTCTTCACGCAATTCCCTCTGGCGACGCCATTGGCAAGAGTTTTAAAAAAAAGTAGAAACTATACATACTCTTACCTCTCTTCTGCATGAAGGCAAACAAGTCGTCCAGAAACTCTTTTCTTTTAGGGTCCTCACTCAATTCGTACAACTGAAACAGAGGCAAGGAAAATGCTTTATATAAAACAACTTTTCTAAATTTGAATACAGAATATACTAACAAAGAATTAAAATTCCAAAAGTAATATTCTCTCTCTCTCTTGCTCTCTTTGTTGAGTACTTAGTTCATGTCAGGTTCTTCGTGAGCATTGTGCTAAGATAAGACGTTTTTTCTAAAGTCAACATCGCTTTGTTTTGTCCTTTTTTGAGATTTAATTGTTTTCAATGCAACATATTAGAATATATATCTATATATCCATATAAAACCTTTTATGATAACATGTAAATAACTGAATCGAGTTTGAATTAAACGGTGAATCTAAGGACAAAAATAGTCTTTTTTTAAATTCTTTTAATGAGCATAATTTGTTCGAATAAAGTGTCCCAAAAGATCTTGCCAAAATATCTTTAAATGTATGTGTCTAGACTACGACAAGTCAGGTTGATAGTTACAAAATGATATTCAGCAGCATGTCTGTTCTGTGGTAGCCTCGACACACAATTAAAACAGATGCTCTAAAGCAGCTCTATTATTTCCTATTCAGACACACAGGGTTTCCTATACGTAAGACATTATCACAAAGACCAAGTTCACGTCTGCGGGTGTCTCGAGGCGGGGCAATGTTGTAATATCAATAACAAAAGTATAACTCCTCCTTCCACATCCAGTATTTGTACTCTGAAAAGAAATAGGCTATTTGTAACTTCTTTGAGTGAAGATCGTTTTATTTTTACATGTACATTTTATCGCGTCCCACGCTTACATTTCAGTAAATATCTAGACAGGAAAACAAGGAATAATTGGGGGGAGGGGGAAGGAATAATTATTTTTCTTGTTTTTTTTTTTTTTGTTTGATTTACATAGCCTACATATTTTATTCTATAACCAACACAAAATGCCTTCTCTCTGCTGGCTAAACATGGAGGCATGAAAGAACGTTTGATATACTTCGTGTAGACAAGCACGGACCCAAAATGTCAAGCCATTGGAATAAATTTCCGATTAGCAGACATTTTTGGCAAACATTTGAGCAGACATTGTGTAGGAAGACAGAAGGCGATGTTTAGCAGGTAAGGAAAAAGGGTGATAAGGAAGGGGAAAGGGGGGGGGATGTATATTTCAGTAAAGTTCACAAAACTTTGACAGACTTTTGTAGCGCCGACCTTGTACACGTGACCTTTTCCCTACCATCTTAACACGGTGATTACAGGAGGACTGCAGGTAATCTCGCTAATTACTGGTGCAATCTTCTGGGTGGTACGAAGGGTGGGGGGGGGGGGATGGAGGCAACAATGAAACCATGAAAATAGCCTTTAAAATGTTGACATCCAATTCGAAAACTTACTCCAAAATAAATCTTTAGCGTATAATGTAGATATAGATACACAATATATTTTTTAAAGAGAGAGAGAGAGAGATAGAGAGAGAGAGAGAGAGAGAGAGAGTATGTGTTACACAAAAACTCTTGGGCGTACCATCCGGCTCAGTATGCATATATATACATACAATATTCATCATTACCTTTACAAAATAAATGAACACAATTTGGAAGGAACATAAAATTATACACTTACAAGCACACGTTCAACATTTTAACATTTTCATTGATTACATACATGTTACAAATATTAAAACTGTTACAGGAGACGAAATCTTTAGATTTATTATTTAA
Organism: Biomphalaria glabrata; assembly: GCF_947242115.1. Classification (NCBI taxonomy): domain Eukaryota; kingdom Metazoa; phylum Mollusca; class Gastropoda; family Planorbidae; genus Biomphalaria; species Biomphalaria glabrata. Next base: position 21,583,663 of record NC_074711.1, on the reverse strand, counting down.
TATTGTTACCGAAATAGTGTCTATATCGCTAAGCAATAAGTCAAATATATCAGGCTCCAGCGATACTTCTGAATTGGTGAAAGTAAATGGAAAAAAAAAAGCATATTTCATTTTTTTAAATTTGGTTTTCCGAAGACTAAAAGGGGTGCTGTACTTACTTTTTACTTTCTTTGGGCCTAATTGTGACATTGGCTTTTCATGTGCACTTTTTATTTTTTAAGACATAAAAGTAACTAACAGACGGACGGTCACATAAACAGCACAAAACCAATAGCCGTAAAATATCAGAGCATGACTTCCTTAATTGTAATTTTATCAACAGATTGCAAAAAAGGATTCTAGCATCTGTCTTTTAAAACATAAAAGCTTATTACCATAGCGTAAACATAGATAACACTTTAATCAATTGGATAATAACGTGTACAGTTAGTATACACTATCTAGTCCTCTAAGACTCACTTTTCTGGACGGTTAAAAAATAAGACGTGAGAATGTCGAGGGCTTAATGTCCATTTCTTTGATAAAAGTAAAAGCCCCCTAAAAAATCCTGCGTCAAGTTGCCGGTGACCCAATAAGTGCAAGTTTAAAAAAAAAAAAAGAAGATAAGAGCAAACATGACTTTCAGGGCCGGATGAATCCCCCACAACTCCAAGCCCGCGGATCCTCAGATTGGCAAGCAAACTGTGAGGAAATCCGCGGACCAAAGGAAGACATTTCAAGAAGACCGCCAGTCATGACTGGAGAGGATTTACTAGGAATTCTCTGATTGTGTACACTTTCTCTGTAACATGGGTAAATAAGGGAATTGACCGGTACATTTAGTCCAAGAGAGGGGAAGTCACAAGGGAGGTAAGATGTCAGAAAAAGAGAGAGTTATTTCTTCATATCTAGTCAATGTTGAAATAATCTCCCCTGATTGTTTTTATATTTCCGAAATAGTGTTTGTAGTGGGCAGCATTCCGACATGAAGAAAACAAAAAGGTTTACACTGCCAACTGAAAATACAAATTGTCTAAATGTCATTTCTAGTCGCTGAGGTTTTAAAGGTGATGACATTGTCATTTGTTCTATTACAGAAATTCTGCAGATGGCGCAAGGGTTGGCAGTGCATCCGAGATGTCACGGAGGGATACAGAGGCTTTAATGTCATCCTGACATAATTATGTTTAAAAAACAGTTTATTTGTTTATTTTTTGCATTGCAGGCTCTGACTGTGTGCGTGATAGAGAGAGACAGAGACAACGAGAGAGAGAGAGACAGAGACAACGAGAGAGAGAGACAGAGACAACGAGAGAGAGAGAGACAGAGACAACGAGAGAGAGAGAGAGAGAGACAACGAGAGAGAGAGAGAGAGACAGAGACAACGAGAGAGAGAGAGAGAGACAGAGACAACGAGAGAGAGAGAGAGAGACAGAGACAACGAGAGAGAGAGAGAGAGAGACAGAGACAACGAGAGAGAGAGAGAGAGAGAGAGAGACAGAGACAACGAGAGAGAGAGAGAGAGACAGAGACAACGAGAGAGAGAGAGAGAGAGAGAGAGACAGAGACAACGAGAGAGAGAGAGAAAGAGAGAGAGACAACGAGAGAGAGAGAGAGACAGAGACAACGAGAGAGAGAGAGAGAGAGAGAGACAGAGACAACGAGAGAGAGAGAGAGAGAGAGAGAGAGACAGAGACAACGAGAGAGAGAGAGAGACAGAGACAACGAGAGAGAGAGAGAGAGAGAGAGACAGAGACAACGAGAGAGAGAGAGAGACAGAGACAACGAGAGAGAGAGAGAGAGAGACAGAGACAACGAGAGAGAGAGAGAGAGACAACGAGAGAGAGACAACGAGAGAGAGAGAGAGACAACGAGAGAGAGAGAGAGAGACAGAGACAGAGACAACGAGAGAGAGAGACAGAGACAACGAGAGAGAGAGAGAGAGAGACAACGAGAGAGAGAGAGAGAGAGAGAGAGACAGAGACAACGAGAGAGAGAGAGAGACAGAGACAACGAGAGAGAGAGAGAGACAGAGACAACGAGAGAGAGAGAGAGAGAGAGACAGAGACAACGAGAGAGAGAGAGAGACAGAGACAACGAGAGAGAGAGAGAGAGAGAGAGACAGAGACAACGAGAGAGAGAGAGAGACAGAGACAACGAGAGAGAGAGAGAGACAGAGACAACGAGAGAGAGAGAGAGAGACAGAGACAACGAGAGAGAGAGAGAGAGAGAGAGACAACGAGAGAGAGAGAGAGACAGAGACAACGAGAGAGAGAGAGAGACAACGAGAGAGAGAGAGAGACAGAGACAACGAGAGAGAGAGAGAGACAACGAGAGAGAGAGAGACAGAGACAACGAGAGAGAGAGAGAGACAGAGACAACGAGAGAGAGAGAGAGAGACAGAGACAACGAGAGAGAGAGAGAGACAACGAGAGAGAGAGAGAAGAAATCGACGAGTGTATTTATATTTGGACTGTGACTGTGTGTGTGTGTATATATTTGTGTATGTGTGAATGTGTATATGAGTGTATATGTTTCCTTCTTAAAGACATAAAATTGCATTACAGCCATCATGGTGTTGCCCTGCTGTGTTGCCCTGCTGTGTTGCCCTATTGATGGTGTGTTCACCAGCCTTGACCTTAACTCCATACATGACATCAAAACTTACATTTAACATTAACAATAAAACACGATTATTTAAAAAAACAAATCAAAATTTAAAAAATAGCAAAGAGTGGAACAGTTTTAGTTTACGATCAGACATACAGCACAGAAGAGAAGAATTCTGTTTCCTTTGTAAGTCAAAGGAGTAAAGATGTAGTGCAAGACATAAGCCCACTTTACAAAACAGTTGTCATGTCGTTGGCTTTATTTATTGAAATGGAATGGCAGATCTGAAAGACAAAACAAACTTTTAACCATAATTACTGTACTGCCTCCAGCCTCAAAGACAAGCCTTTTTATTTTTACAACATAATTACATTGTAGTAATTGTAATTACTGCCATTCAAATAATAAATGTCCAATTATTTTATTTTTTAAATAAAACATTTCGCCTGTGAGCTTCCAATCAACTTTAGTTCGTAATATGAAAAGATCTCAGCGTGACTCCTGACACTTTCGCTATGGATAACATACGAGTGGCCTTCTCTCAATTTCATTAAACATCACACGAAACACACACACACACACAAGGATGTGTCTGTAAATGTTTTGTCCCCTGTCTGAACGCTTTACGTATCTATAACATTGATGTAGAATGGTCACCCACTTTGGGAGAATCTACCGAGGCATAACTGGAGCCTTTTATTTTTCTTCCATTGTGTGTTCATTTGACCCTAGACCAGAAGTAGCAATGACCATTTTCTTCGATGTAGTTGAAAGACTAGCACTTTGTTCCCGCGAGAAGGGACGTGAGAAGGCCATATAATAATCGCCGTCATTTACAATGTATTCACTCCCACAAACCTTTACGAATGTCTTCCATTTGCTTACAAAGACTTTCACTGACCAGCAGTTTCATGGAGCCACTAATGGCCGGTCTTTTGATCAAAACGTAAGGGATGGACAACGGTTTATATGATGGGAACTCGGAGATAGCCAGTGCAGAGCAGCCAGGCGTCAGATCTATGGCCATTGTCCATCTCAGCGACCCGAAGTCTATCGCTCGTTTCTTGTTTTCTCGTCTCCTTTTGTTACGACCGACTTCCGGGCGGGAGTCTCTAAGTCCCACTAATAGAAGTAAGGCGGGCCGGTGACGTGTTGGCGAGATGTAATGACGAAATAATCTACGTTTTTTTTTTGTCACAGCTGTAGTGGTCAGCGTGTTTGGCGGCAGGACAACGCGTCAATAGAAACACAAACCATTTTTTAAGGGGTCACTTAATTTCATCTTAACATCTCATACCACGTGACTTTGTTGGCTGGACACAATGACCGGTAACAAAGTCAGTAGCGCGATCTTCTAACTCTGAACAACGCTTTTCATCTTCTCCCTTAGGTCTTTGGTTGTGTAACTTGTTCTCCAGTTCACCAGGTCATGCATTGAAATGTAACCCAGTTTTAGCGTCCCAGAATTGTCTTCTTTCATCCACGTACTTGTTCAATGTGTACATAAAACCAGTCTCAGTATCCACGTGAATGAGTCGCTCCTAATGTAGTTAATAGCATTAATTCATTATATTCATTATTTCTGATGCAGTAAATGTAATAGTCTTCCTCTCATATATCGAAGTTTAAGTATAACATATAACAGCCTATAGTAAACATTGACAAATTCATACATAGAATACGAATTTTTTTAAAAAGAAAATTGCAATGACTTTAAATTCTTTGACAACGCGTCAGAAAAATCCAACAACTTAGTACTCAGACATTTATAACTAAGCGTTGAACTTCAGAGTAGTCTTTAAGATCTATATTAACAATGTTAGAAAAATGTTACAAGTACCAAGACATAGTAGACACGGGATTAGATGATAGAGATGTAGTGTTCTGTTTTCTCTACAAGTAATGCAAATAATATACTAGATCTAATACGTTGCTAATGGTCATCTAACAGTTAAAAGCGTCTTTGATTGTGTGTCTTTACATTTTGAGTCTTGACATGGTATGTCTTGGATTGTGTGTCTTAATATTGTGTATCTTAACATTATGTATGTTGGATTATTGTCTTGAATGTTGTGTGTCTTGGATTGCGTCTTGACTTTGAGTGTCTTGGATTGTATGTCTTGATATGGTTGGCTTAGATTCTGTGTCTTGAAATTGTGTGTCTGGAATACTCTGGATGGTGTGTCTTGAAATTGTGTGTCTGGAATACTCTGGATGGTGTGTCTTGAAATTGTGTGTCTGCAATACTCTGGATGGTGTGTCTTGAAATTGTGTGTCTGGAATACTCTGGATGGTGTGTCTTGAAATTGCTTATGATGCAAACTTTCCTTACGTTTTTATTTGTTGCAGTCGTTCTGTGAAGTGTTGAGACCACGTGATCGTCACAACTACGACCACTAAACGATACAGTCATTTCATTAAAATTTGTCTTGAAATATGAATGAGCTGATCTAATCGATATAGTTGATTTTTTTTTGTATCGATAAGGTTTAGAATTCAGGCTCAATTAGAACCAGCCATTATTTCAAATTTGAGAATCTAACACACATACACCAAGATAGAAGAATGATGGATAGACATACTAACAAGTTACAAGTAGGCCTATATTTTTATACATACACGCATACATACATACAAACAAGCATAGATGGATGCAGCACCAATGTTTATAAACTCCCTTTAGAGCAAGTATAATTTCAATATTTTGGAAGCATTAGAATTTCGCTTTATGACTTAATAACTTCTTTTCACAAATATCCCCTGCCACGCATTGAGATGTTGTTCAAAAATAGAGCTCATTTCTTTGTTTAGTTTCGGCAACAGTCACCTAGACATTGTTTAGTTGATCGTGAAAAACCTCCAATAGACTTAATTGAAAGAAATATAAGGCTTTTTTTAGACAGATAGAGATCCTCATAATCATTGCTGAAATACAATGTACTGGTAGAGGGATCAGACTCAGGCTCTTGTAGAAACAAATCCGAATCACAAACACTACAACTTGTCAACCTCCCAATAGACAAAAAAAAAATTTAAAAAAAAATTAAATATCTCACCTACTTAAAACCAAATTCTCTACATTTTCATTGCCTTCGTTTGTACCCCATGTACACAGCAGGGGATCAGACCCACGACGATGAGCTGAATTCTCGATCCCCGGAAGTTCCACTCGACTGATCTATTGGACACTCGTCCCCCAGTAACTCTGACTACTTCCGCTCACTACACGGCACGCGGGTAGAGATCTGTGAAAAACATCACTGATCTTGCGTTCCAACTTTTCATCTTCTGACGTGCTCGTCACCAGGACATTTGGACTAATTGATTCTTGTCTGCATCAAGGAAACTAGTGCCATCAAGGCGGAATGAGTTTTGAGAACAAAAAATCTTTCTGGTGACTTATACAGACTTTTTTGGTTCTTTTCCATTATTTTTTTTTCGGCGAGTAATTATTTCAATATAATTAAGGCTTAACATTACACACATTCTGTTTTCAGCTAGATTAAACATACGAAGACAAAGACCACGTCTTGCAATATTGAGATACTAAATCAAGAGGCCCGATCATAGGACTGGTTCTGGTATTCAGAGCACCCTGTACAATGAACTACCTGATCTGGAAACCACTTCACAGTTCATCTCAGCAATACGACTGGTTTAATGAACCATCCAATTTAGTAATAATCAGAACGAAGAAAAAGAAATGATTATCCTGTAGTGTAGTAGATTTAAACTATAATTTTAAAGGCGCCTCATATTTTCATTTGCTTACTGCAGTGAGGGCAGGTGTGTTTGAAACTCTGAGGAACATTTCCAGTTTCCTGGACCGTGCTGCTTGAGTTGGAAGTTTCAGTTCTGACCCCATGTAGATGGAGACTTACAAATGGTGTGGGACAGTTTGATTTTCATTTCTTTCCTAGTTATTTTTTTTTTCTTTCGAGCTTAAAACATTTAGTGTTCCAACGAAAGACTCGGCTACTTAAGTTCAAGACGCCCCAAAGAAAATGCACGATCAAAAGTCAACCTCATCGTTTTAGTTAAGCATTTAATTTGCTGAGAATTGCTGTAGGTCATTACAAAGTTTGTATCAACTTAATCTTCTGTCTACCTGTCTGTATGTCTGGTAAAAAGTATTTTTTTTTTGTAAACTTAAAAGTAACAGTATGAGTCGTGCAAGGCATGAATTAATGTAATTTTATAAACTAGTCAACAACTGGAACATGATAACCCTTTCTACGTTATTTAGTAGTATAATTGTAATCAACAAATCCAAAGTATTCACAGTCGGATAAAGTTTGCGAGAAATTAAAATGAAAAAGAAACTCGTTTGATGCATATGTTTTAAGTGAGACAACATCAGTTGAATATCTCATGTGATAAGGCCATGAAGGTGTCCCGCTCGACCTGGCCAAGGCGTCAGGCCAAACTAACTCAATTATTTATTGAAGAAACCAAACGAGAAAAGATTTGTAACGAGGCCAGGATTGAGTTAATTAACACGAAATAATTGAATTTGGCTTTTTCTTCATTTCATTTTTCTAGTCATTCTCTTTCTTTTTCTGTATGCTGTTGTGGTGAATGTGTGAATGTGTGCCCGCGCGTGTGTGTGAGTGTAATGGTGTGTATGTGTGTGTGTTAAGGGAAGGGGGCTTGTTGCACGCTTAGGCTGAAGACAAATAGAGAGAAAGAGAGGGAGAGAGAGAGAGAGAGAGGGAGAGAGAGAGAGGGAGAGGGAGAGAGAGAGAGAGAGAGAGATGGGGAGTGGGATAGTATGGTTGAATGGAATGTCATAAAAAAAAAGTTTGGGTGAAGCAGAAATAATCAAATTTTGAGAAATCGAAACCAGCACGTTTATAACGCGATTCGCAAGTAGTCCAGAGCATGCATTGGTCACGTCCCTTCCGCCACAACAAATAGCCCCCTTGCTTACCGAGACCCTCCGTACCAGGGTAACGTCTCGTTGTCAAACGTCCAGTGCTTGAGCCTGTGAGGAGAAGACTCATAAATTGAAAAGGGGGGAGGGGGGCACAAGTTAAATCTAAATGAAAAGTTGTGAGGCATATGTTCTGTTAGTAACCAGCAGAAGAACTTAAAATAATATTTATAATAATGACCTATAATAGTGGCACACATTGCTCTGATGGACCAACACAAACTACACAGCTTGATGGAACAGAGTTGGAACTTGAAATCAAAGCATTTTTTTTTGTTATAAATAAGTAAACGAAAAGAATATATAAATCTCAGAAGTTGTTGTTGTTGTCATTAGATATAAAACATGGAGTATATAAACTAAAGCTTTTGGCTACTAAAACACTAAATCTAAAGAGTGGGTTAGTATAATAAACCAGATCAAACTGTCCAAGTACATTGATATGTCATTGTGTTGGAAACTTGTAAGAGTGGGGGGAGGGGTGGTAAGGTGGCGTTACAGACTATTTTACTTTCTACTGAAGTCAAGTTTTAAAGCACGCTCCGTGAGGCTAATTTCTAGCCTGACCTTCTAGCGAATAAAAAGCTATTGTCTTTATCTTCTTGAGTCTTATTTTGTTTTTGTTTTTCTCCTGAATCCTCCTTATCCTCTTTTTGTCTGTTGACAGTTTTCTCTCCCCCCCCCCCCTTTTTCTGTTTCCCTCTCACACTGCCTTCTTATATAATTAGCATGACCTAGTTTGTTGTTAGTATCAAGTTGAACAGAAGACACGGATTCTAGTTCAGTCTGAATCCAATAACCGACATCCCCCCCCCCCATCCACAATTAATTTTCTATTTAATTTTTAACTAGAATATAAGGAAAAAACTTTTTTTTGTCCATTGTAAATAGTAAACTTTGGAGACCAAAATATAAGGACGCAATAAATGATCAAGTCGTTAGCATCTGTACGGCACCCTCACACACAGAGCCTTCAAGATAGCCTCCCAGCGGGGCGCGATAACCTCCATAACTGCTCGGCGTGTGGCGCTAACCGTAGCAACTGTTTGTAAGAACACCTTCCGACTGAACGTAGTCCGGGCCGTAGACCTTGGCGGGGAATCAAAGATAGCGGAAGTGGGAGCCGAGATTAGCCCCCAATGGCGGAAACAGAAAGAAAAAGTGTGCGGGCGCCGAGGCGTTGAAAACTATTTTAGCACTATTTATAAATTATTCTCTAAGCACGTGCGCCCATTCTGCAGATGGATTGAAAACTAGAAAGCACGTGATCACAACCTTATTAGCATAAAAAGTGAAGCAGACGAGGCCCCTGAAGGAGAGTAACTCTAGTCTCATGTTTCAAATGATATGCAAGAACAAGTCTGCTACAAAAAATACAACATTTTATTACCTACCCTGACTGAATGGATAGCACGTGACTAACATCTATAGAAGAATGGGTCAATGTTGTTCACATTTTCCAGTTATCCAATTCTGTTTAGATCTCTCTCTCTCTCTCTCTCTCTCTCTCTCTCTCTCTCTCTCTCTCTCTCTCTCTCTCTCTTTCTACATATATAATATATGTACAGTGCTTTTTTTTTGTGACGATACGCACCGGTACGGCGTACCGGCACATTTTTCAATGTGGGAGAAAAATTATTACTTTTCTTGTATTTTAACGTATAATTATTAATTATAATTATTAATTTTTAGTACTTAAAAGTACCGGCACCTAATCACTGAGTACCGGCATCTATTTTTTTTGTTACAAAAAAGCACCGCCATTACAGACATGTAAATTTAAAAAAATATATATTTCTTTTTTTTCCACAACAATGTGTCTAGATAAATGTATTTAGTCTGTTTGATGTTCTGGACTTGACCACACAAGATGACTGACTTATTTCATTGATAAACAAGTTCAACACATTCACAGACAATCTGAAATGATCTACGCAATGGCATGATCGTCCTTTATCTTTAAATGAGTCTTTAGTTTTCGAGCTAGCTCAATGTCCGATCCGTCTTGCTCAAAACCAAAAGACCTATTCAATGTACTGCAGCAGCGTCATTAGCCTGTGTGGTTACGTCACTGCTTCTACTGTCGCTAACTAAAGTACACAATATTATACTTGTCTACTCTCTTAAGAGAACCCCTACATTCCCCCTCCCCCTGTTCACTACCCCCCCCCCCAAGTGCCTCTGAAAGAATTGCGCTCCCTCATGTCCAACAAAACACACATGTCTTTCTGGGCCGCACTGAATGACGGAGTGTCATCAATCCAGGGCGCATACCATACACCATAACGTTGACGCCAAAGGTAGACTTTTGCCATTAGAAATAAATCTATATAAGTAATAATTTGTTGTTTTTTTTTGCTTTCAGGACAAGCCGACAGAGTTGTGTAACGTGGGTGAGGCACCCAATGACAGAACATCAAACAGTCTTAACTCGACCCTGCGGAGAGGAAAATAATTTTTTTTCCCGGTCATTGCATTTAGGCTTTGAGAATATTTATGGGTCGATAGTCATAGAGTCATTATTTATAGATGGGACTATTTCACATTGCCCTAGGACCCTGTGTCGACTATTTCCCTACGTTTACACAGCCGAATAGCTAACTAGGCTTCCTTGTACAGCTCAATTGCTTCGTAATTATCGGCTGCTGATTTCACGTTATGAATAAATCAAAATCGTTATATTTTGTTTGTATTTAAACGTAGAAAGCAGTCCTTGCACATAATGTTCTATAACATTGGTACAAAACACAAGATGTTCCTTTTGTGAAAAATAGGTTTCGTCAAAGCAACTTTCATTCTTATAGCTTGCTCCGTGGCTAGGGTCAAATCTCTTTTGTTATGTGAGGGGGGGGGGTTATCTAGGAGAACGTTTCCGTCCTGCCTTTAAGCGTTCAGAAAGTAGAGATTCGTACTGGAGGAATTGTTTAAAAGTCATTTTTATCGAAATTTTGTTTTTCATGTAGAATTCCAATGTTAGTGAACAACGATTCTCAAAGAACTTTGAAAACTAGCACATCCTACACGGGACAAGAAAGTCGTTTCAAGATAACAAACTCATCAAGATCAAATTTGAAACAACCTTTAGTTCAAGATCATAAGTCAGGAAATGACGTAAAGTAAAAAACTAAGACATTCAGACAGGAAATGACGTAAAGTAAAAAACTACGACATTCAGACAGGAAATGGCGTAAAGTAAAAAGCTAAGACATTCAGACAGGAAGCTTTGAAACTTTTTTGTTTGGAAAAAAAATGTAACAAATAGTTTAATAGCTAATGTTTAATTGACGAAATAAAATGGAAATAATAAAGTTAAGTAATCTAATTCACTTATATGAAGGAAGAAGGGTTAGACTTTTACAGTGTAAAGCTCCGAAAACATTTTTTACAGGCTAATTCAGACATTTAGTCTTTTTTCTTTTCAATCAATTTTCTAATAATCATATAGATTTAGATGTGTTTTTTATTTCATATAATGCTATAGAAATAGTCGACTATTAATAATACTAAGCCTTGTGTTCGAGTCGGAAGATTAACAAGGAGTGCAGTATCTCACGTTTATACGCAGTTCCAGTTGTGACCTACATATTTACTTACCAATCTACTATTAATACTTCAGTTCATAGATCAATTCTATTGTCATTGCAAGTTCCTATCTCTGAGTAAATAAACTGGCTGAGACGACTCAAAGCATTGTTCTGTGATGGCATAATGCAAAAACGGTTTTGCGACATTTAAAGAATATACATTTTTTGTTTAACTTAGGATGAGTTTCCCCATACAGCATTTTTGTGTGCATCACCAGAACCATTGCAGCCAGAATACACTGCGCATTCCGTCGTTTAAAAATGAGAGTTCTGGTTGAGTCCATAGAAAGTTAAATCTATTTGACATTCGTCTCGGTTCACTGGGTGTCAATGGGCTTCATAAACGTTGCTTTTTGTTTGAATGACGTGATCGAAGTTTGTTGACAGGATGTCAATTTGTCACTGGAGACTTTGACATTAGCCTTGAGTCAGTCATTTTTTAGTTTCATGTCTGGCCGTACTTTTCAACTGTTCAACAGCGGGGGGTTATGTCTTGCCGATAAACTATCAATTATGAGAAACTTAGTCGACGAGAAAAACTGAAACCGGAAGGGGTGGGGAGAGACGCGCGTACGTCAGGCACAGATGGAGTACATCTGTAGGAAGTCAAGCATCGCGACAATAATACTCCGAGTATTGTCAAATGCCTTTTTCATAGAACCTGCTGGACGGTTTAAACTAAACAACTAGTTAAGACATGTTTCAGAGAGAACAAAAAAGTGAGATAAATGTTAAGTGTGGGATGAAATCTCAACTCTCCCCTCCGCATTAAGTCACATTGTAAAGTCGGTCTAGCTCATTGAAGCAGAGATTTGAAGGACTATGAAAACCATGAGAAAAATACAGACATTTATCAACCTCTGCCCCCATGCAAGCTGACCCCAATGTCAAACTCTGCAAAGAAATAGCTACAATAATCCATCAGTGAAAGACTTCAGAAAGAGACGGTGGGTTTGGAGAGGGCACAGTTAAAGGAAGCAAGTCGCATACCCTAAAGAAGCATTAATGCCAATAAGACACTTCAAGGAGTGGTCATACGCAAACAAAAAAGTAAGAATAGCAGCGAACAGAAAATACTTGCACAAAAGTAAACCGCAAGATAGCGCGACGTTTCTAGTGGGTCATGAAGAATGGAAAAAAAAGTGTTTTCATATTCATTGCCATGTCAATGTCGATGCGTTTAAAGGGACTGGCTGGGGCGGCTGGGTGGTAGTCAGAGGCGGTTAATCTAACTAGTCTATTGGGTTAAATACGGTTGAGTTACAGGCCAGCTCTGTCGTATCTCGAAGCAACTAGCTTCCAAGAGACAGTAGGAGCTCTGTCGTAAGTTGAAGCAACTAGCTTCCAAGAGACGGTAGTAGCTCTGTCGTAAGTTGAAGCAACTAGCTTCCAAGAGACGGTAGGAGCTCTGTCGTAAGTTGAAGCAACTAGCTTCCAAGAGACGGTAGGAGCTCTGTCGTAAGTTGAAGCAACTAGCTTCCAAGAGACGGTAGGAGCTCTGTCGTAAGTTGAAGCAACTAGCTTCCAGGAGACAGTAGGAGCTCTGTCGTAAGTTGAAGCAACTAGCTTCCAAGAGAGAAAATAGTAGCATGTACATTTTTTTACCCACAGAAAAACGTCTGACAAAGACAGGTGCAGACGACAAAAAGAGAACTTATATCGACCCCAAAATAATTTGTAGGTCAATGCTGGGTCAATCACGTGACTAACTGGACTCTCTTAAAATAATCTTCCAACTGGAAGGTAATGCCTTATACAAGGAAGAATGCATACATTTACATCCAATAAAGGCAAATGTCTCCTCGTGACTTTAAGGTCCTTTGGGCATCTCGAGTGAAGCGTACTTGCCTCTGTGGCAGAGTGGGCCATGAGAACAGCGAAAGTAAAGTTATGTCCAAATGTTTTCATAAAGCTACATGGCACCATTAAATGCGCATGGCTACATTCATCGACATATAATACATTTGTTTCAATACAAATAATATTTGACAAGCAAGTTACTTGTTTTACACATAATAGAGAATTTTAGATAGGATTTCCAATAAGATGAGAGAGAGGGAGAGGGAAAGAGAACAGAGAGAGAACTGAGAGAGTGAGAGAGAGAGAGTGAGAGAGAGTGAGAGAGAGAGAGAGAACGGGACAAATACAACACTTTGAACACTAGATATCGGTGTTTTATATCTTTTAATCTAGCAGACGACAGAACTCTGGAAATCACGCGCTCAAATATTGTTGTTGTTGTTTTTTTTAATTCAAATCAAAATGAATAAAACTACAGATAAAGTAATAGGATAGTGATAGGGAAACTTGATGGCCTTGTTTATTCAATGCAATTAAAACAAAAATCAATACGAGTTCTTCTAAGTCCAGATGATGAATCAAGTAGTACATATAATAATGAAGAGTAGAACACATGTATCTATAGTAGATTAGAGAACAAAGGTCTAAGTACAGGATACAAGCATGAAGTGGGGGAAGATTAATGTACTCTCTAACAAACTCTCCTGTCTTTCTAGACATCTCTTACAGAACGTACTATTTGTCGTAGCGTACTGAATAATACAGGACAAAACTTCACTCATCAGACTGGTAACAGGTTTGATATTAAACTTGAAAGGTTTCATTTCTTCCCTATTACGCTATGCATAAAGCACTAGCTTCACATCAATCATCTAATAATTGTCGTTAATTATATCCATTGTTTCATTTCTTTGCTTTTAAGTGTGGCACTGAATAATTGAACCCTAGATTTGATTGAATGAGCTTCCAGTGAACTAGAAGCTCAATGGTTGCCTGGAAGAGACATGAGATCAAATGATACGAAAAGAAAAAAAATGTGCTCATTCATGCGGAAAAAGAGATGTTCTAAAATGCAGTCCTGTCCACAAAAAAAAATCAGATGTACTCCCAACTTTTGTGCGGCGTGTCCGTCTCGACTTTTATAATTCATGTCACGATTATTGACCATGAAGAATGGCTCGGAAAAACAATCCATTTTAAAATATTTATGATCTGATTAGGACTCTCCAGTCTAATTGAAATTGAACTAAGGTGCCATACAAGTATATATAAAATAATCTGAAAAAAGTATGTGTATTAAAACTCAGTGAATATGTAATTTATAAAAGAAAGTCTTTGAGGGTTATTTGTGAATTTAAAATAAAACATTAAAAGATGTGTGATGTAGCTAGTTCAGTAAATAAGGTTCTTTAGTGGACTTGAACTAACATGAAACCGATTAAAACACGTCAAGTCTATAGAGTCACAACGTAACAGCAACTTCTTGTCTTGGTAATGGGAGACATTTTGTTTCTGAGACGTACACACGCTAACATCATAGAGACGTCAACACGCTATCATCATAAGGATGCAGACACAGTCTCATTATAAAGACGTCAACATACTTCCATCATAAGGACGTCAACACACTAACTTCATAAAGACGTAGTCATCTTTTTTTTTAAACTAACGTCTGTAAGATAAGATAACATAAGATAAGACGTCAACACACTTCCATCATAAGGACGTCAACACACTTACACCATAAGGATGCAGACATAGTCTAATTATAAAGACGTCAACACACTACCATCCTAGTTTAAACACACTATTACTGTTGAAAGATTTTGACTGGACAGTTCGCCAGTTCTGTATCGGCTACATAATACATTTGACCCAGGCAGATCGATACAACAGGGCGGACGGCTCCCAAGGGTGTGGAGAAAAGTGGACAAGGGGCATGTCCATGTGAGGGTTAGGCTACGGTCAGGGGCGGGTATCGTATGGGAACAACCGATGTGACAAGTTTGAATAAATAATGCACGTTATGAAAGTTGACATCACGACACACGGCCTGTTACCAATTAATGTGTAATTTAAAGCCTCTGGGGGTGACTGACGTTACTGCTGTATACTGCGATATATGTATATATAGTCTATACAAAATTAATAATGATCTATGACTCTCTAATTTAGTGTGTAGGCGTAGCCACATGCCGTTTAAACAGCCGAATGCTTAGAAAAAGACAAAGCCATTCAATTAATATCAATGCATGACATTAACAGCTCACCATTATCTAAACCCCAAAGGTTCACCCTCCTCAATCTTGTAACTTAAAAGTTACAAAGATATATGCCTTTCAATTCCAATTGTGTATACCTATCACACCTTCTTTTCGCTTCATAATGCACAGGTCCAAACTATTATGCTAGATTTAGATATCTGTGTCTGTTGATCTATTCATTGCGTCTAAAGACACGAGTAAAGAAAGAGCAGCTAACTTTACTAGTCCAAAGATAAAGAACTCGAGTGCTTGTTCTTGTTCCATTCAAAACCCCATTCTACCTACTTCACCGTGTGATCAGTTACCAAAGACAATTAAAATATGAACAGCTCTAGACAATGCTGCAATATCTTGTATTTCATCTAGTAACTAATAGTCCTTTAACTTTATTTTTTAAATGAGAAAACATAAAACTAATTCGGAATTTCCTAGGTGGAGATAATGAATAGTTCGACACTGTTAATCAGATGATGCCAGCCCACGGTCCTTAGGTTTGGGCACGTGGAGTTAGATATGCATCAGATGCATTGATTATGTATCCTCTCTATAGCTTTAGAGCTATCGAGCCTCTGCATGGCGCACTGCCAAACACACATGTGATGCTTTTGTCGTATCAAAACTCTTAACAAATTCAAGTTGATTGTTGGCGTTAATCACGAATATCTCCAGAGGACTGATTATATCGCCAATGTCTTGTGCTTCGGGTGCACAAAGAGTTTATAATTATTATAAATAATCGAGAAGATTTGGGATAGAGGAGAAAGTAAAAGTCCTACGCGTTTCATGTGTCTGTCTAGTCATGCATGTTAATCAGTGACTAAAAGTCTACTAAGTTGTTTGTTTTCCTAGCTGACTCAGGCAACCCATTCAATGGTCGTCTAATGACACTAGGGAAGATGGAACACTTGTACGTTTTTGTCCTTGAATATGGAAGAGGAAATGTTTCTTTATCTTTGTGTCTGAGTATTTTAATTAAGTCCTATAAATTTCTTTCTATTAGGCAATGACCTGGTGGTGGTGGTGGGTCATTTGGAATGGCGATTTTTTTTTTGCGGCCTTTATATGGAGAAGCCTCTTTTGGTTTTGCGTTGTCTGGTGTCACACTTAGATCTCAAAATCTAAAAGGCTAATGGAAATCAGATTTCACCACTGACTGTATCTTATCTAGGTACAAAGGCTACATTCAGTCTTCTGAAGATAAACTTTTGCGATCAACATTAATATTCAAAATGTTTTTCTTGAAACACAAAGTTCATGCTAGAAACAACAGTTAAACGTCTGCAAGAGTTACACCATTGTTTAGTGAGGCGCCAGAGATAATATGAAACAAATCAAAACGTTTTAACTTATGTTGTATATTAAGTCCATATATTTGTCAAATAAAATGTAGACCTAATACAAAATGTGAAAAGCCTTTTAAATAGCATCAGCTAGCATCAGAGACTCAGACCACTTATGATCTTCCAAAATCGGGCACTTTTGTATTCAAATCTAAGTTGCACATAGATATCAACATCTTTCTTACAAGCTTTAATAGGCAGTTATTGTTGATCGGCAACTACATTTCATGAAAACTTTTGTACGCGTACGACGCAATATGTTAGTAGGGCCTACAACTGACCTGCTGGGGCCGCCCACGAGTATGTGTTGAACACAAACTTTCTTTATATCTAGTTTCAAATCATATTAGGATATTAAAATCAATAAAGAACCTAGACAACATTAATCTTTGTTAACTTGAACTAATGATTTTTTTTACAGTAATAATATCTTTGGTTTATATAAAATTAGTATTTAAAAAATACGATAAAATTTGATAGCGCAATATATTCCAGCGACCAATAAGGCGATTCTCAGGTAGCTAATTAGCAACCGAACCTCAGTTTGGCATAGGTAGGGCCGGATTTAGGTATGTGGAGGCCCCGGGCAGGATTTCTGTGGAGGTCGCTACAATGTTTAGAAAGTTTTACTAAAGATCCACTTCTAAATGAAACTACTTGTATCTAACAGCAGGCTCTAAGTTAGAAGAAAGAGAGTTCTTTAAAAAATATTTAATTTGTATATTTTAGTTTTTAAAAAAGTGTATATTTTTGACTTTGTGGAAGGTAAGGCCCTTGGTAGACTAACAGTCGTAAATCCTTAGCTGTATTGACTTATTCCGAGCATGCTACAAGTGTACACTTCTTCATTACGACTTATAGGTCAGCAGTAAAAATGCCAAAACAAATCTTAGAAACAAAAAAAAATTTAAAGTTTCTGACCCGTCGAAATTAGGATATATTTTTTATCTCTTTTGTGAAGGCCCCTTTCTTGTAAAGTCTCCTAGGCTGTAGCCCCGCTTGCCCTCCAGGGCACAGATAACATACACTAGCAGTTCCAAAACCCCTGAGTATGTGTGCACTCGAGAGTTGATAATAGCAGAATATTAAGCAGTCAATTGTGGACTTACATGTTTAATTTAATCATAATAATCTGTTCTTTGTTGACAAATAGATTTTTAATATCCGACTTACATTCTTTAAGCAACAAAATAAGTTGTGATAAATGAAAAGAAAGCGATATGGAGACATGTTGAGGCAATAGAAGGTAACCTAAAGAAAAACGCAATAAGATCAAACTTGGAAAACTGGGAGAACTTTGGAATGAAATAAAATACTCAACAATGCCAAGACGTCATATTGTAAGATCACTGTTGCCAACTAAAATAATGAAAACCATTTTGTGCTACATGAGAAAGAGCTTAGACATTTAATTATATTGATAAAGAGTGTACAAAAACTTGAAATACATAACTTATCAACACTTATGATATTTTGTACACAGAATACACCAAAAAAAATCGAGCTATGTATTTTAGTTATCCACCCTTAATGGGAATCTCGCCTTAAGACTTATAAAATGATACTTTGACCATGACGTCGATGTGGTCAGTAAACCAGGGGCAGACAAGTACAATAAACACAAAAATAATTCAGCATTTAAAATAATGAGTTCGTGAGAGAATAGCTTTGACACTTTTGACAAACCTGTGTTTGTTTGTTTGTTTGTTTGTTTGTTTGAAAACTGGTCATGTGACACGAATTTGAACTCTACACAGAGTTCGTACCGATCTATGTGTGATCCAATTAGTACCGACTTTTTAAAGCTAACAATGTAATCTCGCTCATAAGAAGGTCTACTTTTTGGTGGAATATCAGGATAACTGTGTAGAATATTTGTATAGATTTACTTGCAAATGGTTTTTTTTAGTTCTTTTCTGATATAGTTATGGTGAAATTACTCCTGGCCTGAAACAAAAGTAATAGCCCAATTTCAATCAAGATTGATACGTTTAGACTAGGTAGAGATCATTGAAACGATTGTCCCAGAAGTGATTGTCTCAATCATCACAGGAGAAGAAAGAAGATGGCCAAGAGCACACTCGGTGTTGAATGACAAATTATTTCGTCCTGTGCAAGCGACTTTCACGCCAACCAGTGATTTGAAGACGCTCCCATAAGACTTAGAAATGGCAAATATTGGACTCTAGTCGGGAACATTTGCTCCCCCTGTTCCTAATGTTCTGAAATTGAAGCGTAGATGCAACACGAACAAGGATTTGAATGCACGAAGATCAAACTTCTCTCCCAAATAGAGCCCAAGTTTATTCTACCAGATGAAGTGTAGGACGAAGTCATATATTTAAACAAAAACAAACTATTCCTATTTTATGAAACTAGTGGTTGGTCTATGATTTATTAATATCAATACAAAAAGTGTAAGCTGATAGTAGGCTTTGAAAAAGTAATTCTACTTTCTGTATAAATAATATGGTCATGTGACATAAAGTCGGAATTAAAAAATCGATAGTGGCATTTTGAATATTTGTTGGCTATGATCATTTACATTTTATTAGTAATTTTGAAAATGAAAATTTGTTTATAACAAAATGACTAATTTGATGGCATTAAATTAGCCAATCTAATAACACACACACATACACACGCACGCACACACACACACACACACACAAATGATCAGTCCAATGAAATAATGTTGTGCAAGCGTGATATAAGAAGACAGGATAACAAGCATAATATAAGAGTGCATGATAATGATCATAATTTAAGCTGACAGGATTATAAATAAGCATAATTTAAGATGACAGGATTATAAGTATGATATAATAAGATGTTGTTTGACAAAGTATATTGTTACGGAGATTTAACATGTGAGCTTTATCGTATTGAAAGTGAGTTAAGTCACTAATGTTGAACATATTTTGGATGTAATTGTCTCCATTTAAATACTAGGGTCAAATAAATCACATCATTAGATGACTTTCAATGTAGTTGTGCACTATAAGACTGTAAGCAAAACATTTGTATTTAACTGTAGATAAATTAAAAGTATTTGCAGTATAAAATATGTGAAGTTATTATTTAAAGTAAGTTTGACCTCTTCATTTTCTATATGAACCTTATACATTCTCAGGAATTTCGTTTAAAACTAGGATTAAGAAAACAATCTTTTTTTTTGAGCTGAGAATGTCCTTTGACTGTAGAAAAAGCAATGTAGGCTACGTAGATTTCAGCATGTCTCAATAAGTGCATAGTAAAACTGTAGCTGCTTAGACATTGCTGCAGTATACAATAGTGATAAGTGCAGATTTTTTGTTTTGTTTTGCAATGTCATTTCACCCATTCTTAAGAGTGTACGAGTAAAATAAACAAATATTGAATAGACTTGACTCATGTGAGTTGATAATTTGTTACAATAGAATTATATCTAATCAATTGTACTGATTTTTCACTACAATTGTTTCTCCTTTACAGTATATAGATAGTTAGACTAGCAGATTAAGCGATTTAATATGTCTGATACATATCAGCAATAAGATTGGTGTGTAAGAGTGATAAAGAATTAATTACATGATTAATATATAAGTGAAGAGTAAAATAACAGAGTGATTTTTTGAACTGATATCAGCGATGAATAACATATGAGGTTTTTGTATGGGTAATATACAGTAGCATAGCTAGGGCCGGCCTTGCATACTTGGAGGCCCAAGGCGAAGTTATTTTGGTGGCCCCAAATGAAGTAAAAAAAAAAAACAACAGCGAAAAACAAATGACGCCATCGATTAAACACCTGCTAGTCTAGATCTGAATCGACAAATAACTTAAACTCCTATATTGCAATTTCCAAGGCAGAGATAGGAGTTTGAATAGTTCACATAGTGTCATTGCTATCAACATTTTTTTTGTTAGATCTAATCCAAGTTTGCAATTTCTCACTAAATTTTCTTTTTAGTCCTTTTCGACGTCGCCACGAATTGGAGGCCCTACGCCGCCCTAGGCTGCTGACTAGTTTGCCTATGCCTAAGGCCGCCATTGCATAAGAAGGTACCAGTGGCCCAGAGTTGAAGAATGTGATGGTGTGTCCGCCTCCCGTTGTTTGAATGTAAGAAAAACTAAATCAAGTCATCCTGTATGTAATCGCTACACTTACAAAAAAATATAGGAAATATTCCAGTGCTGGTATTGCTTTTTACAAGTTTTAGCGCCATTCAATAATATGTTAGAACTAGTACAAGATGATGTGAATTTAATACATTGAAAGAAGTAGTCAAAAATGTGGTTCGTTGTTTTTTTTCTTATTGAGGCCTCCAGCGTGTCCCTATTGGTAATGTATTCGGGGGGGATTGGGCCCCTTCGTACCATAGTGATGAATAAAATATTAATATGAGTGATGAGTGATAAATATATGATAAATAATTTTATATGAATGATATATCAGTGATAAAAACTTGTGTGAATGATATAGCTGAAGCGATATCCAGTTTTCCCTATTCTCAGTCAAGCAACAACCGCGTAGCAATATCTCTACAACCTTACTCCTAATAGCTCTAACCTCTGTACAGTCATGTCCAATAATTATAATGCCCCGAACTTAACTTTTTTTTTTTTTTTTGAATTGCAGAAAAATTGCACAGTGTCTAATCATGACATGAGCCGTCCTCCCCCCCCCCCCCCCCCCCATGCCCATCTCTCCCAAGCCAGCACATAGTACTATTATCACCCTACAGCTGTATGGAAATCAGAGTGTTTTGTTGTCTTGACTCACGTTAGATTAGATTGCCGTCCATGCGCTGGGGCTCACATTACCCAAGCTTTGGTTCTTTTAATCATGGAAGTACTGACTATCAATTTCATTTTCTTAACATACTTTTTTTTTTTATTTCCCTCTCCCTCCACTGACAACTATACCTCATCAAAAACGAAAGAAAGAAATAGTACTAAAATAAAAAATAAAAAAGCTGCCACTTTAGTTGTATTTCATATAAGCTTAGAAACACCTCCTCTCGTTTTAATTTTTTTTATTTCAGTTGAACTGGAGTGTTATAAAAGTAACTAGAGGCTTGAATTTCAACAAATATTACAACAAGACTTTGCTGATTAAAAAAATATAGATGTGCTTGTTTAACTATAAAAAAAAAAAAAAACAATCACAAATTGTCATGATTACGGTCTGACTTTTAGATGACGGGAAAAATATAGTGGCGTCCAGCGAGTAATTGTCAGAAAATAATTAACTGTTGCAGTCAGTATAGAAAAAAATTAATGACATTTGTTAAAAAAAAAAAACAACTTTTAATGCAATATAGTGATATATATATATATGTCAGCATGGGCGTAGCCGGGGGGGGGGGAGGGGGGAGTAGTAAGTCAGTCTTTCATACTTAAGAAACTTTAGTTTCAATCTTACAACTAAAAAAAAAAATTAAAAAAGAAAGAAAAAAGGGTTCTGTACCTGTACCTGTTTGAATTGTTCCTCAAACGTCCAGTTGTGGGATCGATTCTCTCCATTGGGGTCGTCTGGTGAAGGGGAAGGTCGAAGGCTCCCCGTGGGAGAAATCGGTGTGGTTGAGCTGGGCGGATATCGCTCCGAGGGTGAGGGCGGACTCGGAAAAGCGCTGTGGTTGGGCAGAATGGGGTGAAACGGGTTGACCATTTCCAAACCTTTCATCTCTCTGCCCAACAGATGCCCGCCCAGAGCCAAATGGGCATGTGCTAGAGGGTGCCCCAATGGGAATGTTGACAACAGGTTCGCACTGTTGTGTAGGTGAGCCCTAAAGTCCTCAGTCAGAAATTTGCTCATATCCAATGTGTTATCGCAACTGTTTTTCAGCATCCCCACACCGCTACCACCGTTGCTGAAGCTCTTGTGAATGTTAGATATATTGTTACCGCAGGGCAGACTGTTTTTGAGGTTGTTATTGTTGTTACTGTTATTGTTGCTGTTGGGCTTGTTCCCGGCGTGGCTGCTGGAGCCGTTGTTGTTAGACGAGTCCCCGCCGTTCACGCTGCCGTTGCTGTTCGACAGGGATTTGTTGGAGCTGGGTCGGCTGAGATCGAGCTCCCTCTCGGATCGCTGCTGCATGCGCTCCTGAACTAGATGCATCTCCTTCTCGCGCGCCCTCAGGTGGTTGCTGTGCATGGCGATGGCCTCCTCGTGCTCTTTGAGCTCCCTCTCAATCTCTTCCCGCTCTTCCCGCTCCTGCTGTTTTAACTTCTCGTATAGAACCCTCTCAGTGGGGTCCAGCTTGTCCGCGTTCAGGTCTGAGACTTCTCCGCTTTCACTGAAAGTGTCCGACTCGGGATCCGATTCCATGTTAACGCCGTTGGTCTGGAAAAAAACAAACAATATTACAATATTTTAATATTATGAACGAGACATGGGCTTTTTTGTACATTAATTATAATTGTAAAATAATATTTAGTTTATAAATATTTTATTAAAAAAATAATACATCTTATAAAAATTAAACTTATATTTTAAAACAACAATTAATATTATTATTGGTTTGTTTTGGAATTTGTATTCATTATTGTAAAAGAGAGACCTTAGAAATATAAACATTAGAAAAATATATATTTTGCTCAAATTTGCCTGAACATTTTCATGGACGTTTCAAAATAGATGAATTTTGAACAAAACACCTTCATAAATGCTAGTTACAGTACTGGAGGTGGGGGGGGGGGGAGCTTGTATCCTCCGCACTCATGTTATTATTATTGTCTTGAATTAAAATGACATAATCAGTGCTCTTCAACGAATATTTGTTTAAAGTTATTTTCGAATGGCTGAACAAACCACTAGACTTTACCCAGTTACCTAATGTCAAGGGAGTGAGGATAGAGGATTGTACAGAAAACAAAAGTTCCATGTCTGCATCATGTTATAGGAAGGTGGGGTCTAAGACCAGCTAGATAACCGGATGTACACATTTAGTATTAATGAAAGTCCTGTATATAAATAGATAAAAGATTATTTAACGACAAAGAGTGTAAAGATGTGATCACACTCCCCCATCTTATTTTATTTAATTTTTGTTTGTTCCTTTCCCCCCCCCCCCCCACTCCCTTTCTTCTTACTCCTCTTTTTCATTTTTTCCCTTAGTCAATAAAAAAAAAATGTTTGTGGAACTTCTGGGAATATCAAAATGTTCTTATTTTAAAACTAATTATTTCCCATGCTCCAAACCTGCAGACTGAGCGCTGAGTCCAGGCGGTCGGTAATTGATAAAAACTAAGAAGGAAATTATAGATGAAACAAAAAAAAAATGAATTTCCCTGATTGTATCGGTGTCCCGGTGGATGGAAAACTTTCTTCAGATGCACAGCTCAATGGAGTGCTTCACCTGCAGATCTGGGACTCTGTGTGTGGGTGAAAGCAACGACGTCTTGTATAAAGCTTTGGTTTGGAAAAGATTGTTTTCTGTTGCGGTTTTATATATCTCTTACTTCACATCGTGGCCAAAGTATTTTTTAATTGTTTCTGTGACTCTCCTTCTGCCCCTCCCCCCCCCCTCTTCCTCTATCGACCTTTTTTTTTTCCTTCTGTCTCTCGTTTGGCCAGTGCATGTCTATCTATCTGTGTGAGTGTGTCGCCATGTCTGTCTGTTTGTCTGTCACTTTCTCAAACACGTTTTCTCTGACTCATCTTGTTTTTTTTTTTGTTCTATCTCTTGGCTCATTTCTCACTTTCCATTGCACCTGATATTCAAGTTCTCTAACGATCAGGGGCGTATCCAAGGGTGGGCTAAGCCATGTAAAGCGAAGTGTATGAGCCGAGAGATTGTGTGTGTGTGTGTGCTGATAGAAATAAACACTTTTTCACATACATTGAAAAAAAAAATGAAGAAGATAGAGATACAAATTCAAGAAAAAAATATTTTAAAAGTCTTTCTAATGTTCACTTTTCGATTATGACTAGGTAGAAGTCCTTGTGTAAGGAATACAATCCATCAATTAGAGACCCGCGGAATCTCGCGATTAACAAGATTACTGACATGCCATTGAATTTTAGCCTTAGCGACGTCCATTTGGTGTATCAGCTGTTATTTCATATACTATATAATATATATCGTTGCGTGTACTAAAATAACACTTATCACCACTCAGTTACGCCTTGCAATACAATGCACAATCGATATACCTAGTAACAATGGCTATGTACAGTCGATATAAATCGTAATTGGAACTTCACTGTTAAGTCAATGGGCAATATTCCTTATCTATAACCAGTAATTGTGCCTTCAATAAACAGTTGAAATACAATATGTCTTCATCAGTAGTAATATTAATACATACCAAACATTCCATTAGTTATATCTTATGGACAATATTATACAGTTGATAAATAGTAATGCAATATCAGCTGTAAATGAGCCTCTAATCGAGTTAAAACAATTTAACAAACCCATTTGAATATTTAAATAAATTCTCCTAAACCTCGCATGAAAGGAATGAATGGTGACATGACATGATAAACTATATATAGTAATTTTTGTCTAATGTTGAGTTTTTTTCATACTAAATGCTATTCACAATAATCTGCTCTTTGTTTAAATTTGATTTTTAATTTGATTCTACAGTGCTAAACATGTGAACAAAAATTATTACTTGGTATAAAAAAATTAGAGTTTATCACTAGTTATTTATCCCTTAGACCAAACACACACCCAAAAAAAACAAAACAAAAACTTGCTATTTCATGAGAATCTCTATCAGAACTCGTGATGAGAAATTTCCTAATGTGTACTTATTAGATGGTAATATTGTAGACATTTTATCTCAAAGCTGTAGTTACAAAGCCATCACTGAAATCTCTATGGCAGTGGAAACAAGAAAAGAAATCCAAAGTAATTGAAAGTATTTCCAGAGAGAATGGCCAGATGGAGATCGCCTATGAAGTGAAAGATGGTCGCGGCAGATATAGAGGCACCAAGTACAGGAGCTCAGTTCACAGAGTAAGAATTGCTTTTCTTCATTCATTCAAGAACAGTGGATTAGAGAGAGAGAGAGAGAGAGAGAGAGAGTGTGATAGGAAAAATGGAGAGGAACAAATTGGAGGATGCGCCCTTGCAGTTTCCAAAAATTAATAGTTCGTCTTTGTTCTTTAAGTGGAACATGCCAACGTGAATCATTAGCAATGATATGGAAGTAGGCTATGTATTGACAAAACTGAAACAACTCAATGATCTGTTCATGTCATTAAAGAGAATGTGATTGGCAATGGACCTCATTGCGCTGTACTATGAAACTATGAACTACTGGTTATTATTTGTTTTTAGAGTTTTTTTTTTGTTTTTGTTTTTCAAAAAGAGTCGAAGTCTCTGTTGAGGTAATAGGTCATTATCAGGAACATTTACTTTGAAATCATTCTATGCCCCTACATTATTTTGAGTAAACATGGATTAAACCTGTTCTATGTTAAAAAAGAAGAGTACACGGGTCTTTATTTAAAGCTAACAGCATGCAATTTAATCAACCAATACAATCGTATTGTATCAGATACATCTAGCCAACATTAACGTATCTTAGGAATACATGTTGAGGTAGTATTAGGCGTTCAATGACCCGAATATGTTTGATTTAGATTCACGCTTTCGTCTCAGTATATGAATCAGTCTAGATCTAGATCACTTTGAATCAATTTAGATCACTATTGAATCCGTCTCGATCACTATTTAATTAGTCTACTCGCGATCAATATTGAATCAGTCTAGATCAATATTGAATCAGTCTAGATTACTATTGAATCAGTCTAGAACACTACTGAATCTTAGTCTATAATTGAATTAGCTTCAGTCTAGAATAGTCTAGATCACTACCGAAACAGTCTAGAACAATATAAAGCCTAGAAAACACCAGAGTGACCACACACATAATTACTATTCTCTTCCTTTAGCTTATTATCTGTATTCTCTTCACAGCTACCTTATAATTTTCTTTTTAATCTAAACAGCAGCAGTACAAGCTAACTCTATTTCAATAGAAATTATACAACTCCAAAATTTATGCATTAATATATAGTCTAGGGTTATTATAAATATATCTACTCCGTAATTAGGATTAAAAACTTTGAATTAAAAAAAAAACAGGACCACAAAACAAAACAATTCAGGTATGAAACGAAAACAATGTCTATCCTAGACCTTATCATTGTGGAGCTTTACACAAAACTAATAACACCTTATGGTGAAGTGGAGTACAACGCGAAGACCCATGATACCATCGAGATGAGTTTAGGCCCCATTGGTAAATGACAGAGTAACTAAAGCCAGAATGAAACCCAGCGCTATAAATAAATACTTTAGAAATCTCGTCAATGGCAATTATCTTTATCTGAAAGATCAGTAATTACACGGCATATTATATTACCATAAAGTCACTGCTCCTTCTATCTCCTCTCGCTGTGCGGTTTTTATTTTATTTTATTTTACCACCTCTTTTCAACCCATCCCTTCTCTTTTTTTTATTTTATTTTACCACCTCTTTTCAACCCATCCCTTCTCTTTTTTTAAAAATACATTGAAATAAATTAATTTGTTTACACTGGGAAAACTACGCAAATCTAAACGACTAACATACAGCTGCTTTTCGCTAGAGTGTTCGACATTATACAAATAATACTGATAACTTCCATATATTCTCCACCAGTTTTACGGCTTCGTAAGCTGTTGATATTTTAAAAAAAAGCATTAACTTCACAATTATGTCTGGCGAGAACATGTTTTTCAAATGCCATTCAGGTCAAAGTCCACTTATATTACAAGATTATAAGATATAAGATAAGATTAGCTCAATATTTCGTTTTCTATATAGACTCTATATTCTATTCGACTTTCCACATTAAATTTTATTGTCGCTATAGAAGATATGGAATCTGAACCTTATTAAACAGAGCTTCTCATTGGATGATATAATCAACTCCCATTTCAACACAAGAGACGAGACAATTATAAGACTTTCGTTTCTATATCATTTGACGATCTGTAATCTAACCTGATCAATATTTGTTGTTCATATATCATTAGTAAGCTGAATGTTAGTACGAAAACAAAAGTTCAATGTAAGCCAACAAAGACTCAAAAACTTTTGCCATAATGCGAAATGTAAACTTGTCCGTGAACCGAAGGGCCTTAGGACAAAACAATTAGCCAGTCGACTAATTTAAAAAACAACAAACAAACAAAAAAATATAATTTTAGGAAAAATAAGTTTTACCCTCTCCATCCATGGCTAAAGTTGATAGTGTTACGCTTAACAACTGTCTAAGTCCAGTCGTGTTGATATAGTTCTGAGATGGTTTTATTAAAATGGACATATCTCCTACATGTAGATGACCTAGTAATTAATTCTTTAAATTAAATGGAGGAAAACCTTCCAGTGGTTAAAACATAACGTTACTATTTCACACACACACACACACACAAAGGTAATTCATTAAAAACTTTTATCGTATTTGAATGATAAACAGACATTAATATTAATTATAATAATAATCCTCTTATCGAGATTCTATCTTTGCTATTTGGGCGCATCCATTGCCTTTCGAGACATATATATATATATATATATATATATATATATATCTTTGCTAAAAATAATGTATGCAAATGCAGAAATTTGGCTAAAATGTTTAGACTTTCACACAAAACAACAACTTTATATTTCTTTTACGCAATAGAATAATATGAAGCTAGTAGAAATAAACAGATAAGTTATCAATATAAACAAAAAAAACGAAAATGTATAATTTGTTTAGATAAATAAACAAATATATTTGTGATAGCAAAAACAAAAACAAACAAAAAAAACGTGACAACAGTTGTATTAACAACTACAACGGTAGGCCCTAATTGATGTTAAACTGTTCTAAATAATTAAAACCTAACGGCATTCTCTAAATAAATGGGGAAATTTCTTTATCCACATATATGTTTACCATATTTTAATCTAGGCTGTACACATTTATTTCGGAACTATCAACTCACAATTAATCATATGGTCCGGGATGAGAAAAAATTATTCACGCTGTTTATTTATTTTTTTCGCATCTCATTAAATATTTCTACTAAGTCTCTTTTATAGCAATGCAATAGTAGCCTAACTTTAATTACTCTTAAAAAACAATTAAGCCTACAATAAAATACATTTAGGGCTTAGTTTATTCTTCTATATACAAATTTACAATACTCTCTCAAGCAAGGTACCCTACAAACGATTAATTAGGATACACAAAATAATTAATTGAGATTTTTGTCAAAAAACTTTAAAAGTGTATTTGCTTTATCCATAATAGGCACAATGTACTTTAAAATAAGAAATATATCTAGTGTTTTTTTTTTTTTGTTTGTTATTGATCAAAATCTTTAAAATAAAATAAAATTAATGTAAAAAATTATAAGACAACTATCTCTGAAGACACAAACCCTAATGAGTAGGCCTAAACCTAGTCTGAATAAGAAAATAGTGTTGTTTTTTTTCCTCTTTTACACAAATCACTCTCAATACTTGCGATATTCCATTAATGAGACATTAAAACTTTCCCCTGAACCTTGGCTGCAACAAACACACAAAGTTTAAATCCAAATAATGGGCATCGCTTTTTTTTTTTTACTCACAAGATTCATTTCTGATCCGCTAACGGCCTGATCCATTGCGATTCTAATCCAACCAACTACTGGGCGTCTTCCTTCACAATAGAGGCGGTGCTTACGGCGGACCGATACTCCAGCCGATCTCGTTGCACTCTTTATCAAATAATGTTATCCGCCGCAGCCCCATGATTCGAGGAAATTAATTTATGTGGGCTGTCGTGACTTCCCAGCGCAGGGCGCGTGACCTATTTTCATTTACTCAAGACTCGATTTACATTCAAATAATAGTGTATTTTTTTTTTTTGCACAGTTTACTTAAAATAAATAAATGCAAATTGAACATAAAAATTAATCTATATGATTGTTTTTAAGTTTGTTGGTTTTGAAATTACTCGATGTTTTTTTTCATATAAAATTAAAAAGAAAATAAAGCATTTAGTGCTGAACACTTTTATCTCGAGCCTGGTAAATAATTTATCAAGATGGCGTCCTCTTTTAAGAAAACGAGCATTTTGGTTCCTAAGGTTTTAAAAGAAAAGTTAACACCTGATGGGGCATATTGGAAAAATTTAGAGGTATACACGACAGATACTTGCACAATAAATGCATATGTTGAAACATTCAAAGTGGATCTAGATAAACTCTTGATTTTTATTCGTATTGTCTTATTATATAGATCTAGATCTAGACCTAATCTAGATGATTAGATTTTTAATTTTAGATCTGAGTCTAGAGTCTAGAATAGATCATAGTAGATCTAGATCTAGTGCTAGTCAGTCTACTTAAGTCAAGTTAAGTGACTTAAGTCTAGACTAGTACTAGTGTCAGTAGTGACTCTAGATTAGTCTAGCTAGATTCTGCTAGCTCTAGATCTAGATATTTATTATTTGTAAAAAAAAATGTTTTACAAAATATTTTACATGTTTCGGATGTTCCTTCAGAGTTGAAGATAGTTTACTTCCTAGTCCAAACCTCCCGCAGGACGACGGGGGATGGGAGCGGGCAGGGTTTGAACCCTGGACCATCGATAAATTCAAACGACAATCCAGCGCGCAAACCGCACGACCAGGCAGCCATCCTATTTTATAGTTATAACTTAGACTTACTAGCTAGCTGCTAGTGTCTTAGGACTTAGACGACTTAGTCAACTTTGTGACTTAGACGACTTAGTCAAGATATCTTATCTTATACAGACGTTACCTCAAAAAAGAAGATAGTGTGTGTAAAGTGTGTTACTTATTGTCATTGATGATTGAAACTCATGATGATGATACATTTCATAAGCCGCCATAAGGATCAGTGAGAGTGATCATTATAATAAGATTGTTACATTTAGGACTTTAGGTACTTCGATAAACTGACCTAGGACCTAGATCCATTTTTTTTCCTCCCAAAAAATGGCTGAAAAGTGTGTCAGCACATTTTACCCTTTTTTTAAGGGTGGTCATTTTCATCAAAGTTTTAGCACATTGTATTTGATTTCAGGACTAATTGTGATTACTTTTTGTTAACATAAGATATCAGAGATCATTTTTATTAGCTTTTGAAGCCAATCTGTTAAATTTTTCTTAAAAGTTTATGTGAAAGTTGACATTTTTACAACTTTTTTCCTATAAAAGTTACAATGCTGTTTGCTACAATAATTTATCATATATTATGAAATGTGTATATTTCAAATTTCATCAAATTCTCTTGGCGCACTTTAAAGATATTTGATATTAAAATTAACAAAGACAAAGAAGGGTAAAATTTTATTTTTTAAATAAAATAAAAGTGTTTATAGTTACAAAAATCTCACTAATTCTATTGAATTTAGCATGTTAACATATATCTGTGTGCTAAGTTTGAACTTTGTAGCTTGGCGCACTCTTTATATATTAATTTTCAAAGTTGATGGTTAAAATCTATTTTTAGTAACAACCAACACTGTGATTTACTGGAAATGGTCAATTTCTATCTATCACGTCCTATTTTTAGAAGCACAGTTAGGAATTTTTCATTTTGATTAACTTTTATAATGTTTGAATGCTAGATTATGGAGAGGGAATGTGTTTTTATTATAATGACTTTATAATGTGGACATTTTAAAGTAAAAATAAATATTTTAAAATAATAATATTAAATATTAATTTTTTTTTCATATTTTTAGCTCTGCGAACTATTAATTAATTATTTTTTTCTGTGTGTTGTTTTTTTCTATCAGTATACATGCAAATTAATAGTGAGTACATTACATTTTTAAATGATGAGCTATTACTGCACAAAAATTAAAGTAAAAAATCTTATAATAACTTCTAAATAAATCGCAAGGTTTCTTTTTTATTTTATTGTCCGATGCAAGAAATTTTTCATTTACAATCTAATTTTAAAGCATTTAAATTCAGGCATTTTAAAATGATTAATTGCCAGTGCTCTACAAAAAGGTTTAAACTGTTTTTTATGAAGTTTATTAAACTTATAGTCATAAAATTTTAGCAAATATTTTTCTGAGCAGTGCTATTTTCATTTTTAATTTATAAAAATTATCTATCTGATGCATATAAATAGCTATTTAAATACAGTAGAATTATAATTAAACAAAATAAAACACACTACAGATCTCTAATTTGTTTTATTTGTAATTTTTGGGCTCATATGATGACAAAATCACATATATTTTTATTTTTTGTCGAAGGCTTTTTTATGTATTAATTCACTTTTTTCAAAGATTTTATTGCTTGGTATTATTTTTTTAAATTTGTTTTAACAGAATACAGGTTAATGAAAAAGAGTGTAAAGTTTCAACCCCATATCTTTAAGACTTTTTATAATACGGTTAATTAAAGTTCAACTGTCAGTTGTTTCGGTCACAGATTTTTTTTCGCTTTACAAAGGCTAAAGAAGGCTAATTTTTTGGCCACTAAAAATTTAATAACTTCCCTCACAATTAACTCAGCAATATAAAATTGGTATCATTGGAAAGCATTTCTCAAGCTCTATCTAACCAAATAGGTTTCATTGCATTGTGATCATTTTGAAATTTTTATTGAATTACCTAGTTACATGATAATTGATAATCATTTGCTTATTAAATTAATATATCTACTAAACTAACTACTAACTAGAGTCAATATAATATGATCTACTATTATTAGATCTAAATTCTAATCTAGATTTGTGAATCTTTTTCTGGATCTAATCAATCTAATCTAAGTGAAGTCATGATAGTAATAGATGATGATCATACTATAATCATAGAGTTGAGTAGAGTTAGAGTTTAGAGTATAAAGTCTAATTGTGGTTCAGTGCGCAGTGGTGAGACTTAAAAGCTAAGTAGTATGTACGCTTGAACATGGCTACCTATGAACTGGGCTCGAGGTTTCGACACTCAAGCAGAGTTGTGTTTACTGAGTGCCTAACAACAAAGGCAGCATGGAAAACCTTCTCCCAGATACCCTCTCCCTCCACTGGTCCACAATTGAGATTGGACCATAGCACTCTGAGCATGCTATTTATAAGCATGAAAGTAGTACTATATAAATTCTATTTAAAAAAAAAAATTTCTATCTGTATCAATCATAATCAGTGGCTAGATCTAATCTATCAGATCAGATAGAGGATAATATTAGGTCTCAAGTCTTCAATCCAATGCATGTTGATATAATCTTGTCTTCAATTCAGACAATTCTTAAACTGAAATTTTTTTTTTATAATATATAATTTTATGTAATATAGATCTAAAAATCTAAATATATTTTATATAGATGATCTAAATGTCGTACACTCATTATTCTCATTGTCATAGACTAGAGATTAAATTAGATCTCTGCATGATCTAAACTGTAGATCTACATCACTATCACTGTTTTTTTTCATTTGAACTGGCAGATATTGGAATGCCTTCTTATTCATTTCTCTAAACATTTAAAATTGTAGGTCAAGTTTTTAGTCAATGTGAAACAGTGCATGGGTTCCACTTTTCTGGGATACCCCCCAAATCTGGGTTTCAGTGTGTCTGATTTTACAGCCTCCTGCTTAGCTTACAGCAGTGGTTCCCAAACTTTTTTGTCTCGTAGACCCCTTACCATGTTTTTCAGTTTTCAGTAGACACCCTGCATTTTTTGGAAAATTCATCAATTTCAAATGTGTTTTTCTCACTAATTTCTAGACCATATATATTTACTGAGGAAGTTCAAATTAAAATGAAGCAAAATAAAATTTAATATGTATTACAAGAATTGACTAAAGGAAAAAAAAACGTCTTTTGGTGGGCAGCTTTGACAGTACATAATCATTTTTTTTGAAGTAACTTCAACATCTCCATATTGGCTCTCTACTTGGGCGGAAATCGTTAGTCTCCTAATGTCAACATCCGACTTGTATAGTCACAGATAGTGCGCACCTTCTTTCTGCACTATCTTGGATGGCGGTGCGCATGGCAAAGTCATAACAATAGAATCGCTAGCAGCCAAAAAAATCATAAATAAATAATGTCAAAGATAAGCCTTTTGACAACTCTCATACTTCAGTGTGAAGGAGCAATTGATCAAAGTTTCAGGCAAAGAGCAGTTCTATATGGATTTCTTGATTTATAACAAAACGAAGATATGATAATAATAATGCTGTAGTATCAGGAAGGTTAACTAGTCCAGTTTTTTTTTTTAGAAGTATGTCATTTGAAAGTAATTAAATATGAACCTTTTAGTGTCCTAACTCAACCTACCATTACACCTTTGATCTGTATAGTTGCTTAGAGTAATTTTTATCATGATATCAGATGTAGGAATGTGTAAAACAGGTTGTAAAACCTCTTCAATGGCTAGCAAAGTCAATATTTTGTCTATAGTGTGCAGTTTTCTGAATTTTGATATATATATATATTTATATGTAGGCCTAAGTTAAAATATTATAAGACGCTCTTCTCTTTTGTGATGTTAAATCAAATATTTTTTCTACTGTGGCTCTATTCTGAACTTAAAGTGTTCGAAAGTATTTCAGATCTCAATCTATTTTATAATGTTGGCACTGTCTCAAATGATGTTACTCTTTAGGTGGTTTCAGAGCCACATAACTTCAAACTTTGTTATGTAAAAGGCACATGGACAGTTGCTTTTCGACAAGGACGGAATGAAGCAAAAGTTCTAATAACCAACACTTTGCTTTCTTCAGTTATTTTTAGATTCGCTTTTACAATATTATTTTCAAGTAGACACGATTAAGCTATTTTAATAAGATGTTAAAACTTAAAAATTTAAAAAAATCATTCAACTAATAAGATAAAAATTTAAAGGATCAACTTAGGTACAACTCATCAATGGGAAATGAAATTTAAATTCTCGACATGCTTAAATGAGATCCACTATCGTAGACCCCCATTTACAGGTCATAGACCCGCAATTTATTTTTTCACCTCCGTAGACCTCCTGGAAGTCCTCATAGACCCCTGGGGGTCTATATAGACCACTTTGGGAATAACTGACTTACAGCAATATATATATATATAGATTACTCTTTTTCACTAGCTTATCTAGAGTTTTCTAAATACATTAAGATATGTATATATATATATATATATATATATTTGGGATGGGTTGGATCTAGATTAATACATGTCAGTCTAAGTTTTGGATTGTTTGGTGGCACTCAAGCCTTAGTTCCGTATTTGCCAACAAGCTGACAGAAACCTCGTTGTAAAGGGAGTGTTGGGGTTATGTTTTGTTATAATAAAGTTATGATGTTTTGAGAGATCACTTGTTTGGCAGGGTACGACTATGTGTGATTTATGTCACAGCTTTGCTGTACTCCTATTGGTTGCCAATCATTTCATCTTTGGTCACCTCATCCCTGGTCATTTCATCCTCCAATAAATAATATTTGTAAAAAGTATGATAGAGCCCAGGAGAGCTCTACACAGGGATGTGTTGAAGCAGGCTAGAGCCCTCCATGGGCTGTAGTGCCATTGGGATGGATGTATGTCATTAAAAACAAAAAATGTAACATCTATAGACAGGGCTAATGTAAAAATTGTACTTAGGTACAGAAGGCAATCTATTGATTTGTATTGTTGTACATTGTTTGTAATTTCTTGCCCTGTGTTGCCTATTTCTTCTTCAACATTCTTCAGTGCCACAATTTATAACTGTATGACTGTACCATATTTTTAACACATTTATGCAAACGGTTTTAGATTTTTAGTAATTGTATAGCTAAATAAAGTAAGTTCTGTGATGCCAACTACTACATTTACATTTACCAAAAAAAAATGTTTACTTTTATTTTTAAAGAGAAAAAATCTATTTAGTATTCATATTAGTGGAACATAATTTAAAGCAACAATTAATAAGTAGTGTTTGAACTGTAACACGGTTCTATGACTGTGGAGTCCTCTGCTGGAGGGAGGGGAGGATTTTTCTTTTTTTTTTTACGGAAATGTTTTTTGTTTTTTTCTTGAGCCTTTGAATAAGAGATTGACCCTTTACAGAACAATTAGATAATCATTACATGACATCAGTTAGGCCAGGTTCACATCTAAGTTCACTTTCACATATCCCTTGGTCTGCTGGACCGTGGAGCACCACACAAGATCTTTCAACCTTCTTTCTCCATTCTTCTGTTATTTGCCTTCATTCTTAATTGATTTGGGCTTCAGTAAGATGCTTTGTACTTGACCATGATGTCAGATATTGAAATTTTGATGCCAAGAAAATGGTTTTAGCAATAGATGGATCATATATTTTTATAGAACACCTTTTGTTCTTTTAAGATATAGGGAACAACATTAACTATGTTTACCAAAGTGATACTAAAGATCCAATCTTAACTTATGTACCCATCCAGCTGACTATGAATAAACTTAAGGATTTTTCTCGGAAGACTAGGATTTTGCTTTCAATTACTATTCAAAATAGATGGACCTCTACAACTTTGTCTTGCTAGGTAGTCCAGGTTTTGTAGAAATAGTAATAGCATTAGAAGCTATTGAGAGATACAGAAGGTTGGAGGACGATCATCCAAATAAATTACTAACACAGAGAAATAGGAAAAACAACCAAAAAAAGCAAAGGACTCTGATCCAACTTACTGACGAACTAGCCCTAAAACACCACCTACCCAATAACAGAGAAAAAATTACCAGGTTTTCAAACATTACACCCGGACTAAACTACAAACAACCAACCATCAAAACACATTTACTAAATAACACCTTAACAAAAGAATCAAATCCACTGGAGCTCAAAGTAGGCACGCTTGAAACAATCGAAAGCTATCCAAAAACAGCTATCCATATTTATACAGACGGATCGGCTTTCAAAGCTACCATCAATGCTGGTCTTGGTGCCTTCCTGGTCTTCCCTAAAAATAAACACTTTGAGATAAGCGCACCCTGTGGTGATTACTGCTCAAACTTCCAAGCCGAAATTGAGGCAATTACCATAGCACTCCAGACAGTAGAAAACAAATTATATGAAGGAGTGCAACCACCATCAGATATTGTTGTCTTTACAGACTCCCAATCTACTCTGGAAGCACTTAACAGCAGCACCTCAAACAGCCCAAGAGAGTTGACAACACTCAGTGTGATAATCCACCAGATGATATCAAAATTAAATATCAATATTACACTACAGTGGATCCCTGGACACATTGGCATCATGGGAAATGAAAAGGCAGATAAGCTATCAAAGGCAGGTTCAACTATGGAACAACCAGATAGACCTGTTAACTACCTCACCCTAAGGTCAATGTTAGTCAACAATCACAAAGAGGAGTGGCTCAACCAATGGGCATCAGGAAACACAGGCAGAGCCATGTACAGAGAAATGACTACGCCTAACAAACTGGACAGTATTAACTTCCTCCCCCGCAAAGAACAATCTACAATCTTCCAACTAAGAACAGGACACACACCACTATTAAATTACCACCTGAACAAAATAAACTCCACACAACTACCCCTTTGCAGACACTGCACCCACCCCTCTGAAACCGTAAACCATATCCTCTTTGAATGCCCCTCCCTAATCCACCTTAGGCAGACCCTACTTCCACTACAGCCCAACATAACCAACACCCTGTACGGCAGTGCTGAACAACTGAAGAAAACAGCACACTTTTTTTCCTTGGCACAGTCTGCAAAAGAGCTCACAGCTCAGCAGCAATAAAGCTGGCTAGAAGAAGAAGAAGAAGAAGAAGTAGAAATAGTAAAAGTTTTGGTTTATCAATTTCTTATTTATATTATATTATATTATAATGTTTGTTGCAGACTCCAGTGACAGTAAAAGAATATGGAGCTATTACAGATATTGACTTTTGCCAGGTCCAACCATACAATTTTGCAGTCACAAACTCAATGCGGGTAAGTTGTTGGATATTTACACAGACTGAAATCTCAGAATACCTAGGTGTTATAAATAATAAGTGAAAAAATAATCATGAAATCCTCATATGGATAAAATTATTTTAAAAAAAATGAATCAAAGCATTTGGTTTATTTAAAGAAATGTTTTATAAATCAAACAACAATATAAAACTAAAATGTTTAAACTACTATTAACTGCGTATGTTAACCAACTTCACTATTTAGGGACAATATCATCTTTTTGCTTCATTTTATCTAACCTAAATGGAGTTAGTTTTGGTAGCTATGCTCTTTCCATGCTCATGTCAAAATGGCTGATACGTGCATGAAGCTCAATATTGAACTTGTTCAACCACATTAGGAGGCATGGTGGGTGAATGGTGAAGCGCTTGACTTCCGAACTGGAGGTCGCAGGTTTGTATCCTTTTGGAGACTGGGACTTTTATTTTTGGTATCTTAAGGGCGCCTCTGAGTCCACACAGCTCTAATGGGTACCTGACATTAGTTGGATAAAAGTAAAGGCGGTTGATCGTTGTGCTGTCCACATGATTGGCCCTACCCTCCTTAACTGTGGGCCATAGAAACAGATGGTCCTTACATCATCTGCCCCATAGATCACAAGGTCTGAAAGGAAACAATGTTTAAACTAGGCTAGACCAGTATTAGAATGCTCCTCTGTTTGAGATCTCTCAACTCAAGAAAACATAAAGAAATTAAAAAAGACATAAAATAGAAGAGTGAATGGAAATTCACATTTGACTAGAGTAACATCTAATGTTTAGAATGTGTAGAATGTATAACTTCATTTATCTTTGGTCTTTATAGTCAAATCCATTTATCATAGTCCATCAGTTGGTATGGTATACCTAACTTGATATAGCCTTAATCACTAAGGACTGTTGGTGGCTGTGTGTTGGCCTCTCAAGTAGATCACTGATTGAAATTATTTCATTGTTTTTTTACTTGATATTTTATTCTTAATGCTATATACATCCAAACCACAAGCAAGATGAATCACACCAGAAACTGTTGTGTAACTTTTAATCCAATGAAAAGGGGACATTCCAAAGTCCACATTGCTTTAATATCCAACACAAGGGGGGGGGGGAACATATCCTCTTAGCTCAAAGTCCCAAGTTTGACAAAATTGTTTACAAAGTCTTTTTTGTTTTAAAAGGTCAACTTTTTTTATCTCTAAGTATCACTTAGTAAGTAAAGTAAAGTTCCCCTTTCAGAACTTCATTCTATGGGCAGATGATGTAAAGGTCATCTGTGGCCCACGGTTAATGAGGGTGTCATGTGGCCAGCACAACCAACCGCCTTTACTTTTTCCCAACTAATGTTTGGGTGGACTCAGAGGTGCCCAAAGACCCCAAAATAAACAATCCCAGGGCTTTACCGCTCATTCACCCACCGGGCCTTCAAGTGTCACTTTTTAACAATTTTATATATTTGTAAAGGGCAGTGCTATCAAATGTAACTTAATTTAACATCTAATGTTTAGAACGTGTAACTTCATTTATCTTTGGTCTATATAGTCAAATCCATGTTTCATAGTCCATCAGTTGGTATCGTATGCCTACATGATATAGCCTTAAGTCTTGTAAAACAAAATTTTCATCAACCTTTAAAAAAATTAGTTACGAAGTACTAAGTATTTCAATGTGAATTGAAGAGAATCTTCACGTTAAAAAGTCAGGGAAAAATTAAAAAAGAATTGAAAATTTTCATTTGTACCTTTAAAGAGCATTAAGAGATGAACAAAGAAAATGTTGCTCAAGGTTTTTCGCCCTCTATTAAACAGAAAAACTCGTTGAAATTCCAGCCCATAAAATAATTCGTTGATAAAGCATTCCTTCCGAAAAGAATCATGGCTGAATCCTATATAACTATAAATACAAGAAGAAAAGAAAGTACAAGTCCGTATCCCGTCTAACTCAATAGAACAACGTATTTCATTTCTATTGTGTGTGCTTTGAGTTACCTAACGCCATGATATTGACACCTAACAGTTGCAAACATCTTCTTACTTTTACATCGAAACAGGATATTTTGTGACTCAATGGACCTCATTCACCAATCTTAAACTAGAGCACCACGTGGCTAAATGTTGTTTGTTTACGATTGGTGAATGAGGTCCATTAGAGACAGTTTTTCTTTGTTGACTAATTATTGTTCATTGGTTTCTAGCCAGTCTTTCAATTTCCTCTTTTTTTTATTTTTTTTTTTCTTTGATATATTTATGCACTGTACAGCAACCTTTTTTTTTTTTTGTATCCTATAAATTTTCGACATGTGTAACACGGGCCTCATAACCGCAATACATATATGAAGCCGATCTCCTATTGCTCTACACTGGTGTATGAGAGGGTCAGATATAGCCCACTGGCTGTAGTTGGGGCATCACTGCTCTACACTGTTCCCATTCCTCCATCCCACACTGTTTTTCTAGTTTCTCTTTCTACGTCTTCCCCTCTCCAATCCTCCCTCTCTGTCCACACCCACCACTTTGTAAACAAAGACGTAGCAAAGTAATCACCTATTAGATAAATAATGTAGGTCTAATTTCAGGACAAGTGTCGACCACAGCCCTGAACTCGGCCTTTATAGCATCTCGTAAACCAGTACCGCTTTGATGCTAGCGCACATTAACATCACGATAGAACATATGTCACACGTATCGTAATTGCAGTCTAGAAATCGGATCCACATCCGAGATAACCCTACGATTTGTACCATGACAAGTGTTAAGTTATGTTTAGTTGTGCGATGCACATATTTTCTTGTATAATTCCGCTCACACAATATTTCCTATACGCCAGGGCATCCTTCCTCAATCGGTGAAAGACACTGCTTAGCTATCCATTTTAATCTAACAGTCCCGCGCGGAAAGAACTGTGCTTTCAGTTTACGACACAGAGGCATCTGCCTCGTACGATCAATGCAAACTTTTCTAAATCCATACGGAACATAGCAGATGAGGCAAGACCTGAATCGAAAATACAAATCGGAACCTGCCTTGATGGCATGGCACCATTGAAGACTACATTTAACACGTCTGCATATTGTATTTCCTGTGCCTGACTACAGAATAGATCTAATTCAATTTTGTTTCTCACCTGTATAGCTACGGTGTCGCCTCTATATCTTTTACCATATCCAAGAATCTTGTCTAGAAGCCAACGTTACCGAGCAATACAAATAGCTTAAGGAACTTTCTTTAAAATTTTAGTGTGAAAATAAGTTTGTCTCTTCTAGAAAATGACGGAATGCGAGTCAGTGTCTCTTCTTTTAGTACATATACCTTAAAGTAATTACAACAAATTCAGTAATGAAACATATACGAGTCAGAGAAATACGCAGTATGGTCAATAATCTTCATTGTGAAATTTCTCCAAACTTGGGCTGTCACGTTTAAGTTTGCGTCTCAGCTAGACTGAAAAGAAAAAAACAAGCAAAATACCAACAAAAAAAGCTAACTTGTTTTAAAAAACTTAGTTTGTATTTAGTGTAGTTCTATCAATTAGTTTGGATCAGTCATGATATTAAATTTGCAGTAGATCTAGACTGCTTATGAAAATAGGTTTTATAGTTATTTATAGTCATTTACATTCTGTTTTCTAGAAATAATAAGGACTAATTCAACTTTATCAGCCAAGGAAATTCTTTCTCTTTTTTTAAGATACATAACAAAATAATTAATTACCAATAGTTAATTAACTAATTGGTTAATTTATTTTTATTGATTCTTGTGTTGGCATGTAAAAGAAATAATGCGCAAAATTTCAACTTGATCTGAGAATGGGTGTGGGAGAAATAACGTGTACAAACTTTTTACCAGAGTTAGTTGATATAA
Source organism: Biomphalaria glabrata (assembly GCF_947242115.1). NCBI lineage: Eukaryota > Metazoa > Mollusca > Gastropoda > Planorbidae > Biomphalaria > Biomphalaria glabrata. The sequence continues at coordinate 21,542,369 of NC_074711.1, read as the reverse complement.
GCTTTGTAAAACAGGTTCAAGTTTTAACCTTAGACTAAGTCTGAGAAGCAAAGATATTATACATGTTTTAACATCAGACCAAGACTTGAAATTCCAGTTGAGATAATATCGTTCGAAAACATTTTTTTTTATCAAGTTTACTATATGTTTAACAAAGTTCCCCTTTCAGACCTTGTGATCTATTGGGCAGATGGTGTAAAGGTCATCTGTTTCTGTAGCCCAAGGTTAACGAGTGTGTCATGTGGCCAGCACAACAACCAACTGCCTTTACTTTTATCCGACTAATGTCAGGTACCCATTAGAGCTGGGTAGACTCAGAGGCGCCCAAAGATCCTAAAATTCAAAATCCCAGTCTACACTAAGATTTGAGCCCGATACCCCCCGGTTCTGAACACTTTACCGCTCAGCCCCCGTGCCTTCATTATATGTTTAACCAGCCAGCAAACCCTGTTAGATATACCACTTACACAATTGAATGAATGTGATTTTTATTATTTCAATGTCAACAAACAAACTACAAGAAATGTAATAGTTCTGTTTCTATCTATGTATTTCTGTTCCAGGTTCAGATATATGATGTGGAGAACTCCCAGTTGCACAGCACCATCAGTAGGTTTAAAGATGTGGTTTACAGTGGTACCTACAGAAGTGATGGTAAGCTCCTGGTGGCTGGTACAGAGGATAAGTACATCAAGATCTTTAACCCAGGCACACGTTCTCTCCTCAGGACATTTCAAGGACATACAGGGTAAGTCTATGAAATAGTATGTCCATTTCCTTAGTGCTTTCTTGATAATGCTTTAGCAACTGTAACTAAATATCGGCTATATGGACTAATTGTTTCTGTAAATCTATGGTTTTTTTTTTTTTAAATTTTTAATCATTTGCTCACTCACATTATCATCTTCACTAATAAGCAAACAGCAATAACTGACCTATTATAGTTAGTAACAAGTTTACAAGGTGTAGTTTAGTTAAGTGCAGAACTGCTATTACATTGAAACAGAAGAAAAGAATTTGCAAAGTTTTGTTACCAAATAGATTACTTTCCATAGAATTAATTCTAGATATTATTTTGAGGCAGTAACATAGATGTTGGTTTAAAAGTGATCTATTTCTGTTATTTTCAAATGAGAAAATAGAGACAGACAATAGACTATGACTTTTAAACCATTGAAGTTGTAAACATATATTTTTGATGTTATTCATCATTCCTTCTTTTTATTTTATTTCTGTATGTGTCAAGATTTATTTCATTACATATATCTATTTTTTTTTTTTTAGAGTAATTGGATGTCTTACCGTGGTGTATTTTTGTGAAACTGAAGTGACTAAAGTCTAAAGAAGTTTAGTTGTTAAGCTCTCCATGTCAGTCACTTATTTTGTTTTGATGTACATTTCCCCAGGGCTGTTCGTGTAACCAAGTTTCTCCAGGACCAGTTTAGAATAGTGTCCGGATCAGATGACCAGACTGTCAGAGTGTGGGACATCCCCACTGAGAAAGAAGTGCACATTTATCACGAGCATCAGGTAACTCTTTATACTTATTGCATCCTTTAGTTTCAATTTATAGGATTGAATATCGGAAACATTGCTCTTACCCAGCTACTCGCTATCTAAAACCAGATTTATCCTTGTTAATGATCCGAGCCATTCTAATTTCCTTATATATATAGATATATTTGAGGCCTCTCTCCTCAGGCCCCACCCTTTTTTTTTTTTTTTTTTCCTTATAAGTTAGCGCTGTATTCCTTAAACAAAGCCTGCATTGGGCTTCATTGTATGGTCTGCTAACTGGTAATTTCACTACTGTATTTAGGCAAAAACGTTTCAAGAAACCTCTTCTATATTTGATCACTTGGAAGTAAGAATGTGCAATTATGTGTAAATCTGGTATTGAACATTTTAATGATCTGTTATACTTTTTTTTTTTTTAATAAGGAAGAACTCATTCTACACTGGAAATTACTTTGTTTCTAGAGTTTTTATTGGCTGCCTTTATTACATTGCATTCTGTGCTCAGATTTATGCTCATTAACTTCTCTTTTTTTTTTTGTTTTGTTTTAAGTACTTTTAAGTCACAACCTAAACAAATATAAAGAGTTTAACATTTGAAACGAATCCCTGAGCATCAAACTTGATTTCCTTTAGTTTTCCAACATGTGTGTGTGTGTGTTTTTTTTCCTGCAGATATCTTTACTACTACTACTTGTATTGGAATCTATTTCAAAGAATAAAAGGCTATCTTAATATATTCCTTTATAGGCTGCTTAGTAGTGAATATCTTCACTATAAAATAATTGTCTTTCGTTATTCATAGTATTGATAGAAGTGTGGTGACTAGAACTGTCCACACTCCAAACTGTACTCAACAAAACATTCTGCTATGGCGCCTATCTCCGTGGGCATTCTAGATTCTCTTCTGGTTCGAGGCTACCATCTTTATTGAATGACTGATCCTCTGAGACCATGGTAAGTCACTTTGGATCTGTTTCTACTTCAATGTTGGCAGACAGGGACTGGCAGCTCTATAGTGTGGTGGTGTCAGTGCCAGCCTTCTGCTGAACTATTCACCTGAGCATTTTGTCTAATTACGGTGGAGTATTTCAATTTACAGCTGATGGTAGAAGCCTGAATAATTTAGTTTATACTCCTTTGATTACTTTTGAATATACAGTTTATTTTTTGTATACCAATTTATACTAGTACCTCAATGCATTTCATAGTGTTGCATTCCATCCCCACCCTTTTTTTTTTAAATTATGACTTTTAATAAGCAAAGAAAAACAATGTATGTACATCGAAAGCTTCAACTCAAACATACTACAATTGTGACCTCATTGGCAGCATTGCTGTACTTCAGAACGACATTCTGTTCCTAACAAATATAAATATCTCTCTTTTTAATAAGATCCATTTGCCGTAATAAGAATGTTCATTGTTTTAATGATTTGTTAAACCTAGACTTATATATTAATGTAAGCTGCAAACAAACAATAAACACACACACACACAAATTGATACAAACGCTTCAGAGTAGATTGGGTTGCTTAGTTTATTAGATTGCCTCCACTTGAACCAGCCGTTTACACAATGACACCACCTGAATTTAAACTTCATAATAACACGGCCAAGTTCATGAAAATATAAAATATTCGACTTCAGGTCTGATCACGACTTGTCAGTCTAGACTAGTTGGTAGAGGTTTGATACTACAGCGATTGACAACAGAGCGAATGAGGCCCTACGTCACGTTACTTTGTGAAATCACTTAGTCTATGCCACACAGCCAGTCTATTGGGCAGCTCACTGTGCTGTCTAGGAATAATGGGGGAGTGGTCATTCATTTGGAATTTAAGAGCTCAACTGTGTACTGATTGTAAGTTGCTGGCCGCACAACGCCTTAGCTAACCATCGGCATCAGCCACAATAAGATGAACTTAGCGCCCCCCCCCCCCACACCACCACCTGCTATATGGATCGCCCAGCTTTTTTATTTACTTTTACTGGTGCGGCACTGCTCACATCCTGGGAGGGGGGGGGCAGCTTTATTAGATCTATTTCCAAATCCCCTCGAGTGTTTCTAAGCCTATTTAAGTTTCTGAATGAACAGACTCGAGCTTGTCACATCCAGTTATTCCCCTTCCCTTATTCCTTGCTAGTTTCCAGTACATCTCAGTTTTCTTCCCTAACTCTCCCATAGTGAAATGGGGAAAAAGGGGGGGGGGGCATTCCTCGGCTATGTAGCCTGTCATCAAATAGATTTAATATTGAAACACTAGGCGTCATTTCTGCTTATTTCCAGGCACGAACGCGCCTTAGTTTTAAGACTAGCGCTCCTGAAGCTGTTTCCCGTTTCTTCTAATGACATCTTTAATTTCAATGAAACCCAGAACTGTTGATGTGAATTTCAATCTGCCCTGTTTGAAGCCTCTCTTTCGCTTTAGTTACGGTCTTAACATTGAACAACTGTCTTTGACAGCAGCACTGTGTGTTATAGAACGGTGAAATCAACTCCTCCAAAGCAATAGATGTTTTAATGATGTTTGTATGTGAGTGCCTGTGTTGCTTTTCTATCCTAGTCCTCAACTACTTACACCTTTCTTAATATGCTGAATGGATTTAAGTTTTTTAATGCTTATTATTTTACAAGTAATCGTTATGGGAACGAAACACTTCTTTCAGATTTAAAGTAGCAGTGTATTTCGCTATGTACGTAACAGGGCTTGAAGATTGTTATGTACTGCCTTGTATTAATCTCAGAATTGGTTGAGGTATCGATAGCTTCTCTTACTTAGTTGCCCCCTTGAACTTTGCACTCATCCTACTTTCCGAGACGCTCATTTCAAGCATTCATTGCAATAGGTAAGGACTAATTAGGCTAGTAGGTGCAAAGTGATACATTCTGATGTGAAGTGAGATAGATTCAGCTTTTGATCTCGCCGCCTGGAATCAATGGGCACGTTTTTGAAAACAATTTCCCCCGGAATGTTTCCTTCGTTTCAGCTGTTTCTAGATTTCAAATGGAAAGCGCTTCTCCGAGTGTATCACTAGACGATTTGTTTCGTTGAAAAGCTTCATTTCCCGTGACCTCGAGATCCATACTTTAATGTGAATCTTACAGGAATGAAGAGCATGCTTAGAACAATTTGTGCTCAATTGGAGCAGACGTCTCCACACCCTCTCTACTGAAGTGAAGTTTCAATTCATTATTTCCTAGAGATTTCTATTAGCTCGGCGGTCATTTTAGAAAGTATTGAATGAAACAACAAGTACAGGACATCATAACAAACAGTAAATACAACACACAAATACATTAAAGCGCTGCAGGAATCCGCTACATTCAGTAAAGAGTTAATACACAGAACAAGTCGTCAACAAAGTAGGACGTTTTGGCGCTAAATAATTTAGCCACATTCATATGTTCATTTTATTACGCATTTAAAAAGTCAGATCAGATACATATATATATATATATGTCTTTTTATATATAATGATCAATAGTTTTTTTTTTTTTTTTTGTCCATTAGATTTAGGATTTAAGTTTGTTGTGTGATTGTTATATCACCAACATTTATGTGTAAGTGAGGATTTTAATATTGTCCAAAAAAAAAAAAAAAGAAACATTGCTACATTTTCGTTCACACGAAAATGGTTTCTTTAATTTATGGTGTCTAGAAAACTGATGAATTTCATTCTGTGTGTTTGTGTGGGGGGAATAAAATGTATACTATAGTATAACAGAGTTTACAACAGGGGTCTCAAACGGGGGGGGGGGGGGCACATCCGCGAATTAAAAAAAAAATAGATAAAATTTACAATGACCACATATAAGCCGTGAAATGATTTACAACTGCTCAAATCTGTAAATGAAGTGTCATTGTCGCCCACCGACCGCTTAGGCTTTCAGCAGAAGCTGGGTGAACGGTGGCCTGATTCTAACCGAATGCCGCTAGCGAGTCAGCGACAAATGTTCAACAGCAACTGATTGCCGCTACAAAAGACTTTGTAGCATATTCCATTGCACTGGACGAGTCTACTGGTGTACCAGACACCGCATACTGTGCCGTATTCATTCTTGGGGTCGACGAAAACATGAACATTGTTGAAGAGCAATTGGACTTACTAGCCATGAAAGGAAAGACGAATGGATATAACGTGTTTCAAGAACTGGAAGCTTGTATTGACAGGTGTGTGGGCTACCGTGGGAGAAAACTTTTTTTCAGTGGCTACGGACGGTGCACCAGCAATGTGTTTAGAGAAGGTTGGTGGTGTTGGATTAATGGTAGAGAAGCGGTATCAGCTCAGCTTGGCGGGACCTTTTGCATCCATACACTGCATTCTGCATCAAGAAGCACTCTGTGGCAAAAGTCTACAAATGAAGAACGTGATGGATGTTGTCGTGAAGACGGTGAACTTCTTACGTGTACGGGGTCTCAACCACAGACAGTTTGTGTCATTTCTGGCTGATTTAGAAACGGAATACGGAGAGTTGCTGTATCATATGGAAGTCAGGTGGTTGAGTCGTGGAAAAGTGCCGCAGAGATTTTTTGAACTGAGACGGGAAATAGCATTGTTTATTGCGATGAAAGACAGACATACCTCAGCTCAGTGACCCAATGTTTTTGTCGAATCTTGCTTTTCTTACTGATATCACGCAACATCTCAATGCAATCAATTCACAACTACAGGGCACAAAGCAGCTGATTACCGTGATGTTTGACCGCATCAAATCATTCAGATGCAAGCCGACTTTGTGGGCCACTCAGCTGGCAGATGGAAACCTGGCTCATTTCTCTTTTCTACAGAGCATAACGGTTGAACTACAGCGCCTGAAAGACTACGTAGACATCCTCTCCAGACTACTGGAAGATTTTAAAAACCGCTTTCAGCAATTCACTGCTCTCGAACCACAGTTTTTCCTTGTTGCCACTCCGTTCGCAGTTGACGTGAAAAACGTTCCAGAGGAAGTCCATATGGAACTACTGGACCTGCAGTGTGACACTTTTCTGAAGCAAAAATACGCTGATGTTGGCGTTCCAGATTTCTACCTTTTCCTTCCTAGAGAGAAGTTTCCAAACTTATTCTGCGCAGCTGCTAGAATTCTAGCGATGTTTGGGAGTACGTATGTTTGCGAACAGTTTTTCAGTTTCTTCCAGAATGAAGATCAACAAAACAGCATGACGATCAAGACTGACTGGTGAGCATCTGAGAGCAAACTTGCGGCTTGCCACTACACGCGACTTCAGACCTTACGTCGATGGTCTGGTCTCTGCCAAACGCTCTCAGCTGAGTGGACAGAAACATGAGTGACAAGCCATCTGCAGTAGGCCTAGTAATTATTGTTGTTGTTTTTCGGGAGAAGTACAGTTTCTGCTTTTTTTTATTAGTGACAGAGACAATGTCAACTTATTTTAGTAAAATAAACTGCCTGTGCATGTAATAAACTACACTAAATGTAATTAATAATTATAAAAACTTTATTTTAGCATTTAACTGCAGTGACAGTAAGTGTTCGTAAAATTTAATGAAAAAACATTCTCTTTTCGTGGTGCGGCCCGCTGACTGATTGTTACTTCCCACTGCGGCCCACATGCTGATATAAGTTTGAGACCCCTGGTTTACAATATATGTGCATTATATAAAGTTGTGTGTTTTTTTTTTAACAAATTTTGTGCCAAAACGTTGTGCACCCAGTAGACAGTACTTAGAATTGAATCACCTTTATTGGAATTATGAAACAATCACACTCAGTAACCTTTACATCGAAGCTCTCTATCAGCCTTTTGAAGGAGTCATTCATTGACGCATGTTGAATGGGTACAGACAAGTTTTTTGCTTAAATAAACATTGAAGTTATTCAGAGCAACTAGTTGGCAGAATTATCCAAATAGGACGCAATGACTCTGGTGTCTATTGATGTAACGACACTGGAAGCTGACTAGGAGATATAGACCAGAAGAGGCGATTAACTGGTTCAAATTTGAATGCAGCTTAGTCGGTGTCTGTGCCGATGGGAGGAAGGGGGTGGAGCCATATAATACGATCTGACGCGCGTGCTGCTAACATCAAATTTCATTCGCTAATATTTTGTCCTCGTGTTTAAATTCCTATGGTTACAACTGGAAGGATGGCTAAAACATTATTTACAGATAATGTCATTATGATTTTTTTTATATTCTTATTACATTTATGGCATGAGTGTTGTTGTTTTTTTAGAGTGTGTTTTTATAGTCATGTCATTTGCATAGTCATGTGCTATTTTTTTTAAGCAGATTTTTTTTAAAAGCATTGAAATACCTTCTTAGTAATGATATATGTAATATTTTGTAGTATGTCACCTTGACATAAACATACTATTGCTATATTTATCTTTATCATGACCCTTTCTATCGTTCTAGAACGCCTCCCCTCTCCCCCACACACCCAGTGAATTCTAGAATTACTTTCCCCCCTCCCGCCCACAACAAAAAGTTAGTCCTACAAATAATCTCTGACTTTTTTGCCCCCTATGCATCGTAACGCTCTTCCACATAGTTTTGACCCCCTTCAGTTTTAATCGAAGCCTTTCTCATCCCGTGGAACAGTTGGAAAGGGTCACCACTATTGGCCAACAATCCACTCGTTACACATGGCTTCTTATTCTTGGTTTTGTTCGCCATTTACACCGGGCCACCATTAGACAGCCCTTCAACTTTTAGCTCGCGGAAATCAAATAGCACCACCGCCACGAACGGTATGAAACAAAATGTCCTACCGAAACACACACACAAACTTTTTAACAGACCTTCACATTCACTAACAATTCCATTGATTTTTGTTATTCTAGTGTTAGTAGTCATACAGGTCTAGATCTGCTCTCAATCATTCTCCCTAAGATGTGGATCGGTGAATTTTAAATTCTCGATTTTGCATTCATGTCGATTTCGATCTAGTCCTCATCTCATTCTGTTTTAAATTGAATTTATTTTCTCCACACGCGTTCTCTAGAGAAAAAAAACAACGGAAATAGCAATGTGGTTTTGTTAGGTAACTTTTTAAAGTGTCCACTATGCCGAGTTAAGCACAAAAGAATGATGGATTTTATTTTGTTTTTATACATTTTGTACGTACGATACGCATTCATGCCGCTATTTCCTATTTGAAGGTAAAAAGAAAAAATATGCATACAAATTAAAAAAAAGTCCCATTCTGTGCTATTAAATATTTGTATTTATGCCGAATTTAAAATACACATGTTGAATAGAAAGCTTGCGGTTTTTCGTGAAATGCAACTTTCATATTATGAATTAGTCAAAACCGTTTCTTAGCGAGCATCTAAAAAACAAAGGGTAAAAGAAACCTATTTACGACATTTTGTGCGGACCCGTACGGCAGTTGCTGAGATCTCTTGATACATACATATGAATGACTCAGTCGGTGTTATTTTATGAAAATATTTATAAGTTTTTATATTTACATTGCTTTAAATTGTCGAAAGGTTAAACCGTCTCATTCTTGGACTTTTATGTGGTTGTTGAAATATGTATAACAAATATCAAGAACAATTTAACAAAAGGTAGCTTTATCTTAACTTGGCTCTATATTTAAAGCATGAAATTCGAAGGTTATGGGATAGTTCGGTATTTCACGTGGACAATTTCATACATAGTGCAACTCAGTGCACGTCTTTCTGTGACTCCCGACTTACAATGTACAAGTCCAACTCCCCTTCATCTGCATTTCTTCTCTGTGCATCACATTCACGCGATGGACTGACTCATGGTTACATCAGAATCTATTCAGCAAGTACAAACACATTATCCGCCATAGTCTTACTCATGGTTACATCAGATTCCTTTCAGCCAACAGAAACATAAACACTCCTAACAATGGTTTCTATTGCCAATGCACAAGTGTGTTGCAAGATTGTTCCTTAGTTCATAACAAGTTTGTTCTAAAAAAAATTCATTTTAATCGAGTCTAAACTGGTGATTCAAAACGATTGTTTCAAAGTGTTTCTTCCATCCCTGCCACTGTGAGCTGTCAAAACTTTGTCCACATGTATCGATCTGTCACTACAGTTTTCTAATGTTTGTTATGACGAGGTGCTGATGAATTGAACTTCTTCTTCTCTCCCTTCTGTGTCGAGACAATGTTCCTTTAGAACGTGTGTGGCGTTGGAACAGTTCAACCAGTTAAATTCTATCTCGCTCACGCAGCTAGCTCTGCGGGGTCAGATTTAAATTTGGGAGCTGGGGGAGCTGAAGGAAAGACTCCCAGTAGATAGAGGGAGACTACCGTGATCTCTCCCTGCAGATGGACTGCTAGCAGGATGTCTCTGTGGGCGCTATCAACCTGCAGACTATTAGCACTCCTTGCTAGCGTATGCGGCTCCAGGCAACGTACGGGAGTACATCAGGGTACATTGCTTGATTCGATAATGTTCAATTTTCACTTAAAGGGAAACGAATCAAGACACAAATCCTAAGGAATGATCGTTCTGTGCAGGAGGTCACGAATGACGATGTTAAGATAAAGAACAAAGGAGATCAAAAATGAAATCTCTTCAAAATTCACTTTCAATTTTTCATTCTACAAAATTGATTACAGTATTATATATGTAACATTACCTTGTAACCTTGAAACATTTTATTACTTTTTTTTTTTAGGATTACATTCGATGTGGTTTAACGTCTAGGTCTAGTCAAGACTTGTTTCTGACAGGTAAATTTAACAGATTTCTTTTTGTTTCCACATCCTAGTGTAGAGATAATGTACATCACATTTCAGTCCACCATTTCAAATTGAATGTCACATGTGTGTATAGCAGCACTAAATCAGACATGACAATCAAGTATCTCTACCTGCTTAATTAGACTTAAAGCCCTTTGACCTCTATATTGGACCACACAATAGCCTTCCGCTCGGAAAGGCAATAAGCTACGTGACACTGTTTAGCTCCCCAGTTTGTCTGTCTGCATTTGAAATAACTCTAGCGTGATGTGGGAGAGATCTTTTACATTTAGTGATTTGTTACACATGTTAGGCTAATATACAAATGTCTCTCTGATTAATAGGTCACTCTCTCCATTCTAGGTTCATATGATCATACAGTCAAACTCTGGGACGCCAGAGCAGATCAGAGTGTCTTGTCTGTCAATCACGGCCTCCCTGTGGAAAGTGTCCTTATGTTTCCCAATGGTGGAATCTTTTTTTCGGCAGGTAAGTCTACATCTGATCTCAGTTTGATGTTTTATTCAAATGTTTATTACTTTGAAAATCCACAGCTTGTACTTTCTTTTTTTTCTGGGTGTAGAGGAAATGTATTATCTTTAAACTGTTGCAATGATTTTGAGATATTATTTCAATACCTCTTCGCTAATTCGATACTGTTCTTGTTCACTTATGTCAGAGTGGTCACATGTTCAGAAGAATGACACATGCTTGTTCAATTGACATCTTTTGCGTGTAATAACAGGTCCACTACAGCATGTCCTTCTAAACAGGAAGATACTCTTATAGATCTAGAGATTACAAATGGTTCTGTTATACTATATATCTCCTATGTCTCCTGCTCAACTACTTCATGTCTTGCACTGCAGTATCGGCCCGGCAGGAAGCCGTGCTCCCATCTAGCTGGCTTGGCTGAGGCTGATTCAAACTTTAGTCGGATCTAAGGAAGTCAAACACTGACCTGGACTTCAATCAGTGATTGACATATTTTTATTTTAAACTAGACTGGCTATTTTATTAAGTTAATCTATTTAAACTTCGTTGTTTTTTGTTTTTTTTTAATTTTAAAGAGTTTGTATTCTCACCTTTGAAAATTGCATTCTATTTGATAAAAAAAGCTTTACCTTTTGCTTTCTTCTGGTTCGATATTTCCCATTTGAGATGCAGTATGTTTGAATAAGTTTTTTGGGGCATTGGTCCCACCAAATTCTATTTTGAGTGCACTTTAATAAAATGGTTAAAAAACGATGTTTCTCGTTCAGATGGCATTATTCTTATGTATTTCTTCAAGTGTTGGTGCTGGGAGGGTGAGGTGTTATAAGTATCACGTTGGGTGAAGGATAAGCAAGACACTGACATGAACCTCGCTCAGTTGTATGGACCTAAACAAAAATCAGCCAGTCTTTTATTGTGTAGGTGAAGGAATCAAGTCATTTCACATAGTTCACTTGTAATTGAAGCTCTTGGGCATCCTGAAACGTTGCTGCCTGGCCTCAGTCACAACAAGGAAACTATTTGCCTTGCCATTCCGAGAGCCGGAGATGAATACGAAGGAAGTAAACTTGCTAGCCGAGTTGTCTCTCGTGGCATCTCAACTGGACTATCTTCTTCATATCTCTTTGTCTTTTAGACTTAGCCAGATCACTTGAATTTATTTCCCCCCTACCTTCCCCCTCTCCAAGGCATTCACTTCCTTACTTCGTTTTTTTTTTTGTTCTCTTTCTCTCCATCTTCCTCTAAATTTATTTCACACCGGTTCTTTTACGTCTGCAGTGACGCAAGCCTGTTCCCAATAGATCTCAAGTACATATGTTCTGTTTTGCTTTTGCATTCCTGGCTCTCCCCCCCCCCCCCCTTCTTCCCTTTGCACCACCCCCTCCCCATTTTTTTGACTCCCATAAAGCGCTTCATCTTTTAATCTTTTCAAATTCGTCTTTATTTTCTGGAAAGCTATGACGGGGAAAAGTCTAAATGATTGCATTAACCGGAAACACTCTTTGATAATTACTTTTAGAGGAAGCAGAATTAAAATGGCCGAGTTTCTCATTTACCTTCCACTTAATATAAAGGCAAAGAAAACTTTTCTAGAGTTAAACTAATTCCCTGGTGCCTCCCTTCTCTTAACCACTTGTAAATCTTAACAGAATTGTTTTCTATTAATCATATTTGTAAACTATGTAGGCTTTTTTTTATTTTTTATTTGTTCTCTAAAATCTTTTCTCTCTTTCTCTATGCCTCTTGTAGTTTCTTATCTTTCTTTGACAAAGACACTAACAATACGTATTAATAGCGCTAACAATTCATGACCTTATTAATTGGGTATTTAGACTTGAGTTTCTAGGTGAGACTTTCTCTATAGTATCTTGTTTATTGCTCATCTAGAAGACCTTTATACCAGAAGTAACCATAACTGTAATGTAAATGAAATAGTTACCACTACTGTCTGATACCTTCAAAGTGAGGCGCTGCTTTATACTCTCCTTTGATTTAATATTAACACAATCACAAACCAAAAAGAGTTGGGCTCTATTTACCTCTTCGTTTTGGCCTGTAATGGAGCATTATGAGCGAGCGAGTCCCACTTCTGAACTAGCGATGCAGGTTAGAAAAATAGCACACTAAAACTCAGGCTATATATAATATCTTGAACTTTAATCAATTTAATATACAATCAAAGCAGAAAAAAAGTTTATCCCTATACAATTATTCGATATCACAAAATGCTGTTATTGAAGGAACACTTATTATTTTAAATTTCAGACATTTATTCTCGAATCTAACACCAATTTCACATCCGTCTTTTAGCTTTATTTAGCTCCACCTATTTACTTCTCGGAATCTCCAATGCATATTTTAAAAAAGAGAGAACAGAATGAGTTTCGAAGTTCTTTTTATTGTAATAATAGCCATATATTACCCAACACGTAATTTGCGTATCACTGGTATAGTCACTAATATAGTGTATTAGAGACAATTGAACAAAATAATAATGTTATAGCAAATGTGAATGTAAAAATAGTGTGAATGGAGCTATTGAAATATCTAATCGACCTAAATCCATTTTTTAATAAAAAAAACATTTGCTTGTAGGCCTATATATATTTAAATCTAGATCTAGAGTCCAGATTCTATTATAATAGATGTAATCTATATATTATACGAGTGAATTCAATGGTTCAATAAGCTTATTAATTATTGTATGTTAGTGTCACAACGTGTGTTGTGGTGCCGGGGATTTCACTTGAATTAAAATAGTTGAATAAATGACGATCTAGGATTCACAATAAAAGATTCTTTGTTAAAACACAACTCTGGAACTTTATTTAAATATAAAACGTAAGTACAGCTTATGTACAAGTTACAGATCAACAAGCACAAATAACATTACAAAGGCTTTAAATCAGAGCTCTTAGAAAACGCGACTGTCTACTAGGAAATTCTTTTATCGACTGGCGTTCTTTCTACTCTCGTCAATTCTCTGGCGCTAAAAAATGTCTTTATTTATTTTCAAATCAACCAATAGATTTGCAACATCGTAATTACGTCTCGGGTAAAACCTGAGGCGCTGTCAAGGATCTAGATTTGTGGGGTAATTCCTGAGGCTCAGTCAAGGGTTTATATTTCTATTTACACATAAGCTTTTAAATGTGAAATATACAAATAAATCTATAATGGCATCTGTGACAGTTAGTATATTTAATATATCCCATTTTCAATAACACAGGGTCTCATCTTGCCTGTCCAATCATAGTGTGTTAACGCAGCGCATGTTAAATGTGCGCTACACATGAATGGAACTATTAAAATGTATGTCGACGCGGCTTTAATATAAGCCAGGAATCAAAACAATAGGTTTATATATATAATAATAATTTTAAAAAGAATTCAAGCTGTCCTCAACCTTTTTGTTTGCCTCCCTCCACTGGGAAGTAAAACGATGTGAAACAATTTAGAGTTGTGTCCAATAATGTTTATTTCAAGAATAAATATCTTCAGCGGCAGGAAGCATATAATGGAGACAGAATCGGATTGGAGTAAGTAGGTCATCATTTTGTTCTACCCATTTTGATTCCCAGAATCCAGAAGTAACAAAACACTGATCGCTTCATTCTAGGAACTTGCCTTCAGCATTCATCTATTGCTTATAAAAGAATTGTTCAGATTTTCACTAGATTTGTAATTCTGTATGTGGTTTAGCGCACTGTTCCGACTGTTACGTTTTACTAGTGTTGTGTAGAAATAGCACGCTTATGTTCAGACCTCTGGTTCTCGACATGAAATCTCTTGCCAACTCATGGTTGATACTGTCGTTTGTATCACATAATTATGTATCATGAATGCTGTAGCTTGTGTGAAAAAAAAACAAAAAAGCGAAGTAAAGATTTCTATCAAGTCTCTGAGCTGTGTTCTTTACTTTGCCATTTTAACCAAAACGTTTAACTTCTGTAAAGTGCAAATATTTCTATTCTTTTTTTTAAAAGCAGTATAAAAAATAATACTTTTTAAAACCAAAGATTATATAAGAAGAAATAACCGCTAATTACTACCATTCATCTGATAATTACAGTATTTAGCTCCCTTTCTGCTATTTAAAAAAAAATAGTTTAATTGGTTAATCTTTGAAATAATTTCCATTGTTATCGATTATGTACATATATATTTCTAATTAAGTAGCATTTATTCTCTTTATTTTGAAAGCAACCAAAATAATTAATCATCAATTAATTGTTTGTTTTTTTATTGATTCATGTTTTGTCAGGGTCAATGAATAATTGTGCAAAGTTTTAACTTGATCCAAGAATGGGAAATGGGAGAAAAAAACATGTTCAAACTTTTTTACCAGAGTGAGTTGATATAAGCTTAGTAAAAATGGCCATTATTTACTGTCACCTCAGTATCAATTTTGCTGCTCTAAGCACATGTCTTCAACTAATACGCTGCAAATCTTATACGCACATAGCAAGCAGTAAAGCTTTCGTAGAAGTGGATTCTGAAGTCAAATTTTTCTTTCCTAATCTAATTTCTTTCGTTTTGACATTAATCCTTTCCTTCAAAACCTTTCAATCCTACTAAGAAGTTTTCGGACACAGATTTATTCTGTGGGAATGAAAGTGTCAAATTATCATTATGAAATAACGTGCTCGGCTCAGCCTGGCGGCACCTGCGGGGAATCAAGGGACTTGCCTTTAACTCGGACCAGATTTCCAGTAATGTGCTGAAAAATCTGCGCGGGGGCTAAAACTTCTGGCGTCATTAGTATGCAACGGAGATATGGCGGGGGTGTGTGGCAGCTTGAGAAGCTTCACGGTGTTTATAAAAAGAATTAATAGTGTGTGATATATACGAAGTAATGTCTGCTTGGCTTGATTCCACCATAATGCTTACTTAATCCCTACTTGTTATATATATATATATATATATATATATATATATATATATATAGATAGATAGATAGATATAGATATATATTACTAAACAGACGAGAGTATGCTAGAAATAAGCTTTGATAAACTCGTCATTTTCGAACCATTCTCTCCCACCAGAGTTCCTGGAGTGCTTTGTCTTCTTTAGGCAAGTTCGCAATACTGATATATTGAAATAAATTAGAATAGATTAAAGCTCTTGTAAAAGATTTTTTTATAATAATATATGAGTTTATTTAACACCGTATCCTCCAAGGCCACGTGTAAGCCCATAATGAGATGAAATACACTTCAGTACTGCTATGACTTGTCTACCTGGTATTAGCTCAGACAAGGCACATATTTTATTCATAAAACAATTCTAGTGCCGGTAGAGCTGTGTTAAGAGAACGTCTTTGCCTATTTATTTCAAGATTTATACACTTATAAAAGAGGTTAATCCTAATAAGAACATAATTATACACAATGGGCATTTCCCTTACTCGCTGTAGCATGTGAGTTCTCTGATACTATCTCCATACGCACATCCAAGGTAACAAGAAACCTTGTTTTTTATACGTTGATATAAATTCTTACCTCCCCCCCCCCTCTCTCTCTCTCTCTCTCTCTCTCTCTCGATTCCGTTGTGTTGAATGACACTGTGAAATGAAATCCGAGCACAATACTAAGCCCCATCTTATTTTATTGCAATGGCAGCGCCCCTCCCTCTTTCCGTTTATTCCAATGTTTCGGACCTTAAGTAAATTCTTGCCCTCCTGAAGTAGACTGGAAACGTTGCCTTCCCTTCTTGAGAACGTAGTCTCTCCACTTCCCACATGTGCTAAGGATCAGCACCCAGAGCCATTCAGAAATAGAATTTTGATGTTGCTACCACAAGAGGAGGGTGGATCTTGTAGTATTCTTGCTTTGTTTTCATATCAGAGCCCGGCTCTTGAATGAGATTTACTATTAGAGCTCAGCTCACTGTGGTGGGAGAGGATGGGCAGTTGGAATTATCTGGGGAGCAAGGCATTCACAACACTGCCGCGGTACTGTTAGGTGGCTGATAGATAAGGTATTTTATCAACAAATGTAAAAGATATATCCAGTTGTAGTCTCCCTTTATCCAGTCTTTTTATTTTGTACCCCGTACATATCATTTGTCTTGGGTACAGGGTATTGTTTGTATCATTTGTCTGAGGTACAAGGAATTGTCTGTAGCATTTGTTTGAGGTAATACAACACTATCTCTGTATAGTATATGAGGTACAGGTGTCTGTACAATGTTTACGATGTACAGGACACTATATCTTATTTGTCTGAAGTACAGGACACTGTATGTGTGAATTGTCTTTTTAACACAGATTTGTGTGTGTGTGTGTTTCACATCGCTTCTTATTGAAATGATTGATTGTCTAAACGAAATGTTACTTCCTTCGTCTTCTAGGGAAGGTTTGCATGTGCAATAGCTTTTTTTGTTGTTGTTGTTTATTAGTGTCGAATGACATGTATGCACTTCCCGGAAGACCTCTGCGACCAAATGACCAACAGGTTTTAAAAAGTATGCTAGAAGAACTCATGCTGAATAATGTTAGGACTAAAAGACAACTTATAAACAATGTTCTTTTAACAGGAACACGTCTGCTACACATAGGTTTGAAAAGGAATTGCACGTAGGTTCTATAAACGTCACAGTGTAGTGCCAAGCGATTACGTACTTTAAAGTTTTGGAGTAAATTGGTTGGTCTCTATCTTAGCAGGTTAACGTACTGTTTAGTGCGGACCATTGCACGTACCAACGTTACATAGTTAATTCAACCGTACTCCTTTAAGTAACACCTTCTATTCCATGCTAGTCTAATCCTTCAACTCAAAAGAGACGGTCGCCGTCCCGGTAGTCTCTGGTAGAAAAGTGCCGTCATTATCCATTTCTTTCTTTCTTTCTTTCTTCTCACGAATGCCTGTTGTAATCTGCGGTTTTTTTTTCTACTGGGGGGGGGGGGGGGGGGAGAGATTCCGCACAGGGGGGAGGATATGAAAACGAAAATCTTGTATCGCAATGAAGCGAACGATGCATGCGTATCCCCGTCGCCGGCTGCTTCCTTGAGATGATTATTGTAGCAGAAATCTAGGCACGCTCAATTAGGAACGGCCCAAGGAGATTACTGGAACGTTCATTTTTTTTTTGGGTCTCCTTTCCCTCAAGTTTTTCTTTTTAAACGTATTCAATATATGTCAATAGAGTTGTCGAGAAAACAAAATGTTTATTGCTGTAGTAGTAACATACATCGATTTATATCAGATTAATATTGTTATGGATGCTTTTGAAATAGACACACAATAGGATCAACACCTATTATTATTGTTTGGTAAAGTCGCTCTTTGTCTATCAGTGATCGATGCAAAGAATTTTGTAGTTATCTAAAAGGCTCTAGTTTTACACTGACTAGTTTCTCTTTCAGTTATTCTAAATGTTATCTATTTATGTGTATGGTGTAAGATGTTTACTTTCGTTGTGCTGTTAGTGACTGTTGTTTTTGCTGTACCTTAAGAGTTGTCTTAATTCTATTCCAGTCCAAGTGGACACAATCCTAGCCTCTTCACTGATTTTTACATAGTTTTTTTTTTTCTCGCTGAGTATCAGGGGAGGGAAAGCTGTTGTTTGATTAGGACTTGTTATGGGAATGAGCTCAATTCATTAGGGCTATGCTTAGTTTGGATTGTGCTAAGCCTGAATGTCGAGTAGCTCCCCTTTGCCAGCCAAGTAGATTTCTCCCCCGTGCCCGGTGAAGAGGAATAAATTGACTTACTAAATGGTTATGATAATTTACTATTGCGATGAGCGTTTCAACGGCTTTTACCTTTTTGATGAATGGCTGTCAGGTGTACTGAGGAGCTACAAAGAACCATTTCTCTGATCTCTTCCCCCGAGCTCTTTATTGAAATGTATTTATTTTAAAGTCTTAAGTTGTTTGGGTTTTTTTTTTCGTTTAGAATACTAGATGTTATAGTTCCAGTCAAGTTTTTTTTTTTTTAATAATTGTTCTTCATTACGTGAATGTCTTCACTGCTGGTGAACTGTATTTGGTCTATAAACATAGATCTAGGAGACTGTTTTCTAATCCATCATTTTTTCCTGTCTTGAGGAAATAGAAATTAATTACAATGCGTGGATTTTAAATGTTTTTTTTTTTTTTGTTGTTGTTGTTTTTGTGTGCTTTGAATGAGTTTGGTTTATCATATTCAAATACATTATCATACTTTGTTTTATAACTTTAAAAAATAGTATTGGAATTTGTATTTTTTTTTCTCATGTCTGAAATAGGAACTTGTCATAAATAGAATAGACTTATAAGCTTTTGTAACCATGACATTATTCAAGATGCATCTTCCAACGCAACAATCTTGTTACCTAAATGAATAGCACGTGGCTGCGCCAACTTGTCCAAGCGGGATTCAAACATTCGGAGGCAAGGTGCACTATGCTGGAGGAGCGTCCGAAAATAGTTTGTCCTGCAATGTTTTTGTCAGATCTGGATAGCTAGACCCCAGGGAACAGTGTGTCACGTATACCCCAAGAGTTCTCCTGCTTTTGACTTTTCTTCCAAAATTTATATGATCCGTTCGGGCGTGGGGAAATTTCTTGGTTAACTCTAAGGATGGTGCCAGCCTCATGGACACAGTTTTTTTGTTTTTAGGTGCTTTTGCTTTCAACCTCTAGGATCTGTTCTCTATTGAATTTCATTTTCCGTCTTAACGTTTACCCTTTTTCGAGATGACAAGAATTTGTTGTTAGCTGCTTGATTCTTCTGAACTCTTGGCTGTCCTTTGACATTCAAAAACACCAATGAAGTAAGTAGAGCTGGTGTTGGTCTCGTCAGATGTCCATGTCAGTCTCGTCAGGTCATTTCATTTAAAATCAAGTTATTTCAAAATATAACAAATTTATCTAATATAAATTTCATTGTCAGTCTATTATGGCTCATCCGATTAGGACGTATATAAATATAAATCTTGTTTGCCTCCCTTTGACTTTTCATTGCTGACTTATATTTACCACTGCAATCAAGAGAAAACTGAACTCGCTATAGCAAACTGTTTCAGATTTCTTTCCTTTAAACTAATTCAGATTTCTTTTCTTTCAACCAATTCAGATTTCTTTCCCTTAAACTAAAGTCATGAACAATTTTTGCTTGTTCAATAAGTTAGCATTAAACTATTTTGGAATCGCCTTGATAGCGCATAACATTCATATTGAAGTTGATATGTGAACTATTGTGAACATTTTCTCAGTTGTGGTCGATACTGTAGAATTCAGTATTTACTATGCGGGCAGTATATGGAACAGTTGAAATCTAATAGGACTAGCAGAAGGAAACTAACTACCAATAGTTTTCTCCCCTGCATCTAGCCTCTCATTTTGTCCAGGGAAATCTCGTGTCAGAATAGTAGTGGTTTGAGGACCAGTCTTGCGTGCTTCCTAGACTGCTCAGAGAAGAGGCTTGCTTACCGAGGCATGCTCAAGCAATGAGGCGGGATGGGGAGTGGGGGGGGGGGGACGTTGTTTACAAACTGTCACTTTTTTTTTACCATTCATCTACATTGACTGTCAGCTGTGTCTGTCTCAGTGTGTTAGCCATAGTGGGACTTCATTCATACATTTTAGTGAAGCTATAGAAACGAATAAAATAAACAAGTTCAATATAAAAAATGCTTTCAAAAAACCCTCCCGCTTCTATTGAGTGAAATGTCATGAATTCCTTGAAATCTAGTCTGGAATCCATCATCTGAGAGAAGCTTGCCCTGATACATTGTCAAAAGCAAGTTTAAACAAAAAAAACTCTAGTTGGAAATTGTACTCGTCTCCATAATGGAAGGCCATCGTGATTTGCCACGGAGCTAGTCATGTATTGTTTGTTTTAAAAAAAAAAAGGTTTTATAAGTCTATTGTTAATGAAACATTTTTTAACGAACCACCTAATTCTCTACATTATTTTGATTATTGTTACGGGTCGCACCTCGCCGATTTATTACATTTTCCATTTTAAACTAAAATAATAAAATAATAAACTAATTGGTGCATTTTTTTTTATTGATTCATGTGTTGTCTACGGCAATAAATATTGGTGCAAAGTTTCAAGAGAAGTGAGAGAAATCACGCGACCAGACAGACGTGACTAGGTATACTCTCGTAAAAATGTGAAGGAAAAAGTATTCCAAATGATAAATCCAAACAAAAATGCTGAACTGGACATTAGGATTGTGACATTGCTTGTAAAAGAAAAAAGTTCCCCTTTCAGACCTTGCGATCTACAGGGCAGATAATGTAAATGGCATCTGTTTACGAGGATGTCATGTGGCCAGCACAATGGCCAACCACCTTTACTTTCCCTAACTAATGCAAGGTACTCATTAGAGCTGGGTGGACACAGAGGCGCCCAAATATCCCGAAATTCTCTAAATCCCAGTCTTCACCAGGATTCGAACCCGGGATCCCAGTTCGGAAGCCAAGTGTATTACCGCTCAGACACCGCGCCTCCGCCAAGTGATAAGGATAGTTGTTAAAATTATGACTAATAAATGCTCAATAAAAATATAAATATGGCCTATGTCCTCAGTTGCGTGTTCTAAAGCAAACAATAATTTCACCATGTAGGCGGCTTCGGAATGAGACAGCTGGGGATCACTTTCAAAGGCCGCGGGAGACCAAAAGACATCTAAATCTAGCACCGGCGGACAATAGTTATATCGGTGACAAGCATGATTGAAACTAGAAATAGATGTAACAGTCTGTTTGGCTTGACAACCATGGTCTGTGTAACTTGTTGCTGGTCAGGTTTTCATAGAGACATTTCAAGCCCTAGCTGTGGAGGTGTAAAGATTGTCCCCAATACCCACACACTAAATGTAGTTGACCTTAGCAACTTGTTGATTATCTGAGATTTGTTTGAAATCATTGCAACCATGCATGCTATCTGGTTCTCTTAGTCCTTTTATGCTACACACGTTGGAATAGTTGGGTTATCTGAGCTCAGTGTCACGGCCATTCTACAGTCTTGTTGCAGCGGGCTGCTATTTACATTACTATTGTTTGTAAGTGGATAACTTTGAGAGTTTCAGGCTATACTCGATGTCTGTGTTTATAAGAAAAACATATCTTGCACCCCAAGACATTTTTGTTTTGGTTGCATGAAATTCTCAGCCTTGGTTTTCCTGACCTTAATGTTGATGTGTCCAGGACCATTCAGGTCTAGATGTGAGGTGGTTTCTAAAGCATTGTGTCACTTTTATTCTTTGCTTTTGTTTCTAAGATTTTTTTTTTATTCTTTTAGTTTTGTTTATCATCACTTTTTTTTTTAATGTATCCGAATGTTGCTAACTAAGCTTTTGTCTCACTCCATGTGCGAAACCTGAAACAAGTTCAGAAAATAGCGAGCTGGTCTTTAGAGGATTTACTTCATGTTCTCTTCGGAGCATAGGTCAGTGCATAGCACTGTGGAAATAATACAACTATATGAGGCTTTCTGTCTGTCTTTTACCTTTACAGCCACACATTTTCTTTTCCTCACCTTCATAGACACATATTCTCTTTCTCTCACCTTCACGGACAAAAACATTCTTATTTTTTCACATCCTCTTTCTCTCCTTCACATGAACATTCTCTTTCCTTCACATGAACATTCTCTTTCTCTCCTTCACATGAACATTCTCTTTCTCTCCTTCACATGAACATTCTCTTTCTCTCCTTCACATGAACATCTTTCTCTCCTTCACATGAACATTCTCTTTCCTTCACATGAACATTCTCTTTCTCTCCTTCACATAAACATCTTTCTCTCCTTCACATGAACATTCACGTTCTCTCCTTCACATAAACATCTTTCTCTTCTTCACATGAACATTCTCTTTCTCTCCTTCACATGAACATTCTCTTTCTCTCGTTCACATGAACATTCTCTTTCACTCCTTCACATGAACTTTCTCTCACCTTTACTGGCACGCATGCTCTCCCTTTCTGTCCCCACGTTCTCCCGCCGAATCTGTTCCGTTTATTTTCAAACTGCTGTCCCCCTTCATTGAACACATTAACCAGTTGAAGACGTTCACTGGATCAGTTTCGTGTTTGACATTCAGCCTGTTACTCGAGCCATTCTATTTATTTGGAAAACTTTGTGCGCATCAGTTTCCCCCTTGTTTCTGGACCGTTGCGGTGATCGGCCCTGGGTGAGAGAGGGGGCGGCGTCATTAGTAGCGCAACGTCAAACTCGGAGCCCTCCACACTATTCGATAGTAATTTATGAAAGCACTTGGCATTACTGAACTGTCAGGTTTTTGGTTTGTTTAAAGTGTTTTGAAATGATTTCGTTTTCTTTTTCCCCTTAATGTTGACAAGTTTTCCTGGTTAGCGTCTCGTGGCGGAAATTACTTATTTGTAAATTGAACAACAAATTTATGTCCCTGGCTTATAGAGAAATGGAAGCATTGAATGCCCAAATGTATGTAAGCTTGATGCGGGAAATTTGATCCCAGTTGAGGCTTGTAACAAAAAAAAACAACATAAATCTGTTTCTCTTCTTTCTTTTGTTACTAGGAAATGTTTTGATGGTAGTTTGTATCAGTTTTTCCGATCTCGTTTTGCTCACAGCTAATGTATGTTGGCATTTTTGTCCTTGTGTAATTTATGTTTTTACGTCCATCCTAACAAAAGTTCTTTGTTCTAAATCATTGGCTCCAGTTTTAAGGAAGCTAGCATTCAAATTAGAAGTCACATGAGAGCTGCACGTGAAAACAAAACAATGTCCGCATTTTGTGTTCTACAAAAATGTTCACTGGCCTATAAATGTGCGAGAACTCGGTAAATAGATCGGACAATAGGCAGGCGGATGTTTTTTTCCTCAAGTAATCAACATACTCATATACATGCAACTTCTGTACTTAATATATAAATAGATTCAAGTACTTTTTTTTTCATTCAGGTGGCAACGTGATCAAAGTTTGGGATGCTCTGGCCGGAGGCAAATTGCTGGCCACCTTGACCAACCATCACAAAACTGTCACATCGCTATGCTTTTGCAGCAATTTTGAACGTTTCATGTCCGCCTCCTTAGACAAGTGAGTCATTAATTATTTATTTTTTACCAAAAAACAAAGTCATCATAGTACAACATTTATTAGTACATCCAAACGGAAGCCAGTGACAAAACGGAAGCCAAAATATCTAGTATAATGTGCAAACCTTTTTTTTTACCAGCAATAATTGTACAGCATGATGGTGTAGGTGCTATTCATTTCTTTTAACGTAACATTGAAAACAAAAACACAAACAGCTTATAGACTGTACATAGGCCTGTCTCTATTTAACACTATTAAATCCACTTGAAACATTGTACAGTACTTCAATGTGAAAACAAAAATATTTTCGACCCAGAGGAATGTGTATGTAATTGAGAGTCCTATGCAGAAATATCTTGACGCTGTCTCACTTGAGAAAGCTTAGAATTCGCTTGCTACTAATTGTATTATATCAACACTTGACGAACCTTCCAAGCTAGCTCTTACAATTATGTAAAGATGGGTGGCAATTCGGAAAGAAAGACCAGAAAGTGAGAAGGAAGCGGATGTGTAAAAATGATGTATTTTACCCCCGTGCAATGTCAATTTGTAGGACGAGCTGGCATGTTAAGTGAGGACTACCACTGTTACAAATATCTACTTGCTGGCGTGTCTAAACAATGAGACCGTTTTGACAATGATTGCGCTTAATTAATTGCCTGGAAATGCTCCACTGCCTTGAATGTACAAAACTGAAGTGTTAGCAGCAGCAAGAAAATCAACGACGACTTTCCGTTGTTGACGTTTGGAAGCCTCGCTCCCGTCCTGTTTCACCCAAGACATACAGCTCTGCGTGAGATATGCTCTGGTGATGGGCAGTTATTCCTGGAGTTCTACTGCTTTTAAGGAGGAATCGGGGGGAAAAAATTGGAGGGCCTGGGGAACACGACGCTTATTTGTCTCGTTATTTCATTGATACTATCAGTAGCTCAAGATTAACATACTCGCGCGGGCTCCACCATTCCCACACACATACATAGCATCTCTTATTGACTTAAAACAATTCTTTCATCACCTCCTTAATGGCATGTTGTTTTTTTGTTCCGTTGTGAACTTGAGGTGTGCACTGAGTGGCCGCCTACTTCCGGTGCCTTCAGCCCGTGTGTTTGCTAATCTAAGATGATCTTGACCAATCTATAGACAACAGAGATGATTGGATGGAACGTGCACGTGACAGTTACCTTTTGTTCTTTTAATCCTCCTCAACATTTCTGTCCATCTCAGAACAAAAACATTTGCAGATCTTACTTTTTCTTTTTGGTCAGAAAAAAAAAAGTTGATTTTGGGGAGAAAATATGTCCGAAATATTTTGAGATATTCCCATTAGAAGAGACTGGAGATACCGGTAAAGAAAATATTGTTTTCAAGTAAGAAATGACCCAATGTACAAAGTCGTGCACTGTAAAGTCCCACATCCAGTCATCGTTGAACATTCGACATGTTAGCTCCCATTGGGTGAGTGGTAAAGCGCTTGACTTCTGAACCGAGTTTGAATCTCAGTGAATGTTGTGAATTTCGAGATTTTTAGGACGCCCCTGAGTCCACCCAGCTCTAATGGGTACCTGACAATAGTTGGGAAAAGTAAAGGCGGTAGGTGGTTGTGCTGGATACATTACACCCTCGTAAACCGTTGGCCATAGAAACATGTGCTCTACATCATCTGCCCGTTAGATCCCAAGGTCTGAAAGGGATACTTTACTTGTTTGATACTTTGACTAAATCCATTCATCGTCGAACATTTTACACGTTATCACTAATCTAATAGTACTAGTCAGGGGCGGACTGGCTATATGGGCTTTTGGGCAAATGCCCGGTGAGCCGGTACTCAAATGGGCCTAAATGGTTTCATGAATGCCATTATGGCACGCATTAAATTATTAAAGGTTTTATAATATTCTCCTATATAAGGGCCTATATGAGCGTCTAGTTAAATAACAGTTAAATACATATTTTACAGACTACAGTGTAATACTAATTCAATCTCACACATTTTCAAAAATAATGTAATAGTCTACAACCGTAGACAGTGCTATTAGTAGGCTTCATCCTTTAGGGCCAACACACACAGCGATTCAAAAGCAACATAAGTCCTATATTTCTTTTAAAGATATAGAGCATGCATACAGTTATCGATACGTCATTAAAAAAACAAAACAATGATTTTGAGAACAGATAGGCATATAATTGGAGACCCATCATATGATATACAATTCACGAAATGTACTGTTTATAAATGCCTGGGCCGATTTTGACATCCAGTCCGCCCCTGGTACTAGTACTATCATCCAAGTGAAAGTTGCTTATATTAGTCTAGCAGCAAAATAAATAGTACATTCCCCGTCTGCCTAAAGGCGACATACCAGCTCGGTTTATATACATCCCATTATGGCTTATCAATTTGGCTGTAGCCTGATGCTGCAATAGAGGCTGTCACCTAGCTTCTTGGTATAGCTTCATGCACAGATAATGGAAGTGTGTAGGATTGAAAATAAATATCGAAGCAACGTGTTGTGTGTAGTTAACCTGCTGCTACAAATGTAAGGGATGCAAACACCAGTCTTTTTGTTTTTTAATGGCTACCAACGAAGTGGGGGGGGGGGAAAGCACTGCTCTAATTATTTCTATTCCTTTTGTTCTAGACATGTGAAAGTGTACGATGTAGCCACATATCAAGTTGTACACACCATGAATTACCCTGGACCCATTCTGAGTCATGCAGTATCAGTAAGTTCTTCTCTCTCCCTAGATCTACCTGTTCTTCTTTCCTTCACAGCTTCATTCATAAAATGTTTTTGTTATGCCTTGGGTGTGCACTGTGTGTGTGTTCAGTCATTTAGGGTTCCACTTTGTACAGTTAGGATGTATTGATGCTGTTTCTTTATCATCTAGCACTGCCTGGTTAGAATAGACTGCTCAACCAAATAGCACTAGCTCGAGCCATGATGCTGACAACAACCAAATAGCACTAGCTCGAGCCATGGTGCTGACAACAACCAAATAGCACTAGCTCGAGCCATGGTGCTGACAACAACCAAATAGCACTAGCTCGAGCCATGGTGCTGACAACAACCAAATAGCACTAGCTCGAGCCATGGTGCTGACAACAACCAAATAGCACTAGCTCGAGCCATGGTGCTGACAACAACCAAATAGCACTAGCTCGAGCCATGATGCTGACAACAACCAAATAGCACTAGCTCGAGCCATGGTGCTGACAACAACCAAATAGCACTAGCTCGAGCCATGGTGCTGACAACAACCAAATAGCACTAGCTCGAGCCATGGTGCTGACAACAACCAAATAGCACTAGCTCGAGCCATGGTGCTGACAACAACCAAATAGCACTAGCTCGAGCCATGGTGCTGACAACAACCAAATAGCACTAGCTCGAGCCATGATGCTGGACGTTTTTTTTAGTATTTTAACATGTATTTATTTATTTGTGTATGTCTCTGAGCCAACCAATCTCAACTTCCCTCCTTTATTTTTTTTTCTTGAGGAAGAGGAGATAGTAAAAGTGTTTTGTCATTTGTGCTAGTCACATAAAACCTAAAGTCATATCCTGCCACCTACACTTGACATGCACTATGTGGTGTGGCTTTTTTTTTTTAGTCTTCTTGTAAAATGTACCACTGAATGTGCTTGATGTATATACAGATAGAACTTTTAATAGCCCATGTAATTAGGAAGTCTTCTGTTCTTGCCATCTATTCAATGACCTTCATTTGTTGGGAAAATAACTGTTGTGAACATAGAGACAAAAGTTTGATTGAGTATGGTCTCTTATTTGCTGATTTTCACAATGACTATCTGACTATTTTTGCAATGTTTATCCTCAAAAAATTGGTTAATGATTTGAAAAAAAAACAACTCTTTTTAAAAAATAATGTTATTTCAGGAATGCTGTTATTAATATTATAAAACATGAAGAAAAAATCAAATGTATTCAGAATTAGTTATAAAAGATGATTTCCTATTACCACTACAGGTGGTGACCTTTATCCATTTTCAGGATCACATGCCTATGTACTTTCCTATACCTTTGGTTTTTACAATTTAATGGTTACAATTTTAGAAATGCAATTTACAATAACAACTCTGCTTGCTAATTCGTTATAGGCAAAACCTGATTCGACATGGATCTCGATAACTAATCTAACGATTTTCCTAGATCTTTGACAATTTATGTATATCTTTAGGAAAAGCATTACTAGCTAATTGGCCACACAGAGAAAACAATCGTTTGACCGTTGTAATTTTTCAAAATATAATCATCTAATTCTAATATCTAAATTTGTTCTGAGGGTCTAGACAATATATATTTTGAACATATATTCGTCAGCGGGTATTCTTGCATGTATTTATTAAAAAGTTTAAAAATATTTAGACGTTCAGGAACATTTTGCGTCTTATTTAGAGTTCTGTCTAGACCTCCCTAGACTATTGTCTTTTTATGTTTCTAAGACTGAATCTATAGGCCTATCACCAAACGAATCTTCTATACCATGTCTAGATTCAGTATTCTAGCCTAGTCTAGAGCATCGCTTTTATTAACTCGCTCTATATCGTTCTCGGATGTTGGCGGTGTTAAGATTTTTGCTCGGCAGTACAGTGGACTATGTCCTGGTAGATTTGAAAGTATCGCTGGTAGCGAGTGGGCACGCATATGTAGCTTTAAGTCTAGCTAGATCTCTAGAAGGACTCTGAATACCTAACTTGGATTGTGGCAAGACACCACCTACTACAACGATGTCCTGCTACAAGAATACTGTTCAATTCAATGGCTTAGACTCGAACTTTGGCATAAATCAATGGTGGTAGCAGATACAAAATAGAGCAGTGAGAGTCGTAACAAACGAATATTCACATTTGACAAGAATAACACCTTTGTAAAATCACTAAATTTAGAAAGCCTTCAGGATATAAGACTCAAAAGTAAAGTAGCAATTATACATAAAACTCTGAACCATAATCTTCAAATACAAAAACAAAACTTAATAAAATACTCAGAAAGACACAAAGATAAAGACGCAATTCTTGTTTTGTATGTTAGGACAAATTTTTTTGAAGTAACGTCTATATTTTATAAGATAAGATAAACGATCATAAAATTTAAAGACTAAAAAGGCAAAAATAAAAGTAATTTTTAAAAAAAAAGCGCTTAACAGTATAATAAAACGCACTGAAAACAAGAACTTACTTGAAAAAAAAACTTTTGTTATGCTACTTATTTTTACTACAGTGAATGGATGTCCATTTGGCACTATTTTGTCTGGCAATGTATGTAGCTGTCATATCTGGACAATGATGAAAAGCCAACATGAAATCTGTTGGTTATCCTTGCTATTAATATTATGTTCAATATACGGTTGAACACTGGTAAGCTAAAGAGACCGATGAAGGTATTCTAAACTATTCCAGACTATAGTCCCAAACCTGGCTTTGATGCATGGAGCACTGGTATGTCAAGGGAATCCCAGTCTCGAGTGTGTCATTGACCAGGCCGGCTCTAAAAGTAACTCTAATGGAAGCGTCACTGATTTGACAACTCCGACTTGATCTCAAAGAGGCTAAGAAAGAACGACATGTTTAGGTCGTTTATATCTTTTTTTAAAATATAGACCAGGCTATGAGAGTCTTTATACATTGTTTAACAAATAAAAGTGTGCTGAGTTTCAGTAATGGCTGTTCCTTTATTTGGACACATTTACGAAATCTGGAGGATTATTTATTGCATTTTTTAACCTCTATCTGGACACATCTAGTTTTACATTCTTTTTTTAGGGTTTATGTCACTAGTTCTGAGTCAGTGCTGTGTAGCAGTTTTCAAATATATATGACATGCACATTGATCTATACATTTCTATTTAGTTGGTCCAAAATGTTGGACTGGACAACGTGGAACAAATACATTTTAGTTAGTGAGCTGACACTGGGGAAAGAAAATTGACCAAAGAGTTGCACTTCTAATCTATGATTAATGTGGTGAAGATTGGTAGATACACAATTGAATGAGTTTTGAAGGTGTGGAAAATGAAAGCTTGACACTATGATCAACCGCTTTTATTTTCAAATTACTGCTTACTCAACAAGTGATACTCAATTGACAGTATTTGCAGACCTGTACTCAAATCAGATCCGTATGACTAGAATTGAGGGAGGCTACTCTCCATAAGCATCATATCGTTGTAACTCGTGTCTGATGGGGGCTTCTGATAGTCCCGACTTTAACATAGTCCAAACATGGAGCCAAAATAGCAAAGAATTTTCTATGATAATAATTGCATTTAAAATAATCTAAATGAATACTTCTCCATAAATTTTTTTCCCTTCAATAAATGGTTGTCTCCTAGCATCTCCGGCTTCTTCAGCTTTCCTTTATTATCACTCCTTCAATCTTCTTCCATCTTGACTGCCTCCCCCACTTCCCCTTGTTTACTTGTCTGTCTGTAGAACTAATGAACGAGATTCTCTGGCAGTGGCATTTGTCGACTTGTGTACTAGCAGCTTTTTTGACTGGTCGTTAGGCGGGATAACCCTGCCGTGAAATAAGCACGAAATTCGCTGATCATTTGTAGATACCTATCTCGCAAATTATCCCCCATTCTTTCTTTCCTCCCCCCTCCCTCTCCATCGCATCTCGCTGTCTCTTTCTCCCTTACAAATGCATATACTCTACTCTCTGGTTCTTAGTATTTCTAACCTTCTGTCAACATTTTTTTCCTTGACACCTCCCACCTCTTTGATTTTTATCATGCACCCCCCTTCCTCCCCTGAATGTGTCTTTCCGTCCGCCATCGTCTTAAATCTTTTGAATTCTACCCCCCCCCCCATTTTCCCCAGGCCCTCCTGTTTTTTTTCCCTCTTTCTTACTCCAACAGACACACAAATCCATTCAACCTTTTTTTTAATATATATGTTGTGCTGGCCAAGAGAACAGACATGGAAGCCCAGGTGGTGACGTCTAGCGGATGCAAATGTTCTTACCAAACTTTGATGACAGCTCCCAGTTGTTGTAGGGTTCACATAGCACCATGTGAAGGAAGGTTCAACTCTGCTTCTTTCTACGCGACCCAATCCAAGGGCGGAGGCAATTTATTGGATCTGCTACTTTGCTTAAATACGACTGGTTTCATAAAATGTTGGGGGAAAAGGGGGGGGGGGGCATGTTGAACCAAGTACATCACGCATAAAATGTAATGCGTTGTCTCCCTTTGACAGTCTGCTGGTAACGTCTCGGCTGCTCTAAGAGAATCGATTTCTGCTCTAAGCTACATTTCAATCTAATACATAGTTTGGACGATTCTATCGAAGTACATTTAAACTTGTACATTAGTGGTTGCTAAAGTTCTCTATAAAGAAATGCGTCGTCTACACAGACTCAGTTGCTGACTACATTGCTTTACATTCATAGGAGACAAGGTTGTTACATTCATAGTACAAACTACTTCGGCTACACATTCTAGAGAAACAACTACCGATAGTGGTGAACAGTCTTAGGAACGACTCCTATACCCATTACCGCAAATACTTATCACTACACAACTGTTACTTGGTTCAACAATTGACTGCCCTGCCAGCACCGACATATTTCTTTCTTACAAAGCTTATATCAACTCACTCTGTTTTTCTGATAGAATGTTTGTACACGTTATTTCTCCGACACCCAATCTAGGATCAAGCTGAAACTTTGCACAATTATTTCTTTTACATGACAACACAATAATCATTTTTTAAAAAGTAAACAATTTGTTAATTAACTATTAGTAATTAATTATTTTAGTTTGCATCTTGAACAAGGGAAAGAAGCTTTACTTGACTGAAGTGGTATAAGCTGAGTTAGTCCCCTTTATAAGACGCCGCTCTAAATTGTAATGAACTCTAGTCATAAGAACCTCACTAGCAGAGTGGTTAGCACATCTGTCCGCAGAGGCGTGAGCGCGACGAGTTCGAACTCAGGTCGTTTCCTTTTTTTTTTTCCTTTTTTTTTTTATAAATGCTTTTAAAAACCAATGACGGTAAACTTCACCCAGATCTCCCTACCTCCCCCCCCCCCAACGTGTCCAGACAAGTGATAGGATCATAGCGTAGTGAGTAAGCTAAAAGCAGGAAATAGCGCTAAACAAAAAGAAAAAATATTTTAAAATATTATAAATCGCATAGAGTTATTGTTGTTGGTCTAGTTCTATTACAAATTTAAATTAAACTACATGACTGATCCAAATTAATTGATACCTCTACACTTCATATAAGATTTGATTTTTGTTTTCTGGGGTGGGGGTAATTTTTTTAAAAAATGTTTTTCTTAACTACTGGCCTTGTCCAAGGTCTTTTCCATTAACTATCTTATCGAATAGAGAAATTTTCTCATATACGTTTGTTCAGGCATATATTTACACTGCAAAGGTAGTTGATGGCAGCGTAAATACAAACTGTAATATATAATGGTGTTGCTAAAAGTATAGCTTTTATTTTTTTATTTCCGCGCTGTTTGTCTGTGGAAATACAAATAGGCTGAGGGAAACCTTTTGTTTTAAGTAACATCGCCAAGCAAAGAAACGCACCACATAACTAAATATACCTTTTCTCCTATTATGCGATCGATGGACCAATGGCCGATACATTGGTGTCGCTCCAGATACAACATATTCCAATAGTTTTGGAACCCCTAGTTCTAACCAGAAAAAAATTGTGTATTTCAGTCATTTGACTTGATTGGTTAAATGCATTTTGGCCACCTATCTATTGTACCATCAGAATCATTACATTCGCTTCACTTGGACCGCTTCAGTAGGCCTACTCTTTCAGTAGGTCAGTACTATGGACATACACAGATGGCCGTTCTACGCTTATCTGAAAGAAAACTTGTTAACACATTACTGGCTGGGACAGGGGCTAATAAGGTGAGAACAAGACAGGTGGGAAGGTCGCGGACGAGATAAAGCGCGGGATAGGGATTTTTTTCCCTAAAAGAGGGTAAGGGGTGGGGATATGAGTGCGGGAGCAGTTCTTCATCCAATGTCCTCTCTAGTCGTCATGTCCTGTGCTGGTTTTGATTTCATTCAGTAGTGGAAAGTTCATCATTTCTTCTTGTATTCACGTTGAGTAGCACTCAACATGGAGGTCACCAGAAGTGAACGCAAAATAAGGTTAACCCCGAGTCTCACCCCTCATCAGACAGAATGCGAGGTGTGCACCGTTCATTCAGACCGGTAAGAGAGAGCTCTTGTTCGCTTTTGATGGCCTTAGGGTTCCAAGTGCGATGCACAACTCTACATGACAATTTGAAATGGTCGTAGCAAGACACACACACACACATCCCGTTTTTGTTTTTTAACCTAACCTTACCAGTTGTTATATTACTTTCGTTGGATCTAGATTGAATAGCGTATGCTGTTTTTAAAGAATATTAATACGACAATGACCACAAATATCTGGAGGCTTGCCCACACAACCAGAGGTTGTTGGTGGGATCTTGTTCACCTCGGTGACCCGTTTCCCAGTCGGAGCGCTCCTACGGAGTGTGGTACAGTTAGAAAAAGCGAGAGTTTCTCTGCCTTCAACATTCGTATGGACTGCTAGTACTTCACACTTGAACGTGTGAAACAGTCCTAGCGAGACTGCACAATCTTGGTGAAGGCTTTCTATTAGTCTTCTGGCGAATGGTGCTGTGTGTTTCGGATCATCCTTTAAATAATTGTGAATTTCTTGTAAATTTGTGTTACATATAAATATACAATTATGCATTCGCCCTATCACTTTAAAAAATCTTTATCTGTATCCCCCCCCCCCCCCCCCCCCCCGCTTTGACTTGACTTCCTCTTCAACGAAAAACTTTTTTCCTTTATTCTTTCTTGGTAATTTCATTAGATTTTGATCGTGTATGAGATAGTCATCTCAAGCCTCGGTTTGTGGAACTGGCCAACTGTCTCTGTCTTTGATTCGCTTATTCCGAAACTCTTGACAAACAAAGTGGGAGGGGAGGGGAGAGGAAATAAAAAGAATATTTCCAGTTGTGGAGGGACTGGGGATGTTAGAATGAACATTGACCTCACCGTCGCTAGTGAATAACCAGGACACATAACAATTAAATTTCTATCAGTCATGCCTCCCTCTCTCTTCATCTTATTTTTCGTTTCCCCCACCTCCTGTTAATATGATTCTGGGATTTGTTGGGGGGGGGGGGGGGGCCACCCCTTCCCTTTTACCTTTGTTCTGTACTCCCGGCTGCCTGTAGATGCTGTGAAGATAACTACCGTAATGGCCATAAGATACATCGTGGCTTAGACAGGTTAGGGGAATTAACTCGTGGTGCTGGGAGAAATGGAAGCATGAAGGGTGAGCGAAATAATTCTCTGCCCCTGCATAAGCTTATCTTAGTAATCATTTCTGCTTCTTCTAATAAACCATTACGTAACAGTTACAATAAAAGAATTCACTATTTTTTTTAGAAGTGTTTCGATAAATCCCATGTAGATATGCAGGTTTGGTCTATTGTAATGATCAGAGAACGTAGATAAGATATTGTTTTCTACTTTAGTGTCTGGTCAAGGTGTCATAAAAAGTAAAATATTTTGCAGAAAAAGTGCTCAAAGTTCATAAAAAAAATATCTTGAATTTTTCTTCACTATTACAATCTTGGCTGTTGAGGACATTCTTTATACAACCTGTCTGGGCCAACCTAACACTGTTTGGTTTCAAACTATTGACAGTTTGAGATTTGACAAAAATTGATCTTTTAAAAAAAAAAAAACTCTTGTTTTTTAAATTAGGATGTTTTGTTTTTGTTTCACTTGGTCACTTGTTTTGCTAGTTGTTTACTTGTCTAATTGCCTTGTTTTGTTACTTGTTTACTTGTCTTATTGCCTTGCATAATCAACCCTCAATCTTGGCTTTCCACAGCCTGATGATCAAGTATTAGTAGTTGGCATGGCAGATAAAATGTTGTCAATACAGCGAAGAAAAACAGAATCTGTAGATCATGCTGTGAAATTTCAAAAGTCTCAAAGGAAGCGCAAGCTTCGAGGGTACGCTCATCTAGCCAAGTCCTTCACTCCAAGCCCAGTAAGTACTTTGATAAACAGCAAGTCTGTTCTATCCTAGATTTTGAACCATTTGTTATGTAAAGGCTGAACCCTCAGTGTAAGCCAAGAATCTAATACTGAGCCTGATTTGTGCTTCTAGGCAGATAGTGTTGTGGCACTGAAGAAAAGAGAGATCCTGGCTCCATATGATAAGCATTTGAAACATTTCAACCATACCAAAGCTCTGGATTCTGCTTTAGAAGTAAGTTGCTGTTGACATTGAGCTGATGTTTGTTTTTATTTGTATAGTTTGTAATTGTAAAAAAAAAAAAAAACTTTGCTGAAAGGTAAACTATAATTAACCCTTTTGGCCAATGTATCTGAGCAGTCTCTGAAATTTAATATTTTTGTTTAAACAAATATAGAATTCTGATTTGTGTGCATTGTAAACACTTTTTCTATTTTTTAAACATTCTCTTTTTGTTAGTAAATATTTTTCAGAACTGGATTAATTAATTAATTTAAAAGTGGTGGGGGGAGGGGGTTGTCATTTGTTTTTTTACCTGGATTTTCTTTTCTGAACAGATGGTTGTAAGAAAGAATCACCCAGAAGTGACTGTCAGTGTGATGCAGGAGTTGATAAGAAGACAGCACATCAAGACTGCACTGGCGGGGCGAGATGATTCCTTCCTTCGCACAGTGTTACAATTCATTCACAAGTACTAGTCTTTTTTTAACTTAATGTTTTCTCCTCACTGTCTAATACTATCATAGCCTGAACTGGTTTTTGGACAAAGTCTGCATTATTTTAATGTATTTTCTTACTGTGTCTCATTATTCTTAATCAACTTACTATTTACTGACATGAAGCCGTGCATCCTTGGCATTCTTTTCTCGTCTATTTTAGTGTGCATTCAAGGTTATGTGCAGCATAAGTTTCTTCCCCCCCCCCCTACTTTTTTTTTTTTTAAACTATTTTGTCGAAAGACAGAAGTTTGCACCATAAATCTAGATCACATACAGGCTTTCCATTTTGTTTTTCATTTAAAGTTTGATAGAGAAGCTAGACTAGAAACAGGTGTTGTCACTAGGAAAGCTAAGATGTTTATCATGATTTAAAGTTACACAAATCTTTCTCTGGAACCTTTCAAGGGGAGATCATGAAGATTTCAGCAGTTCGTGTAGATGTGAAATGTATTACATGTAATTATGAGGACATTCCCGACCATTAGCATGAAATTCTAGCTGAATCATGTTACCTGAACAGTTCACTCTTCCTGGATCAAGGAGCAGAGCACCACAGGAAGTGCATAGTCTCAAGTCTGCACATACAGGAAATAGATTCTGGACTGAACTTTTCCTAATGCCTGCCTGATAAAGGATGCACTGATCCCAAATTTCTGCTTTTTGTAAAAATCTGAAATGCAGTGTTTAAAAAAAATATAAACAAAATGATTCCCAGATTTGTTCAAAAACTCATTACAATCTCCCAGCACCACTATTTTTTTTTTTTTTTTTTTTAAGGTTTTAAAATCATGTTTATTTCCAATCATTCTCTTCAAAACTTTTTGATTATTTGAAGTAGAATGTTTGCCACCATAGACCCCTGTGTTAATTAGACATGCTCAATAAAGCAGGCTTTGGGCAACCTTCATTAAAGACTGTTGTTATCATTTCATAATGTTCTACAACTTTTAAACACTGGACTCACAAAAATAAACAATCCCCAAAGTTATCTGCTCTAGATCCTTTTTAATTAGCTTCTACTTCTTTTTAAGCCTTAGAAGATTTTTAAAATTGATATATTTAAAAAATGTACTGGGTATTACTTTCAGTTTAAACCAGAAATAATTTAGAATTTAAAAAAAAAAAGGGGGGGGGGAATTGTTTATTTTGTAGAATGTCAAGCAAAACAGGAATCTATATTAGACGCCAGAGAAGCACAAGACAAACACTGTTTCTGAGTTAATGAAATAGAACAGAATTGTAAATTAGTTCTTTCTTTCTTTCTTTTTTTTTGTTTGTTTTGTTACTTTCTTGCAAAATAATTTTTGTTTTTCGATTTGTTTGACAGAAATTTGAGTAATCCAATGTTTATGGGGACATTACTGGATATTTTCAACTTGGTTTTAGGTAAGAAATGTTATTAAGTTGGCAAGGAAGATAGCCAAGGGAAATAATGAAAAATAAAATTGGTACCTGATTCTTTTATCAAAGTTATTACTTATGTTTTACACATTTCTGTGATCCTGTAGTTCTGTAATGGTTGCATAGCTATAATAATGTTTTTATTACTAGAGAAATATAGATTTTGATCTTGATTTCATGGAGTACTTTAAACATTTTTAACATCACTATTAAACATCACTTAAAATCATAATGTCTTAGTCAATTTCAATGCAACCAACTTGACTACTTTCCTACTTATATATATTTTTTTTTTCCAAACACAATTGTATTATAAAGTAATATCAGTTGAATCTTATCTTATCTTATATAATACAGGTGTTACTTCAAAAAAGAAGATGATTAGGTCTTACGCGTTATGCATATTAACCAATGACCTAAATTCTGTTAAGTCACTGGTTTTCCTTGCTAACTCAGGCAGCCCATTCCATGCTCTAATAGCGCTAGGGAAGAAAGAGCATTTGTACAAATTTGTCCTAGCATGTGGAATGAGGAATGTGCCTTTATCTTTATCTGTGTCTTTCTGAGTATTTTATTAGATTTTGTTTTTGTAATTGATTTTTTTTCTATTATGCTTTATATAAGTGTATTGGTGATTCTTGAGCTCTTGTTTCATGTCCTGGTGGTTCTAGGGCCTGTGATCAAGTTTTCTATTTCATTTTT
This sequence comes from Biomphalaria glabrata, assembly GCF_947242115.1. NCBI lineage: Eukaryota > Metazoa > Mollusca > Gastropoda > Planorbidae > Biomphalaria > Biomphalaria glabrata. The sequence goes on along the minus strand of NC_074711.1, from coordinate 21,504,765 downwards.
AAATATTTTTTTTAAGGTAAACTAATGTATAAGCCGCAGGATCTGGTTCCATTAAATTCTGCATTACATCACAATCAATGAATAATTGGTCCTGAGTAACAAGCACTGTTTTCTGAAGTAGTTTCATAGTATAACATTTGAAAGAAGCAATGCAAACTTTCATTTTTCTTTCAGACATGTATGGTATTTCTGAGTTGATGAACAGTGGACCACTGGAATCCCTGCTGGTCAAGATCAAGGCACTGATTAATAATGAGGTCAAACTAATGACAAGTGTGGAAGAAATCCTGGGTTCCCTTGACCTTCTATTCACTGTGGCAGAAAATCAAACACTGCCTTTGCTTGACTCAAGCACACAGTTGCAGAATGGAACATCAACAGAGATAGTAGCAGATGTTGAAATGACCAGTAATGAAGCTGGTAGTACAAGCTTTTCTATTCCAGCTGGAAAGTGTTTGTTAGATGTCATAGGCTCAAAATCAGTTGCAGCTACTTGATATCTAATGTTATAGTTGTTTTTTTTTATTGTTGTATTTATGAATTAAAATATGAAAGAAAATTCTTTCCATGAGATACTTAGTGTGAGTTCATTGTGTTTATATAAATCTATTTATAGGTTAACTGAAAAAAACATTTCAGGTTGATCAATGTTGTTATCTAAATTTTATATGATTTCAATTTTTTTTTTTTTTACTTTTTACAATTTCTGAATGAGTCATAAATTTTGAGTTCCTTGTAGCATCAATCACCTAATGATATGCACTCATATGGTTATATTTTATGACATTACTAATTTGTGACAGTGTAGACTTAGTAGACTGCTTATTGTTTGACTGCTACGCTGGGCAGGGCAGGGCACATATCTGAATGGAAGACTACCATACAATCTTTTTTTTTTAGTCCATGTTGTAGTGTATGCAGTTTCGATGCGGAGGGCATGGCTATTATAGCACAGTGCATATCTGGCCACTGTCCATGTTTCGCACGGCTCAGGCCTAACTTTAACTTCGGTGCCCCTGATGTGGGGAGGAAGAGGAAATCGTGTCTCTTATTCTTTATGCTCCAGACAAGCTGAGCTCCTTCTCGAAGTCTCAACATATCTGGGAAACCACAAATTCTTACCTGTATAGTGACACTTTGCATAACAGCAGGGTTTTGTCCTGGGCTTTTGCAAGAAAGCATTGAGTTTCTTGATGATGTATCTTTATTTTTTTTTTTAATTTTTGGTGAGCTGAAAGGTCATCAGGGGTGCTTGTGAAAACACTTTTAAGACCAGTTTAGATACCAGCTTGCTTTAACTGACAGAAGAGAACACTATCATCAGGCGGCTTCCATAGGGACAGCTGAAGATCTCTTACACATTTGAAACGAAAGGAAGCTCTGCCTAGGACGGGAAAAGAAAGCTAAACCGATCATCGGAAGACAACAGTTTTGTTTGCGTTGGATGTGTATTACAACTAGGAAAGCCTAGCCATATGAAATAAAGAGCCTTATTATTGATTTGTTGTACATGTCTGGTCTGTCTAGCAGATTAGAAAAAGTATTTTGCAATATTTATAATAAAGCGATGAAAAATATATATTATGGTCCTCTTAAAATGCTTTCACTGTTTGTAAAAAAAAAAAAAGTAATTTTATATAATATAATTTGAAATACAGAATTTAAGGAAAACGTAAAAAAGAAATCTACGGTACTGCAGTGGTCTCAGCCATCAACTCTGCAGCAGATAGATTAGTTTGTAGTAGATTTAATGTGTAGCATTACCTAATCAGACATAATTATTGAGTGTTACTAGAGCATGGTCAGTGTTGTGTGGCCAGTAAGGAAGGTTACCTAGAGTAAGTTGCCCCTGACTTCTTTATGAGGAATGCACATTGATTGAATTCGAATTCCACTCAGGCACACACATTGTTTTCTAGGAATGTCGTGCCTATTTTCTGTTAAGCTAATTAAAAGTGCTTCACATTTTCCTTTTAGTACAATTTTATGGAACCTAAGGACTACGAAGTATGTAAGCAGGACTTAGGTCTACTTATCTAAAGATTGTTGAAATTCATAGTCAATTAAACTACACTAGTTAATGATGAATTAAGGGAAGTAACAATTAAATGGTTAAAGATGCCGCTACTTTTTGTATTATAACCCTTTAGTCTTTCTATATATATGATATTATATACCTGTATGCTCCACGCAGATGCGTAGGGAGGAGGGGGATCACGATGCCCCGGGCGCAGGGGCGTATCTAGGTGGGGGCTTGACCTCTTTTGGGGCCCCTGCATTTTGCGTAATATTTAATTTTTCATTTAAAAAACACTCATTTGGGGGGTCCCCCTAAAGTGGGGGCCCGGGGGGTTTTCAAATTCTCCCTCCACCCTAGCTACGCCACTGCCCGGGCACCACACGCAGAGAGGCGCCAAAAATATATAAATTATTGTAGATATTTTAGTTAGGTAATACATTCTAAGGTTATTTGTATTCTATTAGTATTGAATACGTTTTATTTTTAAGCCTCTATTTCTATGTGATGTTCATGGAAAATGGGGGGGGGGCAATAAAGTTTCTTACCGGGCGCACGTTAGCTCACTACGCCTCTGACACGAAGTAGTCTTTCGTATTCCTTCAATATACCGAGGCTCATCATTCTAAGCTTACCAATATATTTCCAGTCAAAGGAAAGAGGGAGGAATGGAGGTACTCTTGTGGATTTGAAGCACAATTAACAGTACGTTTGAACATCCAACTTCACCATCGCATGTATTTAGCCCCTTTGGAGCTGCTGTAAATGAACCTTTTGTTTCTAAATTAATTATCTTTTTTTTTTCATAAACATCTATTTTCACATATAACGTAAAAGTAGGCCAATATATGTAGTTTACATCGCCTACTTATACAACTTTATAGTGGTTACGTGGAAGAAACACAAGAGAAAGCTAAGTAACAGTATCTTTTTATGTATTTTATATAAAATTGTATTTATGTAACGCCTTTTAACCATGAAGTCTATATTGTATGTTCAAGGCGTCATGAGTTTCAGCGCTGGATTTACCTATAGACAGCATAAGCTATAGTTTAGGGCCCCCATTTTTTAAGGAGCTCTTTACCAGGGATAGTTACAATCATTTTGAAGAAAGAGACAAGAAATATTGCCTTATTTTGGTCGCAATAGATCACAGGGCCTTTTCAAGTCTAAATCCGGCCCTGAATATATAATGGACAAACCAGAGTTAAGTAGGTCAACTCTATCTCAATTAGGTTATATAGGATAGGGACGTCTTTGTGTTCTTTCTAAATGCAGTGAAATATGGAGTTTGTTGTAGCATCAGTGATGCCCAACTTAATTTGGTCTGTGGGCCATTGACATGTTCAACACTCGTGTCGCAGGCCACAACAATGAAAAGAAGAAAAATATGAAACAGAGGGGAAAAAACATTTAGAAATAGTTGTATTACAAACCCCGTGGCTCTACTTACACCCTTAAAGCGATTACGTAATATAGGTTTACCTGTTTTGTGAACTGAAACAGTTTGTGTAAGCCTACTCAAAGGACCTCATTCACCGTATGTATATAATGAATATTAAACCACGTGATTCTCTATCTCTTCTATATAAATTACGATCTAATTTTAATCAACAATGGTTATCATGTGACAGTTGTTTTTTTTTTTTTTGTTTTTTTTCGTTGTTTTATCAATATTATCGCGTCACCGTTCGTTTTGGTGAATGAGGTCCATTAAGTGCTTTTAAAAATGTTAATAAATTTTTCACCCTTGTTTTCGGAATTTTGAAACGTTTCTGCTAAAGGCAACATGGCGTAGAAAACAATGTCTGCATCGCTAGAAATTTCTCAAGCAGGGATGTCTGGCTTTGTAAGTCAATCAGTTCCAGTTGCAGATATGTCTTGGCACTCCTCAGCGGCAATTGAAAACATTTCGAAATCTGCTGCTCTGTCATTTAGTTTTAAATTGAGATTTTGACCCATATCTTCCACTCGTTTTGTAATTGTCATGCGAGAAAGGCCTAATGCTCTCGGAAAGGCTGACAGCTTAACTGCATTTTTCTTTCAGGACATTTCTTTCATCACTACTAGCAAGCACTTTTTTAGGCTTCATTTTTAGCGCCCCCCCCCCCCCCCGGAAGGGGAAAAGACACTATTAGTTTTGTGTGGTTTGTCTGTCCGTCCGTCCATCCTTCCCGTTTAGAAAAGATATGGAAATCCGACATCATAATATTTTAGACCATTCAAAGTTATGATGCAACGGCTACTATTTTCTTTTCTGAAAGCGAAAAATATCATTTTTAAAATCAAGTATGCAATCAGGTTTTTTAATAAAAATAGGGCTTTCACCATTTTCACAAATATTCACTATTAATAGTAACAATAATTGGAGGCTATTTAATAAGGGAGACGACTGTTTACCATATTTTTAATATATTTATGCAAACGGTTTTAGATTTTTGCCAAATGTTTTTTTTTTACTATTGTATTACAAAGTTAAGTATGTTCTAAATACTAGGCCCTACATTTACAAAAAAAAAATGTTTTTTTTTAAGAGAAAAAATGTAATTAGTATCCATATAAGTGGAACATAATATAAAACAACAATTAATAAGCAGTTTCAATTTTCATATAGGACACTGTACTGTATAGTACATACAAAACACACGGAAGTATTCTACGGACATTTTTTTTCCTTGGGGCTTTGAATAAGAGATTGACTCTTTACAAAACAATTAGACCAATTAGATAATCATTATAAGACATCAGTTAGGGCAGGTTCACTTCTAAGTTCACCTTCACTTTCACATATCCCTTGGTCTGCTGGACAGTTGGGGCACCACACAAGATCTTTCAACCTTCTTTCTCCATTCTTATCAGTCATTTGCCTTTGATAGAATTTCATTCTGATATTCTTTCTGAAAATATTGAAACCTGCCTTTTTACCTACCTGGGTGGCCGATTTTCAGTTAGGTGTTTACACACAAACTGTCTTTGTAACCTTGTTTAAAACTCTAATGTGGGCAGATGTTTGCCCTTACCGCTAACTCATTTTCTTTTCTCTTTTTGGTAAATAATCTCGTCAACTCACTCAGCTAGGCGCAATGGACCTCATTCACCAATCGTAAACAAACAACATTTAGCCACGGGATTCTCTATCTCTTCTATACAAATTACGATCTAATTTTTAATACACAATGGATATCACGTGACAGTTTTTTTCCGTTGTTTTATCAATATTATCACGTGACTAAATGTTGTTTGTTTACGATTGGTGAATGAGGTCTATTTGGCAATCTTTTTCGTTGCGGCTCAAACCAACAATACCACCATATCTTTTTTTTTTTGTTTTTTGTTTTATAACGCCTTTTTTTTTTTTATTAGATTCTTTAAAAGTGACACGTTTTCTTTACAAATCAAACATGTTGATAATAAAAAGCAAACATCTGCCCAATTTTTCTGGAATTTCTAATTCTGTCTAATTTTCGTTTATTCGACTCTCCCATTTCATTAGCGCACAAACATTAAACAGTAGGCCTAACTACCACTTGCATTGATATGAAAAGAACTCGAACCAAAAGGATGCAGTAATGATGCACTGTGTTGCACATACAAGTTGTCAAGGACACGGCCAGCTCAGACAGGAGCGAAATTTTCTAAGAACAAAAAAAAAAAACTTTTGTCGACAAAAAATAAACCTTGTGTTCTTTAGAAAAAAAAATGAATATTAGAATACACAAGATTTTAATGAAATCCATAAAAGTTCCAATCCTAACGTGGGGAAAATATTTATTTATTTTGTTCTACACTTTGTTCCGATGTTACGGAGGGCCGGATGGAAACACGTCGCGGGCCGGATTTGGCCCGCGAGTCGAAGTTTGGGCATCGCTATTTTATGTAGCTCCAAGGTGTGTGTGTGTGTGTGTGAGAGAGAGAGAGAGAGAGAGAGAGAGAGAGAGAGAGAGAGAGAGAGATTATTCGTTAAATGTCAGAAACGTGTTTCAAAATGTTAAACAAGTTCAACAGCTTTTAATAGTCTTCTAAATTTATATTAAATAGCCTTATACTATGTAGGCCTACCTCTGAATATGCCAACGGTGTGCACATCAGGTGCTCATACGCTGCCTATAAATATAGGGATAGCTTGGGTAGTTTTACATGGGAAGGTCGTTGTCTTTGCAGCCTAGGGGGCTACTCCAAGCCATCGTTCAGTCTTTGACGACAGGAACCTCTTTACATGTAGGCTAACTGTGTAGCATTAACTCACTCTCTAAGGAGACTCAACTCATATGTATATTTAATAAAACACTCTATTAAACTAATAACCTATTTACAACTAGTATCTATGTGGATCACCAGATCATTTCAACAACAGTAGGCCTACGTCGTCCAACACGGACTATCAATCTTCGATAGGTAAAAATCTTCCTACAATAACTCTCAACTAACACTTTCAAGCTCCAGTCTCATAGTCTCATATTCTAACTTTCTCAGAGCCCAGTCACCAACTCTAACTAACTCTCTCAAACTCCAGTCTCAGACTCTTGACAAACTCTCTCAGAGTCTAGTCACATTGGCGCATTGGGGGGTAAGCTGTCTCCACAAAGATCTATCACTGGCAATGTCTGATTAAGCCTGTTACCACCTGGTGTCCACTGCGCTGAGGTCCTCCATGAAAGTGTGGCGCAAAGTTAAAGGGGCCTACGAGGACGTTCATGTTCGCGCTTTTCTCGTATTGGCCTCCATGTCATCGGAACTTTTGTTGAGTTTTCCCTGACCTTTTTCCGACTTATGATCACTTCAAATTGTTTAGAGTTCGTATTTTGGGGATTTTGTTTTCATCAGAATGTCCGAATGGGATTGCAAAAATAGAAATATTGTGAGGAAAATTTGAAGCTCTAACTGTAATTACAATAATTACAAATAAAAAATAATTACAAGGATATTTATCAGGTACAATTACAGAGTTAGCAAGTCACAGATTTAGTTACCTTTGTTGACACTCACCACCATACTTTTGTCTCGCCACGCTGCAACCCCTTTTTGAGGCTCTCAAAATCTCGATCTTTTTAGTCTACCCAAAATGCTCTCATCAAGGGATGGAATATATATAGATATTGATATATAAGCGCCATCTAGTAAGTCACATGACAATGTGCCTATAATTTCATTGGCTCTTCCCGGAACTAACCTTATGTATGGTCGGAATCATAACAAGCTTGTCGTTTTCAGCCATCATGGCGAACCCTCGGAAGTTTAGTGAAAAAATAGCTTTACACACTCAAAAGCAGGCCGAAGAAACTGCTGCTTTTGAAGCCATTTTGCAAGAAGTTAATTCTGCAACAAGGGTAATTTGTTTTTCGATAAAAACATTTACTTCGAGGCAACACATCTATTTCCCATATTCCATGTCAAAAGTTGAAAAGAAATGACTGACAGCAAATGTCAAAATAATATTTTTTTTCTTCTGATTTCAATTACAGTTCGGGCTTCAATCTAGAACTGAAAGTGTACTAGAATGTAGTATGATGGTTGTGGCCATGCAAACTGGATTCTAGATCTACCCCCCCCCCCCAATCTTAGTTTGAATTTTTATAATAAAATGGATTCAAACAGAACTTACCAAGACATGAGTAGTGAAATTTGGATGTTGTTACACACTTACTTAAATATATTCGGGCCTAGATTCTATATACTTAAATAATTCTATAAATCTATATGTAAAAATTAAAGAATTTTCATTTATCTCACGCTTGACTCATTTGTTCATTGGAATAGAATCATTAGACAGTTAAGCTAGCAAGTTAATCTGTAACTGTAACAAAGTTTTAAATTGTGTTTAGACTATAAACTATAAATGAAAGAGATTATCCTACTGGAAAAGGAGTTGTTTTTTTCTTTTCTCTGGGAAGTCAGGGAAGTGGAAAATAAATTGTAGTATCAATATAATATTAAAGTACGGTTATGCAACTCATTTTATTAAATTTTAGTAACCCAATTATATTTTTTTTTATTGTTATTAAAAAATGCAGAGCTATTCATAATTTAAAGTGTTTAATAAATAAGGCTGGCAGTCGAGTCGAAAGGTTAATGAGGAATGCAGTATTTTCCATGGCTACGCAGCCCTAGCTGCAAACTAGATATTTTGCCGCATCCAGCGAAGACATAACCATTTTCAGCTTGTGGTCAATTTAAATGTTCTTTATGATGTCTACGTCTTCCCTCTGCAGTGGATTTTCTTTTGGCCTCTAATATGTATTCCACGTTGCAATTTCTAATAAATAGCATCATTCAAAGAATGAGATACAACTCTTATTTTTGAAAAATGTAACCCCTTTACAGATCAAGTCATCATTGCAATGGACATTCAAATCTGCAATAACATAGAAATGATCAAAATTTGAATAAGTTTTGAAACGCAGAAAGTTGTGTGGTTTGCGCTCCGAACTGTCTTCTCTGTGGTCTCAGGTTCAAACATTGACCACTGCCATTAACTAACATCCTGCTGGAGTTTTGGGCTATGATATAATAATATTAAATCCTGATCGAAACTTTGTCTAAACCTAGCAAGTGAAAAGGAACATAACTAAAATAATGTTGTGTGTATAATGAAGAACTCAATTAAATTGTGATTTTTAATTTACATTTATTGGTATTTATTATATAAAATAAAATTGTAGAATGTTTCTGTGATTTGTTTCACAATAGAAACAAGGAATATTAACTATTCTTGTATTTCCAAAATGATGAAAGATCCATCTAGTAAACTTGTCTGTATGCCACATGTCATATGTTTTCTGTAAAATAGATTTTAAAAAAATTATTAACATTTATACTTAATTATGTATACATATATATAGAGAGAACTAGTGGTTATATATATATATTATATGTTATACTGATTATCTGATCTAACATTAACATCTAACTGTATCATAGCTCTGGACTAGGCCGTCACTAAGCCTAACAGCTACTGTAAGAATGAAGCGATACGATTGGTTAAATCAAGTTTCTCTTTCAGTATTGTTTAAGGAAGTGACGCATGAAATAACTTAAAACAAAATCTCAAGGAATCCCGTTTTTTTTTAGATGTCAAGAATTTACTAATTTATTAAATATAAAATTTTCTAAGCATTTAAATAAAAAATGATAGAATGTTTACTATTACAACTTTTTACGCAGAATTTAAATATGTCAATAACTCAAATTTAAAAAACTATCGGAGTTTCCCTTTAAATGTAATAATCAGGCAAATTTTCACTTTAATCGGAAGTTTCCATACTTTATTTACTTTAATAGTGACTGGCATATTAATATGCCATAGGTTGCAAAGTTCGTAAAGTTAATTTGATCGTAATCTTGTACTTAGTAAAGATTGAATAAAATCAAAGTCGAATTTTTTTCTAATACAAAATCTTAATTTGCACTTATTATCCTTATTCCCACCCAGACGAGGCCCAGCGCAATCAGTTTCACATAGTGCCCCGCAATCATTAGGACTGGCCCTGTTTAAGTTTTAAAACTTAAAGACATGTCACATGTGTTTAGTATAGATCTGTATTTAATATTACCAATATAATGATGACTTATTATTTTTTTAGATCTAAAGTCTAGCCTTATTAATAAGTATAGTAAGAGCTAGTAAAGGGCTATATTAGATCTATTATAAATATATTCTATATAATAGATTTAGCTTAGGCTTTAGGTTTAGTCCTTGACTTATATAATATTATTAATATTATATTTATATCTACGAATAATCTTTATGCTAGGACACTACTCACTAGGTCTTACTATTAGTATTACAGAGATATACAAACTCAAGCATTAAAAAATGTTTGGGCTTAGACTTAACATAGAGGTTAGTCTAGATTACTCTAGATTCTACATCTACTTAAATCTACTAGTTTATAAACTTAAAACTATTACTACTATTAGTATTACTACAACTACAAGTAGTACAAGTCAATTATTATTTTTATAAACTAGATCTAGTGAGCGACTAGTAAAAGTGTTAGAAGGCCTAGCTAGAATTAGAGATGGATAGATCTAGCCATTTAGTTTTGTTATAATAAAAATTATAATAGACTTATAGTATAGTATACTAGTATTGTATACCTACTACCTAGTAGATTCCTAGATCTAGACTCTATAGAGTCGTCTAGACTATTCTATACTCTACTAGTCCTATCTTTTAATCTATCTATAATTATATTAATTAATAGTCTGCTCTATAATATATTTTGAAAAAGTAGAAGAGTTAGCTTCAGTGCATTTTGGTGCATCCCATGATAAGTATCATTTAAAATTGTTTGACAGCTAGATTTAGATAAGTATATCATCTGAATCGCTATCCCATTACAAGACGTCACTTCCGCTTTCGGCCATTGAAGCTGATTTTCAAATCTCGTTATTTGTTACACTTTCAAACTACTTTTTCTAATATAAATACGCTTTTCTAAAATCTCAAAATTTTAGGAACTAACTTTGATGCTATCTACTATCTAAATCAATCGCTATCTCAATTTAAAAAAAAAACCTCTTCAGTTTGTCTTTAAATAATGAACTCAATAGACTATATTTTGTATTTTCATGTGTCAAAGTAAAAAACTATCTGCGCAAAGTGTAGTTCTTAAAATTAGATCTAGATCCTTTCGATCTTTTCTCTTGTAAACATGGCCTAGATCAATGAAGTTATAATGCTTTCATAGAGTTGGACAACTTTTTTTTTTTTTTTGCGTGTCTTCAAATTTATTTTAGGGCTACAATACATACACTACTGTCTAAGTTAGTACCCAAGGAATATTTGTGCCAAGTTTTATCAAGATTGATCAAACGGTTTTGATTTCTATTCGGCATATACATACATACATACACACATACGCCTTATTTTCTACTTTATAATATAAGATATATTGTTTTGTTTAGTTAAAAAATATAATGTCAAAGAGGGTCAGGTCAATTATGTCCATACTTTGCTTGTTCATTGTTTTTCTTGATTGCTTGTTCAATGTTTTTTTTTGAGGTATGGTTATATTGTCCACTCATTTGTTGCTTAAAGAGATGTCTTTTAAGTGTAAACCAGATCTTTCAAAATCTAATTGTAAACAAAGAGCAGATTGCTGAAATTTTAATGATGAGAAACTCATATATAATATGTAGTTTAACAAATGTGTGGATTTTGCATACATTAATCCCATTACCCCAGCAATATTAGCAATATTTTGAGGTGTAGGAAATATCCTAAGATTTAAAATGTTTCAACCTCTTCATTAGGAAACTCCAGAACCTCAGTTCAGCTACCAAAACATGTAGTTCTATTTTTTTTTAAATGTTTTTTGTATTTTACCTGTCTTTTTTATTATAGACATTTTATTTCTTAGGATCCACCAAGATATCAAAAACAGCAACACATTGCACCTAATTTGGGTACTTACAGAGGTGGATCCCTTCCTAATGTCAACCAAATTGCAACCAATCAAGGCATTGACTTACAGGTAATTGTTTTAATATATAAAGTTTGTAAAAAATTTACAGCTGCATTATTAGATATAAATATAATATAAATTAATGTATTAAGTATAGATGTTTTACAATATCTGCAGAATTGAATTTTAAAAAGTTGTGCTTATGAATTTTGCATTATTATTGCTTTGATAAAAAAATTGTTTGTCATGTTATTTTTAAATAAGGAAATGTCTTTTTAACATTACTGAAGCTATTTGAGTATATGATTTTTACTTTTAAAGAGAATTCACTTATTTATTTAAGCAAAATGTTTCTTGTCAGGCTACATTACAGCATTTAGATGACATGAAACAAGGCCGCTCTTCTTTAGGTCATGGACGACAGGAAAGACATAGGCAGCAAATTGGTCCTCATAGACGAAATTTTCCACCAGACAAGCGGGTATATAATCACATTCAATTTTAGGGTTATCTTTTAGCATATACTTATTATCTAAGTAGTAAAATCTAAAATTCTGTACACTTTATCAAGACGTATCAGCTTGCAGTCCATTTTTGTGTTGATGTTATAATGTGCATAATCCAGATTTAGATTCTTTGCTATAAAATAAGTTGTAGGCATGTTGATGTTTTTTTTTTTTAGAAAGTTAGATTTCATGTGACGTTTGCAATAGCAATAGTGGCTGCCTTAATCAGATATGTACTTTGCATAGTGTTAGACATTTCAAATTATTAAAATAAGTTCACAGAAATAGTTGGAAACAATTGCTGTAAATATTCATTTTTTTTTTATTCTCAAGATTGATTCTTCTCCATATGGATCTGCCTATCATTTATCTCCTCCTCCTGATACAAGTTGGCGTAGGTAACTACAATGTAAAAAATTACGATATTAATTTAAGGATAATCTACAAAATTAAGTAACCATGGTTGTCTAAATTATTCTATGTGTAAGCTTGTTGCCCAATCCAAATTGCCTTTCTTTGTACAGTTATATATTCCTTATACTATCTTAAAAGTTCTTACAGTTGGTGTTTTTTTTTTTATCTGTGTAGATGATATGATACATGATATCATAACATACAAAATACAATTCAAAATTTAGATTAGTACTACTCTCACAGCTTAACTAAGTTGCTTTTATTAGAAAAGATTCACAGGAAGGCATTCTGTTAATTGTAGTTTTATTGGATAAGTTTGTTAAAAACTGATTTGACCTCTCTTTTGTTTAGTAATAATTTATTCAAAATAGTTCAATGGGTAAAAGTAAACAAGCAAAACTGATATTTTATGAAAAAGATGTTTGCTTTGATAAATTTAGTTCACTTCTTTCAAATTTGAGGGTTTTTTTTATTTAACATACACTTTTCATTTTATGCCTGACTCCTTTCTTTATGTCAGTTGGAAAAAAAAATATTTTTAAGCTTAGTTTGCACTCTGCTAAGTGTTAAAATTTATGTTGGCACTGCTTTAACTAGCTCTATATAATTTTTTAAAATTATTAATCAAGAGCTGTTTTGAACTTTTTTTTTTAAATATTTCTTAAGAATTTCTTTAATTGTGCTTTTCTGATAAGTATAGTTGTACTATGACTTTATAGTAGAATTATATAGTATAGAATTGAAAATGATTGATAAACATGTATCTTTAATTCAAAAAAAAATAATAGAAAGTAAAAACTGTTTTGATTATATCATCACCCCCTCCTTTTTTTTTTCCCTATATTCACTCATACACATTTTATTTCTTTTACCATTTTGCTATTGATTTTGATATTGCTGTTTAGGTTGAGACATGAGCACCTATTTATTGTTTTGTTTAGCAAGCTTTAGTTGCTCTTTTTTCTATGACATTTTTAAAACTTTAATTGTTGAGTTTTTCTTCACTTGGTTTTCATTATTTTCAACAAATTTTTTAATTTGTATTGATAAAGAAGACATGAACATGTCAATATAATACATTAATACAATTCCTAACATTTAACCATAAGCAAAGTAAGGCGAATGGAGGCTAAAAAAGTATTTACTGACTACTTGTTTATCTCTCTTTATATATTTAATATTGAAACTGATTATTTTTAATGAATTCAATGTTTTACTATAAATTGTGACTGATTACAATCAAGTATTTTAAAATTAAAGAAATCTAGTACTTGTGCAGAGTAATTTAGTGTAAGATATTGTTTTAGTTTTTGAATGCTTACATTTGAAAGACTTGCATGAAAATGTCAGTGACCTTTTGGTTTTAGTTTGTATTTTGAATTGAAGCTCTCAACTTAAAACTAATAGTAAATTTTGTATGCATTCAAAGGTGTCATTAAAAAAACAACTATTGTTGGTTACATGTTAAAAAAAACACCTAGTAAAATGAAGCTATAAATACTTTTTTTAAAACAATACTGATAGAGAGTGTAAAACATTTTTCCAGTGCTTTTTTTTTGTGCACCAAAATAGTTTTTTCTTGTTGGGATTATTACAGTGAAATGACATTTGTAGACAAAAATTTCATACAAGCATTCTTTACAATTTAAAAAAACAAGCAGACCTTTTTTTCACTATTGTAATCCAACATTATTTTACGTGTTCATCTGGAGTTGTTTTTTTTAATTTGTGTGTGTGTGTGAATATTCTTTTCCTTCTTTTTTTTTTTTTTTTTTTTTTTTTGTTTTGTTTCTACCATTTTCACTGATTTTACTTTTTGCCAGTTGTGGGCTTACCAAGGCGCACCGCTATCTGTATAGTGGCCTTTCGTTGTCTCGGTGAGTGCATCCCACCCTATCCTTTGTATATGATTTGCTCCAGTTTCTCCACTTATTGCATTAGATTACACTTTTTTTTTGTAACTAATATTATTTTCAAGGTGATGGGATTCAACTGATCACTTATTAAATATTTAACATATATTGCAAAAAGAGCCTGTTTATGATAATGTTGTTTTTTCATCATCTTTATTATATTAGGACAATTCTGCCTCTTATCTTTGTTGTCTGTAGTTACTGCTACAGTGAGAAATGTTGCGATACTTAACTCTTGCATTCACTCAGCTTGTTCAGTTCACAGATTATATACAAGCATGAGCAATATATTTAGTTGATTGCTAATGAAAGATATATTTTGCCCTTGTTTATTTCATAATAAAAAATAAATAATTTAGAGTATACTTTTAAGGAAATTCATAATTTAAATGGAAAAAAATGTTTATAACATTTTAGAATCTAATAATATTAAATGCTAATATAAAATAAATAGAATTTCTAACAAATCCAAATCCTATAGTCAAGATACCATGCTCATTTTTTTGTTTGTTAAAAAAACATTATATTTTCAATGTGGCTTTTATGTTAATATATTGCTATTCATTAGGCAAGGAGTTTAATTTTTAAACTTTTTTTTTAGTTTTATAACTGACATGTATTATGCTTCAGATCCTAGCGGTTGCGGCACAGTGAATTTCATTCACTAACTATCAGTATTGAGTATTTCATCTTAGTCATATATAGATAACATAGAGACTTTGTTTTTAAGAGTTGATTTTAAAAAGTAAAACCATGTCATAGAAAAGTTTTCATGAAAAAAAACAACTGTTTTGTTACTGATGATTTTGTTGTTGCAATAATGAATTCAAGCTATTGAATAATTCAAAAGTCAAAAAAACAAAATATATATAGATCAAGCATGCATGCACCAATATATGTATATTATATGTATGATGATATTTTGTTTAATTTATGCTATGTACTGCAAGTATTTTGTTCCTTATTCAGACATACCTACCATTCCAGATTTTGCCGAACCATCATGCAAAAATCATTAAAAAAAAAAGTGACCACATTTTACTGATCTGCATTTGCGCTTGTTTGTTCTGCAAAGTCCAAATTCTGACAAAAAAAAAATCACCATTATTTTCAATATTCCATCTGGTGTAGCCTAGATTTGTCAGAAAATCTAGAATCTAATTGTTAATGCTTCATTATTCATATGTTGTTGATAATCATGCCAAAGTAATCTTTTCCCATCAATATACCTAGATCTAACCAGCTTCTTCGAAGAGGATGAAATTTAATAAAGACACATATAATAGACTAGATCTAGTAGATTAGAATATTAATAAGATCTAAAAAGACTTATAGATTTAAGTATCTAAGTTAGGTATCATGACTTAGGTATAGATCTATGTCTTATTGAGATCTAGATCTAGATTTATGTCTAGTATGTAACTAATGTATTTTTTAAACCATCAGTTAAGGTAATTGAGCTCATCATTATATATATATATATATATATATATATATATATATATATATATATATATATATATATATATATATATATATATATATATATATATATATGTGTGTGTGTATATATATATATATATATATATACACATATATATATATATATATACACATATATATATATATATATATATATATACACATATATATATATATATATATATATATATGATATATTGCTATAGATATAGATCAAATTCAAGCATAAGACACAATTACAACATTTCCGCTACAGGTTTTTTAAAATTTATATTATATAGTTCTGATAAATAAGAAGACTAGCATTGTTTTTTAAGTAATAATTGTTCCTCTTAAGGGCCCAAGACTCCTAATTTTCAACATGAGTGTTCCTCATTCTAAATCTTGGGAGTAGGCATGTCTGCTTATGGTTTAGTAGGCTTATCTTTTCAAGATTAAAAGAAAATATATTTAAAAAACCCATTATTTTTAATGCCAAATTTATTTATTTTTATTGTCTGGATTATAAATACAAGTGCAGTATAGTAATCTTATAGAAGACATTTAAAAATAACTAATTGTTGTTATCTGATGTCATAACCACTAACTTGATTTTGTTTTACAAGGGTTTAAATAGGTGGTTGTCACTGAAAGGGTTACAGCGTCTTATGAAATTAGGTGCAATTGTCATTATGACAATAGCAAAGACATTATTGCCATTGACTTTTCATTAGGGATTATTGTTGGAAAAAAATATTTTTATAAATCTAAGGGGTTATCAAATTTTTATCTAGGATGTTAGGTTCAGGTTAGAGATGTGTTGTAAAGCTAATGAAAATGTTTATTTGTAGTATACATTTGAGGCTAACATTATTGAATTACTAGTGTTGGGAATTTTTATATCTGTCAATGGATAATTTATTAAAAATACTTTTTTTTACATTTCTACAATGCTTCAAAAGAATTGATTTTTTAATTGTTAGTACTATTACCTTTAAATATGGATGGTAATTTTGATTTCACAATTTTTGTATGGGAGTCTTGAAAGTGTCATTTCTGTTCCGATTTTAAAAACTAGCTGATCATTGATCAATTATTACCAAGGCATGGTTGATTTGCCAAAATTTAATTTGGCTGGCATGCAGTTTACGGCCATGACTATGAAATTTAGTGGGCTTGCATATTTTTAAAATGTTACTTTTTCCAATCAAAAGTAAACTTCAAATAAAAGTGCTTCTAAAATTTCCCTTTTGGCAAATCCTGACTTTTCACCAGACTGCTTACAGATCCTGTGTATGCCTAAATAAGTACATTGAGAACTGGCAGTAACAAAAAAAAATTTAGTTTTCAGAGGGAGAACTGGCAGTAAAAAAAAAAATATTTAGTTTTCAGAGGGAGAACTGGCAGTAAAAAAAAAATTTAGTTTTTACAGGCTTTTATCTTTAGTACAAAATGTTCAATAGTGTTTATTAATATCTAGATGTTTCAATAGACAATATTGCATAAATAAACAACTTAGTAATGTTCTTTAAGTTTATTTTCTGGCACCTAAACATGTATTTTCAAGTCTTCAAAAGTCCTTTTAAAAAAAAAAAACGAATACATTGCTAATATCATAAATTTGGATTAGTAAACAACTGGCTCAAATTTGAAATCAGTAACTTAAAAAAAAAAGATAAATTATGAATTGTTCACTCATTTTAAAAGCAAGTGCAGAACTGCACTCCTTGAGAAGGACTTTGAATTTAAGAAAACATAAAAATAACTGAACAAATATCAAAATAGATGGATAAAGAGAGGGTGAATGTTATAGCTTTCCTTTTTTTTTTCTTTTCAACTTGTTTAGACATTTAACTTTATGCTTATCAAACTATTTCATTTATTTAACTCTTTGTTGGAAGATTTCTTAAACTGTTATTTTATTTAACAATCTTTGGATGTCATTTTGAAAAGCCCTTTAACCAAACTGACACTTTTTAGACCTAGTTTTCTTTACTGAATTCTTTCTATCTTAGAGCAACAAAACTAAAATTAATCTTTTGAGGACTGTTTTATGCTGTCCCTACAGCTTATGCTGCATTATTTTGGAAAAGTAATTACAATCATGAAAAATAAAGGAGCAAATTTAACTCATTTTAAGAATATTTATATCTTTTGGAATTGATATTGTTTTTTTTTTTTGTTGTTCTTTTTATTTTATATTTTTTTTTTATTTACAAGGAGCACTTGAAAAATCTCCTTTGGAAATAATATGTTTTATTTTTTTTAATTTAAAATGAGCACCTCTTTAAATCACTTAAATTTTATTATTTAAAAAAGAAAATTTTAAAGATCGACTTATTAATAATATTTAGTCTTTTAATGATATCTAATTTTGCAATAGGTGGCTACAAAAAAAAAAAAAGCACCATAGGGAATACATATTGAAAAGGTGAAGGCTGTTCTTATGTGACAATGCAACTACCAAAATTTTTATTTTCCTTAACCTTATTTATGATTGTATCCTTCTTGAATTCTTAGACAACCATGGTATTTTCATTGAGTGCTGATTGTAAAAGGGACTTATTTTTTACATAGACTTGTAATGATTCTGTGTCTTTCATCAGGGTTCATTCAGATCCATCTCTTCACATGAATGCTATGGGCAATGCAGCTAATAGCAAGAATTATACACACCCACCAGTGACACCCCCTACACATCGTAGAAGTAAGTAAAGAGTTATATATATCCATGGAAGAGCTGCATACTAAATAATATGCTGAAAATATTTTAGTTTTTTTTTGTATATTCAGAATTCTAAGTTTTTAATTTACTGTTTACCTTATGGTTTTATACTAGAAATGTGCTTGTATTCGTATTGACAGTTATTGAAATGGTTGGTGAAAATGCTGGAGATGGCATTCAGAGTTATTGGGATTCCAAGAAAGCAGGTGGTCCTTCAAGGCCCAAGTCTTGTGAAGTACCAAATATAAAGTTAGTTGAATTTCTTCATTATTCTTACTTTAAAGTATTTATGTAAAAATTTCTTCATTTGTGGACATAATTCAGCAGTTAACAAAAAAACTTGGTTTAGATTACTATTTCAGACCTGCCTACCGTTACGCAAAATGCGTAATCGTTACGCAAAATCTCCCAAAAATGACCGTCAGTACACAATACGCATTTAACCCGTCGCGTTACGCATTTCGTATCCTTTCCCCCCTCTCTTGACTAGCTTACGAGCGGTCACGGAGGTCACGCTAAGCCGTCCTGTTGGGGGGGATAAACAGAAAAGGTGGGGGCACACATTGTGTCCAGATCTATACGTTGATTGGTTCTTAATAGCAATTAGATTTAGTCAAGAAATGAAGAACGCGAGAGTGAGGGAGTGGCGGGTTGGTACCAGATTGATACCGTCAGTTAGCTGATACACCAACGTGACTTTTTTTTGTAAGTTCATTAGTAGAAATTAATTATGTTGAATCCCTGATTCCCGTATTTATTTGTATAGAAAAAAATATCGAAGTGCTATCGATTCAAAACACATTGAGGGACATTGTAGATATCTAGTCTAGATCTGGATTCTAGATCTAGAATCTAGATAACTTGTTATATAGAAATAGATCTAGCTAGAGTCTAGCTAGTCATTACGTTATGTCATGATTCTCTACATTAGTAATTACTCTACAATCTAGATCCAATTTAGTTGTAGATCTAGTATGATTTAGATCATTTTAGATTGACTAGATTCTAGATCTAGATCGATAACATCTACTACCATCTAGTCTCGATCTAGACTAGATTCTTAATATAGAATAGATCAAGGATGAAGGTAGGCCTACGAAAGTTTGGAGAGTAGACCTACGTTTGTAGCGGATCCACTGCATCGGTAACACTCTTGAGCCCAGATCTAGCGTAGATTATATTTATTATATAGACATAGATCTAGTCTAGATATCATCTCTATTGTCGTATTGATCTAGATTTAGATTGTAGATCTAATCATGACATCTAGTTCTAATATTATATATATATATATATGACAAAATAGTGGATCGCGTAAGTGTTACGCATTCTGGTGCCAAAATACGCATTTTGACCATCAGCGTTACGCATTTGGACTTTTTTTGGTAGGCAGGTCTGCTATTTTAGATTTATTCTTGCTTTTACAAATCTTTTATCAACTTGCTCATTTTGTCTGTCTGGTACAAATTTTGTACACATTTCTCCCGCTTCCCATTCCCGGATCAAGAAACTTTTCACAGTTATTCATTTCTCCTAACAAAGCATGAATCAATAAAAAGATATAGACCAATTATTGTATCAATTAGTCGTAATAGCTAGAGTATAATAAAATGTTAGTGTAAAGATTTTATCTAAGACTGTGTGTTGATGTAAAGATTAATAATATCAAAGAAAGAAAACTGTATAGGATTTGTTAATTAACATTATCTTTAAAAAAAAGTTGATCAGATGCTGGTAGCGTCATTTCAGCATCGCGGATTGAGGGATAGGATGCTGACAACATAATTGCAATAGGTTTCCACAGAACATGTTATCACATTTTAAAAAACATACAATGATTGTCTTGAGCTCCCATTTGCCTAGCATTGAACAAATCAATGGAAAGAAAATAGAGAATCTAAATGTTATAAGTTAATAAATTATCCATTAAAAATTCAATTAACAATTAGTGTTCAATTGTAAGTAGTATGTTTCATGTAAATTTAATATATTATACTAGATTAGAATCTTCGTTCCAAATTATAAATGAAATTTATCTTTATTTTGGAAGTTTCTTGTAAAATCTGAGATAAACCTCTGAACTAAATTATTAATACATTATTTTGTATTATTTAGCATTTACCCCAGCCAAGAAATGGAAGGAAATAACACAAACAGTCCTGTTATTCAGATGACAGCTAACAATACAGGATCTCTTCCTGACCTTTCTGTGTTACAATTTCCATCCCCTTTGCCAACACCACTAGATCATGATGATCCTTACAACACAGCAGCGGGAAACAGCCCAGTCAGTCTTAGTCCAACTAGTCCTCGACACATGCCCATGAGTATTCAGAATCCGCAGAGTCCAAATCAGCGAAGACGGCAACCATCAGGCATGAGTCTCCCTAGTCCACTTGTCCTTAACCAGATAGGAGGTCCCTCCTCTCCAGTGAGTTTATTCATAGTCTTGACTTGCTCAATTATCTTGTGCAATTACAAAAAATGATAAAAAAAATTTTTTTAATGTTTATGTTTTGGGATTAGGTGGAGGTAAAAAGAGGCGCTATTTTTTTTTTTAAAATAGCAAATTAATTTGAGAAATATAGTTAACATATTATATAAGCAATAAGTTATTGAGCTACTTTTTCTGTTTAAAAAAGTACATGTTTATGTTAGTGTTGGAACAGTTCTTGATTTATAAACAACTTCCTTTATTGTGTTTTTAGTTGTCACATTTTTAAATAACAACTTTATTAAGATTCTTTTTTTTTTTTAAAGAGAAAAGTATTTAACATAGCCTGTGAATACATTCTTTTGTACCAATCTTTAAGCTACCCATAACAAGTCTCATAACAAAAGGTTGACTATATGATTTACTTTGAAAGACAATAATTGCACATCATGACAAAACACAAACTCATTTTATTGTTACCTTTAGAAAGACTTTTTTAACTGGCATACTGATATACACTAGTTTTAATTTAATTTGCTAAAATCTTTTTGGACACTCACTTTAAAAGGTTAGTTGAAACTGAATAAATTAAAATGAATCAAGAACTGTTTTGAAATGTTGTTATTGATGTTACAAAAAGTATGTAGCTTTTGTATAATGTAGTGTAAATGTTGTTCGCTAGTGTTATTTCTTCACTTGTATGCAAATACATTTTCCAGTTTAGTGAATGAATTTAAAACACAAAATTAAAGCTCATTGCATCTCTCTTTCAATTCTTTGGAAACCTTTTTACTACAGTATCAATTCAAAGAAAACTTTCAGAATTAGCTAAATTTCAATGACTTACAGAATTAAATTACTTAACTTTAATCTATCTACAACCATGAAGGTTTTGGCAGACTGGTACACATTTTTTCTCTTATGAACTGTAGAATAAAGCGGACTAGATATTTGTATTAATTTTTTACAATAATATAACAATGCATGCTTGTTTTATTTTTTATCGCCTATCACAAAACTGAATAAGTTCTATGATTAAATTATTATTATTGTCATTAGAAAATTAGCTTATAACATTGAGCATACAAAACATTGGTTTACATGGGTAACAAAAAATGCTGTGTTTAGGTCGGTGCTCTTCAGGATTTGTTTAAGCCAAACATGTTTATTCTCTGCTCGTCTCAGTAGATGTTGAAAGTGGTGGAAATCTTTATGTAGAGAATAATAGTATATTCTCATTACAACTCAGATGGAGAGAAAACTTTAAATTTTGTTTGAATGTTTGTCTACAGCACATGGATTGTTTTGTTTACACTCATTCTTAAGCTATAGGTGAACATAGAGGACTCAAACTTAAGCTAACATTTTGTTCTCTATGAAGGCTATTTAAAGGAATCTTGAAGTGTTACATGCTGCTACTGCTGAAAAAAATGCATGCTTGAATCAATCTTGAGGTACCCATTAGTTGGAAAAGGTATTGGCCACACTCAAAAATTGATGCAGATACCACATTCCAGAATTCAATAGATTATTGGTGCATATGAAAATCTTCTATTGCTCAACATCTGATGTTTAATGAATTAATTTGTCCTGTTAGATACTTATTTTACCACATGAAAAACAGCAGTTGATGAAAAATAGTCCAATAATCAGGAACCAGATGCATTAATTAGCACCTTATCTTAAGTTTTGAAAAACATGTACCTTCAGGAAATTCAAGTATATGTTAATAATGGATTTAATTTTTTAAATTGTTTCTGTTCATTCTCTATTTTGCATCTATTGCCACCTTGCTAACAAATTTAGTAATATTTAAATTTAAAAAAAAAATAGAACAAAAAAAAAAAGGCATTTCAAACTATAAATTTCTCTTCAGCTAATTTCACACAAAATGTTATTGTCTCAATTTGAATCCACTACTTAAACTATCTGGAAAAAAAAATTGAAAGAAAACACATAAAAATTACTTTTTAAATTCTTTCCCTACCATTACAACAGCCATTTTCCTTTTCCCCTCATGAATCAGTATGCAGTCAGTTAAGTTGTAAAAGCCATCAATTTCTAATTGGTTAATTGGAAACAAAAATCTATTTATTTTTATGAAGCAATATATAAAAAGAAAACTTCAAGCACAATTAGTTTAAGTGGCTGTCCACATTTATTGCCGTTTGCCAAAAACCTTCAAAGAGCAAAGAAGTCTTACCCTAAAATACATCAAAATGTGGGGCATTTCAATCTAATGTCTCTATTTCAAATATTAACATTAGGTTTGCAATTTGTTTGTCATCCCATTTCATTTCCTATGTTGTTTTTTTTGTGTTGTTTGTGACATTTGTTGATAGCTTTTGTGTGTGTCTAGTATAGTGCTGGTCTTGCTGTTGTGCTTTTGTCAGCTAGTCTGTTTGTTTGGTTCTTAGGCTGGAATGGCGGATATGGATCCCTCCTGCATGAAACAGCCGTATATGTTTAATTTGCAACAGCAACTTCTGCAACAACAGCAGCAACAGCAACAAATGAGGCACCATGGGGCTCAGTCTCCATTGAACCAGCCCTACCCTACACCTGTCTCCCCTTTGTATTCACCCACACATCAGAGATCTTTAAATCACCATCGACAAACCACAAAGCCATCTTTGCCTTATCAACACAATCATATATCATCCCCCTCTGGTTCACCAACCCATTCTAGCCAATCTCATCACCAAGCCTCATTCACTAACTCGCAACAGTCACCACCTATTAATCAACAGCAACAGTCTCCACTTTCACCCTTGGTGCCTCATGTCCACATCAGTAATTGTGATGATCTAAGTGTACAGGTAGGTCCAGTTTTTTTTTTGTTTTTATGTTCAGGCTTTCAGTATGGCAATGCATTTGTTAATTCATCATTTTATACACACCTCATTTCATGTGGCATGGTTAAACTGTATTATAATTTAATTTTTGTAAATAACCTATTCCTGAAACTGATAAGGAATAAGGTTCTTGTAAGTCTCATTCAAGTTGCTCACTTCATTGATTTTTGTGTGCTTTGTTGAGTGCAACAACTGTAAAATTTAAGTTCATGTTGATTCATATTAAAGGTTTATTCTTTCTAATAATTTGCTCAGAAAAATTACAGTGTTAAAAATGCAAAATTTTGAAGTAATATTTCAATTTGATCTTCATACAAGTTAAAAAAGACATTTCTTTAGAAAATGTATTATTGTGTTCTCATAACCTTAACTATTTATTTGTTGCAATTATGCAAACAAGATAATATTTTAGAATTTCAAAATAAGATTATTAAAAAAAAAATTACTAATTATTTTAAGTAATAGTAAAAAGATTTAACTTAATAATAATACTCCTTCTTGTATCTTTGAAACCAAATGTTGTATACTTGTGCATTTTAAACTACCATTGACAGTATTCAAGCAATAAAATTAAATGTTAGCATACTAATAGATAAAATTAGTTAGATTAGTTCCCTCTTAAAATCCTAACATTTTAAAGACTGCAATAATAAATCAAGATATTCATCAAATAATTAAACTGGCAATAAAATTTTGTGTCAGATTGTTTTTGCAAATAGTAACTTGTATTTTCTTTTTTATTGGTAAATTGTTTTAAATTTTGGGAATTGAAACTTGTCATTGTGGTTTGAAAAGGATAAAATTTAGTTTTTTGAGGACATTTAATTTTTTTCTTTTTTAACTGATTTTTGTTGTTGTTGATGCTCTCGCTTTGAGGGTTCCAGATTTGAAAAAAATGTTTTTAATGGTCTGATTATCAAGTTTTGCTTGTCAAGCTTTTTAAAAATGCAGATGTTATCATTTTAAACATTAATTAATATTACATTTTTAAAATAAAAATTATAGTAGTATATTGCCATTATCTTCTGTACTGGAATAGAACTTCTTTACTGAAGTTTTATTTAGTGAAAAAAATATTTTAATTGAAATTTACCCTGAACATGAATAAAATAGATCAGCCATAAGTAGCCCAATCATAAATACAGTTAAGATCTACATTTTTCTTTTTTAACTGCTTTTATCCTAGGTCTAAAAACAGTACAATTCAGCTCTTCATCTACTAGAAATAAAGACTTACACCTAGGACTTAAAAATGCAACTGTTATCATCCCTTATAATCTGATTCACACTTTAATGTAAAAGACTTGACCTAGACTTCAATCATCATTGTTATTTGTGGCATATATATTAATTTGACAACTGTAAAAATGTACAAGTAGTTGCCCTATTTAATAAAGCAGTCCTAGCTGAATAAATCATGTAGGTCTAGTATAAATTCCAAGAAAAGAAACAAGTAGGAAACCACATATATCTAAAATAGTTCTAGCAGATAAAATTCTGAAATAATTTTCTACCAAGGCTAGCTCCCCCATGATAATCAAGCTTAGATATTGGTGCATCTAAATTGAGCCTAAATTATTGGCTAGTAAGGGTAACGTGGTTGGGAGGCAAATACAGAAGTACCCTTCATCTACACTGACTAGAAATTAAAGCTAATTTAATCAAAATTAAATATCTGGATAAAAAAAAGTTTAAATTAAATACAAAATTACATTTTAAAATGGCCTAAAAGGCAGGTAAGAGGTTTTGTTTTCAATGTTCCCATTTTCAAAAACAAAATTGAAGTTACATTTGGTTTTGGCATTCTTAGATAAAAAAAAAAAAAAGAAAAGAAATGCTAAAACAGAACAATGCCAATAAAATGTGGATTTGATTGTAAAATTTTTAATTAAAATACACAAGTATACATGTACATTTCATATGTCCCGTACTTAAAAAATTAATTATTAAATTATTCAAATTAATTACCCGGTATGTAAAGCTTGTATTAGAGAAAGCATTAAAATGTTTCACACCTTATCTGGGTAAATATAATAATAATATTGATTGAGTACTAATAATATAAAATGACGTCTAACATTATAGGCATCAATGACACAGTACCGCAACAATGGTGTATCAGATTCGAATTGCCAGTCACCAACTTCACCTCATTCTGCCCCATCCTACAGCCCAGCTCAGTCCCCAGGTGTTCCACCTACCAGTCAGTCAGTCAACTCATCCTTTAGTGATGCTTATTACATTCAGCAGCAGCAGCAACAAACAAATGCCTTGCAGCATCAGTTTGAACAGTTTAATATGGTGCGTACATTTATTTACAGATTATCATCACTGACTTTGTCTTTTGTAAAACTACTCAAATATTTACACATTTTTCACTTATTAAAAGTATTTAATTGAATTTTTAAAACAGAGATGAAGAAAATATATGTTACACTTTATCTTTTTTTTATAATTTGTTTTCTAGAGTCCCCCTCAAGTAATCTCAACTTCACTGGACTCTAATGTTATGACTACTAATGGTCTGAATTTAATTTATAGTAATAGCTCTAACAATGGATCAAACATGGTATTTTCTCAGCAGCCTGGTCTAGCATTACAGTACTCTCAGGTATTTCTTCTTTAATTGGTTTTGATTTAGTTAAATAAATAATAATTTCTCCAATCATTAGGTTTTCGTTCATTATCTTTTAATACTCTATCCATTTCAGGCAGCCATGTTGGCTATGTCCAGTGCTGATGATTTATTTCAACCTCATTTCCTTGGTCCCATAGATGTGATGGCTAGTGGTCAGTTTAATAGCCAAATCACCTTTTCCTCTAACAATAATCGTCAGTTTAATCAGCAAAACTCATTGACATCGCCCAATTCCAGCAGCAAAATTCCTGATATCATTCTTACAGGTGCAGAACAGTTGCTTTATGATTGTAAGGTTATTTTTTTGGGACTATATTTTTATATTTAATTTTTTTTTTGTATCAAACTAATATTTAATGTAGGCCTGCTTTTAAAAACATTAATATTTTTAATAATGTTTTTTTACTTTATTAAAATATGAACCTTTTTATTTTAAACCTTTTCATGTTGTCTGCTTCCTAAATGTTGTTACTTTTTGTATTGGTTTCTCTTTCTGTATTCATAATTAACTGCGACCATTTCGATGGATATCTTATTCCTGTTACCCTGGTCATAAATCCAAGAACTTTCATATATAAAAATCATGAAGTAAGAAGGAATTTAACTTAATTTCAAGTAATCATTGGCACTTAAGCATAACAATAAGTCGACATTGAAATTAAATATTTAAATACGTTTATTATCATGTTATAAAAAATAAATATCAACATAAGATTCATATATATACGAGTTTTAAATGAAAATGTGAATGTCTTTTCTAAACCTATAGCAATAGTTCAACATTCATGGGAGGCATTGCTATTTAATTTCATATAAGTGCTGTCTCTCCCCCCCCCCCCCCCCTCTCCCTATTTTCCATTATATATTTTCTTTAAAAAAGTTAATGACAACATAAAAATAATTTCAAATATCTATAAATTGCATAAATGTAATCTACATTATTTAACTAGATATTTACAGATATGGTAACTAGTATTCTAATAACTATAAAATGCTTCAAATGGCTCTAACTTAATAACTGAAAACCGGTCCATTTCTTTATCTATTTGTTAATAATCATTCAATATTATGACTGATGAAATGCAAGGACTTAGTGCATTTGATTGGAATAATCACATCTGTCAGGCTTTTAATGTTTATG
Organism: Biomphalaria glabrata; assembly: GCF_947242115.1. NCBI lineage: Eukaryota > Metazoa > Mollusca > Gastropoda > Planorbidae > Biomphalaria > Biomphalaria glabrata. The sequence goes on along the minus strand of NC_074711.1, from coordinate 21,477,254 downwards.
TATAGTCGTCCGTCATGGTTCGATGTGATGACCACTTTGTCATCTAGGGGCCTGAGGGCTTTACACTGGGGTTTTATGCCTCCTCATGTGGTTGGTGAGACTTATGTGAGCCGGAATGTTCAGCTGCACACTTGGCAGGTTATTCCAACTGGAGCTAGTTGTCATTGGCCTTGCTTTTCTTCTCTGGCTTTTATCTTCTGCCAGCGTTGTTCTCTTTTCCTCAGCAACCTGTGCACCAGTTTTCATAGCGTGACACCATGATGCTCTGTCATGTGCTTCTGTCTCCCAGGTGGCTGGGTCTATGCTGAACGCCTTAAGAGAAGCTTTGAGTGTGTCCCTGAAGTGCTTTCTTTGACCACCTTGCGAGCACTTTCCTTCGCTTAGTTGGCCATACAAGAGTCGTGTATGGATGCAGCAGTCTTCCATTCTGCAGATATGTCCTGCCCATCGCTGTTGGGACTGCATCAGGATTGTGTGGATGCTTTGCAAACCCGCTCTTCAAAGGACTTCTGTATTTGGTATTTTGTCTTGTTATTAGACATTCAGTATTTTTCTTAGACAAGTCATGTGGAAGTAGTTCAGTTTCTTTGCATGTTTTCTGTACACTGTCAACCTTTCTGAGGCATAGAGCAATGTAGGGAGGATGATAGCTCGATAGATCCCTAGATTTGTGTTTGTGGTGATACCTCGTCTGTTCCAGACGTTTTTAGACAGTCTGCCATAGGATGCACTGGCCTTGGCGATACGCAGGTCGATTTCATTATCGATCTTTCCGTTTCTGGAGAGTGTGCTGCCAAGATATGTGAATCTGTCCACTGCCCATTTATCTTGATGCTTAGATCCAAGTAGGCTTTCCCTGGAGCAGGCAAATATAAGACTTAAGTCTTTTTTGTGTTGATGGTAATGCCAGAGTCTGAGCATGCTCTTGAGAAGTCACTGATGATGCTCTGCAGATCATTTTCAGAGCAGGATTTATGGCACAGTCATCAGCAAATAGCAAGTCCCTGATTACTGCGGATTTTATTTTTGATTTTGCTTTGAGCCGCCTTGGGTTAAATAGGCCACCATCAAATCTGTATGTTATATTTATTCCGCTGTTTTCTCTATCTTTGAATGCATCTGTCAGCATAGCAGAGAACATGATACTGAACAGTGTAGGTGCTAGGACACAGCCTTGTTTTACCCCGTTTGATACTTCAAGGGGCTCTGATGATTTTCCACTTTCCTGGACACGAGCCGTCATGCCATCATGAAATAGTCTCACTATGGTTATACATTTTTGTGGACAACCATACTTTGACATAATCTTCCATGTCGATGGTTCCACACTCTTTTCTGAAGCCACGCTGGCTTTCTGGTAGTCCTTCTCTGCTAACAGTGTCAAATGCCTTTGTTAGGTCGACATATATAGAGAAGAGGTCAGCATTTTGTTCCTGGAGCTGCCTTGCCGCAATGATCATGTCGATGGTTCCACGCTCTTTTCTGAAGCCACACTGGCTTTCTGGTAGTTGATCATGTTCTAGGTGTTGCATGAGCCGATTTAGTAGGATGCGTGCAAGGATTTTTTCCAGCAATAGAGAGAAGAGATATTCCTCTGTGGTTGTCGCAGATTTGGCGGTTTCCTTTTCACTTGTAAAGATGGACAATTGTGGCATCTTTAAAGTCTTGTGGTATTGACACGTTTCCATATAATTAAGATGAGCTCATGAAGTCTTTGAATCAGGGCTATTCCACCTTTTTTGTAGACCTTTTTTATATGGACACCTGAAGTTTTTTTTATTTAAAGGTGCAATTAGTGCATTATGCTACTAATCACAACCTTAGTAGGTCATTATTGACATTTATCAATAAATGAAAAGAATTATTTTAAATTCTTTTAAGCTGCATTGCTTACCAACAGTGTACCCATAGAACCACCTATGAGATTGTGTGAAAACACAAGCTGTCTTTGAAATCTTCTTGTTTTTTTTTATAGAGAGAAACCTTTATATTTTTCACATTTCTACTCTAATTTTACATTTCTGTTGTGCTTTATTTTACTAATATATAATGCAAATTGTATGTATGTATGTTATGCATAGAAATTTTGACAAATCTTGCTGAAATTTAGCATGAAGATTTATTAGATCATTGCAGAGGTCATGGATTATGTTTGTCACCCCCACAAACTGTAGCCCTAAATAAAAACAAAATACATGGGATTTCATTACTAGAATAAGACTGAAAAAGTTGTTTGCCATTAATAAATTAAATTCACTTTTAGACCCACTCAATCCTTATTTTTTTTAATAAAAAAATGATAGTGTTTGTTTTTGACATCTCTTTTATCAATAAAAAAAACCCCAATGAAATTAAGATCAGGTCAAGATTTAGCTTAATAGGCATGTATATTCCTTATATTCTATAGATTTCAAAACAAAAATGTTCACTTCACTTTAATATGCTAAAATTGTAAAAGTCTACAAGGTCTAGAAATGTGTTCTAGATGGCCATCCAGCAATGATATAGGTGCCCATGTAAGCTCAAAGGGAACAAAACATACAGAGCAGATGTGTGTTTGAAAGCTGGCCCATTCAGGGCTAACAGAGGGGTGAGGGGAGGTTGGGTTTTACCTGGCAGCCCAGAACTAGCCCTCATAAAAAAAACTTAAGTGAAATGCAGAGTCAATATTCTGGAACACATGTGATAAACAATAAGAGAACTGATATAACTAAAACAACAATTACACTTAAAACATACTTTTTAAAGAAAAAGATTTTGGTTTGCTATTTTAATAGTATTCTGCAAACCCCCATACTTCTGCTAAACTAAAGCTCTGCAAAACTGCTATATTTTAGTTTGTTTAGGTTTTTGTAACATAAAATAATGGCAGTTGACCACATAACAACCTAGTTAACCCTTGCCAAAAAATTTCCCTTACATCATCTTAACTATTGTCTTGCTTAACTTACTCTTTTAACTAAATTTGTATAACTTTTGCTCACTCAAAATTATCATTCCTCTTTTTAATCTATAGGTGCAGATGATATGTGTCGATTACCATTGGATTTCGCCAAAGATTTGGGAAATGCTATTACTGGCATGTCAGATAGTTTTGATGCTGACTTTCTTACAAATGATGAAGCCTTTAAAGCTGGCCTTGATCCATTAGACTTTGAAGAGATTCAAATGTTGACTGATGCTAGTTTAGTGGCTGACCCAGCAACTGAGGACTCATTTAAATTGGACAGATTATAATAAAATTTAGTGGTGGCTTTTCTGCGGATATAACAAATTGTTTAAATTCTTTGAAAAATTTTACTTGCTGCTACAATTTTGTTGAAGCATGTGTTCGTTACAAGGGTGAAGGAGTTTGTCAAACAGAGCACAAACAAAGCTCCCGACAATGTGTTCATCAAGCATTGTTTTGATGTAGTCATTATGTTGACACTCACTACAATTTATGTATTCTCCCTGGTTGGTTGGTTGTCCTCTAAGGAAACAACTGAAAAGAATCTTAGAACAAGGCCTTGATTCTTCACAACAGAACAAAGTGCAAATAGTTTTAACTCCGTCAAGAATTATTTGCTTCGTTTATAAATCATGTTTCCTATATTTCATCATTGTGATAAATTTTAAGACACTTTTCACTGTGTTTTTCACTGGACAGGATCAATGATGCATTGACTATTTTGTAGATAATTATCTATCACCAAAGGTACATGGAATCTATTGTAGTTATTCAGTATCATTGGCACATTATTTTAATTTCTTTAACAAATTTTAGTTTTTGCTTGTTACAAAAACATAGTTTTGTCTATTTGGCAGAAAGAAATGTTATTTTGTTGCAAATTTTAAAAGTTTTTTTTTTTTTTTTTTATCTTTTTATATATTATTGCATTAGTAGCTAAAATTTAATCTATATAGGTTAAAAAAAGTTCTGTTTTTTTTTTTTTATTATAACTTTAGGTGCCATGTAGTAAAAGCTACTAATTGGTGCTACAATGTTGTTTTTTTAATGGATTTAAGCTTTAAACCTATTGGATTAGAACAATTTTTTTTTAAAGGCAAGGAGAAACACTTACTTATTTCCCACTAATTCATAAAAAAAAAATCATTTTAAATATACATTAGTGGACATGATAGTTAGCTCTTGATCATTCATCCGTCCTGGTTTATAGGGAAAAAATTAATATAGACAAGTTTATATTACAGTTATGTTTTCTTCCCCTTTAACTTGAGACAAAATATTAACATTAAAGAGATGAAATAATTTACTTCCAAGATTTCTTTTTTATCATTTTAACACTGCATCTTTATGTTATAAATGTTTTTATATTGATGTTATCTCAAGATGTGGTCAATTAGTTGTTTTTTTTTTAAATTATATTTGGCTTGTAGATATCCTTTCAATCCCGTATTACAAATCAAGCACTGGCTGCAACAGTAGGAAGTTTAGCCGAGAGATAGACTGATGCAAAACTATCATTGTACATTTTGTATCGTATGTAAAGAGACAAATTCTTTTTAGCACTGTACATTCTGACAGCCTTTCTCAATAGTGAACAAAACACAGCTCATTGTGTCCAGTTGTAGTCACTAAGCAATTGACTTAGTTTAGATTTTTGTACAGTATCTTGACTGTCAGTCAACTATTTTGTTTCTTTGGTGTATCTTTCTTTGTTGTTGATTTAGCTCATGTGCTAACGCTGAAGCCATCAATTTAAAATTGTATGGTTTGTCATTTTAAATATTGTCCCCAGGTTTTGTCATCATTTATAGTGTTAGGCAAACACACCTGATTACTTGGTGTTGACAAAACAATTTTTTTTTCCTAGGGAAAAACAAATAATATCACAAGAAGAACTTGGACTTGAAGCATAATGTTGGAGATTGAATTGTTCTATAAACATCTAGTGAATTAGTCACATTTCTTTGACAGAATTTGAAGAAGCACCAATGTTACTGTGCAAAGTGAATGTGTACACACCAAAAAAAATTTTGTTTGAAGATGCATGCAACTAGTCTGTTTACTTCAGTGCTTAGAAATAGTTTTAATCAACATTCATCCGAAAATATGAGCATGGATTTAGCTTTTTTTTTTATTCAGTAGTGCCAATAATTAGTAGTTGTGAACTATTAATTTGTTATAATTGTGTGCCAATGTTTATGTAAATCTACTAAATGTTGACAACTATCAAGAAGCTGAGCTGGTCTTGTTGAACTGAACTAACTCGTGTATTGTTGAGGATGGGAAGAAGTTACTTAGGCAAATTTTAGTATCTCTACCAAGTGCAATGTGAAATTGATGAAAGATAAAAGTTAGCACTAAAATGTCTTTTCCTTTTATTGTGTTTACATTTATATATGTGCATATTGTTAACTGTAGCACATATAAATTAGGATTGGAAGATAAATTTTATGGCCTTTATATTCTTTTCTTAAAAAAAATATAATGCTTTATAAGAAGGATTTCAGGTAAGTAATTATCAGACAGTATATCATCTTTTGCTTCTAATGTATTTAGTGTTATAAACTTATATTACTTCATGGTAAGTTGTCAGTATTTCCCAAGTAAAAAGGTGTTACACAGTTTCTCACTTTGTTTTTTCTTTTTGTACCAGCTTTTACACCATTTCACCAAGCTGATCTTTATTGTTAGGTAAATCCTATTGCAAAGATACATTTCCCTTTTTTTAATGTACAGTTGGGATCTTATTTAAATTATTAGAAATGGCTTAACAATTTACTTTATTTGAAACCTTTTTCTGGTTTATGCTAAAATAGTTGAAATTGAACCTTTTTAAGTACTGTTTTTGTGCCTTAATTGCATTCACAATCTTAATAATTATTGTAATATAATTTTTTAAAATGTAGATTTAAATTTCATAGATTATTTTTATACTGTTCTAAAAACCTTTTTTTTTTTAATAATCTTATGATTCTAAAATGTATGCCAAATGTTTGTTTTGTTTAAAGCTGAACTATAAACTTATTGGCTGGTTAGTTAGGTGTGCTATTCCTCATAGTTTTATAGGGAAAGAAATGTTCTACTGATACCAGGACTGGAAAACTAAAGCTGTTGTCACCAGAAGAAAAATTTCTATTTTTCATCTATGTAACTGAAGAGCACAAACTTAATATACTGCAGTATTTGTATTTGTTTATTCTAATTCAACTTTAATTCTTTTTTAGAGTCTTTTTCAAGAGATACATAGTAAATGTCAGATAATGTAACTAAGTTACATTGTTACTGTGAACCACTGGTGCAACTTGTGTTTTATTATTTTCTGTGGTTTTTTTCTATTCTAACTAAAGTTGTTTGTACCATGTCAAACAGTTGTAATAGATTTATTACACATAAAAAAATTGACATAAAATCTGTGATCTCAGTTTATTTATACTTTTTTTTTTCTGGGGATTTTGACTTGTTTTTTTTTTTTTTCAAGCAAATTTTTTTAAATAGAGAAAAATATTTAAAATTGTATTTATAAATTTTCTTAGTTCAAAATCATGGATTCATAACATTCAGCATGATTATAAGTTAAATACTTGTCTTGTAAAGAAAATCCTCTATTACGTAAGTTGCTAGAGAAGTATATTGAAGGGTATTCATTTTAATGACTTACTCCAAAAGGTGACAGGATGTTGACCTAAATCATTCACTTTTAAGCAACTTAGTAATTTGATAGCACCTTGGCTGTGTTTGAAGACTAACTGTAAATATTATTTATATAATGCAGTTTATGCAAGTACTATTATGATTCTACTTTTTACTTCTACAAATAGATTTTTTACTGCAAATAAAAAGGCTAGTGATAGAAATTACTAAAAGTTTCAAGCTAACGAAAGGTTACAACATAAATTTATTTACTTATTTGAACCCCAAGTTGCAGAGAGAACTATAAATGAATCAAAGATAGATAGGTCCCATGGTCACTTTGAGGGGGACAAATAATAAATCTAGATGTTGACTTGAGCAGTGCTGAAAGTTTTGCTGTAGAAAACAATTGGCTTCCCAATGCAGTGTGCATTACAGACATGTTGGCCTTTCAAGTTTTGTCTTGACCTAAATAGCATATAAGACTTTGGAAGCAGATCTGAACTATTTAAGTAAACAAAAATTTAATTAGGTGAGTTCTTCATTGACATACATGCTTTCAAAAGATGTCACCATATTTTATTCAGTTTATGAAAGGGCTATTTTACATCTACTATTGCTCATTTATTCATGTAAGGAAGTTAGTTCAGCATTTTTGTTTCTTGACTTTAAACCGGTCTTTTTGGATTGTTAACTAATTGCATTTAGTAAAAAAAAATTCTGAAATTAACATTCCAATAGCATCCCATACTGATTTTGAGTTCCTAACATGACATTGCTGTACACAAATTAAGGTTTATTTCACAAGTAGCACATGGATAAATGTTTTGATGTCAAGTAACATCACATGTGGGGTGAGAGGTGCTTTACTTTTGTTAGAACAAGCTGAGGAAAATTTTGAATTTTTTTGTTTAAACTTTGACCTTGTGTATAATGAAGTGAATGAAATGTTAGCATAATATGTTGTGGAAAAAAGAAGTTTGGACAAAGAACAATGTATGCTTTAACTGGTGTACAATGAATTCCTATGAGCACATATTGTGTGTATGTGTACAGGAATGGCAGTGTTTTGTTTTTCCAATTCATGGATGAATATTGCTGATTCCTTTTTCCTCCTTCAACTTTGATCCCCAAATTTTGCTCAAATGGATGAGGTAATATTGTTCTTAGTCTCTCTCTCTCTATATATATATATATATAAAGAAGATCACAATTTCCTTGAAAAATTTTTAATGCAATTTTGTGTATTATAAGCACCGCTTTTCATTAAAAACAAAACAACAGGCTACAAGTTTCTTTGTTGTCTTATTTTGAATTCTTCATTCATTTTCTTGTCTGAAACTGGTTGTAATCACTATTTTGTTGTTACATTCGAAGTTCTAAGTTGTAAACACATTACAAAAAAAAAAAAAAATACGCAAAAAAAAGATACAAGTATTGTTTATGATGTTGACCACCTGTTGTGAGTTCCCTGTGGTGTTAACCATGAATCATTTTCAATATATTGGACATACAAAATAATAAATGGAAGAAAAAAAAGGTCTTACTATCATTTTATTTATTTGTTGTCTTCAACTATGACTTCTATTACATTCATACCCATTGTACATGTATTAGTAGATCATAAGTGAATAGGGTTTTGTTTTTCAAATCACATTTTCTTTGGCTTCTTAATTGGATATCGAATTTTTAAATTAACTCTTGGCTGACCCTCCCTCCCCCATACCCATTTTCACACTGTCCTGTTTTTTTTTTATTATTACAGTGCCCCCCCCCCTTTTTAAATTTTAAAGCATCCTCCAATATATGAAGCCTAACTCACTTTTCAGCTTTTAAATTCTAGATATTACACTTTGGTTAGTTTTACCCTTTTTTTTTTTTTTTTCATACTTTAATCCTAAAGCAAGCAATGTACAACACTGCAAATATTTCTTTAGTCCATATGCTTCAGCCCTAGAGGGGAAAAAATGCTAAGTTCCCCAAAGTACACTTATTTTGGCAATGTGTCTTCTAAAAAAGGATTTAGTATCAATTGTAAACAGTAATTCTACTTCTTTTGAATGTAGAGAAATGACATTGGAACAGAATAGTAGACTTATGCACATTTTACGCTCTCTCTCTCTTGAAAAAAAAATAGACTCTATAATCTATATCTATCATTTTGATGCTATTGGCCAAGTTTGAGGCCATGTCCATAAGGAAGCAGAAATAAATACAATATAACGTAAGGCAAATTAAAAATGATTTGAGGAAAAAAATATGCATAAAAAATAATCCATTTTCGTTTTAGTGCATATTTCATTTATGTAAGGTGACCCAAAATATTTGGGTACGAAAGTGGGACACACGTAGATCACTGGACGGGTAACAAATAAGGCTACCGGTATGCTCAGTTGTTTTTTCGAGAATATTGCTTTCAACAACGTCATTACAATGCATCCTAAAGTACACACCATAGACTTATATAGATATATATTATATCTAGACTGGACATCTTTTAACACTACAAAAAAAAAAAAAAAATATGAAAAAGTTGAAACAAGGCGTTGTTTTGTAAAGTAGTTATAAGAAGTAAAGTTGTTGTTTTTTTTCAACCCTAACCTATGTAACATAAAATTTAATGTTTAGCACTAGATCTAGTAATTAAACATCAACAGTAAGAGTACTCTCGTCTCATAATTATTATTTTGCAATTTTCAGATACACAATCTAGAAAGATCTAGTTAATCAATCTATTTTAATGTACATAGGACATAGATGATTTAAATCAACAGACATGAATTAATTCGATCTAGGATTTTTGAGACATTGTCTCAATAGAAACTAACAGGAAATGGCTTTGTTTCATATACCGGTAGGGGAAGGTGGAGCTAGTTGTCACAATTTTCAAATTTTGATGTTTTAAATATATTTAGAATGTATTGATTCTCACCAAACTTAGCATGTTGTAACTTGAACATTCAGACAACAACTAGAGCAAATGAAATTATATGACAACAACTAGAGCAAATGAAATTATAACTTTATCTCTTTATTTATCAGAGTTATACAACAGAAACGTGGTTGGGTTATGGTTGTGACATCTTGCCCCACACCGGGAGTAAGTTGACACAGGGCAAAATGTCACACATTTTAAAAATCGTCATATCTTGCTTTGTCTAAAAGAAATAATATATTGTTACAAATGAACAGTGATAGGTAGAGGTCAACGTGTGACCCCAGCAGCCAGTGTTCTCTGGAATTTACGCGTATAAACAAAGACAGGATGTGGCGTGTCCTCACGTGTTGTTCCAGGGGACAAACAGATCTAAGAAGGGGGGCAGTTACTAATGAACAGTGACAGAGGTCAGTACGTGTGACCCCGGCTTGATGACACTGCAGCAGGTGTTCTCTGGAATCTACATGTAAAAACAAAGACAGGATGTGACGTTTCCTCACGTGTTGTTCCAGACGATACTAGCAGTGTTTGTGCAACTTTGGAGGAGCGATTAGGGACTCTATATAAGCCTGAAAGTTAATGTGAAAGTCAGTCGTGAGTGAGCCATTACACTCGATACAGACGATGTAAGACGTGTGCAGCTCTAGTGGAAGAGAAATGTGTAGGGCCTACGACTCGATGCAAGTTAACTAGGGTAGAGTTAACTGGAGTGGACTACTGTCGTTAAAGTCTATACAGCGAACTACAGTGGACTTGAGCCGTTACAGTCGATGTTAGACGTGTGCGGCTCTGATTCGGTAGACTTGAGTACGACTTGGTTCAGCTTTGGGAGACCTGGAGCGACACTGGGAAGTGTGTCGTTGGTCTGTTCTGTGGAATACGGCTCGATGCAAGTTGAGAAGAGATGAATTGCAACGAAGTAGGCCTATAGCTAACTGTAAACTGACAGATATTGTACAGTCTTCTACGCTACATGTTACAGTAACAAATTGTTAGAATTAATAGTCAATAAAGTTATATGAAGCTGAAAGTTTAGTCGTCAAGTTCTTTACAGTGTTTTTATTTGTGTGCCTACTAGTACATTTAGCCAGAAGATTCAGAAATACGTAACAATATTTAGTCAAGACTTTGTTCTTGTAGTAGTTTCCTTGACTTGTCGTCGTGAAAGAATTATATACCGGTATATGCAAAGTCAGGACGTCTGGTAACCTTAATTTATGCTTCATACTTAGAATGCGGTCTTTTGGGGAAATGTTGAAAATAAAATACAACATAGTCAGTGGTATTTAGCGCAAATAGATAGTAATATTTTTTTTAATGAGGCTAAAACCAAATCATATATATATTATGCCTTGTGGGTTTTATTTTCTTGCGGATGAAAATTTGAAGGTGATCGAGGGTTGGGCTTAGCTGTAGGCCTAATACAATGTGTGCAAAATGTAGGCCTAATCTAATCTGTACTAAATTTACAATAACTGTAAAGTCACACAATTAACTGTCCTATTTATTTACATAAGTGACTTCAAAGCATACATCGTAGAACAAAAAAACAGGATTATTTGCATATGACCTTACATTACGCACTGTCATTAGGTGCGAAACTGAGCACCATGAGACACAGGACAGTCCAAGATGGTCGATAATTAGAATAGATCTAGGATGTAAACAAGAAAGAAGTGTTTGTTGTTACTGAACACACTAGTTGAATATTTGTTATCGAACTGCTGTTGTTAGCGGCCCCCGAAAGGGAATGTCTGTCCGTCCGTCCCGTTTAAATCTCGTAAACTAGAAAAGATAGTGAAAATCCGACATCATAATATTTTAGACCATTCAAAGTTCTTTTCTGAAAGCGAAAAATCTAATTTTTTAAATCACGTATGCAATCAGATTTATCAAATATACACACCACTTTTACAACTATTCACTATTGATAGTAACAAACGCGGTATATGCCCTTTAGTATGAGTACTGAAATACAACACTATTTCTAACACGTTTATGCAAATGGTTTTAGATTTGTCAAAAAAAAATTTAACAATTGTAATGCCAAGTTAAGTAAGTTCTGTCATACCGTACTAACAACTATAATTACACAAAAAAAAATATTTTTTTTTTTAAAAGAGAAAAAAATCTATTTAGTACCGTACAATAAGTAGGACAATTGATAACAATTAATACCGTACCGGTATGTAGTTTTTCATATTATCGCGTGAACTATAGAACACCTAACTTAAGGAAAATTTTTAATAAGAGATTACCCTTACAAAACAATTAGATCAATTAAATATTCTTTATAAGACATTAGTTAGGTCAGGTTCACATCTAACTTCACATTCACCTATCCTTTGGTCTGCTGGGGTCCACACAAGATGTCAACCTCTTTCTCCATTCTTTAATGTCATTTGACTGATGTTCTTTCTGAAAATATTGAAACCTGTCTTTTTACCTGCCTGGGTGGACCTGAGTTAGTTTCCACATAAAATGACTTTGCAATCTTGTTATATTATTTAACTTGTGTTTTTATTTACTCCTTTCGTTGAGGTTCTTTGAGCTCGCTGTTACAGCATTATAGAACAATAGAAATAGGAATATGCACACTACGGTACCTACTTTATTCATCGTAAACCAGTGACAAGACTTAAACTATACAAGATGCTATAATATTAAAAACTTCATAATAATTCCCATTTTGTTGAACTATCAAACTTTGCAAAATGATTTTTTAAAAAATGTTTACAAATGTAAAAAGAGAGTGAAACTAAGATTCAATCTTCTGTAGAAGTAAAAAACACTGTTTGGCATACCTCACCTAAAGAAAATAAAACTAAAAGAATAGAGACATTGGATTAATCAAAATTGGATATTCACAACAAACATGATTATGATATGCTTTGTCTTCAAGTCCAAAGATTAAGGAAGAGTATTTTAAGTGGTTAAGCAGACTAAAATTAGATCAACATAATATATCTCATCTTATGCAGATCGGACCATTTAAATTACACAGTTCTTCCATGAATAAGATAATTATGTCATATTCTTATAAATCCATTTGTCAATCTAGTCATGCAAGTTCGAGACTTGTCTGCAAGAGTCTTTTGACATCTGTACCCAACAAGGGTAACACCACAATTAAATTCACTTAAGAAGAATAAGTGCTAAATAATACATCATACACTAAAACAAAACATCTTTACAAAAACATAGCCTAGTTACAAAATAAATAAGTGACAATGATAAACACACTTTTGTCCTATATACAAGATTATTACAGATGATCCCTAACTCTAACCCAACGCCATATACTAAAATGTTAAAAGCTCAGGACTTCTGAACAACCTAATTGGAGACAGTTTTAGGACATCCATAGGAGTGCAGCAAGGATGCATTGATTGTCCAGCTCTTTTTTACATATTTCTGCAGAATAGTATTTAATGGAAACTCTAGATCTAGAAGGATTTACTCCCAGCTTGACAATAAACGGATGCCTATTTCCAATCTCAAGTTTGAAGATCATATAGACCTCATAGGAGAAAATGCAGACCAGGTTCAATCTCTTACTTAAAACTGGATGCTGCAGGTAAAACAGTTGGCATGGAAATTAGTGCTGAAAAAAAGCATAGAAAATACTAATTTACAGTGGAGAAAGTACAACATGCGGCATACAGTTGAATGGACTAACACTAGAAGAAGTTGACTCATTTAAATACTTAAGGTCAAACATAAGAGATGGAGGAACAATAAAAGAAATAAAAAAAACAGTTTAAGCATAATATCCGATCCGATGCCATGAGCAAACTGGAAAATCCGAAAGAGTTAACATCAGCTTCCAAATAAAACTATTCTTCACTAGTGGTCTGAGTACTCCTACTTGGTTGGACACTGAACACTGAGGCTGAAAGAAGAATTCAAGCAAGAGTAATGGCTACAGTACAATGCTGTGTATCAGAAGCCAGGAAAAGAAGACCTCTGGCTAGCAAAAAGAAGGAACTCCTCAATACTATGAAAAGACAAAAAGCTAAGCTAATTCGGACATATTGTAAGACATGACTCAATGTCAAAAGTCTTCCTTCAAGTTCAAATTGCAGTGCGAGAAGCTTGAAGAAAGGGTTGTCCAAAGAAAAGCTGGCTGAATGATATCCTTCAGCCTTTCTCTTGATATCCTGCTAATAACATCTGCTAACCAAGAAAAGTGGAAGGATGAAAGTCAAGGGACAAATGAGATAAAATGATGCAAGATCAAACTCATTTAATATTTTTTCCCATGACATGATTAAAGATATAATACAAATATATACATTAAAAAAAAAAAGGCTTTAAAATACTATATTACTAATTAATGTAATTTAATGTCATCATAAAAATCACAAAATGTTTTAAATTAGTAGACCTTGACCTAGTAGATCTAAGTAACAGGTTACAATTCAATACTGTACACTAAATACATTATTAATCAAATTAATGTATAGAATGACTAGATAGAAAGTAAATGATATTTGACAAAAAAAAATGTGGCAAATTTAACTTATGATTTGAGCAAAAAAACTCAAACCACTAAAAAGTTATTTGCCTAGCAAACATTGCGTTTGCTATTAATATGCCAATACATTAAAAGCATACATACTAATGCATATCCTATAAAACAACAGGGACTCGCCCTAATCAACTTTTACAAGATTTTGCAAGTAGTATTGTATGCAATTGAAAATAAAATATTGAACCACTAACTCGTGAAGAAATAGATCATTTTCTTTATATCTAAGATCTTTCCCTGTTAAGAAAATAATCTAAAGAAAAACAGGGTGCAATGAAAGATCGCTAGTTCATTTTGGTTTAGGGTTAGGGAGAACCGAAGGAACATCCTCCAGCTTCAAGACTTTCTTCACGAGTGTCGTTTAATTTTCAAATCTCACTTTTTAAATTTATTAGCTATTTAAAAATATGGATCAAAATTTTTCCCCAGGAAAAAAAATAAATGATTGTGTAAGACCTAGCTCACTATCTAGAGAAATAGAAACCTAGTCTAAATTTAGATAATCTAGATAAAGAAAATTGAATACTAGATCTAGATTTTATATCTTAATCTAAAATAGATCTACTATTCTAGTTCGTCCATTGCCAGCGATATCGTGATCCACTACCATCCAGGGGGCTGAGGGCTTTGCACTGGACTGGGGTTTTGTGCCTCCTCGTGTGGCTGGTGAGACCTATGTTAGCCTGCACTCTGGGCAGGTTATTCCAGCTGGAGCTAATAATGTCATTGGCCTTGCTTTTTTTCTCTGACGCTTTTCTTCTGCCAGCTCTATAGAGTATAGAGTAGGCTATTTTATTTATTATGTCTACATCGTACATGTACCATTTTAACTATATTATAAGACAAATCTGAAATCACTAATGGAAACACATCCACTGTCTGGTATAATAGTGACTTAATACTTTTATTTAAAAAGAGTCTAGACTAGATCTATTTCTAAATCAATGACTCTAGATCTAGACTCTGTTATAATAAATAATAATATAATTATAATAATCTATCTAGATTTTCTTGCAGATCCAGGACTACACAATAACACTATAAATTAAAAAAAAGTGACTATTTAAACTATATAATAATATATATCTAGATCTAGTGTAGGCAGGGACGGACTGGTTATATGGTTTCAGGCAAATGCATGGTGGGCTGGTAGGGCTGATTGTAAAAAAAAAAAGTAAAGTTCCCCTTTAGTTTTAGATTTTGCTATCTACAGGGCAGATAATGTTGTCATCCGTTTCTTTGACAATGGTTAACAAGCAGGGTACGTAATAGAGTTTGGTGGACTTGGGAGCGCCATAAAAATCCTGAAATTCTAAATCCCAGTCTTCATAAGGGTATCGAAACTACAATTTTTGTTAAAGTTGTCTATTTTTGCAATAGTGCAATTTTTTATCCATTTGGGTGGAGCAGTACGCACCCTATTATTGACATTTACAGCTAGGCTCTCTTTTTGCTGTCTGTGACCTTCAGGATCCTTTCTTCTGTCTGACAGGCCTAAAGTTTTAAAATATCTGACTTTCATTCTATTGATTACAGCTAATGAATTCTATCTAGTCTAATTCATTCCATCTAATCTGGTTTAAACACTTATTCTCACTCATAAATAACAGAAAGAAAATGTATTTAGACAAATGTCTTCATGAACAGGAACCAGTGTTGGTTCAAAGCAAGCCGCTAGAGCTCAAAATATGTAATTTTCTTTTCTTGCTTTTTTGGGCTTATTGAAAGTCTCAAGAAAACATTAAGTAACTGGAACAGACACAAAATAGAGCAGTGAGATTCATAACAAACGAATATTCACATTTGACTAGAGTAACACCTTTAGTAAAATCACTAAATTTAGAAAGCCTTCTGGACAGAAGGCTCAAAAGTAAAGTAGCAATCTTACATAAAACACTGAACCATAATCTTCAAATACAAAAACAAAGTTTAATAAAATACTCTGAAAGACATAAAGATAAAGGCACATTCCTCGTCCCATATGCTAGGACAAATTTGTACAAATACTCCTTCTTCCCTAGTGCTATTAGAGCATGGAATGGGTTGCCTGAGCTAGCCAGGAAAACCAGTGACTTGGCAGAATTTAAGTCATTGGTTAATATGCATGACTAAATGCATAGCGCGTAGGACGTAATCATCTTCTTTTTTGAAGTAACGTCTGTATTATATAAGATAAGATAAGATCATCAATGCACACTTGACTGAAGACAAAAATACTCTAAATATTTAGTCAGTGAAAGGGATTTTTAAAAAAATTTGCTGGAATGATGCAGAACTATAAAATGTCACTTCTTTTAGAAATATGATTCTTATATTCATTTTACACCTTTCTATTTACTGCCTAACCTTACTGTCTAAAGCCTTTTTTATCATAGCGAAATTTCACACAAGTATTTTTATTATTTTTTTCACTAGAAAATTGCATCAACAATATTTATTCCCTTCTCTTTTGAAATATTAATTCCAAATGTACTAGATTCACATTAAACCTCAAAATGTAAACTATTTGCAAATGTTTTGGTGATGATAATGACATTTAGTTTTAATTTAACTGTATTCATTATGTATAGGTCTAGCTCCCACATGTGCTGTGAAAGATACCAATGGATTCAAGAAAAATAAAGTTTGTTTTTATAGGTGCAAATTTGAAAGGAAAATTATTGTGTTTAATAAATAGTTTTTTCACAAAACCAAATTCTGGTGTTCACAGTAGCAAGCAATTTGAATGGACATATTTTTATCAGAACTATACAACCTATTCCAAAAAGCCTTCTAAGCCCATGCTAACACTATATACCAAAAATCCTTGTCCACTTTGTGATGAAGCACTAGAGAAATTAAAGCCATTTTTGGATCAGGTAAAAAAAAATAATTATTTGAATAAAAATTGAAATGGTAGCCTACATACAAAAGTTTTGGAAGCCTTGAAATGTCTTTGGTTTTTCTTCAATAACTAGAATCTATAGATTTTTGTTTTAAGCTAATGCAACAAAAGAATGGCTACTAGCACTAGCAATCAAATAGTATTTTACAATACTGTAATTAGTCATTTATGTTCTTTTTTTTTCATTAAAATTGTTTCAACTGCCAGAATGATAATAGCAATGATTTTTTCCCCACTAAATTTCCCTTCACTCTAGAATTTGATTATCTTTCATTAATTAGATATATCCATAAAGAGATAAGAAAATATTTGATCATACAATTTACTAATTTATTATTGTAGGTCATTTTGGAAAAAATCGACATTACAGCCCCAGAAAATCGTAGATATTGGAAATCTTATCGTTATGACATTCCTGTATTTCATCTGAATGGAAAGTTTATAATGAAACATAGAGCTAACATTGACGTCTTTAATAATGAATTAAAAGAATATTATTTACAGGTATGTATTTTAACAAGTTTTAACTTATTGTTGACTGGAAGAATCATAATAATTAGATCATTGCAATGGTTTAATTAGAAAAAATACCAAGAAATAATACATTCATATTTTTAGTGGTTCTATTATGGAATAGTCTTTTTTTGTTTTTTGTGCTATCCTACACAAAGCACTAATAAACAATTTTACCATCATTTGTGTAAATCATGTTCAATAGAAGGGAAATCACCACTTTTGGAAAATAGTTTTTTTTTAAAATCAAAAGAAATAAGGCTTTTTACATTATATTAGTAATTTTATCTTGGTTGAAACATGTGCTAAGGCTATTAATGGTCCTTAAATTGACCATTTTGTTTTTGAAACTATGTAACATATATGTCAATACCATTGACCATTGCTTGTGGGTGTAATGTTTACATCATTTTATCATATAGATATAGGTTAGTATATTTTTAAATGTGAAACAGTTGAATACATAAATTAAATATAGCTCTTAAAAATAATTATTTTACAGGTTAAAAAAGAAACAGAAACCACCTAAACAAGTCATTTCAATTTGTTTATTAAGCCTTGTGGACAACTTTCAGAATAAAATATATAACTCTTATCATTCATCATTCTTTTGTACTCAATTGTTTTAAATACTATTGATCTCATTTTTTAACTTCTGGTGGATGTAATGTATAAGAAAGATATGTTTCTAAGATGAAAATTGTTTGGTCAAGCTGTATTTCTGATAGCTCCAGCCTGGAATAAAAAAAAAAAAGTACAAGTTCTACTTAAATTCTTGTGAAAGAAATATGTTACTACACAAAAAGTACAGCTGTGAAATATTATGATTATCAATAATTTCCAATTGTAAAAAAAAACAACAATACTGTGATATGAATAATTATATATACAACAATAGAAACTAGTAATGCAGGTAGCAGTCAAGGACTATTAAATAATTCAACATCTTTTTACAATTGTTAGGTACATACGTTTTGGCTGCATCACTAATTTTTTTTAACTGTGCTTTTTCACTTGGTGTAACCATTTGTTCAACTTCTTCTTTCTGCTCAATGGCACCTTCTGCATCAAGTGATGCAATAATTGCCTCTACCCTGTCTTGTTTATCCAACAAACGTCTGTAGTTAAAAAAAAAATTAGAATAAAATAATGCCGGCTGAAACCTTGAACAAATTATAATTTTATTTCCCAGCATGTTATTGTAGCTTTAAAATTAGTCTATTTTATGCTACTGATGTATTTCAAACTGTTTTAAGAGAAGCACTTAAATCTGAAGGATAGTGAATTAAATGTATGTAGGAATGACCATTATTTTACAATATGATAAAAATAAAGTTCAAATTTTTTTAAGATTTACAGAACTTACTTATTTTCAGACAAACACTTTTGTCTTCTAACCATCATATTACTTATAGCCTGAAAACAAAAATTGGCATATTATTACAGTGGATACACATTTTTTATTTATACTAACTATATTATAGCATTGCCAAATATGGAGAAATGGATACATTTTACTATGGCATTCTCCTTCTAGCTTGCATTTGCTGAGTTACAGTCCCCTAAGCAGCCTGATTCAGGGGGAAAAAAAGCAATCTGTTCTCAAACACTACACTGTATGGTATTGGTTATGCTTGGAGTGTCCAGGGCATATTTATTTCTTGAAATGGCATTCAATAAAAACAAATATCAATAACTGTTTGCTTTAAATGAACACATCATTCAAGGAACATTTATTGTCATAAAACATGTATTTTTGGACATAAAATTCCATAAAAACAAAATGTTTGGGAATTTTTATTTTGAGACAATCAGAACAGGCAATACAATATTTGTTGTTTGAACCAACAGAAATGGTCAAGTTTTTGTAATTTTTTGGGGGGAAATATTTTAAAATGAAATGAGAATAAAGGTTTATGGGAGTTAAAAAAAATTCACATTTTTTCAACAACTTAAAAATGATTGACACTAAATACTTGAATGGTTTGGATAAATTTGATGTTCTAGTCCAGAGGTTCTCAACCTTTTTAACTCCGCGACCCCCTAATACAAATTTTCACTAGGAGGCGACCCCCCAGCCGTAATTTGATTTTACAAAGGTCTACGTAAATGTGATTTAGCTAATGTTATAAAATGGTTATCAAAATGTATATTTCTAATATCCATGATGTTAATTTAATTGTTACAAACGTATCCTATTTATTTAGTGTAAAAAAATTGTGATTTACTTTTTAAAAAATCTGATTTTATTATTTTTATTCATTTACTTTTCATTGCGTATTTATAATATTCACATTACATACATATTTTACAATTTAAAAAGTATTACTAATCATGGAAATCGTTGAGACAGTATTTTCAAACACGTCAAAGTTAGTGCAAAGGTTGAGCTTGTTTTTATTTCACTAGATTAGGAATTCACATCAAGTTTGTTTTTGTACTAAGACTGACAGGCAGATACACTGTTGGAAATGGAAGAGGAAGTCTAGAAAAAATCTCATATAGAACAGAATGACTGCAAACACTTGATCCAAATTTGTGTCACTGACATTGAAGAGAAATATTTAGATGCATTGTTATTGATGTTGCTAACATATGTCGATGAATCATACAATGAGTTACAATGGACTCATTCTGTACCAAACATTGAAATCCAGACCTACACCCCAGCATACTTAAAGCACCATCTGTGCAGACACCACAAATATTTTTCCAATAAGTCTTCTACTTTTTCAAATCTAACCAGCTTTGTCAGTTACATCACTCGCTGTAGATGTCGTTTATAGAGGTTTGCATAGAAACTAATCTTTAAATTCGCTTTTATGTATACATCTTAAGTATACCGGAACTAGTAATTGTGAACAATCTACAACATTAGTGGATTCATCAAGCTGGATGCTAAATATTGTAGAAGAAGCAGAAATCATTTCCTTAAAATCAGAAGACATGTCAACTAATCTCTTGTGAATAGAGTTATTAGGTATGCAAATTGCACTCAATTTATTAATAAATTTGGCTCCAATCATAACGAGCAATGTCTTTGACCACAAACAATGACTCCTTGGTAATGGTGTGAGTTTTCAAAACCCAGGGAGCCACCAAAATAAGAAGCTTCATAGGCTGATATGTTTTAATTATGGTACTTGCCATCTGTGTCAAGTTTGAATTTCATCAGAATTCAAAACTAAACTACTGGATGTCGTTATCGACAAAGCTCGAAATTTGTTCGGCCTCAATACATACGTCAAAGAGAACATTATTACAAATGCTGCATCGGGGTCTCTGAATTCCTGCTTGAATTATTGAAGTAAAACTATACCACATTCTCTTTTCTTTTATTAACTTTCTTTTGTTTGAGGTCCATGTTCATGAGTTGGTCCATAATGAATTTATTTCCATTGACTAGAATACGATGGCATATTATTGACGTGATTAGATCTTCTGATGGCTGAGACGAATTTTGGGAGTCAGTTACACAAATCGGGTCTCAAACAAGGAAATCCTTTGCCGAACTGGGAGTCGAACACTTAGTGAGGTTGTGACAGAGCGTAACATGAGGTTTGCGGGACATGTTCTACGACAAAATGAACTACGTATACCAAGAGTTTCGATGACATGGAGGCCAATAGGAGGAAAGTGCAAACAGGGATGTCCTCGTATTACTTGGTGCCACACCTTCATGGAGGACCTCAGAACAGTGGACACCAGGTGGGAGGAGGCTTCAGACATTGCCAACGAAAGATGTGGAGACAGCTTGCTGCCCAATGCGCCGAACGGCGCGGGAGAACTTCAGTCTATGTAAGTAAGATTAGATCTTCAACAAAGAAATATTTGATCCATCAATGGTGTTTCGACGCATTGGTGGACACTAAATTCATTTGTTGAAAAATTAATTCTGCAACAACGGAGATGTGGTCTGTAACGTCTATTTTTGAATAACAATTATAAAAAAACAACACGTATACTTTCAATCAAGGATGTTACATTCACTAAAAGTGTCATCTGTATCCTCTGGCAGTAAGTCCTTGTTTATATTTGTCACCCCACTTTTTATTTTTCATTGAAACTTGACGATAGTTTCATAATTTGTTTTCTAATAATGTAATTTGAATAATGTCCCTTTATGAATATTCTATTGATATAAATCTATATCCGACGATGGTACAAATATGCTTGTTACAACACATTAGAAAAAAAAATTCCCCCCACCCCCCAAATTTTCAAATGGGGTTAGGCGACCCCTGGCTAAGGGTCATTCGACCCCCAAAGGTGTCACAACCCACAGGTTGAGAACCCCTGTTCTAGTCTATACAATCACAATCTTTTTTTTTTTTTGTAACAAAAAGAGAGTGAAGGGTTATGAATGTTATTAAAATCATTTTTGGGTTCAAACAGTGATAGAATATGTTTATCAATAGAAAATATATTTAAAACATTGGTACCAGTATATTAAAAGAAAAGTTATATCAACCTGATAACATCTTTCCAGAATCATTCTGCTCACTTGAATCAGACTGACATTAAAAAAATAAAATGTACGAGTTGGTGCATGGTCAGGTGTTTTTGACAATTCCTGTGAACAATTGTGAAAATTAGTAAATGATAAGAAATGAAACATATAATAGCAAGTAAAAATGTATTTAAATTTTTGAAAGCATACAGAATAAGAGATTACTTACAGTTAATGTGATAAAATTTTCCGCAAACATTTTATATAACAATTCTTTAGCTTCTTTTGGGGGGAGCATTGCCCGTTCCTCTACCTATTGTTATGAAATTCAATCATAATAATGCATGTTTTTCACATTTTCAATGGTTAAATAAATTAAATATATTTATATATGTATACGGGGGCCCGGTGGCTGAGCGGTTAAGCACTTGGATTCCAAACTGGGGTTTGAATCTCAGTGAAGACTGGGATTTTAATTTCTGGATTTTTTAGGGTGCCCCTGGGTCCACCCAACTCTACTGTGTACCTGAGGTAAGCAGGGGAAAGTTAAGATGGTTGGTCATTGTTCTGGCCACATGAGACACCCTGCTTGTTAACAATTGGCCAAAGTAACAGATGACCTTAACATCATCTGCCCTATAGATCACAAAGTCTGAAAGGGGAACTTTAAATGTAAATATATATGTGTGTCTATGTGCGCGTGCGTGTTTTGTAGTAAATTTAATGCAAGCAAAGGCAAGGAGGTATGAATTATAGTTAGATATGGACTTCCATTATCAAATCACAGGGAGTAATGTCTTAAGTTCTGCAAGTCCTACTTAACACTAGAATAGACCACCGGCACACTTCCCAGTGTCGCTCCAGGTCCTCAAAACAGTTCACTGGTATCATGCAGGACGGCACTTAGCCCCAAAGCAGTTCAGACTCCCATAACCTGCATATTCCTTCAGTCCTTTCTGTAGAATCAACATGTCTGCTACTACTAGTGTTGAACAGTGCTTTGATGTGCACCATCAGTGTCGGCACAGGAGCGGAGTTACAATAATATATATGTATGTATGTGTGTGTGTCTGCATGTGTGTGTGAATGAGAGAGAGAGAGAATGTGTTTACTTAAAATAAAATACTGTGAAAATGGGTTTACCCAATTTTTATTGCTATATGGTTGCTTTCTAAGTATCTTTAATAGAGACAGGCATTTAAAAAAAAATTATTTTAGAGCCCTCAGGTTTTGGGAAGGACATTTAACATATACTATGGTCAAATCAAGCATTTAAGTATATATTTCTTTCAGTCACAACTAAAACATTTCTAAATGTCCAACTAATTTAATAATACCTGTTTTTGTTCAACCTGTTTGTCAGTGAGAAGAACACGAAACATTCGCAGAGCTTTTGAGCCAAATCTTTCTAGAACTATGGTCTCTATGTGTGACACACAAATAGCTTTAATGGCTTTAAAGTAATGTAATATATTTTAAGGAACATTTACTTAAAAAAAAAACACACCAAATTTTAACTTTTTCACCCCGTACTAAACTTCTTTAACATTTTAGTTATTTCTAAATAATAATTTAATAATAATAATTTTATTTATAAAGCGCTGTTAACAAACAAAATGTAGGCTCAAGGGGCTGTAACAACATTACAAACAAAAAACACGAGAGCTAAAATGACAGTTAATCTAAAAAAGTTTTAAACAGATAGGTCTTAATGTTCTTCTTAAAAGTGGTGTAGCATGTTGTCTATCTGAGATCAATGGGGAGTGAGTTCCAAACCTTTGGTCCGTGAACTGAAAAAGCATGCAGACTAGCTTTTGAGGGAGAAACGTGGCACTACTAAAAGCGTTGAGTCCATTGAGCGCAGGGCTCTCTGGGGGACATATGGAGTAATCAGTTCGCTAAGGTACAAGGGCATCTCGTTGTTATATATACACTGATGACAAAGTGTGGCGACCTTGTAATCGATTCTCGCTTTCACGGAAAGCCAATGGAGCGTGCGCAAGAGCGTAGTAGCAGAATCTTGTCTATTTTTTTTAAGGACTATTTGAGCGGCGTTCTGTATACGTTGCAGCTTGGCTATTTTGTCATCAGGTATACCTGCTAGCACGGCGTTGCAGTAGTCAAGGCGGGAGAGTATGAATGCCACAGCTAGCGTTTTTGTTGACTCTGTTGTTAAATATGGTCGGATCTGGCCTAATCTGCGCAGCTGCAGATAAAGACCTTTGCAGAGCTGACTTATGTGTGGATCGAAAGATAGTGTTGAGTCGAAGAAAACTCCAAGATTCCGCACTACATGGACAAAAGGAACATGGCAGTTCGTGATAAAGAGAGAATCTGTGCTTTCAACTTTTGAGACATTGTTCCTAGTGCCAATCTTAATTATTTCTGTCTTGTCTTCGTTCATCTTGAGTTTATTTTCAACCATCCAATCGCTCACCCTTGCAACGGTACAACTGATTTTCTCTGCCAGATGCGACACCTCTGAGGGTACTGATGAATCGTATAACTGTGAGTCATCGGCAAAGAAAAGGTATAAGATGCCGGTTGGCCGTATGACACCGCTGAGTGGATATGTATACATAGTGAACAGTACTGGGCCTAGAACTGATCCTTGGGGTACTCCGTACTTCAAAAGTAAGCTTGTTGATTCCGTCCTGCTAACAACAACACTTTGGGTGCGTTCCGTCAGGTAGGATCCAAGCCACTTTAGGACGACTCCTGCTAAACCAAAAGTTGCAGAGAATCTGGCCATCATAATTTCATAATCTAGCGTATCAAAGGCTGCGGACAAGTCCAGCATGGAAAGAATTGATATGTGGCCTTTGTCGGAATTGTGAAGTAAGTCGTTTAGTACCCTGACCACTGCTGTCTCTGTGCTACGACACTTCCTATATGCAGATTGAAATTCTTCCAATAGACAGTGCTGTTCAAGATGAGAAAGATTTTGCGCTAACACGATGCGCTCCAGAAGCTTTGACAGGAAGGGAAGATTTGATACCGGGCGATAGTTTTTTAGACATTCCGGGTCAAGACTGGATTTCTTTAATAAGGGTCTGACAAGTGCATCCTTAAATTGCTGTGGTACAATGCCTGAAGTCAGTGAAGAGTTCACAATGTTAGTAATTGTAGGTACAAGCTCATCTAAACATTCAAGGAGCAAGGAAGTTGGAATAGGATCAAGGTCACATGACTTATTTGGCATCTTTAAAATAGTACTTTTGACATAATCTTCAGATACACGCTGAAACTCGCAAAAAGGAGTATTTTGAAAAATTGGAGAGTGGTCAAGCTGTGATGAGAGGGATGGCATGTCATTTCTAATCTGCTCAATCTTCCCAATGAAGAATCTATTGAAGGAATCAGGAAGTTCAGATACTGGGATAGATGACGGCAAACGTTCGTTATTTGCTCCCCCTAACATTTCAGCGGTGATCCTAAACAGCCTAAATAACATTAGTAATAATCCTTTTAATACATTTTTAATTAAATGAAGTATGTAGAATGCCCAAAGCATTACTTGTGAAACAACATGGCAATCTGTATTGCAAAAAAAAAATATATACAAAACTCAAAAGGATATTTATTTGGTACAAGCCTCCACCACTTTCTCCAACTTTGGTTACAAAGTTATACTGCTCATGGAAAGAAAAAAAAAAGAAATATTTTAACTCATTAGCTACTAAGCCCATACCTAAGCAGCATCTCTCTAAATACTAAGAAAAGGGAGGTAACTCCAAAACAGATATAGACTGACTTTACAAAATATATTTTTAAAATATCTATCAACATCTATCAATAACAAAAAATACTTCTAAAAAAAGAGAAATGGATGACCTTTAAAATGATGCATAATCTGAATAGGTTATACAAGATTAAAACAATAAAAACAACAGGTAAAGACGAAAATCTGTTCAAGTGCCTGATGTTTTGAAGATTGGTGGACCCCGCCCCCCCCCCCCCCCCAATCAGATTTGTATTTTTGGTAATATTTAACATTTACCCAAAGACCAGTAATATTTATAAGTAGGAATTGAGTAGGCCTATACAATAAACATTATGCTTATAAGTAATCTGTATATGTCTTGAGTATTTACCGACTTTCACTGGGTGCGCGTGAGGCCCTTAGTTGCCTGAACATGGCATCATGCTGATGTGGTTCTGCATGTGTCTCAGGTTTCATTACTTCTAGTATAAAGTAAAAGTAATCAAACCATTGTCCAAACCAACGTTGTGAACACCCCCAACTAGATCTATTTCATCAAATGTTTTCATGTGGTAAATAAAAATTGTTCAAAATATCAGTCAAAGAAGTTGAAGATTCATTGACGCTAGATCCAGAATAGTCTAGATCTAGACTAGACGATAGATCTAATACTTACTGAGTTACTTCACTCTTTCTCTGAATCAGACTAGATCTAAGTCTAAATGTAGCGCTAAATTCTAAAGATCAATGTCTTGATCAATATAAAGTTCTTTATCAGCTGTATTTATCAGCTGCAATAATGGGTCTAAAAATTGAAAGGTCATTGAGAAAATGGCCTGCGCAGCTAAGGAAAATTGAAAAAAAAATCACCAAACTTTGAAGGCCTATAGAAACTGAAGCCAAAGACGTAAAAACATCCGGGTTTTTTAACGAAACGATCTTTATTACTACTTTTTAAAAAACCCAGCCAGCTCAAAATATCACCACGCATCGCGCAGGAAAACGAGAGCTACGCAAGTCACGCTGTGTGTGTGCTGTGGCAGGAGCATTTGGGCGCGTTAGTACTGAGGGGGGAAGGGCGCATTTGGTCACATTAGTAGCTAATGAGTTAAAAAGGGTTATTTAAATCTCTTGATTGCATCAGTACAACAACTTATACCACAAAATATTACTTACACAATTGTCAGATAAACATTTTAAATATTGGTCCAACATATTTTTCTGCAAAATTTTATCTTTGGGCATAGCATTAGATATCTGAAAAGATTTTTCAAAGTGAACATTATCATTATGAATGTTTCTGAAGGTGAAAGGTGACATTTTCAGTAGAGCAAACATTGCTTTGATATCAAAACACAATAAATAGAACAAATTATGGTTAATACTTATCAGTGAAGTGATGAGCCCATTTAAAAAATGTTGCAAATCTTAAATTGCTATCAAAACACACACAAAAATAATTCAATATCTTATTATTCTTATATTTAATACACAAGTAGAGAATTATATTTGGCCCAGTAAAGTGATGGGTCCACTTAGAAAACATATTCTTCATCTTGTCACTTGACTTTAGTCATAGGGGAGCTAAATCAGTTTGTGTGACCAAATCCCTCCACTTTTTCCAGTCAGCAGCTGTTATAAGCAGGCTATTAAGAGAGAGGCCAGTCTATTCTTTTATGTTGTCCGGCCAGCTTTTCTTTGGACGACCTTACTTCATTCTCCCCGCACCGCATCTTCAAGAAAAACTTTTTACAAACCAGCTTAGCTTTTGTCTGTTTGTAGTATTGAGGAGTTCCCCCTTTTTGCCAGCCAGTGTGTTGACTAGTAAAAGTAGGCCTACAAATTCATTAGTCTTCTTTACCCAGCAAGTTTCTGTAACATTTACTCTAAAACATAATTTGCTATTGATTCTAGCTCGTCTTTTTTAATATGTATTGACTTTATAAATTTCTTGGATTTGATGTCTTTTTGCATTTTTTAGCTATTTCCCTAAAGCTCAATTTAAAAAAAAACATATTCAGATGTCATCAATTCCAAAATTTGTCATAATATCACAATGCTGTCTATGCTCAAATAAGTGGTTGCCCTAAATAATCTTGACTACAAGAAATGGACTTATACTACCATTAATTAAATTGTAAGTACTATAGTAACTCACCTCTGTAAAAGATAATGGCTCACTTTCCAAGGATAGAGGGTTAGATCTTGTCTCACTTAAACGTAACATTGTCCTCATCACTTCTGATGCTCTCTAACAATATAATGCCAGTCAGTACATTTTGTTATTTACCAATTTTCTTATCACAGTTTATGACTAACACCCAAATAGTTTTAATTAAACCAAAATATCCTTCAACTTTAGGCCTATTACAAGTCTAGACTTAAGTGCCTCAGTCATTTATTTCAAAGTTTCAAAAATTTTCATGTAAAAACCATACCAATTCAATGGCATCTGTTTTATAACCATTATAACTTTTCATTGAATAATTTTTTTGAGGTAAAATCGTATTACCATCAGAAATATCTCAACTTTAGAAACATTAGCTGATTTAATTCAAGGTTAAATAGCAAGTTCTATCATTTTCATAACTATTATGGTTTCTGTCTGCTTTTTACTAGATATTTTCACTTGAGTCTCAATAAAAAAAATGTATTATTATTATTTTTTGTTTTATAAAGATGCTTAGAAAAAAAAAAGCAGAATTAAAAAAAAAACTTTTTAAAAACAAAGCTTATGTTGAGTGAAGGGAGAGCAATTCAATATTGAAATTTTTATCTTCCATTTTTCTATATAAGACAAAATTTATTTATTAATAGTCAGTCTTATTTTCAGGAGATTAAACTCAGTATGGAGGTAGATAGAAGACTTTATAAACTGGTGCGCTGAGAACCTTTTAGAAATGTATGTCACAAAAACTAAAGAACTAATTTTATAATAGATTTCAGGAGAAACTAACAACTAATACATGAATGCAGATAAACAATAAACCGATACAAGTGAACTCATCCAGTATATTTGGGTAGACAAAAAGCTTTCATGAGAAGACCATCTTGAAAACTTTGGCAAAGAAAAAATCTTTTAATACAAACTAAACAGCTTTAAACTACATAAGAAGATCTTGACTAATTTTAACTGTTTGATAATGCAAAATCTGCTCCCATATGTTGGTAAGGCAATGTGCCATATAAATTGCAATTGCTTCTTCGCTTAGACCTTATAAAAAGAGCATCAAAAACCACAAGCACAATAATTCCTTAGCAAATTCAGAAAAATCTTAAAAGACAACCACCATCCGGTCAATTCTTGGGGGAGCTACCACCTTCTACCAAGCGCGTCCCCAGGTGGCGGATAGGGGAAAGACCCTTAGATATAAGGGTTAGCTGTGAATAGCAAATAAACAGCCGCGGACCAACTGGTTTGCAGTCATGGAGGATGAGGTGAAGTATTCCAGTGGTTAGAATATTTACTAAAAACATCTCAGAAATCCAGGGAAATGATTGCAAAAAGCGAGTATAGGGCGCACTAACTCTAAACCCGGGTAGATGAAACCCGTTAGCTAGGGATAGCAGTTCATCTAGGAGAGAAAACTCCGAAAATAAACACCTGCTGCCTTGCAGATGATCTTGGATGATCAAAGGCTATGGGAGCACACCCAGAAAGAAAAGCAGGCTGAAGTCGGAGTCTCCTGGCGCATAACACACTGACACGCAACCTCATCTATGTTGGAGTTCAGTAACCATTCTAATAGATGTTGCGTCCTGCCTGTGGAATCCCGCCACGCAGGTAGGGGGCCGGGCTCTCTGCCTCGAAGGAGCCCACACAAGCGAGCTGGTGGTTCTTCTATCTCTGCCTGTGGAGCCAGGAGCAGGGACAAGAAAGTAAATACTACTGGCCAAAACTCCAAGACCAAAAGTCTAAAAATCTTACAATGGAACGCAGAGGGCATCCAAAAGAAAAAAGAAGCTCTAAAAATATTTCTGCATGAGAAAGAAATTGATGTAGCTTGCATCCCAGAAACTCATTTGAACAGTAATCTTCGTTTCTCCATTAGAGGCTACACCTGCATCAGACAAGATAGAGAAATCAGACCCAAAGGAGAAATCCTCACCCTCATTAAAAATGACATCCATACCACAGACATAACTATGCCCAACTCCTCAGAATCAGAAATAATGGGAACTAAGCTAATTCTCCCAGATGGAAATATTAATCTATTTAACTGCTACTTCCCACCAGACAAGGAAATAGAGATTGACCACATACAAATACCTGACCAAGAAGACTGTCTAATCTTAGGAGATATGAATAGTCACTTTCAGAGCTGGGGATACCCAGACCTAAATGCTAGGGGAGAAGAAATTGAAGAATGGCAAGCAGAGAACAGACTTATCTTGCTTAATAAACCTGAGGACAAATCAACCTTTTTCTCAAGAGCCTGGCTAACATCAACCACTCCAGATCTAGCCTTTGCAACAGACAACTTATCCAAAAAGTGCACCAGAGAAGTTGCAGACCAGCTAGCCACCAGTGACCACAGACCCATATTGATCAGTATGGATACCTCCTTCAAAATATCAGAAAACTCCACCATCCCCAGATGGAACTACAAAAAAGCCAACTGGCACCTATTCTCAAAGCTCACAGACCTATACACAACTTCAATAAACTGCAAATCAAATCATGTTAATAAGTCATTCTCAGCTTCATCCAAAGCAATCCTCCTAGCAGCTAAGGAATCAATTCCTAGAGGAGCAAGAAAAGATTATATCCCCAACTGGTCTGATCACCTTCAACAACTCCACAATGCCACTATTGAAGCCAGAAACACAGTAGAAAATAACCCTTGTATAGAAAATAACATAAATCTAAAAGCAGCTAACACAGTTTTCAGGAAAAATTACCTTCCCGCCATGAGGAAAAGTTGGCATGAAAAAACAGAACAACTAAACGTAGATAGAGATGGCCACAAACTCTAGCGTATAGCCAAATGTCTCAACCAGGAAGAAAACAGAACAACTCCTATAGTAATAGAAAAGGACAACAAAGCCCTGAAAGGCCAAGAAGCAGCTAATGAATTCATTAAGTTTTTCCAAAGCGTAGGACAAATACAAATTAATGAAAGTAGAAATAAAAATGTAAACTCAGAAATCCAAGATAAAATTAAAGAAAACAATCCAGCTTACTCCTTGGGAATGACCACTAATCTTAAAATGAAGGAACTAGATGAATCCCTAAAAGTTCTCATAAACCAAAACAAGCCCCGGGCCCAGACAAAATATCAAATGACATGATTCTTCACTTGGGTCCTCAAGCCAAAAGAAAACTGCTACAATTATTCAATGCTAGCTGGAAATCTGGCAGAATTCCAAACATCTGGAAAAAAGCCATTATGATCCCTATACTAAAGCACGGCAAACCAAGAAATAAACTGGATAGCTACCGTCCCATCAGCCTCACTAGCTGTACTTGCAAACTGATGGAAAGAGTGATAAATAGAAGGCTGACATGGATCCTTGAGTCAAATAACCTACTCACTGAAGCCCAGGCTGGCTTTAGAAAAGGCAGATCAACAGAAGATCAAATTGCCTTCATCACACAAGAAATAGAAGACGGCTTTCAAGAAAAGAAACCAACAACAATTGTGTGGGTTGACTTAGAAAAAGCATTTGA
This sequence comes from Biomphalaria glabrata, assembly GCF_947242115.1. Taxonomy (NCBI): domain Eukaryota; kingdom Metazoa; phylum Mollusca; class Gastropoda; family Planorbidae; genus Biomphalaria; species Biomphalaria glabrata. The sequence continues at coordinate 21,445,984 of NC_074711.1, read as the reverse complement.
CAAAGTCTGGGAACAAGGTCTCTTGCTCAAGCTAATCCAGCATCACATATCCCACAGAATGTACAACTGGATAAAGGAATACCTAAATAATAGAAAAGCCTTAGTTTGCATCCAAGGACAAAGAAGTCACACAGTGGGTATAAAAAATGGCGTCCCCCAAGGAGGAGTCCCAACACTTTTCCTAATATTCATAAACGAACTAAATCAAAACCTACCAAAAAAAGTTAAAAGCAGCATGTATGCAGATGACCTTGCCTTAATTAGCACAGAAGAATATGTAGGAACATAGAAATTTCGATTACAAGATGCTCTTGATAAACTCAATAATTGGTCCAAAGACTGGGGCATGTCCATTAACACAAAAAAGACAACATATACCATATTCTCACTGTCAACAAAACAACAAACAATAAAATTAACATTAGATAAGGAAGCTTTAGAAAAAAATGACAGCCCTACTTATCTTGGAGTCACCTATGACCCGAGACTAACCTGGAAAAACCAAATAGATAAAACACAGAGTAAAGGCATCCAGAGTCTATCCCTCTTGAAAAAAATAGCTGGCACAGATTGGGGAGCTAATCACAACATCCTGAAAAAGACCTATACCAGTTATGTAAGACCTGTACTAGAGTATGGTGCCACAGCATGGGGCTCAGCAGCCCAAACCAACCTAAGAAAAATAGACAAGGTTCAAAATATTGGTCTAAGGATAATGACAGGAGCAATCAAAACAACACCCATAAGAGCTATGGAGGAAACCGCTGCCCTGATCTCTCTGGATGAAAGAATAGAAATAAAAATCCTTTCCCAATTCACTAAATTGGAAACCTTGGAGAGGCACCCACTCAGAACAAAAATCCACAAAACTGGCACAAAAAAAACGTCTCAAAAGGACCAATTTCATACAGGAATCTCTAAACCTAAAAAAGAAACACCAACTTGAAAAAATTACTCTGGAATCCTCGATACACTATAATGAATCTCCACCCTGCGACGAAAGCCCTCTTCCTACTATAAGGGACAATATTGAAAACATAAAAAGAAAATCTGATTACAGACCAACAGAGCTCAAGGAAATAGTGAACTGTTTTCTACATACCAATTACCCTAGCAGTCAGTGGATCAGAGTTTACACGGATGGCTCATCCCATAAAGCCACCACAAACGGAGGAGCTGGAATACTTATCGAATGGCCAGATGGAGGAAAACTAGAAAAATCCATTGCAACTGGAGAGCTCTCTGACAGTCACAGAGCAGAAAGGGAAGCACTAGCACTAGCTGCTACCATGCTAGCAAATCATCCAAGTTCCTCTCACAGTTAGATTGTCTTTCTAACAGACGCGAAAACAACCCTCCAAAGCTTGCAAAAGTCTGATTCCCCTTATATTAAAAACCTCAGAACAGCACTTACAAAGCTCAACAACAACAGCAAAAGAACTGTTATTCAATGGATACCAGCTCGCATACAACTAGCAGGAAATGAGAAGGCTGACACACTCGCCAAGAGAGGGAGAACAAACTCACAAGTAAACTCTGCACTCTATCCAGAAGAAATGAAGAAATTAATTGTAGATAAAATAAATGAGAAATGGACGAGCTCCCATCCAAATCACAAGAAAGATGACGCTTACAATAAGCTATCCCGACAAGACCAACGTCTAATCTTTCAACTCAGGACCGGACACAACAGAATGCGACAACACATGTTCCGGAAGCTCAAAATTGGAACCAGTGAAATCTGCCCATGTGGAGTATCACCAGAAAATGCAGACCACGTCCTCCAAAACTGCTCTCTCTACCAAGAGGCCCGTATAAGACATTGGCCCCAAATCACCCCAATAGAAAGAAAACTATATGGAGAGCTCCCTGATATGGAAACCACTGCGCGGTTCATCTCATGTATTGGTCTAGTCATATGAACACTCCAACATAACAATGAGAACGATGAAGAAGAAGAAGAATCCGCTCAATTATAACTACATCAAGTTGTCGCAAAGTTGGCAACCTCTGTTTTTCAAGACTAGAATGAAACAGTACAAAAACTTGTTCTTTCCTTACTCAGTCAGTTTGTATCAGCACTACTTGTTGATTAAGGAATGTGAAAAAGATCAAGATGTCTGTGTGTAGCCAATCAATGAACTTCTCTGTTGTGTCTATTTATGTGAATGTTGTTGTTGTTTGAGAACAGAGTCCTTGTAATCACAACAAATTTCCAATAAGGATCAATAAAGCAGTCTTAGTCGTAAAGTAAAGTTCCCCTTTCAGACCTTGTGGTTTATAGGGCAGATGATGTAAAGGTCATCTGTTTTTGTGGCCTACAGGTGTCATGTGGCCAACACAACGACCAACCGCCTATACTTTTCCCCAACTAAAGTCAGGTACGGGGGTACCCATTAGAGCTGGGTGGACTCGGAAACACCCAAAGATCCCAAAATAAAAATCCCAGTCTTCACCAGGATTCAAACCCGGGACCTCCGGTTCGGAAACTGAGCACTTTACTGCTCAGCCACAGCACCTTCAGTCTTAGTCTTAATTGATTAATTAATTTCTTTTTTTTTTTTATTAGTTTATATGTTGTCAAGGACAATAAATTATTGTGCAAAATTTCAACTGGATCCAAGAATGGAAAGTGAAAGAAAAAAGTGTAAAAAAAAAAAATCCATCCAGACAGATTTAATATAAGCTGAATAAAATACATGCTGGTACAATATAGAGCTTATATACTACAAACAATACCTAAGGATTTACTAAGAACTACTCACCTGGTCAATATTTTTGGCAACTGCAGCAATAATCACCTGATCACGAAAGTGATGATGAAACTGATAAACATTGACACGCCAATAACCAGGTCCTTGAGATTTGTGTACTTTATTTTCCTAACAGATAAGAAAAAAAAAAATTAGCAATTCAAAAGCATGAAAAAATTGAGTTACTTTATTTTCTAACATCACTGCTTTTTGTAACAAAAATTATAATCAAACTTGAAGAAACACAACTGGAAATAGAAGAAAGAAAACACTTGAAACAAATTGTATGTTTTGAGATAATGTGTTGAGAACATAAACAAAAACCTATTTTCCAGAAATAGAAAATAGAATTTTATTGTCAACATGACATGGATAGACCAATAGGGATAAAAACAAAACATTGGTGTACTTTATGACAATGGCAGTTACAAGAGTAATCCTCAATAAAGGCATCCTATCCTTGTAGTAGCTCAACTCTTGTGATGTTTTTTACTTGGCATTTCTTTCCTTCATTTGCCACAAAGCAATTCAACAGAGAACCTGTCATTTGTTAAGCAACTTAATTATTTTCTTTACTTTTTATAAGCCTTTGTCTACATTCTCATAAAACTAAACTCATTGAAATAGCAACCAAACCCTGAAACAAATCATGCTTATTGGCCCAGCCAGCATGCCAACACTGGCCCATCTTACAGGTTGGTAAACGGTATTTCTATTAACCTAGTAACATTGCATTGAGATGTATGATGCGAGAATAGAGAAAAAAAAATGTTACGAAAATAGTTGATGAAGACAACAACTGAAAACATAGCAGACAAAGTGAATTTATCTCACCTCTTGTTCATTCGCCTCTCCAGCTTCTAATTTAATTCTCTTAGCTTTGCTTTCCATATTATCTGATGCAGGACGCTTTAATCCAGGAGAAGTTTCTGTCAAGGAACAATTTGTTGTATAATGGTCATTTCTGCATGCAACATTATGGCTTGTCTATGTGAATACTGTGCTATTATAAGTAGTAAGTTGAACAATGACAATATTTTATTAAATGAATGTCAGAAAACTGACAGGAAATGCATATAAATGAATTTCACAACTGGTACTTAAAATAGGCTATTACATAATGTCAAGACACTTGCCAAAATCAATAGCTGTTGGTAATAAAAACAGTTGTTCTGGTTCAGTCACTTCACTCACTGCTACACCAAACTGTCCACTTTTGCCTAAAATGACATCTTCACATCTACGTATAAGCCTTGCCTTCACCAACAATACTGCCTTATCTCTTATTAAACTTTGGGAAATCTCTGGCAAATCTGAAATTTAGTATTCATTCATTAAATTATTGGTTATATATTATATTAATAATCAAAATACAACCAACATTAAATGTATTCTCAACCTACACAGCAAGCTTGTCCCTCATGATTGACAAAATTTACAAGAAAAACATATTTTTATCAGTACAGGTTGCTTAACAATAAAGTTCCATTCCAACAACCCCATTGTTATAAAAATGTGTCGTTAAACAAGTCTAGACAAGAGGCATCTAATGTATCTTTTTTTTCTCTTGTACATATACATATAGTGTTTGCATGCACAGCATTAATTAAGGTTGCACTGGATAGTATGTGGCCATTTTCAGCTCCAGATGGATATCACTGCAGGATAGATGGATTGATAATAATAAGTAAACTGTAGTATCTACCCGTGTCTACCCCAACCCCCCATTTGTTTAGTCCATCACACTGAGTTTATACAGACAAGTGATCATATTAAGACAAAAAACATGCTGACACTGTCTAGGGGTAATATCTTATGAGGAAACAGAGTTTGCTTAGAGATAAATCTTAATTAGAAGGCTGGAGTACATGACACACCTGATCTTTCATTACACAAACTACAAGTCAACTGAACTAAATTATAAAAATTAAAATATAAATAAGTTTAATCTAATAAAGTAGTTCTACTAAAAGTTAATCCCCAATTTTAAACTAAGCTAAAAAAAACAACCTAACTTTCAGAACTTTTCATATTTGTGTGTGTGTGTGTGTTTTTTTTTGTCAGAACTAGCTAATCTATAAGACCGTAGGGCTACAGTTCAATATCATTCTTTTATCATAATAGAAATCTTTCTTCATAATAAAATCAGTAATAAGGAAGATGCTTCTTACATATGTTTTAGCACAATAAAATAGAACAAAGATGTGCCATGTGTGTATATTTATGCCATGAATTAAAATCGTTAGAAAAAGGCTACTTTCAGTTTTTAATTCTATTAACTTATTATATAACGGAAAAACCTTACAGTAAAGTTGAAAATCTCATCAAAGAAAGTGATCCAGATCACTACATTTAGATCTAGTAACCGAAGAAAACAAAAGAATATGCTGGAGTGTTGAGAAACATTTGACCTCTGTAACTAGAGTAAAGGTAAAACTACATGCTTGACTAACCATGCCAATGTGTTATTTTCTTGCCTGACCACTCAACATACAACAAACATTATTGCGTAATTGCAAGGGAAAATATGTGCTATGTTCATCATCATCATTGACTATACACAGTACACTAGGCCTACATGTGTATGTCTGTCTGACCAGGTTGTTATGATCAGTTGAACACAGCCTATTTACTTTTAGGGTAGGGAGGATGTGGATGAATTTTTCCTTGCAGAGTTGGTTTTGCTAATGCTCTTATATATAATTGTAGATCTAGACCTAGATCGCAATAATAGGCCTACAGATTACAATTTAATATAAGCTTTGACACCATCTAAGGTTGAAGCAATAAATAGGTGTACTTTATGTTCCTGCTGTTAATAAAATATCATTTGCAGCTAATGAATTAATCTAAACCACTAAATATTGACCCAACAACGCTTCAGATTCCTACAACTGTAAACTAACAGCCACTGTCAGTATCAAGACCTAAACATCAGGAACAGAAGCAGTCATTAGCCTTTAAACTACAAGCCTGATGACCAATTGATTGTTTGACCTACATGAACCCATACATCTAGCTACTGTACAACCCAGAGATGTACAGTAGTTAAATATACACTTACTTATTTTACTGGTGACCAGTCATTTCATACCCAAATTAAATATTTTTTTTCTTATTCACTGTTTAATTGTGCTGTTAAGGCTTTGACTTTAAGCCCTCATTTCAACTAATATATAAATATGATTATGTAAAATGCATTTTGATATTTTTTTGACATGTTATTAATGCATTTATAGGTGTTTCCCCTTCCACTTTACATTCTTGATGAGAACTCTATATTGTAAATCTGGGTGTGTACTTGGCTAAAGCACTTCTATTGAATGTTTGGGGTTTAATATTATAATATTATCCTACGCATGACATAATGATCAAAGGCTAAAGTGTGGTGAAAGAAGGCTAGAGGAAATCTTTTGAGAGATGAGAACGATTTGAATAATTATGACCATGCCGCTGATAACTTATCATCAAAGGCCATAGTGTGGTGGACGTTGTGGAAATCATTTAAGAGTTCAGAACGATTTGAATACTTATGATCATGCCGCTGATAACTCGACCATTTTTCACATTATTTGATTTTTCAATTGCTTTCTTGAAAATGGACGCGTCATTTTTACCATTGAAATAAGGTTTTATTTTTTCTAATTAAGGCTGACTTCACCCATCCACAGGATATCATGCCGCCCATATAAGTTTTGCTTTAATTCCTTTTAAACATTAGAGTTGTAAATTGTGTTATACGCAAAGAGAATTACTAACATTGTTCAGCAATATGAATCGATGCAAAGTCTTCTGTACTTACAATCAATATTGATGTAGATGAACACAAAAAAACACTTTTTTACATGACCTCTATATTTATACATGTTAAATTTTTTTAGTTTTTAATGGCATTTAATTTTATTCTTATCTAATGTGTTACACTTTTTGTCATGTAAATAAAAATGAATATATTAAATATTGCTATTTCATGATTTTTACAATTACTATTAAATAGATAAAATGACCAGATCATGAAAAGAACATGAGACGAAATGATCGGGGGATGAAATGACAGGGAACCATTTTACTACATTGATCATCCCACACACCCTATTTATATTTGGCAGCTTCATCTTTACACACACCATCATATGTTAAACAGATTAGTTGGTGATAGTCCTATCTGTTAATAAATGCTGTTAGACTTTGATACATCAATCAATATTGAGTAATAGAATTAAAATAATAATATATATAAAAGTAAAAAAAAAAAGCAAAATGTTCAGTATATCCATTCATCCTAGTGGCTTTACAGTCCATGGTGGGCTCTGGCCTTCATTCAGATCTCTCCTGACCCTTTTGTTTCCACGCCCAAACCCCAAGTTGTTGTAGATCTGCCTCAAATCAATTGTATTCATGGTCTGCTTTGGGTCACTTGTCTTTGGGTTTTTGCCAGTATACAATTTTTGCTCCTCTGTTCTCTGACATTGTTTCAAGGTGACTTCCCTAGTCTGCTCTTTTTTATTTCTGTCTCTATAGATGGGCCTTCATATATTATTAATTGATAAATCTCAAGGATAGGAGGCGCGGTGGCTGAGCGGTAAAGCGATTGGCTTCCGAACCGGGGACCGGGGTTCGAATCCTGGTGAAGACTGGGATTTTTAATTTCAGGATCTTCGGGCGCCTCTGAGTCCACCCAGCTCTAATGGGTACCTGACATTAGTTAGGGAAAAGTAAAGGCGGTAGGTCGTTGTGCTGGCCACATGACACCCTCGTTAACCGTAGGCCACAGAAACAGATGACCTTTACATCATCTGCCCTATAGACAAGGTCTGTAAGGGGAACTTTACAAGGATAGTGCATGTCCTCCACCCAATTTCATCTTTTATAGCACCATAGATTTTCCCAAGTATTAGTAGATTTTTGGTTGTCTTTGTCAGAGTCCAGGTCTCATCTGCATACATGAAAATGTTCAGTAACATGAGCTAGTTACAAGACATGTGAGGATCCATCTCAGGCAGGATATCACATTTTACTATCTAGCCATATTCGGCTCTGTTGGGATATCAAAAAGTACTATCTGGTGCAACCCTAGCACTTATCATATTATAGTGTGGACAGTTATTTGGTACTGTATGTTTGTGATATAAAAATAATTGTTTTATTGAATTTCAAATATCTACAAATTACTCTTTTACCTTCTATGGTACAGTATTCTTTATAGTACCCTTAGCGGTTTACATTAATTTTAATTGTATGTATTCAGAATAAGTTAGATCCACTATAGACATGATATTGTCTCTACGACTACTGCAGGAGAAATTCAGAGAGAGAGACAGACCCCTTTACATTGTTTTTGTTGATCTGACTAAAGCCTTTGACATGGTCAGCAGAAGTGGCCTTTTCAAACTCCTAAGGAAAATAGGTTGCCCTCCCAAACTACTGAAGTTCATTGAGTGCTTTCATGAGGAAACTAAATGTACTGTCAAATTCAATGGAGCCCAATCAGCACCTTTTGAGGTTTGCAGTGGTGTCAAGCAGGCATGTGTGCTCGCACCTACTCTGTTTGGCATATTCTTCTCCTGTCTACTGCATTCGGCGTACAACGACATAAACGAAGGTGTGCTTCTCCATACAAGATCCTCTGGAAAACTATTTAATGTAACAAGGCTGCGGGCAAAAACCAGGGTTAGGAAGCTACTCATCAGGGAACTCCTGTATGCTTATGAGGCAGCTATTGTGGCTGATTCTGATATTCAGCTACAGTCCCTGGTTGACAAACTATCTGCTGCTTGACAGAAGTTCGGCTTAAACATCAGTCAAAGCAACACTAAGATACTTGTCCAAAACACAAACACTGCACCTCAAGTAAGCATTAATGGCCAACCACTAGAAATTGTTGATCACTTTTGTTACCTTGGCTCCATCATATCCAACAACACTCTACTGGATAAAGACATAAACAACAGGATAGCCAAGGCAATGGCCACCATGTCACGGTTGCAGAAAAGAGTCTGGGACAACATATTGCTGACTAACAGTACTAAAGCCCTAGTCTACTGGACCTGTGTGTTGAGCACATTGCTGTATGGAAGTGAAACATGGTCAACCTACTCATGGCAGGAAAAAAAGCTGATTGTCTTCCACCTCCGATGCCTAAGGCGAATCTTTAAAATAAGGTGGCAAAATAGGTAACCAATTGAGGAAGTGCTACGAAGAGCAGGGTGCCAGGACATCCGCTCTGTTATCAGCAGCAGACGCCGTGGCTGGCTTGGCCACGTTCATAGAATGCCAGTAGGTCGACTTCCACAGGACATCCTGTATGGTGATCTAATAGAAGACAGGAGAGCCGCTGGTCACCCACTTTTACGTTATACGCATGTACGCAAACGCGACATGAAGCTCTTCAAAATCGACACTAGCAGCTGGGAAGAGGTGGCACTGAATAAATCCACATGGAGAGAGAGCATAAAGGAAGGATTGCAGATGTCATACACAGCAGAAGCAGAAAGAAGGGTGAAAATGCAACGGTGCCTGGTGATTATATATGCCCAACCTGATATCGCAGCTGTGTATTTAGTCACACAAGAATTTGCAAAGGGAAAAGATCGTCTCTCGAGACGTAAAATGCCACAGACATTCAGAATTTATACTTTTCTATGCATAGATTTAAAAAAACAACAACACTAATATATGGTAGAGTCAAGAAAACTCAGCTTACAACAATTGGTTTATTAATTACATTACATAACAATAAAAATAGTTATTGGAAATAAAGGTTGTCAGCTGCGTAACCATCATGACTTTGAAATTCTGTTGTACAAGAAATATAATGGGCCAGTCATCAAGGACATCATAACTTTGTGTCATTTGTTAACCAGACCTGTTGTTAATAGTTGAAGTACCGGTATATTACAAAAGGTAAAATACCATGTGGGGGCAGGGTGGCTGAGTGGTTAAGAATTTGGCTTCCAAACCTGGGGGTCCTGGGTTCAAATCTTGGTGGAGACTAGGCTTTTGAATTTCAGGATTTTTAGGATGCCCCTGAGTCTACCCAACCTGACTTTAGTTGGGGGCATTTGGTAGTTGTGCCAACCATATAACAACCTGCTTAACATCATCTGCGCTATAGATCTCAAGGTCTGAAAGGGGAATTTACTTTTACTTTATTATAATACCCTGTATTACATGGGTTAATTCTATAAAGAAAAAATAACAGCAAAGATTATTCAAATTTTTTAAATTCCATTTGTAAGCCTTTCTATGTGTTGCATAGATTAATGAATGAATACCTTTGAAACCTAGATCCCTTGGGGATGTTAGGAATATCTCACGGCCTCTACCAAGAATAATTCATACGGTACTAAGTTTCATTTAGACATGTACGTTAACATCTTAAATTTTATATGAGACCAACTTAAACACCAATGAAATATATAGCTGCTGCCTAGATAAATGTTTAAAACCTGGCATGTAATGGAGAAAATTTAAGTCTGTACTACTTAGCGCCAAACATAAAGTTTTCCAATTTTTGATGAAAACACCATTACCACTTTTTAAACACTTGATCAGGCAGCAGATATACATTCTGCTAGCACCAAAGCTTACTTGATCCAGAAGAGCGCAATGATTCATTTAATTTATTTGTAGTCTTGACTACTGCAGAGCCAAGATCTGTCTGTCCTTGTAATAAAAGTTCTTCAACCAAAAGTTCTGCTGCATCTCCAAACAGTGTTTTGGCACAATGAATATAGTTAGGGAATCTTAATATCCATAATATAGCCTCTGGTTTGGCAGTGTACTCAATTGATCCAGATTTGGTTTGAGAAAATGTTACTATGTTCTGTTTAATTAGAGTCAGCAAAGCTTGTTTTACCTACATTGAAAGAAATCATTTTAGTTATATAAATGATTTTCATAAATGCTACTTATTATAAATAGTTTCAAGAAAACTGGCTCAATAACAATTCATTTCAGAAAAATTATATTTTCACCGGACACATATCCGTAGTTCACAAATTGACTTACCAACAATTGGCTTGTTTGTTTTAAATGTTTCAGGTGTTCCTTCAAATTTGAGGATAATTACACCCTAACCCCAAAGGACCATATGGCATGGCAGTGGGCAGGCTTTCAACCTAGGACCAACGAGACCATTGAATCGATCAACAGTCCAGAGCACATACCACACAACCATCCAGTCATAACATAATAGAAAAGTAATAAAAAGATGAAATGGAAGGAATATGAAGATAATCCCATTATATTTCTAATGTTTTATTTGCACATTTTTATTCATTTGCTCACTCTAAGTTAAAAAATTTACTTTCACAACCTATCTGATCCTAATGCTAGACTATTTAACTTAAATTTTAAATTCAAATTGGGAAAAAAGAACTATTTTTATTGATAAATGGCTAAGAAGATCGTAGCTTTGTTACATTTTTGTCTGACGTCTAACCTTTACAAAGGTAGATAACATAACATATATCTATATAAATATACTAAACAATATACTAAAAAATAAGCACCAAAAAAATTTGCTATTAGATCTAGGCCTTTGCTTTATGTAAAAAAAAGGTATTTTGTAATATAAAATAAATAGAGCTGTAGAGATAAAATCTGTCAACAATATAGAAGCAGACCCGGCTTGCTAGCTGTGGATTTCTGAAATGTTGAGGCCATGTACAAATCATATCATAATTCTAGACAGATCTAAATCTCTATAGGGATGAAGTGTACAAATAATGAAGATACCGTCTTTAATCTTGGTCATAGATGATGATACAGATAATAGATCTAATGGGTACCAAACAATGGTTGGGGATAAGTAAAGGCAGTTGGTTGTTGTGCTGGCCATATGACACCCTCATTAACAGTGGGCCATAGAAGCAGATGAAAAGGTGCTTATGTTTGATAAAAATTCATTTTGAAAGATTTTTACTTTTTAAGAGAAAAATTAATTTTATTTTAGTTCCCCAATGATTTTTTAAATTTTATTACTTTAAACAATTAAAACAAGAATATTCTTAGTCCATTGGTGAATTCGATGGGGGCTGCCTCTCTTGTTTAATCTAGAATCTGGTGTTAAGATGATTTAATTCATTCTGACTTTTGAAAATGTAGACTACATCTGAGTCTGAGTATAGACTCTTATATATGTATAATTATAATATATATTATATGTAATATAATATATTTCTATATATTTCTAGGACTAGATCTTAAGGGAGGGGGGCGGAGTGGCTGTGGATTAAGCACTTGGCTTCCAAACCTGGGGTCCTGGGTTCAAATCTTTGTAAAGACTGGGATTTTGAATTTCAGGATTTTTAGGGCGCCCCTGAGTCGACCCAACTCTAATGGGTACCTGACTTTAGTTGGGGAAAGTTAAGGTGTTTGGTCATTGTGAGGCCACATGACACCCTGCACATTAACCATTGGCCAAAGAAACTGATGATCTTAATATCAACTGCCCTATAGACCGCAAGGTCTGAAAGGGTAACTTTACTTTACATCTGGATCTAAATCTAATATAAATGATACAAGAATTTTTAGTAGAATTTATTTGATCTAGAATCTACATATATCTAAAAAGTCTCACCTGTTTTGAATCATAGCAAGTTCGTTGCACAATGACTCCCAGAGATGAGGATTTACTTCGTATGAGAAATGATGCTACATTTGCAACTATTTCACCATAATATTCCTTGACAATTTGGTAACACAATTCTGTGTTTACACGTGACATGCTTTACTTTAAAAAATTGAGTCACTCCTGTGACTCCCACAAGTAACTAGATCTAGTAAACTCTAGTTTAGACTAGTGTAGTCTGTAGTCTGACTAGTCACTTGACTAGTAATAGTTATTTACTATACTACTAAGTATACTAGTATTCAGTAGCTAGAAATAGAGTTTATTATAGAGTATAGTTATAATAATAACTAATAGATTTAAATAGATCTACTGGTACTAGATCTAGATTAAGTCACAAAATGATTACTAGATCAATATAGTATTATAGAAATAGATTCTAATATTAATAAATTATTAGCAAAATCTATTAGCAAACATTAAACCAAATTTATAAAGCATCTGAACCTAATGGTATTCCAGCTAGATTACTCAAAGAACTAAGTCTAAGTAATGAGCACCAGTGTTCAAAATACTTTTTCAGGCATCTCTTAACCAGGGCAGAGTACCAAGGCCCAAGGGACTGGAAAGAAGCTCTAACATCACCCTTTATAAACCTTATTTAAAAATGGAGAAAAAACTGACCCAGGAACAGACATGCCTACCCCCAAGACCCAGAATGTGGAACACTCAGGTCCAGGTTAAAAATGTGGAATTTTGGGCCCCAATGTGGAAGTTCGCCTAGAACTACTACTATATAACTATAGACTATAGATCAGACTGATGATCTACATGACTTTTGACTACCGTCTACGACTACATTGATACACTGTCGCTGTGAGTGTGACTGTCTACAGTCTACAGTACAGTGACTACAGTCTATGACACTCCTACTTACCTAATACTAGTACTAGTAAGTAGTAGTACTACTAATAGTCCTACTCCTAGCCCTACTACACAACACTTAGAATAGATCTAGATCTAGTACTTACAGTAACACTTACAACAGTTGTCAACAGTCACAGTGAGTTAGTCAGTTACACTGTAAGTGACTGTACTGTAGTCTGTAGTTACACTAAAAAATGACTTATTCTAATCTACAGCACAAACACTTGATTCTTGAAACAGTCTCACATAAGTTTGAAGATAATGAAGTTACACTTAGAATAGATTATAGGGAAATTACCGATTTATTTTATATCGACTAAATCTAGACTAGTAGACTCTAGATTTATTCAAATCTATTACTATTGTAGATTGTATTGTTGAAAACAAATAAATCATGTGTATAAGATCAAACAAAAGTTATCTCCCTTGTTACTGCCAACTATTGTTTTCGCTCTTTTCTTTTCAATAAAAAATTATAATAATCATAATCTATTAGATAGGCCCTAGATATAGATCTAGATTCTAGAATAGATATCTAATCTAGATCTAGATCTACATCTAGACTAGATGTAGATTATATAAAATTCTCGGCCCTGACCACGCATTGACTCATCCATAATCACTAACTCTCCAACTTGCCATGGAAGATAAAATACGAAAATTCACATATTTCAGCTATTCTCAGAAGTCTAGCAAATAAGCCATTTTCAAGATCGAAACCGCAGCAGTAAAATTTTACCCCCCCCCCCCCCCAACACTGTCTAGTTATCTATTTGAGAGCCGACATTTTATGTCTAAAATATAAAAAAATAATTCCAATGTTCCTTCCACTTAAGCACAAATGAACACTTTTTTGGTGCGTAACTTTTTTTTGGTTACATTTTTACACCTGTAAAGCGCACAAAAGTGTGTGTGTGAGTGTGTGTGTGTTTAACAATGTTAAAATGACTATATCTAAATCTACAATATTCCTTTATTCTAAAGCAAAATTAAAGTTCGAAAAAAATGTCACAATGAATTAGTGAATATTAAAAGTGTGAGTATGTGAACTTTTTTTTTCTTTGGGCCCGGGAAGGTGGGGGTATAATGTACGGTTTGTGAAGATGGATTATTCTAAATAATTTAAGGTGCCTTTCTATATCTAGATCATATACATATTTATACATGTCTATGATCTAGATCAGTGATGCCCAACCTAATTCGACCTGCGGGCCATTTTAATTTCCGACACTCGTGTCGCGGGCCACAAGGCCGAAAAAGTAACAAAAATAAAAACAGAAATGAAACTAATTTTATGAGAAACCCATGGATGTAGTACTTACATTAACAAATTGGAATTTTGATTTTATTTTTTTTCACGCGTCGGAAAATGGGTTCATTTCTCTACTTCCAATGTGAGCAACATTTAGCATGTTTTACCACCGACTAATTTTCTTGTCTCTTTGTGTTCAATATTCTCATCAATACCGCCATATTTGCTTCATAATGCTGTTCATATGCTGTTTTTTGTTTTGCTTAAACAGCCACACTTTCTTTAAAAAACAAATATGTTGGCTTATTATCATGTTCCAAACACAAAAAAGTAAAGATCCGTGTCACTTTTTCTGTTACATTTTACATTAAAGTGTTCAATGTCGTGGTACCAATCCATTAGAAAAAAGAGAGAACCCTAATGTAGGTAAAGTTACATTTTTCAACCTTTTCTTTTTGGGCAAGGGGGTGTGGGTGATTTTCCTTATTTTGTTTTGGCGTTTTGGCGGGCCGGATGGAACCACGTCGCGGGCCGGATCTGGCCCGTGGGCCGTACCTTGGGCATCACTGATCTAGATCTATGACTGACAAAATAAAAATAAATAAGTAAAGAGTTTAATAATTTTTGCTAATAGAGACAGCAGTGGCTTAATATAGCAGCCATGGCACGAAGTGGTTCATTGTGCTCGGGCCCACAACCAAAAATAGGGGCCCAAGCAGGCTCCTAGCTGTAAGAGATTTTTAAAAATGTGCTAACTGTAAGATTGTTTCAAATTATTACTAATTTTACTTAAAACCATTTTATATTTATCGTTCTTAAATTACATTTTTGTTATATTTATAAATAGAGCGAAATAACAAATCAATGTGAATCTTATTACTGTAGTAGGCCTATGAATCTAAACTGTTATCACTGATAGGAGAATGGACAAATATGAGTTACTGGAGTCTAAACCTGGACAGGGTCGAGGGGCTCGTTAGCCTTTGCTGGCTATCCACCTAAGAGAAGGAAAACTCTGAATTCTAACATCTGCAACTTGTATCTATACCCAAATATGGGAAAGGCTTCGGGAATCAACCCTGAGGAAAAATCAGAGCCGGCGACCCTAAGACAGATTGCATCACTCTGTGCTACACCCTGACAAAGCTTGCGACGCCGCTAATAACAAATTGTATTGGCACTTCCTGGAAATTTCTGAGATGAATCAAAGTCGCTTTTTTTTCCTAAGTCTTAAATTGTCAGTAGAGTGTTAATTAAATTCTAACATGTTAGTTTTCTTAATAATAATAATTTTGTTTCCCTTTAACAAAACTCGAACCTGGCAGCGCCAGAGAATGAGTACTCATTTGTTTCTAACATAATAATAATATAAAATAATAATAATAATAATAGCCAGCGTTTCTTCGGACGACCCTTTCTTTGAGCTTCTTTCACTCTATATTGAAGACATACACAATTTAAGATTTTAGTAACTACGAACAGGACTAATAGTCAACTTAAATTTAGATTAAAATCTGCATTATTTTGCCAATAAACAACGGTGTTAGGCCAATTCAATAAAAGAGTCTAAATGAGAATTTAAAAAAAAAATAATTTTACTTTTATACCGTACCAATAGGAATTTAGACATATATTTATTAAGTACATTATCTCATGTCATGATGTCAAAATGCAGAAGCACCTGATAAGGTCAAGCCCCCAGGCCACCAAATCTCTAGCTACGCCACTGGTGTAGAAACCTTATTTCACAAGTTACGAGTTCGTAAGAACTAAATCAAAAACTTGTTGATGTCAAAACAAAATGATTTATCATGTTTATCCTCAAAGCGAATCGTCATGTTTTCCTTCAGCTTTTTTTTTTTTTTTTTTTTGCTTGAGTAGCATAGAGATTTGTCCCCACTCCTTGATCGTCAACAAATGCAAATTCTGGGAAATTCTAACACTCTCTTTTGCTCTGACTTGCATTCTGGAATTCTATGCTAAGCCGGAGCACGAAATTAGTGCTTATAGACTATTATATTTATATTTATATTTATATATATATTATATAGTGAAGTACACGAGCTTCCTGTTTTAGTGTTTACATATCTGTGACAACGAAGCCTATCACACTGTACTAAGTCTAAGTGTACTTTATTGAAATTATTGACTTTAATAAGATTTAGACTAGACTCTAGATTCTAGAATATTCTAGATCTATCTAGACTCTAGAAGTCTAGATCTAGTTTGGATGTCATGACTTTACTTTTACGTACATCTAGATCTTTGATTGTAATAACAAGTTTGATTTTCGGATGTATGTAATTGTAAACTTTAAACTTAAAGTTAAAGTTAAACTATTTAAATTTAACTAGATCTATCTGTAATTCTGTTAGTGTAGTCAGTGTAGTCTAATTAAACCGACAGTTAGTTGTTACGTATGTAAATGTAACTAGAATAGATCTATCATAATCATAATGATTAATCATAATAAATCATACTATCATACTCATTACTGTAACTATGAAATGTTAAATCATAAATATCATTTTTATAATCATATGATAAATTGATTAAATAATGTTACAATATGTAGAATTAGAATGACAAGAATGATGATTGAATGTAGATAAGATAGTAATATTAAATATAAATAAATAATAAATTAAGATCATTTAGATTTAGATCTACTATAGTCTAGATAGATAGAATCATAGATCTAGTAAATAAATTTATAAATTCTTGATAATTGATGACTTGATTCTTGGTCTTTGGACTTGAACTTGATTCTTAATTGCCTAAATTGGTCATATTTATTTCTAAATTCTAGTGTTCTACTTCTACTTCTAGATTCTAGATCATTCCTACACTACACCTACTAGTACTAATACTAGATTGATGTCTAGTAGATGTAGATTAGATAGAAATAGAGTAGTTCTCAGTAGTTGTAATTATATATAATGCTATTCAAACACCTCTCGTGTGGAGTTTTTGATCTCCCATCGAGCGCCTCCCCAGGTGGCGGATAGGGGAATGCCCTCCAGATATGGTGGGTACCGGGGAAATAAAATACCCGGGGTGGACCAAAATCAAACCTGCTGCCTTGCAGGAAGTGGAGGGATCCACAAAGGCTAGGGCACCTTACCCGAAAATAAAGGCAGCTATCCAGAGAGCTGAAAGGGGCAGCCCCCCAGATGGTTATGCACAGGGCTAACAACTCTGTCATATAAAAAATACAGTTACGAAAACTAATACACACAAGAAAACCAGGACAGATCTCAACGGAAAACGACCTAGGCCTGGAAAAGGACATGATTTTTGTTTTGCGACATGGAACGTGCTAAGCCTTTATAGAGCAGGTGCGCTAGCCCAACTTACTGAAATGTTAAAGAAATATAGGATACCCCTTGCAGCCCTACAGGAAATCAGGTGGAAAGACTCGGACATTCTCAGAACCAAGGAGTATACTATATTTTATAGTGGTGGAAGCACTAACAACTTAGGTACAGGTTTTGCTGTTAAAAAGGAAATGGTAGGCAATGTCATTGGATTTAAACCTGTAAGTGATAGACTCTGCTCACTACGTTTGAAAGGAAAATTCTTCAACATATCATTTATCAATGTTCATGCCCCTACTGAAGATGCAGATGATAACACAAAAGAAGCCTTCTATGATGGACTGGAAAGAATTTATGATGAAGCGCCAAAGCATGACATCAAAATAGTCCTAGGAGATTTCAATGCAAAAATTGGAAAGGAACCAGCATTCAGACCAATAATTGGCAAAGAAAGTTTACATGAAGAGACCAACAATAATGGCATAAGATTAGTGGATTTTGCATCAGGAAAAGGAATGTCTATCAGCAGCACAAAATTCCAACATAAGAATATTCACAAGGTAACCTGGATCTCACCTGATGGCAACACCCAGAATCAAATAGATCATATACTCATAGATAAGAGACATGGATCAGACATACTAGATGTAAGAAGTTTCAGAGGAGCTAATGCTGACTCAGACCACCTACTAGTAAAAGCTAAACTTAGACAAAGAATAAGTACCATACACAATTACCAAAGAAAGAGAGCACAGCAATATGATAGTCAAAAACTCACAAAGGATCCACTTGTTGCAGAAACTTATAGAATGGCACTCCAAACACAACTGACAACATTAGAAAAGGACTGCGAAAATAACATAAATGAGCATTGGGAAATAATAAAGCATGCTATCAAAAGAACAGCAGAAGAGGTAGTTGGATTTAAACAAAAGAACGAGAAAATAGGGTGGTATGATGATGAATGCAGACAAACTATAGAAGAGAAGAACAATGCCCGAATGATAATGCTACAGAGAGAAACCAGGAACACTAGACAGCAATACAATGAAGCAAGAAGAAGGGCCACAAAAGTTGTAAGAAAGAAAAAACGGGAATGGGAAAAGTCCAAGATCACTAAAATTGAGGAACTAGCAAAGGAGGGAGACATGAGAGGAATGTATATGAAAATTAAAGATGAAAAGAACAGATTTCAAGCTAGATCACACATGTGTGAGAACAAAGATGGTCAGCTTATTACAGAAAACAGCAGGGTCATTGAGAGATGGGCTGAATACTTTGAGGAGATCCTAAATACCACTGAAGATGGAGACAATGGAGAATATGAACTGCCGCATGGGGGACCAGATCCCTTAGTGAACCCTCCAACACTCATTGAAACATCAGAAATAATTAGGACCATGAAGAATCACAAAGCACCAGGAGAGGACCAAATCACAGCAGAACTAATTAAATATGGAGGGAAAGACTTACATTCCCAAATACACAGACTAATATCAAGAATTTGGGAAGAAGAAGTAATACCAACAGAATGGGAAACGGCTCTTATAACCCCAATATACAAAAAAGGATCCAAGTTAAAGTGCTGTAATTACAGAGGAATCTCTCTACTAAATGTGACTTATAAGATACTGTCTAGGCTTATAACTAAGAGACTTGGAAAATATTCAGAAGAAATCTTAGGTGACTACCAATGTGGTTTCAGACCCAACAAATCCACAACCGACCACATCTTCACACTAAGATGTATACTAGAAAAATGCCATGAATACAACATACCAATCCACCAACTCTTTATAGACTATAAAATGGCTTATGACAGTATCAGAAGGAAATACCTATATGACACACTACAGGATTTTGGAATACCCAATAAGCTGACAAGACTTATACATATGACATTAAACAACTCAAAAAGCAAAGTCATAATACAAGGAGAACACTCACGGGAATTTAGGATTAAACGAGGATTAAGACAAGGAGACGCACTTTCCTGCATGCTTTTCAACTTAACACTGGAGAGGGTTATAAGAAATATACACATAAACACAAGGGGAACTATTACTAACTACTTCAGGAGAGAAAACATGGGTCCACAACCAACAGGGACGATATACAGCCAACCTCTACAATACCTTGCTTATGCCGATGACATTGCCTTATTGGGTAAAGAAACCTCTGACATCGCTAGAGCCTTCATACAACTAGAAGAAGCATCTCGACCAGCAGGACTTGTGGTCAATGACAGTAAAACCAAGTACATCACAATGACAAGAGACAATCAAACAGAGGGACAAAATATCAAAATCAAAGACCACGAATTTGAAAACGTCCAAACTTTCAAATATCTAGGAAGTACTATTAATTTCAAAAATGACCTAGTAACAGAAATAAAGGAAAGAATAGCAGCAGGCAACAGGGCATTTTATAGCACCCACCATCTACTTAAGAGCAAAATGATTTCAAGTAAAACCAAGAAAATAATATACAAAACTATAATAAGACCAGCAGCAATGTATGGAAGTGAGACCTGGACACTGACAAAGACATCTGAAAATTTACTTAACACTTGGGAAAGAAAAATCCTTAGGAAAATCTATGGTGCCATACAGGATGAAACAGGGTGGAGGACACGCACTAACCATGAGTTATATCAATTATATGAAGACCCACCAATAGTGAACGAAATAAAAAAGAACAGACTACGTTGGGCAGGTCACCTTGAAAGAATGTCAGACAACAGAGGGGCGAAAATCGTATACAGGCAAAAACCAAAAGGCAGGCGACTCAAAGGCAGACCCCGAATGCGATGGATAGATGACGTGGAAGCAGATCTGAAGCAGCTTGGGGTTAGGGCGTGGAGACGAAAGGCCCAGGAGAGATCTGAATGGAAGGATGTGTTAATGCAGGCCAGAGCCCTCCATGGGCTGTAGCGCCACTGGGATGGATGATGATTCAAACACCTAGATTGCCTAGATCTAATCTATTATAGTATTATAATTATAATATTGTATAGTTATAAGCATAGGCCAAAAATTTAAGTTTGACTTTGACAGCGCATTATTGACATAGACTTAGAAAAGAAAATGAAGTATCAAAATCTTCTTTAGTTTAAGGAGAATAAGGATGACTACTTATATTTGTGTCCCAAACCTATATTTGTTATTATATTTAAGGTCAAAGAGGCCATGTGTTTTCATTTAATTCAAACAAATTTGTCACACATTGTTTGATTCTAAACACCAAAATTTATTTCAAGCAGTCTCTATATTGACTATATTTTGGCATCAATAAACTTAGATTTTAATTCTATGTTGATATTAACTAAATTTTAAGATCCCCAGGCATAGCCGAGCCCCCCTCAAATGAAATCATTAAGATGTTTTCAAATTAAATGCATAAATAAATTAAATACGAACACAAAAAATAAAAATATGAACACACTTAAATTATTCTACCAAAATTAGGTCACTGGGATAGTGACTTCTACATCAACTTTTAGACTTATTTTATGTTTGCATGATTAGATGTGTGTTGAATGTTTGTGTCTTTTGTTTATTCATTTAATAAATTTCTAATACAGATGATCTTTTGTAGTATAGTAAAGGCTAGGATGGCCATTCTTGTCTAAGTAGCTGAATTCTCTATATTCTCTCTCTATAAATCTAGATCTATCTAGTAGGTCTAGATCTAGGCATTTAACTTCATTCAATTTATCAAGCTCACTCCAAACATTTTCCCATTTATTCTCTATAAAAAAGCAACAACAAACAAACAAATATAATATAAGATCATTAACATTGATGTCCAAAACTAGCTGTTTGAAATAAATTATGGTAAGAAAATCGTAATTTAATACAAACACCCTATAATCTATATAATTGCTTTGTGCGAGCTTTATCAATGGCTTTGGACATTGGGGACTTCTTGGCAGCCTTATTGATCTTAGCAAAATATTTGTTTCCACAAGATGGCAATTTTCTTCTTTGATGAAATGGTTACCCCACTGGGTGAAGATAATGGGGTTGCTGTTTTCGTACGCCCAGCATTTTCAAGATTCCTCAGAAGACTCCAGGCCTTAGAGCTATCCCTTAGGTTTAACCTTGCACAGGTGTTGGTCCAACGTTCTCGTTTTTCCCTGTTAACAGATGTTTTGACTTGTAGGCTGAGTCTGTTGTATTTCTGCCTGAGTGTTGGATTGTTTGGGTTCTTTTGGACCTTTTTGTATGCCCTTCTCTGAGCAATAACAAGTTTGTTGATTTCAGCTGTCCAAAAGTTTTTGAATTTTTTACAAGGGTAAGTTCGAGGAATAAACTTTTTAGCCATGCCCAGGATAGCTGTTGTTATTTGACAGTACACAAGGTCGACAGAGCTAGACTCTACATGGATCTTTTCAAGGGCATTGTCGACAGCTGTCTCGTATCCTTTCCAATTAGCCTTACTATAGCACCACTTTCGTGGTTCTTTAGTGGTCTTGGTGTTCATTTTAGAAAGAGTGGCAGTCAGTAATATTGGAAGGTGGTCACTACCAATATCGCCTAGTACTTGATAAGTTATGACAGATTCCAAGTTAGAAGAGACTAAAGAAAGATCTGGTCGTGATAGTGAACCATTGCTAGCATGCAGAAGAGTAGGACGAGAGTGTTTATTTTGCAAAAAAAAAAAGCCATTGATAAAGCTCGCAAAGCTGAGGAAAAAAGGTTAGTAGAATTGCACTGGTCATGAACTTTTTTACCAGACTGATCAGTGTCATCATAGTCCCAGGCAAGTGAATGGCATTTAGATCTCCAGCTATGATAGTGTCTAGAGTTATTGTCTCTCTGACATCTAAAGCCAGTTCTTGTTTTGGTGGATAAACATTGATGCACTTGAAGCGTCTATTATTTTTCCAAATTTCTAATACCAAAGTGTCTGTCCTCCCCCGACTCAAGTCTGTGGACACTTTCTTGGCGACCAGAGCATTAGCCACCAATGTAACCAGGCCTCGGCAATCCCCACAGGAGCAGCGGAAAACAGAGTACCCGGGTATTGAGACACTTCTTTTTTCACCTATCAGACATTCTTGTAGTAAGGCGATATCCACACACTCTTTGTGGAGCAGGTTAGTTATTTCAAGTGTCTTTGGAATAAGTCCTCGGACGTTACATTGAAGGACTTTGAAAGTTTTAGTATCAGATTTGGAAATTTGGGGATCATGTTGCTTTATCTTTCCATCTAAATTAGCATCAGGGATACTTACTTTCCCAGTATGAGGTGTTGGTGTTGGGTTAATTTTTTCTGAGACTTTTGGTTTTTTAATTGTAGTGTTTGTTTGGGGGAAAAAGGATGTTATCAGGGTTTGTGTGTTGGGAAGAACAGTAGCTCTTTTTTCACAACGTGGCCCGTTCTCCCTATGTACCAATGTTGCGAGGCGATTAGTAGCACATTTTTCGATGCCAGGCCTAACGCCCTTTACCTGGCCAGCGGAGCCTGTTAGGGTCTGCTCAGACCCGCTTTTCTTTGTAATTTTACTCGACAATGGTATGGGTTCCTCCAGGGGGAGGAGATTTGGGTTGCCCCTTAGAGCGAGCAGTGAAAACAGTCCAGACATGAACATTGGACTATGAATCGATCGAAAGACCAGTTAATTCAACCACTCGCTCGTATGGGCAGGGTTTAATCCACAAAAGTGGAGAGTGGCAGGAGACCTTTTTTTAAAGCCACCAGTTTAGGACCCACAAATTTTGATGGCTTGACCCTCCACTAGTCTCCAGGGCGGCGGCTGGTCAGTTCAGCATTAGCTAAAGCCCCGACAGACACAAATCCCTATACCAGATGAGCGTGCAGGGGTTATGTCGATCAGAGCTTAGCATTGCCCAGACCTCACCTGCAGAACTCTGCACCAGGAGAGCACTAGAGCTTGCTAGGAAAGTTGGGGCTCCCGCAACGTTAGCCCTTTTCGGACCACCCTGAGAGCAAAGGGAGGACTTACTCCAGTTACCAGGGGACACCACAAGGAGGTCGGCGGGCACTGTCCCCCCGGAATAAATAAACTACTCTATGTCTGTATGTACTATGATGTTAATAGTTAAAACTTAATGTAGGACTTGATTTGACTTTGACTAGATTACAATACTAAAATACTAGATAGATCTAGATTATCTAGAATCTAGTTCTAGATCTATATCTTGAATCTAGTCTAGGTCTAGATTCTAGATAGCCCTAGATTTATAATATACTATATTATCTAGAGATCTAGGTAGATATTTTGTTGAAATGTTCAAATTGTTGTCTCATTTTGTTGTGCTCAGAATCACTCTTAGATTCGAAAAATTATAATTAGAATTATAATCAATTATATATATATATATATCATCATAGATCTAGATTCTAGTTCTATGCATGGACTTATTGGTCAGGGACATGACATGTCTGAATAGCTTATTATGTAGATCTAGAATTAGAATCTACATCTAAATTATTCTAAATGCCTTCTAATAATTTATATATATATAGATCTAATAATAAGTAATTACTAATAGCATCATTTTTCTTGTAATTAATTGGATAATAATTGATTGGGCATTGGGATGAGAGCTGGTCCAATATTCTAGATCTACTTTCCCTCTATCTCTTCATTTCTTCTGGGTAGAGAGGAATTTTCATGTTTGTTTAGTATGAGTAGACCCAATATGATATGTGATGTCTGCTTTTTCATTGCCTTCTATTCCAATGTGTGCTAAAATCCATTAAAGGAAACAGCTTTGTTGATGATTGATGTTGTGCTTTTTCCCATTTTAGGAGCTTCTAACAATATAGTTGAATATAGCATAGCGGCATAGCATGAACAATGAAATAGGTCTAGATCTATATATGCCCAATAATTTTATTTTAAAATTTAACATTCTATTAGATTAAATTAGTTCTATATCTAGATTCTATGGTTAGAATTATGACTTAATAAATCCAGGTTGAGTGATTAAATTATAACTTTTAACTTCAATAAAACATACACATGTATCATCATTCATTGTATGATTTTTTTTCCTTTTCTTTTTCAGCTGCTTGTATTGCTTCATGGATTGCTTGGAAATATATGAAAAGGAGAAAAAAGAATGTTTTCAAACCTTACAATCTGTGTAGATCTATTTATGTTGTAAAAACGTCACAGGAATGGGATGAAGTATACATACAACTATTGAACGATTTGCAACATGCCAAGGTTTTGAATAGTACTTAATGCTTTATGTTAACTTAAACTTATGTTAACTTAAAAACAAATTATTGTTGCTGTTAGGTCATTCAACTTTTTAAACTTTGAAAATGATGATAACATTTGACTTAGGGAATGTTCATTTCTTTTTCTTGAGGTGATTGGTTTGGACTGTGAATGGGTTCACAAAAATAAAGTTGCCTTACTTCAGCTGGCTTCTGCAACAGACACTTGCATTCTTGTCTGTATGAACAAACTCTTCCCATCATTACCAGAATCTCTTAGAGCTCTCTTAGCAGATAAAAGGTAATAGAGCAGGTTTGCAATGGGTTTTTTTTATGAACGATAGAGAAAGATTTATTTGTGTGTTTGTGCAATTTAAAGTACATACTATTTATATGTGGTGCTTACAAATATACTTGATAATGTTGGAACTTTTTATTACACAGATATCTGTGAACAACTTGTTTTTGTTTTATTTTTGTTTTTTTCTAAAAATTAAAACAATGGAACCTTTATTTATTTTTAATGAGCATTTGATGACAAAAACAATTTTAACACCAGCTTGGCTATAGATTTTGTGGTTTAATACTTTCTTTTCAATTGGGATTGAGCTGTTCTGCTTCATTTGAATCCATGCTGTACATGTCTTTTCTTCAGTATACATGCCACTACTGAATTCTTGCACTTGGCTTGTTGATAGTTCTGAAGAGCTTTTTGGCCATTATGGGTGAGCGAGGTTTTTTCATGGCCAAAGAAAAATAATGTAAAAAAAAAAAACAACTTACATACAGGCATAAAGTTTATCCTGGATTTGTAGTTGTTGTTTCTTGTATTTTTTTTTTTTTTTTTTTTTTTTTTTTACTCTTTATAGTTTATGGTTAGAAGTTTTCAGCCAATTAGATTCCAGTTTCTTAATTCATTTATTAGGTTATGGGATAGGTCAGTATAATTAGTGTTTCTTTTTGTTTTATAAACTATTCAGCCACATGTAATAGTCTAACTTTTTTTTCTGTTGCAATGCTATTGGGTAGATCATTAAGTATTTTAGGAATAGTGAAATTGTTCTCGAGGGATGCCAGTGTTTTCTTTTATTTTTGCTGATTCAGAGCCATTTTGCTGTTTACTAGGAACTAACTGATACCAATTGTTATAGTAGGCCTGAACACTAACCTGCTACATCACAACCTATGGGTGTCAAAATTGGCCCTGGCATCAGTATACTATCTGGCCCACAAATCTTTTGCCATATGATGAGCACCCATTCATACCTGTCCTTAAAAATATATTAAACTTGATAATGCATCAAAAACTTTGTATATGCATGCATGGAATTTACATAACAAATTGTATTTCTAAATGTAGTCTGGCTGGTAAGCTATATGGAATATAAATCTCAAGAACAAAACAGAGCCTTAATTAGTTTGAATTGAATACTTTATCACATGGTTTTGTAATTATTGGTTACATGTATTTCGAAAAGAGTCAAACATAACATTGAAAAGGAAACTACTTTGATCATATACACGTACATATCCACATTCAAGGCATAATAAGACTCATTATCAATGAACTATTTGCTTCTAGATAGTAACTTGTGTCCAAATTAATTTTTTGTTGAACAGTCATCAACATCAAATCTTCCAAGTGTCTTCCCTATCAAGCAATATTACTGGTTTATCAGTTATTTTCCTTTAGAAACTAGTTGTCTGCAAAATAGATATTTAATGATAGGCTAAAAATAATTTGCTTAATATTAAAATTGATTAAACAATAATGAAATTAATAAAAATATAAACATTATTTAAATAAACATTTGTTTCCTAACTAGCATACTTAAAGTTGGCGTTGCTGTTGTTGATGATGGTAAAAGGTTAGAGAAAGACTATGGATTGAAAGTCAACGGTTGTGTAGATCTAAGGCATGTATTGAAGAGAATCAGGCAACACTTCATTTGGTAAGTCTAACACTTTAATTTAATTCTTCAAAAATATAAAATATTGAACAGATCATTTTTTTAAACTCCAATTTACCCCAAAAAAATTTTAAACAAAAATATGAATCATTATTTATTTTTATATATAAAATACAAAATAGGCAGTTTCTTTGTACATAGTTTATTATGACAGAAGTATGTAAGGCATTACAGCCACACTGTGGAAAAATAAATCTTACATTTAAAAACTATCATAGTCAATCTAAAGGTCTGCAAGGTCTTGCCAGAGGAGTTCTAGGTGTTGACATTGTCAAAACTAAAAGTATTCGATGTGGAAACTGGGAAACAGAAAAATTGTCAGAAGAACAGGTGAAAAAAAAATTCATAAATATTTTTTTTTTTACTTTATAGTACCACTACATACAACATTTTTTGAATACATGTTGTTCCTCTTTCACAGGTTCATTATGCTGCAACTGATGCTGCAGTTGCTATTGACATCTTTCTTGCAATGGTGAATAAAAAAATGAAGCATTCTTTATTGAACTGTATGGAGGCGAAGTCCAAGTTTTATGGTGAAAGTCAAAAGATAGTACAGGACCAGCCAAATGAGCAACCTTATGATGCATCATCAGTTTTATTTAACAATAAATGCAAGTACTTAAAAAATATTCATTTGTATGGTTCCATGAATTTTTCGTATTTAAGTACTTACATAAATTTTACATTGTCTTATGAAATATCATTTCAATAATATTTTTTTTATTCCTTTTTTTTACTACATTATTTTATTTTGTATTTCTTGATTTTCATTTTCAGCAGAAGTAAACTTTTGGAAACTAGCATTCAGTATGTGTCAAGGTCTCATAGATTGTTCCTATTCTGGCAGAATCCATCATGCTGGTGATTTGGTAAGTACATTCAGACAACTTATTCTAGTGTAGTCACACAGTATTAGTTCTCTCCACCTTCTCAAGTATGTTATATAAATCACCTAGAATCACACATTTTAAACTATAGAACTGTTAGTATATTTAAAAGTGAATTGGATTACCTTGTTCAATTCCACCTCAGTACTCTGGAAAGACTTTTAGAGTCCCGCATTGAAAATGTTTACATTAATGGCAAGATTGTTGCTTGATCCTTAGACTGATATTTTGCACTGCTAAAAATATGGCTAAGTATATTATGCACTTGGTATCCTCTTGGGTCTGCCACTCATGATAGTAGTGTCTAAGGTCTGAACTATTAAGTCCTTATAATTTTTTTTCTTTGTCTCTCTGTCTACATATTCATGTTTCCTGTTCCCAAGATAAGAAAAGACTGCTAAGATTTCATGCAATAACATAAGGAATTTTTAAAAAATAAATATATTCTACAATAATAAAAAATCAGCAGCATGGTGGCTGAGTGGTAAAGCGCTTGACTTTTCAGGAGCCTCATAGTTCAAATCTTGTGAAGATTGCGATTTTGAATTTCAGGAACTTTGGACTCCCTTGAATCTACCCAATTCTGAAAGGTACCTGGCATTTGTTGGGGAATGTAATGGTCATTATGCTGGCCACATGACACCCTTATTAACCATACAGCATAGAAACAAATGACATTTACATTATCTGCCTTATAGATCACGTCTGAAAGGGATACTTCAATACTTTGCTTTAATCAAAAATCAGATTCCTAAAAAAATTGAACTAAAAATTGAGAACACCAAGAAAATAAAACCATTTATTTACTTCAAATTTATTTTATAATTAAATCAATGAGAGACATAAAAAAAGTTTTCTGTCTTTTTGTTCTTAAAGTCAACAAGGCCGAGACAAATCAATAGGAATAAAGTAAAGAGCAATAGTTATAGCACACGTCAAAGACCACTTTGGGATAATTGTAAACTAGAAGCACCAGACGGAGCACTGCTGTGTACTTGTGATACGAAGAAAGCTCAGTGGTATCTGGACAATAAACTTGGTGGTCAGTATCTATATTCATATATATGTTTGAATTTCTGCACTACATACATTTTAATGTTTTTGAAAACATATATATATATATATGTTTTCAAATATATATATATATGTTTTCAAAAATATATATATAAAATATTAAAATGTATGTAGTGCACAAATTCAAACATATTGAAAAATTCTGATCAGTTAAAAATTGTTAGTATTTTATTTAATAGATGCTGTTTGTGAGGATCCCTTAACTGTGCGTCTGCGCTTTGAGCCGGCTAACCGACCGCAGTCAGATAGAAATTACTACCTCCAGGAGAAAGAGAATTTGTGTGTGGTGTGTGGACATGATAAAGATTATGTGCGAAAGTATATAGTCCCATCTGAATATAGAAAGTGAGTGGTTTTTTATTTGTATATATGTATTCAAATAAATAAAACTGGTTACCTTTCTTTGTTTGTAACTCTATTCAATGTATTGAAAATTTAAACTCTTAACCAAATTGATTGAATGCAACAAAATTTAGAATTTGAATTTATTAGTGTTTTTTAGTGGCCCCCGAAAGGGAAAAAGACGCTATTAGTTTTGTGCGAAATGTCTGTCCGTCTGTCCCGTTTAGATCTCGTAAACTAGAAAAGATATTGAGAATCCGACATCACAATATTTTAGACCATTCAAAGTTCTGCTGCAACGGCTACTTTTTTTTCCTGAAAGCGAAAAATCTAATTTTTAAAATCAGTTATGCAAGCAGTTTTTTAAAGAGAAATAGCTAAATAGTATGCATTATAAGTTAGACCTAATTTAAAACGAAAAGTAATCTTATAAACTTCATTTTCTTCAACATTTTTTTATGTAATTCTTTTGAGAATTCAAAATAATGACTGAGCATTTTCAAAACAATTACATTGTGTAAAGACTAGCAGAGGCTCGGTTAAGTGCTTAGCTTAGGAACCTAGGGTCCCGGGTTCTAATTCTGGTGAAGACTGGGAGATCTCGTAAAGACATCACAATATTTTAGACCATTCAAAGTTCTGATGCAATGGCTACTTTTTTTTTTCCTGAAAGCGAAAAATCTAATTTTTAAAATCAGATATGCAATCAGTTTTTTTAAAGAGAAAAAGCTAATTAGTATGCATTATAATTTAGACCTAATTTAAAACGAATAGTAATCTTATAAACTCCATTTTCTTGAACTTTTATCTTTATGGATCACTTTTGTGAATTTAAATAGAAGACTGAACCTTTTCAAAACAATTGCATTGCGTAAAGACCAGGAGAACCCTGGTAAAGCTTAGCTTTCGATCCGAGGGTCCCGGGTTTGAATCCTGGTGAAGACTGAGATTTTCAACTTCAGAATCCTTGGGCACATCTGAGTCTACCCAGCTCTAATGGGTACCTGACATTAGTTGGGGAAAAGTAAAGGCGGTTGGTCGTTGTGCTGGCTAGATGACACCCTCGTTAACCGTAGCCACAAAAACAGATGAACTTTACATCATCTGCCCTATAGACCACAAGGTCTGAAAGGGGAACTAATTAGGCCAGGTTCACATCTAACTTTGCATTCACTTGCACCTATCCTTTGATCTGCAGCACCATTGGGGCACTACACAAGATATGTCAACCTTCTTTCTCCATTCTTATCTCTCATTTGTCTTTGATATAATTTCATTTGGATGTTCTTTCTGAAAACATTGAAGCCTGCCTGGGTGGACCACTTCGGGGGCCGATTTTAAGTTTGTGTTTCCACACAAACTGTCTTTGTAACCTTGTTTTTTTAAAAGAAACTTCAGTTCTTTTTATGTAGTTAGTTAGGATATAATGCAAAATTATGGTATAACATTAGAGTGGGATATATCCAGTAACATTTATTCCATAAGTTTTATTTTAGGACATCTTCAAAAAAAAAAACGTGCTAAATATTTCCAGTAACTAAATATTTCTAGTAGATGATTGAATAAAAACTATTAATTGATATTATTCTATGTAAATCATCAGCTTTAGCAATAACTTTTTTTAAAATCATTGTCACTTACTTTTTAAATAACATAGAGTTAGTTATCCATCCATCTATCCCAGTGGCGCTACAGCCCATGGAGGGCTCTGGCCAGCTTCAACACATCCTTCCATTCAGATCTCTCCTGGGCCTTTCGTCTCCAGGCCCTAACCCCAAGCTACTTCAGATCTGCTTCCACATCGTCAATCCATCGCATTCGGGGTCTGCCTTTGGGTCGCCTGCCTTTTGGTTTTTGCCTGTATACGATTTTCCCTCCTCTGTTGTCTGACATTCTTTCAAGGTGACCTGCCCAACGTTGTCTGTTCTTTTTTTTTTCTGTCACTATTGGTGGGTCTTCATACAGTTGATATATCTCATGGTTAGTGCGTGTCCTCCACCCTGTTTCATCCTGTATGGCACCATATATTTTCCTAAGAATTTTTCTTTCCCAAGTATTATGTAAATTTTCAGAAGTCTTAGTCAGTGTCCAGGTCTCACTTCCATACATTACTGCTGGTCTTATTATGGTTTTGTATATTATTTTCTTGGTTTTCCTTGAAATTGTTTTGCTCTTAAGTAAATGGTGGGTGCTATAAATTAATAGTACTTCCTAGATATTTGAAAGTTTGGACGTTTTCAAATTCGTGGTCTTTGTTTTTGATATGTTGTCCCTCTGTTTGATTGTCTCTTGTCATTGCGATGTACTTGGTTTTACTGTCATTGACCTCTAGTCCTGCTGGTCGAGATGCTTCTTCTAGTTGTGTGAAGGCTCTGGCGATGTCAGAGGTTTCTTTACCCAATAAGGCAATGTCATCGGCATAAGTAAGGTATTGTAGAGGTTGGCTGTATATCGCCCCTGTTGGTTGTGTTAGTTATATTGTGTCATTATATATCTAGTACAAATATATAATAAAATATGCTAAACAAAGAATATAAAACTAAAAGGCTTAGCTGAATGAATTGATGTTATATTAATAGAAATGTGTTGGTACTCATTTTCTTTTTCTTTCAAAAGTTCTACTCATAATAAGAATCCTATTTCACATGAAGTCTAATTTCAATGAGCAAATGTACTTCTAATACTATCAATCCAGGTATCTACCTGAACAGTTAAAGGACCACAGTTCTCATGATGTGTTACTACTGTGTACAGATTGTCATAGAAAAAGCTGTGACTCTGATATCATTTTGCGCATGCAGTTGGCTCAAGAATGTAATGCACCATTAGAGTCTGGTTCATCTGCTAAAGTTGTGCTTGACCATGACCTTCAAAAAGTTCGATCAGCTGCAAGGTTTGTTCTAATCTTGCATTTTTTTTTGTTACAGATTTTTAAAGCACAATTTTTTATTATAATTATTATTATTATTATTAGTCTTGATCTATTAGAAATTAATTACATGTTTGATTCAAAATAATTAATGCAACTTCACTCAATGTACGATTTGTTTTTAAAAAAGTATTATTTTTTATTTTACTTGTTTGCCAGAGCCTTGAAGGCCAACAGAAAGACAATCCCAGAGAAAAGAGTTCATGAGCTTGAAGAAATACTGAAAATGTTTTATGGGGTTGGCACAATAAGTCAAGATGTATTAGAACAAGCCACTAGCATAGATGCAAGGTATTATAGAAATATGTTTTAATCCTTAACAATGAAAGCATTTAACTCAATTGAAGCTTTCATAAACATTGTGCTTTTTTAAAATAGTTTACAGAGTAACTTAATTACAACTTACCATTTTATCTAGATCTTAGATTTGTTTTGTGTGTCAAAAAGTACATTAAGCCAGAAGAGAGAAATACTAACACTATGAAAGAATTGGCTCATTGGAATCAGTCACTGATTAGTGATTTTTTTGTTTTCAGTGTTGGTTGTGTGGGTGGCTTCCTTTCGTGCGAATCTTGTGTGATGTTTTCTTTTATGCACCATAATGGTTTGTGCACTAGTTCCTAAGGACGCGCTATGTTGATGTCATTGCTTCATTGCTTCTGTTGTGTTTTTGCTGATGGCGGATCTTTTGCTTTAGCTTTCTTTTATTTTCTTCCCCAGCATTGGGCTTGGGACTCTGCGAGGGTCAAGCTTGATCTGGGTGATGCGTTATCACCCTTGGCATTGGCCTGTGGCCATCGTGAGGTCAAGTTGAACTGTTGCATTGTTTTGAATGTGTACTTGATTGAGGTTGAATGACTTGCTGAACTTGGACATTTGAACTTATTCTTGTGTACATACTCATCACTCATATCATATCATCTACTCATTAAAGTGTTATCCTTTAAATTCTTGTTGTTAACTAATGTAAGTTAACTTAATGTTATTATTAAATATTGTGCGTGTTGAACAATTTTTGTTTGTTCAGTTGAATAACATTTATTCAATGTTTAGTAAGCCATAATTTTAAATATTATTACTCTTTGTTTACTGTTGAGGTGTGTGTGTGTGGGGGGGGGGTGGAACCCGGGATTTCAATGAACTTATGTCTACCCCTAGATCAACAAGCTAGGAACTCACCTGACATCCCCCACTGATTTATTGAGTGAATAAACATCAACTTTGTGTTTACAAACCATATTCGTTGTTATGAAATTTGTTATTGTTCTTGACTTGATTTTCTTGCTTGTTTGTCAAAGACAACTCTACTATGACCAATCACTTATCCTGCTAGTTTAAAGTGTTAGCATCTTTTTTGT
Organism: Biomphalaria glabrata; assembly: GCF_947242115.1. Taxonomy (NCBI): domain Eukaryota; kingdom Metazoa; phylum Mollusca; class Gastropoda; family Planorbidae; genus Biomphalaria; species Biomphalaria glabrata. Next base: position 21,412,401 of record NC_074711.1, on the reverse strand, counting down.
TTCTTTTTTTGTGAAGGCAAAGGATCAGAAAATATCAATGAAAAATATTTGAAAAGACTTTTTGTGTTGTTCCTCAGCTCATATTCTTTTCCAGTGGCATGGTCATTAAAGTGAACCAGGTCATTCATCATTTTTATTACACACAAACATTTATTCGCATCATTACTCTACCATGTCCGAGTACCGTTTTTTTTAACCTATGCCTTTTTTGTGAGATTAATCTGACTGTTACATCATGCAAGTTTGCCTTATCATGAAATATACATTTTGTTTAGCTATTTGAACCACAAAAAATCTATCTGCATCAACATCCACAATTGACTTATAAATAATTTCTTATTTTAAATGTCCAGATTCAACCGTGAAGATTACATCCCTCATGGCAAGAAAGTTGTGGAACATGTCAAAAAAACTAAAGACCTTTTATCCTTCCAAGCCAGATGGCGCCAACATTTTCTGGATACCATGAAGCCACAATTCCTGCCAGCCTTTTGGTCTGTAGATTATGTACCTGAATGTTGGATCCACCAGAAACCCCAGACATGCAGTTGAAAGTCATGGATTTATTTTATTCTCCAGGGCAACAAAATGTATTTATTCACATTGCACACAATTTAACAAAAGAAAATTGTAACAAAAAATTAAAAGAACATTTTTAAAACTTGTTTTAAGATTTTATTTTTCATCTTGCAAAATGAATTTTTTAAAATAGCATGAGTATAAAGTATATATATATTTTTTTTAAAGATATTGGACTTCTAACATATTTAAGTGAAATATTCTTTTTACTTAAGGATTCCTTTGAGTTCATATTGCTTTTTTTTGGTTTATGCACTTGCCAGAGTTCATTTTTCTGCTTTTGTGAGGTACGCTAGTTCACTGATATACCATAGCCCAGTAAGAATAGAGTTCATAAGTAAGGTTTTCAAAAAGTGTACAAAGCAACTACTTTTGAAGGGAATCGCTGAATCTTTCAGCATCATGAGTGTGTTTCTTGGATCTGGTCAGTGTACTGGCATGTTTCATTAGAACGGCTTCATACAGCAGACTTGAGTCACCCTCAGGTTCTGGCTGCTGTGGATGTGTTGCGGTAGCAGTAGGTCTGTCAACAAAGTTTGGCTTGTCTCCCTTTGAGTTTCCGTATTTTGGTCTGTTCAATCTCGAGCTAGATGGAAACATGTTGAGTATATTGCCTGTAATGTTATTTGGCAGATTAGCAAACGTTTTAGTGAATTTCAGTAGTTTTGACTTTTTCTGATTAGTTCTTGGAGGATGTTGATTAGCTGATACAGGTTGACGAATGTCAGAGGACTGAACATTAGATGAAGCTGAGGTATCTTTCTCTACCTGTGCTGAGCTACTTTTATCATCTGATACAATGACCCATGCTAGAGAATCGTTGATTTTATGTTGAGAAGTGTTGGCTTCATCCTTGTCATTGCCACTACTTTCGCCGCCATCATCACTAGCGATGACCTCGTTTCCAACTTCCTCAGCATCTGCTGAACACACATTCGAGTCTTCTATGACTGGGTCACTGTAGGATTGCATCTGTGGCCTGAGATAAGTCTCACTGTGTTTCTCTACACGAAGAAGCTTGTTGCTTGAAGTGCTGGTCACGTGGGTGCTCCATGCTCCAATATCTTTGGTCTCGGTTGGGCCAATATCAAATGTAGCTCTAGAGTTAGAATGTAGGCTTTTTACATCCGTGGCTACTAAAGGGGAACTACCACTTTGTATACCTCTAACTGGGCTGCCCGAGTCATTGCGTTCACATTTAGATCTCATTACTGGAGAGCTCCAAGCCATTTTAGGTTTTTCAATGATAAATGTTCTCTGTTTGGGGAGAGCTCTTCTATTTTCTGGTGATGTGTTGCTTACACTTTGTTCTCTGATTTCTTCTTCCTGATGTTTTATTTCTGTGGAAGAGCTTCGTTCACCTGGCAAACAGTTCACTTTTTTGAGGCTTGAATTAACTGCTTTAGATATTTCAGACTTAGAAGGCTTACTGTTTTCTTCAGTGGATTTGGATTTAGTGACTTCTTGGTTTATATTTTTTGTGTTATCTTCTACATCAGAAGGGCCATCATCCATCAGCGTATCAGTTTTGGAATTATCCATTTCTTTCTTTAAATCACTTGGAAAGTTTTGTCGTTTAATAACAACCTTGCAAGTAGCTTCTGATTTGTCATTGAAAAACAAGTGCATGTTTGTTGCTGCTTTGTTCACATTGGTATTGGTCTCACCACTAGGCTCGAACACTTTTATTTTGACGGGCTTGTGGTTAAGCAATCTCTTCAGTTGGCTCTTAACTCTGGTCAGGGTATTTCTGGCAGATCCATGTTCACGGTGAGTCTGCTGATTGTTAACGGGCGTACCCCCTGTCTCCCCCAGCTGTTCTGTGGAGCCGATGGTGGGTTGTTTGAGTTGGTCACAGCGAGACGTGGTCAGTGGTTCCTCTCTGACCAGCGCCATGTCGTCTTGCTGCTTGTTCATGTTGATATTGTTCTGCTGTTTGTTATCACAACCTGCACTTGGGGAGTTGCCGCACGATTCTTTATTGCCACAACTGTTTGCACACTGTTGTTCGTTGGCATCACATTTGGAGGGATCCTTGTTACATGTGCACTGTGGACTGCAGAGTCCGCATTTTGAACACGCCTTGTGTTGGTCATTTGTGTCACAATTGGGTGGGCACTCTGCCTTCTTGTCCTTCTTTTTGTAGCAGCTTTGGTTCACATTGATTTGTTGGTTGTTGTCCGGCCTATCATGAAGATACTGATCAGTCTTAGGCATGGGGCCAATTTTTTTAATCTTAGGTTTTACTGAATCGTTTGTCGCTGCAGCAAGTTTTGTTGACATTATTTTTTATCTTTTTATTCAAGGCAATATTCTTTGTGGCAATGATATGTAAATGTCTAGTGTAGACTTGCTTCACGCTCATTGATTTCACTACTGTGAGCTAAGGGGGGAAAAAAAAAAAAGAAAGGCGTTACAAGGGAGACAATGTGTATGATACTTTGTAAATGTAATAATCGTATTACCTCCCCTTAATGTCTGGCTCGCTAAACATTAAATTTCGATCGAGCTCAATGATGCATTGTGCAAATAATGTTGTCTTCTCTTCCACACCCAGCTACATACGGCCTACCCCCAAACAAAACATCTGCTCAGAGTCAGATTTAAAGCTTATTAAGAGTTAGTGAAAAGAAACAAGCAAGCACTCTTTTAATACACACTTTAAATACACACGTATCTAGAGACTAAGATTCGCTTATTCTAAGAGCAGCCAAAGTGAACAAACTTTCGGTGAGAGAGGGCTGGAAAGTCAGTTGATAGTTTCTTATAGTCATTTTTTTTCCTCATCTTAATTTTTCTAAATGAAAAAAAAAATCATAACTTTAAACCAAAAGGTTCAAACAATGCAAACTCGTTAATAGCAGAACTATCATTCATTAATAGCTGGGGTATTTATGTTTTATTCATCATCATCAAACCCCATTGGAGTGAGGGCTTGAGAGGCTTAATTCCTCTCTTGCCAAAGCCCTGGACAGAATCCTTGCTGTCTTGCGTAGTGCGTATATGTCACCATACAGACAGGTCGAGAATTTTTGGTTTCCCAGACCTGTCGAGGCGGAGAAAAGCAAGTCTGGAGCAGTTCATTATATTCAGAATACAATTATTCACAGTTAGCAGAGGTTTGCAAAAGCCTAGAGTGCAGCAAATGAACAAGCAAAATAAATAAAAAATACTATTTAAAAAAGCTTATATAAGGAAAAGAATTGCACATTTAAAGCAATTCATCTCAATATTGTAAATTTCCCCCCATTTTTTATATCAAACAAAATTAATAAATTATCGCTAATTAATTAATTTTGAAATGGATGATTTGTTTAAGCTTGATCTGAGAATGGGAAGTGGGAGAAATAACGTGGACAGAATTTGTATCATACATACAGACGAAGTGAGCTGATATAAGCTTTGTAAAAAAAAATGTGCTTAGGATTAGCCTCAAAGCTGCAAACAAAGTAATTAGACATGGCGATGGACTAGATTCCAACAAGAATTGATTTGATGGGCAGGGAAAGCATTGATCATTAAAAGAGTCTTAAACCCTCACTAAGGTTACATTTAATGAGCTAGGACAGAGTGAATATGTTCATAGCAGAATCTCTGAAAGGGGTGTCAATAATGCCTTATGCTCTTACGAGAGAGTTGAAATGTTTGAAATATCAAGTCTGTACGAAAGAAAGAGAGAGTGGCAGTCAATATGAGACATGGTGTCTGTAAGATAGAGATATCAATTCGTTAGGATGAAAGATTTCAAGCCTGTATGTACAAACTCTCTCCCCGCATACAACTCTTGATACCACTTATTGACTTAAGCGGAATCCGAATTGATCTTGCATATCTCTAATATCAGGCATAGTCATAGATTATGATAGATATATCAATATAGATCTATCATGGGCGTAGCCAGGGGGGGGGGCTCTTGGGGTTCAAACCCCCCCCCCCGAAATGAAATCCCCCCAGGGGGGGGGCGGAATTAAGTTACTGATTTTTGCTTTCATTTTGTTTATTTTAGGTGAGATTTTAATACTAAATCATCACTTACCACAGCACAGCCGAGGCAGTTTTGAGTTAAAAACCCTCTACCAGGGGGTTTTGAGTTTAAATCCCCCTACCAGGGGGTTTTGAGATTTTAAAAACCCCTATCAGGGTGTTTTGAGATACAAATCCCTCTACCAGGGGACTTTGAGTTTAAAACCCCCTACAGGGGGTTTTGAATTTTAAACCCCCTACCAGAGGTTTTTGCAGTTAAATCCCCCTCTTCTATAAAACAAAACAAAAAAAAAATGCAAACAACAATCCCCAAATTCCAACAGCACAGTTGAGGAAGATTTTGATTTTAAAACCCCATCTAAAATTTACGATAACCCCATCTTCAATTTAAAAAAGCAAATTACACACTCAAAATTCTATGAGCGTAGCTAAAGGGGTTTTGAGTTTAACCCCCCTCCCCCTTCCAGTTGGGGTTTGAAGCTAAAAAGTACCTCTTCAATATAAAAAAAAAAGCAAATTACACACTATAAAATCTATGAGCGTAGCCAAAGGGGTTTTGAGTTTAAATCCCCCTCCTCCAGATGGCTTTTTCTTTAAAGTTTAAAACCCCTCCAGATGGTTTTGAGTTTAAAATTCCCCTACAGAGCGTTTAGAGTTGAAAACCTCTCTCTTCGATATTATTTTAAAGCAAACTACAGTCACCAAATTCTATGATCGTAGCTAAATGGGGTTTTGAATTAAAAACAAAACAAAAAAAAAACCCAGAGATTTTTTAGTTTAAAACCCCACAGAACAGATGATTTGACGAAAAAACTTTCCTTTTCCATATAAAATCTAAAGCAAAATACAGGCATGCAATTCCAAGAGCGTAGTCAAGAAAGGTTACAAATTTCTACCAGTGGCTTGGGCTCCATTAATTGTGAATAGTCTTCTACCGAAATTGAAAATCATTAAATGTGTCTCAACAAAGATGGCTAAGACAGATTTTAGGAGTCTGTCATAGAGATCGGGTCTAAATCAAAGAAATCATATGCCGAACTGGGAGTCGAATCCTTAGTAAGGTTGTGACAGAGCGTCGCATGAGGTTTTGCGGGACATGTTTTCCGACAAAATGAATTACGCAAAATAAGAGTTGCGGAAACAGCTTGCCGGAAAATGCGCCGAACGGCGCGAGAGGGTCTAAGTCAGTAAGAATAGCACATTAGGTTTTTGAAATAAAACTTTTTAATAGCAAGATAATGCACTGTAGATACCTCAGACTATGCATTTTGTTGGCTTTCAATACCAGAAATAGTGCTTGGCGGCGGGGCTTCGCCCCGCGCTGGGGGAGCGCTGCGAACTCCCCCAGACCCCCTTGCTAGCAAGGGCGGGGAGTCTACAATAAACAATAAACGTATTCCGAAAGGGTCAGAATGTAATAAAGATTAATTATGTACACACACACACATACACATATATATATATATAATTTTTTTTCGCGGAGGGGGGGGGGAGGTCGGGGCCCCCCCCCCCAAACCCTCCCCGAAAAAAAATCCTGGCTACGCCCATGAGATCTATACCGGGTATCTAGATCTAGACTCTAAATGTAGAATTACAGTTTCGAACCTTTCAAATTCAAATTATAAAAAAATTGATAGATCTAAAAAATGTTTGTAGCAACTAAGGTGGAACCATTCTAGAGATTTATCTAGTCTAAACAAAACTTACGTTTCACTAACTAGAGTTGGTAATGACAGTTTGTAAACATAATTTCTAGGTTATAAAAAAAAATTGTACCTGCTTCTATGTATTGTAACGGTCTAAAAACGTGTTCTATTTACTGCATGCTAGAATTGTGGGACTTGAGCTCACAATCTTTTTTTCAGGTGGCGCTGTTCGGTGCGGCACTGGGGAAAGAAAGTGCTGAATTTTAACACCACTAGAGCAACTAGTGGAGAGTCTAAAAATACACAGTCACAACTCATTTAGAGATTTTTCACGATACACTAACAATGTCAAGGACGTTGAAATGATTTCGTATTGATTATAAATCAACTCCCCTAAATTACTGCTAGATAGTTGTTTTAGAGAGTCATATAATGAAAGTCTAATCCAACTTTTATATTGAAATTAGTGAAATTATTTTGTGCTACAAACAGAAGAACTTCACTTTGATTCAGCACTGCTAAAAAGTGCACACACACACACAATTATTTGCCTTTAAAAACAACAGATGAACTCTAACCTTTTCTTTTTGTTGTGTACACCGGATACACCAAAAAGTTACTTAGAAATATTTTCCCGCCATGAAATTCTTAAATAGCGAAAAGATTTCATTCCAAAACTTGATTAACTTGGTAGTCAATGGAAGACGTTGATCAGATTTGTTTTTGTTGTCCACATTCTCGATAACATCCTTGTTATTATTAATCTTTACATTATTCTGTATCTCGGCATGAGTTTTTTTTTTAGAAAAATCCTCTAAATCAATGTTTCCCAAAGTGGGGTACGCGTACCCCTAGGGGTACGGGAAGACTTTGGAGGGGGTAGGCGTTGCACCTCATTAGCTATGCTGATTTGTTTAAATGCCCATTTATTTCTGTTCATGAATTAATGTGGTGGGGTGGGGGCGAGGGGTACTCAGCATTACAAAAATTATAAAATGGGTACACATAGGTCAAAAGTTTGAGAAACACTGCTCTAAAGTCTTACGCTTGTTCACTGTACATAAAACGATTTTTCTCGTTTCCTTATCTGTACGATATAGACTTATTTCTTGTCAGGATTTTCACAAGCAAAAGCCAATGCAGAGGTCTATCGATGTCTGAATGTCATAGAAATTTTGCGGAAAGTGCCGGACAACGCCGAAAAGTTAAGATTGATTAAAGCAGTTTAAACTTTCTAGATGACTCATAATTTTTTTTTCAATGGAACTCAGGAAGACACCAACACATCAAGACATTTTGTTGCAAGGACAACGTCCTACAGGTACCGGTAGGCTACTGTTGAGTTCAATGCCTTTGAACATTGAATTGATTTCTAGTTTGTAATGAACATTTACGACTTGGTCGAGAGGCATAGATGAGCTTTGGACATGATAATCTCTTAGATGAGCTTTGGACATGATAATCTCTTAGATGAGCTTTGGACATGATAATCTCTTAGATGAGCTTTGGACATGATAATCTCTTAGATGAGCTTTGGACATGATAATCTCTTAGATGAGCTTTGGACATGATAATCTCTTAGATGAGCTTTGGACATGATAATCTCTTAGATGAGCTTTGGACATGATAATCTCTTAGATGAGCTTTGGACATAATAATCTCTTAGATGAGCTTTGGACATGATAATCTCTTAGATGAGCTTTGGACATGATAATCTCTTAGATGAGCTTTGGACATAATAATCTCTTAGATGAGCTTTGGACATGATAATCTCTTAGATGAGCTTTGGACATAATAATCTCTTAGATGAGCTTTGGACATGATAATCTCTTAGATGAGCTTTGGACATGATAATCTCTTAGATGAGCTTTGGACATAATAATCTCTTAGATGAGCTTTGGACATGATAATCTCTTAGATGAGCTTTGGACATGATAATCTCTTAGATGAGCTTTGGACATAATAATCTCTTAGATGAGCTTTGGACATGATAATCTCTTAGATGAGCTTTGGACATGATAATCTCTTAGATGAGCTTTGGACATAATAATCTCTTAGATGAGCTTTGGACATAATAATCTCTTAGATGAGCTTTGGACATGATAATCTCTTAGATGAGCTTTGGACATGATAATCTCTTAGATGAGCTTTGGACATGATAATCTCTTAGATGAGCTTTGGACATGATAATCTCTTAGATGAGCTTTGGACATGATAATCTCTTAGATGAGCTTTGGACATGATAATCTCTTAGATGAGCTTTGGACATGATAATCTCTTAGATGAGCTTTGGACATGATAATCTCTTAGATGAGCTTTGGACATGATAATGTCTTAGATGAGCTTTGGACATGATAATCTCTTAGATGAGCTTTGGACATAATAATCTCTTAGATGAGCTTTGGACATGATAATCTCTTAGATGAGCTTTGGACATGATAATCTCTTAGATGAGCTTTGGACATGATAATCTCTTAGATGAGCTTTGGACATGATAATCTCTTAGATGAGCTTTGGACATGATAATCTCTTAGATGAGCTTTGGACATGATAATCTCTTAGATGAGCTTTGGACATGATAATCTCTTAGATGAGCTTTGGACATGATAATCTCTTAGATGAGCTTTGGACATGATAATCTCTTAGATGAGCTTTGGACATGATAATCTCTTAGATGAGCTTTGGACATGATAATCTCTTAGATGAGCTTTGGACATAATAATCTCTTAGATGAGCTTTGGACATGATAATCTCTTAGATGAGCTTTGGACATGATAATCTCTTAGATGAGCTTTGGACATGATAATCTCTTAGATGAGCTTTGGACATGATAATCTCTTAGATGAGCTTTGGACATGATAATCTCTTAGATGAGCTTTGGACATGATAATCTCTTAGAAGAGACGTCTAAAAGTAATATGAATGATAAAAGCATATACTAGCCGACGTGACGCTTCCTTTTCCATACAATAAGGACGTCATTGCTGACGCACTACAAAACTGTCTTCATACACGAGAGAGCTCAACTAAGTATTGATTTTGCTTGTCTGCAGCCAACCACATTGGTAGACAAGATTTAGTCTAAAGAAAAGAACTATATATTCTAGAGTAGAGTCAGTTATAAAACAAGGCTTAGTGTAAAGAAAAAGGTGTTTCTTCTATAGAAGAGTCAGTTACAATAAATAAGAAACACATAAGTAATAAGTTCTGGCGATACATTGATACTACCTATTATACCAAGAAATGTGGCTTTAATCAATAGTACGTTGTGACATGTTCGCCGGAAACAACAACGCGAGATTCAAACCAAGGAGATTGCATTTCCTTCATTGGAATATTGGATCAAATCTTTGAAAGAGTCAAAACTAGCATCTATTGTCAAAACAAACTAAACAAAACAACAACAAACTGTATGCAGTTCAATTTACCCGATTACGGTCCAGAGTAAAACAGGGATTTGAATTTGTACCCACTCATTTTGTAAACTATTCCAGGTGGCTAAAAGTCGGGGGGGGGGGAAATTGTGTTCTAGGTGAGCGTCACTTGGTAAAAGTTTGAGAAACACTGAGCTACTTGATCCGGGGAGGCTTGATCTCTTTAGTGGCCCCTGCATTTTGATATTCGATATCATGACATGAGATAATGGCTTAATATTTAATGTAAAAAAATAATCCCGAACACTCATTCGGGCCCCCCTCAAGAGCGGGCTCGGGGGGGGGGGATTTTTACACCCCCACCCATCCACCCACCATAGCTACGCCACTGAGTCTACCTATTTCCTCTAACGACATCTCCATTAGGGCGACACGCTAAGGCCTGGTAAGTTATCCTCTCTACTGCATATCAGAAATTCGATCTACGTTTTGGTAAAATACTTGGTAAAAGTACCAGCATCGTGCCTTTAACAATTGATGGTGACCGACCTCTGAAGTGAAACTTCCAACTGTCATGAAACTTAAGAAAGCAACAGGTTTTGCAGAATTCACTTTCATATGTTGACGTCATACAAAGAACATAGGGCCAGAACATTTCTCCCCCCACTGTTACAATGATATCTGCACAAACTGAATGAATGTATGACAGTATAAAACAATTCGATACTTATAGAAAGCGTAAACATGTTTAAAAAAAAGCTTGGGGCACATGCCCAATTCATCCTGATAGCAGTTCGCACTGGTCTGCCTTCGTACAAAATGTTTCATGCCCTACAAACTAGTAACATAAAAAAAAAAGACAATTTCTCCTCCATATGAAGTAGATAATACATTGCACACATATAGCTCTTAACAACATGATAGATTTTTGTTTTTTAAATTGGGTATCAACGACAGTTAGACCAGTTGTACCAACATTTTAAAATCAATTTTCTTATTTCTTTAAATTATTTTGTATCGTTACTACTTGGCTTTGATGGCAAGCGATATCATTTTTAAATGAGCCATAACTCCTTCTCTCCCCCCTCCCCTTCCCAAATCCTTTGTCTGTGTGTCTATGACTCTTTCTATCTATTTCCCAATAGTTTTGTTTTTAATTCAATGAACTGAGTGTTTTCAATGTCCATGATTTTGTTCCCAATGTAAGTCAAATTAAAAAAAGAGTTTGTATAGTATCAGTTGAATATACAAAGTTCATTTTTGAAATGAAGAGAGTCCTAGAGACGAATACACTATCTAAACAAACCAGATCTGAAAGTCTTGTTTTGTTTTCTCGTGTCCTAGGCTATGTAACCACTTAGGTAGTGGCCTAATTAGTCCAGGAGTATGCCGCGAGTGGAGTGAGAGACACTGGGAAAGAAGATTGTCGAGAAAGATCTAGACTCCGTGCAACAAGGGGAGTGGGGTGGAGATGGAGGGGCGGGATAGTGCATTCACTGGGGACATCATCGGAGCGAATTATGAAGTGCGTCATGTCCCAGGAGAAGCGAATAGAGAGAATGAAGGAAAGAAATGGCGGACACAAAAATAAAATAAAACCAGGTTCACGTGGCAGTCCGGAAAATCCCCGAGACTTGTCTTATACGTTTCAAAGGTATCTCGTTTTGAAAGCCTGTTTCGTTTTCAATTCTCTTTTGTTCTCGGCGACTCTCGCGAGATGGATTTACTTTTGATGTTATGAACTGATCAAGTGACTCTACTGGATGCCTTCTAGTTGTGTGCTCATTCCGAAAGGATTAATTGGATGAAAAGGTTACGCAAACTGTAGTTTTAAAAAAATGTATTTCATTGAAGATCTTGGAGCATGACAAACTTAATGACGAGCTAATCAGAACACGCCATCAAAAGGCTCTATTTTGATCAAGTCATTCAAATAATTGGATTTTTTCCTCTATGTTGTTAGTTCATGATTTTAACCTTGCTTTAATTAACAGGGAGTAACCAGTGTTTGGATTCATTTTAATCAAGATAAGCTTCTAATGTTGTCTTAAACTAGAAACATGTAGACATTAAATTCAATAAAAATGTTTACTTTCAAAATAGGGTCGAATCGGTGAAATTTGGTTCAGACGGGTCGAATTTCGAGAGCTAAGTAGAATTGTATAAAGTATAAAGTCCTTGCTTCTCACATGGCTATTAGAGACATTTTATTCCCGTGAATTTCTGGACGTACTTCATTCCACAGTATTCCACACTCTGATAAATATCTGACATCTGATAAATACCTGACATCTGATAAATACCTGACATCTGATAAATACCTGACATCTAACACATAATGATATGTAATAAATAACTGACATCTAAAAAAAACTTCATCTGATAATTACTTGACTTTTCATAAATACATAAGATTTGATACATAGAGAAGAGACCTACCTGACGTATGGGAAATGCGAAAAGAGAGGGCTGGGGTCATCTCATTGGTCACGTGTTCTTCACCGCCCCTTAGAACTTTCTGGTCTCTAAGATGAGACTTTAAACTCTTCTGATAATCTTGTTTTGTATCATTAAAAGATTGTTATAAATATTCATTTACAAATATGCTTTTAAGAGGTCAACCGTATCACTTTTAGCATTGAATGTTTCCAGAAATCAAAAACTATTATTTCTTAATTTCGTAGCTATTATAGAGGTGATAAGCTCATGAGAGTTATCTACTCTCTATTTCTACAATTAAAAAAAAGAAGAGAAAGTGATATAAAGAAATGAGGAAAGGGGTAATGGGGCATACAGGAAAACATAAGTAAATGAAAAGAGGGAGATTGAAAAAGATTTTGTTGTTTAAATTGTTTGGTCAACGTACAAGTTCGAGTTGAATGCTACCTCTGCTATTGTCTACATTTTAGTCCAAAAAGTTCCGTAGAGTGTCGTGCCTATAAAATGTGTGTTAACAAGAAGCCCAAATAACGCTAACGTAAACTGTCGGGGATACTATCAGTATTGGAACTCGACACGCTGGGTATGAAAGTGAAACTCTTGACCCCCTCAGCCGCCAAGCCGTTGAGCATTTCACACAATATGAGTTTGGGTGTGAATGTTTGTCCTCTAGAGACTTTCACAACGTTCTATTTATAGACGTCAATAACTTTAAAGTCTGTTTCGTTTTCTTCTACTTTTGTAGTTCTCAGGTTCACGTGGCAGACTAAAATGTAGTAGAACTAATTATTGCTCTTTAAAGGCAGAAGAGGCTAAAATAAAATAAAAAATTAATACTTCCTACAAAAATGAGTTTTTGGACATCTCTCGAATCTTCTCTTAAAATATGAAAAAAAAAATTCGGGGTCATTGTGCTTTGGCTTCCGGACTTGGGTTCGAATCTCGTTGAAGACTGGGATTTGAACTTCGGGATTTTTAGGGCAACTCTAATGGGTAGCTGACTTTGGTTGGGAAAGTAAAGGCGGTTGGTCATTGTGCTGGCCACATGACACCCTGCTCGTTAACCGTTGGCCATAAAACAGATGACCATATCACCATGTGCCCCATAGATCTCATGGTCTGAAAGAGAAACTTTATTAATTTTTTTTTAATGTTATACCTGGAGTATTGTGTGTGATTATTTATTCTGCGATTTAATTTTATGATATTAAATTATTCAAATGTTTAATTTGGATTTGTGATTATTAAAAAATATTCCACGGATACTCGGCTACACTGTTGTATCACTAGGCTAACGTCTGGAATTACAAATTTATTATAAACACACACTGTCAGAGGTCATGGTCGTTAAATCAGCCCCTCTAGCTATACTTGACTAACAAACTTCTATCTAGCTGTGTTTTGGTAACAGCTTCTATCCAGCTGTATGTAGCTAGCAGACTTTTATCTAGCTATGTAGCCTACAGCTAACAGACTTCTATCTAGCTGTGTTTTGGTAACAGCTTCTATCCAGCTGTGTGTGGCTAGCAGACTTTTATCTAGCTATGTACAGCTAACAGACTTCTATCTAGCTGTGTGTTGGTAACAGCTTCTATCTAGCTATGTGTGGCTAGCAGACTTTTATCTAGCTATATGTGTCTAATAGACTTCTATCAAGCTTAGTGTTGTTAACAAACTCCTATCTAGCTATGTGTTGGCTACAAACTCCTATCTAGCTATGTGTTGGCTACAAACTCCTATCTAGCTATGTGTTGGTAACAAACTCCTATCTAGCTATGTGTGGCTACACTCACAACCTATTTACGAATTCCTCTCACATTGTTCTGGTTATTGATTTTTCCCAAGCTTCTCTGTAGTAGACAGAACTGAGGGAAGAATGGAGAGAAAGAGAGGGACAGTGATGAATGTTGGAATGTAATACTTTAGGATTCACTCTCTCTCTCTCTGTATCTCACTCCATTTGTCTGTCTGTCTGTCTGTCTGTCTATCTATCTATCTATCTATCTATCTATCTATCTATCTATCTATCTATCTATCTATCTATCTATCTATCTATCTATCTATTTATTTGTCTGTCTGTCTGTCTGTCTGTCTTGTCTGTCTGTCTGTCTGTCTGTCTATCTATCAATCAATCTATCTATCTATCTATCTATCTATCTATCTATCTATCTATCTATCTATCTATCTATCTATCTATCTATCTATCTATCTATCTATCTATCTATCTATCTATCTATCTATCTATCTATCTATCTATCTATCTATCTATCTATCTCTTTTCCTTCATAAATATTGTTTGAACCAATCAATCTAGTGTCTTCTATTTGTCTCTATCGTGTATTCGTTTCTAAACATTTGGCAATAAGAAGCTACAATCAACATCCTCTCAACTTTTATTTGAGACTTCTAAACCTAAATGTGGATACTAATAGTGCTAGTAAGTGGATAACAGCCTTCTAATAAACTATGTAGAGGTGTGTATGAGAGAGAGTTTAAAATGTTACAAGGAACGTGTAAAATATCCAGCTCTAAGTGTAGATCAAATAGACCTTCCTGCCATTAGAAGAGCACTTAACACAGTATATACATCCAGAGTGGGGCCGAGTGATAGAGCGCTTGAATGCTAAGACCAAGTTCTAGAAATTGAATTCAGGTCAAGTTTGTGATTTTTTGCAAGTATCATACGAAATTTTAACGTCATAACCTGTAGCATGTACACTTCTGTAGGTCCTTCTGTTGAAGTGTTCTGTACAAAACCAGTACATATTTAGACGTACTTTTAGTTTACTTTTGTTAAACCAGGCTCAGTGGATATCATAGCCCTGTGTTTACACTGTGATATGTGTCAGGTTGTGTCCCCTTTTAGAACCAGTGCAGGGCCGATATATATATATATATATATATATATATATATATATATATATATATATATATATATATATATATATATATATATATATATACTAGTTCTAGAAAATTAAACCAGAACTAAATCATTCAAAATTAATTGAAGTTAGAATATAAATTTTAAGACATGTATTGTTGATGGCAATCATTGTAGCAGATGCCTTAAAAGTCTGATCAACTTTAAAACGAAATTGTTTAGTCTCTGGCACAACCAATGTGTCTACCCTACACATGCTGCCATTTTAGGTCCACCAAGTCTAAGGTCAATTAGTCAATTAGGCTATGAAGGACTAGGTAATATCCTATAATAGAACATATATCTATAAGTCTTGACCAGGGCACAAATTCATGAACTCAGATAATCGCTCTAACAACTAAATGGTCGCGATACACATTCGAGTAAGCATTATTTCATTTTATAGGTTTGGGACGTTTAGAAAGGAAAATGATTACGTCATAGCTCAAACCTCCAGCAGGACGTCAGGAATGGAAGCGAGCAGGGTTCAAACTCGTCACCATTGTGATGACGGTCCGAAGCGTACATCACTGGACCATGTAGCTACCCTTACCAAAATAATACTACTATAATACTATTGTCTCAGCAATGTACAAGACGCAGATCTGACTCTAGTGATGGTTCTTTACGCATGTTTGAAATGAACTTTGTCAAGAAACAGTCCATCATCACACTCAATATTTATAAACAATCTCCCGCTTCTTTTTTTTTTCTTTTATCCTTTCTTGTAAATTTATTTGTCGTCATCTGAGGGCTGTCCTACTGGAATGGGCGTGACCCAAGTGGAAAAAAAGGCGGTCTCTAGGGACCCTGACTCACTTTGGAACCGACAGAATCCCTTATCGATCCCTTTCCCTCTCCCTTTTAAATGTATTTTTTCTTTCTCCCCAATTCCTCAACTCTCAAAGCCTGTCAGAAAGACGAGAGACGCAACTCGATTATTTTTATCAGTATCGATACTCATTTCCCCCACTATGTCAACGATGGGCTTCAAAATTGTTGTTTTTTTCCGTGTATTTTTTCCCCCCGTTATTGGTATTCGTCTCTGTTGACGTCTGCTAACGTCGCCGGGTGGTGAAATTCTAATGTCAGTAAACAGCCGTGTGTTAATAAGCCAGCGTCAGGTCCAGTAGTTCTCCTCTCGCCATGTTATGAATGATGTTGTTTGACATCGCATTTAGACTTGACAGTAGCGTTAAGTAACTTCCTATAACATTCTCTTCGTACTTAGAGGGCAGTATCGACATTCATGACATCATTTCCAAGTACTTTCTATCTTCCAGATTTCATCACTCATCCTAATTTGTACCCGTCCAGAATCCATCATGCCGTGAAAAGTTTTAAGTTGAAAACAAATCCATTTTTACCACATCAAGATCTTACTTAGTAAGAAAGTCTCGGAAGGCTGTGGGATGTGTGACATCACGACTAGACCAAAACAAACCAAATGACGTCAATGTTCTAATCTAGTTTAAACCATGGGCTTAGCCGGGGGGGGGGGGGGGTTCAACCTCCCCCCGAAATGAAATCCCCCCCTAAAATAATTTTAATTTTAAACGATCACTTGCCTTAGCACAGCCAAGTGGGTTTTGAGTTTAAAACCCCCTACCAAGGTGTTTTGAGTTTGAAACCCCATACCAGGCGGTTTTGAGTTTAAAACGCCCTACCAGGGGTTTTGAGTTTGAAAACCCCTGCCAGGGGGTTTTAAGTTTTAAACCCCTACCAAGGGGTTTTGAGTTTAAAATCCCCTACCAGGGGGTTTTGAGTTTGAAACCCACTACCAAGGGGTTTTGAGTTTAAAATCCCCTACCAGGGGATTTGAGTTTGAAACCCACTACCAAGGGGTTTTGAGTTTAAAATCCCCTACCAGATTGTTTTGCATTAAAATCCCCATCTTTTATAAAACAAAACAAAAAAATGCAAACGACAATCCCAAAATTCCAAGTGCACATCTAAGGAAGATTTTGATTTTAAAACCCTCTCCAAAATTTAAGATAAACCCCTCTTTAATATAAAAAAGCAAATTACAAACTCAAAATTGTATGAGCAAAGCCAAATAGGTTTTGAGTTTAAATCCCTCTTCAGCTGGGTTTGAAGCTAAAAATACCTCTTCAATATGAAAAAAAAAAGCAAATTACGCACTCAAAACGCTATGAGCATAGCCAAAGGGGTTCTTAGTTTAAACCCCTTACCAGCGGGGTTTGAAGCTAAAAAATAAATCTTCAAAATAAAAAAAAAATTCGCAATCAAAATGCTATGAGCTTAGCCAAGCCTATTGGGTGTTTTGAGTTTAAGCTTCCCTTCAGAGGGGTTTGATGCTAAAAAATACCTCTTCAATATAAAAAAAAAGCAAATTGCACACTAAAATTCTTTGAGCGTAGCCAAGCCAATGGGGGGTTTTGAGTTTCAACCCCTCTCCTCCAGATGGCTTTTTTAAAAGTTTAAAACCCCTCAAGATAGTTTTGAGTTAAAAATCCCCATACAGAGCGTTTTAAGGTTGAAAGCCTCTCTCTTCAATATTATTTCTAAAGCAAACTACAGTCACCGAATTCTATGACCGTAGCTAAATGTGGTTTTGAATTTTAAAAAACAACAACTCCAGATATATTTTAGCTTAAATCCTCCCAACAGATGATTTTGACGATAAAACTTTCCTTTTCAATGTAACATCTAAAGCAAAATAGTCACCTAATTCCAAGATCGTAGTCAAGAGAAGTTACATATGATACCAGTGTATGGGCTCCATTAATAAAGTGCAATGAAATTGAAAAGCACTAAATGTGGCTCTACAAAGATGGCTAAGACGGATTTTAGGAGTCAGTTATAGAGATCGGGTCTAAATCAAGGAAATCCTATGCCGAACTGGGAGTCGACCCCTTAGTAAGATTGTGACAGAGCGTCGCATGAGGTTTGCGGGACATGTTCCCCGACAAAATGAATTAAGCATAAGAGTTGCGATGACATCCTGGTACAACTTGGCGCCACACTTTCAAGGAGGTCCTCAGCAGGTGGGAAGAGGCTTCAGACAATGCCAGTGACAGATTTTTGTGGAAACAGCTTGCCAGTAAATGCGCCGAACGGCGCGGTAGGGTCTAAGTCAGAAAGAATAGCACATAAGGTTTTTGACATAAAACTTTTTAATAGCAGGATAATGCACTGTAGATACCTCAGAATATCATTTTGTTGGCTTTCAAAACCAGAAATAGTGCTTTGCAGGCAAGGGCGAAGAGTCTAAAAATTTTTCACTGACTCCAGGAAGAACCTATTCTGGGGCACAATTAACGTCTTCCAAAAGAATGAAGGGTCAGAATGTAATAGAGATTAATTATGTACACACAGACACACACACATCCATCCATACAAACATATATTTATACTTTTTTTCGGGGGGGGGGGGTAGAAAAAAAATCCCCCCTAAACCCCCTCCGAAAAAAAATCCTGTCTACGCCCATGGTTTAAACACTACAACTTAACCTTGATTTGACTTTTTCAACAGCTACCAGATATGACATACTAAATCACATGCAATGATACGTCCAGGTGATTATCACAGTTACTTATCTACTTATCACAATTTCCTTTTGGCAATTATTTTAAAAAATTGCAATGGAGAACTGGACTCGGCTTTCAAGTCGGCTAAAGACTTTCAACCTAAGCACAAGTGTTCTTTGGCTAGTTTATTTCAATCGATTAGATCTACTCTTGCTTTATTTCTGTAATAAACATCATAATTAATGGGAGAATAATAATAATAATAAAGACTGACAGGAGAGTGCTGATATTTTTATTTGATCTTAAAAGTTGATATATTTATGTAGGATTACTTTCAATTCACTGTCTTATTTGCTAGTCTTGTCTGTCTGTGTGCACCATAGATGATCTTTTCAGCTCTTTCTTCCATTCTTGTTTCATGCAGTCCTTAAAACTATCATCTAGTGTGAAGCTTGCCTTTGTTTGCTTTGTTTCGCATGTTCCGGGTGTTTAGATGTGCACTTGGAATTTTGGGATTTTAGATAATGACGTTGTCCAAACCTTCCAAAAAGAGACGAACGTACCACACGACTAGACATTTCCTGGTATTGTCTTCTCTTTCATTCCTTTCTCTGTCGCTGGTCTTTATTTTCTTTCTCTACAGTACATTGAATGATTGACAGTAGGTCAGTGTCACATTTGAAAATCACGTGACATAAAACGAAATAACAAAAAGGTTCAATAGACATTTCAATCAACTCACGCCATTCCTTGAAGCAAAACGATAAACCAACCCTAACACCAACCCTAACACCAACCCTAACACCAACCCACCCTAACACCAACCCACCCTAACACCAACCCTAACATGCAGAACGTGCAGAAATGAAATTCTATTTATATATGTGTATATATATATGTGTGTGTGTACAGCTTGTTTATGTACGTGTTTGTCTGTGAAAGGAAACCCGAAGAAGTAACTTAAAATTAATGTCCAATGAAATGCAGTTTCTACTAATTACGCTAAACTTTTGCATGATACAAAACGATGTTAAAACATGAATCGTCTGCCGGAGATTTCAAACAAGTGACAGAAATTGAAATATTTATATCAAAAATAATTAGAGACAGACAGACTTTTTTTGTTTTTTTTGTTTTTGCCATCCGAAAGAAAAGGTATTAGAACAAAAAAAAAGGATCACTTGTAACTTGTAAGTATGAACAGAGACACTGGCCTACATTGGCTCTCACTAGTCAGTCGTTTTCTAGTAGCCACAAAACTTTGTCGCTGAGTCGGATACACACCCCTGTGCAAAAAAAAAAGAAAGTTTCTGTCACGTGACCGCCAGACGGAAACATTTGTTGTTGGACACAGGATATCACGTGATCTGTTGCTCAATTGGCTACGTCCCCCTCCCTTCAACACCCCTCACATTTTAATTTTCAAATTTCTTTTCATAGCATTATATTCTAACATTTTCCCCTTTTGTTGGAAGACATCCTCCCCCCCCCCCTTATTTCTTTAATCATCAGGCAACAATTGTTGTAGCCGCTAGTCGGGTCCAGTATTAATATGCAGATCAGTGCTCGCCTGCTGATGTTTAATTGTTCTCTCATCTATTGATGCCCCTCCTACCAGCACATTGCACAACCGACACCTCCCCTGTCCTCATTGTTCTTATTGACAGACATTCCGTGCCCATGCACACTGTCAGCACGTGCGTCGTTGGCGTCAGGCATGAGTGGGAACTGGTTCTCATGTAATGAAGTATTGACTCTGAACCCCGTGGGTGTGTGTGTACTTTAGTACTTGTCTCGTCACTTCCCGACATCCTTTGGAATCGAGGGGGGAGGGAATGGAATCTATCAAAAACGACTAGGGCTATATTCATTAGTTGAATTTGGATCAAGTGGTCATTTTATCGTGTGCTATCGGTTGAGCTTGACCAACTGCCTGGACCCTACAGTAGGGAGAAGGTCCTACGGGAACGTGACAGTGGTCTGGAGGTACTCTATATCTGTGGGAGCCTGGGTAGAATCTGGTGTTTTGTGACACTGGCTCATGCTGGTGCATAGATTGGTCAGTGTAGTGAATGTAGTTTGTTGGGCTACATGTGTACACTAATGTACAGTGGGGATATTCACGTGACAGACTTGTAGGAGATTCCTGAGGGATACATGGGAACTTGTAGTGTGATACGTGGGAACTTGTAGTGTGATACATGGGAACTTGTAGTGTGATACATGGGAACTTGCAATGTGATACATGGGAACTTGTAGTGTGATACATGGGATCTTGTAGAGTGATACGTGGGAACTTGTAGTGTGATACATGGGAACTTGTAGTGTGATACATGGGAACTTGTAGTGTGATACATGGGAACTTGTAGTGTGATACATAAGAACTTGCAATGTAATACATGGAACTTGTAGTGTGATACATTGGAACTTATAATGTGATACAAAGGAACTTGCATTGTCATACACGGAACCTGCATTGTGATACATGGGGATTTGCAATGTGAGACATTTGGTATGTGTAATTGTGATAGATGGGAACTTGCAATGTGACACGTGGGAAATTGCAGTGCGAATACTTTATTAGTTCACAGTTTCAAAGTGTGGTTTGATGTTTTACAGTGAAAATGTTGACGTCACAGTGATAGATTTGGTCAGTTACGGTGTGAAGTTTTGCAGTGAAAAAAGTGGAATCCATATAGGTCTATTTAAAGTACACAAAATGTTAACAATTTAAAGTATAGATAATGCGTGAAGCTTTCTCTTTTTTTCTTTTCTCCCCTTCTCTCTCACTCTCTCTCACACTCTCTCTCTCACTCTCTCTCTCACTCTCTCTCTCTCACTCTCTCTCTCCTTTCTTCCTACCTCTCTCCACCTCCTTTACTGTTACTAGTATCTTGATTCATTACAATAAAACGTTTTTCTTTACCCCACCCCCTTTTTTTTTGCTCTCTCACTCTCTCGTTTGCTTACATTCCACCAAGAAGAGATGCTCATTCCAACTATTTCCAACTCAACGCAAAAGTCACTATGTTTGATTTCCATAAAAGCGAGTACTTCTCTGAAATGTTCCACTCACGCTAATGTCATTTTTGAAGTAGACTCCCAGACCTGTCCGTGTGTCCTGCCAGCTTATCAAGCACGGAACACCATCACTAGGAGACCGTGAAATTCTTTTACGGCCAATTACTGTCTTTAGGACGGGGGCCGTCCAGTATTGATATAATACATTAATAGGGGTGGGTACCGTTGGGCACTGGAGAAACAGACTCGGAAGTGACGTCAGCGGGGGGTGTCAACTTCTCGTCTCGGATGCTATCGGAATCATAACGGAAATGAAGGTCAGAGCATTGGTCTCCATGATGACTTCCCATCCATTGGTTCTATTGCGGTATTTCCATCCAGATATTGCTACTATCGCTAAGTTGAAGTGGAGTTTTTGTTCTAGGAAAGAAGTTGAATGCTCTAGAAACGATATTTTAATGTTTCGTTTGGTTTCTGCCAGAAATGCGTCGGAAATATTTGTTTCGTTTTTAACTTGACCAATGTCACGTGAGATGATTCCGTCTCTAATGAAGAAATACACAGTGAACTCAAGTCCAGAATAATCACTTACAAGAACACACATAAGAACTCGTTCTTTTGAAATACTAGTCAAGCATAGAAAAACAAAACAGAATGAAAGGCCTGCTTTTTATCTGATCCAGGACTTTACGTTCGAGGTGTCTTTCCTGTTTTAAAACACATTCCTTAGGCTTTTGTCTCCTGCAATAAAACAACTTTGCTGAGTCTCTCTTCCGTGTAATAGGTCACATTGCTTTGACCGCTCTCCCTGTAATGAGTCACATTGCCAAGGCTTCTCTCCTGTAATAAGTCAGATTGCCGAGGCTTCTCTCCTGTAATAAGTCACATTGCTGAGGCTTCTCTCTTGTAATAAGTCAGATTGCCGAGGCTTTTCTCCTGTAATAAATCAGATTGACGAGGCTTCTTTCGTGTAATAAGTCACATTGCCGAGGCTTCTCTTCTATAATAAGTCACATTGCCGAGACTTCTCTCCTGTAATAAGTCATTTTGCAGAGGCTTCTCTCTTGTAATATGTCACATTGTAGAGCCTCTCTCACCTATAATAAGGCACATCACTGATGCCTCTCTCTTGTAATACGTTGCCGAAGCCTCTTTCCTTTGTAAAAAGACTCCTGTCTCCTGTAATTGAACGCAATGCTTCGAATTTGTCTGATTGTTTTTTTAAATGTTTCTTGTAAACAAAAATCTGTTACGTCATGTCCTGAGTTTAAAATGGTTGGAACTCGGGACATTCGTGTTGTCAGTACCGAGCCAGGTTACATGGTTGCTACATTGTTTTCTAGACTTAAGCTTCGGACTAGTTTTGCATGTGTGTGTGTGTGTGTTTTAACTGTTATTATTAAATTAATCCTTTAAAAATAATTCAATAAATAAAAATAAACACTGAGAAAAAAAGGTTCTGAGTGGACACTGTCCAGGGGACTTCATCAGCTTCTTTGTTCTTCATAGTCTCACAATGCGATGACTGCAAGGCTGCCTGGTTGTGTGAAATGCACTTCGGACCATCGAAATGTTGGTCTTGAGTTCGAAACGCTTTCATCCTCTGACGTCCAGTTTTAGATTAGGACCCAATACTTCTCGTTTCCACAAGGAGCGTCCGAAATGTATCGCAGAAACAAATGACTGTATCGATTGATAACAAGCCAACAAATAAACTGTCAGCGAAAAGATAGGTTAGGTAGAATAAACAAAATAAAATAAATAAACATAAAACTTTTTTTTCCTTGATGTTGAGTTTGACAGATTTCCCCCCAATCCCCGTATCATTGATGTATCATTGACTTGTTGGTGTGTCCTAAGATGGACTCACTGTCCCAAGTCCCAAATAGCTGCACGGTCACAACCTCATTTTCACCGCACCCAATCGCGTGCATCAGGAGAGAACTGGGGGGAAAAATGAGTTTTTCGGGAGGATCGGGAGGAAACGGGAAGACAGTGGCAACGCTGGACGGAGTCGCGTGCTGAGCTAAAGATGACATCTGTGCTTGCTTGGATCTTCAGGGGAGATAACACAGTATTAAACGCGCCCCTGACTCAAGCGCCATAACTCTTTCTACGGACGAAAGAGGTGAAAAAAAAAAGAGACTTCGCTTGACAAGTCATGCTGTTAAAGATTACATTCGGGCGTTCCCCCTCCTCCTCCTCCTTACCCTTGCGCACTCCCTTTATACGGAGGGAAAGACAAAAAAGTATGAAATTTGGCAGAGGAATTGAAAGAAATACATCGATTTAGTGAGAATGAATTATTGAATGAATGTGAACTCAATGAGACTAGGAATGAGGCAGGGGAGATAATACTGAAAATGTCATCTTAATATATAATGGTTTGTATGATGAAAGGGGGAATAATAAATTTCTGACCTCGTTGAATTAGCAAAATTGATAAACAAAAACAAATCTATTTCACCACTTTCCATTATTATTCATGATTAAAAAAAAAAAAAAAAAAAAAGGATTCAGTGATAATTGTTGAATAGGTCGATGTTATAGACCCAATGCATATCGTCGGGCTGCCAATTTGTCCAAATCGACGGAGCTAATGTCTAGTCAACCAGAGAACTACCTTGCCAATATTCCAAACCCAGAGCTGTATCAATGAGGTCAAACAACTCGAGGACCATTTACAGGGTCATTTGCCAGTCACCCATCAGAAACGTTCCTGGCCGTGAAGCTAACAAGTGTCCCCCTACCGACACCCCCCCTCCCAAATCTTTTTTTTTCTCCTCTCAATACCTACCGTTCAATACGTGCGATCGATATACATTTCACCGGACTCTTAGTAAACGGAATAGGGGGAAAAAAGGAGCAGGTAATTCAGAGATTTTAATTCGCGTGTCTTCCCCCCCCCCTCCCCTTTTAAACTTCTTATTCCTCATTTTTCAAATCCTGAGACTTTGATAGAACTCAATCAGTTTATGTGGAAACTTTGATCGAGCTGTCATTAGACTTGCTACAATGATTGCGACATTTGAATCTGAAAAAAAAAAAAAAAACCACTAAAGAATGGCAAGAGAAGGAAAAAAAAAAAAGAGAATTACTCATATTGTTCCAAGCTAGAAATCTATTTCTCTCGACAGGCCTCGAGCTTTGCGCTGGAAATTGAGCAGACGACATTCCACGTCAACTGTAGTCACTGAAAGCGGGTGGCGGTGATGGCTTAAAAATTACGGGCTAGGGTATTGGAAAGTTCTGTACAACACTTCACACGCGCCAGGAGCCATCGATCTCTGCTGGACCCATTGTTTGGTCAGCCATCAAAAGGTCGTACCATAAAAGCCGCGGACGGTAACTCTGATTGTTTAAAGGTAGCAGAAGAGAGTCGATGTCATGGAGCATTCAGAACCTTGTTCGGGAACAGTTGAATGGATTGGGTGGGGGGAGGGTTGAAAGAGGAGAAGGCCGGAGGAAAGAGTTGGTGTCGAGAGTTTGCATGCGGAAATAAAATTTCTTCCATCTCGGTTAGTTTCCGGAAGTGGTAGAGCTGCAGACGGGATATCATGAACAGATTTGTTTGACAAAGAGTTCGGATGTGACGGAGATGAGGCTAAATACTAACGGATATGATCTTGTACTCTGACATATGTGTGTGTGTTTTTTGTTTGTTTTTTTGTTTTGTTGTTGTTCATAAAGTCTAATTACTAACGTTTTGATCCTAAGACTTCCAATAATTACCTTTATTTTATTAAGTCGTAAGCTCATGTTTACTTGTGTAAGCACTTATCTTATATAATACAGACGTTCGTTACTTCATGCATCTAGTCATGCAAGTTAACCAATGACTTAAATCCTGCCAAGTCACTGGTTTTCCTGGCTAGCTCAGGCAACCCATTCCATGCTCTAATAGCACTTGGGGGAAGAAAGAGCATTTGTACAAATTTGTCCTAGCATATGGCACTTTCCTGTATTCGTTTGTATTCTCATTTACAGATTATAACAACCACTTTGCTTATTAAAAATGAAAATAATGTATGCATAAATAATAGGACTTTACGTTTTCTATCTTAAAATGACGGCTGTAACATAATTATTTTGTATCTAGAATGACTAAATTATTTCGCTAATTATAAGTTGCAGTTATCGATGACAGACGTGGAGGGCGAGAAGAACCTAAACAGACTCTCGCTGGACAACGGTTAGGTCTGCGCTGGAGGTGGCTAGATAACTAGGTCACAGCTGGAGCTCCGCACCACGTGAAGCAATGTACGGTACTTCTCGTTAATCTTCGGACTCGTAGAAAAGATTTGTTAGTTGCATAATCTTGAGTTCATACCAAGCAAAATGACTTAACTTTATGGTGAAAGAGCTAGAGAGATAGACAGAGTGAAAAAGAGAGAGCGAGACAGAGATACGGGGAGTAAGAGGGAGCGGTAAGTAGGAGAGAGATAATGAGGAAAGAGAGAGGGAGGGGAGGTGAGTGAGAGAGTGAGAAAAAAGAGAGCGAGAGACATGGAAGGAAAAGAAATAAAGAGAGAGAATAAGGAGATAGAGAGAGGGGGAAGATAGAAAGAGATTAGGTTTGAACGCAATTTACGTTAACGCTTTAAAAAAAAATGTTTTTAAATGAAACTATCACATAGTGTTGATTTTTACAAATAAATCTGACATTAAAATTTTGCCTTGACCAGTCAGTTTGTCAGAATTTATTGAACTACACATTGGTCACTCAATGCACTAGAACTACTAGACACTGTTGATTGATGTGCAGTAACTCTTTTACTAACAACTTCTCTGGTACATTTCAACACAGACACACTCGCAGGCATACACATACATAGCGTGAACTTCTTACTTCTTCACTCATGCATTCATTTTCATCCATTACCTCCGCAATTATCTTATTGTCAACATTCTTTTTTTTTAACCCCTTCCCTCCCCCTCTTGGCCTTTGTCATTCACATCATTATCCTCCAGGCTGCCCCCTCACACACCTTTTTTTTCTCTCTCTTTTTCTCTCTCGCCCTCTCTCTCTCTCTCTCTTGTAAAAAAAAAAAAAGTAACACTGAGACAAAAACTGACGCCATCAATACCCAACTCACAATTATATTTCATTGGATGATCGCCCGAGATCCAATCTTTAAACACACACACACACACACACAAGAAGTCAGCAACCATTACTACCAGCGCACCGGCTCCCACATTCATTCCTCTCCCCAGCCCACAACTTCTATAACATCTGCAAACCGGCTAAGTCAACTCATCTAAACGTCACCGTTCGCCAGACATTGGACCATTGTCTTCATCAGAAAAAGAGAAGAGAAATTTCCAGTAATTGTTAATGAAGAACAAGGGAAGTAATGAGATTTTTCCCGCTTCGGCGCAACTAATGTTCGTATTTACCTCCAAACACAAGCAATAAAAGCGCGGGAAAAGAAAGGGGGAGGGGGGAGATTTTGAGGTCAATGTATGGCGACATTGAGGGAGAATGATGAAAATTCTCAAAGATTAGTTTGGCTTTAAATTTGGCTCCAGGCAAAATATGGTTTCAGGTCAGCATTATTTAAATTTGAAGCATTCGAATGCTTACATATGGCGTTATATACGGGAACAAGTGGAAGAAATAATTCATATCGGACGAAGGCAATGTCAAGAAGCTGACCATAAATATTTTTCAAAGCTTTCTTTCTCCCTATTTGATACGGAATTAGGTGGTGAATAAGTTTATATATTTTCAAAAGTTTAATCCGATGTCCCAATGTTCCAATGTCCCAAAGGTCCAATGTCCCAATGTCCAACGTCCCAATGACCCAATGTCCCATGGACCCAAATGACCTAATGTCCCAATGACACAAAGTCCAATGTCCCAAGGACCCAATGCCCCAATTTCCCAAGAACCCAATGTTCCAAGGACCCAAATGACCTAATGTCCCAATGACCCAATGTCAAATGTTCCAATGACCCAATGTTCCAATGTTCCAATGTTCCAATGTCCCAATGACCCAATTTGCAATGTCCCAATGTTCCAATGTCCCAATGACCAAATGTTACAATGTCTACCGGGGGTCATTGCGCAGGAAAAGAAATATCTGAACTCCTCTTTACGAATTCAAATAATGTAATCCAAAAGTTGAATTCATGAAAAGATTGACCACACACTAGATATCAAGCCATAATACACTTTATAATACGAATTCAATTATACATTCACAAATTTTAATCTAAAGATGAAGGTTGAAACAAACGAACTGAATGCTGAATAGGTTGGACCCTGATATAAGCTTGCCTCCCCTATTTGTAGGTTCCCAAACTCAGAAATTAAAATTTCTCAAATTTTCTGTTACCGGAAACCAATCATCTCCCCTTAGATAACACAATCTTCTGTGTAGAAACTGGAAGATTCCAGAAGACGAATTGTAAAAAGAATTCCCTGTTAACACTTCTGCAGCCACCTTGACGCATACATCACGTGACATGTGGATACTGGATGCTACGACTATCTCTGTATATACTAACCATAATAAAGAACATGAAAAACTGTAAGAGGAACACATCGCTGATTTTAGATCCAATACCCTCGAAATAGTCTTTGAAGAAAAAAAAAACAACTGTAAAGGCCATTTGCTTGTAGTGGGATGTTTTGAACTTCTATTTCATTGGGAGGGGGGGCACTCTGCTCTAACTGTGCCACATCACGGCTGTCCTTGTATAACAAACGGGTTGATGTAGAACGCTTTGAATACAGGCAAATCACGAAACTTGCCCTCGTGCACAAAGATCTTGGCGACAAGGAATGTACAAGCTCGAGTCGTGTTCTGTGTTGAACAAATACCAGAAGAACAGAGTAGGACTGAAAGCAAAACACCGCCAGCTAACTTAAATACCAACACTGAACCAGATCTAGAATGATTCCACCAGTGGCACTACTAGACCTAACACTGAATAGGACATTGCACCACCAGAGGATAAGGCGTTGTAAAGCAGGAGTATGTCTCTACACAAGGATGACTTGTCCTTCAGCTGTCGAAAAGTAAACACTACCGAAAATGTTTAGTTATTTGCTGAAGAGCCTCTTCTTCATACAAATAGCACAATGAATTTCCATTAAAAAAATAACTGCTATATGTTAAATTATTAAGTAAAAATAAAATAAAATAGAATTCTATTCTATTCTATTTGATAGTGCTGTGTAAACACACTATCGAGTTGTTCTCATTCTGTTGTAATGTACGGAAATTGACTCGCCCAAGGAACTCTTATCTTATCTTATAATACAGACGTTACTTCAAAAAAGAAGATGATTACGTCCTCAGCATCATGCATTCAGTCATGCATATTAACCAATGACCTAAATTCTGCCAAGTGGCTGGTTTTCCTGGCTAGCTCAGGCAACCCATTCCATGCTCTAATAGCACTAGGGAAGAAGGAGTATTTGTACAAATTTGTCCTAGCATATGAAACGAGGAAAGTCAAAATCCCATTTACTCATTTCTACAAATAATTAATAATAGTAATAATAATAAAAATAAAAAAAAAATAATAATAAATATGTTACAAGATACTGCTTTTAAAAATATCAATTGTGCATTCACAATGTATATAAATCGTTCGTAATACTTCGTAACCAACTAAACAAAACGCAGCTATAACGAATATGGCTTGGTTTCGCCTAATCTGGCTAACTCAATAATGGTCGGCAAAGGAGAGACGTGAATACCTCTCCCTTCACAGATGTTTATAAACAGCAACTCTTGCTATCTCCACGGGCTTGCGTTGTCATGAGCGGCTTAGAGACGGCAAGAGTGCCCCGATCTGGCCTCTGACCTCTGAACTTCACGCTTTCTGATTGGCTTGTTCATTAACCTTACGAGGTCATCGGAGTTGACCTGCGACTGATTAAAAGATGGGTCTCCGCCGCAGTAGTTTATCAAGCGGCCATCAAAGGCAGCAGAAGACGGATTTTTAATGCGGTCACACGGCTCTCTGAAGACAATAACATCCCATGATTCATTTCTCTGATATACTCGGGCACTCAGCTACTGAGGAAGTTAATAGGTTACTGCTAGGATACACACACACACACAATCTCCTGAATATCAGGAGTCAGAAATTATGGAGTCCTATCTTGCAGCCGGGATAATCGGAGCGTAGATACCAATGCGAGTACAAGACTTTTTTAGTTAGTGTTTTTTAAAACATTTTTTAAAATTGTTCTCTAGACTGTTTTAGGCTAAATGCGTTCAATTTTAGGCATTTAATTTATCAGAGTGATTGATCCATGGGCGTAGCCAGGATTTTTTTTCGGGGGGGGGGGGGGGGTTTGGGGGGGATTTTTTTCTCCCCCCCCCCGCGCGAAATTTTTTTTTATATGTATTTATGTGTGTGTGTGTGTGTACATAATCTTTATTGCATTCTGACTCTTCATTCTTTCGGAAGACGTTTATTGTGCCCTAGAATAGGTTCTTCCATGAGTTAGTGGAAAAATTGTAGTTTCCCCGCGAATACTAGCAAGGGGGTAGCGCTCCCCCAGCGCGGGGCGAAGCCCCGCCGCCAAGCACTATTTCTGATATTGAAAGCCAACAAAATGCATATTCTGAGGTATCTACAGTGCATTTTCCTGCTATTAAAAAGTTTTATTTCAAAAACCTAATGTGCTATTCTTACTGACTTAGACCCTCCCGCGCCATTTGGCGCATTTGCCGTCAAGCTGTTTCCATAAAATTGTAGATTCCCTGCCATTACTAGCAATGGGGTCTGGGGAGCGCTAGCGCTTTTGAACCGCCGCCATGCACTATTTCTGGTATTGAAAGCCAACAAAATGCATATTCTGAGGTATCTACAGTGCATTTTCCTGCTATTAAAAAGTTTTATTTCAAAAACCTAATGTGCTATTCTTACTGACTTAGACCCTACCGCGCCGTTCGGAGCATTTGCCGTCAAGCTGTTTCCATAAAAATCTGTCACTGGTAATGTCTGAAGCCTCTTCCCACCTGCCATGAGGACCTCAATGAATGAGTGGCGTCAAGTTGTACTAGGATATCATTGCAACATTGCGTAATTCATTTTGTCGGAGAACTTGTCCCGCAAACCTCATGCGTCGCTCTCTCACAATCTTACTAAAGGGTCGACTCCCAGTTCGGCATAGGATTTCCTTGATTTAAACCCGATCTCTATAACGGACTTCTAAAATCTGTCTTAGCCATCTTTGTTAAGCCACTGTACATTTAGTATTATTCAATTTCGGCAGATGACTTTTCATTGAAGTTTATTAAGAGAGCCCTGCCACTGGTTAAAATTGTGTAACCACTCTTGAATACGCTCTTGGAATTAAGTGACTGTAGTTTGCTTTAGATTTTATATCGAAAAGAGAAGTTTTATCGTTAAAATCATCTGTTGGGGGTTTTCCACCTCAAAATGCTCTGTAGGGGGATCTTAAACTCAAAACTATCTGGAGGGGTTTTAGACTTAAACAAACGCCATCTGTAGAAGAGGGGTTTAAACTCAAAACCCCCTTTTTTATATTGAAGAGGTATTTTTAGCATTAAACCCCTCTGAATGGGGGTTTAAACTCAAAACCCCTTTTGGCAGCGCTCATAGCATTTTGAGTGCGTAATTTGCTTTTTTTCTTACATTGAAGATTTATTTTTTAGCCTCAAACCCCCCAATCGGGGGGTTTAAACTCAAAACCCCTTTGGCTGCGTTCATAGATTTTAGTGTGAGTAAATTGCTTTTATTTATATTGAAGAGGTACTTTTTAGCTTCAAACTCCACTGGAGGGGAGTTTAATCTCAAAACCCCATTTGACTACATACAAAACATTTTGAGTGTATAATTTGCTTTGTTTTTATTATTAAAGTGGTATTTTTTACCTTCAAACCCCGCTGAAGTGGTGTTTAAACTAAAAACTAAGTCAAAACCCATTTAGCTACTCTCATAACATTTTGAGTGCGTAATTAACTTTTTTTTATTGAAGAGGGGGTTTATCGTAAATTTTGGAGGGGGTTTTAAAATCAAAATCTCCCTTAACTGTGCTCTTGGAATTAGGGGATTTTCGTTTGCATTTTTGTTTTGTTTTGTTTTATAGAAGAGGGGGGGTTAACTGCAAAAACCCCAAGTAGGGGGTTTAAAACTCAAAACCCCTAGTAGGGGGTTTTAAACTCAAAACCCCTGGTAGGGGTTTTTAAACTCGAACCCCCCTGGTAGGGGGTTTTAAACTCAAAACCCCCTAGTAAGGGGTTTTAAACTCAAAACCCCATTGGTTGTGCTGGGGCAATTGATGGTTTAGTATTAAAATCTCACCTAAAATAAACAAAATCAAAGCAAAAAATCATTCACTAAATTCCGATCCCCCCCCCCCCCAAGGGGAGGATTTCATTTCGGGGGGGGGGGGGGTTGAACCCCAAATCCCCCCCCTGGCTACGCCCATGGATTGATCTATTTATAAAAGAACTAACACCACGATTTGAGTCTATTTATCACACCTTTTGAAAGCTACATGAAGAAATATGGTTTATATTCATATTTTTAAAGTTTCATAGACTACACCTAGGAATTTAACGAACTGGAATAGAGGATAGACTCATAAACTGTAATAGTTCATATACAATATTTATCTAGAGATGGAATAACTCATCAAATCAATCAATGTCATAAAGGTATACGTTTGTTGGTAAGATAATGCAGGAGCTGCACCCTGAAAGATCCCTTGATTTAGATTTCCTATAGCTAAACGAAGATGCGAATGATTTTATATTTGTGCTGACGTTAATGAAACCAGAGAGAGATACGAGGCATTTTGAACGCTGGTGGTCATTGTGGAGGTCGAAGTTTCAAGCTCCATAAAGAACTAATGATGTTTAATTTGAAATGACACTATTTGATGTTCCTGGTGAAAAAGGACACACCGGATACGAAGATCTTTAATAGAAAAACTTGACACAAAAATTAACATCGTTAAAAAGAAATAAAAGCTAGTAAAATATAAAAAAAAATATTTGGAAATCATTCTAGTGCCTTTGTTGGGGTCTGGTTAGAATTTGTTTTTATCAGCTGTTAAGCGCTTCCGCGGTGCTGAGTACTTGAAATAGGAGCAGACTCCAATCGAGGTAACACCGAACTCAATGCTGTAACATGAACACCGACGAAAGGCCAACAGTCGATAAATGCAGTCGACGCTGGTGTTGAACATCAAACACTTTTAATACTCAAAGAGGGAACCGTCGAATGTCATCTATTACTACCGTCTATATGATGCTTCGTATTCCTACTGTGATAAGAAAAGCGTCTTCTTTCTAGCGTCGCCTAGAGTGTTCTTACTTTTTAACAAACTTTACGTCATCGTCGCTAAGTAAAAATTTTACCCTAGTCCCGAAACAAATAACTATTTCCTAATCGTGTCATAACACAGCTGAACCAGGTGTGGTGGTCGAGGAGGAAATAAGAAGAGATAACAATGAAGAGAATGACTAGCATATAGTTCAAAGCTCTTCATTAATTCATTAGTATATTCACTCCGAAAATATCTTTGAAGTATATTATCATTAATGCGGGCTACAGTACAACACTGTAGAGTTTACTGTGTTTAGGATGATTTTAAAACAAAAATAGTTTAATTGATTCTAACAACTTTTTGAAATATGTAAAAAAAAAAAATCACATTTTTTTTTATTGCTGTCAGACATCCCTTCAAAGCTCAAGGACACAGCTCCGACATTTTGATATTCTCCTATTATTATTCAAATGTCCGTGAAGCGTCATCTCGTTGAGTCGAGTGCCTCTGCCGCGGCTTAAAATCCAGAATTTGAACACAGGAATCAAGTACAATTACTGTCCGCCAAGGGAGCTAAATCAGGTTGTCGCCGTGAGACGCTGTCTTCCCCTCGGAGACCGATGAAAAGGCACAATTTCGTTATCCACTCCTCGGCGGGCCGTTATTGGGCGTCAGAAACAAATTACGGCACTTTTCTCGTCCCTAAAATAACAGGTCTCCAGTGTTGTTGGCGAGCTGCCTTGAGAGCATGTCCGCGGTGAATCTAATCTGGCTGGAGAGTGGTGGACAGGAAGTAAGCCTCAAGTCCAGGATTGCCCAACTATCAAGTGAACGCTTTACTTAAGCTTGCAGCATGGTTTGTGACTTCCATTGACAGATGCAGTCATGTTTTCACATTTTAATTTGGGAACAAGGAAAAAAAATTAAAAAATATTTTTTTTTAAGATATGACCTCCATTAAACAACTAAAAATATAATAAAATATTTTAAAAAATTAATTGAAAAAATGTTTGGTTTAAACAGGGTATCGAACCCGGGACTTTGACACCATAAGCTTTGTGAACGTTCGTCGATAACAAATCGGCCAGCGGGCAATGTATAGTTTAGCGTTTATTTATGGATATTATCATTATATGAACATCTAGATCTAACTCAAGACTCTTAGACTCTAGACCTAGACTTCTGATTTAGAAATCTGAAGATATGCCGATATAAACTACATTAGATTTATTTAAAAATCTTAGTGAAGCTTACATATTCTTTCAATAAACTTGAAGTAACTTTAAATTTACTCAGTTATCGCATCATCGGTACATCATGGCCCGGTGGATGACTACGGATTTTTTTTTTTTAAATTTATTACCGTATTGACTAATTCCAATGAAAATAATCTAGACATCTAGAAGACATTGCACACAATTTTTCTGAAAATAAATGCCTTTAAAGAACGCGAAAGTCCTTTCAAAACCAATTTTGGATCTAGACCTAGATTTAGTCTTTTGACAAATTTACATTTTTGTAATTCTTTTTACTTTGAAAAATTATAATAGTCAAACTAGAGTTTTCCCCATTAGGCCAGCGAGAGGTAGTAATTCTCTTCTCGGCGATACACATCAACTGTTAAATTTCTAGGAAAATCGTTTGAGACATTTTTTTAGATCAGCTGTCCAGGTTCCATTGTGTTCTGACTTGAAGAGAGGTATTGAAAAAAGAAACAAAGATGAAAAGAACAAAATATGATGTGCCAACTGAGAGTTGTAGAAAGCAATGAAGATCTACCTAGAAGAAGTTTGATAGCATAGTATAGTCTAAATATAACGTGGACTGTGTCTAAAGTACAATAAAGACTAAATGTAATGCAGTCTAAATAGAAACAATACTTTCTTTCAAAACAAAAAAGTTGAAGTTGAATTTCATCTTTGAAAACAAAAAAGAAATAAAAAAATGTCTTTTCCTTCAAAAAAGAGCAATACATTGATAATTTGAGATCTTTATATTTCAGGTTACTCAAAGTTATCTGCTCCTTACATTTTGATGTTTTGATTCGACAATGCTAAAAATGTTCAGAAAATGATTCGACCCACGTGACATTTAGGTCTAGTTGATCAATACTTCCGTAGTCTGTACTACACTCAATACACTAAGCGCCTTGCTATTTATGGATTTGATTTCCTTTGAACAAAATCTTACTGAAACTGATGGAAGTTGGTCGACTTCCTGTTAGCCCAAACTGCCCATAACACTGATCAAACTTCTGAAACTACTGTCTGCACAGTTGATATCTCACTTTCTAGAGTCGCTTCGAAACACTGTGGCTCACCCTGGCCTTGTCTTCATCTTTACCTGACAGACTGCAATTGATACTTTCTCGGATTTCTCGCGAGATCCTTAAACAAATAAACTTCCGGAAACTCTGGAAAGAGAAAGTGTGTGGGTCAATTTGCTTCCAGCGCATCAACCTCCCCCCTTCTCAAGCCGCCATATTTTTTTTCTTTTTATTCGCGCTCTATTAGAAGAAATTACTCCACTTTTGTGATGAAACCCGTCCATTCCTGCTTGAATATAACACGCGTGATGTCATAAAGCTAATTAGCACACACACCACGCACGCGCGCACAAGTCGTAAACAAACACGGGGGTGTTCCGATGCTCCCTACCCCCCCCCCCACACACACACACCTTTCAATCGGAGCACACCAGTGAGCGTGGCTCTCATTTGGCTATCAATTCCCTGACACATGACAGAGTCTCTATGGCCATGTTTGTTGGGCAAACACTAGCCGGTGGTTTGACTAAATAGCCCTACGAGGTTCCGGCGCCCAGGGAGTCAGATACGTTATGTGTGGTCAAGGCTTGTGGTGCTTTGGTCTGGAGGCTATTTCTTGGAACTTTTGATTCCCCTAGACTTGATAAATATCTTCTTTGAAGAAGTGAAGAAAATAAAATGCTAAACCCAAAACATCGAAGTACTACTACTAATTATGTATGTAGATCTATTGGTTATAAAATAAGCATAGTTAGACCACTTTAGATTCGGTCCGAATAAGTGTATTGTCGATTAACCGGATTCTACTGTATAAGGAAATAGACTAGCATGTGTAGGTCAAGACTTAATAGAAATAGATTAATATAGGTAGGCTGAAGCGTAGGGCCTGATTAAAAATATCAACGAGATATGAGTTATCTTTTTTAGTGAATCCGGTAGATATGATGCTAAAACCATTGCTGTTTAATGTGTTGTAAAAAGCATATAATAGTTTTGTACACTCCATAATACTATACACTCAATTTTCGTAGATTTTCCAATTGTAGTGGAATGTAATTTTAATTAAATGGTTGGCCTCAATAATCTTAAAAAAAAAAAAGAAAGGTTCCTTGACTTTTTATTTTGTATAAGTGTTTTCAAAACCTTCCAATTTTCTTCTTTTCATTTTCTTACTTTTTTTTTTTTAGGTTTCATTACATCACGCCCACATTTCTTCTTTTTGATTTTTCTTCTATTTCTCTTTTACGGAATTGCACACCTCTATATAAACTATGATTATATTATATATGGCTTTGGTCCCCTTATTACGTTTTGACACGATTATTCTCCTATTTCCTATTCTCGGAACAAATTGAAGTTTTGCATAATTATCCATAGTCGATAACAATGCACGAATCAATCCAAAAATTAACCAATTGTCAATCATTTAGTACTAATCAATTAATTTTTATTTTATATAGCAGAAAGAGAAATAGACCTTTATTTTCAGATAAATGGCAGTACTTTGCAGTTCTTTCCCTTTCTTATAGTTATAATGTTTTTTGTTTGGTGTAATGCTCAAATTGTAAGACAAATTTCCTTACGGATAATAAAGATTATTATTATTATGTTAGAAATGAACGAGTAGTCATTCTCTGGCGCTGCCAGGGTCGAGTTTCGCTAAAGAGAAACAACATTCATCGTAGTCCCTTTAACAGTTTCCACTGAGGAATTTTCTGGTGATGTGGCAGGTCTGCAGCAGTACCGCCCTCTGACAGGCAACGAAGATGTTCCTAGGAATGTTAAGGGCCTTGAAGGTGTATGTGAGGTCAGTTGTTATTATCCCCTCGGTTGATATAACAATGGGGTATATTGTTATTTTGGACAATTTCCATAGACGCTTAATCTCCAAGCCTAGGTTCCGATATTTTCTTTGTTTTTCTATCTCAGTTTTTCTTAAATTATGAGACAGTGGTACGGCGATATCGATAATGGTAGCGGTTTTTTCTTTTTTATCGATGAACAGCAGATCCGGGCGATTGAAATCTACCGTTTTGTCGGTCAGAATAGGCCTATCCCAGTACAGCAGATGATCAGTAGACTCGAGAACCTCTTGCGGAGAGTATTTATAATAAGGGGGAGTGTCCTTACCGATCAATTTGTACGTCAAAGCCAAGTGTTGGTGTATTAACTTTGCAACTTGGTTATGGCGACCTAGGTAGGCTGATTCTGATAGGGCTGGACATCCTGCCATAATGTGTTCAATCGACTCGCCCACATTTCCACATTTTCGGCATTTGTCGACAACATTGAGTTTCAGGATATGCTTCTCGTAATTTTTTGTCCTGATTACTCTGTCCTGTATTGCTGTAACAAAGCCTTCTGTTTCAGGGTAGAGATGACCTGCTTTGAGCCATGTTAAGGAAGCAGCCTTGTCGATGTTGTCCCCATGTAATGAAGCCGGAAATTTTCCGTGGAGTGTTTTTTCTTCCCATTGGCGAATCTCATGCCCTACGTCGTCCAAACCGATATTGACATCAGCATTGTGTAGGTTCAGAGGGGTTGCATCGGAGTCGTATTTCCGTAGGAAGGAAACTAATTTGTTGCTGGAGGCGAGCAGTTTTGATCGTATTTTTAAAACTTATTATTATTATTATTATTATTATTATAAGCTATGTTTAAAAAAAAAATTCTATTGCTAGTAAGTTGTACAAAGTTCTATAGGTTTTAATTCTCTAGTTTGTTTATTCTGTGTTTGAGGCCGACTAGTTTCAGTCAGAACACTCCATATTTCTCCGAACAGTCCCCCCCCTCCCAAGGTCTGGTTAGCCAATTCCCCCCCCCCCCCAACCACAGCCAATTTATATGTACTTCGAATTCTGTATTGTCTGCAAGGGTTAAAAGTGAGAAACACATACATGCACACACACACACACATACACGCACTAAAACTGTAGACAGTAACATAGACAACACATTTGACATGGTCATTGAATTTTTTTCTTCAGATTAAAGATCATTACATTCTAGCCAGGACGACGGGGGGAAAGGGGGGTGGGGGTGGACGACGGGCATGGTGCGAACCCGAGACCATCGAGACAACAGTCCAGAGCGCATGACCAGGCAGCCATCCTTACAACTAGCTGATATTGTACTTAAACTTTGTATATAACGAACGCACATTGTGTTACAACTCTTTCTAAAGTTTCTCTGAAGTGGACGCGAGTTTTTTATTTCAAACAGTTGAACACTGACCGCTAGCTAGACCAACGAGGTCATCAAAGGTGTCTAAGCAGAGATTGCCGTTGCTTAAAAAAGTGAAGGATTGAGAACTCTCCCTCTACTCTCCCTGTCTCTCACTCCGGCACTCCGTTCATTCTGCAGACCATCCCTCTTGTTAGTGACCTCGCTGAATACAAAACGATGGTTTAGAAATTAGATCATTTATTTAGTGGCGAGTATGAGAAAAGGCTGGTGGGGGGGGGGGGTCCACTAGTAGCCCTACAAAGATGTTACACCCTCTTCATGCAACATTAAAATTGTTTGTTTCGTCATAAAAAAGGGTTATGTTTTGTTGCCTACATTTTACTGCAAATAATGTGTCCTCTCTCCCACCCCATATCCTATTGAACAATACGCCTCTGGGGTTTGTTGGAAGAAGATATTGTTAATAAAAAAAATGTTTGTATTCACTCTTTTATTGAAGTAGCTGGCTATGTTTCTCGTGTTCGCACTCAAAGTAGCAGGCTGAAATCTAATGTCTTTGACAGATCACGGTCGCGCTAAAGTTGTGACGTGCAATGGTAGGGAATGTGGATGGTGGGGAGGGGGGGGGAGTTCTGCTCTTTCCTCGCTCTGTGCTCATCACCTGTCAAGTCTCACTCTTGTTCACGCAACGCGCTCGGGATATCAGTCAAATTTGTAGGCCATCCAGATAAGATCACGGCCATTGAGAGGTGAGTCTCACGGTGAATTGAACAGACCCCCTGGTGGTTCAATGGATACCACAGCTTTGAAGAGAGAGGGAGAGAGAGAGAGAGGGGGGGGGAGATTAGGGAAGGAGAGAAAAAAAAATGTAAATGTTTGTTTAAAGTGGGATTCTCGTCATGTTTGCTTAAATGAACATCTGTAGCCTAAAACGCAACTAGCTACGGCGTTAAAAAAAAACAACAAAAAAAAAAAAAAAAACGGCGGAATGATCTTAAGATGTTCTGCGGAGTGATACAGGAGTGTACAGAACCAACCTACTACACTCACTTACCAAGAGAAGGACAAATCATGCGGGAAAGGAAACACAAAATAATTCGTAAAAAAATCGACGAGTTAAAAAAAACAACCATTAAAATATTTTCCATCCAGCACACTTAATAAAATGGTGTGTTTGTGAGTCACTTATTGAAAGTAGTATTGCAGACCTTTGGGAGGCTCGAAGTAAAAAAAAAAACAACGAACTGAATCTGTGTTCTTGACTTTATCGCTGGTTTTAGAATAATGAACAAAATTCAACAGCCATGGTTTTTTTTTTTTGCTTATCGGGAAACAATTGATGGTCAGTGTACAATGTCAGCCAAGCTTAAACTCAGTTCTACTGTTTCTTGTACACAGTTTAAACTCAGTTCTACTGTTTCTTGTACACAGTTTAAACTCAGTTCTACTGTTTCTTGTACACAGTTTAAACTCAGTTCTACTGTTTCTTGTACACAGTTTAAACTCAGTTCTACTGTTTCTTGTACACAGTTTAAACTCAGTTCTACTGTTTCTTGTACACAGTTTAAACTCAGTTCTACTGTGTCTTGTACACAGTTTAAACTCAGTTCTACTGTTTCTTGTACACAGTTTAAACTCAGTTCTACTGTTTCTTGTACACAGTTTAAACTCAGTTCTACTGTTTCTTGTACACAGTTTAAACTCAGTTCTACTGTTTCTTGTACACAGTTAAAACTCAGTTCTACTGTGTCTTGTACACAGTTTAAACTCAGTTCTACTGTTTCTTGTACACAGTTTAAACTCAGTTCTACTGTTTCTTGTACACAGTTTAAACTCAGTTCTACTGTTTCTTGTACACAGTTTAAACTCAGTTCTACTGTTTCTTGTACACAGTTTAAACTCAGTTCTACTGTTTCTTGTACACAGTTTAAACTCAGTTCTACTGTTTCTTGTACACAGTTTAAACTCAGTTCTACTGTTTCTTGTACACAGTTTAAACTCAAATCTACTGTTTCTTGTACACCGTTTAAACTCAAATCTACTGTTTCTTGTACACAGTTTAAACTCAGTTCTACTGTTTCTTGTACACAGTTTAAACTCAAATCTACTGTTTCTTGTACACAGTTTAAACTCAAATCTACTGTTTCTTGTACACAGTTTAAACTCAGTTCTACTGTTTCTTGTACACAGTTTAAACTCAAATCTACTGTTTCTTGTACACAGTTTAAACTCAAATCTACTGTTTCTTGTACACAGTTATAACATTAACCTCGTTACCCCCCCCACACACACACACACACTCTGTTTGGTAGACTAAGTTAACTTTAAAGTTTTGGTAGAGCAGATTGACTTCTGGGTTTTGTTAACTTCTGATTGTCTGTAATGTATTCTTCATCTAAAATAAAACTATTCCCTTTAGTCTGTAAAGAATGTATTTAATGTATTCTATTGAAGGTTTTGTATGATGACAAAATCAAGTTTCATTTCGTCAATAAGACTCGGCAATATAGGCTAAAGAGCTCAACAGACAGGTCTAAAAAATGTCTAGTTTGCATAACTACCAACTTAATAAGTTAACATCATATCATCATTTCAAACTTTCAAACAATAAAAAACGAACTAAAACAGGGTTGTTATCCGTATAGCGGTATATACACATACATGAAATAATTTACTTCATTAAAAATTTAAAGTTTACTCGGTAGGCTGTTTTCTAAACCTAAAGATGTATAGGAATTCTTTTGTACATTCAGTGATTCCTCTCAAATTTAAAAAAAAAATTATATGTTCCTGTAATGAAAACAAAAATCGAGACAACACACACACAAAAATTGCAATTATTAAAATTATTTCTTAATTAACTTTTTCTGTTATATCCAACAGCGTCTTCTTCTTACGGAGATTTGTCCCCCTTCTGTCGCCGCATCGATTTCTTCATTTCTTACCGTTGGGCGGCATCTATTTATAGATCACACATGATGTTTACAATAGACTCAACAAGACATGTGGGAAACGCATTGAACGGCGTCAAGAATCGCATCCCGAGATTACGAGAGAACGAGATGGGCGAGTAAGTAAGACAAGACAAGAGTTCCTGAGATCTTGATGTCCTACAAGCCAACGTTCTTGTACTCAGAGCGATACGAACGAATGGAAAGGGGGGAATAGAAGGGGACCGGGGGGGGGGATATAGTTCCACCTTATCTGATGGCGGGCTACTGGTCGGGACTGCCTGACCCCTTCGTGCGGGGACCCCAGGGGAGACGACCAAGTAGGAGTATGGTGTATCGTCTTGTCTGTTTACGCTATTACCGATAAAATTAGAGGTGGGA
Source organism: Biomphalaria glabrata (assembly GCF_947242115.1). Lineage (NCBI taxonomy): Eukaryota > Metazoa > Mollusca > Gastropoda > Planorbidae > Biomphalaria > Biomphalaria glabrata. The sequence goes on along the minus strand of NC_074711.1, from coordinate 21,370,893 downwards.
AGAGAGGCGTTGATTCATTTTTCTCTAAGTCTGTCTTGATAACGAAGAGGTCGTAACGTAAGGCTCGCGCATGACGACATTTAACATTGGGGGGAGGGGGAGAGGGTTAATCCAAAGTTAAAAAAAAACAACGTACAAAATGTAAACTTTGAACTTTGACCGATTTACTTTGATCGGCATATGAAAACATGGCTATAGTTAGAAAGTGGAACATTATTTTACAATGCTGTAACACAAGCGTGACGTCAGTTCTACCACAATGATGCCACCACAAGGATGTGAAGATAGAGTGCTGACATCACGTGACCCAAGGAGGTCAATATGTATGAAGGAACACCGCCTCGATTTTAGCTTACAAGTCTACGTTTCTTTCTGACTAGTGTCAACGTTTTCTGGTTGCTGAAATTGTCGGCGAATCGTTTGTCGGGGTACCCATTTATGTTTTAAAGAAAAAGTTGGTGAACCAATTGTCAATGAACCATTTGACTGTCAGAAGTAATCACCATTGTATTATGAAAACTCTCTCTCTCTCTCTCTCTCTCTCTCTCTCTGTCTCTCTCTTTGCATGTCTGTATAGATATATTTAAGTTAAAATCTACTGAATCATTTGTCAGGTGATCTAATTGTCGGGAGAATAATTCGTCTGGAACCATTTGACTCTGAACCAGTTGTCCGTGAACCACTTGCTGCGATCCCCATCCCTAATAAATGTGCTCAAGGGGGTTGGGGTTCAAAGTCTTCAAAGGTGTTTGTTCCCTCCAGACTAATCCTTATCAACAACAACTGTCGCTCCAAAGACTGTGTGCATGTAAGGTGGACATTTCCGGAAAGGAAAGTCACTATAGCATTGTTGTATGGGAGGAGCCAAACAAAAAGTACTTCTTCCATAAGGGATAATAGAATTCAAGGGCCAAAAATAGGTATTGTTGCGAGTTTGGATTTTGTAATGCGGGATTTTCCGCTACAGGATGAAAATAAAAAGGGAGATGATTTGGCCCAGAATAACGTAAACCTAAAAATAGCTATTTTTAGCTTGTGTGAAGTAAAATCATTATACGTACTTTTGTGATTGCAATGCAGTGCAATGCAACACAAAAATAATTAAAATTAATAAACAGATAACTAGAAATATAATAACAGTTGTCAACCTTTCTTAACCTATCAAAATCAACTCTATTTTGAACTTTTTTATCCCTCAAAGAGCCCTGCGGCCTCGTCCAGATACAATTACTTGTATCGTAATAATTATGTATATTAGTATGACATTGTGAAATGATGGGCTCGTCGGGTTAGGGTTATTGACCTTCAGAAATATATAGAGAGAAAATGATATGGAGTGATAGAGTGTGTGAAAGAGAAAGAGAGCGGGAGTGTGAGAAAGGGGAAGAGAGAGAGAGAGAGAGAGAGAGAGAGAGAGAGAGAGAGCAGGAAGCTAGAGAGATGGACAGAGGAAAAGAAGTGTTATTCGTTTCAAACAGATTCTAGTATTCAGGTTGGTGCTGTACTAGACATCAATACTATTTTTTTTTTCTGCTAAAATATTTTTGCTTTATTCTCATTAACAAAACTCAAGCAATCGTCCATTGAACATCATGGCTAATAAAGTTTTATAAATATCAGTATAAGCAGTGGCGTAGCTAGGGTGGGGGAGGGGGGGTACTAATTTGAAAATATCACGGACCCATTTGAGAGGTCCCCCACCTGAGTGTCCGAAATGTGTTTTTACATTAAATATTACGCCATGATCTCATGTCATCATGTTGAATGTCAAAATGCAGGGGGCCCTAAAAAAGTTAATAGGGCTGATGTTCATTATAGAGATACGTGCAGTGAATTATGTTTTACATAACAGAGTCAATAACATCCAAACATACTTTAAAGTTTGAAAACAAAAACTTTGTATAGTTTCCATTGAAGCACCAGAAGTGATGTCAAAACAAAAAGTGCTGTAGAGAGATAAGTTCAAATTGTAGTGTAAAAATAAAATTGATGGACCATGTGAGAGTTGAGCTCGTCCATTCTGTAATTAAATTTTGGTTTCAAATAATCAAATGTCTAATTGATCTTGTTAGCCATCCGAGCGTAACGGAAACAAATTACTTTTATCCCAAACATCGAACGTCGACGTGGTCTGTGGAGGGACGGGGGAGGGATACAACGTTTGTTACTGACTCCCAATATAGCCTGCTGCGCCTCTCTCTCTCTCTCTCTGTCTCTCTCTCTCTCTCTCTCTGTTTCTCGTGTCTGTCTTTCTCTCCCGCCAACTGCCATATCCATTCCATCGTGTTATCGGAAGGGACAAAAACATCTTTGAACTTTGAAATATTCAACTCCAAATTGATAACATGAAACGGTATCGTCGCGTCTTTAATTCAATTACACTCCACTAAATTTGTATAACGATACCATAAAAAACAACAACAGGTAATCGAGACGCCAAGTATCGTCTACATTAGATAACACTGGGCTATTAAACAATAGCGTTCTGTTTTTATGTTTCGATAATTATTATTTCCTACAGGCTCTATCGGCTGGACTAGATTCGGGATGGCCTGGCTGAATTGGACCGTTATAGTTGAGTCGCCCATAAAGCAGATGGCTCCCAGTGCCTCTATTGTACAGCTCTCCGTACAAAACTCGATCGCCTCTAAAAGCTCGTGCCGTCTGCGATCAGTGAGCGCGAGTTTGGCTGTTTGGTATGTATCTGTGTGTTTTTGTGTGTGTGTGTGCTGGTGTGTAAGTGAACTTTGTAAGGGCAATGCCGAGGGTGGGTCTAAGGGATAAAGTCAGGGTGATGGGACAAGGTGGAGAGGGACAGAGAGAGAGAGAGAGAGAGAGAGAGAGAGAGAGGAGGTTGATCATAGTTATTGCTGACCTCATTAAATATTGACGAACTCTGTTAATCACTGTATTAATGATGGGCTGTGAAGCAGGGAGGGGTGAAGGCGGTGTTGTTGTTGTGGCTGAAGGCAGGGGCTCTGTGCCATCACAAGTCATCTCTTCTATCCTTAGCGCCTAGTATTTCTAGAGTTCGTTCGATTTTACTAAACAGTTTCAACACAGCATCGCATAGAATACATGCCATAACATTGTTCTGGTTATTTTATGTTATTCTTGACTGTATCTTCAGTTCGGTGACTTAGACGAGTCTTCTTCTCATCAGCACATCGAAACTCCGTAAAGTACAAAGTACAATCAGGGCTTAGGCAAACTAGACACCCAATTAGGACATCCATTGGTGGGGGCCTCGCACAGGACTCAAAAAAACTTTCTTGAGAAGAATTGTGCCCAAAATTATTGTTGGAGGACAATTGCGTAATTTTATTTTTGCGCTGTTTTTTTTTCCCCTCTATTTCATTTGGATCCACCAAAATCATGGTAGTTTCCCTTTGTGGTGCCGCTAAAAAGTTAATATTGTCATTAAAGTTTTAATTATATAAAAATTGTAAACAATGTAACGTCACCCAAGCACCGAAATCTCGCCTTGTGGCATTTCTTTAAAAAAAATATAGACTCATTTTGTCTTTAGCAGAAGCATAACTTTGTTTTCAGTGCATGATGCGGTGCTCTAGATACGACCTCAGTACTCAAGCAAAAGCGTAACTCAGTTTTCAGTAGATAAAAATAACTTATTTAAAGATGTTTTTGATCAGAGCCCTTATTAGTTTGTTTCTTTTCTCCTTTTCCTGGATGAACAGCTGATCTAAAAAAAAAAATGGATCTAACGGTTTTCCTAGAAATTTAATAGTTGATGTAGATCGCTAAGAAAACTGACCGTTATCATTTTTCAAGTCAAAAAAATGAATACATTTAAATCTGGCTATGTCCAACATTGGTTTTGAAAGGACTATTGCGTTCGGGAATTTCCGAATGTAAGGCTTTATTGATTCAAGAGTCTTATAAATTAATGTTCAGGAAAATTGTACGAATGGTCTTCTAAGTCTAGATCTCAATGTGTATCATTGGAATATTAAAAGGTGTACTAGATCTATACATTCACTTGACCAGGAGTCCTTCTCGGTGAGAAGGGGAGAGGTAACGGGGGAAAAGACCGTAAAACATGTTCCATTGTTTTTAAGTGGGGAAAAAAAACAATCGCTCTATAAGTTGTATAAATGAGGTTTCGCCTTTTAAAAAAAATATTTATAATGTTTTTTTTTCTTTTTAATGATTAATTTCAATAGAAAACTAAAATAAAATTGAATATATTATATGCTTTGTTAACTCACCAGTTAAAGTACAAAATATTCTTAGATCACACTCTCACACACGCTAGCACACACACACAAACAAAATGAAGTCGATTTATACGCATACATTTCACGTACATGTCGACATGTGTATATGGGACACTATTTACTTTTTAAAAACTGAAGACCATATGCTCACGAGTCCCATTTCTCCATTTTCTGGGTGAGTTGCCTTCGGTCAACGGTCCCCTAATTTTGTATTGTTCTTTCAGCGGCGGATGACAAATGAGACGGTTAGGAAGTTGATCCGACTCGTCTTCAAGTGTATTAATAACCCTCACTTGGGGGCGACTCATTGGATTCTCTCTCCCTCTCCCATATTCCTTATTCATCTTTAGTCTTTCTGTATTGAACATCCCCCCCCCAATTCTCTCTCTCTCTCTCTCTTACGCTCTCTCTCTCTCTTGCTTTTAATTCATTTATCCCAGACGCTGAATACTGATGTAGAAAACACATCCATCTCTCTCTCGTCTTAAAGTCACAGAGTCAATTAGCTATCACACACACACACGCACACACATACACACACCCATATGTGTACTTATCACATGTTCAACAGCTGAATTCCAAACATTATCTCGTAAATAGTTGAATTGAATCAACTACAAAACCAACGCTTAACTTCATGCTTTATGCTCATTAAATCTATACTTTTTCTAGATTTTTTTATTGAACTTTCAAATCAAGTCACAGCTCTAGGTCTGAATTACATTTGAATGCCTGGTCGTGGGGTAGGCACACCGAATTTTGACCAGGATGGTCTCAAGTTCGAATACTGCCTGCTGCCATTCCCGTCATGCAAGAGTTCTGGGCTAAGACGTAAAAGTCTTCATTTCTGGGGAGGGGGGGGGAAGAAAGTAAGAAACTTATACAACATACAAACAAAATATACATGAAATATTTTAAGGCATGAAATATAGTACGACATGTTTATTGAAAGTCATGAATTATTTTAAGGCATGAAATATTGTTGGATAAAAAAAAGACTGGTGTGCGTTTACTGTTCGTTGGATCAAACGATTCAATAGGCTTGGACTTGGCTGGAGAGGCAAAGGAACATTTGAGCCACATTGGAAGTCGTTTGATCAGACTAGTACTCACAATGTCTAGTGGACTATGCGTGATCCGGGACGATATTAACTGACTCAAGGTCCTGAAACGGTTCTGAAAAAAAAAAACACTTTGATATTAACGGTCTCCGTAATTAGGCTGAGATCAGATTAGCCTGGGCCCGCCTACTGCCATCTGTCCCACCATGAGGAGGGGCGCCCTACGACACCCTTGCACTTCTCTTTAGTCAGCGACACTGCATCAGCCCCCATGCTTCCCGCACCGCCATTTTTTTATAGACTTTTTTTTTTTCGACATTAATTTACATTTTGTTCACCCTCCTGTCTCCCCGCGTCTCTCTCTCTCTGTCTCTGTCTCTCTCTGTCTCTCTCTTTCTATTCCGTCTCGCAATTTCAATGAGATGAAAAAGTGAAATGACAATTTGGTGAAAGTGAGACTGCGACAAAGTGATATGGTGATGGAGAGCAGAAAGGGCGGGAGGGTAGCGGAGTGGTATGCTGGCTGTTTTAACACCTGGTGTTTTTTGTGTACTCCCGTTACAGCACGACATGAATAGTTCCTGATGAGACCAACAAACTGACAAGCAGTGCCACAATCGTCTAGAAGGCGACAGGGTCAAAATGACATGATAACTTTCAAGCAGGATGCTAATCAATACACAGTACACGTCTTGAAGACTTATTAAAAGTGGGTTTTGTTTGTAGTTTACAACTGAAATACTTCGAAGATCTATTTCATGTTAGAAAATCAAAACATCTTAAAGAAAGGTTAAAGAGTTCAAACAATTACTCACGTGACCTACGATAAGAATACGAACAGATTTTTAAAACGATAAAGACAGTGAGAAACAGATCAAGTCGAGGCTCTGTACATAACGTCCTCCTATTTGTTTATTCCTCGACCTCACTCCCACTTAAACTTCTTCATTTGAAATAATGAGTCTCTTGAGAAATGTCATTAGTTTCATTTTACACAATGGACATAGGGAGAAAAGAACCACATCTTGACACGGCGAATGTGTGGATTTAACAAATCTGTATTTTATATACATTATATATATATATATATATATATATATATATATATATATATATATATATATATATATATATATATATATATATATATATATATATATATATATATATATATATTACATTTTTTAAACTTTAATTAACACATTGTATTGACTTTAAAGGTTTACTGGACAACAGAAGAAAATGTTAATATGAATATCGAGTGTGTATGTGTGTCAGTTTGTTGAGCTTTGAGTCAATCCAAAAGGCTTAATTTTGCCCCCTGTAATATGCTTGATATAGCTTTCACTTCATCAGACAGGTTGTGATATAGCCACCGATTATCGAAATAGTTTTACTGAAGATCTTCAATTGAATAAGTTTAATTAAGAAACATTGAGATGATGTAAAAGTTTTTTTTCCCTGTTAATTGAATTAGTCATGAAACATTTTGACTGATTAATAGAAGTATGATCAGTTGACAACAGATTACTGCTCTGTGTTGTTGTTTTTAAAGCATGTGCAAAGATTTTGGATAGTTTCAATCGGTAGATGAACAAAACCAATCACATTTTGTATAATTTGTTTGTTTGACATGTTTTGGATGTTCCTCCGGAATTGAAGATTATTACATCATAACGCGTACCTCCCGCAGGGCGACGCTGGTTGAGGAACAGCAGTGTTCGAACCCAACACCATTAAGACGACAGCACACGGTGCATACCACACGACCAGACATTTGTTGGATACTTATCCCAAAATAATATAGATATTTAATTTACATTGTCCAGTGATAGCCCTCTATAAGAATCGAAGTGCCAGGCGAAGAAGATTGTGAATTAACAAATTAGACATAATGCTATTAGGTCTATCAAGGTCACGCACAAAACAGAGGCTGTTAACGTGTAGATCAAAGAATGAAATGATCAAATTGTTTGAATGCCATTTTCTTTTTTTTTTTTTCCAGCAGGGAACCCCAAGCCTATCCATTACAACCTACCTGCACTGTCTACGCAGATTCAATGTTTTTATTTCCGGGTAAATTTCGACCACTAAAATGAACAGTAATTGGGTGACGAAGACTCAACGCGGTTTGATAAGGGGTGGATTGAGGAAAAAAAATAAAGATGAAAAACAAATTCTCGTCACGTGACAAGGGTGTCGAATTTACTTTTTTTTCCTTCTTTTTTTTTTTTTTTATTCCTTTTCGTTTACTCCCCCCCCCCCTCCTTTGTTTACACGAGAAATTGTGTGCCGGTAATTTGAGCGTCTTTTTCTGTGAGTCTACAATGGCTGCCCCTCAATGACTGCTACCAGATTAGATTGAAAGAACGTAAGACCAGGGAACAGAAGGGGGAGGGGGGACGTGGAGGAAAGTAAATCTCTTGACAAATTAATCCTTATTTAAATTAATTTACAAAAGATTTCTTAGCAACCCCCCCCTCCCTTTTGCAATTTCTCTCCTATTTTAAGAGACAACAATGACATATGCGGTTTGCTGACTGTGAGCATAAGACGAAATAGTTGGTCAATTATAACGTGGAAATAAACAACCCTCGCCTCTCTCAACACGATATTGATAGGCTTTGATTTTTTTTTTAAACTTATTCTACTACTTGGGACCAGTTTGAAACTCTTGGAGAAAAATTTAGTTTTTTTTCCTTTAATCTCTACTTGTTTCTTTTAAATTTATGAACACTAAAAGCCTAAGGTATAAACTAGAGGTAGGCCTATGTTTAGAAACTAATCATACAAGACTCAGACGTCTTCGTTTGAAGAGACAGGGTGTGACAGTTGGGTATGAATTTAAGATTTAACATTCAAGACTCACAACCATCTGTTCATATTTCCAGTGGTATCCAATACTAGGCTTAATCTTATTTCTAGTGGCATTCAGCACTAGGTTTAATCTTGTTTCTATTTGTTTCAGATATTAGGCTTGATCTCGTTTTAGTGGTATCCAACACTACGTTTAATCAAGTTTTTGTGGTATCCAACACTAGGTTTAATCAAGTTTTAGTGGTATCCAACACTAGGTTTAATCAAGTTTTAGTGGTATCCAACACTAGGTTTAATCAAGTTTTAGTGGTATCCAACACTAGGTTTAATCAAGTTTTAGTGGTATCCAACACTAGGTTTAATCAAGTTTCTTTCATGTTATTTCTGGATGAATTGTTTTGTTCTGAAAAAAGAAAAGTATAGAAACGGTTATCCACTTTGTCGTTTAATCTCCATTTCAGAAAGTCGTATGTTCCAAGGGCTATAGAAGCATGTGTCGGTAGTCTAGAGAGTCTATACACATGGAATGCTACTCGAGCTCATGTCGATATTAGTGTTTCTCTTGTATGGATGTCTTTCACAGCTCGTGCTCACAGCGAACACACAACAGAAGCGAAAAGAACAAGAACTGATGGTTTGATATTGACCACGTCTTCCTGGACTCCCCCAGCAGCAAACACCAAACGACACAAGCAGTGAGCACTCACGTCCGGCGCCCGAGTACCTCCCTGGAGCAAGGCAAGAGAAGAGGGGCGGCTATGAAGACCTCAGCTTCCCTCCTCTCTGGATCAGACCATATTAATAAAATATCATCATTACCGGACAATAAGCTCAAATGAAAGCAAGCCATGAAAAATCAATTTTCATTCGCCAAGGTTCGCTAATTGTTTTACTTAAACAAACGGATAGCAATTTGGCACCAACGTGAACGGGCCGGGGCATCAAGCCCAACGACATTGTTTGCTGCCACTACTGGAGCAGGTCCCCCGGGGGCGGGCTCTCTAATAGAGTGATCAACAGACTTTTGTGTGGACGCATCTCATGAGATAGGGGATGGGCTGCGGGGGGGACTGTCAGCGGTAAAAGAGAAATTCGTCCACACAAGTCCACACGTTCAGGATGGAGGTGACAAGCTAGGCCCCCTTGGCTTTATACGTTTAGGAAGAATCAGAGAGAGAGAGAGAGAGAGAGATGTTGGCTCTATGTCAAAGACAGGGGACTAACCCTAATTTAGCTCTTGGACTTTTCAAAATTCAAAGTTTATGTATTTAAATGGATTTCACTTAAATTTCGATCAGCGGGTGTTTAAGGACTATAAGGAACATAACGATAGTTCATACCATGTCAGTAACAATTCGTAAACAAAAATAAGGATTTTTCAATTAATATTCTTTTAAAATTAATTAGTTGAAACATTATAGATCAGTTTGACACAAACTGTTCTGCTTAATTGTTTTCCCAAAACTGTGTAATACTAAGTAACTCAACTCATTATTGACCCTCCATCCCCCCTCCTTTTTCGGCTTTCTTGTGTAGCCTAGAAAGATCAAACCATATCGCATTTGTAGAAATAAAGCAAAAAAATTTCATTGAACAGAGCATCGAATTAAGTTTATCAGGAGAACACATCAGTACACAAACGTGACATGTACAAAGTTTATCGAGAGAACACATCAGTACACAAACGTGACATGTACAAAGTTTATCGAGAGAACACATCAGTACACAAACGTGACATGTACAAAGTTTATCGAGAGAACACATCAGTACACAAACGTGACATGTACAAAGTTTATCGAGAGAACACAACAGTACACAAACGTGACATGTACAAAGTTTATCGAGAGAACACATCAGTACACAAACGTGACATGTACAAAGTTTATCGAGAGAACACATCAATACACAAACGTGACATGTACAAAGTTTATCGAGAGAACACATCAATACACAAACGTGACATGTACAAAGTTTATCGAGAGAACACAACAGTACACAAACGTGACATGTACAAAGTTTATCGAGAGAACACATCAGTACACAGACATGACAATTAACATTCAAGTGTAAAACTTATTGAGTAGAGATGGTGAAGAAAATACAGAATCGAACCACGGACTTCCAAACCGGCTAAAACGCCTAGCAGCGACCAGATACCAGTCTATACAACTTGACCGTCAAGGTTCCAACCCTTTAAAAAAACAAAACTCAGTAGTAGGCCTATCTGGATCCGTAACGTTACCCAGGGTAAGAGAGAGAGAGAGAGAGAGGGAGAGAGAGAGAAAGAGAGAGAGAGAGAGAGAGAAAGAGAGAGAGAGAGAGAGAGAGAGAGGGGGGGGGGGGAGAGAGAGAGGGGGAGAGAGAGAGGGAGTGAGTAATAGGGTAGAGCGAACGACAAATATAAAGAGGCATTCATAGAAATCTGTCCTTTGCGATCCTATGATAAAATCATATCAAATCCTATACATATCTCTGATTGAGTGGATCTAATTAGATGTTCATTATCTCGAATCCTCGAGGGAAAAAAAAAAACGATCTTTTGTTTTGGTGAAAATGAACTACGAAGGTTAAATGAGTACGGGGGTGACTTCCCTTGGCCCCAAGGGCATTCACTGATGGTTTAGTTTTCCTAAGTTAGGACATCCCAATGTGACTTTTCCGTTTGATATTAAAATTGTTTCACGAAAGAAGTGTTTTTTTTAATAGATTCAAATCAATCCTCCAGATATCCACTGAGTATATTCACTAGGTATACAAAAATCTCGGTGATCCTAGGTTTAAGTAGCCGCAATTTACAAGCCAATTCGTCAGTCAAACAAAGGGCAAAATGAAAATTAAATGTAGGCAAAGAGAGCGCTAAATCTGGTCTACATCATAAACATTTGGAAAACCTAAAACACTGACCTATATATTGTAGACACAGACTGGACTTGTCGATTACTCAACACTACACCACAATGTCCTGAAATAGGGTGCTGGTTTGTAAAGTAGTTATAAGAAGTAAAGTTTTTTTTTTTTTGTTTTTTTTTCAAACATGACCTATATGACACAGGCCTATAATATGCATGACATAAATTATTTTAAAACTATAGATCTAATGCCTTCAATTTTTAGATTTAGGTCTTGAAAGATCTCTTTAAATGTATAATCTAAAATCTTAATATGATTAAAATCAACAGGTTTGAAATATTTATATCAAGTATTATCAAGGATTGTCGAAATGGCGTTATATGTTGTTATTTCCATGGAAACTAAAAGGAAATAAGCTTTATATTATAGATTTGCTTGAATATATAGTTCTGTTCTCTTTAATATCCATGTAATAGGAATGCATTATTTCTCAACTTTGACAATTACCTAAATATCATTACTTTTACTAGACATAAGAGTGAATTCCCTTACAGCTCAAAAGATAGTTACTTACATAACGATCAGACATTTGGCTGTTTCCAAGTCTAGATAATATATATATATATATAGGTCTGTGACCTAGAACCTAAACTGAAATTTGAAACATTTTTTTTTGTTTACTGTTGACCTCGTCAAGCTCAATAATAACAGTAATTACTTCCTACCCGCTTTCTCCCCACATCCCTTTGTTTATTTTGTCAAAGAGCTGTCCCAAACAGAGGCCAATGTGTGTGCAGCCAACGGTTCCTACTGTGGACGTCTGATGGAGAAGTCAGAACCAAGTGTAGACAATTCGCATTACTTAATGACGGTGTCAAGCACAGACCTTTGAACTTTGATGCATTCTTTCGCCCCCCCCCCCCTTTTTTTTTTATTTTCCCACCATACAATTTCTCTGTTCCCTTCAATCAATCTTTATAGTAAGTTAAATAAACAATTTACAATTGACACACGACAGGTAGTAGATCTAGTCTCTGTGCTTATTACTAAAAAAGAAATAAATAAAAAAATATAGTTGGAACCCTTTTAGCGGCCCCCGAAAGTGGAAAAGGCGTAATTAGTTTTGTCTGGCCTGTCTGTCCGTCTGTCCGTCCGTCCCGTTTAGATCTCAGAAACTAGAAGAGAAAATGAAAATCGGACATCTTCATATTTTAGATCATTCAAAGTTGTAACGGCTACTTTTTTTCTTTTCTGAAAGCGAAACATCTAATTTTTAAATCAATTATGCAATCAATTTTTCCATAAAAATACACCATTTTTACAACTATTCACTATTAATAGTAACAAACACTAGAGCCTTTTTAGTAAGGGAAATGACTTTTTACCATTTTTGACACATTTATGCAAATGGTTTAAGATTTATAGTCAAATAATATTTTTTTTTTTTACAATTTTATTGCTAAGTTATGTAAGTTCTGTCATACTAAATATTACATTTAAAAAAAAAAAAAAAATTTCCCCAAGAGAAAAAAATCTATTTACCATGCAAATACGTTGGACATAATTTAAAGCAACAATTAATAAGTAGTTTTTCATATTTCCGAATAAACTGCAGAAAGGCACAAGACATATGTAACACTAAATTAAAGGATTTTTAATTTTTTTTTTAATACGGAGATGTGTTTCTCTTGAGGCTTTAAATAAAAGATTGACCCTTTAGAAAACAATTAGATCAATTATAACACATTATAAGACATCAGGCCACATTCACTTTCACCTATCACTTGGTCTGCTGGACCTTTGGCGCACCACACAGGGTCTGTCAACCTTTCTCCATTCTTCTCTGTTATTTGTCTTTGATAGAATTTCATTATGATATTCTTTCTGAAAATATTGAAACCTGCCTTTTTTCCCGCCTGGGTGGACCACTTCGGGGTGTTTCCACACAAACTGTCTTTGTAACCTTGTTCTTTTATACTTTATTTCTCAATAGCCGTATATACATTTACAACAAATAAGAAAATAAAAAACGAGGACAATGTGTTCGAATGAATCGCTGTTACGGAGTGTATATGTGTGTTTCCTTGGTAACGATGGGGAGAGGGAGAGTTTGTTTTTGAGTCGTGTAGAATGATGAAATTATAAGCTTTTCTGTCATAATGTATGTTAAGTAGTCAGGTGGGTGAGATTTGAGTGGAAAGAAAAAACACATGTTTTTGTAGTACGTTATATTTTGTTTAAAAAAAAATAATTTCCTATTACTATTACTAGATTTAGATCTGAAGCTTCATCTGTCTCTATTGTTAATAAAAGTTTTATTAAATATTGTTTTTAAAAAGAAGTTTGTACAAGTTCTAATGTTTAAAAAAATAATACGCCTACATCGGTTCAGTTGTACTAGCAATTCGGTGCTACAATCCTACGATCGCCCACAACAGCTGCCAACTCGAAAGTCTTTAGGTTTAGGATCTAATTTCGTCGACTGCATTTTTATATGTAATTTGAGATCTGAACTAATATCCAAGCATAAAGAATGACCTTGATTATTGATTAGCTGTTTGTATTTTTAATGTTCTATTTCATTGAAGCTGACTTTTGATTGACCTCCTCCAACACTAACAGAGCTACAGAAAATACAATGTTACACTATTTTGTAGCTTGCTAAAACCAGAACAGGTGAAACAGCTAGTTTCGGACTGCTGCAATGGATGCCCCCATTTTTTTTTAAAATAAAAAGTGCCAACCTTTACACAAATATAAATGTATAATATTTAAAAAATGAAAAAAAATATAGTGGATGATGTTATATCACTTAATAGCTGTACACGTTCACACTAACATACCGCTTTGACCATCTCCTTGTCCAAATGTACATCATCTTGCAATGTTCAGACAGGCAACATTAAATGTGAGTGATCATAGACATTTAGGCTTTATTAACAATACTCTTATATTAGGCATATAAGGCGATGTTGTAATCTAATTTAACCTTTGTGTTCGTAGTGTTGAAAATATTCTTTTTAATGCTTTCCGAACAGGGTACACCTACGAGTTTGTGTGAAAACACAAACTACTTTTGTTATTTTTTATTATTATTTTAATGTTTTTGTCTTTTATTAATTGTAGCACTATTTATGTCACCTTGACTTTGTCTCACTGTCTGACATGCCAAATGCTTAATATTGAACTTAAGAAACATGTTTTCAATCAAAATAATAGTCGATTAGTTTTTTAGAAACTTTCAGTAAACATCCAATTTAAATGTTAAACAATTCAAAACTATTGAACTATTCTAAACAATTTTAACAAAACAAGAAAAGTTACTACATGAGTAAACGAATTATTGACATCTACATCTTTTTTTGTTTCATCTTTCTCTTTTTTTTTTTTTTTTGCATGCAGTCATTGACCTAAACCTGCATTCATTGTGTGAATCCTTAATCTCGATTATTGATATCTGAGAAAAATAGAGAGCAAGAGAGAGAGAATGAGAGAGAGAGAGAATGAGAGAGAGAGAGAGAGAGTATTGAAAGAGCGTCCTTACCAACTACAGACCTGCAATTTGCTATTCTCCGTCAAAAGAAACAGAAGGACAAAGCGACCGTGACGAGTCTACGGACAACAGATTCAGATTCTGGTGCCGACATCTGGCCGGTTGGGAGGAACCGAAGCTGAGAAGGGGGGGGGGCGATAGGGGAGGGTGATGGGGGCGCCGAGTGGGGCGGTTGACTGATCGCGGAAACCGTTAGCGTTAACTACATCAAATAGAACGTGGGCATCGATTGAACGTAGAGGTGTGAAACAGGAGGAGGGTGGTGCGGGTAGGTGCTGGGTTGGAGTGGATGCAGAGAGAAAGTCATTGATGGAAGAAATGAAACCGACAATATATGCATGGTAGAAATAGTGGGGTCACGCGAGTCAAAGGTCTCTCACAAAACTGCGTCTATATACTTATAGAGAGAGGGAGATAGATAGATAGATAGACAGATAAAATGATAGACACATCTTAGGACCTTTCCCCAACACTCCCCATAATATTGCACAATTCTTGAAGATACAATTTAAGTCAACAAAGATTTATTTGAAATGATCAGGGATGTTACTTTTATACAAGTCTTCTGTCTCTGTAGCATTATGCATCTTTATAGTATAGTGTTTCTTATTCACTCTTATCAAATCTTTCATGTTTACATACTCTCCGAGGGGAAAGAAAGTCATTTAAGGAATCAATCTGTTTGTTTTTTTAAAAGGTAAAACTACAGAATTGAATGGAAGCAACTTAGACATCTCAATCTAGGAATAACGCACAAGGCAAAAGAATGACAAGCTAATGGCTAAGACCCAAAACGAAAAACAAGCAAAGCTATGAAACAATATTTCTAAAAACCCCTCAAAGATAGGGAAAGAAGTGCATCTTTACAGACATATATATCAATACTGTAAGATGTGTTGACATTTTTCTATATTAAACTTAATTAATTCCTTATCACTAATTGATTAATTAATCGGTTAATTTTTTAAAATTGATTCATATTTTGCTAGGGACATTGAATAATTGAGCACAGTTTCAACTTGATCCGAGAATGGGAAGTGGGAGAAATAACGTTTACACAATTTTTAGCAGTCAGTCAGACAGACAGACAGACTGATGGAGTTGATATAAGCTTTGTAAAAAAAATAAATCTGCTTAAGTTATATTTTTAGTTGAACTAGATCGTGACAAAATCTAGTTCCTGGCGTGTTACAAAATCTGCATGACAGACTGGCTCAATACATAAAACCCATGACTAATGTTTTATAATAATCTGAACACTGTGCATGGAGGTACCAACAGACTATCAATAAACTTGGATTTCACCCGCCCCACCCTTCTTTCATTAGAGTTCACCCACTACTCTCCCGCCCCGTCTCATTGCATCAGGAATCGCGGAGGAAATAAAAGCCAAAACATGGAAGAAGACGAAGAGAGAGAAAAAAAAGGTTCTAGAACTGTATAAATCTGTCGGATTCTTGCAGGTCCTTTCAGGAGGCGTCCAAGACAATGGTATAGTGTTCTGCTGGCAGATGGTGGGCCGGCAAGCTCGGAGCCTGGAAATGAGTGTAGGGTGTCTGGAGGACAAAGGGCCCCACGGAGCCTGCATGGGCCGTTCTGTGACGGGCTGACAATAAACCCAGCGGACCGTTTAAGTTCCGCGATGCGGAGTGTTGTTGGATGTGTCCCCGCACTATCCCGCAGATCTAGTTGATGTGATACATGATCCAGGTCTCTCTCACTCACGGTACCTTCGTCCTGGCTTCACATCTGGATACATTCTAGAATGGATAGAGGGGGAGGCAGGGTGGCGTTATCTCAACTGTTGTACTCACGCGTTGGATCGATATTGAACTGTAAATAAACACATTTAATGTCCCCGCAGACACAGATACACTCAGGTTAAATAATGCTATCTGTTTTCATTTAACTGAGCGCGTGTGAGTGGGTGTATTGTAAGAGTGCCCCCCCCCCTCAAAGAAAAAAAGTCTTCGGAACTAGTGAATTATTAATGTGAATAGAATGCTGTTTAGATCATCGAGGTATTTTATGCAATGTAATTGTACAGACATTTAGATGTAAACAAATGACAAAGTTTGTAGTTTTATGGTTCAGTGTAGATATATTCAAATGATGATTTGTAAGCCCAACTTACAAATAATACGATAAATATGTAGGTCATGTAATAAGTAGGGTAAACATAAATGTAACTATATAGTTAAAAGAAACAATCATTCGCTTCATCAAACAAAATCCGAGGAAACTGAAATTTGCTGTGCACTGTAATGAATTTTTCGTTTGGATAAAAATAGAAAAAAAAACAAAAAAAAAAAAAAAACTCAATAGTATCATTATTTAATTATCTAAGTTAACAGTTCAAAAACTAAAAGGCAGGAAAACAGAATGCTTTAATGTTTAATCTTTAATCTCCAACAAATAGTTGAGAGTTTAGATTTAGATGAATCCTGGGATAGTAGAGGGACTAGCTTAGTCACATATCAAACAGTTGGACTGGCTACAGGGGAGATAATTACTTGGTAATTGAAAGAGAGGGGACAACGTTTAGGTTCACCTGGAGATAAATCAATTAGAACTCACACAATTTGCTCTCTAGTGATTGTTAAGGAGAGAGAGAGAGAAGAGTACAGAGAAAGAGAGAGAGATGGGAGAATGAGAAGGTGGAAGAAACGGTTGGCTAGTGGACCGTGACATTGTAAACATTCATCCCTACCGGGACGCAAGGTAAATAAGAGATAAGATCAGGGACTATGGAGCGAGCAGCCCCGGAGTCTAGCTTTCACATTTTGCCTTCACATCTTTTTCAAAATACCAGATAGTGCACTAGTATAGTTGAAATTAGACATTGTTTTTGGTCTAGTCTTTAAAGACCAGTCCGGATTCTCCAAAATGAGATATTTTTTGGTCTAGTATTTAGTTAACGCAGCCCAAACTAAATATACATTTTGTCCATTTTTTAAACAACCAGCCCTCAACCAATCTAGTTACAGTAAAGATTTACCACTAAGGAAGTGGAAATAAGGTATCGAATAACTGTACAAGCACGCACAAATAATCATTAGAAAATGGACTTTCACATTTCTTGCCTTGCTGAACATTTTTTTTAGGGAATTTACGCCCACACCATATGTTCTTCTATTTGTTATTTTAATGAAGGATAATTTCACAAGAATGATTGCCCCCCCCCCCCCCCAATCCTAAATATAAAGAGTACTTAGATATTTTTTAAACAATGTTTTCTTTCGTCATTTTTAAAGTAAGCGTGCTTGGTTTTGTATTTTCATTTTCTTCCAATGCAAATCCCAAGAGATTTGATCTCCAGCCTTTTTGACTTAGCATTTGCCGAAGCGATTACTCGTCCCCGTCAGAGTCTCATGACAACAGCCCGCATCCTGCTACCAACTGGCGTGGTGGTTAGATCAAGTAGGACTTGTGTTCAAATGTTTGACTATTGCTTTTTGTTTTCAGTGTTAATCAATAAAAAAAAAAATCATCACCAATAAACTGTGATTGCATACATCTCTCTCTATATATAATTCTCTTCATGGATCAAGAGTTTGGACACCAAGTAATGGAAAGATCACTCTTTTATTTCTGCAAGTAGGACGGACTAGAGTTACCCCACGTAATTTTAGAGGCGAAAAAAAAGAGGGAGAACAAGTAGTATTCAGCCATCACTAAATAGCAGTGCCGGACCCATTGTGACAAAGAAGTCACGGAAAGAGAACAAGTTATCTACTCTGTATTCACCCGTCACTAAATAGCAGGGCCGGACTTAACCATTGTGGGGCCAAATGCGAAACGGATTTCTCGGGGCCCAGTTTGAGTAGGAATACGGATAATAAGTGAAAATTAAGAGTTTTTTTTTTATTAGAAAATATATTCGTCTTAGCATTTTATTCATTCTTTACTACGCACAGAATTACTACACGAGCTTTGCGTGCAGAGAAGTCATACAGTATATCATAAGAATTCTGTTTCCTAAATAGATCACGCTATAAAGCAAGAATTACCAAATGTTTCAATCTATCTACGAGAACTGTTGACCTCAAGTAATTCTTCTTTAGTTTGAGGCGCGAGAACCTTTTCCACTAGATTCCACAATTACGGGTATTGCATAATGCCGTTTTTTTATCACGCGTAGGATTGGCGTTTTCCATATTGAATGACATCCCAAAATGACAATTTGTGTCTATATATTTCAGGAGATTTGTATGAGTTTTCAAAAGATTTTAATAATTTCCGGATATTTCCAGGACTTTTTCGTATATTTTGCGATTTCATGATATTTCCAGGAGCTCCTGGTAAATCAGGAGGCCGCGGGAAATCAGTTATAAGTTATAAAATGATTTAATTCAATAATTTATACACCTAGAATTAGCGCGGGTCCTATGAAAGTGCGGGGCACACTGCGGACGCATAAGTTGCAGTGGCCTAAGGCCGGCCCTGCAAAATAGCGGTGTATCCTACGCCGCCGGTCGACTAGTTTGGAATATTTTAGATCCATTGAATTCGATGCATTCAATACCTGAGCCTACTTCATTCAATTTGCTTTTATCGAACGTACAGCATTGTCTCATTCTACAAACGTGGAAACAGAAACACATTGGCGATGAGGCACCTTCTGAACAGTATTTAAAATTGCAAGTTAAGGGTGCACGGCCATACAATGAGATCTTCAGATCAAGCAAAGACTTTTCTGCAGTGAACAGTACCAGGAAAAAAAGAAGGAGATGCAGACAAAGGGATGGAAGGAAAATATTAAGGAATGTCTATATAGGAGAGACTCTAGTCCTGGAACATGGAGAGAAATGGAGAAAGACTTCCGACTGTCGACAGATCATGTGTGGTGCCCAATGGTCTAAGAGACTAAAGGACAGGTGAAGGTGAAGATGGTGTAATTATTTCAAGAGGAGGGTTTACTCTTTTATTTGTTGAGTTTTGTTCAAACCTGGTTAAATTAAACTTGAGGAGAAGTGTCCCAATTTAAGGCTCGAAATATCTAGCGAGCTAACTTTTCAGTTACCAATAATCTGTCTAGTGCAGAGAGACACCCGAAATATCCAGCTTGGAATGGGTTGCCTGAGCCAGAATGACTTGGCAGAATTTAAGTCATTGGTTAACATGCAGATTAGATGCATGACGCGTAGGACGTAATCATCATCTTTTTTTGAAGTAACGTCTGTATCTTATAAGATAAGATAATATAATAATCTGTCTTGAGCCGAGATACACCTGGAATATCATTAACTCTTCTCTCCGTAATTATTTTTCTCGTTACGATAGTATTATTCGTTTTTGCTTATTTGTATTTCACTATCCTGTTATTAAACTTCTATAACTTTTGTGTTTGTTATCAGAAAATGTTATATTTGGTATTGATTTATAGGAGAATGCATGCTCTTTTTACACAACACAAATTAAAGTTTATAAATAAAAAAAATCAATTTAGTTAGCACATTGTCTAGCCATTTGTTTCGCCTCTTTATAAGCACTTTTGAAGGCCTCCAAAGATTTTGGATTAGGCTTTGTCTTGTGAGCGAGGTGTGCAGATTGCTTTTTCTCGATGCAAGGTTCCATATGTGTTAGATTCGCCTCAAACCAGTCTACATTTTTGTGTTTTTGAGGCCCAAAGGCGGTGATTGCCGAACTGTAGATTACGTCTCTTAATTTCTCCCATCTGATCGAGATGTCTTCTTCATCACGTAACGAGGGGATTGAACTGTTCAGGAGCTCGCCAAAGAGTGCAGACTTCTCTGGGTCACCTAAAAGGTTGACGTTGATTCGCCTAGTTCTAGGTTGAGTGGAAGTATAAGCCTTCTTGAGAACCAGTTTGATCTTGCTTAGTTCTAGTGAATGGTCTGAGTTGCAGTCCGCACTATGGTACGAGCGGGTGTGGAGGGCACTTTTCAGGTGTGGTAGCTTAACTTGCTGCCACCGCTGGCTAGCATCTGTGAAAGGGGAGCAATTTTGTAAGTCTCTCTTGCCAGTACATAGCCTCTCCACAGCAAGTTTTATGCAGTACCTCCTCGTGGTGACAAGTCTGTCCAAAGGCTGTGTGAAGCGTCTAGTGTGGTAGCTTAACTATAACCGTAATAAGACCACATATAAATACAATAAGACAACACATAAACACAATAAGACAACACATAAACACAATGGACCTCATTCACTAATCGTAAACAAACAACATTTAGCCACGCGATTCTCTATCTCTTCTGTACAAATTACGTAATACACAGTGGCTATCACGTGACAGGTTTTTTCGTCGTTTTATCAATATTATCACGTGGCTAAATGTTGTTTGTTTACGATTGGTGAATGAGGTCAATTAGACAACAGATAAATAATTTTGCTGAGCAAACAAGTTTTGTTGTTTTAATTTTTTCTTAATGTCAATAATAAAATCGTTTCTTAAATACATTCAATTTATCTTATTCTCATATCTTTATAAGTACAGTAGCAATTTATAAACAAATATTTCTTTCAAAATATCTTTAGGTTCAATTTCTATTTACTGCCTCTCTCTTTCACACACACACACTTACTCTTCTCTCTTTCTCTTCTTTTCTTTCTTTCTTTCTTGTTTAAATTTTATAAGCACTAATGCACTATATATATATATATATATATATATATATATATATATATATATATATATATATATATATATATATATATTTAGAGAAACACGCATGCACATATTATATCAACACTGACTTAATGATCAAATAGAACAGAACAAATAAATCTTCAGTTTCAAACAAAAACATCCCAAGAATTACGTCATCAGAGACACACGTGAAATTGAAGTGTCTCGAATGTGTCCAAAATAATAAAAAAAAAACCAGCATACTTAAAGGTGTGTACCAGCAACAAACACACATAGACGGTGTGTCCATGGGTTGAGAATAAAATGGAAAGCACAACCTGATGTTTGAAATGTTGAGATTAAAGAGAGGAAAGTCGTTTTCAAATGAAAGGGATGAAGAAATCCCCCCCCCCTCCTTCCAACCCCCTTCACGATATCGCCTAATAGAATTCAATCAGCCTAATTTAGGTCTGCTTCAAACTTCTAATTCCAAACAAAGAGAATTAGATCTTTTAGGATAATCCCTAAAAAAAATATTTTCAACTATTGAACTGCGATGTTGTATAGCTATCTGTTTTGTCCTCATGATGTTAGGGCCTATTTTAACCCCATAGTTGTTACAAGTGTTACTATTCGGTTCATTAACCTCCATCTTATAAAATATTACTACCATTCAATGACGATTATCTAACCATAAAATCATCTAGTCAATAATTTGCTCTTGTCTGGTGACTGACTATGGAACTGTCAATACATAAGATTTTTTTTTACTGTGGGGGGCTCGTAGTGCGCGGTCATGTGACCAAAATAGAGATTACATATAACTGTTTTTTTTTGTAGTTTTGTTTTGGAAACTATCCAACGCTCAACGGGCCATGGACGTCGAAAATTGACTTGAAAGTTGACTGAAATCTGTTGTTTTTTTTTTTGGGGGGAGTGGGCTATCCCCGTGTGTTTTTACTATGGTCCATCAGAGGGTTTCCTAGCTGTAAAGAAGAGAAGGACTAGAAGTAGGTCTATCGTATTTCCCGCTGTTCTTGTGTCCAATGTTCCAGTAAATAGTCTACGTGATAGCTCTATACCTACTTATGGGCCAACAATGTATTGTTGTTGTTTTTTCTAAGGTTGAAAAATATTTTAAACCTTCTTATTTCTTAGTTTCTCTACTCGACAAAACATTGTTTGATTATTTCTTTTCTAGATTGTATTTTGACCACTTTGCAATTAACATTTACATTTACCACGTATTGTCCTCCTTAAAATCAACAGAAATCAATGTGCAACAATATATAAGCATAAAATTGAGTATTTCTTTTTAGACTTGACTAGATTCACATACAAATATCAGATACACGAATATTGTATAAGATTTAACTTCAACACCAAAAACAATAATATGTAACATGGCAGTCTATCAAATCTTTTAAATCTCTTCCTCAGAAATAGGTCTACATGATCTGTAAGACACAGAATGTCAGGGGTCCAATTTCTGAATTTCACATACATAATTTCTAATGCTAATTACAGAACCTATCTGTTCAATATGTACTTCAATAATGGATTTTAATTGTACTTCAAGTGTTACACTTTGAAACTTGCTTTCAAGAAATAAAAATATTTTTTTGAAACACAAATGCCATTTTATTTCATTTGACAGACCATCCGCTTAACATTTTACTTTGTAAAACTGTATGTCCTATTATAATTTTTTTGTATAGAGATAATAGTGACAGAAGTTCTAAAGAACATCTTAATGTACAATGAACTGTGTTGACTAATGATACAAGTTATCAAATAAAAGTGCTTCCGCTTTTGCTTTAGATCTTATATTATTCTCATTCGCCATTTAAAACTAAGTTAAAACTATTTTTTTTTTAGTTCTATTTATAGAAATTTAAAAATGTTTCAGTCGTAATGACCAACTGTCAATGATTGTATTATTCTGAACTCTTGAGTTTGTGTTGATAAGTTGATATAGCTTATTGTTCAGTAGTCAGCAGGACAGAAGCCCCATTTGAAATGACTCGATTTTTATTATGTTAGTTTAGTTTTAAAAATCTTGAGTGTTATACATTTTAAAGGAAACTTTCTGATTAAGATCTTACAGAAGTATTTATTAAAGAAAAAAATGTCTTTCCCAAGAGTCTGGTAGTATTTTGTGCCTAAGGACCACCTTTTACATAGAAATATAAGTAAGAAATGTACATATTTTATTAGTTAGCATAATTTGTTTATACATAATAAAGATTTGATAAACTTAAGATAAATATGTATATATTTACAATAAATAATCAAGTTGAGATCATTAAAGAAATACTGTAAGACTTCTCTATCTTTTAAATTCAAATTTAAAAACACACTCACAGATAAACACACACACGGTGTAGAGGAAAAAAAACAGCCCATCATATTTGACAGTGTTAATAGCCAGTTAGTTTCTTAAATTTATGATTTGAGAACTACCATCCCAAGATATTCTTTCTGAATATTTTTGTATGAAATTAAATTCCAAATATAACAGAACAAATGATACAACCTTAAAGATAATGTTTATGTATCCAGAGAAAAGTGTCTTCCATGGTTAAGATTTGCTCCATTTATTCAGCAACTGCCAAAATATTTAGCGCTTTATTGGTTTCAGTATCTAGTCCACAGCCACTTTAGATTTTTTAAAAATCTCTATCATGAACTTTCCAAAAAATAAAAACAAAAATGAATTCCAAAATGGTGAGAATTTTGTTTTCTTTCAGCAGCATTTTGTTTTTTAGGAAAGTTTTTTGATGAGCCAGGCGTCTCCAAGATGAACGTAGCAATCATTTCACGGGATTCTATGTCAGGAGTGTTCACACGAACTAAAGTCTACTCTCAAGTGGATGACTAGGAATTTCACAATTTTCTAGAGTTTAAACTTGTCCACATAAGACGTTAACTAAAAAAAAATAAAAACACACAAAAAAAAAACACACACACACATCTAAAGGTCAAAGTTCACAACAAAACTAAAGCAAGATCCTAATGGAAGCTCCTTTAGGCAATGTCCTTGAAAAGATGAGATTCATCTTAAAAAATCATAGGGGGGGGGGGAAACACTAGAGCTGGTCAAATACTGTAAATATTATATGAGGTAAAATACTGTGGGTCCACTGCAACATTTTGTCCTTCAAGGAAGGCTACCAGTTTGGTGATTCTGCTCGGTGCAGTACAGGAAGTCTAAGACTTAAGACTTCGTGGACTGAAATCAATTGAACGTGCGCAGTCCAACCACTGATACATTAACGCATCGCTCTCAAGAGTCTTTTGTAATTCCAGCCATGGGCGGAGATCGTTATTTCGCTGGCGAGACGATAGGACCTCCATAGGCAGATTGGGATCCGCATGTTGGAAGGCCAAAAGGGTTCACGCTAGAAAACGGAGATCCCACAATTCCACCCATTCCTGAAATAAAGAAACGGAACAAATTGTTAATATAAATATTCATTGTTATAAATGTATTTTGTAAAACTGTATGCATGCTGGATGGAATTAGACATTGAGTCCAACTTGACATTCATTTAGTTCTATGAACACCAAGAGAGAATTCAACTTTCCAAGTCTGCCAAGGCCAAGTATTGAAACTTGATGGATGAAACAAAGAATGTCACAGTCCAGCAAAATGTAAATACTATGGAAGGCTAAGTGTTTCCGTTCAACAAAACACCAACACATTCAGCTTTATAGTTTGGTTAAAGCTCAATTCAATTTTTCAATGTCCTTTGAAACACAGCGTGTAGGATTATTGCTTACTTTGGGTCTATGTTTTGTTCTATTCATCATCTCTCTCTCAATAAGAAAAAAAAAAAAAAAAACTATTTCAACATGTGTCGACTCTTAAACATATTTTATTTTCATTCTGCTTATAAATGACTTTCGATTAGGTTTAAGCTGTTTAGTATAAGCATTGCTTTGTTGAATGTTATGAATATTATTCTAGTTTAAGCATTCAAAGTATATGATCATTAACTGAGTTAGACACACACAGGTTATTAATACACATAAAATATCTACACATTAGAAGCACACATGGATTATGTACACATTAGTAGCACACATAAATTATTTTCACACCAATGAAAGCAGCAAAACATCAATGCATGCAAAGTAGAGAAGAGATAGGGGGGAGGGGGGTCTAGTTACATTCAACATTCAATCTTGCTACAGAGGCGGTTATGTCATGAGGTAAAAAAACAATCAAGGTGTTAATGCCAACGACGTACTCTGTATGGTTGCTAACACGGGTTAAATGTGGCCGTCGTCATCCAGCCTGCGGGGTGGCCCTGATAGCCTGACATCAGTGGAGGGGGGCTGAAGCCGGGGCGGTAGTACACAGGGGCGAAGGCGCTTTTCTGCTTGCCACTGTGAGGGAAATTGAAAAGGCCAGAGCCGTGAGATGAGCTGACCGCTGGAGGTACAGAGGTGTACCCTGTGTTGGTTGGGGGAACTGCGGGGGAATTATGGGAGGGAACTGGAAAAAATGTAAACAAAACGGAAAAATGTAAGAATAAACATAATTAATAGAGACATCTATAAATAAATAAATACAAACATCAAATAGTTTACATTGATAAATGTCAGAGGGCGGCAGTGGGACACCAAAACACAGACGACAGTAAATATTTAAATATTTCCTACAAATATTTTAAACCGATTTTAAAAACACGTGTTTATACAAAAATAATATCATGATATTTAAAACAAAATTCTGCAAAAGTAGAACAAACATATTATTTCATTTTGAAAGGACGTTACAGAATTCATTTCGCGTGCCACTTTTCAAATGTGTCATCAACTTGCCGCCCACTGAGGCAGCGCAATATAAGAAGAGTGAAAACTAAATCAAGCAAGACACAGCAATGATAACATACAATGGAGACGTAACATTGTAACAGTAAACGTTACATATAAGTTGTAAAATTCCTTTTTTTAAATGAAGCAATTCAGAAATACACTAAATGAAGTGTAACAAAATGTAGAACTAGGAATGGTCACGAAGTAATCAAAAGTACACAAGAAAAATAAAGTGATTCCAAGATGGTATTTAACAAAAGCGAACTGGAATTAATAGGACCTATTTCATGAACTTTGAGACTATCTGGATATGTTAGCTGGAAATATTTGGCTTATAAAGTTTAAAACAATTCAAAACTTCTCTGCTAGAAAGCAGATTGATCAACAGGCGTCACTCTCACAACTCTACAATTCAGATTTCCCCTCCCCATACCAACCCCCCCCCCCTAAAAAAAATAAAATGGCCTTGAAAATGTTAAGTTTTTATTCAAATATCAATTAATGAAAGAACGTGGCGCTCTTGCTAGCCACGCCTACCATGTTCGATCTAAAAGAAAATTCGTTACAAGCTTTTAAAATAAAACATTTCACGGAAAACAAGACAGAATGAACTTTACAGAAATGTTACACATAGTTTTGTGGGTGAATCTGGAAGTCATAAGGTAATAATTTCCAGTGGAAACAAAATGTAAAAGTCAGAATGTAAAAGTCAGAATGTAAAAGTCAGATCTCAAAGAGAGATTTTTTCTTCCCAGTCATTTCCATAGACTTCAATGAATTTAGGTGTTGTGAAAGTTAAAAACCCTAAAACCAAAAAGAATTTGAAATTAAAAGAGTTTTATATTCTTATAAGTCATTTACAACTTCTCTACAACTATCTATTCTTTTAAATGTCATCTGTGTCAAGTGAAACTTTGTTTCCTTACACAGAATAGCAAAGAGAATAATCACAGAAAATACAAACAAAACTGATCATGCTAAAAAAACAACAACACAAAAACACTACACTTGTAGAGAATGTATACGAAAAACGAAAGAAAAAAATAAAGCCGATTGAAAGAGAATGTACTCACCAGCTCCTATCCTGCTTGCCTCGTCTCGCAAGAAGTGGTCAAGACCTGTAGATTATGGAATAGTATAGAACTGGGTTATGCTGTCCATATGTCTTCAAAATGATACTACATCCTACAGTACCAAATACCTAAACTTAGTCAAGGAAAGTAAAGACACTGTACTGTCTTATCATTCTTATGAGTCTAGATCTGAATCTAGTGACACGATCATTCAAGCATGAGGGGGGTGTGAATGTTCAAAAGTAGAACTCATGAAAACAGGTGCAATTTAGATTGCGAAATTATTTAATAATATAATTCTGCACTGTAGAACAAACAGGCCAATGGAATGCTTTTTTAGCGGCCCCCGAAAGGGGAAAAGACGCTATTAGTTTTGTGCGAAATGTCTGTCCGTCTGTCCGTCCGTCCCGTTTAGATCTCGTAAACTACAAAAGATATTGAAAATCCGACATCACAATATTTTAGACCATTCAAAGTTCTGATGCAACGGCTACTTTTTTTTTTCCTGAAAGCGAAAATCTAATTTTTAAAATCAGTTATGCAAGCAGTTTTTTAAAGAGAAAAAGCTAATTAGTATGCATTATAAGTTAGACCTACTTTAAAACTAATAGTAATCTTGTAAATTTCATTTTTATGAGCAGTATCAAACTGTAGTCATACGAATGTGCATGTATTTTGAGGATTGGAATAAGAGATTGAGCGGTAAAGCGCTTGGCTTCCGAACCGGGGGTCCCGGGTTCGAATCCTGGTGAAGACTGGGATTTTCAACTTTGGAATCTTTGGGCGCCTCTGAGTCCACTCAGCTCTAATGGGTACTTGACATTAGTTGGGGAAAAGTAAAGGCGGTTGGTCATTGTGCTGGCTACATGACACCCTCGTTAACCGTAGGCCACAAAAACAGATGAACTTTACATCATCTGCCCTATAGACCACATGGTCTGAAAGGGGAACTAGTTAGGCCAGGTTCACATCTAACTTTACATTCACTTTCACCTATCCTTTGATCTGCGGGACCGTTGGGGCACTACACAAGATCTGTTAACCTTCTTTCTCCATTCTTCTCTCTCATTTGTCCTTGATATAATTTCATTCGGATGTTCTTCCTGAAAATATTGAAGCCTGCCTGGGTGGACCACTTCGGGGGCCGATTTTGAGTTTGTGTTTCTACACAAACTGTGTTTTGTAACCTTGTTTATTTTATTTTTTGTTTTACAATATAAATGAATGATATAAATATAACCACAGTTAAAACACTGAAATATAGCACGAATGTACAACTGACCCTAACTATTTTTGACCCTTTTTATACTTTTCTAGTTTTCATCCTGAAAATATGTGGGAAATCTTGAGTTTTTATTAACGTCCCAACTGTAAATTAAGGTTTCATAATAGATTAGTAGCATTAAGGATTTCGAAAAAAAAAAAAGTCACACCAGTCGCTTATCTATTCTATATTTATAATTCTAGTCGTGGCCCAACCATGCTGTAAACCACAATGAATGAGGTCATGGAAAGTTCTATAAGTCGGACTAGAGTTATCCCACATAACTTTCGCAGTGACAGACAACGAGGCTCAGAGAAAATAGAGGGGTGGGGCGTATGCTACGTCGCGGGTCGGCTCGTTACCAGATAGTATACTAACACGCATAAACTTCCGTTGTTGGAAGCGACAAGTAACTCGTGCGATTATGTGACACTTACTAAATCAACACTAAAAATGTGGTTTCAAAGTTTACGTTTTAGAATGATTTCCTTTAGTCTTTTTTTAAATTGGGCAACATATTTTGTCAAGTATTTCATTATAACTTTTTTTAGGCTTTTAAGAATACGTTATTATTTTTATTATTATGCAATGCCTATCGTCAAATTAATATCACTATTAGTATTTTGTAATGAGCTAAATGTCGAGAACTTACCCATATTTCCCAGTGGTCCCGGTCCACTGTGGTAGCCGTTCATGCTTGGTGCTGCCCCGTAACCACCGTTTACACTATGTGGCGTAGAACCATTTGACCCGTAGCCCCGTGGGGAGACACTGGAACTCTGGGACCTGTTGTACCCGGCTGAGAGGTAAAAATGAGATCTCTTACAATGTGACTGTTCAAAGCTACTGTCCAGACTCTTTTGTTACCAACACATTTTTAAAATATATATTCTATGAAATGTACATTTAACTCTAAATAAGTCTTCTAATGATAAACTGTTTGGCTGGGCATCGCAGAGATCTCCCATTCAAATGGACAGATACACAAACTACATACCTTCATCCCACTGACCGTTGACACCCGTGTCGCCCACACTGACCGCCAGCTGACTGGGGTAAGCGTTGAACCCAGACATGGCTGGATTATTCATGGCCGGCGACCGGGGGGTGGGAAGAGCTAATTGGTTGGGGTTTCTAGGCATGCTGTACAAGGCTTCGGCAAGATCGGCTGCCCTTTTCAGGATGATTTCCTGGAAATAATAAAAAAAATAAATAGGGTAAATCTGAACATTTCTTTTGGGCATTTTTCAAGGTTCTGGTGTTTATGTTCATAAGAGTATGAAATTACCTTTGGTAACCTCTCAGGGTCGCCAGGGTGTCTTGGAACTAACTTCATGAGACGCTGAAAGCCGTAGTCAATTGTGGGTTCTGTTAATGCTGTAAAAGGAGAAAATCGTCCAAGATTGAGAATGAATTTATTCCGTATTGTGTTAATGGATGACGGTTGTTTATTTAACACATTGATTTCATTGTTATTTCAACTTTTTTAAATGTGAAAATGGTCTAGATTCTATGAATCTTCAATTAATAAATAATGTTACAATAATTCACTCATTGGTATGATTGTTTAGGGAGCTCTTTTAGATCTAGGCCTAGATCTAGAATGTATAGATATAGTACTAGATCTAGATCATGATGTGAAGTAATCATAATGTAAGAGAAAAGAGACGACTCAGAGAAATGTTCAAACGAATAGACAAACAATGTCAAGGCCAGCTTGTTTAAATGAGGGATGGGGAGCTCATGTTTGCAGCATTCAAATTTAAATATTTATTGCTTTATTAAATTAATTTTAAAATAGTATGCGATTGATTTACTATAAAGCGTATTTACTATAAAGTGGATTTTCTAAAAAATGGATTTACTATAAAGTGGATGTACTATAAAGTGGATTTACTATAAAGTGGATGTACTATAAAGTGGATTTACTATAAAGTGGATGTACTATAAAGTGGATTTACTATAAAGTCGTCTATAGCGGAGATATTTTGGTAAGGAGGAATGCACGGATACCAATACTAAATATGGAACATCAAAAGGTTTGAATTGGTGACTGTACACGCCCCCACTTCCCTATCCTGAAACATAAAATGAACCATTTCGCGTGACAAGAAGAACAAGTGGACATAATAAGCAGAATACCGTGAGCGGAAATGACATCACATGACTTCCAACCATTTAAAAAAGCTCCAGATCCCTTTCCCTTTCACGCTTGTGCCACGAAAACAATGTGCACCAGTGACTTAGACTGCGTCTTATTGTTTGGGGGCACATCAAAGAGCCTCCCCATCTGTGATGTCGTATGAGGCCCATCGATTACCCACCAACTCCCCCCCCCCCTTTTTTTTTTCCCCCTTTTCCACACATTGAAATATGCTCGTTGCCAGGTTTTAATTATCATTGATGGCCTGCATTATTTCCCTTGTATACATTAAAGGTTAAGAGAGAGCAGCTCATGTAATCATAAAACTAATCAAGTCAATCAACCTCATTAATTCATTACACCCTAAACCCCACCCACGCACAATCTTCATAGTAGTTTCAAGAGAGGAGAAGGGGAGAGCTTTTGAAAATGGTGTTTTATAGATTCAGAACCAACTCCACCCTAACCCAACTCCACCCTAACCCAACTCCACCTCTAATCATTTTCTTCTTTATGTCAGAAGAAATAATGAAAAGAAGGAAAGAAAGAAGGACGAAAAAAAAAAGTCATTTTATGGGGCAGCTCCGAAAATCGCGTGCGTCCTCTTTTCTAATTACCAAACTCGCTTGGTTGAGACGATCCGCGAGGAGCATTGATGAGAAAATGGTCCGGTCCGTGAGGTGAAGAAAGCCGAGGCTCAGCTACAAATCAATCCTGGGGGCTCGGGTCTGGAATAAGCGGCGATGCCGAGCTTCTATTAACCCCTCATTCACGCCAAGCGCTGGCCTAGTCCTAAAGAGCCCGTACCACGAAGTCGGGCTAGCACCAGGGCTGGCCAGAACTGGATTAAAAGGCTCGAGTTTCTAGCACTTGCCTTGTCCTGTCTCCACTCGGCTCGTCCTGCTGCTGGTCAATCTGGACTTCATCGCCGTATTTTATCCAGAATTAAATCCAAAAGATCTCCCCCTCCGCCCCCGCTTTATCTTGTTCAGGAAACGAGCGTTACCTCCCAGATGTTTATTTCTATCAAATTACAGTTGGTCTTAGCTGATACCCCCAGGAACTCTCAAACCCAATTGTGCCCACCACAAATCAAACGTCTTCGAGAGTATTTTGTATTCCTTGTAACCGTTGTAAATGCTAGGCTATATAGGTCAATGTAAATGTGTTACAAAAGTTGTTTCTTAAACCCCAACATGAACGCTAACTTATCTTATAAATTACGGACGTTTTATGCGTAGGATTTATTTCTCGTCGAGCATTAGTCAACTATGACGTCAGCAACATATTTGAAATCCTGTATAACTAAACAAAAAATATCTCTGTTAAACACTGACCTACTAGAGAGAAGCCCTAGTTTTTTACCCACATGGCTTGCTAGGAGATAGTGTCACTATCGCATTGTGTTTCAGCGTGAATTAATATCAAATCAACTGATTTTCAATACAAAACACGATAATGACAAGGAATTGATTGTACCTTCAGATACATAGCAGCCGCCATGGTTCTAAATCAACGTGTACACATTCAAAACTAATTGTCATTTCTCATGTTATACATTGCTCTGGAAAAGATATTCCCTACCGAGGAATATGAACACCAAAAACAACAGAACTAGATCGTACATATCTCACACATGGAGGAAAACGAGGCATTAAAAGCCTGATTGACCCATTTACATATTTTATTTTGTTACCGAATTATTTAAGGGAATAAAAAAAAAAGACTTTATTAACACTACTAATAAAATGGACCTCGCCCCAACACACACACGCACACCCAATCTTGAAAATTAGAACAAGTCAAAGCAGCCTATATTGTATAGTTAAAGCGAATGTACAGAAATTGAGAGAAAGAGAGAGAAAGACCAGAGATGGAGAGACTATTTGACAAATGAGAAGTCAAGATAGGGCAAGGGGTGTGGGGTGTGGGAGGGGGGGGGTGCGACATGTGCACAAGGCGAAAGTCTGTTTTCATTCACTCCACCGTTGGCCAATATTTTGATATCGATTCTAAGATTGCCCCCTCCCTCTTCCTCCCAGATCTGACGGTCCGCCTGGAGATCTGGTATCAGCTATCATTTTTGTGTCATTGACTTAAGGGGGTGAGTGAATTGGGACAACTAGAGAGAATGTGTGAAGTGAGGCAACTGAACGCCTGGAGTAAGGAAAGTGGGGCAAAGAGAGAGTGTGAGCTACTAAATGTGTGAGTAGACTGTCACTATTCAAAACTAATAGTGAATATTTCAGGAAAAAATGTCCTTTGTGATGGAATAAACTGAAAGAGTTTATTACATATTAAAAGAATAGAAGATTGAGTTAGACAGCAATAACCTAAGAGTTTGTCAATTAAATGTTTTTCAGAGTAAAAGTCTGAACAAATAACTCCCACTAGACAAAGGCTTTTGATGCATTTGATGTGGCAAAATATGCAGGTCTCAACTGGGATAGCGTGGTTATGTAAATTACTGTACTCATCCTACAGCTTCGGAATCGAAGACAATGACTTATATAAAAAAAAAAACTATGCTAAGACATTGACTGTTGAATCAAAAAGAAACAGATTGAAACTTTATGTTGTCTGTTGTATTTATGTGTATTTTTCTGTTGTGTTGTCTTTATATGAGAAAAGAGTCCTTGTAATCACAACAAATTTCCGTAAGGATCAGTAAAGCAGTCTTCGTTAGGTCTTAGTCTTTAAAAAAAAATGAATGCGATACTAAAGCAAACACACTCATAGTCACACATACGCAATCTCTTAAAAACACATCAAAAGACTTTAGTTTCTAGCAATCTCTCAAACACACACCATACCTAACCCAAACACACACCATACCTAACCCAAACACACACCATACCTAACCCAAACACACACCATACCTAACCGAATCAATTTCTATATTAATACAGTCTTTGGTTATCTTGGCTCAAAACTACTCTGAAACAGATTCTCAAAACTCAAACGAAACACGTGACTGGTTCTATACGAGATCTTTCTCTTTTGGTCAACTAAAGTACTTTCTAAACCACATTACGTGATCATGGTACGATGACGCATTAGGTCATTGTATGTAGCTTTAACCCTTTTAAATTCAACATCAAATTAGTATCTACTTTATGGTCAGTTTTGTTATGTCACACTCTCTTTTGTCAGGAAAATAATAAAAACTAGGACACTGTGGAAGATGAAGACAATCCTCACTAAGAAAGTGTAGATTAAAAAGTCGGATTCAGAGAAAGAATTTTTGAAAATAAAATTGACTGAAGTCAAGGATAATGAACATCCGGTTTGAAATGTTGAAATAGATCTATCATTGTAGAACATGGCTGAAATGTCCATAAACAGCATCAAGATAAATATAGAGATATATCGCATACCACTTGAGTTACTATTATGACCTACCGGCTTCGCTCGGTATTTCTATTCAGATATGAAAGTGATACTCTAAATAATATAGGGTTGAGATCAAGATGAATGTATCGAGTTCTAAGACTAGACTATATGGCCTTTCAAATGTTGAGCTTGATAATATCCTAGTTATTGTTTAAAAATGCACTCCGCCGGAACAAGACACACTTTTCAGATTTATTTTAAATTGTTTTTCTTTATCCTGTGCGGGCGACATTGTCCCGACTATAGCAGAGGCATAGTGAGGGGAGGGGGCAATGGAGGCACGATGCCTCGAGCGCCACCCTCATGGGGCGCCTCACGCAGAGAGGTGGCAAAAAAAATGATCGTAGACATTCTAGTTAGGTAACACATTCTAAAGTTATTTGTTTTATAGTATTACTAAATACTTTTTATTTTTAAACCAATGTTTCTATGTAATGTTCATGGACAATGGGGGAGGTGGAGGGTCGGCAATAAAGTTTCTTGCCCACGTTTTGCTAACTACGCATCTGGAATCTGGACCATAGCCATAGCCCAGGTATTTATCTCATTTCTATGAAATAATTCAGTGTTTCCCAAACTGTGTATTGCTGTGTTCCGCGAGGCCTGAATAGGTGTTCCTGAACTACTGGAATCATTAGGTAGTTGGACACCAAGTGAATTAATCTATCTAAAAAATAAGCAAAGTGTTCCGTTAAATATTCATAATGTGCAAAGTGTTCCGTTAAATATTCATAATGTGCAAAGTGTTCCGTTAAGGAAAAAGTTTGGGAAACACTAAGATAATCCATAGTCACTTTGCGACAAATGGAGGTCATAGAGAGGTATATAGTCGCAGTACTCTCTTTTGTTTCTGTCATGTACAGATTACGTTAGCAGCTCTGCGTAGAGATCTCTGTGCTTCGTACACATGTTTTACAGTGTCAGTATTCAGACGTACATTCCTATATAAAAACCTAACTCTATAACTATGCTAAACCTCAAAATGGAACTACGATGACCAAATGACCAAACACTTTGGCAGAACATCTGAAGACGTGAACGTATCAAGTCAAGAGCTCAAAGCGAAAAGCTTGTCAAGAAGAAGAAGGAGATATTGTCCAGTGCGTCCAGTTCGTGTCTCCTCTCTCCTGACCACTGACCTCCACAGAGTGGCGCGAAGCTGACGAGGACAGATTTCCACAGTGACAAATTGAACTTTGTTTATTCTGGGCGCTAACTAAGTTACAGGTCGACTCTAGGTGTGGAGAAATTAATTTTTAGATCGTCTGCCCTGGACCTTCTGACAGAACTCTGGCCGTTGAATAAATTATAGCCTCGCAACACCAATTAGTCCGCCAGAACAAGGAGACTGTCTGTGTGAAAAGTTGAGAATAGACATGTTTGATTGGATGTTCTCGCAATCAGAGGTCAAGGTCATATTTATTTCGACACTGCTTTTTATTATATCTCAGAAAAAACACTATGACTTTTGGTGTCCAGAACTGGCCAGCACCAAACAATGAAGTCTTATTGAGTTAATAGTCAGATTGGATTGCATTATATTGTACTGGGTTTTTTTAAGAGGTTATATATTAGGGTCACCATATGGATTATAAGTGTAAACGATCTCTAGCCCAAGTAATAATGTGACCTGTACTTCACTGACCTCAGACTAAAAATAATACAACGGTAAAAAAAATCCATAATTTAGCGAAGTTTCTACCGAGATTTCTTTCCAATATATCATCTAGTATTCTAGTGTCTCGATGTCTGGACTAGACCAACCAAGGAAAAAAAAAGTTCACTATCAATAATTCACTTCTTTTATACACTTGTCTCTCTTATATAGTTTTAGCCATTGAAGGTACCAATATGCCGGCAAGTTCAGAGATCTAGAAGTCAAAACATTTAGTTAACACATTGTATCAAACAAAAATTCTTTTCAATTTAAAAAAAAAATAATATACAAATTCCAGGCTTTTGTTTCTGAACTAGTTCCCAAGTTTCAAGAAGTGGAATTGTACGCCTTTTAGCCTTGAACATACCAGGAGCGGGGGGTCTACAGGGGCCCTCAGGGCCGGATATACCTACAAGCAACAAAAGCAATAGCTTAGGGTCTCAAATGATGTTTTAGCACTGAGATATGATATCTGGATGTATAAAGGCCCCCAAAAGGGGCCCCCATATCTCAAATAGTTTAGTGCCTTCACAATCCTAAATTCGCAACTTTGTATCAAGGGAGACAATATAGGAGAGACTATTAGCCCATATTAAAAAAAAAATACCCACTATTTGAGCGACATAATGATGCTAAATGTTGATTACATACAGTTGACAAAATACTACATAGCTGTTGTAAGCAAGAGTCTCTTCAATTGTGGCCACATTTCGCTCCACTTCTGCTTGTTAGCCTGGTCCGATTTATGCCGTGCTAAGATGGCGACCCTGCCCGTAGTGTAATGGTCCCCTTGAGGATTCCCCTATTTACCATCTCCCCCAATGGAAGTCGTGGGCTTAGAACGTCTGCTAGTATCGAACAAAAAAAATATGAAATCAATACGATCTACTCAAGTCAAGGCAATGATAGATAGTCGGCATTGACCACATAGGAGTCACGTGATTGGCCTGGTCTTGTGAGGCTGTGGGGGTTTTATTGGTTCTCATGTAGCATGAGCCTTAAAGTGCAATGGACCAAACAACAGATACAAGAAAATTGCATAAATACATGTGCGAGCGTTAGTTATGGTTTAGTACTAAGCAAGCAAAAATTTAAAAATATTTAAATAGGGCTTTTCCGAGGGGAAGAATGTCGCATTTACAGTCATGTGCCTCAATACTGTAAGATTTATTTCCCTTATTCGATATCAAACATAATTAATTAATGACCACGCTTTAAATAACTAATGGATTAATTTTTGACTGATTCAATGTTTTGTTTGGAAGAATGAGTAATTGTGCAAAGATTCAACTTGACAGACAGACAGAGTTGATATAAGCATTGTCGAAAGATCACTTGACTGGCACTGACTGCTACAGAAAAGAGAACCAAAAGAAAAAAAAAGTGTTTAAGATCTTATTCAGGAGGTACAAGGACATTCGGTATTGAATACAATTATAAGCAGACTCATAAATAAAGAATACATTAAATTAAAAAAAAGAAATAGTAAGTATCAAATTATTACCAAAAATTAAAAAAATAATCTAGCTACATGTAATTTCTTTTTTTTTTTTTTAAAGTAAAGTTCCCCTTTCAGACCCTGTGATCTATGGGGCAGATGATGCTAAGGTCTTCTGTTTTTAGCATTTGGATTATTAATTTATTGTATTTGATGAAGTGTGGAAAATGTTTCAAACGTGTTTACTGTGACTCTATGTTTAGCCAGTTAACCGTGTCCATCTTACCTGTATAGACAAATCGACCAGGGGCTCCTTTACAAAACTGTTTCGACTTGTACGACAACGTGACCTCTACGACACCTGGGATGTGCCTCGGTGGAGTCTGGACACGGATGGCGTGAGATGTGATGAGCTGAAGAGAAGGTAAATACAACGTCACGTGATATGTCTGAGTCGTTTTAATGTGTGTATGTTTATTTATACTGTATATTGAAACATCATTACAATTCAACTCTGGCTTGCTGTAACAACGTTATGGTTGTTCTTAGAACATAAAGATGTTGGATTTTAATTCTGTTAAAAATTGACAAAGTTGGACTCCCCCCCTCCCCCCCAAATAGAACATCATTATGTTGAGCTAACGATTAATTGGGGAAAGTAAAAGCGGTTGTTCGTTGTGCTTGCCACATGTCACCCTCGTTAAACGTGGGCCACAGAAATACTTGCCTTTACAATTATCAGCCCTATAGATCGCAAGGTCTGAAAGAGGAACTTTACTTACTTACGTTTTATAATATAAATAGGAGCGTGGGCAGAGGAGCACAATTTCAGAGCTTCAATGAACTCAAGATGGATTTATAGTCAAGATATGCTATCAACCTAGCTTAATATAGATCTAAAGCTTATGTCTGATTGTTGAACTACTGGTAATGATTTTAATTAAAACTTTGGCCGTGGCTTTGTTTCTCTTAGAAGTAGCCCGAAACACTTCTAGCATTATACGGATGTGAACAATTAATACATTTTTGTTGTACTTCCAATCAGTTTGCCTAAAGACTGGTCAACGTTTAGTATCTAGATCTAACGGCCAGGCAACATCTGAAAGGCATTTAGCCTGTGGCCCATTTCTCGCCTATCAGGATTTCATACATTCCAATTACTGGTGCTAGAGGAGAGCAGGCAATTTCAACTGTTTCCCCCACTCCAAACACGCACAGATGCATTTGATACAAACACGCACATACACTCGCACACAACTTTCTCTCTCTCTCTCTCTCTCTCTCACACACATACACACTTAGCGCCCAGGCTGAGCGAACGTTTAAAGCGACCACACGAGGATCGATCGTGTCATTCCAGATGCTAGAGAAGGCAGCACGAGAAGAAAAGCATTAAATTTATTAGGTGGACCCCCCTCCTCCTCCCTAC
Organism: Biomphalaria glabrata; assembly: GCF_947242115.1. NCBI lineage: Eukaryota > Metazoa > Mollusca > Gastropoda > Planorbidae > Biomphalaria > Biomphalaria glabrata. Next base: position 21,332,564 of record NC_074711.1, on the reverse strand, counting down.
ACCCTATTCCACAAGTTCCATTCTTTCTCGTTTTTAAAAAAGTTTTCTAGGGAGATTGTCTAACCCCCCCCCCCCTCTTCCCTTTTCCCCCTCAATTGATTCATGGCCCTAAACTCAACATCGGTCTAAAGTCTAAAGTATAGGTGTGAGAATTAAGTCTCTGAAATCTTTGGTCACAATTCTTTGACTTAACTCGGTAAGAAACATAATGTGTCCTCATAGAGTGGGCCAGCACAAATAGATAGATATTAACAAAATCAGCACTAGATTACAGATGCTATTTTGGTCATCAGCGTTTTGCATTATTTAAATATGAAAACCTTATGTTTTAAATGCCCACGAAGTGTCTTACCTCACTCCAGACCAACATGGTGCCAAACACCACTTGAAGACCGTCAAAAAAGTTGTCCCCGATGAGAATGACCGTCGTTCCACCGGTAGTCCATCCTTCGCTCGGGCAAATAGCCTTGATACATGGAGTGGCTGATAGGATGCCAGGATAAGCAAGAATACAGTTGTAGGCAAATTATGAACACACTTCGTTGAAAAAAAAATATTCATAGACCTATTTTTATACAAACATGCATTGCATATATACTAACAAAAATTAGACATAATTACATCACACTCTAAACACAAAGGAATTACTTTCTCCTCAGGCTAAATTATACTTGAAACAAAGATTAATATCCTATATAAAATATCGCCTAAGTAGCAAGTTATTTCAGATGCTTGTAGTACGCTTGTTATAACGACTGGCGAAGGGGACATTCTCGAAAATGTGACAGGGTTTAGTAACTACAAGACTGGCCTATTGTTTCAAGTTTAAAAGATATTTATAACTGTCTTTTTTATTCAACTAAGTACATACACAGACATCTTAGTGTTGTTGTTTCTTCGCGTGTATCTGTGTGTCCGTATGTGTGACTCTGGGTTTGTGTTTCTGGATTTGCATCTTTAGTGCTTTTGCTTCTGTCCCTGTGTTTGTGTCTCTGTGTTTTTGTCTCTGTTTTTGTCTCTGTGTTTGTGTCTCTGGTTTTTGTCTCTGTGTTTGTCTCTCTGTGTTTGTCTCTCTGTGTTTGAGTCTCTGTGTTTTTGTCTCTGTGTTTTTGTCTCTGGTTTTTGTCTCTGTGTTTGTCTCTCTGTGTTTGTGTCTCTGTGTTTGTGTCTCTGTGTTTGTGTCTCTGTGTTTGTGTCTTTGCGTTATTGTTTCGGTGTCTCTATGTTTATGTCTCCGTGTCTCTGTCTCTTTATTTGTTTCTCTGTGTTTGTATCACCGTGTATGTGTATTTATACATAAGACATGTCTATTAATATACGAGGTGACGATGTGATAGGCACAACGACCAATGTTTTATACCTCGCTACGGAGAATATATAGTAGTGTATATAGAATATATCAATGGTCTAGAGAATAAACAGCACATCGGTACAGAGATTATATTTATACAAGGTTACAAAGACAGTTTGTGTGGAGACACAAACTCAAAATCGGCCCCCCGAAGTGGTCCAGCCAGGTAGGTAAAAAGGCAGGTTTCAATATGTTTAGAAAGAACATCAGAATGAAATTTTATTAAGATAAATGACAGAGAAGAATGGAGAAAGAAGGTTGACGGATTTCGTGTGGTGTCCCAGCGGTCCACAAACCAAAGGATAGGTGAAAGTGAATGTGAAGTTAGATGTGAATCTTGCCTAACTAATGTCTTATAATGAATATATAATTGCTCTAATTGTTATGTGAAGGGACAATCTGTTATTCCTCAAAATGTAAGAGATGTCCGTAGTTCACGCGATAATAAGAAAAACTACTAATTAATTGTTGTTTTAAATCATGTCCAACTTATAAGCATAGTAAATAGATTTTTTCTCTTAAAAAAATGTAAACATTTTTTTTAACTGTAGTAGATCTTACTTAACTTATCAATACAAATGTAAATTTTAAAAAAAAAATCTAAAACCGTTTGCATAAATGTGTTATAAATATGGTATAGGACCCCACCGCCTACTAGGAAACCTCCCGTGTTTGTTACTATTAATAGTGAATAGTTGTAAAAGTGGTGTATTTTTTATGAATAAACTGCTTGCATAAGTGATTTAAAAAATTAGATTTTTTCGGTTTCAGAAAAGAAAAAAGTAGCCGTTGCATCAGAACTTTGAATGGTCTAAAATATTATGATGTCGAACTTTTACTATTTTTTCTAGTTTACGAGATCTAAACGGGACGGACGGACAAACCACACAAAACTAATAGCGTCTTTTCCCCTTTCGGGGTCGCTAAAAAACAATCAACAATAACAACCCAAGTTCTCTATCACGTGACTATGACGTTCTACAGAACTAGTTCTGCTTCATACAGTGTTACCCTTAATGCTTCCCACGTGTATATCTACATCTAAGTGATGGCTGAATGAGGGAATAAATGAATAAATAAATGATGCAAAATATCAACCAAGCGAATCAAAATCGCTTCATTCATAAAATTTCCCCCCAGTTTACTTAACCTTAGTGCTTTGATTTTATTTCTTCAAAGTTCTTTCACTTTTCTAATCAAACATTTTTTAACAATTCCACCCCCCCCCCCTCTTCTGACAGTGTTAAATTAAAACATAAAAAACACATACACATTTTTTTTTGTAGTTCTTTTTCTATCAGACATTCTGCGGCTGACAGCCTTGACCCCTGTGACAATGAGGACACAAATAACGCGTGAGGTCTCTTCTATTTCATGATGTGCAATGACGTGATGTAGTTCAATTATTCTCTAACAGAGGTGGGGGACAGGGGGAGATACTATCGCTCCGTGTACAAAAGTTTTAATATAAAATAGCTGTGAAGGGAAGAAACTCTCTTTATCGACAGTGTTATTGTTCCTGAGCGGTCTCACCATTAAATCATTAGGCCCACAGCGGCCCCAGTGTTTCTCCATCGAATTAACATGATTAAGTACGTCAGAAAACAGTAAAAGTGAATTCATTAGGCATAAAGCATAAAGCTTGGTCCAGAGAAAAGAAAAACTTCACTTATTGTCATCATTTTGTAGTGTAAAGTTTTGAGATGATTTCCTAAAAGTCAAGTTACTTGACCGAGTTTCGACAGTTGTCTTCGTACAGAGCAATCGAGCAGTGACAATCTAATCACGAATATTTTTTCAACAAGTATTCTACTTTGTCAGTACTTAGCAAAAACTCCAAAAAAACTTTTTTAAGGTAAAGCGGAAACAGTTTTGGTAAAATTTATTGAAGTTGGTTTAATGCAATGTTTCTCAAACCTTAACTAGTGACGTCCCCCTCATCAGACCAAAATTTACCCCCCGCACCCCCCCCCCCCCCCCGCTCCATTCATAGCATGGGTGTCAGGAAAGCGATTTCTTGCAATTGGAGATTCAGAAATTCATTCACCTGGCCTCTAAGATGTACTACTTCCTCTGGTAAGAAGAGCGCAGGTTTAAAAAGCTACATTAAGATAAGGGATGGGCCGAAAACGAATTTCGGGAGACATTCGTGGTAGAAGATCGCGTAGGCTACGTTTGTAAAGGGCAATACTTGTGGTCAGACCATGCTGGTCTTTAGCAACACGGTGGGTCAGATCATGTTGGTCTTTAGCAACACGGTGGGTCAGATCATGCTGGTCTTTAGCAACACGGTGGGTCAGATCATGCTGGTCTTTAGCAACACGGTGGGGGCTGTTTTGTTCACACGGCAACAGAACGACAGTACTCCACTCGGGAACACATGACCGTTGTGACGTCGGAAGAAATTTAGTCCTTGAAAATAAAAGCAACCTTCGCCATTGTGAAGAGCCAAGAAAAGCAATGAAACGTTACCTTCTCAGTATGGTCTTGACAACAACAAACACACATTTACACACACGCACATTGATTTAAATACTCACCTCCTTCTGTAGGGTCAAGTCTTCTGGCGCGTCGCCCATGTTTCGAGTTATTATGTACAAACATATTATCCGATACTGCCAGCAGTGGGCCATCAATGGCCGTGGATGTTGATATGGCCACCTGAGAAAGACCAGGCAAAACTTTTATTTCGTCATAATCAATATTACAATATTATGACGTCTAATTGATTATCATACTGTAGAATAACGATGTTAGACTGAGAGTTGGACATTTGCATATATCAAGGTAAGGCTAAGATTTCGCTTCTATCTGTAAACATCAGGTACCTGGAATCTTCGCATATCTCTTGGATTTCCTGCATTCTTCAGACAATTTTGGTTGCACTTCATAAAAAACTTTAAGAAAAATCTGAAAGTAAAAAAAAAAAGAGTTGCCTTTATTGATTGTTTCACTAATAAATACAAACATTATGTATGTAAAAAAAAGTGAATGTTGGGATATCTATAGAATGTGTTCGTTTCGTCCAGCTGGTTTCCCCCACCCCAATATAAGACGAGTGCTTTCCTTTTATTTGTTACTCTCCAAAGTTTGAACACTACAAAGAATACTGGAGTTACAACTTTATCATCTTCAATTTTAGTTTCAAAAATGAAAATGAATATAATCAAACATCACTAAATAGCTAAAGTTTTAACAGTGAGTTTATAGGTCATCGTATTTCTATTTCTTTTGTCCTTTGTTTAAATTTAAGTTCATCTTTTTTTTCTCTCTTCAGTAATCGTTTTTAGACTGGAAGTCAATAGAGCTTCTGGCCAATCTCTCTGTTCAGTTATCGGCCCGTTCCTCTGCTAAGTCTCTGGGAACCAAATAGGCTTATTCTACAACACTACTCCGGGGCCTACGGCATCAACCGACTTTTATGAAAGGCTTTCAATTATTCATCAGGTTTTTTTCCCTTCAATTATAGATGAAGTCGGGGAGTTTCATTTCAGCCATTAAACTCTATGAGGTGGCGGGAGGGCTAGGCACCCAGTCAATGGAATGGTTCAAAGTTACAGAGCGGCTGGAAAGCAAAGAGAAGGGGAAGATGAGGACACTCAAGGCTTAGTGCATTTTAATAGAGATGAAATGCACAATTAAGTGTGTTCAGCTCAGACTGCAGTTTCCGCGAAGTAAAGTAGACAAACAACAACAAGGAATGTTACTGGTGTATGTAGACACACAAGAAAACGTAGTCATGTTATTTCCTTTATAAAACGAGTCAGACAACACAGACAGACACGATGTAGATATAATTCTAGCCAAACAATCTCGTAGGTACGTGGCCTTCGATGTGCTTCTATATAGCCATCTATTTCATTTATTCCCTACAATAAAAAAACAACCGTGTGTCCATAATTAAGACGAATGTCCAGATCCACTGTCCAGTTCATTCATCTTCATTAAAGTTCCCCAGAACACACCCCGACTCACTGTCCTCTCTCGAGTTCATTTCTCGGATTTTTACTCAAAGGTATAACGTTAGTCTCAATCAGAATTAGATTATTGATCTGAACATTCCGTTATGTTGTTCTATCAAGCTAGTAAACATTCCAATGTGTTGTTCTATCAAGCTAATAAACATTCCGTTGTGTTGTTCTATCAAGCTCGTAAACATTCTATCGAGCTAGTGAATATTCCGATGTGTTGCTTTAGAAAGCTAGTGAACATTCCTATGTGTTGTTCTAACAAGCTGTATTAAGGCTATTAAACTATGCAGCTGGCAACAGTATAAGTGTACCACTAAAACATCTTGGTTTACAAATATAGACAAATAGAGTTTATTAATGATCAATTCAAGAATATAAATTATGTTGTAAGGCTTTAAAGATAACCTTTAACCTTCAATGGGAAGTAATGTAGACAAATGAGATACAATGAGCCTTGTAATGACCAACACAAATAGTTTGAAATAAACTATTTCGTTAAAGTTACATGTTTTTTTGGAAACATAATCAGCCAAAACTTTATGGTAATAATAATGATAATAATAATAATAATGAATTTTGTTTCTCTCTAACGAAGCTCGACCCTTGACGGTGCCAGAGAATGAATATTAGCTCGTCTTTCACATATTAATAATAATTCTCTTCGAGTCTGAATATTAATGTGGAGTGCAGAATTTCACGTGGATACGCAGTCCCAGCTGCGACGTACTTTTTTGTAATTAGATAGATAACACTACACAGATACACGCAGCTTTCATTCCTTTGACTATGACAGTAAACAAGTTATAGTTTCCAAATCCTCATTTGACCAAATTTGACCAGAAATCAGACTCACATTTCCAGACACGTAAAAAAAAATTATTATGTCTTCTGGATTAATAAGTGACGAAAGGTGTGATGAAACTATCGTCTGCTCCTATCAATGTAAGTAGTGCCGGCGTGGAGCAATAATGTCAGATGGACAGTTCTCCTCTGGACGAGAGACCACTGACTGTTTGAACACATTGGACACGAGACTGAACGCTTGGAATGGAGAAACTGAAATTGCAGATTGATGACTAACTTTACGAGCAGTGGTCTGGCACCGGGTCACTCCCACCTTTCGCTTTCCTTCTTTTCATCATACCCCTCCCTCTCCCCCATCACTAACACCTCAAGCGTGTCGCCCATTTATCCATCTGTTGAAATTAATTGACAAATCGAGGGATGTTAAAGGCTTGGATGGACAATGTTGATCGGAGTGTCTATGCAGCCATTTAGAAGGATCCTTGTGGACAAGGGAACAAGACCTGCCCCCCCCTCCACTCTTGCTGATGGAGGGAACAGGCCACCTATTGGGCTTATCTGCATTACAAGATGCTACTATTACTCTCAAGGGGGAAGAACTCTCCATTCCAGATAAACGACACATTTCACCATCTTGTCTTATTTCGTAGAGATGATTCGTTGTGAATAAATTGATAAAAGTTTATTTTACATGATTATGGCTGAACACTTGTAATTAAATATTCTTATTTTAAAAAAATCTCTTTGTTTGTTTAATTGTACAACAGTGGTGCTTGACCCAGTGTGACACTGTGTTATTTGTATGTCGCTCATGTAAATCACTGGACAGTCAGTAGGACAAGTAAAGGTCGTAGATTACAATGGAACCGAGACTATGCGGAGTGGTTGGGTTTCGAGCTGAGGGGTCCTGGGTATGAATCTCGGTGAAGATAGGGATTCTGACTTTCGTGATTTTTTTGGACACAGCTAAGTCCATCCAACCCTACTAGGTATTTGACTTAAGTGGAGGAAAGTAAAGACCGTTGGTCGTTGTACTGGCCACATGACACACTCTTTAACCTTCGTCTTTAGAAACAGATGACCTTTACATCATCTGCCCTCTAGATTGCAAGGTCAGAAAGTGGAACTTTTTGGTTTTAGTTATTTCTCACCTTGTTTTCTTTACATTAAGTTAAAAGTGAAAGGGGGTGGGGGTGGGCAGAGAAAACAAAAGTCGAAGGAGGCGTGGTGACCTTTGAGTTCAAGGTCAACTTAATTCGGGATTTATTTCAATTTGATATATAACAGTAATAAAAGTATTATAATACATTCATAGATAACTTTATTACAATATTGCTTCGTCATGTGTTCTTATCACAGTCAAGTTTTGGACAAGACAAGAATGTAAAAGAAACAAACAAAAAAAAAGTTTCTTCAAGAGGTCAACATGTCAAGTACAATTTTACAATCACATTTTAGCATGTATGTAGAGCAGCCTTCATCAAACGGTAAGGCGCGCGAGGTCCACTCATGGGAAGCGCGACGTCCTTGCGAAATGTGGGTGTTGGAGCCACTCAGGGGAATTTTCATTGTAGTTATCAATCCATATTTGATTATTAACCAAGCAAAATGCCATTATTACTATTATTATTACTTATTAATGTAAAAAAAATTGTTTTTAGAGTAATAAATATTTAAATACAAAGAAATTCTAGAACAAACAATTTTCTAATTAGAAATTAAAAAAAAAGAAGTGCCCCGGGTGAGGATCGAACTCACGACCTTCAGATATCTCGGAGTACGTGGTGATTATGAGACTGACGCGCTACCTACTGCGCTACCGAGGCCCTTGCACACTAAAGTGACTATCGGTATGTCTTTTTGAGTAGGTCTGGGTCCACTTGATCATTATATATTGATTATGTTCTTTTTCGTCGACTTTGATCAGGTTTAGCAATATCCGAGTGAGGGCCAGCAATTCTAGAGCATAACACTGTGTAATGTATAGTAAAAAAAACATAGCAACAGAAGGACTGGTGTGTTGACAAGGTGTGTGTGTATTCAGAAGAACAAATACCGAAACAAAGCGAGACTTAGAGAGAGAAAGGGATTGGTTGGGCAAGGGGGGGGGGGTAAGAGAGGGAGAAAGAGAGAGGGAGAAAGAGAGACTGAGAACATCATGTCTTTCAACTTGCGCCTTTCTATTCAATACCCATTCAACAAATTCCACAAATGTTCAAGATGACATCTCTGACATCAACAGTTGACATTTAAACACGCGAATTATAAACGCGTTCATGTTTTTTTTTCCAGCGCTTCCCAGAGCACGACTTATTTTTACCTGCTTCTCTTGAAAAAATAACAGTACACCTGTCTTCTAGGGGGATGAAGTGTTTTGTCAATGCTGTCCAGTCAGTAACACGTAATACGTGTGTAGTGTGTGAGAATTGTTGCAAGTGTGGGAGTGTGCTGAGATCCATTGTATAAGTTATGCATAGTTTTATTTTTCATCAGCGTTAGGAGGTTACTAAGTCCAGTAAGCCAAAAAGTCGATATGCTTACATAAAGACGCCTGACACAATAGGGCTCTAACAAAAAATAGCGTGATATTTGTCGAAAAATAGCGCAAGACAAAATAGTGCGGACTGAGATATGCTGTGTATGAACGTACAGGGTTTTAGTAAGTGAAGGTCATGGGCAGTATTTTTCTTCAATATTAATAGATCTCTTAAGTATGTCATTTTTGCAGAGGGTAAGTCTGTACTGTACTGGGTAAGTCTGTGCTGTACTGGGTAAGTCTGTACTGTATTGGGTAAGTCTGTACTGTACTGGGCAAGTCTGTACTGTACTGGGTAAGGCTGTACTGTACTGGGTAAGTCGTCTGCCATTGCATTGTCTGGAGACTGGACCAAATGCTTTTTTTTTAATACTCTCGAGCCGAAAGTTTGAAAATAAGGGACTTAGTTTTAGAGATAAAATGACTTGTTTTTGTTTTTGTACTGGCCTGTTTAGTGTGACTCCTACCTGTCTGATCAAAACAGGACTATCGGAACAGTATATCATGTCGAAGTTCCCGACCAAAAGCACTACTGCCTTAGACCTGGAGATGGCGATCCAAGCCCAGTGAGAGTGTGACGTAACCATTAGACTGACTACCTGCTCCCTATCTTAAGAGGGCACTCCTTAACCCCAGGGGGGCAGACCTGAAAAGGAGAAAGGAGCAGGGCGCTGTTACTAAACGTCTGACCTCACACATCGTTGTCAGGTGATTTGGCTGCGAGCCGCCCGGTGACAAATGAGCACTTGAGCAGTAGCTTCGAAGTGAGCAGTGAAGCTGTGTGAGAAACAGTTCACGCGTAACGTACCTCGGAGAAGTTGAAGTAGTGGAGAGAGGCTCACGGGAAGAAAATCTTCATTAAAATAAAAACATTGAGAATGTACTCCAGGTTGGAAAAAGTACGTCAAAGTGGAAACAAATCTTTTACATCTACACAATTTTTACTTAGAAGTAAAGACGTCTTAGTAAACAACAACTAAGTAGGTCAAAAACTATTTATAAGATCTACACACTTTTATCTAAAGAATTGGTCAAAACTAACTTCATCCCAGTATTTTGTAATGTCAGACAATTGAAAGTCATTTATTTTTTGTTTTCTTTAAACACAGGGCCATGGTTTGACTTTGGTTCGGTAGTGTCGAAACGGTTCTATATGTACCTTAACTGATAAGTTTTTTAAAAGGATATTTATATGTATGTATGTATATGCAATATGGTCATATGTGTATTAGATGGTAAAATAAAGTATCGATCTATAATTTTCTAAGATTCAAAGTTATAATCAAGTCCACAGTATTAAAAAAAAATGACACGATATTGTATTTTAAATAGCAATTATTTAATGTACAGGTCAACATTGAGAACGCTTGAATAATGTACAGTGACTTAAAAGTGAAATTTTCTTTTAATCGTATAGAAATACAATTTCTTGAGAATGCATTTATTGAGAGTTTCCCATGAGAAGTTGGGACAAGACACTCCAAAAAAGTCTGGGATGTGAATCATTCTGTGCTTGTCCTCTGTAGGAGAGCGCTAGGTGGATGCTTACGTTACGGAGTCAACGGACAACAGGGATGTGGGCCTCTCACTCTTTCACACTCCCACACACAAACATGCATACTCAACACACAAACACACACTTACAAACACGCATACTGATCACACACACAGACACAAACTGAAAGAGAAACCTCTTCAAATGAAACCCGTCTCTGTTTCTTTCTAAAAAAAAAAAAAGCGCCCCCCCCCTTAGAAGCACCTGTTGCGAGGGTCTGCTGAAAAGATTTCTAGCAAACGATCAGGACGCGGGTACTGGAACTATCTGATAGACAGGAACTAGATGACATGTTCACAAATTTAAAAAGAGGGCAATTAAAAATAATTTGTTTAACCTATTACACAAACTTGCCCAAGTTTTGATGGTTCTCAAAATTTGGAAGAATAGTTATGGAGTTGGAATACTAAGGAAAAAAAAGCACTTTACAACTGGTAAATCTTATTACATGGTTTAAATCTCCTGTCCCAGACTCTTTGCTGTGTGGAAACTAGAGACAAGAGATTGGGTCAAAACTCGTTTATCTGAACACATTATAGAAGAAGAAAAACATGTTTAAAAATACTTTAAAAACAAAACAAAACAAAGGTTATATGTAGTGTAATTGTATCAATTAGCTTAGATCAGTAAAGTTATTAAGTTTGTAGTAGATTTAGGGATTCTAAACCAACAACAATAAATCTGTGCGATAAGAAATATTTTTATTAATTGTTTTTTGCTGAGCGCTATTTCACGCTTTTTAGCTTTCTCACCTGGACCAGTGGAGAAAATGGTGTGGGGGGGGGGGGGAAAGAATGGGATATCTGGGTGAATTTTGTTTTTTTCCCGCATTCGCTTTTTAAAAGCATACAACGGAACTACCTGAATTCAAACTTGTTTTAGTTGTTCAATTGTTTTTTATGATACACACGGATGACGGCATGGTTCCTACAGTTAGCAAGTAATTAGACTTCTAGAGACGAGACATTCCTAGCTTTACATTGCGTGAATACACTTTTAGAGCTGATTTAGCTCATGAATGATTTTTAAAGGAGCCAATGTCAAATTGTTCTACGACAATTGTGTATGCAGGGCGCTTGGGATTACTGCACAGGATTTAAAATGTGATCTTCAAATGGAACATTCTCAGATTCGCTACTGGACTTATTGTGTGAAAGATTTTTATTTCTCAGCTAAAATTAACAATTTAATAGTGAGTATTTTATTTGTAATTGGAAGTAAAATTGTTTGGGTTTCATGTCTTTCAACTTTTATAGGAACTTTTTATTTGAAGCAAACCAATGACTATTGCACATAGTGATAAATAATGTGGTGGTTTATATAAGTAAATATTTTAAAGACATTTTAAAATTTTCTATAACTTTTTTCGGTTCAAAGGATGGTTGATACAAAGGTCTACGCATAGCTGTTCGAAGCCATCCTGGCGTAGGGAATGCCTTGGCGTCTTGCGGGTGTCAGAATTTAATATACTAATAGGAATGTACTTTATTCAATTAAATCAGCCCGAGTGGGTTGACCAGTGGTCAAGTCCCTGGACGAAATGCCAATCTGTAAGAAAAAAGTGTTGAGGCGAACGTACGAGGCTGTGAAGGAATTGTTTATCGCTTGAATTATTGAAGCGTGACTGGAAGGACGAGGTCGTCTATTAAATGTGATGCATGCATTTCTGAGTTCTGGACTGGTCAGTAGAATCAGCAATGGTGAGCTGACCACAGTAGGTGGTCATTTAGTGAAAGGCATGAAGAACAGCAAAGAAACACAAATGCTGGGCGGGGGGTGAGATAAACCACGCCTAGTTGAACTCACCAGAGTATGTAAATGTAACGATTAAATTTAATTAATTGGTCACTTACTGTCCGGCATTCGCTCCGTGAGCACTCACTGACTAGAAAGAGGGAGTTAAATCCGGGAAGATGTCACTTGAATTAACGTTAATTCCTGGCACTTGATACATATAATGTGTGTCATTTTGGCTTTAAAGTCTCGAGACTCCAAGAACATCACACAATTCCCAAGACATTAATTAGCTGGTGTTAGAGTCGATTACAGTTATCGTCCCCTTGGTCTGCTAAAGTGCAATGTCAAAGACTATTTTTAATCCACATTTATCTATTTAAAAAAAAATTTGAAAGGAATCAAAACTATATTATGGCAGAGCATCGAAATTCGTCACCATTAATCCCGAGTACATGTTAAAAACAAAATACCCTCTTAGTTGATAAATGACAGTTGGATTTTTTTATAGCTCATTTTTCAGGCACTATGCCTCTTTTGTGATCCAGTTGGGGGGGGGGGAGTCCCTGCTACTTTTAGGCGCTCAGCAAACACAACCCATTGCAAGTCAGTATTCGAGCTCGAATAGAGTGTAGAGTGTGTATTGGGTGTATTAGAGAATGATAATAAAATGGGAATTATCTGATGTTGAAATTTAAGTTTTGTTTTCTTGCATTAAATATTCTCACTGCTTTTTCTTTTAAATTAAATTTTATTTTGAGCTAACTTTTCTGGGCTATATATATTTTGAAAAATAAATAAGTTAGAGTTTCACCATCTTATATTCTCCACATCTCCCCCCCCCCCCCCCCAACAAGAATGTAATTCACTCTATTTGTGCTTTTCATTAACCCACTATCCTAGAATTGTCTCTAGATCTGTAGTTATTATCAGGCGTTTTTAACCACCATATTAGTAAACTCAATTACTGGCACACAAAAAAAGGGGGAAATTAAAGTATTATTGTCAAGTTAAAATTTTGTTTAAAATGTGTGTGTACCCTAGTTTTAACAACTATTAATACAAAGCCAATAATACTTTCGAAAGAAGATTAGGCCTATGTGAAATATCCAAATGCCTCAAATCTTGGGGTAATCACCCTTTTCTTCACATGGATAGTCTAAAAATAGCCCCGATACGAGCTAATAAGAGATAGACTTGGATGAAAACCTAAACAAAACGAAAGCATCCAGTTGTTGGGTAACTATTTCATCGTGCGACACCGTCAGCTATTCAAGTCGGTAATTGGCGTCTTTAGTGACTGCCTCGGCGTCACGCTTAGTGTAACTGTGTATCCCGAGTGTGGGATTCCATCCCGACTGATGTAGGTGATGCGATAGGGTAAGGAACCAACACTCACCCGCTCCCCAGTGTATCCCCTCTCGCTCCCCATCAACTTTCTTCCAACATCAGCTGACTATGAAGAATCAAATGTCTAGCTGACTCCAGTCGTCCCAGAGTTCAAAGGAAAGGCGAAACTTTTGACTGGGAGAAACAATCCCTGCATGCATCAGAAACTTTTGACTGGGAGAAACAATCCCTGCATGCATCAGAAACTTTTGGATGGCAAGAACTTCTCAAAGCGACCAGAGGGTGTGTACGCATGGGGAGGGTGAGACCAGGAGGCTGGAAACTAATGAGTCTGAGTCTCGTGTAAACAACTAAAGAGGGAAGTCTGAGCTTGGAGAATAAATATCTCAATTTTCATTCAAAACCATTTTGAAGGTTTTTTCTTCATCTCCTCAAAAGGTTTCGTCCATCATTTAAATCATTGGCTCCAATTAACTACAATTATCGTGATTATATTTGTGATCCTCGAAAGTGTTTTTTTTAAATAACGGCTGTTGTTGTTTTGTTATTTTTAATTCTAAACACGTATTTTATCCTAGTCACTAAATATTGAGACGTGTTATGGATGGAAACAAATGTGGTCCGCAGGCCATGACTTGGTCGCTTCCTACAACGGAAACCAGTTCATGTGAAGGTCAGACAATATAAAGACAATTACTCGCTTCTTGTTCCTGTTTCATTCGGTCCGTTTATTTCTGTAGATATCGTTGAATGCTGTTCAATAATACATTCTGAAGACATAAATATTTCAAACAAATAGTCCCCCCCCCTCCTTTCGCTAGAATCTCTCGTCCAGCCTTCCCCCCCCCCTACCGTTTATTTTTCCTTTTTGTTTTGTCCCGTTCATTCAAACTGAGGCTTAACGTGTACTCGTATTCGCGTACAACAGTCCAACTCCCGCGAGAGGTTGAAATCATAATAAATAGTTCACGGGACGATCTCTCGGAGAAATGCCAGACTTGGGACAACGGTAAGTCCTGAGTTATTATGTGAAGGTATCCGGTCTAGGCAGCCAGGAGGCAGTGAATGTTAAAGGTTGAATTTCGGCGAAAGACTTAAAAAAAAAAAGATTTTCACCACCACTGACATCATATGACATCTGGTTGACATTCTTACCAACCAACACGTAATGAGATGTACACTCAGGTGCTCAGCACCGTCGACAAGCTGGGAGGTTTCGCTGAGGAATTCCCATCTCGCTACTTGTACAGATTTGAATGTTTCAAACTGACGGGTTTAAAAACCAAGCTGCTGGGTGTGAAATTGTTGAAATTGAAACGGAACGTATCAACTGCAGCCAACATTTGTAAACTTAAAAATTACAAAATATATTTGTATGTCGCAACGTATAAGATTCAACCTGACAATGTCAATGTACCAATCATCACTTCGATGTCGCTAAAAATGCTGAAATGTAGCGCTAATAAATCCTCAGCCTAATGCAAAAACCAACAGACCAGTAGCCTGCATTTTTCTCAGCTTTTTTTAACCCATCTAGAAGACTACTCAGTTTTCGGATGGTAATATCACAGAACTTCCAGTTGCTATAAGCAGCTAGTGTCGCTTGCTGACTTAGCTCGCGATAAAAGTCCATTTTGTTTAGGCATGCACTATAATGGCGTCATTTTTTCCCTTGTATTTGAGAATTAAAATTGTTTTAGTTTGAAATATACTATCCAGGAGGCTCTCTAAATTTAGTGATTTCGACCACCCACGTTTCTCTTATAAAATGGGTATATTCACTTTTAATAATTCATATGGCGCTTCCAGTTTATATGGGGGCATTTTTGTTTATATTATTTGTATGAAGGATCTCAAACAGAGGACGGATATACCAGAATAGGTCTAACTGAGATTCAATACCATTTCAGATTTATTTTCTTTACAGACTTGTAAGCAAATCCTTAAATAAATCCGACTGCCATTAGATTTATTTATATGCGTGTATAGTCCCGGGGGAGTGATACTTGCGTGAGAACCAGTGTATCGAAACAATTCTTGGCAGTCTTTCAGTTCTTATGCTCTCCTGCACCTACCTATGTAATCAGGACCTACCGGAAATGTCTACATCGCAACCCGGTTACTGTCGGGTCAGCTGACTACAATGACTTTTGACTAACTCCAGACCGAAACAATTACGTCAGTCCCATTGTCTGAGGGGGGTAACTAAGGGGAGGGATGAGGTGTGAAGGTCACGGACATTGGTCGTTTAACTTTGCCATAAGAGACGAGACTTTCCCCAAACGGAAGACATTAGCAGCTGCTTTTAGATCTAGCAGAACATGAAAGTCAGATCACGTGACCAGGGAAACGTTCCCAGAAACTAGAGACCTACGTCTGCAGCTTGAGATAGAACTGTACTCCTCCTCCTCCTTCATCTTTTATTTTCTCTTCTTCTCACTCTCACTCCCCCCCCCCTTTTTTTTTCTCTACCCCTCCCCCTTTTTCTGTCTCAATCTCTGTCTCTTTCTAGTTCACTCTTACTTTCTTTTCCTTTTTCTCTAGACATTTAGAGATCACTCTCCCACTCACTCGTTTTTCTCTCTCACTTTCTCCCGCATTCTCTCTCTCTCTCTTACTTTCACTTTCTCGATTTGAACTTTGACAATTCGACAACCGCATCTATAGAAATGTTCCAGACATTATTAACAGGACAAAGACTTTATTTGAAATTCCATAGAGATACAACTCGAAGGGCTTAGCAAAACTTAGTTGAAACAAAACATTTGTTTCTTATCTTATCTTATATAATACAGACGTTACTTCAAAAAAGAAGATGATTACGTCCTACGCGTCATGCATTTAGTTTGATGACGCCAAGGAACTTCCCATTTCCAAATGTTTTCATGAGCCAAAACAGCACCAACCAAAAACTGACTCAGGTGAGTCAGGTCACAGGCTTTCTAGACTTATGTGAGTCAGGTCACAGGCTTTCTAGACTTATGAGAGTCAGGTCACAGGATCACTAGACTCAGGTGAGTCAGGTCACAGGTTCTCTAGACTCAGGTGAGTCAGGTTATGGGCTATATAGGCTCCTGTTTGCTTAATTTTTTAAAAAGGGTAAAGGATCGATACTATTTAAACAAATTATTTTTTTTTAGTTTTGTCTTTTTACGAATTTTTTAACCCTAAACCTAAAACGGATACCTAATCATTTAATTAATTAATCCTAACCGAGAATTTAGTACGGTTGGTGTAACTGCTAACTCGGTTCTTGTAATTCTCAGTATCGACTACAGACTCCTGTGTATACAGATGTGAAGTATTGCCATAAAAATCGTCTTCTTTAGCTGCTTGGTAAATGCGTTGTTCGATTATAGTTGTATTTTTACGAGTGCCGAGATAAATATTCGTCCAAGGGCGCACCCCTGTCTCCCAATCTTTCACCTCTCTTGCCCCCCCCCCCAGCCCCCTTCAATGGATGATAATGACGGTGTGTCTTACTTGGATACCACTGACATTCCGATATTCGCAGGCGCCCTGAGATAATGCCTCTGAGATAATGCCAGATATAGCGTGACCTAGATTCTCACCCAGCTGCTGTCTAGGAACGTCTCTCTCTCTCTCTCTCCAACAATGATCTCCCCCGGGACTGTCTCCAGATTTGCTTCTGTTCCGTAGACATGTTTACTGGAACATATGCATGTATAGAACACAGACTCCAGTGTCTACAAATGTCTCCATAGTACATATAAACGTGTCACACTGAGGAGCATGTCTACAAGTGAACAAATGTGTGTTGTCACGTGTGCTTCTTAAATAACAAGCAAAATAGAACAAAATAAATCTCTTTTTAAAAAACTGTAAACCCTAGCAACCCAATAAACTCGGGTTTAATTGGAGGTAGCCATGAAAAAAAAATGTATTAAAGCAGAAAACATTTAGTTTAGGCGAGATCTCATGGAATCTCTTTTTTTTAGATTAATTCTTTTTATTTTCTCATTTTGACAGAATGATCTAATGAATGCGTACAGATCACAATACAGAAAGTAGGACAAATGTCCACATCCTCCTCTCATTGTGTAATGTCCAGAGAGTTAGGCCCCCCTACATTGAGTCGTATTTTCCTAATTGGTTTCAAATAGACCAGTGTTTCCCAAACTGTGTACCGCGAAGCCTGAATAGGTGTTCCGCGAAGCCTGAATAGGTGTTCCGCGAAGCCTGAATAGGTGTTCCGCGAAGCCTGAATAGGTGTTCCGCGAAGCCTGAATAGGTGTTCCGCGAAGCCTGAATAGGTGTTCCGCGAAGCCTGAATAGGTGTTCCGCGAAGCCTGAATAGGTGTTCCGCGAACTACTGGAGTAATTTACTAGTAGGCCACGACGTCAATTAATCTCCCTAAAAAAAATAAGCTAAGTGTTCCGCTAAATACTCAGAATGTGCGAAGCGTTCAGTTAAGAGAAAAGTTGAGAAACACTGGTAAAAGACATTTCCGTTTTTTTTAAAGATACAAATTTTTAACAAAATGTTTACAAGGTTAAAGACTGGAGCTCACGAGCTCAGAGTTCAAAGTTCAGTACACCAAGTTACTCTCTTAACTGTGCGTGACTTTAAACAATTTTTGTACGTACATCTTCTGCTTGATGTGTTAGCAGGGTGACGAAGGGAGGCTGCCACGCCTGATCAGACACCCAGGAACAGGGTCAGTTCGAAATGACTTTCAGTTTGTTTCCTAGGTACGTAGCCAGTCCAGGGTTTGGGCTCATCAAATATTTATGGGCAGAAGTTTAGTTTGGGCTAACAGCTAGCCAGGAGGAAGTCTTTCCATTTACACAGATACTGACGCTTCACGGACTAGACAACAAAGTCTTATAGGGACAATAGTCTTTCTCTAAAATTTAATCACGACATAAAAATTTAACATATCAATGAGTTTTCATCAATATATATATATATATATATAGTTTTTTTTTTAATGTCTGTTTTTTGTTTTAAATATTGGAATTGCTGTTATACTATGATGTGCATATTTTACATCAGTTCGTGTCCTTTCATCAGGGCTTTGACTTACACTTATAAACCTATCTCTAGTTGATCTTCACAAACATTTCACAGGACTCTATAATTAGGTTAGATAATAGCATACAAAGTACTTAGAACCCCAGGAAGAACTATTATTCACCATATAGAACTTTCATGCTATGAGAATAGTTGTGTGTGTGTATTGGCTGATGTAATAAATGAACTTCTATAACACAGCTTGGACTGGGTGAAAAGAGGCTTATGGGCTGATGTGCTGGGGCGAAGACGGAGACATGTGACTGAATGGTGAGACCGAGTAGATTTGACAGAAAATCCTTTAAAACCCTTGATTTGTAATTGATATAGTTCTATACGGATATTGAAAGCTGTTGATAATTGTCAATAAAAGCCGCCATTTGTTTTGATCATGGCTCTGAGCATTTCAAGCTTTCATTTTGTGTGAGTTGAATATCACGTAAATAGGTCGGGGGCTAAAGCTACAACTCATTGTTAGAGACGTAAGCGTCAAATAGCACTATATAGCACTATGTAACACTACATAGCACAATCTTTGTCTAGGAACCACTTTCACTTATTGATTTAAAGTACCAACTGGTATATAGCACCATATTCTAGACTCTACATCGCCATTTAAATGCCAGCCTCCTTTAAGTACCAAGGAACACTATAAAAACAATGCGACGTGCTGACTCTCACCGCGTGAGTAGAACACGGACCTATATAAAGTACACATGAATGAGACAAATAGACCTATAAGTTATGAATGAACCCCAACCCCCCTCCCCTCCACCGCCTGTTTTACCTTCAACATCGTGCCCTATGTCGGGCGGGGGGCATAGAGAATCAATACAAGACAACAATCAGGTCAGGTGATGAAATATTCAGCACGCGGCTCATCCAGTTAATTACTAAGTCTGCTAGCGTTAAGCGGATTAACTTAACTCTAGTAAGCGCCGTCCAGGGTCATAAGCAGATGTGTTGCTTTTACTGACCTCTGAACTTTATGTTTTTGACCCTTCGCCGATCTTTAGTCTTTTAATAATGAGTCTTTCAGTATGATTAACAATAAATACACAGAAAAAGAAAGAAATATCTCCGTGAGCAAGAATTTTTGTTTATAAATGTTTACTTAGACTTAGACTAGGCTGTACTTTGTACTTTGTAAGACAGATCGAGACAGGGAGCGACAGACCGAGAAAGTAATGAGAGTGTCTGTGTGTGTGTTTGTGTGACAAAGAAAACGCATTGCCCCGCACTGAGTATCATTTACTTTCATCTACGTTACAACATCAGTTACAAAAATACAATATCCTTTGGCCCCCAATGTACATACTTCTATAGTCTATAGATGATAAAATGTACATACTTCTATAGTCTATAGATGATAAAATGTACATACTTCTATAGTCTAAAGATGATAAAATGTACATACTTCTATAGTCTAAAGATGATAAAATGTACATACTTCTATAGTCTATAGATGATAAAATGTACATACTTCTATAGTCTAAAGATGATAAAATGTACATACTTCTATAGTCTAAAGATGATAAAATGTACATACTTCTATAGCCTATAGATGATAAAATGTACATACTTCTATAGTCTAAAGATGATAAAATGTACATACTTCTATAGTCTAAAGATGATAAAATGTACATACTTCTATAGTCTATAGATGATAAAATGTACATACTTCTATAGTCTAAAGATGATAAAATGTACATACTTCTATAGTCTATAGATGATAAAATTTACATACTTCTATAGTCTAAAGATGATAAAATTTACATACTTCTATAGTCTATAGATGATAAAATGTGACAACTTCTATCTGTGTACTTTAATCATTTCAAATAGATGTTGGTTTAGTTTGGAAAAACAAAATGGAGGGATGGAAATATTACAGAATAAACAGTTTGATGAAACATTGTGTATAACATCTTCAAACAGTTTTCTGTCATTGTGACCTTGAAGAAGAAAAAAAACCCACAAGAAAACCCTATACGCAACATTGCATTCTGAGTGAAAGACATACATACCTGTCTATGATGACTGGATCTGAAGGCGTTTCGTTTCTATTCCCACAACTTTTTTTCTCACAACACCGACTGAAAAAAAAGTTGTACAAATTACTTTTATAGCAACACGGCGTGTGAAGAGTATAAAGTGCCGTCCTTTATTTGGCACTATGACAGTCTAGTACATAAGTGCACAGTGCACACAGCCCTCTATATACAGTGCACACATCCCTCTATGTACAGTGCATATATCCCACAGTTCTGTGTATTGTATACATTATGAAACTTCGTCTCCACTTTTCCACACTTATCTAGTCGGCCCTTTTTTTAGCTCAATGTTTCATCTACTTCCGTCTTCTTTCAATGTTGATTTGGATCTTCCCATGCTCAGTGTGAGAACCGCAAAAGTAATAACTACCTATCAATATTCCAGATGTCCACTTTTAGTGGTCATATGTTACTTGAGGAATAGTCGATTGGAGCCTGTCAAGTTTAGGATGCATTAAGTCATCCAATGAAATCTACGTTGCAAAAAGTCGCCAGACTAAGAAGACCTTTGACCTTTTGTGACAATGAATGATTAGGTTTAGACACACTTTTGATCCTCTTGGATTCAACCATCATAAAGAACTTTTGCCAAGAGATTAATTCTTTCACTCTTTAAAAAATAAACCTGTTTTTTTAAATCATTCTTGTATTGGGGCTAAGGTTTTCAATTCACTGTAGAAGTACATCGCTTTCATATTGCTTTCATTTGAACACAGACACACACACACAGCCACACATACAGATGTATTTACTCTCCAATGGGGCTATGGAGGCAAACAGAAAACCAACTGGAGAGATATTCGTGTTCACATGCTGTAGTTTTTAAAAACACTGAATGAATCTGGTCAACCGTCATTCAGGTCACAGTCAGTACAACATTTCACTGTACTGACGAGCTCACCAACTTACCTGCACATGATTTCGTGTGTGAGCAGAACTCTGCACATTTCTGGGTTTTTGTCCTGGCCTTCATAAACTATAGCCTGGAACAGAAAAAAAAAGACTTAATGTTAAAATTGCCAGGATGTAGATGCCTACCAGTAAAGAACCACATGACCTTTTACCTTTTGATTATCAAACCTTATATTATGAATGTTCTGTTGCTCAAGAGAAATCTAAAACACACACAAGTAGCCCATAATCATTGAAAAACAACAACTATACTTTACCCACCGGCTACGACTACTTTAAAAAAACAACAACTATACTTTACCCACCGGCTACGACTACTTTAAAAAAACAACAACTATACTTTACCCACCGGTAAAATCGTTATAAGACATCCGAGGAGTAGAAAGTCTATAGAAAGTGAACGAAGACTCAAGAAAGATGGCGGTGGTCAGATTACTTTGTTTTACCCTTCCAGCCTTTGTTAAATCTAAACTGAAAGTCGTTTGCTAGATGACCTAGATTTTAGTCGACTCGAAACTATGACATGAGAAACACTACAACATACATGTCATCTTTTTCATTGTTTTCCAAATTATTAACAGACAAAGTCAAATACTAACCATGCCATTTTATTATTTTTTAATATACAACTGTGAAGTCTTCTCTACATAACAGAGCTAGTGTCAACAGTTCTCTCCCATTCACCATTGTTGCAGGTCGACACTTATGGCACACAGAAATATGTTAGACATTAATCAATTATTTACCTGTTTAGTGACAGAATCGATAAGTCTTATATACATATCTTGTTCCTGGCGTATTCCTGAGGACACAAACCAAAAGAATGTCAACTTAAACTTAAATGGTGCATTTCGTTGTATCACAAAAAAAAGGTCATACGAAATAGCACAAATTTAGTTACTCTGTTTTGTCCGGCTACACTGGCCTAACGCTTCCTCTCAAAGAAAACATGAGAAAGTCGAGAGCCAGTGAGACTTGACCAAAGGGTTTCCCTGGAATGAGACGAAAAAGTAACACACGTTGTTGAGTCACGTGACCATGTCATTGTAGTCCCCATAGGTTCAGACTAATGTCCTGGTTCCGTAAACCTTCTTTAGTAGAGCTGTATGTTTCTTTGTTGTTTTCAGTGATGGCATTATGACTAGGCTGCTAGTGTAACTTCATTATTTTTTTTTTTTGCAAACAACAAGCCTAGATCTAGTTGTTTTTGTTTCGTGTGTGTGACACGAGTGTGTGTGTGTGTGCTGTTTTTGTTTCGTGTGTGTGTGAGTGTGTGTGTGCTGTTTTTTTTTTCAAGTATTTAAGAAATGTTACTAGATCTGGAAGTACGAATCGAAATAAGAGAACAGTTGTATATTCGAAATAACTTTATACAAAAGCAAAAATAAAATGTAACTTTGCTTTAATATGCTTTGATACATTTTATAAACGATATAGCAATGATCTCAATCTGCCAAAAAATTAGTGGTAAATAAAAAAAAGATGTTTAAAAAGTTCCACTCTTGTACAAAATATTTTTAAAAGTCATTATGTAATATTATCTAGACACTGAAGTAAAAAAAAAAAAACGGTATCAAATCGCCTTTATTCATTGATTGACTTTGACCATTTTAAATTTGAACTAAGCCTAGCTTGGTCTACGTCTATTTGTGGTGTTTTCTTCATTAGTCACTAAGAAAAAGAAAGTCTTTTCTTCTGTCAATGTGGTCAACATTTTTTTTTTGTACAGAGCCTCAACTTCGTAGATTTCTTTTTGTCATTCCTAAAAATAAACTTGTGATAAAAACATTGACAGAGAGACGTTTGATTGGATGTGTGTGTGTGTGTGTTAACTAGTGAGTGGCAGAGAGAGAGAGATAGATAGAGAGAGAGAGAGAGAGAGACATCAAACTTTCATTAAGATATTAAATGCCAAAGAGTATGACAAAGAGACCTCAGGGAAATGCTGTCGAGATCTGAACAGTTTGGTAACTGACCATTGGTCACTTGGTGAATGCAAAGGTAGTAAAAAAAAAAACGAAAGTGAAACCAACATAATACAAAAGTAGAACGCAAGAAACGATTTTTTTTTAAAGTTTACTTTAATAATAATAACAATAATAATAATAATAATAATTATTATTATTATTGTTATTATTATTATTGTTATTAATATTATTGTTATAATTATTATTGTTATTATTATTATTATTATTATTATTATTATTATTATTATTATTATTATTATTATTATTATTATTATTATTATACAATTTCGATGTCAATGTCAGCTAGAAGAGTTTCATAGACCCTTGTTTCTTTGGTTAGTTTTCTAGTTCATCAGTTTGAGATTGTAAAATGGTGTTCGCAATGGCGTCGCTCTTGGTGCATTTTCCTATTACAGTTTGACAGTACTACAAAGTGTTCACTACAAACTTTTAAAACTCACTTCTCAGCCTGTTTCAAACTATCAAAAGAAAGTAATCAATAGTAGATCTCTACAACTTTATGTCTTTCAGCTTACTACTGCTGTACTTCTAGTCCACTAATTGCAGTAGTAGCCTGACTTCCAGCTACCATGAGCTAGCGCTGTTTTAATTCCAGGGCCATTTAGTAGGCACGAAGCGAGAATAACTTTATGAATTAACCATAGAGCCATCTGCCACTTGAGTGTTTAGTGGCCCACTAGGAATCAATGAGATGAGCGGGATGTCCCGTAGAACACTTCAAAACTGACTCGTCTCGAATCAATGGAAGGCTAAGGCCAGTCGTCAAATGTCCAGGGCCAGGCTCATGAGACATACATTTGTAATGGTGTAAGCGTAAATAAAGTACATATTGCATTCTCCAAACCCAACATACTCAACTTTATAATACGTGATGTTGATAACTCACTAAGACTAAACTTTTATGTAGATTTAGTAATATATACATCTAAGCTCACTATGACCTATGTATTATAAGCGTAAAGCATATCGGTTTGAGAAACGACTTATAAACAAATACTTTACAGAATTCGGTAAATTAGGACTAGACGCTTATTTGGACCGAATCCGAACACAAATAAAATGTTCGCGTAATCAGACCATCCAGTTATCATTACTACTAATCGATTGTTTCTAGAGGAATCGACTGTATGTATATCAATTGAGTTGTGTGCGTATATAATTGAGTATATATATATATATATATATATATATATATATATATATATATATATATATATATATATATATATATATATATATATATATATATATATAATATATATGTCAATCTACATGGGAGTAGGTGGACAGTATGTTCCTGTGAATCTGTTGTTTTCAATATGAAATGTTTACAAGTTATCGACCCAATCAAAGGTGAGTAGAGATAAATGAAAATACCTTTTAAATGACTGTCAATCTAGTCATGCCAGTCATCACCCAGACGCAAGTTATTCGAATCCGTATTGCCTAGTTCCAAAAATAATATTTAAAAAAAACAGGCAGAAAAGATTGACAAGTGAACTTCTGAATACATCTTGCTGGGTCACGTTTGCAAACAAAATTAGTTGGAAAAACTCATCCAGTGGACAGTGGACATTGTTTTATAAAAAAAAAAAAGCAACTTTCCCTTAGAGAGTCCAAGACTAAGTTCACACCAAAGACACACAAGTTGGAAGGCTAAGAACAATGGAACGTGATATAGATTATGTAAATAAACTTACCGTTAGCGTACAACAACTGGACTCTGTAGTGTATTCCATTATTAGTCTTCTGGCCATCATTGTCCTAGACAAATAAATCAGCAACAATTTAATCTCAACATTGCTTTATGTTATATTATGGATATCTTTTATCTGTATCAACTACCACACGTCAAACTATTTGTTCAACTAGGGAACGTGAAAAAGATGAACAAATTATTTGTTAATATATCGGATTGACATTTTCTGTGACGATAGAATGATGCAGAAGGTATGCGGGTGAAATTAGAACCAAAATACTTTACCGTGGAATCATTAAACTTTAAAAAAATTAACAAGAATCAAAGTTTACATTTTATATATACTATTTTTTTTCTTTTAGAAGGAGGCAGGTAATGCATATGGATATCTCTATGGACCAAATAGTTTTGGGACATTAAACTCTTTTTTGTGTGTTGGGCAAGTGAAGGTCTTTTGTGTATTTTACATTGTAGTCGTCACAGTAGCCTTGTATTAGTAATTAGTACATAACTCTAATGTGAAATACTGTCATTCATGTGCTCAAGCATTTAACAAATAAATATTTCTTTGAGAATCATGAAGATCTACAGGGTCTAGTCCAGTAGGTTTAATCTAGTAGGTCTTGTAGGTCTAGTCTAGTTGGTCTACTCACTCGGAAGTATTACGACCGCCACAGATTCAACATTCCTGGCGTATTATTTGTTTTCCTCTAATGTGCTGCCGAAACAAAAAATGCCCTCCCCTTAAAGACATAAAAGTAAACACTTATAATGGAGAGGAGCTAACCATTAACCAACCAATAGCAGGCTTCCCATCGATCGGAGAAGGTGATTAGATTAACACCTCAGTCTGACCCACGACAATTAGTTAGTTTATGAACTGCTGGGTTTGTACGGAGATGGGTTTAATTTTCCCCAGAACCTGTGTCTAGGGAATTCGGGTTAAGTCCTTGGGATTCTACGTCATCGTTGTGTTATACAACTTAAGTAACTCGAGATGAATGCGCTGAGTAGATAGTCCTAGTATCTAGTATAAGTTCATAGTCCTAGTATCTAGTATAAGGTCATAGTCCTAGTATCTAGTATAAGTTCATAGTCCTAGTATCTAGTATAAGTTCATAGTCCTAGTATCTAGTATAAGTTCATAGTCCTAGTATCTAGTATAAGTTCATAGGCCTAGTTAACGGGCAAGGCTCATTTTTTTCCCGTGCTTATAGTGTATATAGTTTTTTAATCACTAAAAGATACCGTGATTCAAAGAATTTATTAGATTTGTCCATCTCAAATTTGGAATAGGGGGCACAAAAGTTGCTGATTCCTAGGGGTGGGGGTCTGATCCCTCTCAATTAATGAACTAGATACACCACTTTAACTAAACAATGCTTTAAGAAAAGTGTAAAGCTGTAAAGCTATCATTTTGACCTTCTACTAGTTAAACATTATATGATCGTAGGGCGACTCCAGGAGCACCTGTGTGTTAGTATATTTGTGTGTGTGCGTGGAAGGAAGAAAGAGATAGAGAGAGGAAGTATTTTAGAGTAAGTGATTTCTATAATAAATGTATTAGTGTTATTTGTTAATTATTTTAATTTGCTTGTTAATGAGTCTAGGTTAAAGTTAAGTTACTTTTGTTTTCTATTTATCTATCTTATTTGTTAGCTCCTTGGAGATGTCTCTGCCTGAATCAGAAATCAATCTATACGCTAGATGTACATCTTTAGTAGGAAGAGAAATGCGTTTAGCTATTCAGACTAGGCAGCAGCAACTGTATTGATTCCTGTCTGTATAGAACAACACTAGAACAAAACCAAAAGTCTGGGAAGTAGCGCCGAGAAATGACTTGCCTGACATCATGAATTATTAAACAATTACACAATTTGTTTGGCCCGTGAGGCTTGTCCGCGTGTGAGTCAATGTGTAGAACTGTGTAGTTTATGAATTTGTGTGTTCTGTGTGTATGCGAGAGAGAGAGAGAGAGAGAGAGAGAGAGAGAGGTGTTGCAATATGATGCACTCACAGAAAGACGGAACAGAGAAACTCTATTCAAGATATTGAAAAGCGCTTCTGTTGTTGATTCCAATGAGCCATTTCCATTTCACCACATACACGGTAGTCTTGACCTATGATTCGGCAGTACTCATTTCTTACATACACGGTAGTCTTGACCTATGATTCGGCAGTACTCATTTCTTACATACAAACAGTGTCGGTTGAAACGTGTCTACTCAATGGACAATTGGGTCAGAGGAACTGGGGTTAGCTTCCAGTCAAATATTACATAGATCAACATCCATGGATTCTGTTCAATATCAAAATTCATGGAGGCTAGCATTAATTAACATTCGTTCAAGGGCATTAATTAACATTCGTTCAAGGGCATTAATTAACATTCGTTCAAAGCTCATCTAAAACGTTTCTCCGAATTGTGTTTTACAATATGTACCACGTTTTTTCTAATTTGTTCTCCTGGCAATTAAATCATTAAATAGAAACAATTTGATATCAACTTTTCACATGTAAATTATGAGTGAGTCTGGTGTGAATGTACATTTTGTTTTTTTTCTAGTTACAATGTTTTGTTTGATGTAATGCAAAAATTGTAAGACGAATTTCCTTACGGACAATAATGATTATTATTATTATTATTATGTTAGAAATGAACGAGTAGTCATTCTCTGGCGCTGCCAGGGTCGAGTTTCGCTAAAGAGAAACAAAATTCATCGTAGTCCCTTTAACAGTTTCCACTGAGGAATTTTCTGGTGATGTGGCAGGTCTGCAGCAGTACCGCCCTCTGACAGGCAACGAAGATGTTCCTAGGAATGTTAAGGGCCTTGAAGGTGTCTGTGAGGTCAGTTGTTATTATCCCCTCGGTTGATATAACAATGGGGTATATTGTTATTTTGGACAATTTCCATAGACGCTTAATCTCCAAGCCTAGGTTCCCATATTTTCTTTGTTTTTCTATCTCAGTTTTTCTTAAATTATGAGACAGTGGTACGGCGATATCGATAATGGTAGCGGATTTTTCTTTTTTATCGATAAACAGCAGATCCGGGCGATTGAAATCTACCGTTTTGTCGGTCAGAATAGGCCTATCCCAGTACAGCAGATGTTCAGTAGACTCGAGAACCTCTTGCGGAGAGTATTTATAATAAGGGGGAGTGTCCTTACCGATCAATTTGTACGTCAAAGCCAGGTGTTGGTGTATTAACTTTGCAACTTGGTTATGGCGACCTAGGTAGGCTGATTCTGATAGGGCTGGACATCCTGCCATAATGTGTTCAATCGACTCGCCCACATTTCCACATTTTCGGCATTTGTCGACAACATTGAGTTTCAGGTTATGCTTCTCGTAATTTTTTGTCCTGATTACTCTGTCCTGTATTGCTGTAACAAAGCCTTCTGTTTCAGGGTAGAGATGACCTGCTTTGAGCCATGTTAAGGAAGCAGCCTTGTCGATGTTGTCCCCATGTAATGAAGCCGGAAATTTTCCGTGGAGTGTTTTTTCTTCCCATTGGCGAATCTCATGCCCTACGTCGTCCAAACCGATATTGACATCAGCATTGTGTAGGTTCAGAGGGGTTGCATCGGAGTCGTATTTCCGTAGGAAGGAAACTAATTTGTTACAGCTATTTGTCATACAGCGACTTGTCATACAGCGACTTGTCATATAGGCGCGTTATGATCTCTTAATATTGTACAATGTTAACTAAGTTAAAAATCTACCGTCTCGAAAGTTACGTAAAGGGGCCAGCCAAAGAGATCTAGATTCCACTACAGATGTGAAATAAAGAACTAGATCTAATAACTGAGTTTTGTTTTTTGATTTCCCGCAAAATCACGGATGCCTGGTCGTGTGGGATGCGTTCTGGGCTATCGTCTCGATGATCCCCGGTACGAACCCAACCAACATACACGCTGTCCTGCGGGACATTTGGTCTCGGATGTAATGATCTTCAGTTATAAAGGAACGTATGAAACATGTTCAACCAAACAGCAGCTAGATCTGTAGGAAGTAAGCTTTTACTCACAATAGCCAAATGATTTGTACACGAATGGAAGAATGTCCTATACTTTCTAATCAGAAGTGTGTGATATATAAAGCAGGATAGAACAGCACGAATGAAAAGATACAAGCAGTTAGCCCCTTCACCACCGATGTCTAGTAAGTAGGTATTTTGCTTACCTGTTCTTTCTCGACAAAGTCCACAAACGTTGTCCTCTCCACCTCGACAGGTGAGCCCTGTCTGTCATACAGCGCCAGGACAAAGTGGAAAAAGTTGCTCTTCCTTAGATTGCTGGGAGGCTGCTTCTCGAAATGTGCCCGGCTCAGGCCAATACTGAAAAGTAGCAGATTAGTTTGTATCAGACGTATTGTACGTATTGTATACGTAAAGTATAAAATGTTTGTTTTTAGTCAACCTTAAGATGTCGATATCATTCAAAGTCATTACATTTAGAAGGCAGAAGAAATGCCTATACATTTATATTTGCCGACAACGGACTACAAATCATGTTTCAGTTACAAATGTTCTTTAAACAACATGACCGTGTAACAAGCCTATCGCTTATTCGTAGCTACATTGTTTATTGCTTGTCATTATAGATCTTAACATTTTGGTCAATATATTATTGAGGTCGGATAGATGCAATTCAATTAGTGCTCGGGTTAAGTTAAAACAATGTAGTCAAACCGAATTTTCATTAGTTTGAGCCAATAAATATTCATATCTTATCTGCCAAGAAAGAATCTAAATTTGTGTGTATAAAACTTGTTTAGCTTCTCGTTGTGTCCACCCGGAAATGTACACATATCTATAAACGTCTAATCCGCATTTTATTCTTTACACTGAGACTGGCATTAGTTGTATTCAGACCTTTGTCATTGCTTCATCAAAATGTTACTTCGAGGCAGTAGTAAGGCAGTAATGTGAAGGCAATACTTTGAGGCTGTATTGTGAGCAGTGTGGCTTGTTATTATTAAAATAATTAAACCCACTAAACGTAAACAAAATAATACTATTATTATTATTAGAAACATATTGATAGTCTTTTCAATAAAAATAAATTTCAAATTTTCATTACTATGGCCACCCTTGCTTAAACGTATTAGTAGTTGAGCTTTCAGTCAAGACATTGGATATAACTTTACAATGGCTCTAAAGTAGCTTTTTAAACAGTGCCTAGTGCCAATGCCACTTCAAACTAATACATTCAAATTAAATATCTTAAGTTTTGCATTTATATTATAGATATATTACATACTAATTTATTTTGCTTTCTAACAAAAAGATCGGTCCACTTGTAACATGTTTATATAGTAGTCTTATATAGAGTCATCGTAAGAAGTCTGTGGTGGGGAGGAAGTACACGAATGATAGAGCCACCAATATCAGGTTCAAAACCCGGGCTGTTTATTTTTTATATTTTTTTAATGAATATTACGCCATGACTTAAATTTAGTTTTTATATATGCCTTTTATATACATGTATTTATTTATTTATTTTTGACAATTTTTTTTTTAGATTATACGCAAGTTAAACATTAGATTTCTAGTTTTTATTTATACTAGACTATATATATTAAATTCTATACGATGACAGACGCAGACGGCGAAAAGAGAACCTGAATCGACCACCGCCGGACAACGATTATGTCTACTCTGGTTGTGGCTAAATATGTAGGTCGCAGCTGTGACTGTTTTGCCTCGAGAATTAGCCTACTGTACATCTAATTAATCTTCATGACTCGGACAAAAGCTTTACTATTATTATACGTAGCAGGGAGAATATATATGTCAACTGTAGGCATAGTAAGTATTCATGTATATCAGCTTTGAGGGGTGTATATATAACGAACGGCTATTAGAGTATTAAAGTCGGGTGTCTGCATTGATGTGATTAAAGCAATACAGAAAAGGTTGAAGACCTAACATTAAGAACTTCGCTTAGGTCTGGGCCGTAGTAAGGTACTCGTCGCCCGGGATCAAGAATATGATCATGCCCCCCCCCCAATCCCCTTTTCTAATATTAATTGTGAAATGTAATGAACGTATTTCAAGCAAAGGTTGCTAGGCAACTTGGTCTGGGACTGAAAGTAGGTCAGAAAGTAAACCTTAATTCTGAATTTGATTGAAGTCAGATTCTAAAATCACAGAATTTTACCACCTATACTTCCAAGCATAACACACACAACAATCTTAGTTGGAGAGTATTTCCTGACTGATTCATCATGCCCCCCCTCCCCCAGTCAAATAACAGCGTCATGTAACAAGTCATATGAACATCGTTATAGAGTCGTTCAACAGTGGACGGCGTTAATAATGGTACTCTCATTTTGCATTCAATAACATGTGTACGTCAACGCTATAAATCAATTAAAAAAAGTTGATGCTGTTTAGGTCTTCAATTTATTCATAATTAACTATTTTATTATATTAAGTGTCAATAAAAGCTTCTTATGAATATATTATTACAATTCCTTTTTTTTTTCCGGCTTGAAAACTCTTCATGAGAGGGCGGACATGAATTTTGAAAAACGGCTTTAACGATTTTCTTTGAAATTAGTCAGTTTATGTAAATCTTTGAGAAAAGAATTACTTCCTAATTGACCACACAAGGAAAACTCTGGTTTGACCGTTATGATTTCCTAATAGATCTATAATAATCTTTAAAATTAACTTTGATCTGGCTTAAAGATATTCTATATCTTAAACATACATACATGCATTAGTTATCAAGAGCTAAATCTAAAGCTCATACATTAATATTTTCATTTTATTATTTGCTAAATTAAAAGCAAGACATTTACATTTTTTAAATTAAAAGTGTTTTTTATGCTACTAGCTTGAATGATATATTTGTTTGAATTATTTTTAAAATTAATTGTGTGGCCTATTTTTATTGTTCTACATTTACATTAGTTCTCCCTGTTATCTAGTGTATTAATTCTTATACTGTAGATTATTGTAGATGTATATCCAGTTGGATGCTAGACATTCAAACTTCATGTCAATCCAACAGATGATTTGACTTGTATATTTCCGGATGATTCCAACAAAATGTTATGATGCTGACTGACTGACCGAAATTGAGACAGCTGGCTACAATTTGAAACCGTATTGGTCCCGGCTGTGTGAGTCCGCGTTATATTTTTACTTCTGGTGATGAAGAAATGGTGCCTAGCCTGATAGCCATCACAATTGGCTTACAACATAGGTGCAAAAATGCAGGGTAATTGTCAGACTTATGTTAATTGATCAAGACAATTCTGCATTTGCCTAGAAATTCTTTAAAAATATTTTAGTTTCATTTATTAATTATTTATTTATGTGTGTTAATAAAAAGGGTCACAGTGTTATTCTTTAACATTTCAACTACTGTAAGTGTATTGCTGATGGAATTGTAATGTAAGAGAGAGAGAGAGAGAGAGAGAGAGAGAGAGACAGGATGTTGTAGTTTTGTATTGTATGATTGACACTATACCGCTATTTCAGTCCTACATTTCTTTGTTGAAAGATGACACTATGTCCGTGATGTCCAGAATTGTTTTGAATGTAACGTCTTTAGGTCGCTTAGTATTTTAATGCAAATATTTGTTCCCCTGGCACAAGTATAACAGAAAAATGTAGTGCTGTATTTGTAGTGGCACTACTTCATTTAGTACAAAGGTCTACTACAGAGGGATACTTAACATCAGGGCTAGCATAAGTGATTTCACAAGATTAATTCTTTATCTATATATATTTTTTACATCTTCATGTTTGAAAGCTATTTGACTTGTTGACGCTATGGCTGGGGTTTAACTAACGCCTCCATTGGTTATATATTAGATGTTAATTACCAAATCACACGTTTCTTCAGGAATTGCTTTAAAAAATTAGGTGTTAACACTTTGCATAAATAATAATAAGATATGATTAGATAGGATACTTACTTAGCCGCCACCGGGTCCACAGCAGTGGGCTGCATCCAGTTTCTTATACTGGACAACTGCCCACTCAGCGCCTCTTCCTTCATTGGAGAATGCACACGTTGGCTGCCGATGTGCTGCTGATGATGGTGTATCTGCTGCTGCTGTGCTGGGTGGTGCAGGTGGTGGTGAAGGTGATGCAGGTGGTGTTCTTCCGTCAAGTCAAACATGAAAGTGAACCTGACGCCCGAGGGATGGAGGTTGATCCGTAAAGAACAGAAAGATGTTTGGACGACAGCGACGTTGGTCAGAGGATGCGACGGTCACCTGTGGTCATAACAAGGACGTCGACGGTGAGATCGTTGGTCAAGCGCTGACTCTACTGAGAGATACTATTGAGACAAACTTTTGGTCTCAAGAGAGCGCGGTACAAACTGATGTTACACTCAATGGTCCTCGGACTCATGCATGAGTTATTTGATCGAAGCGTGTGCTATGTCATTACTCCAGGATACTCAGCACTACAGACGATCAACGTCTGACATGACTAAATGTCATGTTAAACAAGTGTTGACATCAGCTGTCTGTCATAGAGCAACACCTAGGGAATAACAGTGAGCTTAAACTGCAATCTGTACTCCGATAGAATGTACCTGTAAAACAAACAGTAGTTGGATACGTGATTCAAGCAGAAAAAAATCCCTTTTATATTTGTTTCATTTGTGATTAAGAAGAAAACAGTTGATGTTTTTAAGAAACAATAATGAAGTTTCTTGACGTTAGTAATCAAAATGAAAACCAGTTAGAATGTATTTTTACATGCATTGAAGAGAGAGAATGTTAAAGACTTTAGACGAATTCAGTAGACTTAACATAAACGTGAAGCCAGACAAAATTACAACGGGGGGAATGATTTGCTCTGCTCTCGTGTGATTATATAATCGCATTTATAAACAGTCCAAGCAGGCAATCTATTCATTCTATAACATTTTCAAAGATGTTTTTGAAACTCTGTTAGTAGTAGAGTACTGAAACCATGTATGAAGACATACAACAATAAAAGACATTGATCACTGTAAAAAAAAAACAAAAAAAAAAACAACATTAACTTAAACTTAATGCTTAGCTTTTGTATTTCCAAATTCATCACCTTTAATAGTGCAATGTACTCGGGTTTGATCGCTAAAACTACCCGAAGAAGTGACTGGCCGAGAGGAAAAAACAACATAATTTTAAATCGTTGCCTACTTCCATTTCAAGCAAGTTTCCATTAAAGTTCATCATAGCTTTAATGAAAGTGTCATACGGCAGTTTCCAATCGTGAACTGAAGCTCGCCAGGGAAATAACAAACTGAGTGCCGTTTGTTTTTCTGCAGTTCTCTTGGCCTAATCATAATACGCACTTCATCAGTGGGGTGCCCGGCCTGTCAATTTTCATTACATTATTTGACTAACCGTTGTCTTATACAGTTTCATCCTCTGCAGAAGATTTTCTGTGATACTCAATGAAAACAATAGCATTGAATGCTGAACAACTAATTGAACTATTTATAGCTCCAGCTGTCCGCGCTGATGAGAAGCTAAAATAGTCGGTGCGCTCTGGGGTGTTCACTTTAATGTGATGGACACGTCTGGAGCCATTAGGTGATTAGCTCATCACGCCCTAGACATTGCTCAACATGAACTGGTTAAAGTGATATTCAGTGATTACATGGATTAAAAGGGTGGATGGAAAAACAACAGGTCTATCCTAAACACACAGACGTTTAAGGATCAGTCACCAGACAAAATTGTCTTCTCAGGTATCACAACATCAACGCCGAACAGGGTGTTGATATGTCATATTAAAGTTAGCCTTGAAGATATTTGTGGCGACTGAACTGGTTTGGAAGCGATTAATTAAAACGCAATTGTCGTTAAGCTCTGCACAAAATTAGCCACTATTTCGTGTGTTTTTTTCTTTGTGTAAATATTAAATATTTCTCTAGTTTCTCTCTAGGATATTTAAACAATTAAAATCTAGGAATAGTCAATATATTCATAAAAAATGTAATAACCCAAAAACTACTTAATTTTTGCTGCACGAAAAAAAAAAGTTCACCCCTTAATTCAGTTACATATCTGGTGCATTATTATTGCATTCTATATGATGGGATAGTATCTAGGCAAATACAAACTACAATTACAATTAAAGTGTACGCTATGTAATATTCTATGAAATTCGCTTTTTTGAAAGAAAAGAGAAGTGGATTGTGTGAAAGACTGACATGATCCTTCATCCAATGTCTATGTCGTTATTAAATCTCTAAAACACACCAACAGCTTCATTTGATACACACTTACTGTACAAAGAATATCCAAAGGTTTGTACACATAATGACCTGAAATACGCTCATTCAGACGTAAACAAAGAATCAACTCACAAGTCACTGGACTAACTGGAAGAAAAGTAGCTTAGATTTTTAAAAAAATAAAATTTATCACTAAAAATTCAGATTCTAGAAATTCCAAAAACTGAAACTTTTCATTGTGATCGTCTGCTGTGTTGCACTTCACTACGTCAAACAAAACTCTCGGGCAGTGTTCACATTTTGTTCAGACGTTTGATTCACTAGATCTGTGTGGAACTACTTCTGTTGAGCTTCTTTATCAGCGGGAATCTATCGCTTTTGTTTTGATCAGTTGTAATATTAGATACTGACTCCGATTAGATAACTTGAAACATATACTTCGATTAGATGACTTAGAAAACTGACTTGGATGAGTTGACTTGAACCATTGACTTTGACTACATGACTTAGACCACTGACAATGAACCAAAGAAAAGGGCGGCACTGTGTGGAATAAAGTCTGAAACAGACTCAACTGGCACTTCAGTTTGTCCATGTCAGGCAAATAATACACTCGACTGATCCTCGCCATTTGTACACGCTTCTCCTGGCTCTTTGATAGATCGTAGGGTCTTTCGGTAGACGTTTGACGATAGAATCGAACTCAAGTTTGTAAATCCGTTATTAAAAGACGCACAAAAGGATCGAATCGGATTCTCTGAGCACAATGTTATTTAGTTTGTTTCTTTTGAACTTACAATTCAGTTGCTATTAAGTCTTAATAAAAATCGAAATTGAAACTAGTCGGCCTAAAAATATCTATAAGTCAAAGAGCTCTCTCTTATTAGCACTAATTAATAAATTATTCAACAGAATAGATATAGCGCTTTTAGAGTCCTAATTCAGTCGAATGAAATGGTCTAACAATGGTTACTATAGTAGCTGCTATGGATCACTATGCGCTTATAGAACGCCTAAGTATTAAGCCTTGAATAATAGTCACCGCTAATGAAAGTACGTTAAAAACACAAACAACGGAAATGTAGAAAAACAAAACAATCAACGTGAAAACAACAAGCACAAGTTTGGCGCTACTACACGTTCATCGAGGTCTACACACTTGGCTAATAAGATAATAATCATTAGAATACATGTTTGAATGTCTCACACTGGGGTGTTGATAGCGGTAAGTGTCCCTTTCCTTAAGTCTCCTGTTGGTGGCTAACTGTAAATCTCCTATCTCCAATGACCGCATAAAGTCCCCGCTCTGGGCTCATGGAGACACGGTCTGGGTACTGAGGGAGAAACTCTCTCGGGTATGTCTTTTGTTGCTTTCCCCACTCCCCGCCAGTCTCCTCCCTACCCCAGAGACAGACAGTCCCACGAGGCCGCAGCCACCGCGGAGCACGCGCCTCGGACCAATGGGGGCACTCTGATCGGCCGCGCGTGGGGATCCCCCGCCCACTTGACGTCGAGGCCGCGCCCCCTCCTTGGGTGGATGTGCCAATCACGAGACAGACCTCGGGGTGTGGGCGGCACGTTTTGTGGCTCCGAAGCCACTTTTCGGTGAGCGGTAATTGATAAAGGAAACGCAATGGGACCATCCCCCGTGAGCAATGAACATGATGGCTGCTACTCACTGGCTGTACCAGGAGTATATAATCGGCGTTGAACAAATGAAACACTTCCAGGGGCGGAGTCAGCAGTCAAGATGGAGAGTCATACTTATTTCAGCATGACCAAAGTCAAAGTTGCAGAAGTCTGCCTTCAAACTTCAGACTTCTGCCTACGTTCTAACACTAGAGTCTTCTAACAGACAAAA
This sequence comes from Biomphalaria glabrata, assembly GCF_947242115.1. Lineage (NCBI taxonomy): Eukaryota > Metazoa > Mollusca > Gastropoda > Planorbidae > Biomphalaria > Biomphalaria glabrata. The sequence goes on along the minus strand of NC_074711.1, from coordinate 21,295,511 downwards.
CTTCCGAACTTTGTCTAAGTCAACACTTAGTAAAGAGAGAGACATAAATTACTAAACCTAAAGAGCAAGTCATAACAGATATGTTCAAACAACATTTTACACCTAAAAATTAATATATATCTAGTTCACTTTGAAACTTTGTACATATCGCCCTGATGTACACATCACTCTGTTATACAAACGCCCTGATGTACACATTGCCTAATGTACATATCGTCCTGATGTACACATTGCCTGATGTACATATCGCCCTGATGTACACATTGCCTGATGTACATATCACCCTGATGTACATATCACCCTGATGTACATATCACCCTGATGTACACATTGCCTGATGTACATATCGCCCTGATGTACACATTGCCTGATGTACATATCACCCTGATGTACATATCACCCTGATGTACATATCACCCTGATGTACACATTGCCTGATGTACATATCGCCCTGATGTACACATTGCCTGATGTACATATCGCCCTGATGTACACATTGCCTGATGTACATATAAACCTGAAGTACACATTGCCTGATGTACATATCGCCCTGATGTACACATTGCCTGATGTACATATAAACCTGAAGTACACATTGCCTGATGTACATATCGCCCTGATGTACACATTGCCTGATGTACATATCACCCTGATGTACACATTGCCTGATGTACATATCGCCCTGATGTACACATTGCCTGATGTACATATAAACCTGAAGTACACATCGCCCAGTTGTACATATCACCCTGAAGTACACATCGCCCAGTTGTACATATCACCCTGAAGTACACATTGCCCTGATGTACATATCGCACTGATTCACACACTAGAATGACTAGATGTAGGTCTAGAAACAAAAAAAAAATTTACAAAACTCCAAAACTCCAATTACTGAACACATACAGAATTTGGTGAACGCATCACAGTCCAGACACAAAAACATTGCTCAAACTCCTCACTACAAAAAGCAAAGACTTGTCCACCACATATATAAAGCACATTGCACCTTTTAGTAACGGGCTAGCCAAATGTTGTCTTGTGGTTATAAATTCAGAAAGTCAAGATCAACTCTTTGTTTCCTAGGTCACACTGACAACTTGAAGGTCTAAATGAAGATCGAAACATTTCTTCAACATTTTCTCAGCGTTTCTTGTTTTTCTTTGATCAACAAAAAAGTCTATAGAGTGTGCGTAGAGTCTAAACAACCAAATTCACAAATGAACATGCACAACATTTTCTTATAGACTTTAACAAATCAAACTGGGACTTCTATTCATAGTTTCTTACACCTATTAGATATCATTGAAATATGTGTTCACGTATCTGTCTATAATGATATCTCTAGGGCCACTATCGAGATATACAGTTAACAAAAATGTCCTTTTAATTAATTTTCAAACATTTCACAAGGTCTACTATGAATATAAAAAATGTCTGTAAAATGATTGAATTGATTTGATTTTGGATTTTTTTTTCTTTCTGACACCACGGCACATTGGAGGCCATGTCATGCCATTGCTCAATGTTTCACTTCCTACGTTCAATGTCCAGACTTTGAAACACGTGACACCTTAGAAAGAAACTTTTTTCCAAATGGTAAACGTACACAATATTTGGTTTCACTTTGCTACCCAATGTTTCATTTGATCACATCTACAGTCAAGGGTTTCTTTGGTTAAGGTTGTTTTGTTTTTTTTTAAATTGAGAACGATTCATTTTGTTAAATCTTAAAATTATATATATAAAAAAATAGAACTAAAAAAACAAAAACAATACGAAATGAAGCAATATTTGAAAATCAAAAACACTCTACCTCCTAATCAGTATCTCATACTCAGTCCCTTTGACTAAATCAAGTCCCACTAAATTCGCATTTGAAATGTATAAGACTTTGTTTTGAATATGTTTCATACACGTGTCTTGAAATTGGGCATTCTCTTTGTTTGTAGCTTTGCTAGTTGTGTGTGTGTGTATGTATGTTTGTGTTTTGTTTTTGTTTTTCACCATCTATTGGGTTACGTTAAGTTTGCTAACATAAGTCCTTTTAAAAAAATAATAATAGTAAAAACAAAAATAAATAAAAAAAAATAAATAAAAAAAGTTATAGAGCACTTTATCTAATTATAAGGAATCGTCTATATTTACTGGAATCTATATTTTCTGGAATCGTCTATATTTGCTGAATCATCTATATTTACTGGAATCACCTACATCTTCATTTTTCTGGAATCAACTGACATCTACTGGAATTATCTACATCTACTGGAATCTACAACTTGACTACGGTTATATTTGCGAAACGATGTATAATAATTCTTTTATTATAAATTTGAGTACAAAGTATAGGGATTTCTTTTTTCAAGTAAGTGTCTATGTTTCTTTTCTGGGTCACGGACGACATAATTTGGTGGGTCAATGTTAACCAGCAAGAACTTAAACAATGGGCAATAGGAAGCAAGGGTCCAGCTATGTACAGAGAAATGACCACGTCAAACATAGAGAGCGAACCAAAGTTTTCCAACTCTATACAAGACACACAACATTACATTTTCCATTTTATTGAATCAACAGCTCACACACAAGCCCCACTGCAGACACACTCCCAGCGTTACGAAACTATCAAATATTTGTGTTTACTTTGTTCAGATTACTTCACGACAGACTCTGTTACATCCTCACTCTCAGTGGCAGCAGCTGACAACTGACACAACTTGACACAGGCACAGACTGCACCCACAGCTTAGCAGCAACAAACTTGATAGACTGGTGGTGAGTGGGGTACAGCCTAACGAATCTATCCCAGTCATAGCGAAAATCGTCGCTCTACCAACTGCACCACCAAATTGTGTTTTACTCTTTAAATTTGACGTTTCCATGTTTAGTATCAACACTGGTCAAAAACAAATGTCATCCTGACATTAAATGCCCCTGCCTGAGCAACAGACCTTCGTTACGACATGAGACGCCTTCTTAAATGAACTATTTCTCCACATTTCCCAACCTCGTCAAGCTACCCCCTGGGGCGTCTCTCCCCATCATGCCACCTTCGCAACGACTAACACCATATATACTTGGAACTAATCTTGTACTAATGTTGGAGTTAATTACATGTTTAAAAAATATATATTTGTAACATCTAGATCTACAGTTCTACTGTACCATTTACTGAGATATTCTATGCAAAATGTTTCCATATTAGTCGATTGTCTTTATTCTATGCAAAATGTTTCCATATTAGTCGATTGTCTTTATTCTATGCAAAATGTTTCCATATTAGTCGATTGTCTTTATTCTATGCAAAATGTTTCCATATTAGTCGATTGTCTCAACGATAAAGAAGAAAACATTGTGACATCTAGATTCTTCGTACACAATATGTGCGTGTGTATATGTGTGTGTATGTTTGTTTACATATAATTGCAAGTCAATACAAAGTGGACGTGTGTGTGTGTGTTGGCGTTGACCTAGTCTTATGATCTCTACGTCATAGATATGAGCAGATAACTCGACTGATTGAACAGAAATCTATTTTTTCGGATCGAGTTGTTTGCTTGTGATTTGCTCTTTTGATTTGCAGTGTTGAATGGTCGTGTCTATGGGTTCAAGTATTGGAGCTGGTCATTCTATCCATCCCCCGTTTTCTTCTATCTTTATGTTCATTATTTTCTCCAATTAAGATCTTCTTCTAATGACTCTGATTGAATGTTTAGATGTGTACAGCTCCGTGGCCTCGTTTTGAGACACCTCAAGTCTGAAATTATTGTCCTGTTAACAAAAAAAAAGTTCAGAAATAATTTGAATATTTAATAGTCAGGTGATTATTTCCCCAATACCTGAGCTAACAGACACATGTCTTGCTCTAGAGAGATGGAAATTTCAGACCAATTATTTTTATAGTTGTTTTTTTTTTCGTAAAACAATGACACTTTCTTAACACATACGCGTAAGCACACACACACACACACACATACACAAGTATGTACACCAGTTTATTAAGACCTCATTGGGATAGAAATCAAACTCTGAGCTGGCAGCATCAGGCTGGTCCATAGGATCAACTGTGACTCTCTCTCTCTCTTTCTCTCTCTCTCTCTCTCTCTCTGAATTCCGAAGAAAAAAGAGGAGGAAAAAAAACACTTCTTTCAACAACAAAGATATTTAATTACAAGATAGATAGATATATTGAACTTTCTGTTTTAATTTGGGAAAAAAATGCAAACAAAATAAAATGAAAGATTTAGAGAGTGTATTGCAAAGTTAAAGATCTTTAAAATCTTTGGAAATATAACTCTACACAATGAGTATTTGAAGTGGAAAAAAAAAGGTCCCAAGATATTTACATTTGTTTATGTTGACAACAGAGTTTCGATAGAAAAGAAATGCACCATTGGACATCATTTGATCAGACTTTATAGAAATACTTGTTTGGATTATCAACATCTTACCTCTAATAGAATTAAAAAACAAACTATGCGCTTTCAGTCTGATGGTAAAATGTTAAAAAGCCGTTCAAGTCGAAACCAGCGGCACTGGTCAAGTCACTGCCCTCCGGACATTCAACGACAAACTCTATGGAGATACTGAGGGACAGATATGGGGCTTGTTATTTGACCCTTCCCATGTCACGGTTCATAATCCCTCCAAAGTAAGGTAAAAATAAAGTCACCAGTGACTGATCACAATGACTGTTAATGTGACTGATCCCAATGACTGGTACGGTTATTCCAACTGCTAAGTTAAACTTTCAATTATTATTCGCTACGCAAGAAACAAATGGCTCCTACTAAAAAGTGCTCCAATGATTTCCTACTGAGTACCATGTTTCTATGAAATGATGTTGACACAAATCCTTGTGTATATGATGATTTCTCTTTATTTAAGACCTGCTGTTACTTATAAGTTATAATTGCAAATCTTGTATCAACTAACTTTGTCTGTCTGTCTGTCTGTCACATGAAAAGTTTGTACACCCAATCTCGGGTCAGAAAACAATCAATTTAAAAAAAAATAACCTGTTAGTTTATTAACTATTGGTAAATTATTATTTTGTTTTGTGTCGAACAAGGGAAAGAAAATGCACTTAACAGATGTGGTGGCATAAGTTAAATTAATTCGCTTTATACTTTGTAATAGAGAATTAGGTCGCTACTTAAAAGTTTGAAACTAACAATAGATAAGTATAAAACTAATAGAAAACTATAAACTATTTATTTTCATAAGCACTTTGCCGTCACAGTGGTTAGTGTATAGGCTTGATGGTATTGAACCCTCGAGTTCGAATTTAAGCCGTTCAACTTTTAAAAAAAAAAATACATTTAAAAGCTACTACAGTAACATTCACCCAGATACACCTTCTCCCCGCCCTCCTAATTTTTTTCCCAACTGGTCCAGGCAGGTTATAGAATCATAGAGCATTGAGAAAGCAAAAATCATAAAAATTGAGCTAAACAAAAACAAGTGATACAAATATTTCTAATCGCACAGATTTATAGTTTTTAATCTAAATCTAATAGAAGGCAGGAGAGCCGCTGGTCGCCCACTTTTACGGTATACAGATGTATGCAAACGCGACACGAAGCTCTTCAAAATCGACACTAGCAGCTGGGAAGAGGTGGCACTGGATAGATCCACATGGAGAGAGAGCATAAAGAAAGGGTCCTGGATAGCAGATGACATACACAACAGAAGTACAAAGAACGTGAACATGCAACGGCGCCTGGTGATTAAATACGCCCAACCTGCGATCCCAGCTGTGTATCAAGTATTGGCTTCTTTAGTCACACAAGAAGTTGCAAAAGGAAAAGATCATCTCTCGAGACGTAAAATGCCACAGACAGAATCTAAATCTATCACATATTAATGACTTTGCCGATCCAGACTAGTTGATGCAATTACTCTTAATATAAATATTATCATCATTTTTTAAACAAGATATTCTATGTTTTTCTTTTTTAATCCCCATGGTCAAGAAGAGATCGGACTGAGATGGCCAAGTGTTGTCGGAAGGTAAACGCTAGCTAGGTCATTGTGTTCGGAAATAATTGTTTGTTTCGTTAAACGAAGCCGTGCTAATTTTCTAGTCATGAAAATAAATTAAAACTACTTGTAGTCGAGTTATTTCCCTTTCTGTTGAAATCTTGTCCTACCAATTGAGACGAGTTCCTCCAGAAGGTAGGATAGACTGGTCTAGTTCATTAAGAGACGTACTCCTCGATCTTGTCACTCAGTAATGGAGTGCGTCACGACAACAAATTGATGCTGAAAGTGTTTGAATAACCCACTTGGTTAGACAGTTCACATACCGTTTTGACAGAAGGGAAGATCTACTTTAGTAGAGAGGTCACTTTCTGTTTTGGGTCATCATTGGATTGATTTATTTGGACTGTTTTAATAGTTCACAGATCACTTTAATATTTCCTTGCCTAGAAAGTTCATTTCTGTATAATTTCGTTACTGCCTGGTTAGAGAGTATATTGACTTTTATGTTTATCTTTGTATTGTTCTCTTGGTTCAAGAGATTATTAACAGTTTGTGTCATGACATTGGAAAGGTGCGCGCATTTTCATTACGTGACTATTTGTCCCGGTCTTTAGGTTTGTAAAGAGATAAAGAGTGTCATGTAAGGAGATAAAGAGTGTCAGTAAGGAGGTAAAGAGTGTCATGTAAGGAGATAAAGAGTGTCATGTAAGGAGATAAAGAGTGTCAGTAAGGAGATAAAGAGTGTCAGTAAGGAGGTAAAGAGTGTCATGTTAGGAGATAAAGAGTGTGATGTAAGGAGGTAAAGAGTGTGATGTAAGGAGGTAAAGAGTGTCATGTAAGGAGGTAAAGAGTGTCATGTAAGGAGGTAAAGAGTGTCATTCGCATATTTTGGTTTTTCGTTCTGTCTTTCTCGTTTATGCACCACATTACTTTATGCACTGATTCCAAAGAACCGTTCATTACTTCTTGTGTTTTGGCTATGGTGGCTGGTTCGCTGTTGTAGCCGTTTGTCTTTGTACCGCAGTATTAGCTACGTTAGGTTTTATGCCACTTTCATCTTTATTTCGTTGCTCCTAATATGTTCGTCATTGTAGTCATGTTGAGTGGCGATCACAAGGAAGTTATATTTATCTTGTCTAGGGACTCAGGCTTGGACTCTGTGGTAGTCAAGCTTGACCTGAGAGTAGACTGTTAGCTTTGCATGGGCCACACTTGGATGTTGTGTATGAGCCACACTTGGACGTTGTGTATGGGCCATACTTGGACGTTGTGTATGGGCCATACTTGGACGTTGTGTATGGGCCATACTTGGACGTTGTGTATGGACCACACTTGGACGTTGTGTATGGACCACACTTGGACGTTGTGTATGGACCACACTTGGACGTTGTGTATGGGCCATACTTGGACGTTGTGTATGGGCCATACTTGGACGTTGTGTATGGACCACACTTGGACGTTGTGTATGGGCCGCACTTGGACGTTGTGTATGGGCCATACTTTGACGTTGTGTATGGACCACACTTGGACGTTGTGTATGGGCCATACTTGGACGTTGTGTATGGACCACACTTGGACGTTGTGTATGGACCATACTTGGACGTTGTGTATGGACCACACTTGGACGTTGTGTATGGACCATACTTGGACGTTGTGTATGGACCACACTTGGACGTTGTGTATGGGCCATACTTGGACGTTGTGTATGGGCCACACTTGGACGTTGTGTATGGGCCATACTTGGACGTTGTGTATGGGCCACACTTGGACGTTGTGTATGGGCCACACTTGGACGTTGTGTATGGGCTACACTTGGACCTTTTTTATGGGCCGTATTCGGTTGTCGGCAGTGTGAGCCCGGATTGTATCGCTGACATTGAGACCAAGATGTGCCAGTAATCTATTTGTAAATAATGCATGTCAGTGATTGAGTACTTAATATATGATATTGACTTTTTGTCTCTCTAATTGCTTTGTTTCATGCGCGTATGGATTTGGTTCTTTGATAGGTGTGTTTCTTTTGTGCACCATAATAGTTTGGGCGCTGTTTTTAAGGACGCGCTATGTTGGCGTCATTGCTTCTTTTGGTTTTGCTTGGGTAGCAGATTCTTGGCTGGAGCTTTCTGTTTGTTGTTTGTTCCTCAGTATTGGGGACTCAGGCTTGGGACTCTGCTGGAGTCAAGCTTGATCTGTAGTTGCATGGACCCTATGTGGCCATTACCCATGACATTGGGTTGTGAGCATCGCGAGCCCAGATTGGACTCTTTGCACTGTGACTGAGGTGTGCTTGCCTGTTAACTAGTTCTATGTTGTATAATTTCACATACCTTAGGCGCGCTAGCCTAGTATTTATTATTATGTATAATCATCATTTATGTCTTTATCTATCACTAAATCATTAAACCGTTGTTATATCAAATCTCGTTGTTAACTAGTATACGTTATAACATATTGCCTTTACCTGTTCTTTTATAATTACCTAATATATTAACTGATAGACTGACAGGGGTGCCCGGGCAGACGAGCCATGGCCAAAATTACAACCCCAACGCTATGTTTGTACTATCTTCATAAATCATGTCATAAACATATGTTACGTTAAGTATTGTACATTATCCCATTGGCATTGCTTGTTGATTTCTTTAACCTAATACTATAAGTTGATAGACTGACAGGTGTGCCCGGGTAGACAAGCCAAGGTAAAAATACAACCCCGGGATCGTGTAAGATTTGAAGCAAACCATCTGCAAGCAAGTTGCCGTTGTTTCTACAAAGCATTAGTTTCATAAAGGTCTGTGAACTGTAACCTTGACCTACATGGGTCTATTCCCTATAACAGGTTCGGACAAACCCATTGGACAAGGTTACAAATCAGTTGGTGTGGAAACACAAACTGAAAATCGATCCCCAAAGTTGTCCACCCATGCAGGTAAAAATGCAGGTTTCAAAATTATCAGAATGAAATTCTATCAAAGACAAATGACAGAAAATAATGGAGACAAAAAAGTTAACAGATCTCGTGTTGTCCCCCAGCGGTCCAGCAGACCAAAGGATAGGTGTACGTGAATGTGAAGTTAGATGTGAACCTGGCCTAACTGATGTCTTATAATGAATATCTAATTGATCTAATTGTCTTTTAACTGACCAATCTCGTATTCAAATCCTCAAGAAAAAAAAAATCTCTCTATTTTAGTTTCGGTGTGTAGTTCACGCGATAATATGAAAAAAAAAACTACTTATTAATTGTTGTTTTAAATTCTGCCAAACTTATATGCATACTAAATAGATTTTTTCTCTTTAAAAAAAATAGTTACCATTTTTGTGTGTAAATGTAGTAGTTAGTATGACAGAACTTACTTAACTTAGCAATACATATGTAAAAAAAATTTTTTTTTTGACAAAATATAAAACAGTTTGCATAAATGTGTTTAAAGTGTAAATTGGTGTACTTTTATGAAAAATCTGTTTGCATAGATAATTTTTAAAATTAGATGGTTCTCTTTCGGAAAAGAAAAAAGTAGCCGTTGCATCAGAACTTTGAATGATCTAAAATATCATGATGTCCGATTTTCATTTACTCTTCTAGTTTCTGAGATCTAAACGGGACGGACGGACTGACGGACAGGCCACACAAAACTATTAGCGTCTTTTCCTCTTTCGGGGGCCGCTAAAACACTAATTCATTGTATTCGTTGTAACTATTTACATAATGGAAGTACTTAAAATAATTTAACTAAGCACAAACATAGACTAGTGATTTTATGCAAGCATTTAGCCTTAGATTACAAAGCTTATATCAACTCACTCTGCCTGTCTGGCTAGAGTCTTGGACACCTTATTTCTACCATTTCCTATTCTCTGATCAAGTTAAAACTTTGCACAATCATTAATTGACGATGGAAACACGTGAATCATTCAAAAAGTTAATCAATTAGTTAATCAATTAATCGTAATTAATTTTGTTTTACAACGAAAATGTACTAAGCTAAGGGGGGAAAAGCTTTGTTTAGAGAATTAGGTCTTTCGCTAAAAAAAGTTTAAACTATAACCTTATAAACCCCCCCCCCCCCATATACACAACTAACTTTTGGTCCGTGAATACTAACACTACTTATCTACACACCCACCTCCCACCCCCCGCTCCAGAAAATAAAAAATATTTGATTTGAGTAGTCCTTCTACTATTGAGGCTAAACGCCTCGAAAATCTATTTGCAATGTGAATGGTGATTAGAGTGAACTTTAAGTAATATACAAATTCTGAGGAAAAATCAAAAATTTTCTCTCTATTTCTTTCTTTAGACTCAGTTGTAACAAATTTAAACACAAATTTTGATCAGTGGCGTGGCTAGGGTGGGGAAGGGGGGAAGAATTTGAAAATCACCCTGGGCTCTCACTTGAGGGGGGCCTAAAATCATGTTTTTTACATTAAATATTAAACATTACGCAAAATGCAGGGGCTCCCAAAGAGGTAACCCCCCCCCCACGAGCAAATGATGGAAAATTTCTAGCTACGCCCCTGATTTTGATAAATAAAAAGTTCTCCCCTGACCCAAAGAAATCCTTTTGTAAAAAAAAAAGTTATAAAATATGTAAATCTATCTTCAAATACATCAGAGTATATTTAAAAATGTATTTTGTTTGCAACATCTGTAGTGAGGTTCAATTATAGCTTACGAAGTTTAATTAAATGTTTGTATATAGCCAAAAGTCTCCCTCGTCCACTGTTTCTGGAGTCCTTCATCGTCGTTATGTGAACGTCATTTATGGATGATCCCTAAGGGAGATTTATAAGACACGTGTCCTAGTGGATAATGAGATATTATTATTATTATTATTATTGTTAAAAATAAACTTCCGTAGCGTGCTGTTTAAACGTATATATTCTTGTTTATGGACAGCGCTGACCACTTGACCATTTCTTTTCATAAGCCCGGACTAACACCGTCTGATTGGCACTCATTCCTCTCGTCCTTTCTCAATACCAGACAATGTTTTATTGGTAGGTCAAGACACAAGTACCCCCCACTAGGTCCCTAAGTCACATTTAGATAAACACTTTCAGAAACACAACAGAAACTAGGCCCTTTAGGCTAAAGCTAACTGTCCCAACTGCCCGAACCTAACTGCTATTAACAAAGTTTCCACAACAGACAATGGTCAGTGAGGGTCACTCCGAGACGGAGGTTCCTAACAACGCACACGCGTCACCTGATGTTTGGATTAACGTCTTGACATCTATACACTGCACGCGACGAGGTGTCAACAATCTGCAATAGACCCCGCCCACTGCACGCGCCGGAGTTGTAAAGTAAAATGGATGTAGGTCTCGTGTTGACGAAAGTTGATCCGGACTGTTTTCAGATCATTTCTTATAGTGTCAAGAGACTCAACCTCCCGACAGGTGGATACAATGGATGACTCCAGGTGTTGAGGTTATGGGCAGTTTGACCAGTTACACACACACAGTTTATAATAAAGAGCCCCATATGAGGATTTTAATTGTGAACTGCTAGACTAACACGACATTTTGTTTTCTTGTATTTAGTAGGTCAGACAGAGTGGTAGGCCTTCAGGATGTATAGATATATACTTGTCTATGTAGATCTAATATATATATTTTGAATGTAAGGTGTGTGTATGTATGTATGCTCAGCATAGAAATCTCGTTTGACCGATCTTGATAAAACTTGAATTAAGGCGAAGTCCGTAGTGTACGTTTTATGTCCCTACCACAACCGGAGGGTCCTAAAATAAAAAAAAAAACAAAAACAAAATGTAAATTAATCTCTATTAAAGAACGCGGAAACATTCGCCACGTTCGACATAGATCTAGAATTCTAGATCTAAATCCAATGCACAGGATCAGTAATAACCTAAGGCCCGCGGGCCGTGGGTCATATCCGGCTATAAATATATATTATACAATAAATACACACCCTCAGAGAGAAAGAGAGAGAGAGAGAGAGAGAGAGAGCAGTTTAGTGAGTCTTTTTTTTTTAATTGGAAAAAAGGGAAGGTGGGGGGGATTGGCACGTAGACAATCCAGGAAGTCAACTGTTTTGTTGACTGAACGGATAACAGGTGCACTCTACAAACTTTGTGGAAACAATTTGATAACTAATTATACCGCTGCCACGGCTAAGTGGATGTACGTAGGTATATTTGTATACAAAATAGAAGTACAAATACCAATAGTCCAGTTTACTTTTCGTCTTTGTTTACAAGGTAATTCTATAAGTTATGAGGTCAACGCTGCAAGTGACAGTGTTCTATTGAAAAGCTCTAATAAGCTCTTAGTGAAGGAATATTGAGATGAAACATTCAGACCAGCCCATCTCGTTATATGTTGACTTTGTTTTCCCTTCTAGCGGTTGCTTTATGTCAAGGGCTCAAATGAGACCTGACTGCTTGATTTTTGGGTTTCCCTTTTTCCACTACATTATGCGAGCGTAATGTTCTAGACTGTTTCTGGTTACTGGCCTAAATAAAACATACAACATCTAGAGATGACTTTCTGTCCTATGTCCCAGTAAGGTACACAGTGCTAGACAGACGAAATGTTTACTGTTTACTGACTGTTGTCCACAGGAGGAGGGGGGTGCGATAAGGGATGGAAGACCTAATGGGCACAGCATAGATCACGGTCCCACATCGGGGAGGTTTGATCGACACCGGGGACAGATGATCGTCTTTCTGTGAGTGACCCTTTCCATTCCCTCCCCTGCGTTCATCCACCCACCACACCCGTTCCAGGGGCATTTTTTTTTCTTCAAAATGCAGCAAGAGTTCCGCCGCTGCCCTCGGGGGACGAGGAGTTTGTTCTATAACAAGGCTAATTTCCCAACAGCTATTGACGTTATTTAATTTGCAGACATTTTCCTCTCGGCTCGGGGCCAAAAGGTTTTGGAGAATTTTCTCCCTGGGCCGGAGCCAAAATGAGACAAAGTGAGTTAACGGAGCAAACAAATTGATGGAAGCATGCGTCAGCGTGTATCCAGAAATTGCCTTTAACGGACTCACCGGACAGGCGACAGTACAGCGATACGGAGCCACGTCCTGGATCCGACCAAGCTCAACTCATGTAGAAAATCTAATCACCCCCAGCAAGTAAGGCCGATAAAAATCGGCCTGTGATTAGCCTAAGTGCTTCGAAACAAATGCACTATCGAATTGTGGCCCTCCTCCCATCTCCTGTTTTCGCCCCCCACCCCCCGTTCCTAAATTTTTCGTAGACAGTGGGGAAAGGGGGTTGAAAGGTTACCCCCTCTTAGTAACATTGAGCAGGATCGCTATGATGAAGGCTAATAGGGATCAGTGATGCAATTATGTAAACTGTACGGCATTAGTGATACGGCCATCTTGTTTTCATTTTCTTTTATGGCGTTAGTTGAAATGTTTGTGGTACAACCAGGAACCGTAACATCCTTGATTGTTTGGAAACATTAACCGAAAGAATGACGGGACACACACACACAAAACTGTTTTGAAGTTTAACAAATTCTCGGCTTGTATTAAGTCACGTGATGTTTGATGTCACATCAAGTGTGTTCTGTGCTATCCCTGGCTCAAGAGTGTAAGATGAGGCGGTATATTGAATGTGATTTCTTCTTCTGATGTTTGAGCTTTTAATCTTTGGTGTTATTAAAGAGCTATAATATTTGGGCATTATTTGAATAGGAAATAGGTTAGGTCAAAGGTCAGGGTTACTTGTATGTATCTCCAGATCCAGATTCAATCTTGTTGTACGAAAGGATGCTTTTTTTGCTGGCTTGAAGTCTATATATTTTAGTTGATATAAAGCTAATGTAATGCTGTCTGTCTGTTTATTATTATTAAGAGATACTATTGCTTGATGTAAATTTACAAGACTATTTCTATATTCGTTGCGGAGGCCATTGGATGTGCTCGGGCCCTCTGACACTACACTGGACTTCAATTTCGAAGACCTCAGTTGTATTGACGTTATATTATTGTATTTTGGTAGCACTCGTTGTTACTAAAATTATAATTAAATCTTAATGCAGTCAATAATGTAACAATAAGTAGGTCCTAATATAAAAAAAATATTTAAAAAAAAAATAATTCCTATTTTATGAAACTGGTTGTGGTATGAACTATTTTACTCTAATCATTTATTGTAATTCCCACATGTTGTGACTTCATAGGCCAGTGTTGAGGCCTCTATAATGATTGGTGTCAGCTATTTTATTTTTGTTAAGTTGGAAAAAAAATGTATAATCTTACGTATTTAGTGAATTGGTAACAGAATATGAGGTAGGTTCAATTATTTTTAAGTTTAGCCAAATGTAGCCAACTCGGTATGACTTGACTTGGAAACAAAATGACGAGCTGATTGGCCCTTGCTGTAGTAAGTCTTGATGCGTAATGCGAAGCGATGTTCAAAGCCTTGGGACATGCGTGAGAAGGTTCAAGGACATTACAATTACACAGGCAGACAATAAAATGAATGGAATCTTTTTTTTTTTTTAAACGAGAATGTTTAGTTACAAAGTTTGATCAAAGATTTCGAGTTATCGCTCTTCAATTTCAGACATCCTGTAATGAATGACCAAGTCTATAATGAGATATAAAAACAAAATCACTCCAATCAATTATTGTATCTTTAAAAATGAAGTAAAGTATTGGCATTTTCACTTGTTCAAAGTAACCTAAAAATGTTTTTACTCTAATTGTGAGTTCCAAGTTCTTTCCCAGTATAAATACTATTTACACAATCATTTCCTTTCTTGGTGGTAAATTGTGACATTACTGCGCGTGAAACCGAGACCAATTGTTACAGAAAGCCTGACGTCGCAACAAATGGGCAGTTTAGACCAATAGATCTTTGCTACGTCACAGGTCGTGACATCTGACTTATGACCTTTCAACGAGCTATTTTAAGAAGTCTTTTCAGAAAGTGTTTTTCTATTCTATTGATACCATTGTAACATTAGAAAGTTAAGTGACACGGCCAAAACAAAACAAAACAAAACAATCTTGATATTAAGCAATAAAACTGTAAGAATTTCCTTCATATGAAACTAGCGTGTCTTGCTATTGAACAATTAAAACAGAGGAGAGACTTCTCCAACTTGTTATCGAGAAGTGAATGTCAAAAAATATATGTATCTATAGCTCCTGTCTCGAAAGACAATGAGCCCGGATGAATGATTGGTTTTGGTTTCTTCTTGAGTCTAGGCAGAATCTGGTGTGACTAACCAATCCGATTCTGGAGCGGCAAAGTGTGTCACAGTTTGAGTAAGTGAATGCACCTGGTAAGGGCAGCTTTCTCTTGTCTTGTTTAGGTTATTGGTTAATATGCATGATTAAATGCATGACGCGTAGGACGTAATCATCTTCTTTTTTGATGTAACGTCTGTATTATTAAAGTTAAGATAAGATAATGCAGCTTCATTTCTTTTGCTTTCGGCGAGGTTTGTACCAGGTCTGTCTCCATACTGTCCGATCTCAGATATTTTCATTTTTAGAGTAATGTGTTATTAATTGTGCATTTAAAGAATTTTTTAGAGTAATGTGTTATTAATTGTGCATTTAAAAAATTTTTTAGAGTAATGTGTTATTAATTGTGCATTTAAAGAATTGACTGCAATTTAAATGAAAATTGCTTATAGAGAACTAGATGAAATGTTATCAATCGCATAGTGTCTTAGTTAAAAAGATAGACTCATGTGTTATCTAAATAGTACATTGGAGGTTCGGGTGATCCAGTGGTGTGCCTAAATAGGGTGTTGTTGAAAACTGTTTATACAATTGCGGTACGTACTGAGGGGCCACTCAGCTCCGTCAAACTTCCTTTAAAAAACAAAATACTACCCTTACACGAGTCGGAGCCCCCCCCCCTTTTTTTTTTTCAAAACCGACTCTCAAGCCACACACGCGCAGCCTCCATGACGGACGGCAAGTCAAACTATTATTTCCGAGAACTTTCATCAAAGCATACAGTTATTTCCCCTTGTACTTCGCCAGCTATGTCTCTTCAGAGATCTCAGAGGGGAGAGAATTCTGCCAGAGTATGTAGAAAATACTTAACCTATACATCCCAGCGCAGCCCAGACAATATGGTTGGCATTGGTATGTTTCGTTTGGGGAGTAGCGAAATCTCTAAGACAGGGCAGGCTTTTCATCTGAACACAACAAGACACTTCAGTTCACGAAAGGGGAAAGTAATTTGAAAATAAAAGGGGAAGATAATGTCTAAAAAATATGAGTAAAAAGTCACCCTAAGCCAGATCTAGCAAGGAAAAAAAAGAAAAGGACAGTCAACAGAATCGAAAACTTTTGATTGAAGTTTAGAAAGGAGATGTCATTATTCAAAGTGAAATATATGCATTAATAACAAATACTAATGAGGACTATAGAAAGTTTCCAAACTTATATAGAGCTTTAAATGAGGAATAATGAAAATCATAATCTCTGATTGTGACTCCTTATAGAGACTATACAGTAGTGGTTGTGAGTTTATGAGTTTATATAGTAAGTTTGTTTTCAAATGACACTATTAAGGTGAAAGTTTCTGAACATTATTTATCATCGTGCTCTATAATTCACTCACACACACACATTTAATATTTAACTAATTTATTTATTCATTATATAGTCTACGTTTGTCTACGTTTGTTTTGAAAATGTAAGTTCGAGAACAAATTGTATGAAGCGCAATAAATATGACATGATACAGAACTGGATCAATGGAAAAAGAAAATGTTAAATATTTGTGTAAGTTTAAACAAATGTTCAGTTAATTTTAGTATATCAGAACGGAACAGATAAACAAACAAATAAAACAATAATTATAAAAGCCAAAATATGCAAATGTTATTAACATTAAAAATTTGATTTTTTTTTTCCTTTTTTTTCAATGTTTTGAAAGTGAAGCTTCATTAGTTTACACATTGATTAAACTGTACAAAAGGTTTTAGGCATTCGATGCGGCCGATTAAATTTGCTGCTTCAATTCGAAATCGTAGATACGACAATTCTAAACACTGGATGCCGAATCCAGGGGAAACAAAAATGAAATTGTGTGTGGCTGTGTGCATTGTCTTCTTCTCCAATGAGTTGGTCGCTTGATCGGCGACTCGAACGTGTTTCACATTACGCGAATAATGCACCAAGACAAACATCGGTGCGTGAGGGATGCAGACACCATGGCGCACGAGAGCCTCCCCCCCCCCGTGTCCTTTAAACTACGATGCTTACCGCATGTGGCCTCCTCGGTCGCACTGCCCTTATGTGCCCTTCTTTTGATGTAGGCTGCCTCCTACCACATGGCGCCGGTCCTCTAGAGGTCACATTCAAACACAACGGATTCAGATACTCTCTCTCTCTCTCTCTCTCTCCACTCACCGTTTACAAGCAATCCCCGGATAATAGGAATACATCTTTAAAAGACACTGTTAGTTCTTTTAGCTCTAGTACTTCGCCGACCGGTTCCCTGCAGTGGGCCATTGTGGTTAGAAGAGCAAAGAAGTGTATTCTCTTGGTGTCTCTATGAAGTCCCAGAAGCCTTCAGGAGACAAGAGAAGCTCGATGGAGTTACTGACCTACACGAGTATAAACATACACCTTTGCTCTAAACCCAATCGATAGTTACCCCTTATTTTGACCTTCTTTAAGTAGTGGATATTTTATTTTTGTTGACTTCTAAATGTCTTGGAAGAACCGCTTGCTTCTGCTAACATTTATTTTACGTAGGTTTCTCTAGTTTCTATATATACCATGGATTCCTGCATTTTCATTTTAAAATAATTTAGCTGGTCACGGTAGCTGACATAATGACGTAGTGTTGTTTTTTGTGAGATATGAAAGCTATCAATATATACAGCAAATACATATATATATATTATATACAGGGCTGAGCTACAAAAGTAAGGGGCTTCCACAAAAGAGTAAAAATCCATATTTCGACGGGTCAGCAACTTAACGTTTTTTTTTGTTTTTTTTTGTTGTTTTATTTGTTACATTTTTTTCTCGCATTTTTACCAACAATACTTTAAATCTTACAGAAGGCAACACTATTGTGAATATCTAGTGCGTGCTAATTCAGGGTTTTTGTTGTTGTTTATGTACTCCCGATTTACCCTAAAAATGTACTTTTTTTGTTGATAAAATATGCATATTAAATAATTTTTCTAATATTAACAAATGTAAATGAGCTTTTAGTTATTTTAAATTATTAGTATTTTTATTAATAAGTGCATTTTTAACAAAGCTTTCGAAAAATAATTTCAAATAATTTCTTCCCTGGGGCGTCCACATACTTAAATCCGGCCCTGTGTATATTTACATTACTTATAAGATACATTTTATTGATATTTTTTTCGAAGAAAGTAAAGTTCCCCATTCAAACCTTGTGGTCTATAAGGCTAATGACAGTAATGATGTAAAGGTTATCTGTTTCTGTGGCCTACCGTTAACAAGTTTAACTTTTCCCCAACTAATGTTCGAGCTGGGAGGATTCAGAGGCGCCCAAAGATCCCAAAATTAAAAATCCCAGTCTTCAACAGCATTCGAACCCGGACCCCCCGGTTCGGAAGCCAAGTTTTTAACCGCTCAGCCATCATTTGTTTTCTAATAAAAATGTAATTTATCTGCGTGTGTGTATTTCATATGTGGTATCGAAGAACAAAAACGTTTTTTTCTTACGGAACACCAAAAGTAATGGTTGAAATTAGATCTAGTTTGAGATGGATACGGGCAGTAGTGAGCTCAGATTTTCAATAGTGCTTTTAGTTTTAAAAAATACACAACCAGTGATTGCAATATTTCTCTAAGTCTATCTCATATAAAGATTACAAATATTAATTATATTACTATAACTGTTTGTTGGCTGTGTCATATCAGTTGGGATGAAACTGTTTCGTGCTAGTTTCAATCTCTAAAAGTTGGGGGACAATTAAACTTTGTATTATTATATTTCTCCTCACCATTGCAAGGAGTCTTTCCCAATGAGCTTACACAATCAAGTTCTTCTAGTCCAGTCCGGCTCATTTCTCCATAAGATGGTGTGTCAAATGCTCATGAACTTCTTTGAATTAATGAACTCTTTACTGAATTTAAAGAAACAGTTGAGTCGAGTGCGGGAATACCCGATAAAAGCGTGTTCAAATCAGCCAAATTTAATTTTAAGATGATTTTATTTTGAAAAGCTAGAACTGTTTGGCCAAGTAGGTAATATTTTTCCCCCCGAAAACTCGACAAAACTATAGACGCAAGACATGTAACATTTAGCGTTGAAAGTTCAGATAACGGTTTGATTACAGTCACTTTTGTGTTCACTATGAATACATCCATACATTATGACCTTTGGGAGATCAATGGAGAAGTGCATTGGTAGGTGGTAGATTTCGTTCTCTGATAGGGTATGGCTTGATCTTTCAATATGTCCTTTAATACTAGGTAAATTCCTGGTCAAAAGCGATTGTCCTAAAGCATTTATTGACCATTACATTTCATTTAAATCACTTTGGATTCGTTAAATCCTCGTCTGCCAATGTTACACGTTTTTCGTATAAGACAAAGTCATTTATACACATCTTGGACACAATCTTTGGACAAGCCGAAGGTCCGGTCGGTGGCATATGGCGCGTGCAAGAGGACGCTGACCATCTGGATCGCGTGCAGCGCACGTGCCGGGAGCCCGTGCCCGTTAGAAAGACTCGATTACTGGGGGCCACATCTTCCGAATGTCTAGCCCTGTAATTTCATCATCTTCTACCCTCTCTTTGACATTTGTCGGCCTCGCACGTGCCCCACCACCCCCCACCCACCCAACACATGCTCTGATTGACAACTTAAAATCGACATCTTCTTTACAGTTTTTTTTCCTGTGCAGAGAGAAGGTAGGGGGTGGGTGAGGGGGGTGGGCTGGCGAAGATTGATTGCTGTATAGAAACATTTATATATAACTTGCAATTCTTTTGGGGGATGGGCAGTAGATGCTGCAAAGATTCGAGATCTGGTTCTTACTGTGATCCCGGGGGCACGGCACGGCGTAAATAAAGCCGATGTGCAAAACAAAAAATATCTACAAAGGTTTTGAACCTTCCCGTACCCCGATTTGTTTAGACATACTCTCCATTTTTTTTTTTTTACGCCGATTGATTGGTCATCTTGGGAAGTTCAATATTGAATGTTTGTTGTTGTTTATGTTGAATATTGAAAACATTGGTAACCAAGGTAGCATTATTGAACCTTATCCAGATGACTTCCACGCTTCATACCAGGTTTACTGGGTTAAATTTAATCAGTGATGGATCCAATTGAAAAGGTAAAAGACAACTGAAAACACCCATGGTTATTGGCTGTGGCCACTAGTCAAATGATTGTAGACGCGGATACGAACGGAAACAGAGCTGCTGTGGACATTTAATATAAGGCTATAGACCCTCGGCGTATTACAGGGTTTCCAATCTAACAAAACACAGCAAAGAAAAAAAAAGTTTTAGTAAATAAATGAAAATCACTGTGTAGCAGGTTAGAAAACGAAAAGCTTTCGTATTGTATGTGACTCAGTACCATAGAACACTTTTGAAACTACATTTTACAGATCGCCACGAATGTTATGTGACATTTTACATCTTCATTTTGCAAAATCATGTAGAAAGGGAATAAAAATAATAATAAATAATGAATGTTAGATCAAATAAAAAAAGGAAAAAAAAAGATTTTTTTTTTTTTACCCGTCCAATCCCATCATTCTTTTTCAAGAAAAAAACCTGGTTAAACGAATGTATAGATCCACTACACTTTATTATATTTTAAACATAGGCCTTAAGATCTACACCTAGAAGAAGATGTTTAAAATGTTCCTAAACATTAATTTATTTAACTCTTATATAATACATACAGAAATATGCAAAGAGGTATAGTCCTTTCAATGGTGGACAAGTCACCGAATACGTTGCCTCTAACAAGGGTTAAAACAATAATGAAAAGCTCTCCAGAAGTTTCCAGCATTAGCCTAGAAGCGTTACATTTAACAGGAAAAGCAACGGAAATGTTTACTCAAGCTTTGGCAAATTTTTTCTATCAACAAAGTAGCAACAAATCATTTTTACAGTACAATGATCTGCCAGAAATTGTCAATTCTGAAGATACTCTGCAATTTTTACATGACATTGTTCCTCGTAAAATCAAGGCTAAAGAATTTCTAAAATTAATACAAGATAAACATGATGATGATGAATGACATGTTCAAGAAATGGACATACGCTATAAATGTTTTCAAACAAAAAAGTTACTTTGCTTATTAACTTCAGTTTGTGTGTGGATTTCTTTGAGAGAAAAGTGTTACAGAATGTTTGATAATGAAAGAGTTTTCGGCCGGCCAAGTTGTATTGGAATTCTGAGTGTGCAATTTTTGTAACTTCTGCATTCATTGATCTTATTTTACATAATGACTGATGAAGAAAATAAAATAATGTTATTGAGAAAAAAAAAAAAAAAAGTCCTTTCAAGATTAATATTTTCGAGTTCTCTAGCCAAATTATATTTATTTCTCTTTGTTTTACATTGTTTCGGATGTTCCTTCAGAGTTGAAGATAGTTTACTTCCTAGTCCAAACCTCCCGCAGGACGACGGGGGATGGGAGCGGGCAGGGTTTGAACCCTCGACCGTCGATAAATCCGAACGACAGTCCAGCGCGCAAACCGCACGACCAGGCAGCCATCTTTATACTAATAGAAATTATAACAGTCAAACTAGAGTTTTCCTTGTGTGGCTAATGAACTAGTAACGCTTTATCCAACGACATACATCAACTGTTACATTTCTAGGGAAATCGTTCAAGCCCTTTTTAGAAATCCTTGTCTACCAACATGTGTTTGAGTTGAGAGCCAATTTAGGTTTGAGTTTCTACGAAGGTACGAGTTGACTAGAAGTATCGTAATTACATTTGAAACATGTAAATGTGGGGAACATGAACTTATTTGATGCGATTTGTTCAGTTAGGTTTTCGGCTTTGGACTATAAAAGAAGTGCGAGCTAATTATAGGAATTACATTGTGGGTATTGATTTCCAATGCTCTTAAAATCTCTAAATGACTTTTTTTGTGTTACTTTTCGAAACTAAAAGCTGAAGGGAAAGATTTCGACGTGGTTTTATATCTTTAACTTGTTTGGGCTCTTGGTTAGTTTCTATTTGTAAGGCTCTTCCAGTATTGCAACTGACAGGAAGAAGCCATAAAACAAATTTCACATCTCTCTGGGTAATATTCAACACAGAAGGTCAAAGGTTGAGTCAGGAAACTTCTGCTTTTTGGCTAATTAACCGAATGTGGACAGGCAGACCAGAGAGGAACTTCTAAATATTTAACGGCATCACTGTTCCCTGGTAATGAACGACCCTACAGAGACTGGACGCTTCCAGTAAAAAGGTCGCCAGTAGCAGACCGTCCAGTCATCTTATATTCTACTATGGTACCATTGGGCGGTGGCCGTGATGACTGCATGGGGTGTCGTGTATCCAGGAGTGTCTACATTAATGAAAACATACAGTCCACGAGAAGGAGGGAATGGAAAGTTATAGCTGATCATACTATAGCCTTAGGTCCTGAATGAGGCAGAATCGGAATGGTGACTGTAATAGCGAGTGTCCAGTCAAATTGTAACACGCAAACCAGGTCTTAGGTGTCAGATTCTAATGTTATTGGACTTATTTCGTATTTCTGCTTTACAAGAATTTACGCATTGGTCAAGAGATTAAAGCCAGCACTGCCAAAGTTCATATATTCAAAAAACTAGCAAGGACTCTTACTTCATTATATTTTTTCCCGTCTAATAATTTGCAGACGTGGCCTCAAAAAAAAAAAAAAAATAATAATAATAAAAAAAAAAAAACAAGACATTCTAACGACCTATGCATATCCATTTGTTAATCGAGTGATGTTAATTACAGCTTTAAATTGTTTTTTCTCTGGCTAAATCAATTAACTCCCCTTGTGCTAAAATGCTAGTTAGAAAGAATAAGTTGTTTAATTTTTCATGGAATAAAAAAATCTATTTATCTCTGCGTTTTTCTGAGTATTTATAAAATGTTATTGTAAGATGTATAAATCACGAGTTCTAAATTTATCTTCATCCACGCAGATCTAATTAAGAAAGTTAAACTGGGCCAGTCTTTATCTTGGAGACTGACACCCAACCGATACAAATAAGTGGTCAAACATATTTAAAATGTACTAAAACCTTCAAGTTTCAAAATTGAACTAGTTATTTTTACATTTCTGAATCAACAGCGACTTAAAAGATATTAAAAGATACAATTTTCTTCCAAAACAAATAAAAGAAGAAACACATCTTTTCTGTCCTTTATCAGTGCAAAGCCCCCGACCATGCCCCCCCCCCAATATCAACACTGTCATCATGGCTTCACATAACATTAAACAACGCTATGGCACCCCTGTAATAATGCAGTGGGTACAGAGTCACATAGGTGTGACTGGCATCACAACTGCAGACTCTTTGGCCCACCAGGGAGGGCAAATTCCACCCACTGAACAGGCTGCAAGCTTTCATCAAGCCCTGGCTATAATACTAAAAACAGAAATGGAAAAGTGGTTTGAGTGCTGGGACAAGTCCCAAAAAGCCCGTGGAGTCCGGGAGCGCATGAGGCGACCTGACCGCACTTCCCCGTGGTGGAGGCTGTCCAGGCCTGAGCAAGCTATTATAGCACAGTGCAGGACAGGCCACTGTCCTGTTGGCTCATATTTCTCGCTGCTTTGGCCAAATTTTTATTCACGGTGCCCCCGTTGCGGGGAAGAAGAGGAAACCGTGCCTCATATTCTGTTTGACTGCCCCAGACTTGCTGATCTCCGTCTCGACAGGTCTGGGAAACCCAAAATTCTCGACCTGTATGGTGACATTTATGCACTACGCAAGACAGCAGGGTTTCTTTCCAGGGCTTTTGCAAGAGAGGATTTGAGCCTCTCAAGCCCTCACTCTAATGGAGTTTGATGATGATGATGATCAGTGGACAAAGTAACAACATTCCAACTAGTTCGAATTCTTCATCTATTTATCTCTTACCAGAACCTAATCATGCCATGACCTAGTAAATCTGTTTTTTTTTTGTTTTTTTTTGCACTATATTTTAAAATTTAGAATAAAAAAAAAATAACACATGATTTGAACCAGTGACTTACGGTTCGTTTGTTAAGCATTCAACCTCTAAGTCACGAAGCTCCGTTAAAACAGATATTGTACTTCTAAGTAGCTTAATTCCTATTAATAATATTTTTTTTTCTTCATCGTGAAAGGCTTAGAGTTGTGTTTTACATAAACAAACTTGGAAATCCTATTTATAGATTGAGTGAAAAAACAAACAAATATAAAATAAATTTCCTTAAATATTTTTTTTTAGTTGATTTGTTCTTTTGGTAGAGAAACATAGAAAGTTAGCATTACAAAAAAACAGTAAAAAAGTGCAATGCACATAGAAATTGTTGATCTAAGATAAGACATCACACACGCGAACACACACTCACACACTCGGCTGACACTGGAGACCAGTGCAGACAGGGGAGGTCACGGGTTAAAGGAAGTTGCGTTACTTACAAACTACTTAACGAGAATATCACCCTGACTCTTCCCGTGCTGTCTGCTACTTTGTTACGGCCTGGGGGCTTACAGGTTCTTTGAGTGCTTGAGATAGTCACAGGGTGGATTGGGGGGGGGGGTGTCGTGGGTGGTGCTAGTGTCTTTAAGAACAGTTTCAGCAATTACTACAGCGGTCGGCCAGTGAGTTGCCTGATGAGCCATAGAGGAAGTTGAGGTTTATGTAGGAGATACTGTTCACGCAAAGATTCAGTAAGCTAATTTTTTTTTTTACCTTAAACTAATGAAGGCACAAAAGTCTTTAGAAGAAAAAAAAAGTCAAACAAATGAATAAAATAAATAAAACTTAAAAATAGAGTATATATGTGTGTGTGTGTTGTGTGTAAATTGGTAAGTAAGGGCGAGCACAGTGTATATTTATGTTGTGAAGGTATTTGTGTATAATGTTAGGCACTGAGAGGCACCATAGACTTTGAACGCGACATTTAGTGACGCCATGGACAGTGGGGTTTACTTGTTGATGTCAATGTTCTTCAGTTGGTGTGAGGACTTCAAGGTGATGACATGTTATTACAGCCAGAGACTCGACTGTGGTTTTCACGTAGTAACCGTCTTTCAACTTACTCAACGGTTTGGACTTAGTTCTTGGTCTAGTTATTGTCATAGGGTTTGTTCTGGTTAGTGACAACATCGAATACGCCCGTACAAAAAAATGTATCTTGATTGTAGTTCTGTAGTTATGAATGTAAAATAACATTATTACCACAATTTAAAAGGTTAGAATGTTTTAAATGTCGTTTCAACTTCTTATAAGGAACTAATAAAATGTAAACTGTTTTTGCTAGAGGTGTCCGCAATGTCCCCCCAAAACTTTTTGAAAAAGTTATGATAACCTTTAAGGAACAGATGATGATAAAAATAGTTTTTTAATAATTAGGTAAGCACAAAATATTGCAATTTATAGTTATTTATTAATTAAAAATAAGTTAAAAAAACTTATGTAAGAAAAATCCGTTATAGAGAAGCGAACTCTGTACCTTTGGTATGAAAAGCCAATATTCTACGTAAGTGCCATAGTACAATCAAAGTAATCGAAAATGAAGTTCATGTATACATACTTTGAATTAGATTTGTTCCTGAAAGATAAATCTACAATTTTTAATTCAGTATTTTGTAAAAATTGTTTTAAAATGTTAAACTTTATATGAATTAAATATTTTATATGTTTTAAAACATTATTAGTAAGAAGAAAGAGTACGTTTAATGCAAACACTATATTTAACCTTAAAAATTCTAAATTTAGTAATGTATGTAAAAGTTAAAAATAGATAGCATCCTTTCCAACAGTTATCTACCTTTGAAGTAAGTTGTACACCAATATTAATTTTAATATTTTATTTATATAAATAGAAAAAAAAGATTGGGGAGCTAGCCAGAATATCTCGGAAAAGACCTATACCAGTTATGTTGTGTGCTAACTTTACATAACACTTAGTTATGTAAGACCTGTACTAGAATATGGTGCCACAGCATGGGGCTCAGCAGCCCAAACCAACCTAAGAAAAATAGACAAGGTTCAAAATATTGGTCTAAGGATAATGACAGGAGCAATCAAAACAACACCCATAAGAGCTATGGAGGAAACCGCTGCCCTGATCTCTCTGGATGAAAGAAGAGAAATAAAAATCCTTTCCCAATTCACTAAATTGGAAACCTTGGAGAGGCACCCACTCAGAACAAAAATCCACAAAACTGGCACAAAAAACCGTCTCAAAAGGACCAATTTCATACAGGAATCTCTAAACCTAAAAAAGAAACACCAACTTGAAAAAATTACGCTGGAATCCTCGATACACTATAATGAATCTCCACCCTGGGACGAAAGCCCTCTTCCTACTATAAGGGACCATATTGAAAACATAAAAAGAAAATCTGATTACAGACCAACAGAGCTCAAGGAAATAGTGAACTGTTTTCTACATACCAATTACCCTAGCAATCAGTGGATCAGAGTTTACACGGATGGCTCATCCCATAAAGCCACCACAAATGGAGGAGCTGGAATACTTATCGAATGGCCAGATGGAGGAAAACTAGAAAAATCCTTTGCAACTGGAGAGCTCTCTGACAGTCACAGAGCAGAAAGGGAAGCACTAGCACTAGCTGCTACCATGCTAGCAAATCATCCAAGTTCCCCTCACAGTCAGATTGTCTTTCTAACAGACGCAAAAACAACCCTCCAAAGCCTGCAAAACTCTGATTCCCCTTATATTAAAAACCTCAGAACAGCACTCACAAAGCTCAACCACAACAGCAAAAAAACTGTTATTCAATGGATACCAGCCCACATACAACTAGCAGGAAATGAGAAGGCTGACACACTCGCCAAGAGTGGGAGAACAAACTCACAAGTAAACTCTGCACTCTATCCAGAAGAAATGAAGAAATTAATTGTAGATAAAATAAATGAGAAATGGACGAGCTCCCATCCAAATCACAAGAAAGATGATGCTTACTATAAGCTATCCCGACAAGACCAACGTCTAATCTTTCGACTCAGGACCGGACACAACAGAATGCGACAACACATGTTCCGGAAGCTCAAAATTGGAACCAGTGAAATCTGCCCATGTGGAGTATCACCAGAAAATGCCGACCACGTCCTCCAAAACTGCTCTCTCTACCAAGAGGCCCGTATAAGACATTGGCCCCAAATCACCCCAATAGAAAGAAAACTATATGGAGAGCTCCCTGATTTGGAAACCACTGCGCAGTTCATCTCATGTATTGGTCTAGTCATATGAACACTCCAACATAACAATGAGAACGATGAAGAAGAAGAAGAAAAAAAGTACGCTTGGCTTCACATGTACGAAATAAAGAGTTATCCCACGTACCTTATGCTCGTATTCATAATCTACTTGTATCCAGTCCACCGAATTCATCACGAGCTCACTGCAATGCTGTTTGGCCTCAATTTTGGCTTGAGGACAGGCTAATCTGGAAGACTGTGCAGTTCCGAATACTTGTAGAGGCCCCTCCAATGGTGATGAGGAGAAACGGCCGACTAATAAGGTTCCTGTGGACCTGCATACAATGGCGTCAAAAGCACGTCTTATCCGCAACGTGAGGATGACCGTGTCAGGAACATTGTTGATTAGCCCAGCCCTTAGTACATAGTGTTGGACACAAAAACGTCAGAACAATAGGAACTCAAGTTGATCTGTCAGCTGGTCAACGCACCAACAAAATCATCAACTACGAACAATTTTGGATCTTCGCTCCTTGTAATGCACATGAAAAAAGAATGATGTTGTCCTGACCACTCGCTTATGCTCCCATATCGGTGACTATGACCTTATAATTGATGAACTCCAGCTGGTATATTACAATGAACAGTGTAAATGATCATGAACTATATACAACTTCTCACTAACCTTGACTTCTCAACAGTATTATATAGTCTGGACGTGGATGTGTTAACCTGTTTGATTTGTGTGTTAGTGTAAGTAAAAGAATTATCGGAATAAACCACATAAAAAATATGTTTGCAAGGCCCATCATATGACCCATTTTGAAACTCAAAAATTAACTCACAGAAATAAAAAAAAAAAGAAATAAAGACAGATTTAAGCAGTGCATATGCATTTCACGGCAGTTGGGAAGGCTACTTGTACATTATATTTTGAATTTCTGGATTCTTAGGGCGCCCATGAGTCCATCCAACTCTAACGGGTACTTGACTTTAGTTGGGGTAAGTAACTAAGAGCGGCCAGTCGTTGTGCTGCTCGTAAACCATTGGCCAAAGAAACAGATGACCTTAACATCATCTGCCCTATAGATCGCAAGGTCTGAAAGGGGAATTTTAATTTACTCACAAGGTCAAATACTGCTTTCTCAATAACTTGGAAACCTAGTTTCACTGTCTGCATCTTAGAGCTGACTACACACACCACGGAACATCAAGTCCACTTGTTTGACAGTAATTTAATATACTTACGTTCAGAAAAACTAATGCTCTCAAGATTATTTCATATGTTAGCAAACCCTCTATGTCTTTTGACTTGCGTTGATATCCTTGTCGTCTTATGGCGTTGAGCCTTTTCATTTACAAATGCTGTTATCATAACGTTGGTGAATCTCTAGTGCTCGCGGAAAAAAAATAATTTTATTATATTTTTTAAATATATTTTTGCACATGGCTTCTAGCAATAGTTGCTTTTTATCTTTCTTATTTTCTGCTCTTTCTTTTTTCGATTCTTTAGATTAGAATTAGACTTTAAAGTGTATAAGATTTTTTTTAAAATCACGACTCTCAAAGTCTTGCATTTAAAGAGAATATTATAAAATGTTAAAGCATTCTACTGGCATTCATGCGCCTTTTCGGTGACCGTACCGGCCCGATTGGGTACCGGCCCACCTGGCATTTGCCCGAATGCCCATATAGCCAGTCCGCCACTGGAGGTCGTAGCATTGTTTTGTGGGCCGGATATGACCCGCGGGTCGTAGTTTAGGCCTCACTGGTGTATATGTTGTATAAACTATTTCAGTACTGACAATCTTGCATAGAAGAATCGATGTCACGAAAAGGAGAAAACTGTGGTTTGGGTTAGAGCCTTCTAGAATCTATACCAAGAAATATCCATTGGGGTAGTTTAAAAAAAGGAAAGTACCCCTCTTAGACCTTGCTTTCTATAGGGTAGATAATGTAAAGGTCATCTGATTCGATGGCTGACGGTTATCGAGAGTGTCATGTGGCCAGCACATCACCGAACCGCCCAACTAATGTCAGGTATCCATTAGAGTGCTGTGAACTCCTAAAAATACATGTTCGAAATCCCAGCCTTCACCGAGATTCGGACCCGAGACCCTATGATTTGGAAACTAAGCGCTTACCACTCAGAAAACACGCTCATGTGGTTAAAAAACAAAATCTGACAATCAAGTCTGGAACTTTTTCTGTATCCAATAAACTCAGACATTCAAAGCAATCAAGTCTGGAACTTTCTCTGTCTCCAATAAACTCAGACATTCAAAGCAATCAAGTCTGGAACTTTCTCTGTCTCCAATAAACTCAGACATTCAAAGCAATCAAGTCTGGAACTTTCTCTGTCTCCAATAAACTCAGACATTCAAAGCAATCAAGTCTGGAACTTTCTCTGTCTCCAATAAACTCAGACAATCAAAGCAATCAAGTCTGGAACTTAATCTGTCTCCAATAAACTCAGACATTCAAAGCAATCAAGTCTGGAACTTTCTCTGTATCCAATAAACTCAGACAATCAAAGCAATCAAGTCTGGAACTTTCTCTGTCTCCAATAAACTCAGACATTCAAAGCAATCAAGTCTGGAACTTTCTCTGTCTCCAATAAACTCAGACAATCAAAGCAATCAAGTCTGGAACTTTCTCTGTCTCCAATAAACTCAGACAATCAAAGCAATCAAGTCTGGAACTTTCTCTGTCTCCAATAAACTGAGACAATCAAAGCAATCGAGTCTGGAACTTTCTCTGTCTCCAATAAACTCAGACAATCAAAGCAATCAAGTCTGGAACTTTCTCTGTCTCCAATAAACTCAGACATTCAAAGCAATCAAGTCTGGAACTTTCTCTGTATCCAATAAACTCAGACAATCAAAGCAATCATGTCTGGAACTTTCTCTGTCTCCAATAAACTCAGACATTCAAAGCAATCAAGTCTGGAACTTTCTCTGTCTGCAATAAACTCAGACAATCAAATCAATCAAGTCTGGAACTTTATCTGTCTCCAATAAACTCAGACATTCAAAGCAATCAAGTCTGGAACTTTCTCTGTCTCCAATAAACTCAGACATTCAAAGCAATCAAGTCTGGAACTTTCTGTCTCCTATAAACTCAGACAATCAAAGCAATCAAGTCTGGAACTTTCTGTCTCCAATTAACTCAGACAATCAAAGCAATCAAGTCTGGAACTTTCTGTCTCCAGTAAACTGAGATAATCAAAGCAATCAAGTCTGGAACTTTCT
This sequence comes from Biomphalaria glabrata, assembly GCF_947242115.1. Taxonomy (NCBI): domain Eukaryota; kingdom Metazoa; phylum Mollusca; class Gastropoda; family Planorbidae; genus Biomphalaria; species Biomphalaria glabrata. The sequence goes on along the minus strand of NC_074711.1, from coordinate 21,264,948 downwards.
CTGTCTCCAATAAACTGAGACAATCAAAGCAATCAAGTCTGGAATTTTCTCTGTCTCCAATAAACTCAGACATTCAAAGCAATCAAGTCTGGAACTTTCTCTGTCTCCAATAAACTGAGACAATCAAAGCAATCAAGTCTGGAACTTTCTCTGTCTCCAATAAACTGAGACAATAAAAGCAATCAAGTCTGGAACTTTCTCTGTCTCCAATAAACTCAGACAATCAAAGCAATCAAGTCTGGAACTTTCTCTGTCTCCAATGAACTCAGACATTCAAAGCAATCAAGTCTGGAACTTTCTCTGTCTCCAATAAACTCAGACAATCAAAGCAATCATGTCTGGAACTTTCTCTGTCTCCAATAAACTCAGACAATCAAAGCAATCAAGTCTGGAACTTTATCTGTCTCCAATAAACTCAGACATTCAAAGCAATCAAGTCTGGAACTTTCTCTGTCTCCAATAAACTCAGACATTCAAAGCAATCAAGTCTGGAACTTTCTCTGTCTCCAATAAACTCAGACAATCAAAGCAATCAAGTCTGGAACTTTCTGTCTCCAATTAACTCAGACAATCAAAGCAATCAAGTCTGGAACTTTCTGTCTCCAGTAAACTGAGACAATCAAAGCAATCAAGTCTGGAACTTTCTCTGTCTCCAATAAACTCAGACAATCAAAGCAATCAAGTCTGGAACTTTCTCTGTCTCCAATAAACTCAGACATTCAAAGCAATCAAGTCTGGAACTTTCTCTGTCTCCAATAAACTCAGACATTCAAAGCAATCAAGTCTGGAACTTTCTCTGTCTCCAATAAACTGAGACAATCAAAGCAATCAAGTCTGGAACTTTCTCTGTCTCCAATAAACTCAGACAATCAAAGCAATCAAGTCTGGAACTTTCTCTGTCTCCAATAAACTCAGACAATCAAAGTAATCAAGTCTGGAACTTTCTCTGTCTCCAATAAACTCAGACATTCAAAGCAATCAAGTCTGGAACTTTCTCTGTCTCCAATAAACTCAGACAATCAAAGCAATCAAGTCTGGAACTTTCTCTGTCTCCAATAAACTGAGACAATAAAAGCAATCAAGTCTGGAACTTTCTCTGTCTCCAATAAACTCAGACAATCAAAGCAATCAAGTCTGGAACTTTATCTGTCTCCAATAAACTCAGACAATCAAAGCAATCAAGTCTGGAACTTTCTCTGTCTCCAATAAACTCAGACAATCAAAGCAATCATGTCTGGAACTTTCTCTGTCTCCAATAAACTCAGACATTCAAAGCAATCAAGTCTGGAACTTTCTCTGTCTCCAATAAACTGAGACATTCAAAGCAATCAAGTCTGGAACTTTCTCTGTCTCCAATAAACTGAGACAATCAAAGCAATCAAGTCTGGAACTTTCTCTGTCTCCAATAAACTGAGACAATCAAAGCAATCAAGTCTGGAACTTTCTCTGTCTCCAATAAACTGAGACAATCAAAGCAATCAAGTCTGGAACTTTCTCTGTCTCCAATAAACTGAGACAATCAAAGCAATCAAGTCTGGAACTTTCTCTGTCTCCAATAAACTCAGACATTCAAAGCAATCAAGTCTGGAACTTTCTCTGTCTCCAATAAACTCAGACAATCAAAGCAATCAAGTCTGGAACTTTCTCTGTCTCCAATAAACTGAGACAATCAAATCAATCAAGTCTGGAACTTTCTCTGTCTCCAATAAACTCAGACAATCAAAGCAATCAAGTCTGGAACTTTATCTGTCTCCAATAAACTCAGACAATCAAAGCAATCAAGTCTGGAACTTTCTCTGTCTCCAATAAACTCAGACAATCAAAGCAATCATGTCTGGAACTTTCTCTGTCTCCAATAAACTCAGACATTCAAAGCAATCAAGTCTGGAACTTTCTCTGTCTCCAATAAACTGAGACATTCAAAGCAATCAAGTCTGGAACTTTCTCTGTCTCCAATAAACTGAGACAATCAAAGCAATCAAGTCTGGAACTTTCTCTGTCTCCAATAAACTGAGACAATCAAAGCAATCAAGTCTGGAACTTTCTCTGTCTCCAATAAACTGAGACAATCAAAGCAATCAAGTCTGGAACTTTCTCTGTCTCCAATAAACTGAGACAATCAAAGCAATCAAGTCTGGAACTTTCTCTGTCTCCAATAAACTCAGACATTCAAAGCAATCAAGTCTGGAACTTTCTCTGTCTCCAATAAACTCAGACAATCAAAGCAATCAAGTCTGGAACTTTCTCTGTCTCCAATAAACTCAGACATTCAAGTTTTTCAAACCCTTGTGTTTTTACATGAATTTACCCCCTGCATCAAAACAAGGAACATCTCTATTTGTTTCTCCATGAACCCAACGAACGCTATTGTTGATCAAAAGGCTGCACTGCCAAGCAGAAGTAATAACTCGATTAGATCGTAAGGACAGCTAGAAATAGCATGCTAGTTTCACAGTTTTCGCTGACCTCTCCAGATTAAAATTGACAGATTGCTGTCAACAATCTTTGTGAAACTAATGTTCTATTCAAGTGATTATAAACAAAAGCAGGCATTATTAGTCTGCTTTAACTTCATTAGATACTTTTATTACACACCAACTGTTATTATATATATTAAAGGTAAGGATTAAAACATTAAGCGAATTTTTTTCTCTTGTAGATGTAAATATTCATTCGCCCACTTTTTACTAAAGTGTTTGCGTAAAAATTAACAAAATTCATTAACTTTTATTTTTTTAAAGATGTCAAATATGGTACCCCAAAACTTCAGAGACTCTCGAGAAATGTCAATATGACATTAATCGAGTAGTCGATCTCTGTCCGAATGCAAATTAATACATCACAAGAGACAGATTCGATTCCAGATAATCGATTTTCCGGCGATTTTGCCACAATGTGTTTGAGAGTATCTTATGTAAATAATAGGCAAGTATGTACGAATATTATTAGGTGTTCTTTTGGGTTTCATCAAAATTTCTTGGATACGGTTAGGGTGAGTAAGTAGATGTTCAGTGTGTAGAACGTAGATGAGCATTGATTAGTTCCCCCCTCCCCCACAGCTTCGAGAAAGTGTATGTTACCACCAGTTTAATGCTAGATCTTCGAACTATAGAAAATTGTGTGTCTCTTATAAACAGTAACTTTCAAATGAACGAGACTTATGTGAGTTATTGATACAAACATTTGAGTTTCCTGAACTTGAGGGGAGGGGGAGGATTCTTAAAAATGGAGGCAAATCTAGTGATAGCAAGTTTTTTTTTTGTTTTTTTTTGGGTGTATCTTGTAAACAAGTTACTGTAGTTATTAATAAACTTCGTATTCTAAAAAAAAAAGCATATTATTATTATTATTTTTAATTTTAAAAGTGGAGTGGAGACAGAATCAACTTTTTCATCTCTTCCTCTTGTTTCACACTATAATTTGAACTATTTGGTTGACAAAAACATTCAACATTGGAGTCCTTGACCTTAGATATTTTGTCTATTTATTTCAATATCCGAGTTTTCATTTTCTTACTTTCTTTTGTACGGAAACATTTGTATCGCCCCCACCACCCCGCATTTCTTCTTATTAAACCGAATCTTAAAAATAACCAATGTAAACAAAGAGATTACTGAAAATCCCCAAATGAGAGTTACGCTTGCTAGGATACCACACAGCAGTTGAAGCAGCAAGATGACAGTACACAAATGAGTTCATATACATTCCAAAGGTTATGTTGACTATCAAAACATTTTAAACACACATTGTGTTCTTTGTTGAGATTTATAAATAAGCGATAAACCTTATAAACTAGTTAAGCAAAAATGACATATATTCCATTTATTAAGGACATAGGTCTAAATATATTCCATTTATTAAGGACATAGGTCTAAATATATTCCATTTATTAAGGACATATGCTTAAATATATTCCATTTATTAAGGACATAGGTCTAAATATATTCCATTTTTTAAGGACATAGGTCTAAATATATTCTTTTTATTAAGGACGTAGGTCTAAATATATTACATTTATTAAGGACATAGGCCTAAATATATTACATTTATCTAGCTAAGTTATAAAACAAACAAACACAAAATTAACAATAAAACCAGCACAGAACGGTAGTAACATACTTGTTTTCTTATTCTCAGTGATACCTTAGTATGTGTCTACACTTTACTCTTTGTGAGTTTTTGTTTGTTATTAAAATATTGTTAGTAATTTGATCAACTGTTCAGTTGTCTGAAAAATACAAGTCCGGATTTAGATACAAGATCGTTACAGTGGACCCAACCAGCCCCTATGCTCGGATTTCCGACACCCCCCCCCCCCCCAACTCCCTTTCTCATCCCATTTCGCAGTGGTTCTCTTTTGTTGAGCTGATAACAACCCGTTGTGGAGAGACAAGTTCACTCTTTGTGTCCCCAGCAACTTAAGGCGACCAATCACAACACGTGGAACATGCCACCTCCCTTGGACCGCCTCCCCCGAGTCGACCTTTGCTTGATCATTAAAAGAGCCTAATCCCTTTTATAGCTGTACTTCACTTTTTTTTCTTCAGACTTTGACTTAATCCGCTGGACTTGCGATGATGGCTGCGTCAAGTTCCTGGGATGAAATGAGGTGGGCGTTGTCAAGGAAAAAAGGGGATAACAGAGGCTGTAAAGTGAGTATGGGGTGTGGGGTTTACTGGGTTGAAACTTAACTCACACTGTGTGAGTACCAGTATGTCTCTTGTTTCTACCTAAAATATGCAACTACCTCCTTGTAAGATAACTGGGTCCTCCTTTCGTCCTGAGCTCCGCAAGTCTGAAAAAAAATCTCTAACATGTTTTATAGTCCATGGTGAGTATTTAAGTGAATGCTAACATTGTTTCAATTCTGTAGTTACTTAAGAGCATGTCAGATTGTCGGATTTTGTCTTTAGCCATAAATTATTTCATCGCTCTAATCCACCTACCAAAAGATATCGTGTCCAAAAAAAAATAATCTCAGTGTTATTATGAGAAACCTATTGTCGTGTGTGTGTGTGTGTGTTGACTGGTACTAGCCGATACCCGTGCTACTTACGGTTTAAATAGTTGGTATATATGTTTATTTTGCCCGGAACACTATTAAACCCATCAACAAAATGGCCCGCATTACAACAATTCCCACTTTCAGCACAATTTTTAAGCCCTCAATTTAGGCGCTTGACTTTCGAACTTAGTGTCCTGGGTTCGAATCTAGGTGAAGACTGGGATTTTGAATTTCGGGATTTTTAGGACGCACCTGAGTCCACCCACCTCTAATGGGTACCTGACTTAAGTTTAGGGAAAGTCAAGGCGGTAGGTCGATGAGCTGGCCACATTCTGAAGTGAACTGTTGGCCAAAGAAACAGATGATCTTAACATCATCTGCCCTAGAGATCACAAGGTCTATAAGGGGAACTTTTACTATCTTCATAAACCGTATTATACACCTTCCCCCCCAAAAAAAAACACACACACACACACAAACACACATTCATCCATCCATCCCTGTGGCGCTACAGCCCATGGAGGGCTCTGGCCTGCTTCAACACATCCTTCCATTCAGATCTCTCCTGGGCCTTTCGTCTCAACGCCCTGACCACAAGCTGCTTCAGATCTGCTTCTACATCATCAATCCATCGCATTCGGGGTCTGCCTTTGGGTCGCCTGCCTTTTGGTTTTTGCCTGTATACGATTTTCGCTCCTCTGTTATCTGACATTCTTTCATTCTTTCAAGATGACCTGCACAACGTAGTCTGTTCTTTTTTTATTTCCGTCACTATTGGTGGGTCTTCATACAATTGATATGTCTCATGGTTAGTGCGTGTCCTCCACCCTGTTTCATCCTGTATGGCACCATAGATTTTCGTAAGAATTTTTCTTTCCCAAGTGTTAAGTAAATTTTCAGATGTCTTTGTCAGTGTCCAGGTCTCACTTGTATACATTGCTGCTGGTCTTATTATGGTTTTGAATATTATTTTCTTGGTTTTCCTTGAAATTGTTTTGCTCTTAAGTAAATGGTAGGTGCTATGAAATGCTCTGTTGCCTCCTGCTATTCTTTCCTTTATTTCTGTTAGTATGTTATTTTTGAAATTAATAGTACTTCCTAGATATTTGAAAGTTTTGACGTTTTCAAAACACACAAACGCACACATACTTTTAATAGGCCCTTTTATCCTCACTGACAATTTTTTGGACTTTTTTTTTTTCATTTAGAATAAAGACCTACTTGTAGATCTAGATCTAATCGTTTTAAAATTTGTGTTATTCATTATCATTAACTACAATCATTACATTTATAAATTATAATAAAAAACATAACGATAAATAGGAGTTTTTAATAAGTTTTTTTTTTACATAACGCCAAATAGAGATTTACTTTTCACCCTGAAGACCTTGAACTGAAATACAAGCTTAATTTGTTATCTTAGAGTGTTCATATATAACTAACATTGGTATAGATTTAGATTCCTAATATACATTCGATATTTTACAGACTAGTTTGTAATACAAACGCTAGGTTTTGTATAGGAATATTGCTCTAATTTCATGGATATAAACGGGGTCATAATTTCACAGACAAAAAATATAGTACTATAATTAAAAAGCTAGCACTGTCCATCTAAAGAAGGACAAAAAATCCACTGTACTGTGGTAGTCTGGTTAAGGATTCAACAAATACATCTGCAATACCTTTAGGTGAATCTATTTACTTCATTTCGTCTCGTCAATGCAATGTAGCGTGGTATATACAGTATGGAGGTTTTCAAAATTTGAATAAATGCTAATAATGACATGAGTCGTATACCTTTATGTAGATTTTTCTTGGGTCTGTAGTTTACAATCTCAATCTGACATTTTCTCTAATTATAATCTTACTCAATTCTCCCCCCCCTCCCTTATTGTGCAGACTATATTTACAATCTCAACGCCAGGCGACGCTCACTAAGAGATATGATTAGACAAAATGAATAATTAATTTCTCTCTTCCCACTTTAACTACAAAAGATGGCGCTATTCTGTCACGTGTCTGTTTCCACCCGCGCGGAAATTCCAAGCGAAAGAATTGCAGAGATTTCCCTAAGCCCAGCGTAACATCTTTCAATAGGGTGCTTCCACCTGGACAGCTCAAACCAGCTCTAATACCTGCCGGACAAAAACAGGATTATACAGAACACAGTTGGGATCATTTTGAAAAGATGAGATCTATTGGCTATACACGTGAGTTGAAAGGGAGATTACTGTGTCGATTAAGTCTTTCTGGTCCTTTATTGTTGGTCTCAGAATGTCACGAGCCTTGACTTCAGAATCAATCTTAAAGCATCAACTTAAAGGATTAAAACGTGACTAGTTAAAACTTTATTAGAAACTTTGTTATCAAGTGTTTTTTTTTTGGTGTGTGTGTGTGGGGGATTTTTGTGTCTGTATGAGAAAGAAAGAGAGAGAGAGAGTGAATAGAGGAAGAAAATGAGAAATAATGGAAAGGGAGAGAAATGGAGAGAAAGGGAGAGAAATGGAGAGACAGGGAGAGAAATGGAGAAACAGGGAGAGAAATGGAAATGGAGAGACAGGGAGAGAAATGGAGAGACAGGGAGAGACAGGGAGAAAAATGGGGAAACAGGGAGAGAAATGGGGAAACAGGGAAAGAAATGGAAAGAGAGAGAAATGGAGAGACAGGGAGAGAAATGGAGAGAAATGGAGAGACAGGGAGAGAAATGGAGAGAAAGAAAGAGGAAGGGAGAGAAAGGGAGTAAAGGGGAGAGAGATGAAGAGAGGGGAAGGAAAGAGTGGGGAGGAGAGAAAAAGAGACTGGGAGGGAGAGAGGAGGAGAGAGGGAGTGAGAGAAAAGGAGCTAGAGAGACTGTGAGGTAGAGAATGTGAGGGAGAGAGTGTGAGAAAGAGACGGAGAAAACGATATGGAGGGATGGATAAAGAGAAACACACAGATTAATGATTCCTCTGTTATGGATTTGAAGAATTAAAAGAAGACTCGTGAAAGACGTTGACACGAAGTACCTTGTGATGTACCTTCAGCCTGTTGGACAGAATGTTCTCAAAGCCATATTTCTTCTTCTCGTCTCTTTATTCACATGTACACTATTTCTTTGAGTCGATACATTGTAACACAATGAAAGTCAATATTAACCTTTAAAAAGTTCTAGCTTGACTGGCATCTATACAATTTGAGATAATGTTTATCTTCATTCAACAGAGTTGTATTGATATAAATAACATTTAGAGTAAATTATGAATTATAACTAGCATACTCCTTAGTTGTAATTGTAAATTCCATTGCGCCTGAGTGATATAATTGCGGGTTAGGAATCTACAGATATAGGGCCACTATTTAAATGTTGAATAAAATGAAAAACACACAATTTTTTTTCGAGCTTGCTTTTTTTGCCCAATGCTCAAACAGTACTCAAAACTTATTTGAACTTCCATAACAATACCCTTAAAGGTAATTATAATTCACATATTTTCCATATGCCTAATTGTTTTGTAAGTCAAAGCTCATGAAACGCAGGGAGTTATCCGTAGACTTATGTATACTACTCTTGACTGGACATGGAGATATTTTAACACTACAAAAATGTTGTGAAAATTTTTTAGAAAGTTGGATCAAGGCGTTGTTTTGTAAAGTAGTTAAAAGAAGTTACGGTATGTTTTTTTCAACCCTAACCTATGTAACATATAATTTAATTTATAAATCTAGATCTAGTACTTGAACATCAACAGTAAGAGTACTCTCGTCTCATAATTATTATTTTGCAATTTTTAGATACATAATCTAAAAAGATCTAGGTAATCAATCTATTTAAATGTACATAAGATTATTTAAATCAACATGAATTATTTCGATCTAGGATTTTTGAAACATTATCTCAATGGAAACAAACTGGAAATGGCTTTGTTTCATATATTTGCATGAATATCCGAGAAATGATTTTGCATTATTTCTAATCTTTGAAAACTAAAGATCATTACTTTTCTAAGACAGAAAAGATTGATCGGGGCGACTCCCATTAGAGCTTGAAAAAAGAGTTTACGTACATAAAAATCTATATATTGTTATAAACCTGGTGGTGGCACAGATGGGGGTAGTGGTACGTGTGTAGTCAACCGACGCAAATCGCCCCAGGCCAGCGCTAGACGAGCGGTCAACCGTGACGAGCTACGACGGTCAGTCGAGACGAGTGTCAACATGACGGTTCGGGAAGGATTGCCGTCGTGAACAGAGCTCAGGAGCGTTACGAGGGATGTAGTCATGTGACGAAGCTAGAAACGTCCAGCGACATTCTGTCCGGTTCTAGAAGGCCAGCAGGGACCCTATATAAAGAGCGGAGATGTCGCAGTCAAGACGGTTCACGTCAGAGGGTTCACGACAGGGTTCAGAGCCCGGTTCACTACAGTCCGGTTGACTACAGCTCAGTTCAGCGGTGTGGTTCTGTACGGAGCATTACGACGGTTCAGTGCGGAGTACTGTCAAGTACAGTTGAGACGACTGGCGTCTTGATCTTGGTCTGTGATCGAGTCCGACACAACGAGCCTAGTGTGTGAAGTCAGTCCTGAACTGTTGAACCCAGTGCAAGCACGCAACGAGACGTAGAGGCCAGTGCAAGAGTTGATACGGCGGTACGGTTTTATCAGAGAGATATTTGTACAGTGTGCGTTTTGCCTATTGTACAGTATTGGCTCATATTTATTCAACTATTAAAGTGTTACGTTATTTTGGAGACCTGAGTTTTCAAGTTCTTTAAGTTGGTGGTATATGGTGCAGTTTGCAGAGAGCCTGGATAGTGAGATTCGTAACAATACATATAGGTCCGTGAATCGATCAATCGCGGATAAGAATTTATTTCAATTTTCCAGTCTAGATATAATATATGTCTATGGAGTTATTATTTTTCAAAAGAAACGTAGAGTTGCTTGCCCTTGAAATACGTTCACTAGCTACAAATCCTTAGAATACACATTAGAGTTACAGTTCTTTGATTATTAGTTTATTGTGTTTTGTTTGTTTGTTTGTTTTCACTCTGTAGTCCAACACTAAACGCAGACAGGAAATTCCAGTGAATGCTTTGCCATCCACTTTACGCTAACAACCTGGTCTTCACTTGCTGAACACCAGTCATGAATAAATAATTTTCAATTAAAAATCAAGTATCCTCTGCAGAGAACATTATTTCTCCGGGAGTTAAACCCTTCTACTCTTAAGATAGTCAAACGGCTCTGTTATTATCAGGTTTTAAAAACTCAAGATAGTTGGATGTCGTCCATTCTCAGGTTGTTTTCCCCTCAGTTTGTGATGTGAAGAAATATCTCAACGCTCCCCAGCACAAGGTGACTTTATCGGAGCACTCATGTTACGGCAAAGCTTGAGTTCTCCGGTACTGCAATATTGATGACCTTAAAGACTTTTTAGAGGATACAAGAAGACGGCGGCGACTGACTTTAAATTACAGAGAAGTCGCCAAACATAATTAGATGAAACCCTAAGCTCGGCTGGGGATATTTCTTTGCAGTCATTCTCATCCAATCCACTTTCTAGATTATAGTCTGCAGTGTGTACTTAATATGTCCGTTAGTATTGTGGTATTGTTACTGACTTGGTAAGTCTACGTCTTTAGTTACTTTATGGATTTTTATGTAAACAATTTATATAATAGACTGGAGGAAAATGAAATTAATTAATTGCTTGTTTCAAAGAACTCAAAAGAAAGAAATACAAATACTTACACAACTATAAAATAAGAAACCTAATGTTCATGTTTCGCTGGTCCTAACATTGGAATAGTCGAACCTAGTGAAACATTGGAAAGAGAGGGTCCCGTTAGAGTCCCGGCGTAACATTTTAAAACTATAAGTTTTCAGGCGGAGTGGTGTCAGTTCTTCTTGTCATTTGGTGCATTCTACTTTTGGCCTTGTGAGAGTCGAGCACGGCCAATAGCTTAAACCAGTGATGATCAAAATACGGCGCGAGGTCCAGATCCGGCCCGCGACGTGGCCTGCCGAAACGTCGCCACAAAATCTAGAAAATCGCCCTTCCCCCCCCCCTTTTTTTTTTCCAAAAAAAAAAAATTAAAACGTTGAAAAATGTACCTATGTTGAACATTTGTTTGTGAAATAGGACTCTGAATGTAAAATCTACTAGCAAAAATTGGACGGATTTTTACTTTTTTTTTATGTGGAACATCATGATAATAACCCAACATATTAATTTATTAGCAAATAAAAGATTGTTAAAGGATCGATGGAAAGGTTTACCCAAATAGAGACAAGAAAATGAGCCGGTTGCTACGATGTTGCTCAAATTTTAAGTAGAAAAAATAATCAGGTCAATTTGATTTCGTGTTTGTATCTTTTCGTTGATATGGAAATTAAATTGGCCCGCAGGTCGAATAAGGGTGGACATCACTGGCTTATACTATCTCTGAAGTAAAGCCTCAGTTAGTGATTTCTGTTTATTTCAGCAGCTTTCCATAAGCTACACACCAAGGTAAAGACACAAAAATGGAGCAATTTATATATGCCTTCTTGTGCGAAATTCCTTATGATACGAAAAAGTAAGATCTGTCAATTTCCACAAGCAGCGAGCAGTTAGCGCGATCAACATGGAAAAACATGCGGACTCCGCTCAGAGTTCTTCGCTGCATCCAATGCACCAGCCACTTCGCCTTACATTAGACAAGCATGCGTCCTGCTGACAAGGTTAGGACAGCAGCAGACAGACTGATGTAAGTACATACCAGACTCTCTGAGGCTTTTGGCACTTGTTCCTGCCTCAGTTCCCGGACGTTACACTTGAGTCATAGTAAAGTTACCTGAGTCAGCGAATGACTCCATACAACAAATAGTCGTTCTGATTGCATAAATACCATACGAGACACTTTTTTTTAACTATTCGAGAAATAGTGTCTAATTTTGGTTTAACATTGAATTCAAATTATATGGCGAGAAAACTAATATAAAATAAAGGAAGGATCCCGGATTACAGATGTCATACACTACCTTGGAAGAAAGAAGGTTAAAAATGCAACGGCGCCTGATGATTACAGATGCCCAACCTGTGACCGCAGCGGTGTATCAAGGATTGGCCTTTTTAGCCACACAAGAAGTTGCAAAGAAAAGACATTGTCTCTCGAGACGTAAAATGCCACAGAATATAAACTAACACTTGAAACAAAGATAAAATGAGATTGATAAGTTTTAATTTGTAGGCATGTATAATTGAGAGAAGATCGAAGATTTAAATCCTGTGACTATAGTGTTCAGAAGTGATTTAAAATGACAATACTTTCAAAAAGATATGTATTTAATTGTATCACTTTAGCAGGTTATCGGGTGCTGCTTCACAGCTCTAAACAAACACGCGCCTGCAGTACTCAAATATGAGACCCTTCATCTTTTTCTGAACTATTTCCGTGGTAACTGGACCTGTGAACAAGTCTGACCACAGGCTATTTTCTTGATGGACTCTTCGTGCACGTCTTCAACATTTCTCTCACCCCCCCCCTCCAACTACTTCTGGGCACTGGAAAGAAAGGAAGGGTAGGGCGCTAGAAGGCGTTTCTCCCCCACCCACCCACCCCCCCTTTTTTTTTCTCCCTCCGTCGTCGCTGTACTCGATTCTTCTGTTCTACTCCGGAAGTTTCCAAAGGGAGGCAATGCATGCGCAGAGACAGTTGGAGTTGATCGCAGTTGGTCGTCAGTTAAAAAAGGCGCATCTGTTACAATTAAAGTTCAAAGGTCAGAATTGGAGGGTCCCTAATAGCGTTAGTGAGTGCTTCAAATTGTTCTGCTCACGCCGTAACTAATGACTGCAAGGGAAGGGTGAGGGGAGCGGAAGATGACAAGGGACGTTACTCTTTGGAAGGGGGGTACAGGTGCACATGTGCCATTTTCTCCGGAACCCCAAGCTGTGTCGTGTGACGGACGAAGTGTCACAACTGTCAGAAGACATTGATTTAATATTTCGTAGTCCATCAACCTTAGGATGGAAGAGCGTTTAAAATCGATTGTAAAAGCAGTTCAAAGGCTTTCAGTGGTTTAATGCATATGTACAGAGAGAGATTGTTATGGTCGTAACTCTTTTTCAAACTGTTTGGGAAGTCGCCCGGAATCTAGGAAAATCTTTTCTGTCTTAAAAAAGTAATGAGAAAAAATGCAATTATATTTTGCGGTTTTTAAATAGAATGGGCGATTATTAATATTGATCACAGCACGATATATTTACGCAAATCTATGATATAAAGAAACTTAGAGAGTCACTAAAAGAAATATGAGAAAGCTCCAGACCTTTGTTAACAGATGCCTACCCCGGATATTAGGAATTAGGTAGCCAGAAAAGATAACTACTATCGAGTTGTGGGAGAGAACTAGACAGAAGCCCATAGCCCAAGACATCACAAAACGAAAATAGAGCTGGATAGGACACACCCTGCGAAAACCAGCTACCAATGTTGCAAGGCAGGCACTTGACTGGAACCCACAAGGAAAGAGGAAAGTGAGCAGACCCAAGCAAACCTGGAAGAGGTCAGTCAGCAGTGAAGCTGATGGTACTGGAATGACATGGGAGCAGATGAAGAAAGCTGCTCAGAACCGAATTCGGTGGAGAGGTGTGGTTGCGGCCCTATGCTCCCCTGGGAGTGCACAGGATTAAGTAAGTAAGTAAGTATGATATAAAGCCATTTTCTGTTGATTTTAATCATCTTTTAATTCTAGATTATACATCTAATAAATTGATTGCATAGATCTTTCTAGATGTAGATTTTGAATCTAAAAATTGCAAAATGATAATTATGAGACGGAAGCGCTTTTAATTTCGATGTTAAATTACTCGAACTACTAGTAGGCCTACTAGATCTAAACATATGTTACATAGGTTAAGGCTGAAAAAAACAACAACACTTTACCCCTTACACGACTATTTTGTATAGTGCTGGAGAGCTCCATGTTCAATCTAGGTATAATATATATAGGTCTGTAGTTGTGACATTTCTTTAAAATTATTGTTTAGAGCTTAATTTATGCGTAATAATTTTTTAAAACATCTGCACAAGAATAATTTCTCCTAGAGGCTCATCGAAATTCGATGTCTTGAAATTAATTTTAGCCACCAAAAAATGTGCTTCAGAGAAACGAAACCTCTCCGCATACCTCCCAAATATCTAGTTGGATTTTTTTTTTGTTTCTCTTTTTGCAAGTTAGTTTAATCTGGTTTAGTGTGAAAGCTTTTAATATAAGATAATTGTAGTGTCGCGCAGCAATTCTGAATAAAGTGGGTTCAAATCTTACTGCTTGCAAGTGCTGTTGGTGTACCGTTGATCTTCCTCTCGCTATACAGTTCTAGTTCAAAACCATCTCCTTATAAAAAGAAAGACTTAGTATTTCAAACTAAAAGATGTCAGCGCTTCCCTAAAGATTTTTCATTGGTGTAGATGTCCGAAAAATAATTTCAGCTTTTTTTTTTAAAGTCGTGGGCACTGGGGGGGGGGGGCAGGAAGTCATCCCTAACGCCGTCCCTTTTTATTTCTCTACGTGATTCTCTCCCAGGTGGAAAAGTCGACACAGAATTGTATTGAATCGTGTTGAAACATCGCAAGTTTGGTTGCTATGTCCTCTGGTTGGTCAAGGGTTGGGAAATAACTGTTCTGTTGATCTTTATGATTTGACTCTTGGTGTCTGGTGTTCTTCTCTCGATCGTATCCTTCTTTTGACCTGCAAGTCCTCATAAGCTGAAGTGACCATACCATCCGATCATACCGATCACTTAACAGTTGTTAGGGTGTCGTCATAGATCTATGACTGAAAAACATCTTCCTTTAAAATCCGTTACTTTCAGGTGAAGGAAAAAGAAGTAAAAACAAAAGACAACAAAAAACTATAAAATGTCGTCATCAACTCTTGTGTTTCTAACAATAAATGAGTGAAAGTTGAGCAGCTCTAACTATTATTTATTATGCTGTAGGCGTGTCTACTATTTAAAATGAGACAGTCATCGTCACTACATAAGTTCATTTTCTTATTTATAGCATCTTATTTTACGTTGGTAGGCTTAAAATGATATAATTAGCTATGAGTTTAAAAAATATATTTTATTTTATATTTTTGTTTTGTGTAATAATTGTTACAATTTTATTCTGGTTGCCAGGATTGCTTATTATAATATGACCTTCTTAGGTCATTGAGCTCAACTGTGACAAGCTCGGGGATGGAGTCAGCAACTTCAGATCATGAGAGCGTCATTTCGTTAATAGTGAAGATTCGTGTTTATCATAAGAGAAAAAAAAATCATTGATCTACTATTGATCCCTATTCAATGTAAAAAGTTCAAACGTGTGTTAAAAATATTTGATTCTAAACGAAGTTGGCCTGTTTTATGAGCTCCACTACAAATAAATTAAAACAGTTTGTGTCACTTTTAACTCCTATGGCTACTGTCAGGGACATACTAACTAACTACTGTAATACTTTCACACATTAAATACACATTTTCTTTTTACACTGTGTACTGTGTAATTATTTAAAATTGTTTTCTATAATACAAGAAAACTGTACCGAACAAGTTTAACAAGTTGAAATACAAGAAAAGCGAACATAATATTACGATATATTAAGGCCTATATTTTACACAATAAAATTACATCTACCGTTCATGTATTTATGCCGCATCTATCTATCTATCTATCTATCTATCTATCTATCTATCTATCTATCTATCTATCTATCTATATATATATATATATATATATATATATATATATATATATATAAATAATGTCTCTAGACACTCTAGTAATATGGCATTGATTAATTCAATCCATATAGACGAATGCTGATCAGTCCAACAATTTCATTATGCCATTGATGTTCGCTTGTGTTGAACGCATAAATTTCCATGTATTAACACTTGGTCATCTCCAAAAGCCCATATATCTCTGAATCAGAAAAGCCCCAAATAAATCTCTATCCACTTTATTTATCCACAACTTGTCCTCAACATTGCACCACTCAAGAGATAATGCTTGATCCATCCCGTCCTGTAGTTTTATATGTTCCTCTGGCCAAACAGTTATGACGGAATGTTGTGTGGCTGTGTGTGTGGCTGTGTGTGTGTGTGTGGAGGGGTAAGGAAGGAAAGGGGGGGGTGCCTTTCCCGAGCCAAAACACTCCATTTCTTTTTTAATTTCATAACGGGGTGAAAAGGAAAGAGGGGCGCTTTTCAATGTTTATATTAGCACCCTGGCTCATTGTCGCGTGATCTCCTGATAAGTTTAGATGAGCTGGTGAGGGGGATGGGTGGAGGGTAATCTTTGTAGACAGACATTATTCCGTCTTCGGCTTCTATTTATCATCTGTGTACAAGTCATTTGAAAAGCTGACATTTTGGGCCCAGCTCGGGGACACCTTAGGGGACGTGGAGTTTCTCGCCCCCCCCGCTCCTACCAGGGTTGATTTGACTTGCACGCTCACGGCGGGAATGAAAGCCTGGAGGTTCTGTCCGAATCGAAACGCAAACATTAGTCGCGGGTAATTCCCGGCCTCTCGGACCCCAGGGACGGGCGCTGGCGAGAACACAACCCGCAGCACAATTTAGGGGAAGGAGGGAAAATTTGTCTCCAGTGACCCCAGGACGGAGGGGGGGGGGGGGTAAGGGGAAGTAATAACGGTATAACGTTACACTTTCTGTAGTCAAATGAATTACGGGTCATGATATTTTTGAACAGTTTCTCCAGGGTACCCTCCCAGGATGGATGGTTGTACGGTCCTTGGGAGCGTTCTGGAATGATAATTCGGCACTAAATCAGCTTCATTCATAGCCTGTTGTCTTCGTACATTCAGACATACACACTACTGAAAAGAGATGCACTCGGAAAATATGGCTTCCACCATTAGCATACAAGTGAACGTCTAGTAGTTCCCGTCAAAAGGCAGGCAAGAAATGGTCTAACAAAACTCATTGGCTGTAGTTTACGAGAACCAGCAGATATGTTAAAATGGTTCTAGATTCTGTTAGCGTGCCTGGACTTAGGGGTTGCTTTATCATCCCAGAATTGAATGTTGGGAAATTGTTTTCTTTTTTTCTTGACTACAAATAATTCATGTTTTTACTGGCTAACTAGACAGTTGTTATTGCGTTTACTGTGGAACATCATTTCCCATGTGGTGCATTTGAATGGCACATTTCTTGGTTTGTCTTTGCAGATATTACATTTACTTGGCTAAATGTTTTCATGCTATTTTTTCTGTCTGTAAAGTAACTCTCACAAACGATTGGCGATATATATATATATATAAGTGAAAATCCTCATGAAAATTAAAGCGGAATGTTTTGTTTGTATTTAATATTTCACTAATCATCTATCCATCCCACAGGAAACACATTTTTACGAAGAAAATGGACCAAGCTCCTATAGCTACATGAAGCAGGAATACGGATTAAGAGTTGATTGAATTCTTGGAGTTGAGAAAAGGACTAAGCTCCTATCTACATGAGGCATACATACAGATCAAATATACCGACTTCTTGGATTTGAGATCAACTTCTGTGTGCAGGAGCTTTACGCTCTGTCGTTCTGTACAGTTGCTCAAGTCCTATTGTTGTCCATGCATGCATTCAATCTGGTTGTCTCTCTATCTCTTTCGCTCTCTATCTCTCTCTCTTACCGTATCTTTTTCTCTTTTTCTTTCTCTCTCTCCTTTTGACTCTCTCTCTCTCTCTCTCTCTCGCTCTCTCTCTCTCTCTATGTGCAAGCACTGCTAGTAAAACTTGACCAGTTGTGGACATAATGAAAAAAAAAACAAAAACTGAAACTTCCCACTGACAACGAGTTGCTATATGACTAGAACCGATCAGTGAGTACCTGCTATTTGAAAGACTATCAAATTAGTCTAAGCTCTCAATTGTCACTAACAGTGGGTCTCAAAATTGTTGGCTTTCTGTTCACTGATGACACCAGAATGTTTTTTTTTTTTATTGCCACTTCCTCTACCCCACGCCTATTTCCTTACTATTGAAGCAATGTATCGAACACATATCTTTATTTCTGGACATCGCGTTATATGTTCCAGAACATTCATGTCTCAAATCAATGTCAAAATGTTGATCAACATAATGGATGGTCAATGTAAAATAAAAAGAACTTTAAACATTCATTATGAAACACGAAAATACACGTAGGCCTGCCAGCGTTACAATGACAGCGCGAACAAAATTGCTCCATATAGAAACCTTGACACCTTCTATATTTATGGTAATTAAACTCAGTTATAGACAACTATTACAATCACTGATCTAAGACACTATGAGGGAAATAAATCAAACAAACAACTAGCAACCAACTAATGATTGCCTTTTTTTGTTGTCAGGCCAAACAGAACAACAACAAAGGTTCAATACTACAGCTATTTAGTTCTCATTGGAAGTGGTCCATTGAAACATTGGATGTACGGAGTAGAAGAGTTTAGTAGCACAGTAAGTTGTGATGGAGCAATGAGCCTATCACGTGAATAATTTCATTTAGCAACACAGCATTGAAAGAAGAATGAATACTGGTATCGAGTTTAATTTGTAATGGAGTAATGAGTCTATTATGTGATTGATTGTATGTTTTTTAAATTAAAATATTTTACTGCAACATTTTTAAGCTCATTCAGACACTAATACAAGTTCTTAGGGGGAATAAGTTTTTTTCTAAGTCTGTTGAAATGTTAATACTTGAGATAAACAAAATAATTAACAGAAGCTTTAACATTTGCCCTGTGTGCGTCATAAAACTGCAGAGGATCAGTTCAATAGGAACGAACTTGTTGTTTGTTTGTTTGTCAAATGTTTTCCATGTTTCGGATGTTCCTTCAGAGTTGACGATAGTTTACTTCCTAGACCAAACCTCCCGTAGGACGACGGGCGATGGGGGCGGGCAGGGTTTGAACCCGGGACCATCAATAAATCCAAAAGACAGTTCAGCGCGCAAACCGCACGACCAGGCAGCAAACAAGTGACTTGGCAGACTTTAGTTCCTTGGCCAGTGACCCAGTTGTCAGAAGTTTATATGATCCTATGTCAGAAACAGGTTCGACAACGATTCTTCAAGGCATTCCTGAGTCAGCTAGGAAAACCAGTGACTTGGCAGAGTTTAGGACATTGATTAACATGCCTCACTAGGTTGACATAGGGACACGCGTAGGACGTGATCATCTTATTTTTGAAGTAACCACTGTATTTTATAAGATAAGAACCGCCGTTTCAATAACCTACAAAGTAAAATGTAACAGGAAAAAAGTAAATCCTTATTTTAAGAAACAAAATAAACAAACACTCGAATGTTTACTTTGAAAAAAAAAAAAGCGTTCAACTTGGAAACATGATCTATCGATTGAATTAGAAAAACAAAGTTTGAACTTTAATATGAAAGGAAGACATTAGTTGAAATATCATTTTCATTAGGCTCGACGCAAAAATAGGAATAAATGATAATGCTGGGAAAATAATGGAGTAGGTGATTGAGTCGTGACAAGTGAAACTCGTTGCATTAAGATGTGCATGAAGAGCGGCTCAATTGCTTGACTGGAAACTATGATTAAAATGCACACCCAATGATAAGATCCAATATCATCGTTTTGCCAGACAAGCACGAACGCACACACTGACGGACAGCTGGATCAGAGTCTCCCTTTCTAGTGTATTTTCTATCTCTGTGTTACTCATAATTACAAGTAGAATTGGTTGCTTCAATAATACATAGGCCGGCTATATGAAAATCTCATGGGGGATATTGTAATTGAAGAAAAGGAAAACACATTTTGAAAATGTCAAATTTTCAATATTTTAATTAGTTGAATTTTTAAAAAATGAATTACAATTTAACCATTTTTTTTTCTTTTACC
Source organism: Biomphalaria glabrata (assembly GCF_947242115.1). Lineage (NCBI taxonomy): Eukaryota > Metazoa > Mollusca > Gastropoda > Planorbidae > Biomphalaria > Biomphalaria glabrata. The sequence continues at coordinate 21,245,061 of NC_074711.1, read as the reverse complement.
AATACCACAGATAACTCTGCGAAATGGCGGGGAGGGGAAAAAGTTGTTGTTTACGCTTAATTAACTCCCCTGTTGCCCGAAGAGTGACAAGAGGAGCAATCGCTGAAAAAGAATTATCTCACCCTGAGTGTAATTTTAAAGACTATGAGGACTTCTGACATCCCAATGGGAGACAGCTATTGAGTTAAAGCGATTGGGCAGGTACAAATTTGAACCACAAATTGAGCGCAATCGGGGGATAGCTATGGACGCTGTTCATTGCTAGTAATGAGATTAACCCTTGGCCGAGTAACACCCAAGAGGTGTGTGATCCGAAGAGAGAAATGCTGCCTGTATCCCCAGCAGTTGACAGTCCTCATCAATGCTAACTGTAGGCTTTGGGGAGTAGAGCTAGAATTGAAACTGCCACTGGCCTTCAGCTGTACCAAAGAAAAGAAAAATTGTTTTGGTTGAAATACACAATACACTATTTTTAATTCTTCTTTTTTTTTTCCTTATTGTGAATATTTTTTTTTTACATATATATTTTTTTTTTTTTAATTTCATTATTTTGTAAATTTCTGTCTTTGTAGGTCTACTCTTCATTTCCACCAACTTATTTATTTTACACACACACAATACATGTATATATAGAGATAGATTCCTTAGTGTTTTTTGTTTTTGTCACGTTACAACAAATCTTAGAAAATAGATCTATAAAAAAGTTGCTTTTTTTCTGTCCTAAATGGGGTCTGTCCATCAATACATACGGAAGTAAGTCTGTCAGTTTATGAGCTCAGAAATTAAAACTGCTAATGAAATTTAAATTCATCATAGTGTTTCATTAAGAAACTTTCCATCAAATTTGAAGAGGGAAAAAAAAAGGTTACCATTGCCACGTATGGTCCCATTCTTTCTTCTTCTTTTTCGTTTTAAGTCACTATTGTGTTGGGGTGGTTCAGATAATTAGTCAGATAATTAGTCCAATATCTTTGAAGTGTTGCGCAGTGGTTTCCAGATCAAGTCTTGTTTGGGCTTCTCGATAGAGAATGAAGCTTTTAAAGAATGTGGTCGGCAAATCTAACCAATCCTAATAATTTTCAGCTTCCGAGAAAAATGTTGTTTCATTCTATCTGCTTCTGAATCAAAAAATAAAAACCAAACAAAAAACAAACCTTATCTCTATCAGAATTTGGTCTTCGGAATGTGAATGCAAACAATATCGTTCTTAAAACTAAATATATCAACCTTTTTTGTTTTTGTATTTTTTTTTACAAAATACCATTTGTAAAACAGTCAATTATATATGTAGAACAGGTATAAATCTATATTACTCCTTATGGGAGTACAAACAATTGTATCTTTGAGGGGAAATAAATAAATACATTTTACCTACAATTTTTATCAGATATATATAAGTATACATAAGGTTTTACGAATTATATGTATATATTTGCACAAATAAACTCTACAAATAAAAAAAGCAAAAATGAAACACCTTTTACCCCCGCCCCCTCTCCGAGAACAAAATGTTGGTTAATCGAATGTAGTCATGTATCAAGGGGTGAACTGGGTATCAAAATCGGCCCGGGCATTTCTATACCATCCGGCCCATAATTTATATTTTATAAGATTGACATCCAGTTCTAAGTCTATCTGTCCTCAAAATCATTATGTTAAATTTGATAATGTATCAATAGCTGTACACATGCTAACAGTAACACTAAGTGCTTATAAAGAATAAAGGCTTTATGTTGCTTTTTAATCTCAAAGTGTATAGCCCCTAAAAGGATGAAGCTCTATGGATGTAGGGCATTGTAGGCTATTACATTATTTTGGGAAATGTGTTAGATTAAATTAGTAGGCCTTAGTAGAGTCTGTAAAAGACTTAAAAAAAAATATTTCGCTCAGAGGCCCCTTCCCCTGAAAAAGGAATACTATAAAACATTTAACAGTGGTATCCATGCGGCCCTTATCTTATAAAATACAGACGTGATTTAAAAAAAGAACATGCTTACTGTGGTCCTACCGGCCCACCGGGCATTTGCCCGAATGCCCATATAGCCAGTCCGCCCCAGCATATATCTACTACTATTTTAATGATTGAGCCTTTACATCTAAACCCTAGACTGATCTAAACATAGAGACGGTTCCTGAAAGATAATCAATTAAACTCTTGAAAGAATTGAGCCTACAGGCGGAAATATCCGAAGACGTATTGGTATTTATTGGTTCCAGATCATTTTTTTCTCGCTTTCTAGCCAAATTAAAATGTATTTCTTTTTATGCTTTAAAAAAATTATGAATGTCAAACTGAAATTTTTCGGTGTGGCCAACGGGGTAGTTATTCTTTTCTCGGCGATATACTTCAACTGTTAAATTTCTAGGAAAATCGTTAGAGCCGTTTTCAAGATCCGTGTCCACCCAGGTTTTTGAGCCCACCAGAAGGTTTTAGTTTCCTCGATGGTATAAGTTTTAATAACATGCAGTGGTTTAAATTATTTGATGGTAGTACAAACGAAATGTCTACGAAATGTTGACAGCCATCTTTTAGTTACACTGACGGACAGGAGATTAGCAGGCTCAATGGCGTAGTTAGGATGGAGGGAGAAGGGGGAAGAATTTGAAAATCCCCCCGGGCCCCCACTTGAGAAGGGCCCCAAATGAGTGTTTTTTTTTTTTTTGCATTAAAAATTAAATATTATGCAAAATGCAGGGGCCCCAAAAGAGTTCAAGCCCCCCCCCCCCGGGCTCCCAAACGATGGAAAATTCCTAGTTACGCCCCTGTTGTACGATGGGTGTGGTGAGTGATCGCAGGCTATCTTGCTTGGACTGAACATTGTGCACGGTGGAAGAATGGGTTAAGGTCATTGTTAGTTAGTTGTTCACAGTTTGTACTATTCCACACATAAAGGTTCCCTACGACTTTTTATTAACCCAAAGGTTAGGCTTAGTTTTTATTATTACAAAACTAAGTCAACTCACTCTGTCTGTCTGTCAATCTATGTGTCTGGTACAATTTTTGTACACGTTATTTCTCACACATCTAAACTCGGATCAAGTTGAAATATTGCACAATTATTTGTTGTACCTGTCAAAACAAGAATCTTTTTTTTAAATAACCAATTAATTAATTATGTATTTCTTTAGAGAATGGGAAAGAAATTGTATTTTCCAGATGTGGCAGTATGAGTTAAATAAGCCCCCTTTATATTTTGTTTAAAGAATAAGGTCTTCGCTTAAAAGTTTGAAACTAACAATAGATAGCTATGAAACCTTCTACCTTTATAAGCACTTCACTGGCACAGTGGTTAGTGTATTGGCCTGAGGAGGCTTGAGTCCTCGAGTTCGGATTCAAGTCGTTCAACTTATATAACATTTTAGAAGCTAGCTTGGTAACGCACCATTTGGAATTAACATAAAAGATCTTTAAACACTAAAGATGTAATTGATATTTAAATTTAAGAGCTTGTGATATAGACGTCGAGATATCTATTCACTTAAAATCACTAAATCTTTTATAAAAAAAAATTAGTCACCGCCCCCGAAAAAAAACCACAAATATTATTAATACAACAAAATAAATAACACTGGCCTTTATACAAAATTACAGTTCAGTGTTAAAAAGATTTAAATTCTAGACATTTCTTTGATAACTCCTGAACACATCAAACGTTGTGAAACAATATACATAAGAAAAAAATGTCATTCAAATAGGCTGCAAGTTTTAAAATGCGAAGAATTATTTCATGAAAGTGTGTTAACATTCTATGATGTTGTCCTCAAGAGTGAATTTGTCAAGACAGTGGCTCAGGTGCATGTACAGGACAATATAACAAAAAACAATTTTCTTTTATGGTTACTTTCAACTGTGGCAGCTAGATCTACTTGTGTCTACAAAGAAAAGTAGCTAAAATATTTTGATGTAAGAAAAAAACCAAGGAAATATGTTTTCTTTCTCTAAATAAAGATACTTCCCAAGTCTTCTAGTCCTTGTCATGTCTGTCATATATCATGCTTTTTTTTTTTTTAGATGCCAAGATTCTTTTTTATTTTCAAAACTCCAGTCAACGATCAACAGATTCTAGCTATTGGCGAGTTGACCTATCACAACCTTCTAGGGTGAAGATGCAGTGGGACACAGAGTGAACTATTTTATAGAAATCGTGTATCAAATATGACAAAGTACCACAGTGGAATAATTGGTTTCTTTTGTTACTGGTGTAGTGGTAGCTATCCATGACAGCTATTGACAACAGATGAACAAACTCCCGCAAGCCATTGTTTAACAGTGATATAGTGTCATTCTAGTTGACCCTCAGCGTCCCCGCCCCCTGCACTTAACAGCCTCATCTGTGATGACCACATACACAGCAATGGGGGTGTTTGTACACAGGTGAGAGACCCGACTCCGTGACGCCGACATAATGTGGATAACCCAACATAGTCATCTGCCACCTGCCAGGGCCTGGACTAACTGGACTGAACAATCACTATTATGACCATAGTGCTTTTAGGTAGTACTTCATTACAGCTTTCTCATATTGTGTTCCCAAGCTATCTTCTACAACCCATTTCTCTCTCTCTCTCTCTCCTCTTTCTCTCCCCCACCCCTTTTTTTTTCGTATCAGTCCATCGAGTGTCCTACCACCGTGAGCTCATTTCATGCCTCCAACTACGAGTCCGACTATAATTTTCTCCTCCCATGGCGAGCTAGAGGACGTTCGATAACGGACTATGAAAGTGGTGGACAGAACGAGGTCCCTGCTGCTATTTGTTTCAATTGAAAGACTATCAACATACAGGGACAAGAGATGTGTCGAGGTAGGGCAAGGTGGAGATCATACAAGCGAGGGCGGATCTGTGACATCATAAGGACACAGAGAGGGATACCATTGCTAGGTGAATTTTTTTTGCCAGTAAATTTAGAGTTATTGTTATTATTACTTTTGTATAACATTCTCCAAGTTTTATAGGATTCTCACTATGCCCTGGTGTAATTTCTTTTGCGCGCTTGTAGCGAGAGGGGACGCTTTACACAGCTCACCAAACAAGCTCAGTTAGAGTAGAATCTCCATTACAATATGCCTAAGTCTAGTCTACAAAAGACTACATTTAAACATGATATTGTACATTCAGTAAAATAGCCAAGATGTTTATGTCACTCTACCATACATTCCAAAACTGGAGTGCGAGAAACAATGTTTTATTTGCGTTTGACATTCTTTAAGTTTTAAATCTCATTCTACATAAACTTTTATACACCTGCAGATGGATGCATGCAAAACATTATTTTAAATAGTTTTATTGTCAGGTAATAATAAGATCAAGCTTGTTTAATTCTATAAACAATAATCAGCACGTTTACATATTGAGCTAACTGCAGTCATTTTTCAAATACTTATTTTTTTAAATCGCTAAGGTAATTAAAAATGGGTGCTGATTTTTTTTTTTTGTAGGAGTAGCTAATTTTAGAAAAGGTATATAAAAAAAAGACATTTAAAAAAAAGAAAAAAAAAAAGGGGGGGGGGGTGTTGGTCAGACAAAAAGTTTCAAGCTTCAGGTTTAGTCTACTTTTGTGAATTTATTATTGAAGTGGTGGTATTAGTGTGTGTTTAATCTTTTCTACTTGGATAATTTAAACGTTTAATTTAGCATAGAGGTATGCAGTTTATATACAATAGTTCCCAGCATTTAGAGTTCGGATGTGAGTTTGGTCTGTCTGGTGAGAACACGGCAATCTCGTGGAAACGTAACCAGAAGAATGTGACGATTTTTATAGCCTAGCAACCACATAGTGTGAACTCTATAGAGAAAAACTTCAATGACTGCATATAAAGAACATGAACTCTAACCTAACTGTTAAGCCCAGCTCAGAAATTAAAAATAATATTATACAGTACCTGAACCTCAAGTATGTAGGGAAATAAAGCTAAAAAGATTTCGACTGAGTAATTTGTCTAAATCACAATATGGAAACATAAACGTGATGGCGTTAGATTAAACATGAAATATAGTGGTAAACCTAAAATGTTTCTAGTCCCCTTTTTTTTTTATTGCGACTCTAACAGAACCCTATGTCGACTTGATACCATTGGATGGAGATTCATTGTTTTAAGTCTTACAGCAGCGGTTCTCAACCTTTTAAGCTCGGCGACCCTTTTTACAATCCCCCATTCTGCCGCGACCCCCCCCCCCACACACACACACAGCAATAGAAGAATAGACAATAACAATCCATATTTTCGATGATCTTAGGCGACCCCTGGCAAACCGTCAATCGACCCCCAATGGGGTCGCGATCCACAGGTTGAGAACCCCTGTCTTACAGTGAACACTTTGTTGCTAATGACAAAAAAGACTCTATTAATTTAACTCCTTCCTACCTACCATGTTTGTCTGACCTGTATCAAGACGAAACATAGACACGTTTCTTGACTGTATGCCAAATGTGTCTGTCCTCTGGGTCAGACTATCGCTCGTGATTTCCCAACTTCTACACTACGTTATTCAACTAGGTGGAGAGACGAATACAAAGATGAAGACATATACAATGATAGTTCTGTACTCAAAACTACAGGAAAACTGATATCAAGGATTCATGAGGCTGCAATGGAATACATAACATTAACATAGAATTGTTTTATTTTTTTAAATTTTGTTTTTAATTAATTATTTATATTGATGGCTTGAATTAATCGTAAGTAATTGTAATATTTGATAATAAAGTTGGTAAAAAAGAAGCAAAAAAAAAAATGGAGCGCAAAAAAGAGGCAAAAAAAAAAAAACCCACAAAAAAGGCAAAAGAGGGCATAAGCCCGAGATTCTTATGGTGGAACTGTCTGATGAAATAAGCAAAAAGCGTAGCTTTCCAAATAATAATTATAATAACAGACATTGTCATCTTTACATAAATTTCAAATCTCTATATATTTTAGAATAATGAGCAAGCAATCAACATTTATGATTCACTAATTTACAAATAGATGTAATGGGAAACATTCATGAGGAAGTATAGCTTTTCTTTTGATCTGGATACGTGCGCATGTCCCTCTGCTAGACAGTGAAACTCTGTATTTCTTACAAGTGTAGAGTGTTGAGTTTACGAGGAGCAGACTTCATTTCTAACTAAATATGGAATCATTTTGAAATCTTAGTTCACAATATCTCGCTAGAACACACAAACTAATGTTGGAATCACTGCGTTAGCCAACCTGGTCTCCAATGGACGGATATCAAATCTGCCCACAGACTTGTACACACATTCTCTTTAACATAACACCACGGGATTACTTCCCTTTCTGTGAAGGTTTCCAATTCGTCAGTTCCTGGAGTCTCTGAAGTCATCAAATTCTGTAACATTTTTTTCCCAGTTTTCTTAGAATTTGAGAGTCTATCAGTCTGATAGTAGTAATATGACTAGTAATAATTGCCACACATGGAATTTTGGTAACACAACAACAAGAAACAATGCATACACATGAATTTTAAAATATCCATCCCTATATATAAATCCTTTGGAAAATGAACTTATTTTGGGTATAAGTTTTATTTTGTATTTGAAATACCAAATTTATTTTGAATAGATTAAATTGACCTTTCTGAGAAAAATTGTATTTCTATGTGTAAATTCTAATCTGAAGTATGTTTGATGCAACATTTAATTCTGTATGTTGTATGATGTCTACATCACGGGAAATAAAGAAAATCCAATTAAATATGTGTAAAACAATGTTTGGAACTTTTGCTCTAGTCATTATAGGATTCTTTGTCGACTATCAACTGCTGCACATTTTATAATAATTTTTTTTTTATTGAAAGAGTGCGAGAAACGCTGAGTGGTAAAGCGCTTGGCTTCCAAATCGAGGGGTCTCGGGTTCCCCACTTGATGAGGATAAGGATTTGGAATTTCGGGATCTTTAGGACGCCCCTGAGTCCATCAAACTCAAACGGAAACCTGACATTAGATGGGTAAAGTAAAGGCGGTTGGTCGTTGTGCTGGCCACATGACACTCGTTAACCGTCAGCCATAAAGAAAGATAACCCTACATCATCTGCCCTATATATCGCAAGGTCTGAAAGGGATACTTTACTTATTTATTGAGGCAAACAATACATAACCTGGAATTACATACAACCTTGTTTGAAAAAAAGGCCTACATTTAATATAGTTTAATATAGTATGAGTCTTCCAATTTAGATGAGTTATGCCAGTGATGCCCAAAATACGGCCCGCGGGCCAGATCCGGCCCTCGACGTGGTTCCATCTGGCCCGCCGAAACGTCAGCACAAAGTGGAAAAAATCCCTCTATAAAAAAAAGTTGAAAAATGTGTCTTTACCTATTTTAGGGCTCTGATATTTTCTCTGATGGATTGATACCATGACCTTTAACGTTTGTGCGTTTATGAACAGGGACTCTGAATGTAGAATCTACAAGGATAAGTGGGCGGATCTTTATTTTTTGTGTGGAACATGATAATAAGCCACACCTTTGTTTAAAGAGAAAGTGTGGCTGTTTAAAAAAAATAACAACATATATTTCGGCATTATAAAATACATATGGCGACATCCTTGGTTTGAACCACGAATAAAAGATTGATTAACTACAACTAGCGATTGTAGGATCAATGGGAATATGTACCAAAAAGAGACAAGAAAATGAGTCGGTTTTAAAGTACCTACACTGTTTTTATTAGAGAAATGAAGCTATTTTCTGACGCTTAAAATATATAATCGTCAAATATCACATGAATGTATTACTAATTAAAATGACCCGCAGGTCGAATTAGGTTGGGCACCAATGAGTTATGCATTTGTAGGTCAATCGTTCTTTTTGACCTCCTTCAAAACTGATTTAACGAAAATACTAATATAATTATCTAGATTGAAAAAAAAATAGCTTAAAGCATTACAATAGCGCTGGACAATTTGTGAACATAATTGTAGGCGTTGACAAATTGTCCAATGTCGGAAACGTAGTGGTCAGCAGGTGGCGGGCGCATACAAATATGATACCTCACTACCAGCATGGTGGCGGCTGATTCGTCTTTCGCGCCTTGACGGAAGTCACGTGGTCCGACATTGCGTTTCCTGGACACAGATTGCAGCGTGTACCTCATTAGTGAACAGTGTCGAGTCGAACTCCATCTGAGACCACAGACTATCATTCTTCATTTTTTGTAGATTTTTTTTTTCCTCCTTGATTTAAATCTCCTAGTTGAAAACTTGTATGCACCCTTCCCACCCCAGTCCCATTAGAGATTGAACTATTGTCATCACTAGACTCTCATGTCTGTTTCCTCTCATAGCTTGTACTTTAAAGTCTGTATTTGAACGAACTAAAATACAGACAACAAAATGGTATGAAGACAAGAAGAAAGACTATTTTATTATATGTAAGCTCTACAACGTAAAACCTATTTCTACTCTAACCCAAATTCCACTTTCTGACAATACTTTGGTAAAATGTTCATACTGCGTCTTCATAGAAAAAAAAAGGATATATAGTGATCTTTTCTTCAATTTTATCATACAATCTTTTGTTTGGCCAGACTTTGTTCAAATATTCTGGTATACAAACCTTTGAAATATTTAAATCTCTTGTGAAATGGTCTTACTACTCGAGTTAGTGTTGTATTTTTTTTCAATGGTCAGAAGTCAGGAGGTTCTCATAACGTTCAATCAACAATTCGATGTTGTGTAGTTTTACAAAGCTTATATTACCTCGTCTGTCTGTCTGTCTGTCTGTCCGTCTGAATTCTTTTACGCCTTTTTTTTGTCTGCCACTTTCGATTCCCGGATCAAGCTCAAACATTGGACAATTATTTATTGTCGATGACAACACATGAATCAAGACAATCAACACACTAGTTAATTACTTAGTGGTCATTAATTAATTTTGTTTTATATGGGAAAAGGGAAATAAATCTTGCAGTGTTGAGAGAAATTGCCGTAATTGGGTAGTTCTTTACCTTATAAAGCTTTGTTGTTTGTTTGTTGTTTTTTTTAAATATTTTTGAACTATATTTGACGTGTTTCTTATTTCATTGAACTCTGTGTAAGTGACACGAAGTCTGTTGTTAGAAGGAAGAAATATATTTGTGCTTGGTAGATATTACTTTAATTATAAATACACATCCTTCATCAAAGTCAGGCTTATCTCTTGTGTGCACAACAACAACACCCGAGTTCAATCAAGGTAGCAGAATGTTGATTTAGTCTTCTTTTCACTTTTCCTTCACTCCTCTGCCAATAAAACAAATATATAATCAAATTGTTGTGATTAGTTTTGTATTAACAAAGATAACAACATATTATCTTTTTCTTTCATCAGAGAAATGTTGAAATATTTTAAATATTTTTCTGGTCTTAGAGAGAGAGAGTGAGAGAAAGAATGAGAGAGAGAGAGAGAGAGAGAGAGAGAGAGAATGAGAGAGAGAGATAGAGACAAGTAAAAGGAGGAATAAAGAAATTTACAGTCAAGAACAAATCACACAAAGCGAATGACAAATGTCTCTATATCTACAAGTTCAATATCTAATCATTTCACAAACAAATTTACTGATCACAAGATTTAGATCTACATAGACCAGTGTTGCTCAACCTAATTCGACCTGCGGGCCATTTTAACTTTAGACATGCGTGTTGCGGGCCACATCAACAAAAAGGTACAAAAAGCGAAATCAAAATTCTCCTGAAACTAGTTGAAACAATTGGATCTAGTACTTACATTAGTTAATGAGATATTAAAAGTCTATCTTATTTAATGCGTCTAAAAATGGCTTAATGTCTCTACTTAAAATGTGAGCAACATTTACCATCAACTTTTTTTCTTGTCTCTTTTTGGTAAATATTGCCATCGATCCTCCAATCTCTTGGGCGTCGTAGTTGAACCAATCTTTTATAGGCCTACGTGGCACTCACCAAGAAGACCTTCATATTTTTGTTTAATAATGCCGCTGTATATGTTGTTGTTTTTGAAACAGTCAGACTTGATTTACAAAACAAATATGTTGGCTTATTATCATGTTCCACAAAAAAAGATCCATTCACTTTTCCAGGTAGATTCTACATTCAGAGCTCCATTTCATAAACTCTTAAACGCGCAATCATTAAAGGTCATGGTACCAATCCATCAAAGAAAATGTGAGGGCCCTAAAGAAGAAAAAGATACATTTTCAACTTTTTGTGCCGACGTTTCAGCGGGCCGGATGGAACCACGTCACGGGCCGGTTCTGGCCCGCGGGCCGTACTTTGGGCATCGCTGACATAGACTATTTCTGACACCAATGTATTTTCTCACACTGGTCTAATTAATGATCAGTCTTAACATGTAGATCCAGATTTTGATAGCATACACTAAAAAGTTCCAATGACTCACTTGGCCTTCTTCCACTCAATATTTGTTTAGACCAAGAAAGAAGAAACCCCAAAACACATACACACAAACAATAAGAGAAGTGAATAAAAAAGAATGGAATCCTAAATGTCGCAATTATCGCCTTTCTGTCTAGACTGCCCATGTTTTCACTCCGTAATGCAGCGTTGCATCAAGTCGGTAAACAGTTTCCTCCCCTTCCCTAAGGCCTGCCCTCACATTCCAGCGTCCCCAAATGTATGAGTCTCCATCTCGAGGTTTGTTTTAAAGACCACGAAATCGCTCTTCTGCCTGATTCGTGGAAAACACGAATTGGCGCTGGTGCCATGGGACAGGCAGACAACTGTATGTAGATCTAGTCGTCTGGTAACTTTTAGAAAATGTAGACAATACCAATAAAACTAAATGTTGATTTAACTCATGACTTTGAGATCGAGTAAATGTTCCTTTAGCTTCATCGTGCACATAGTTTCAATCATTTTTATTTGGACATGTGGTTTAAACTAATATTTTTAATAAAACATTTTATTTACACTACTTAATTACATTATAGAAAAAAAAAAGGAAAAAAGTCACTTTTCAGCCCATTCGATCTATGGAAGCAGGTGATGTAAGGCTCATCTGTTTCTAGGGCCGAAGAATGTATGGTACCTGAACTTAAATTATATTTGTAATACTAATTGAATTTCTTTTTAACTTTCGATGTACAATATTCAGTACTATATGAACACAATAATGTGTAAAATATTTTTTAGTTAGTAATAAACGAATGACATAATCACACTTATATATATTTTGTATACATATATTTTTTAGTATAGTTTATTATAATATACGCAAGTTCTAGTGTCAATGTTATATCCTGATTTAAAAAAAAAATACATATGAAAATCCCGATGTTCAAAATTCGCAGAAAGTGAAAGTTAGGGCCCGGTGCCACTCAACCTCCACACCCCCCCATACATTGTGGACATAGGTTTTTGAAATAGACGACATCCATTCAAGAAGTTGAACACTTTTATTGTATTTTTTTGTTTGTTTTATATAAAATATGAATCCCTTTACAAAGTTTCCAGTTTTCTGTAATATGCAGCAAACTTTGTTTGTTTAGTTCAATCTCCAAAGATATTATCTTTATAGGAAGTTCAATACAATCTATCAAGTTCGTATAACTGGCGAAACTTTCAGAACAAACGTTATATCCAAAATATCATTTTCCTATCTGGTAAAAAGAAATTAAGAGTTACATTTCAAATATTAGGTTTATAAAATAACATCATTAAATGTGTTGTCGAAGTTATTGCGTTCCACCATTGCCTGTCCTAATAAATTGATAGAAATTTCTAGAATAAAAGATATTGATACAAAAACTGAGTCATTGTATTTCGAAGTTATGAAGTTGACAAACGTCCCTGAAAGGCTAGAAGTAGGAGCTCTCCCCTCTCACTGTGGTCACCCTGCACCCAGCTGCCCCAATGAGGCTTCTCAAATAACCAAACTGAGCAAAGGACTGTATCGGTCATTAAGACCTGCTCACACAACGAGAATTTACATCCTGAACTAACTCTGAAAGAATATTACTGAGTAGGAATGAGGGGAGATACGATTGGTTAGAATGAGATCCAAGTGCCCTGACTATGGGCCCCTGGGCCCTGAATCATCCAGTGTCTAATGAGAGGCTCCAGCTCAAAGATTAGAGTTCGAGCCTCGTGGGACATTGGAGATGAACAGTCCAGATATTCTTTTAATTGCGTTACTTTTAATGACAGCCTTTTTTTCTTTTTTTGACCTGTCTCTTACTCTGAGGACGTTTAGTTCATTGTCAATGGATTGAACATTTTTCATCTGTATTTGTATAATCTTGCTATAGCCATTTCAGCAACACTTGAGTCTATTATAATATACTAGAATTTCATAAATATATATGTGCGCTAATTTATGTTAGTTGTTTAGTACTAAAGAGATATTCCACACAATATCTAGTTCTTATAGTTGGTAATAGTATACAATGAAGTATACATCGAATGTTTAAACACACACACACACACATATTATATGAAGAAAGCTTTATTCGGTTGTATTATAGGTTTCTTTCCTAATCCTGGGTAATACATACATTGATAAGTTAGAAGTGTGTTTGTATCGTTCTTGAAGTAACCAGTGAGGCTAATAGAACGTGTTGACATAACAGAAGAAGAACTTCATTTGATTCGAGAGAATGGCGTCTTATGAAATCAAATGGCACGCGATCTTCGGTGTTTGTTGCTGTTGTTGTTGTTTTGTTTTTTGTTTTTTTTTTGTTGTTCTTTTTTTTTTGTTTTACCAATATCTACAGAAGACATTGTGAAGCGTGTCAAATATTACAAGATGTGCTCGCATGCTCGAACAGACAAACCAGTGAAAGAAAGAAGCTAAAATACAATTAACCCATTTCTAATTATGTTCAAACAAAATAGTAAACTAAAGACTCATAATTTATTTTTTCCTAAATTTGTAACATCACTATTTATTATATATAGCTCCTATATGATCTTCTTCTTCTTCTTCTAGCTTTTAGCTGCTGAGCTGTGAGCTCTTTTGCTGACTGTGCCAAGGAAAAATGATGTGCTGTTTTCTTCAGTTGTTCAGCACTGCCGTACAGGCATTATACATAGCCCCTATATGATAAATATCACAAAACACGCAAAATAAGAAGTAATTCTTTTTCTTGTATTGTCAATTTCCTTTTCCTATGAATGAAAAATAGAAAAGAAAATGGTCATTGTGAGGATTGGACATTAAATCCACACTGCACCACGGTCTAACCATTGAGATAAGTAACCTCACAATAAATGGTCAACCATAAATACATAGACCTAAATGTATAAATAACATCTTTAGGAATAGAAAATAAAAATGATCGCTAAAGAATTGTTAGTAAAATGTTGTACATGTTTCGGATGTTCCTTCAGAGTTGAAGATAATTTACTTCCTAGTCCAAACCTCCCACAGGACGACGGGGGATGGCAGCGATCATCCAGGTACCCCGTTCTTTCTCCCCCTTTCCGACTGGCCCAGACAAGTGATAGGATCATAGCGTATTGAGAACACCAAAAGCATGAAATCGCGCTAAACAAAAACAATAGGTAAAGAAATATTTCTAATCGCTCAGATTAATTATTGTTAGTCTAGATGTATTAAAAATTGAATTACATGACTGATCCAAACTAATTGATACAACTAAGATCAATATAAGCTTTTTTTTTAAAGTATTTTTTTTCATTTTGCTTGTTTTCAACTATTTCGAAAATGTAAAAAGTAAGAATTGAAATAACGAAACTATTTGGCATGTGCTGGTCTTTTCTTTTAGACGTAACGAGAAAATAATTCTTGCGTGTGCTGAAATTAATTTTTTTGTAGATTGTACATCTGTCACCATGAATGTATTAATGATAAAAAAAGGGGAGGGGGGATGCATGAGGTTAATACTTTACCCTTACCCACTTTGTACTGTCACGAATCGACAGCGCAGTTAGCTGTGAACTTGTTCCAATAAGTCAATTCAATAGGAAATCTAGAATTATTCACGTGTTAATTAATAATAAACCAATTAGATATCGAGGTCAAGCCGAAATTCGCTGATGTCAGTTTCTAGAGAAAGTCTGGAAAAATCTCGAGAGAAACACTTCAAGGTCTAGAACAAACGATTGTAAAAATATAAATAGAAAATGTATTTAGCCAAGATCATCGGGAGTTTGGAAGTAGCAGCTTAAAAGTAAAGCTGCAACTAGAAATGTGAGTTGAGTTGAAACTTAATTCATTTTATTCTTGTGCTTTGTGGCTTCAGTGTAACTGTGAGAATGTTTAGTGAATACTCATTCAATAATGCGAATTTATAAAGGAATACTGAAGATAATATTTGTGTATATAGTCAAGGAATATTACTCACGTGATAGAAATAAATATTGAAGCCTCTTCAGTGCTTTGATAATTCTGAATTCCCGGCGTGAGTTCGTGTTTTGTGTAATTAGAAAAATATATAAAAAGTAAAATAAGAATTGTACAAATGACACAATCCCATAGTAAAAACACACCATCAGTCCATCACATTGGCCCATTGTTACATCTACAACGGGCTATACACATTCGTCAAATACAGATTGCTTTTCAATCATACTCTGTGAGTAAATCTTGAAGACAAAAAAAAAACAAGGTTACAAAAGACAGTTTGTGTGGAAACACAAACTCAAAATCGGCCCGCGAAGAGGTCCACCCAGGCAGGCTTCCATATTTTCAGAAAGAACATCAGAATGAAATTATATCAAAGACAAATGAGAGATAGAATAGAGAAAGAATGTTAACAGATCTTGTGTAGTTCCTTAACAGTCCCGCAGATCAAAGGATAGGTGAAAGTGAATGTAAAGTTAGATGTGAACCTGGCCTAACTAGTTCCCCTTTCAGACCTTGTGGTAGGGCAGATGATGTAAAGTTCATCTGTTTTTGTGGCCTACGGTTAGCGAGGGTGTCATGTAGCCAGCACAACGACCAACCGCCTATACTTTTCCCCAACTAATGTCAGGTACCCATTAGAGTTGAGTGGACTCAGAGACGCCCAAAGATTCCAAAGTTGAAAATCCCAGTCTTCACCAGGATTCGAACCCGGGACCCCGGTTCGGAAGCCAAGCGCTTTACCGCTCAGCCACCTCGCCTCCCCTGGCTTAAGTGATGTCTTATAATTGATCTAATTGTTTTGAAAAGGATCAATCTCTTATTCGAATCCTCAAAAAAAAAAAAAAAAAAAAAAATTCTCTTTAAAAAACTGCTTGCATAACTGATTTTAAAAATTAGATTTTTCGCTTTCAGAAAAAAAAAAGTAGCCGTTGCATCAGAACTTTGAATGGTCTAAAATATAGTGATGTCGGATTTTCAATATCTTTTCTAGTTTACGAGATCTAAACGGGACGGACGGACAGACGGACAGACAATTCGCACAAAACTAATAGCGTCTTTTCCCCTTTCGGGGGCCGCTAAAAAAACAATATTGTTACTCAGAAGATCTATTACATAAGCAATAAGCAACCAATCAGAAATGAGTAGAAAAGTATTCAAAATATAAGGAAGAAAGGAAACACAATGAAATGTTGGAATGAAATGTTGAAATATCAAAAAGTTAGGGTTTAGTTTAAGAGTTACACTAACACACGATGAGACATATTCCTTACATTCAAATGTATGGTCTGTTGTTCTAAGTGGGATATACAGTGAAACCACCCGTACCTACATATGATTTATCCCCTCTCTTGGCTAGAGTGATTAGTCAAAAGTGAAAGTGACTTTAGAAATAGAGAAAAAGAAAGTCAATAAAATAATTGAAGAATCAAAGTTTAAAAAACAAAGCAGAGAGGAGAAACAATAGTGGAATGAATACCATAATGGTGATAACAATAGTGAAAGTTATTCCCCCTTGAAACATTTTTTTTGTCCGTTGTAATTTTGAGCGCGCCCCCCCCCCCACCCCCAGTCTCTATGTCTCTAAACACTCCAATAAGATGAAACTTCGGGAGAAATTACGAGATCTCGGGAGAGCGTGGAGTTCATGAAAGTGAGCCCAGTGGTTCGCCTGGGCACTCCTGGTAATGGAGTAAAGTACCCGGGGCACCACCCAAATTGTGCTGTAATCATAAGATTAACGCCCTTATTTTGCCCACATAAAAGAATGTAATTCCATTAGCCCCGAGTGAAGGGAGACACCAGGAAGAAAAAAAAACACTAGCAGATATTCCCTTCTTTAAAAAAACACAACACACAATTTGAAGCGGAACAAAAGAGGGCTGTAATTAATCTAAGATTGAAGAAGAAAAACTGTAGCTGTTATATTTTTATAGTCCGTTAAATTTAGGAAGTTTAAAAAGAATAGTTGACAAGTGATTGGATAGCTAGGACAGGAAGTTTCTCCATTTTAAAACAATTCGGTCGTTACATGACTGGAGTAATCGCTCTTGGAAATGCAAAAAGAAATCATTGTATCAAGAATAATTCAAATTGTCGTCGCGGCTATTCGATTATTTAGACTTTTGGATCGCTTTTAGAATTGAAACCGAATTTGGCTTCGGGGAATTGAGAATAATGGATAAATCGAATAGTAAAACAACGCATTCGAAAAGCTCTACATTGTTCACATAGTTTTTTTTATTTGGCTTTGACTTCAAAATGTTCTGTTTTTACAATTCTTTTTATCAGCTTGCAAATTCTGGAGATCGGAAACGGCTCTAACGATTTTCCCAGAAATTTGACCGTTATAATTTTTCAAAGTATAATAATTTAATTACTAACTTTGGTCTGGTGGTCTAGACAATCTTTATCTTGAACACTTTTACACCTACGTCAGCGGGTATTCCCGCATATAGTCACTAAAGAGTGAAATAAATAGACGCTAAGGAACATTCTGGTTAACGCCTTCTAAGTCTAGATCTATAGACCCGTCTTTTAATTTTGCCATCTTAGGAGAAATTGCCGTTTAAAAAAAAAAGCAACTCTTTTCTTGTTATTTGTTTGCTTTTAAAATCGGTCACAAAATGTAGTGTAAACAAAGAGGATGTTTCATCACATCAAAGTCCACTCCCTTGTACAACTGGTTCTAGAGCTTCCTTGACACCAATGCTGTAAGGTGAGCCCAAACTAATGGCCCCCTGAACTATCTCGTGTTACGTGTAATGAAACGAATAGATCATTTCACAAATGGATCAACCAGCGAAGTGTTGAACTTTAATCAAAAATATAGTATAGTCATGAATAATTTATACTCTAATATACAGAGATACATAAGTAACACTAAGTAATGACCTTTCTTTTGTATTAGATACATGATACTCCATTAAAATAATGTCTTCAGTTTCATTCATACAAATAGCTAGTTAAAGAGGACAAGGGGCGGGAAGCGACTAGTACAGGTTCGTAAAACATAAACGAAGAATTACAAAAGGGAAGTTAATAAAGAAGTGATCCAGTGAGTTCCTCTCTCCTTCTCATCTCTTTTAGAGTTCATTAGCTGAAGTTTCATTTTCTAAGTCAATGCAATAGTTCATAATTTGTTACTAAATTTTAGGAAATCGAATAGATTGACAATTAATTCTTTACATAATACCAAGACAATAAAGGTTAGAAATGGGATATTCAGTTCTTCACATAATGTAATCGTATTTTATATTTGTTATACAGTATTGGTCGTTGTAATTAATGCCACAATAATTTCGACAACAGCCACAAACTACAACAGAATGCCATTATTAGAATATTAATGATACAGTTTATGACAATATATATAGTATCCGTCAGAGCAGGTCATTGTTAATGGTTTTCTGTATTTTTAAAACCAGAGTGACTTCAATTGTTATTACGGCAGCAAGCATTGTTATCATAAATAAGAGCTGGTTTTCTTGTCATAAAAACTGACATTATTATAAGAACAGCTCATCTACAGCTGGAATGGTTCAAACTGTAACCGACACTAATAGCAAGTTAACAATGAACCGAATAACTCTTCTTGAAAATTGAAAAAAAGTGAAGTAAATAGAATAACTTACAAGGAATTACAACAAATGCCAATGTTTGATCATTCTGCACGCATTGTTACTAGGTATTTATAGCTCTATTACGTACGTTCCTATTCTGTTCAGTCCCTGGCAGACGACATCCATCATTTTCATAGTAAGACATTTTGTCATTGTTTTGTTTATTCCATAACAGTCATAACAGACTTAAGTTATAGACATTTAATATCTTAATAAGCCACTAAAATGCAAGTTCCATGACTAATAGAATACAATGTATATAATTTTGTTCTAACATCTAGATATACAACACATTGATTAAAAGGAAAATTTGATTCTTTGGACTATGGTAGGATTAACAAGACTTTGGAAGATGACGGATGCGCTATCGTAAAAAGCCCCCACCCCAAGATAGTGTGTGTGTGTGTGTGTTCGGCTAAACTCCATCTGTCCGCCCGTGCCGAGGAGCCATGCATCAATTTTTAGGGATAATCCAGAATCCTGTAATTCTCTGGCCTTAAAGCATGACAAACTACAGTTTGTATTAATGTCAGCATGTCATAGCAAAGGATGAGGAGAAGGGTCACGGACTTCAAACGTCTGGAGCCTAATGAGTATCTAAAACACACTAGTACAAACAATGCATGTCTGCTTATAAATCTCTTTTTTTTTGTTCACATTTGTAATACATGTTTTGCAATTTACTTTTACGACTGTTGTGTGGTGGGATGTCCACACTGAGACCAGATACGGGGTCTGCGGGTAGCGCTGTAAGCTTCCATGGCAATCCTCTGAGTAATTTTCTCCAAAATCAGTTTCTCTTAACTCTTAAATATTTATCTTGTACTAAGTAGGCCTTAAATAGTTATTTAACCAAGCACCGAAAAAGTTTTTACAATAATTTTGATTATACGATTTTTATTTTTGTAAATATACCTGATAATTTTGAAAATACCACACAATCGCTAAATGATGTTAAAAATGGGAAATTGGAGGAGGGGGGGACATACAGTAGGCAGGGCAGGCGGGGCTGCTATCTCAGGGATGTCTTAATAGATGGGCCTCCACAAAAGAGGTCTAAAAAATATCCAAATGTCGACGGTCAGCAACTTGTACGTTGTTTTGTATTTTAAACCTTTTTTTTTTCAAACAAGAATATTTTCAATCTTACGGTTAGCAACATTGTTATGTTTAATCTTTATAATGCTGAGCGGTTTTACATTTACCGCAGCGCATTAAAAAAAGATGATCTATTTGATGTTTACAAGCTCGACTATCAAACGTGTCTTAAGAAGTGTCCGCTTGTAACATACTCGCAGAAAGGGAATTAGAAATAACAAGCTCCTAATGACGAGGGGACACAACCGGCTATAGGAGTTAACCATACTAGATGTTGAAAGTGATTTACTCGGTAGATATATCCCGGCGAGATCATTAATAACTTTTCGTCGAAATAAGCTGGAAATTTTTTATTCGTTAAACAAGTAATTTAGTTTCTAATTAAATTGTATTTGACTTTTACATCTTACATCTTTGTTGAAATGATTTTATCTCGTGGCAATACATTTTCAAAGACGGAACGGAAAATTATAAGGGGCCTCCACTCCGTTCTTTCTCCTGGGCCTCCACTCCGTTCTTTCTCCTGGGCCTCCACTCCGTTCTTTCCCCTGGGCCTCCACTCGATTCTTTCTCCTTGGCCTCCACTCCGTTCTTTCTCCTTGGCCTCCACTCCGTTCTTTCTCCTTGGCCTCAACTCCGTTCTTTCTCCTTGGCCTCCACTCGATTCTTTCTCCTTGGCCTCCACTCGATTCTTTCTCCTTGGCCTCCACTCCGTTCTTTCTCCTTGGCCTCCACTCCGTTCTTTCTCCTTGGCCTCCACTCCGTTCTTTCTCCTTGGCCTCCACTCCGTTCTTTCTCCTTGGCCTCAACTCGATTCTTTCTCCTTGGCCTCCACTCCGTTCTTTCTCCTTGGCCTCCACTCCGTTCTTTCTCCTTGGCCTCCACTCCGTTCTTTCTCCTTGGCCTCCACTCCGTTCTTTCTCCTTGGCCTCAACTCGATTCTTTCTCCTTGGCCTCCACTCCGTTCTTTCTCCTTGGCCTCCAGTCCGTTCTTTCTCCTTGGCCTCCACTCCGTTCTTTCTCCTTGGCCTCCACTCCGTTCTTTCTCCTTGGCCTCCACTCCGTTCTTTCTCCTTGGCCTCCACTCCGTTCTTTCTCCTTGGCCTCCACTCCGTTCTTTCTCCTCGGCCTCCACTCGATTCTTTCTCCTGGGCCTCCACTCGATTCTTTCTCCTTGGCCTCCACTCCGTTCTTTCTCCTTGGCCTCCACTTCGTTCTTTCTCCTTGGCCTCCACTCCGTTCTTTCTCCTTGGCCTCCACTCCGTTCTTTCTCCTTGGCCTCCACTCCGTTCTTTCTCCTTGGCCTCCACTCCGTTCTTTCTCCTTGGCCTCCACTCGATTCTTTCTCCTTGGCCTCCACTCCGTTCTTTCTCCTTGGCCTCCACTCCGTTCTTTCTCCTTGGCCTCCACTCCGTTCTTTCTCCTTGGCCTCCACTCGATTCTTTCTCCTTGGCCTCCACTCCGTTCTTTCTCCTTGGCCTCCACTCCGTTCTTTCTCCTTGGCCTCCACTCCGTTCTTTCTCCTTGGCCTCCACTCCGTTCTTTCTCCTTGGCCTCCACTCCGTTCTTTCTCCTTGGCCTCCACTCGATTCTTTCTCCTTGGCCTCCACTCGATTCTTTCTCCTTGGCCTCAACTCGATTCTTTCTCCTTGGCCTCCACTCGATTCTTTCTCCTTGGCCTCCACTCGATTCTTTCTCCTTGGCCTCCACTCCCTTCTTTCTCCTGGGCCTCCACTCCGTTCTTTCTCCTTGGCCTCAACTCCGTTCTTTCTCCTGGGCCTCCACTCGATTCTTTCCCCTGGGCCTCCACTCCGTTCTTTCTCCTGGGCCTCCACTCCGTTCTTTCTCCTTGGCCTCAACTCCGTTCTTTCTCCTGGGCCTCCACTCGATTCTTTCCCCTGGGCCTCCACTCCGTTCTTTCTCCTGGGCCTCCACTCCGTTCTTTCTCCTTGGCCTCCACTCGATTCTTTCTCCTGGGCCTCCACTCCGTTCTTTCTCCTGGGCCTCCACTCCGTTCTTTCTCCTTGGCCTCCACTCCGTTCTTTCTCCTCGGCCTCCACTCGATTCTTTCTCCTGGGCCTCCACTCCGTTCTTTCTCCTCGGCCTCCACTCGATTCTTTCCCCTGGGCCTCCACTCCGTTCTTTCTCCTTGGCCTCCACTCCGTTCTTTCTCCTCGGCCTCCACTCGATTCTTTCTCCTTGGCCTCCACTCGATTCTTTCTCCTGGGCCTCCACTCCGTTCTTTCTCCTTGGCCTCCACTCCGTTCTTTCTCCTCGGCCTCCACTCGATTCTTTCTCCTGGGCCTCCACTCCGTTCTTTCTCCTTGGCCTCCACTCGATTCTTTCTCCTTGGCCTCCACTCCGTTCTTTCTCCTTGGCCTCCACTCCGTTCTTTCTCCTTGGCCTCCACTCCGTTCTTTCTCCTTGGCCTCCACTCCGTTCTTTCTCCTTGGCCTCCACTCCGTTCTTTCTCCTAGGCCTCCACTCCGTTCTTTCTCCTTGGCCTCCACTCCGTTCTTTCTCCTTGGCCTCCACTCCGTTCTTTCTCCTTGGCCTCCACTCCGTTCTTTCTCCTTGGCCTCCACTCCGTTCTTTCTCCTTGGCCTCCACTCCGTTCTTTCTCCTTGGCCTCCACTCGATTCTTTCTCCTTGGCCTCCACTCCGTTCTTTCTCCTTGGCCTCCACTCCGTTCTTTCTCCTTGGCCTCCACTCCGTTCTTTCTCCTTGGCCTCCACTCCGTTCTTTCTCCTTGGCCTCCACTCCGTTCTTTCTCCTCGGCCTCCACTCCGTTCTTTCTCCTTGGCCTCCACTCGATTCTTTCTCCTTGGCCTCCACTCCGTTCTTTCTCCTTGGCCTCCACTCCGTTCTTTCTCCTTGGCCTCCACTCCGTTCTTTCTCCTTGGCCTCCACTCCGTTCTTTCTCCTTGGCCTCCACTCCGTTCTTTCTCCTTGGCCTCCACTCCGTTCTTTCTCCTTGGCCTCCACTCGATTCTTTCTCCTTGGCCTCCACTCGATTCTTTCTCCTTGGCCTCAACTCGATTCTTTCTCCTTGGCCTCCACTCGATTCTTTCTCCTTGGCCTCCACTCCCTTCTTTCTCCTGGGCCTCCACTCCGTTCTTTCTCCTTGGCCTCAACTCCGTTCTTTCTCCTGGGCCTCCACTCGATTCTTTCCCCTGGGCCTCCACTCCGTTCTTTCTCCTGGGCCTCCACTCCGTTCTTTCTCCTTGGCCTCAACTCCGTTCTTTCTCCTGGGCCTCCACTCGATTCTTTCCCCTGGGCCTCCACTCCGTTCTTTCTCCTGGGCCTCCACTCCGTTCTTTCTCCTTGGCCTCCACTCGATTCTTTCTCCTGGGCCTCCACTCCGTTCTTTCTCCTGGGCCTCCACTCCGTTCTTTCTCCTTGGCCTCCACTCCGTTCTTTCTCCTCGGCCTCCACTCGATTCTTTCTCCTGGGCCTCCACTCCGTTCTTTCTCCTCGGCCTCCACTCGATTCTTTCCGCTGGGCCTCCACTCCGTTCTTTCTCCTTGGCCTCCACTCCGTTCTTTCTCCTCGGCCTCCACTCGATTCTTTCTCCTTGGCCTCCACTCGATTCTTTCTCCTGGGCCTCCACTCCGTTCTTTCTCCTTGGCCTCCACTCCGTTCTTTCTCCTCGGCCTCCACTCGATTCTTTCTCCTGGGCCTCCACTCCGTTCTTTCTCCTTGGCCTCCACTCGATTCTTTCTCCTTGGCCTCCACTCCGTTCTTTCTCCTTGGCCTCCACTCCGTTCTTTCTCCTTGGCCTCCACTCCGTTCTTTCTCCTTGGCCTCCACTCCGTTCTTTCTCCTTGGCCTCCACTCCGTTCTTTCTCCTTGGCCTCCACTCCGTTCTTTCTCCTTGGCCTCCACTCCGTTCTTTCTCCTTGGCCTCCACTCCGTTCTTTCTCATTGGCCTCCACTCCGTTCTTTCTCCTTGGCCTCCACTCCGTTCTTTCTCCTTGGCTTCCACTCGATTCTTTCTCCTTGGCCTCCACTCCGTTCTTTCTCCTTGGCCTCCACTCCGTTCTTTCTCCTTGGCCTCCACTTCGTTCTTTCTCCTTGGCCTCCACTCCGTTCTTTCTCCTTGGCCTCAACTCGATTCTTTCTCCTTGGCCTCCACTCCGTTCTTTCTCCTTGGCCTCCACTCCGTTCTTTCTCCTTGGCCTCCACTCCGTTCTTTCTCCTTGGCCTCCACTCGATTCTTTCTCCTTGGCCTCCACTCGATTCTTTCTCCTTGGCCTCAACTCGATTCTTTCTCCTTGGCCTCCACTCGATTCTTTCTCCTTGGCCTCCACTCCGTTCTTTCTCCTGGGCCTCCACTCCGTTCTTTCTCCTTGGCCTCAACTCCGTTCTTTCTCCTGGGCCTCCACTCGATTCTTTCCCCTGGGCCTCCACTCCGTTCTTTCTCCTGGGCCTCCACTCCGTTCTTTATCCTTGGCCTCAACTCCGTTCTTTCTCCTGGGCCTCCACTCGATTCTTTCCCCTGGGCCTCCAC
The DNA here is from genome assembly GCF_947242115.1 of Biomphalaria glabrata. Taxonomy (NCBI): domain Eukaryota; kingdom Metazoa; phylum Mollusca; class Gastropoda; family Planorbidae; genus Biomphalaria; species Biomphalaria glabrata. The sequence continues at coordinate 21,220,546 of NC_074711.1, read as the reverse complement.
TCCGTTCTTTCTCCTTGGCATCCACTCCGTTCTTTCTCCTGGGCCTCCACTCCGTTCTTTCTCCTTGGCCTCCACTCCGTTCTTTCTCCTTGGCCTCCACTCCGTTCTTTCTCCTTGGCCTCCACTCCGTTCTTTCTCCTTGGCCTCCACTCCGTTCTTTCTCCTTGGCCTCCACTCCGTTCTTTCTCCTGGGCCTCCACTCCGTTCTTTCTCCTGGGCCTCCACTCCGTTCTTTCTCCTTGGCCTCCACTCCGTTCTTTCTCCTTGGCCTCCACTCGATTCTTTCTCCTTGGCCTCCACTCCGTTCTTTCTCCTTGGCCTCCACTCCGTTCTTTCTCCTGGGCCTCCACTCCGTTCTTTCTCCTTGGCCTCCACTCCGTTCTTTCTCCTTGGCCTCCACTCCGTTCTTTCTCCTTGGCCTCCACTCCGTTCTTTCTCCTTGGCCTCCACTCCGTTCTTTCTCCTTGGCCTCCACTCCGTTCTTTCTCCTTGGCCTCCACTCCGTTCTTTCTCCTTGGCCTCCACTCCGTTCTTTCTCCTTGGCCTCCACTCCGTTCTTTCTCCTTGGCCTCCACTCCGTTCTTTCTCCTTGGCCTCCACTCCGTTCTTTCTCCTTGGCCTCCACTCCGTTCTTTCTCCTTGGCCTCCACTCCGTTCTTTCTCCTTGGCCTCCACTCCGTTCTTTCTCCTTGGCCTCCACTCGATTCTTTCTCCTTGGCCTCCACTCCGTTCTTTCTCCTTGGCCTCCACTCCGTTCTTTCTCCTTGGCCTCCACTCCGTTCTTTCTCCTTGGCCTCCACTCCGTTCTTTCTCCTTGGCCTCAACTCGATTCTTTCTCCTTGGCCTCCACTCCGTTCTTTCTCCTTGGCCTCCACTCCGTTCTTTCTCCTTGGCCTCCACTTCGTTCTTTCTCCTTGGCCTCCACTCGATTCTTTCTCCTTGGCCTCCACTCGATTCTTTCTCCTTGGCCTCAACTCGATTCTTTCTCCTTGGCCTCCACTCGATTCTTTCTCCTTGGCCTCCACTCCGTTCTTTCTCCTGGGCCTCCACTCCATTCTTTCTCATTGGCCTCAACTCCGTTCTTTCTCCTGGGCCTCCACTCGATTCTTTCTCCTTGGCCTCAACTCCGTTCTTTCTCCTGGGCCTCCACTCGATTCTTTCTCCTTGGCCTCAACTCCGTTCTTTCTCCTGGGCCTCCACTCGATTCTTTCTCCTTGGCCTCAACTCGATTCTTTCTCCTTGGCCTCCACTCGATTCTTTCTCCTTGGCCTCCACTCCGTTCTTTCTCCTGGGCCTCCACTCCGTTCTTTCTCCTTGGCCTCCACTCCGTTCTTTCTCCTGGGCCTCCACTCCGTTCTTTCTCCTTGGCCTCCACTCCGTTCTTTCTCCTTGGCCTCCACTCCGTTCTTTCTCCTTGGCCTCCACTCCGTTCTTTCTCCTGGGCCTCCACTCCGTTCTTTCTCCTGGGCCTCCACTCCGTTCTTTCTCCTTGGCCTCCACTCCGTTCTTTCTCCTTGGCCTCCACTCGATTCTTTCTCCTTGGCCTCCACTCCGTTCTTTCTCCTTGGCCTCCACTCCGTTCTTTCTCCTGGGCCTCCACTCCGTTCTTTCTCCTTGGCCTCCACTCCGTTCTTTCTCCTTGGCCTCCACTCCGTTCTTTCTCCTTGGCCTCCACTCCGTTCTTTCTCCTTGGCCTCCACTCCGTTCTTTCTCCTTGGCCTCCACTCCGTTCTTTCTCCTTGGCCTCCACTCCGTTCTTTCTCCTTGGCCTCCACTCCGTTCTTTCTCCTTGGCCTCCACTCCGTTCTTTCTCCTTGGCCTCCACTCCGTTCTTTCTCCTTGGCCTCCACTCCGTTCTTTCTCCTTGGCCTCCACTCCGTTCTTTCTCCTTGGCCTCCACTCCGTTCTTTCTCCTTGGCCTCCACTCCGTTCTTTCTCCTTGGCCTCCACTCGATTCTTTCTCCTTGGCCTCCACTCCGTTCTTTCTCCTTGGCCTCCACTCCGTTCTTTCTCCTTGGCCTCCACTCCGTTCTTTCTCCTTGGCCTCCACTCCGTTCTTTCTCCTTGGCCTCAACTCGATTCTTTCTCCTTGGCCTCCACTCCGTTCTTTCTCCTTGGCCTCCACTCCGTTCTTTCTCCTTGGCCTCCACTTCTTTCTTTCTCCTTGGCCTCCACTCGATTCTTTCTCCTTGGCCTCCACTCGATTCTTTCTCCTTGGCCTCAACTCGATTCTTTCTCCTTGGCCTCCACTCGATTCTTTCTCCTTGGCCTCCACTCCGTTCTTTCTCCTGGGCCTCCACTCCATTCTTTCTCATTGGCCTCAACTCCGTTCTTTCTCCTGGGCCTCCACTCGATTCTTTCTCCTTGGCCTCAACTCCGTTCTTTCTCCTGGGCCTCCACTCGATTCTTTCTCCTTGGCCTCAACTCCGTTCTTTCTCCTGGGCCTCCACTCGATTCTTTCTCCTTGGCCTCAACTCGATTCTTTCTCCTTGGCCTCCACTCGATTCTTTCTCCTTGGCCTCCACTCCGTTCTTTCTCCTGGGCCTCCACTCCGTTCTTTCTCCTTGGCCTCCACTCCGTTCTTTCTCCTGGGCCTCCACTCCGTTCTTTCTCTTGGGCCTCCACTCCGTTCTTTCTCCTTGGCCTCCACTCCGTTCTTTCTCCTTGGCCTCCACTCCGTTCTTTCTCCTTGGCCTCCACTCCGTTCTTTCTCCTTGGCCTCCACTCCGTTCTTTCTCCTTGGCCTCCACTCCGTTCTTTCTCCTGGGCCTCCACTCGATTCTTTCTCCTTGGCCTCCACTCCGTTCTTTCTCCTGGGCCTCCACTCCGTTCTTTCTCCTTGGCCTCCACTCCGTTCTTTCTCCTTGGCCTCCACTCCGTTCTTTCTCCTGGGCCTCCACTCCGTTATTTCTCCTTGGCCTCCACTCCGTTCTTTCTCCTTGGCCTCCATTCCGTTCTTTCTCCTTGGCCTCCACTCCGTTCTTTCTCCTTGGCCTCCACTCCGTTCTTTCTCCTGGGCCTCCACTCCGTTCTTTCTCCTGGGCCTCCACTCCGTTCTTTCTCCTTGGCCTCCACTCCGTTCTTTCTCCTTGGCCTCCACTCCGTTCTTTCTCCTTGGCCTCCACTCCGTTCTTTCTCCTTGGCCTCCACTCCGTTCTTTCTCCTTGGCCTCCACTCCGTTCTTTCTCCTTGGCCTCCACTCCGTTCTTTCTCCTTGGCCTCCACTCCGTTCTTTCTCCTTGGCCTCCACTCCGTTCTTTCTCCTTGGCCTCCACTCCGTTCTTTCTCCTTGGCCTCCACTCCGTTCTTTCTCCTTGGCCTCCACTCCGTTCTTTCCCCGTGGCCTCCACTCCGTTCTTTCTCGGCCTCCACTCCGTTCTTTCTCCTGGGCCCCCACTCCGTTCTTTCTCCTGGGCCTCCACTCCGTTCTTTCCCCGTGGCCTCCACTCCGTTCTTTCCCCGTGGCCTCCACTTCGTTCTACCCCGGGGCCTCCACACATTACAATTAGAAGGACTCTTTTTTTTTTAATATAAAAAAAACATTTTACAAAATAGAGCAGACATACACATCTAGGCCTACTAGATGGCTACCTTATCCGTGATATGTCTTCCGGACTGTCGTCGTTTGAACCCTGCCCGCAGACAAGGTACCGTTTGGGCTAAGATGCAATAATCTTAAATCTCCAATCTGAAGTAACATCCGATAGCCTACATAAAAAAATACTACGTTTATAATAAGCTATAATGTATATTTCTACCCTAGATAAAGACCTTTAGATCTAATATGTAGATACGTCTAAATCTATCTACCTAATTTTAATTTCAAAATTTATTTATTTGACTCAAAATATGTAAGATGTGAAATCAATTCAAATTTATTAATTTACGGTAAAGAAGAAGAAGACCATAAATTGCCCCCCCCCTCCAAATGAAGCTGATAACGTATGTACGAGCAATTACTTTACTCTTAATAGCTAATGAATGAGTGATTAAAAAAATAAAAATAGAGCACTCTTTACCCCGCCCCAAAAATGGTCAAACTAGAGTTTTCCTAGTGTGGTCAATATATAGTACTTTGTTTTTATCAAAGATATACATCAACTGTCAAATTTCTAGGAAAATAGTTCAACCCAATGAAGAATTTGCAAGCTAAGAAGAGGAATCGTCAAAAACAAATACACACACAGACACACACACACACAGACTCACACACACGTGTCATTGTTTGGTTGGAAACTTTTCAGACCGGTCTTGTAAGTGTTACTTACCTTTCTAGTACAAAATATGACTTGGTTTACTAGCAAACGGCTAGACCCAAATATTTAGTCAGCGTTATCTTAATTATGAAACTTCTTTTCTTGAAGAAATACTTTTTAAACATGTTGAGCCTGTTTCCTGAAATAAACAAAAGAATTCTTAAACTCTTTTGTCAATGCTAATATTGTTTTCAAAGATAAATAGACAATAATTCCGGTCTGCTTCAACGGCAAGTAGGTGGCCAGGAAAAATCGTTTCTAAGCAGGCATGATGGTATAGTGAGAAATTAATATGAGAATTTTTAATATATCTTTAATGAATCCATAAGGCATGGAATTGTTTTTTTGTTGCTTTTTTTGCATTTAACTTAATTAACTTAACTGGTATCAACTTCTCATACCATACAACTGACTGTAGTCTGATCAGGTCTAATACTTACATCTGTATATCTCGATATTTACGTGGGTAAGGGCGATATGTCTTACTTCAGACTAAATTGACATCGACAAAAAGGTCAAACTAACAGGTAGACTTTATCATCTAATCTCATCTAGTGTTTCATTTATCATTTTTGTTATAACTTTACATGAAATTGATTCCGTCACAAGAGAGCAGAGAACAATCAGATACGTTTTTGTTGAGAAGAAAATTAAAAATTAAAACTATAAGTCGTTGAACTTTTCTACAAACTTTTACATTCGTTTTATTCAGTCTAGCAGTTGGAAAACACTTTCACCTACAGAGATCTAGTTACTGGACAAATTCGTGGACAATAGGGGAGACCAAACATCCGGAGGAAAGAACAAAACAAGAAAAACAAAAAAAAATACTTAAAAAAAACAAACAAACAAAGCTTATACGCAGTCCAATTGTATCCATGAGTTTGGATTAGCCATGTCATTCAGTTTGTAGTAGACCTAGACCAATAACACTACATCTGTGCCAATGGAAATATGTTTACCAGTTGTTTTCGTTTAGTGCTATTTCATGCTTTTAGCTTTCTCATTACGCTCTGATCTGATCTGGACATGGGGAGAGGGAGAGGAAGAACACATTTCACCGTAATCGTTTTTTAAAAGCATTTTGTTAAAAAGGCGGAACGACCTGAATTTGAACTCACGAAGCAAGCCTTATCAAGCCGACATTCTAACCACGCTGCTAGTGAGATGCGTATGAAAATGAAATATAGTATAGTTATCTATTGTTTCTTTCAAACTTACTTTAAAGCGGCGACATATAAATGGGACTAATTCCGCGTATACCACCACCTCAGTCAAGTACAATTTATTTCCCTTGTTCGAGATATCAATAAGAATTAATTACCAATACTTAATGAACTAATTTATTAATCTTTTTTTTATTGATTTTTGTGCTTTCAGGTAAAAGTAATAATTGTGCAAAATTTCAGCTTGATCCGAGATTGGGTTTGGGAGAAATAACGTGTACAAAATTTTACCAGTGAGTTGATATAAGATTTGTAAAAAAAAAAACATTTCTCAAAAAAAATAAATAAATAAATTAAATAAAATACCTTATGTGAGTTAAGTTTTTAATGGATCAAGTCAATCAGGGGCGGGCTGCTATATGGGCAAAATATTCTACTTAGAAGTAAAATGTAAACTTTCCCTTTCAGACCATGCGATCTATAGTGCAGAGGACATCTGTTTCTGTGGCCCACGGTTCACGAGGGTGTTATGTGGCTAGCACAACGACCAACCGCTTTTAATTTTTCCCCAACTTATGTCAGGTACCCATTAGAGCTGGATGGACTCAGAGGCGCCTGTGACGAAATACGTCCCCCTCAATACGAAACTGACCAGTGCAGAATACCCCCCACCCTTACTCATTAGTTTAACATTGTACAAATATCCTATTAGACCGATGTTAGATCCGATCACCCGTTATAGGCCACAAACACACACCCTGACCCTAACCCTAACGCCTAAACACACACACACGGCCATTAATTCCAGGGACATTGAAATTTGGTGTCCACATACATCACTTTTTCTAACGCCAACTGCTATTCAAATCGTTCCTGTCCACCATGGCATCGGACGATGGTCAAGCCTGATAAGTGTTACGTTATTCCACTGTCTTCCTCCCTTGTCCCGGGATAATGTAGACCAGGTGGGTGAGTTCTAAGGAAACCATTGGTCCAAGTTAACCATCCTAATTCGTAAAACTTGATGACCATTGAATCCGGCACGACTCTAACACACCGCGTGTGCCTCGGGTACCTATAAAGGCTGGAGACGAGAGTCTCGGATTAATGCCACACTGTATCAGATTCACTGAGAAGTCAGAAGACTCACAAGTCAACGACTTTGTTTGGGAACATGTGCAAGGCAAAGCGGGTGAGTTGGAAAAACTTTATTATTATTATTCAGTGTGTCTTCACCTAGAACCGGGGTCGGCAACCTGCGGTTCGCGAGCCACATGCGGCTCTTTGGATGTGAAGCTGCGGCTCCTGAGTTCCATACACAAATATTATTTATTTTATCGAAACATTTTTTTTTGAAATAGTTCTGAATCGTTTAAAGAAAATTAGGCGCCGATTCGATCTCTCAGCCATTTGTACTCACATTTCACCACACCCCTGGTTCCTACGTGCATCTGAAATACTGTTTCATGATATCAAAAACTAACCAGAAATCTTGAAAAGAATCACAGATTAGCCACTATTCGCCAAAACAGTACAAGATATATTTGCAGGCGGAAGATATTCAACTTTTTTTCTGTCTTATCACTTGCTATAGATGAGTCTTGCGACATTAAGACACAGCACAAGTTGCCCATTTTGTCAGTTATATGTCCTCCCTAAAGTCCAAAAGAACAACGTCTTGGATTGTTACCGATATAGCGAATGTCGTGCAAAAATACCTTGAAAACACTAAGAACGATATTAAATGAAATCATTTCAATAGCAACTGATAGAGCCAGAAGTATGTCTGGAAACAAATAAAAAGGCGACAGCGATTCGTCTAAGCAAAATAAACCAAGAAATTCTTATGTTTCACTGAATAATGCACCAAGAAGCGCTTTGTGCCCAATTCCGACCGAAATAGATGAGTTCATGACTCTGGTAATCAAGATTTTAACAGCATCTTGTCAAAAGCACTCTACCATCGTCAGTTTAAAGAATTCTTTAACGAAATGGAGACTCAGTATTCCGACCTCCTTCTTCCCAAAAAAAGTGCCATGACTTTGCAAAGGTAAAGCGATGAAAGTTTTGCTTTGTGCTTGAATGAAATAAATACATTCCTAAATGAAAAAGGCATTAATGACACCGAACGACAAATAGTTGCAAAAATTTTATTTATGGTGGATATAACAGAGAAATTAAATGAGCTGAATCTAGAACTGCAAGGAAAGGGAAACCCATCCTATGTTTTGATGGAAGAATTCTTTTGTTTTGAAGAAAAATAAATTCTTTTTGCAGAAGAATTTCAGAGCGGTCAATTACTTCAATTTAAATGTCTAAAGCAGTGCATCTTTTGACACAAAATACTTCAGCACAGTTAGAAACAAATCAAAGATTAAGTTCTTGACAGATTCGAGCAGTTAAAACCAACAAAACCATTCTAGCATTCCTAGTACACCATCTCAACACAAATAGTAATGAAATCCACGTTGATCCATTTGGAATTGATACTAAATCTCTATAAATGCAATTGATCGATTTAAAAAGTAAAGCTTAGTTGGGTGGAATATTTACAGAGTTGAAAAGCAAATTAGAAGTGTTGGAGGTCCAGAAATGTTTGTGCCTAACGCAACAAAAGTGGACAGCTTTAAAAAGAATGCACAAGTTGATTCGGCGCATGGAATAATCTTCCAGATTGCTACTGTGAGGTGAAGAAGTTGGCATTTGTAGTGCTATTTTTGTATCGACATATTCGTGAGTTTTCTTGCATGATTAAAGTAAAGTAAGAAGCCAAAAAACAATTGAAAATTCAGAGTTGTGTTTGAAACTAAAAACAAGTTGCGTATGAGCCAAATGTCTCCAAACTTTCTAAAACCATGCAAATCAAACGCTCCCATTGAATTTGTTTGCTCAATTGTTAGTTAGTGAAGTACCAGTTAGTGTTGTAAGTAAATGTTTAACAGCTTTAGTTGTTACCGAAATAAAAAAAATAATTATCTAATAATGCCATCTATACATTATTTGATTTGTTGTGAAAAACACTACTTATATATGTATTAGATTTTTTTTCATTAAAAAAAAAAATAAATTGTCTCAGTACTATTTATAATTGGCAAGAAAAAAATTTTGTGGCTCTTTAAAAACTTTGAAATTTTGTAAATTGTAATTTTTGGCTCTTCCGACTGAAAAGGTTGCCGACCCCTGACTTAGAACATGTATGTGTATGTATCATTACCTGTTAGCATTTAGTTGCATCTAACTGTTACATTTGTAAATTTCTATAAATATGTATTCCTCATTTATTTGTTAATGTTAACTGTACTCCCTACAATTTAGTATTTCTAATGTCTATTTATGAATTTATTATTTACACATGTCCATGTTCATCTAGATCTACTAAGTCTCGGTTATTTTCTCACCTGTGCACATATACCTGTATATCTATGCACATGTATACATATATAGTTCATTCTTGTCTTGCAGTGCGCATACTTTACTTTAACCTGCACCCTCAGACCGGAGAGTCAGTCTCGCGTGTCTACCCCATCATCTTTGGCCAGTCAGCATGCAATGGCTATTTGACCTATTTTACTCCCCCCCCCTTTTTTTTTTGTCTCGGTCCGCCTGTCATGACTCGTTTACCTGTAGGTCAATAAGATCAAAGGTGCTACGACCCCGCAATATAGTTCCGCCCCTGTTTCCCTCCTTATTTATGCCCCTGCCTTGTACATTTATATATGTATTTGTATTATCTCCCATAAAGCAGCTGTTATTAGATTTAGTAAAATGTTGTTAACATGTATTTTAGATAGTCTGAGGGAGACGCTCCTATCAAGGATGCGCCCCTCGCCAACCAGCCTGTATGGTTTAATAATTCAGGCTCCTTTCACATCTCATCTCATAGCCTCCTACACCAGGGCTGGCGTGTTTTGTTGCCCGAAGGGAGATCCCAGCAGCTCTCCACACATTCCCGTTGAGGGTGAGTCACTCATCACCCTCGACTACAACTGAAGGCATTCCAGGCTGAAGTCCCAGGACCGGCCTGTACCTACTACATCACACTATTACCTGCTTACCGCAGGACGGCAAAGGACTGACTACCAGCCAAGTGGAGCCCTAACTCACCCCCCACCCCAGAAGGAGAACCTTGGAAAAGAAGATAAGTGAGAGACAGCCAAATAAGCTAACCGTATATGAGCACTTGAGCAACATCCCAGTGGAGATATTATCTTATAAATTATCCTAAACCTATATGTACATTCCCCCCCCCCCCACACACACACTCATCGATTGTATATCTTTTAATCATTTCCTATTAAATATTTTCTTTTAAAAAAATCAATAAGTTTTGGTTCTTGCTTATGCCTGTCCACGTGCCTATACAATATCAACATAATATTTATCGCGTTGTGGCCCTAAGACTTTTCCCCAGGCCCATCATCCCCATCGGGAAGTGCAAACTGACCGATCCGCGGACATATTCCACCACAGCGCCCTAAGATTACGATATTGAAAACCCCAGAGTCTTCACCAGGATTAGAACTCGAGAATAAGTGTATATATATATATGGTCTGAAGGATTGTGTGGACGGTGGGTCTATGCTTTGGTTTATCGATGGTTTGGGTGCAAGCACTTCACGATGGTCTGCTGTATTTGTCGATTGTATAACTCCAAATAAGCTGTATTTCTATCCAAGAAAAATATTCTAAAGATATATGTGTATTTTATAAGCTAAGACAAATGTATGTGGCAAAGTTATGTAGGTAGATAATTAAGTGTATGTGTCTTTGGAATGATAAAATTATTACTCATATTAAAGTGAAAGTTGTGAGTTCAATATAAAAGCTTAAAATATAAGTCTCATATAAAAGCTAAAGTTAAGAGTCTTATATTATAGCTGAAGTTACGTGTCTATCTAAAGTTGTGCAGATCATGAAATAGTGCTACATAAAGTTTGAAGTTATGTTGTTTATACGAAGACGAGGAGTCAGTGAAGAATGGAACATGTCCAATTTAATCACATTTATGACACTTGAGAATAACAATAATACAAAGTTAATTGAATATTACTGGCGTCTCCGCCCCTGGGGAGGGAGGCAATGGGGGGTAATGCAAGGCTGTAAAACAAATGAAACCAAGAGGAGAGAGAGAAAAAAAAAGCTAAACGATTTTGGACAAATGCAATCCGTTCCCGGACCAGACTAAGCTGGCCATACATCAGAGGGCCCGGATCTTAACGTCACGTGGTCTCCCTTGTGGATCATTCTGGAAGGATCGGCGCCATTACGGGCCATGTGTCACTGTTCGTACATAGGTTAGTCTGATTGTATGTGTGTTCAAATGTTGGTCTTGCTGCATGTTAGTAGTTGAAATGTTGGTGGCAAACTTTAATGTACAGATAGTATATATAAGTGTTAATTTCCTTTACAGTCATGATGTTTAAAAAAAAACAAAAAACAACTACATAATTCCGCGAATAGAGATTGCAAACGAGTCAATAATATCACATAAAAAATATGTAGTCTCTATACTCTGCTAAATGTTCTTTGTCTATAATAAAATGTAAGAAATTCAAATAGAAATAAATGCATAACATCTAGGATCTCGAATCACAATATAATTCACAACCCTTTATTCTGAACTTTGAAAGACTAATGCTAGATTATAAACTTCCTATTCGATAACCAACATCCCCCCCCCCCGGTGCAGGATTTATTTGCCCCCCCCCCGCCCACTTTTTCAAAAATAAAAATGTCCGAAAGATCAATTGTCACCTTCACTTAAATATATTATCGATAATTTTGTTAAATCCAATGCCCGTAACTTCAGTAGTTTTAGACATTTTTAGCTTATCTTATAAACGCAAGGGCCCTGATTGATTGACATATAACTACTTCTCCATCTTGCCGTGGACGGAAAAATACGAAAATTTAACCAGTTATCATTTGTTCGTGTGCCTTGCTGCCTAGGACAACTGAGCACCTTTCACGATTGAAACCGCATCGATTAAATTTACCAAAAACGTTTCTTTTTTCGCAATTTTTAAAGCACTATTTAAACCTTTTTTTTTTCTGTGCGTACATTTCTCCTTAGCGCAAAACTTGCTTTGTAGACTTTGATGACTTTGAATCACTCACAAACATATATATATATTATATCTAGACTGGACATGTAGATCTTTTAAAACTAAAAAAATGTCGTGAAAATTTTTTAAAGATTTGAAACAAGGCGTTGTTTTGTAAAGTAGTTCGTCCTTTTTTTTCAACCCTATTCTATGTAACATAAAGATCTAGATCTAGTGATTGAACATCGAAAAAAATAGCATTCTCGTCAATAATTATTATTTTGCAATTTTTAGAAACATAATCTAAAAAGATCTAGGTAATCAATCTATTTAAATGTGCATAAGATGATTAAAAATCAGTAGACGTGAATTATTTCGATCTAGGATTTTCAAAGTATTATCTTAATGGAAACTAACAGGAAATGGCTTTATTTCATGAATTTGCATGAAAATATAGTTCTGTGATTAATACATAACAATCTATATATAGGTCTGTGAGTTGATTAATCGCGGATAAGAATTTGTTTCCGATTTCCAGTCAAGATATATATATATGTATGTATATATAGGTACTGTCTGCGGTATCATTATAAAAACTATTTCTCTGTTACTCTGCTACATTTAACATGTGAAGGACACTTATGCGTGATCCAACGGACGAGACAATATTTTTTACTTTTTATTTAGTATTTACAACCTCAGTGGGTTTGCTTTATAATTTGATTTGTTTACAGAATCTAGAAAATAGTTTTTGTATTATCATTGTTTATTTAATCTTTATTTACACATGATCGTCTCTCGAGACGTAAAATGCCAAAGACAAGGCACAAACATATTTAGAACAGTAAAAAAATTGATGTCATTTTCTAAATCTTTAAGTCAACATAACAGTACACTTTGCATCATATCTATTGGTTGTAAAAAAAAAAAAAAAAGAAACACGAAAATATATTGCAATTAATGACAGCTTTGAAAAAAATTGTTTAACCCTCAAAGTGCTGAGCTGTTTTACGATGAGTACATAGAAAATGGAATGACAATTCTGATGTTTAGAGGCTAAAACTACCACACGCGTTTTAAGGGTTAAGGAATAAAACATGAGATACAATATTTACAATAATAGAAGTACTCAATTGCATACTTCAGTGAATGAAACAACAAATATTAAGTGGTATAAACCAGAGAATAGTACCAGCACACAAGATTTAGCATAAAATACAAATAGAATGTTAGGCTATGGACTGATTTAAGGATGACATTTTATACTGGGTAGACAAAGGTCCGTCAGCACTCAAGTTGCTCATTTGAAAAATGAAAGAAGTTTTTTGTAAGCCAAAAAATATATTGCTCAAAAAGCTTGTTCTATCCCAAAGGACCAATGAAAACATTTTACTGTGAATGGATATCTTATTATTCGCAGCAACTGGTCAAGTTTTATGTGTCGACTCTTTTCAGATTCTTATTCTACACAAATATCAGCGCACCAGCTTTCTAATTGGAAGTTATGAAGAGCAGCTGAATGAAGCACTGGAACAATGTTCTTCAATGGAGGAGGTCATAATCACTATTTCAGAACGTGATTCACCTTTCAGGGGAAACATTTGGGTCTAGAGGAGATAAGGAAACATTTGGTTCTAGAGGAGATAAGGAAACATTTGGTTCTAGAGGTAATAAGGAAACATTTGGTTCTAGAGGAGATAAGGAAACATTTGGTTCTAGAGGAAATGAGGAAACATTTGGTTCTAGAAGAAATGAGGAAACATTTGGTTCTATAGGAGATAAGGAAACATTTGGGTCTAGAGGAGATAAGGAAACATTTGGTTCTAGAGGAGATAAGGAAACATTTGGTTCTAGAGGAAATAAGGAAACATTTGGTTCTATAGGAAATGAGAAAACATTTGGTTCTAAAGGAGATAAGGAAACATTTGGTTCTAGAGGAGATAAGGAAACATTTGGTTCTAGAGGAAATGAGGAAACATTTGGTTCTAGAGGAGATAAGGAAACATTTGGTTCTAGAGTATGTAAGGAAACATTTGGTTCTAATGGGGATAAGGAAACATTTGGTTCTAGAGGAGATAAGGAAACATTTGGTTCTAGAGGAGATAAGGAAACATTTGGTTCTAATGGGGATAAGGAAACATTTGGTTCTAGAGGAGATAAGGAAACATTTGGTTCTAGAGGAGATAAGGAAACATTTGGTTCTAATGGGGATAAGGAAACATTTGGTTCTAGAGGAGATAAGGAAACATTTGGTTCTAGAGGAGATAAGGAAACATTTGTCATGTCTAGTCCTTCTAAAACAATATCTGATAAATTTATCAAAATTATGGTAAATAAAGTAAGAGCCTCAATATTGGGTGATTAAAGTTCAGTTTTCTGTAGATTGTACAGTAGGCCTGCACCAGATTCACCAGTTCACTGTGGAGAATGAGGAGAAAACGTTGACCAGTATGGAAATCAGAACCAGGACATTCGTGATATCGGTGCGATGCATCAACAGAGTTAACGAGCCATGCTACTTTGTGCAACATTTTAGCTAGAAATATTTTTTTTTTAATTTACTTCCAACTTCCACTTTCCAGCTTCCACTTTCCAACTTCCACTTTCCAACTTCCACTTTCCAACTTCCACTTTCCAGCTTCCACTTTCCAGCTTCCACTTTCCAATTTCCACTTTCCAACTTCCACTTTCAACTTCCATTTTCCAACTTCCACTTTCCAACTTCCACTTTCCAACTTCCACTTTCCAACGTCAGAATTCCACTTTCCAACTTCCACTTTCCACCTTCCACTTTCCACTTTCCACCTTCCACTTTCCCACTTCCATTTTCCAACTTCCACTTCCCAACGTCAGAATTCCACTTTCCACCTTCCACTTTCCACCTTCCACTTTCCAACTTCCACTTTCCAACGTCCAAATTCCACTTTCCAACGTCCAAATTCCACTTTCCAACTTCCACTTTCCAATTTCCACTTTCCAACTTCCACTTTCCAACTTCCACTTTCCAATTTCCACTTATCAACTTCCACTTTCCAATTTCCACTTTCCAACTTCCACTTTCCAACTTCCACTTTTCAACGTCAAAATTCCACTTTCCAACGTCAAAATTCCACTTTCCAACTTCCACTTTCCAATTTCCAATTTCCAACTTTCACTTTCCAACTTCCACTTTCAAATTTCCACTTTCCAACTTCCACTTTCCAACTTCAACTTTTCAACTTCTACTTTCCAACTTCCACTTTCCACTTTCCAACTTCCACTTTCCAACTTCCACTTTCCAACTTCCACTTTCTAACTTCCGCTTTCCAATTTCCACTTTCCAACTTCCACTTTCCAACGTCAAAATTCTACTTTCCAACTTCCACTTTCCAACTTCCACTTTCCAATTTCCACTTTTCAACTTCCACTTTCCAACTTCTACTTTCCAACTTCCACTTTCCAACTTCCACTTTCCAATTTCCACTTTCCAACTTCCACTTTCCAACTTCCACTTTCCAACTTCAACTTTTCAACTTCAACTTTTCAACATCAAAATTCCACTTTCCAACGTCAAAATTCCACTTTCCAATTTCCAATTTCCAACTTCCACTATTCAACTTCCACTTTCCAACTTCCACTTTTCAACTTCCACTTTCCAACGTCAAAATTCCACTTTCCAACTTCCACTTTCCAACTTCCACTTTCCAACTTCCACTTTTCAACTTCCACTTTCCAACGTCTAAATTCCACTTTCCAACTTCCACTTTCCAACTTCCACTTTCCAACTTCCACTTTCCAATTTCCACTTTTCAACTTCCACTTTCCAACTTCCACTTTCCAACGTCAAAATTCCACTTTCCAACTTCCACTTTCCAACTTCCACTTTCCAACTTCCACTTTCCAACTTCCACTTTTCAACTTCCACTTTCCAACGTCAAAATTCCACTTTCCAGCTTACACTTTCCAACTTCTACTTTCCAACTTCCACTTTCCAACTTCCACTTTCCAACTTCCATTTTCTAACTTCCACTTTCCAACTTCCACTTTCCAGCTTCCATTTTCCAACTTCCACTTTCCAACTTCCACTTTCCAACTTCTACTTTTCAACTTCCACTTTCCAACTTCCACTTTCCATCTTCCACTTTCCAACTTCCACTTTTTAACTTCCACTTTCCAGCTTCCACTTTCCAACTTCTACTTTCCAACTTCCACTTTCCAACTTCCACTTTCCAACTTCCACTTTCCAACTTCTACTTTCCAACTTCCACTTTCCAACTTCTACTTTCCAACTTCCACTTTCCAACTTCCACTTTCCAACTTCCAATTTCCAACTTCCATTTTCCAACTTCTACTTTCCAACTTCCACTTTCCAACTTCCACTTTCCAACTTCCACTTTCCAACTTCCACTTTCCAACTTCCACTTTCCAACTTCCACTTTCCAACTTCCACTTTCCAACTTCTACTTTTCAACTTCCACTTTCCAACTTCCACTTTCCAACTTCCACTTTCCAACTTCCACTTTTTAACTTCCACTTTCCAACTTCCACTTTTTAACTTCCACTTTCCAACTTCCACTTTCCAACTTCCACTTTCCAACTTCCACTTTCCAACTTCCACTTTCCAACTTCTTTCGATTGTGGAGAAAGTATGACGTAATAGTAGGAATATAAAAAAAATGTTCAAGCAGAGAAAGTAGTTTAGAATTTCATTGAAAATAAACTGAAGATAAAATAATTTCTGACATTCTGACAATATGTTCAAAGAAGAGAGCTATATAATAATGTTTCCTCTTAAGATGGTACGCAAACATATACACACAAAGAATATTAAACTTTATTTTTATTTGTCCAATATTTAATCTAATTTTTTTTCAGGAGAGAGAGAGAAAGAGAGAGAGAGAGAGAGAGAGAGAGAGAGAGAGAGAGAGAAGAGATTGTCTTGAAAGGAACCGACTGTAAAAATTGAAATGAACAACTGAACTGGTTTCTGAGAGCCCAATAGTTTTAATTCACTCTCCACTTTAGTTTTTTTTCCCCCTTTCTTTCTCATTCAATTGAAGCTAATTTAGCTTGCAAGTTTCTTGCATTGTGAATTCGTGTCATAACTGTGGCCCTTCCTGATGCCAATCTATGAACACTGGGACAAACGGAGATGAACCCCATGACTGGAGGAGCTCCCGAGGGATTCGCACGCAGAATTCTGGCGCTGTTTCTTTTCCTTGGCGTTCTCAAAGAACTAATTGGCTGAATAAAAATACATGTCCGAAGTTCGTGAGGTCAAGAAAATGGTCGTTTTAGAATGTACTCTTCAATTCTTCTGACCTCTTCCATTAAATATTTTTTTTTGTCAATTAGATTCTAGTCTACTTGTCAACATCTTTGATTAGAATAGAAGAACAGAGACATAAAACATGTTATTGAAGAATTAATATAGGATTCCTATAAGTGGCAGATTTAAGAGAGAAATTAGACAAGCAGGGAGAAAGTGATTGAAACAGCTTATTGAAAAGAAAGGTGGACAGAGGGAGAAAGGGCCAGAAGAGACAGAGAGAGAAAAAGAAATGGAAAGGAGGGGGAGAGATCATACAAAGGTAAGAGGAAAATAAATACACAGACAAAAAGGATAGAAAAATGGCGTTGTAAGATCTGTGTGCCAATCTTAACACATACACACACACAAAGATACATTTTTCAAAAATAAGGCACACAGTAATTTTACAAGTGACCACAATTCATTTTTGTTTTTCCGTTTGATTTTTTTTTTCTTTAGCGAATAACTTTAGATAGTTTTTTTTAGAATACGTTTCTATTTAGCATAAGCTTTAGGCCTAATAAGTGTTCATTATCTCTGTATTCTTACAGGTTTAGGATCGCTAAAGGTCTACAATAATGTTTTGCGCACTTGAGAACATCAAAAGTTTGATGAAATGAAACTTAAGGAGATGGGTGTTGTGTTTTTTTTTTTTTTTTTTTTGGGGGGGGGGGAACAGCAAGTGTTTTTTAACATGCTCTCAATAGTGTATGTCCACTTAGCTCTAAATGTTTTCCCACAGTATTAGTCGTTGGAATAAAATATAGATTCTGGTGGTTTCTTTTTTTCTTGAGGTAAATGTTGGGAAAAGCTGGCTTGGCCAAAAACGCAGTATAAAAATGTGCACAGATCACAAGTCTCAAACTCATGGCAATGTCAGAAGATATGTATGTATACAGAGAGAGAGAGAGAGAGAGAGAGAGAGAGAGAGAGAGAGAGAGAGAGAGATCTAATGACAGATTACAAATCATTTGTCCTTATGAAAAGCCGAAATGGCCGAGTAGTAATACCAGTTCAAATCCTTGTAAAGTATGTCATTATCGCTTTGGTATCTTTTTACAAAACGAAGGAAAAAAAAAAACAACGGATGTAAACATTACAAGTATAAATACAGACTTAAACGCATGTCCTCTCTTATGATTTTTTACTAAAATATCTGTGCAGTAGATGATGCTAGTTATGTTATGAACTTAAGTCTGGTTTAGGAATATGCACACAATTCGCCGAAAACACAAATATATATATATATATATTGACATATACCTCTTACCTTTAAAAATTAAGCATAGGCGTATACCATATGTAGGGGTAAATTAAAAAATAAATACAAGCAGTACGCTTTTTCAGCGCTGAATTTTCTTTAGATAAAAAAATCGGTCTAAGTTTAAATTTACAAGCCAAAATAAAAACACCACCACTCCTCCCCACCCGTTTGCTGCTCCGACTAGGTTTTCCACTTGGTTCAGCACCTCACAGAACGTGTTGATGTGGCAATAAGAAGGTAATTAGTCTTTCCAGCCAGGCCACTTCGTGTGCACTAGGTGGCGTCACGTCGCGGCAAATGCAAATCACACACCAAAACGAGCCGCCAATTAAAACGACTCTCCACCCTACTCCCGATATTCGATATTGTTAGTGAATTACAGTTCAGTTTATATAGCCTAGTCAAGGACTAATGTGAAAATTGCTTTCATTAGTCCAATAATCTAGTCAGGAATAGTTTTTACAAAATCTTACATTTCTCCTCGGAGCATAGAAAGATACGTTTAATTATGAAGATTGACGATAACTAAATAAGAGCAAGTCCAACACTTGATCATTTGATGCTGGTTGAAACTGTCAATGAAGTAGAACCTAAAGATACAGATGAGATGATAAAATCAACATTTCAGTCATAATCCTTCTCCCCTAAACACTCTGTCACTAAACACTGATGTGAGATTCAGTTATGAGTGTTAAAACACTCAACCAATGGAAATCAATCATTCTAAGTGCTGTCCAACAACTTCTTAGCAATATACTTAATGATTATAAAAATATTCCTGGCTGTGTTTAGATGTATTTATCGATGCTATAGAATAAATGTGACTGCAAAACAAATTTAATAAGCAAGCACACAAACAATGAATGTTATGTCGCAGGTTTGGGCCGGTGGTCAGCCTATGGCGCATTGTACGATAACTCTTTAGCTACTATGACGCCCAAATAGACCCTTCCCATAACTCTATTTAACCTTTGGGGCACCACACAAGATTTGACCATCTTTTTTTTCCATTTCTCTCTCTCTCTCTCTCTCTCTCTCTCTCTCTTTTTGAATGGATAGAATTTCTTTCAAAGACAGGTCTGTCCATTCTTTCATGTTGTCTTCCCATCCATTTCTCTGTCTGCCTTTTCTTCTTTTTTCTGGTACTGTTCACTGAAAGAAGGTTTCTGCGAGCCCTGAAGATCTTTGATAAGGCCGTAGAGTTTAAGTTTTCTTTTTTTTACGATAGTTAGCAGGTTTATATGGATCCATTCGTTATATTAATCCTGTTTAAAATCCCTTCATTTGTGATGCGCTCTTTATAAGTGATAACTAGGATCTTTCTGTAGCATCTCAGTTCCATTGCTAGGATCCTCCTTTCGAGGTCTGCAGCCAGCGTCCAAGATTTTCAAGCATATAAGAATGTGGCCATGACCAGGGAGCACATCAGTCTAATGTTAGTGTACTAATACACAATGCTTTTGTTAACAAGACCATGAACAAAAGAAAAGCAGAATGTTATAGCAAGCGTCAGTTTAGGGACACTGAGGAAAATGATTTCTTTTTTATTGCCAATCCTTCAGGAGAATTAATATTCATTGTTTCTGGTCGCATTTTCTCGGATAACAAGACATGATCTCAGCAGACACCTCATATCATAAAAGTTAAAATAGATGAAAACCCAGACATTAGTCTCCGACTTTGAGCGACGGAAAGTAGGTGTGATCAAGAAAAAAAGGAGATAAACAAAAAAATATAAAAAATATTATATTTATATATATATATATATATATATATATATATAAGCTTATAATTAAGCATAGTTGTTTCAGTTATTTTGGATCAGCAGAAGTTATAAAAATTAAGTAATACTTGAAGAGCCAGATGCAGACGCATTGTGGGACATTCTCATGATGTATCTAAGCAGGCTTTTTCTTGAACGAAACTGCTGACATTTGTGATTTTACCCAGTTTTAATACGAGGAAGTGATGATAATTTCATTATCTTGGAAGAACTTATTGTCCATCGAAAAACAAGAGGGTCCGACATATTTGAGATAGAAGAGTCAGAAAAATCATCAAGTAAATCTAATTAGATTCCGAAGTATCTCTACCAAAGGAGCACTATCAATGAATAGTACTATTGCTGGAACTGGAGCTTTGCTCGAAAGTTTTTTTTATCTTCGTATATATCAACACACACCAAGAGGTTCTGTGTGCCAAAAACAATGGAAGTTTACAGTACGTCATGATACCGGTACTAAAATATGTGAATAAAGTTAGAGCCAGAGGATTAAACAATAAAGCCTTCAGTCAATATTGTGAACTGTTAGATATGAAATATAATCTCAGAAGATTTTGGAAACTGAAAAATAGTGTACATGATTTTCTAGAAGAAAAAGATGAGCAAGATGTGAAAGAGCATCTAATTTAATGAAAAAATGTATGTTTGAATTATTTTAGTTAACGTTACAGCTATCTCAATCAACTCAAGTTTAAAATAGTGGAGAGATAAAAAAAAATTGTTTCCCAACATTTTTATATTATTTCAGTGGATTCAAAATGAAGTTAAACTTTGTATCTATCAGATAGAAAACAAGAATTTCAGAAAACTTCAAATTTAAAAGAACAAAGTGAAGGTGATGAAGATCAAGCCAATTATACAGTATCACTTGAGAAAGACTACAAATTATCATAAGAGATCGTTCATAGTTGTTTTAACAATTTTTTTGAAGAAAATGAAGAATACATGCTTGCAGATATACCTTTTCTTGCAGTTACAATAAAAAAAATATATTCTGAAGATGCCTAGTAATATGCAGTTGGAACTTAATGTAATGATCAAAATCTGTATTGAAAATAAAATTTGAGTAACTTCTCTCACTCTCAATTACATCTGAAATAATGAACTTTAGGCGAATAGTATCATGTAAACATTCATTAAACTTAGATAATTTGCCCAAAGTTATGTCTGTGACTTCGGACCAATATACAGATGCGAGCAGGCATTTGCATCCTTAAAACAATATGCTAGGAAAAATTTGTACAAATGCTCCTTCTTCCCTAGTGCTTATTAGAGCATGGAATGGGTTGCCTGAGCTACCCAGGAAAACAAGTGACTTGGCAGAATTTAAGGCATTGGTTAATATGCATGACTGAATGCATGACGCGTATGACGTAATCATCTTCTTTTTTGAAGTAACATCTGTATTATATAAGATCAGATAACAAGAAAAACATTTTAAAATACTTTTTAAAAAACACAGCTTAAATGTAATAGTATCAATACGTTTGAATCAGTCATGTATTTAAATTTGTAATACACCTAGACTAACAATAATAAATGTGTGCGATTAGAAATATTTTTATCAATTTCATTTTACCGGAGTTCGAAGTCAAGGGCTCAAGCCAAGACACTAACCACTGTGTCAGCGAAGTGCTAATGAAAGAAGATTTTATACTTATCTGAAATTCTGTTGTTAGTTTCAAACTTTAAAGCGGCGCTTATTTCTCTCTGCAAAGTATAAAGTGGACTAATTCAACTCATGGGCGTAACCATCCCTTGCCCCAGTGCAGCCAAGGGGGTTTTGAGTTTAAAACCCCCTACTAGGGAGGTTTGCAGTTAAATCCCCCTCTTCTATAAAACAAAACCAAAAAAAAAATGCAAACGACAATCCCTCCAAGAGCATAGCTAAGGAAGATTTTGATTTTAAATTAAAACCCCCTCCGAAATCTACAATAAAACCCTCTCTTCAATATAAGACTATCCATACATCAGTCACATCTTCATTGTAAAACAAGGTTGCAAAATTAACGAGATCTAAACGGGACGGACGGACGGACAGACATTTCACACAAAACTAATAGCGTCTTTTCCCCTTTCGGGGGGCCGCTAAAAAAGCAAATTTAGCGGGGTTTGAAGCTAAAACATACCTCTCCAATATAAATAAAAAAGCAAATTACACACTCAAAATGCTATGATCGTAGCCAAAAGTGATTTTGATTTTATACCCAATCAAGCGGGGTTTGAAGCTAAAAAAGTTTGGTTTTGTAGATATTTAGTTTAACCCCCCACCCCCACCCCCAAACAAATGATTTTGACTATTTAACTTCCCTTTTCGATATAAATTCTATATCAAACTACAGTCACCTAATTCCAAGAGCGTTGCCAAGAGAGGTTACATATTTCTACCAGTGGCTGGGATCCATTAATAAAGTGCAGTGAATTGTCAATTGCCGAAATTGAAAAAGAGTAAATGTGACTCAACAAAGATGGCTAAGACAGATTTTTGAAGTCAGTTATAGAGATCGGGTCTCAATCAAGGAAATCATATGCGAACTAGGAGTCGACTCCTAATTAAGGTTGTGACAGAGCGTCGCATGAGGTTTGCGGGACATGTTCTCCAACAAAATGAATTACGTATAATAATAGTTGCGAATACATGGAGGCCATTACGAGATAAGCGCAAACAGGGACATCCTAGTACAACTTGGCGCCACACTTTCATGTAGGTCCTCATAGCAGGTGGGAAGAGGCTAAAGACATTGTCAGTGACAGATTTTTGTGGAAGCAGCTTGCAGCCCAGTGCATCGAATGACGCGGGAGGATCTACGTCAGTAAGAATAGCACATAAAGTTTTTGAAATGAAACTTTTAGTAGCAGGATAATGCACTGTAGATACCTCAGAATATGCACTTTGTGTGCTTTCAATACCGGAAATAGTGCTTGGCGGAGGGGCTCCCCCAGACCCCTTTGCTGGCAATGGCTGGGAGTTCAACTAAAACCACCTCATCCGTCAAGCACAAATTATTTCCCTTATTCGAGACCAAATAAAATAATTAATTACAAATAGTTAATTAACTAAATTTTGTTTATTTGTTCTTGTCTTGACAGGTTAAAGAAATAATTGTGCAGAATTTCAGCTTGATCTGAGATTGAGTCTGGGAGAAATAATGTGTACAAACTTTTTACCATACAGACAGACAGACAGAAAAAGTTGATATAAGCTTTGTAGAAATATAAAGAACCACTGAAGTCTCGACTGATTCCAATTTGAAGAACTGTCAGTTTGTTTCAGTTGCGACTTGAACTTTATTATTTGATGAAAGAAAAATAAATTACAATACACTTTATCTAAGACTGCTTTATTGTATAGATTACCATATTCCAGGGGTGGGCAAATTACGGACCGCGGGCCACATGTGGCCCGCAGGAGTGTTTTATGCGGCCGTGGACACCTACAGAAATCAGCTGTGCTCACAGTAAATACAAATGAAAATATATTGTGTTTGAGTTTTTAGTTTTTGGCACATTGGCACAATTTAGGCCATGTCGTGCCCGAAGTCCTTCAAGGATTACCCTCCCTTCATATCACAAGGGCTAAATTCCGTACAGTTAAATTATTAAAAGCAAGGTCTATTCACAGTTAAAATAGTAAAGTTAGTAAAAATTAATAATTTAGTAAAAATCTTTGGTAAATATTATATGTTCACAATTTCACAGATCAAATCTTCGTAGACAACCCCATCTCTTGGAGCAAATATATTAAAAATAATTCTAAATATCTGTATAAATTACTGAAAAATTTCGCTCGATCTTTGATTGAGAAAAACAGCTTGTTAGTTTGTTGTTGTTTTTATAAAGAATATCACAATAATAAACTCTAAACAGGAAAGTTTGCACAAGCTGCATAAAATATCAACAAATCATTGGTCCATATACTTCAGTGACGACATTTAGCTGCAAATACTGATTATATCAGCTAAAAGGGGCAGCAAAGATTACAATTGCTGAGAAAAATGTCCTCGTTTTATGCTAGCGAAAAGGTCTTGGCTATGATTTATCACGCTCACATCTGCAATATTTTAAGTTTAATATCACTGCCTGGTATGGCATTTGAACATTAAAAATTAAAATAAACTCCATAGAATCCAAAATGCTGCTGGTAAAGTTTTTGGCAAAAAAACAAACCCCATATGGGCAGCTGTTTGAGACAAACATCCATAAAAAAGCTAAAAAGATTCTAGAAATAAAAAATCACCCTTTGGGTCAGGATTTTGTGATTTTACAATTACAAAAGAGATACAAGAAACCGATAGCAGAGACAGACAGACACAAACACTCTTTTGTTCCCCTGGCAATCACATCATTAAATAGAAACTATCTGATATAAACTTTTCACATGTAAATTATGAGTGAGTCTGGTGTGAATGAACATTTTGGTTTTCTATAGTTATGTAATGTTTTGTTTGGTGTAATGCACAAATTGTAAAACAAATTTCCTTACAGATAATAAAGATTATTATTATTTTAATTATTGTTATCAGAGCTAGAGGCAGGCAGTTTCGAAAAGTGCTTGACGATTTAGAAACAAAATATTCCGATTTATTCGCTGGCTTAGCATGGGCAAGGTAATGAGAAGAATATAAAATCTCAAAGAATAAATTTGTATATTCCTTGAATAACATTGATAACTTTGTTTGCATATGAAATGTAAGTGCCTGTTTAATCTACTCAAACAAGGCTTTCCAATTTCTCCAGGCAAGCAAATGAAAACAGGTTTTGTCATTTTCCTTTGCTAAAAGATGAGACTATTTCTAATGCAATGGTTAAAAGTACAAGACTTATTTAGATTCCTTTATTGTGAATTTATAAAAGCAAATGTTAAGACGCCAAGAGCCAGTTTTCAAAACCATCAGCTCACCATTTAGCGCAGAAGCTGATTCAGCTCCAATCAAATTATGACCTGAAAGAGAAGTTCCAGTCAGTTCTTCCGCGGGAGTTAAATGGGTTCCAGAAGCTGTATTTCCACACTTTAAAAAACTTTGCTGCTAAGCTCTCACTTTATTTGGGCCCACATACATACGTGAACAAGCATTTTTTTGTGTGGTAACTAAAGTATAATCAAAAGTTGGTTAATAACTGACTGTAATTTGACAGCAATCACAAGGATAACAAGTAAGCTAGTTCCACAGTTCCGGAAAATTAAGCACATATGTAAACAGCTAAATACTTCACATTTAGTACAACTGTACCTTTGTGTTGAAATGTTGTGATATAAAAAGATAATAGCCAATTTTATTTTCTAAACATCGTGAAATTGGTTTCGAAATTGATAACTCTTGTTGTAATTCCTTAATTGGGAGTGTGAAAAAATGAAAAGTGAATGTATAATACAGTATAAATATGAATTAAAAAACATTATACAGTTAGCTAGCATATTTTCTAGGGTTGTAAGTATATAAGAACATATATATATGCCGCCCCACATTCAAAAAAAAAAAATTAATGCGGCCCTCGATATAAAAAGGTTGCCCACCCCTGCCATATTCCAATGTATAAAAGGGGCACATGAAAGAGTGCTCCACGAAATGAACCGTCGTTCTACGACTGAAGGAGGTCAATGAGGCAGCCATATAATTTTAAGAGAAAAGTGGTAAGAGAATTTAGATGCCAAGTAGGTGGGCAAGACGTGGGGACATTCATTAGCCTAGAGGCTTGGAGGAAGTTAGTAAATGACCTATGACACAGAGAGGACAACAGGCAGAGATGACAAAACAGTATCTGAAATCGTTATATTAATACTTATTATAATAATTTAAAGATACAAGACTACAGCTCTAGAGCGACAACCATTCTATTTCGACCCGATGTGACCTGAGGTCAAGAGTACCCCATTCGTCACACATCTCCGCCCGGCATTGGTTCGTGGTTCCATTAAAACATTTAGTCCACAATCAAACGGGATGTTATGATAAGAAGAAAGGGGGAACAAGCCAATTTGGAAGAGAAAAAGGATTAGTCCCGAGCTCATGTCTTGTCAGCTTACCCGATCATGACGAACTGTGGAGATTTTTGGGTTAGTGGCGGCTTTCTTCTCTTAGTACTCGATACCAGAAATCGACTACTCTAGCGTGACACTGCAAGCATACACACTCAGACTTGAAACGAACTTTCCATTGTTCGCTAAATAATGTTCGATTTTAAACAATGAATCTAAACAATTAATGCACAACCATAATACTCGACCTAATAGAATAACTACATGTCTTTATCCCAAACAGAAGACACTTTTTGCACACCATAACGCCAGCAGGCTACATAATGCTTTGAGTCGAAAACCAAGATTCTTCGCAGCCATAAATAATTGTAAACAAAGCGAATAACAAATATTATACTGATATAAATTAATGATCACACGCACGTTTCCTTTTTTCAACTACAATGTCAGAAAATGTTTTTAAACTGCTTTAGGCTGTTGTTGTTTGCTAAACGAGCAAGTCACATTAGAGGCCAGTTGGCTGTTTTAACATCTGCGTATAGATCTAGTATATTTGAACTGATCCTCGGCTATACTTCTTGTTGCACTCTACAACAGCTCAACAACACAAGTTAGTCCACCGCACATTTTGCTTTGGTCGTCTTACAAGAATGTAGCACAATTACGTAACAGAAGAACGAAAACTGATTAGGCTTTAGTTTCTACTTTTTGGTGACAAAAAAAAGTCTTTCCACCTCTAACAGAATATCGTCTACAATATCCTTCCGATACTGAGAAAAATAATGAAGCTATCGACTACTCGTGGAACTGATGAAGATGCCAGTGGAACTCATCCTACACAACTCGTTCCGAAATAATCTCTCGGTCATCTCCCTTAGTTCAAGACGCTCTCTGGAGGTTTGCCTCCAGACGGGAAAACATTTTTTTCCCGCCAGATCATCGACTTTCATTGTTTCGGATTGACCTAAGATAAGCTCGTATTGGTCGTGAATTATTGATAAACTACATCTATTTTCTTGTTCAGGCGACCTGTAGTCACGGTACAAATGGATTTGTCTTCCCTTGTCCATCCGATCCCTTGTGATTGGGGACCTTCCTGAAAGTGACGCTCGACTGTCCAACTAAGAGACTTGTCAACCCAAACTCAGAGATAAGGCCAAAAGCTATTGTCTCTGTTCGCGAGAACACATTTGGTAGAAAAAAAAGTGCCTTCCGATGGTATAAAGTTAGTTATCAAGTGTAACCCAAGAAAAGATCACATTTTAGATTGTGTCTATTGAAGGAAATTATCAAGTTCGAAAACATATCGACAATGAGGTCAAGTACATAAATCTACATATAGATATAAAACCAAGATCTTAATCTGTCCGTTTCCAAAAGTGAATCATTTCTTGGAATAAAAAACAATTGTAGGCATATGAAATATAAAACACCAACATATAGTTCTACCAATTAAGAGAGAGAGAGTGAGAGGGAGAGAGATTAGAAAGAAAGAGGGAAAGAGAGAGAAAGGAAAAAAAAGAGAGAGCAAGAAGGAAGGAAATAGAAAGTAAGAATGAAAGAGAGATTAAATAAAAGATATTTTTTCCTTTAATGTAAATTTGAAAAAAAAAAATCTTGTTTGAGATGAACACTCCAACATACACCCAGCTCACAATGTAACAGTGTTTCCCAAACTTTTAATCTATTTATACCTCTTCTAGAATTTTCGTAACGCCGAGTACCCCTCGTCCCGGTATCCCCCCCTCTCGATGGATTTATTTCAATAACAATCAATTTTTTTTTGGTAGACCCACATATAAAAAACAATAATAAACTAAAAATAAAATTGTGAATAAAATACATGCAAGTTCTATTCTAGATAACATTGATTTGGAGCAGTGAGAAGGATCACGTTGGGTTCAGAATTTGATTTCCTGGTTGTTTGTTTCAATCTGAGAAGCGATCTTTAAAAATGCTGAAAAAGCATTTATCAACTGAGCATAATAAATGGGTATTTAAATAAAATCAGCATAGTTAATGAGGTGCAACGCGTACCCCCTTTAAACTCTGCCCGTACCCCTGGGGGTAAGCGTACCCCACTTTGGGAAAAACTGTATAGATAAACGGATCTTCTGGTCAGCTTCAGCGCGCCATTAATGGGGATCTCATCGAAAAACTCATCATGCAAGTACAAGAAAGAAAATGTAGATTCAATCGTCTGCTAATTAAAAATCATTGTATGCAAGCCTGTTGGATAAGCCTTTTTTTTTTGTTTCCAATACATACACATACAGACACACATCTCAACAGACATACAGTCAGACACATCTGCACACATGCAGACACATCCACACACACATGCAGACACATCTCCCCACACATATATTAACACATCCCCACACATTCAGACAGACTCAACTTCACGCAAACAATATTTCTTATTAAGCATTCGTACAGGTTTCAACGTAACTAATTAAAAAAAAAAGAAAGTTAAAGTACATTGAGACCTGTACTTAGTCATTTTACTTCATTTTTGGTTTTCATTGGAGACCATTTGCCTTGGTAAACGTAGAATAACGTAGGAAAGTGGTAGGTGGGGGGGGGGTGACACTTTGATGTAATGAACGTTTAAAATGGAATGTAAAATTATTTAAAAGTTTAGGAAACACATTTTTTTTCTCTGTTGTTTACATACGTGTTGAAATCTGAGAAATCCGCAAACTATTCTAATAGCCAACAAATGAATGATTCAAAAACTGATAAACCCGCTTCACATCTGTGTCTATATAATGGTCGATGTGAACGTAGAAATAGTATAAAGTACGTTCGTGGGATGAATCTGCGCTAAGTTGTTTATTTATAGTCATGAAAAGGGAGTAGCTCATTGTTTCGTTAACTCAACAATAACAAACCTTGTCTCCATGGTCTTACTTAATATGCTAAGAAATAGAGTTATTATCGTGACAGAAAAAAACAACAACACCCCACAATCATTATTTTATGTGATGCTAAATATGAAACAGTATTTAAAAAGATATTTTAAAAGTATTTATTTGATAAAGATGGACAAATATGGTTGAACATTACTTTAAAAAAACAAAAACGCGTCCTACAATTTAAATCAACATTATTTGAGGTGGGACAATGCAAAATATCATGTTTGGGAGTGATTAGATCAAATCACATCTATCTATCTATTCTATCTATTCTATCTATCTATCTATCTATCTATTCTATCTATCTATCTATCTATCTATCTATCTATCTATCTATCTATCTATCTATCTATTCTATCTATCTATCTATCTATCTATCTATCTATCTATCTATCTATTCTATCTATCTATCTAATCTAATCTAATCTAATCTAATCTATCTAATCTAATCTAATCTAATCTAATCTAATCTAATCTAATCTAATCTAATCTATCTATCTATCTATCTATCTATCTATCTATCTATCTATCTATCTATCTATCTATCTATCCATCCATCTAGGCTACTGAATATTTCTCTCAGAAATAGGATTTTCTTATTAATTCTCTATTTCAATAATGACAACAAAAGAAGAATAGTATATATATAAGCCAGGCCTACTTCTACGGAAAGTCACAAGAACAAACAAGAACACAATTAAGTGAAATTAGTTGTCACACTGAAGGACAGAGTCAAGATACGGTTACGTTAGTTTAAGCTTTACTGTAATTAACAAAAAAATAGAGAGTGATAGAGTTAAGGTGATAGATTTCTAACTATGAAAAAATTTGACTTCGTGAATCACAAATTGTAATGTCATATCGGTTTAATAAAAAAAAAATGGTATGCAAAGAGCGACAACCAATATTTTACTTTGAAGCCAAATATATTGACATAGTTTCCCTTAATAGAGTTTCTCTGTAGCAAGGGCAATTGAAACTTTAGTAACATAGCAGGGTGTAGGCTAGGGCACCGACGTGCTAAAAAAAAAGTTCCCTTTTCAGACCTTGCGATCTATGGGGCAGAATGAATGGCAGATGATTTAAAGGTCATCTGTTTCTGAGGCCTACTGTTAACGAGGGTGTTATGTGGCCAGAATAACGTACGTCTCACGTAGGCTACTACGTATAACTGTAATTCCAGCTTCTTATAGTTTCACATCAATTAGTGGAACAAGCATGATTCAGAGAGAATGATAATCTCTTTTTTCGTCTTTCTGTGGGCCTACCAGAGTTTCGGCTCTGTTTTATTTATCCAAAGAAAGCAGTTCCACATTTAGCCGACATGAAAATAACACTAATTTATGCACACCAGATCTGTAAACAAGCAAACAAAAAGTTCTATATGAGAATTTTGATAATATATGTTCATACAATTGAAATAAAAATAAAGAAGCTTCTTTTAAAACAATAATAAATATAAATTTTATCTATCAATCACACAGAT
Organism: Biomphalaria glabrata; assembly: GCF_947242115.1. NCBI lineage: Eukaryota > Metazoa > Mollusca > Gastropoda > Planorbidae > Biomphalaria > Biomphalaria glabrata. The sequence goes on along the minus strand of NC_074711.1, from coordinate 21,190,362 downwards.
TCAACTTGAATATAGATAGCAACGTCTGAAAGGAAAACTTTTATTTTTTTTTATTCAAACCTCCTGCAGGAAGGCCGGAAATGGCAATAGGCGACTTGAACTAAGGACCATCTTTGCGATTGTCCAAACTCAAAGCTTATTCCACATGACCAGGCAGTCCTCTAACTTAAATGTATTTATTTTACTACCAAACAGCCTGTAGACCTAAACCGAAGTACTGGAGTGACGAGACTTTATTTGCTTCAGCCCATTATTATTGATAGAACCGGTTTTAATTTTCATTTTAAAAAGAGAGGGGGCAGGGAAGGACCGGTAATTATTTACAAACTAGATCTACGAATTTCTGAGACCACAACCTAATTTGGGCCTAATAGTCCTAAAGATTATTTAAAATAAGCATTTACTATTTAGGCTACCATGCAATACAAACAAAAGAATATCGTATATTATTGGTCATGGGTTACAAACAATAGAAGTAGGCCTACTACGCAGTAGTCAGGCATAGATTACAATTTTTTCATAAACACACCAACAACACATTTTAACCAGACTTCGGTAATGAATGTTTGACTCAAATTATTCAAAAATAGTAACAAATGTGTTCTTGCATCACTGCGCAAGTGGACAGAGAGTATATCCATATTAATGTGTGCTTGTTTGAAAGCCATTCTGATTGGTGCATGAATTTTTTAAAAAATGTGACGTAACGAAAGTAGGGCGAGTGTGTTTGACGATACTCGTGCAAAGTTCTATCGTGCAAGTGAAGATCTCGTTAAAAGTATGAACCAGCTTATTGAGGCTAACAATGGCTTTTCTCGAAAACAAGAAAATGGTGAAACTACGGATGATGTTATTTTTGTGGAAAATGAAACTTTACCTCACGTGAACATTAAAAATTCCGAACCCTTGCGGGGACAACCTCGTACACAGAAGTCCATCGATTTTCTTACCTTGACTGGCAATGATAACAGCAATCTTGATAACCCTAATCATAATGATAATACATGCGGGTGCTCATCGAATCGTGCATATTCAACGTCATCATTGCTGTCATGCAAACCTGTGTGCATCGATGAAAAAAGTAAATCATCGGGCACTGAATTGTGTGCAAGTGGAACTTCAAATACTTGCAGCAAACTCATAAGCAATAGAAATGGTGAAAGTTACGCTAAAACAAGATCTAACAATGACAACAATGCCAACATCGATTTTCTGCTGTCTTCGTTTTATTCATTTTCGTCATCTTCGATGGTGGATACTGATGAATCCCCTAGTGTGAACAGGTCCCACCCAATAATTGCTCATATTCTTACTGGCGAGGATAAAAATCTAGGCAAAGATCAGTCGCGTTGCTCACCTGATAGAAATAAATCTACAGGCCCTGTGGTCAAAGATGTCTCGTTTCCCATTGAGTGCCACGAAAATTCTGACAAGAGTGACACGGAAGATGATGTGGATTCTTTTATTGATGAAGCAATCTGTAAGAATTTGATGGCCGAGAAACTTGAAGTCACTGGTGAATGGGTGAGACCGAGACTTAATTATAATCATATTCAAATTACGTGTGGTTAAATAGATTATGAACTTAGATCTAATTCCTAAAAAGTTCATTGGATTCTAGATCTATAGGCCTATTTTATAACAATGTTTCAATTACTATAATAGATGTAGATCTACACTATAGGCATACTAATAGGTAACATTTTCATATAAAAGATTTTTTTTTTTAATTAGACCCTGAAACTCTATACATATATAGCATTGGGCTTCTTTTTCATGTGTAAATGTCTATGCTGGGCTAAGTCCTTGTGACATTTCAAGTCAATAGCTCAAAAAAAAAGTTTTCATTTGATCCAGTACAATTTGCAAATTATTATTTTTTTTTAAATTTTTTTTTACATTTTTTTTCAGGAAATTGGAAATCGTCTAGAAAGCCCAGCAAATGTTTTACCAACGACACAGTCTTCTGATCCTGTATTAACAGAGAGACGGACAGTTTTATCCCTTATTATTGCTGATGGAAAAATCGGCAGCGAACTGAAACAAGTTATTTCACAGGTGTAATGATATGAATTTGTGTATGTTTGCTATTATTTACTAACATTATATGTGTGCTTGTCAGAAAGGGTAATTGAAGGCATGAATTATTAGAATCTTAGTCTCCCACCCTTTTTTTTTGTTTGCCTCTCCCTGAAATTTGGTTATAAATAAATCTTGTTTATCCTGAACCTTTTACCTTTCCCTTACTAGTTTCTTCATTATTTGAAGTCTGTTAATTTGATCCTTGATATTATCTTACCGGTACATGAAATAGTTTCTATGTCAAATAATAGTTTTGTCTTGTCTCAATGTAAATGATTTTGAATAAGTCTGTTTTGTCACATGAAGTAAATTTGTAAAATTTAAATGTGATTCATTCAGGTGTTCATCTCTTACAGGCAATGACAAATGTATCTTCTGTGAAAGTTGTCTCACCTACTGAAGCCCTTAACACTTGTAACACTGAAGAGTTCCATCTTGTGTGGATTCACATCTTGCCTGATTTAGTAGAGGAATTTGTTTCTTTGTCTACTGCTATCAGGTTTTGATATACTGTAATAGCTTAATAGAAACTTTGAAACTTTTAATTCAATGTACTATTGGCTTTATTTATGTCCCATATTCAAGAAAATTCATGTTGTAATTAATAAATATAATAACTCAATGAATATTTCAACAGATGCACCAGTAAAAAGAATGGGAAGGCTATTTTGATTGCATTAACAGAAAAATCAAGTGAAGGTTGGACATTTTTTTTAAATATTATTTACTGTTAAAGATTTTTGCTATCATTAGAGGCTTAAGTGTGCATTTTTTCAGCAGAATACAAAATAGAAAACTAATTCTCCTTCTCTATAAAAACATTATTTAATGAATTTACAATGATTCAAAATATGAATTTGAAATTCTATATGGATTCAATACATACTTATCTTCATGGCTGGCCTTAAGGCACTGCAACCTAATCGGCCGCTGTGGCCCCCACACTTTCATAGGCCCGCCCTAACAATAGTTGTAAATTATTAAATTAAACCATTATACCTTATAACAGGGTTTCCATGGTATCCTGATTTCCCAGGAGCTACTGGAAATCTTCAGAAATTGCAAAGTATACGAAAAAAAAGTCACAAAAATCTCCTGAAATTATTAAATTGTCCTGAAAACTCATAAAAATGTCCTGAAAAATATTTTGGGTTGTCATTAAATATGGAAAAGACGAATCCTAATCCCGATGGAAAAAACCCCCCAGCATTTTCAACTTTCATTTAATAAAAATAATAAGGCAAATTTAAACTAAAACAGCAAGTACCAATACTTAATTTACTATAATAGTCAGTGGCATGTAAAGATAAAATCTATCTCGATCTCTTACAAAAAATCAGAGCGATATTTTGCTTGTTGATAGTAAATCTAAAAGGCAGATGTGAATGTTTAACCGTTTTTTGTTAGAAAACTATCTACTGTAGATGGCTCATAATTTTATTTGACCAAACCTGGACTTGGCCCAGCACAATCCATTTTGCATAGGGCCCTGCAATATGTAGGGCCGTCCCTGCTTAGTTTTGTTTCTTTCAATAATTTGTCAGTTTTCAAGTGGAGACCTATCTATCTTAGTTATGGCTAGCAGTGATTTTATTTCTATTCTACACAATGTTTCAAGTAAAATTGTTTCTATAAATAGTCCTTTTTTTTAAGGGGAAGTGAAGCTTCAAAGTTTTGATACTGTGCTTACTTTACCAATTTCAAAAGAAACCATTCAACAAATGTATATAAAGCAACAATGGATATTAGGCAAAGATATTTCAGGTGAAAACAACAAATTATATATGACAGTTTCACTTTAAAAGTGTTCAGATTTACTTAAAAGCTTATCTTTTTGGTATAAATTTTGTAAGTTAATAAGAAAGCTGTGTAAATAAAAAGTGTGATGTAAAAAATATGGAATTTATAGGAAATGTTATACAAAATATTGATCATACATATATTTACATATTTTGTCTACATTTGGTATAAGTTCTATAAATAAAATGAAGAAAAACCTTTAACATAAATATAAATAAATGTGAAAATGCCTTCAATTTTGTTTCTCTGCTTTGAAATAATATAGTTTAACATTTTAAATATTTATTTTGACTCAGAATCTGAGAGATCTATAGTTTCACCTGCACTGAGTATTGAATCAATTAGAACAAGTGAAAGAAGGTAGGGTATACAAAATATTTTGTATTTCTCTTAAGTATATGCCTATTTTTACATATGTATGCTATTTTTATGTATGTATTGATCTTTTGAAACAATGGCAGTCTTATTTGTGAGCCATAAAATACTAAAACCGCTTTGGTATAGAAGAGAAGTAGCTTTAAGGTGGCAAAGGTTAACTAGATAGTTTTGTGTGCCTCATTTTCCTACTTTTCACAAATTCCCAGAACCTATCAAAGCTGGTCTAGATATGTCTTTGAAATTCCACTTAAAATGCTACCTCCTCTAGCATTGAAACACAGGTTTCTGTTCAACACCCAAGCTACTTTGCACCATTAAAAAAAATTTACTGTTTACCAATAAAATGAAATTAAGGAAAGACAACTGTTATCTCAACTTTTTTTATGCTCTGTGATATTTCTAAAAATAATTCTCCCCACACTTCAGTCAATCTTCTCAGTGTGAAAGTGGTACCGGCACATTTGATCTCAATGACATCCCATTAATGGAAATCAAAAACTTAGCATCAGATTCTAAACTCTCATCAATGGTGGACATGAACTCGTACAGAAAAAGAAGGTAAAATGCAGTTTTAGAAAAATATATTGTATTTTTTGTTCCTTTGGTAAATATAGATATTTAAGTATACTTTGGCTTTGTTTATAAGTAGTGAGAAGATTGCTAAATTAAAATGTTTTGACAGCAGTCCCATGGATGCAGGCTCCCCTGCCTGGTGCAGAGCTGAGCATGCTAATAAAGAAAAACAAAGAAGGTGTGCAAACTTGTACATTAGTCAGCATGCTAGTGTTTTCTCTTTTTGAAATACTAACATTCAACCAGTTGGACATTTTAAATACCAACTAATTATATTATAAATTACATTTTGAAATGAAAAACATAAAACAGCGCTTAATAAATCTTGAAGAACATAAATTGTATTTGGAAATGCATATTCTGTCATTTTCTTTTATTGCTCTTTGCATTTTTTTCCATGTCAACCTATCAAATGTTATTGATATCTTTTCACTTAAAATGTAAAAAGAATGTAATCATTAATTTTTTTTTTTTAATAAAATCCAGCTAGCACTGGAAAGTAGAGCTTGTTTATGGAGCAAACTTTTAATTTATTTTCTTAAATTTTAAGCATTTTACTTTTTGTTCTCTTCTTTTAATTAAACTAAAAATTAACATGTATTTGAATTGAAATGACAATACATTGCGCCTTAATGCATTTCAATACAATGTGCCTTAAGGATGTATAAAAGCAAATAATATTTTTAAAAATGTATGTTCCAGACAAAATTAAATAGCTATATTTATGGCTTTACACTTAATTTTTTTCAATGAACAGTTCTAGACATTTCTATTGTAGTCTTTGGACTCTTCAAACTTAAGGATTTTATGGCATTTGGATTCTTTAAGTGAAAGGGTCAGTTATCTAAAGAAGCTATTTTAGCTTTTACTGTACAAACATTCAAAAAAGAAATCGCCTCTTATTTTTATTAGTATTTTAAAATTGTTCCTTAGGCCACAAATTTTGACTTTACTAATGTCACTTACTTGAATGCCACTTGTTTTGCTCTAAAATATTAAGAAATGTGTTTACAATTATGTTTGTTGTTAACATTTTTAATTAAGTTTTATTTCACTATCAACCAAATCTTTTTTTTTTTTTTTTTTTGGGGGGGGGGTATTATTTTTACAAAGCTTACATCAACTCACTCGGTCTGTATAGTAAAAGTTTGTACATGTTATTTCTCCCACATCCAATCTCAGATTAAGCTGAAATTGTGCACAATTATTTATTTTACCTGACAACACAAGAATTTTAAAAGAAATTAACAAATTAGTTAAAAACTATTGATAATTAATTATTTTGCTTGGTATTTTGAACAAGGGAAAGAAATTATACTTGACAGATGTGTTGGTATAAGTTGAATTAGTCCCGTTGAGGACTCTTGAGCACTGAATGAAATTTTTCTTTATGCATTAAAAAAGACAATCATCTAAACATTCACCAAGATACCCCCTTCTTCCCTCCTCCTTTTGCAACTGGTCCAGACAAGTGATAGGATCATAGCTCATTGAGAAAGCTAAAAGTTAAACAAAAACAATTGTTACAAATATATCTAATCACAGATTTATTATGTTTATGTATATTATGTATATAATTACAAGACAGATCCAAACTAATTGATACAATTGCACTTAATATAAGCTTTGTTTTTTTTTAAAGTATTTTTTAAATATGTTTTTCTTGTTATTGCTTCCAGTTGAGTAATCCCAATTAGAGAATGCCTGTTTTAATATTAAAGTATTCAGTATAATTTTAATTATTTGTTCTCATTTCATTTTCAAAACTTAATAAAACCTAATACTTTTTTTTTCACCAATGAGGGAATTTTAAAAAGCTGTTTCTATGATACCATCAAAGTAGTTCTATCTTACCTAACATATGTAGCGATAGTTGTAATTTTGTTGTTGGATTTGAAATTTTAAATTTATACATTATAAAGTAGATCTATTAAAATCAAATCGATTTACTTCCCCTTTCGACTATAAAAAAATAATATTTAACTTCTACATTTTAAGTCAGAAAAATTGTAACTTTCTTAGAACTTGAGACAATAAAACCATTTTGATAAATTGTGTCCATTTTGATAAATTGTGTATAACATTGGCTCTTTTAAGGAAAAATGTATTTTTAATTGCATGGTTAGCTGTAGCTTGTATTAAATAGCAAATTTCTAGACTTGTATTTAAATATTCAAATAATTTTAAAGATTGACATATTTTCGAAACAAAGTTTTTAAAGAAAATCTTACAATTATCTATTTAGATTTGTTATACCATATAGCATAAAATGTCTCTAATTTAAAGGGAGCGAATAAAGGATAGCTGTGACCAGCTTAGAGTGCTATTGCCATATGTAAGAGGTAGAAAAACAGATATGGCAAGTATACTTGAAATGACTGTTGACTATTTGAGAATCATTACAGCAGCATTACCTCAGGATTTTCAGTCACAGGTAAAAAAAAATATATATAGATAAAATTTAAAAACTTAGGTGTCATGGAGTTAAGGTTAGAAAAGGAAAATGTATTTTCAAAATTCTTACTAGATGATTAATGAAATTTAATATTATTAATCTATAGGGAATACATTTATCTAAGCACCAAGATGGTTAGAAAAACTAAATACTTCCTTCTCTTTATGTGTGGTTATAAATATTTTTTAAAATTATTCCATCATCCAAATGATTTTTTTTCATGTTGAAATTTACAACTTTATTTTTACAGATTATAAACATTATGAGCAATGGGAACTCTTTACCACCTTGTGAAATATACAAGAAAAACAAAAGTGTCAAGATACCAACTCAAAACATTTCCCCACTCATCAAGCAATCATCGGCTGATAAAAAGTACTTTTTTTTTTTAATCATAATAGGGGTTAATCAGAGTGGAGGAGTGAGAATGTAAATAATTTTTTTAGTCAAATATTACCTTAAAATATGCAAGAAAAAACAACCAATAGGCTACTTTATAAAAATAAATGTAAAAAAAAAAATAATTATTGAACATCTCATTTATTTCCTTTCACTTTTGTACAAGAAGAAATGTAACAAAATACAAGATTCAATTTATTTTGGCTTGACCACTTTTTCTGATGTACAACTTAAATCATTTTTAATAAGATCATGCAATATTGCTTATTTTCTGAACAGAAACAATTGTCATCCACTACTATTAAACCCTGAACCAAAAACCAAATTCAGAATAATGACAAGGTCGGTATCAAAGTCAGAGTCCTCACTACTGGATGATAGACATTCTTCTGGCAGCGGTAATGAAAAACATAGTGAAACCCACACAAGTCTGTCTGGTTCACTTAAAAAAACAAAGACAAAGCTTTATCATGATGTTGATCATGTTGTTAAAAGAGGTTAATCAATTTCCATTCTCTAATCTCTTAGCTATATATTGTAGATTATAATCACTAATTCTCCCATTAGCTGTGAACAATAAAATACGAAAAAATTTAGCCTGTTATTACTTAGAGTACATAGAACAATTAAGCCATTTTCATTATCGAAATCACAGTGGTTAAATTTATCAAAAACAATTTTTTATTCACAATTTCGAATATGTTTTTAAGAACACGAAGCATCTTTATGGAAGTTTGTGTGGAGAAAATCACTACAGCTTGTTTAGTTTCTGAATGGGTGTAAAATATGTTTTGTGGTTTTTGTGGTTATCTCTTTACAAGGTGCATCTCTAGATAACATTTTGATGAATTAAAAAAAAAGTTTAAAAAGTCATGTGTAAAGTCTACTAAATGGTGAATTGGAGAATGCAAAAAAAAAAATTTTTTTTATTTAAATGAGCTCCTAAAAAGTTCGTGGTTGAGAATAAGAAAATTCTATTGGAGAACACAAAAACATGCTGTTCTGATGAATAAAAAAAAAATTTGTTGAAAATTTAGGCCAAACTAACCAGAAATGCGTTATAGTTGAGAATAGTGTGGGTGGGGATGCGTTATTATGTAGGCCCATAAGGCTACAACTAATGGACCTAAGAAGTGTTTGTGCATACTCTAAAGAGGAGGTTTTTGGCCATTTGATGGAGGGATGAAAGAGACAAAAAAAAGGTACTTACACAGTTTGAGAGCTAAAAAAATGTGATGGGGCTGGGGGAGCTTTGTAATTGGGTTGTTATATTGAGTTTGAAAGTATACACATACACCAACTATTTCAACTATAGTGTAGCGCAGGTATCGATTAATCTTTATAATATATATAAAATATATATATACAATTTTTATAATTTAATAGGCAATAAAGACTTTGAATGAAGATTTTTGTCTTTTCAGAATGTCTGTCTACTGAGGGAAGCGGTGTTAAAAGAACAAAAGTTCAAGTTTTGCCATCTTATATGGAACCGATTCCATCTAAATCTGTATGTCTGCCAACTTCTAAAGTTTCAACATTACAAAATACAAAGAAAGGTTATTTTTCTTATATTTTTTTAATTCCTACATTTTCTAGCACATATTAAAAGTAAATATTTACCTAATATAAATGATTATATTTTTGAAAATTCACAATAGTAGTCTTCAAAATTGTAATTTTTAATGAACTTGATTGTTTTCAAGTTTTATTAGTTGTACGCATTTTTTTATGATCATCTTAAATGTCAATTTAATTTTCTTGACCCACAGAAATATTTGGTGAAATGGTGACTCAGGTTTCTAGCTTTCCAAACTTTTCATTTCCACCTAAAGTCACTGACAGTGACATGGCAGTCAGTCATGTGTACACCTCAAGCCAAATGGGTAATGATGTATTTCAGTTGCAGCAGCACTCACATGTTAACAATCTGACATCAGGATTGGGACATGGAGAGAGAGACGCAAGTCAGTTTGGTGGGTTGTTTATGGATGGTAATTATTACACCTACTTCCCATTGGTAGAGAATTCAAGTGCTGGTCTCTGTATCCCATCTATGTCTGGGAATTATGTTAGTCCTACTGCAGTTTTATCCATGACAAATAACCTAAAGTCTGGAAGTTTTGGTATAGCAACAACTAATGACCAAACTATAAATGATACAGAACAAATTAAAATAAATCCAGCAACTAATTTGTTTAATGTCTCTGTTGTTAAAAATAATAATTTGTCAGGCCTAAATTAAATTTTTTCTTTATTTCATTACTTTTTTTTTTTTTTTTTTTGTTAAATGCCTCTTAAATTTTTTTAAAGTTTGAGTTGTAATAATTAAAAATGTTGTTTCCAATTTGTTTGTTTTAAAAATGTATTTCATGCCATTATGTTGTGTAATATCTATTTTTTTCCCTGTTTGAAATATCTATAATTATCAAAACTTTTGGATATTAATACTCATTAATATAATGGAGTCATAGATGTTCAATGTAGTTCTTTATTGATTTGTATCACAAAATTGTACTTGTATTGTGACCAAGAATGAAATATGTGTATTTTTATTAAACTATAACATTTTATTGTTGTTGTTTAATCAATTTCTTAGTCAAAGTAATTTCTCAACACTCAAAATATTTTCAAAACTTTGTAAGAGCCTATGCTGGACTAAACATTAAACCTCTTAATGAATAAATACTTCTTTCAATCCTTACTCTATTTTCAGATTTTAAATGGCACAATTTGTTTAGTCTACATAAATAGTTGTAAGACAATGAACCAAAATTAAACACTTTACTCTTAAATTTATGAAAGATATATTAATGACTAATTATCCTATACATGTTCTATAGCTATATAAACACTGGTACTTAGGCCTATTGATTGATAAATGAGACATTAAAACAGCTCATACGTATTCCCGTTTAAGTACTGCATAATTACAATATATCTATTGGCCTATAGTTTGCTTTCTGAAAGATCATAATAAATTAGAAATTTGAAATGACCTAAATGATACAAGTTCTATGTACGGCCAGAATATATCACTTCTTATGTGTGTAGCCCATTTACAGTTTGAAAGTTTGTGCATGTTGCAAGGCATTTGAAAAGGGGCAATAACTCCAAATTTTACATTCTTATAGCAAATACCCCCCCCCCCCCTTTTTTTTTCTTTTTTCACTAAGAATTATTTTGACACGTTTTTGGAAAGACTAAGTTGTCTAGCAAAGTAGCAATTAAATAATTATTATGGTGGTGTTTTTGTTTTTAGCGGGATATGACTATTTACTATATTTTTAACACATTTATGCAAACGGTTTTAGAATTTTTGTCAAAAAAATATTTTTTTTTACATTTGTATTGCTAAGTTAATAAGTTGTCATACTAACTACTACATTTACAAACAAAAAATGTTAACTATTTTTTTTAAAGAGACAATATATATATATATATATAGTATGCATATAGGTTGGACAGAATTTAAAACAATTAATAAGTAGTTTTTCATAATATCGCGTGAACTGCAGCGCTGTGGCTATAAAACACACAACCAAGGGGAATTTGTTTTTTTTTTAATAAGAGATTGACCCTTTACGAAACAATTAGATCGATTAGGTTTACCTATCCTTTGGTGTGCTATACTGATCCATCTATTAGTGTCAAGACGTAGGCCTACCATCTAGAAATAGTCTATCGCACACACACACACTGTCAGGGTTGTGTTTCAAGTCTTAGCTCGTTTGACAAGCCCCTGACATTCAATATGCACCTTCGTGATTAAAAAAATCAATTGACTAGATGTTAAAATATTACTATAGGGGCCTAATGTTTAATGTGATGAAATTATTTACAATGAATAACAATGATGACTTAAGTTATGTATTATTTAGTTTAACAATGTCACAAATATTTGAATATACATATTGAATCATGTCAATTTAAGTAGTCATTCTGAACCTTGCGGTCCTTCAAGCCCAACACAACACCGTATTTGGCCTCTATACAACAAACGCACTATGCTGGCCCACAGCTGACTCTTGTGTACTACAATCCCATTACTAACTCCCCTAAATTTAAGGGGATACACAGCCTAAACTCAAAGAAACGTTACATATCAGCATAATAATAATATATAAAAAAAACCTCCATAAGCTAAAAAGCAATGCAACAAAGAAGATGCGTTCAAACCATAGACTCAAACCCCAACAGTGTGCACCTAACAAGAATTGGTGCATGAATAATATAACATACGCACCGACACACACACTCACTCTGGCTTAAAATTTTTCTTGCTAAATTCATTCTCCCCTTTCCAATTCTCCAGTGGCGAAACATGGGAGGCGCGGGTCGCATCATGCATTGGTATGTTAGAGGTATTAAAGATTCCGATTTAAGAAATGCATCAACTTTCAAGAGAAAAAAGAAAATGTTTTGGACGTCATTTCGGTTTAAATTGAATATCAACATCGTCAGCTGTATGCTATTATTGGCGCACTAGGCATCAACACTAGGAACATTTATTTTCACTCTGTCCCGCCTCAGTTAAGAGTTATTAAGAGCAAGGTCACTATATATATAACTTATATACCATTTTTCTCTTAAAACATCTATAAATAGGGAGAGGTATTTGAAGTTTACTCGGATCTAGATCTGGATAAGATCCGTTATATATGATAAAATGTGGAACTAGATCTTGACGTAAACTAAATCCAGATAAAACTAATAAATACATAATTTTATGCTGTAGCGGTGTAGCCGACTAAACGATTGTGTGTGAATAGGCCTATGGAGATTTTTTTTTACTCTGTATCCATCCGGCATAGCCCAGCAACGAGAAAATATAGTTCTTAAAACTTACTTGCTAAATGATTAGCACAACTTACTAAAAAGCTAATATAAATTAATCAAAATGAAATTATGCACATTTATATGTGTTTATTTCACTTAACATTAGATTTTAAAAAATAATTAACAATAGACACATATTTAAAAAAAATCAATTTAGTAATTTCCGTCGCCACCTTTAAACAATATGGCTGCCACTGACGTTTTGTAATTTAGTAATGTTCTGTTATTCCATTATTATGTAGAGGCAGCAAAATAAATGTTAGGGCAATGTGTCCATTCCAGACACTAACATTTATTTTTAACTGTAAGTAATAAACATTACACTGTATCATATTTTATCTTGTAAAATGTGTTAGATTATGGAAAAAGAATATAAATTTAGTGAATTACCCAATTACTTCAATTCAATTAGTCTAGAGTCTATAGATTAGTATAGACAGTATAGATCTAGATAGATAAAAATAGATTGACTAGATCTAGACTTCAGTTCTAGAATAGATCTAATTTATTCTAATTCTTAAATTCTAATTTATTCTAAAGTTTTTAAAATTAAAATAGTAGATCTAGATCTAATTAGTAAGTAATATCTAGATAGATCTAATACTTTAATATAAATATTATATGAGTTCTATTAGACGAATCTGGCCAGAATTCAGTCAGATAGATCAAGACTGTTCTATACTTGACTTTCTAGATCTAGACTAGAGACTAGAGTTAGTAGACAATTTAGATCCATAATTAATAGAGTATAGAGATTATTTTATAGATCTATTTTAGATTAACATAAGATTATAATAAGATCTACACACACTAACTCATTCTTAGATTCTAATGAAATCTAGATCCAATCATTCTAGCAAAATTGCTCAAAGAATTAGAATCTAGGCCACAAGCTTGCAACACTGTTCAGAATACTTTTTCAGGCATCACTTAATCAGGGTAGAGTAAGCCTACTGAGGGACTGGAAAAAAGGTAATGTTACTTCCCTATTTAAAAAAAAAAGAGATAAATCTGATTAGAGAAACTAAGACCAGTATCACTAACCAGCAGTAAAAATAATATCTCACTAACCAGCATTAAAAAATGTATGCTAGAATACATAATATGTAGCAATATTATAATTTCCCTAGTTGGTATCCAACAAAATAATTAATTACCAGTAGTTAATTGATTAATTGTTTAATTCTTTTATTGGTTAATGTATTGTCTTCACCAATGGATAATTGTGCAAAGTTTCAACTTGATCTGAGAATGGGTGAGGGAGAAATAATGTGTTCAAACTTTTTAACAGAGTTGATATAACATTTGTAAATATTTTTCTTATTCTGCACATTCACTAAAATGTTAAGTGCATTTTGTTCAAGGACAATTTTAGCATATTACAAGTTAAATGAAATGATAGTGAAAACTTAGTTCAGTTTAAATAACTCAGATAAACAGCAGCCATATAAACTCATAAATATCCATTAGCATTAGACATAATATATAGTACGTCTCTTTTACTAAGGTTTGCCAGTAAAAAATGCTATAAAATATTTTCAGTGCAGGACGTTTAGGCTTTATAATGTATTTTTTAATAAGCAGTTTCAAGTTGCAGCTCATGTATATTGACTTTCTGCACCTTTGCTATTTTTTTTAAAGTATTTACTGGCAAAATCAAATTCTATTGTTTAATCTAGGGTTTGGGACTTTAAAGACAGTCCTGAGTCTACTCTGGCTCTATGAGGAACCTGACATTGTTGGACCAGGAAAGAAAGTTTGGATTTAGTTTAACTGTATAAAGCATTTATTATTCTGAACAATGCTGATTATCATGAGCAGATTTGGAAAATCATATCTCCCTTCCCTTTCCAAATCATGTCCTAATATATAATAAAGTGTTTATAGATAATGAAGAATCTGATCCTGATTTTTAAACATACTTAGGAAAGTGGCAGTGATTAATTACATCAACCTGATTTTTGTGCTTAGGTTAAATTGGGCATTCTAATCTTTTATTTTTTATTTAATGGATTTTCTTTTCTGTGATTTTTATTGTTTTGTTTTTTATATTTTTACAGACTTTAATCAGTTGTCTGGAGGCTAAATCACCCTGGCTAATAACAATTCCATGGTTTTCAAAAGTAGTTCCAAGAATAGCCTTACTGGCGAATTTAACTCTCAGACTCAATTACGAGATCCAGTAGATGAGAGTTATATCAGCAGCAGCAGTTCAGATGAGAGTGATTGTGAAGCAGTAAGCCAGCCTTCACAACTTGTTGGAAACAGTGCTCAAGAGCTGACACTGGTGGATGATGATGCTCCATTGTTAGTGTTTCCCTCAGAGGAGGCAGGCGAAGGGGATGATAATGCAACTGAAGGAAGTAAGCTAAGACTCTCCTTTATATTAATATATTATTTGATTGAATGCATCTAAACCATATCTTTTATAAAATTAACCGGTTTTTAACCATGCAACATGAAATCACTTTCAATCTCCCCTTACAACTCATAACTATTTTTTTATTGTGATTACTTGAATGTTATTTTTCCATCACACTGACTGCAAAAGAGCTGACAGCTCAGCAGCAAAGAGCAAAGAAGCAGAAAAGACTTACTGCACAAAAACACTTTTAATTTCATTTGCACAGTATATGCTGTTGATAATATTCTAGACGAGTATATTTCTTTTTATATTAGAATTATTATTGATACTAATGCTACTATTAAAAAGCAATCGTCATAATTATATGCATTCCCAATTTATTTTTGTTGCTTTAGAATAAGATGTATTCTCAATGCAGTAGTGTGTCATGCTTCTTTTATTTTGACTAATAATTGCCATTGCTGTTACCAGCTACAACAGCATATAATGAAGATGAAGATGAGTTGGATGGTGAAGGTGCAGAAGAAGAAGAAAGCAAACTCACGATAGGAGCAGAAGATGATACAAAGGAAAAAAAGAAAAAAAAGAAGAAAAGAAAGAAGTAAGTTTTTACTATGTTCAGTGTGGAAAAGGTTTTCAGTTCACACACAGCTATTTTAGTCCATTATAGTTTCACTTTGGTTTGGCTTCTTGTGCTCATGCCAATTTACTTACATTTACACACACGATTACTCACACCTAATTACTTGTTTTCGTACATTAATTACATGCTGAATTAATAATAATAATTTAATTTATAGAGCGCTGTTAACAAACAAAATGTAGGCTCAATGCAAATTACAAAAATAAACAAAAGAGCTAAAAACAAAACTGATCTAAAAAAGTTTTAAACAGATAGGTCTTAATGTTCTTCTAATAGGTCTTAATTAGACTAAAGATAGCTTAACTGAATCCTCCAGCATGTTTGACATGTTTGTCAATGCATCATAGAGTTGCTCTGATGTTGTGTGAAAGTTCTCCACTTTTCTCTGTCAAAAGACATCTAAACTAGCCAATCAAGAATCAATTGGTTAATGTATAACCAGCATTTCTTCTGTCTCCTTTTCTGAATCATGTTTTGTAGTGTATTCAAACTTAAGTGGCTAGTAGCTACCAAAGCATAAACATTTTTAATTGAAGAGCACAGTATTATACTGTGCCATATTTATATTTAAACTTTGTCTTACTTAATTACTTAAGCTAGTGAGAGTTAGTTGTCCAGGTACTTTGCAATTGAAATTTGTAATTGTTATGGCATTTAATCAAAACATTACAAAATTACACACTCTATACACTTTCTATACAACGAATAGCATTTTATTACTTTTGAAAATATAACAAAAATACTAGCAATATAATCATTAAAAAATATCAATTTCTTTTTAGGTGTTACAATACTATTAATTTTTTTTTTAAATGCATTTTGTAATCATACAATTTATCATCATAAGCTAAATGTGCATTAGCATTGAGGACAATATAGATTGAAAAAAAAAGCAGAATTTTAACAAAAATTTTACATATACTATTTAAAACAAATTAATTAATTACCACTAATCGATTAACTACTTCGTTAATTTTTTAGTGATTCATGTGTTGTGATCAAAAATGAATAATTGTGCAAAATTTCAACTTGATCAGAGAATGAGAAGTGGGAGCAAAAATGTAAAGAATCCACCCAGACAGATGGAGTGAGTTAATAGAACCTTTGGAAAAGTAGAGAAATTTATTTGCTATTAACATTCACTTAGACATATCTCTTTTGAATTTTTTTTTTAGTTTATAATAAGTTGTCATTAATATAGGGAAAGGTCATTGAAGAGTAGAAAACAGTTACCATCCAGAGTCCTCTATAGACTTCATTCACTTGGGCTGTTTCAATTTCAATAAAAAAAATTGTATGCATTTATTGATCACTTGCTGGAAATCAAATCAATTAAGTTATTATACTGGCTCTAATCTTATCTGGTATTGGTATTATTCACAAATAGATTTAACTGATTCTTAAGACTTTAGTTACTTTAAAGAGAACAAACTCATAACTCTTAGTTTTTAGAATCGAACCTGTATTTTAAATGCCTAGTAAATGCCTTACTAAAAAGTTAATTTTGCCTGGTTAATGGTTCTGACATGATAACAATTCTTATTTCAATCTTTTGTTGGCACCTTCTCAAATGTCCATAGGCTTATTTCTAATCTTATCTTGTACTCAAGGTAATTATTTCTACCATTTGTTGTTTTTCCTCCTCATGTCTTTCACGATTGCCTTTTTTTTTCTCTTTGTGCTTTCATAACTATTTTCAGGGGGAGGAAAAATCAATGGCTCAGATTAAGTGCAGATATTTAGTAACATATTTAGCTGCTTTGTTCCTAAAGATATTTGTATTTACTTTTGTAGTATGATATACCTCTGATTAAAACATTTTTAGATTAAACAACTTTGAAATCAGTTTTTGGGTTTAATGTTGTGTGTGTGTATATGCTTTAACTTCTAAGAGTTTGTTTTATATTGCTTAATAACCTTCCTAAACATTAAATCTATATTAAATAAGATAGCGAAATTAGTTTTTTCGTACACGAACACGCCCAGAGGTGGCCCCTTCTGGTCAGTCTTGTTCACACAATACTTAAGGCATAAGTTGAACCTAAATTATAATTTCTTTCACATCTGTGACGTCTAATTCACCAAATAGTCTTTTGTTTGAACTGTTTGTTCCTACTATTGAAATGGAAGGGGAGGAGGGCACTTTGGTAACTTCACACTGTAAGTCGAAGAAAGTGGTTCAGGTCTCGCATTAAGATTTCATTAAATGATGCATCTATTGGAGAATGAAAACCTCCTATTCAAATACTTGTTCAACCTGTGGAGCGTAGTGATCGTCATGGGGAAAATAATTGGGGGAGGAGAAAAATTGAGGGTTTCCATTAGGAGAGTTGTCTTCCATTGATCGCTTGCCCCTATGGTATGATTCCCATTGACACTGTGTGAGTGATTGTTGCCTAAGTAAACGGAGTGTATGTGACACGTCATTGATACTTTGGTATTGTGTACTCTATGGCCACGCCGCATTCAGATGAACCATTTCCTTGCAATGTTGAAATAGGGAAAGAGTTTAGGCCACTACTACCGAGTAAAAAGGAAAATAAGTTTTCTAGCGTGTTTTTAAATATTTGCAGGGAAAACGACGAGTGATTTTAAGTAGCATTCAATAGCAAAAAATATTGGCGCCCCATGTATAAGTACATTCTTTTTTCTTGGTTGTGTTACTCATTGACTTTTCTAAACATCAATGAATGACTTAAAAATAAACTTTCGCGATGTTCTTGTACCAGCAGTATTTCAGTATTTTCTCTCACTTCTTTTCATCAAGTCTTGAAGTTTTTGTGTTACCAGTACGCTATAATGTCTTCCTGTCTTCTGTCAGATATTGATTGAAAACATAAAATAACGTTTAAAATAGCAATCAATATAACAATCCTACTTCGAACCTGTTATCTGGACCCAGGCCAATTTTGTGTGTTTTCTTAATGAGCAAATAATATTACATTTTATTATTGCTTTGATCTATTGTGCTCTGGTTGTGACACCGCAAACGAAATTGGGGAAATTACCTGTAGCGTAAGTGCAGCCATGGGGTCATTTTATTCCACTTCTTGTCTGGTAGACGTTTTACTTAAGTAGAAGTAACATTGTCATTAGATGAAGTAACATTGTCATTAGATGAAGTAACATTGTCATTAGATGAAGTAACATTGTCATTAGATGAAGTAACATTGTCATTAGATGAAGTAACCTTGTCATTAGATGAAGTAACATTGTCATTAGATGAAGTAACATTGTCATTAGATGAAGTAACATTGTCATTGTTGTAAGCATTAGGACAAGCTCATTTTGATCTTACTTGAATGTGTGCTCGCCTGCACTTTTATACTTACGTAACTACATATATTAGGTACACTCACAAAACTATTAGGCCTATAGGCCTATATTGGCCCTATATTGAACATGTTGTTTTTTTGTTTGTTATAAAAAGCTTTTATACATATCCTAGAGTGTCCCAGACAAATGTGTGCAATCCAGCATAATTGTATTTTTGTTCATTATTTATTCTTGTTGGATCGCCTGCTGCCATTAAAAATATTCACTCAACTTAATGACTAATGGATGTTTGATGTTAGTTTCTTATTTCATCTTGGGCACATGTGACAGTAAATTGAAACGCTTAAATTTGCGTTAGAGATTAGTTAAATAAATTTTGGGCTATATTTTTACCATAGTTTACAATAAAACTACAATATTCCTCGTTCTTGTAGCCTACAATGCACTATGTTTCAACTGTTATGTCACATCATTTGAAATCCTTACAGCATTCGTCATGTCTCCGTTTCTAAAGGCATCCACAGTGCAATGTCCTATCCCCGATTCATTATTGCACCAGTAAAGAGAGGAACTGATGTTTCAGTTTTTACACTATAGGGCCTACAGAAACACATATAGGTAGATATGTTCAAAGACGCTCATGGTTCGCGGATCATACCCGACGCATGACGCTGTGCTATCCGGTACTCCCACAGTGCATAATGAAGCTGAATGACTGTTGGAATATTGTAGGGGCCAAAAAAAGTCGTGGAACTTCCCACTGTGGAAAGTGGACGGAGTATGTATTTCCCAGGTCTCACCACTCTTTAGTACAGTAAGGTAATTAAATTAAAGGCTTGACTTTATGTGAACTTAATTCAAGTTTACAAACGGCATGCCTAGATCCCCGAACTAGATCTAGATCTAGAATCTACATAAGATTACTTTGATATCTTGTATAAACAGTCAGCTACACTTGTTAATGTGGAATTCTAGTAATAGGTCTAAGTAGGATAACAAAAATATATATTCACATCTAGGTCTTAATTAGTTCTTATGCTTACGCTGGCAAGACTACAACTAGACTAGTGAAGTAGCCTATTATACATTATGATTATTAAAAAAAAAACATGTTTATCTGTATGCTGATGTGGGAAATGAAGACAGAACACATCATGTAGATCTAGGACTATATATTTTATAGACTTTGTGACAGTATGTCTAGATCTAAATTCTAGATCAATGCTAAATGAGGCATGACCGTTTTCCAAAGGCGATCTTTTTTTTTTGCTGGCGTAACAGAGGTAGGCCTACCCCACGGAAGAGCTAGACTATATGGACTATGACGTCAATTTGTAGGCCTACTCACTGGCATACAGTGCTGAGCTGGATAACTCTTGCGAAGATCTCGCGTTAAACATTCACTTTTTTTACATTTGAGATTCCCCCCCCCCCCCCCAATTAAAAAAAACCTTACCGACAACAGGAGCAGATGGCGAAAAGAAAGTTTTAATAGACCCCATGGCAGATGTAACAATTAATGTGTAAGATCACCTGGGTCTGTGTATTCACGTGAAATACTGCACTTATCCTTAGTCTGAACACCCAATAACTCAAACTAATTTAACTAAACTAAGTTTACCAGTAGGCTTACCTACCTACCTTTACCTTTACCTATCCCTTAGTCTGTTGGACCGTTGGGGCACCAGGCAAGATTTGTCGACCGTCTTTCTCCATTCCTCCCTTTTTTTTTGCCTTGTTTAGAACCTCTCTTAATGGCAGGCCCGTCCATTCTTTAATGTTGTCCTCCCATCGCTTTTTCTGTCTGCCTCTTCTTCTTCAGTAGGCTATAAAAATCAAGTAAAAAGTAGAGTATATCTGGGTCAATGTTGACTTGCATTGCCAGCTACTACTGCTAAGTAAGTTAGTAGATTTACTAATGCTATTAGACTACCAAAACCCAGTAATTTAGTAGTTGACTGCTTGACAACTAGATTTAGCAGAATCTAGCTAGACGTCTACTTAATTGCTCTTAATCACTAAGCAAGTTTTGAATCTGGATCTTGAGTAGACACTATTGCCTGAAGTGACAAAAATTTGACCAATAAATCTTTGACTTACAATCAAGTTTTCTTTATTTACATTCATGTTAAAATATGGATGACAAAGTGGTCATCATCGAACCACGATGGACGAACTATATATAACAAAATGCTGACCTGTTCTCAATATATGTCGACTTAACAAAGGCATTCGACACTGTTAGCAGAGAAGGACTCTGGTAGATCATGTCAAAGTATGGCTGTCCACAAAAATTCATAACCATGGTGAGACTATTTCATGATGGCATGAAGGCTCATGTCCAAGAAAGTGGAGAACCATCAGAGCCCTTCGAAGTATCAAACGGGGTAAAACAAGGCTGTGTCCTAGCACCTACACTGTTCAGTATCATGTTCTCCGCTATGCTGGCAGATGCATTTACAAATAGAGAAAACAACGGGATAAATATATCATACAGATTTGATGGTGGCCTATTCAACCCGAGGCGGCTTAAAGCAAAAACAAAAACAAATGCAGCCGTAATCAGAGACTTGCTATTTGCTGACAACTGTGCCTTAAATGCCTGCTCTGAAAACGATCTGCAGAGCATCGTCAGTGACTTCTCAAGAACATGCTCAGACTTTGGCCTTACCATCAATACGAACAAGACTGAAGTCTTATATCTACCTGCTCCTGGGAAAGCCTACTCGGATCCAAGCATTACTATAAATGGACAGGATATAAACGCAGTGGACAAATTCACATATCTTGGCAGCACACTCTCCAAAAATGGAAAAATCGATAGTGAAATCGACCTGCGTATCGCCAAGGCCAGTGCATCCTACGGCAGACTGTCTACAAATGTCTGGAACAGACGTGGTATCACCACAAACACCAAGCTAGGGGTCTATAGAGCCTTCATCCTCCCTACATTGCTCTATGCCTCAGAAACATGGACAGTGTACAGTAAACATGCAAAGAAACTAAACCACTTCCACATGACATGTCTGAGAAAAATACTAAATGTCAAATGGCAAGACAAAATCCCAGATACAGAAGTCCTTCGAAGAGCGTGTCTGCAAAGCATCCACACAATCCT
Organism: Biomphalaria glabrata; assembly: GCF_947242115.1. Lineage (NCBI taxonomy): Eukaryota > Metazoa > Mollusca > Gastropoda > Planorbidae > Biomphalaria > Biomphalaria glabrata. Next base: position 21,168,434 of record NC_074711.1, on the reverse strand, counting down.
GATGCAGTCCCAGCTGCAATGGGCAGGTCACGTCTACAGAATGGAAGACCACCGCATCCCTAAACGACTCTTGTATGGCCAACTAAGTGAAGGAAAGTGCTCGCAAGGTGATCAAAGAAAGCGCTTCAGCGACACCCTCAAAGCTTCTCTGAAGGCGTTCAGCATAGACCCAGGCACCTGGGAGACAGAGGCACATGACAGAGCGTCATGGCGTCACGCTGTGAAAACTGGAGCACATGTTGCTGAGGAAAAAAGAACAACGCTGGCAGAAGAAAAACGCCAGAAAAGAAAAGCTAGGCCCACTACACTAGCTCCAGCTTGAATAACCTGCCCAGTGTGCCGCCGAACATTCCGGGCTCACATAGGTCTCACCAGCCACATTAGGAGGCATAAAACCCCAGTGCATAGCCCTCAGCCCCTGGATGACAAAGTGGTCATCATCGAACCACGATGGACGAACTATATATAAAATGATAATAATTCAATTACTATTTAATATTCTGCCTTTAGTGAAGCACATGTTCAATACAATCATAATAATAGATTTTACTTATGATTAAACTTTTTCTATATCATGCTATGTCTGGATCTTTATGGATGAACTGTTTGTGTTAGAGTGAGTTGGTGCTTGTGTTTCATTCGTTCATAAATGTGTGAGTGTGTTTTGTACCTAATTTTGAGACTTAAATGTAGCAGCCTATATGAATATGTCACTTATTTATTAATGTACTTATTATCTTGAGACTTTCTCTAAATTGTTTGTCATTAAATATGCTTTAAATGACCACAATTTTATTGCTGTCTTTTGCTATGTACATTTTTTTTTCTTTTTAATAAAAAGAAATATTTTTGTATTTTGTATTCTAAATTTTTTTTTTATAAACTTCATTAACATTTTGACATGAATAGAATTTTAAAGGAAACTACTTAGTAGGACACTGAATGAAATATAATTTTACAACACAAGTAATTATTTTTTTACTTATTTTTTCACCATCTTTCTTTTTTTTTTTCTTTAACAGAAAAAGGTTAGTAAGGTGCTTTTCATCCTTGATTCTTTTTTCTTGATTTTAACTACTGTTGCCTTATTTTTTTTTCTCCATTTGACACTTACATTATAAAATTATTTAATTTATTAGTTTTCAAAAAGTATTTGTTTTACTAGTAATGCTAGTTATGAATAGAAATCTATTCTGTTATATATTACTTTGGTACAATATATAAATGAGGACTTGATTCTTTAGATTTAAATGTCTGTTACTCTGAAAATTATTTTTAATAAATAGCATGTAGAGAATGGCTAGTCAGAACATTCTGGCAAGTATTTTATTATGGTATAAATTAATTGCAATTCTATTAATCTTTTTTTTTTATTTACCTTATCTTATAGAAATAATGTTTAATACTAATAAGTATGTAGTAAATGCCAGTGTCACAAAGAAATTGAATACTAAACTGTAATGCAACTAACTAAGCCAGAAAAGAACATTAAAATTTGACTATTTATTCAAAAACAAGAAATGAACTATAAAAATAAAATATTAGCCTACTTTATGATGTATCGATTAACAAAGGAAGGTATCAACGAGTGAATGGATTGTATACAATGGAATGAATTCTAAATAAAAGTATCTAAATTTAACAGATGCATATTACTGGCTATCAACAATATTAAGATCATCATCATAATTTAGGTACATATTTTCTATTATAGTGACACTTTATAAAGTTGTCTACAATTTTCTATTTATTTATCTTTCTATTAGATTTTCTTACTGTTGTAGTTGCATTTTAACTAATGTTATTGATTCTTAGTGGGGAGATCATTATATTAAGTGATGCTTCTTAAATAATATAATTTTTTTTTTATTCCTCAAGTTTGAAATGTAAGCAGAATATTATATAAACTATATAAACTAAAATATCAATATTTTAAAAGTTAAACAAAAGATGACCTGTAATCTTGTTTTTTGCAATTTAAAAGAGTATGGCTAAAATGCATTTTCTGTTTGGTTCAGTAAATGTTCAATATAACCAATCTACATGCTACACATTACTAATGCTAAAGAAGTTTTCTTTTTGTCTTGACAGGTGGCTCACTATTTGTCTCAGCAATTGTAAATATGATGTTGGTAAGATGCTAGACAGAATCATTTCTACTTCATTTTATTTTATGCAATAAACTTTCAGATTTAAAAAAAAAGTTTTAAATTTAATAATAAATTTAAAGTGTCCTTCTTCTGTGCTTCCAGTGCGTCGAACATCCAGAAAGTATGGTTTTAGAGAGGTTTCAGATGAAGATGACTGGACTCTATACTGGACAGACTTTTCAGTTGCCCTGGAAAGAGTCATGGATATGAAAAAATACCAGGTGCTTGAAATTAAAGAAAATTATTTTTTCTTTGTAACCTTTCCCAGTTGTAATTACACACATTCTGTTAAATAAAGATGTTTAAAAATTATTACTAGATTTAATTTAACTTACTGTCACATTTAAGTTTTTTAACCACATCATATAGTAAGATTAACTGCTTTATAAAGTAGTTAAATAGTGAAAGGTTACCACCAAAGGAATGTCTGTTAACATATGTATGAAATGTATACAACAGAATAATATTATTACTAATTTCAAGGATGACTAAATGGAGACTCACACACACACACATATTATTTATTCTTGTTAAGAAAGGAGCAATACAAAATTAAGTACTTATCGATTGTTTTCATTATTTTTCACTTTTACTCTCCCTTTTTTGTTTTCCAATAAGACCAGGTATAGCTGTTGAGATTTTTATATTAAAATAATTGAGCTTATTTAAAAAAAAAATCCCTGTTTACTTTTGATTTCAGAAAATAAACCATTTCCCAGGAATGAGTGAAATATGTCGGAAGGATATGCTGGCCAGAAACATGAATCGAATGCAGAAGCTATTTCCTAAAGAATATAATGTGTTTCCCAAAACCTGGTGCCTTCCTGCTGAGTAAATATAATTTATATTTAGACAAATTACATTAGTCTTTGTGCATCAAAATAAATTGAATAATAAATTAAATCAAATTGTATACATCCTCAATTTTTTTTAAATTAAAAGTATATAATAGAAAATAACTAAGAATTGAATTTTTTTTTTTTAATTGAATGTTAATACATAAATCTTATATAAATGAAATTTAGTCTAAATATCTTTCTATCCAATTTTATTTTGATAGAATTTTTTCAGTTGTATTTAAAGAGCTATCTTTTTCATTAAAAATTTCTAGTCATTGGAATTTCTTTTATTTAATAACTAATCTATTTAAATAATTAAACAATCATTTTCACAAATTAGATTAAATATATTCATTATTATTTATGTAAATATAAATTTCTGTTGTAAAAAAAATAGTTATGGTGATTTTCAAGCTTACACAAGACAGAAGAAAAACAAAACCTATATCTTGAAACCAGAGTCCGGGTGTCAAGGTCGAGGTATTTGGGTCACAAAATATCCCAAAGACATAAAACCCAATGAGCATATGATATGCCAAGTTTATATCACCAGGGTAATTTTTGTTTTTCAAACTTATGCTTTACAATCTTTTGTTAGTGGCAAAAATAGCTTGCTTGTTGCAGCTTTGTTGCATTTCTTATTCTTCTAGCTGTTGTCATTTTCTGAAGTCATCCTCCTCTACAGGAACAGTAAACACAACTTTGACTTTGTTGGGGATGCTCTGCTCTTGTTAGGATTCATTGACTGTGATTTTTCCCCATCAGCTTTTTTTATCCAGTTGTCCCTAAGGGTTTGTCAGGATGAATACTGGTTTTATCAATATCAAGAAAAGGCTAACAGACTTAATGAGTCTCAGTTTAGTAATACAATAGAATGTCATTTATCCAGAATGTGAAGTATCCTGATTGTCTCTATTTGTTGTTTTTGTTTGTTTTACAGTGTTTTATCTAAGTGGTCTTGCTGATGTGCAGCAAAAGATTATTTCTTTCAATAATGGTAGACTGCTGCGTATAATGCTCTGTTCCCCTGTATATTTTACTTGAATATAATGTTTATGTACATCGCAATACACCTATATGCATTTTCTTTATATTGTTGGAGAAATGGACTGTTTATAGTTTTCTGCATTTGTCTATCTGGAGAGATACTGTTCCCAAATAATCAGGATAATTTACATTCTACTGAACTGAATTATTAAAAGAAAACCTTGTTCTAATGATAAAGTTTTGGCTGTAGTATGGTGTTGAAAAGATGAAAAACAAAATTGCTCTGGAACAGACATGTCGCTTGTTGTGCTTGTATTTATATTAGTATTTGTAATCATATTTGTATGACCTGTGATTGTGTTCATCTGTGTTATCTCTTGGTTAAATAAAGTCTTGTTTTATTGAAATAAAACCTTTCTCATAAGGTCTTGATATAGTTCAGTGTATCTCATGTGCCATTATTGATCCAACTGAAACATTAATCTCCTTGAATTCTGCCATTCAAGTCAGCTTGTTCTGCTACAAAAAATTCTGTATATATTTTACTTTTTTTTTGTTTTGACATATTCCTTTGTCTCTTGAACACAGTATATAATAATAAAGTTAAAACAAAAATATTTTTGCAGAAAATTGTGTTTAACAAAGGAGGTTACTGTCCATAATTACAATGGACCTTTATCTTTCTTTTTTTTTTTTACTAAAATTTATTTGTGACATTTTTTTCTTCTACAGCCTTTTTTGATTGATGGATTTAAGTTTGACTTGCGAGTCTACACTCTCGTAACTTCTTGTGATCCATTCAGGATATTTGTCTTCAAAGATGGTCTGGCCAGATTTGCTACTTTCAAATATAGTGAGCCTAATCATAATAACACAGTAAGTTGACTTTTATCTAACTAATAAATCCGTTTTTGTGTCACAAGAATATATTTTAGGAGCGTATTAAAATTTTCAAACATTCTTTGCCCTTTTAATTTTTCTTCCACCATTTTTCTTCCTATTTTGGTCTTGTTAGTAAGTTTGTTTAAGTTTTGAGAAACCTATTTCAGAATAAGTATACATTATTGTGTCCACAGGACAATGTGTATATGCACCTGACAAACTATGCCATAAACAAGCACAGTCAAGACTTTGTTAGAGATGATGAGGCAGGAAGTAAAAGGTCATTGTTTAATAGTTCATTAAATCTTGGTTTACATAGACTGATCTTTCAGACTCCAAGACAAGCCTTGTTATTATAGTGTGATCACTTGTTAGCTAGCTGGAATTGTTTTAATGTTTCAATGTTGTGTAGTAGATACAAGTAAGTTAGTTGAGTGGAATTGAGGAGATTTGGTTGTGTAGTCTATTTTTTGTAAATTTTAAAGATTTAAAAAATATTCAAAGTTACTCTTCTATAAATTTTTACATAATGTCTTTGATATATAAAGTCAAATTTTTTTTTTGGCCTTCAGGCGCATCAGTACAATCAATAAATACCTGAGAGAAAATGGTTATGATGTGGATAAGCTGTGGTCAGATATTGATGATGTTATCATCAAGACTTTGATCTCGGCACACTCTGTACTGAAGCACAATTATAGAACCTGTTTCCCCAACCATGTCAAGGGCAGTGCCTGCTTTGAGATTTTAGGCTTTGACATCATTTTTGACCGTAAACTGAAACCTATAGTGCTAGAAGTAAGTTTTCTTGTTTTATCTATAATAAGTAATTCATTATAAACTGAAGTTTAATGTTAGTGTTATTTCTATAGGTTTATTCATTTGGGAGTTTGGTAAAGTCTTCTGCAAAACCAGATATTGCAATTCAAAAGTGAAAAGAAGCTTATTCTTACCCAAGCATGATAGTCTTCAAAATAAGATGAGCATTCATTTTTCAGTACTTGTACAGACTCACAGAATTTTTTGTTTTGTCACTCAATTTTAGGAAAACTCCCAAGTAACAGCTTTGCAACACTCAAAATATCTTCTAACCAGTATGAAAATTTACTATCTCAATTTTCATTTTTAAAACCTTTTAATAACGAAAATGCTTCAGGGAGAAATTTATCCTTGTTTTGACATTAATATTGTTCAATTTACATGTAAGGCCACACAAAAATGGGAAGTCAAACAGCCAAAAAGGATCTTGTGTTTCTTCCCAGCTTTCCATTTTACTAATCTGTGGAAGGGAGTGTCTCATTTGGATTTCTCTTTTTGAAGAGCAACTAGTATTTAAGGGCCAAAAAAAGGGGGAGGGTTCCAATGGAGGATTTTAAAAAAAGTTTTCTTGTCAACATAACATAATATTCAAAGCCTTAGCTGGTTCAAAATTTCTTTTCAGCTTGCAAAAAAGAAAATCATTAATTTTATTTGTCAATCCTAGCATAGCATAGGTTTCAACTAGTAAAATAAAACACATTAACATCCTTTCTTATTGAAGGAGTGCAGTGAATGATGTGCTTGATTAAAACCTAAGACTATAGATGGGGTGTTGTTCATATTTTAAACATAAAAATCGCCCTAATTTTTTTAATGAGAATCTTTTTGTCTAAAAGCTTTAATGTTTCAACATAGTACAATATAAAACAAATGGGTTTGATCTCTCTTTAATCCTGATCCTTGTCTCTTGAAACAGGTGAATCACTCCCCAAGTTTCACCACAGATGCTGATATTGACAGAGAGATCAAAGGAGCTCTTATTTGGGATACCCTTGGTCTTGTCAACTTTGGTGCTGTAGACAGGAGAAAATGTGTTGAAGAAGAGAAACGCAGGATTAAAGATAGACTTCTAGGAAAATATGTCAAGAAGGAAACAAAGTCAGTGTACATGATTTGTCAGGGTCATAGAACAACAGCTTAGATTATTTGGGGGAAGATTATAAGTTAACATTCAATTTCTATAATTAAAAAAAACAAATTTTATATGTAGACTACTGATAAATTTTTTTTTTTTTTTTTTTCATTTTGCAATAGAAATAAAGCTGGTTTTGATTTTAATGATTTCATAACTTTGACAAACATTGAAACAGCTTCAAAAAACAAGAAAAAAAACTATTGTTTTGTTTTTTATAGCTTAATGTTATAGACAAAATGTAAATAAAAGTAATTGTTTTTGGTGAAATGTAAATTTATATTAATTTAAGTTTATTTCATATTTATGCTCACAAAAATTTTAAGCTCACCTTAAGAGTATGATGAAAGTTGACTCTAATGAAACATTAACAACCAATAGTTGTCATATTTACATTAAGTACTGCCATTGAAAAATACTTTTTATAATTTAGCTAGCTTTTCTTCAAGTAGACATGTGATCAGACAATATTTGATACAGTGACAAGATAATCTACATTATCTTACATTTTACATTTGCCAATAATTTTTTTTTGCAGAGAAGAACTGGAAGCTGCTTATAATCAGTATCTTGAACAATTAGAGAAATACGAAGAAAAGCACATGGGGAATTATCGACGCATTTATCCGATTCCAGGAACAGAAAGATATGATAAATATTTTCATAGTAGTGGATCATTGTTTCAAGAAACTGCTGCATTTAAAGCAAGACAGGAAATGGCCAGGTAATATTTACTTGTCATATTAAAATGACAAAAATAAGTACTCATTGTTTTGAGTTTTAATTTATCTCATAGAATTTTGAAACTTTTATTATAATCATAGTTTTGTAAATGTATGTATTTTTTTTAATAAAAAGGCAACAAAGGGAAGAAATCATGAGAAAGAAAGAAAAAAATGAGATGATGCTGAAAGGTAAGGCAAAAAAAGATATGCTTCGACCTGAAAGTCCTGGCAGAAGACGAAGAAAATTAAGCAGTCGACCCACATTACCACTCAGGCATATTGGCAATCAACAGATGCCAAACAATGAGGTACTTACAATGCTTCAAATCAACATATAATACTAACATTAATAAGCTTTATTTTGAATTTTTTAACATTAGTGACCCCTCATAGAAACTAGGTTACAATCTGAATAAGCTATTATTTTGATATGTAAAATTAGTTTTTTAAAGTTAATATATATATATATATATATATATATATATCATCTGTATTACTTTTTTTTTAGCCAACTAATGGGACTGCCATATTGTATGTAAGTAAAAAAAAATTCATAAGTCATTTGGTTGCATCAATATATTTTTAAAAAATCTTTTTGTGAGTTAAACATTTTCATGGTTCATTCTAATGACTAACATTTTTTGGTTGTTAGATTATATAGACTTCAGACTATGCTTAGAATTTCTAATATTCTTTATTATTGGTCTTTTTTTTTTTTAAATAAAAAATGTTTCTGTGCTAACCAAAGCTACTAAAATTATATAATTTCCAGTATTCTAAAACTCTGCTAGCCAGAGATAGACAACTTAGTTTTGTAAGTTTTTTTTGTTTTTTTTTTTGTAACCCATGTATAAAACTGTACAGTGCATTTCTATATCTATATATAAATATATATATATATATTTATAAATTTGAATTTTGTTCTCTATTATAAACTATACTAAATAATCCAGGGCATATTTTTAGCTTGATCCAGTTGTCCCAGTTGTTTTAGACTAATAAATTTGACAAGGTATTGGTCCATTTTGTTACAGACTTGTCTGCTGTACAATAAGTTAAGCTTCCCTTGTCTATGCACTGTCCTGTCCTCTGTTGTATATAAATACACACGTCTGTAAACCAATGCTACTAAAACAATTTCCACAACAAATAGCTTGCTGCGTTTGTAATATGTACCCATTACCCATTTTTTTAATGAATGAGTTGCATGCTTTACACATAAGCAGCATTTATTATGTATGTAAGTTTCTGTACCTGGTTTCCATTTTACCCAATGAGGTTTATCCTCTGCAAACCTGATTTTGGTAGCCTATATTTGGTTGAACCCTCTAAAGGAATGGGTGGCCTGTTTTTGGTATATGTTTACAAGGACTGCTTCTGATTGAGAGGATTGAAGAAGTTTGATGCACACAACATGACAGCTCTCTCATTATACATGACAACAGTCTAATGAATGAAAGATTACCACTGTATAATTACAAAATAAACTGTTTACATTTATTTGATAGTATTTCATTTTTTTTTTTGGGGGGGGGGGGTGAACCCCAACCCCTCCCCATCCTGGCTACGCCCATGGTAAAATGTATCTTTAAGTAGTTTCTCATCTGCTTGATTAGTAGCTAAATTCTTTGAAATATATGTTAGTTGTTTATAAGAAGTGCTTACAATGTTTATTCATATGGCATTAAGGGCTAGATGAATATTGAAAAAAAAATATTCATAAGGTTTAATTATTATTTACTGACATACATAAGGACTGAGATACATAGAATTATCTGTGGTTAAATTAAAGGGATCATTTTCTCCAAAAAATCTTGTTTATTATTCACCCACCAAATTAGAGTGTATTATAATAACTGTTAAATCTTAACACATCAGCTTTGCCTGATTTCGATCTTTTTTTAGCTAACACAACCACTTTGTCCTATTGTATTCCCATGCTATAAAATGTGTGCATCACAACTGATATTTAGCTTGTCTTTTGTTTTATAGTTCCAATAGATGTTATTTATAGACTAATTGTAATAACTTCTTGTGATGTACTCATTATTCATTTCATTTTATATTTAAAAAAAAAGACTGCACCTAGTAATTAGACTTTTGACCTTTTATTTCCACTGTAGCTCTACAACTTGTTTTGGTTTTTTTGGTTTAGCTTTTCTTCAGTATGACTTCTTAACTGTCTTCTTTGTTTGGCAGGACCGACCAATTGCCTCTATACCATAAATTAAGCTGTTATCAAGCAAATAAGTTCCAAGTTAAGAAAAATCATTAGACAGTGTCAGTACTATGTAATATATGTTTCAAGAGAAATTGAATTTTTTTGTCTCAATATTTGCTTTTAACTAATTAACAGACTTTATAATTTGTTTAAGTACAAAAATTCAAACTTTCTTCTACTAAAGTTAAGAAACTTTTTATTTCTTATCAGGATGTCAAAGAGTGTGAACCAGTTGATACTAAAAAACCCCAGGACATTGTAGAAGAAGAAGAACTAGAGCGTCTGTCTGGTTTGCTCCAGAGAGATAACTTGGTGCGTGGCTTGGGTGTTGTTGAACATGCATATCGTCTGCTACACTCAACACCTGGTATCCTGAACAATGCCAGGTCAGATCAGAGAGGGCATGGTCTGACAGGTCAGGGACATTTTCACACCCTGGTAAGATCTTCTTTTTTTTTTCTTATAATACATTTTTTAAATGTTACCTTTTAATAGGGTTGCCAACTTCAGATACTGTACAGTTAGTGAAATTATGCAAAATTTATTTTAAAAAAATGAGATATTCTGTTTTTCTAAATAACCATGTAAATTTAAAAAAAATTGATTTAATTATCAATAACAAAGTGTCCTTTGCATTAATCAAACAATGACAGGTTCATTATAAATAAAGTCATTTGGTATTTCATTTTGCCTTCCTTAAAAAGCTTTCTATTTTTCTTACTTAGAATTATCATATGTTCATATTTTGTTTGAACATTTTGTAAGTGTTGAAATCATTGGCATCCTTTTGTCTTAATTTTCAAAAAGAAGAGAAATAAAATAAGCCCAAATTATATATTTTAATGTCAAAGATATGAATCATTAAATAAAGTGTACATATTTTTGTATAGGATTTATTTGGCAAAGAAATGTCACTGTCCCACTTGGTATGTCACTAGTACTAAATAGAGTTGCTTCCCAGTATATTATATCTTTCAGTAGTAGGAATACACAATATGTTTCTAATCCTCTCTCTCTCTTACCTTGTCTACAAGGAACATATAGGAAACATTGTTCTGCATGCTGGCCTTGTGCATGTCTTGATGACCTGTTTAGTTGTTCCAATGACCTATGGTTTGACCAAGTATCACTCATATTTGTGTTTTTCTTTACTTTACAAAAATCATTCACTATTTCATACATTTATGCTACATGTTTATTCTCATTTCAGGCTTCAGTTTCTTTCATAACTTAATTCAGACTTCATTGTGCACATTTATGCAATTTATACATTTTTTTAATGTTACATATATGATAAATTCTCTTATGAGCTTTCTAGCTTGCACTATGCTTTACAATTTATTGTCACTAATTCTACATGAAACACACACAAAACACAAATATTTGCAACTATTTCATTGCACACTTTCATACTAATGAAAAAAGTCAAACCTTGTTACAGGGAATTTGGTATCAGCATAAATTAATGATTAGCAATTGTAATAAATCTTGTCCATAGTTCTCAGCCTGTACTGAAGGATGCCTTTTGAAATAGCTGAGTTTTCTATATAACAAGGTTTAACTGCACTTATTTATGACTTGAAGCCTAATAATGCATGTATTTTTTTACCTTGATAAAGGTATTTTTTTTCCAATATTTCTTTAGCAATGGTAGATTTTCTACCTTCTAAGTCAAGCCATATTACTCAGATTTAAAGTTCCCATTTAGACTTAAATGACCTTACCATTTATCCTTAAATGTTTGAGATTCATAAAATATGTAATAATCAATCAATGGAAACAATTTATTAGAAATAATTTTTATTTCAATCTCTTCTTTCATTATCATTATGAAAAATATTACCACTAAAAAAAGGAAGCCTTGCCAAGTTTTATTTTACTGTAAGGTTATATTTCTCTGCAGCAGCCTCTACCTGCCCCTTATAGGTTATCTCAGGTATGTTGTAGGCCAGTACCTTTATGTTGCTGGCGAGAATTAATGCTAGATGATACTGTTAGATTGACAAAACCTTCTATCCTCAAACCAACTCCTTTTTTTGTTTTTCTAAACACCAGGTTCATTTAGTTCTGTTTCTTACTTCTACTAACTTTACATTAGTTTTACTAATCTTAGTTAATTGTGACATTCTTAGATGAATTTTGTCTCAATTGATACATTAGTAAAGCTTCAGTCATAGATTTTTTTTAAAAATAAATGTTTTGACATTTAAAAACTTTTTTTTCTTTTTGTATGTGTTGTTTTTTTACCAGGTACTTAACCAAATAAGCATCAAATTTAATCCCCTTTATATTGGCTCTATAATAAAAAATATTAAAAAACCTGAACATAAAATTTAAAAGAAAAATAAGAATTCTCTTTTGATGTTGTTTTTTGTCATATGTTGTCATTATAACATCTCACTGATGTTAACCTCAATATTGTATTTTGAAAACACAAATACACTCAAGATCAATATCAGCTCTATTCTTGTCACAAATAAATAATACCAAAGATTAGATAGATCTTATTATGAAAATAATATGAGATTATATTTTTGTATTCATGTTTTAATGTCTCTCATTTAAAATATGCTCCAAGTTCGAGTTAACAAAACTGATGCATTCACACTTTTTTGGGGGGTTTATTGGAAATAAAAATGGTTTCACATAATTGCAGACAATATTATTTTCATATAGCATATTGAATACTTTTTATACCAGATTCATGAATTATTTGTAAGCTTTGTTTTGTAGACTGCAGGTCACAGCAAGATGGCTCTGCGGCTAGAATTAGCAAAACAAGAACTTGAAATGATGAAGCCTATTCCCAATAAAGCAAAGGATACCCATTATTATAAATGTCTTCTTGATCGGTACTTTGGACCAAACCATGTTCTGTGTAAAGAAGGTTCTTTCCAGCGGTTGCAGCGATGTTTGTCAAGCATATCATCTCCTGGTGTTCAGTTTAAAAAATCTTCAGATTATCAGTTCCCACACATTCGGTTCTCCAGAACAGTGGCTTCTCACACACCATCAGATCAAGTATATGTTAATCAAGAGCTTCCACCCCAGATGGATGTCATCATTGGAAAAGTGAGCAATTTCATTTCATCAGCTGCTTATAGGCAGGCATCACCCTGCACTGCAAATAATTTCAAGTCCAAATATTTGTGAAAGCTTTATCTAAACAAAAAATGTTTGAAGTTGTTTCAACTAACATTGATGGCCTTGAAAATGTCTTCACAGTGATGTTAAAACTGATCATTATTTGTTTCAAAGCACTTTTTAGAGCTATGAGTAATTTTGATATAGTTAAATTTCAAACATGTGAATGGGTTTGCTTAGAATAGTATAGTGATATACTTATCTTATAGACCTCACTGTTATGATACAAATACAACTCAAAACTTTTAAGCTCTTTCTGTCAAATAAAAAAACCTAATTAAAAGAAAAGCATGTCATCATTGTTCTGCTAATAATTTCACTCAAATTAATTACTTGTGTTATTGCATGCTTAGACTCATAGTTAATAGTTGACATGATACATATATTATGTTTTTTGTTAAGAATTTCGTTTTATATTTGTGATCTGCATGTCTATGTGGATAAACCAAATGCTTTGATTGTGTGGTGTGCTATTCTACAGTGCTGTGCCTGATTGTATACCTATTGTTAATTTAAACACAGAGTTATTGCTGTGGCTGCAGTTTTTACAAAAGCACATCTGTCTATTCAATGCTAATATTTAAAATAGAGGGAAGGATTCTCATGCTACTCTCTTATTGTTTTCAATGAGTGCCAATTACACAAGTAGTGTAATGAAATCACATCACCCGATTGAAGCTGCCTCTTCTACATCTATTAATTCATTCTCCTTTGTGCATTCATCAAATATTTAAATATTTACTACTAATATCTAACATCAATTATTAATGAAAAAAACAAAGTTAAATTTGTTTATAATCATTACCTGCAGTCATATTTTAAAAATTGATCTGTGAGACATTTGGATATGTAAGATATTAGTTTGTAGACGATATCCTGTCATGAATTAGTCTTCAAGTGTTAACAAACTTCTTAATGCTTTTTTGTATTATAACAAGACTTTTAGAAAAGCAAATTTGTGTATAACTTAGCTTATTTACTTTGGTAAAATTTTAAATATGATAAGTATTTATACAAAGAAAAAATAAAACTTACATATGCCTATGCAAATATTTTCAACAACCCTAGAGCCCTTTTTATAAAAAGAAATGCTTCATAGCCTGTTCTCTCCCAACACTTACCAGCTAATATTTGTTTGATTAATTAATAGACTCCCTTAATAATATATTTGAACCCATACAAAATATATATATCAGGAAACAAAAAACTTTCTAATATTTTTATTTGAAAAGAATTTTATTTTATTATTTTATTGATTATCAGTTTTTTACAAATCATGGTTAATTGTCAAGTACTTATACACAGAATGTGCCTTTTAAGACAAATTATGTGTTTATCTTTTTCTGATGTTCTATTGGCTAGTGCATTATATTTGTGTGCTCAACTATGCCAATGTTAATAAATACTTTATTTACAGAGATGTGTACATTGAGTTCCAATTCATTTGACAATGTATCCTATTATCTGATTCTATGTTTTTAAGTATAGGAGTTTTATTTGTATACATGTTTATCAAAGTTCTCTGTTCACTGATGTTTCTTATGTTTATGATTTTCATGTTCATAGATTTTTAAACTGGTCAAAGTTTATTTATTAAAGGCTATTATATGGAAGTTATCCTTTTAAAAGATTATTTCAAAGAGCTAAAACATTCAGAAGCTATATAACTAGATAATTTTAATTGTGCATGAATTTTTCTATTGTACCAACAAAAAAAAACTACTTTAAGTTATTACTTTAAAAAATGAGTAAAAGAAATAATTGAAAATGAAAGAACATTTGAAAGAGTAAAGAATGAAATATATTTATTGAAAAATTTATTTACTTTACTTTAAATATTAATTTATCTTTAACATGCTTTTGAAAATTCTTTTTTCTCTTAAAATTAGGATATAATTTTTTTAAATTTTTGTTTAAAGCACATTACTGTTGTTGTTTTTAATTACTATTTTATTTAATCCTAACTTTCATTGTTTTATTTTATAATAATTTTACAAGTGTTATAAAAAATGACTTCTCTTTTTATTTGGTAGATATAATCATCAGAACATAGAGTAATTTAAACTTTTGTTTAATCAAGAAGCTAATGAATTAATTGTTTTCTTCTTGGTTAGAAGAATATTTTGTAAATTAAAAAAAAAGAAGATTTGAATACTGATTTTCAGAAAAAAAATCTATAGATGTTAGTGGTAAACAATCATAATTAGCTTATTTTGATTTCAGACAGACTCTCTGGATCATCCCAAAGACTCTGCCTCATTGCTTGGCTCTATGCCAATGCATACTGATGAAAGTAGACCTAGTGCCTTGAATCTGCTTAGCCTGACCAACATAGCCTCTAATTCATTGGCTGATGCTGCTAATCCTGCTAACAAGTCTAGTTCTAACATTTCTGCTTCTACTAACTTAACTACCAATAACACACTTAGTCCTAACAAGGCACCCAGTGTTATTAAATATACATTGACTCATGCTCCACCTGCCAACACCTCATCATCTAAACAATCATCTACCCACACAGACCAATCTTCTAATGTCAATGGAACTATGGTTACACACAACTCATCATCTTTGAACAGCTATGTGCCTGCCACTTTGGCATTCCCAGAAAAAAGTCTGACAACTTTAAGCCTGTACACTGTTCTAAATACAGACACATCTTTAGAATCCGTCACACCTTCAGAGAAACAAAAACCCAAAAAATACATCAAAACAAACACTAGAAAAATACTTTCAAAGTTTGCATTTCCATATTCTAAGCATTTCTCTGGACTGAAACGTGCTATTTCCGCCAATGCCAAACTTACAGCATCCCTAACACTGGACTCTCAAACACCTCTCCTCACTACCACCATCATCTTTCCCTCCACTTCTGCCTTATCATCTTACAATTTGGCTAAGCATGTAGCATCTTCCTCACTTCAGCCAAGCTACATTCAGAAGACACCAAACAGAGTATTGCCAACAACCAACCAAAATGACCGTTCTTTTCAGCATTACCAGGTAAATAATTTTTCATCATCTATGTAAACATCTTTTTAATGTTAGAACAAATTATTAACCCTAAATCTTTAACAATATGAAAAATTTTAAACTCTTTAAAATTTGTTTTAACTATCACTTAATTGGTCACAGATTGATTTTCTTTATTCCATCTGTACTAGTCTTTGACAAGGACTTTACTTTGGGTCTCAACGGCAACATTGTAAAATTTCTCTGGCAGTCTCTTTCAGAAGCCATTTGCTGCCGGCTGTTTTTCTCTATATCAGTAAGGACAAATTGAAGCCTGAGTTGGTCTTCATAGCACTTACAAATAACTATGTTCTGCTGAATGCTACTTTTGTTGTACAGCCGCACTATGTTGAACAACTATCCCATATGGGGGTGCACCATGTGCCAAAGGCGATCTTTTTTTTTTTTGTTATTAGAAAAATGTTATCCTATAATGAAAAACAACATTTCTGGTTATCCTATTACCTTATAATTTTTTGCGTCTGAAAGCATTTACAGCATTATTTTGTACCCATAAATAAATGCAAAAACCATCACTTCTTTACTTTTTAATTTATCCACAGAGATCAAGAGTGACTAAAAAAGCTTTGGGGGCAGCATCTCGACCTGGTCCTATTGTAGCATCTATTCAAGAGATGGATTATCGAAACATGGCCAATTTAATTGATGCTAAATCAGGTTATCAATTGGAATGGCGTTCTGATCTGAGCACCCCATCAAGGGGACGTTCTTTAAGTGCCAAACAAAAAGAACAAGGTACCTTTTAATTATTTCTGTAGTATTTATATCATTATTAAACTGCATATTTTTTTTGAACATCTAGACAAAACTTTAGAATTTGAAGTACAAACATCCTTCAAATGCATATTTGTTAAGCAAAAACATTTGGGTCTTAATCATAGCATTTATAATTATGCAATAACCTGCTTCTGGTGGCTGAGCAGTAAAGCGAAAACTATAAACGCTACACTCTCCATAAACAACATCAACACTATAACGCCAGATTCATGAGTGAATTTATTTACACACTGTGTTAACACACATGACACATAACATCACAACATTCACTGCCTTAGTAAAGGGGCATCATTCAGATACTCATATAAACAATGTCAACATTCATTACAATTTCTCTTTTCTTTTTCTCATTCGTTCTTTCAACTTTAAATGCAAAAAATCCAGAATCAGGAAAAATGTAAAAAATCAATTTAGAAATAGCATAGTGCATATTAATATAGTATTTAATACATGACAATAGTACAATGTAGAAGAGTTGTGTTAAGCAAAATAACTCAAAAATCAAATGTACAAAGTCATTTTTATTTAATTTATTCCTTTTTTTTCTTCTTTTTTTTTTTTCATTTATTTTTTCTTCCAATTTTTATTTTTATTTTATTTTATATATTTATTTTTTTTTTAAACAACATAATAGTTAATACTAGAACTACAAATATAGATATGATGAATAACAAAATGAAATAGTAGGCATATTCACAATACTAGAAATAAAAATATGGTGAAAAAAATGAAATAGTGCTGTTTACACAAACTCATCCTGGAGTCTTCCTTCTTGCAGTATGGTCAGAAGTAGAAGTCCAAATGCGCCCCGTTTGGTGATCACACTAGCTAGTTGTGCTCTTCCAGGACACCAGCGAATTTCAATTCTTTCAGTCCTGTGCATCTCATTGATGGAAGCGATGTCAATACGCAGCCTTTTGTCTTCAACTATCTTAGTGGTCTGCAGCGCTTCAATGACACTTCTGTTGTCAATGAAAACTGTGATAGGCAGAGACTGTTTCTCAATACCATAGAGTTCTTCTATTACAGTTCTGTAAAAGATGGTAGACTCTAGGCCTTCTTGCAAGCCTAATGCCTCAGTAGCTATGGTAGATCTCACTACCCCTTTGATCTTCGAGGCTTTCCAAAAAATTGGACAACAATACCCGTCTCTGTCTTTAACTCTTTCTCACCTGACGATACCTGCGTTGATTTCACCAGAATGTGGTAAATAATTACGGAGAGAAAGAGTTAATCCATACAATATGGGCACTTGTACTTCCTGTACCACCACTAAGATTACCCAAGGCGGCATCGCAGAACAGAAGCAGCTCCTAGTCTTCTTCAGGTTTTTTCCATTTAGACCTCTATACAATTGTATGGGTCTTAAGTCTTTTAGCTTTCCGATGACTTTTATTGCTCGCATTAGGTCTGTAACCAAAGCTTTGTTTAACTTTGTGCTTAGATCAACTAACTCAAAAGCCATATCAGGTCTGGAGTCTTGAGCGACCCAATTTAACTGGCCAATGAGTTTTCTGTACAAAGACTGTTCTGCATCATTCAACTACAAGTTCTTTTGCAAACATCTTGCTGGGTCTAGCTTTGGGCAATCAAGTTTTGCCATGTATGCTGTGTGGTCCAGGATGATCCCATCTATGACTTGTCTGATGTCGAGTCCGATGTAATAAAAATTTTGCTCTTCTATTTTTCCTGCCACAAATCAGTGGCGCAATTCACACATAGTGTTCTCAAAAACGTCATTGCCAGCATGAAGAAAATCGTCGACGTGGCAACAAATTATGCCACATACAACTCCATCAGTCATTAATGTGAACAGTGCTGGATCAAGGTTTGACTGTTTGCAACCAAGTTCAATAAGCTCTTCTTTGACACTTAAATAGAATTGCCTTGCACCATCATTGAGTCCATATAGCCCATACTTCAGTTTCAAAATAACTTTACTTGGAGTATTACTCTCTTTTGGTGGTATAATATGTAGGCCTACATCTCTATCCAGGGGCTTTCTTTGTAAAAGCGCAGATTTCATGTTTGTTGTTTTAATCTGCCACTGTTTACTTGCCACAATTGCCCAAAAAATTCTCATGGAAACTTTGGCAACAGTTGGACTATCTTTTGATATTAAGTCTTACTCTTCAAATCCTCTTACAACAAGACGTGCTTTTGGTGAACCATTTTTCATTGTTTTTACCCAACGTGTAGAAATAGCATTTTGTCCACAGTCTTCAACCTCTTCATATGTTTCAAGCTGCTATAATTTCAGTAACTCCAATTGTTTGGCTTCATCTATCTCTTTGCTTGATTCAACCATTGATAAACAATAATAAACATACATTGTTGCTATTGTCTCCCCTTAAATATTTCCACTCAATTCGTTCAAGGTCCACATTATTTTCTATGTTATACCAATATTTATACTTTCCTATGGCTTTGCCTGCTCTTCCGAGAATGGTGGCTTTTTGTCCATTGTTCTGAATCGTCCATTTTGTATTCTATTTGATCATTTGGCTTCAAACAAGTTACAGAATGAATGTCTGTCCTTGTGTTACTTTCAACCCTAATAAGTTCACTATCTCCATCAAATATTTCATTTACACCACTCTTGACGTCATGAATCGTTTTGTGTTCTCCTCATTATCTTCTGTACTCTCTTCCTGGTCTACAATATTGACTCTCTTCAACATGTTTTCACAACTGTCTGGGCATTTGGGCTTCATCTTTTTCTTCTCTATTTTTCTATATATTGTGTCAAATTCTGCTATGAAATCCTGTATGGACTAGTTTTCCCCCCCGTTTAAAATCTTCGAACTTGTCAAATTTGTGAATGCTGTCTGCGAGGTCATCTTTGGCCAAGTTCTTGTCAAGAAACTTCAAAAGTTTCCCGAAGCCTTCCCAACATTTGAGCTCTGATATGTCTAATTGTTCAAACACTTTCTCTGTTATCCCTAAATCACTGTTTTGTGGTAGTGAAAGGGATATGGCTTTTGCTCTTTTCTTCAGGTCGGTAATTCCATTCCATGCGAGTAACTTGTTTATACAATTCGTATGACATTTCTTTAAAGAATGATGGGATCTCTACCCTAGTAGCCATTATTACTTCAAATTAGATCGATAATGTAAATAATTTTACTTACAGCTCTGCTACCACTTGTTAAACTATAAATGCTACACTTGATAACCATAAACAACACTATAGCACCAGATTCATGAGTGAATTTATTTACACACTGTGTTAACACACATGACACATAACATCACAACATTCACTGCCTTAGTAAAGGGGCATCATTCAGATATCCATATAAACAATGTCAACACCCGGTTTGAAGACTGGGATTTTTTATTTTGGGATCTATGGGCCCCTCTGTGTCCACCCAGCTCTATTGGGTACCTGACATTAGTTGGGGAAAAGTAAAGGCAGTTGGTCATTGTGCTGGCCACATGACACCCTTGTTAACCATGGCCCACAGAAACAGATGACCTTTACATCATCTGCCCAATAGGTCGCAAGGTCTGAAAGGGAACTCTACTTTTTTTAATAACCTGCTTCATTAGGAAGCTCTCATAACTACTGATTGAGATAATACTTTATTTATACTATACAAAGCTTTGTCACTATTTATGTTTAACATTCAAACTAGATTCATGTTATAAAGATATCAAAGGGACTATTGTTTTTTAGCCTTTAATGCAATGCTCCAGAGTTTAATGTAATATTGAGTGGAAATAAGAAGTAAGAAAATGCTACAATTTAAAAAATATTTTGAACGAAAATTCTTTATGTATAAAATTAATTATACTACATTTGTACTTTTTGTGGAGCATCTTTGATCAATAAATGTTTATAGGCAATGTCCTTATGCTACAAAAATAGTCAGCTATTTAAATTAATTTCCAATATAGCGTAATGTAATATAGGACTATCTTATCAGGTAAAATACTGTACACTCTATATGGTATCAGTATTCCAGTATTTGTTAATTTACATTTTCATTTAGTAAAAAGGCTTTTGCCTATATGAAGTCTTACTTCCTTTGTTCTAAGGGTATTTGGGCAGTTTCATCTCTTTTCTATTCCCAAGCAAACAATACATACAAATACAGTAGTGTGCAAGATTTTATATTTCATTGCATATATTACTTGTCAATATTTCCTTCTACTAGAAAATATGTAAACTTTATAAATATTAACCATCTGTAAATACTGGGTTAATGAACTATTCACAGATTTGTCTCAAACTTTGTCTCAAGGGCTGTCTGTTGTGTCTGCTCCAGCCCCAGTGGTATACAAACCTGATATCAGCATGTCTTTAAATAAGGGCAATAATAAGTTATACACAGCTCAGGTAAATGTTGGTCTTTGATGGGAAGTTTTACGGCAAATATATTTTGGAGTAATGGCTCCTTTTTTTTTTCTTTTTCTTATTAACTCACTTCATAAAGTCAACTGAATACTCTATATTTTTATAGGCTTATCCCCATGTAACCTTCAAATAAATTCTTATATTGTCCATTGATTTTCTTTCTTTTAGGCAACAGACAATCAGAAATCCCCCAACACTCAGCGCCTGCGAAACATTCCAAACAACATGCCTTTCCGTAAACTGGAAATCAATGATAACAATGCCTTTGTTTTTGGTCAATAAGAATATAAAAAAAACAAGGATCTACTTATTAAATCTATATTATCTGTGATAAGTTGATTTTTTTATAATTGAAAATATTTATTTATTTTATGAAAAGAATATTTTATATTTATATAATATCTATCTTTTAATTAAAGTATTTTGCTACTTTTACGACTTTGATGTATATAAATTGTATGTCTAGTGGAATCGATATTATGAAGAAACAAAACATTAAATAGTACAGTGTCTTTGTTGTTTGTTCAAGCTCCCAATGTACTTCCATTTTGTGTCAGTGTAACTTTGCTTTCTTTGTACCATTACCTGTATATATTTATGGGAGAAATGACACTGTTGTTTTTTTTTATAAAATAAAACTCAAGAAAATTAGGCCTCTATAAAATCAAAATCTATCAACAAATTTAAAACCATAATATAAAGAAAAAATCAAAACAAAATTTGTATTAACAAACCAGAAAATTATGTGTAAAATCAAATCAATCGGAAGCTTTATTCATTGAAACCATAATATAAAATATAAAATAATGTCATTCTATTGAATTTTAAATTTTATTAAGTTTCTTTTTCTTGAAATCAATTTAGCAGTCAAAGTCTAACTTGTACTTGGACTAAATCAGTGCATTTTTTTCCCTTTTATATGCATTACTTTTTTTAAAAATGTAATATGCATTTTTGTAATAAAGGGTATCATAGACTATTAAAGTTCTATAAGCAGAAGTATGTCTAGGTTTCCAGAGAAACAGTTGTATATGTTTCTAGCTTTGGTACATTCCAATGTGTCTAATGTGCTTATAATATTTTAAACTACTTTTATTGACATGATGATATATACTGAAAATTATTTCAATGATTTTTTTCCCAATGTTCTATTACTTAGTGCCTTGATCCAGGCAACTTTTCAAAGCTCAAGTCTCCAGAAACTAAGTGGAGTGGAAATTTAGTCATTACAATCATTTTTTTTTTTGCATTTCTCAACTTTTGAGACAAAGATTTCTTAGCTTTGTAAATATATTCTTGGACTATTATTAAAACCAATAAAAGTTTGTAAACAGAATTGAAAGAAACTTCCTGTGGATTGAAAGTAGTTCTTGAAAATTGTATTTTGTAATTATGGACTGTAGAAAACAAATGGTTGACTCAAATAAAAGCCAAAAAGTACATTTTAAAAAATAGTTTGACTTTTTGCTGCAGCAAGTTATTTGATTTACAATGATGGGTGTTGTGGATGGTCATTGACTTGTAGCACCAAACTGCTGGTAGACATTTAAACCGCTGTAGGCATATTATATCTTAACTTGTAAAACTTGAAATAACTTGAGTAACTTCTTCGTGAACAATACTAAATATAACTTTTATTACAATTATAGACAAAATCAACTTGAGATAAAATGAGATAAATGTAGTAGACTTCAGTAATAATATAAAATGGTACCGTATTTTAAACAAAATCGAACTCACTACAAAAACATGTCTTTTCACTCTGACAATCTATTCTACCTAAGACATGTTAATAAAATAAAACACAGTATAGAAAGACATGCATGCATTTTTAATCATTCTCTATTTGAAAACTTTGAAGTAACTTCAATTTTCAAGTGAAAACGTTAGCAATTTTTTTTTTAAGAAAATAGATTTGAGGATGAAGTTAAAGTGAAAGAACTGAAACAAAAAAAATATGCTCTGAACATGTGATGAGATATGCATTTTTAATAGTATTTCTAACAAAACACAATAAGCATGCATTTTTAATTATATTTCTAACAAAACACAAAAAGCATGTCTCATTATTTAATTTTTCAGTAGGATAAAACATATCTAAATAGGTTTATTTGCCTACAACTCATATTAGTGTAAAAATATCAGGTGGATATCTGAACTTTGGAACTACCAAACAAAATTTGTATTATGCCACTTTTTCAGCTCCATAATTTTAAAGCTAGAAGTTATGCATCTAGATACTAATGTAAATATAAGTTTATGTTATGCATTACATAATAGCTGCATCCCTTAATGATTAGACAAATGTCAACCTGCACATAAACTAATCACTAGTATTATTTCTGATGTTAAGAATAAAAATCAAAATAGAGGATGGACAAAGTTCATCCACAGACTTTCTACACATCTTTTTCTTGAATTTGTAAGATATGCTGTGCGATAAATATATTTGTGATCAGACAAGTTATTAAAGATAACTTTGCTTTGGTCACTGTAACAAGTAAACTAGCAAGTGTTGTGCCCAGCCAAAAGTGAGCATGGCTATCAAATGGGCAGCATGAAGAAAATGTCACACCTGGTCTGTCTTGGTGAACAAATGTAAATGAAATAGCATTCCATATTTCCAAATTTAAAATTATTATTAAATGCTGCGACTGTACATATATCTGAGTCTCCAATTTTAACTTATTTAATATTAAATCTATGTAAACTAACAAAATTCCCATATATTTTGTTACATTCCATACTATGTTCACTGTACCAGTATTAGTGTTCGAATCTACTTAACTTACTAGATAATATTTTTATAAGGCAAGTTACTGAAAATGAAGTATTTGTTATATAGAGAACAAAATAAAGATCCCCCCAAAAAAGCCAATTACAGAGATCTACTGAGTGCAGTAAAAAATATTATGAATGTTTCATGGCTTTAATTTTACTAAAGGAATATTTTTAGAACTTAAACATTTGTCACAGGCCCATTCTGCATAAACTTCAGTTTTTAACATGGAGAATGCCTCTGGAGTTAGTCCTGTGCAGATTCTGTGGAACCAGAAATTACAACCACTTTCACATAGAACTGCTTGATCATTTTCATGAACTTCCTTGTGGCACACCCCACACGGGTAAATAGGTGGAGCACTTGGATTTGATGGATTGAATACCATGGGCTGATTTGGAGGATACACTTTTCCATGTGGTGGACCTTGTCCAGGGGCCATGAGTCCTGTCTGCATTTGTGACATTTGCTGAGGAGGCTTCCCCAGCATATTATTTGTAGGTAATGGATCATCAAAAGGATTTTGTGCTATAATTGATGTATTTGTGGTAACTGGTGGTGGGGAAGGTCCAGGCAATAACTCTGCCAAAGTGTTCTTTTGCTGTGAATAGAAGTTAAACTTAAAATTTTTTTAAAAATCTGTAAAATAATATATTAAATTTAAAAAAAAAATAGCCTACTTAAAGTATATTTCATTATATATGATACTGTGCATATAGATATAGATATCACTAAAATATCTTTTTATTTAAACCCACTATTCTGTTATGAAACAGAAACTACACATGCAACACCATAAATGTCATTTATTAAATAAATCCTTTTTTATCATTATGACCACTTATTTAGATTTTATTATGAATCTAGATTCTAGATCTAGATTAGAGTATTCTTATTAAATAATAAAATACTAAATTATAGATACAATACAGGATCTATATAATATTATTATAGATCTAGATCGTATGCTAAGTATCATTATCATACTAAATCATAGTTATACTATAGTATAGTATACTAAGTATATTAATCTATTATTTATTTAAATAATTTAATAAAATTATAATTATAATTTTATAATGATTTGATTTTGAGTGTAAAATCGTGTAAACTTACCTGGCTCGATGACGACTTTTTGTCATCCATTTGTGAAATTTTCATAATAATAATCTAAATGATACGATGTAAACAAAATTTTTATTTTTTTATTAAACTAATAGAGATCTAGATTTTATTATAAGTTCTTGATATCTAGACTCTTGATCTTAAGTCTAAAGAAAAAGTGCTAATTTGGACGAACCGGATGTCAAGAATTATTCGAAACGGTTCAAAATAAACTTTCAAATAACTTTTAAATTCTAACTCTTAAATTAGTTTCAAACGTTTCCAAAAAAATCTATCAGTGATAGCAAAAGTAACATATAGCATATAACCATAGAAAGTTGATATTTTAAGAGTAATTAAAGCAAATGGAACTCTAAGGACTTAACATAAGTGATTTTTTTTAAAAGCAATCTAGATCTACTTTAGAAATAAAAATTCGAAAAAGCTCATGATACTTTGTTCTTACAATTTCCGCCAAGGGAGACAAGTACTTACTGTTTCCAAGAAACTGAAAACATTTAATATTATTATGGTACGTTAGGTTCACACTCTACTAATCTAGACCTGTAAAGTCAGATGGTTAGAACTTAGATCTGCTTAAAAGAATGCTTTTGATTGTTCACGTTTTAATATTACTTTTATTTTGTATTAGACTTTAGAGTAATCTAGATTAGTAGATTATCATAGTCTATATTAATATTTTATTTTTATAATTTTATATTATTCATTATAATTATCTAATCTAGTCTACTTGTTTTAGACTTAGATTAAAGTTAGATCTAATTGACTTCGTCTTAATTAAGTTAATTAAATTATTTATTTAATTAATAATATTATTTAATAATAATACTAATTTACTTACTAATACTATTTACTAATTCATCATTGTAACTAATAATACTATTAATACCATTACCAAATAACTTAAATCTTAATTAAATTATAATACTAATAGTACTTTCTTATCATCAGGTCAGTCATCTTACATTAGTTACTTTTGAGTCTTCTATCCTGAAGTGGCTGAAGGCTTTCTAAATTTTGTGATTTTTCTAAAGGTGTTACTCTAGTCAAATGTGAATATTCATTTCTTATGAATCTCACTGCTCTATTTTGTGTCTGTTTCAGTTTCTTAATGTTTTCTTGAGTTGAGGGGTAACAAACAAAAGATGTATATATATTCTATTATTGGCCTAACCAAGGTTACTTAATAACATTTTAGTTTTATGTTCTTATTTGATTTATAGAAATTTCTTTTAATAAACCCTAATGCTTTGTTGGATTTTTTAATAGTTTCATCAATATGTGGATTCCATGACAGTTTTTTGTTTATTATAACACCTAAGTATTTTGTGTTTTTAGTCTGTGTTACTGGTTTACTATGAATAATATAAGTGGAATTAATTTGTTTTAGTTTTTTTTTTTTGTTACTCTTAATAAGTAACATTTTTCCAGGTAGAAAGACATGCTCCAATTTGATTCCCATTTGTGTAATTCATCAAATTCTCTTTGTAAAATTTCTGTATCTTGTGTTGTTTTTATTGTTCTATATATATATTATTTATTATGCAATTGTCTGCAAATAATCTGAGTTTTGTTCCTGAACTAATGCAATTTGGTAAATCATTTTTGTAAATTAAAAATAGTAGTGGACCTAAGACTGTTCTTTGAGGTACACCTTTGCAGACATGCCTACTGTCCCGCAGTATGCGGAACCGTCCCACAAAAGCATAAAAAAAAGCTCACATGTTCCGCCGTTCTGCATTCGCGATTTTTTGTTCCGCCAAGTCTGAATTCCGACCAATTAAAAATAGTAGTGGACCTAAGACTGTTCTTTGAGGTACACCTTTGCAGACATGCCTACTGTCCCGCAGTATGCGGAACCGTCCCACAAAAGCATAAAAAAAAGCTCACATGTTCCGCCGTTCTGCATTCGCGATTTTTTGTTCCGCCAAGTCTGAATTCCGACCAAAAAAAAATCGCAGATTTTTCATTATTTATTAATAGTGCGAAATGTAAATACTGAATGCAAAATAAAATATATATAGGTCTATGTTTATTGTTTACATTTCATCTCCTCACGGACCCGGACCTGTGTGTCCTAAATTTACAAAGATATGGTTGAGCTATCTAGATCTAGACATAGATCTAGTTACTAGTACTCTAGGTCTAGATACTAGATCTATTCTTAGAATCTAGTAAGTGCTAATAAGCCAAATGTTCCATTCAAATCCCTTTCTAATGAAGTTCCAGACAATGGCTCTCTACTAGTACTACTAGTCTAGACTTAGACTTAGTTTAGTAGACTAGAAGTCTAGATCTAGTCGCAATCTAGATCTATTCTAACACTCTCAACTGGAATAGGAAAGGCAGGGAGCATTTTCCAAAGGCTGCAGCCTATTTGAACTAGCTAAGCCATTGGACTCCGAGACAAAAATACACCTTCTCAACACAATCGTCATTCCAACTGCTACATATGCATGTGAGACGTGGAAGTCATCTGTCAAAATTGAGAAAAGACTAAATGTGGCTCAACAGAGAAGGCTGAGATAGATTTTGGGAGTCAGTTACACAGATCGGGTCTCAAACAAGGAAATCCTATGCCGAACTGGGAGTCGAACACTTAGTGAGGTTGTGACTGAGCGTCGCATGAGGTTTGCGGGACATGTTCTACGTCAAAATGAATTACGCACACCAAGAGTTGCGATAACATGGAAGCCAAAACAAGGAAAGCGCAAACAGGGACGTCCTCATATTTCTTGGCGACACACCTTCATGGAGGACCTCAGAACAGTGGACACCAGGTGGGAGGAGGCTTCAGACATTGCCAGTGACAGATCTTTATGGAGACAGCTGGCCGCCCAATGCACCGAACGGCGCGGGAGGACCTAAGTCTAAGTAAGCAATCTAGCACTAGATTACTAGATAAATAGATCTAGAATTCTAGATGATTATCATCATGATACTAAATCTAAAACTAAGAATAATCTAGATCTATCTACAGAAATAGACTTAGAAGGTGATAGTGATAGATCTCTAGATTTCTATGTATCATTATGTAATAAATTTAGTTCTCAATAAGTCTTTAGATCTAGACATAAATATTTAGATCTATAATATAATTATTATAATCTGTATTCTTAGACCTAGAGGACTTATTAGATGTAGGTCTAGTCCTAGACTAGTAGACTCTTAAATTATTTTAGATCTAGTAGAGACAACTTCTAGAGTGACTAGAGTAGAGCCCTAGAAAAGGATAGATAATCAAGTAGATCTAGAATAATCTAGATCTAGTCATTAGATTTAGATCTAGTAGTAACAAATAAAAATAGTAACATTTTAGTCTAGGTCATTAGAATTCATCATATAGGAGCTAGAACTATTGATTTCAAACAAAGGACATAATTATGAATTAAAGATTTCTTACTTTTAATTATACTATTGACATCTAATTTATAAGAAGCAAACTAGTATTGTTATTAAAGTAATTATAATTGAAGTTTTATTTATATATTAGGTACAGTATGGCTGACAAACATAAAAGCGTTTATGTTCCACATTGGGCCCCAAAATTCCACATTTTCAACCTGAGTGTTCCACATTCTGGGTCTTGAGGGTAGGCGTGTCTGCCTGTGTTACTGTTATTGGTGTTGATTTAGAGCCATTTATTATTACAGTTTGTTCTCTCCCTATCAGAAAATCCTTAATCCACTGTTGACCATGAATGCCAAAATATTTTAATTTTTTAAGCAAACTATGGTGGTGAACTTTGTCAAAAGCCTTGTAAAAATCTAATAAGATAGCAGCTATTTGCTCACTATTATCTTAACCTTTTGAACCAGACTACTGGCTACTACCGCAGTGGCTACACCTACAGTTAACAGTTATAAATGTTAGTGACAATGTATTCCAAGAGTCTAGATTTAGACTTTTAAAGACTAATTTTAAAAAATAGAGAATAGTAAAATGTACCAATACCAACTACCAAGTAGATCTAAATCTAGACCTTAGACAGTCTTGAATTCTATATAGAATGAATCTAGACTCTCTAGATCTAGTGTGTGAGTGATAATTGCTGTTGCTCTGTCTCATCTTAGTGATAACAGAACTGAGAAACCCAATATCTGTGCCACACATGAAGGCCAGGAGTTGGACTAATTGTCATGATATGCATGCCATTGGAAGCATTTTATTTATTTTGGAGTGCTTATAATACTTTGTATCCATTATTCCATTAACACTAGCAATAACAAAGTAAATACTTATTATCTTACAGTATAGTATACATCAAGTCAGTGTATCCCAAACTGTGTTCCACAGAACACTAGGTCTGAATAGGTGTTCCACCAACTACTGGAATGATTAATTAGCAGGCTACCATGTGAACTAATCTCTCTAAAAAAAAAAAGCAAAGTGTTCTGTTATATAGTTAAAATACACGTGTGAAGTGTTCTGTTAAGGAAACACTACTTTACATATTCTGTATACTCATAACTCATACTATAATTACTAGATCAATATTTCTATGTCTTGACCTACAGTTAACAGTATGAGTATGAATAGTATATTGACATACTAGAGTATATATTTAGATCTCTAAAGACAAGTACATAATTTATAGATTACTTTTAACTTAAATTCCTTACTATTATTACTTGTTTTTCAATGTAGGAGATCACCTGATTCTATTTCTATGATAAAAGGAAAAAATGCCTCGCAAAGATCCTAATCGCTCTGAGAGAGGCCCTAAATTACATGAATCTGTTTGTATTGGAGAAGATGTAAAAATTGGAATTCATTTGGCAATTCAAAGGTTTAGGTTGGATCCTGATTCACAAGGTATGCAATGACTTTATCCTTATTGTTTTTATTTTAAGTAGAATGCATATTTCTAGATAGATCTATGGTAATCATAAAACTATGGCTTATAATCAACAGAATGCAGAAAATTTGGGCAAAAAAACATTTACTCAGCATCAAATATACCTAGAACTACAACACTTATTTTGCACTGTAAACACAGTTCACTTAAATAAATCAAAAAAAAAAATCTTTTATTTCAATAAATAGCTTTGAAATCTTTTCCTTTCTAAAATAATATATAGCTACATCTGTAAAAGCAAATCACATTTTTTACTTGGCAACACCTGGATTTACAAAATTTAAAGTGATAAAAATCTGGTTTTGTTGTTGGTTAGACGATTGAAACATTATTTTATGAAAAAAAAAAATTGGAGTGGTACACTTTTTGAATACAGATCTATGCATTAGGAATATTCTACTTTTGTAACCACAATTGTATTTCTTTTTATTTGCAGAGCTGAGTTTCCCATCTTCATTTTCAACCACTGAACGTGCTTATGTGCATCGTTATTGTTGTCAGCTTGGCAGTTTAAAAACATGGAGCAGAGGGTAAATGTAATTGTTTCTTCGTTGCAGCATTAAGATTTAATCAGTTTTATTAGTACTTTTCTAAAATTGAATATTTCAATAAAATAACACTTGATAAAAAAAAGTTATGAATATCTTATGTAACAACTTTGCTTACTAATAATTAATGAATTTATGAATTCTTTATTTGTCTCTTTCAGGAATGGACAAAACCGCTACATAACAGTTCGTAAGGTGGAAGGAGGCAGAAACTCCAGAACATTACCGTCACTTTTTTCTCTAGCCCACAGTGCAGCTCAGTTAAACACCTTGTTAAATAAATATCCTGTTACTGTTAAAGAGAAACAAGATCTGACTGTTATCACTGATCGAGGTTCTAATTTAAATGATAGTAAGTTACTAGCATTTTAAAATATTTTTTTACTATTACAAAAGGAATAATTGCGTACCATAGACCATTATTTTCTTATGCTAATTGCTGTGAAAACTTCCTTTTTTTTCCTTAGACAGAGAAAGATCTAACTTTGGAAGACTGTCACACAATGTTCCTCAAGTACCACCGAAACGTAGTCCTTCTGAACTCAATAAATTTAGGGAAACTCTCCCAATTTATAAAATGGGGTCTAGCATTATAGAAAGCATCAACAACAATCAAGTTATTCTTGTTGCAGGTGAAACTGGATCAGGAAAGACAACTCAGGTACCTTTAAAGTTTAAACTGTTCAGAAAATTCTAGAGTTCATATTTAGTTACTTTATTTTCTTGTAACTATTTCATCTTCGTTTAATAAATGTTTGTGATATTCTTATTTTCAGGTTCCTCAGTTAATATTAGATGATTATTGTGAGAGACAACTGCCCTGTCGAATACTGTGTACACAGCCAAGAAGAATAGCAGCGCTTAGTGTTTCAGAAAGAGTGGCATTAGAGAGAGGAGAGAGACTTGGCCACACTGTAGGCTATCAAATCAGATTGGACAGCAAGTATGAATATTTTTTGTTTAATTGCTTTTATGTAGCTCTTTATGTATTGCTTTATATTTGCGACTAATCTCTTTTGTGGACCAGTGGGGTAAGGCGTGTCTAGGAGAAGATTTCCATATTGCCTTTGGGCATTCAGCAAACATAACTCCTTCTCAAGTAGTGATTCAATCTTGAGCCCTCTTATTAGGTGGGCAAGCAATAAAAAGGGCTTTGGCCTTTTATTTAAAACAAATATAGATTTTTTAAAATGTAATTTAAAACTTTTTAATAAATATTTTTTAAAATCTATTTTCTTTTTTAATTAGGCTGTACATCTGTTTATCTTTTTTTATATGGATGATTCAAAAACATACTGTATACTTTATTGCAGGATTTCTCCCAAAACTATTCTAACTTTTTGTACTACTGGTGTTTTATTAAGAACTTTTATGGGAGGAGATGCCTGTCTTAGTACCGTGACCCATATTTTAGTTGTAAGTATCAAGACATCTTTATTTTAAAATTATATTTAGTATGTTTCAATAATTTTATAAATAACTTTAAAATACTTATCAACACTGTTTATTAAACTGTGTAGATAAAAAAAAAAAGTTGCAATCTAAAAACTCTCAATTTAGTATTTTATTTGTCAGTATTTATAAAGATATTTTTTTAGTCTGCATTTGAAATTGAATGAGTAAACGTCTGTTTAAAATGTTGAACTGATAGATTGTCTCAAAACACTTTATTACAGGATGAAGTTCATGAGAGAGATCGCTTTACTGACTTTCTTTTACTTTGTTTAAAAGAAGCATTGCCCCGTCATCCTAATCTTCATTTAATTTTGATGAGTGCTACTTTAAACTTAGATTTATTTTCTGGATACTTTAATAACTGTCCAGTAGTATGTGGTACGTTTTGAATTTCATTTTTTTTTTTTTTTTTTCAATTATATGGGTCAACAAGCTATTTGTTAATTTAAACAACAAGATTTTCATAGATTTCTTTGACCATTAAGCGTGTTATTTTTAAATAGAAAATTAAGCATATATCTCATTTCTGACAAACCTTCCCCTTTTGTAAACAAATTATCCAACTTAAAAAAGGAAATATTTTTGAACACTATTGCACTAACCACTAACCTGTTGAGTTGTCATTTGTCTGTTATATCAGGTAATTGTAACTTGACAACTACCAGGGTTGTGTTGTGAGAAATTTCCCTTTTAGCAATTAGACCATTTAGAATAAGGAAGCAATTAAATTTTTACACATAATTTTCATGCATTAAGTTATGAATATATTTATAGCATTTACTCAACAGTAATTTTTTTATAATGACAATAACTTATTATATTGAATATAAATCTGGATTGTTACATAAGCCATAATTGACAGCATTTGTCACATTTCTGATTTTCAGTTGCAGGAAATTTGTTTCAGGTTACTGAGTATTTTCTTGAAGACATACTTAAATGGTAGGATTTCTGTGTAGTGTAAAAAAAAAATGTTCTCGTAATGAGAAAGATTGTTGTGTTAAAAACTAATTGTTATTGACTATAAAATCACTGGCTAAATTTTGTTTTCAATAGTTTATATTTTAATCAATCTCTTTTTTTTAAATTATAAGTAGTTGTTGAAGTTTAAAGAATATTTGTATTGTGTGACAGGCTATTTCAACATTTTAAATAAGTTTGAAAACTATTTGTTTCATAGGACAGGCCATGTGAATAAGCTGATAGACAAAGACGTAACAAAGAAGCAAAAATGTGAGTAGGTTTTTTTTTATACTACCAGTATACAAATAATTTTAAATAGTTGTGCTAACCTTTTTGTTTGTTTGTCCTGGTCTCATTATGTTTGTGTTTCTTGGTCTCATTATGTTTGTGTTTCTTGACCTCATTATGTTTGTGTTTCTTGACCTCATTATGTTTGTGTTCCTTGGTCTCATTATGTTTGTGTTTCTTGACCTCATTATGTTTGTGTTTCTTGACCTCATTATGTTTGTGTTCCTTGGCATTATGTTTGTGTTTCTTGACCTCATTATGTTTGTGTTCCTTGGCATTATGTTTGTGTTTCTTGGTCTCATTATGTTTGTGTTTCTTGACCTCATTATGTTTGTGTTTCTTGGTCTCATTATGTTTGTGTTTCTTGACCTCATTATGTTTGTGTTCCTTGGCATTATGTTTGTGTTTCTTGGTCTATATTTGCGTCTTAGCCTCTCATTATCTCTGTTAAAGTTAAGAAACAAGAAGAGCAGCTAACTGAATGGTGCTCCAAACAACTGACTCTGTCAGACACTACTCCTGGCAGTGGCACAGAAGATGACTCTGATGTGACAACATCTGATAATGCTGAAGTAAGGATCTGACATTTAGAACATTTAGGCATCCTGAATTAACTAATTCATTGAATCATTTAAAGTATTAACTTGTAAAACATATTTTTTTTTTACCAGAACTGCTAAATTTAATTTTAAATCCATTTTCAGCTAGGGGAAGAAAAAGAAGATCTTGATCCCTGGATTGTTGAAGAAATGGACAAATTGCTTCGTGAAGCTTGGCAGACTGGCAATGAAGAACTTTTCAATCAAATCCTACATTTGATCTCAAATGAAAATGTTAGCGGTGAGACAACAGACATCCCTAATTAATAAAATAATTTTTTTAATTCATTTTTAAGATTTAGAAATAAAATTTGTTTAATTGCCTACTTTCAGTGGACTATGTGCAGACAGAAACTAGTATTACACCTCTGATGATAGCTGCAGCTCGTGGGTTCATTAATGTTGTAGAGCATTTACTTACACTAGGAGCTGATGCCAACTTAAAGACAACCAATAACTGGACAGCTATAGATTTTGCCAGGAAATTTAACAGAATCGATATTGAGGAACTTCTTAAAGCTCACTGGTTAATTTTTGTTTTATTTTATTAGTTTGTGATCTAATATTCAATAGGCCTCCATCTTCATCAAATTGTGTCCTTTTTTTTGTGCATGAAAATATTTTTAAACATCAACCACACTACGTAAATCTTTACTAAAAATGTTAACTTGTTGATTACTGCACACAACATACCAAACAGCTACTAATTCAAATTTAAATCCAAATTGTGTTAGTAATTTATTTTTGTTTCAACTTTATTTTTAGTTCATCTCTTGCATTTGACTTGGAAAAAACTGATGAAGAAGATGTTCAGCTTACCTCAGAGGAAGACAGGGAGCTATTGTCTGTATATCAACATAATTTTGATGATGAGAAAGTGGATATTGAGTTAGTAAACAACCTCATTTTTAAAATTCATTCTGCAGAAGGAGAAGGTGAGCAATAGTGTGTGTGTGGTTAATGAAAGAAACAAAGTGGTCAAAAAGTTGTACAAGAATTACATTTTTATTTACTTTTCTTTATAAGTTAGATTTGTACAAAACTATAGACCTTCACTTATAAAGAAAAGATAATACTGGTTTTATTTTTTTAAAGGGGCTATCTTAGTATTTCTTCCTGGTTTTGATGAAATTGTATGCCTTAAAACAGCCATAACAGAAGATCGACGTTTTGAACATTCAAGGTATCCTTTTAAACAATCTATAATAAAATACTTCTATTTATAATATACTAGACATATGTTACCCGCGAGTCTTTATTTGCGCATTACTTTCGATATAGTCACTGAGAGTGTTTTGTAAACAATTAAACGAAATAATAATGTAATAAGTAAAGCGAATGTGTCAATGTAAAAATAGTGTGAATGAAGCTATCAAATCAAAATAGCTAATAGACTTAAATCCATTTTTTTTTTCAAATTGAAACATTTGCTTGTAGGCCTACATATATTTGATTAAAATTTGAGATGAATAGACTAAATTTTGTATGTTCATGTGTATAAAGTAGATCTAGAGGTAGACATAGATCTAAATCTACACTAATCTAGAGTTAAAAATTGGCTTTTATAGAGTTCATTCTGTGCTGCGCATGCGTGAACTTTTTTTCATGAATGAATATAGGCCTATCGCAACACGGCTACGCAGCTTTAGGGAACAGCGAACGAATGTATTAAAAATGCTTTAGAAAAACAAATTTGAATGTTAATTTGATTAAAATATGAAATGAATGGACAATAATTAGTATGTTTATGTGTTAAAGCATAAAACTATCTTTGCGAAAAGAAGTTTTATCAGTCTTAGAGTTCAATAAGAGTTTTAGACCTAGGCCTAGGAATAGACTCAGTAGAGAGATGTGTTAATGTGTAACCATTTGGTAATGTCTAATGAAAGAATGTTCGCCAGGAAATCTGTAGTCACAGATATCAGGAAATAATTTATGTAAAAAATGCTTTTGAATAATCTAGTGGATTGGATTTAGATGTATGTTAAACGTAGCCAATGATCCTTTCACGTTATTTCTCTTTCGCTACGAAAATAAAATTAGTTTTGCGAAAATGGGTTTACCCGAGGTCGATACATTCTTATCTATTAAAAACGAAAAGAGCGATAGCTTTGTTAAATGAATGGAATTATAAAGTGAACAATTAAACAAAATAATTTTTAGTACGCGATTCATGAATGAATATAGATCTAAGCCTATCTCAACTCGGCTTCGCAGCTTCCGTAAACTAATGTAGCTTTAGAAAACCAAATTTGAATGTTTATTTGATCAAAATATGAAATGAATGGACTTCAATTAATATGTTTATGTGTTAAAGTATAAAACGATCTGTGCGAAGAGAAGTTTTATCATCTTAGAGTTGAATTAGAGTTTTAGATCTAGGGATGGGATTATAAAGTAAACAATTAAACGAATTAATATTTACGGTATTGTCTAATGAATTAATGTTCGTCAGGAAATCTGTAGTCACAGATATAAGGAACTAATTTATGTAAAAAATGCTTTTGAAACACAAAATTGAAGGTTAATTTTATTATATAATGAAATCAATGGATCTTCTTTTGTATTTTCATGTGTCAAAGTAAAAAACTATCTGCGCAAAGTGTATTTCTTAAAATTAGATCTAGGTCTAAATCCTTTCTATCTTTTCTCATGTCAACATTGTAGACATGGCCTAGATCCATAAAATACTATAGCTGTAATAGTGTCGGACAACTTTATTTTTTTTTGAGGGTCTTAAGTTTGTTTTAGGGCTACAATACATACACTACGGTCTAAGTTAGTACCCAAGGAACATTCCTGCCTAGTTTTATCAAGATTGGTCAAGCGGTTTTGATGTCTATAAGTAACATACATCCATACATACATACATACACCACACATTCTACTTTATAATATAGATATATATATATATATATATAGTGCTTTTTTTTTTTTGTAAAAAAAAAATAGGTGCCGGTACTTAGTGATTAGGTGCCGGTACTCAATAGTTGATTGCCTAACTTTTAACTACTAAAAATTATTAATATACATTAAAATACAAGAAAAGTAATAATTTTTTCAAAAAGGTTCCTGTACTCAGTGATGGATTGCCTAACTTTTAACTACTAATAAATTAATAATAAACTTTAAAATACAAGAAAATTAATGATTTTTTTCTCACATTGAAAAAAGTGCCGCTATGCTGTACCAGTGCGTACCGTCACAAAAAAGTACTATATATATATATAATTGGCTTGTTTTATAGTATTTTATAGTTTTTAGAAATATATATTATATAACTTTCTTTAACTTAACATAAATTTTTTTACATCATTTTTCTCGTCTTAGGTTCGTAATTAACTTACTACATTCATCCCTTCAACAATCTGAACAAAAAAAAGTTTTTAAAAATCCACCAAGTGGGGTTAGAAAAATTGTAAGTCATTACAAATATTTAAATTAATTGACTAATTTTATTGCATACTTTGAAGGAAATTAAATTATTTCATATTTTAAATAAGTTTAACTTGTCTTTTGTTAAAGGATGCCCTTCTTGGTTTCTTGAAAAGTAGTGATTGAAAAATGTTTTGTTATTTTTTGAATTAGTATCTTAGTAGAAAAATGGAATAAAATTGACAAATTTTAATGGAATGTCACAATTTTGTTTGTTTGCATATAAAGTTGTTGTTTTTTCATCCCAGCCTTCTTTTTTTTTATTATCTTTTTAGAAACAAAACATTTAACTAATGTTTCTTTTAAGTGAGCTTTACAATAAAAGGTTCAACCTAATGACATTGACATAGAATTGACATATATGGGACACCCTTTTATTTAGAAGGGCATCTTGGTCAAGTGGTGAGAGTTTGGTTGAATGCAGCTTGAATCAACTCTGATTATATTATACTGGATGAAATCAATCACACTATTCTCAATTTATTTAAACATAGTTTGCTGAAATTAAAAAACATTTCACATTTTCTTGACTTGTTACATTATTTTAAAATGTCTATTTCTCAGATTCTGTCTACCAATATAGCAGAGACATCTATAACTATAGATGATGTTGTCTTTGTTATTGATTGTGGGAAAGTTAAAGAGGTACACAATGAGAATATTCTGAGTTAATAGCATTAATAAGTAAGACTTTATATCAGTCTATTTTTAATCTTCTTTTATATCTAACTGTAAACAGAAAACGTTTGATGCACTGACTTCATTCACTTCCCTTAAAAGTAACTGGATCTCTAAAGCTAGTGCACTGCAAAGAAAAGGAAGGTAATCACTGTTGAACTCATTTGTAACTATTTAGAAAGCATTTACAAAGATATAAAAAAATAAATTTTGTTTTCATTTACTTTCAGAGCTGGGCGATGTCAACCCGGTAAGTGTTACCATTTGTTTAGCAGGCCCAGATATATGCATCTACATGACTTTCAGACCCCAGAAATACTTCGACTTCCCCTTCAGGTGACTGAAAAATGAATCACTAAATCTTTGTTTTTTAATTATAATCTTTTTCGATTGATATGTTTATTGGTTTGATTTCTCAATGTTTCTTAAAATACTGCCCTTTTTTATTTTTTTGTAGGAATTGTGTCTACAGTGTAAGCTGTTAGCTCCACTGAATGAATCTGTGATAGACTTTCTACAAAAATGTCCCCAGGCACCACCTCAGTTGGTCATACACAATGCTGTTCAAATTTTAAAGGTAAGTTTATGACTTAACATTTAATTTGTCAAAAAAAAAGCATTAGTATCTTATTTATGCACTTATTTATACTTTTTTTTACAATTAAACTTTATAATTTGATCATTTTGCAGCAAATCGATGCATTTGATCCGTTTGAAGATCTGACAGAGCTAGGTCAGCATCTTGCTGATTTGCCTATAGAGCCAAGACTTGGGAAGATGATTCTCTACTCTGTTGTTTTAAAATGTTTAGATCCAGTCCTCACTATAGTCTGCACACTGTCTTTTAAAGAACCATGTAAGAAGTGTTCTGTTTTGTTGTTCTATATATTTACTTCTAGTTTTTACATACATTTTAATATTCCATTTATCATAATTACTGTTATTATTTTGTAGTTATTATTCCTGCCTTGCCGTCAGAAAAAAGATCTGTGATGGGAAAAAGGAGACGATTTGCAGAAGAGACTTACAGTGATCACATGGTTTTTCTGAGATCTTTCCAAGTATATAATAAAGTTTAAAAAGTTTTTCGTATAAATTATTCTTTACTGGCAGCTTATCTGTTTAAATATTTGAAAGCTAACAGTATATACCATGAAACTATCACTTTTCTAATAATGGTTTTATATAAATGTTTTAGAAATAATTGTGACTAGAAGAACACAACAAGGCAAAATATCAAATAAACCTTACTGAAGCAAATCACTGCAAAGTACATTGGTCTTAATCTCCT
This sequence comes from Biomphalaria glabrata, assembly GCF_947242115.1. NCBI lineage: Eukaryota > Metazoa > Mollusca > Gastropoda > Planorbidae > Biomphalaria > Biomphalaria glabrata. The sequence continues at coordinate 21,129,346 of NC_074711.1, read as the reverse complement.
CTAAATAAAACATTTAAATCACATCTTGTCTAGCTAATAATGTTTGTCTCTTGAGCTACGCAAGTAATGATCATATGGCAACAAAAAGAAAATAGTGGAAAAAACATCAGGGAAGAACAATATGTGCAAAGATTTGTTAGTTTAGTCCATGGCAAATAAAGATTTAGTCTCAATAGCTGGCTGTTAATATGAATTATATAATAATAATTATAATATAATTTAACACATTATTTAATTTGATGTTGTTTTTTTAAATTTGATCCAGGCTTGGCAAAAAGCTAAATCTGAAGGATGGGAGAGAGCATTTTGTGAGAAAAATTATATTTCTTCTGCAACTATGGAAATGCTCCTTGGAATGAGGTCATTTAGAAATGTTGACTTTTACTATGATTAGATATTTTAGGTTATTTTTCTGTGCTTTTTTTATTGTTTATAACTTAAATATTTTTCATCATTTCAATTTATTGAATAATTTTTTTAGAGTAGTGTAATAAATAATTGCTATTTGTTACAAAAAAAAAACAGAATGCAACTTCTTGCTCAACTTAGAGCATCTGGGTTTTTACGAGCCCGAGGAGCTGGTGACATCCGTGACTTAAACACTAATTCTGACAATTGGGCTTTAGTAAAAGCATGCTTGCTGGCAGGAACCTATCCTAATCTTATGCAGAGAGATGCATCCATGGCTTTGTGCACCTTGTAAGTTTGATAAGTAATATTTATTACTAAGTTGATTAAATTATTAAAGATTCATTAAGCATCTTAAAATAAAAATGCGACTTATGTTTATGTCTAGAAATGAAAGAAATATCAGGTTCCATAGCAGTTCTGTCCTCCAGCCATTTACATCAGCTACTAATATAAATACGTCGAAATCTCTGAAGAAGTTTGTTAGGTCACTTCCTTCTAAATGGATTATCTATGATGAGATGTCACGCTTTCAAAGGGTCTCTTTAGCCAAATATTGTAGCTTAGTGTCACCAACAGCTGTGTTTCTGTTTGGTGGACCCAGTAAGATTACAACAGATGCCATAGTCCAACAGCAGCAAGGTAAATTGTGTTTTAAAATATATCTGGTTAATCATTTGCTGTATTTTGAAATTTAGTCTACAACTTAATATCTTTTAAAATTTAACAATTAATATACAAATTATATTTCTTTGAGAATAAATTATATGACTTAATAAAAATACTCTCAAATATTATTTTTATTGTATTAATCAGAATTTGATGAAGATGAAATGTCTAATTCAAATAAGATTGCACCCAATGTGACTGTCAAGTTGGATGATTGGATTGGATTCGATTTTGAATCTGAATTAGTAAATATACATCATTTTATATTTTTTTATGAAAACAAAGTACTGTTCAGTATTATCAGTATATTTTCTAGATGTAACACATTCCAGCTAAACCTTTCTTTTTCCTCTTACAATAATTTCATTTTGTTTGAAAACTATCACAATTTTGGGATTTCCACTAATTTGTTTATTTCTTCACTCTATAGGAAGCCAAATTGGCTATACAGTTTCGAATGAAATGGCACAGTTTGTTCTTAAATAGAATGAAGCACCCGTCTAAAGCTTGGAGTTTAGCTGAAGAGGTAACATAGTCTTAGTCTAAAACAATATCATCAACATCATCACAAATTATCAATAAGTATTTTTTATCTAGTTTGATACATTCTAGCATTTCACCATTTGACCTTTGAATTCACATGACACCATTAAAAGAATTAATTTAATTTGATATCACTGATTATTTGTGCTTAACTTATTTTTAAACTTGACAAAATGTGATGTTTTTAGGCAGTGCTTCAAACTATAAATGCAGTGCTCACAAATGCAGAGAAAGCAATTGGACTTGAAAACCCTATTGGAGTTGGTCAGCGGCCTAGAACAGTTGGTAAGCTGTCTGTTAAATGAAATGGTTCATTTAAAATAATAATTTAATCAACATATTTGCCAACTTTTTAATATTAGAATAAGCTGTAGATGTGGCAATTATATTTATACCTTTAAAAGCTCTAGAGAGCTTTCAGACTTCATGGTGAGAAGCTCCTCACATGATGACACTATACTTGATATTTATGGATCACCAGACATAATTATCTTTTTTTTTCTCTTCAGCTTTTCTTTTTTTTTTTTTTTTTTTTTCAGAATCCCTCATGGGAACTGGTTTTGAAGACTACTACAACAGACCTCCTGGTAATGGTGGTGCAAGTGGTGGAGGGGGCTACAGCTTTCAGCAACATTTCCCACAACATCAGCAGCATCCTTACCAACACCAGCAACAACAACAGCACCACAGCCACCAGCAGCACCAGCACTATCAAGCTCAGCAGCAGCACTTTTACAGGAACAACAATAACATCCGAAGCTATAATCATCTTCAGCAGCGCAATTATCAGGGATACAACAGTAATACTTCGAAATATTTACCAAATATCCTTGATAATATGCAACATCATATTACTTCACTTTTCTTTAATCAAACTTAATTTCGTTTAGATTGAATACATGTAAAAGTATCAAGCTAAAATGTTTTTTTTCAACAACTTTATTCTTTGAATTTCAAAACCATTTGAAATTTAATGATGCAATTTAAAATGACCATTAGATCTATTAAATGTAATTCAAAACCTTTTTATTGCAATTAAAAATCAAGCAACTAATTATCCTCAAGGACAGATTAAATTAAAATCATGTATTCTTATGCTGTCATATATTTTACCTTAATTAAAACCTATGACTATAATCTGGACACAATAATTTTATTATAAATTTTTCTTAATTATCAAAATTGTATCATTTGCACCAGTAACCTAACCCTAACTCTTGAGAAAAAAAATCAAACACATTTTTTCTGTTATATTTATCCTGGAAACTGATATTAATGCATATAAAACTCTATGAAACAAATTTAAGCCATTTAAATGGACTGACTAATAGATATAACGCCTTAGACTTGTTACATTATACCTGTAACAAATAGCTTGGTAAGAGTACTACAAAGTTTAGCAAAACCAAATTTGGTACTTATATTTAAAAGTGTATTGAATTTATTTATATTTAGGACATTTTAAAGAAAAACAGAAAGAATGATCTTGTAAAGTGTCTGTATTTATTTGCTTTTGCAACATTTATACTTTGTTTATTCTCTCTTTTTTAATAACTTGATATTTATTGATCTTTTTTTTTTATCTGTACAGAACCCGTGCCTGTAAACACCATGTCCAGAGAAAGCAGCAGTTCAACACCTCTAGACTCACCACAGTCAGGCTCACCCTCTTCATCTGTCTCTGCCACTGGAACCACTGCTACAGCTAATAACAGCTCTGGTGTTGAAGAGGGCAGGTACTTTTTGATGAGGTGCAATAATCAAAAGATTGTGGATGTTTCTGAGACTAAAGGCATCTGGGCCACATCTGTTTCTAATGAAACAAAGCTAAACAGAGCGTTCAATGTAATTCACATTTTCTAATAGCTTCAAATGTTCTTTTAGTTGAAATGAAGAGTAAAAATTTCAATTAATTGCAATATATCTTACATGGAACCTTGTTTTGTACAGATATTTATTTTCAATGCCTAATGTCTGTCATTTCTCAGAGTGGGAAACCAGTATACTTGATATTTTCTGTCCCTGGCAATGCAAACTTTCAAGGTTATGCCAAGATGACTTCGCTTATTAGCAAGAATAGGTCACCAGATTTTCCTGGCTCTGGTTTAACTGGTACATTTAGTGTATCTTGGGTCAAGAGGTAAATATTTTTTATTGTACAGAACTTAAAGGTTTTTTAACAGAAAAAATTCTATTCAGGTCATTTTAACTTATTTTTTTTAAATAGAATTTTTGTTTTAATTAACCAGTGCTGGTTTTACCTATAGGCAACATAAGCTATTGCTTAGTGCACCCCCCCTCCCCTTAAACAAATCATTCCAAGGAGATTTTCAATTATTTTTAAGAGAGACCAAAGAGACATGTAGATTCAAAAGTTCAAATAGCATATACAAGTCTAAATCCAGTCCTGTAATTAGTTTTGATAATTTAAAAAGTAGTGTTCAATCATTGATTAGGTCATCTAGTTACAATTTCTTACATTTTTCATCAAATATATTTTTATGTATGATTCATGCTAATAGAAAAAAAATTTATATAAATATCAGGGCCACCATACCATTCAGTAATACAAACTTCTTAAATAACCCATGGAATGAAAATAGGCGAGTTCATACTGGCCGTGATGGACAGGTCAGTTTTTTATTTATTTTTTTTATTCAGGAAGCATTTTATTTTTATTTATGTTTTACATGAATACTTTCATACTGTAAACTTCATTCACCTAACATATTTATTAAACTTCTAAACTTCTTGAAACTGTGTAATATTTAAATTTAAATCATTGGTCTTGGTTTTATTTTAACCAATTATTAACCAAGTCAATGGTTAAATTATTTCAGTTTTAAAAGAAAATTCCCAAATCTTCATACTTCAAACTGTTCAATAATATATAGTTTTCTAAAAGGTTTTTAAAAAAATATTTTAAAATGTTACTGAATTTTTATTTAATTAATTTGTTTTTCACTGTAAAGTGTTGATTTGACATTTTTTAAAACAGTTTCTGATCTTCTATTTTCAATTTTATAATAAAATAGGAGATTGAGCCTAAAATTGGCTTAGAACTAATAAAACTGTGGGACACCATCCAAGCCAGACGTCCACAAAGCAGCTCAAAGAAGAAAACCAATGGGCCACCTGCAACACCAGGTAAAAAGCAGCCTAGCCAGAAATCTGGTCAAAAAGAAAAGTCGTACAAATGTGAGACGCCAAGTGAAGAGTGTGGGAAGGAAAGAAGTGATATGTCTCACTCCAGCCCCAGCCCCTCCTCATCAACTAATACCAATCACAGTTCTAACAGTAGCACCACCAGCCCTGCTTTTGGCCAGAAGTCGGATAAAACCAGCGGTGCTTATTCATCAGGTGTGGCAGGATCACAATTTCAAGGCCACCAGAATTACTCTAACACTGGGGGCAAAGGTTATTTTCCTCATCAGCCAGGTGCTTATGTCCAGCCTGTGGTTGGTCTGCCAGCAGGTTTGAACTCAGTTTTGTTGTCTCAGCAGTCAGGACATAGTCACGGCAACAGTTCAGGTCAATCCCAGCAGCAACAACACTATTTTCATGGTACTGAGTAACTGTTACATCTAGTGGCAATTTAATAACAATACTGTATGCATGGTTGAGGGCATTATAGCTTGTAATAATTTTAGTCTAGATTTCTTTAGATTTGTTGCTTAAAACAAGTAGGAAATGAGTATCAGGCCCTGCTTGTACAGTCAGAGGATAGAAAGTATTGCAATTTGTTTTTTCTTGCTATGTTTCAGTTAGGAGAGTTAAATCCTGTCTAAAGATAAATAATTGCTTCAATGATTCTGTTATTTCTACCGAATGTTATTTTAATTTGTTTTTAATGCTTGTTTGAATTGGTTTCACAACAATTTGGTGTTAATTTAATCATTTGAAATATTAAAAAGGATTTAAAGGCAGAAAAAAATTTATTAAAGACAATAAATCCCTCATGAAATTGATTTTTAACAGTAGCTGAAAAAATGTGTTTCAAAAGCTTTACTATTGTTCCAATGTATCCCAGGAAGTCAAAGCTGTGATTTTGTATGCCTATACGTTTTGTTACAGACTTTTGGAGTACAACTTATTTTTAAAGTTTTCAGATGAACTATAGCGTAGACTCTTCAATGTTGTTTGATTTGCATTTTTTCATGTACTTTATGTCGGCCTGGACGTGATCTTTGATTGTTTTACTTGTAGTCCACTTGTTTTGATGGTTCACAAATATTATTTTTAAAGATCACTATATTAAATCTTGACTGTTACCAATGCACTCATTATGTCATTAAAGAAAAAAATTGAAATGGTGTTCAACTTTTATCATTAATAACGATTCTTTGTTTTTAAAACTTCCTATTTTATCAAAGAAAAGGTTTCCTCTTTCAGACCCTTTGATCTATCAGCAAGATGATGTAAAGTTCATGTTTCTATATCCAACAGTTAATGTTTATGTGGACAGCAAAAAAAAAAAAAAAAAAACTAAATTTACTTACTAACTAATGTCAGTACCGGTACCCATCAGAAATGTGTGGACTCGGGGGGCGTCCTGAAAATCCTGAAGTTGAAAATCCCAAGATTCAAACCTGAGACACTTAAGTTCAGAAGCCAAGTGCTCTAAGACTCATCAACTCTACCCCCCTATCCTATCTTATAAATGGTACACGTTCTAAATCTAGGGAAATAGTTTTGAAGCTCTTGACCAAATTTTTAATTTCTGATGACTGGCAATGTCAATTCAAATAATTAGGCCATCCCATAGTCTTCTCAACTCTGATCACCCTACTCATTACATACAGGTGGACTTGTATCACTCATCTCATTACATACAGCTTGACTTGAATCACTCTACTTATTAAGATTACTTACACAAAAATTGAAAGAAGTAAAAGTCCAAAAATTCTCAGGATAATTTTATTGCTGACATAACTAATTCATTCATACCAAGATTGCAACTCATGACACTAGGACACATTTCCATTACAAGATGTACATGAACTATTCACATTCTTTCCGTGATTAAATTTAATCAAATATTCCAGTTGTAAAAAAAATGAATCACTCTATGCCAATTAATTAAAAATAGTTCTATTCTAAATGTCTAAAGTTCTTGTTTTGTTCTAGTGTCGATATCACCGTCTGTGTTGAACTGTTCAGATGTTAGTACATAGGGACTTTTTATTCGGTTTATGCCACTCTTCTCAATGACAATTTTCCTCAATGGAACATTGAGTGGACCTGTCTCTTCACGACCTATTGTTTCGATCACATCCTGAAAAATCATTACGGAGAGGAGATCTAGCTGTTAAAATAAGCAATCCAGATGTATGACTAGACTCAAGTTAGTACTAATTAGATTGACTTAGTACCTTTCTATCACTAAGTGACTACATGGGGAATAACATTTAACTAAGACTTCGGCAAGTAATACACAATTTTTAAAATAAAACAATTTATTACCAATAATTAATTAACTAATTGGTTTTTTAAATTGTTTCTTGTGTTGTCAGGTAAAAGAAATAATTGTGCAAAATTTCAGCTTGATCCAAGATTGGGTGTGGGAGAAATAACGTGTATAAACTTTTACCAGACAGAGTGAGTTGATATAAACTTTGTAAAAAGAAAAGAAGGGGGTGTTCCGTCCATCATTATGAATATAAAGCCTAGGAACAAATCAACGGGGGTAGTCGGTGTGTACTGCTAGTATATATAGATATGGATATATATATAGGCCTTACCAGCGAATTTAAAGGCAATGCATTATAATTATTTATCAAATTAGAATATAGACATTGCGCCATGAAATATATCCTCTCTGGGCACAAATCAGGGCAATATCTATGTAACAAGGTTACAAAAGACAGTTTGTGTGGAAACATAAACTCAAAATCGGCCCCCGAAGTGGTCCACCCAGGCAGGCTTCAATATTTTCAGAAAGAACATCCGAATGAAATTATATCAAAGACAAATGAGAGATAAGAATGGAGAAAGAAGGTTAACAGATCTTGTGTAGTGCCCCAACGGTCCCGCAGATCAAAGGATAGGTGCAAGTGAATGTTAAGTAAGATGTGAACCTGGCCTAACTAGTTCCCCTTTCAGACCTTGTGGTCTATAGGGCAGATGATGTAAAGTTCATCTGTTTTTGTGGCCTACGGTTAACGAGGGTGTCATGTAGCCAGCACAACGACCAACCGCCTTTACTTTTCCCCAACTAATGTCAGGTACCCATTAGAGCTGGGTGGACTCAGAGGCGCCCAAGGATTCCAAAGTTGAAAATCCCAGTCTTCACCAGGATTCGAACCTGGGACCCCCGGTTCGGAAGCCAAGCGCTTTACCGCTCAGCCGCGGTGTTTCTTCTGGCCTAACTGATGTCTTAAATGAAGTTTACAAGATTACTATTCGTTTTAAATTAGGTCTAAATTATGATGCATACTAATTAGCTTTTTCTCTTTAAAAAACTGATTGCATAACTGATTTTAAAAATTAGATTTTTCGCTTTCAGAAAAAAAAAGTAGCCGTTGCATCAGAACTTTGAATGGTCTAAAATATTGTGATGTCGGATTTTCAATATCTTTTTCTAGTTTACGAGATCTAAACGGGACGGACGGACAGACATTTCGCACAAAACTAATAGCGTCTTTTCCCCTTTCGGGGGCCGCTAATAAAATTACTAATGCAGTCAAGCATATTTTGACTGCCTGCTGTTTCTGAAAAGAGATGCCTACTCACCATGCCTTGTATTACTTTGCCAAAAATGACATGCTTGCCATCAAGCCATCTAGCAGTCCTGAGAATGATGTAGAATTGGGAGCCGTTGGAGTCAGGCCCAGAGTTGGCCATGCCTACCCAGCCTGCGTGATTGTGGCTAATGGCAAAACTTTCATCATAAAACTTCACACCAAAAATACTTTCACCTGAAACAATATTAATTAGGTCAAGGGAACAGCGGTGATTGGCTAAATAGGATTAAAAAGAAAAAGATGGCATTGTAATACCATAAAGTGTATAACTGTATTCATCTGATATTACATTGTGATAGGCTATACATACTGTTGCCATATTTGGTCTGGACATCTCCCAACTGAATCATAAAGTCACGCACCACAGTGGCCACTGTTGTACCTCTGTAGCTCAAGATTAGCTGGGGAATAGTTTACAACGTGCCACACATTAGTCTAGTATATGTAAACTTAGCTGTGACGGGAGGATTAGTGACATGTTAGTCTGTTAAAGGGCCGGCCTAAGGCCACTGCAGCCTATGCAGCCGCAGTGGTCCCCGCACTTTCATAGACCCCCGCGCTTATTCTAGGTGTAAATTATTAAATTAAACCATTATCTCCTTAAATCGCAAAATATACGAGAAAGTCCCGGAAATATCCTGAAATTATTAAAATCTTCTGAAAACTCATGCAAATCTTCTGGGAAAATAGACAAAATAGTCATTTTGAGGTGTCATTCAATTATGAAAAACGCCAATCCTACTCTCGGTAATACAAAAAGCTTTCATTTAATAAAAATGTAATAAAAGGGTGAATTTTAATCAAAAGAAGATGACTATGTCACTACAGGATTAATTGCTTCAATAGAACTGTGGACAACGCAATTCAATCCTTGCAGCCAAGATTTGAACAGCTGAAATAAACAACAATCTATTTGAGTTTCTTGTCAGCTTTAATAAGCTTCAGCGTGATGACACGAAATTTTACAGCGAACATCGAGCAAGCATTGACGTCATCAGCAGACCAGTAATCAGATATGGGCCTATGTGGGCAAGAATTAGAAGATGAAATGCAATTTTTAAGGCCTATTCTACCAAAAACCGCCAAACCCCGGTAGAAAATTTAGCTTTTCTGTCCTCTAGTGAAAGGTACACTGCTTTCCCAAACTACTTTGTTGCACTCAGAATATTTTTAACAATACCCGTAACTGTGACATCTGGTAAAAGAAGCTTCTCGCGCCTCATACTAATCAAGAAATACTTGAGGTCAACATTCAAGAAGATAGATTGAACGATTTGGAAATTCTTGCTACTGAGCGTGACCTATGTAGTAAACAGAATTTGATGATATACTGTATGACACACAAGGCTCGTAAAGTTAAGTTAATTTGATCGAGATTTTGTACTTAGTAAAGAATTAATAAAATGCAAAGAAGAATTTATTTTCCAATAGAAAATCTTAATTTTTTTTTACTTATTATCCTTATCCCTACAATCCCTACCCAGACTGTGACCCGCGCAATCCATTTCGCATAGGGCCTGCAATTGTTAGGGCAGGCCTTGGTCTGTTATACGTCACTTATGGATGTACCTTAAATTTGTGCATTATTCTTCCTATAGCTAAACCTGCATGGTGTGGTATGAGCTGTGGCAACTTAGCCAGTCGTTACGATGGTCCTGAGTTTCAAGCCTACCCGCTGCCATCCGGCAGGAAGTGTTAGCAGCCATACAATAATCTTTATTTTTGAAGAAATTTAAGCTTAGAAAATGAGACATAAAAATCCATGAAAACCGATAGGCTATTACTGACTTGAAAATGCTGGGGGTAGTTTCAGCATGGAAAGACAAGCACAGTAGGCCTACTACGATATAGACAGAGGACTTCAATCAAATCTATGAAAACGAGCAAATCTCGTAACGCTGAAAACCAGTTCACACACCCGGTGCGTTGCGGCCTCAACTGCACGCGTTAATATTAAGGTCGTGGCTTATCACTATCAATAATTTGAGAGCAACAGCTGTAGCATTTCAAATATTTACTTTCAAATCGTAGATTGAATAGTGTGTCAATGTGTTGTGTTGCATGCATCTGTGTTTAAAGAAACACTTAGATATGTGTAGTCTTTTTTTAAAATCCGAACTATAGTGTGTCGTTTATCAAATTTCATGTCATTAAAAAAAAATATATTATTACTTTGTAGCGTGGACTAAATAGATTTGCGAGGGAAAAAATGTCGAGAGAGAACTTTAAAAAAAGAAGGCAGTGTTTAAAAGAATGTAAGATGAACCACTTAAAAGAAATGATAACATAATAAAGGGGAACAATCCTGCAACAGTTTCTGTTCACTTACCCTGCCTTTCTTATAACCTTTGGCCAGCGAGATGAAATTCATGCATGTCACTGGAGTAAGTTTGCCGAAGCAGCCAATGGTAAATCTTCCCCTGTAGTCTTGGCCTTGCCCGTCGTAGTCTTGTATTTGGATGTCAAACCAGATCTCTTCTGTGACGATTAATCTAGTGAGAAATATACTTTTAGACAAAGAGCTGGGCGAATAACATGTCAGCTGTTCCTAATTATTGTTGACAGACGTGTTCCTCTTCTAACGCTAAGAGGGCAGAGGATTGAAAATGCAGTTTCAGGAAAATAAAGGAAAGTCCTTGGCCTATAGGCCTATAACAAAAGATGTTTTAACTTAACTGTATAATTACAATTGTTATATTTAGGCCTACTGATCTTTTTTTTTTCGTGGCAGATGTGTGACGTTCTAAGAACAAATTCTCGTGGTGCCACGAATTTATTCAAACGAGAAGAGTAAAATACTGCCAAGCACTCTCTCACTCTTCGCAATTTTTATTCTCCCAAAGAGTTGGTCCAACAAATTCTTTAGACTCATAGAACTTTTCGTTTATGTATGTTCGTGTGTTTCTTACTATGTAATTCATTACTACTTACAATATTCATTGTGCATACATACTAGCTGTTACTTGTTTACTAGCTGTTGTAATACAATTTTAGTAAATATTCAAAAAAGATACAAAAGACTCATGTACTAAAAGCACTCACGTCTCTGGGGGATCCTCCAACGTTTTCCCGCCATATATCCTTTTCTGTATGCCATCTTTTTTGGCGCCATATTTCTCTGTACTGTTGGTACTGTTCTCTTCTTCATTTTCTGCTCTCCCCTTGACCGCTATCACGGAGATGAGGACGGCGAATGCAAGGGAAATAAACCTTAGTATCATTTCTATAGAACTGCAAAATAAACACAACCCAGTTCTACGAGAATGGAATTGAGAAATGATTTTTAAAAATACTTATTCTACGACATCACAAGGATGACCAATCTCTGCCTGACCATGAGATTTAATAAAATACTCTGAAAGACACAAAGATAAAGGCACATTCCTCGTCCCATATGCTAGGACAAATTTGTACAAATACTCCTTCTTCCCTAGTGCTATTAGAGCATGGAATGGCTTGCCTGAGCTAGCCAGGAAAACCAGTGACTTGGCAGAATTTAAGTCATTGGTTAATATGCATGACTAAATGCATGACGCGTAGGACGTAATCATCTTCTTTTTTGAAGTAACGTCTGTATTATATAAGATAAGATAAGATAAGATAAGATATACGCACTGGACTGATCGTTCGGTCGTCTCGATAGTCCCGGGTTCATACCCAGCCCCGATTGTCCAGCGGCAGGTTTGGACTAGGAAGTAGATTATCTGCAGCTCTGAATGAAAATCCGAAACATTTCAAATATCTAATTATAAAACGATTAGTAAAATTAAAATGGTGCACGCTTTAGGCCAACTCCCTAGAAGAAGGTTATGAACATTATACTTAAAAATTAATTAAACTAAAAGTAAATGCCTTATATAGCCTACAAATAGTCTATATATCTTAATAGGCCTATATTTTCTAAGATAAAGACTTAGCCGACTTGATCTCTCAAAAGCCTAGCAACAGATATGTTCGTATATCAACATTAAGACTAAAGGTTTAAAAATAAAAATTTACTGTGAAAATACATTAGGCGCTAATTGTATAAACTTTAAAAAATGTAATTATAGATTCCACTTACCTCTGTCGCTTTATTAACAATATTATTATAGGAAAAAAATTGTTTTAGAGAGAGAGGTCACAAATGTATCGGTCTGAACGCCACCAAAGCCACGCATGCACGACCAAATGCGTTGGCAAAAAAAAAAAAAATTGATTTTGAGCTTTTTTTTTTTTCTTTCAACCAGCAGACGTTCAGTAGTTTTAAAGTTGCAAGTTTAGAGTCTTGTTGACGCGACTGTTAGTCTGCATTGAATTGGCGATGGGAAAATACAACAAAGAATCGCGATTCTAGGCTACATAGATCTATCCAAATAAAGACCCTATATTGTTGGGGGGGGGGGGGGTTGGGAGGGGGGGGGGCAAAAAGCTTTTTTTATTATTATTTGTAAATAAGCCTAACTTTAAAAAAAAATATACATTGTCTTCGATTCCAAAGATTAAGGATGGCTGCCTGGTCGTGCGGTTTGCACGCTGGACTGTCGTTCGGATTTATCGACGGTCGAGGGTTCAAACCCTGCCCGCTCCCATCCCCCGTCGTCCTGCGGGAGGTTTGGACTAGGAAGTAAACTATCTTCAACTCTGAAGGAACATCGGAGAAACATTTGACAAACATTTGTAAGTATGAGAGCACGTAAAACGAGTTGCGGCCTAAATATTTTACCACACCTAAAGCAGCCAAAGCCGATTTCCGCGGGAGATCTACTAAGCCTAAATTGTCTTTTCGTCGTCTGCGTCTGTCTTCGGCTAAAGCGCTTCTTTGATTCAAATTTTTATCCCACGACCTACGTGTGAGCTCTCCAGTTGTCTCTTTCTGCTGCCAGGTGCCTTCTTCTTTTGCCTGAGAGAGAGAAAATGACTCCTGATTTTATCCTTACAGCGGTTTCGCGGGGCTCCTCAATTACGCCGTCCTCCTTTAAGCTAGCCAAAACAAAAACAAAAAAAAACATCGACTTTGGCGTTTGGTCGTCCTCCACAGGTCCGCCTTAGACATAATGCCGCACAGGAAAACTAGGTAGCCGCCTACCTCCGATTGGCGGGGGCCTCGCACAGGACACAGATCAATTTTTAGAGAAGAAATAGCGAAACCTGTGCCCAATCTTATTTTTGGAGACAACTAGGCCAAAATTGCCTTATTGATATCTTCGAAGTTTGAGTTCCTTTAGTTTGCCACATAAATAGAGTGTTCGCACATTCCACGTTCCAATAACTGGGGGCTCATGTTCGGTTTATTTGTTTTAACGTGTGTCTCAGTGGCATAATTTTCGCTTCTAACAAGCCGCTGTCATTTTTAATCCAGGCCTCAACCGATTCGTCAAGGTTTTCACTGGTTTCATCTTTCATTGGGCTTAATAAGTCTTAGTGGCACCTCCCCTAGAAGATCATTTTTTCCTTGGGGTTTTCTCCCGAATATTGCAAGTCTGATCTTATCTTATAAAATGCAGACGTTAAATAACTAATGAGCTCCATCTGCTTATTCCATTTTAAAATCTGGTGATGGTTTTGGTCCGCCCAAGTATTCGATAAAGTTTTTATTTTATTTTGGAATAAATCTAGCGATCGCTTTCAAAGGTTGTTGATAACCTTTTGGCCAGGGCCAGTAGTGCTTTTGGTCGCCTTCAGGAGTGAGTTGGCGGAATAAATCGTTCCGCCTGCCATCAAAAATCAGTGTCAACCAAGCAGTGGTTGTCTCAGCCCTTCTGTATGGATCTGAGACATGGGCATTATACAGAAAGCAACTAAGACTACTTGAACGCTTTCACCAAAGATGCTTGCGCTCAACCATGGACATACAGTGGCAAGAACGCACTACATACAGCGATGTCCTTGCGAACGCCGTTATGGACAGTATAGGGGGACTTATGGCCCGACAGTTACGCTGGGAAGATCACGTATCCCGTATGGGGGACGAATGTATTCCAAAAGCAGTTTTTTTTTGTGTGAGTTAAAAGGTGGTCGACATAACAGAGGTGCTCCACGGAATGCTTTAAAAACCAGCTTATGCCTCAACTTGCCTTAGATGACATATATAGAGCACCTGGTGTGCGGCTTTAGAACAAGACAGCCGGAGGTCACTTACAAAGGCCGAGAGATACACATTTGAGACCAAAAGAAAATCCGTTGCCAATGACAGACGTAGAAGGCGAAAAGAAAATCTTAATCGACCACCGGCGGACAATGGCTATGCTTTTCCTAGATGTGGCGAAATATGTAGATCACAGCTGGGGCAGCGTAGCCAAGCGAAATACTGCATTCCTCATTAATCTTCGGACTTGAAGATGAGCCTATTATTATTATCTCTTTTAAAAATTCCAGCTTTAAACTTTTCCGAATCTTTGAGTTCACTGCTCGGTAAGAACAAGCAGTTTAAAATATAAAATCTTTTGGATTGGAAAATTATTTTTGCTCGCAACTCTTATCTTCCTGGCTTAGTTTTTTTTTTTTTTCAAATGTAGTCTAGAATCTACGTGAACAAGATTTACATTGATGATTGATCTAGAGTCTATATACTATATTATATAGTCTTGATCTACCTGGCAGTAACACTAACGTTTAAAAAAGTCTAGGATTGACTCGAAATATGATCTAGTGGTATAGATCTGTATCTAGATTTATATAACAATCATGGCCAGCTACGATATCAACGCCGATATGATCGATGCATCTCTTACTAAGAGTTTACCCGCTCAAGTTGCAGCATTATCTGAAGCGAGAAAAGAAAACGCAGCTGAATTAGCAAGATTGCAAGTGGAACTAACCGATCTTGAGGTGAGATGTGATTGATGCTTTTTGTACTGAATTTGTAGTTCCATACTCTGTTGTCCATAGATAGAAACACTAATTTTAAAAAATCTAAGTTAGAAAGGTACTTTTCAGGGAATTTCTCTACGCTGATGATCATGATGCAGCTATAATGTTGCTGGTTGACAGACCATCTGCTGCATGCCAGAAGTTTGGCTTAAATATTCGTCAAAGAAAGACCGAAATACTAGTTCAGAACACAAACACTGCAAATCACGTGACCATTGGGGGCCAACCACTGGAAATGGCTAAACATTTTTGTTATCTTGGCTCATCATCTCCAACAATGTGCTACTAGATAAAGACATCAACAACAGGATACCCAAAGCAATGGTCACCATGTCTTGGCTGCAGAAAAGAGTGGGACAAAACCTTACTGACTACCAATAATGAAATCTCGCTGTCTGCCTAACCTGTGTGATGAGCACTATGCTATACGCTAGGAAACATAATCAACCTACTCTTGGCAGGAAAAAAGTTGAATATATTCATCCACCTCCTATGCTTAAGACATTCTGTATGATCCAATAGAAGTCAGGAGAGCAGCAGGTTGCCCTTTTTAAAATCTTTCTATCCTAATTGACGATATTATCATTTATTTTACTCCATTCTGCAACCTAATCAACAATATTATCATTGATGTTTAAAAAGTCAGTTGTTTTGTTGTCTTTCCTTACAAAATATTTTTAATTGCTTATAAATAAATCTTGAGTAGTTTGCCTTTGGGGCAATTTTTTTTAAAATTTTCATTGTGTTTTTACAAAAAAACAACAATGTTTTGTACATTTTTAAAGAGTGGGGACCAAAAAAGGCTCTATATTTCTATATTAATTTTTTATAGGGAGTGTGACATTATATAGTGGATTTATGACAATTATTTTATATATGTTATATATTAAGTTTTGTGAAAATATAAATAACTATCATAAAAATGACTTTTTATCCAATTTGGATAATAAAATATTGCCTAGATCTAGTCTAGATATAGTTTTAAGGGAGAATTATCCACAGTCATGAAATTTTAATTTTAAAGTTGCATTATCTAAAAAAAAACTTTTAGTTTGGTTTTATAAACATCAATTAAAATTATCTAAAAATTGTGTGCATTCTCCTATAATTGTATACCAAATAAAACATTTTCTGATAACAAACACAAAAGTTATTAAAGTTTAATCATAACAGGGTAGTGAAATATACATGAGTAAAATGAATAATTCTGTCGGAATGTGGAAAATAATTATGGAGAGAAAGAGTTAAGGTATATTGATGTATGCAAATGTGACATGAAGCTCTTCAAAATCAGCACCAACAGTTGGGAAAAAGAGGCACTGGATAGATCCAAATGGAGTGCAAGGGACCTGGACTGCAGATGGCATACACTCCAGAAGTAAAAAGAAGGGTGAAAGGGCTAAAGCATCTGGTGATTACAGATGCCCAACCAGTGACAGCGGCTGTGTATCAAGGATTGGCCTCTTTAGTCACTTGAGAAATTGCAAAAGGAAAAGATCCTCTCTTAAGATGTAAAATGCTACAGAAAAGAATATAGTTTAAATCTACATCAATAATATTGTTTAAATCTAGATCAATATTAATCTTAAATCTAGACTCTATAGATATATATTATAAATGGTATCTCGCTACAGAAAAGAATATAGTTTAAATCTACATCAATAATATTGTTTAAATCTAGATCAATATTAATCTTAAATCTAGACTCTATAGATATATATTATAAATGGTATCTCTGGATCTTTGTAGATCTATATAATCTTTATAATTATAATGACTAATCATTATCATTTATGTGAATCATTTGAAAATAACTGATCTTTTCATCTAGAGTAGACCTATACAGTCTACTATTAGATCTAGAATCTCGATCTAGAAGACAATATATCTAGATTTTTAGTTAACAGAATAAATGTATCACTTAACTAGTATTGAGGTATAGATATATATAATTGTAATGATTCTTACTATCCAGGCTGTCTGCAAACTGCATTACATGACACTATATATACCAACTCAAAGAACTTGATAACTCAGGGCTCAAAAATAACATAACACTTTAATGCACAATAAATCAAAGCTAATACTGTACATTTTGCAACAATGTAACACTGTTTGTATAAATGCTTCTCTATAGATAACCGTATCGCTGTATCAACTATGAACTCCCATATCAAACTCTTCTGATCTCTCTGTCTCATCTACATATAGTAGGCTATTTAAATATGTATAATTCGATTAACTATTAACAGACTTTTTATCTTTTGCAGGGAAAAGTAGTGAAAGGCAAGTGGAGATATTTTTTCTCTTTTTTAAAATTATTTTTTAAAAAGATCTACAGTGGATTCCACTTCATTCAAATAGCCAGGCAACATGAGTGACTTAGAATTTATTGATTACAACACAGTTTATATTGTCTGGTTTGTTTGTGACTGTGAGAGGCTGGGAGATGGGAAATGTGTATGTCACCCAGTCATGTCCCTCACTAGGAACACCTAACATTTTAGGCCAATTGATGCCTTTACACTATACATGTTATAACAGAACTTCTGGCATGCAGCAGATGATCTACTGTAAGAAAATCATGACTTTTTTATGTGACTTATCAGGAACTAGGCATTTTGATTTCAATACGAGAAAAAGATGGGGGAAAAAAATCAATGAAAACAAGTCTGTAGTTCTAATTATATGAGTTCTAATTTGAATTTGCAGTGTATGTTAATTAAAAAAAATGTTAAAACAATATGATCTATTATGAGAGAGTGAATCTATGCCTACTCACAACTTGTTTTCTGGTATGTTTAATGACATATAAGTCTGCAGTGAAGTAAGAATAGGGCTGCTATTTACAATCTGCAAATTTGATAAAATCTGAATTTTAAAAAATTATTATTACTAAGGAAATATAAAGCCCATAAAATGTGACATATTTTACTCCATGTAGAAACGAATCAATACATACCTCAGTAGATCTACGCATAATATGATGTAGATCATGGGCGTAGCCAGGGGGGGGGGGTTGGGGTTCAAACGAAATCCCGAAGGGGGGGAGTCGGAATTTAATGACTGATTTTTTGCTTTGATTTTGTTTATTTTAGGTGAGTTTTTAATACTAAACCATCACTTGCCCCAGCACAACCAAAGGGGTTTTGAGTTTAAAACCCCCTACCAGGGGGGTTCAAGTTTAAAAACTCCTACCAGGGGGGTTCGAGTTTAAAACCCCTACCAGAGGGGTTCGAGTTTAAAAACCCCTGGTAGGGGGTTTTGAGTTTAAAACCCCCTACCAGGGGTTTTGAGTTTTAAACCCTCTACCTGGGGTTTTTGTAGTTAACTCCCCCTCTTCTATAAAACAAAAAACAAAAAAAAATGCAAACGATAATCCCCTAATTCCAAGAGCACAGTTAAGGATTTTAAAACCCTTTCTAAAATTTACGATTAATCCCCTCTTCAATAAAAAAAAAAGCTAATTACGCACTCAAAATGTTATGAACGTAGCTAAATGGGTTTTGACTCAGATTTGAGTTTAAACCCCACTTCAGCGGGCTTTGAAGGTAAAAAATACCTCTTTAATAATAAAAACAAAGCAAATTATACACTCAAAATGTTATGAGTGTAGTCAAAGGGGTTTTGAGTTTAAACTCCCCTCCAGTGGAGTTTGAAGCTAAAATGTACCTCTTCAATATAAATAAAAGCAAAATACTCACTCTAAAATATATGAGCGTAGCCAAAGGGGTTTTGAGTTACAGGGGGTTTGAGGATAAAAAATACATCTTCAGTGTAAGAAAAAAAGCAAATTACGCACTCAAAATGCTATGAGCTTTGCCAAAAGGGGTTTTGAGTTTAAGGGGGGTTTGATGCTAAAAATACCTCTTCAATATAAAAATAAGCAAATTACACACTAAAATTATTTGAGCGTAGCCAATCCAATCAGGGGTTTTGAGTTTAAACCCCTCTTCTACAGATGGCTTTTTTTTAAAGTTTAAAACCCCTCCAGATGGTTTTGAGTTTAAGATCCCCCTACAGAGCATTTTGAGGTAAAAAAAACAACAACAGATGATTTTGACGATAAAATTCTCTTTTCGATATAAAATCTAAAGCAAACTACAGTCACTTAACTTCAAGAGCGTATTCAAGAGAGGTTACACATTTTTACCAGTGGCAGGGCTCCATTAATAAACTGCAGTGAATAGTCATCTGCCGAAATTGAAAAACACTAAATGTGGCTCAACAAAGATGGCTAAGACAGATTTTAGGAGTCAATTATAGAGATCGGGTCCTAATCAAGGAAATCCTATGCCGAACTGGGAGTCGACCCCTTAGTAAGATTATGAGAGAGCGATGCATGAGGTTTGCGGGACATGTTCTCCGACAAAATGAACTATGCATAAGAATAGTTGCAATGATATCCTAGTACAACTTGACGCCACTCATTCATGGAGGTCCTCATGGCAGGTGGGAAGAGGCTTCAGACATTACCAGTGACAGATTTTTATGGAAACAGCTTGACGTCAAATGCTCCAAACGGCGCGGGAGGGTCTAAGTCAGTAAGAATAGCACATTAGGTTTTTGAAATAAAACTTTTTAATAGCAGGAAAATGCAGTGTAGATACCTCAGAATATGCATTTTGTTGGCTTTCAATACCAGAAATAGTGCTTGGCGGCGGGGCACTGGGGGAGCTCCTAGCGCTCCTCCAGACCCCCTTGCTAGTAATGGCGGGAAATTTACAATTTATGGAAACAGCTTAACAGCAAATGCGCCAAACGGCGCGGGAGTGTCTAAGTCAGTAAAAATAGCACATTAGGTTTTTGAAATAGAACTTTTTAATAGCAGGAAAATGCACTGTCGATACCTCAGAATATGCATTTTGTTGGTTTTCAATATTAGAAATGGTGCTTGGCGGAGTGGCTTCGTCCCGCGCTGGGGTAGCTCCTAGCGCTCCCCCAGACCCCTTTGCTAGTAATGGCGGGGAATCTACTATTTTTCCACTAACTCATGGAAGAACCTATTCTAGGGCACAATAAACGTCTTCCGAAAGAATGAAGGGTCAGAATGTAATAAAAATTATGTACACACACATACACATAAATACATATAATTTTTTTTTTGCTGGGGGATGGGGGGGAGAAAAAAAATCCCAAACACTGGGGGATATATATATATATAAAACAGCCTTAATTATCATTCTTTAAACAACACTTAGTTGGTACTTTAAAATATAATTGATAACCAGATGTAGACAGACAATAGTAATACTGCACATTACTTAATGTCTAAGCATTGATTTTTTGTTTGTTTGAGGTGGGGGGGGGGGGGCAGGGGAGAGGAAAGGGAGTATAAAAACATGTTTACATCTAGCTTGCCAGAGAATAAAATTTAATTCTGGTACTTTTGTCTTTTTAAAAAAAATTTAATATGCATATTTTAGTAAAAAGAAATACATTTTTGAGTTTGTGGAGGGTAAGGCCCTGGATTGATGCACTGTCTTGAGCAGGGGCGTAGCTAGGGATTAGGGGGCCCAGGGGGATTGACCTCTTTAGGGGCCCCCTTGCATTGTGACATTCAACATCATGACATGAGATAATGTACTTAATAAATATATAACCCTACATTCCAATTGGTACAGTATATCAGTAAAATTAACAAGAAATGATCATTAAGACTCTTTTAATAAATAATACAGTTGTTTATTGGCGAAATAATGCATTAGTAACAAATCTCAATTCATATCGCTTGATGTCATGCTTTCTGTGAAGCAAAGGCATTTATAACATCATCTACATCCATCTATTATTTTTGACTCCACTGACATTAAAGTCATGCTGCTAAGTCTTTCTTGCGTCATTATGCTCGAATCCTGGGATAGTTTTTGATTAACTTGAGCTTTGAGAATGATCTCTTACATGACACAATGGAAGTGGCCTGAGTTAGCAGTATTCGAATGGATAAGATAAGATAATTTTTATTGATCCAATCAAATGGAAATTCTGTTAGACTACATCATGCACTTTGTTCAGATCTTATGTAACAGTTGTTTAATGGGTGCAGGTTATCTTTAAGAATCGTGAGTGTTTTGGAAAGGCATCTTTCATGAAAAAGCTCTTGAAGAGATGGTAGCTGTGTTCGAGTGATATATGATGCTTTTTTAATTAGTCTATTTAGTCTAAGTCTTTGTGCCAGTGAAGTATTACTATACCAGCAGGTGATGGCAAAGTTAATTAGGCTGATGGTGATGCTGATGGTTGCTGTATCTCTGGGGATGTTGCAAGGTTTGATGCACATCATTACCATATGAAGCCAGCTTCCTCAATATGTCAATTGGTAATTGTGGCACTGGTTTATTGATGAAAAGTGCTCATGCATCAATGACATCATTGAACAAGCGATTTGTCTGTATTTCATCAAACAGAAAAAAGTAATGCAGTTTTTCATCAGCGTGTCATCATCCTTCATCTCCATATGAAGTCTGTCCAGCACTTCTGTTGCAACACATTTGAATTGCAGTTCTATTCACAATACTACATCAGAACTCAACTCCCCATCAAGTCTTTTCTTATATCTGGTTGTTTTGATTACAGGAAATCCATAGCATTCACTACCTTCTTTTGCTCTTTTGATGGATTGATTGATCAGTTTTGTCAGTTTCTCATCTTTTTGCAGAAAGCTTCCCGTATGTGCAGTCCAAACTTTTGTGGTTTATTCTGAACTAGGCTATATTGCTTTAGCGCAGGAGATTTGACCAGAATTCCAGATAAGCAAAAAATTCATACCTATAGATGATTGATAGGATTTGTTGGCGGCTACTTGTATGGAGAGACAGTTATCCATGACAGATCTGATGTATCCAGTGTATAACTGTTTTAAGGTTTTCTTTTCAGTTCCCCAGGATGTTCCTGCTAGGTGTTTTATTACTGTATGTTTAATCTTTGTGATGCCTTTTCTTTTAAATCTGCCATAAACTGTTTTAGAGACAGTCTTTGGTCTAATTTTACACCAAGATATGTTGGATTTTCTTCTTTATTTATTGGCTGTGAGCCTATTTTTAGGATGTAGTTTCTTTTTGCTATTTTGTTGCTGTGACTAAAGAATGAATAAACTAACTTTTCTTTGTTTATTTCCCTTTTCCATAATTTTCGTGAAACCCTTCTACTGTGTCCTGGATAAAATGAAAGAAATGGTCTTCTGTTCTACTTGCTTTTGTGAAGCCAGCTTGTGGAGTGAGCAAGTGCTTTCTAGCCACCAATAAAGTCGGTTATTGATCATTTTTTCTGCCATTTTGCCAATGTTTGATGTTAGAGATATTGGTCTATAACTTTTAGGGTCTCCTGGTGGTTTATATTTCTTTAAGATGGGTATTATGTTTGCAGTTCTCCATTCCTGTGGTATATCTCCAGTTTTCCATGTATGGTTGATAAAGTTAAGTATACAATTTTGGGCCTGTGATCCTAGTCCCGGATCATTTCATTTGTTATTTTATCGGGTCCAGGAGATTTTCTTAACTTAAGTTTTTTTTGGGCAGTATTGAGCTCGTATAGAGTGAAGGGAGTGTCAAAGATCTAACAGTTGGAGCTTTTTCTTCTCTCTTTAGGATATTACTAAAGGCCTGGTCCAGTTGTTTTCTTGGATGTGACTTATTGATGCTAGCAAAGTATTTATTGAAGGTTTCGGCCTTTTTAAGGTTTTCTGATACAGGTATTAGGTCATCAGTGTCTTTTAAAGGTTGGGGGTTTGTTATTTGTTTCGTTCCTGCTAGCCGATGTAGGAGGGTCCAGGCCTTTTGACCATGCCTGTTTAGGTCTAGTTGTTTACATGTTGTGGTCCACTTTTTCTTTTTTTCTGTTTTAATTTTGTGTTTAATAAGCCCTGTCAATTTGTTGTACTTTGTCTTGTTCTCTCTAGTAGTTTTTTTTTCTACAGTCTTCCTGGCCATGTTTCTTTCTTTTACTAATTTATCTAATTCTGGTGTTTGTATTTCCTAACTTGGCCTCGTGGGATGTGTTTTTTCGCTGCTTCTAAGATGTTAGAGACTATAGTTGCGTAGGTTGTGTTGACATCTGTCTCCATTATGCTTGATAGTCTTGTGTCTGTTTCTTGTGAAAAAGCTGCCCAGTTAGCTTTGTTTTAGTTCCATCTAGTTGTTTTATTGTGTTGGTATCTACTTGTGTTCCTATATTGAGGAGTATAGGCCTGTGGTCACTATCTATGTCTTCAAGAACTGTAATTTTAGAAGACTTGATAATGTCTGTAGAGATAAAAGTTAGGTCAGGTCTGCTAGTTTTTTTTTTTTTTGCACTCTATGGAGGAATGTTGGAGGTGAGGTTTTGTTTTGCATAAGTTTTAGGTTAGATGCATTTGTTACATCCTCTTATTTCTTTGCCACGCTTGTTGTAGTATGGGTAGCCTAGGGAGGGTGTGTGCACATTGAAGTCACCAGCTATTATTGTCCTTGTGTAGTGTGGTAGTTTTATGTCTATTTCTGCTGTTGAAGATGGTGGGCAGTAGAAGTTTTTGATAGTGTATTTGGTTCCTCCTCTTCAAAGAAGTATTTCTTGCATGTCGATATCTGTATTGTTCTGTACGTGTTTTACTGTTGCTTGAGTGTCATTTCTAATGTGGGTCATAATTCCTTGACATTTTGTGCAAAGGCATCTGTACTGTGTGTAGTCTGTGATATTTATTACAGATCCTTGAAAGTGAGAGTAACCCCGCACGGAAAGGGTTAATAAAATCTGTGGAATACATGCAACAGGTTCACTGACTTTTATAACAAGTGAAAAGCAAGATTACATGGCAGTGACGTAAAATTTAAATTATTTAAACAAAAATTTGGACACTCATTTGGGGGCCCACCTCAAGTGGGGGCCTGGGGGATCTTCAAATTCTCCCCCTCCTCCCCCCAACCTAGCTATAATGAGCATGCTACAGGTGAACACTTTTTAACCACCACAGTGTTGCCAATCGTAACATTTATAGTATTGTCAGTAAAAAGGCCATAAAAATTCTCTCTTTTAGAGTCTCCAGGACATTAGTCCCACCTGTCCTTTTACCGGTAGGCCTACTTACCTATTTTGGGTACTAATAGTATTTAAAATTCTGTACTAATTACTTGCAAACAAATTTCATATAAAAGATTGGCTGTATACATTTACATAAACTACACTTATAATTTTTTAGACTGCTAATTAAAAATTGTAAAGTTTATGGATAATTATACTCTATCATACAGTTTTATGATAGTCATTGCAAATATATTAATGAAAACCAAATTTAATTAAAGGTAAAGAAGAGAAAAAAAGGTTAGCCATTGAAGTGAATTGTCTGTTGTCAAAGCTGCATGCACTTGAAGAAGAAGGTCAGAGACGACAGTTAAACACATCTGTTTTACAAAAAGGTTAGAAAAATCCACTTTTTTTTTTCTTTTTTGTAAGTTGAACTATATTTTACTTATTTGATTGAACATTGTGATGCTGAATGTACTTTAGTTTTAGATTTTCCGTTAGATTGGGCGCTTAGATCTAGAGGTGTCTAACCTTATAAGGTTAGGGAAACAGACACATAGAAGAGAGACAATAATTACAGAAAAAGTTATTTTAAGTTTTATATGATTTAATATATGAAATTTAATACATTGAATCATAAATTACTTTAATAAATAAAAAGGGGAGGGGACAATTACAATAATCAGTAACTTTATAATAAGCTTTCTTTATTGACTGCCGCTGATATGTATGAGTTGCCCTTATTGTATGTTTCTGTTAGGATGATGAGTGCTTTAGACCTGTCATCTTTAGACCTGTCATGCCTGTTAGCATAAGTGGGGAGATACAAACATTATTGGCTCTAACTCTCACCAAGACTGTAGTTACTCAGCTAAGTGCTTGGTAGCTGCTATTTTCTTTGTGTGATGCAGGGTACTGCTGCTGAAGCATGAGATGATGTTACCTTGTTTTTTTGGGGGTGAAGCTGTGGCAGGACTACATTTAATTTAGGATAATTGTTCTGGAACCAGGATGCATGTCATGAATGTGTAAATCTAGGTTAACATATGTTCAGTCTTGAACTGTAGACCTTAAAACCAGATGTTTTGAGTCAGGAATTGTAGAGTTAAAAAAACAACAGGTTTAGCTAGTATGTGTAGACCTAAAAACCAAGCTGCGAAATATTGCAGTGACTCTTGTTAATGGAAGTCTGGGAACGTTAACTTTTTGCAGAGCAGTCAATCAGATTGCATAGAGTATGACCACATGCAATACGTACAAGCTACTGGCATGAATGAAAAAAAAAGAACATTAAACCAGGGCCAGTCTTAGACCACTGCAACCTATGCAGCCGCAGTGGGCCCCGAACTGACATAGGCCCCGCGCGATGCGAATTCTAGGTGTAAATAATTAAATTAAACCATTTTAACTTATTATTTAAAGGTTCCAGGAATTCCAGAAAAAATATACGAAAAAGTCTTGAAAATCTCCTGAAATTATTAAAATCTTCTGAAAACTGATGCAAATCTCCTTAAAACAGACATAATTTTCATTTCGGGGTGTCAATCAATATGGAAGACACCAATCCTACTTGCGATTTAAAAAAAAAAGGGCATTGTCAGCTTTCATTTAATAAAAATATAATAATAGGCCGAATTTTAATTTTAACCAAAACAATAAGTTCAAATACTTAATTTACTGGCATACAAATATAGATCTAAATCTATCTCGACCTCTTAGAAAAAAAACAAAATAAAAGCGATATTTTGCTAGTCGATTTTAAATCTAAAAGGCAAATCTGAATGATTATCAGCTTTTTGTTGGAAAACTATCTACTGTAGATGGCTCGTAAAGTTAATTTGACACTGATTTTGTACTTAAATAAAATATGCAAAGACGAATTTATTTTCTAATACAAAATCTTAATTTTCCCTTATTATCCTTATCACAACCCAAATTAGGCCCTGCGCAATCCGTTTCGCATAGGGCCCAGCAACCTGTAGGGCCGGCCGGCCCTGCATTAAACAGTTACAGGAGGAAATAATAATATAACAAAGTGAAGGTCAAACAAATGTCGTGGACCAGATATGTGTAAAATAATCAAGTAATACTTATAAAATCTTTTTATTTTGGACAGAAATAACTAGAGCAGTAACTCTTAATGCAGACCTGAAATTGAAACTCGTTGAAAGAGAAGATGAATCCAGCACAATGGAAAAGTATGAAATATGTAGATTTCTTGGAAGCTATGTGCTTATTGTTTAAATTGATTTACACAATTTATTCCTTCAAATTCTAACAAATATTTTCATTTCTAGTTGTGTAAGCGAAAAAAGTAAAATAAAACTAAAAATTCACTTATTTCTATTAATATAAATTAGTACCAATTAGAGCTAAAATCCTTGAATTTAACTGTTAATAACATTTTACTAAAGGTAGGCCTATAATAGAAACATGTATACTTAACTTTTCATATATACCCAGTTTAAGTTTTTTTTTTTTTTCTCTCAAGAAAATGTACAAGACATGGAGAAAAACTAGACTTAGTTAAAAGAAAAACAAGTTTATATGAGAACGCTGAAGCTGTCATGAAAGAGCTAAAGATGATCAGGATCTTAACAGATAGTATGGTGGCCAGAAGTAAGACAAGTTGAAAGCAAATTGCTTCATTCATTCAAAAACCATTAAATAACAAATAGTTCAAGTATTAAATTTTTTTTAAGAACAAGAAATTAAGACTGACTGAATTTTCTTAATTTCTGTTATGTTCTTGTATACTTTGTGCGTGTAACATACATTAGTCTGGAATTCTACATAAGGTAATTAAAATGTAGTTTATTAAAGATACCATTGTGAGGATGACCCATTAGAAGATTCCGGTACTTAAGTAGACATGGCTACTTAGAGAGAAAATGCATTAATATTCTGAAAATTTTTCTTTAATTGAATTAATCTTTGGCCCTGATCACTGACAATCACTTATTCTTCATTTGCTATAGATGTTAAAAAAAAAAATTTATCCTTGTATTACTTTTCAGTCAAATAGAACAACTAAGCCATTTTCAAGATCAAAACCTCAGTTGTTAAATTTATCTAAAACAATTTTTTATTTGCAATTTGATCTTTTATAGCTGACATTTTAGTGTGCAAAAGTTTAAGCACTTATAAACACTTTCTGTTGTGTAACTTTATTTTGATCCATTTTTATTAGCCCCTGAAATGGGAATAGCCGCTATTAGTTTTGTGTGGTATGTCTGTCCATCTGTCCCATTTAGATCTCATAAACTAGAAAAGATATTGAAAATACAATGTCATGATATTTTAGATCTTTTATAGCTCTGATACAATGGCTACTTTTTTCTTTTCTGAAAGCAAGCATTTTTTTCAGAAAAATTCAACATTTGTACAACTATTCACTATTAATAGTAAAAAAACGTGGGAAACTACTTAGTAAGGAGGTGGATATTTAGCACATTTTTAACACATTTATGAAAAGCTTTAGACTTTTTTTGTCAAAAATGTTTTTACTAATCTTTTATTACTAAATCATGTACTTTCCGTCACACCAACTACCAGTACTTATAATTTAAACTAAATATTTTTTTTTTAAAAGAGAAAAAATCTATTTAGTATGCATATAAGTTGAATATAATTTAAAACAACAATTATTAAGTAGTGTTCATATTATATACATGAAGTGCAACATACATTAAACAATGCAGGACACCAAAACTAATATCGAAAGTTTTTTTGTTGAGGCTTTGAATGAGATATTTGCCCTTTACAAAACAATTAAATCAATTAGATAATGTTCAATAATATCAGTTAGGCCAGGTTCATATTTAACTATATCTTCAAAATTATCAGTTTATTGAATACATATGAATATTAACAATGTTATAATAATAACAGTAAATCTCTGTTCTGTGGTCTTTAGTCAAACTAACAACACAACAGTATCAGCAACATTTTCGACATGAGTACCTCTTCTTTTTGTATTGACGGAGATAGGGTTGTAGTTGTTGATAGTTTGTAGTTAATAGTTTATGATATTCTTTCTGAAAATTCTTGCAACCTGCCTTTTTACCTGCCTGAATGGACCACTCAGGGAACAATTTTGATTTTATGCTCCCACACAAACTGTCTTTGTAACCTTGTTTGTTTTTTTTTCCAATATATGTTTATTTCTACATAGCTGATGATCTGTCTAGATTAGAATTACGAATCCACATAATTGTCAGAGTGAATGTGAGGGATTATTCTTATATGTGTGTTTGTGGTGGAGAAAATTACTGGTACTATAGTTTGAAACTGATAGCATTTAGCACAACTTTACAATAACTAGATAATGTAAGCCTCTATTCTAAATCAAAATTTAATAATCCAAAACATTGTGAGCAGAAAATATAAGGGCTGTGTGAGTTTGTTTGGAGTGATGTATAATAGGTTCATGGAGATGAGTTATTCTATTTAAGGTGTGTCTCTAGATCTATGACTGACAAAATAAAACATTCTTATGCTGGTTATTCCATTATAATATTAATACGAATAAAAAAAAAGATTCAGGTTAAACTAAGTAGAAATGCATTATAATGTTTTTTGCACTTTTGGAATTCAAGGAGAGCCGTTGCATTGGAAGATACAAGGGTCAAAAAGTGTGTTGCTGGGGAGGAGGATGTCATTAAAAAATAGTGGGGGAGGGGGTATTATGATGCAGGCAAACGAGAAAGGCTTAAACTGATGGGCCTAAGAAGTGTTAGTGTGGGCCATTCAATTGAAGAATGAGAGGGACAGAGGGACAAAAAAAGTTAATTATAGAATTTTAGGGTTATTAATTTGTGTTGAGGGTATGGGGGAGTGATTTAATTTGCATATTTTCATTGATGGCTTTAAAAGTTGTTATGAGCAATACACAAATAACTATTTCAGCTGTAGCAAAGCATGGGTAGCAGCTAATATCTAATATATTTATTTAAATCTAGAGCATCTTTACATGCAATGAAATTAAAATTTACCGGTATTTTTTAAATCTTTTAAAAAGACATTTTAACATATATTTTTTAATTGTGCTACTTTTCCTTAGCAGCTAGTGATAAGAAAAATGTGTACTTATACATTTAAGTGTTTAAGTTCATCTCTTCTTTTTGATTTTTTTTCCTTTCAATCTAAATGTATTGAAATGAAATTAAAATTATTTAAAGAATAGAATATTTGCTTTACCTCCAAATTAGCACTAACATTTTTAAATAAGTATTGTTCAATTGTACAGAGGAACAGCTTGAAAAATGTTGCACTGACATGAACACAGGTCAGACAATACAAAAGCAAATAGAAACAGAAGACATTGTAACTTTGGAGACTTCAGTCAATGAGCAAAAAGCACTTCTAAATTGTAAGCTCAAAGAGGTATATTTAGGTATCCCTGATTTTGTTACCTTCAATTCAAGATTAATAATTTGACTATGAATGTGATTTGTATTTTATCTTTATATGGTATTAAAACTAAGATTTAGCTATTTATTCATATTCTTTAAAATACATCAGCTATGCTTTATAAGTTTTGAACATCTATTAGAAATGAAGATTATTATGTCATAGCCCAAACCTCTGCAAGAAGGAACAGCTGGCACTGAATTAACTCTGAACTATAATGTCTGAAGTGCATACCACACATTATCGGTACTTATTAATTCAGCAGAACCTTACCCTTTGAACCAAGCCCAACATAATGGCAAAGAGTTTTTTCAAAATACAAATAGAAAAGGCTTTAATGACAACTATTTAAAGAGGAAGTGCTATAACAGTTACTATCTTACTAAAAATGATTCACCTTAAAACTGTATTCGTGTTAAGAAAATTTTTTTTTAACGGGTAAAAAAAAAAAAAAAAAAAAAAAAGAATACCTGTGTTTATAAAGACCAAATTTTGAAATAAATCAAAATAATCCATAATTTATTAGTAATATTTTATCTATACTAAATTATCCAGCAAACATTTTATATGCCTTTCCTTCAATTCTAGCTTGAAGACTGTCAGCAAGAAAGAAAGCAACTTGAAATAGATAATCACATTTTGCAGGTAAAAACCTTTTGTGTGCTATTCATTTAGGTAAAAAAAAAAATAGCTGGTTGCATAACTACATGTGTTCATAAGCCAAAAAATCTAATACTATTTTAAATTACATATATAGAAACATCGTACCAAGTTTGTTTGTTTTTTTTAAATTATTGAATAGTTTCAGTGTAAACATTAACAACATTGACAAGATTCACTAGCTAAAAGTAAAAGAATGACAGATCAAGAAGTTAGTTCTTCTCAGCCTTAAAACAAATCAAAACCTAGAAAGTGATATAGAAAATAATTTTAGTCATCTAAGTGACAAATAGTAGGAGTTTTGGATGCCTGCTTGGTAGTAAGGTATGCGCGCTGGACTGTCAGACTTTTTCGATGGTCCTGGGTTCATACCCTGCGTGCTGCCATCCCCCATTGTTCTGCAGGAGGTTTGGACTAGGAAGTAACATCTGAAACATTTAAATATGTAGCCACAGATTGTAAATCCCTTAAATATATATTGCCCTTACTCCATAACAACATGGGTTTAGGAAATATATAGGTAGGAAATATAAAGGTCATGTAAAACTCAACTGATAGGTCTAATTGATGATTTTTAAAAGAGCTTTTATAATAACGAGCTAATAGATGCTATTTTATTAGACTTTTCTAAGACATTTGATTAAGTTCACCATTATAGCTTGCTAAAATTTTTAAATATTTTGGCATTAGTGGTTCATTACACCAATGGATTTATGATTTCATGATAGGGAGAGAACAAACTGTAGGAACAGTCTTAAACCCACAAATGTTTATAATTAAAAAAATATATAATATTAATGGCCTACTAAACTGCATTAGTTCAGGAACAAAAGTCAAATTATTTGCACACCATTGCAAAATATATAGAACAATATAAACTTTTTCAATAGTATTTACTCTAGAATTGAATAAATTTTCATTTCTATGAAGAAAATTATGTCAGTCCGGGCTTTTTAAAAACTGAAATCTATTTTAACCAGTACTACTATATTTTATAAGTTAAAAGTCTAAATGCATTTAATTAAACTAACTGCATGATATCCAACAAATAATGATTTTGTTTAGATAATTGAATTATTTTTACAAAATTTTATTTTGGATTATAAATTAGCATGTAACTTTTTTCATTTTCTTTGAATAGAAAAAGAATGCAGCTTTGTTAATTCGACTCAAGAACCAGGTAAAGGAACAGAAAGCTATTGTTTTAAATAAACATACTTTTCAAAATTGATTGTAATAATTAACATAAAAATATTAAAACAAAGGTAAATAAAGTCAAGTGCAAAAGAAAAACGTTTTATAGTGTTTAATTTAATGAAATATACCATAATGTTAATTCATATGAACTAACACAACAAATAGATCAAGTGTTCACTTTTTTAAACAATGTAAAAAGATAATATAATAACAGTATACACTACCAACCAGAGAACATATCAAATAGTGTTATGGACTATACCCATTCTACTGAAAAGCAGATAAACATTTATAAACCTTCCATTTTTTGGCAAATACATGATTGTATTGTACATATAACATCTGCTGTTCAAAACTACCTATCCAATATTAAAAATTGGTATAGCACCTAGTGCAATACAAGAAATAGATGTCACAGCTTTGTTTCAGCCATTTTCATACAGGTTCCTCTATACACAGAGTAAAAAAAAAAAGTCTAGAATAAAAAAAACTTCCTACTCTTTTTTTTTAAGTTAATTTTTTGACATGTTCAGTCTTACCATTTAAAATAAAATCAAACTGTGAACACAGAGGTATATGGAGTTTCTTTCACTTATTGTACAATTTATCCAGTCAAAGAATATTTACAAAGTTTATTATTGCATCAAACAGCAGACCAACAAGTTCCTCAAAAGAATAACACTGTAATCCACAACAGTTTTGAAAATTGTCATTTCACTCACAGCAGATTTAGTGGAAATAAAGTGCTTCTGAAATTGTAATGTTTTCTTCAGGGTATAATCCTTTACAATTAGATCATTATTTATCAGGTAATTTTCGCCTGAACAAAAGCACATGGGGTTCTGTAAAAAAAAAATTTATATAAAAAAAAATTAGTTTGTTTTTTCAATTATAAATGACTATTTTAACTGAATATTGATACCAACTTCTATCAGGGATAATAATTATGATACACTAGACATTTCTCTATAAAAAATTGAAATAGTCTTTCAGACTTAAAACTTTCAAATCTGACAATGTATATATGTGTGTGTGTGTATATCATTATACCAACCAAGAACTGGTCACACATGGGATATGAATATGATTTTTAAGAAATATTTTGTTTCATTACATTTTACAATAACTATTATAAATGTCTAATCTGTGCCGGGGTATTGCATCTTAATGTATATAAAAAAAAATAGGTAAAGAAACTAGCATAGCCATATTTAATCTATAGAAAATACATTAGTTCTATACTGTCACAAGCCATTCTTTCAAATTACCTGGATCGTGCCGCATGTAATGAACCCAGCCGTGACTTTGTTGAACACCAATACTCCGCCACTCAGTCTCTGACATGAGATGTGTTTTGGGAACCAATTTGGCTATTTCTTTTGGTAAAAGAACATGTCTGAAAAGTAAGTAAATAGTCCTTTACTACCGGTACCAAATTAACAAGATGTTTATATTATATTGTTTTTTGTAGTTGAAATTTCACTCTAAATTTAAAAATAAATGTTGGCCTCCTTAAGTCGTAGAATGACTATGGCCCATCTTGTAGAACATTTTCCCATGAGACCTTGGAGACTGGCAATATGCCATTTTTTTAAGGTTAGGGCTTGTTTAAACAAGATAAAAGCAAGGGCATTAATTATGGTCGGAACAATGTCGCCACTCTCCATACAGCAAATGTGTTCAGAGGTACATCAAATTCAGCACCAGTACAGTCTGTGTCACTGGTTCTGCCATGTTGTAGCGCAATGTGCCACAAGCTGCCTCAAGGTCACCAGCTTCTAATTTTTTCTGAGAGTTGTCTCCTGAAGCCTTTCACATTTCTGGGTACAGCCGCCATAAGGCAGCGTAAGTTTGCATTCAATGTTTTCTTTCTAAGTAGGTAGCCAATGAAAGCTAAGTAGCCCCCCCTTCCCCCAAGTTTACTCAGGCGCCAGTTGCTCGCCTTTCCTATCAGTGGCAATAGTTTTACCAAGACTCAATATCTGAAGCACAAGTGAAGGCCAGGAGTTGGACTGGTTGTCAAGGCTATTTGAAACCATACCACTGGAAGCATTTTATAGGTAACGGCGCACTTAAAACCATTACCCAAATAATAAATGTACAAATCTTACAACTATTTTTTTTTCTTTTCTTTGTTTCTAGCAGTGGCACAGATTATATTATGGTACTTATTTTTAGTTCTGTTGCATTTTACACATTGACTCAACATTCTATGCTACTAGAAAGATAGAATATATACTAGATACACGATGGTGCTTTTTTTTTTTTTTTTAGAGTGTAAGAAGAATACGATGTAAAAAAAAATAGACCCAGCTTGACACTTTGTCACTTTCTAAACGTAGTATAAAATAATTGTTATTGGAGTTCACCAATCAATGGAAAGCTTGAATTGACTAAAATTTGTGCCAAAATGTGAGGAGTGTAATGGTGCTCATATTTGCTAAAATTCAAATGAATATATTATAATTAAATTACATCTATTCTAGATATTTTTATAGAATTCTAGATCTCGAATTTATATATATAATATATAAATATAGATCTTAATATTATATATAATATATCTAGAATCTAGATTTAGATATGACATTCCCTATTAATTGAACAAGTGTAACTCTAGTTTATTCCTTTTCTTTTTCTAGATCTAGATCTAGTAAAATTCTATTTCTAGTCTAGTCTAGCCAGATTGAAAATTCAAAACATAAATTAAATATCATTAATTTTAATAGATCTAGATCTGTATATAATGAATATAATGCATATTATAAGTGAGTCTCCTTGTCTTAAGTCTAAGACTTAGACCTTAGTTCTCGTTTAATCCTAAATTCTCGGGAATGTTCTCACTGTATTATGAGTAGAGTTACCAGTAGAGAATCTACAAAAAGTTGTTTAAAAAAAAAAAAAAACAAGTTTCAGCACGTTTTCCTTATTCCTAGATTCTAGACCTACGGCCGGCTACGTACTACACAGTTACAGTACACTTGACTAAGACTCAGTAGACGTCTTCTAGAAAAGACAAGAATACTATCTCTAGAAGTCTAATTATAATTATTCTAATGCTATAATAATTGCTCACCTGTACTCGTATTCGTCATCTGTGTATTTATCTGAATAATAAATCTGTTTCTGTAAAGAAGACATTTCCTCTTCTGTGAATTTGTTTATAATCTTTTTACCTCGGCACTCTGCTTTTTTACCGTCCAACATGACACTGCTGCGACTAAAAAACTTTTTGTTGACAATCTTAGAGCCAGAGTTTAAATTGTGGTTGACTGGAGTAATCGTTCTTTGAAAAAAAATGCTCTATTGATTGGTGGGTTTTGCTTAAACACTGAGAAACCATTGGGCAGTTTTCATTTCCTTTTCGCTGTATTTTGTAAAATTGGTTGCTTTGTGTTGCCAACCTCGTTTAATTTAATTAAAGAATGTGAATTTTGGATCTCTAGAAATTTAGGTCTAATTTCACATCGTAGTCTAACCCCATCCTCCATTTTTTTTGCTCGATTATGAATCTTTTTTTTACCATTGACTTTTAGAAAATTAGGCATTATAAGGTGACCAGACGTCCTAATTTAATCGCAACAGTCCCGCTCTGGACCGATACTCTTCACGCTTTTCATAAAATGTCCGGGCGGGACGGCCAATGTCCCACTTTCATAAAAAAAAGATCTTTCTTAATCTTTTGAAAAGTAACTTAAAACTTCCGAATTGCGACGTTTTCTTCTAGATCTTTATTTCATGTTTACTGTTTAGCGGGCTCCTGTGATAAAGGCATATGATAGTGCTTAGGCCTATAAGTTGTTTTTTTCTGCATTTTTCTCAGAAACTGACATCAGCACGTTTTCTTTCGACTTTTGGCGTTTTGTCGTTCCGCACGTTACTCTGCTAATTCTGTGAATCAATTCCAGCAAACAGTATTCCTTTGTTTGGCTTTCCTTTCTGTTCAAATCGATGTCAGGGTAAAAATGTCGAAGACAAAACGAGCATCGAAGTTCATGGGAATCTACATGTGCAGACAGAATTCCCGTTCATAGATGGCAAGAAAAATCAACAACCACAGGGGAGTGTGATGCTAGAAATGATGATCAGTTTTCTGTCGCACATGTGGATTTAACCAAACATCTGAATGCAGATTGTATTTTTTTTTGTACTGAAAGCTTCTAGCAAGCAACCAACATTTAAATATTTGTCTTATAGTTTAACTAGCAGCCGCTAAAGGTAGGCTACTTTAGCCTATCATACAGTTATCGATAATGACAATTTTTATCAATGGATTGTAGGCAGTGGCATAGCATCCATGGCGCGAAGGGGTTCAATGAACCCGGGCCCACGACCAATAGGAGCCCACAGTAGCAGCAATAATTAACGGAAAGGGATTCATTGCACTTGGTCCCATTATGACTCTTAACTTGTTGGTGCCCACGTGAGAACTTATGGATGACACTTAAGTCCTGATGCTCAGAATTAAAATTTCGACACAGCTGCTAATTATTCGATTTTCTCCAAGCTCAATCAGTTTCTTTATTTTCTGTATTTAAAATGTGTTAAAACAACTCTTATTATATGAGATTCGGTATTATTTAGATTTAAACTAAGTCTGATATTTTAACTGACTTTCAACTTTATTCAATAAGTAGCAAACTATCTCAACAGTTGTGATTCTAAAACGTTTGTATCCGCGCCAAAGAAGTAGAGACTTTCAAGTAGTGTCAAACTCTCATTTAGGACAAACTGGGAAGTCTTCATCACAGTGTTTTGTTCTCTTTGTATTGTGTAAAACAAATGTGATGTAATCATTAGAAAAGAATAAAAAAAAAAGAGATGAAATCGAAAAAAGAAAATATATAAAAAAATAGCATTAAATATTTAGCAAGCAAACTAAACACCATTGTAGGCCTATGTTTCATATGTCTTGTTAAAGTTGAATATATGTTTGTTCTGCTACAATGAATGGCGAAACCAAATTGGGGTGCAGCTTTATAACAAAGATCTAGAAGATAGAGAGATGTGCACATTAATCAGGAATAGCGTCTTTCTCTGACCAATGCTTAGTATCTGGTTCATAGTTCTTAAAGAAAGTTAACACCATTATATTTATACATAAACTTCTAACCAGGCTTTAGGCCTATTTGAAATTGTTATGAATATTGAAATTTGACAGGAAAACAAAGCGCACAAATTCAAAACGAGATAATAAACCTGTTGGGCGATGCAGTTCTGGACAAAATACCGAGGTCCAATCAACACCATTGTTCTCTTTCATTTTCACTAAGCTAACCACGACTTCAACTTGGTCCTAAATGATTTCGTCAGTTGTGTTCAAGACGTTGCAGATTTCTATGACTTGTTATGTGTTTGTTTTTTGCTCGCAGCATCTCAAGATGGACTCGTTTTCAATCCCATAGGGAGAGCATAGTTTACATTATACTCAAATACTTTTGCCCACAATGTGGTCATCAAGGAATGCTCTAAAGAAAATTAGATTCAAATATTTTGATTTACTAAAGTTGATTACTCAAATTACCTTGTGTTCTTCAAAAGAAAAAGAACGCCTGGAAGCTGGAGCACTTTGAGGGAAATTAGAAACATTCGATAAAATTGTTCTGCTTATTGTCGAGTACAAAATTGTCAGCGCAGTCAGCGTTACGTTACATAAAGCAGAAAGTATTGGGATGTCTTTTGGTGAATGTACCCATACATTCAGATGACTCAATTGTTCTGTCACACACTACATTCGTTTTATTTGGAGGAGGGGGCCCAACAAGATATTCTTGAACCCTGGCCCACGGATACCCTGCTACGCCACTGATTGCAGGCCTACTTTGAAATTGCTTAAAAATATATGATCCAAAATACAAAAGTGCAAGATCTAAAAACAATTAATGTGAAGCAATCTTTACTAAAGGTTTAGCCACTAAATAATGAACAAAGTCAAGAAGCAAGTTAGTGATGCTCAGTTTTTGACAGCGTTAACTGGTGCTTCGAGCCCGCAATAAAGTGAAACTGTTTTCCTTGATAAATTTCTTTGTGACAACCTTTGCGGAAATCTTTTAAAAAAAAAATAAAAAAAAAATCGATTTATAAAATATCAGAATTGTTGGTTAGCTCCAGTAGCGGCCTTAGGGGGTGTCAAGTGGGGCACCCGTCCAGGTCCCGCGCCTGAGGGGGGCCCGCGATAGGAGATTTTATTGTCACAAACTTGATCACTGCACATTTTCCTAATTAAATCCGATTGGACTTCGATTTTTAAATACAAAATAAACTCTTCGGATTGACTTCTTCCGCCTAAGTGTTTTATAGGCTACTGTGCATGGACATCGTGCGGCCATGGGAGTATTTTTAAAAACTTTTTTAACTTGAAAGAAAAATCTTTTATGCAGAACAATTACAATACAGTATATAATACACTTAAGCAGCCAATAGTATGCCAACAGTACATATGTAATGTTCTACGTTTTGTAACAAAAAAAAAATAAGGCCTACAGCTTAGAGACGTAAATATTGTAATGTTATATTGTTACAGCGTTGGAGACGGATTAGCCCGTTAGCGTGATGGGGACACTCGCCCAGGGCCCCGCGCACTGCTAATTTAATGCCGCCCCTGGTTAGCTCTGATGCCTATTTAAATTAGCCTATAGGCCCATTCTGATTCGAAATCATATTTCTATTCACTAGAAAAGTGCCCCACCATTATCAAAAGCTTCTTTGAAAACCAGTGTGCTGAATTTTGCCTGCATTTTGTACACAACATTGCGCAATATTCCTTAAGGAAGTTCTGTTTATTTAGGGACAGAATGTCAGTGCTCTTAAAGTAGCCTATCTTTTGTTAGTCTAAGAATTACGCATGCGACTTAGGCCTACTATTTGGATGGCGCGAGTTGGTTCTTAAAAAAGTGATGTAGCAGCAGCAATCTTAAACTTTTACGAAAATAGTGCCGGTATTTGGTATGTTCTATTTTTTTTTTTTTGCTAGGGTTTCATTTCAACTATTGAAATTCACATGACTTTGCGCTGCGCGATGGCCAGAACTAACGGATGCTGGAGGAAATATATATAGGCTGTCGCCCTCTCCCTTTTATCGAAGAGTGGGGCGGTAGTAGGCCCTTTTTTAAGGTTGTGGAGAAGTTACAATTGTGAAAAAAAAAGTTACAAATTTAGAAAATATAGGCCTGTTATTGTTTGAATGAAAAATGAAGAAATTAATTGTAGATAAAATAAATGGACGAGCTCCCATCCAAATCACAAGAAAGATGATGCTTACTATAAGCTATCCCGACAAGACCAACGTCTAATCTTTCGACTCAGGACCGGACACAACAGAATGCGACAACACATGTTCCGGAAGCTCAAAATTGGAACCAGTGAAATCTGCCCATGTGGAGTATCACCAGAAAATGCCTACCACGTCCTCCAAAACTGCTCTCTCTACCAAGAGGCCCGTATAAGACATTGGCCCCAAATCACCCCAATAGAAAGAAAACTATATGGAGAGCTCCCTGATTTGGAAACCACTGCGCAGTTCATCTCATGTATTGGTCTAGTCATATGAACACTCCAACATAACAATGAGAACGATGAAGAAGTAGAAGAAGTTTGAATGTATTATATAAATACAATGGACATTGCAATACGCAGCGATGCACCAATGTATAGAGAAATAGACATCTTTCTGACCAAGGCCAAAAATACGGTTATTACCAGACCGTTGGCATAAGCAGGACATGTCCGTCCGGCATGCATTGGCGGCATAAAGTGTGGAAATGTTTGGCTTTTCCTGTTATTTGGCATATTGTATGCAGTCGAATTGAATCCTTCATATATTCTGATTCAAACAAATCCACTCTGTTCAAAAGAAGCCTGTTATCAGAAATCTCTCTAAGATCTGTTTTTTTTTTTAAAATTACTTTTTCCCGTCTCCCAGTGCCAAAGAAGCGCTGTAAAGACAGTTTTCCCTCACTGTCAAAGAGGAAATCAGCTGGCAGCTTTAAGAGACTGCTTGCGGTGAAATAGGTCTCTTGGTCTACCAAGAAAAATCAATCTATATAATGTATACTATGGCAAAATTACCAGAAAAGCAGCTGAGTGAGTGAATTCATATAAGCCAGTGATGCTTTTAGGTCATGGGGCCCACGAGATGAGTGTTGGAATAAGGTTGGGCATCACTGATATAAGCTTTGTAAACAGAGGTGCACTTACAAGTGACATAAGCTTCAGAATAGGCCTAGATCTATTTATACATATACTAATTACTACCAAATAAATAGATTTAAGCTAAATCCATGAATTTATTTTCAATTATAATAGTAAACCTTAAAATTGTATTTATAGCAGGCAATTTCATTAAGTTACAATGAAATAACTGAAATTTATCTACACTGACTGAACACATTATAAGAAAGACTATTTCAGGAAAATGAACTTTTATTTACATTCTATTCAAGATTTTTTTTTCTAAACATTTAAAATAAAACATGAGAAAAAGGAATCTCATCATCATATAAAATAAAACATGAAACAAGGAAACAATAAACATACAAGGAAAAAAAATCTTAAATTATGCATTTAATTGATCCCCCAAGTATACTTAAATACATAACCAAAAAGAAATATACAAACTAGAGCTGCAATTGATTAAGCCATGAAAATAATCAATACAATACAAACAAAGGATAGATACATTTTTATTTCTATACAGGGGAAAGCCTGGGGTGTTGCTCAATCAAATGAACATAATAGCTTACATAGAAAAAAGTAATAAGGAAAAAATAATGTTAATGCTATAAGATTTTTAATTTATGAACTAGACTATTTCCTGATAATCTAAACAAAGGCCAATTACAAATATTTCTCAGGATAAATACATACTTATAATTAGTAATGATCTAAAGCACTTCATTAATATTTTTTTTAAATAAAATAATAACACTTTAATTAGAGCCAATCTATAATAAAATAAAAACAGTGAATCAATAATATTAAGATTGAATCTCATACTTGTAACATAGCAACCATACTAGTTTAGAAACAAAAGGTCAGCTAATCATAATGTAGTTCCATATTTACTAGAAGGCAACAAATGTACAAGAGTGTTCTAAGATCAGAATCAATCTGAATATATCTCAAATCACATGACTAAAGAGTGTCTAATAAAACTATCACAGTCCATGAAAAAACAGTTAACTAGACTATAGTAAAAACATTCAGGAGACACATCAACATGAATTGACTACTGCTAACATAATACAGTGATGCTATGGACAAGATCCTCCAAAAATGCCTGTGCATTTTCCTGGCTCTGGTACAGAGATCATCATTCTGTATATGCAGTCATAAAACTGACACCAATTGTAGAAACCTCTCCCACAGCATTCCACTCCCAATCTTTGTGAAACATACTACTTTAATCAAAGTACGCAATATGACAACAGCCACACCTATAATGTCCAATGAACATGCACAAAAAAAAAAACAAACAAACAACAAATTCTGTGCTGATGTATAATGATGCACAGATACACCTGTAAGTGCATCAACTAAAACCAGTATTTCAGTCTATCACTGAATGACTTGTGCTCACCACATGTTCTTGAAACTAAACAAAACTCATGAATCAAAAGTAAGATGGAATAAAGATGAGGAGAGGTTCAATGATGGATATTTTGAAGGGCCGTTCCTTGTGTTTACATTTAGAACAAACAAAAAAGTAATTATTTTAACATACTTTAAACAGGATTTAGAAAAATTCATAAGAAAACAACCACCTCTTACAATCATGGCCACAATATTAAAAGACTCTTTTCCCACTGTGATAAGATATGTTTTTGAATATAATTTTCAACAACTCTTAATGGATGTGTAATTGAAATGAATTGGATGCAGGCTTTAGCTAAAACATGATTTGAAGAACTACAATGAAATAGTGAAGTGAGCAAACATCAAAACATGTCAACCAATAGTGTACATTGGATGGCATTAGTAACTAAATACACAAGTAAATAAAGAAAATTATTCTAACTAGTCCAACATGTTCTATATAGTAACTTGAGCATTGTGCAGCAGATACAAATAGTTATTATACAAAACATTGGAGGGGTATAATGTATGAATATTTTTAAAAATTAAATCCTGTTTTACTGCATTATTTAATAACTATAAACATTTAATCAGTAGTAAGCCCAGTTAGATTGTCTTTTAGTCAATAGCTTTCTTATCTCCCCTGCATTACATTTTTTTAATTGTCCAATGATCTTTGCATATCAGTCATTGCCAAAGCTGCACTATAAGACGTTCTGCTGCCAGTAAAAATATACAAACGATTACTATAAAAGAACGTACTGTGTCCAATAAATAAATAGATACAATTTTCAGTTTACACAATGTCTTTATTACAAACATAGCCCAGGGACAAAAATAATTAGTACCAATTAACTTCAAAGATATCATGACTATGTACTAAATATAATTCACACTGGTGAATAGTATACAAGAGACTAAATATCCACCAAAGTTGCAAGATAATACATTTCCACTATCAAAGTTAAAAACCAATCATATCTTTAGTAAAAGCACAAACAAATGTTTCTGAGATGATGATTCTTGGATCTGTCATTTCTAAATTTTAACCTAAACAAATTTATTTTTGCTAGATATTGCAAACACAAATACTTATAGCATACAAGAAAATCAGTGATAGATGCAGTTATTGCAAAGATACAATTGTGAAGTTGTTAGTGAGATAGTTAAAATTAAGTAAGTGTTGTAGGGAATGTGTTTGATGTTTACATTGTTAGCATGTTTGAGACAATAGTGAGATGGAACTTAGCTAAAAACTAAAAAAAAATTTTTTTTTTAAATTCATAGCTTTCAGAATAGTAAAATGTTCAAAATGATTGTGACTTTCTCACAATTCTATAATCTCACTGTTATGCTCAGTAAATAATAAATGTTTCATTCCTTGAAATAAAAGAAATATATATTCATCATCAACATGTCATGAAACAATTTTCTTTGCTGATACCTGCATTCTCTAAAAACTTGTACAGTTACAGCAAATGAGTAACATAAAACTAAGAGCAGACAGGTAAGATGGATCTACATATCCCAAACAGAAGAACAAGGCGACTATCTCTCAGGAAAAAGAAAAGCAGTTTGGGGCGTGTTTCAAATTGTCTTGATTTCCATCAGAGTGGGTTGATCACTTCTACATAATTTATAGGGAAAAATCCAGCCTGGCCATTGACAGAGCCCTCATACCAATTTTCATCAACCTGAAAATAAATAAAGATTCATAGATTTTATTACATAGATATCTAATCAGATTTTATTACATAGATATCTAATCAGACTTTGCAAAATTTTAGGAAATTTTCTACACCTGCGTTTGTGATACACCATGTCATCAAACTCTATCAATCTATATATCTCTCAGCAGATGAAGATCATCTTGATCTAGACTTCACTTTTAATCTTACTAATATCACTAATCTAGATCTAGATCCAATATATTCTATAGATCTATATCTAGAGTCTAGATCTAGACCTTAGGGGGCTTAGAAAGTTCAAGATGTGCAAAGCGCATAGTAGCTGCGAACACCAAATGTCCAGACAGCCATTCAAAGTATTTAAATTAAAGAATCTTGATCCAGACATTTTATCTAACTAGAAAGATTTAAAACTCCGTAGATCTAGACTTTTAAACCTAGATCTAGATGGTTTTTAATTACAACATGATCTTTATATATAAATCTAGACTATGTAAATAGACCAAAATCCTACATGGGCATGTACAACACAAATCAGGTCCCAGTTCGCATTTTTCTAAATATGGATAAGTAATAAAATCAGATATATATATCTATGTATGTGTGTATAAAAAAAAATTTAAATGTTTTTCTGTCAAAAATAATAAAAAAAAATATAGGACTTTTTTGTCTGAAAATATGGATCAGACAAAAAATTTTAAATTCCAAAAATTTTTCAGAAAATTCCTCACTGTCTAATACAGTGATTAAAATTGAAGGCTGAATTCAAGCTGGTTTAGTCTTTGGTAGTTTATTTCTACAGATACCTGACTAATAAGTTGAATGTAATCTCCTTCTTGGAAGCCCAACTCTCCCTCATTTTCAGCAATGAAATCATATAATGCTTTAGCCATTGGCTTTTTCTTGGTATCAGGAACTGGATAATAAAAAGAATAAACAAAACATTCAGGTATATACATTTGTTGACTAATTCTAAAAAAAACAACAAAAGTGAAATGTTTGCAACAAGTTACAGACAGCAATATAAAACACAGACTTGACTATTAACACTAAAAGATGGTACAGAAAAATGTTTAGGATTTAAAAAATAACTTTGAATAAAAAAAATTTAATGACTTGCGAATTAGGTTTAGGTAAGATGGAACTAAACATGTCAAAATTTGTAATATTTTCACAAATCAATTTAAATACATATTTATGTAGGCCTAAAGAAACTCAATATTTACTTCTGAATTCTTATAATTGCTATTATGAATGCAACTTGTAATTTCCTAATACAAAGTAGGAAATAATAACAGCGTGGGACAAAAGCTATACTAATGAATAAAAAAAAAGGATTTGACATTCAATCAAAGCCACAACAAACTAAATAATGATAATGAAAAAGAGAAATTACAGGAGATTTTTTATTAAAACAGAGTAGAAATTATATTTTCTTTGGTAATATTCTTCTATTAAAAAAAGTTATGATGTGGGTTATTAAATAAGATTGTACAAACAGCAGCAATAAAAGGGTATTTGAGAATTAGCCATATTAATAAAATGCAACAAGCATGCAATTAAATTTATTAAAAAAAAAAGTGTGGTGACTAGTTCTACAATTAATTTTTGTTTTCCAATGAAATGCTCAGTAGTGTGAAGCTTGACAAGGACAAGGAAATGTAGACAACAAATAGTAGACTGAAAGGGTGTGTCCCGCTTACCAGCATAAGATCCAAAAGGATCTTGATCATCATAAGGATCAAAGCCTAAAATGAGATGGATCAGGAGCATTGTTTAATGACTTTTCCTTCAGACAAAGCAAATGAACATAGTGCATGAACATTAACATACAGGTGGCGTTAGTGTGTGACCTTTTTTACAATTTAGATGCTGAGTG
This sequence comes from Biomphalaria glabrata, assembly GCF_947242115.1. Classification (NCBI taxonomy): domain Eukaryota; kingdom Metazoa; phylum Mollusca; class Gastropoda; family Planorbidae; genus Biomphalaria; species Biomphalaria glabrata. The sequence goes on along the minus strand of NC_074711.1, from coordinate 21,084,725 downwards.
ACTTACTATGGGAATAAAAAAAAACATGCTAGGAAGCTAGTATTGTACAGCTAAGTTTGTTGCTTTAAATGTTAACATGTTTCCGGAATAATACAATTTTAGGCAGATTGTTTTGTATTTTATTAAAACTTTATTCTATCATCTTGCTTATAATTTTGTTTAGACAACGACACAACTGGACAGAAGAAAATGAAACAAACGTAGGCATGAGCAAACTGAGCTAAGATTAGTCAAGAACAATTAAAACTGATAATAGGTAAATATAACTTGATTTTCTATACATTCTAAACTTGGTTAAATATAATTGTTAATATATATAAATATTGATTTGATATATACTTGATATATTTTATATATGTTGTTAAGCTTTAGTAAAAAAAAAAAAAAGTTAGTCAATTCAAATTCAAGTCATTTAAATGTTAACATTGAACTTTGAATATGATATGCTAATGATTTTGACAAATTTTTTGCCTGTATTTTTTTTAGAGGTTTTCATGAATTCGAACAATGATATGCTATTTATTACATAGATTAAATAATACTTTCTATCAAGAACTATAATTACAATATTAGTTAATTCAATTTTACTTAATTAATGAAACTTCAATTATTGAACATGATTAAAGCAATTTAAAAATAAAGAGCAATAGCAAGAATTCAACATTTGAAAATATTTTTATCTAATATTGACTAATTAATGAATGTGTACTTACCAGACTGGTGATAAGATGGAGCTTGAATGCTATTGAAATTGTAGCTGCCTGATTTTCCGCCTGTGTCAAGACTTTCACTTGGACCATCATATGAGTTTGGAGATTCACTACGATTGTAAGATACTATCCTTTTAGGTATGTGTTCAGATTTTGGCCGAGAAGCAGCATCATTGCGTCTAGATTAAAACAGGTTTGGAAACATTGAAAGGGAAACTAAACTCTTTTCAATATTTAATGTAAAAATAATGAATAGGGATTGTTAAAAAAATAATTTCAATACAAATTTTTTTAAATGTATATTCCTGAGTAGCAGTGAGGTTTAACCTAATTTGTGCATGTTTTCCAGAAATATATAAACAATTTATAAGCTCTGCTTAGATCAGATAATTTCACTGTTATAACAATTATGAGTAAAAAAACCCCAAATAAACCCATTTTTATTATGCTTTACAAGTTAGAATTCTAGTTAATGAAAAATAGAGATTAAATTCAACAATATATTTACTATTGTAAATTATAATGCTTAATAGAAAAAAAATCAAGACATTTGTTTCTTAATACATTTTCTGTTTATCTTATATATTACAGACTTTACTTCAAAAAAGAAGATAATTATGTCCTATGCATTTCATGTGTCAATCTAGTCATGCATGTTAATCAATGACTTAAACTCTGCTAAGTCATTGGTTTTCCTTATCAAATTCTAATATACTATACAAATTTAATATGAAAAACAAAAATACTTGATCTCAAGAGCATCCATCAGAGTTTGAAGAGTATTCAGTGCCTGCCTGTGGTAATCCACTTCAGCCTCTATAAAAGCTTGCAATTGACTAATATATTCCACCTATCAAATAAAATTTAGTATTCAAACTTATCAATGATAGCACAATGAACAACAGAGCAACAAAACTGGAATAATAACTAGAGGACAGTTTTTTTGTTTCTAACTTTAAAGCAGCATCCATTCTTTAAGATGTAGCAAGTGTAAAGAGAGATGCTCTACAGTGTGGAGAGGTGTCATTGTAGTTCTACCTCATTGTAGTACAGTGAGTTCAACATAAACACACACAAGCTTCACTGAATATTTGATTGTATAGCTTAGAATATATAATTGACTTGAACAAGTCATTTAAAAGAATTGATTTGGATCACAAAGCACTTTACAAAACTTAAGCTCAATTTATTAAAGAACTGAATCTTAATTAAGTAATAATTGTCATAAACTGAATTACCATATTATGCTTTCTAAACTTACATGTATACATGTGTAGTTATTAACTCTACTTTACCTCATTTTCTAAAACATTATGCATAGCATTTTCTGCTAAATTTTTGGATTCTTCAAATTTATCTTCTGCAACCCGTAATTCTTCTTCTGTTACATTGGAACCTATTAAAAATAGGGTGAGAGAAAAGAAATATTTTAGATTTTCACAAAGAAAAAAAAAAAGACAATAGACACACATAGTATTAAAAACATTAGAAACAACAGCAGAGCTTAAAAAATCTTTCTTTAAATATTTAAAGTAATAATTTTAATTATTTAACCATTGCTCGCTAATTTGTTTTTTAAGTTGGGATGAAGAAATGCTCAGAGAGGAACAATCTAAGGGCATCCAAAAATACATACATTAGTAAATCAAAACCTAATTAGTTAAGTGGTGGAGGCTACTTAATGAAACAAGGCTCATGCCATAACCTCTTGACCTAATTCTGTGTACACTTGTACTCTGTTAAAGTACTGACACACAAAACGAACCAAGAACAGAGTTTTTGTTTAAAGTGATTTACTAGATACTGGATGAGAAGACATACATTGGAGGGTGTTATAAAACATGCATGTTTATTACCGTGGCTATCACTGTGTGGCTGTGCTTTTGATCATGCAATTGATTCAAAATGAAATAGATAGTAATAATTATTTTATATACAACTGGACTAAACTAAATAAATGTTGATGAAATCATTAAATTATGGGAAAGAATCTTTTATGTGTTGGTGATAAATCAAAATAGTTTAGCTGATGAAAATAATGTTCATAGACATAAAGTTTAGTAAATAAAAGAAATTTGAAGAACAGTTCAATCATCTTCATTCTTTTAAGTTTCTGTTGGCAAAACATAGACTGACATTTTTTCCCCTTATTAAAAAAAAAAGCTAATAGTCAATTTATTGACTCTAGATAGTAAATAAAGTTTTCTTAAAACTATGTGATATTTGAATGTGACAATGCAAAATTATCTGTTTCCTTCTATTCAAGCAGCCCATGCAATTAAATGTTGCCTGGTGATGCTGCATAAATAACATAGTTTTATCTTGATACTATATATATTTAGAGTAAACAAGACAAATAACTGCTCTACAGGTGGTTATAAAAGCACATGAAAAATTATATCTTTTTCTTTTAAAGAGAACAATTTAAAGTGCTTATGATGAGTTAAAAGCCACTGTACAAAACTATACTAACAAATGTCAAACTTAGCTAGAAATATACTTCAAAGATAGTTAACTGAATTTTTCTTTTTCATCTCAGGAAGAAACACACAACAGAAAATATACAACTAAAACCAGCACCAGAAAATATGAGACTGTCTCCCTCCTAATAACATTAAAAGTAAGTAATAATCTGAAGAGATTCATGGTAGAAAGAATTTATGGCTTACGAGGATGGTACAATGAGCAAATGCTACAATCGTGGCAGAGCATGTCAAGTATTCAATATAAAATGTCCTAAATCCTAAATAAATTTCCAGCCTCCACCTGAGATTCCTTATACTGATTTCCATGTGTTTTACTAAACAATCAACACTTTATCACTAGTATAGGCATTTGTTTAATTCATTAATTTAAAATTTAAACAAATTAAAGTTGTGTTTCCAAAAAAAAAAAAAAAAAAGGAGGCTGATAAATAAATAAATAAATTGTAAGCTGAGCTCTGGATTAAAAGACATACATGTATTCATGCAGGAAAAAAACAAGATACCCAAAACAGAACTATTGAATAGATAGATAATAAACAATATAAAGGACTAATAAATACAACTAAATAAACAGTCTAAATAAAATATCAACAAGCTTTATACTACCTCCGGCAGCTAGAAACATGGACATACAAGAAGAAACAGACTATTAATTCATAGATTAAAAAAAAAAATAGGTGATTACCCAGCAATTAGAAACAACAACAGCAAAAAAAAAACAAACACACAAAAAAAACACAATCTATTTAATATTTATTGGTAACTAGACATACACACAAAACAAAACCAAAAAAAAAAAGACATATACATGATTTCTTATTCTTAATATGAAAATAATACTTACATTGAATGTTAGCATTTATTTGTATGTAAATTAGATAAAGAACTTAAAATAATTACTAAAAAAAACTTCAGCATCAAGATAGATTATTTTCACTTAAACACATTAATAACTAAATTAAAATGATGTAATTATTTTGCAATGATTAAAGATAGACTGGACAATGTAATACCTTGTTTCACATCTTTGACATTAATATATTTTAGATGGAAGATATAACAAATAAAAAAAATTTCAGTATCTGTGCAGTGTTAACAAACATTACTTTGTAGAAGTAAGAAGGGATACTTCTTTAAATTTTTTTTTTTTTTTTAACTTTAACAGACTAAGAGCCTAAATATCTATCCATAGTGAACAATTTTAATGCCCAGCATGATCCTTCAAATAATGAACCACTCACTTAGATGCAATGTCAAGCATATTTATAACCTACAAAGTAGCCTACTAAAACTATTAAATAAAAATAAAAGCAAAGATGACCTTACCTCCTAGATTTGAAGGAAACAGGACATGAAAATAAGAGTATTAAATAAATAATGGTTGTAGATTAGATTTAAAAAATATATATAGTGTTTTATATATATATATATATATATATATATATATATATATATATATATATATATATATATATATATATATATATATATATATATATACATTACATTGGAACATGCTGCTTTCCAATGCCAACCTTATAAAGCAGTAATTAAAAAAACTCTTCACTTTAAAAGACATTACAGTTGCAGACCAAATGCAAGTTTTCAATGAATACACTAGATAGTCTTAAACACATGTCACTGTGTTGTTTCTCAATGTATAACTTTGTATGTAAGGCTATACTTTCAAATTGTTTGCATATATATAAGTGATGTCTGAGCTGAATAAAATGATTCCACGCATGAAAGTTCAATAGTAAATTTAGATGACAAGGTAACTGAGGTACTGAGGGAAGAGGATGGTGAAATTTGTGAGCTTCAGTAGTCTACATATTAAAACTTCCAAAATTATTTTATACACTTCTATATAGTTGAATTATATTTTTTAAACTAGAATGTACTTCTATTTAAAATGCTTTTTTTTTTCATTTAATATTAATATTAAAAATTAAAAACAATGATGACAAACTAATCATGCAATAATATAGATAGCTAATATCTCTTCATTCAAATTTTCAGAAAGTGAAAAAGAAAACGTCTACAAAAAAAGTACACAAAGTTAAGTTTATTATTGTATTATCTACTGACAGATCACACGTCAAAACACTATAAGGAAAAAAAAATAATTATATATATAAAAAAATACAAAAATAAAGTGGTTAACATGAAGCTAATTTAAGACACATTATAAACTGTTTTCAATTTACCTTTTTCTTTTTTTCTTCTTTTACAGTCAAAGTCTAGTCTTCTACCAGACAATTTTTTGCGATGATGCTATTAAAAGATAATTTATTATTTTTTTTTAAAAACCTGTAATTACATTAATTTTAGTTTAAATATCCATTAACAATTAAACAAGTATCAAATTCTCAAAGCTTGGTTATTGTCAATGTCAATTATTCTCATCAGCAAGGTACTCCTAATTACATTTAGGAAAAGTCAAATAGCATGGCCAACAGTTGGCAATATATTAACCCTACCAGCCTTTGCTTCTGAAACTAACTGTCCATCTATTCATGAGCTCCATGACCCTTTAACTACCTTTTACAAGCTTGGTTCATGTTTCAGAAATATTTCATATAAAACCACACCAATTCAAAGTAAATGCATTGGAGTAGGCATTTGAATGGCTAAACATGTGGTTTAATTACGATTGGTTAGTTATTTTTAAAGAATGAACTAGGCAAGTAGCCCTACCATTAAATAGGAACACTGCCATTTGGGAATCACAGAAAAGTGGTACAGCAGTCTGGTAGTGGTAATCTCTGTGCAGACGCTCGAGGGAACTGTGAAAGCTGGGTACGGTGCGGTAGTTCGACTCTCTTGCACTCCAGAAAGTGACGAGCTCAGGGGATCCTGTCAGCAGAAAAACAGCCTCGAGGCTGAACTCGAAGCAATGTTCCAGGCACTGGACTGGGTGGCAATGAAGATAATGAACAGGCCTGCGTCAGCAACGACATAGTCCTTTTCACGGATTTGATGTCCGCACTAGAGGTCTTAGAGGGGCTTAATGAAGGTGTCAGAAGGGTATATGACGTCCTAACGGTCGGAGGGCGTCTCCTACGATTTGGCGTGAACGTTACTTTGCAATGGGTGCCCGCCCATTGTGGGGTGGCCAGCCACGACTTGGCTGACCACCTTGCGAAAACCGCGGCCGCAACAGCACTCGAGCATGATGAACTGTGCACTTACCAAAGTGTGCGAGTCCTAGCCGACAAACGCTTGTTGGCACTTTGGTACGATGGCTGGGATTCTTCAGACAAGGGACGTGAGCTTCACTGGGTAATGAGTAGACCAGACAAAAGTGATGCATGGTGGCAATTGAATCGTGCAGAACAGGTGGTCCTAGCCCAGTTTCGGGTAGGACACTGTCCAATTGGTGCTTACCTCGGACGGCGGAAGCAGAATTACGACACAAGGTGCCGCCATTGCATGGAGGCCGACGAAACAATAGACCACATTCTTTAAGAATGCAGAGTTCTGCACGAAAGGCGATTGGCACAAGGATTAGATAGAGAGATAACTGGTTCATGGCCAACACAAACGATGTCCTTGTACGGGGACAAGGCAACCTTAAAACTCACTGCTCGCTTCCTCTCACGTGCTCTAAGGGAGTAAGCATGTTTTTCGCTGCCAGTGGGGTTTCTAAATTGGTAGTGGTAATAGAAGCATCCAGCTCTCATTAATTTGTATGTACCCTATATTCTGAGTTCACCAAACTTCAAAATGAAGTATTGGTAGTCAGGGAAAGTTTACAGTGGCAATATGACTCTGAAATAGCTGAGCTGTACATCTTCTGTACAGTAGAACACACTAGGTTTCACAAAAAACCTTAACTAATTATTACAATCACAATAGCTGGCCAAACTCATAATGCTTCTGTCAAGTTAACCTCGATTAGCACAATGACTATGGATATTCAGTTAACTAGTCATTCTACAGAATGCTTTGACTTAATGCAATGACCATAACATGTACACCACTAATCTAGCATCTTATGGATATATTTATAAATAATTAAAATAAAATGCTTACATTAACTTCTTTAAGATCTTTATTTTGCAGTTGATTTAAAGGCTCTAGAAAATTTTGCTTCACATTGTCTTCAAGGTTATATTTGATTTCAGCCAAATGTTTAAATGATTCACCAGCCTCAATCAGACAGCCACCTATCACAAATGAAATTAATCTATTAATATTAAAAACACATTTAAAAGATTAAATAAGAGCAACGCTTTAAGTTTTCTGACATACTTCCAATCCCTGGCAAGGACTAAATGAAACATAACATATGTCAAGTAATGCTTATTGTCTCACCAAACACTGAGTCTTCTCCCAGATCAGTTCCGTGTTTGATCATGTAGTCACCAAGTGTACCTTCAGGTTGTGGATATAATATCTTCTGTTCTTGTCCTCGTAACTTAGAGATTGCATTTCTTGTGGACATCTTAGCCCTTGAGGCTGAAATGTTCAAGTGCATACAATTTTATGTTTAAATTACAAAAATAGGTAATGCCAAAATAAGTCTTTATGGATATCGAAAAACAAAGCATTTATGAGAAACAAATGTATGATACCTGGATTAGGCTGAAGAAATTCATGAGTTTTATTGATAAGATCATCCACCAACTTTCCCAATACATCAATGCGCTGATGATATAGAATAATGATTATAAAAAAAATATTTCAAGAATGGAAGGAAAACAAAATCTACATTAATAAGGTACAGTAGTGAAAAAATATCATTTAATGGAGAACTTTCTCAAAGGTATCATGTCTGTCAAACAGGATTTACTTCATTGAGGAGAGACAGAGTGAAGAGAGTTACAAGGATTTTTAGATTAAGTAGTTAGATGTATTTAAAAGTAAGTTTGAGAGCATGAAGTTTGGGGAAAAAAATTCACTGACCAATATCTCAAAACATGGAGAATTATAACAAGACTAGTGATAAATCACCATTGAACAGGATAACAAAGAAGCAAAGGTGGTATGGGATTATGACTGTTAAATGCTATGATACTATGAAACACCTGTATATTGGTAATGCATGGGTAGTTCACTTTTAAGGCAGTCAACTATTATGATGGCTTCAGGGATGTATGATCTTGTGTATTGCTAAATATGAAATGTCCAAGTGATAAATATAACAAGAATATTTAACATTAGACACTTAGTGATAAAGAAAAACAAAACACCTTTACAAAATGAAAAAAAAAAAGATGTTTTTATACAATATTTTCATGTGCATTATGTATGGCTTCTGTCTCAAAAGACAATGATATGCTCAGAAAAAATCATTGGTTTTAGTTTCTTCTTTGAGCCCATGCACTTAATTTGGATGCTTTTATATTATTATTTTTTTCTAAATGATGGAGCAACGATTTCTTTATTTTGCTTCTAATGAATTAAGCTCATTATCCAACATATGTTAGTCCTATACTTTAAAGATGTAGTCTGATACCAAGACCTAATTAGTTTATGACTAACACCACCACAGATCAGGAAACTATGGACTCACTTATACCATTAGTAAGAGTTTTGACACAAAAGTGAATTGAAATGATAAGGTCCAGAATGTGTTTTTCTTTCCCTTCAGCCCAGCCAAAATGATTGATAATTGAGACAGGTGTCTGAGACAGCACAGACACTGATGTAGATTGAGCACTTGTAGGTGGACATTGAAATATCCCCGCAACACACATCACACTTTCTAAGATTTGTAAAGACAACAAAACAATCGCTGGAGAAGGAGAGAGATGGAGAAGGACGTAGAGATAGCTATGGCAAAGGCAGGCGGTGTATTGATCTCAATGCAAGGCTGGATAGCTTGTCCAGCGATGTCTAAAGAAATGCTACACATATCTACATCAACGAAGTATTCAACTACTGAAAACAGCAACAAGTGTAAGGCAGGCTCTCAACTCAACAAAGGTTCATTGTGCAGGACTGTGAATGAAAAAATGACCGCTTAACTTCCAACAAACAAACAAACAAAGTGGGGGAGGCGGGCAGAGAGAAAACTAGTGGCGGTGTTGTATAAACAAGCCTGAGAAATGGGGGAGAAAATCGACTGTACACAGCATTGCATTACGGCGCCGAATAAAACAAATGCCATAAACACGACCAGTTTCACCAGCGGGGCAGCAAATTCAACAATGACGAAGTGGCTAACATATCTGAAAAGAATTCCTACACGATTCCAAAAAATAAACACCACGGCTAATAGGGTGATAAATAGTGGGCAGAACAGTCAAGACGCGATGATTTATTGTTCCTGGTCCAAAACCAGATGCCTAACAAAACACATCTATTTGTAAAGGTATGTTGCTGTGATGAGGTGCACAATATCTCGAGGAGTGTTTCACTCCAAGACAGTAAGAAAGGAGGAACTGAGAGACGCACATTAAACAAACAGAATTACATTTAGTACTCAAGTTGCTGGCTGTACTATACAGACATGCTTCTATAAGAGAAATGTGGTCTGTCGTGTACAATATCATTTAATACACGTAATACAACAACATGAAATTCTAATATTATTTATTCGTAACATAGTATTGAGCACGAGCGCCGTTGAAACAAAAAAAAAAAAAGGGGGGGGGGGGCGGATTACTCGGTTTTAAATAGGCCCATGTTTAGTGTTTGGTAACCCAATAATACTTATTTTTAAAAAAGTCAATTTAAAACTCTGACGCATGCTGGAGATAAGGGAGATATTGACATTTAAAGTCAAAAATAAGACCATGGTAGGATTAAAATGAATACAATAGTGTCCTATATTTGAAAATATGCTTATATGGTAGATATGTCAACAAGTAATTAGACACTCTATAATATTAAAATGATGACTACAGTGTATCAGTCACTGAAACAAAAAATGCACATCTAGTTCTGAATAGTAATACTGTATCAGGAGAATCAGATAGACACTATTTATTAAACTCATTGTCTAGTGAAAGAATTCTCTGGGTCTTCGGGTGTCTCAACATTAAATTAAAACCAAATACACACATCTATATTGGTGAGGAGAGCCCGCTACACACATCAACGGACTAATACACCAAGTAGACCGCTAAACTACGTGGCGTGGACCAAGGCTGATATAAATATCGTTTGTTTCAATAAGCCTGATAGACGCAGTCTACTAGATCTATATGTAGATCTACTTGAATGTGTCAATAGCACTGATGAGTGGTGTGAGCCGTGGCCTAATTAGAAAGGTGTCTGTGTGAAGGGACGGAACCCATAAGACGTAAAGAATGAGAGAGAGAGAGAGAGAGAGAGAGAGAGAGGAATAAAAACAGAGCAAACGTACAAGGAAGTTTTTCTGTACCAACCCAGACCCTAATTCTAGTACAGATATCGAATAGTTGAAAAGTGCTTGAACTTATTGCATTGACAGTGATTATCACACCGTAATCAAACCTAAACACAATTACAAAGAAGAGGACCATAGTTCATAAACACTGAACTAAACCACAGCCGTAAGAATGAAAGTATCATTAAGTAATACCTCTGTGTCCACATTATGTCCTTCCTTTTGGAAACCAATGGGCACGTTCTCGGAAGACCTTGCAAATATTTTGAACACAATAGTGCAATTGGAATTGATCATGACAGAAAATGTTTAAGATATTAAACAGTGCGCAAAACGATATTCATTTTAAACCTTTTTTTTTAAAACAAGATTTCAAAGAGTTTGTGTTATCACACAAATACAGAGGCGACCCCCGAAGGATCCGCCCATGGCCAAGGAATATTTAAGCCTTGGTCTTGTTTTGATCGATTTTGATTGCTTTGCTTTCAAAGTTATTATCATTCAAACAGGGACCGAGCCATCCATTAAACCCAATTGTCCTAATAAAAGGGAAATGTTTACAAGCTAATCTAAATCCAAAGCTTATAAAATTAAAGTTAAACTTTTTTTTTTTGACTACATAGATCTGGAACACAAGAAATATCTTCTTTCGATTGATGAAAGTATTATAGCAGCGAAATAACAACAAACCTAGTCTTAAATCTTTAATAACATGAACCACAGTGTATTAAAACTCGATTGTAAAAATGTGCGTGACATGTACAGACAGTGTGCTTTCTTGGTCTTTATAAACGAAAATCAATATTGCGACTTATAGACCTTCTGACAATAAAATTGTAATGTAAGTCAGTCACTTAAAAACAAACTGAATAACCTTTTTATCAATAATAAGATTGGTGTATTACTTTACAAGAGATGTATTATTTTAATAAAAAAAAACGGCATGCATTATTTGAGTTGAAAAAAAAAAAGCGAAATCAAATCACATATTCAATAGCTCTTCTAGTTTTTGAAATCTAAACGTGACAGACGGACAACACAAATTTAATAGCACTATTTATCCTTTCGGGGGCCGTTAAAAATGTTTTCTTCTTCAACTTCTAGACAGTTTTTGTTTGCTACTGTAGGCTCTCTATGTTAGCGCATAAAAATACATCTAATAGTTTTAAAACCAAAGAGTTTTTGGATGATCTCTGCACCTATACTGAACACGATTATAACGTCCAACTTTCAATGGCGCCTTTAGTATTCAGGAGAAGAGTATGGTACAGAACTTTTTCAAAAACTAAAGCGTGCTCCTTGATAAAAGTTGAAATCGAATTGTCAATAGCTTAGTTTATGGTATACACACACGCGACAGTCGGGGTGACAGCATAAAACCAATAGATGACATTCCAGATGAGAGCCCGTAATACAATATTTTTTTTAACGTCAATATTAATCAGCATATGATTTTTAAAAAATTAAATATACAATTATTTGTCGATCTGCAATTATTTCCGTACAAAAAGTTGCTTCAGTTGGTAGAAAAGGAAAGGCTATTTAATAGTGGCCATGACAATAACTTTGACAGCATGATACTAACTTAGTTGTTCTTGAATCAAACACTTCAAGTCTACTCTACATTTGAAACACAAAGTTGGGAATGCTTTTGAACACTTCCAAAACATTCATATCACCGTTAAACTAAAGCTTCTGGTAACGAACTATTCAATGTAAGGGGAGTTCTCCCTGACATGGAGGGAGAGCTCGTGGGTGATCTTCTCAGCTTTCAATTGCACAATATTATAAAGCTTAAAATTTTAAAATAGCGCTCAATGTTACCGAGATATACCAGATATACAGTGCGTAGCCGGTAGGAAAGAAAAAAGTTGCGTGTTATATAAAATCTATTTTAGGGTTCCGTATAGAAAGCTTCATCTTATTGCCCTGTCTGTTGGAAATAAAAATGCAACAAAATTAGAAAACATTTGTCATGGGAACAAAAAAAAAACCGTGTCTGGTCATACAATGATAGAGTTGTATCAGTTGCTCTACAAACTCAATGAACCAGAGCACACACAACGAACGACATGACACAACTAAACAGACAACCTGCTATAAATAGCACACACTCTCCATAGAATGTGGCATCATATTTCACCACTACAACTGCCCAGTTAGAAATGTACACACACTCGATGAATAAATGCTAAAAATTAATGGGGATTTAAAAAAAAAACATGATCTTGTTTATAATGGTAATTATATTGCAAGGTAAAAAGTATGAAGCTAACAAGAAGAAAAAAAACAACAAAATTTGTTCAAAACGCCTAGTTTTAGCCTCTAAGATCTCATCAAAAATGTTTTCAACAATTTTGAATGCTTACTACATCAAAAAGGAAGTAACCTCAACACAATTTTCAAAAAGCTAGAAACTAGATATTAATGAACAACTAGATAGATATGATGTGCCAGTGCTTAACTAAAAGTATCATGAAATGAATAAATGACAATTTTAGATGAAAACTTATAAAATTCTGGACAATTTTTTAAGATACTGGCTGATTCTTTATTTGTACTGATTTCTTAATATTACAATTTCACCAGGTAAATAGCTTTGCAGGCACCATAAAATCATAAATAGAGTACCAATGTTATTAATTATTAAAAAAAAATCATACTCCCCATTATTTAAAATGGATTGATAATAAAATTACCAGCATTTCTCTAGCAACTATATTGAGAAACAGTTTATATTGCATTCTATTTATTGTGCAATAGTTTCACAACAAAATGATAAGATAAACAACCTAAATTTTGATGAATTTAGAATGGGTTAACACAAATCACTGCCAAAGACTGACTAACATCAAAAAGGAAAGGATAATGAACCAAAATTAGAAAGGAAAAAAATGTCTTAACATAAAAGTCAAATATTAAAAAAGCATATACTTTCTTAACTTTTTACTAATTAAACTTTTAGAGTAGGTCTTTGTGGCTTTTTTGGTTTTAAAAGATAATTCACTCACCCTTTCCATTTCTACGAATTCATCGTCCAATTCTGTTCCCTTAGCTCCTCCAATCTTTTCACTCATATACTGGAGACAAAAAAAGGAATCAGAAAATTACTGCAGGAAAGGTATATTTATATAAATATATCATATATATACATATTTGGAAGCAATTTTGGTATTTTTTTAAAAATCTTTTAAACTGGTTAAAAAACAAGGACCTAAAACCAAAGAACTTCACAAAAAATTATGTAGTTATCAGGCTATAATTATTTGTTAACTGCAATTCTTGTAAAAATATTTTCGCTTGTTTGTAAAAAAAAAAAATTGAAAAAAGCTCAATCTGTTTTCCGCCATTAGTCGTTCTAAATCAATCAGCAAAATTCCACAGAAGTTAAGGCTTTATAAAAGGATAAGTGAGAGTTTTATTTATGTGCCAGCTGTATTGCAAAAAATTGTCAAGGTTGTTTTAATTGTATTTAGTAAAAAAAACAACAAGTTTAAAATAGGCATAGATTTTTCATAAGAAGATTCTGGTTCTTTACTGTCTACTGGAGAAGCTAATTTTAGAGGGGGTGTATTATATAAATATATATATATATATGCAAGGGAAGACATTTATTTATTTAAAGCGAGACCAGTCCATAGGTTTATAAAAGCTTTGTGTTAATTTGAATTTTGTGAGTTTATTACTGAAATTTAATTATAGGGGAGGGGGTTGAATATCAAGATCCAGCATCGCTACACTCATGTAGAAACTATAGTTTTAAGTTTTTTTTAAAGAGGGTAGGTTGTAACATTTGGAAGTTGGTGACAGTATTTCGCTCAATTTTTCTTAAGACTTTTTTAGTCTGAATTTTTTATAATTGAAGGGGGGTTTTACCTCAACCCCCAGCACCCTCCGAAACATAAATTTAATATGAATTTGGTCACGTTTGCCTTTGCTATGTCTGTGGGAAAAACTCTAAAAAAAAAACAACAAACTAAAGCACCCTTCTATTTTTTTGTGCTGTAGGCCTACTAGAACTAAGCGGTATTAACTTCAAAACTCCCATTCAAGCCATCGCCTTAGCTACGATTATAATGGAATTTGATAACTTTTACTATTTATATAATTACGCATTAAACTTACAAAAGTATACCATCTATCACAAAACAGTTATCAAATCCAGTGCACTCCTAGCTCCCCTCACAACGCCCATGCCCATGTAGAGTATTGTAGACTAGTGTATGTATAGAATCTAGATCTATGGTCTATAGATAGTCTATTTATATATATATATATATATATATATATATATATATATATATATATATATATATATATATATATATATATAATATATATATATAGTTATAGTATTTATAAATAGTTTCAAGAGATATATATATTCTATACTCATAGTCATAATACTGTTACTAGACTAGATATAAATCTACTATCTAGATCTAGATGAGTAGATCTAATTAGACTTAGAAAGAGTAATCTAGATGAGTAGATCTATACTCTATAGTTATATAAGCTAGAACTGCTAGACTGTAGTAACTGTAAGTGTAGTACATGTATGTAGTCAGTGTAGTGTTACAAAAGTGTTGAGTGTCAGTGTAGACTAGACTCTACTCTAGTCACTCTAGGATTCATTGAACTACTCCTCTGAACTCTTCATAAAAAAGTGACATTATTAATGATAATATTAGAACTAGATCTAGAGTTGTTTATATGATATTCAAACTCTATAGTATAGGTCAAAAATTCAAAAGTTTGACTTTGACAGCGCATTATTTGATAATGGTTTGACGTAGAAAAAAAAAATTAAGTATCAAAATCTTCTTTAGTTTAAGGAGAATAAGGATGACTATTTATATTTGTACCCCTAACCTATATATACATATTTTTATTATTTTTAAGGTCAAAGAAACCATATGTATTTTCATTTAATTCAAACAAATTTTGTCACACCTTATATATTTGATTCCAAACACCAAAATTTATTTCAAACAGTTTCTATATTTTGGCATCAATAAACTCAGATTTTAATTCTATATTGATATTAACTAAATTGCCCATCACATGAAATCATTAAGATGTTTTCAAATACGAACACAAGAAATAAAAATCTGAAAACACACTTATTCTACCAAAATTAGGTCACTGGGATAGTGACTTCTACACTGACTTTTTGACTTATTTTATGTTTGCATGATTAGGTGTGTGTTGAATGATTGTTTTTTGTTTATATTCATTTAATAAATTTCTAATAAAGATGATCTTTTGTAGTATAGTACAGGCTAGGATGGCCATTCTTGCCTAAATAGCTGAATCCTCTATATTCTGTCTATAAATCTAGATCTACCTAGAAGGTGTAGATCTAGGCATTTAACTTCATTCAATGTATAATGCTCACTCAAAACATTTGCCCATTTTTTCTCTGTAAAAAACAACAACATAAAAACAAACAAACATAATATAAGATCATTAACACTGATGTCCAAAACTGGCTGTTTGAAATAAATTTTGGTAAGAAAATCATAATTTAATACAACATCTTATTAAACAGAATAATGCCGGTCTCATTAGCATAGACTTAGCCAAACAAAAAATATAGTTTTAACCCTAAGAAGAGGTAAAGTCATCCAGGCAACATCATCTATAGGAAAAACCAACAACCTGACTTACAAATTTGAAATTCTTTTTTCTTACATGAAAAACAGACTCAATGGAAGGAAATTGGGTCAAAATCATTTGAAAATGGACACACACATGATTATACAGCATGCTAGTTTCATATTAAATATTAAAATAAAGATGTAATGACCACAAAAACAGCGAGTTGTACAGATTCATGTAATGTCCAGAATAAATAAACTACTCTCTAGAGTAGTCTATCTAGAATCTAGATCTAGACTAGTAACACACTTAGTAATTAGAGTATAGATATCTAGATCTAGTATGATAAAGTATTTTATAAAGAACAAACTTACAAACAGTGCCTACACTGTTACTTGGTGTCTAGTGTTAGCAGTTAGTCACAGTCACAGTTAGTGTTACACTTAGACTTAGAATTTGAAAGAATGACTTAGCACTTAGAGATCTATTAGATCTAGATCTAGTATCATTTACTGTTTAGATCTAGATATATATCATCTATATTCTAGATCTATATTCTAGATCTAGATACTAAGATTAAAGATAGTCAAAGAAAGATAGTAGATATTAGATAAGTAGATTCAGAATCAAGAATTAGATAATTAGAATGTGACATGTCTAGATGATCTACAAGTACATGAATTAGAGAATTACTGAAAGTGAAATCTAGATCTAGTACAACAGTGAAGTAGTCTAAATAAACTTTGATAAACTAAAAATTTAAAATTAAATTATTATTACTAGATCTAGATCCATTACCTATGAGTATGATTACCTACGCTACGGTAAGCCTACCTGATTGGCTTTGTTAAATTGCTTTTTTAATCCTGCGAACGACATTTTGAACTGAATGCTAGTCCCCAGAAAAAAACAAACAACTAACTCGACACTAGTCTAGATGAAGACTATCTAATCTAGTGTCTAGTCTAATGGGTAGCGTATGCCGAGTGCTTGTTCAGATCAATCTCTAGTCTATATTTACAAGCGTAGAACAGAATCCCGAAACAAAAGTACTGTGATGTCATGAAGATGAAAAATTGTATGTCTGCAGCAAATGCAGTTCTGCATTTACTGAAGTAAACTATTTCGTATTTTTTTCTTACTTTAGAAATAAAGATGAACATGAAAATTGTCAAAATACTAGTTTTTCAAACTATTATTGCAACGTTTTATTATGTTAGCATTTAAAAATGTAAATTTTTTATTATATGTAAGTATTAAAATTAAAGGGAGTTAGCAATTTAAAAACACAAACCTCTATTATAATCTTACTTATCTCCCATTAAAAAAAAAAAGTGTATAGCTGTATCTTTTTTTGAAGTAACGTCTGTATTATATAAGATAAGATACTGATACACTGTCTTTGGTTCCGAAGATTTAAGATGAGTGCGGTGTTTCACATAACTAAGCAAACTCACTTGTTTCCTGCATATTTTGACACACCTGACTACTTCCATTGTGTACATATGTTTAGAAAAATTGGTTAAAAAGTATCTTCTGAACGATCTTAATAGTATTTACAATTTGCTTACCAAAAGGGCAAAGGTGTAGAGTAGTGTAGACGATGTATTATTTTAAATTTTGTCTACAAACATCTGGACTTAACACTTATGTAATATTGTTCTTTATTGATCTCTCATCAGCTTTTAATACCATTCTACTTCATTTACTTATTGAAAAAATGAAAGCGTTGAAGATTAGTTCATATATATATACATACTATGGGCTAATGAATTTTTGACCCAGAGAATCAGAGGGTATGGCCTAAGTGTAAACAATGTAGCCTAATATCAAATGTACGCATAGTTAACACAGGGGTGCCTCAGGAGGCTGTGACATCGCCATTGTGGTTCATTTTGTTCACCAATGATTTTTAATCCGATAGTCCTTTTTGCTCCTTCACAAAATTCTTCTTGCCCTGCTCTCAGAGAGCTTAGACGTAATTAAGTATAAACTCATAGAATTTTGAGTGTGTAATTTGCTTTTTATATATCGTAAATTTTGGAGGGGGTTTTAAAATCAAAATATTCCTTAACTGTGCTCTTGGAATTTGGGGATTGTCGTTTGCTTTTTTTTTGTTTTGTTTTATTGAAGATGGGGATTTAACTGGTAGTTTTTTTTTTAACTCGAACCCCCCTGGTAGGGGGTTTTAAACTGAAAACCCCCTTGGCTGTGCTGGGGCAAGTGATGGTTTAGTATTAAAATGCCACCTAAAATAAACAAAATCAAAGCAAAAAAATCAGTCACTAAATTCCGACCCCCCGGGGGGGGGGGGAATTTCATTTCGGGGGGGGGGGGGGTTGAACCCCAAGAACCCCCCCCCCTGGCTACGCCCATGTGTCTTATAATGAATATCTAATTGATATAATTGTTTTGTAAAGGGTCAATCTCTTATTCAAATCCTCAGAAAAAAAAACATTTCCGTAAAAAAAAAATTCCCTTTAGTTCTGTAACATGAGTTGCTAGTACGTCGCTGCAGTTCACGCGATAATAAACTACTTATTAATTGTTGTTTTAAATTATGTCCAAATTATATGCATACTAAGTAGATTTTTTCTCTTTAAAAAAAAGTAAACATTTTTTGTGTGTGTGAATTTAGTAGTTAGTAGGACAGAACTTATCTTAGCAATACAAATGTAAAAAAAAAAAATTGTCAAAAATCAAAACTATTTGCATAATGTGTTGAAAATATGGTAAATGGTCATCTCCCTTACTAATTAGCCTCCCGTGTTTGTTACTATTAATAAGTGAATAGTTGTAAAAGTGGTGAATTTTTATGAAAAAAAACTGCTTGCATAAGTGATTTAGAAAATTAGATTTTTCGCTTTCAGAAAAAAAAAATTGCCGTTGCATCAGAACTTTGAAAGGAATATTATGAAAATATTTCTAGTTTATGAGATCTAAACGGGACGGACAGACGGACGAACGGAAAGACAAAACAAATAGCGTCTTTTCCCTTTTCGGGGCCGCTAAAAAACATAGCGTAGTCAGCCGTAGCGTAATGTACAGATAACTGAGTTGTTTATTAAATTTAAAGTTAAAAAAAGTAAAGTTTCCTCTTTCATTCCTTGCTATCTCTAGGGCAGATGCTGTTAAGGTCATCTGTTTCTTTGGCCAACGGTTAACGAGCAGGGTGCCATGTGGTTAGTTAAGCTTCCTCGGTTGCACCCCACGGAAACCGGTTTGGTACTACTAGTACTAAATCCTTTGATTATAGAGCTACACGTCGAGTGTAGCTGTGACTTATTCTTATCTGAGCATGTGACGTCCTCACTCTTTCCCTCCCCACTCCTCCACTGTAGTCCTCCTACAATGTAGTTCCTGTGTGTAGTCTCTCTGTGATGCCCCATATCTAGATACTTGTTAACTACGCTTGTGACAATAACGTACCGAGTAAGCAGAAGTGACTCACCTAGTGACGTTGACACTGCGACACTGCTAAATTTAGCTCAATTCATTGGACAAAAAAAAAAA
Source organism: Biomphalaria glabrata (assembly GCF_947242115.1). NCBI lineage: Eukaryota > Metazoa > Mollusca > Gastropoda > Planorbidae > Biomphalaria > Biomphalaria glabrata. The sequence continues at coordinate 21,065,097 of NC_074711.1, read as the reverse complement.
CCTTGGCAAACTTATGTAGGATCTAGTCATTATAGGATAGAATTTACGCTTTATAGTGTTGTCCTATTTTTAAAATACCAAATTATTTGCTTTAAACTGTCATCGTTAGCATAGAAAAGGTAGAAAAAAAGAAAAAAAATCATCGCAGCCACATAAAGAATTCAATGATATTAAATACATTTTCGAAAAACATTTAGGAGGACTTGTATTATCTATTGATTTGATAAGACCTCGTAGAAGGCCGCTATCGTTAAAAAATACACATAAACAAAACAAGAGGGGGAGCGGAATCACAGGTAGAAAAGGATTATTTGAAAAGATAATACTTTAGGCGACGAGTTCGCCGTACGGTAATTTTTAAAGTAAACTTAACACCATTGGGTAGATATGGTTTATTGCATTGATGGCCAAAATACGGCCCCTAGTCTAGAGGCATTCTTCTCACAAAGTACAAGGTGAAGAACATTCAATTATACGAATGATAAGCAGCTGCGAAAAGTCTCTTTGACTAAGTACTATGATATTTAATAATGCAATTGCATAGCCTTTGATTTACTGTCATGTTTTATCAAATACATTGTAAGCCTAGTCTTTAAAGTCGTCCTTTTGTCCTCTTTTGTTAGGCTTTGTCCTCCTTTTTGTCGTCCTTCACGCACGCAAGTGTTAGGTAACACTTAAGTATGTTAAGTGTGTGGACATACTACTTTGACATTGTACTGCCGATCTAACCCTTACTTCAAGGTGATGACCCCAAAGTTCATATTATGTAAGTTTAAGTAATTGCTTGTTCTTCTTTATGTCAAACAGTTACAGATGAAAACTAATTTTTGAAATGCTAGAACAGCCTTGTTAGACTTTCTGTTAGAATTTCAGTTAGTTATTGTACTCGTACTAAATACTCTTTTGTTTTAAGAATCCGGTTGTTGTCACGATATCTGACTTGGTACAACATCTCATTGATATGACATGTGACTTGGTGCACCATCTGACGTTTTTACAACATCTGACTTGGTACAACATCTCAGTTGATATGACATCTGACTTAGTAAAATATCAGACTTGGTAAACTTTTGAATTGGTACAACATCTGTCTGGGTACAACATCTGACTTTGTACAGCAATTGACTTAGTACAACATCTGACTTGGTACAATACCTGACTTGGTATATCTGACTTGGTAAAACCTTTGAATTGGTACAACATCTGTCTGGGTACAACATCTTACTTGGTACAATATCTGACTTGGTACAACATATGACTTGATACATCTGACTTGGTACAACATCAGCCACCATCCCAAGCTAGTGACTTTGAACTCAGTTTACTTCTGGTATCTGCCATTTCGGAGTTCAACGGTAAATGTCGACGTCCTGTATTGTCTTTTGTTTTTCTCTTGTCTGTCCCCTTTCTTCGACCTATCAGATAACCTTGCTATGTTTCCATACATGAGTAAGTCTATGAAGTTCGGAGTTTTGTGTACTTTTTCTTCATGACAGGTCTTGGTGCTTCTTTTAGGTCAGTGGTTCCCATACTTTTTTCTTAACGGAACACTTCGTACATTCAAAGACTTTAGCGGAACACTTTGCTTATTTTTTTAGAGAGATTAATTCACAATGTGGTCTACAAGCTAATTATTTCAGCAGTTTGTAGAACATCTATTCAGGCCTAGGGGAACACTAGAGCTCCGCGGAACACAGTTTGGGAAACACTGTTTTAAGCAATACTCACACCGAGTACACAATTATTGCTTTAATTTATGTCAAGTGGTTGAATTTGATTTTAAATTCAAGTTTTCAGTGACTAAATGAAGACAAGAAATAAGAAAAATCTGTTTGTAAACGTTTTTCTGTGCTGTCTAGAAGAACACAGCCAAGTCTTTATAAAATAGCTAAATATGATGTCTATATACTTATGAAGATGTTTTAATTTAGTGAAATAACAATTGCAAAATGACGCTAAAACGTTGAGGACTTAAATGAATCAGAATAACCTCTGACAGTGGTACTATGCTTTATATATTTTAATCCTAAAACCTTTGATGTAAATTATTTAATTAATAAATCTACTCTAGGCTATTAAATCATGTTTATTTTTGCTAAGAGAAATACATCAGAAAATGTTTACAAGTAATTATGGAGACTAAATGGAATATTCTGAGTGAAACGACTGAAAGAATAATGTATTTCGAAATTGCGAAAGTTTGGAAACCGCAAAGGGATAAAGCCATATAAAACTGTGTTGTCACTCAGGAACACAAATAGAAAAAAAAATCCAACAGCTGGTTAGTTTCTACATTAAGCATAGAACATGGCGGAGTTATCTTATATAGTGTTGTTGTTATATTTTATGATAGGTAATTATTTTATTCATTTGTAGGTTTTATATTTACGCTTTGTTTTCATTTTCACAATATGTGAATATATATATATCTATATATACATTAGGGGTGCACCAGATAGTACTTTTTGATATCCGGCCGGAGCCGGATATAACCGGATAATACAATTAGATATTCGGCCGGAGCCGGAGCCGGATACCTACATGACTCAAACAGCTCGTTTTACTGAAGTTTTTGCAAATCTTCTATATAACATACCTATATTCATATTATTTTGTTATTTACTTTCTTACTTTAAACTCTATCACTGATTGATAAATTAAAATGAACAGCATTTTTTTTTACAGATATGCTTATCATAAACTAATCTTTGTAACATGAGATGGTGTGTGCGTATGTATTGTAAAGTAGAATGTGGGATAACGCATGCAGAATATATAAACTTATATGTAACTAATGTAAATCTTTCAGAGGTAAAGTTCACTCTTGGTTTTATAGCGTAAATCTTTCTTAAGTACAATCTAAGTTGTATAGTGGGTAGATGTTTGTGTTCATGTATTTGACACCATCAACTTGTCATTAGGCTCGTGTTTTAAAGGCCACAAACCGCTTCTGGTTTGTATCTATTACAGATAATGGCTTAGTAAATATCTTAAGTACAGCAAATTTGCAGCCGTATGCTGGCCATTAAATTTTGTACAATGCAAAACATAGCTGCTTCGGTCAAATGACTCATTCAACCAATGGGCAGTTAAACCAAAATATGATTCGGTGGTATTATCAGCTGTCCAAGTGTCGTTGAGAAAGCGATGCTTTTAGCATCAGATAGCATTTCACGAAGCTTTGAGGAAATATTGTCGTAGATATCTGGAATAACACGTTCTGTAAAATATTTGCGACTAGGCACAGTGTATCTTTTCTCCAGTACTTTTAAAAGTCCAATAAATCCTGGCTTCTCAACTACTTGGTAAGGTTCCATGTCAGTTGCAATCATCTTTGCTATGGCCAAGTGAATGCGTTTAGCATTATCACTATTAATATCCCACAATTTAGCTTTGTCTAAGACCTCTTTAATCCCTGGTTGTTGCTTGTGTGTGAGGCTTGACGAATCACTGGAGCTCGTAGACGTACTGGCACAGGCAGTGATATTACTTGATGCTGATTTCAATGCAGTCATTTCGTTGAATAAGTCTGGGTGTTTCGAGCGTAGATGACTAATCATAGTGGTGGTTGAGAAGTCTTTAGGTTTGTCTGGTTTACCACGTGACATTACTATTTTACAAGCATTGCAAACTGCTTTAGAGTTGTCCATTGTTTTGACATTAAAGTAACGCCATATAAGTGATGACTTTTTATCAGCCAGTATTACTGTTATTTAATTTACTAAATGCCCTTGCAAGCCACTTTTATACCCGTGGCTTGTGTAACAAAATACTTGTAGGGGTGTGTCCTGTAGTTCAGCGCTCTAATTTACATTTCTCTTCAAGTAAACAAACTTAGTGTCATCATCTAGTGACCTCTAGACAGTGTCAATATGTCTTAACAATTTGGTTTGTGGTCCAGACCCTTGATTGACAACCTATCTCATAATAAACAAACTCATACCAGATTAACCTTATAGAGATTTGGCTTGTAGTCCCGCCCCTAATAAAAATTCTACTCCAAGTAAACAAACTCAGTTCCCTCATAAGATGTGACCTCTAGAAAGTGTCAACACGTTGACATCTGACTTAATGTGGTCAGCTGCCTATCCGTGAATTCAATGTTATAGACTAATCAAACAAAAGGAGGTGGGGGTGCTCATCTCTACCTCTGGAGATATACCCGCACATCTAGACAGATTATCAGCGTGACGAACTTAAGGAATATTACGTGTTTACAAGACCACTCAAAGGTCAAGACAAGCTTTTAAAATGTGCCAGACATCACTGCTACGTATGTAATACGAATTTATAATGTAAAGTCTAGTTCCCCCCCCCCCCAATAACAAACCTAATTCCCTCGTGTGACCTCTAGAGAGTGCTTACGTCCATCGTATCTGACTTGGGGTCACCTGTCAATCAATGAACTCAGTGTGATGGGCTAAACAAATAAAAGGGGGAGGGAGTTGTTCATCTAGAAATATACCTGGTTACATTAGAGGTGTGGCTCTTGTAGTCCAGCCCCCACCCCCTAATAAAGATTAACTACTAAGTAAACAAACTCAGTTCCCTCGAAAGGTGTGACTACTAGAGAGTGTCAATACGCTGACATTAAACCTACGTCCATCGTATTTAACTTGTGGTTACCCACCCATAAAAAACTCAATGTGACGGACTAAACAAATAAAAGGGGGTGGGAGTTGTTCATCTCTACCTCTGGAGATATACCCGCACAGCTAGACAGACGTCTGGTCAGCATGACGTAGTCAAGGAATGCAGCATTTTAACATGTTAACTAACTTACTCAAAGGTGAAGACAAATTGAAAAAAGTGCCAGCCATTGCTGCTCTGTATGTAAAGCGCATTTATGATGTTAAGTTTCATCTCTATTTATATTAAGTCATTAACATGCCTTGTCTTTATAATAAACGATGTTTGGTGCATATTCATAATGGCTCTGTTTTTAAGCACATTATTTTGTTTTCATATAAACATTAATACATTCTATAACAGACAGTAATGGAATTAGGTCCACTTTATGCATATTAAATTATGTACTTTTTACTATCCGGTTTACTATCCGGTAGTGATATCCGACCGGAGCCGAATAGCACCGGATAGTAAAAAATGCCGGATATTCGGCAGAAGCCGGAGCCGGAGGGACTATCCGGTGCACCCCTAATATACATACACACACTTTATTAGGCATATCATCCCATACTGTTCTGTTTGAGAAAGGGGTATTAATCCTGTGATCAGATGTGAAAACTCTGAAGCAGTCTGTAGTCAAGTGTAGTCATTATTTTCTACACTGTATATGAGTAAAGAGTACAATTATTAGTTATAGAAGAGACACCATTTTTTTCTTTTTCATTACTTCCAATACAATATTATTGAGCGTCCTTATCAACTGGGCGCGTTAAAAGATTCTTCTGTATTTTTTTTTATATGTTTGGTCCATTATAAACAAACCCCATTCTTAAACATGTATATGTCGACACAACAAAAGACACACAAAAAGGGTGTGGGGGGGGGGGGACTATCAAAGACAAAAAAGTTCTAAAAAAGAACTGAAAAAAGCTCCTACTCAAATACTTCAACAGTTTTAGTCTGATGTTCTTCTTTTCTTCTTCATCGTTCTCATTGTTATGTTGGAGTGTTCATATGACTAGACCAATACATGAGATGAACTGCGCAGTGGTTTCCAAATCAGGGAGCTCTCCATATAGTTTTCTTTCTATTGGGGTGATTTGGGGCCAATGTCTTATACGGGCCTCTTGGTAGAGAGAGCAGTTTTGGAGGACGTGGTCGGCATTTTCTGGTGATACTCCACATGGGCAGTTTTCACTGGTTCCAATTTTGAGCTTCCGGAACATGTGTTGTCGCATTCTGTTGTGTCCGGTCCTGAGTCGAAAGATTAGACGTTGGTCTTGTCGGGATAGCTTATAGTAAGCATCATCTTTCTTGTGATTTGGATGGGAGCTCGTCCATATCTCATTTATTTTATCTACAATTAATTTCTTCATTTCTTCTGGATAGAGTGCAGAGTTTACTTGTGAGTTTGTTCTCCCACTCTTGGCGAGTGTGTCAGCCTTCTCATTTCCTGCTAGTTGTATGTGAGCTGGTATCCATTGAATAACAGTTTTTTTGCTGTTGTGGTTGAGCTTTGTGAGTGCTGTTCTGAGGTTTTTAATATAAGGGGAATCAGAGTTTTGCAGGCTTTGGAGGGTTGTTTTTGCGTCTGTTAGAAAGACAATCTGACTGTGAGGGGAACTTGGATGATTTGCTAGCATGGTAGCAGCTAGTGCTAGTGCTTCCCTTTCTGCTCTGTGACTGTCAGAGAGCTCTCCAGTTGCAAAGGATTTTTCTAGTTTTCCTCCATCTGGCCATTCGATAAGTATTCCAGCTCCTCCATTTGTGGTGGCTTTATGGGATGAGCCATCCGTGTAAACTCTGATCCACTGATTGCTAGGGTAATTGGTATGTAGAAAACAGTTCACTATTTCCTTGAGCTCTGTTGGTCTGTAATCAGATTTTCTTTTTATGTTTTCAATATGGTCCCTTATAGTAGGAAGAGGGCTTTCGTCCCAGGGTGGAGATTCATTATAGTGTATCGAGGATTCCAGAGTAATTTTTTCAAGTTGGTGTTTCTTTTTTAGGTTTAGAGATTCCTGTATGAAATTGATCCTTTTGAGACGGTTTATTGTGCCAGTTTTGTGGATTTTTGTTCTGAGTGGGTGCCTCTCCAAGGTTTCCAATTTAGTGAATTGGGAAAGTCTGATGTAATACATGAAGTTTATAAACTAACAGCGACACGCAAACACAATCAAACACGCTTTCGTTTGGTCTTATACAAGATAAACGAATTAAGACCTTTGGTATTTTTGAAAAGATTTCCAGGTTATCGTCGAATGACTTGTGCAAGTCTTTACCGTGTTATCCCGGCGTCAATGTCTTTTTATTTTCAAATGCACTACGTACTATAGGATATGGTCTCAAATAATGTTTCAATAATATAGATTACATATATCAAATGCTGCGCTTTTGCTAATTATACGGTTGAAAAAAACATAGACGTATTTGAGAATAATGTTTAAATAGTCTCATACACACTGCTTTATTTAAAATGACAATAATAGTTATAAACTGATTATGTTGATGTATCATCAATTGATCCGGAAAGTTACTGTGGGAAAATTCCAAAGTTAAATTCTCAATAAATCTTTTAAAGATAGCATTCAAGTGAACTGTATCACAAAGTTATCCCAAAAGCTTAATTTCACGGTTCCTCAGAATCTGTGTGTTTAAAATGTATTTCCATTTCAGATTGAAATAGCCTAACACTAATTCTAAACATAAAAACATTCTTGTTTTTGTCTCACAATTTTGAAACATTCAACTAGATCAGGACTGGGCTAATTACAACATGCCGGAGCATTGTCTGCGGCCCGCGGGACATACACAGAAATTAGATGTATCCTTGCTATTTCTATAAAAATGCATACATATTAAAAATAAAAAAATATTTATATAATTTGTGAAACTTCTGTCAAGAGTTTATATTTATATATTTATTATATTTTATGTTATCTATTGTGATGATGAAGAGGCTAAAGAAATATTCTCTGTAATTCTAAAACTTTGAAGTCAAGGAAAATTATTCTAATTAGCAATATGTCAAAACATTCAGGAGTAGATTTTTACTCAACCAGAAGTTGTGTACCCTATGTTTTAAAGTTGTGTCCAACAGAGTATTATTTGAAGATTGAAGTATTGTTGGACTGGAGATACACGTTTGAAAACAAGACTCTTTCATCATGAATGCTTTTAACACAAAATAATTTTTAAAAATGTTTTTAACGATAAGACTGGACGGCAATGTATTTTTGACCAACTTTACCACGATAAGACTGGACGGCAATGTATTTTTGACCAACCTTCGTGGTAAAGAAGGCGCGGTGGCTGAGCGGTAAAGCGCTTGGCTTCCAAACCGAAAGTCCCTGGTGAAGACTGGGATATTTAATTTCTTTGGGCACCTCTGAGTCCACCCATCTCTAATGGGTACCTGACATTAGTTGGGGAAAAGTAAAGGCGGTTGGTCGTTATGCTGACCACGTGACACCCTCGTTAACCGTGGGCAACAGAAACAGATGACCTTTACATCATCTACCCTGTAGACCACAAGGTCTGAAAGGGGAACTTTTTTTTGTTTTACTTCGTGGTAAAGCCAAATGTAGATCTGCGTTCTATTGTGTATTTGGTTCATTACGTGATGGAGTCCATGTCGCACTTGCATGTCGTCAACGAGTCCCACTAGTCCGCACCCACCTGTATTTTGAGCAAGGCCACCTCTTCTGATCACGTGTCACTAGGTAGATCCTGTGTCACCATCGAGAATGCAACAGCTTGGGGTTTGATTTGGTCATAAAGAACTAAAACACAGTGTCAGATGAACATGATACCTGTTTACATTAGTGTTGTAGAGTTGTAAGTAATAGGTGACTGGAAGCACTCTACACAGACAGAAATAAGAGTTTCATCACGTGTTTGTGGTGGAAAGAACGCATTAATTTGGTAGAAAAAACAAACAAACTAGGATATGTAGGCACTATCTTTTGGCAATAGATGTGGTCAGTAGACAATGTGCTTCGGTTATAATTTTATCTTATAATAATATCTTATAATAATTCTTTATTATATTCACAAAGGACATGTATACTATAGCATACTATAATTATAATAGGAGACCAATTCAAAGGCTTATACTCCGTATTGTTCATTTGTTAACTTTATATAATAAGACGAAATATATTTAATACTTAGGTGCAAAAATACCAAAATACTAACATTACAAAGTCCCTAATTTGACCTAAATGTAATCAAATGAAAGAAATGTAGGCTTAATACGCTTAGTTCGCCTAATAGTTAGACTAGAACTATACGTTCAGTGCTGGATTAATCTATTAGCAGATTAAGAAAGGGCGGAAAAAAGGAACCAAACTGACGTCGAGCCAGGGCCGGTCTTTCTAATACAAAATCCTAATTTTCACTTATTATCCTTATTCCCACACAGACTAGGCTCCGCGCAATTGTTAGGACCGGCCCTGCGTCGAGCTATACACAAGGTTAAATAATAATAATAATAATAATATGGAACATGAAATATCAAATATCTTTTATGAAAAAACAAAATATACTCAAATTTTTTTTTTTTACTTTGTTCACTTCATTGATAAGCATTGGCCTTACACTCTTTATTTTAAAAAAATATGTGGCAATGGAAAATAACACACACACACTTGTCTTGTTAGTTTGTTTACTAGTGTCAATTGTAAGGGAAAGACCACAAAGAGATAACGATTGTTAACAATCTTATGTTTGTTTGTTTTCTGTAGCTAATTCAAATTTCAAATGCATTTGAACCATTGACAATCGAATTAATATTCAAAGCGCATAGCACACACTTGCGTGTTAGAAACTTTGCGCCAGAAAGCAGAAATATAATGATGTCAATAGATACAGACCTATACTATAAAAACAATGTATACATCATTCCCACAGTCTTACGTTAACCTTGTGCGTTTTCTTTTCTCTCCACTCGCAATAAGTATATATGCAAGTCAAAGTCACGTGTACAAATGTGTTTCATTTGATTAGAAATATGATGACAATGTGATAAGCATCTTATAGGAATTTGATTCTTGATCCACAGAGGTTGTCTTGGCGGACTACTGCACCAAAACTGAATGGTCCTTCCTTTATTACGGGTACAGACAAAAAGAATTTTATTGCCCTTTTGGGTGCTGTGGCTCCTACAATTATGAGTACTGTTGTATTGGACAGTGAGTAACTATTTCTTCTATGGTGAACTTTATGTTTCCTTTTGCGCACTACAATATTATTGTTAATACTGGGTCGTTGGTTTGTAGCCCAAACAGCTAGTACAACTAAACCGGTGTAGGTGTACTTATATCATTTATGTAGAGCTTGAAATAGATTGCAACAAGCTTCTTTTTTAACAAAAATGAATATAGCTTTTATTAATAAATATACCAAAAAGAAAGGGCTGTCCAAAAACAAAAAAAACAACAACTACTGGCTGGATAACATAAAAAAAATAAACCTCTCTCTCTTGATATCCTGCAAATAACAGCTGCTGACCAGAACAAGTGGAGGAACACCCTATAACGAAAGTCAAGGGACAGTTGATGATAATGATGATAAGTCACACGTGTTTCTGTCACACGTCTTTCTGTCACAAGTCTTTATGTCACACGACTTTCTGCCCCATGTCTTTCTGTCCCACGTCTTTCTGTCACACGTCTTTCTTCCACACGTCTTTCTGTCACACGTCTTTCTGTCACACGTCTTTCTGCCACACGTCTTTCTGCCCCATGTCTTTCTTTCCCACGTCTTTCTGTCACACGTCTTTCTGTCACACGTCTTTCTGTCACACGTCTTTCTGTCACACGTTTTTCTGTCACACGTCTTTCTGTCCCACGTCTTTCTGTCACACGTCTTTCTTCCACACGTCTTTCTGTCACACGTCTTTCTGTCCCATGTCTTTCTGTCACAAGTCTTTATGTCACACGACTTTCTGTCCCACGTCTTTCTGTCCCACGTCTTTCTTCCACACGTCTTTCTGTCACACGTCTTTCTGTCCCACGTCTTTCTGTCACACGTCTTTCTGTCACACGTCTTTCTTCCACACGTCTTTCTGTCATACGTCTTTCTGTCCCACGTCTTTCTGTCACACGTCTTTCTGTCACACGTCTTTCTGTCCCATGTCTTTCTGTCACAAGTCTTTATGTCACACGACTTTCTGTCCCACGTCTTTCTGTCCCACGTCTTTCTTCCACACGTCTTTCTATCACACGTTTTTCTGTCCCACGTCTTTCTGTCACACGTCTTTCTTCCACACGTCTTTCTGTCACACGTCTTTCTGTCACACGTCTTTCTGCCACACGTCTTTATGTCACACGACTTTCTGCCCCATGTCTTTCTGTCCCACGTCTTTATGTCACACGTCTTTATGTCACAAGTCTTTCTGACACAAGTCTTCCTGTCACACGTCTTTCTGTCACAAGTCTTTCGCTGGTTTCTCCCTCTTCAACTTTCACACAACTATTTATTAACTTAAACTACGACAGACCATCTCTTGGTTTCATCAGAATCTTTTCAGCCTACACAACCTAACCATCCGCCCTGCTTTACTCATGATTACATCAGAAACACGCACATAAAATCCATAACAATCATGATTCTAACCAGTTCATACATCAGTTCATACATCAATCCATACATCAATTCATACATCAATCCATTCATCAATCTATCTTATTTTTTGATATGTAAACGTTGTGTACAAATATTTTTTTTTGCTTTTTTTTTAGTGGTGACGTAACTTTTAAAAAAAAACCGATTAATGACGTTAATAAAGTAGCGGTAGAAATACTTTGTCCTGAAACACATTTCAACATGAAAACCATACAAGCGGGAGACCTATCTATGTTTACCCTCAGTCTGTCGCATGTACACGATACTTCCCTGGACACAGACACTCTCCTGAGTGCACGCTCTACTTTATGTACGCAATAATTATAAATGTAGTCATATGAGTTGGCTTCCGAACCGAAGGGCCTAAGGTTCAAATCTCGGTGAAGAATGGGATTTTGAATTTAGTTTTTTTTTTTAGGTCGCCACCGAGTCCACTCTACTGTGAGAACCTGGCATTAGTTTGGAAAAGTAAAGGTTATTGTGCTGGCCACATGACACTCTTGTTAGCCGCCGGCCATAGTAACAAGTGACCTCTACATTATCTACCCTGTAGATGGTAGGGTCTGAAATAGGAACTTTACTTTTCTTACTTAGACTATCTTAAATGCGTTATTGAAAGAAACTCAGACAAGCTTAAATATGTCTTTTAATGAAAAACAATTTTAAATGCATGTATTATGCAATACGTCTTAGACCATCTTAATCACTACGCATACATGTACGTACTTAGTAAATGCACATAATTCTTTGTAGTATATATTTTTTTAACTAAAAGAACAAATAAAGAAAAAAAAAACTCCTACAGAACACAAGTTAAACTAAGATTTTGTAGATTACGCGTAACTGCTGATAAGATAGAACTAAAGAATGATTTGAAGATAAAAGAAGTCTTAAGTTGTACACACACGATTGTTATGTACATTATTAGCTGGCAACAAAGACTATCAGGAGTTAAGCTTATCTCTAGAACAATTGAGAACACACTATTTTAGACTCATATAGAATAAATTATCTACATTGCGTTTTGAAAATTTCAAAGCTATTAGTGGCTGTAAACTGAATACACTGAGTGAAGAAAATTTTTTGTTTAGAATACTGCACACATTTAAGATTACAAAGGGAGTTTTTATTATACATACTTGTTGACCCTTCCTGGAGATTAGACTCAAAAACTGCCTCATACAGAGTGACCTATAAATAACCTATTTTAGGCCTTTTTATCGTGTTGAAAAATGAGGATCTTTATTGACTTCTGTGGTAATCATTTTGAAGCTGTGAGTTTAATACCCTATTGCTATTCAGTTACATGATAATTCATTTTCATATTCTTTTAGAAGTGGTTAAAACATAAAAAACAAAAAACATAAAAATGCATGCTCTATCTTAATTAAAAGCAAAAAGATACGATTTAGGATAACTACTTTTTTTTCTTTTTGGAGCACGAGTAAAATTTATGTTAAAATAATCGTTACAATGTATGTGCATATTAAGTTCTTCTTTAAAATAAAAAAGAGCATTTGTTTAGAATGAAGGCGATATAGAAATCGTATTTGCAAGAGCCCTTTTAGTTTTTAAGATCTAATCTTCATTCACTTATATGTCATTGAAACATTTATGCCTAAGATGAACAGGACAGACAGACAACATAAAATTATAGCGGATTACCCATGGGTGCGCTTAAAAAGAATACATACAAATAGAAGTGGAAACGAAGTGCAATTTTATGACAAATAATAACTTAGGTACCAACTTTGAGCTCAAAGTAGCCCTAATGATAATCTGATAATTTCTTTTATATCACAACTAGAAGTAGTAGACTACTTGGAATGTTCAAAAAATGATCTAGGAATAGTTAGACCTATACAAATGTACTGAATCATATATTTGTGTATCAATATTTCAGTGCTGGATATATCGTTGGTCTTGTGTTTGCCGGTATTGCTGGACTGGCGTTCATTATCTCCCTCATCTGTTGCTGTTTGAAGAAGTCTAACAGTAAGGGGCGTATAGTGGAACCAACTGTGACCACCACAGTTCTTACACAGCAGCACTATGATCAGGCGTCAGGATTTGTCGGTCCTACAGGTAACTATATTATCATGGATGTATTTTGTGCCGTCTTAAGTAGTAACTAAATAGGCGCATGCTGTGCTTGTCCTATCTATAGTTAAATTAAGCAGGAATATATTTTTGGTTATTGCATTGCTAGAAATCCATTCATTATTTTTCTATATACAAAGCAATCATCTGCAAATAAGTCTAACTTGTGTTCCTGAAGTACTGCAATGAGTTAGATCATGTATGTCAGTGTTTCCCAAAGTGGTGTACTCGTACCCTCAGGGGTACGGGAAAACTTTCGAAGGGGTACGCGTTTCAACTTAACTTTTAAGAAATACCCATTTGTAGGCTCTAATGTTCTGTTAATAAATTAAAATAAATTACCAATTAGTTTTAATTCACATTCTTTAATATTATTTTATTTCATACTTATACAAACTTATAATCAGTGTTATTCTACATCTTAAAAATACATTTCACAAAGATTGGGTATTGAATAGGGATGTTTATGTTTTTGAAGGTCAAAAATATTACATATTAATGTGCTGTGATCATTATCATCTACTATTGTAAAAATTAATCCCACGAATTGAATACTTATTAGAAAAGATTTATAGTTTTTGATGTGCAAAATGTCATTAGGGAATTGCTTTATACTTTGTAGCGCATATTGTAAGACATTTGCTGCACGTCAAAATATACGTTTCATTTGTGTGGTTTAAAAAGGTTTTGATCGCCATGCATTTTAACTCTCTGGTATCTGAAATACATATTATCTTTTCCATTTTCATATTTATGAGAAGATGCTTTTTCAGCATGTGTTGATATTAAGTAAAAGAAAAAAAAATGAACAGACTATTAGACGTGGAACAGCGTCTCAGATTAAAATTAACAATCAGGAACCAAATTTTCAGATCTGTTATCTCAGCACATTGATGCAATTACATACAAAAGTGTGTGGGGGGGGGATGGTTACACAACCTTGCAATAATTATAAAAGAGGAACACATAGGTCAAAAGTTTGGGAAACACTGATGTATGTAAACAGTATATACTGTGGGTAGCTTAAGTATATAAATAGATATAATTATATCAATGTAACTGTAATTGACAACATTGTTTGTTTATATTAAGCACCTCCCACATACTCATCAGTAGCCTACAGCACAGCGTACACAGCGCCAATGGGCTCCGGCTCCGTGCCACCACCGTATTCATATATCCAAACTCCACCCTACGGACACCAAACAGGCTACGACCAGCAGCAGTATAGCAGCAAGCCACCGAATCCCAACATGGAGCCTAACACTTATGCATCGCCCTACAACTGATTGGACACGTGACAAAAGGACATTGTTGGATAACGCTAGACTTGTATTTCCATTCCATAAGTAATGCTTTTTTTTTGTTAAGTATGTATGTGTTTTCTAATCTGTGTTTGTGTGGGTGTGAGTGTATGTTTGAATCTGTTTGTGGGTGTGCTTGCGCATTTGCGAAATGATTGCATTGTAGCGATGTTGGAATTGTGAAAGAAATTAGAAAAAAAATATTTTAATAACCTGTATATATTCCATACATATGAAATAAGATGATCAGGAAAGTAAAATAGCACAGAGACTATTAAAAACTGGCATCAGTTCTCTCTTTCTTTAGACGTAAAACATGTTTCTGAGCCCTTGTGAGTAGGAATCAAGGTTTCTTGACAACGGCAACAGCTACATTAATGGTTAGCGTATAACGTTTGTTTTAAAAATTGATTTGAGTTAGTTTCAATTTTCCGATGCTGTGATATTACTATCCGGAGTCTTATTATAATTTTTGTTATTATATATTGTGTATTGGTACACTAAAATAAAAAAAACAAACAAACTAAAATGTAAGACCCAAAGTGTTTGGGTAGAAAGTGAAAGGTCGTTAATAGTTTGCGGTTGTGTTGCATTTGCTTTGAACTTAAACAAAGGTTTAGATATTATAAAAGTTATTGTTTTGTAACGAGTTTACAGTTCATGAATTATATTTACAAAGTTTTATTCTTACTATAATAATAATCATAAAGAGACTATGAGTATGACTCTATTATTTATAAACTTTAATGTCCTTAAGAAGTCGATGTAACGGTCATGTTATAAGAAATATAAATTGTATTTATATCAAAATATGTATTATATTATTGAACTGTATATTTTAATGTCCGGTTTTCTTTTGTTAAATGTCTTATAAAGGCAATGAGCCAATAAAAATATTTGTGTTTTAATGTAAACTGGCTACTTTCTATTTTTTTTTTTTTACTGGCAAAGTGCAATTTAGGAATGTTTGTAGTTGGAATCCTGGCGAAGGAATTGGTGCTAAAAATTATGTCACAGTATCTGAGGCCATTTTATTGTGATCACTGATTAACATTTGAGGAAAAACTAAAAATAGTATCCGCCTTAGACCGTTGAACTACACTCAAGATGCCGCATCCGCTGGTTCTTAGAGGAAATTAGTTTTAAAAATTCTTTCCTTGGTGGACTAATTGTACACTCACTCCCTTAGACAAAGTAAACTAATCAAAATCTTATTTTAAATAATGGATGTTCTTTCTAGATTAGGGGACTTTGGTAGGCAATATTTATCATAACTTACAACAGACATTTTCTTTGATAAATGCTTAATATCTAACAAGCATTAATTTGATAATCAAAATACAATAATACAATCGTAAAATAAAATTTTAGGCTAACAAAAATGGTATGGCCTTCTTCAGTCAGGAAGCGACTATGCCTGGGGATGGTCGGAACTAAACAGTTTCCCCTCTCTCCAAACAGATATATATATATATCATGGGCGTAGCCAGGAATGGGGGGTTGGGGTTCAACCCCCCCCCCCCCGAAATGAAATCCCCCCACAGGGGGGGGGGACGGAATTAAGTGACTGATTTTTTATTTCATTTTGTTTATTTTACTAAATCATCACTTACCACAGCACAGCCGAGAGGGTTTTGAGTTAAAAACCCTCTACCAGGGGGTTTTGAGTTAAAAACCCTCTACCAGGGGGTTTTGAGTTAAAAACCCTCTACCAGGGGGTTTTGAGTTTAAAACCCCCTACCAGGGGGTTTTGAGATTTTAAAAAACCCTATCAGGGGGTTTTGAGATACAAATCCCTTTACCAGGGGGTTTTGAGTTTAAGACCCCCTACCAGGGGCTTTGAGTTTAAAACCCCCTACGGGGGGTTTTGAGTTTTAAACCCCCTACCAGAGGTTTTTGAAGTTAAATCCCCCTCTTCTATAAAACAAAACAAAAAAATGCAAACAACAATCCCCAAATTCCAACAGCACATAAGGAAGATTTTGATTTCAAAACACCCTCCAAAATTTACGATAAACCCCCTCTTCAATATAAAAAAAAGCAAATTACACACTCAAAATTCTATGTGCGTAGCCAAAAGGGTTTTGAGTTTAATCCCCCCCCCCCCTACAGTTGGGGTTTGAAGCTAAAAAGTACCTATTCAATATTAAAAAAAAAAGCAAATTACACACTATAAAATCTATGAGTGTAGCCAAAGGGGTTTTGAGTTTAAAACCCCCTGCCAGCGGGGTTTGAAGCTGAAAACTACCTCTTCAATATTTAAAAAAAAAAAGCAAATTACGCACTCAAAATGCTATGAGCTTAGCCAAAGGGGTTTTGAGTTTAAATCCCCTTCCTCCAGATGGCTTTTTCTTTAAAGTTTAAAACCCCTCCAGATGGTTTTGAGTTTAAAATTCCCCTACAGAGCGTTTAGAGTTGAAAACCTCTGTCTTCAATATTATTTTAAAGCAAACTACAGTCACCAAATTCTATGATCGTAGCTAAATGGGGTTTTGAATTAAAACCCCTCAACACATGATTTGTACGAAAAAACTTTCCTTTTCGATATAAAATCTAAAACGAAATACAGGCATGTAATTCCAAGAGTGTAGTCAAGAAAGGTTACAAATTTTTACCAGTGGCTTGGGCTCCATTAATAAAGTGTGAATAGTCTTCTGCCGAAATTGAAAAACACTCAATGTGGCTCAACAAAGATGGCTAAGACAGATTTTAGGAGTCAGTCATAGAGATCGGGTCTAAATCAAAGAAATCCTATGCCGAACTGGGAGTCGAACCCTTAGTAAGGTTGTGACAGAGCATCGCATGCGGTTTTGCGGGACATGTTCTCCGACAAAATGAATTACGCAAAAGAAGAGTTGCGGAAACAGCTTGTCGGAAAATGCGAAGAACGGCGCGAGAGGGTCTAAGTCAGTAAGAATAGCACATTAGATTTTTTAAATAAAACTTTTTAATAGCAAGATAATGCACTGAAGATACCTCAGAATATGCATTTTGTTGGCTTTCAATACCAGAAATAGTGCTCGGCGGAGGGGCTTTGCTCCGCGCTGGAGGAGCGCCGCGGGCTCCCCCAGACCCCCTTGCTACCGAGGGCGGGGAGTCTACAAGTTTTCCACTAAGTCCAGGAAGAATCTATTCTAGGGCACAATAAACGTCTTCCGAAAGGGTCAGAATGTAATAAAGATTAATTATGTACACACCCACACACATATATATCCCCCCCAAACCCCCTTCCCCGAAAAAAATCCTGGCTACGCCCATGATATATATATATATATATATATCATTGTTCATATTCACAAGTATTCAATAAACTTATTATTATGAAGATAGGGTTTAATGTGCTCAAGTCTAATGATCACACATTACCGTGTCACATTCATCCACATTATATAGAACTGTTGGCATTTATTGGAATAGGTGCAAGTGTTTTTTAGGGCCCGGTAGGCATACCCTAGTGAACCTATATGACGATAACATATTGTTATATACATCTATTCAAACAGAACCTTGCAATCTGGTGTATATAATTGGTAACATTTTCGCAGTTTACGGCTGTATATTGTAGTACTCCCTCGTTGGGCTAGGTCTAGGACACCATCATCTCTATCTTATCTTATAAATTATGGACGTCAATTCAAAAGAGATTATAATTACGTCCTACTTGTAACCATGTGTCAAAATCTAGACCTAAAACTGTTAAGTTACTCCGTGTTCTAAAGGCCCTAGTATCTATAATAAGGAGAACCTGTCCGAATTTGTTCTACTATATAGAATAAGAAATGTGCCTTTAACACTTGAAAGTTAACAGAGCAGTGGCTGAGCAATCCGCAATCAAGCAAAACAAATGCCATGTGGTTAAATGTCTTTGTCTGAAGCGTGGTCGAGAGGCCAAGTACGCTTGAATTTGGCTTGGCTTGGCTACCTAGAAGGGGGCTCGAGGTTCGACACCCGACTCGGGCAGAGTTGTGTTTACCTAAAGGCAGCACGGAAAACCAACTCCTAGACACCCCCTCCCCCCCACTGGTCCACAAAAGTGATTGGACCAAAAGCGCTCTGAGCATGCCATAAGCATGAAAGTAGCGCTATATAAAAGCTATAATAATTTAATTTAATTTCATTTTGATGGTTATTGAATGGCTAAGTTCTCATTCTCTTTTGTCTTTCCTTTGGTCAAGTATCTGAAAGGTCTGAGGTTGTTGGCTAGTAATAAATAACACTAAACACTGCCTAAAAATCATGAAGTGAATCAACGTAAAATAGTACTCATACTTTATATGTTTGCAACGTAAATCTACCATTGTTGTGATTTATTGGAGAATTTGGGTGGACAAAGAGAGAAATAATTAACACGAAGTAAAAAAATAAAAATAATATATTTATAACTTTCACTAATTTGAGAATACTATTTAAATAAATTATTTTGAGACGATTTCAGTTTAAAATAATAATACAAATAAAAAAAACGCAAAGAACAAAGATTAAGTATAATTCCAGAGTTCTACGACAAATATACAAGTTGGTCGTTGTGCTGACTACATGACAACCTCGTTAACTGTCAGCTATAGGAAAAAATGACCTGTACATCATCTGCCCTATCCATTGCAAGGTCTGAAAGGGGAACTTTAATTTACTTTCTTATTTTCAAATAACATATTAAACTGAACATTTATACTTTATACTTTATTTTGTAACAATTTTATTAATATAAAAGTATATAGAATTAAAAGTTATAGAATTAAAAAAAAAAGCGATTCTTTTCCTTGCATTTTGAAGTTTCCTTTTCATTTGATGTCTCCACATCATTATCTTATCTCTGGTCCCGTCTGGGGCATAGGCCACAAACCAGCTACCTCAAAACGTCTCTGTTCTGGGCTAGTCTTTCCAACTGTCCCCACGTCTTCCCCATCTGCTTCCAAATCTGGACCGTCCCCTATTCCTCTCTCCATGGGTGTTCCAGCTGAGGGATTTTCATGTCATGTTTGAATTTGAAGGTTATGGTCTATCTATCTCCAGCTTCTGAAGGACATCTACTTCAATGGGCTGCATTGCTTTGTTCTTTGCCTCAGTTCCTCTTTCGGTCTGGCCGGCGGATCATGAGAATGTTCCTGAGGCAGGTATTGATGAATTTTTGCATTTTTTTTCATGGTGGTGACGGTGGTTCTCCAGGTCTCTGCTTCATATACCAGTAGTATTGGTTTAACAAAGGTGTTGAAAAGCCTGATCTTGGCGGTGGTGATTTCTCCATATATTATGACGATTTTCTATTGGTTATTATCAGTTTTATGTTTTAATTTTTGAAGCTGACTTTGATCTATGATTTCTCTTTTTTTTCTTCTTTACAAAGCGCAAATGGCTCATTGAAAAATAGAGAGAAAAAAATGCTGATCGAACCCACGACATTCGGGTTATTAGCACGACGCTCTAACAACTAAGATAACCGGTCATACAACAAAGGGTATACGTAAATATATATATATAAATCTATAAATTAAATATAAATAAATAGAAAATAAAAAATTACAGCCAATTATTCCACTTCTTTCCAGATAATGCAAAAAAATAATTGTTGTTAATTGAATAATTCATGAAGTGACTTTCTGAAATTTCGATTAAATGTTTTGTCACGCAGAACAGGTTTATGTGCTCGAAAAAATAATTAAAAGTTGTCAAAATAAATGAATAAAATTTCTAATTAAGTGTGAGCTAATTGTACAAATAAAAAATAATACAACTATAGAATATAGAAATACTTTTTAAAAACAAAGCTGAGTGAAATTGCATCAATAATTTTGAATCAATTATTTTATTTATTTTGGATAAATCCAGCCTAACAATAATCACATTTCGCTATTTGAAATATTTTTATAAATTGTTCTTGTTTAGAATAACATTCATGCTTATAACATTCTCAGTGCGCTATTGTCCAATCATTTTGTGTACCAGTTGAGGGTTAGGGGGTATAGGGGAGAAAGTGACCGTGCTACCTTTCCGAAAGTAATAAAAAAGAAAAGTTGCATTCAAGCACTTAAAAAAAAAAAGAATTATTATAGTCTACTGCTAGTCTAAATGGTATAGAGAACGACCTAAATCTCTACACAAGGCTTATCTCCCCTTAGTTTAGTAGATTTTCTTTATAAAACAAAATTATTTAATTAGGTTTAAAGGATTAACTAATTGTTAGTATCTTGATCATTTCACGTGTTATCATCGGCAATGAACAATTGTGCAAAGTGTCAATTTGACATGAGAATGGGAAGTGGGAGAAATAACATGAAAATGGTTCCACCCAGACTGACAGACGGAATGCATTGCTTTGTAAAAAGGATCTGCGTGTAAATCTCATTTGCTCATATTATGTTACGCTACTAAAGAGAAAAGATGGCATAGAGTGCACATTTTGTAATTTACATTTAGGAATTAAAAAAAAAATGTTCATATTTTCCTTTTTTTTTAAAGTTAAAAAAAAAAAAAAGAAGGGGGGGGGGGTGAAACAACAATGTTTGTCCCTACCGGAGAATGGGCAAAACATCTTTAGTATCATCAACATTCTTATTAATGGGTAAAAGGGTAGTGCGTTGAAATGGAGAAACTTGGCTTCGCCGTTTTATTATTATTTTTTCTTATTTTATAGATACTAATTACTCACAATTTCTTTTTACTTTGATGTGGACCTGCTCTAGAATCAGCTTGTTTCTTCATTAGAGAGAAAAGGTGATGGCATGGTATAAGGTCAAACTAAAAAATCTTATTAAGGAAATATGCAATTTTAAGAATAAACACATTTATGCACACACTTTGTGTACTTTTGTCACGGAACAAGTGCGCTTCCTACAGTAGATCGGGGCAAGGAGGGGAAGAGGGTGGCTATCACTGTTTCATTGCTATTTTTTTTTCTTTTTGTCTTTCTACACATTATATTCTTCTGGATCACTCAATCTTCTTTATGTCGATTAGACTTATTAAATTAACTTAATATTACTAAAATCCAAATAATCTCCTACAGTAACCTATCTCCTGGCGGATCCAGGGGCGATCGATTTTAGTATAGAATTCACACAATTTGTATACGAATTTATTACTTATGTTAATAATATATACTAATTATTTATATTTCAACCTATTTTAGATTATTTCGCCCTCCCTTCTAGTATGTTGGCCAATTTGGTAGGGTCGGGAGGGTGAGATGGCATCAATCCGCCCCCCCCCCCCACCATCAACGTTTGAGTGGGGGGGACGGTCCTATTTATTGATAGAAATCACAGCTTGCTAACAGAATCAATTAAATATCTATATGATTAAAACTTGTTATTGGTATTTTAACCGGTCTATATATTATGTCGTTCACCTGAGGCCGATTGGGGGGAGGGTAGCGAATACCTCTACTGCCCTTCCCATCTAAACCCTTTGAGTGGGGGGGGGCAGTCCTACTTTTATGGAGAAATCATAGTATATGAACAAAATTAGTCAAATATCTATATAATATAAACAGGTGGAAGGGCGATACATGCAATCACCTTCCCCCCATCGGACAAACCAATACTTTTTCTTTTTGTATTATAGTAAGAAATTACAAAATTAAAAAAATCTGTCACTCATGGGCGTAGACGGGGGGGGGGGGGGGGTTGGGGTTTAATGCAAAATGCAATCATTAGCAGAAATTATAAAAAGGAGCAAGGATTAATCGTTTTCATTTTACCGCCCTTCCCCTTTCCAGACAGAATTTTTGTAATTTCACATGAATTTATCATAACTATTTTAAGAAAGACTTTGCTTTGGAAAAGTTATAATTGAAACAAAATTTTTCAATATAACAGTCACGGTTGAGGTGAGTTCAAAAGCCAGATAATCTTTTCCTAGTCGCCTTTTTCCACTCTATCTCATATTTTTCTAGTTAAATACATTTAGGACTATAACTCACAATTTATGCTTGAATTTTATTGAATATTATTAATCGAATATTTTTTTTTCGGCGGCGAACCTCAAAGCCTTAATCTAAATATGTTGGGTATCTTATCTTTTCAAAGAACAAATCGGTTTTATTTGCAATGTATTAAGGGACTATAAATTCATATTAGAATATTTTTCCACATTTTTCAAAAGGTCCTTTATAATAGAATGAATAATGAGCTGTAGGTCAGGAGAATGCGTTTCAGCCGTGAAAATGCAAGAAAACGCTTTTGGCGTAGGTGCTTCGCCCCGAACCCCACTGATAAATAATGAGCTGTAGATCAGGAGAATGCCTTTTTTGCCAGTGAAGAATGCCAGAAAACGCTTTTAGCGTCGAGGCTTCGCCACGAACCTCACTTATGAATAATAAGCTGTAGATGTCAGGAAAAATGCGTTTCTGCAGTGAAGAATGCAAGAAAACGCTTTTGGCGTCGGGACTTCGCCCCGAACCCCACTGATAAATAATGAGCTGTAGATGTCAGGAGAATGCGTTTCTGTAGTGAAAAATGCAAGAAAACGCTTTTGGCGTCGAGGCTTCGCCCTGAATCCCACCGAGGAAGCTTACAGCGCTCGCCCAGACCCCCAAGCTTGCAAGAGAAAGGCCTCAACATGACTGTTTTTTTTTTCTTTTCTTTTTTCGCCGAAGATTGAGAAACAGTCTTATTTTATTCTCATATATATATATATATATATATATATATATATATATATATATATATATATATATATATATATATATATATATATATATATGCCGTACGCACGTTTATACATAGGGTTAGGGTTTACTGGGCGTTAGGGTTAGGTTTTGGAAAAAAATCGCCCCCCCCCCAAATTTCTGGATCCGCCAGTGCCGTTATGTTTACTTAGGTCTAAACACTAAGTTGTTCTTTTGTGTTCACCACGGTCGCTAAGGAAATCTTTTATCAGTGACTTATTTCGGAGTTACCTACACAGATTAGTTTCCAGGCTTAGAGTGCTGTCTCACACAACTATAAATGCACATAAAACTGTAGTTTTTACTTAGAGACAAAAACAAAGAAAACAATATGAGGGGAATATTTATTGTGATTTTTCTTTGCATGACTCTGGGTAAGGAAACATGAGCTAGCCTCGTGTTTAAACACATCATTATAACAAAAAATTAGAAAATATTAAAGACTTTTTGTTCTCCATCCATGTACGTTAAGGCAAACGGTCCTCGTTAAGTTTTCATTTCCAACTATGTATAATGTACCTGGTGACCGAGCCATGAATGTGTGTATATATGAAATTGTATAGCAAGTTAGTAAGTAATTAAGGATAAGATCAACTGCCCAGTAAAGATTTAAATTGAAATTTGAAATGGCGTTCACGGATATTGGAGATTCTTTTAAGAGAGTTACAAAAAAAGGAAAATGCAAAGGCTAAATAAGCCCAGCCACTACAATAGAGATCTTCACGAGTAGAAATGCAACATTACCCTGAATGCTTTGTTTTTTGCTTTTTTTCTTCAAGAAAATATTGCAACAAACAGTCATGGTTCTACAGAAGAATGCCCACTCTACCAATACAGAAAAGATGCACAAAGCTTAAAAATATCTGGACCACGAAATCAGAAATTCAACACATTGACAAAGTCTGCTCTCAGAATGAAATAAACGTGTCTGACTAGCAAAACAAGAGAATGATTAAAAGTAAAATGGAGATAAATACATTCGTACATAGTAAACATTAAATCATTGTATATGAATGATTTTTGTTCCTCTTATCTTTCTAATTTAGCAAAGTTCAACTCTGCAGAGTATTGTTATTCTTCTATCCAGACATCAATTTACTGCTACAATGATTGTTGTGGAACTAGATATTACCAATATTGCTGTACCGATACTTATGATATTGGGTAAGAAGAGACTTAAAATAAAATTTGTTTTATAAGTTTATACTAGGCTGAGAATGCTAAGACAAATGAAAAAAAAAGATAAGTTCCTAATGAACCATATTATTTACACATTTCATTAAGTTATAGATGTAATTGAATTTGAGGTTTAACATCACCAGATAATCTGGTATTAGGGTCTGGGTGTTGACATCATGTTTTGTATGCGAATGTGAAATGGAATCGTTTAGAGCAGTGATGGTAAAACTACGGCCCTCGGGCCAACTCCGGTACACCCAAATATTTTGTAGCAATGACTAAAACTAACAATATCACTCACTATTATTAATAAACATTGTTTATCTGCTTGAAAAGTAAAACCTGTCCTTGATGTCAATTGTAGAATGTTTGTTCAAAGTTGACAACTTTAAATATTTCTGACCAGCTTTTTTTTCCAATAATGAAACTAAGATGAAAACAATTGACGGATAAGAATGTAAATTCACTTTAGACTAACTTCGACCCAATTTAAAAAAAAATATATTAAACCAATCACTGTTTCATACTTCGAACTAGTTTAATTTAATATCACTAAACCCCATATTAAATTTCTGCATTGTTTATGTCCACTTCCCCACACCAATTTTTAGCGGCCCCCGAAAGGGGAAAAGACGCTATTAGTTTTGTGTGGTTTATCTGTCTGTCCGTCCGTCCGTCCCGTTAAGATCCCAGAAACTAGAAAAGAAAATATGAATCAGAAATCAAGATATTCTAGATCATTCAAAGTTCTGATGCAACGGCTACTTTTTCTTTTCCAAAAGAGAACCATCTAATTTTTTAAATTATCTATGCAAGCAGATGATAAATAAAAAATACACCACTTTTTAATGAAAAACTTCTGGGGAGGTAAGTTTTTTTTAGAAAGGTCACAGACTTCTGCATAAATAACTCAAGCTTAATTCATAGATTCGCGCATTGGTACAACACATTTGATTCTAAGGTCACTATGGTAAAAGTGTCAATGGATAATGATAAAAAATATATTTTCCATTTATTAACTAAGTTATTGAGAGGAATACTGATTCCAATGTTGCTTTAAAAAAAGAATTTTGATACGAACTTCGTTTTAGCTATAGATCTAATTTGCAAAGATAACAAACTACTTTTATAACGCGCAGTTTTGACATATCGTCATTAGCCTATGTACTTGACTTGGTCTATATAAAACTAAATAAAGTCCAGATTTAGATATATTTGATATATATATTTATTTATCCTGGTGAAGACTCTAGATCAGCGGTTCTCAACCTTTTAAGCTCGGCGACCCCTTTTACAATTCCTCACTTTGACGCGACCCCCACCCCCTTACACACACACACATAGCAATAGAAGAGTAGACAATAACAACCCATATTTCCGATGGACTTAGGCGACCCCTGGCAAACCGTCAATCGACCCCCAAAGGGGTCGCGACCCACAGGTTGAGAACCCCTGCTCTAGGTAGACCACTTCGGGGGCCGATTCTGAGTTTGTATTTCCACACAAACTATCTTTGTAACCTTGTTTTTTTTCAGTGTTTGTCCCGCTCCCAAAACAGTTTGCCCATCACTGACTTAGAGAATGCCAATGTCAATTCACAAATCTTACATTCTTACACTAGATCTATACCTCCCACAGTCTCATTGGTTCACAATCTCATACTACTTTATCTTCACGACACTTGTACATATTTGCGAACTGTATTAGGGATCCGCTTTATGTACAGCTTATCTCAGTTTCTCCAACAATTAGAACCGAACACAAAAAATCGATAAGGTGGATTATTGTATTTATGTTATACTATATTTGTTGAATCCTTCAAATTGAAATGCATTCAAAGACGTTTTGTTATTTATTGACATAATAGTGATTTAGTTTACTGTTGCTAAGGTCACATTCCAATGTATTCGACTTGTAAATTGTTTTGAAATTTCTAGAATGGCTTACATTATAGTTTATTACGTGTTTAAAGGAACATTCATTTTCGAAAGAATAAATGCACCAATATTCAATATGCACGTTTGGCATTAAAAATATATATTTGAATATATATATGGTTAAAAAATGGTGGGCTAGCCAGTCTACAGAAGACATATACTCTGACACTGGAACATACAAGTAAACTCTTTGTGACTTTGTAGTGTCTATTGTGAATCGACTTCCAATTCTAATGTAATGTTAAAATCTTGTTCGCTGCTGGTCATAATATGTATTTTTTTCTGTATTGATTTGCATTCTGAAAGCTGCGAAAGTCTTGTCTATGCGTCTCAAAGTTTTTGAACCAACTTTAAACATTGGCTTAGGGATTTAACTCATAGGGAATACAAATCACAGTTTTTATCTGGATTTAGTGTCTAGGGTTATCCAGATTGGAGTAGAGTGCTAACACTGGAGTCTGTATAATACAGACGTGTTGCATTTTTTAAGGGCCTAAAAATGAAGAATGTTGCGTTAATACATTTGTGTATATATATATATATATATATATATATATATATATATATATATATATATATATATATATATATATATATATATATATATATATATATATATATATATACTTTATATAGTAGAATGTGAGGCGTATGTATGTATATATGTATGTATGTATGTATGTATGTATGTATGTATGTATGTATGTATGTATGTATGTATGTATGTATGTATGTATGCGACGAATAGAAATCAAAACCGCTTGACCAATCTTGATAAAACTTGGCAGAAATGTTCCTTGGGTACTAACTTAGACTGTAGTGTATGTATTGTAGCCCTAAAACAAACTTAAGACCCTCAAAAAAAAAATAAAGTTGTCCGACTCTATTAAAGCTATAGTATTTATGGATCTATGCTTTGTTTACAATGATGACATGAGAAAAGATCGAAAGGATTTATATCTATATCTAATTTTAAGAACTAAACTTTGCACTTTTTTTTTAATACATTAAAATACAAAATATAGTCTATTGATTTCATTATTTAAAAAAATTAACCTTCAAATTTGTGTTTCAAACGCATTTTTACATTAATTCGTTATTTATATCTGCGAATTAAGATATCCCGATGCACATTCTTTCATTAGACATTACCGAATGGTTACACATTAACACATCTCTCTACTGAGTCTATAGTCTATTCCTAGGTCTATAACTCTTATTGAACTCTAAGATGATAGAACTTCTTTTCGCAAAGATAGTTTTATGCTTTAACACATAAACATAATAATTATAGTCCATTCATTTAATATTTTAATCATCTTAACATTCACATTTGTTTTTCTAAAGCATTTTTAATACATTCGTTCGCTGTTCGCTAAAGCTGCGAAGCCGTGTTGAGATAGGCCTATATCATAGACATAAATAAATATAGACTGGAAAAAGGAAGTAACTTCAGGTAACTTGAAAACATGTATATCTATTGTATTCGGATTTCCGAATTATGAAAAGTTGCATGATCTTCATTCTTAGAGATTAAACAAAGCTACACTGCCTCCTTATTTACAATATATATAGGTGTGTATCAAAGTTAAAAAAGCACTTTTATACTGCTCATAAATGCTTTATAATAAAGTACACAAAATTGCAAGTCACAAATTTTCGTTTCATAAAACTCTTTAATTGGCCAGTCTATATTTATTTATGTCTATGGCCTATATTCATTCATGAAAAAAGGTCACGCATGCGCAGAGCAAAGCGTTCACGCAGCACAGAATGAACTCTATAAAAGCCAATTTATAACTCTAGATTAGTCTAGATCTATATCTATGTCTACCTCAAGATCTAATTTATACTTTATTCATTTCAAATTTTAATGAAATATATGTAGGCATACAAGCAAATGTTTTAATTTGAAAAAATGGATTTGAGTAGATAAGCTATTTTGATTTGATAGCTTCATTCATACTATTTTTACATTTACACATTCGCTTTATTTATTACATTATTATTTCGTTTAATTGTTTTAAAAACACTCTCAGTGACTTTATGGACAGTAACACGCAAATAAAGACCCGCGGGTCGCGGGAAATATGTCAATTACTGACGCTGCAAACGTTTAGAGATGTTTAAAAATAAATTGAATAGTAATCTTGATTCTCGAAACCTAAGGTCTTGCCATACTTAGAAAACAAGAACTACTTTTAATGGGCGCTAGAATGTATTAATTTGTGGCATGGGCGTAGCCAGGATTTTTTTCGGGGGGGGGGGGGAGGGGGTCTGGGGTGGAATTTTGTTCTTCCCCCGCCCCCCTCGAAAAAAAAAATGTTTTATGGATGGATGTGTGTGTGTGTGTGTACATAATTAATCTCTATTACATTTTGACCCTTCATTCTTTTGGAAGACGTTTATTGTGCCCTAGAATAGGGTCTTTCTGGGGTTAGTGAACAAATTGTAGACTCCCACCCTTTTAAATTGATTCTTGTGTTGTCAGGTAGAAGAAATAATTTCTGCTTAATCCCAGATTGGGTGTGGGAGAAATAAAGTGTACAATCTTTTTACCATACAGGCAGTGAGTTGTTATACGCTTTGTAATTTTTAAAAAAATCAACATTTTTATTCCGTTCCTACAGCAACTCGGGCATCATTGTTGCTATTGCGGTGCCATTAGGTGTCGCCTTCGGCGCTTTCATTGCATTGATCGTCTGCTGTTGTAAAGGGCTACTGTGTTTCAAAAGTCACGCAGTACGGCCCGGTGTGGCCCATGGGCCATCAACAGTTACAACCCACGTCAGTCAACAAGGGCAACAAATGAGCCAGCCAGGTAAATACATTGAGTGGGTGTTAGGTGTTATGACCAACGATAGATCTAGATGTAGATCTAGAAGTTAAGTATCATAAATCATAAGGGGGGAAATAAATATTTATTTTAATATCATAATGATCATATTTAATTTACAAAAGTGAACTGTAGGCCTACGCTTTCAGAAAACAAAAAAAAGTATCATTTGCACTTGAACTTTGCAAGATTTAAAATATCCTGAGATGGTATCTTCAATCTCATTTCTAGTCCTTTATTGACCCAAACGGGACGACGGACGTACAACACAAAACTAATAGCGGCTGTTTCCCTTTCGGAGGCCGCTTAAATGGAATTAAGGTCTAAATAATAAAATATTAATGACTGTTTTTTCTCATCTATTAACTAACCTTTGTGGCTTCGGTCTCTTAGCCGTATATACCACCTTTATAACTCTTATCGCCGTCTTTCATCCCACGAAGCAATCTTGTATCTTATTCAATTTTTTTAAAAAGATCTTATTTTTCTTTCAACTTTTTCTATTGTTTTAGATTTTGTTAAAACAAATTCTAAACTATTATTATTATTATTATTATTATTATGATATTTAACAAATATTTAAGAGTTTAAATTTTCTCTTCAGCTGCACCTCCGATATTTTCAACGTATTCCTACGCATCAGGTCAAAGTCAAGGCTACCCACTGCAAGCTTACAGCCAACAAAACACTTCATTCCCAGGAACTGTTCCTCAGCCTTCATACGCATCGTACCCCCCTCCAACATTTGAGCAAGCCACCAACCAGCAAGTGAAGACCCAGCCATAAGTGCACAATGCAAGGGATACGACGTGTCTCTTACTTTAGTTATATGTGGAGTCATGGTGTACTATTTAACCAAAAATACATTGTCCATGCCTAATGTTTATTTCTCATGATTAATTTGATTGAGCTTTAACACAAGTATAAAAAAAAAATTCTGTTAAAAGACCTAAGAACAAAAAGCCGCATTTAAAAACATACTTTTATTTTGTGTAATGAACCTTACGACAGTTTGTCTTTAAAACAAGTATTATAATTTTTTAAATTCCTTTTTTATGAAGCTGATAGCCATATATTAAATCTCATTATATTTAATTCTTGTAATGATTCATTATCGAAGGAGTCTTTCCAGTAGGCTATGCTCAATCCAATTCTTATATTAATAGCCCAGCTATTGATCTCTACACGTGACGGTGGGCAAAATGATCATGCTACATCGATCTATTCATTCACCTCTTTTACAAATACGAAGAAACACTTCAGTTTAGTGCGGGAATTCCCGCCGAGGTCGTGATTGCAATAAACAGACGAAAGCCAAATTTATTTTAAGATTATATTTTGAAAAAATATAACTGTCAAACCAAAGTTTTCACTGTGTGAGAAATTAGGTTATTATTTTTTCCCAAAAAGTTATACACAACCTAACGCATTTCTTTGAAAAATCGTTAGAATCATTTTTGAAATACCCGTCCTGTTTTCATCCATATTTTTGAGCATTTGCAAAATTGGCATCTAATGGTAGGAACTGTAAAAGAGTCTAAAAAAAAAGTGAACTCTCTGGGCACCAAAAGCAAGTTTAATTTAACCTTATTGTCAAACTCTTGAAAAAAAGTTTCGGAGTAGGAGCGAGACCATTTGTTCTAGAAGGCCTGAACACTGACCTGTGGGCAGTTTACACCAATAGCTCGTTGCCACATTACAGGTCTGCACGACGTGATAACAAGCTATTGATCTCCAATGCCGATAGGTTGCGACGTTGCAGGTCAGTGTTAAGGTCTTGTATAACGACTGGCCTCTGTTGAAAACAGTGGAAGAACAAAATGGAACTAATTTGGGTTAGTTAAAAATCTAAATACAACACAATTCCACACATCTTCTTATTTTATAGATTACAGTAATTACTTCAAAAGAGAAGCTAATGACGCCCTGCGCTTTTCATGTGTTTTTTCGTGTTAATAAAGGACATCACAATTTCAGGCAACCCATTCCATTCTCTAATAGCACTGGGGAGCACTTGTACGAATTTGTTCTAGCATATGGAGTAAGAAATGTGCTTCTATCTTTTTTTTTAATAATGCTAACAGTTTTTTTCCTAATGAGCGCACAAGGGACAAAAACGAGAAATATTGACTCTATACCATATGAATTTTTTCAAAAAGTTCAATTCAAAGAAAATTTCATCCTTTTTAAAGCTTTGTTATTCTATTTGTCCTGGTTAATGTGTGCAGGCGTCTGGTATCTGAAGTCATATGTCTCATTTGCCTGAGAGCTATCCTCCTCTGATAATTTCTATTTGCATGTAGTTTGGTTTATTTTCAGATAATGTGTCAATATTCTTACCAATTGTAAAAGACCCGTATACATAAGTTTCCCTTATTTACATTCAAACATAATTCATGGAATATGATGCAGAAAACCATCTTTTTCAAACTGAAAAAAAAAGGCTTTTATTTGGACAAAATATAGAAGAAAACTAGAAAGTAACCGCTAGTTAAAAAAAAAAAAAAGAAAAGTTCCCCTTTCAGACCTAAGGATAAGATCAAGGTGAGCTTAGGAAGAATGAAGTATAAACTACGATTGCTTCCCTTGGCTTGTTATAGACATTATGTTGGAGATCCACATACATGATTTCACCTCCCTAAATAGAATTTTTTTTTTTTTTGCAAAGCTAATATCAAATCTGTTTGTCTGTCTGTCTGGGAGGCACGTTTTTTCGCTCACTTTCCATTCTCAGATCGTGTTGTAATTTCGCCAAATTTTTAATTGTTGCTGAAAACACTTGAAAATAAAAAAGTAGCAAATAAGTTAATCAATAAGTGGTAATTAATTAAGTTTGTTCCACATAGGAAAAGGGGAGATAAGACTTGTGATGATGAGAGATATAGCATCGATTGAAATTTCTCTTCCTTCACTTTGTAAGCTTTGTACTTTAAAAATATTTGTACAAAGCTTATATCAACTCACTCTGTCTGTCTGGTAAAAAGTTTGTACACGTTATTTCTCCCACACCCAATCTCGGATCAAGCTGAAATTTTGAGCAATTATTTATTTTACCTAACAACACATGAATCAATAAAAAAAAAATCAAATTAGTTAATTAACAATCGGTAATTAATTGTTTTGTTTGGTATCTCGAGCAAAAGAATGAAATTTCACTTGACTGAAGTGGTGGTATAAGCTGAATTAGTCCCCTTTATAGGTCGTCGTCTGAGGATTAGTGAACACAAACATGAAATAGAAAAAAAGATAACTATACAATTTCTTATGTTCATACGTTCTTCGCTAGCAGAGTGGTTACCGTGTTGACCTGAGAAGCCCGAGAAGGCTTTAGCCCAAGAATTCGAATTCAGGTCGCTCACTTTAAAAAAAAAAATACATTTAAAAAATGCTAATGATCACCCATATACCCCGTTCTATCTCTCCCACTCCTTTCCAATTGATCCAGACAAGTGATAGAATCATAGCGTATTGAGAAAGCTTAAGGCATGAAATTGCGCTTAACAAAAACAGTTGGTAAAAAAATATTTCTAATCGCACAGATTTATTATTGTTAGTCTAGATCTATTGCAATTTTAATTACATGACTGATCCAAACTAATTGATACATTTAATATGAGCTTTGTTTTTTGTAAAAGTATTTTTTCTTTTGTATTTTGCTTGTTTATATTTGTATTCTGTGTACAAAAGTCTTGATAATCAGTTGCAGTTTATTGTCAACGGTATCTTTAAAATCAAAACTTAAACTATCCAAATGGAAAATAGGTGGAATAAAAGAGAGAGAGAGAGAGAGATGATACGGTCGACTCTTTTGTCGACCTATATGTAGGCTACTATTGAACTAGTGAGGTACCTGGCTTGTCACTAGTAATTATTATTAAAGCTTAAGGACGAACATGTATTTAAGTGAGGACACATAAGCTTCAGTACAGATCTATATTTTATTATTAGAAAAGAATCACTCAAACATCCTATATTCCAGTGATGGCCAACCTAATTCCGTCTGCGGGACAGTTTAATTTCCAACATTCGTGTCGCGGGCAAAATCATCGAAAAGTTACAAAAACGAAATTAAATTGACCTGAAACTATTGTACTAATGGAAATTGAGGTTTATCTTTTTTTTTATTACGCGTCGGAAAATGGCTTCATATCTCTGCTTAAAATGTGAGCAAGATTGTAGCTAGTTTTACTACCGACTCATTTTTTGTCTCTTTTTTTAGGAAATATTCTCATCAATCCTTATTTGCGGCTCAAATCAAGAATGCCGCCATATTTGTTTGTAATGCTGTTTATTTAGCGGCCCCCGTAAGGGGAAAAAGCCGCTATTAGGTTTGTGCAAAATGTCCGTCTGTCCGTCTGTCCGTCTGTCACACTCAGATCTCGAAAACTAGAAGAGATATGAAAAATATTATTTCATCATTAAATGCGGCTTGAAAAGTTTAAGTGCAACGGCTACTTTTGGTTTTCTAAAAGCAAACCGTTTAATTTATAAAATTAATTATGCAAGCGATTTTTTCATAAAAATACACCAATTCTAAAACAATTACGTAAATGTAAGGGAGGCAATGTTACAATATGCTAACAAAGATGGACAATTTTTGTGTATTTTCAGTATCACTAAGTCAAATATATTTTTAAAATGTACAGGAAATGTTTACAACAAATATAAATAATAGTTAACGATGTTTTTTCTGGTCAACTAGCTGCTAAAATTAAAAGAAAACATTTCTGTTTGTTTATAAAGGCTAATAATGCATTTTGTATGTAAATATCACGCACATTTTTTTTAATGGACTTTTTATGCAGCGATTTTCGTGCAGTAGCGTAACGTCGCTACATGACCAGGTGCTAAACCAATTCCTTAAACTTTTTTAAAAAATCAGATTTTATTTATTTTTTCTTTAGTGCCCCCATCCGAATAAAAGAAGATTATTTTTGTGCGTTTTGTCTGTTGGTCGGTCTGTCCGTCACGATTAGATTAAAAAAAACTAGAACTCTAAAAGCTATTGAAAATCTGATTTACACTTTAATGTTCCTCCCGTAACATCTCAATAGTTCTAAGTATCTAAAAATTGATTGTTCCGGATTTTTTTGTGCAAAACTAATCAACCCCAACAAATGTTTGTTTGCTCTTCTAATTTATATTACATTCAATTTCCATGCTTAAACGTTGCAAAAACACATTATCAATAATATGTTGTTCCGTTTTTTATGTAAATAGCATATTAATGCTAAATCAAAATCTCTATACTGACTTATATTTCATTAAGTGTAAAAATGTTCCGGATATTGTTTTATAAAACATGAATTATGCCTAATGATTGTTTGAAATCGCATAATTTACTAATATTACACTTATATTATTTGACAATGCGTCACTATAATTTGGTTATCAATATCAAATTGTTCCGTATTTTCATCTTTAAACAAATTTTAAAAATATCGACAATAGGTTGTTCAGGGCTTAAAAAAAAAAGTAATTTACTAGAATTGATTACTGAAAATTACTTTTTAGACATTTAATTTTTTTGCTAAAACATAACATAGAAGTTTTGTAATCGATAAAGAAAGTTCCGGATTTTGTTTCTTATAAATCGTCGCCAGAAATTTCCGAATTTATTTAAAAATCTACTAACGCCAAATAATTGTTTGAACTCCCTCTTCTAATTAATAAACAAATAATCTTCTCATTTACGAAATAATGTTTTTACGGATTTTTATGAAAAATATTTTAACTCACTACTCTCTTACAGTACATTTAACTTTCTACCTAAAACATTAAAAAATCTAATTATCGTTAATATTATGTTCCGATTTTTAAGGAAAACAGAATCCAAACACCAAAGTAAGGTATGAAAATTTCTCCACATGGCTGTAGTACATCTAATTTTTATACGAGACCATCCAAAAAATTTAATTAACGGTATTTCATTTATCTGAAATTCTCTTTTTCTTTTACTATTTATACAAACATCCGGAACAATCTATTATATAAACTTTTCAATTGTGTTCATACCTAAAAATTATTGCGATGTTTTGAAACGTAAAATAAAGGTTAATCAATTTTTAATAACTTTTAGGTGTTGTTTTTTTTAGATCAAGATGACGGACAGACCGACTGACAGACAAAACGCAAAAACAATGCGGCTTTGATCCTTTTTAAATAAATTCTATTAGAACTCAGTGCACCAATGTCTATGAACCCTCGTTAAATATCTCGTGTAAATAAAGACATTTTTTTATGGTACCGGTACTAGCCTATTGTGAGGTAATGGAATTTTTTTACTTTGAAGTCATATGAATGGACTCTTTAAATGTAATGTTAAAAGAACGCACTCGGTGCACCAATGTCTATTAACCCTCGAAAAATTGCTTGTATTAATAAAAACATATTTTAGTCTAACTAAGCCGTGTGACGTAGTGTTTTTTTTTCCTTTGACGTCATATGGAATGAATTCTTTAAAAGAAATGCTAAAAGAACGCACTCGGTGCACCAATGTCTATGAACACTCGATAAATGGCTCGTAATGATGAAGGCGATTTTTATTCTAGCTAGGCCGTGTGACGTAGTGTTTTTTTTTTCCTTTGACGTCATATGGAATGAATTCTTTAAATGAAATGCTTAAAGAACGCACTCGGTGCACCAAAGTCAATGAACACTCGGATAAATGGCTCGTATCGATGAAGGCGATTTTTAGTCTAGCTAGGCCTTGTGACGTAGTGTTTTTTTTTTCCTCTGACGTTATATGGAATTAATTCTTCAAATGAAATGAAAAAAGAACTCGGTATAGTAATGTTTATTAAGCCTCGTTATGTGACTCGCGTTTAAAAAAGGAATGATATCTTGATTTAGATCTAATCTAGATTTTTTAAACTAGATCTAGATTTTTATTACAGTATATCTAGATCTGGATTTATATTCTAATTAAAATTATTTTAGAGTCTATATCTAGAATTTGTAGATCTAGTTTAGACTAAAATAGACTAGATTAAGATGTAGAATTTCAATTTCTAAACTTAAAGTATAAAAAAAAAGTGTAGATTTTCATTTCCAAACGTTTTGATCAATATTGTAATATTTTAATATACTAAAACTAATCTACTATTTTTTTTTTATTTAACTTAAATTTACGGCAAATGAATCTTTGAAACATTATTACTTTTGACCATCGGATGGCTGCCTGGTCGTGCGGTTTTCGCGCTAGACTGTCGTTCAGATTTATGAATGGTCCAGGGTTCAAACCCTGCCCGCTCCCATCCCCCGTCGTCCTGCGGGAGGTTTGGACTAGGAAGTAATTATCTTCAACTCTGAAGGAACATCCGAAACATGTAAAACATTTTACATCAAAATTAAATCACTTCTTGAATATTATTTGCGAATATGCAGATCCGACAGGGATCCGACTTCGACGGGGGCCGCCTCTGAGTTTGTGTAACACAAACTCTCTTTGTAATCTTGTTTTTTTTTCAAAATAGTCACACTTTCTTTCTAAAACAAATAAGTTGGCTTATTAAATTATCATGTTCTACAAAAAAAAAACAACTAAAGATCCGTCCACTTTTCCTGGAAGATTCTACATTCAGAGTCCCAGTTCATAAACACACAAAGGTCATGGTACCCAGGGTCGCCGCGAGGATTGTGGCCGCCTGCTTGCGAAATTGAAAAATGACGCCTCCTAGGAACAATGTCAGATTTACGTGCATTCAGAAATCTGTGAACTTGATTCTTTGTGATGAACATTAAAAACTGATCTCGCTCAGTCTACTCGCTTATGCTCCTGCATTTATGACGATTAGAATTGATGAGCTACGGCAGGTATATTACTAGGAACAGTGTAAATGATCATGATCATGATCTATATACAATATCTCGATAACTTTGACTTCTCAACAGTGTTACATGGTCTGAAGGTGGACATGTTCACTTGGTTGTTATTGTAAGTTGTAAGTTGTAAGTTAAAACATTATCCGAAATAAAATAGCTGGAAATTTAAAAAAATCATTGTCGGCGTTCCGTACACTTTCATAATAATTATCACGAATGTATTTTTGGAGAGATGTGCATTGTATCCACAATCATCTGACATACGCGGATTCAAGTTACCTACAAATTTATCCAACAAAAGAAGCAACTCAGCGCTGAGTTTAATACAAAGTAAATCTTCCAAAGTACATGTCACTAAACTTTCACTTATACAAAGACTTGAAATAAACCATAGTAAAGCAGTGTTTCTTACACTCCCTAGATAACAACATTTTCGTTCGAGCCCCCAATAAAAGTTGGAGGTCAGAGGAGCGATGTAGGCTGCCACAGTGATGTCCGTGAGTTTTTTTTAAAGAATGTAATAAAAAAAAGAAATGAAACTTAGGTTTAGTATTTCATTTACATTCATTGAACACTCTGTGTGTATGTGTGTTTAGAATCCAAAGTGACGTCATGACAGTTCCTTACAACGTTGTTGTTGTTTTCTCGGACATATAATATCATAATTTTAAAGCGCTATAAAAAGTTCTTCCTGGAGATAGAATGGAAGAAGCGGCAGGTTTCCTCTCTAGTAGGAAGGGGTCTGAGCATGATTTTCACCCCCCCACTCCGTAGTTGGTCGGTTGTTGGCCTGTAGCTCCAAACAGCTAGTGTACAACTAAACCGATGAAGGCGTTTTATGTTTTAAATAAATAAACTTTTAATAACTTGAACAAAATTCTTTGCTAACAAAAAACCCTCAATATAACTGTTATTATTCAAGATTTAACTTGAGATGAAATATAGATCTATCATCTAATAGTAATGAAATAAACTGATATGTAAACTAAATCTAGCTCACAACAAAAAAAGTCTTTACTTTTTCATGTCTAAAGGTTGTCTCACATTTGCACTAGATGCGCTAATTTCACCATTGTCACTGCACAATCACCAATCAATCGCTAAACCTTTTCTCAACGCCGCCTAGGACACACACACACTCCATAACACCCCTTTTTGTCAGGACGTTACGCCCTCCCCCATCCACATGAAAGAAACTAGCGCCCCCTTCCCCCTAGTGAAAGTGTTTTTAAAATTGACCTTTTAATTACCTGTAAGTATTTAAGTAATTTTTTTTTATTTAACTAAATTTTGTAAAAAAGTAACTTTGGAATAATGAATTGGCCATCCCATAAAGTCGGCCCCCTGAGTGCAATCCACACATTGCACAATAGGTAGCGGCGGCCCTGATGGTACCAATCAATTAGAAAAAAAGTGAGGTCCCTAACGTAGGTAAGATACATTTTTTTTTAAATTGGCCGTATTTTGGCATCACTGCAATATTTAATATTACACTCCTAGCCCAGCTTTTTTCTAACGGGACCTAAACGAGGACTCTTCCCTGACCCCCAGCTACCCTTTTGCCCGACCCCCTTGACTTCTCCCCTCATGCTCCCCTACCCTTTCAGTCAGTCTCTATTATATGGGGCAAATAGTTCTCACCCCACTGTCTTTCCCCCTAGTGTAGAGAAAAGACTTCTGCTACCTGGAATTTTTCTAATAGACCTCATTCACCAATCGTAAACAAACAACATTTAGCCACGTGATAATATTGATAAAACAATGAAAAAAAAAACGTATCACGTTACAGCCTTTATGGATTACGTAATTTGTAAAGAAGAGATAGAGAATCACGTGGCTAAGTGTTGTTTGTTTACGATTGGTGAATGAGGTCCATTGGTAACAATGGCAGTATCAAGAGAGAGAGAGAGAGAGAGAGAGACAGACAGACAGACAGACAGACAGAGAGAGAGAGACAGACAGACAGACAGAGAGAGAGAGAGAGAGACAGACAGACAGACAGACAGAGAGAGAGAGAGAGAGAGAGAGAGAGAGAGAGAGAATAGTGCTAAGGCTTACGTTCAAAATAAAAAAAAATGCTTAACTGTGATACTAGTTGTGCCACCAAATGAGCATTCTTAGGGTTAGAGCTAAATAAACCTTTATGGATTAGAAAAAATACAGTCAATAAATCGATAGTCAGTTGTGCTAAAAATAGGGTATTACGAGATTCTTATATTTACATTCCTTATAAGCCTGTGAAGTTTTACACAGAAACACATGCATACAAAGACACACTCTCACACTAGCGTGTAGTTAAAGTGTATGCTGACCAATACAATGGAGGCGAGGTGGATTCTAAAATAAAGTTGGCCTGGCTAGGGACGCCACAGTATGTCAAGATCATTATGTGGAAGTCAGTTTTTCTTGGACTGTACCTTCACCTATCTCTAGGTAAGAAGTTTGAAGGTAGTTTTCGTCCTGAATCACAGTTAATAGGCTTGATACATTTTTCAAAAGAAAAGTAGGCAGAGTGAGGTGAACACTTTTAGCTGCATTATTGTTAAAACAACAGAGAAATGACGAAGCCCCTCGTCAACGTTCATTCCGTGGATCTAATAAATCTATATATAAAACTTACACCTTAACGCCTGATAGTGCTCATGTTTGCGTTTTTGACACCTGTGTGTGAACCCACGGGCAAATAGCTTGTACTAAATAAAAGCTTCTATGACCAAATCATGGTGAGATTTCATAAGCAGATACCCCCCCCCTCATTTTTTCCACTGAATTCCTGACACTTGTTTATATAAAATGTCAGTTCTGCAGATATAATAAATACATTTCACCTAAATATTTGTGTTTCGGTAAGATACTTTCATTCAGTCTAAGGTGTTTACCTTTTTGAAACCTAATATTGTGGAAAAACAATTATTGTAGTATAGGAAACTGCAGCTGAATATTTCGAAGCTGAAAGTTATAAATCAGTTTGTATTTGATTCAAAAGTGTTTCTCTATGTACAGTTTATATCGGGGCTAGTCCAGAAAAAAAAACATCCTTTTTTTAAATTTTCAGCTAAACATGTTTTAGGTGTGACTTGTTATGAATTTAACAATGACAAGACAAGTTTTACAAAGATATTATGTAGCTACCAGTGCTGTGGCTCTGAAACCAATCAGTATTGCTGTGGAACCAGGTGAGCTGAAAATATTTAGTCCCCCCCCCCTTTTTTTTTAGATGAATATGTGCAGAGACATGGCTAAAGCGATTTTAAAGGAGGACGGCGTAACAGAAGTACCCCCCTTCCTCTTTTTTTTTCACTTTGTAATTCAGATACATCACACAAACTTTCCTTCCAATATTGATATAGGCCTATATATTTGTGTGTCTCTTTAGTATAAATGGATTTTCCATGATAATAATGCCTGTTGATATATATATATATATATATATATATATATATATATATATATATATATATATATATATATCATGGGCGTAGCCAGGGGGGGGGGTTGGGGTTCAAACCCCCCCCCCCCCGAAATGAAATCCCCCCCTGCGGGGGGGGGGGGAATGGAATTAAGTGACTGATTTTTGCTTTCATTTTGTTTATTTTAAGTGAGATTTTAATACTAAATCATCACTTACCACAGCACAGCCGAGGGGGTTTTGAGTTAAAAACCCTCTACCAGGGGGTTATGAGTTTAAAACCCCCTACCAGGGGGTTTTGAGATTTAAAAAACCCCTATCAGGGGGTTTTGAGATACAAATCCCTCTACCAGACCTACCAGTGGCTTTGAGTTTAAAACCCCCTACAGGGGGTTTAGAGTTTTAAACCCCCTACCAGAGGTTTTCGCAGTTAAATCCCCCTCTTCTATAAAACAAAAAAAAATGCAAACAACAATCCCCAAATTCCAACAGCACGGTTAAGGAAGATTTTGATTTTAAAACCCCATCCAAAATTTACGATAACCCCCCTCTTCAATATA
Source organism: Biomphalaria glabrata (assembly GCF_947242115.1). Taxonomy (NCBI): domain Eukaryota; kingdom Metazoa; phylum Mollusca; class Gastropoda; family Planorbidae; genus Biomphalaria; species Biomphalaria glabrata. Next base: position 21,024,027 of record NC_074711.1, on the reverse strand, counting down.
AAAAAAAAAGCAAATTACACACTCAAAATTCTATGAGCGTAGCCAAAGGGGTTTTGAGTTTAACCCCCCCCCTCCAGTTGGGGTTTGAAGCTAAAAAGTACCTCTTCAATAAAAAAAAAAAAAAGCAAATTATACACTATAAAATCTATGAGCGTAGCCAAAGGCGTTTTGAGGTCCCCCTCCTCCAGATGGCTTTTTCTTTAAAGTTTAAAACCCCTCCAGATGGTTTTGAGTTTAAAATTCACCTACAGAGCGTTTAGAGTTGAAAACCTCTCTCTTCAATATTATTTTAAAGCAAATTACAGTCACCAAATTCTATGATCGTAGCTAAATGGGGTTTTGAATTAAAAAAAAACAAAAAAAAAAAAAAACTCCAGAGATTTTTTAGTTTAAAACCCCTCAACAGATGATTTGACGAAAAAACTTTCCTTTTCGATATAAAATCTAAAGCGCAATACAGGCATATGTAATTTCAAGAGCGTAGTCAAGAAAAGTTACAAATTTCCACCAGTGGCTTGGGGTCCATTAATAAAGTGTGAATAGTCATCTGCCGAAATTGAAAAACACTAAATGTGGCTCAACAAAGATGGCTAAGACAGATTTTAGGAGTCAGTTATAGAGATCGGGTCTAAATCAAAGAAATCCTATGCCGAACTGGGAGTCGAATCCTTAGTAAGGTTGTGACAGAGCATCGCATGAGGTTTTGCGGGACATGTTCTCCGACAAAATGAATTACGCAAAATAACAGTTGCGGAAACAGCTTGCCGGAAAATGCGCCGAACGGCGCGAAAGGGTCTAAGTCAGTAAGAATAGCACATCAGGTTTTTGAAATAAAACTTATTAATAGCAAGATAATGCACTGTAGATACCTCAGAATATGCATTTTGTTGGCTTTCAATACCAGAAATAGTGCTCGATGCGAGCTCCCCGGACCCCCTTGCTAGCAAGGGCGTGGAGTCTACAATAAGCAATAAACGTCTTCCGAAAGGGTCAGAATGTAATAAAGATTAATTATGTACACACACACACACACATATATATATATATATTCAATTTTTGTCCACGGGGGGAATCCCCCCCAACCCCCCCCCCCCCGAAAAAAATTCCTGGCTACGCCCATGATATATATATATATATAAGGCTTGTCTTCGATATAGATAAAATCGATATAAAAGAGAGAAGCATCTATTTCTTTCATGGCATCTTCTTTGGTAATCCTATTTTCCAAGTTAATTTGTCTTGTTTTAAATCGAGAGAGATAGAGCTAATGTTGCTGGCGATTGGCGTTAATTCTATTAAAATGAAACATCAATAAATATTCGAAGTGTCGAAGCAGATGTTAAAGTTATTTTTAGTATAGACTTAAAACTAAAATTATTATTTATGAAATTATTTGCTCTTTTTTTCTAGCAGTTACACTAGTGCCACGCTCGATACTACTGCAGTCATTGTAATTGCTAGTGTCATACCCTCGGTTGTTGGAAGCATGTTTATTATCGGTGTGGTGATCTGCTTTATCAAAAAGTTGTATTGCTTCCAGAAGCGTACAGTGCGTCCTGTAACAGACAGTAGGATGTCTACAATAGGTACCCAGGTCAACATCGTTAGTTCAACGACTCAGACAGGTCAGTATCTTTTTAACAACTGTAACTGTTAGCTGACTCACAAAACACTCTTGTTATCTTCTATGATAGTTTGACACAAATCTAGTTAGCGCCATTTTATCCGGATTGATAATGATGTCATATACTGTCTGACCCGCTATAAATTATTGGCACCGAGCATCGAGATACCTAACTGCTTCTGCTATGCTCCAACGATCATCCAAAGTTTGAAAAAAAAAATAGGTTGGAGAGCCGGGACAAAACCCTAGAAGCTAGCGATCTGTGAAAACAGCAGGCACCTAGGTCTGAGAAAAAACACCAACAAGGCCAATGACACTAGCTCTAGCTGGAATAACCTGCCCAGTGTGCAGACGAACATTCCGGGCTCACTTAGGTCTCATCAGTTACATGAGGAGGCACAAAACCCCAATGCAAAGCTCTCATCCCCCTGGATGACAAAAGTGGTCATCATCGAACCACGATGGACGAACTAAATAAACGTCGACCACGTTGGTATTGTTGATCTTTCGATTTTTTGCGTGTTACTTCGTTTGACTTATCTGCACAAGACACTGCGCGTAAGCGTCTAACAACACACACCCACATCTACTGTGTGCAAGTGGATCTAATATAACAAAGATCTTCACTGAATGATGAAATCTGTACACGTTTTGTCAATTAGCTAAGCTTCCAATTCTTTCTTTGTTAAAGAGTTCTTAATTCTCTGACATCAATACCATCTTGTTTTTCCCCCTGTTTTTCTTTTATTAAATTGTTGTATGTCTCATTTTATTGTATTTCAAGCATGTTAGGCCTATTTAAAGTTAGAGTAGCATAAAAAGAACACTTTAAGAACTGTCACGTTCTACATAATTATCAATGTCTCTTAAAGTATTAAAGAAGTCCTAAACAATAGAGACTTTTCTTAACGGCTGCAAAACTTTGGGAAATATTAACTCTGCTTCTAAATTAAAAATTATTATTAAAGTGCCAATAAATCGCACAATTAAAGAAGATCACAGATATATATCAAACTGGATGCTATATGTTGATAATCTGTCAAGCTTTTTCCAAGTTTACTATTTTTCAAAATAAAAAGACGCCATTACGTTAACACATTAAACAAATGTAACAAAGATTAATAGCACATTTGTGTTTGTATTTCTGTCTGTTTTGTATCTTAGCCTGATTTTTAGCGGCCCCCGAAAGGGGAAAAGACGCTATTAGTTTTGTGCGAAATGTCTGTCCGTCTGTCCGTCCGTCCCGTTTATATCTCGTAAACTAGAAAAGATATTGAAAATCCGACATCACAATATTTTAGACCATTCAAAGTTCTGATGCAACGGCTACTTTTTTTTTTCCTGAAAGCGAAAAATCTAATTTTTAAAATTAGTTATGCAAACAGTTTTTTAAAGAGAAAAAGCTAATTAGTATGCATTATAAATTAGACCTAATTTTAAACAAATAGTAATCTTATAAACGTCATTTTCTTCAACTTTTCTTTTCATGCACTACTATAGAGAATACGTATAAAGATTAAGCTTTTTCAAAACAATTACATTATGTTAAGACCAGGAGAGGCTCGGTAAAGCGCTTAGCTTCCGAACCGACGGTCCCGGGTTCGAATCCTGGTGAAGACTGGGATTTTCAACTTCGGAATCCTTGGGCGCCTTTGAGTCTACCCAGCTCTAATGGGTACCTGGCATTAGTTGGGGAAAAGTAAAGGCGGTTGGTCGTTGTGCTGGCTACTTTATGACACCCTCGTAAACCGTAGGCCACAATAACAGATGAACTTTACATCATCTCCCCTATAGACCACAAGGTCTGAAAGGGGAACTAATTAGGCCAGGTTTACATCTAATTTTACATTCACTTGCACCTAACCTTTGATCTGCAGCACCATTGGGGCACTACACACGATCTGTCAACCTTCTTTCTCCATTCTTATCTCTCATTTGTCTTTGATATAATTTCATTTGGATGTTCTTTCTGAAAATATTGAAGCCTGCCTGGGTGGACCACTTCGGGGGTCGATTTTAAGTTTGTGTTTCACACAAACTGTCTTTGTAACCTTGTTTGTGTCTTATATTTCATATTTAGCCATATGACTATCATAGCTTTCTTGTACTATTTATTTCTCTTAAAACTTGTATTCTACAGCGTCTCCTGTGTATCCATCTTGTCCTATTGGTTTGCACATAGCTGATCAAGAATACCGACTGCCTCCATACAACTACCAAGACCAAGCTTATCTAGAAAGGGAGCCTGATGTTGTGCTTCCACCGCCATCTTACGAGGAAGCTGTTAATCTTCAAGTGAAACGATTGAATTCATTATGACATTGATTATTGGTTTTATCGTTTCTGTAATTTTTAGCGGCCCCCGAAAGGGGAAAAGACGCTATTAGTTTTGTGCGAAATGTCTGTCCGTTTGTTCGTCTGTCCATCCGTCCCGTTTAGATCTCGTAAACTAGAAAAGATATTGAAAATCCGACATCACAATATTTTAGACCATTCAAAGTTCTAATGCAACGGCTACTTTTTTTTTCTGAAATCGAAAAATCTAATTTTTTAAAATCAGTTATGCAAGCAGTTTTTTAAAGAGAAAAAGCTAATTAGTATGCATTGTAAGTTAGACCTAATATAAATCGAATAGTAATCTTGTGAACTTCATTTTCCTGAACAATTTTTTTTTGATGTCGAATTTTTTTTTTTTTTTTTTTTTTGAGGATTCGAATAAGAGATTGAGCCTTTTCAAAACAATTAGATCAAATATAAGACATCAGTTAGACCAGGGGAGTCGCGGTGGCTGAGCGGTAAAGCGCTTGGCTTCCGAACTGGGTGGGTCCTGGGTTCGAATCCTGGTGAAGACTGGGATTTTCAACCTTGGGTGCCTCTGAGTCCACTCATCTCTAATGGGTACCTGACATTAGTTGGGGAAAAGTAAAGGCGGTTGGTCGTTGTGCTGGCTACATGACACCCTCGTTAACGATAGGCCACAAAAACAGATGAACTTTACATCATCTGCCACAAGGTTTAAAAAGGGAACTAGTTAGGCCAGGTTCACATCTAAATTTACATTCACTTTCACATATTCTTTGATCCGCGGGACCGTTGGGGCACTACACAAGATCTGTTAACCTACTTTCTCCATTCTTATCTCTCATTTGTCTTTGAAATAATTTCATTTGGATGTTCTTTCTGAAAATATTGAAGCCTGCCTGGGTTATCTCTGCCATTTGCCTTTGATAGAAATTCATTATTTCTGAATATATTGAAACCTGCCTTTTTACCTGCCTGGGTGGACCACACAAACTGTCATTTGTAACCTTGTTTTTCTATAAAGTTTAAGATTGAAAGTGTGGAAATAACAGCTTCTGGCACTTTCACATAAGAATTGACTGGAACTTCTCTTAAAGTTGATAATTTATTTGGAGGTTCTTTGGTTCCGAATCTGATTCTGCATTAAATGGTGAGCTGAAGGTTTTGAAAACTGGTTCCAAAGTCTTTGCTTCCTAGAGATCAGTGATTCCCAAAGTGGTCTATATAGACCCCCAGGGATCTACGAAGACTTCCAAGGGGTCTATGAAAGTGACAAAAAATGGGGGTCTATGAGATGTCCACGGGGGTCTACGATAATGGATTTCATTTAAGCAGTGACTTTAATTTTCACATCCCATTAATGTAATTATTTCCTACACTAATATATGATTTGCAACTTCGTTAATCCTTTGAATATTTATCTTTCTATTCAAATGAAAAATTGGTTGAAATTTAATTTCAACACTTATTTAAATAGCTTAACTATGTCTAATTGTAACTAATGTTAAACAAAAAGAAATGTAGATTTTTACAGTGTTGATTATTTAAAATTGAGATTCATTAATTCCTTCCTTGTTAAACAAGTGGTTGCTAATTTGGCCTAATTAATATTAAATGTTTGAAGAACTACTTCATAGAGCAACTAATTCCTATATGAAACATTATATGCATAGGAACGGATCATGAAACTGAAAAAAATAACATTTCCAGTGTGTTTGGTGATTCCAGTAATACTTTATATATTAACTGTTATTTCAATTGGTTTAAATTTGAATTTTATCATTAACAAAAGATAGTTCTCTATAAATTAAAATGTAGCTTTAAATTACTTTTTCACTCTTCGACTCAATAGAGTTAGAAATTAGCTGATGAATTGCAAAAATGCAATAAAAGTTAAACAGGGGGTCTACCGAAAACCAGAAAACATGACAAGGGGTCTACGAGACAAAAAAGTTTGGGAACCACTTCTATAGATGGTTTGGATCGAACTAGGTTGTACTAATTTTTAACTCTCAAGAAACATCTGAATAAATGTGAAACTGCCTTTACTTTGCCCAAACTATTGTCAGGTACACATTTGAGCTGTGTGGACGCCTTAAATATCCTTAAATATTTCGAATTAAAAAGCCCAGTCTTCACCAGGATTCCAACTCGGGACCCCAAGTGCTGTACCACTCAGCCAGCGCTCAATGAGCAACCCTATTTGATTTAACCAAATGTTCTTTAAGATATTTGTTTTACAGCTACAAATAAAAAATTAACAACAACAAACGTTCCGATTTAATATACACACAGCATGTAAAAAAATAAAAAATCGCCATTATTGCTTTGGAGTGTGTGTGTGTGTGTGTGACATAATAGGGAAATAACTATTTTTGATTACTTGTATAGTTAGGAGTGATTCCCCTTATGTAGTTTATAAAAGGCCTTGCACACTGTGATTAGTTGCCACTTGCTCCTGAGTTACCAGCTTGACCACTTGACCTGTGTTGTGTATAGTATTTTTTCTGTTAGTGGTCGTGTGTCATGGGGTACTCGGAGAAGTGTGCCCTGCTCTGGAGATCTTTGGGCTAAGTATGTCTTTAGTATTATTGTATTTTATATAATGTATTTATTAATAGATATAGCCCCAAATGATTTCCAGGCAGTACATTTTTTTTACCCTGATGTTCTGCATCCTGGGGTACTCCCAAACGTGACATATTTTTATAGCCTTGTCTCTGAGGGATTCAACCTGTATTGAATCATCAGATGGGCTTTACCAAACGGATGGCTATAGGTGGGATTCTATGAATAGTATGAAGCTTGTAGGCTCATAGATTTCCCTGAAGCCTATAGTTCATCATGACCATTTTGTTGTTTTTTTTTTGGCTTAAAGTGGCTAGTGTAAGCCTGAAGCCTGTAACCCTAGAGTAGCCAAAAGTGGTCGTGTTTCGACCTGAGGCCTGTGACCTTCAGTTGGCTGTGTAAGCCGGAAGTTTGTAACCCAGTGGTCAAAAGTGGTCATGTGTTGACCTGAGGCCTGTGACCTTTATTTTTGATAACCAGAATGTGACGATAATGTAACATATGACTAGGGCTGTGTGCCATATTATTTTTGAGTATCTTTTGTTTACTTTTTGTTGTGTCGGCCAGTGAGTTGATGGCCATTTATTTTTCTCGTGTAAATAAACTTTGTAAATATGTTTACCTGCGACTTTGTAAAGTCTTTTGTTGCATACATTAGTTGAATTGTATACCTGGAGGTTATACCTAATAACCTAGGCAGTACAAGAAGGGACCAGCACACCTCTGGACGAACGTGCCAGCACTTTTAACACTGATCTGTTGATCTAAAGTACCTAAGTCTAGCTATAATTCTAATTGAATATTTTTAGCTATACCCGCTACTAGGTAATGTGAACTCATATTGGTTCATGAATCCTCTTTAGGTCACAGTGTGTGTGTGTCTGTTTCTATGGTGACGGTGGGTAGAGGTTAGCGATAGCTTGGTGGCTACGTAGTGTGAATGATGCAAGATTAGCGGCATTGTTGTGAGCTGTCTTGGGTAGGATAGACGACCCCCAGAATGCCAGAGTGAAAAGACGTGTTTTTGTTGTGAGTTAGATTTTGTTCCAAATATCATTTTATATTATTACTGAAGTCTACTACATTTATTTCATTTCATCTCAAGTTGATTTTGTATATAATTGTAATAAAAGTTATCATTACTTTTATTAACAAAGAAGTTATTTTAGTTATTTCAAGTTTGGTGTGTTAAAATATAACACATTTACAGCAGTTTAGTTGTCTACCAGCAGTTTGGTGCTACAGGTCAACGACCGTCCACAACAATTAAGTCTCTTAGAATTGCTGTCAGCATATGCTTGGTTTGGTCAAACAAAGAAAAGTCAGTTTATTCAATCTTTAGCAATAGCAACAAAACAGCAACAAGGAACTACATCCTAAAAATAGACTCACAGCCAATAAATAAAGAAGAAAATCCAACATATCTTGGTGTAAAACTAGATCAAAGACTGTCTCTAAAACACTTTATGGCAGATTTAAAAGAAAAGGCATCACAAAGATTAAACATAATAAAACACCTAGCAGGAACATCCTGGGGAGCTGAAAAGAAAACCTTAAGACAGTTATACACTGGATACGTCAGATATGTCATGAATAACTGTCTCTCCATACAAGTAGCCGCCAACAAATCCTATCAGTCATCATCAGACACAATCCAAAACCAAGCCTTGCGTCTAATTAGTGGAGGTATGAGAACTACTCCCACAGCAGCCTGTGAAATAGACTCCAATATTGAACCTCTTAAGTTAAGGCATAACAGAGCAGTATTAGAAGCTATTGAGAGATACAGAGGGTTGGAGGACGATCATCCAAATTAACTACTAACATAAAGAAATGGGAAAAACAACCAAGAAAAGCAAAGAACTCTGATTCAACTTACTGACGAATTAGCCCTAAAACACCACCTACTCAATAACATAGAAAAAATTACCAGGTTTTCAAACAAAACTCCCGGACTTAAATACTGTTATGACTTTGCCATGCGCACCACCATCCAGCTAGTGCAGAGATGCGCACTTCTAGTAACCAAACTAGAACAGGATGTTGACATGAAGAGACTAACGTTTTCCGCCCAAGTAGAGAGCCAATATGGAGATGCTGTACTTAAGGCAGATGCCCTTTGTGTTTGTCATGTCTCTATGTAAATAAACGTCTATGTCCTCGTTGAGTTGCCTCACTTAAGTTATTACAATTGGTTGTCAGAAGTGGGATTATAGGCAACTCAACGAGAGGAGGTAGGCTTTGATTACAATGACATATTTGAAGCTATTACATCAGCTCTCAATTAAAGAGCTACGACAAGAGCTTCGGGACCATGGTTTAAAACCCGTCGGTAGCAGGGAAACGCTCACGGATCGTCTGCGGCAAGCCTTGGTCGATGAAGAAGAAGATCCGGAGACCTACACATTTGAAATTGAACTTGGGATTGTTGAGTTCTTTGACAAGATACAGGAAGAAATTGTTGCAATGCGTGAACAAATTAACAGGATGGGAGTAAGGTAGATGAAAGTGTATTGCAAGTAGAAGGCCAAATAGACCAAAGTGATAAAATTGTGTCGCTAGCAAAAGGAGGAATAAACTCGTGAGGGAAGGAGCAGTTGCCTGGTCAGGACTGTGGCTGCACAAACAGTGGTGATGGAGGCGCTGGGGATTGGAGCGCTGTCTGTGACTGTGTTGTGGGCAAGTCTGGCGGGGATGACTTTCATGGCGAGAAACGTGACAACGATCGCAATGGGATATACAGAATTGAAAGAAAAGAAACAAATGAAGAAACTAGAGAAGTCTGTTATGTGCCTGAAGTATTTGTTCCTGGTATACATGCAACGGGCCGGACAGATCAAGACAACGTTGGGTCTGCGTCCAAGCTGGCTGCTGTGGACCTTAAAGACCTCTGTTTATCTGTCAGTACCTTTCATAAGAACTCAAGCCATGAAAGCCTCAAGATCGTTTCTGATTCCTTGCCTTTGATGTCGTAAAGGGAAATTGCGAATACGGGCCCCAACAATGGCCGAGACAGAAACAACGAATTTGACTTTGGCAGCGGCATAAGAGAGAACTCGATGCTTGGCAACTGCATCCAGGCGATTGACATGAACTGTGTATGCGGCGTCCTGCGGGGACAGTGCCCATGCCAAGAAACCCAGCTACAAGATCTGAACTTGACAGAAATGTGTACTTCTGCCCACTTCAGTGAGAATGACTTGAACGGTGGTGAATTAATCCCAGCGAAACCTGATGTAGTGATGGATGAACATTACAAGGATGCTTCATGGGCATACCTTACAGATGAAGCTGAGAAAGACTATGTGCTTGAAACCATGGCTAGCTGTAGGCCTACAACTGTGTCACAACACATCCATGGAAAAGGTCCGCTGACTCAGCGTCTTAGAACAACAAACCTGGAATTTACGGTGATCACCACAACATCCGTTTGTGTTACGTGGCTGGCAACCCTGACCTCCACTAACTCTCCTTGTGTCAGCTGGCTGGCATCAGCGACTATCGTCATGAGGTCGAAGCAGCGACCACGATATCGTCTCAAGCATAGACTGGCCAACTGGAAGAAGAGGAAGCGACGACCTCGGGAAACTGTGCAGATGGCTTTGTGGGCAACAGACACTCTAACGTCTGTGGTTCCCACCGATCGACCTCCACCTGAACTGTCAAAACCACTGCAGTGTTTCTTTTCGGGACGAAAAGTGCTAAGACGGGGGCAATGTTATGACTTTGCCATGCGCACCACCATCCAGCTAGTACAGAGATGCGCACTTCTAGTAACCAAACTAGAACAGGATGTTGACATGAAGAGACTAACGATTTCCGCCCAAGTAGAGAGCCAATATGGAGATGCTGTACTTAAGGCAGATGCCCTTTGTGTTTGTCATGTCTCTATGTAAATAAACGTCTATGTCCTCGTTGAGTTGCCTCACTTAAGTTATTACAATACAAACAACCAACCATTAAAACACATTTGTTAAATAACATAAGAATCAAATCCACTGGAGTTCAAAGTAAGCACGCTCGAAACAATTGAAAGCTACCCAAAAACAGCATCGTCCCGAGACATGACGTTAAACTGCGCTCCTCTTTCCTTAGCACTTTTGGAGCTCAAAAGTGCCCTACTTCTTTTCTATCATTGTGTCTGCCTCCTCTTTTCCTAAGTCTGCCTTCATTGATCATCACACTGTCTCCTTAACTTTAAATTCTCACTACGTCCTAGACCAGTCCGTTTGCCGTGGACTGCGACGGGTAAGGGGGGATAAAGAGATCCTGGTGTTTGAGTGGTGGCTATCTGAGGATAAACCACAACAACACAATACTTTGGCTCCAAGTTCCCCTAGACCTGAGACCCAGATGGCCCGCTCTGGGTCAACCGGCTGGTCATGCCGAGCTACCAGCATAGGTCGTCGACCTATGCTGGAGGGCGGTGGCTGAAGGGTCAATCAGGGAGCTGCTGTATCGGACACATGTCCGATGTAGCAGCTGACTGAGTATAGCACCTGTGTAGCCCTGGCGGGCTCATTCTGGACATCCGAATGGCCCGTCCCCTTGTTGGACTCGATGGCGGGTGGGGAGCACAGGTGCCGAATTAACCAAAATATATATGGACAAAAAAACACACACAAAACTACTTGCCCCAGACCTATGTCTGGGCAAGAAACGACGAATTGACGATAAAAAAGAGGAGGTCCCAAAAAGCTGTGCCACCTGGCCATCATTTCTGGTGGTTAGATGCACAGAGGAGGGAAAAAGCCTGACCAAGTTGAGCCCTTTTATTATCTATAAGGGACTCAAGTCAGTAGTGGGAGAGCCCAAGAGTGTGTCTAAGCTACACAAAACAATGGAACTCCTTGTAGAAGTAGACAGCAAGACACACTCTGATGGGCTTTTAAGATGCAGAAGACTCTGTGAACTCCAAGTGGAAGTCATGCCACACAAGAGTCTGAACACCAGCAGAGGTGTAATCAGCTCTAGGGACCTACTGGAATGTTCCGAGAAGGAAATAGTGGAGGGCATTGAAGGAGTCACCCATGCCCGGCGCATTACCAGGCGCAGGGAGGGTGAGGAGGTCAAAACCGCCACTATTATCCTCACATTCGGAACTAGGACACCGCCAGAGTATGTGAAGGCAGGATACCTACGAGTTCCAGTGAGGCCCTACATACCTAACCCCATGAGGTGCTTTAAGTGCCAGGGTTATGGACACGGCGCGGCAGTCTGTATGAGGAACACTGTGTGTGCCAGATGTGCTGGAGAGGGTCATGAGGACAAGGGCTGCACAGCCCAGTTCAAATGCCCAAACTGTCAAGCTGGCCACTCAGCCTACTCCAAGGACTGCCCTGTGTGGAAACAGGAGGTTGCCGTGCAGGAGTTCAAGGCAAGAAACGGATGTACCTTTAGCCAGGCGAAATCGGCTGTACTGGCCCTACCCAAGGGCCAATTCGGCTTGACAAAGACCTACGCCCAGGCTGTTGCTAAGAAAGGAAGATCCATAGCCACACAGACGGACACATTGACCCCACCACCCCCTCCTCCTCCCCCAACTCAGAAGAAAACACCGCCAAAGAACACACCTCTGAAGAAACAAGAAAGCCCTGTTGTCATGCTAAAGAACAGGTTCTCTGTGCTCGCTGATGAGAGCATGGAGACTGAGCAGCATGTCAAAACCAATACTCCGGGAGAACCCGGAGACATCATGTCTGACACAGGTTCTCCTCAGAGAACCCAGCCAGACACCCCAACCTCTACTGAGTTAGAGGTTGACCAACTCCCTAAGGGGAGAAATCAAAGCGGAGAGGATGCCCGAGGTGAGAGAGGAGGAAATAACCTCCGCTCTAACCAGAGGGATCTCCCCTCTCCAGAGAGAAAGACTTCCCCCAAAAGGGGGTTGTCCTCCTCTCCATCCAAACCCAAGAATAAAAATACCAAGGTCACTGGAATAAAGGGAAACCCCTCCGGGGGCCTCCCAAGGCCAAATAGCTCCAAGTAGGTCATCTAGAATAAGCCATGGATTCCAGAATTGTACAGTGGAATTGTAGAGGCCTCAAGGCCAATTACGAGGAAATGCAGCTACTGATGGACTCTGAGACTCCTGTAGCTGTCTGCTTACAGGAAACATTTCTAAAAGATTGCATCAGCTTCCGAAGCTACCGTGCTTACACCAAGAATGTTGAGGATGCAGAGAGAGCATCAGGTGGAGTCTGTATCCTTGTGAAGGATAGCATCCCCCATGAGAGGGTAGAACTACAGACCACACTACAGGCCGTAGCAGCTAGGATAACCCTTCACAAGGTTATCACTTGCTGCAGCCTGTATCTACCACCAGGCGCTCCATTAAACCGAACAGACATGGAGGACCTATTGAAACAACTCCCCCGGCCTTATTTAATCCTTGGGGATTTCAATGCCCATAACACCATGTGGGGATCCAACAATACCGACACAAGAGGTCGTATGCTGGAGGATATCTTCCTCCAACATGATTTATGCATACTTAATGATGCATCACCGACCTACTTGCACCCAGGAACTGGATCATTCACATGCATTGACCTCACCGTATGCGTCCCCGGACTTCTGGACGATTTTAAATGGTCAGTTAGCAATGATCTACGGGGAAGTGATCACTTCCCAATCATCATTACTAACAATCTCCCTTCATTGGGACGACCTCAGCGGTGGAAACTGAATAAGGCCGATTGGGAACAATTCCAAAAAAGATGCTCTGAGGATATCACAGAAAATATCCTCCATGAACAGAACCCAGCTGATACCTTTGCTAGCAAGTTACTAAGTATAGCCAGGAAAGTTGTACCCCTAACCTCTGCAAATCCAAAACGGCCTAGCAAACCATGGTTTGATACAGCTTGCAAAAGTGCTATTGGTGATAGGAAAAAACGACTGGCTGCATTTATAAAGAATCCTTCCCAGGAAAACCTAAAGCTATTCAGGATAGCTAGAGCAAAGGCTAGACAAACCATACGGTCAGCCAAAAGGAATTCCTGGAGAAGTTTTGTCGGCAGTCTGGATGCCAAAACTTCTGCTAGAGCGGTTTGGAAGGCAGTAAGGCGAATCAAAGGGAAAGAATCAAATGCAATAGGGCATTTGAAAAACCAAGGACGAACTGTCACGTCCCCCAGAGAAATAGCTGACTGCCTTGCATCCTCAATAGCAGAAAAATCATCCACTGCACACTACACGCCAGAGTTCCAAAAAGTCAAAACCAGGGAGGAAAGACACCCCATTGATTTCAGGTCAGAGAACAATGAAGACTACAACAAACCGTTCTCGCTTGAGGAACTGAGGGAATCGCTGGACAAGTCACATGACACAGCGCCTGGAGAAGACGAAATCCATTACCAGTTCCTCAAGCACCTTCCCGAACCCTCATTGGCAGTCCTACTAGGGGTCTATAACTGTGTGTGGCAAACAGGCGCTTTCCCAAACAGCTGGAGGAAAGCCACAGTTATACCGATACCTAAACCGGGAAGAGACGGCTCTGACCCAGCTAACTATCGACCAATAGCACTAACAAGCTGCATCTGCAAAACCATGGAAAGAATGATTAACAGTAGGCTGGTCTGGTACCTGGAAAGGAATAAAGTGATCTCAAACTACCAGTGCGGATTCCGGCAGGGGCGGACAACAACTGACCACCTGGTAAGGCTGGAAGCTTATATTAGAAATGCATTACTCAGAAGAGAACATCTAGTAGCTATATTCTTCGATATAGAAAAGGCCTATGACACAACCTGGAAACATGGCATTCTACGTGACCTGGCGCTTATGGGGCTTAAGGGACACCTCCCCCGTTTTGTGGAGGAATTCCTGAAAGATCGAAAATTTCAGGTCCGAGTGGGCAACTCCGCTTCTGACACTCATGACCAGGAAATGGGTGTACCCCAGGGCAGCATTCTGTCAGTCACCCTGTTCAACATTAAAATAAATAGCATCATAAATGCGCTGTCCCCTGGCATAGAGTGCTCTTTGTATGTTGATGACTTTGTCATTCTTACTTATGGGAAAAACATGAACACCTTAGAAAGGAAATTACAGTTATGTTTAAACAAAATTCAGGGTTGGGCAAACTATAATGGTTTCAAATTCTCTGACTCCAAAACAGTTAGTATGCATTTTTGTAATCTAAGGGGGCTCCACCCAGACCCTGAACTATTTATACTCAAAAAGAAGATCCCTGTCGTGAAAACTACAAAATTTTTAGGCCTCACCTTAGATTCCAAATTTAATTTTCTCCCCCACATTAAGGAACTTAAGAAGAAATGCCAAAAGTCATTAAACATACTAAGAGTACTCAGCCATACGGACTGGGGAGCTGACAGAGATACCTTGCTGCTGCTCTATCGGAGTCTAATTCGATCCAAGCTAGACTACGGATCCATAATATATGGAGCAGCAAGGAAGTCGTACCTAAAAATACTGGAACCAATACAAAATGCTGCCCTGCGTCTCTGTCTCGGCGCGTTTCGTACATCACCTATCCCAAGTCTCCATGTGGAGGCTGGAGAACTCCCCATGGATATAAGAATGAAAAAGCTTGCAATGCAGTATATAGTCAAGCTAAAATCCAACCCCACAAACCCTGCTTTTGACTCCATATTTAACCCCACAGAGGTAGAATTATACAATCGAAGGCCTAACGTCATACAGCCGTTGGGCCTTCGAATGAGAGAACCCATCCAAAATTTAACCCCACCCATTGACCAAATCTCTAAAATAGAAACCCCTCAGAATCCTCCTTGGCTAATGAATAAACCTAAATTAAATTTATCCCTCCTTAATTTCAAAAAAGAAAATACAGACCCAAGCATACTACAAGTCCACTTTAGGGAACTGCAGGAGAGCTACGGAGATTGTGGCACCATCTACACAGACGGATCCAAAATGGAGGGAAAGGTCGCGTGTGCCTCCTCCTTTCGGAACAAAACAATCTCCCGTAGACTCCCCGATGGCTGCTCCATCTTTACGGCCGAATTGCACGCAATATTGCTTGCACTTATGGCCGTAAAAGCATCAGAAAGGAGTAAATTTATAATCTGCTCCGACTCCAAATCTGCATTGCAAGCTTTGGGGCGGATGAAGACTGACATCCCATTGGTACATAAGAGCCTGAAGCTGTTGGACCTAATAACAGCCGACCGTAGGGATGTCACCTTCATCTGGGTCCCCTCCCATGTTGGCATTGAGGGAAACGAAGCCGCAGACAGAGAAGCAAAGAGAGCCCTAAATCATGCGGTGTCAGGAACCCAAATTCCCTACTCGGACCTGAGACAAAGTATTGCCTCTGCCACCTATCGAGAGTGGCAGAACCGATGGGAGGCTGAGACTCACAGTAAACTCAGGCAGATTGTGGCGGATGTCAGGTGGCGGCCCACATCTAAGGGTCTGACAAGGCGTGGTAGCACAACCATGTCCAGACTTAGGATTGGCCACACCTACATCACGCACTCTTTTATACTGAAGAGAGAGGAGCCCCCACTTTGCGAGTACTGTGACTCTCGCCTCACCGTGGAACATATCTTCGTTGATTGCCCCAGATACCAGGATGTCAGGGCGAAACATTTTAGAGCCACTAATCTAAAAACACTATTTAATAATGTCGACCCTGGGAAGGTACTGGGCTTTATTCGGGAAGTGGGGCTATCTACGAAGATCTGATTTCTGAATTTGTGAACATGCACTATTTACATTAGATTTTTACCAAATATTTAAATTTTTACTACCTTTACTATTTTAACTGTGAATAGACCTTAATTTTAATTATATGACTGTATAGAATCTGGCCCTTGTTGTTTAGAGAGATAGTAGTCCTTAAGGGACTGCAGGCACGACATGGCCTAAATTGTGCCGATGTGCCTCAAATCAACAAATCACAAATCACCCAAAAACAGCTATCCATATATATACCGACCGATTGGCCTTCAAAGCCACCATCAATGCTGGTTTATTTCTGTTCTTTTTTTCCAAAAATAAACACTTTGAAACGCACCTTGTGGCGATTACTGCTCAAACTTCCAGGCCGAAATTGAGGCAATTACTTTAGCATTACAGACAGTCGAAAACAAATTATAGGACTTATGAAGGAGTACAATCAACATCAGATATTTTTGTCTTTACAGACTCCCAATCAACTCTGCAAGTACTTAAAAGCAGCACCTAAAAACAGCCCAAGAGAGTTGACAACACTGTGATAATCCATCAGATGATGCCAAAATTAAATATCAATATCACACTACAGTGGATCCTTGGACACATTGGCATCATGGGAAATGAAAAGGCAGACAAACTATCAAAGGCAGGATAATCTATGGAACAACCAGATAGACCTGTTAACGACCTCACCCTAAGGTCAAAGTTAATCAACAACCACAAAGAGGAGTGGCTCAACCAATGGGCAACAGGAAACACAGGCAGAGTCATCCACAAAGAAATGACTATGCCTAACAAACTGGACAGTATTAACTTTCTCCCTCGCAAAGAGCAATCTACAATCTTCCAACTAAGAACATGACACACAGCTCTGTTAAATTACCATCTTAACAAAATAAATTCCATACAACTCCCTCTTTGTAGACACTGCGCCCACCCTTATGAAACCGTAAACAATATAATCTTTGAATGCCCATTCCTAATCCATCTTAGGCAGACCCTACTACCACTACAGCCCAACATAACCAACACCCTGTATGGTAGTGCTGGACAACTGAAGAAAACGGCACACAATTTTTCCTTGGCACAGTCTGCAAAAGAGCTGACAGCTCAGCAGAAAAAGGGGGCTAGAAGAATGTTTGGTTATGTCCTCTAAAAAAAAATCAGACACAAGGTCATATATCATTCAGTAACGTTTTTCTACTATTTCTGAATGTCAATAATGCTGTTGAATTCCTGATGCTTTTATATGCAGGTTCTCGAAATTAATATGTGTATATTGAGTAGATAAACATTGAAAATGCTTGCTTTTAACAATATTTTCTATTTAAAGAGAAAAATTTTATAAAAAAATAAAAAGACTTCGGCCTTCATTTTCCCCCTGTGGGCCCCGTTAAAGTATAATTGAATAGGACAGTAATAAGGGAACCTAGAGTGCATTTTTAGCAAAGCGTAGGCCCAAATTATCTATTATTGATTAGAAGAAATTCCGACAATCAATAAATCGATATTTTAACTTTATTTTGCTAGATCTAGTTTAGCCTTCACCACCACAAATATTTTTTACTTGTTTCCTTATATAACTTGTCATGGGACTAGCTACTGAATGACAGAAAACGTCATCGTATTATGTTGAACGACAAGTATTGATTTCGTCATCAATAAACGGTAATGCTAAAAATAGAGTATTATCAGATTCTTATATTTACACCTTAACGACCACACACACGTCCGGGCAGTTTTACACACATACAACCAACCAAAGACACACTCTCTCATTTCTGCGTGCAGAAAGTTTGTGTTGACAAAGAACGATGGGTGTGAAAAGATCAAGGCTTGCTTGAACTCAAGTGTCTCAATAAGTATGTGGAAGTCTGTTTTTCTAGGACTGTGGCTTATCATTGTATTTGGTAAGAAGCTATACGGTAGCTTTCAATTATTTGAATCACTGTTAATAAATGTGATAAAATATTCAATGGAGTAAATGGGAATGCAACCACAATAATTCTAGCATTTAATTTCATTATAAGTAAATTATACGCAGACAAATGAGAGGGACGAGGCTAATTAGAAGACATAATCTATGGCTATGAGTAGACTTACATTTGAACCCTTGAGTGTGTTCATGTTAGCGTCGACGCCTATGTGTTCAAAGAAATAGCCTTTACCAAAAGTAAATCTAGTACTTACTCCTCAGCAAGGCCAGATTTAAGATAGTGCCGCAGCCCAGGACCTCACACTAACTACAAAATTAAATGATTGAGTAGCCTAGATGCAGTTTAATGTTTCAATACTTTCAAATTAATAAAAATGCATTTTCAACTCTTCTAAAAAGGGAAATTACTGCACATAGCCTCCACTTGCTTAAATACGGCATTGCATCCCTTTGTGTGATTATTGAATTTTATTTCAAAATGACCTAAATACGTTGAAATATTATGAAAAGATATTTCGGCCAAAAGTATTCTCTCTGTAAGAATTGGACGGATTAGGCTTAGCTCTCCCCCCCCCCCCCTGTTACTTTGTACACAAATATAGAGAATGAATATGTCTGGCATTTCACGTCACAGGTTAAAATAAAAAAAAAATTCCCCCTTGCAACTTCTCATGTGACTACCGTATAGAGGCCAATCTTTGATGCACAACTGCGGTCACAGGTTGGGCATCTGTAATCACCCGACGCCATAGCACTTTCAGACTTCCTTTTTCTACTTCTGGTGAGTACGCCATATGCAATCCATTACCCTCCCTTTATGATTGCCATTTTTTATTTTGAATAGCCTTATGCTGAATATGTAATGAATAATATAGATCTAAATATTTTGTATAAAGATAAGATATGTCATTTTCACATAGAGTTTGGAGTTATTCTTTAAAAACAAATAATTCTGGAATAACTTATATTAGATAAGAATCTGTAAGTAGCTTAAAATCATTTCTCTAAATACTGCAGCTTTCTTAGGGAAACAATCTCGGTGTTTACTTGATTTAAACAGAATACTTTTTTTTGCACAATATCTCTTAATCAACTCGTACTTTCGTGATAACCTCTGGGTGGGTAAACTAAAAAAAAACCTGGACACTGATCTCGAAAACGGCTCTATTTTCCTAGTAATTTGAAAGTTGATGTTTATCGTTGCGAAAGGAATTATTAGCTCGTTGGCCACACTGGGAAACTCTAGCTTGACCGTTATAACTTTTCAAAGTATAAAAGAGAAAATAAATTTAAATTTGGTTAGAGAACTAGAAAAATATTTCTCTTGAACCGACTAAATGTCTTCAGGTAGTTCCGCATTCATTCAAGAGTTTAATGAATATTATTGTTCAGGACCATTTTGCGCATCTTCTTTAAAGTTAAGATCTAAAGGCCTATCAATGGAATATTATAAACTCTAGTAGATTTTTAGCTTACTTTCACTTAACCAGGATTCTTTCTCGGTGAAGGGGGATGGGGCGGGGTAGATAATGTTCCATTCTTTATTAAGAGAAAAATATTAACGCTCTAAAAGTTGTAAAAAAGGTATTGTCTTTTTTTTTATAAGTATCTTTTTGTGTTTCCCTTGTTCTTTGTATATTCAAGACCGTGGAATGTAGATAGAAGCGTAAAACAATAGCTCCAATGTATGTTTTCAGCCCAACGTGTTAGAAGTAAAACTTGTGACTCAAGCTCTGACAGCTATACAGAGTTAGAGTGTAGTGATGACTGCTGTGGGGATGAAAACGTGATCTATTGCTGCAGGTAAGTTAACAATGTATCAGAAGTTAGTCGAGTGTTGTTGTTTTTTTAAAGAAAAATGTGTTTTTTTACTACATTCATTTTGTTTCACACGAATTTTTACAAAAACGACATTCTTTATCATTACTATAAAGTTTATCCGCCATTTACAAAATTAATTCCAGTATCCTTGAACGTCTTACCAAGTAGCGTAGACATTGAAGTAAGTTCAACCTGCGCACCGCTGGTCTGACTGTGTATTATTATTAAAAACGAATAATTTAAAACTGAAAACGTCACCTTTTTTTTCGAAACTTCACTCTATAACCAAATAGGATAGTGCATGTAGTGATGCGCATAGACAAGACTTCTGCAGCATATGGTATGCAAATCAATGACGTAAAAAAAAAAACAACACAAATTAGGACCATTAGCCAACACGGCTTAAAAAGGGCGATCAGTAAAACACTTAAAAACTGACAAGTGTCAGTAGTTTTAAATACTTCATAGCTATCGTCTACTGACCATAATTGCACAGTCCACAGCAGACATAGCCCTCGACACTAAAATCAGACTGATGCGCTGGTCATGGTTACATTCTTATATGCTTGCGAATTTTAGACGCTGACTGCAGAACTAGAGAGAAGGTTCTTAGAAATGGAATTGAGATACTACAGAACGGTTTAAGGTAACACAAAGACCGCATCAGTAAATGAAGAGAAAGCAGAAATTGGACTCTTCAGTACTGAAAATTCACTAGCATAATGTTATGGTTGATTCAAAGACTTGGCTGAGCAATCCTGTCATATTCTGTACACCGGATACGCCAAAAGCTTGCTAGTTATGAAGTCGTCTCAATGTAGGAACATCTCAAATAGTTAAACAACAAAAAAAAAAGACTACTGCATGACATATAATGAATTACAAAGTAAAAAAAAATACCTCTCCTCTTTCAGACTTTGCGATCTATAGGACAGATGATGTACGAGATATAATGATAGTATATGATAGTAATAATCAATAATCAATTCTTTTCTTTTGTTTCTTTTCTAACAGTTCCACTTCAACTACTGCCATTGTTATTGGTACTCTGGTACCCTCTGTGATTGGAGGCATGTTTTTTATCATTGGTATCTGCTATTATAAAAAGTTGTATTGCTTCAGAAATCGCATAGTGCATCCTGAAAGAGCGAGTAGTACATCTACAATAGGTACCCAAGTCCGTCCCATCACTCCAACAGGTGGGTATTTCTATATAAAGTGATATCATATGATAACTAAATAACCACTACATTCTACTAATTTCTAACGTCAATTATGGGCGTTTCGGTTGCTAAAATTGTGTTTGTGTGTGTTTCCAAGGTAATGAAGAAAGGGGGCATTAATTGTGAGTCTTATAGAATGGTGCAAGATAAGCGGCTCTGTCATAATCCATGATAAAAAGAGGAGTCGATCTAGAGATTTGAAACAGTAAAGACGTGCGTTTTGTAGTGAGTTAGATTTAGTTTTAAAAATATCATTTTATAGTATTACTATTAGGCTGATTTTCTTCCATCTCGAGTTGAATTTGTCTATATTGTAATACAATTATTTTAGTTTTTTTTTTTTTTTTTTTTAAAGAACTTTAAAGTTATTTCAAGTTCTATAATTTAAAATAGTATACGGCTGTATCGGTTTAGTTGTCTAGTAGTTACACACCACTTAAGTATCTTTAAGTCACCAAACGATCAACAGTGGTTTTGTGGTAAAGTGCTTGACTTCAGAGCCGAAGGGAATAGGGTGAAGACTGTGATTTAGAACTTTGGGGTTTTTAAGACGCCACTTTTACCAAACTCTAAAAGGTACCTGACATTTGTAAGTATAGGCGATTGATCGTTAACTTGTCACATGACACCCTATTTTACGAATACAGAAAAGGTCGCAAGAGTCTTGATTGGTAAAAAAAAAAAGGTTACAAAGACAGTTTGTGTGGAAACATAAACTCAAAATCGGCACCTCGAAGTGATCCACCTAGAGTCTTCACCAGGATTCGAACACGGGACTTTGGGTTCCAAGTGCTTTACCCCTCAGCCACAGCATCTCCATATATTTATTTAGCGTACACTTATATTTTTTTAAATAATAATTATTAACCTTATCCATACATTCAAAATTAATAAAATGTTACATGTAATAAAGAGAAACAAAAAAAAAAGATTTATTCTTCCTACAAAATTAAATAAATTGGCAACACGATAACAAATAATTCTTTACCTACTTTAAAGAAAAACAATTATCTACAAGTTTATTGCTTACGTATTAATGTAATTATCACCAAGGCTAGAAAATGTTTTACGAAATACATTAATTTCTCACCTTTACCAATCGATTAGTCTTCTTATCTTATATAATACAGACGTTACTTCAAAAAAGAAGATGATTACGTCCTACGCGTCATGCATTTAGTCATGCATATCAACCAATGACTTAAATTCTGCCAAGTCACTGGTTTTCCTGGCTAGCTCAGGCAACCCATTCCATGCTCTAATAGCACTAGGGAAGACGGAGTATTTGTACAAATTTGTCCTAGCATATGGGACGAGGAATGTGCCTTTATCTTTGTGTCTTTCAGAGTATTTTATTAAATTTTGTTTTTGTATTTGAAGATTATGGTTCAGTGTTTTATGTATGATTGCTACTTTACTTTTGAGCCTTCTGTCCTGAAGGCTTTCTAAATTTAGTGATTTTACTAAAGGTGTTACTCTAGTCAAATGTGAATATTCGTTTGTTATGAATCGCACTGCTCTATTTTGTGTCTGTTCTAGTTTCTTAATGTTTTCTTGAGTTGAGGGGTCCCAAACAGAGGATGCATATTCTATTATTGGCCTAACCAAGGTTAAATAACATTTTAGTTTTATGTTCTTATTTGATTTATAGAAATTTCTTTTAATAAATCCTAATGCTTTGTTTGATTTTTTTGTAGTTTCATCAATATGTGGATTCCATGACAGTTTTTCATTTATTATAACACCTAGGTATTTTGCGTTTTTAGTCTGTGTTACTGGTTTGCCATGAATAAGATAAGTGGAATTAATTTGTTTTAGTTTTTTTGTTACTCTTAGCAACTGACATTTTTCTGGGTGGAAAGACATGCTCCAATTTGATTCCCATTTCTGTAATTCATCTAATTCTCTTTGTAAAATATCTGTGTCTTGTGTTGTTTTTATTGTTCTATATATTATGCAATCGTCTGCAAATAATCTGACTTTTGTTCCTGAAGTAATGCAATTTGGTAAATCATTTATGTAAATTAAAAATAGTAGTGGACCCAAGACTGTTCCTTGAGGTACACCTGAGTTTACTGTTATCGGTGTTGATTTAGAGCCATTTATTATTACAGTTTGTTCTCTCCCTGTTGAACCATTGGGGCAAGATCTGTCAACCACCTTTCTCTATTCCTCACTGTACTTTGCCCTGGATACAACTTCATTTAAAGGCAGACCTGCCCATTCTTTGATGTCTTCCCATCTCTTTTGTCTTCCTCTTGTTACCAAATGGGAACAAAAAGATCATAACCCTGGTTTTATTTTCTTTACAAGGAAATATAGAGGTTAAGCCCCTTGTTAAATAAAATTTCATTTAATTTCCTATTATTATAGATAATTTAAAAAATTAGATGGTTCACTTTCGGAAAAAGAAAAACGTAGCTTTAGCTTCAGAACTTTGAATGATCTAAAATATCATGATGCCCGATTTTCATTTCTCTTCTATGTATTGAGATTAATGATAATATTATTTCTACTGAATGATTGATTTTAATTTGCAATAACTTCGCGATGCATTTTTCGTGTAGAAACAATTTACTAATATTATATTTTGTAATATATTATTCTATTGTGGACGTAGAGTACATTGTAGTCTCCATACTGTGCCAAAGATGACTGAATTGTATTCGCGTAGCACGTTGTGTATTTTGATGTAAAAAAGAAATAAATGTCTTTCTCTTTAGTGGATAATACAAATGTTCTTAACATTTACGACATAAGGACATTTCTAATCGCTGTGTTGAGATGTGAGATGGATTAAGTAATTAAAAAAATAAAGGGTAATTTCAAGGGAAACTTACGAGTGTTGACAGAAAAGCCACAACCAGATCGACTGTGCCACTACATGTTTGATGTCTTTCAGAATTAT
The DNA here is from genome assembly GCF_947242115.1 of Biomphalaria glabrata. Lineage (NCBI taxonomy): Eukaryota > Metazoa > Mollusca > Gastropoda > Planorbidae > Biomphalaria > Biomphalaria glabrata. The sequence goes on along the minus strand of NC_074711.1, from coordinate 20,999,980 downwards.
AGATTGTTACTCTGTTGAACACATTAATCAAATATATATAAGTAAAGTAAAGTTCCCCTTTCAGACCTTGTGGTCTATAGGGCAGATGATTTAAAGGTCATCAGTTTCTGTGGCCTACGGTTAAAAAGGGTGTCATGTGGCCAGCACAACGACCAATCGCCTTTACTTTTCCCTAAATAATGTCAGGTACCCATTAGAGCTGGGTGGACTCAGAGGCGCCCGAAGATCCCGAAATTAAAAATCCTGTCTTCACCAGGATTCGAACCCCCGTCCCCGGTTCGGAAGTCAAGCGCTTTACCGCTCAGCCACCGTATATAAAAGATAGATGGTACACGAGTAAATGTATTTCTGCACATTTTGTATCCATATTAATCTATATATACATTGTACACTTCCTTGTTTAATATTTTTTCTTCTTAATATTCTTCTATAGATAATCCGGCACATCAATCTTATCTCATTGTTTCGAACGGTACAGGTGAAGAGTGGCAGATGCCTACACTAAAATATCAAGACCCTGCATATCCTGGAAAGGAGCCAGCTATTTCGTATCCAGCCCCATCCTACGAAGAAGTTGTTCAGCTTCAAGAGAAACCAACGGTCACGTCCTGACATACATTTGTTTAGATGGTTTCTTTCGTTAGAGATTGAATCACGTGTTCAAATGATTGTTTGTACCACTAGAGATTGAATCACGTGTTCAAATGATTGTTTGTACCACTAGAGATTGAATCACGTGTTCAAATGATTGTTTGTACCAATAGAGATTGAATCACGTGTTCAAATGATTGTTTGTACCAATAGAGATTGAATCACGTGTTCAAATGATTGTTTGTACCAATAGAGATTGAATCACGTGTTCAAATGATTGTTTGTACCACTAGAGATTGAATCACGTGTTCAAATGATTGTTTGTACCACTAGAGATTGAAAATATGTGTGTACATAATTGTTGTTATTGATAAATCCAGAGATTAAAAGTGTATGCACAAAATGATAGCTTGAGCGTAGTTTTGAAATTCGCCAAACCTAAACGTTAAACATTCATGAATGGAAAAAAATCTGTTGCAGTTTTTCTTTTTTTTTTTTCCTGTTCCTACTCATGTCAACCTGTGGTGCTCAGATGTTCGAAATTTTTGATGAAAAAAATCATATTAATTGTCCTATTGTACATAACTTATTCACTTACATTTCTGTTAAAGGGAAACTCCGATGGTTTTGACAATTTTTGATATAATATGTGTTTTGATTTATAGATAATGAATATATTATTCTTTTTTTTATTTGCAAGAATAACTTAGTAATTGATATTTTTGTGACATAATTTTTCTGTGCATCCAAAACGGTCAGATTTTCACTGAATTTCTGTGTGACGTCACGAGTGTGCACTCAAATCCTATAGATAGGGAGGCGAAAAAAAAATTATCTTTGATAAAAAAAATTTTCGTTAGTACATCATTAAAATACTTTAAAAGAAATTTCTAATGGTGTATAAATTATGACTATGTTTGACAGTAAGAAAGTTATGATTTTTTTGTGCCGTTTTGACCTAACATTGGTTGACATGGAAAAAGTGATGAGAGAAATGACCAATTAGTCTTTTGATTTGTTGGTGAACAAAATAACATAATCATTTACTGTTGTATGTATTACTTCATTTTACAGTTACACTTTTTTCGTACTCTAATAATAATAAAATATTGATATTATGAACTATAGATATATTCTGTTATGCAAGAACTGACAATTTAGTCTTTTGATTTGTTGGTGAACAAAATAACATAATCCTTTACTGTTGTAGGTATTACTTCACTTTACAGTTACATTTTTTCGTGATAATATGGAATGTAAACATGGCAGTCTTTGTGTTATACATATATATATAGATACGCACACACACACAATCTTTGTTGACTTGCTTAGGTTGTTGACATAATGAGAGAAAATTATGTGCTATGAGGTTTTCAGCTCGAGTAAAATCTCATTCAAACATTTCCTAGTCCACATCAGGATACGAGCTCGAGTCACGCTTGGTAGGTAGCCAGGACGTTCTATGCTACTTAGCGACTTATTTCACTTCAATGTCATGATTACAGCAAACCAGTTTTTTTTTACACTCAGTTTAGATCAATTGTATACATTTCAAATTTGGGTGGTCAGATTTGGCATGTGAGAATATCACGTTTCTAATCTGTTCAATACATAGCACCCAAAGGTCGTAGTTAACAATGTATCAAGGATTATACAAGAGCGTACATTTAGTATAAATCAATTTTATTACAAAGCCAATATCAACTCACTCCGTATGTCCGTCTGCATGTCTGTCTATCTGTCTGTCTGGTAAAAAGTTAATACACGTTATTTCTCCCACACCCATTCTCTTTGGATAAATATTCATTGGCATAGACAAGTCAAGAATCAATAAAAAAATTAATTAATTAGTCAATTAATTACTGGTCATTAATTATTTTGTTTAATACCAACCAAAGAAATTAATCCTTCAGTAAATATGAATGGTTTTGATCCTTGAAATAATTGAACACGGCATTTTCCCCACACCCATTCTCTGATCAGGTTGAAACAGTCTTTTATTGTACCTAATAAAGCATGAATAAATTAAAAGGTTAACGAATTAGTCAATTGATTATTGGTAATTAATTGTTTTGGTTGATGAACGTTGGCCCAAACGGGTGCCCTTAGGGCTGAGTCTGGGTTCAGTTAGGGGCCCAGATGAGGCCAGTAAGAAATGACACTGAGCTCTAGCTGAAATGGCATAAAATGACATAAATAATTACATAAACAATTTACTAGTTGAAATTAATAGTTTATTGCATTATAAAATGTTAATGTTAGCAACTATTTAAAATAATTAAAAATACCTGAATACACTAAAAAACTTTTTAAAAAAGTAAAAGCAATACCTGTAGCAAAGATTTTAACTGTGAAAATTGATCCTATAATATTATAGTATACTATGGAAAATGCATTGAGTCAACAAAAATGTTGTGAATGATAACATGAAAATCTATAACAAATTTATAAAGAACATAATTCAGGATCATCTACAGAAAGTATAAGTCTGCTGTATAAAAATTATGTTTAAAGCAAACAGTTTTGACAATCATAAAAACAACAACAAAAAAAAAAAAACTTAGCTTTTGTAATTATGTAAAAAAAATATAAAAAAATAAAAGTAACAAAAAAAGTATTGAGTTGGTGGAATGTAAGCAATATGTACACTGAAATAAGTAAAAGCATATTCATTTAAATATTAATTGTAATAACAAATTGCTTAAAATGGCAAATTAGAAATAAGTTTTTAAAATATGGATGCTTATATTTTTAAAAATACAATAAGTACCGGTACTTATTATACCATAAAATGTATATACATTTTTTTTTAAATATAATGGCTACCAAATTTATGAAATTTTAACATGTACAAAAGCTTGAATAGCCTATACAGAAACCTATAAATTATATATAGAATTTAATTCAGAATTATCTAAACAAAGTATGGGCCTGCTGTATGTAAATTGAAAAGCAAACTGTTTTGACAATCATGAACCAAATTTTAAAAAAAAAATTAACATCAGATTATGTTGTACCGGTAGTTCTAAAGAAAAAATGACCAAAACAAAAATAAGCTACCTGTAACAAGTTTGTGAAATGTTAGCAATATAAACACTGAAATTTTAAAAACATACATTTAGAACATAATTGAACATTAAGTAAATGACTTAATTTGTTTAAAATGAAATAAATGTGAAACATACTTTTAGAAAAATACCAGTGCTTACTTTACAAAAAAAAATTTAAAAAATAAATACAAAGAATAATTAATAACCATAAATATATAAATTTAAACAAGTAAAATATAATTAGAGAATGGTGCTTTTTAATCAATAGGGTCTACATGCACAAAAACCCAAAGCTGAGTCTGTTCGAGGTAAATATTCTCAAGACCTCGCCTAATGTTAGATGATAATATTTCAAAAAAATGTAGGTCATGTACATTACCCAGTACCAAAGAAAAAGTGTGTGCTCAACAATGAAAACTATACATTTATATATACCGGTAGCTCATGTTTATAATTTCAACAAAATATTTTTTTCAATTTTGAGCAGAGTAACTAGCTGCACTATCATATTCATAATTTTTTAACAGTGAATATTCTATGTAAGTAAGAGCAAATGTTTCAAGCTATTATTCAAAAGCCAGTAAACAACAATGATGCTCATATGGTACATCATCTGTAACTGTCAACTTATAACCTTATGTTGTAATAAAATTAAAGTTCCCCTTTCAAACTTAGCATCTATAGGGCAGATGATGTTAAGGCCATCAGTTTCTTTGGCTAATGGTTAACAAGCAGGGTGTCATGTAGCTAGCTAAACAACTGTCTTTACTTTCCCCAGCTAAAATCAGGTACCAGTATCCATCTGAGTTAGGGTGTCTTAAAAATCCCAATCTTCACTGAGATTTTAATTCGGGTCTGGAAGCCTAATGCTTAACCACTTAGCCACCATGCCTCCCTTATGTTGCTATAGCTGAACGAAATAATTAATGGTGAACATAAATATTTATAATTAACATATGACAAAACTAATGTGTATTTGAAAAAGGCACAGTATCGTAATCAACAACCAAGAACCACTACATGTTTTATGTAATGCACCTACATAGTATGTTATTAAACTAACAAGATCCAGCAGATGTTTGAAATATTATATTTACTTATTTCTTTGTTGTTAAGTCTAGATAGGTAGTTTTTTTTCCATTAGTCATTAGTTCTAATATCTGTAGTATGTAAATAAATTTGCTTGTGCATCTTACTTTTTTTAAACATTTATCTAGCATTTATAAACTTTGATTAGGTTTGTTTGTAAAATGTTTTACATGTTTGGGATGTTCCTTCAGAGTTGAAGCCATCATCCTTCTTTTTTTACTATTTCTGTGCCATCACACGTGCCAAGTTCAAGTACTTTCTCTAAGTTATTTGACAGACTTGGGTAACTCACTTGAATAATCTAAGAAGAACATAAAAAAAAATATATATTCCTATGATTTAAAAATGAAATGTTCATATAAAACATACAAAAAACAAAAACACAATGATATTCACTTTTTCCAAACCAAAAAATGCTGACATTATCTATTCATGATTTGTGTATGTAGGCTTCATTAACTACTGTATTTTCGCACATGTACATATCCTGCACAAGTTAAAAAAAAATTTAAAAATTTTTTTTTTAAAAATCTTACAACTCGTATCATATACCAAACGTGACTTGCCGTAAACTAACAGTACATTAATTGTTGTTTATCTGTCCCTCAAGTTTCTATTGTGCTTCAGTTGTTCCAACAAGTGATAACAATAACAGAGTTCAAAATTCTGTGAAATATGAGCCTACCATCATATGTATAAGTAGTATGTTTTTTAACAGAAAGTCACTGACATAGTTATCTGGTGATGGTGGAGAAAACATTTCACAACCACACAGCGAATTATAGGAGGTATAAAGACCTAACAGTTTACACACAATGTTCATAAAAAATTAAAATACTCATGAGCCTCTTAGGTTAGGTTGACGCAGCATTTGATCAAGAAATGATTTGAAAGAAAAGTAACAATGCAATTGTGGCATAAAAAAAAATTATAAAGATTATGTTAGTTAAAAATATGGAAATAAAAATTCATACCTAATATCCATAATTTGGATTGAAAATTCAATACATTTATTTTCTGTTTGTGCCATGTCCAGTCCAGCCAAGTTATAATCCATACTATTGTTCTCTTAATGCTGTTTTCACTGGATAGATCTGTAATATATAAGATGAGATAAGTATGATTCTGCTAACACATAAATAAATAAATAGCTGAATTAATGTTTCACATAAATGATATTTTACATCCTAAATCCTACAATATAATATGGGCCTTACCAAATTTTCATGAGAATCTTCATCCTTCAGTTTCACTTCTATTTCCAACAGTGATACATTATTTGCCATTGGGAAATTTGCTTCATACCCAATCCTGATTGTATTTATCTCTGCTTCTTTTAATTGCTTTCAATTGAAAATGAGTCTGTACTGCACTCAAATCTTTTCTCCAGTATCTCTAGAACATGTTCTGCAGACAGAAAATAAAATAAGTATTAAATAAATTTTAAAAGTAAATCTAGACTGCTAATATAAATTATTCAGGAAATATGGATCATCAGATTTGTATACAACATTTTTAGCTTGAAAATATTGTAAAAAAAATTACCAGTTTGATCAATTCAATGCCAATAGAAAAGAACAATAACATCAATGGAGCTCTTGTCTCAACTTGACTGAAAGTTATTTTCCAACATTCATGGTCCACCTTGAAGAATATGACAAAATATTAATATAGTCAATATAGTAGCCTAAGTCTAAGTATAGTAATAATTTTTTAAAACTTAATAAATTGGTAATTATAATAAAATTGAGTAGTAATAATACTTTATATTTTAAATTAAATACCTGTACTCATTGACTCTTGGACAGATCCAGCAAGAAGTGATCATAGTGATTTAAGCATTTAAGGTGATGCCATCATTCTTTCACTCTTTGTTTCCGAGAGCCTGAAAATAGTGAAAATCATTTTTTTTTAAACATTTCAATTTTTTTTATCAAAGTTTAAAACATCTTCAAAATTGGGGCAAAATGAAAAACAAGATCATGTGTGCATGAGAAATAGTAAATACATACATAAGGCATAAGCAATATAAATATAAAGATAAATTATAAATTCTGCATAACATATTTCATTAAGATTGACTAGAGACTAGTTGCAGTATAACATTGTTAGATTTTCTTCTACAAAAAAGTATACACAAATGTATTTATAGATTATAGGCCTACATTTTTTCATTTAAATTGAAAATAGATCTCTAGAACTCACGTATTTCAAAATATTAATGGTTGAAGAATTTGGTTTTACTATCTTTTCTAAATTGACTTTATAAATCTAATCTATTAAGGTTCTAATAAACTGTGAGACATGCCACGGGATTCGAATGATTATAATTAATATAATTATTATTTCAAAAGGCTTCCCTTACGTCACTTAAAATAATTATTTGTGCCTAGTCTGACAAGTTAAACCAAAAAAGCACATTCACAAACAAAAATGACATTAAAATTAAATTTAGGTGTAGATCTAGTGACTAGTGACTAGATTGTCTAGATCTAATCTACTTTAATTTATCCAGACTTAATCTCTATAATTCTATAAATAAGTATAAAATAATAAAGTAGATCTATTTGTCTAATAAAATAAAAAGTACCTTTGCTTGACGCACACATTCCAAAGTTGTTAGAATAGAGTCGAGTTAATCACAAATCAATACAATCTTGAAGTAGATGAGTAGGCTACTATGACTGGAATGGGATGGTCATGGTGTTCGGTTCTGGCGCTATTTTTCTTAATGATGCAATAGGCTGTATCATGTAGACCTGTCTCTGGTTGGTCAATTGTAAGTAAGCCACGTGACCGGGTAGCCTCCACATTGACCAGCGGCACAGTCTTTCTTCGCCCCCCCCCCGGACTATATAATCTTCTCTAATACTGTATTAATAGTGTCTCTTATTGAATATTTAAATTGTTTGTTTTATAACTTATTAACTCTAGTATTTCGATACCATATAGCAGTGTGCAGCATTTGAACAAATGATGTGAGGATGTGTTGGTTCATCTCTTGACCTCATCTACTTGACTACCGTACTTACACAACTCACATTATAGACATCATAATTAACGAAGATGGTTCTTACAAAGTTAGATTGCACGATTTAAAATATGGATCTAATTAATCTTATACATATTTTAAATCATAAATATTCGTGAATGGGGTATACAGTAGATATTAGATAAAACACTGACACGTACATAGTCTACAACTATGGCTACAACACATGTGCATGCCTCTTGAATTTTTTAAAATGCTCTTTATCGTCGTAGAATCACTCATCGATAATATTTACGAACTATGCCTATAATGTAGTTTATTAGATCTGTCATGTAGCATGTATTTTGAGTCATAACTTTTTTTTTTTTTAATGTATGAAACTGAACAGCAAATCCTGTCGTTCATATCATGATCTTGCCAGTTATATCTTATACTTTAAATAAAAATTCCTTGAATTATATTTAAATCATAAGATAGTTTTAGTTACGTGTTTAATTCTATTTGAATGTTCTTGACCTAAACATTTTTGTAACTCATAAAAGAAAGAGATCACAAGGTCTATTACGTCAACAAAATGATCGAGTAAAGAGGTGGTACGAAAAAGATTTATAGTGAGAGTCAGTGAGCCTTGACCTACTGACCATCAGTGTGCCCACGTGTACTTTCTTGCTTGATAGCACGCAGCGTTCTATGCAATGAGCAAGGCAAACGCCAAACACGTGTTAACCTAAGCTGATCTTTATTTGTAGGAATTATACACGCACTCAATCTTTATAAATTGATATCTATATTTAAATATAACTGAGACAAATATTTAAATCAATATAAAAGCATTCTTATTAGTCATGTTTCAAAACGACTAAATAAATTCAAACAAGATGGGTAAAACCCCTATTGTTAATATTCTTTGCTTGTGTAAAGTTTCTTTACATTAAAAATATCTACCGGTACTGGAAACTAGCATTATAGGCTACATCAAAACTTTTAAAATCGGCTTATTACCAGAAGATGCAATAAGAATTGCAAATAATTTATGTATTTTAAATCTAATTGAACAGTGCAACTATAATATTCACAATTACAGTAAATCAGATCTGTATTATGAATGGTTAAAATATATTTAATATATGTTAAAAATAAAGCGTAAAAAAAAAGAAACAAATGCTGTGCTTGTTTAACTAAATCTGTTTATTCTCAATGTTAACCTAAAACTTTTTTTTTTTTATTTCCTGAGGTAGACGTGAAAATAAACTCTAAATATCAATGACTGGTCAGTAAATACCGGTACCTTCCGCAATGATAGAAACCTACAAGAACGACAGATTCAGTTTTATTACTTCGAGAGGCGTCATTTTGTCTAGCGTTTCTTAAGGTGTTAACTCGCGAAATCCAGCAGAGTGGGTAAAAAAAAAGAAGAAAGGGGAGTTAAGTTAGAGGAAGGCTATAAAAGAGATCGCCAAGATGTTAATTAAACATCTGGGTCAGATAGACGTAGAGGTAGTGAGAATATGGTCACGTGGGGTGTTACATTACATGAGCAAAGTCAAAATGATGCCTAAGTGAGGGTCCATTTACAGCTATAACCTGTTGCAAGTGTTGTAAAGTCACAAGTTGTTTTTTTACTCGAAAAAAACAACACCACTTGAGATCATATTAATCGCACATTTATATCGAGCCAGCTCATTAAAAATCTTGGAGCTAGGCAATCATGCCCAATTTTTTAAAGTGTCACGTACTATATTATTAGATCTAGAAATTTTAACTTGGCACATAACATATGCATAGTTCATACACACGCGCGCTAACAAACACGCACACACACAAATATTCCATGTATATGTCGTTATAGTAGAAACGTTTTGAACTACTGTGAGAAGAATAAAGAAAATGTAGAATATAAATCACTTTTTGACTTATTGACATTAAATTTTAAAGCTAAAAATTACATATAATCCAATTTATTTAATAAAGTATAATATAAGATAAAATTACCACAGTTTAGAAATCAGCATTTTATAACTTTAAATGCAAAGAAAGAAAAAAAAAAAGAAGTAAAACATAGGAACCTATACACATTTTTATGAAAATAAAATCATTAAAAACAGCAATATTGTTTGTATTAATAATCTAAGTGAGTCTATCCGAGCCAACATATCAAGGTCATGGTTTTCTTTTACCTCCCCTCCAGTTATGTTACGTAATAACTTTCTATGCTTCGTCTGAGATAACAGCTAGACCGGGAGAGCATTCCTTGTCAGTAGGGAGAAAAGGGAGAGAGAAACTAGAGGCCAACTGAGCCCAGACTCAGCCCTAAGGGCACCCGTTTGGGCCAACGTTCATCCCCCAAATGGGGCCCATGTGTTTAGCCCTTTCTTCTCCCTCAATGTTTCCCCGTACTGGCCCCATGAGGTTTCCATCAGGGCTTCATCTGGGCCCCCTAACTGAACCCAGACTCAGCCCTAAGGGCCCCCGTTTGGGCCAACGTTCATCCCCCAAATGGGGCCCATGTGTTTAGCCCTTTCTTCTCCCTCAATGTTTCCCCGTACTGGCCCCATGAGGTTTCCATCAGGGCTTCATCTGGGCCCCCTAACTGAACCCAGACTCAGCCCTAAGGGCACCCGTTTGGGCCAACGTTCATCCCCCGAATGGGGCCCATGTGTTTAGCCCTTTCAAGCTCTCAATGTTTGCCCCATACAGTCCCCATGAGGTTTCCATCAGGGCTTCATCTGGGCCCCCTAACTGAACCCAGACTCAGCCCTAAGGGCACCCGTTTGGGCCAACGTTCATCCCCCAAATGGGGCCCATGTGTTTAGCCCTTTCAAGCCCCTCAATATTTCCCCGTACTGGCCCCATAAGGTTTCAATCAGGGCTTCATCTGGGCCCCCTAACTGAGCCCAGACTCACCCCTAAGGGCCCCCGTTTAGGCCAACGTTCATCCCCCAAATGGGGCCCATGTGTTTAGCCCTTTCTGGCCCCTCAATGTTTCCCCGTACTGGCCCCATGAGGTTTTCATCAGGGCTTCATCTGGGCCCCCTAACTGAACCCAGACTCAGCCCTAAGGGCACCCGTTTGGGCCAACGTTCATCCCCCAAATGGGGCCCATGTGTTTAGCCCTTTCTGGCCGATCAATGTTTCCCCGTAATGGCCCCATGAGGTTTCCATCAGGGCTTCATCTGGGCCCCCTAACTGAACCCATACTCAGCCCTAAGGGCCCCCGTTCGGGCCAACGTTCATCCCCCAAATGGGGCCCATGTGTTTAGCCCTTTCTGGCCCCTCAATGTTTCTCCGTACTGGCCCCGTGAGGTTTCCATCAGGGCTTCATCTGGGCCCCCTAACTGAACCCAGACTCAGCCCTAAGGGCACCCGTTGGGCCAACATTCATCCCCCAAATGGGGCCCATGTGTTTAGCCCTTTCTGGCCCCTCAATGTTTCCCCGTACTGGCCCCATGAGGTTTCCATCAGGGCTTCATCTGGGCCCCTTAACTGAACCCAGACTCAGCCCTAAGGGCCCCCGTTTGGGCCAACGTTCATCCCCCAAATGGGGCCCATGTGTTTAGCCCTTTCTTCTCCCTCAATGTTTCCCCGTACTGGCCCCATGATGTTTCCATCACGGCGTCATCTTGGCCTTCTGATTCTCCCAGGCTCGACCCCTAATGGCCCCATTTGGGCTTTCATTAATTCCCCCCAGAGGGCCAAGTATCTATGGCCTTGTTGGGGCCCACAAGGATTTCACAAGGGGGATTTTCTGGGCCCACTGACTGAGCCCATACTCAGCCCTAAGGGCCGAGTTCATCCCCCTATTGGGGCCCATGTGGTTAGTATGGGCAGGCCCAATTGGGGGTCCTTACCGGGCCCGAAAATTTTGCTATCAGGATACAGTTATTGTATGCAGCGTTTACATCAGTTTTTATATTGTTCGTAGAAAATTTTTTTGATAAATTTAAAATATCATAAAATATAGTTTTCATTAAATATGTAAATAAAATTATTAAATCAAAAGAATCGTCCATATATATTGTATAACAATAAAATACTTTTTTTTTTATTTCATAGCTATATACATATATATTAAAACGAAATATTTTAATGTAAAAAAAAAACCAACAACAACAACAAAAACAATAAAAACAAACAAACAAACAAACGAACGAAGCAATAAAAAGTTTATATTAAAAAATAACAAAACATTTAATGAGTTTATTGTGTGTTTATAATGAAATGGGAGACTATCCGAACCAATTATATTGAGCTCATTTTTTTGTCTCCCCTTGAATTTCATTACGCAACGAGTTTCCTGGCCGACGGTCTCGTCCGAGAAAAGAGCGAGGCGGGGAGGGCACTCGTTGCCAGTAGGACGAGAAGGGGGAAGGTGGTGGGACCTTAACTGTATTACGCAAAAATTCAGACCGCCAGCCGACGCCCAGCAGTGAAGCAATGGGGCGAATCTCTCCATCCCCTGCTATTTAAGGGCCCCATTCATCTAAGGGGGGTTTTGAATGGGCGCATGACGGGGTAGGAAAGGAAAAAACGGCCCCACACGAATATCCGGTTCCCCGTGCGGGCCCCTAACTCAGCCCGGGCCTGAACAGGTAGCTTTGCTGGCTGGGATATTCATTCATGAAAAAAGGTCACGCATGCGCAACACAGAATGAACTCTATAAAAGGCAACTAGATTAGTGTAGATTTAGATCTTTGTCTACCTCAAGATCTACTTTATACTTTAACACATGAACATAAAAAATTAAGTCTATTCATCTCAATTTTTAATCAAATATATGTAGGCCTACAAGCAAATGTTTTAATTTGGAAAAATGGATTTAAGCCTATTAGGTATTATGATTTGATAGCTTCATTCACACTATTTTTACATCGACACATTCGCTTTACTTATTACATTATTATTTCGTTTAATTGTTTACAAAACACTCTTATTGACTATATCGACAGTAATGCTCAAATAAAGACCGGCGGGTCGCGGGTAACATATGTCTAGTATATCTATATTATAAAGTAGAATGTGTGGTGTATGTATGTATGGATGTATGTTACTTATAGACATCAAAACCGCTTGACCAATCTTGATAAAACTAGGCAGGAATGTTCCTTGGGTACCAACTTAGACCGTAGTGTATGTATTGTAGCCCTAAAACAAACTTAAGACCCTAAAAAAAAATAAAGTTGTCCGACTCTATTACAGCTATAGTATTTTATGGATCTAGGCCATGTCTACAATGTTGACATGAGAAAAGATAGAAAGGATTTAGACCTAGATCCTATTTTAAGAAATACACTTTGCGCAGATAGTTTTTTACTTTGACACATGAAAATACAAAAGAAGATCCATTGATTTCATTATATAATAAAATTAACCTTCAATTTTGTGTTTCAAAAGCATTTTTTACATTAATTAGTTCCTTATATCTGTGATTACAGATTTCCTGACGAACATTCTTTCATTAGACAATTCCATAATGAATCGCGTACTAAATATTAATTCGTTTAATTGTTTACTTTATAATCCCATCCCTAGATCTAAAACTCTAATTCAACTCTAAGATGATAAAACTTCTCTTCGCACGGATAGTTTTATACTTTAACACATAAACATATTAATTAAAGTCCATTCATTTCAAATTTTGATCAAATAAACATTCAAATTTGGTTTTCTAAAGCTACATTCATTTACGAAAACTGCGAAGCCGAGTTGAGATAGGCCTAGATCTATATTCATTCATGAATCGCGTACTAAATATAATTTCGTTTAATTGTTCACTTTATAATCCCATTCATTTAACAAAGCTATCGCTCTTTTCGTTTTTAATAGATAAGAATGTATCGACTTCGGGTAAACCCATTTTCGCAAACCTAATTTTATTTTCGTAGCGAAAGAGAAATAACGTGAAAGGATCATTAGCTACGTTTAACATACATCTAAATCCAATCCACTAGATTATTTAAAAGCATTTTTTACATAAATTAGTTCCGAATATCTGTGACTACAGATTTCCTGGCGAACATTCTTTCATTAGACATTTACCAAATGGTTACACATTAACCGGCGCCTTCGACATTTTTTTTTCCATATGTTCATTAAGCAATTGCAATAAAAACTTAACTCATTAAAGTGGTATCCTTTGTCTGCAAATAAAATTGCTATATAACACCACACATTTGTTTTCATGTTGTGTTATTTCTGTTGTGATGCTTGTTATCATTAGTGTGTACATTAAGTTGTAAAGCAACTGATCAATTTTATATTCTAATAACATATGTAGGTGTAATACTGTTTATAGAAAAGTTATAACATACATGACTACAAGTTAATGAGTTACAGACTATATCACTTAGCCTAAGCACTAATGCAAACATTCAGCCAGGTGTGCTACAGTTCAGTTTACAACACACTACAGTTTACAACACACACAAAGCAGTCTTCAATCACTTAGTGTGTATATTAAGTAAATACATAAAGTCTAGACCTAGTAATTAGTCTACTTTAATAATACGTCTGTTTATAGTTATGAGGATCTAAGTCTGATCTAGTAGTTAATCTACTTTAATACGTCTGTTTATAGTTATGAGGATCTAATTCTAGACCTAGTAATTTGTCTACTTTAATAATACGTCCGTTTATAGTTATGAGAATCTAAGTCTAGACATAGTAATTTGTCTAGTTTAATAATACGTCTGTTTATAGTTATGAGAATCTAAGTCTAGACCTAGTAATTTGTCTAGTTTAATAATACGTCTGTTTATAGTTATGAGAATCTAAGTCTAGACCTAGTAATTTGTCTACTTTAATAATACGTCTGTTTATAGTTATGAGGACAACAACTACATGTTGGTTGTGTTACATTTTAAAACATTTCGCCTAAGCGCTAATGCTAACACAATCACTTAGTGTGTATATTAAGTAAATACATAAAGTCTAGATCCTGTGATTAGTCTAGTTTAATAATACGTCTGTGTATAGTCATCAGGACAACTACACGTTGGCTGTGTTACAGTTTACAACACTTCGCCTAAGCGCTAACACACAGCCAGGCTCTGGTTACGATCAGAAACAATGGTCGCTGACCTACTACGTCACAAACCAGCCTTACGGCCTGGGGTCACGGAGGTCACGCATTAACACATCTCTCTACTGAGTCTATTCCTAGGCCTAGGTCTAATAAAATTCTTATTGAACTCTAAGATGATAAAACTTCTTTTCGCAAAGATAGTTTTATGCTTTAACACATAAACATACTAATTATTGTCCATTCATTTCATATTTTAATCAAATTAACATTCACATTTATTTTTCTAAAGCATTTTTAATACATTCGTTCGCTGTTCGCTAAAGCTGCGTAGCCGTGTTGAGATAGGCCTATATAAATTCATTCATGAAAAAAGGTCACGCATGCGCAGCACAGAACTCTAGATTAGTGTAGATTTAGATCTATGTCTACCTCAAGATCTACTTTATACTTTAACACATGAACATACAAAATTAAGTCTATTCATCTCAATTTTTAATCAAATATATGTAGGCCTACAAGCAAATGTTTTAATTTGGAAAAATGGATTTAAGCCTATTAGCTATTCTGATTTGATAGCTTCATTCACACTATTTTTACATTGACACATTCGCTTTACTTATTACATTATTATTTCGTTTAATTGTTTACAAAACACTCTCAGTGACTATATCGAAAGTAATGCGAAAAATAAAGACTCGCGGGTAACATATGTCTAGTATATATATTTTCATTTATTTCCTTAAATTTATTAATAAACGTTTGCTATATAGAATTGATTATAAATAAACTGCTGCAAATAATAACAAAGGTTTGTCTTCTGAGTTTGAAGAAAAAAACAAACAATTTATCTAAGGAAAAGAACTCTGACAACTTTATCTCTCAATAATGTAGAACCTATTTTCTTTATACGATATCAAACAAAATAATTAATTACCAATACCTGATTGCATATTTGGTTAATTTTTAAATTGATTCATGTTTATATGAATAATAAATAATTGTTTAAAGTTTCAACATGATCCTAGAATGAATGAGGGATAAATAATGTGTACAATTATCTAAAGCGACAAAGCTCTACATACTTTGCCAAATATTTGAGTACTGAAGGATTAATTTCCCTTTTCGGAATCAAACAAAATTTTATTACCAGTATGTAATTGAGAATTGGTTAATTTTTTTATTTTGTTGATTCATGTACTGACTTTGCCAATGAATAATTGTGCAAATTTTCAACTTGATCAAACAATGGGTGTTGGAGAAAACTTCAAACTTTTTACCAGACAGACAGACAGACAGACTGAGTTGATAAAAGCTTTGTAAAAAGAGTTTAGTGTGTCACTGGACTACGCAGCTTTGACCTACAAATTTTGTCACAACCAACGCAAACAACACACAGACCTGTACACTTGAATTGATCCTTTGCGGCCTGAAATTCACCAAATGTTGTTGCAAGATAAGAAATGTGGTGGCCAGATTTCTCTGATCCTGTCACAACTTAGTTTGCCAACGTGGCAATGAAGTGCCCATGTTTGATTAGAAAGAGCTGCCACTAGATAATCGAGATTTTGAATTGAGACTAATCACCCGTGTAACACATTTAATTTTTTTTATCATTATTGGCACTATTTGGAATTTGAAAGCAACCAAAAAGTTGTTGACTTTTTACAACTGCCCAACTCAGGGCGTTCGAGTTTGAAAATAGACGAAGACAAGTAATTATTTTATTTTGAGACTTTACTCGAGCTGAAGTGAGTTTGCTGAGCGCCTACAGGCAGCATGGAAACCTCTGAGCGATACGTCTTCAAGTGACCCTAGGGGGTGCGCCCTATTGGATGAAACTCTTTATGGTTGACGTTAAAGTGATAAAGAAGATAAAATGACCACTCACAACGAAATTTAAAAAAGAATCGGTGCAGGTTATATAACTTGGTACATCACCGAACGTGAATAGCTTTTGTAACAAAAAAAGAATACAACAGTAACAAATGTAATTGCGAATGATAATCTTGGGTAGGGTTGGCCATTTACTAACCGCACCGGGTGACAACAACATTAGAAACGACTCTGTTCCAACCCACATGTCTACTATATTCTACTTAAGAGATTTGAATAGTGCGCACTGAGCCGTGACCTCCTTGGCCCTATGACGTAGGTGTTGGCAAACAGAGGAGGGTAGGCAAGCAAGAGACGAGTTTTGCAAAAATAATTGTAATATCGCCTATTTTTTTCTTCAACTACTTCTCCCTAGCACTGACAATACAGTGGCTTCGTTTCTTTTATAGAAATGTTGTAATGCTCCTTTGTTGTTGGACTCAGGAAGACGCATTCTATTTTAATAGTCTGACGGTAGTAGTCTCTCATCTTGGTGACGATGATTACTTATGTGACAGACTACTTATGTGACAGATTACTTATGTGACAGATTGTTTTAGTGACAGATTGTTTTAGTGACAGATTAATTATGTAACAGATTACTTATGTGACAGATTGCTTATGTGACAGATTACTTATGTGAAAGATGACTTATGTGACAGATGGCTTTAGTGACAGATTAATTATGTGACAGATTACGTATGTGACAGATTACTTATGTGACTGATTGCATTATTGACATATTAGTTTTACTTATGTTACGGATTACTTATGAGAGTACAAAAATTCAAATAAATAAACTAATTAAATGCAATTATTATATTAATAGTTACGTTTTGACTGACACCTGACTGTAATCTGTATATACTCTGAAAGAAAATGGAAATATTCTAATCAATAATAGGCATAGTTTTGTTCTGAGAAATATAGATCGATTTCTGCAGCGTTGTGTGACAATAATTAAATCTCAGCCTGAAAAGATTTGATTACATAGTGGACATTCTTCCATAAATGTCGACAAACATTTGCTTATAATCGTTAGACGGGTTCACAGACTATAGTTTGTCGTGTGACTTCATACGAATCTAGTCCCATTGTCGATAAATAGGTGCATGCCAATTTAGTTCGTTTTAAGCTAGAGATACAGCTATGAACTTTGTGTTACTTAAAAGCTTTTTTTTTAGTGACCAACTAGTTACGAACAACAGTGAGTCAAGGAAGTGTGGGTCTGGGTCACTGCCTTGGCCCGAGTTTTGTGGAGACCCCAACCCATTTTGAAAAAGGGTAAATTAAAAAACGGTCTTAATAATATTAATAAATATAAACGCATGTCATATTTGTGAAGGAATAGTACTTATGCATTTCATTTACTTTTTTTTATATTAGGCTAAATGTGCATTTTTGAAAATTATATATTTTATTGTGTGGAGAACCCCCATCAAAGGTGTGGCCTTTATCGGCTGCTAAGACTGCAATGCCTTAAATCCCGCCTTGTCAATGTGTTGTTGTTGTTGTTGTTTTTGTTTACGTTCTGGTAATTGATTACATGTGACCAGCAGACGTGTGTGGTTATATTTTGGAGGGGATAGATCTATTACTCGATTTGTCTAACATGTAGAACCGCTAAAGACAAGGGCTTTGTTTTAAATCTGTTTTTCTCTTAAATATGATTGGGGTCATTCTATTGACCTCTCCATGTACTGACATTAACATTGTACGTGAAAGATTTCTGTTGTTGTCTCAGAGCATGTATCCACCTGTTTAGACGGGTTCAATCAAGTCATCTCATTCCAAGTTATTTCTTACTGTAATTATATTACCTTTCCAGGAATCGCTCTGCTATTTTTTTGGCCCACATTTAACACGACTTTAATCAAGCATAAATTAGTTAACAATCGCTCTGATTGACATGTAGAACTACATTTAGTTAGCAACAAAAGTTATCCGCAAGAGAAGTTTGCTTAAAGGGTTCATTTTTGTATAAATTGCAATTAAAATAAATTTGCAGAACTAAGCAGAAAATAAGATAAACAATTACCAGCACACAATCGGGAGATAGAATTGTGTCCTAAGTGACAAGAGATATATCGAATTAATAGAAATGAATCATTACTGCGATATGTTGAAACTATGGATCTTATATGTTACTTTTCTGACTCATTTTGGTAAGAATTTGTGTCACTTCGTTGTAAGAATTGTTTTAGGAAAGTTTTGTCAGGTATTTTCAAGATGTGATTTAATTTTGATGGTCAAAAGTAATAATGTTTCAAAGATTCATTTGCCGTTGTAAAAAATGTTTGTTTATTCCGTTTTACATGTTTCGGATGTTCTTTCTAAGTTAACTTCTCGCTGGACGACGGAGGAAGGCAGTGAGCAGGGTATAAACCCTGCCTGGTCGTGAAGTTTGCACGTTGGACTGTCGTTTGGATTTATCGATGGTCCATGGTTCAAACCCTGCCCGCTCCCATCCCCCGTCGTCCTGCGGGAGGTTTGAACTAGGAAGTAAACTATCTTCAACTCTGTAGGAATATTCGAAACATGTAAAACAAACAAACAAACCGGCACCGTCGAGATAATCAGTCCAGCACGCTTACCGCACGACCAGGTATTGCTCTTAACTTAATAACAAACTGGTTACAAACTAATAGCCTATTATTGATAACGAGATATATTACACATTACGGCATGTCATCTACCGGATATGTACAATATGTCAGACGAGCGTTTTTAGATCATCTTTCAGCATTGATTTGTAATTGAAAAAAGAAAAGAAAAAAAATTTATCGTTCTGGTACTTCGATGTCTCAGCACAGTTATCAACAGAGCTATTGGCATTTTCATTTAAACGGAAACAGGATAAGGATGTAGATCTACATAAACTAAACTTCTGATTTAGCACTCTTATGATCTATATCTACTAGATCTAGATCTATAATATAAATTTGAAATAATTTAGATATAATTTAGATTAAATTTATATAAAAAAAAAATCCTAGATAATCTATCAATAGACTGAATGCAACATTAAATTTAAAAATAGTAGATTAGTTTGAGTATATTATAACAATTCAATATTGATCTAGAGTCAGTGTTTCTCAAACTGTGTGCCGCGGCACACTAGTGTGCCGCCGAAGATTTGCAGGTGTGCCGCGGGAGTTTTCAGAACGCCACACGTGCAGGCGTTACACAGGTCTGCCTACTATTAAATTTTTATTTTACGTTGCGATGACATCTCCACTTGCAATGACCAGTAGTAGTAGTGGATCGCTCCAATTTTATTAGAATATGAGAAACCAGACATAATTGCAGGCACAGAAACTTGGCTACATCCTGAAATTTATAATGCAGAAATTTTCAATAGTAATTATGAAATTTTTAGAAAAGATAGGGCTGATAATCATGGAGGAGTTCTTTTAGCAATAAAAAACACTCATATAGCAGAAGAAATTACCTTACCTAACTCAAAAAATATAGAATCAACATTTTGTAAAATTAATACCACCTCAACATCCCTAATAATAGGCAGCATTTACAGACCACCAAATTCTAGTTTAGAATACATGCAGGAACTATGTAATCAGATTACGACACTTAAAGAGACAAATAAAAATGCAGTTTTTTGGATTATGGGTGATTTCAACCTACCTGATAGGCTATAAATTGGAAAACACTAACCATAGATAAACACCAAAACCTTAAGGACATAAATGAGCTTTTCATAGAAACTTTACACAACCTAAGTTTAGATCAAATCATTAAAAAGCCAACTAGATTAAACAACACATTAGATCTCTTCTTAACCAACAGACCTGGATTAGTAGTTGATTATGATATTATCCCTGGTCTATCAGACCATGAGATCATAAAAATACACAGTCAGATAAAAGCAGTAGCCTATACAAAACCCAAAAGAAAAATCTTACTCTGGAATAAATGTAACCTAACACAACTACACCAAGCTGCATTAAACTTTCAACAAACATTCTTATTAGAAAAAGACATTAACCAACCAGTCGATGACCTCTGGAATTTCATTAAAAACCATCTTAAAAGCATTATAGAAAATCAAATACCAACTAAATACACATCAAACAAAATAAATAAATGCTGGTTTAATAATAGACTAAAGAAGCTTTGTAAACAGAAGGAAAACCTATATAGAAAATTTAAAGAAACTAATGCAGAAAGAGTTTACAAAAAGTATATAAAAATTAAACACTTAACCCAAAAAGTAAGCAGACAGCTGCAGAGTGAATATATAAACAATGTAATATCTAAAGACAACAACAAAAACCTATGGTCATACATTAAGTCTAAGAAAATGGAAACAACAGGCGTAGCGCCATTAAAAGATGAACATAACATAATACATAATGATAATGAAACTAAAGCAAACATTCTAAACAAATACTTTGCATCAGCATTCTCAGCCCCAGGAGACAAAGACATATTACTGAATTTGAACCAAGTAGACAACATAGAAGATATAGTAGTACAAGAAAATGGAATTCAAAAACTATTAGCCAACACCAAACCAAATAAAGCTTCTGGACCTGATGGTATTCCAGCTAGATTACTCAAAGAACTAAGTAATGAGCTAGCCTCAGTATTCAAAATACTCTTTCAGGCTTCACTTAACCAGGGCAGAGTACCAAAGGACTGGAAAGAAGCTAATGTCACCCCCCTATTTAAAAAAGGAGAAAAATCTGACCCAGGAAACTACAGACCAGTATCACTTACCAGCATCACATGTAAAATCCTAGAACACATAATATGTAGCAACATCATAAACCACTTAGACAAACATAATGTCCTCACACCATACCAACATGGCTTTAGGAAATATAGATCATGTGAAACACAACTAATAGGACTAATTGATGATTTTTCAAAAGGTTTAGATAATAGTGAACAAATAGATGCTATCTTACTAGATTTTTCTAAGGCTTTTGACAAAGTTCACCACCATAGTTTGCTTAAAAAATTAAAATATTTCGGCATTAATGGTCCACTGCATCAGTGGATTAAAGACTTTCTGATAGGGAGAGAACAAACTGTAATAATAAATGGCTCTAAATCAACACCGATAACAGTAAACTCAGGTGTACCTCAAGGAACAGTCTTGGGTCCACTACTATTTTTAATTTACATAAATGATTTACCAAATTGCATTACTTCAGGAACAAAAGTCAGATTATTTGCAGACGATTGCATAATATATAGAACAATAAAAACAACACAAGACACAGATATTTTACAAAGAGAATTAGATGAATTACAGAAATGGGAATCAAATTGGAGCATGTCTTTCCACCCAGAAAAATGTCAGTTGTTAAGAGTAACAAAAAAACTAAAACAAATTAATTCCATTTATCTTATTCATGGCAAACCAGTAACACAGACTAAAAACGCAAAATACCTAGGTGTTATAATAAATGAAAAACTGTCATGGAATCCACATATTGATGAAACTACAAAAAAATCAAACAAAGCATTAGGATTTATTAAAAGAAATTTCTATAAATCAAATAAGAACATAAAACTAAAATGTTTTTTAACCTTGGTTAGGCCAATAATAGAATATGCATCCTCTGTTTGGGACCCCTCAACTCAAGAAAACATTAAGAAACTAGAACAGACACAAAATAGAGCAGTGCGATTCATAACAAACGAATATTCACATTTGACTAGAGTAACACCTTTAGTAAAATCACTAAATTTACAAAGCCTTCAGGACAGAAGACTCAAATGTAAAGTAGCAATTATACATAAAACACTGAAACATAATCTTCAAATACAAAAACAAAATTTAATAAAATACTCTGAAAGACATAAAGATAAAGGCACATTCCTCGTCCCATATGCTAGGACAAATTTGTACAAATACTCCTTCTTCCCTAGTGCTATTAGAGCATGGAATGGGTTGCCTGAGCTAGCCAGGAAAACCAGTGACTTGGCAGAATTTAAGTCATTGGTTAATATGCATGACTAAATGCATGACGCGTATGTCGTAATCATCTTCTTTTTTTGAAGTAACGTCTCTATTATATAAGATAAGATAAGATACTGTACAAAAACATAGATCTAGTTTTAAAAATGTAAATAATATTTAAACTAACTATTATGCCTTTTTTATTACGAGTCAGATAACGAAGTATAATAAACAATACTATACCGAGTTGTTCTAGCATTTCATTTGAAGAATTCATTTTATATGACGTCAAAGGAAAAAAATCCACTACGTCACAGGGCCTAGTTATACTAAAAATGTCTTCATCAATACGAGCACGATGTCGAGGGATCATAGACATTGGTGCACCGAGTAAGTTCTTTTAACATTTCATTTCATTTAAAGAATTAATTCCATATGACGTCAAAGGAAAAAAATCCACTACGTTACACGGCCTAGTTAGACTAAAAA
Source organism: Biomphalaria glabrata (assembly GCF_947242115.1). Taxonomy (NCBI): domain Eukaryota; kingdom Metazoa; phylum Mollusca; class Gastropoda; family Planorbidae; genus Biomphalaria; species Biomphalaria glabrata. Next base: position 20,976,943 of record NC_074711.1, on the reverse strand, counting down.
AAATGTCTTTATCAATACGAGCCAGTTATCGAGGGTTCATAGACATTGGTGCACCGAGTTTTATTTTAGCATTAAATTTAAAGAATTCATTCATATGACGTCAAAGGAAAAAAATTCCATTACGTCACAATGGGCTAGTAACTAAAAATGTTTTTATTAACACGAGATATTTAACGAGGGTTCCTAATCCATAATGCATTGAGTTCTAATAGAATTCATTTAAATATATATATATATATATATATATATATATATATATATATATATATATATTAGGATTAAAGACGCATTTTTAGTGCGTTTTGTCTGTCAGTCTGTCCGTTGCAATAGTCTTAAGTATCTATAATAGATTGTTCCGGATGTTTGTATATATAGTGAGAGAAAAAGAGAATTCTAGATAAATCTAATACCGTTAATTAAATTTTTGGATTGGTCTAGTATAAAATGTATATGTACCATAGCCTTGTGGAGAGATTTTTATACCATATTTTGGTGTTAGGAAGTTGTTTTCCTTAAAATTCGGAGCATTTTTAGTATAACTAGGCCCTGTGACGTAGGCGTAGAAGTAGGAAACGTTTAGTCTGAGGATTGTATGTAATGTACGACAGAAGTGCAATTGTAAGTCGTTGCATAAAAAGTCCATAAAAAATGTGCTCGAATATTTACATACAGAGTTCATTCTTAGCCTTCATAAACAAACATAAATCTTTTCTTTTACTTTTAGCAGCTAGTTGACCAGAAAAAACACCTGTAACTAATATTTATATTTGTTGAGAACATTTCTTGTACATTTTTAAAAATATATTTGACTTAGTGATACTGAAAAAATGATATATTTCTTTGTTAACATATTGTAACATTGCCTCCCTTACATTTACGTAATTGTTTTAGAATTGGTGTATTTTTATGAAAAAATCCCTTGCATAATTAATTTTATAAACTAAACGGTTTGCTTTAAGAACACCAAAAGTAGCCGTTGCACCTAAACTTTTCATGCATGACGCGTAGGACGTAATCATCTTCTTTTTTGAAGTAACGTCTGTATTATATAAGATAAGATAAGATAAGGTCGATTACATATTTTTAGCTCCATTTATTATATTTTTATATTCACACATTTGCTCTACTTCTAACATTATTATTTTGTTTAATTGTTTCTACTACACTATATCAGTGATACGCAAATTAAGACTAAAGTTATCAACATTCACTTCTCCTAATATTATAATATGAAATACGCCAGTGATGTATATGTATATATTGACATAAACCAGTGTTCAGGCTTTGTTAATACGTGAGATGATGACGGAACTTAGTTAAAGAATAATGAAAGTTACAAAACTTGACAAAGTAATATAACATGAACGGTATATGATCCACATATACTAAGAATCGCACGTCTATTTCTTATAGTTGCTTTACTGAGTAATGTCAAAGTCCAAAAAGCTGAGTTAGCATTGAGGTTTTACAAGATTAAAATAAATTATCCCATCCTAATATTCTGTCAAGTGGAAGAAATCTAGAAAGGCAAGACAAAACAAAAAAAAAAGGTTGGGGACTTGAACGAGTGAATTATGATATCTTTGTACGGCTTAAGATGGTTTGAAGATGTAATACAGTACCCATTGATACTTTCCCGGTATAAAGGGATGGAGGAACTAACCAGATGTATATAATTTTATAAAAGTGTAACCTAAGTTTTATTTATAACTTTTTTACTTAAATTAATGCTTATTTTCATTTTTGTTTAGATACTGTGGACTCAACAATATGTCACACAACGAAAGGCGCGACATACTGTACTTATGGCTGCTGTTATGATTTCTGGGGATACTTTTATTGTTGTTACTACAGGTAATTTGAATATAACATAATATCTTTGAATAATTATAGTAGAACAATGTCCCGGACAAAATTACTTCAACTATTATGGCTATTTTTTATGGATCAGCTGTAAAAAAAGGGGGGGGGTTAAACTCAAAACCCTCTAGATGGGTTTTTAACTTAGTCCTCTGGAGGGGGGGGGGTAAACACAAAATCCCTCTTGGTTACGCTCATAGAATCTGGTGACTGATGTATGCTTTAGTCTTATACTGAACAGGGGGTTTTATCGTAAAAAAAATATTCGTAGTGGGGTTTTAAAATCAAAATCTCCTAATGCTTTGATCTTGTAATTTAGGGATTTTCGTTTGCATTATTTTGTTTATATAAGAGGGGGTTTTAATTACAAACCCCCCTGGAAAGGGATTTTAAATTCAAAACCACCCTTGGTTGCGCTGGAGCAAGTAATGGTTAAATATTAAAATATTACCTAAAATAAACAAAAGCAAAGCAAAAAATCAGTCAAAAAATATCACTCAATTAAATTTCGGAGGACGGGGGGTTGAACCCCAAGGATCCAGCTAGATCCAGAACTAGGCCTAATTCTAGATCTTGAACTAGATCTAGAACTAGATCTAGAACTATCTAGATCTAGAGTCTAGATCTAGAGTCTAGATCTAGAGTACTCTA